>NC_072402.2:45825000-48325000 GCF_028858775.2 Pan troglodytes | reverse complement strand
GGGAGTAGGATTCTGGGAGAGAGGGAATTCCCTTCTGGGAGGAGCTAGGCTAGGTAGAAGCCATACAACCTGAAGGGTCTCAGACTACCTGGGTTTGCATCCCTGTGTACTCATCAGCTGTAGGCCTTTGTAAAAGTTATCTAAATTCCCTATGTCTCAGTCTCTGCATCTGTGAAATGGAATAATAGTAGTACTTACCTCACAGGGTATGTGAAGATGAAATGAGTTATTTTGTGAGAAGTGCTACGAACTGCTAAGAAGTCCTGGCATAGTGAGTGTTGTGAAATATACAGGACAGGAGTGTGGAGCTGAATGCCAGGGGATAGGGGCTCTAACAAGTGGTGGAGTCGACAAGCTGTGTGGTCTTGGAACAGCCGTTTAACCCCTTAGAATCTCAGTTTCTCTTTGTAATATTTACACAAAGTCGTTGTGAGAATTAAGTGAGGTAAGGATGTGAACTATCGAGCACAGAGTTTGTCCCACATAAGACAATTTGGATAAATATTGCAACTGTAGTAAAAGGTCTTACTGAGGATTTACCTTGTCTTTTGCATAAGAGATTAAGTCACTGTGGTGAAACTGAGGAGGAAGCTTTGTCCTTTTTGGATGTGGGTGGGAAGGAGAGAAGATGAGGTACGCGTCGGGATGGAGTGGGGAGGGGAGGATGAGAGGGGGAAGGGAACAAAGGGTAGGAATTTATTCAAAGGAAAAGACATCATTATATTGAAGGGCCATCTGAACCCCTGTGTTTATTGCAGCACTATTCACAATAGCCAAGACCTGCAATCAACCTAGGTGTCCAACAACAGATGAGCAGATAAAGAAAATGTGATATATATATATATATATATATACACACAATGGACTATTAATCAGCCATAAAAAGAATGAAATCCTGTCATTTGTGGCACCATGGAGAGAACTGGAGGACACTATGTTAAGTGAAATAAGCTAGGAACAGAAAGTTAAACACTGCATATTCTCACTTATAAGTGAAAGCTAGAAAAAGTTGATCTTATAGAAATGAAAAGTAGAATAGAGGATACTAGAGGCCGGGAAGAGTTGGGGGATGAGGGGGCTAGGGAGAGATTTGTTAAAGGACACAAAATTATGGCTAGATGGGAGGAGTGAGTTCTAGTGTTCTATACCACTGTAGGATGACTGTAGTTAACAATAACATATATATAGTTTCAATTAGCTAGAAGCAGGGATGTTGAACAGGAGGAGAACCAGTGGATTTCAAAGGCTGAAAAGAAAGATCTGCTTGCTTTCTAGGGGTTGGAGGCACAGGGATGTGGATTACAGGGAATTGAAATAGTCAGAGAGTTCTTGCTATGTAAAACAATTCTGACAGACAATCCCTGGAATCCTGACACCTGGAGGAGGGAGGGAGGGAGTATCAGCTAAGAACTGCTGTCCAAGAACCCTTGCTGGGGAGAGGGGTGCGCAGCCTTCGCTGAGCTGGACGTTAAATTTGACCATCCTCCCTCAGAAGACCAAAGGTATAAGGCCAGCACAGTGTGGAGGGAACATCTCAGGCTGTGGGCAGTCAGAGTTCAACAGCCATGTTGGTGGCAGCAAGGAACCAGGTAGGAGTGGATTGTTCAGAGACCAGTGCTCTCCTTGCCGAATGTGAGAGGCAGGCTGGCCATTAATATGGGGCTGAGGTTATTAGGAAAATACTGGACTTATTGCTTTGTGGTAGGTGGGTGACTGAGGTGGTTTTATTTTATATATATATATATATACACACACACACACATACATATATACATATATATGTACGTATATATGTGTGTATATATACACACACGTGTACGTATATGTGTATATATACACACGTGTACGTATATATGTGTATATATACACACATGTGTACGTATATATGTGTATATATACACACATGTGTACGTATATATGTGTATATATACACACATATGTGTACGTATATATGTGTATATATACACACATATGTGTACGTATATATGTGTATATATACACACATATGTGTACGTATGTGTACGTATATATGTGTATATATACACACACGTGTACGTATATATGTGTATATATACACACACGTGTACGTATATATGTGTATATATACACACACGTGTACGTATATATGTGTATATATACACACACGTGTACGTATATGTGTGTATATACACACATATGTGTACGTATATGTGTGTATATACACACATGTGTACGTATATATGTGTGTATATACACACATGTGTACGTATATATGTGTATATACACACATGTGTACGTATATATGTGTATATACACACGTGTACGTATATGTGTGTATATACACACACGTGTACGTATATGTGTGTATATACACACACGTGTACGTATATGTGTATATACACACATGTGTACGTATATGTGTATATACACACACATGTGTACGTGTGTATATACACACACATGTGTACGTGTGTATATACACACACATGTGTACGTATATGTGTGTATATACACACACATGTGTACGTATATGTGTGTATACACACATATGTGTACGTATATGTGTGTATACACATATATGTGTACGTATATGTGTGTATATACATATATGTATGTATATATGTGTGTATATACATATATGTATGTATGTGTGTGTATATACATATGTATGTGTGTGTATATACATATATGTGTATATATGTGTGTATATACACATATGTGTGTGTATATACGCGTATATACACATATGTGTGTGTATATACGCGTATGTATACACATGTGTGTATATACGCGTATGTATACACACATGTGTGTGTATATATGCGTATGTATACACATATGTGTGTATATACGCGTATGTATACACATATGTGTGTGTATACATATGTGTGTATATATGTGTATATACACACACACATATATGTGTATGTGTATATACACACACACATATATGTGTGTATATGTGTATATACACACACACATATATGTGTGTATATGTGTATATACACACACACATATATGTGTGTATATGTGTATATACACACACATATATGTGTGTATATGTGTATATATACACACACATATATGTGTGTATATGTGTATATATACACACACATATATGTGTGTATATGTGTATATATACACACACATATATGTGTGTATATGTGTATATATACACACACATATATGTGTGTATATGTGTATATATACACACATATGTGTGTGTGTGTATGTGTATATATACACACATATGTGTGTGTGTGTATATATGTATATATACACATATATGTGTGTGTGTGTATATGTGTATATATACACATATATGTGTGTGTATGTATATGTGTATATATACATACATATGTGTGTGTATGTATATGTGTATATATACATACATATATATGTGTGTATGTATATGTGTATATATACATACATATATATATGTATGTGTGTATATATATAGAGAGAGAGATTGAGTGATGGATGCATGCTAGCTGTGGCCTGAATTAATGGAGCAAGTCTTTGTTCTGTGTCCTATTGGTAAAGATAGGAGAATTCTTTAGTGCTCTAGAGTTGTCTGTTCTCACTGGGGCCTTTGGTCAGGAAAGGCGGCCATTCCATGACAAGAAACCCAGGAGCAGGACCTGTGCCCCTCCTCACACAGGATACCTACAACAGGCATTTGTAATGACTTAGAAACGCATGCACTACTTTTCTCATTTAATTCTTATAATAACCCTGCAAATAGGCATTTGTCTGCATTTTAGAGATGAGAAAATTGAAGCCTAGAGAAGTGCAGTCATTTGCCCCGGTCTCATGATGGAGGTGGTGCTCAAACACAGGCCAATTTCAAATTCTGCTTTGCTTTCCATATCCCATTCTCCCCCATGAGACTTCACAGTGCCTGTGTGAAGTGCTCTGGATGTTGGGATTGAATACAATGGCAGTTCTATTGCACACATTTTTCTTTCTTGCCGGGAGTCTGGGCTTCTTTAAGTGCATAAATAATACATAAATTAGTATGTTGAGCTGATTCCCACACTTTTTCAACAGACCTTCAGTTCTTCCTGAGATCAATAAAGCTTAAAAGAAAAGAAAAAGCCAACTCAGCTTGTGCGTGGATCCTGGACCTTGCTCTAATACAGACCCCGCTCCTGGAGTGTAAGCCATGCTTGACGGCTCAGCTTTCTTGTCACTAATGAGGTGGGATGTGGTTGTGCATTCGGAATCTAGCAAGGACGAAGTGAGTGCACCACTGATTAAACATGGAGAGAAATTTCTTTCCAAAGGGCTGTGTAAGAGGAGAAGCAGGAGATGTATGTAAGATTTCTCGTTTGTGCAATGCATCCTCTGAACCACTGTGATGCCACGGGCTGCTGAACTTTCCACAGGGGCCATTAGGGACGAAATCACACCGATGGAATGAAAGGGAAAATAACCAAAGACAACAGCAACAGCTCAAAACACCAGAAAAAGCAGCAACACTGTATCTATCCATCACTGGCCCAACTCGACATCTGGAAAAGAACCCAGAGTAGCTGCCAACCAGATGGCCCCTTGGTGTAAGTGGGAGGAGGTACCTGTCCAGGCACACGCAGCCCTACACAGGCTGAATTTCAGGCCCCCTTGTGCAGGGAACCCTCTTCCCAGCTGTACATGGTCTCCTGAGCATTCGCATGTAATTCTCTCATCTTTCCAGCCATTCTTTTTCTCTTTCCTTTTTTTAAAGGCTTGGCAGCTACCTTTTTTTTTTTTTTTTTTTTTTTTTTAAGGACCATGAAGCTGCAGCCTCTGACATGATATGTAGATAAAAGACGTCACGGGGATAAGAGCTAGAGAAAGCTTTAACGAGAAGAGCTTAGACCATTTTCAAAGCTCCTCCACAGTGCACGGAGGGGCCCAAAGCTGGCGGAGCGCTGGGCGACACGCTCCCGCTCGCACCAAGGCCTCGCTCTGATGAGCTGGGCAATTGGGAGACTGTTTGAACAAACCAAAGAAAAATATCAAAAGGCAAATTGGAGTTAGGGAGAAAATGAATAGCCCATGATCTCCAAGGGAGATTACAGAGGTAATGACAAAGCAGGCAGGTTTTTAGAGGCGCTGTTATTCCAAGAAAGGTAATTTTGTTCAACTTATTTTTTTTAACGGAAAAGAGGATGAAGAGATCAGCACTAGCTAAATCATCACTGTCAGATAAAAGATAAATCTTTCATTAGGAACCATATCTTTGCATGCCCTTTTGACATTGAAGAATATATTTGATGTAAGGATTTGGGGCTTTATCAAAACTATAGTATTCTAAAATAAACAAAACCACAATGTCATGTTTTATTGGAGAACAGCCATAAAAAAATGAAAAGAACTTTTAAGATTAATAGCACATTTTCCCTATAGGAGCTTTGCTCTTTTTGATAGCTTTTTAAGATCCATACTCACAGAATGTTTGCATATTCAGCAAACATAGGCTTAGATAACAAGAGGAGCTGCCTTTAACCCCTAGAGATTCAGACTCCATCCAGTCTTCCAGTGCCTGCCAAGCTTGAGAAAGGATAAAAGAAACCCTAACCAAGAAAAGACCCTCAAGAAACTGTCCTGCTGCTCCACCTCCTGGGACTTGGTGCTTCTACCAGGTCCCTTCTTCCTTCCTCTATCCCCCCTCTCATTGGTCCCCGCTCTTACCTGGCCTGGACTGTGCACCTGCCAAGTCTCCCTGGGACTGGCATTGTGCCCATGTCATGGTTCCTGCCTTTGACTTCCCTAAGCCTGTGCCACATCACCACACAGTCTGTTCCCATCCCCCTGGGGAGAGCTCTGCCACCTGGCTGGTCTCCCAACTCATTACCATTGGCTGCAATTCCCGAGTTCTTTGCCTTTCATCAGCCCCTAGCTTCTCTGGACATGATCTTCTGACCAGCCAAGTCTCCTCCTCTTGCCTGCAGCTGTGTTCCCACCTTAATGTCTGTCCTACTCTGGTAGACAAGTACCTTCCCCAGGTTTCCAAACCCTTTGTCTGGCTTATAAAACACCACTTCTTTAGGAAGAGTTCATGGATCTTCAGTTTTGAGCTCTGCCATCAATAGACTCAGAGACCCCCCTCTCTGTTTCTGTTCCATTCTCTGGTGACTTAGACTCCTTATCCTCTATCCAGTGTTTTTTCTCTTCCAAGAGTCTCCATTATTCAGTGCACGCTCCCTTCGAACATCAGCTTCTACGTGGCCCATTTAGCCACTTTGTCTTCCCTCTGTCTCTCTGTTTCCTTCCCCCGCTCTCTCTCTATCTCCCTATTGGTTATAGGTTTACCTTTCAGCTTCCCTTAATTATTGCCTGACTCTGATATTTTTGAGAAATTTTATTTGCACAGCTTACACCTTTTATTTATTTATTTTGCATGAGGTTCAAAACATGCAAACAAAGGAAAAAACAGAATTCTCCTACTAATTGCTTGTTCATGGGACGGGTGCCTCCTTCTACTCTAATCAGTCTGGCTACAGGTTGTCCATTTACAGAAAGTACTGTGGATGTGACACGGTTTCTAGGAAGGTCTTGGGGTGAAGCAGGCACCAGGACATGTCTAGCATTTACCATTTACTGTAAAGTAAATAAGGTTCAAATTGAAAAATAATTAAAAGGATCGAGCTATTCCAGGTGGATTAAAAAATGGCCTCAGATCTTTCCAGATTATCAGAGTTCACCAAGTCATCCAATCCTTGGGGAAATAAAATTAATGAAATCAGGTTCTGAAATTCTGAAGAAAAAGAGAAAACACACAAACTCAAAAAACAAAACAAAACAAAAAACTCTGAAGAGGCAGCTTTGTGTAGTAGAAGGAGTAGTGAATGAGACCCAGAAAACTTGGGTTGGAGTTGTCTGTGGCACATTGCATGAGGCATTTCTCTGGGGCCATAGTAGACACTGTGACCCTGCCCCGATCCCCATCACGGGCCCAGGGACCCATCTCCCAGCTGCTGTGGGCACTGAGATCTAACAGCTCACAGCTGTTCCTTTCTCTGGGAATCATCCACTTCTGATATCAGCTCCCCACTTTTGGGGGGAAAGCCTACAGCCAGAGCCCTTCAGGCCAAGACTGAACTTTGCTGAGGTCACATCCTTAACCAGCACTTGCTTCTTCCTTATACTACTTCTCTTACTCCCTCAGATGTTTTTCCTGAAGAGCACGCCCTCAGTAAATCATGGGCACCTGAATCCCTGTCTCAGGCTCTGCTTTCAGGGAATGTGTGACCTAAGATAGCAACTCAGTTTACTTCTCTGTGCAGTGAAGTGGGAGGCTGGGTTGATTAGCTCTGAGGTCCCTTCCTACTCCGATATTCCTTGGTTCTTTTTTGTGCATTATCTCACTTCTATTTCCAAAATAGACCAAGCTTAGAAGAAAACTTGTGATAGTATTGGAATAGCTGCATTTCCATGTAGCTTACTACATAACTGACATAAGCTAAGGGTGTCTTAGCTCATCAGATCTCAACACTCCCTTCGGTTACCCCTGGCAATGGGATTTGGAAGTGTTGCAGGGGTGACTACTGTGGTGTGATTTTTATCAATGTTCTTATATTATACACACACAAAGTTCCTGGCTTTCTGAACCATGCAGACATTTCAGAGTGCTGAGTTCCTGGAATGTGAACCTATTCAGTCACTTTTATCAGCCTGCCTTGGTACTTGTTGACACCTAGGCAGATATTTGGAAGACTCACATGGTGTTCCTCACATAGAACAATTTGTAAGTCATTTACAGCAATAGGCAGACTGTGTTCCAAGTTATTTGTATCTAAAAAATGTTGGTTGTACATGATTGTATTATTTTCAGTCTCGGCTTGGGTCATGGAAAAACTGAAGATGCATTAGATCATCAAAGAAAATGGCACAAACAACCCTGCAAAAGAAAGGATCTTCTCCCAGATTAAATCTCTTATAATATAACTCCTCTATTGGATGGTTAATTCTAACTATCCAATGTCTCCCTTTTTTGTCTTTAATTTACCAGCCCAGACAACATGGTGAAACCCCATTTTAACAAAAAATACAAAAAAATTAGTTGGGGGTGGTGGCATGCGCCTTTAGTCCCAGCTACTCAGGAGGCTGAGCCTGGGAGGTCGAGGCTGCAGTGAACCGTGATCATGCCACTGCACTCCAGCCTGGGTGACAGAATGAGACCCTGTCTCAAAAAAAAAAAAAAGTTAACAGCCTTTGCCAGAACTTTCTCATATGACCATTGCCAAGTAGCCATCAGTGACTTTCATTTAGGAAACCATATTAAATGAACCTACTGAACATGCAGTTCTTGGTGTGGAACTCAAGATCTGACTGCTTTCTCTTCTACTGACTTCACCTTGTTAGCATAACAAGGCACTCAACACTCCTGTGACTGAATGAGTTTTGCCATCAATGGGAGATAATAATTATTCCCAAAGGGTTCTCTGAGTGTTGCTTAGGGAATACTTACAAAGTGCTTGCCGCACCCCCAGTAGGGCTCCAAGTCAGCTCACAGTGTTCCTTCCAAACACACAGAGCCAGCTGGGGATCATAGCAACATTGAATTCAGAAGCAAGTGGCTTTCTGCTGTTTCTGTCCCCAGATCTGAACAGTCCCAAGCAGAGACCCCCTAGGGAGCTCCCTCTGCCCTGGGCTTTGCTTTGAGCTCTGAATGGGGTCTATGGTGGGAGAAGAAAGGAGGGAGAAGAATTGGCATCTACTTATGGGCTTTGTACTAAGGGCCCTGCCTTATGCCAAGGGGATCCATGGAGTGGACTCAGGGCTTCTTTTACTGTGTGCTGTGTGTCCTCTTCAGTTCATTTTCCTAAAATCCAGGGCCGTCCAGCTTCCAGGGTTCAGGAGAGGAATGGTTCGAAGGAGATAGGACTGGGAGACAGAAGACCAGGCTCTAAAGACCAGTATGAGCTTGGCCAAGTCAGTTAACCAGCCAGGACTTAGATTTCTTCACCTGAAACAGAAGGGGCTGAGGAGAAAATGCCTCTTTCAATCACAGAATTGTGCCATTTTAGACATGGTAAAATGCCAGAAATCATCAAGACCAACTTCCTCACTGATGGATGAAGAAATGGGGTTGGAAGAGTCACTTCTGCACATGCCAGGTCTGTGCTCAGAGTCACTCAGTGTGGGAACTGTCATCACTGTGACTCCTGATTGTGCACCTGCCAGGTTTGGTGCTCACCCCAAGCTTTGATGATGTTGGTGACCCAGAGTCAATTTCAGGGTTTAGTTTGAAAGTAAACTTTGGGACTCTCTGGACAGTGCCTGGCACCTAATTTGCATGTACTCCTCTATCCAGTGTAGGTAGAGTGGGTATATAAGGAGAAAATTTAAAATTTTAGGTTATTGTCAATTTCCTTACATACCTGATGTTGTAATTTGAATGTGTCTCCTCCAAAATTCAGGTATTGAAACTTAATGGCCAATGTGACAGAATTAAGAGATGAGGCCTTGAAGAAGTGATTAGGCCAGCAGGGCTCCTCCCACATAAATGGGATTAAAGCCCTTATAAAAGAGGCCTCACGCAGCAGTGTTTGGCTCTCTTGCCCTTCTGCCTTCCACATGGGAGGATGCAGCATTCTTCCCCTCAGGAGGACACAGCAACAAGGCACCATCTTAGAAGAAGAGAGATAGGGCCCTCACCAGCTGGCACTTTGAACTGGGACTTCCCAGGCTCTAGAACCATGAGAAATAAGTTTGTTCTTTATAAGTTACCTAATTCCAGGTATTTTGTTAAACCAGCACAAAACTGACTAAGACTCCTGAGGAGAAGGTGAGGGGTTCATTGGTACAATACTCAGTTGGGTGGTGGTCGGAGTGGGCACTGGTTGTGTGTCCTACTCAGAGCATAGCACAATGGAGGTGGGGAGAAGATGAGAAGCATGATGCCTGGTTGGTGATAGAAGGGTATGGGTATTCCTCAGCATAATTCCTGGTGTTACTGATTAAAGGGCTGTGGATTACTTCCATAAAAGAGCTCAGATCTTGGACAGATTGACTAATTCAATAAGCAGGGACACTACTGTGAGTTGTTTTCCAGGGCTGAACTGAAAGGACACTTGATTGTCCTACAATGATGGAGTTATAGAGTATGGAGACCCAAGATTAACCTTTCCAAAGCACGCGCTGGGAATTACTCTGGGTGTGGGTGTGGAGAAAGGAGAGAAAAACTGAGAAACTCAGAGACAGAGTTTGAAGAGGACTTTGTAAATGAAGGTTTTTACCATCCCTTGGTAAGTGTGTCCCTTTAAGGAAGAAAGGGGCTGGCTCCCATTTGGATCTACACATCCCTGGGGAAGATATCAGAATTTTCCATTAATAAACTTAGGAGTTTTAAGATCCATAAAGTCTATGTGGGGAATTGAGTTGGTAGTCAAACCCTTGAATTAAAGCTTGATTTCAGAGTCTCAGTAGGTGTGGGTGAGGTGAGGTGAGGATGGCATGGGTGCCTCACCTAAACAAATGAATCATGGAAAATACCTTGAATCACCTAGCCCCACCTTCCTCCCACTGCAGGAATCCCTCACAGAACAGCTCAAACAGATAATCCTGTAGCTTCTGTTTCAGTTCGTGCATTGACAGGAAACTAACGAACCTCTTAACAGTGATAGGCTTCAACAACCCACTGTGGGCTGACGTTAATTGTTAGAGGCTGCTTCCTTGCATGAAATTAAATATGCCTCCTCTTGGCCATAGTTCTCCTCTCTAGAGCTAAACAATTATATTGACTTTCAACATACTGTCATTCCAAAGAGAGCTATTCAGCCCCCACCTTACTCTTCCCCCATTGTTTTCTTTTTCAGGCTAAATCTCTTCAGTTCATCCCCTTGTTGATCATAGAACATACCTCTAGATTTCTCTGAGCTCCTTTGGATGTCTTCTGATTTGTCAACATGTGCTATGGCCTGGCCTCTTTCTTCTCTCTGTAAGCCAAGAGGACCATAGCACTGGGCTTTCCTGCATGTGGCAGTTAGGAGTTTTCTGAGCCTTCTTGAATGATTTTTTTGGCACAGTCTGGCCTGCTCTGTGCCTAGTGACCATTTGTGGCTGCCCAAAGGTTGGGGAACTTTGCCCAGGTGGGAATAGTCTGACCTGGAAAGCTTCTTTCCCCAAGAAGTATAGGGGAAGTAAGTTGGAAAAGACTTGCCTGTCCTCTTCAGGGATCTGTCTACTCCTTAGAATAGTCTGCACCTCTCATTTTCTCAAAGATCATGGCCCCGCTAAGGCCCAAGGCCACAGCATAGAATTAATCTTGGTCCTAAAGAAGAGTAGATAATGATCTGGCATTCCTGATATCCATCCATCCATCCATCCATCCATCCATCCATCCATCCTCACATCAATCATTTATCAGCATGCACTGAGCAATGACTTTTTCATAGGCAATGAACTAGGCAGGGAAATAGGACCTGTGAGTTGCAGTTTCCTGCTGAGGAATCTCTCTTCTCTTCCTGAGCCCCACCCCTCTGTAAGTAGTCAGAGACTCAAAGAAGACTTAAGAAGATCCAGGAAGATTAAGGCAGAGCCTCAAGAAGGTCACAATCTAAAGTAGTTTATAGTGAAACATTTCAATGAAGGGTGATATGGTTTGGCTGTGTCCTCACTGAAATCTCATCCTGAATTGTAGTTCCCATAATCCCCACATGTCATGGGAGGGACCCAGTGGGAGGTAATTGAATCATGGGGGCAGTTGCCCCCATGCTGCTGTTCTTGTGATAGTGAGTGGGTTCTCACAAGATGGATGGTTTTATAAGGGGCTGCCCCCTTCACTGGGCACTCATTCTCTCTCCTGCTCTCCTGTGAAGAAGTGCCTTCCACCATGATTATAAGTTTCCTGAGGCCTCTCCAGCCATGTGGAACTGTGAGTCAATTAAACCTGTTTTCTTTATAAATTACCCACTCTCAGGTATTTCTTTATAGCAGCGTGGGAATGGACTAATACAGTAAATTTGTACCGAGGAAGTGATATGCTGCTATAAGGACACCCGAAAATGTGGAAATGACTTTGGAACTGGGTAACAGGCAGAGGTTGGACCAGCTTGGAGGGCTCAGAAGAAGACAGGAAGATGTGGGAAACTTTGGAACTGCCTAGAGACTTGTTGAATGGCTTTGACTAAAATGCTGATAGTGATATGACAATGAAGTCCAGGCTGAGGTGGTCTCAGATGGAGATGAGGAACTTGTTGGGAACTAGAACAAAGGCAACTCTTGCTATGCCTTAGCAACAAGCCTGGTAGCATTTTGCCCCTGCCCTAGAGATTTGTGAAACTTTGAACTTGAGAGAGATGACATAGGGTAGCTGTTGGAAGACATTTCTAAGCAGCAAAGCATTCAAGAGGTGACAGAGCATGAGATTTGGGAAAATTTGCTGCCTAATGATGCAATAGAAAAGAAAAACCCATTTTCTGGGGAGAAATTCAAGCCTGCTGCAGAAATTTGCATAAGTAACAAGGAGGTGAATATTAATCACCAAGACAATGTGGAAAATATCTCCAGGAAATGTCAGAGACCTTCACTGCAGCCCCTCCCGTCACAGGCCCAGAGGCCTAGGAGCTAAAAATGGTTTCCAGGCCCAGGCACCCACTGCTGTGTGCAGCCTAGGGACTTGGTGCCCTGTGTCCTAGCTGCTGCAGCTATGGCTAAAACAGGCCAAGGTACAGCTTGGGCCATGGCTTCAGATGGTTCGAGCCCCAAGCTGTGGCAGCTTCCACATGGTGTTGAGCCTGTGGGTGCACAGAAGTCAACAACTGAGTTTTGGGAACCTCCACCTAGATTTCAGAGGATGTATGGAAATTCTTGGATATCCAGGCAGCAGTTTGCTTGAGGGGAAGAGCCCTCATGGAGAACCTTGGCTATGGCAGTGTGGAAGGGAAATGTGGGGTCGAGTCCACACACAGAGTCACCACTGGGCCACTGGCTAACGGAGCTGTGAGAAGAGGGCCACTGTCCTCCAGACCCCAGTATGGTAGATCCACCAACTACTAGCACCATGCTCCTGGAAAAGCTGCAGACACTCAATGCCAGCCTGTGAAAGCAGCCAGGAGGGGCATGTACCCTGCAAAGCCAGGGGGATGGAGCTGCTTAAGGCCATGGGAGCCCACCACGTGGGAGCCCACCATATGAGAGCATCCACATGACCTGGATGTGAGATATGGAGTCAAAGGAGATTATTTCAGAGCTTTAATTACTGCCTCTTTGGATTTTGGACTTGCATGGGGACTGTAGCCCCTTCATTTTGGCTAATTACTCCCATTTGGAATGGGTGTATTTATCCAATGCCTGTACCTCCATTGTATCTAGGAAGTAACTAACTTGCTTTTGATTTTACAGGCTCTTAGGTGGAAGGGACTTGCCTTGTTTCAGATGAGACTTTGGACTTGGACTTTCAGTTTAATGTTAGAATGAATGAAGATTTTGGGGGAACGCTGGAAGGGCATAATTATGTTTTGAAATGTGAGGACATGAGATTTGGGAGGGGCTGGGGGTGGAATGGTATGGTTTGGCTGTATCCCCACCCAAATGTCATGTTGAATTGTAGTTCCTATAATCCCCATGTGTCATGGGAGGGACCCAGTGGGAGGTGATTGAATCATGGGGTCAGTTACCCCTGTGCTGCTGTTCTTATCATAGTGAGTTAATTCTCATGAGATCTGATGGTTTTATAAGAGGCTTCCCTCTTCACTGGGCACTTATTCTCTCTCCTGTCTTCTTGTGAAGAGATGCCTTCCACTATGATTATAAGTTTCCTGAGGCCTCTCCTGTCATGCAGAACTCTGAGTCAATTAAACCTGTTTTCTTTACAAATTACCCAGTCTCAGGTACTTCTTTATAGCAGAGTGAGAATCAACTGATACAAGGGGGCAAAAGGGAATATCCTCATTACAGGATTTATTAAAGGAGATGTAAGAATCTCAGGCAGTAGGATAGGAAAACTGGGGAGGTAGGAAGAAATAGCAAGCTTAGTTCAAAAAGTGTATACTTGGATCACCATTATGCCTTTTGTTTAATTGAAGTTGATATACTTAATTTCCTGAAAATTTATACAACTCTAAAAGAGAGTAGAATGTGTTCATATTTATGACAAAGGGGCATGGATTTTTAAAAACGCCGAGAATCCCTGGCTTGAAGCTTATTGGGAAGGGTTGGGCCCTTCCCTCACTGCTTCTGTTCTGCCTTTCTCCTGAGATGGATGTAGCTATTTTTACTCTCACTGCTTATGGCTTACAGTTCACTGATTCTGAAGAATGGGAATCTTTTCTTGGCACACCCTATAGATCAACTTCTGGGACATTT
Organism: Pan troglodytes; assembly: GCF_028858775.2. Classification (NCBI taxonomy): domain Eukaryota; kingdom Metazoa; phylum Chordata; class Mammalia; order Primates; family Hominidae; genus Pan; species Pan troglodytes. Next base: position 48,310,726 of record NC_072402.2, on the reverse strand, counting down.
TCTACTTCAGGTCTAGCTTCTCATGGAGCAGGGAAGCTGAGGAATAGAAGAGAGGTTAGTCAGCAGGAATTGATATTTTGTTGCTGTGTCCTCTACCCACTGTCTGGCTTCTCTGCAGGCCTTGCTGCTTCTGTGCCTGCAAACACCTAGGGTTCTTGGACCACCTCAAACCCTTTCCTTTAGTGAAACTGAGTCCAGGCCAAAGGCGGCAGATAGTCTACCCCCACTGCATACCACTGGGATGGTGCTGACATCCCTGAGGATGGTGCCCATGGATGCAGAACAGTCAGTAGTAATGAAACTCACAGTCAGCTAGGAACTTATTAATAGCAGGCAGGGAAATATGCCAGGGTTTGCAGCATCTCATTCAGCTGCCTTGCACCAGCTGCTGGAGCCAGAGGTAACATAGCCCTACCTCCACACTCCCATCCCTGCTCCCAGAATTTGCTCTATCTTCCAGGCAAAAGTTTCCCAGGTCAAATCGCCCAAAGATTTATCTCATCTAGGTCCTGGGGGACTTTGTTCCTTTAGCTTTGTTTGCTTTAGTCAAGCACCTGTCAGTTCCAGGTGGGGTTTTCCTGTGTATATAGTAGGTGCTCAATAAATGTTCATTGAACGAAAGGTATATTGGGCTGTTAAAGGAAAGTTGTATTGGGCTGATGGCAGGCATGGTTTTTGCCAGGTAGACTTCTTGAATCCTGGAAATGATTTTCATGGAGGGAAACATTCCTGTGTGTATTGAGAGTGATGAGCTGGTGTAGTTTTACTACTCAGTTCCCTGCAGAGAAGCTGGGCAGATCATGTGCATTAGAAAGTCTGGAGGTTGAGAGGGAGAGCCTAGCATGCTGAATGTGTCCACAAACAGAGATATTAGCGAGGCATCTGGGTCTGACCAGCTCAGGAACCTCGGAGAAGGAGGTGGGCTGCCTCAGGGGAGGTAGCTCACCAACAAAGCCCCATCAGTCTCAATAAGTGGGAGCAGGGCTGGCTCCATAATTTTCAGGGCCCAGTTAAAATGCAAATGCTGAATCCCTTGTGGAAAAATTACAGACTTTCAAGATGGTGATGGCAGATCATTAAACTAATCACAAACTCTTCTAAGTGCAAGGCTTAGTGCAACGAGTCGGGTTACATGGCCCTGGGTAGGAGTCATTGCCTGTCCATATCTCCACTTTAAAGGTAGACCAGTTGTAGCGTTTTGGGAAAGTATTTTCAGTCAGCTCCTCTCTGATGCATTCCCTTTTTACTCTTTCCTTGACCTATTAGCATTAAGCCTGCTTTGCTCTGGTTGCAAACTCACTGTTTGTTCGGCATTACCTCCTTGCTCCGCTATTAGCAGCTAGCAAGTCTGAGGTTCTCCATGGTGAATAATATTATCTCTAATCCTTTCAGAAATGCTTAGTGGTATTTTTACCCCCATTTTACAAATAAGAAAACATATGGTCAGAGACACAAAGTAATTTCGCTGAGGCCACATAATTTGTAAATGACAGAACCATGATCAGGATGGCTTCAAAAACCCATACTCTTTCTATTCCATACCTTTTCTTTGAGGATGCAATTGTGTCTTGTTAATTTCTGTGTCATCTGCAGGGCCTCACACGTAGCAGGCTCTCAATACTTTTTCTTGTGATAAGAGAACCAGTCAGAGGTGAAACTTGAAAGAGAGATTTAGGGATCTTGACTCCCAGGTAGCACTCTGTTCACCTGGCTGTGGTACCATCCTATTTCTGAGCATCCTAAAATAAAGATAACTGCTGCATATTAGGGGTTTCCTGGATTATGGACCTCCATTGATGTTGAGGGTTCCCTTGCTTGGGCTCGATTTGCACATCTTCCTGCCTCTCATAGGCACTGACCTAATTCCAGCCAACCGCATTGTCCCGGGTGGGTTCTCTGACTAAACCTATCTCCTCTCCTGCCCTGGGGAGCTGGGCTGATCATGCAGAAACTTAAGCAATTTGCTCTACCCTCTTTTCCCAAAGACTCAGCCACAGCAGGTCCCCATCAGCTAGTTCTTTGCTCCCTTTCCCCCAGGCTTCACCCTGACCCCCTCAGCTTTCCAAAAGCCCCTCCCAAACAGAAGGTAAGTGCAATTGCTATCATCTCTCCAGGAAAGAGAGGAAAGAGCAAGTGAACACATAAGCAAGGAGACCATTTTTATTTTTGTTTTTACTTTTGAGACGGAGTCTCGTTCTGTCACCCAGGCTGGAATGCAATGGCGCAATCTCGGCTCACTGCAATCTCCGCCTCCTGCGTTCACGCCATTCTCCTGCCTCAGCCTCCTGAGTAGCTGGGACCACAGGTGCCCGCCACCATGCCTGGCTAATTTTTTGTATTTTTAGTAGAGACGGGGTTTCACTGTGTTAGCCAGGATGGTCTCGATCTCCTGATCTCGTGATCCACCTGCCTCGGCCTCCCAAAGTGCTGGGGTTACAGGCATGAGACACTGCACCCAGCCAGGAGACCATTTTTAAATGATGCTAACGAGTCTACTTCCCATTCTTGCAGGGTAGGAGGGACATGGAGGTGAGCAGTATTCCAGATAAAGTCATTGTGTGTGGCTATGCCTCATTTTATGCCTAATCAGAGTCCATTCCAGGAGCCCGCAGGATGTTGGAAGAGCAGGTTTCACCAACATTGTAGATTCATGTAAAATAAAGCCTAATTGCCTTCTTGCTTTCTAAAGCAAGAAACACATGTACAGGTGTTTCTTGGCTTATATGTGTTAGTCCTTTTTCACGCTGCTGATAAAGACATACCCAAAACTGGGCAATTTACAAAAGAAAGACATTTAATTGGACTTACAGTTCCACATGGCTGAGGAAGCCTCACAATCATGGCAGAAGGCAAGGAGGAACAAGTCACATCTTACATGGATGGCAGCAGGCAAAGAGAGAGAATGAGAGCCAAACAAAACAGATTTCCCCTTATCAAACCATCAGCTCTCGTGAGACTCATTCACTACCATGAGAACAGTATGGGGGAAACTGCTCCCATGATTCAACCATCTCCCACTGGGTCCCTCCCACAACATGTGGGAATTCAAGATGAGATTTGGGTGTACACAGCCAAACCATATCAGCTTATGAAGGGGTTACATCTGATAAACCCATCATGAGTTGAAAATATTGTAAGTCGAAGTGCAATCAATACACCTAACCTACCAAATATCATAACTTAGCCTTGCCTACTTTATACATGCTGGGAACACTTACATTAGCCTACAGTTGGGCAAAATCATCTAACACAAAGCTAATTTTATAATAAAGTGTTGAATATCTCATGTAGTTTATTGAATATCTCCTGAAAGTGAAAAGCAGAATGGTTTTATAGGTACTCAAAGTAGTTTCTACTGAACACGTATTGCTTTTCCACCATTGTAAAGCTGAAAAATTGTACATCAAAGCAGCATAAGTCAGACACCTTCTGTACACTTCACTGTGCTTGACACACCCACTGTGCCATGGACAGGTCATGTGGCCCAGAGCCTTTGCCTTGAAAGATTGTCTACCATGCCCTGCAGCCTGGACCCTTCATTAGAGCCACCTCTCTCTAAATTATTGGTGGCTTGCCTAGCTAAAATTCCCCTGAGTCTCTGAGTGTGCCCACTAATTTAAGACTCTCTAGGTCAAACTCTTCTCTCATTTTCCTTTGGGTGTGATTAGGTTAGTGCTTTGTGTAGTTGGGGATCTCACTTTGCTGAATTCCTTTTCCACTGGCTTCTGATGAAGAATAAATTGAGAGGGCTGATAGGGATGTTCTGCTGATTCTTATTGTTTGGGACAAGGGGGTGTCTTGGCAAGTCTCATTTTGAAACTGTCACTTCTTCCAGAATATGCAACAGGACAGATTTTTACACAAATAATGTGGAAAATTGATTGTATGGGCCTGCTGGGCCATAGGGAATTTCCCTTTTGGAATCAAAATTTAGGAGATGCAATTCTGAGAACACTGCAGCTAACTGAAACCTCCATTTGGAAGATCCTATTCTCTTGAGTCCTTCTGTGTGAGCTGCTTCAGGTTTCATGCTACTTTGCCCCACTTTGTTGCTATATTTTGTAACAGCAGAGGAAGGGGGAAAAACCCTGATCTTCTGATGTTTATTTGACTATTGAGGCTAATTGTTCATTTGCTGAAAAGAATAAAAGACCAAGGGTCTCTAAAATACTACATTGTCTGTGTGTGTTTGTGCACATGTGCATATATGAGTATTTTTGCTTGTACATGAGTATATTCTTTGTCTGTGTGTGTTAGAAAGTGAGATGTGAGAATCAAGCTTAAAGACAAGAACATTTTATAAAGAATATCCCCCCCACCTCTTTTTTTGTCTTTTCTCCCACAAGGCACTGCCTTCCAGCTGTAATTACACCCTGTGTTTAACACTTGCGGAGAATCACTTACACATGTCCCTGCATACTCTTGCATCTTCATGTTTTTCTTTCAATATATAATTGTGGTAGAAAGACAAAAGGGATGATCAGATTTCAGGAGTAAGAAGGAAGACAGAAGCAAGCTGAAATCTGAGATCACAGCTCTTTATAAATGCTTGACTCAGGAAAGAGAATTGTATCTGCTGGACTTGGTGCCCAGACAAAGCCTCAAAACACAGGCAGACCTCCGCAGGCCATTAGAAAAACCATTTCTCCAGAATATGTGTCGGTATAGAGAGGACGAGAAAAGGTGGTAAAAGCCTGCCTGAGATTGTAGCCACTGGAGACTGCTGATGAAAATTGTGCATAGCTGAAAGAGCAAATCGCTCTAGTTTTTCAGTGATTGTGCTGGATTTTGAAATTAAAGCCAGCGGGGCGAACGTATCTGCCTGAGCTTCAAGAGATGTGGCGGGCTGGTGGACTTGTGGGCTTGTGAGCTACAAGCATCTATGTTTCAAGCTGCGGAGCTCTGTGCCTGTCCTGCTGCAGCATCCATGTGACTAGAGTCTCAGGACTGGTGATCTCTTTTTAGCCTACGGTAGTAGGCAGAACGGAAGCAGATTCTACCTGGAGAGTGTGGTGGGGGAAGCTAAGGGTGGTGGCTTAGGCAGTAAATCACAGTTCCTTCTTTTGTTTTTTTCCACATCAGGGAGGCTTTAATCCTACTCCTCAGGCTAAGCTTAGGGGTGATTTAAACTGTTCAAAGTAAAGACCAGCTCTCAGAAAGCCTTCAAGATTTCTAATTTGATTAGAATTTACTTGATGCTAAGCGGACAGAGGTGCTGGAGTGTCTTCTTTTTAGCAAGAGTTAGGTTTTAAAGTCGGCTTGTGGGGTGAAAATTGCAGGTAGTCACAATTAGGCTTGAAAAATCCTTTAACAAAGTATCCGTCAAGCTGCTTAGACCGGGGAAGGGTGGGGAAAACTGTGGCTGGAGGGGAGTGCCTGTTTTCCCTCTCCTCCAGGTTCACTTGGGGCATTTGCTCTCAGAGAATGGAGTAGCACTGGCAGTATTGAAGTTATTTTTCTCCCAGTCTCATCCAGCCAGCTGGGCATTCTTGAATTTGCTTAAGTTAAATCTATGTAGGATGCAGTTTTACTGCACCAATCGTGGGCCAAAAAAAAAAAAAAAAAAAAGTGCATTTGCCTTATTTGGAAGAGGAGGGGGGTGGGCAGAAAACCTGGGACTTGATATCCCCAGCCTGACCTCAGGGACCTCTGGCTTCACTGCGACACATTTTCAGGGCCTCTAGCTAACAACGAATAGCTAATATATAACACTGAAAATGTGCTAGACATTGGTGAAAAGCGCTTTATGTATATCAACCTATTCAATACCTACAATAACTCTATAAGATAAAACTTTATTATCCCATTTTATAGATGAGGAAACCACATTTTAGAGCTCATTCACAGTTTTGTGCCTGAAGTAGCCTATGAAGACGATGAGTGTCAGGAGTGTGTGGGTAGAGGATATGGAGAGGAACTGGAAATTTCAGCCTCTTTCTTGGGGCCCAATGGGGATGTTGTAAGTGGGAGGATTTGCACTGCTCATCCACTGGGGCTTGGTGATGCCAGATTCAGCTGCCTTGCTCTCTGTCTCTGGGCTTTTGCACAGGCTACTCCCTCTGCCTAGTGTACTTGTCCCCCTACTTTCACCCCGGTAACTCTTATTCATCTTGTAATTGCCCTGTGAGTTCTTCTGGCTTGCTGACAGACAAAACCAGTTCATCGAAACAATGGTATAGCAGTGAAGAAAGAGTTTAATTGACATGAGGCCAACCAGGTGGGAGACAGAGTTATTACTTAAATCAGTCTCCCTGAAGGCTCTGAGGCTAGAGGTTTTCAAGGATAGTTTTCAAGGATAGTTTGGTGGGCAAGAGGCTAGGGAACGGGGAATGTTGATTGGTTGGGGATGAAATCACAGGAGTGTGGAAAATGGTCCTTATGCACTGAGCCCCCTCTGGGGGGTGAAGGGGGTCACAGGACCGGTTGAATCACAAGTTGCTGGTCCAGGTGGAGTCAGCCAGTAGTCAGAAATGCAGAACTCTAAAAAGACATCTCAAAAAGCCAATCGTATGTTCTACAATAGTTATGTTATCTACAGGAGTAATGGGAAACGTTACAAATGTTGTAACCTCCAGAACAATAGCTAGTTGTCATTTAACTATGCTTACATCTTAGCAGAATGAAGGACTTTCATTAGTTTTGCAAAGGCAGTTTAGTTTTGGGAAGGGCTATTATCATTCTTGCTTTAAGATTAAACTATAAACTAAATTGCTCCTGAAGTTGGTTGGTCTATGCTCAGGAATGACCAAGGAGAGCTTGGAGGTTAGAAGCAGGATGGAGTCAACTATGTTAGATTTCTCTTACTGCCATGATTTTGCAAAGTTAGTTTCAGTCTCTCCTGGGCTCCTGTAGCTGGATTAGTGCCTGCCATGCCCCCTTTCACAACTCTCACTCTGTCTCATTTACTAGACCAGATCCTTTTAGCCAAGGATGAAGACTTTCCACTGCTGTCTGCTCAGCACTCAGCACAATGCCTGGCTCACTGTAGTACTCGGTAAATGCTTGCTAAATGGATGTTGAGCAAGTAAAGAGAATACAATTTCCTATCCAGTTCCTAAAATACAGACAACTCCCACTTAATATTAGTCATCCCCTCCTAAAATCAGATGTTGTGCGCAAAAATGCTAACCAGAGCTATTTCCTATTATTTGAAATGGGAAAAATTACAAAATGGTATGCATCAACCCCAAATCCTTAGCCAATTTCTGAAAACATAGAAAAATGCCTATATGTAACTAAAAAACTTATATTAGGGTGTAAAATGCTTAAAACATTCCTTCATGATCCCAGACCACTAATGTGGTTGTTGACAAACAGCTGCTTTGTGGGCAGTAATATCTTCTTTTCCTGTGTCATGGCTTTCCTCTCTGGTTTTACTTGCTTCTACAAGTTTTTTTCCTATGCTTTCTCAAATTTTGGGGACGTTTTACAATACTAAGCAAAAATCAAGGTAAATTATCCAAGTCTGTGGAAATATGTTTGGAGCAAGCACAACACAGGCAGAGAATGGCTCACACTGAATATGAAATCCTACCAATTGAATGTGGAATTTAACTTGTCTTTTCCATACATTACATTGTTTGGTTAAAAATAATGCCCTAGTTTTGGGTATGTAAATGTATTTTTTTCTAAAATTCATATATCACCTGAAAAATGTTTTATCATAGCCAGTGCCTTCCTTTCTTCCTTCTGTTTTTCCTTTCTTCTTTCCTTTTTTCCATCCTTTCTTTTTTCTTTCAAAGTGTTTGAGTCCATAAAATTTGGGTATGACCAAGGAAGGGATCAGAATATGCCACATGACATAAATATTATTTTGAGTGAAAGGCATTTGAGAATCAACAGATTCAGGAAGAGCCTTTCTCTGCACTCCCTCATCTGCCTAAAAGCAGAACCTTCCAAAAGAATTCTGCTATCATGAATCCTGCTTTAAGGAAGTACCAGGCGGAAAGGGTGACTCCTGTCACCGGAGATGAGAAGTTGACACTGGATGCATAAACACACCTTATTAAAATAAGCCTTATTGTACTATAAGGAATTGATTGATGTGATTGTGGAGGCTGAGAAGTCCCATGATCTGCTGTCTGCAAGCTACAGCCTGGGATAGCTGGTAGTATAGTTCTAGTCAGAGGCCACGTCATGCCAGACTCCTATTGACTCCGATAGAAATGGCAACATGTCTGAGAGGCCAAGGAAGAGACCTAGAGACAGAGAACAAGACATAGGGTTTATTGGCATGATTTACATACAGGGATGGTCCAGTGGTGGTAGGCTGGACAGGAGAACCACTACCATTTGTAAGAAGCATGCAGTTTATATAGCATTTTCACTTAGCACCCTCCAACCAGCAACCTTCACCTAGCAACCTCCATTTAACCCAAAACAAAGGGCCTCAATTCCTTATACAGCTTGTATTCCAAGGGATAGGCCAGGGGTTCAGATGTCCTTTATACATAAGGAGTGAGTCTTTACATTGGCCACTCCTGAATTCCTTAGCTTGAGACTCTGAACACATATTCTTCTTAGACCATAGGGTCACTCTTAGGCCATGCTTCAATTGTGGCTGTCAGGTCCCTCTGCCATACAGCCCAAAGGCCTGAACACCAGGAGAACTGATGGCTCTAGCCTAAATTTGAAGGCCTGAGAACTAGAGGAGCTGATGGTGTAAGTCCTAGTCTGCGGGCAGGAGATGAATATTCAGTTCAAGTAGCCAGGTAGAGAGAGTAAATTCTCCTTTCCTCTGCCTTTTTGTTTGATCCAGACCTTCACCGGATTGCATGGTGCCCACTCCTGTTGGGAAGGGCAGTCTGCTTTACTGAGTGCACTGATTCAAATGCTAATCTCATCTGGAAACACCCTCACAGACACACCCAGAAATAACGTGCAACCAATTATCTGGGTACCGTTTGACCCAGTCAAGTTGACGCATAAAATTTACCACTTCACTTGCCTTCCGTTGGTTTCTTTATATATTTCTCAGTCATTTCCCACCATTTGTTGTCCCTTGAAACCCTAACCCCTTCTCCTTGTTAAAATGGTATATAAGCTCCAAGTTCTAGCAGCTTCTTTGAGCCACTTTCTTTGTGAGTTCCCAAGTACATACATGAATAAACATTGTCTTTTCTTTTGCCAGTCTGTCTTTTGTTGGTTTTATTCATAGACCCCCAAATCACTGAAGCTAAGAGGATAGAAGAAAAGTTTTTCTTCCCTGATACTTTAAAAAGGTCCACTTATTTCAAAACAGGACAGAGAACTGTCTTTTGTGAAGTTTTTATGAATGGTGATGCCAACATGGATCACCTGTCAGTTCTTTAAGGGCCAGAGACCTGTCCCTAACTCTGAAGCCCTGGCCCTGAAGTGGGCTTGGATCCCATTTGAGAAATCTACCTACATGGCTCTTGGCTCCTGGCCATTCCTCCATCTCTCTGGTCTATGGAGATGCCCAGAATTCTTGACTTATCAGTGTGATTAAGACACTACATCTTTTGTAGTGTCTTATATTACAAAATATATTACAAAAGCAGAGACATTTATTTTATTTTATTTATTTATTTTTTAAAATTTATTTATTGTTATTTATCATTCTTGGGTGTTTCTCACAGAGGGGGATTTGGCAGGGTCATAGGACAATAGTGGAGGGAGGGTCAGCAGATAAACAAGTGAACAAAGGCCTCTGGTTTTCCTATGCAGAGGACCCTGCGGCCTTCCGCAGTGTTTGTGTCCCTGGGTACTTGAGATTAGGGAGTGGTGATGACTCTTAACAAGCATGCTGCCTTCAAGCATCTGTTTAACAAAGCACATCTTGCACCACCCTTAATCCATTTAACCCTGAGTGGACACAGCACATGTTTCAGAGAGCACAGAGTTGGGGGTAAGGTCACCGATCAACAGGATCACAAGGCAGAAGAATTTTTCCTAGTACAGAACAAAATGAAAAGTCTCCCGTGTCTACCTCCCTCTACACAGACATGGCAACCATCCGATCTCTCAATCCCTTCCCCGCCTTTCCCCTGCTTCTATTCCACAAAACCGCCATTGTCATCATGGCCCATTCCCAATGAGCTGCCGGGTACACCTCCCAGACGGGGCGGTGGCTGGGCAGAGGGGCTCCTCACTTCCCAGTAGGGGCGGCCAGGCAGAGGCGCCCCTCATCTCCCGGACCGGGCGGCTGGCCGGGCGGGGGGCTGATCCCACGACCTCCCTCCCAGACGGGGCAGCTGGCCAGGCAGAGGGGCTCCTCACTTCCCAGTAGGGGCGGCCGGGCAGAGGCGCCCCTCACCTCCCGGACGGGGCGGCTGGCCGGGTGGGGGGCTGACCCCCCTACCTCCCTCCCGGATAGGGCGGCTGGCCAGGCGGGGGGCTGACCCCCCCCACCTCCCTCCCGGATGGGGCGGCTGGCCGGGCGGGGAGCTGACCCCCCCACCTCCTTCCCGGACAGGGCGGCTGGCCGGGCAGAGGGGCTCCTCACTTCCCAGTAGGGGCGGCCGGGCAGAGGCGCCCCTCACCTCCCGGACGGGGCGGCTGGCCGGGCAGGGGGCTGACCCCCCCACCTCCCTCCCGGATGGGGCGGCTGGCCGGGCAGAGGGGCTCCTCACTTCCCAGTAGGGGTGGCCAGGCAGAGGCGCCCCTCACCTCCTGGATGGGGCGGCTGGCCGGGCGGGGGGCTGACCCCCCCACCTCCCTCCCGGTCGGGGCGGCTGGCCTGGCGGGGAGCTGACCCCCCCACCTCCCTCCCGGACGGGGCGACTGGCCGGGCGGGGGGCTGAATCCCCCACCTCCCTCCCGGATGGGGCGGCTGGCCAGGCGGGGGGCTGACCCCCCCACCTCCCTCCCGGACGGGGTGGCTGGCCGGGCGGGGGGCTGACCCCCCCCACCTCTTTCCCGGATGGGGCGGCTGGCTGGGCAGAGGGGCTCCTCACTTCCCAGTAGGGGCGGCCAGGCAGAGGCGCCCCTCACCTCCCAGACGGGGCGGCTGGCCAGGCGGGGGGCTGACCCCCCCACCTCCCTCCCGGACGGGGCAGCTGGCCAGGCGGGGGGCTGACCCCCCCAACCTCCCTCCCGGACGGGGCGGCTGGCCGGGCGGGGGCTGACCCCCCCACCTCCCTCCCGGACGGGGCGGCTGGCCTGGTGGGGGCTGACCCCCACCTCCCTCCTGGATGGGGTGGCTGCCGGGCAGAGACGCTCCTCACTTCCCAGACGAGGTGGCTGCCGGGCGGAGGGGCTCCTCACTTCTCATATGGGGTGGTTGCCAGGCGGAGGGTCTCCTCACTTCTCAGACGGGGTGGCTGGGCAGAGACGCTCCTCACCTCCCAGATGGGGTCGCGGCCGGGTAGAGGTGCTCCTCACTTCCCAGACGGGGCGGCGGGGCAGAGGCGCTCCCCACATCTCAGACGATGGGCGGCTGGGCAGAGACGCTCCTCACTTCCTAGATGGGATGGTGGCCGGGAAGAGGCGCTCCTCACTTCCTAGATGGGATGGCGGCCGGGCAGAGACGCTCCTCACTTTCCAGACTGGGTAGGCAGGCAGAGGGGCTCCTCACATCCCAGATGATGGGCGGCCAGGCAGAGACGCTCCTCACTTCCCAGACGGGGTGGCGGCCGGGCAGAGGCTGCAATCTCGGCACTTTGGGAGGCCAAGGCAGGCGGCATGCTTCGCCGGGTGGTCAGAGCTATTCGCCCATAGTCCGTAGCCCAGAGCCGGGGCTGCTCGGCTCTCTGTCCCGGGGGGCCGGGGCCGGGCTGGAGGCGTGCGAGCCTCTCACCGCCGCCTCCCAGCGCAGCCACCCGAGCCGCCGCCGCCGCCGCCTCCCTCCATGGCTGCCCGTATTTTTATTTTTTAATAAAAAAAAATTTTTTTTAGAGACAAGGTCTTGATCTGTTGCCAAGGCTGGAGTGCGGTGGTGAGATCAAAGCTCATTGCAGCCTCAAAGTACTGGGCTCAAGTGATGCTCCCGCTTCAGCCTCCTGAATAGCTGGGACCACAGGCATGCTGGTTATATTTAAAAGTAAAACACTGGCTGGGCGTGTTGGCTCATGCCTGTAGTCCCAGCACTTTGGGAGGCTGAGATGAGTGGATCACTTGAGGCTAGGAGTTCAAGACCAGCCTGGCCAATATGGTCTCTATTAAAAATACAAAAATTAGCTGGGTATGGTGACGCGTGCCTGTAGTCCCAGCCACTTGGGAGGCTGAGGCACGAGAATCACTTAAACCCTGGAGGCGGAGGTTGTAGAGAGCCAAGATCACGTCACTGCAGTCCAGCCTGAGTGACAGAGCAAGACTCTGTCTTAAAAAAAACAAAAATTAAAATAAATAAAATAAAATAAAAGTGAACCACTAAAAATCAGATTGCAGTGTCTTTATGCATGAGCCAGGGCTTGTTTAAGCAGAGACATTTAATATTGGTTTTTCCCTTCTTTCACATGGTAACAGAACCCCTGAATTTTAGCTGAACATAGAATGAAGACTACATTTTCCAGTCTCCCTGGCAGTTGGTGTGACCACATGACTGGTTCTCACCAATGGAATATGAATGGAAATGATACTTGTCATATCTGGGGTATTGATATTTTTGGAAGCCTGGGGGTCAACAAAGATCCCCAACATTGTCATAAAGCAGTTTTTTCCAGCTAGACCTTTTGCAAACTGCTAGAGCTCAAGATTGCACAGCTCACATTTAGTGAAATCAGGAACATGTTCAGCACAGTCCCTGGCATGAAGGAGGAATTCAACAAATACATGTGTTGAGTGAATGAATGGATGAATAAAAGACGTTAGAGATCTAGGTGATCATGCTGAATGTTGGTCTTCTTCCATTATTCAGGATGGATGACTTATGAGTCAAAGACAGTCTTAGTTCTATTTTCAGTGCCCCCAGGCTGCTGATTGCTGTCACCTGCACCTCTCCATTACCTGTATGAGATCCCTCTAGGTGGTAGAACCCTCCTTATTTTGTGTGCCCACACATGACCCCAGTCCTCTCATAGGAGTTTTGCTAATTTGTTGGGGCCTAAAAAGCAACAGAGTTGAAACTAAAGCATGTTGCTTTATGGAATTTGCCAACCTGTCTTATATCATAGCTAGTTTCTTTCTTTTAAAAATGTATTCCATGGATTCAAGCATAGATTATCAAATAAAGGAACAGAAACTCCCTCCTTGTGTAGCAGGAAGAGGGTATAGCGCCTTGGGTATAACAACCTTTTCCCATATAAGATAAAGTAGAAAGGGCCCATTTGAAGCCTTCCAGAGCTCAGTACCAAGAAGTGCTGGAGTTCTCAGAGCTTAATTTCCTTGTACCTGGTGTGGTTGCCTTGAACTTTGCTCCCAATTGAATCAGGCCTTAGGGTGCACTAACCCTCCTGCATAATAGATCTAGCCACTCAGGGAGGGAGATAAGCCTGACGCTAGCTAACGGAGGCTTTCTAAGCAGCCTGCCTATATCCTTAGCACTGTGCCCTTGGATTTTTATCTTTTTTATTTGGAAAAAACTATCACAAGGACATGGGGCCTAACAGCATTGATTGTCTTGATAGTTTGTTGATTAAGTCCAGGAGATGCTGGCATCTGCAAATACATCTTATTAGGTATGATCAGGCAAGTAAATTGTCACTGCCCTCCAGCATGCTGCAATAATTAACTCTAATACCAACAACTAAAAGTTAATCACAGCAGGTGCAAAGCCAGGCTTTCTTTGTCTGCCTGCAAAACCTTTTTCCCACCATGGCTTCATAAGGTGTTAGCTCTGAGACTTGGAACAGGTGCTTTGTAAAAGAGCCTTACCTTTCTGTAAAAGCATTCCACATATTATTATTTTAATTTAATTAGGTTTTAGAAAGGTTAACCATGACATGTTAATAGCTTAAGTTTCACATTAATATTCTGAGAACACCGTTTAGCCCAACCACTTGTGATTCAAGAAGATGTTTTTCCAGAAAATGAATTGGCTTCTAGGACAATTACAGAAAAACAGCTTTCATTTGATTAAGATGGATATCTTACTATTAAAAAATGTTGTTGAAATGATATATATATAAGACATTGAAAAACATTAAAAATTTAGCTTGATACAATTCATGTTTGAGAGAGGGAGATGGGGCAGTATGTTTATGGAGATTATCTCAAAGGTGGCTAATGTCCTTCAGCAATAGGCAAATTAGTGGACTGTGCTTGTGATGTGCTGTGTGTTGTCTACCTAATGTTTTATTTATTTGCCTGAGAGCCACTGTTTTCATTAGGGAGTTTAGAAAGCAAAGCAAGATGATATTTACTAGCCTGGCAAATGAGTAAGCTCTGTTCATGTTTCTTCTTTTGCTATCATGGCTAATCATTGTTTTTTAAAAATAGCTATTCAATATGCTAATGGATCCTGTGGAAACAGGAATAAACCATAACTTCCTATAGAGGGAGGGAGCAAGGAATAATTCAGTCGTACATGCACATATGGCTACTCTGTGCCAAGCATTGTGCTAGCTCTGGGGGCACAGAGGCGATGAAGCCAGGGGCCTGCCCTCCAGATACTCCTGATAAGCAGGGAGCTGGCATCGATTATACAATTAACCCTCATTATACAGTGTAATAGGTGCTTTTCTTGCCCCAAAGAAACACAGGGGACAAGTAATTACTTCAGTCTGGTGTGATTGGAGATGGCTGCAAAAAGCAGGGAGGAGCTGGGACTTGAAGGACTAGATGATTTTGCCAGAGGTAGACTGTTGCTTAAACCAGTGGTTCTCAAAGCCAGTGAAAGGTGTGGTGTGTGTGTGTGTGTTTTGTGTGTGTGTGTGTGTGCACAGAGGTGTGTGTTTTAACCAGCTTTCCAGGTGATTCTGATCCTAACTAAAGCTCAGAACATGCTGATTCATGGCCCGTCTGGTCAACTGTGAGACATTTGACTTGACCGGAGCTTTGAGATTGATGGGGGTGTGGAGGGATGGGATACCAGGCTATGAAGCTGGAAATGTCAATTGAGGTCAAGTTTGAAGCAAGGGAAGGGAAGATATTAATATTTATATTAGCTCTCTGTATGTGGGCTTTTGTAATGATGGTTCTGGTGCCAGGTAACAGGAACCAGCTGGAATGAGCTTAAACAAATAGGAAATTTATGAAAAAGATACCATGATATCTCATTGCTATCCAAGGGAGAACTCAACAACCAGGCCCTAGGAAGGTATTTTTTTTTTCTTTCTCTAGTTCATTATTTCCTTAGGGTAGATTCCCAGATGTAAGATTACTGGTTCAGAGAGTGTGAACAATTTCATGGCTCTTGAGGCATGTGGCCAAGTAGCTTCTAAAAGTTTGTAGCAGTATACAAGGCCACCAGCATTGAACATAAACACTGGTTTTACCACATCCTTATCAACATTAATTTTATTGTTTCTAATTTGATAGGGGGAAATGATGCATCATTGTTGCTGTTTCAATTGATTGATGACTAATGAAGTCATTAAAAATGTGATTATTGACCAACTGTGTAGCCTTCCTTTCCTGAAAAGAATTTTTTGTCCTTATTTTATGAGGAGAGGACCTACTCTACTCTCCAGGGATTCAGAATAACCATAATTCTAGCAAAATAAAGAGGAAATCATATTGGTTTGGGTGGCTCCAGAGCTGTCAGCTTAACAATGGGAGCAGCATCATTACTGTCTTCATTAGCAGCTGAAGAAGCCAAGGTGCCAAGAGAACCTGCCCAAATCCCAGCTCTGCCACTTACAGGCCTTGTGATTTGGTGTATGTTTCTGCGCTCCTCTGAGCCCTAGTTTCGTCATCTGTAAAACAGGGTTAATTCACCCTACCTACTTATATGATATTTTGAAGATCAGAATGAGGTCAGATACTTGAAAATGCTTGATAAACTGTAAAGAACTATAAAAATGTAAGCTATTGCTATTATTATATTGGCTTGTGCAAACGAACAGTCTCCGCGACATTGCATCAGGTCAGGACTTTTACCGTTGATTGAAAAGTGGAAACTTCAGCCTTTTCACTTCTCACACAAATGGGATTCAATTCATAGATGTGAATTCAGGAAAGATATTTATTGTGTTTGAGATATTTTTACTCCTACCAGCAGGTGATGGGCTTCACAAACATGTGGAAGGACCTAACATTTCAGACCCCTTGGGTGCATAATTTTCTCCCCCTGTCCCTCCCTCCCTTCCTTCCTTCCAGGTGCTAAGCACTGGGAGTAAATAGCGAGCAAGAGGTGACCCAATCCTTGCTCTCATGGAGCTTATGTGCTTATTCAGAAGGACATGCTGCCCAGTGTCCCTAGGTTTGGCATGGGTCTTTAAGTTGACTGAACAGGGCTTTACAGTTTATGAGGTATGTTTATAGCAGTCAATATATTTGATTCTTCCAACTTCATCATGAGGAAGACTAACAGGCATACTATTTTGGAGTCAGAAAGGTGGGGTGTCTTGCCTAAAATCCCATGGCAGAGTCAGTTGTGGGGCCGGGACCTGTGTCCAGTTCCCTGGTGACTAATTTGGTGCCTTTTCCATGACGATACACTCCTCTGTCCTTTTCATTTTCATATCTGCAAGGGGTTAAACTTAGCCCTGCTTTGATGAGGGAATCAAAATAATGGGATTCCCCTGCAGAATCCTAACTCACCTTAAAACTGGCATGGCTTCTGTGATGTGTGAAATGCTGCTCCAAACGTAGTTAGGAAAAGAAAGCCTGGCAGCCAGAAATTAAAAAGCTAAAATAAAAGAGATACCATCTGAAAAGTCCCCACTGACGGAAAGAGCCAGGTAGTGGGTCTGCTGGGGTCGGAGGGGTTGTTGCTGGGAGGTGGCCGTGGCACTGCAGCAGCTCGGCTCTACTCTCTGATGGAAAAATGTCCTGCCAGTCAATGGAATTACTGGAGATGGTTCTGAGGGATAAAGGGAGATAAGTGAGCCAGATAGAAAAGCTGGCAGAAAATTGAACAAAACCAGAAGAAGATGAGATGGGCTAAAAAAAGCAGTTCAGGGAACCTGGGTAAGAGAAGCCTGCGTTCCTTAGCCTGTATTCACTGAGGAGGGAGAGAAGAGGTGCAGTCTACACAACTGGCTGGAGGGGAAGGGTTGGTCTGAGACATGGGCCTGGGAATGGCAGTTTCACTCCCTCCTCTGAGTCCTCTGCACATCATGGCTGTACAGTAGGATGATTTACTCACCTGACGATCTCCTCCACTGGGCTGTGAACCCTTACAGGGAAGAACTACCGTGTTGAGCTTTTGTGTCCAGCATCTGGTAGGGTGCCCTGGGCATATCCATGCTAGCAAGCTGGCATCATGGGATTGTGCGAAGCAATGCCTACCAAATTTCTGTTTAATACGTTACAGTTTTCAAGGCTTTGAGATATTTTGAACGTGAAATAATAAATGCTACTACATACCAAGTATTCCCTGACTTAAGTCAGGGCAGGAGCATGGAGCTAGATTTGGGAAATAATTCTGTCCCATGAATCTGCAGATGAAACATAGATATGGGACAATTACCCTGTAACCCAGGCCAGGGTGATTTTTTAAATACCCAAATTTCTGGGAAATGGCTTCATTCTCTGCTTTAGTCTCAGGGGAGGATGGTTTGACTGTTGGTTTCTGAATCAGATATGGGCTATACCATCCTGCTTTCCCATGGACAGAAACAGCCTGCTCTCTGGGTTCACCTTCTGAAGCCTGCAATAGAGAAAGGTAATAATGAGTCTCTTTTCTGTACCTGCCTCACTACTCTCTTCCTCTGTCTTTTACCTTCTCCAGCCTCATCCATACATGAATGCCTGTAACCAAGACAGCAGCTTCCTGAGTGCCTCCAATTTCCCCAACATTTTGGGACCACCTTCCAGCTGACAGTGCAATAGAATGGCTTGAATCTTTTTCTTGGGAAGCCTAGTATTCCCCTAATATCTCCAAGAATTATGGATATCTTTTGTTGCTTCTCTAGCTCCAAGTCCCTGCTTTTAGTGAATTCTTTCTTTATCTTTTCGCATTGTCTTTCCTCCTGTGTATACCGTCCGTTTCTGCACATCATCTCCCCTACAGGGGCACAGCCCCTTCCTTCTCCTTTAATTCCCAGGACATCCATACACAAAAAGCCATGACACCTGGCCGAATTTTGGGGTACTGACTTTACTGAGTACCATTGATTACATTGTCGTATCATATAACAAATGGTTTTCACAAAGTCAGAGAAAAAAAAAAACAGATATTATTGGAGCTTCCTCATTTTCCTTAGCTCTACTAACCACCATGTTGTTTTGGGTCTTCTACTTTCCTTCCTTCTTCACATCTCTTTTTTCCTTCCCTGAGTTGCTTTATTCCTCCCTTGCAGATTGCCTTTGGAAACAGACTCAGGAGAAGGACGGGGAGGAGCTGAACTGAGCCAACCCCAGTTATTCTTCTGAAATTTGCCAATCATGGGGTACATTTGCGAAAAATAACTCCCAAGAGGAGGGATAAAAACCAGGGTGGAGAGAGGCCAGGAAAATTCTTCGCTGGGAAACTATTCTAAACCTGTTGAAATGTGTTAGTTTCTCATTGTCTATTCTCAGCCCAGCCTGACAAGCTTTCATATCTAAATGTAAAACAGTAGCCAAAAGGAGACTCTGTGATTTCCAGTGCTTCACTGCTCAGATAGTTTCATAAAGTGGATTCCTTCCGCACTTTAGCTGCCACTATCACTCTTTAGATGTTAAGTGTCACATGCCAGCCAGCAGGCAGCTCAAACCGTCACTGTTGGCTTCTGTTTTCATTTATTTCATGACAGCTGTCATTTCAAATCAACATTTATTGAGCACCTAATAATAGGTCTGGGCTAGGAATGGTGGAATATACAAATTTGATTAAGACATGCTCCAAGCCCTCAAGGGAGTCATGCTCTAGCAGAAAATAAACATAAGGTTGTGTTATGTCCTCTAAAGGGCTTTTGAAAAGATTACTGTACACTACCTGTGAAGTAGGGAAGGCAAATGATGACCTGACTTGAAGAATGACAAAACAGAAACTCAGAGCTATGAAGTCACTGGTCCAGACTTTCACAGCAAAGAAATGATAGAACCAGAACTAGGACCTGTGGTTTTTGACTCCTGATCTACTCTCCTTCCTTGTATCATAGGCCCACGTTGGGTATATCACATTACCAGAAAGAGAAAAGAATGTTCCGAACATTATTGGATTCCACATATGGAAGAAACTTACCAGCTCTTGGGAAAAAGAATATGTTGTGGCAGGCAGTAGCTTTCCTCTTTATCTTTTTTCTTAAGAGCCGGTGTCCAAATGCATCAGCCTCAATAAACCATATTGGGATGATTTTCAGGAGAATTGTACTTCAAGGGATGTTTAGCTTTTTCATGTTAGCTAGGTATAAATTCTTGTTTTATGAAAGTTGTTATCCTATTTATGGGTAGATTTCTAAGCAAATATTACTTATGAGAGCTGAATAAAAAATTGTTGACACCCCAGAGTTCAATAAACACTTACTGAAGGTACATAATTAGGCAAATTATATGATAAAGTCTATTTCGATATAATTTACTATTTCTTAAAGCTTATTTATCTTCTCCTGGTTAAAGAAAACACAGTGAGGAAGATGTGAACCATGAGTGTACAAAGTCTGTGAGGTGGTGAAATCCTAGAAAACAGAGAGGCAGAGCAGACACTAAATCTATTTTCAACATCATCCGAATCAGATTTTCATAGCGAACTGTCATTTTCTTTATGCAAGGCTTTATACATTCCAGAACTGCTGTCAGCCATATTGAAATGTATGCGGACTCTCTCCAGAGCCACAAAGCAGAGAAAGGAAGCAAACCTTCATGGCATTACTGAGCTGCTGAACAAACAGCTCTGGAAGACTGCCTTTTTCTGACTTGCTTCCTTATTGTTGGGTCAGGTTGATTTGAGGTTTTTGAGTACTTGTAAAACAAAACACCAAAATGAAACAAAACACATTTCCCATTTTCATTGTCTCTTTTACTTTACTCTTTCATTAGCACAAATAATTGAGAGTTGGACTATTCTGAGATTTCTGTCTCTGATAGTGTCAAAGTTCTTCTGTAGGACTGTACACAGATGATCCAAACATGTGTAGGTCTTTTCTTTGCTGTGATCACGGAAAAATCTATGAAGGTTGTGTGTGTGTTAGTTTGTGGGAAAAAAGTCATGGTGATTGATGTAAATTAATCAGCCCCTAGCATGGTTCCTGGCATGGATGCTTGATAGTACTTATTGACTACAGATAAGTATTTATTGACTATTGGGCTATAGACCTCTGATAAATGTAGAATAAATTACTATCTCTCTCTTGAAACTATCACTATGATATTAAACACTTGTCTGCATATGGCTTGTGTGGTTTAAATATGTCTTGTCATATTACTCAGTATTATTTGATAAATAATAAGATTGTTGTTTGAGAAGAATAATAATCGTTACCATTTATCATTTTGTAGGTGTTAGGATCTGTGCTAAGTATTTTGTATATGTTGCTTCATTTCATCTTATTAGAATTCTATAAGGTAGGCATTATTATCCTCATCTTAAAAATGAGGAAATCGAGGCTTTCTTTTGGTGGAAAAGTTCTTAACATAATACATTCAAATATACCAGTCTTTTTGTTTGTAATCAATCCTGTAAGTGTCTTCTTTAAGAAATCTTTCTCTACCTTAAGGTCTAAAATATATTCACCTAAATTTTCTTCTAAAAGTTTCAATTTTTTTTTGACATGTAAGACTTTAATTCATCTGGGGTTGACTTTAACACGTGGGACCTTTGATCTTATTCCATACGGACAATTATTTTATTTCCAACTCTATTTAGTTAAGAGTTTCTCCTTTCTCTTCTGACGTGTCTTGCCAGCTCTGACATACTCAGTGATCCACATGTGCATCCACACAATGAGATATTCTACAGCAGGTCAAAGCAGCCTACATGCAGCGATATGAATGAATCCGTGCAATATGTGATGGACTAATGAGGAGAGTGTGTCAAGAACCAAGAAATGTGATGAGTCGAATTCTGTGCATCTGAGGTCCTAGGGGAAAAAACACAACCCAAGGTTAAAACAAGTTAAATGATTTGCCCAGGCTCACTTGGCCGGGAAAGCGGTAGAACTTCAAAACTGTAAAACCAGTTCATCTGAGTCCAAACGCCAAGGTTTTCCACCCAACAGTGCAGCACAGTCCATTTTATAACCTTCCTTGAAGAGGTAACATCTATATTTCCTACTGATAAACAGAATACCATGCAGAGTTAGAAGGCTCCAGAAGGTGCCTCCCTCTTGGATCCCTGAGGTCCTCGATCCATTAGCTATCTCCTCTCTCCCCTGTGTATCCCACCCTCATCTCTTCTAGGCTCCTTTCCACTAACGGACATGCTTGAATTCTTGATTATGCTTGCATATACTTGCATCTTTGCATATACTTGCATCTTGAAGAAAGAAGAACAAACCCTCCTTTGACTGCTTCCCCCTCCCCTCTCAGCACTTGGTATATCTTATCACAGTTTCACTTGCTTATCCCCCTCTTACACAGAAGCCCTGCAGTGCAGGGTCAACTTTCTTGTTCACTGTTGTACGTACTACCTAACACAGGACTGGCCTGTAATAGGCTTTTAATAAATATTTGTCTAATTAATGAATACAGGTGGTATACTTACATGTTTCGAATCCCCTATTTCTAGTTTTGCCTCATCCTTGACTCTCGAAGGTGTCCTGTTGTGGGGTGAGGGAATGTGAAATTGTTCTAGATGAGGAACTGATGATTTAGTAAGCCAGCATTGTGGTCTGGCACACTGCTACCACATCTTCCAGTTCTAGGAACCAGGTTCTTGCTTCATTCCTGGTTAATAAACTTCTACCTCTTAGTTCAGTGCCAGTAAATAGATCCCTGCTCAGTACCTCTGGCAGCCCAAAGACATGGTCCTGCAATGAGCCTTAGTCTTCTTGACTGAGTCCCTGCCACCCTCACTACATGCCCCAACACAGTTTTTCCTCCAGCCTGCAACCCATGTACTTCTCCCCAACACACCAACTTCATTCTGCTTTGTGCCTCTTGCAGGGGCCTTCCAGAGAGCTGCCATATCTTATACACCTCCACAAGCCATCTGCTCACTTTTCTTCATGCAAGTGCCCATTGTAACATATTGCTGAGCCCCAGAAGAATCCAGCCACCGTCCAGGAGGTCCTTAGGATCATTTCAGGCAGAACCACTGAGCCCCAGATTCTTGCTGTCCATGAAGGATGGGAAGGTTTTAGGGGGAGTGGGAGGAGTGGGACAGGAAGGCAGAGGAGAAGGCAGGAGAGCCCCAGGAAACTGGTAGTGGTCACAGTCTTGCTGTAGGTCCCACACCCT
Source organism: Pan troglodytes (assembly GCF_028858775.2). Lineage (NCBI taxonomy): Eukaryota > Metazoa > Chordata > Mammalia > Primates > Hominidae > Pan > Pan troglodytes. The sequence goes on along the minus strand of NC_072402.2, from coordinate 48,288,403 downwards.
GTCTGAGGAAGAGACTCTATCACAGTGGGAGTGGGTGGCCCAAGCTGAGGAGGAAGCATATGTTATTTGTGTTCTATTTCTAATACCTACCACAGAGCCTGACATAAACAGGTAGTCAGCAGATGTTAGTGGAATGGCAGGAACATATTCAGTGCAGGCTGTATCCCTAACACCCTATGTGACTTTGGACTAATCAATTCACCCTGAGCCTCAATTCTCCCATCTGTTAACTATGGATCATCATGACTCTCATGTCATTTCAAGGGTGAAATAATTTAATGCACTTGGGAATGTGATATCGATAGCCTCCAACATTTTTTCAGCATGTTGTCCTATCAGTAGGTGGTTTTAAATATACGTACTCCAATGTAAGTATATTTATATATTTTAAAATTACATATTCATTCTATTATATATTTATATAACACATATTTTTAAAGGATTAGGCAAAAATAAATAGAAGTTCTAATGTATTCTTCTTATAACCCAGTGAATGATCTTGTGCACCCTGGGGTTGCATTTATCTTACTCTGGAGATGATGACTTTAAAGTCTGATATACACAGAAGTGGGAAGACAAAATATTACACTGTTTTTACTCACAGCACTTCTGACTCTGAATGCATGGTCTTTTCCAATGCCACTTCAACTCTCAGACACAAGCTGGGTGTCCTAAAACTCAATTCAGTTTTGGCATTATCTACCTAGAGTCATCATCAGATCCCATAAATTAAGGATTTAGTCCCACAAGACTGTCCCCACTTTCAGATGCCAGTCACAAGTCTCAGGTTGTCACTGGCACTTCTGACCAATTGGCTGTAAATTCAGAGGGTTCCCACAATACATTCTGCAGGTTCAATAATTTGCTAGAATGACTCACAGAACTCAGGAAAGCACTTCACTTAGTATTAATGGTTTATTATAAAGGATAGGATGCATGAACAGCCAAATGGAAGAGAGGCATAGGCCAAGGTATGGGGGAGGGTGCGGGCCTTCCATGCCTTCTCCAGGTGTGCCACCCTCCCAGCACCTCCTTGTGTTCACCGAATCCAAAGATCTCCAAACCCATTTGTTTAGAGGGTTTTTTTTTTTTAAATGGAGGCATGATTGATTAAATCATTGGCCATTGATGATTGAATCCAACTGTGTTAGTCCATTCTCATGCAGCCATAAAGGACTGTCCCAGACTGGATAATTTATAAAGGAAAGAGTTTTAATTGACTCACAGTTCTGCATGGCTGGTAGGCCTCAGGAAACATACAATCATGGTGGAAGGGGCAGCAAACATGTCTTTCTTCATATGATGGCAGGAAGAAGTGCAGACCAAAACGGGGAGAAGCACCTTATAAAACCATCACATCTCTTGAGAACTCATTCATTATCATGAAAAGAGCAGTATGGGGGTAACTGCCCTCATGATTCAATTAGTTCCCACCGGGTCACTCCCACGAAACATGGCGATTATGAGAACTACAATTCAAGATGAGATTGGGTGGGGAGAGAGCCAAACTATATCACCAATCTCCAGCCCTGTCCCTTCTCCTAAGGTCCCCAGGTAGGACTGATAGTTTCAACTGTCTAATCCCATGGTTGATTCCTCTGGCAACCAGCCTTCATCCTGAAGCTATTTAGGAGCCCACCAAGAGTCACCTCATTAGCATAAACTCAGGTACAGTTGAAAGGGGCTTGTTATGAATAACAAAAGATGTTCCTATTACCCCATCACTAGGGAATTCAGGGTTTTAGAACCTCTGTGTCAGGAACCTGGGACAAAGACCAAATATACATTTCTTATTGTATCACAGATGTCTATGGATTGCTGCTCATATTAGCATTTTAGTGGCAAAAATGTAATGCCACCAAAGTATTGCTCACTGATATTTGTCTGATCAATAAAGTACATTGTATCAATGGTAAAAATATACACCACTCCCTCCACCCCATAGGATTCAGTAAAGTTACTTTCACATTAAATTTTAAAATGCTGATCATAAACGTTTATGTTTTTCTTGAGTTGGCTCTCAGCCAGAAAGGGTGGCTCACCACCAGTTTAATGTCACTAGTAGCCACATGTGTTTCCTGGAAATGTAAATTCTTGCACTTATTAAAGCAAAATTCTCCTTAGGGTACTATAAACAGATGTTGTGGAGGCATTACCCACATCAGCAGAGAAAACTTCCCTCTTCCTGCTCCATCAAAGAAGTCACATTGGCGATAAGCTGGGGTTCATTTATTCCTTCACTTAAAAAATACTTATGAGGGCAAGGCACTGGGATAGTCCCTGGAAATAAGAGATTAAACAGGAGCGATATGGTCTTTACCCTTGTTAAAAGAAAAACCTTCAGATAAATTTAACAGAGTTTAATTGAGCAAAGAGTGATTGTGAATCGGGCATCCCTGAACCAAAACAGGTTCAGAGACATTCTGGCATTGCCACGTGGTTGAAGAAGAGTTATAAACAGAAAAAGGAAAGTGACATCTGGAAAACAGAAATGAGGTACAGTAACACTAAATTAGTTACAGCTTGGTGTTTGCGTATTTGAACATGATTTAAACAGTTGGCCATCTTTGATTAGCCAAAACTAGGTGATTGGTACAAGAGTAGGTTACAGCCTGTTTACACATCCAGCTGGGTTGCACTTCACTATGTAGGGAGAAACCTTTAGTCTGAAATTAAAATACATAAGGAGGAAGCTTTAGGTTAAACTTAATTTAACACCTTCATGGACTTTACATACTGAGGTGAAAGACAACAACATACAAATGAGACAATTACAGATAGGGTTAGTCTATGAAGGAAACACTCTCAGTGCTGAGATAGTGAACTGTGGGGGTAGGCATGGAACTGCCTGATGGTCAAGGAAAGCTTCTCTGAAGAGGTGACATTTCAGCCCGATCTGAAGAATGGGAAGCCTTATGAGGAGTATGTCAGGCCCTGGGACAGAGTGTTGGAAAGCATGAGGTGGGAAAGGGAAAGATTGGAGAGTGGTAAGCTAAAGGGAGAGGGGCACAATGCACAGTTGAAGAGGAAGATAGAGACCATCCTTGCAGGAAGGCAGAGATCATCCATGCAGGAAGGCAGGGACCATCCATGCAGGAAGGCAGAGACCATCCAGGCAGGAAAGCAGAGATCATCCAGGCAGGAAGGTGGAGATCAACTGTGCAGGAAGTTAGAGATCATCTATGCAGGAAGGTAGACGCCATCCAGGCAAGAAGGCAGAGACCATATGATGCAGGAAGGCAGACAATCCACGCAGGAAGGCAGACACCATCCATTCAGGAAGGTAGAGACCATCCAGGCAGGAGGTAGAGACCATTCATGCAGGAAGGCAGAGACCATCCAGGCACAAAAGCATAGATCATCCATGCAGGATGGCAGAGACCATCCATGCAGGAAGCCAAAGACCATATGATGCAGGAAGGCAGAGACCATCGAGGCACAAAAGCAGAGACCATCCAGGCAGGAAGGCAGAGATTGTCCATGTAGGAAGGTAGAGACCATTCATGCAGGAAGGTAGAGATCTTATCATGGTTTACCTTGTTAAGTCATGGTAATGAATTGTGATTTTTAAGTACAATAAGAGATCATTAAAATGCAGGGAAGGACACTGTTTAGGGAAAATGCTATGAATAATGGGTTGCAAGCCTGGAATTGGGATGGGCGGTTTAGTTGGTATAATGGATGTGAATCACACTGCAAGTATGCAGCAGAAATCAGAATCTTTTCTCTAAAAATTTAGCTTCCCCATTCTTCTGGGTAGTAGAAACTTTATCTAGAGTTCAGCTTGTATAGATTCTAGACAATTGAAGACAAATGCAGTCACTTCAGTGTTTATCATTTTAGGGCTTCACTGTTCCTCCTTCTCCTCTATTCCCGAGGGCTAGTTTTGGGGTTTATTTACATACCCTCAGGGCCCTGGGGAGCTGGATTCTGCTCCATGGACAGCGTCAGGAACCCCAGCAGCTTCCCTGAGATGAGGTCTCTGTTGGATTTTTATCATATTTTCTTCCTCTTGCCAGGTTCTTGCAAATCAATAGACCCTAGATTATTGAGACTACCAACTCTGTTATGAATTTAAAACCGTCTGCTAAGAAACTCAATTGAATTTTGTCTTTTCTCTGCACTGAGGTAGGTACAAATGGAGGTCACTATGGGACAAACCGCAACAAGAAAAAAACATTGCAAATGATTCCAAATGTTATCTCTCTACATTTTTTTTTCCTGGTGAAGCTTTGAATATTTTCTTATGCTATCTCCCAGTCAACTGCTCACTTCCCACCTCATTGTCTGGCAGCAGGGAGCTGGGGCAGAAAAATAGCAAATCTATTCTTTTTGTGGATCCGTTCTTTTCACGGACATGTTCGTGAGGCATCCATTGCATCAGGGAAGATTAGGACATCATAGCAGGGAATGCAAAGAGAAAGGAGCTTCTTTGTTCTGCTTTGAAGTATTCAAATAAGATCTTAAATATCAAAACAATAGCAACATCTTGAGAGAAAAAGATGCTCTGAACCTCTATGAGCTAAGGCCCTGGACTAAACAGTAGGCAAAGAAGATGGGTCAGCATAAGCTTTCTCCACCCCTAGAGAGCAGGTAAGGATTTCCCAGGCTACAAGGGCAGAGGCGAAGGGATGAGTGGTGCCCAGGCCCCCATCGCAGAAAGTGGAGAGTTGTTGCTTCCAGAAAAGAGCGAGGGAAGGATCAAAGAGTGAGGCCTGGTTTTCTGTCAGGGGAAATAGTATTCCCCCGTGTGCACCCCTCACACCTTGAAGTACTAGGGGGTGGGGAAAGACAGAATCCAGATGAAGAACGGAGGTCCTCAGGTCAGAGTTATCTTTCAGTTACAGCTGGGAGGCAGGGAGGCATTTAGTTAAAAGGGTGAGGGCTGGGGACTTTGCTTTTCCTGGAATGTGAGTTTCAGGAAAGCCTGGGTGTCAGTGTTGTATGAGAAGATCGGGTCAGGAGAAACGAAGTGCATGGTTGGTAGAGAATACAGATAATCAGAGGGACTTAGGTCTTGGCCAGGAACCAGGGAACAGGACTGGGAGGCTTCCTGGGCTTATGTGACCCCAAGGGTTCCACCTCCAGTCACCTGGGAAGGACCTGGGTCTCCAGAGGAGCCTGGTGACTCCTACCAGCAGCCTCCTGTGACTGAGGGGGCACGAACGAGCTTATGGGCTCTAAGATGAGAATAACAGTCATGGGCATTGAGTACTTCCACATCCTTCAGAGCGCCTTGTGCTTTGCCTAGTCCCTACAAGGTACATAGGAAATGGATAATGAGTGAACAAAAATGTGGCTTCCCATTGAATTAGTTTGCTAGGGCTACCATAACAAAGTACCCCAAACTGGGTGGCCTGAACAATAGAAAGTTATTGTCTCACATTTCTGGAGGCTGGACATCTGGGGTCAAGGTGTTGGAGGGTTGGTTCCTTCTGAGGGCTGTAAGGGAGACACTGTTCCCTGCCTCGCTGCTTAGCTTCTGCTAGGTGGCTGTCCCTTTGCGTTTGTTGGCTTGTAGGCACATCACTCTGCCCTCTGCCTTTCTGTTTAGCGCATTCTCTCTGTGTCTCCATCTTCACAAGGTCTCCTTAAAAGGTCTCCCACCATATTGGATTAGGAGCCCATCCTGCTCCTGTGAGACCTCGTCTTAACAAATTACATCTGCCATGACCCTGTCTGATGGGTCATATTCTGAGAAAGTGTGGGTGAGGACTTCAGCACCTGAGTTTTTGCGGGGACACAATTTAACCTGTGACACTTGTCTCCAGCTCCTCTTCTGCTATACGGTCTGAGCATCATCATTTGAACTACTGATATCATGTATGGAGTTAGTTTCACACTTCTCATGTGGAGAAATGTAGCTTTTTAAGTTTTCCTTTAGCTTTACTAGATTTCTACCGCTAGTCACTATGGTAACTGGTACAGGAAGCCCAATCTAGTCATGCCCAGGTCAACTCAGTCCAATTCAGTAATTTCTCAGTCTATTTGTTAAGCTCAGTCACATTCAGGTATTTCTCACTCCCCCCGACTCCTTGGTGGGACAAGACTGTTCTTCCCTTTGTGGGGATGTTGCAATGCAGTGGCACTGAGGAAGTGCTTGGGTTTATGGTCATTTGACCTGACATTCATGCTCTGTGTGCTGTCTGGTCTTGATCATCGGCTTCTGGTGAAGACCCCCCACCAGCATTTGCTGAAGCAGGTTGGGCCCACATCTTGGGACCACACTGCCATCCATAGCTGCATCTCACTCTTATGTCCGTAAGACTCCACCAAGCTCTTTCCCTGGAGCATGGGAGGATTTGATTGCTGTCCCCACAACTGCCGGGATGTACAGGATCCTGGAAAGCTGCTCTCTGGCCCAGTGTTCTGGACCCGTCAAATGGCAATTGATCCTCTGTGGGTTTATCTGCAGGGCTTTCCAATGTCCCAGAGCTCCAGGTAGAAAGTCACCATCTGCCTCTTTTATTCTTGGATTTCCTGAAACATACTTGAGGGTTCAGCCGTCTGTTTTCACAGGATTCATTGTTTATGGACTATTATTTCTTAGTCTGCCTTTAGTGAGCTGTAAGCCTCCTGTTCACCTTTGCGTCCCCTGTACCCAGCACAGTGTCTGACACATTGAAAATGTTTAGTAAAAATCTGTTGAATGAACGATGCTGGAAAGCTACCTTCTGGAGAGAATATGTGACATCTGCGGTGTATGCTATGTCTTAGACATTACAGTGCAGTGGATAAATCATGGGCCCTGGAAGCAGAGTGGATCCTCATTCAGATGCCAGCCCTGCCGTCTGCTAGCTGCACCACCTTGGGCAAGTGACTTGAGCTCTCTAAGCCTTAGCTTTCTCATAGGTGGGAAACAACTTCATAGGTTGGGATTGGGTGTAAATTAGATAATGTATATAAAGTACTTAGCATGCCTTCTGCTGCTTAAGTAAGCACACTGTAAAAGGATGCTTTTATTATTACATGACAGTGTTTTCTTTAGCTTCTGGGAACTCCTCAGAGCTTACAGATAAAATGGTTACCGTGAGCTCCAATGAGAGACCAATGTTGCTTTGCCTTAAATCCACGCTTGGCTAGTAGTTGAGTTGGGTTGATCAAGCTGAGCTCTTGCAGACTCTGGAAAGGAGGAGGTGAGAGCAGCCATGGCTGACACCTCCATGTTGGGTCCCCTGAGAGCCATGGCCATCTTGGGTTTGACGCTTGCACGTCAGCCTAAAGGATGCATGATCCTGGCAGCTGCTCATGAGTTCAGAGAGAGGGAGAACAAAGTTGCTATGGTTGAAAAACAAAACCACATTTTTTTCTATAAGGTATCAGAAGGTGGATGTGGACTTCAAGTTCCAGAAGCATCAGAGATAGACTAGAAGATTCTAGGCTGTTGGGGAGGAAAAAGATGTATTTTCCTGGCAGGAGTTCCTTCTAGGATTTAGGGTATAAACTACTCTATCGTCATATGCTCTTATCACTGTAATGAAACAGTGGAATCTCCTTCTCTTCTGTCCATTTTTCTTTTCTTCGCCAACTATGTACAGAAAGGCCTGGGTGAGGTGGGGGAGCGATGACATCACTCTTTTCTGTCTGTAGGTTGAGCAGAAGCCAAGTTGAAGGCTGGCTCCTATTTTCCGCAATTAGATCTCACTTTGTTGGGGAAATTTTCCAATGTGCCATTCTATTCTGAGCACCACACTTCTATTTTTATGGAGGAAACCGAAAGGTGTCTATGAAGTCTGAAGGGGTAGGTGAGTTGTCATAGAATACTGACCTCCTTGTTTCTAAAATGCACAAGGGGAAAATAAAGTCATTCACAACTGGTACCAACACACCAAAAATCAATCTTACGTTCAGAGTGGAGTTCAATGGAATAAGCAGACTTCTGCAGCCAACTCCTGCAACAACTTGCTGCCTTGGTTTTCTTGATTGTAAAATGGGGACGAGAATAACAATCCCAATTAAATTACTGTTAGTTATTTCAACTCCTAATAGCAATAACTGATAGCATTTTTTTGAGTGTGATGTGCCAGGTGCTGTCCTTCACAACCACCCTCAGAGGCAGGCTTTATTATTTCCATTTTAGAGGTAGAAGAAACTGAAACAAAGGGAAGTTAACTAACCTAAGGTTGCATAGCCGGGAAGTGCAGGACCAGGACTTGGATGGACTCAGGCAGTCTGACCCGGGTCAGCCAGTCCCTAATCATACTTTCATCTGGGCTCAATAATAAAGACTTGCAAATGCTGCTTGCTGGCGAGTAGTATGAGGATATCTTCTGTAGAAGTGAAGTGAAGTGAAGTGATACAGGAAAAGTGAATTTTCCTGATAAGGGAAGATTTATTCTGTAGGAATCTAAGTTTAATATTAGCCATTTGACAACATCTTTTCATGAACATTCCTCTTTTCCTCTATTCTTAAACAGAGTGTGCAAAAAGTGACATAGCCATTTGTATGTAACCTATCCCGTGAACCATGTGCCAAACCTGTTCTGATGCCTTGCTGGCACCCCCAGGCACCTCCATCTCCTACTAACCAATGTTAAAAGGAAAAAAAAAAAAACCTCAGCAAGTTAAGTTTAGCAGAGTTTAATTGAGAAAAAACCAATTTGCAAATTGGGCAGCTTTCAAAACCAGAACAGGTTCTAGGAACTCTGGCCAGCAACACGGTCAGACAGTATTTATGGATAGAAAACGGAAGTGAGGTGTACAGCTTAATTGGTTACAGCTTGTGCTTGCCTTATTTGAATCCGTTGGTTGCCTGTGAATGACTGAAGCTCAGCTGCTGTAACGGGCTGAGACTCAGCTGTTTGTTACAAAAGTATATTCCTAAATTAGGCTTTCAGTTAGTTTCCACACTAAGCCAGGCTGCAGTTCCTTGCTCTTTATGAAGGACCCAATTGCAGACGCAAGCTCAGGCTAAATTTAGATCAATTTAACACCAAGGGGAAAAGCATTGATATTGACCCATTTTCCTGTTTATGTAACTGAGGCACAGAGAGGTTAAACAACTGGCTCTGGGTCACAGAGCCTGGATCGAGCCTGGACTTTAACTTAAGCATTTTGGCTCCAGGGCCCTGTGCTCCTCCTGACCGACATTCTGAATTATGACACGGTGGAGTCTCCATGGCCTTCTAGTGGCAATGAACACCTTTGCTGTTTGTTGATCCTTGGCTCTGTGTCAAATACTGTGCTAGAAATGCTAGAATGAGCTTGTCCATCCCGCAGCCTGTGGGCTGCATGCAGCCCACGATGGCTTTGAATGTGGACCAACACAAATTCGTAAACTTTCTTAAAACATTATGAGATTTTTTTTCTTTTTAGGTCATCAGCTATAATTAGTGTTAGTTTATTTTATGTGTGGCCCAAGATAATTCTTCTTCCAATGTGGCCCAGAGAAGCCAAAAGACTGGACATCCCTGTGCTAGAAGCTTGATGTGCTGCATTTCACTCAACCCACTCCACAATTCCTCTGAATTAGGTACTGCTGTAATCCTGTTTTAGAGCTCAGGGAACAAAGACTTAGAGAAATTAACTAACTTGCCCAACAACACATGGCTAATAAGTGGCAGAGTTAAGGTTCAAGTTAATAGGTAAGCACCAAAACTTGTGCTCTTTCAGCTATGCAACTCTGCTTTTCCATACGGGCCTCAATAAAACAGATGTTCACGGTTGCTGGTGATTCATACGAGGTTTGCCCTCCCAGGGGGCTGGGCACAAGCTCCTTTGCTGCCTTCTTTCTGCTCAGCTGCTTCTACCTTCCCCAGAGTTCCAAGTCTTGGTCTCTGTCACTCAGCAGTTCCCTGGCCTGATGGGATGCATAGAGACTGAGCCGTGCCAGTCAGTGCTGGTTATACCAGTTCACCCTCAGGCTGAGTCTGTCATTCAGTAATTTTGCAAGATGACCTCAGAACTGGTCCCCATCCCCATCTCTGTTCTTTCATTGGGGCAGCAATTTAGTATTAAAAAAAAATCTGTTAGGAGCCATTATTAGATAGTGCAATTCACAGATACCTGAGGGTAGTCACGTGCTCCTTCGTGCAGTAGCACTAGGGTTATTGTTTCTACGAGGAACAGGGTCAAAGTCATGCTAACAGAGGGATATGCCTTCTTCATATGGAATCAGACAATGTTGTCTTCAGAGAAAAATTAGTCCTCATGCAGCAGGCATAAACCTTTAAGTTTGAATTAGGGTGTTCAAGAATGCAGGCTTATTTGGTCCTGGGAGCCCACCCAGGTCGGGTTTGTTGTGAACACGGTCATCCTTTTTCCCATGGTCCTTAGATGTGGTGATTCTCTGCTGCCTCTGGGCTGTGCTTGACACATAGACAACTTTGGCTTTGATTCTAGTCCAACTTGCCATGATGTACTATGCAGTCATTTTTCTCTGGAGTCTTTTTTCTTTTCCACTGTGGCTGCCAGGACTTGGCTCATTTTTGCTTTTATAATTATACCACAGAACAATTGATCTCTATTCCTTCATTTTTTTCTTTCTTTCTTTGTCCCTCCTTGTCTCCCTCCCTTTCACCCTTTTCTTCCTTCTCTCTTTCTTTCCCTTCCACTCTTCAACACAAATCTGAAGGAAAATATCTAAAAATAAGGAGATTCTAATCCCTTTACATTTTTTTGTAGAAACCCTACTTATGTTTACCAAATATCACTTCTCTGTGGGCTTAGGCTTTTAAGACAAAAGGCAGACATATTTGCAGGCCACTTCTGTTTTCCACTCTGCCACATGTTTCCTACTGACTGTAGATGTACTTCGGAGATATTGCAGATTTGGTTCCAGACCACTGCAATAAAGCAAATATCTCAGTACAGGGAGTCACATGATTTTTTTTGCTTTTCCAGTGCATGTAAGTTATGTTTACACTATACTGTAGTCTATTAAATGTGCAAGAGCATTATGTTTAAAAAACAATGTACATACCTGGATTAAAACATAATTTGTTGCTAAAAAATACTAACAATCATCTGAACATTGAGCGAATCACAATCGTTTTGCTGGTGGAGGGTTTTGCCTGGTTATCGACGGCTGCTAACTGATTGGGGTGGTGGTTGCTGAAGGTTGGGTGGCTGTGGAAAGTCCTTAAAATAAGACAGTAATGAGGTCTGTCATGTTGATTGACTCTCTTTCACAAAAGATTTCTCTGTAGCTTGTGATGCGTTTAATAGCATTTTACCCATATAGTAGAACTTCTTTCAAAATTGCAGTCAGTCCTCTCAAATCCTGCCACTGCTTTATCGATTATGTTTAAGTAATATTTGAAATTTTTGATTGTCATTTCAGCAGTGTTCACAGCATCTTCAGGAATAGATTTCATCTCAAGAAGCCACTTTCTTTGTTCATCCATAAAAAGCAACTCCTCATCCTTTCAAGTTTGATCATAAGATTGCAATTCATCTTATGGGTCTAATTCTAGTTCTTTTGCTATTTCTACCGCATCTTCAGTTACTTCCTCCACTGAGGTTCTGAACCCCTCCAAGTAATCCATGAGGGTTAGAATCAACTTCTTCCAAACTCCTGTTAATGTTGATATTTTGACCTGTTTTTGTGAATCACAAATGTTCTTTATGGCATGTAGGATGGTGAATCCTTTTCAGAAGGTTTTCAATATACTTTACTCAGATCCACAAGAGGAATCACTATGGCAGCTATGGCCTTACAAAATTTATTTCTTAAATAATAAAACTTGCAAGTCAAAATTACTTCTTGATCCATGGGCTATAGAATGGATGTTATGTTGGCAGGCAAGAAAACTACATTAATCTCCTTGTACATCTCCATCAGAGCCCTTGCGTGACCAGGCGCATTGTCAATGAGAAGCAATATTTTGAAAGGAATCTTTCTATTCTGAGAAATAGGTCTCAACCAGGGGCTTAAAATAGTAAACCATGCTGTAAACAGAAGTGCTGTCATCCAGGCCTTGTTTTTCCATTTATAGGGCACAGGCAAAGTAGATTCAGCATAATTCTTAAGGGCCTTAGGATTTTCAGAATGGTAAATGAGTCTTGGCTTCAACTTAAAGTCACCAGTTGCAAAGCCCCTAACAAGAGAGTCAGCTTGTTCTTTGAAGCTTTGAAGCCAAGCATCGACTTCACCTCTCTAACTAGGCAAGTCCTAGATGGCATCTTCTTCCAATGTAAGGCTGCCTCATCTACATCAAAGATCTGTTGTTTAGGGTAACTACCATCATCAATAATCTTAGCTAGACCTTCTGGACAACTCTCTGCAGTTTCTCATCGGCACTTGCTGCCTCACCTTGCACTTTTATGTTATGGAGATAGCTTCTTTTCTTAAACCTCGTGAATCAATCTCTGCTAGCGTCACACTTTTCTTTTGTAGCTTCCTCACTTCTCTCAGCCTTCATAGAATTGAAGAGTGTTAGAGCCTTGCTCTGGGCTAGGCTTTGGTTTAAGGCAGTGTTGTGGCTGGTTTGATCTTCTATGTAGACCACTTAAACCTTCCCATCTCAGCAGTAAGGCTGTTTTGCCTTGTTATCATTTATGTTTTCACTGGAGTCACACTTTTAATTTCCTTCAAGAACTTTTCCTTTGCATTAAAAACTTGGCTGTTTGGCCCAAGGTGCCTAGCTTTTTGCTCATCTTGGCTTTCAACATGCCTCCCTCAAGAAGCTTAATCATTTCTAATTTTTGATTTAAAGTGAGATATGTCCAGGCCTGGTGCAGTGGCTCATGCCTGTAATCCCAGCACTTTGGGAGGCCAAGGAGAATGGATCACTTGAGGTCAGGAGTTCAAGACCAGCCTGTCCAACATGGGGAAACTCCGTCTCTACCAAAATACAAAAATTAGTCAGGTGTGGTGGTGCATGCCTATGGTCCCAGCTACTTGTGAGGCTGAGGTACGAGAATCACTTGAACCCAGGAGGTAAGAGTTGCAGTGAGCTGAGATCACACCACTGCACTCCAGCGTGGGCAAGAGAGTGAGACTCTGTTTCAAAAAATAAATAAAAAGAAGAATAAATAAAGTGAGATATGTGCAACTCTTCCTTTTACTTGAACAATTAGAAGCCATTATAGGATTATTAACTGGCTTAATTTCAGTATTGTTGTGTCTCAGGGAATAGGGAGACCAGAGGAGAGGGGAGAGATAGGGGAATTGCCAGTCAGTGGAACAGTCAGAACACAGACATTTACTGAGTAAGTTCACCATCTTATATGAGTACAGTTTGTGATGCCCCAAAATAAAGATAATAGTAACATCAAAGATCGCTGCTTGCGGATTACCATTGTGGGAGGGGAAGAAGGTGACAGCGTCCCAGTCACTTCATGAGGTTCAGCCAAGACAGTTAGAAGGACCCTGGTTATCTTGGGATGCCAGCAGATGTGGAGGGAATCTACAGACCAGCTATGGCCAAGAGGATTTCTCATCCCTTCAGACCTCATTAGCACTGAGGTCACTGACTTACCTCCCTCCCATAGGTGGGCAAATAGCCTAAAGGACAGGAGACAGGGTGTTCCACATTTATTTATCCAGCAAGTTCTATCAAATAAGCCTATGTGACAGCCAAGACTTTTTTTTCATTTTCCTTTTATGCAAAAATGAATGAGTTAGTTCTTGCTCTTGAGAAGCTCAAAGTCCAGCATAAGAAACAGAATTTTATGCAGAAAATTATAGTCCCTAGGGCTGTGCACGTGTGTATGTGTGTGTGTGTGTGTTGACTATTTTCTTACATTTCTGTCTCTGCCCCAGCCTTCTTGAGGATATTGGAGATATTCTGCGCTGCCTGCCACCTCTCACCTCCTCTTTCCTGGAGCAGGAGGAGTGACTTACCTGTTTGCTGGGAAGGGGAGAAATTAACACCCACTGCTCCACGTGGGAAAGAAGGATGTATTAAGTTGAAGGTCCCCATTCTCAAATGGCCCTTTTCCTTCTCTTTGAAAACAGCTTCCTCTTAGCAGGTATGCATGCATGCATTCTCCTCTGTGTGACAAGAGATTTACTCTGTCATGGGAGGCCTTAAGTGCTCCAGCAGCTCTGGGTGACCAGGTGAATAAGTCAGGACAAAGACAGGGTGAGTGTACTGGTGGTGTGTGGCATATTAGGAAGCTCGTTTGGCTGCAGGTGCATCGCTTTTCCATGTCCAGCTTTATCTGTTAAGTAATGAAGCTGATATTGTGAGCTCCGTCTCTCAGACTCATGTGCATTTCTCAATTGATTCCAAAAGCACAGCGGAGGGGTGGCATTTGTAGTTTCCCTTAAATCCTATCACAGGATGAGCACCATACAGAAATATGAACAGAGGGCTATGGGGTCAAAGAGGAGGGAGTACTAGTCAAGAAAGCCTTCACAGAAAAGGTGACAATTGAGCTGGGACTTGAATGGAAGGCATTAGCCAGATGTGACCCAGGAGCTTTACAGCCTATCTGATTGTTTTTTGTCCCCACCTCAGCCTTAGCGCAGAGCAGGGGACCCAGCAGGGGCTTCATAGCTGTCTGTGGAATAGAGAGATGACAACCCCTGGAGAACATTCTCTGAGAGCGATGGAGGAGTCCTGGGAAACATGGGAGGGCCACCCTTCTGTCACACATAACCTACCACCTCTGATGGCCTGAGGGCCACATGAATGGTGCACAGCAAGAAGCACAGGGCTCTGCCTCATGACTGATCTCACAGGAGGATAGCATGCAAAGCTCTGGGTGGAAGAAACTCAGAAAGCAGAGACAGTGGGGTGGAGTGTGAGGAAAATCTAGGGCTGAAAGTTCAGAAGTCAAGAAAATGCAGGAGCTACATATGTATACATGTGCCATGTTGGTGTGCTTGTACCCTAAAGCTTAAAGTATAATAATAATAATAATAATAATAATAATAATAATAATAATAAAGAAAATGCAGGAGCTTAACGTGAAGGGCTTTGAAAGAAATTGTGTGCTTGGAAGAGAACCAAGGAGAGCAATTCAGGTGACATGGAGTCAAGGCTTTTCTTGAAACGGAATGCCAACTTTGTTAGAGGATTTCTCCTGGGAATTGGTGGTGGGTAAAACATTAAAGGACTCAAGGAAAACCCACTGCACAGGCAGACAACCAACTTTCGTGGAAAACCAAGGACTAGAAAATTATTATTGAAAATTTGTTTTCTTGTGGTTAATCATTCCACGTTTGAGAGCTGGTGGTTTTTCATTGATGTAATTAGTGATTACATTTTCTAGAGGACATTTTTCATGTCAAGCAGACAGTGACTTCAAAGATGAGGAAGGATGGAGCTTCATGGAGAGAAAAAGAAGTGCCATGCTAACACAGTGAAGGGGTGAAACTGGATTTGATAAAAGCACCCTCTTGCATCATCAGCTACCTTTAAGAATCAGTAAACATGAGCTAATTTTTGAAATATAGTTGCAACTCTGTGATAACACACCCTTTGGGATCTCCAAGTGACTTGGCTGTGTGGAACTTTGCTGGTTCAGTCCAAGTTCACCTAATCTCTCTCTCTCCTCCAGTATATACTGATATTAAAAATAGTCTCTATCCTAACGGGGGAAGAGGACGATAACAATACAGCGTGACAAGTGTATAGATAGATAGAATAGGATGCTATTCCTACCCCTAAGGGGACTTAACCACGCCCAGAGGAAGGTCACTGAAGGCTTTCAAAGAGGCCACAATGTCTGAGATGAGCTACAAGAGGAGTTACTGTGATTTATTACTTGGTGGTGGCTGTTAAATTTTTCCTTGGAGCTAATGCTTTGAATCTGCCCTTCTCTTTATGTCACTCCTAGCTCTTGACTTTTGACCACCTGCCTTATGCATCTGTTTGGGGCTATTAATATCATCAGTATCAGCAGTGTCCTGGCTCCTCTGTACCCACTTCCTCACCCTTTACTGTCTCAGCTGGCCCTCGTGATGCCTGTGTGACAACTGACCATGGGTACCTGGTATGACCCAAGGGCCTTGTTCCATTTAGGCCCCTTGTGTATTAATTAGGCTCTCCCAGACTTGAGGACCAAAGCCATGCTCCAGGATCGGAAGGCTATGTGAAGGTCCCTGGAATTAAGGGGACAGCAGATGTCTCAGCAGCTGTGCAGTCAAGACTCCTGGAGATCTGGGACATGGTTCTGGAGTGATCAGCTTGGCATTTCCTTATAATAGAGGCTCTGGCTCCTGGCTCCAGTGACTCTCTTGTGCTTGACGGTTAGCCTGTCAGTCTCTGAGCTGTCACTGCCTCTGCTGCTGCTGTTTTCCCCTGCTCCTCCTTCCCCCTGTCTCTTGCATTTGAGTATCCTCAAGGAATTGCTTCCCCAAATTCTGGGTCTAGTTGGCATTGCTTGGGTAGCAGCTTTTCTTTTCTTTTCTTCTTTTGTTATATTATTTTACCAACGTTTATATTAAAGACACAGAGCAGCAGCTTTTCTTGATACAAATATGACAATGTATGTGCCAGGAGCCACCCCATGTCTGCTTTGCCCAGAAGGGGACCCAGGGCATTCCAGCAACCTAGGTCTCCACCTAGGACTGCCTGGTCCTGGGGAGGAGTTTCCATTCCTGACCACACCCTTGGTGCCAGAATGTCCAAGTATTCTGATCACAGCTCACAGAGTTTAGCCTGTACTAGGATTTTGACAGGATTCTCTACCTTGCATCCCCAGTCTTGATTTCATCTTCACTGTGACATCATAGTTCACTGCCATTAACATTTTATTAGGTTGGTGCAAAAGTAATTGTGGTTTTTGCCATTAAAGGTAAAACCTAATACCTTCTCAAGCTATTATTCTTCTAAAACAACACAATCATGCCTTAGAGTGGACCCTGAGAGCTACTTTTTTCTAGGCTTGGTGATTGACTGGCCCTGCCTCAGAGGCTCTCAGCCTGCCAGTACATGGCTCAGCTTCGACTCCTCACATGCTCTGGGCACTTACTTGCTGGGCTTTCTTTCATCTCAGCAGACTTCATCTTACTCCTATCACTCTACTTGTTACAGTTCTAGGTTATATTTCTTTTAAAAAATTTGCATCATATCACCAATTTTCATCTTTTTCTTTTTAAATTTTATAAATATTTTACTTTATTTATAGAGACAGAATCTCACTATGTTGCCCGGGCTGATCTCAAACTCCTTTACGCACATGATCCTCCTGCTTTGGCCTCCTAAAGTGTTGGGATTATAGGCATGAACCACTGCAACCGGCCAGTTTTCATATTTTAAAATGGGAAATAGAAAGTCCCAAGCTGGGGGTGCAGCCCAGGGGCTATCCCAGGCACAGAAAAGGTAGGCCAACTCCATAGAGCCCAGATCCCCCATACGATCCATATGATCTTCCGCCTCTTCCTGGAAAGCCTTCTAGGTTGCAAAGCCAGCCATCTGGCACAGCCACACCACATGACACTCTTTTAGAAACTCTGCAGAGATGAAGAAGAAAGATTCCATCTAGAGGACAATAAGTCCAGCCTCAAAAGTAACTCAGTAGAACTACTGGATGTGGCTGAGTTATTAAAGGCCATTCAGGGTGTATGCTAAGGTGATTTTTGACCATCATAGGAGGTCTCCAACTTTCTGCTACTGGCCAGGTCTGCAAGCAGCATATATTATGAACTTAAGGGGATATGGGTAGTGTTTCTCTAATTTCAGTCTTTCATATGCTCATCTTTATCATTTTGACTTTACATCACCTAGACTATGATTTGTATTTATTATTATGCTATTATTATTAACTTGTTTAAATCTACCGAAACAACTATAACATAATATTCACTTTTATCTTATTATAAGTAGTATCTGTGAAATAATATTTTTGAATATATTACTTATGTTTTTCCTAATATTAAATACATTCAGAACAATTATAATAAAATATTTGCTTGTGTACATGTTAAGCATTAAGTCCTCTTGTATACCTACATGGGGACACATACCACACCTTGTAAAACACAGCCATGGAGGAACTTTAAGTGACTGGAATGGAACACTTTTTATCTTAGCAGACTCCATTCTATTCAATTGATTCATCTCCACTTGAGAGGACTTCCAGAGGATTCTCCTTGATGCAGCCATTCCTGATGCTTTGTCATTGTGGAAACCAAGGTCACTTTCACCAGGAACTTTAGTTCCTTACATGTGACAGACCTCAAACTCTCTCAGCTCAACAAATATTTGCTTGCTCACTATATGCAAGGTGCCATGCGAGGTGCTATGGATGGGGCACTCACTCATGGCCCTACCTCTAAGCAGCTCCCTTCCTCTGTGACGTTACGAGGAAAGCATATTTCCAGAGGATGATGGCAAAGAAAACTGACTATGATATGATGCTGTGCCAGAAACCCCACTGAGGAAGTCTGTGGCTTAGGCTGGAGGTCTAAAGGGAACCTCTACCTCCCCTAAAACCCAAACCTTCTGACCACTCTTCAGCCCATCACAGGATAGAAAATGAAACAGGGAGCATGGGAGAGAAGAGGAGAGAGAGATAGATGGCTAGACCTCCTCAGGTCCATTTACATCTGCCACAAGGTCTAGTCATGTCCTAGAATTTCCAGTTCAGAGCCTCCCACCACCATCCCTGCATGGGGAGCAAAAAGAAAGGATAACGGAGAAGCCTATCTGGAGAAAGTGTCATTGAGGCAGATCCCTGAAGGGGGGTGATGTTTCCAAATTCATAAGAGGATTTAAAGCCCCCTTTAAGGACAGAAATGTTAGTTCTTTCTGCCATTACCTCTCTGGTCAACCTCCATTCATCTGATATCTAAGTAGAAATTAAGTCCATAAATATCCACAACAGAAAATTATTATGGTAGGGATCCCTGGAACAATCTGCCCTATGGCCTGGGTAGCTCTATGAAAATGCCACTGTGCAATGAGACTTCCTGTCTTTGGTCACCAATCTGTCTTGTAGAGTAGGAAAAGTATGTAGCCTTAGATATGAGCCTGGCTAATGCGCTATTGGAATACTGAAGTTTGATTTTGTGCCAATGCCATGATAAGCATATTACTGCATGATTGTCTCCTAGCTGTGTGTGTATATTTTGTAAGCCTGTATTTGAAAGTGTCACTCAGCAACAGTCAGGACCATACTCAGGTGGTCTCATTTGAGGAGAAGCCCAATGTCCATCTCTTGGGGTCAGCTTAAGCCAACAGGATCTGTGTTGGGTCCTGGCCACTGCTGTTTCACCTGCTGGGACTCCATGAAATGTTAAGATGGCATCACCTGTCCCTTTCTGCCATCAATGTGAGCATAACTGCCTAGGTGGTAAGAAATTATAACCCTGAACTCCTAACTTCATCTGGGGACACTTCCTTTTCCTCTCCACTGGGTCTGGGGAGAATAGGAAGTAGAATGAAAGCTTAATTGGTTTTTTGCCTGCACTGTGAGTCTGGCTCTTTTTGTAAACTCCCATTAGATAGAAGAAAAAGAACCCACTTTATTTCTGCCACAGGAATGAGCAAATTAGTCCTTAAGCAGATGAATGCAACATCAACTCTGTCACCAGCTCACCAGCTGTCTAAGGAGAATGGATGACTCTTTAGACAACAACAACAAACACAGCACTTCTCACACTTGTGAGAGACTCAACTGGAAGTTGTCTCTGCAACCTAGCAATTGCTAAAGGCTACTCGAGACATCTGTCACTTGAAAGAGATAGTCTAAGGGACATGCTCCACATCACTTTCACTGAATCCTCTAAGTACCATTTGTATATTAATTCAGGAAGCAGCAAGTGAATGCTTTTGAGGTCCTTAAAGAAAAGTCTAGCAGGAGTTAAGACTGAATATTATGCTTTTGAAAGTCTTGAGAGTTGATGGAACAAAGGTCATTTTGCAAGTGTCTTTGTATTTTTTGTATGTTTATTTTTGAAAGTGTTACTGGTTATACGAGTCATGTTACATTTTCTAAAATTCATTGATAGGAAAAAAAAATCTTTGACCAGATTAATGTATTAATTCTCCCAACAAACCTTTATGGAATGTCTTTTTGTGCACCAGGCTCTGGGCTAGGTATTGGAAAATGGATGAAAAAGTATGTTTTCTTTTGTCTGAAATAAGCTTTGGGTAGCCCAAGCTGCATTCGTTTTTGCTATATCTGGCAGGAGCACCAAACTAAATTTAGTGTTCAAGTACATTAACTACTACTTCCCACGCACAACTATTTTATTTTTGTTATTAATAAAATGAACTCTTCTTTTTCTTATTGAAAAAACTATATTGTAAATAGTTATTTCCCACTGTAAAATTTTCATATAGTACAGAAAAGTTTGTCAGCTCTCTCTTCTTTATACATCCTCTAATTGTACTCCTTAGTGACACCATTAACTGGGTGTTATCCATGAGTCCAGCTGTGAAATACACATACACATTCACTCTCACACACACTTGTGTTTTATGCCAGACGTTTCTCACACACACACACACACACACACACACACACCGAGAGCAAGGAGATTGGAATGGAGTACCCCAGGTGCAGGCAATAAGGAGGTGCACTGTTATAAAAGAATTGTAAAAAATAACACAACCTTCTAAAAGTAAATATGCTTTTTTTTTTCTTTTTCTGTTGCCCAATCTGGAGCGCAGTGGTGCGATCTCGGCTCACTGCAACCTCCACCTCCCTGGTTCAAGCGATTCTCCTGCCTCAGCCTCCTGAGTAGCTGGGACTACAGGTACCCGCCACCACGTCCAGCTAATTTTTGTATTTTTAGGAGAGATGGGGGTTTCACCATGTTGGTCAGGCTGGTCTCGAACTCCTGACCTTGTGATCTGCCCACCTCAGCCTCCCAAAGTGCTAGGATTACAGGTGTGAGCCACTGTGCCCAGCTGTAAATATACTTTTTATTAGTGCCATGCACCACTAATTCTGAACAATGTCAGGGATAAAATACTCCTCCTTATGAGGTAAACTTCTGTCCACAGTCCCCCTCCCCTGCTGCTAAACTTCTGAATATACACACATTTATACATAGGCAAACACATTTATATAGGCAAATGCATAAAAGTATATGTGCACAACATATATCTTTTGTAAAACACAATTGGGATAATATGTATTATTCTTGAAATATTTTTCTATTTATTTATATTGGACTTCTTTCTACATCATTTCTTATACATCAAAATCTTTCTTAATGACTGTCATATATTCTATCATATGAATGTACCATAAATTTTCTATCCAAGTCCCCTATGTATATATATATTTACTATTACCATGAAAGATAGATGAGTTTTGTTAATCCAGACTGATAGTCTTTTTCTTTTAGTAGGTAAGTTTACCTCATTTGTATATTTTTAAATAACAGATATATGGGTTACATCTAATTTTGTCACACTATTTATTTGGTTACAGTATGTTTATATTTTCTATTTATATTGTTTCCTTACTTTTTTTTTTTGCTATTTGTTCTGTGCTTTCTTTTTCCTTGTCTTCTAATAATAATATTTGAAATTTTGATATAGTTAAACTTCTAATTTTTGTTTTATCAATCTTGGACAGTTTTCATACCACATCATAAAGGAAGAGGAAAAGTTATATTTCATACTTTCTTCCAGCTCCTTCCCCTCATCTTACTTTTTATTATTTTTTTATACTACTGAGATTTATAAAGTATATCAAGCTGAGCTCTGGGAGCGTTATTATACACTCAGTGGTCACCAACACTTCTTTCATCCATGACTTTCCCATTCATGACATGACTTTAAACACTTTTTACTTATCTTTGGGTTGCGTTGGCTAGATTTTGTCATCAAGTGTCTTTTTTTTTTTTTTTTTAAGGACTCATATATGTGCTATGTTATTAGAATTTTACATTATTAAAATTATTTTTCTGCTACTTTTAAACATAAAACATGTGTTTCTTGGGCCACGCATTTTTTTCCCCATCAGAATTCTGTAGAAATTGTTTCACCAACTTTTTGCACTGAATGTTGCCATCGAGAAGACTGAGGTCAGGGATTTTCTCTTTTTGGGGAACATGCTTTTAATTTTTGAATGCCTGTAGGACTCTTTCTTTATTCTTAACTTCAGGGTCCCCACTAAGATAGGGTTCAAACTTGAGACTGTATTTTTCCTTGAACAAAAATTGTATGTTCTACAGATTGTAGTCAGTAGATTTTTATATTTTTCTGTATTTCAGGTTTGCTTTTTTATATCTTTGAATATTTGTTTGTTTCTCCACATTAGGAAGATCGTAGACATGAAGAACATCCTTACAATGACTATATTTTCAGTATCATCTATTCTTCTGGCTACTTCTAATGCAAGTATCTTCTCTATAATCTCTTTTATCATCTGTTATTTTCCATTTAATTTTGTATGAATTTCTTGAGCTATACCTCCATATTCCTGTTTTCAGTATTATATTTTCTTCTTGCTACCTCTAATGTGACTGATTTTTATTCCTATGTTTGTATTATTTTAAATTTCTTCCAATACTTCTGCAGTTCATTTTAAAATTTCTTTTTATTCTTTCATCCTCTAATCTTTGATTCTATGGTTTTTTTTCTTTACTTTCTCCAAAGAACCTAAGTTCTGTTTCTTTATAAATAGAGTAAAAGAATATACAATTTCCTTATCTTTTCTGAAACGATTCTTTTTTGGAATAGGTTTTTTTTTTTTTTTAACTGCTTTTTTGGGGTAGGTTTGTTTCTTACTTTTTAGGTACTCTCTTTACATTTTGCATCCTTTGTGCTAATATGTGAAGAGGACAAGTCTTTACAGGAGGATGTGATCAGGGAAAGCCATGGATGTTAACCTGGGAAATGTCTTATCAGAACTCTTTTTAGATTTCTCTTTCTCTACCCTGAGGTCACATCTCACCCCAGTTTTCTGATGTTCCGCAGTTGGGGAGAGCAGATTATCCAGATAGGAGGTAATTGCTGCTCTCAATGCAGCTTCCAACTTACAACTGATTGCTTAAACCTTCTTTATAATAAAAATTCAAAAGTACCAAATGATATAGGTTGAAAAACAAGTCTACCCCTACACTTGGCCCCTTCCCCTGAGGTAACCACTCTTGCTAGTTTTGTGTGTATTCTTCTGGACAAAGAGTCTATAGATGTACAACTCTATAGATGTTCAAATAGTAGTACTGTATATATATGGTTGAGTTTTCTCACTTAACAGTGTATGCTAACAATTGTTCCGTATTAGCATACATGTTATCTGTCCAGTCTTGTTAATGCCACAGGGTGTTCTTTTGGACTCACTCTCAGGGCTTACTGTTCAAGTTCAGGCATTCTTGGCCAGCAGAAGGTTTCCAAATGTTGAGGAGGAAATATCTTCATTTGTTTTAGCTTTTTCCATGTATTCTTCACCTCATGAGTGGCTGGAGTTGCCAGGACCCCCTGGAGGCCTAGTGAGGGCCAGCCATCCTCTTGTTTGCAGAAGATAAAAGGACAATCAGTAATCCCTGCTCATAACTACGCTCATCCAAGCTTAAAATGCTAGACTAGGAGAAACTTGACTGTGATAGCTTGATGAAACAGGTATTAAATGTGAAAGAAGACTATGTAAGTAAATATGGTACTCTAGAGAGCTTTGTTTTCTCTTTAGTTCCCTTTCCTACAAGAGGGGATGAAAACCTCTAGATACCAAAATGTGTTTTGTTTTAGCATGTCAGAAGCTTGGCTTATACAGCTGGCTTCACTCTGTACCTAAAATGTTTTTCATGAAAACAATATAGTTATATCTGAAACTGGGACAAAAAACAAGTTAACGATATCAGATTGATTAAACAAATAAATTTAAGAAGGGCTGAGATAAGCCATCTGAAGTTTTAACCTCTACAGGAGAGGTTTTTTTTTTTTTTTTTAGACGGAGTCCCGCTCTGTCACCCAGGCTGTAGTGTAGTGGCGTGAACTCTGCTCACTGCAATTTCCGACTCCTGGGTTCAAGCGATTCTCTTGCCTCAGCCTCCCGAATAGCTGGGATTGCAGGCACGCGCCACCATGCCCGGCTAATTTTTTTTGTATTTTTAGTAGAGATGGGGGTTTCACCATGTTGGCCAGGCTGGTCTTGAACTCCTGACCTCAGGTGATCTGCCCATCTCTGCCATCCAAAGTGCTGGGATTACAGGCATGAGCCACTGCGCCCAGCCGGGAGAGATTTTTAAAGCAAATCTTGGGTCTGATTTCCCAATTTACATCCATTCATGAGGATAGAAAGAAATTTCTCCAGGGGGCTATTTGGAATGCATTTCCTGGTGAGGTAGAACTCTTCCCTGTGGTGCTTTCAGCTGCAGGAGAATTCAGTGTATTGTCTCCACACAAACCTTCTACACAGCCGTTGATAACTCTTGTTGATCTGTTGGTTGTTGTGAGAATGGAAATATGGTTGGACATTCTTATTTAAAAGGATCTTTTGGCTAGGCACGGTGGCTCACATCTGTAATCCCAGCAGTTTGGGAGGCTGAGGCTGGCGGATCACTTGAGATCAGAAGTTCGAGACCAGCCTGGCCAACATGGTGAAATGTCTCTACTAAAATACAAAAATTAGCTGGGCACGGTGGCGGGTGCCTGGAATCCCAGCTACTTGGGAGGCTGAGGCAGGAGAATTGCTTGAACCCAGGAGGCGGAGGTTGCAGTGAGCCGAGATTGCGCCACTGCACTCCAGCCTGGGCGACAGAGCAAGACTGTCTCAAAAATAAATAAATAATAAATAAAATAAAAAAGGATCTTTTATTACATGTATAATATGTGCTTATTATATTCCTGGCATTGTGCTAAGCATTTTATATACATTATCTCATTTAACTTTCACAAACGACATGTTTAGATAGAGTCAGACACCTGGGATCAAGTTTTGACTCTGCCAGCCTAATTCTTGGCAAGATTGTTTAACTTCTCTGACTTTCTTTTCACCTGTATAAGGTGGGGCTAGTGATAGCAGTCACCTGGACAGTTGGGAAAATTAAATGAGATAATGCATGAAAAGCTCCCAGCAGAGTGCCTGGCGCCTAGTCAGCACTCATAAAATGTCTTTTTATATTTGTATTATTACTCTTATTACTCCCATTTTATAAATGAAGAAACTGGGGCCCACGCAAAGGGTGTCTTTTGCCATGTCACTGAGCCAGTAAAGTGGATCTAGGACCCAGACACTGGTCTGGCTGATCGTAGCGACTGACCTTTTACAGATGATACTGCCTGTCCTCTTCCACATATCTAACGTCTCCTCTCTGGGGCTCAAAGCTTTTTGGGGATACCCTGTGCCCTAACAAGACAACATGCATTTGAATCTCCTCATACAATAGATGCATTCTCAAAGACTGTATTCATATTGAGTCCTGTTTTTCCTTGGCCTTCATTATATGAATAATTTTATGATTGTGCCTTTCTTTCTTGCTCAATATTTTCATTCAAAGACTCATGAACACATATGAATCTTAGTTTACTCTCTGGAATCTTAATTATTCTTTCAGAGTTTTTATCCGTTTACTGCAGAATGTGCCTTAGCTAGAGTTACTCATAGGAGGAGCTCAGGAGCCATTCAATAAATATTGACTGTGACTAAGAGTCTCACTAACATGTGTCCCTCCACCAATTAGTTGTTGCATTCCTAAAATGTTTTGCTTAGAACAAAAGATTGTTTTATGTAAGACCAAGTGGGTATTTACATGAGAGTGTTGTTTTTGTTTTGATTTCTTTGAAGTATGCAACTAATTATATCTGGAGACAAGAAGACAGCTTTTGTTATTTTAATGTCCTTTTTAGAAGATAACTCTCAAAATAAATGAAAGTATAGCTGATACTCATTATTCATGGGAATTATGTCCTATAAAGTCACGATGAACACCAAATTAGTGAGTACTAAACAAGGGGAAATACAGTGTTAAATTCCTGAGCATCTCTGGTAATAATATTTTTGTCAATCAATGAGTACATAACTTTGTTTTAGGTGTATGTCTATTTAAAGATATCTTATTTAATATATAGTTGATTCATTAACATTGAACTCATGGCCAATAGCACTAACTCATGCCTGAAGGAAGCTTATCTAACACTGTATTTTCTCCTTAAGGCACATCACAGGCTTGCTACACTCAGGAACAACAGCACTGCATTTGAGGACCATTTTAAACAGAGAAATCACCAATACACAGCACAAAAATGCAAAAAATGTTTTTTTCCAGGATGACAAATAGGAAGCAGTGCCAGCATGCCTCTCCCACTTTGAAGGACAGAACAGTGTGTGGAGACTCTCACTGTGAACTTTTGTTCCAAGAATCACCATAGGAACTTACCAGGAAAACCAAAATAATAAACAGATCCTTTGAAATAAGTGGCAAACTCCATGAGACAGGCAAAAAACTTTGAGTTCCCAGAGTGGGAGAGGGGGACAGCCTACCTGTGAGCAAACATCCCCACTGGGGAAATCTAAAAATCTAGATCACGGGAGAAGGTTTTAACCTTACTTAGAGCTAGAACAGATTTGGGGAGCAGCATGAAATATAAAAGCAGAAGGAGCAGCAGGAAGAGCCTGTTAAGCACTCCCAGTCTCCAGCTTGAGCCCAGGGAAGCCATCCCTGACTGTATCTCACAAGGGTCTGTGGGAAAGGCAGCTATGAACTCAGGGAGGGGTTGCAGGTGAAAGAAGCTTCCAACTGAATTTTGTGACATAATTTTGAGTGGGCACAAACTCCCTTGAGCAGAATCTGGGGGACAAGTGGGAAGTGCTGCAGATATGCCTGTAAGAGCTGACCACCCAGCATTGTAGGCAGAAGGAGAGGGGCAGGCCTGAAAGCCATGTGCTTGCTTTCTCAGTGGGGTAGCTTATGGCCTGGGGTAAGGTGTGAGTTCCATGTGCACAGTCTGCCTGGATCTAAACTTGGTGCCATTAGCAAGGCACTGCAAGAGCGAGACCAGACTCACCGACTGCATGGGAGCTGGGTGAGGCCTAGAACTACCAGCTATTCCCCACTCTCCTTGAAAACTCTACTGCACAGCAGAGGCAGCCATACTCCCCTGTGGGACATAACTCCATTGGCCTGAGAACCACCCCTTCATCCCCCAGAGTGGCTGTGGCAGGCCCCACCCAAGGAGAGTCTGAGCTCAGGCCCACCTAACCCTGCCCCCACCTGATGGTATTTCTCTACCTGCCCTGGTAGGTGAACACAAAAGACATAAACTCATGGGAGCTTTATGGCCCCACTCACTGCCTGAGAAACCAGAAGACCTCCCCTGGCCAACTTAGGGAAAGCTCAAATTCTGCTATACTACTGCAGCTAGTGCTCTCTTGCAAGCGCCACCTCCCTGGCTGGAGGCAAACCAACTAGGCCATTACAGCAACTCATGATAGAGTAGCCCTGCGCCCAGAAAGGAGAAAACAACAGCTAACACCACTGCCTGCAACACCCTGGCTAACCAGAAGTCCTGAGTCTGTTAGCATTCAAGAAAGCCAGTACACTAAGCCAATCTACAACCGAGGACTCTCACAGAGTCTACATCACTCTCCTGCCACCTCTGTCAGAACAGGTGCTGGTATCCATGGCTAGGAGACCTGAAGATGGATCACATCATTGGACTCTTTGCACACATTCCCTAGCACCAGCTTGGAGCCTAGTAGCCCTGCTGGGTGGCTCAACCCAGTAGAGCAATAACAATCATTGCCGTCAAGCTCTCAGGAAACCCAGCCCCATTCTGAGGGGAAGGGACAGAGCACCACATCAAGGGATCACCCCATGGGACAAAAGACTCTGAACAGCAGGCCTTGAGTCCAGATCTTTCCATTGGTGAGAAGTTTCTCACAACAGAGACACAATGGGAGTGCTGGGTGCAGCAGGGGAAAGTCTGCACCTCTACTCCAACAGGCAGGCAGCCTCTGTAATCATGAAGGGACTTGGAAAAGGAGTCTTTGTTCTCCACTGGCACTCCACTGTAGACACAGCTGGGCTCCCCCGACAGGAATGCAGCATGGATGCACTTGTAGACAGCCCTCCTGGAACAATCCAGGGTGAGCACAGCCCCACAGAAGGAGAACCCCACAGATTCAGGCCTGCATGAGCAGCAGAGTCATAATTCCTCCCTACTTGGAACATCAACATTCCTATAGATGAAAAAAGCTCCCTGTCCGATCTGAATAGCCAAAACACTGGAACAGGAGTAAAGTTGTGAGGTGAATAGCTTTACTGTTTGCCTGGCAGGAGAGCTGAGGTAGCCCCCACTCTTCACCCTGATAAAACCTCAGCACATCTAATTGAGAGCTCCTCCAGCCACCCTCATCAAGGCTGGGACCTCAGACCACCATTGGGTATTATGTCTACTTACCTACCTTAGCAATAACTGGTGCCTCCCCAGGGTTACCTCTCCTACTGGCCTGAAGTCTGAATCATCAACTCAGTAAATAAAGTACTGGGGTAAAATTAAATAAACGAAGTGTACACCATGAGAACAAGATAAGTTTCAAGCCATCCCTGCCATTCCAACTCCATAGGAGACAATGAACTTGCCCACACACCAAGAACATAAATACAACAACCAGCATTGGGGAAAGCCAGTGCACCAAGACACTCTATAACTAAGGAACTCATACAGAGTCTTCACCTCTACAATCACCAAGAAACAAATTAGGCTAAAATAAACACTAAAGTCTGATCCTCAAGAGGGAAACACAAGAAATAAAAAAACCACACATTCCAATCAAAAATAAATTCAAAAACAACTTTAAGAAATAGTCTACCCAAATGAGAAGGAACCAGCAAGTAATTCTGGTAATTTGGAAAAAAGGGTTCTATAACACCCCCAAAATGTCACCCGAGCTCCCTAGCAATGGATTCAAACCAAGAAGAAATCTCTGACTTGCCAAATAAAAAATTCAGAAGGTTGATGATTAAGCTAATCAAGGAGATACCAGAGAAAGGTGAAAACCAGCTTAAAGAAATTAAAAAACAATAAAGGATATGGTTGAAAGATTTTCCAGAGAAATAAATATCACAAAGAAAAAACAATCACAATTTCTGGAAGTGAAGGACACACTTAGGGAAATACAAACCACAGTGGAAAGCTTCAACAATAGACTAGAACAAGTGGAAGAAAGAAGTTCAGAGTTTGAAGACAAGGCTTTTGAATTAACACAAACAGAAAAAGACAAATAAAAAAAAAGTTAAAAAATTAACAGTCTCCAAGAAATATGGCATTATGCTAAATGGCCAAACCTAAGAATAATTGGTGTTCCTGAGGAAGAAGAGAAATCTAAAAGTTTGGAAAACCTATTTGAGGGGATAATTGAGGGAAACTTTCCTGGCTTTGCTAGAGATCTAGACATCCAAATACAAGAAGCTCAAAGAATTCTCAGGAAATTCATCACAAAAATATAATCACCAAAGCACATAGTCATCAGGTTATCTAAAGTCAAGATGAAGGAAAGAATCTTAAGAGGCGTGAGGCAAAAGCATTGGGTAACCTATAAAGAAAAACCTATCAGATCAACAGCAGATTTTGATTGGGGTCCTATCTTTAAACAAAATAATTGTCAGCCAACTATTTTGTATCCAGCAAAATGAAGCTTCATAAATGAAGAGGAGACAAAGTCTTTTTCAGACAAACAAATGCTGAGAGAATATGCCACTACCAAATCAGCACTGTAAGAAATGCTAAAAGGAGTTCTAAATCTTGGAATAAAAGCTTGGAATACACCAAAATAGAACCTCCTTAAAGCATAAATCTCACAGGGCCTATAAAACAGTAGCACAATAAAAAACCAAGGTATTTAGGCAACAAGTAACATGATGAATAGAACAGTACCTCACATCTCAATACTGATGTTGAATGTAAATGGTGTAAATGCGCTACTTAAAATATACAGAATGGCAAAATGAATAAAAATCTACAAACAAATATCTGCTATCTTCAAGAGATTCACCTAACACATAAGGACTCACATAAACTTAAGGTAAAGGGGTGGAAAAAGATATTCCATGCAAAGCGAAACCAAAAGCGAGCAGAAGTAGCTATTCTTATATCAGACAAAACAGACTTTAAAACCACAATGGTAAAAAAAAAAAAAAAAAGAAAGACAAAGAAGGACATTATATAATGATAAAAGGATTAGTCCAACAGGAAGATATTACAATCCTAAATATATATGCACCTAACACTGGAGGTTCCAAATTTATAAAATGATTACTACTAGACCTAAGACAGGAGACAGCAACACAATAATAATGGGAGACTTCAATACTCCACTGACAGCACTTGACAGATCATCAAGACAGAAAGTCAACAAAGATACAATGGACTTAAACTATACCCTAGAATAAATGAACTTAACAGATATTTACAGAAAATTCTACCCAACAACTGCAGAATATACGTTCTTTTCATCGGTACATGGAACATTCTCCAAGACAGACCA
Source organism: Pan troglodytes (assembly GCF_028858775.2). Classification (NCBI taxonomy): domain Eukaryota; kingdom Metazoa; phylum Chordata; class Mammalia; order Primates; family Hominidae; genus Pan; species Pan troglodytes. The sequence continues at coordinate 48,258,121 of NC_072402.2, read as the reverse complement.
TATGATAGGTCACAAAACAAGTCTTAATAAATTTAAGAAAATCAAAATCATATTAAATATCTTCTTAAACCACAGTGGAATAAAACTGGAAATTAACTCCAAATGGATCCCTCAAAATTACACAAGTATATGGAAATTAAATAATCTGCTCTTGAATGATCTTTGGGTTAACAATGAAATCAAGGTGGAAATTTAAAAATTCTTGAACAAAAGGATAATAGTGACACAACTTATCAAAACCTCTAGGATACAGCAAAAACAGTGCTAAGAGGAAAGTTCATAGCATTAAATGCCTACATTAAAAAGTCTGAAAAAGCACAAATAGACAACCTAATGTCACACCTCAAGGAGCTAGAGAAACAAGAACAAACTAAACCCAATACCAACAGAAGAAAAAAAATAACAGATTGGAGCAGAACTAAATAAAATTGAAACAAAAAAATGCAAAAGATAAATGAAATAAAAAGTTGCTTCTTTGAAAAGATAAATAAAATTGATAGACCATTAGTGAGATTAACCAAGAAGAGAAGAGAGAAGATCCAAATAAGCTCAATTAGAAGGGAAACAGGAGCTATTACAATCAATACTACAGAAATACCAAAGATCATTCAAAGCTACTGTGAATACCTTTACACACACAAACTAGAAAATCTATAGGAGATGGATAAATTCCTGGAAATATACAACCTTCCTAGATTAAATCAGGAAAAAATAGAAACTCTGAACAGAACAGTAACAAGTAGTAAGATTGAGTCAGTAATAAAAAAAAATTTGCCAACAAAAAAAGTTGAGGACCAGATAGATCCACAGCTGAATTCTATTAGACATTCAAAGAAGAATTGGTACCAGTCCTATTGAAACTATTCCAGAAGACAGAGAAAGAGGGAATCCTCACTAAATCATTCTATGAAGCCAGCATCATCCTAATACCAAAACCAGAAAAGGACATAACAAAAAAGGAAAACTATAGACAAATATCCCCGAGGAACACAGATGCAAAAATCTTCCACAAAATACTAGCTAACTGAATCCAACAGCATATCAAAACGATAATACATCATGATCAACTGGGTTTCACACCAGGGAAGCAGGGCTGGTTAACATACATAAATCAATAAGTGTGACACATTGCATAAACAAAGTTAAAAACAAAAATCATATGATCATTTCAATAGCAGAAAAATCATTTGACAAAATTCAGTATCCCTTTATGATAAAAACTCTCAACAAAATTCACATAGAAGACATACCTCAAAGTAATAAAAGCCATCTATGACAATCCCACAGCTAACATTATGTTGAATGGAGAAAAGTTGAAAGCATTCCCCCTGAGACTTGGAACAAGACAAGGATGCCCACTTTCACCATTCTATTCAATATAATTCTGAAAGTTCTAGCCAGAGCAATCAGACAAGACAAATAAATAAAGGGCATCCAAATTGGAAAAGAGGAAGTCAAACTATTGCTCTTTGCTGATAAGATTGTATACCTAGAAAACCCTAAAGACTCATCCGAAAGGCTCCTAGCTATGACAAATGAATTCAGTAAAATCTAAGGATACAAAATCAATGTACATAATAAATGAGTAGCACTGCTATACACCTAACAATGCCCAAGCTGAGAATCAAATCAAGAACTCAAACTTTTTTTTACAACAGCTGCAAACAAACAAACAAAACCAACTTAGGAATGTACTTAACCAAGGAGATGAAAGATGTCTGAAAGGAAAGCTACAAAACACTGCTGGAAATCATTGATGACACAAATGGAAACATATCCCATGTTCATAAATGGGTAGAATCAATATTGTGAAAATGACTATACTGCCAAAAGCAATCTACAGATTCAATGAAACTCCCATTAAAACACCATCATCATTCTTCACAGAACTAGAAAAAACAATCCTAAAATGTGTATGGAACAAAAGAGAGCCCACATAGCCAATACTAAGTAAAAAGAACAAATCTGGAGGCATCATATTACTTGACTTCAAATTATACTACAAGCCTATAGTTACCAAAACAGCATTGTACTGGTATAAAAATAGGCATGTAGACCAATGGAACAGAATAGGGAACCCAGAAATAAAGCCAAATACTTACAGCCATCTGATCTTCGACAAAGCAAACAAAAACATAAAGTGGAGAAAAGACACTCTATTCAACAAATGGTGCTAGTATAACTGGCAATCCACATGCAGAAGAATGAAACTGGATCCTCATCTCTCACCTTATACAAAAATCAACTCAAGATAGATCAAAGACTTAAATCTAAGATGTGAAAAATTTCTAGAAGATAATAGAAAAACTCTTCTAGACATTGGCTTAGGCAAAGAATTGATGACTAAGAAGCCAAAAGCAAATGCAACAAAACAAAAATAAATACACGGGAGCTAATTGAACTAAAAAGCTTCAGCGCAGCAAAAAGAACAGTCAGCAGAATAAACCGACAACCCATAGAGTGGGAGAAAATATTCACAAGCTGTGCATCCGACAAAGGACTAATTTTCAGAATCTATAAGGAACTCAAACAAATCGGCAAGAAAAAAAAAATCCCATGAAAAAGTGGGCTAAGGACATGAATAGACAATTCTCAAAAGAAGATATACAAACAGCCAACAAACATATGAAAAAATGCTCAACATCACTAATTATCAGGGAAATGCAAATTAACATCACAATGAGATACCACCTTACTTCTGCAAGAATGGCCATAATTCAAAAAATCAAAAAATTATAGAGTTGATGTGGATGTGGTGAAAAGGGAACTCTTCTACACTGCTGGTGGGAATGCAAACTAGTACAACCACAATGTAAACAGTATGGAGATTCCTTAAAGAACTAAGAGTAGAACTACCATTTGATTCAGCAACCCCACTACTGGGTATCTACCCAGAGGAAAAGAAGTCATTATGTGAAAAAGACACATGCACATACACGTTTATAGCAGCCCAATTCGCAATTGCAAAAATATGGAACCAACCTTAATGCTCATAAACCAAGTGGATAAAGAAAATGTGATATATATATATACACACACACCATGGAATACTATGCAGCCATAAGACAGAATGGAATAATGGCTGTTGCAGCATATTGGATGGAGTTGGAGGCCATTATTCTGAAGTAACTCAGAAATGGAAAATCAAATATTTTATGTCCTCACTTATAAGTGGGAGCTAAGGTATAAGGATGCAAAGGCATCAGAATTATATAATAAACTTTGGGGACTTTGGGGAAGGGTGGGAGGGGGGTGAGGGATAAAAGACTACATATTGGGTACAATGGACACTGCTCGGGTGATGGGTGCACCAAAATCTCAGAAATCGCCACTAAAGAACTTTTTCATGTAACCAAACACCACCTGTTCCCCCCAAAACTATTTAAATACAATTTAAAAATTGTAAAAAAAAATGTGGTAGCAAACATACTGCAAAAAGAACACTTGTCCTTGCGATAGTTTACTGAGAATGATGGTGGGAATTGAACAATGAGATCACATGGACACAGGAAGGGGAATATCATACTCTGGGGACTGTGGTGGGGAGGGGGGAGGGGGGAGGGATAGCATTGGGAGATATACCTAATGCTAGATGACGAGTTAGTGGGTGCAGCGCACCAGCATGGCACATGTATACATATGTAACTAACCTGCACAATGTGCACATGTACCCTAAAACTTAAAGTATAATAAAAAAAAAAAAAAAAAAGAACACTTGTCTACAGTGTGAAAGGAAAATAAAAACTTGAGACCCCAAACTCATGTTGCCAAAGGGAAAAGTTAAGCTCGGAAACTGAATCACACAAAAAGACTGCCTTTTTTGTTGTTCCTAAACAGACAGCTGTAAGATAGAAGGCCACACATTTCCCCAGGCAGCCTCCCTCACTCTGACAATGTAAATTAACAGCACATCTTCACAGGTACAGGACAAAGACAAGACTAGAAATTGTCCCTCTGCCTACCCAGGAGACAAATGCATATTTGACTTCTTCCACTACCCTATGTTTATCTTACCTTATGTAAAATGCACATTCATGAGAATGTGACCACTCACCTCACTACATACCATTTCTCTTTTTTTTTCTTTTCTCTTTCCCCTCCTGCCCATTTTTCCCCCTTTAAATATTGAAGCCTTCAAAACCGTCTTTGGAAAAAGTGGGGGCCACAGATCCTACTGTGACTTGTGTCTCTTTTTCCTGGGTGCATCCTCAACCTTGGCAAAATAAACCTCTACATTGATTGAGATCTATCTTAGACACTTTTCTGGTTTACAACATTATGAGAGTTGAGACAGGAAGGCCTTGTGGACCTCAACTTGGGACCTGCATATTGGGCAGCTCAAATTTTTCACTTTTCTGCACATGCCCATGAACGACTGTGAAAGCCCCCAACCTTGATTCTGAGGTCACAAGCAGATTTTAGTAAGTAGGCAAATTTGCAAATTTGGAATCCATCAATGATGAGGATCAACTGTATTTTGCTTTTGAAATATCGCTTTTTGCCCAGCTTTAAGTTTTAACTTGTGGACTTTGGTAGATTGATCTCACCAATGGCCTTCATATTGGTCTCCCAGTGTCAGACCCCACCCTGCAACTCTTGTTTCCCTCCCACTTTGATTCCGGGCTTGGATTAATAAACCTGATATGAGCAGAAGCTTGAAAAGTACATGTGCATTTTCTCTTTCTCTTTTGGACCTCAGCCATCACTGTAAGAACATGCTGGGCTCACCTGAAACAAGGGTAAGAGAGAAATGGAAAGCAGAGTTGTCCCATACGAGACCATTCTAGACCAGACCACCCTGAGCAGCCCACTGGTTGCCCACAGAAGAATGAGAGAGCCCAGTTGAGATCACCCCAGCCCCATTCTGGATCCAGAGACCACGAGAAATAATCAGTCATTTTTGGTTTAAGTCACTATGTCTTGGATGGTTTGTTGTACATCAGTAATGAACTGATACGAGACTTGAGCATCTCTAGTTTCAATTTAGGGATGTTAGCATTCAAGAGCTTCTGGAAGAGCACCAGGCAGCTATTGATACTACAGCTACAGATCAATGTCTCTGTCTTTCCATCATGTGGAAGGTGGAAAAGGAGCTCAATCATTTCAACATAGAACAGGGCTTGAGTAGAACTGAGAGTATGGCTTTTCACATCTAGTTTTCCCAGGCCTTGATGAGTAGGTGCTCGTTCCTTTTTTTCTTTTTCTTTTTCTTTTTTTTTTTTTTTGAGATGTAGTCTCGCTCTGTTACCCAGGCTGAAGTACAGTGGTGTGACCTCGGCTCACTGCAACCCTTGGCTCACTGCAACCTCCGCCTCGCGGGTTCAAGCAATTCTCCTGCCTCAGCCTCCTGAGTAGCTGGGACTACAGGTGAGCACCACCATGCTCAGCTTATTTTTGTATTTTTAGTAGAGATGGGTTTTCACCATATTGGTCAGGCTGGTCTGGAACTCCTGACCTCAGGTGATCCACCCACCTTGGCCTCCCAAAGTGCTGGGATTACAGGTGTGAGCCACCACGCGCTGCCAGTGTTCATTCTTTTAATTGAGCTTTAGCTTGATTAAAACACAACATGTTATTTTTAAAAATTCCACTGATAATGGTAGTTATTTTATTAATTTTGCACTGAAAGAAAAAAATCAGGCAGGAAAAAGGAGGGGTAGAGGCGGAAAAAAGGAAAGGAAATAATTTCTCATGTTCCAGCCTCAGAACATGAAGGGAAATTCACAAGGGGTAAAATACATCAATAACTACAGTATATTTCTCTAGAAAAGCTGCCGGCCCCAAGGCATAATAAAAGTTACTTAAGAAGACTACAAGCCTTTTAAAAGTCATGTTTTGAATCAAAATAATTTTCTTATAAAATATTCTCAAAATGAATTGTAAAATATGAACACAAAATGGCTTAGGCTATTTTTATTTCTGGCAATAAAGCTAAAAATTCTTAGAGAAAATGACAGCTACTAGAATGTAATTCTCAGAGTCAATGAGTGAAAATGTGAGTCTGAAATTCACTCAGATTTGATTGAATCTTGGAGTGCACATTTAGTGAGCAGCAGCAGGCTCTGTGCTAGGCACTGTAGGGCTCACCCAACCAAGCTGTCAGAGAAACCTCAAAATACAGCTGGAACTCAAAATGCAATTTCAATGAAACTCATCATTGTTTGGTTGCTCTGAATTTATTTTCTGGACACTGAATTTTAAAAATGAAAAGGTAGATATGAACTAAAGACACAAACTAGAGGTAATTATTTAAAAACAGAAAAAACCCAAACTCACTTATTAAAGAACAGCTCTCAGTGGAACTGAAAATTCTTTAATTAACTGAAAATTACCTTATGAAAATTTATGCGAATATGATACTTTTCAGTTACTGCCAAAAGGATCAGTTGCCAGTCTTATGAATTTTACTATTGAGGTTTTGGGTACAACAAATATTCATTTTATGATGCAGTCCTATAACAGTATGAGTCCCTGAAGTCAGACTCTCTGGGCTCAAATCTTAACTTTAGCATTTATAAAATATAGATTTTAGGTAAGTTTCTTAACTGCTCTGGGCATCAATTTCCTAGTATGTTAAATGGAGATATTAATATCACCTGCTTCATATCTTTGCAATGTGCATTAAATGAGATGATATATGTAAGTGTTCATTCTATGTTAACTATTAATAAGTATACATTAGCCGCAACCAAGAACAAGGCCTTTCTCTGACATTTTCCAAATCCATTCTCTGACCCATCCCTAGTGTTGGTTCCAGTTCCATCCATGTAAATGCCTTCCTCTTCTTTTCCCCAGTAGTAAACGGATTTCAGGTATTACTATGAGAATCCCACCAGGTACACTTCCCTCCCTAGAACATGTGAAATCAAACACTAGTCCTTCCAGATTTGGCTGACTACACCTAAATCAGCTTCTTGGAGTGGGAGACTAGAGGAAATGGGGACCAATGGTCTCAAGACTGTTCAAAGAACCGGTTCCCGGGCTGCTGCTGAACCCTATAATGCCACTCTCCTCTCCTCCCAAACTTTGCCCATCTCTTCCTGCCTCAACTTCCCTGCTTATCTGCCTCAACCTAGAAATCCCCCCTGGTTGCTGCGTCTGCAAATTCCCTGCCCAGGGATGGGCCCTATTGATGACAGAGTAAACTGAATGTACATCCTTATTCTCCTCCTAACACTTTTTCAAATCTATTTAAGTGCAATTCCAGCCCAGAGCCTCTGGCAACTCCCTGTTGGACTTGCTGAGCCAACCTCCTGATTGACGGTCAATAGATCAATTCTCATCTTGCCTTATTTAACGTATATGCTCTCTTGAGCTCTTGTTACATAAGCAACATAAAGTGTGGGGTGTCACGAGGGGTAAAAAGTAATTTAGAGTTGTAGGATGAGGTACAATTTGGAAAGGCCTGACTTCAGCTGACCCAGCCTCTGGCCATAATTCCACATCGCCGTCCACACTGACTGTCATCAATCTTTCCTCTTCCAATTAGCCCCCTTCCCTAAAGAACAGTGACTCACCCACAGTTACATGGCATCCAGTACCAAAGCTAATTAGAAGTTAGGTCTCCAAGCAGTGCCTTTCCTTAGTAAAAATTCCTTGTGTTTTCAGAAACTGGGGTTTAAAACAAAGCAAAACAAAAAATGCTGTGATAGAGGATAATGATGCCCCTTTGTGAAATGGAATCTGCATTTGCATGCCAGCATGTTTGTTTGGGATTAATAAAAAATAAAGGAAGACTGAGGCAGGCTGTAATATTATTTAAATCATCATAATAACAGTAATGGCTGACATTTATTCAGCATGTACAATAAGCCACACATTGTGGCAAGAGCTTTCCATATTTTATCTCAGTTTGACTGCCACCACCCTCACAACAACCCTATTTTTCATTTAAAAGACCTATAGTAGTGCTTACCATGCACTCGATAAACAAAGAATAATACAGATGTGACAGGGATAATATTTTCCAAATATTAAGCCAGTGCATTGGAATTTTTCTCCTCTATAGTCCCTGGTAGCCATTTTCTCCCTTATTTTGTCCCTGAGAAAGGGGCGGGATTGTTTGATGTGACGTAGGAAGGTGAAGGATAGAAAGAAAGAGGAAGAGGAAATCCTTTTCCCTCCATCCCCAGGGGCTGTGGGAAGAAGAAGGGGATCATATGGGGGAACAAAGTGATAGAAACGTGAGGCCTCTGACTGCTTCCTCTGGCTGGAGTCCAGGGGGATGTGTGAATGTGTCTTTGTGGTGGGACGAAGGAACACTGTTAGTTGAGGTAAAAGTTGAAATCAGAGGAGATCCTGGTGAGACATCCTGTTTGGGACTTAGGGTGAAAACTGCCTTGCTGAATGAATGACAACCTGAGCAGCCAGGCTGTAAGGCAGAGAGAATGCCTGGACCCTGAATGGCATGAAACAGGTCAGCAGTGATGACTGAATAGCTCCCTACTGTTCATGCCACTGTCTTCCTAAGTAACAGAATCCCAATTTGGGGGTAATCATTGACTCAGTTAAAAGACTACTTTTCTCAGTCACCATTGCAGCTGGAGTGGCCATAGAACTAAGTTATGGACAATGGAATGTAAGCAAAATTTGAGTGGAACTTCTGGGAAGGCCTCTTAAAGGAAGCCAGCCTAGTAGGGAGATCTTTCCCATCCTTATTTCTATTATGTCCTATAAATTTCTATTGCATTATGCCCAGAAAACCAGACATAATGGCTGGAGCGACAGCTGCCATCTTGTCCCACAAGTTGATCTCGAGGACAGAAACATGTGCAACAAAGCAAACAGAGAGATAGCCTGGCTCCATGATGGCTTCATGGAACCACCACACAAACCCTGGATTATCTCCCTCTAGAGTTTTTAAAGTAAGAGACTTAAGCCTCATGCTTTAACCCATCACTATTTTAGTTTTTTGTTAGCTAGAGCTGAATGTGATACTAAGAGATAGAGCCTACTTCGTGTCAGGCTGAAGAGATTGTGGAGCAGGTGGGCATGAGGAGGTAAGTTCACAGTGATTGAGGTGAAGTAAAACTGCAGCTAAGGGCTGAGAGGCTGGCTGCTTAATCTGGGGATTGAATGGGAACCACAGCAGATTCCAGGAATTCACAGCTCCAGCAAGGGCCCAACTGAGGCCGAGTCAGCAGAGAAGGTTCACCAGGCTCTGATTTAGCCAAGGGAATGGACAACATGAGAGACAGACACCGCCATTGGATAGCAATGGCCACCTTGCACCCAGGTGAAGAAGGGGAATCAGACGAATCAGTAGGCAGCACAAGGGTAAGCCCAGGTGGATCAGATTTCCCCAGAAAGCTCCCCAAAGGCCAGCTGTTACCATGAGAAGGAGAAACGGGAGGGAGAGAAACGGTGAAAGATTTGGTGTTAATCTGAGAGAGACTGAATTAACTAAAGAAACTGTTATAAATGTTGGACTGGGCTTATTCTCACTGGATTGGACTAAATTTGTTTTCTTCCCCTACTATCCAGTTGGCAGTGAAAGGTATGAAAAGGATCAGTTCAGACACAGAAAAAACAGATACTAGATACATTTGTTTCGTGGCAGTGAAAGATATGAAAAGGATCAGTTCAGACACAGAAAAAACAGATACTAGATACATTTGTTTTGCAGATCTGAGTATGGTGCCTAAATTGGCTTCATCATAACAAAGGTAATTTTACCTCCATTTCACAGACGAGGAAACAGAAACTTGGAGTTCAGTAAATTTAAAGTCACACAGCTATTAATCATGCCCATACTTAGTATTTCTATGTCTAACAAATTTTAGGTATGGGGATCCAACCTGCTTCAGTACAAGAGAAGAAGGATTGGGTAGTTTGCACAGCCAGAGTTTACTTGCTTTGTGTGTTCAGTGTTGGGTAGTGGATTGAATTAGAATTCATTTTCAGAGCCTCTCCAAATTCTAAACTCCTTTCTGCTAGATTATGCAGTATTTAGGAACTCAGTGATCTTGATCTCACTCCAAAATATATCAGCATATGGATATAAACCTATCATTCTTGTCCACTGAGATTGTCAACATATACCTGATTTTTTAAATGAAAGTCAAAAGCCTATAGATTGGCTCCATACACAAAGTGGCAAAACTGAGTCTAATAGATTTAAGGGATGCTGATTTATCAGGGTATAGCTAAAAGGAAGTGAGAATGGCAAATCCTAAAATGCTGGCCTTGGATCCTTGAGCAAGTCCCCATAGCTATGTTTTTCATTTTTCATGCATTTATTCATTCATCAAATTTTTTGTTTGCCTCCAATAAGCCAGGCACAGATTGAGTGGGGAAGAAAATAACTAGGAATAGCGGATAGAGGCTGATCTCTCCATGCCCTATTATCTCTTTGTCATTTCTGCAACCTTTCCTACCTCAAATATGCCAATTATTCCAGAAAATTCTATTCAAGCCCTCAAAATAGAGAACATCTAAAATACAAACATCTTGTAAATTAAATGCCTAGGGTAAGAGAAAAGGGAGAGAAATGAATACATAACACCTCCCAAAGGAAGGATTGCTCTCACTTAAATTCTAGGCTTCCGTTCTATAAGTTATCAGTAATATCTGTATTTATGATTTATATACTTGATTTATATATTTATAATTATGATTTATGTATATTTATCTAGAAAATGTTAAATTATTAATAGTATGCCCTTTGGCCTAACAATCCCAATCCTAGGAATTTTTTTTTTTTTTGAGATGGAGTCTTGCTCTCTTGCCCAGGCTGGAGTGCAGTGGCACGATCTTGGCTCACTGCAACCTCTGCCTCCCAGGTTCAAGTGATTCTCCTGCCTCAGCACCCCAAGTAGCTGGGATTACAGGATTGTGCCACCACACTCTGCTAATTTTTGTACTTTTAGTGGAGACGGGGTTTCATGATGTTGATCAGGCTGTTGCTGGTCTCGAACTCCTTCCTGACCTCGTGATCCACCTGCCTTGGCCTCCCACAGTGCTGGGATTACAGAAGGAATTTATCCTTTTATTATTATTATTATAATACTTTAAGTTCTGGGGTACATGTGCAGAATATGCAGGTTTGTTACATAGCTATACATGTGCCATGGTGGTTTGCTACACCCATCAACCCATCATTTACATTAGGTATTTCTCCTAATGCTATCCCTCCCCTAACCGCTAGCCTGTGACAGGCCCTGGTGTGTGATGTTCCCCTCCCTGTGTTCATGTGTTCTCATTGTTCAACTCCCACTTAAGAGTGAGAACATGTGGTGTTTGGTTTTCTGTTCTTGTGTTAGTTTGCTGAGAATGATGGTTTCCAGCTTCATCCATGTCCCTGCAAAGGACATGAACTCATCCTTTTTATGGCTACATAGTATTCCAAGGTGTATATGTGGCACATTTTATTTATCCAGTCTATCATTGATGGGCATTTGGGTTGGTTCCAAGTCTTTGCTATTGTGAACAGTGCCACAATAAACGTATGTGTGCATGTGTCTTTATAGTAGAATGATCTATAATCCTTTGGGTATATACCCAGTAATGGGATCGCTGGGTCAAATGGTATTTCTAGTTCTAGATCCTTGAGGAATCGCTACACTGTCTTCCACAACTGTTGAACTAATTTACACTCCCAGCAACAGTGTAAAAGCGTTCCTATTTCTCCACATCCTCTCCAACGTCTGTTGTTTCCTGACTTTTTAATGATCACCATTCTAACTGATGTGAGACAGTATCTCACTGTGGTTTGATTTGCATTTCTCTAATGACCAGTGATGATGAGCATTTTTTCATATGTTTGTTGGCTGCGTAAATGTCTTCTTTTGAGAAGTGTCTGTTCATATCCTTCATCCACTTTTTGATGGGGTTTTTTCTTGTAAATTTATATAAGTTCTTTGTAGATTCTGGATATTAGCCCTTTGTCAGATGGATAGATCGCAAAAATTTTCTCCCATTCTGTAGGTTGCCTGTTCACTCTGATGGTAGTTTCTTTTGCTGTGCAGCAGCTCTTTAGTTTAATTAGATCCCATTTGTCAATTTTGGCTTTTGTTGCCATTGCTTTTGGTGTTTCAGTCATGAAATCTTTGCCCATGCCTGTGTCCTGAATGGTATTGCCTAGGTTTTCTTCTAGAGCTTTTATGGTTTTACATCTTACTTTTAAGTATTTAATCCATCTTGAGTTGATTTTTGTATAAGGTGTAAGGAAGGGATCCAGTTTCAGCTTTCTGCATATGGCTAGCCAGTTTTCCCAACACCATTTATTAAATAAGGGAATCCTTTCCCCATTTCTTGTTTTTGTCAGGTTTGTCAAAGATCAGATGATTGTAGATGTGTGGTGTTATTTCTGAGGCCTCTGTTCTGTTCCATTGGTCTATATATATATGTTTCAGTACCAGTACCATGCTATTTTTGTTACTGTAGCCTTGTAGTTTAGTTTGAAGTCAGGTAGCGTGATGCCTCCAGCTTTGTTCTTTTTCTTAGGATTGTCTTGCCTATACAGGCTCTTTTTTGGTTCCATATGAAATTTAAAGTAATTTTTTCCAATTCTGTGAAGAGTCAGTGGTTGCTTGATGGGGATAGCATTGAATCTATAAATTACTTTGGGCAGTATGGCCATTTTCACAATACTGATTCTTCCTATTCATGAGCATGGAATGTTTTTCCATTTGTTGGTGTCCTCTCTTATTTCCTTGAGCAGTGGTTTGTAGTTCTCTTTAAAGAGGTCCTTCACATTGTTGTTTTCCTAGGTATTTTATTCTCTTTGTAGCAATTGTGAATGGGAGTTCACACATGATTTGGCTCTCTGTTTGTCTCTTATTGGTGTATAGGAATGCTTGTGATTTTTGCACATTGATTTTGTATCCTGACAGTTTGCTGAAGTTGCTTATCAGCTTAAGGAGATTTTGGGCTGAGACGATGGGGTTTTCTAAATATACAGTTATGTCATCTGCAAACAGAGACAATTTGACTTCCTCTTTTCCTAATTGAATACCGTTTACTTCTTTCTCTTGCCTGATTGCCCTGGCCAGAACTTCCAATACTATGTTGAATAGGAGTGGTGAGAGAGGGCATCCTTGTCTTGTGCCAGTTTTCAAAGGGAATGTTTCCAGTTTTTGCCCATTCAGTATGATATTGGCTGTGTGTTTGTCATAAACAGCTCTTATTATTTTGAGATACGTTCCATCAACACCTAGTTTATTGAGTTTTTAGCATGAAGGGCTGTTGAATTTTGTCGAAGTCCTTTTCCGCATCTATTGAGATAATCGTGGTTTTCGTCGTTGGTTCTGTTTATGTGATGGATTACATTTATTGATTTGCATATGTTGAACCAGCCTTGCATCCCAGGGATGAAGCTGACTTGATCATGGTGGGTAAGCTTTTTGATGTGCTGCTGGATTTGGCTTGCCAATATTTTATTGAGGATTTTTGCATCGATGTTCATCAGGGATATTGACCTGAAATTTTCTTTTTTTGTTGTGTCTCTGCCAGGTTTTGGTATTATGATAATGCTGGCCTCATAAAATGAGTTAGGGAGGATTCCCTCTTTTTCTGTTGTTTGGAATAGTTTCAGAAGGAACGGTACCAGCTCCTCTTTGTACCTCTGGTAGAATTCAGCTGTGAATTCATCTGGTCCTGGGCTTTTTTTGGTTGGTAGGCTATTAATTGCTGCCTCAGTTTCAGAACTTGTTATTGGTCTATTCAGGGGTTTGAGTTCTTCCTAGTTTAGTCTTGGGAGGGCATATGTGTCCAGGAGTATATCCATTTCTTCTAGATTTTCTAGTTTATTTGCGTAGAGGTGTTTATAGTATTCTCTGATGGTAGTTTCTATTTTTGTATTATTGGTGGTGATATCCACTTTATCTTTTTTTATTGCATCTATTTGATTTTTGTCTTTTTTCTTCTTTATTAGTCTTGCTAGTGGTCTATCTATTTTGATCTTTTCAAAACAACAGCTTCTGGAATCATGATTTTTTGGAGGGTTTTTCGTGTCCCTGTCTCCTTCAGTTCTGCTCTGATCTTAGTTATTTCTTGTCTTCTAATAGCCTTTGAATTTGTTTGCTCTTGCTTCTCTGGTTCTTTTAATTGTGATGTTAGGGTGTTGATTTTAGATCTTTCCTGCTTTCTCTTCTGGGCATTTAGCGTTATAAATTTCCCTTTACACACTGCTTTAAATGTGTCCCAGAGATTCTGGTATATTGTGTCTTTGTTCTCATTGTTTCCAAAGAACATCTTTATTTCTGCCTTAATTTTGTTATTTACCCAGTAGTTATTCAGGAGCAGGTTGTTCAGTTTCCATGTAGCTGTGTGGTTTTGAGTGAGTTTGTTAATCCTGACTTCTAATTTGATTGCACTGTGGTCTGAGAGACTGCTTGTTATGATTTCCATTCTTTTGCATTTGCTGAGGAGTGTTTTACTTCCAATTATGTTGTCAATTTTAGTGCAGTGTGGTGCTGAGAAGAATGTATATTCTGTTGATTTGGAGTGGAGCGTTCTGTAGATGTCTATTAGGTCTGCTTGGTGCAGAGCTGAGTTCAATTCCTGGATATCCTTGTTAACTTTCTGTTTCATTGATCTGTCTAATGTTGACAGTAGGGTGTTAAAATCTCCCATTATTATTGTGTGGGAGTCTAAGTCTCTTTGTAGGTCTCTAAGAACTTGCTTTATGAATGTGGGTGCTCCTGTATTGGGTGCATGTATATTTAGGATAGTTAGCTCTTCTTGTTGCATTGATCCCTTTACCATTATGTAATGGCCTTCTTTGTCTCTTTTGATCTTTGTTGGTTTAAAGTCTGTTTTATCAGAGACTAGGATTGCATAGGATTGCAGCCCCTGCTCTTTTTTTTTTTTTTTTTTTTTTTTTTTTTTTGCTTTCCATTTGCTTGGTAAATCTTCCTTTGTCCTTTTATTTTGAGCCTATGTGTGTCTTTGCACGTGAGATGGGTCTCCTGAATACAGCCCACTGATGGGTCTTGACTCTTTATCCAATTTGCCAGTCTGTGTCCTTTAATTGGGGTATTTAGCCCACTTACATTTAATGTTAATATTGTTATGTGTGAATCTGATCCTGTCATTATGATGTTAGCTGGTTATTTTGCCCGTTAGTCGAAGCAGTTTCTTATAGTATCAATGGTCTTTACAATTTGGTATGTTTTTGCAGTGGCTGGTACCAGTTTTTCCTTTCCCTGTTTAGTGCTTCCTTCAGGATCTCTTGTAAGGCAGACCTGGTGGTGACAAAATCTCTCAGCATTTTCTTGTCTGTAAAGGATTTTATTTCTCCTTTGCTTATGAAGCTTAGTTTGGCTGGATATGAAATTCTGGGTTGAAAATTCTCTTCTTTAAGAATGTTGAATATTGGCCCCCACTCTCTTCTGGCTTGTAGGGTTTCTGCTGAGAGATCAGCTGTTCGTCTGATGGGCTTCCCTCTGTGGGTAACCCGACCTTTCTCTCTGGCTGGCCTCAACGTTTTTTCCTTCATTTCAACCTTGGTGAATCTGGCAATTATGTGTCTTGGGGTTGCTCTTCTCGAGGAATATCTTTGTGGTGTTCTCTGTATTTCCTGAATTTGAATGTTGGCCTGCCTTGCTAAGTTGGGGAAGTTCTCCTGGATAATATAGTGAAGAGAGTTTTCCAGCTTGGTTCCATTCTCCCCGTCACTTTCAGGTACACCAGTCAAACGTAGATTTGGTCTTTTCACATAGACCCATATTTCCTGGAGGCTTTGTTCATTTCTTTTCACTCTTTTTTCTCTAATCTTGTCTTCTCACTGTATTTCATGGGGTTGAACTTCAATCTCTGATACCCTTTCTTCTGCTTGATTGATTCAGCTACTGATACTTGTGTATGCTTCACAAAGTTCTTGTGCTGTGTTTTTCAGCTCCATCAGTTCATTTATGTTCTTCTCTAAACTGGTTATTCTAGTTAGCAATTCTTCTAACCTTTTTTCAAGGTTCTCAGCTTCCTTGCATTGGGTTAGAACGTGCTCCTTTAGCTGGGAGGATTTTGTCATTACCCACCTTGTGAAGCCTGCTTCTGTCAGTTTGTCAAACTCATTCTCCATCCAGTTTTGTTCCCTTGGTGGCAAGGAGTTGTCATCCTTTGGAGGAGGAGAAGCATTCTAGTTTTGGGAATTTTCAGCCTTTTTGCACTGGTTTCTCCCCATCTTCATAGATTTATCTGCCTTTGGTCTTTGGTGTTGGTGACCTTCAGGTGGGGTCTCTGAATGGGTGTTCTTTTTGTTGATGTTGATACTATTCCTTTCTGTTTATTAGTTTTTCTTGTAACAGTCAGGCCCCTCTGCCGCAGGTCTGCTGGAGTTTGCTGGAGGTCCACTCCAGACCCTGTTTGCCTGGGTATCACCAGTGGAGGCTGCAGAACAGCAAAGATTGCTGCCTGTTCCTTCCTCTGGAAGATTTGTCCCAGAGGGGCACCCACCAGATGCCAGTGTGAGCTCTCCTGTATGAGGTGTCTGTCAGCCCCTACTGGGAGGTATCTCCCAGTCAAGATATATGGGAGTCAGGGACCTACTTGAGGAGGCAACCTGACACTTATCAGAGCTCTAATGCTGTGCTGGGAGGTCCGCTACTCTCTTCAGAGCTATCAGGCCGGGTTGTTTAAGTCTGCTGAAGCTGCACCCACAGCCGTACCTTCCCCCAGGTACTCTGTCCCAGGGAGATGGTGGTTTTATCTATCAGTCCCTTACTGGGGCTGCTGCCTTTTTTTCAGAGATGCCCTGCCCAGAGAGGAGGAATCTAGAGATGCAGTCTGCCTTGCTGAGCTGCAGTGAGCTCCGCCCAGTTTGAACTTCCCATTGGTTTTGTTTACACTGTGAGGGTAAAACCACCTACTCAAGCCTCATCAATGGCGGACGCCCCTCCCCCCACCAAGCTGGAGCATCCCAGGTCAACCTCAGACTGCTGTGCTAGCAGTGAGAATTTCAAGCCAGTGGATCTTAGCTTGCTGGGCTCTGTGGGGTGGGACCCACTGAGCCAGACACCAGAGGGAATCTCCTGGTCTACTGATTGTGAATACTGTGGGAAAAGCACAGTATCTGGGCCAGAGTGTACTGTTCCTCCCAGTACAGTCTCTCACAGCTTCCCTTGGCTAGGCAAGGGAAATCTCCTGACCCCCTGTCCTTCCAGATAAGGCAACGCCCCACCCTGCTTTGGGTAACTCTCCATGGGCTGCACCCACTGTCCAACCAGTCCCAATGAGATGAACCAGGTACCTCAGTTGGAAATGCAGAAATCACCCACCTTCTGTGTCAGTCTTGCAGGGAGCTGCAGACTGGACCTGTTCCTATTCAGCCATCTTGCCAGCTCTCCCCCTTTTTCTTTTTTTTTTTTTGAGATGGAGTCTCACTCTGTTGCCCAGGCTGGAGTGCAGTGGCGTTGTCTTGGCTCACTGCAACCTCCAGCCCCAGGTTCAAGTGATTCTCCTGCCTCAGCCTCCTGAGTAGCTGCGATTACAGGTATGAGCCATGCCACTCAGCTAATTTTTGTATTTTTAGTAGAGATGGGGTTTCACCATGTTGGTCAGGCTGGTCTTGAACTTCTGACCTCAGGTGATCCATTTGCCTTGGCCTCCCAAAGTGCTGGGATTACAGGTGTGAGCCACTGTGCCCAGCCAAAATTTATCTTTATAGATATATTTGAACATGTGCCAAAAGATATTTGCTATAGCATTGTGTAAAATAACAGAAGTCAGAAATAATCTAAGTGTCCATGAATATGGAACTGATGAAATAAAGTATATTTCTATAGTGGAATACTCTGCAGCCATCAATAAGACTGAAGTAGAACTAGAGATCGACTTTTACAGATCTTATATGGGACAATTTTAGCACTTTGTTAAGTGAGAAAATTCAAGGGTCTTCTTTATGTCAATATGATGCTATTATTTGATAATAGCCCATGAGGTGGGAAAATTTATAAAGGAAACAAAAAAAGAAAGAAATGTTTCTTTCTCATTATTGAAAAGCACTTGCTAGATGAAAAACCCTGAATTTGTGCTGTATGCCCTGAACATGAGTCTAAAAGGCAAATTGGTTCCTTATATTAATATAGATCTCTACAGTCAGCTAAACGTTTTAATGCTTATGATGTGGCTGAGATAAGCAGGGGCGTAAATCAGGAGTCAGACTGCCTGTGGGTTCCCACCAGGTACTGTCCTTGCTTTTTCTCTGGGTGAAGCAGGAAGGAGTGTGAGGAAAGCAGAAGAGAGTTCAGAAGAGTCTGGTGGAAACAAAATGGGGAAGGGGCGGTAGAAAGCGTGAGACAAGGGCACTACATGCCTTTGTCTCTCCATCGATCTCTCTCTGGTCTCTATCTGGTCTCTCTATCTGATCTTCTCTCAGCAGGAACACCTCCCAGTCTGGAGATGCTGCCCCATGGCCCATATTTGGAGCTGATGTGCTGAAGGATAGAGAGGAAGAGAAAGCTGTAGTTCCTCACCAGAGCCAAGCAGCCCCTCTGAGAGGGTGAGTCAACCAGGCATCCCCACAGCCTGTCCCAGCAACTTTATGTGCCTGGCATTTAGGGTTCATTAATCATTCAGTGGGACAGATTCATTGTAGCCAAACAGCTCTGTGTCACCATTTCCCTTGTGAATAGAATGTGAACATAATTAAATATTTGCAAAAGGTGGGCGACAGATGGGCTGTTCAGAATAGCCTCATTTATGGTCATTAAATCAGCCTTTTTGAGAAAGAGCACCTGGAATGGGGATGGTCTCCTTCTGGGAAGGAATTGTAAACCCCACACTATCTGGTGTCCGGTTCAATGAGCTTTCCCAGAATCCCAAGCGACTTTCCCACAGTCCCCCGCCCAGGTCCCCAGGTCTCCCCTCCCTAACCCAGATGCCACTATAGATCCTACTTTCTTTCTCTCCCTGTCTCCGTACACAGGGACTCATCCAATACCGCTCAGGTCCTTCACTGCAGAGGAGCAGTTTTCAGCTCTTGGAGAGCAGACAGTGGGGGATATGGGCCCTTACCTCTGGTGGCATGATGCATAGTCACCTCTGCTTTAGCTTGGCCCATTCCTGAACCTTCTTTCTTTCTTAATTGTGCTTGGGAGTGAGGTACTAAACTACAAATATTGGTATACAGCTCGTTTGTGGAAGTAATAAACAGCTCTCATGAGAAGGCTGATGCGCATTAGGCTCTGCGGGCATGGAGATGTCCCAGAGTCCTGGAACCTGCATGTCTGAACCGCAAGGGATGATGGAGGCCTAACTCCTCCTTTGGCATGTTTGGGTCCTAAGTTCAAGAGTTGTGAAGTGCTGTCTAAGGATGCACAGCTGGTCCTCAACACAGCTACACTGGAAGCCAGTTTGTTCAATTTCAGAGGTGTGCTTAGACACAGTGATTTGATATGTGGGTGGGGTGGGAGGAGGTTAATTTTCCAAGGAAAAGGGAGAGGCTCTACTTTGTGGTTTCTTTTATTCTGTGGTAACATTAGATCCCTGCAGGAGTCAGACCCAAGGACACTAAATTCCTACATTAAACTCTGAAGGCTCATGCATTCCTTCACACTCTCATCCTAGGGCGCCCAGTCTCCTCTAGAGCTTCAGCCACAAATGATGCCATGCCACCCTCCCTGCCTCCCTCATGCATCCAGTCATCCCTCCTGAAGGCCTAGGGCCTCCTTCTCTCTGAAATCCTCCCAGCAGGCCCCACCAGCCTCCACCACTCCTGAGGAGCTTTTTTTCTTTTAGATGGAGTCCCGCTCTGTTGCCCAGGCTAGAGTGCAGTGGCGCGATCTTGGCTCACTGCAACCTCTGCCTCCTGGGATCAAGCGATTCTCCTGCCTCAGCCTCCCAGGTAGCTGGGATATAGGCGTGTGCCACCACGCTGAGCTAATTTTTGTATTTTTAGTTGAGACAGGGTTTTGCCATGTTGGCCAGGCTGGTTTCGAACTCCTGACCTCAGGTGATCTGTCTGCTCCCAAAGTGCTGGGATTACAGGCATGAGCCACTGAGGAGCTTTTTATACTCTGATGGAAGTGTTGGTAGATTCTGCGTGTCTGTCCTCTCTTTCAACCTGCTTTAAGGAACTTGCGAGCCATGTTTGAAAAGGACAATGAAGGCTGGTGAAGCACAAGTGCCACGAGCTTCATAGGGGCCTCATGGGGCCTAGAATCCCTGCAAATTTGACCTCCTGCTCCGTGGCACCTGCTTTTCCTCAGGCTCCAGCAGAGGAAAAGTCACGTGGGTCAGGCCCTGCAGCAGGCGGCTCAGGGGAAAGCTTGAGTGGAAACAGGCTGGCTTGTGCTCCTGTTCTCTTGCTTGATTTGCTTCTTTTCTTCATTGTCCATCTCTGACTTGCAGCCTTTAGCTCCAAGCTGGTTTCTGCTGCACCATCTAGGAGTGTGGCATTAGAGGAGATGGGCTACTGGGAGGTCTAAAGTTCCTACTTCTGCCACTATCAACTATAGGCCAAAATATTGAGGAAAAAGACAGAATAAGATGAGAGATTTCAGTGAGATGTGGGAAAGAACTTTTCAATCATTCTGGTACCTACAGCCATCAGCACACTCAGAATTTTTGAAACTCTATCCAGAAAGCCTTAAGGGATGGCACAGGAGGAATCTGTATCATTTAGTTTAGGTGTGATTCTGTTCTGAGGTGGAAGGATATATTACAGCTGTGTTTTCCAAACATGGTATTGTATGCATCCAATGAATCATATATGTATTAGTCCGTTCTCACACTGCTGATAAGTACATACCCAAGACTGGGTAATTTACAAAGAAAAAGAGGTTTAATGGACTCACAGTTCCACGTGGCTGGGGAGGCCTCACAATCATGGTGGAAGACAAAAGGCATGGCTTACATGGTGGCAGGTGAGAGAGAGTGAGAGCCAAGTGAAAGGGGAAACCCCTTCTAAAACCGTCAGATCTCGTGAGACTTATTCACTACCCTGAGAACAGTATGGGGGGAATTGTCCCCATGATGCAATTATCTCTCACCTGGCCCCTCCCACAACACATGGGAATTATGGGAGCTACAATTTAAGATGAGATATTGGTGGGGACACAGCCAAACCATATCAATATATAAAATGTTAGATGATATATGGATCAACATTGCTTATTTTAATATTAAATATCCTAATTTTAATTAACCAAATAAATATCCTAATTTTAATATGTATTAGAAAAAAAGTATAACTAGCACAACTAAATTCTAATTTTATAGTTATTATAGCCTAGGATGAGGCTAAATAAAGGTGAATCAATGTATAGTTGATTTAGGAAAAAATATTAAATGAATAGAATTATAGGCATGATGCAGGAATGGCAAAAACCACAGAGGTGGCACACAGAGGGCAGAAGCCAGGGAAATGGTGGGCTCCGTGAGAGTGCTCCCACCCTAGTTTCTCGCTCCCATAACCCTTGTAAGAGTCTCAGCATCATTTAGATATTGAAGGTCTCCTTTCACCAACTGTCAGTGTTAAAGGCATCGTGACAGGAAAGATTTTGCCTGGCTAATGTGAATTTCAGGTGCTTGGTGAGGAGGCCCCTCAGCCCGACCTGGGTAATGAAGAGCTCTTTTCCCTGGCAGCGGAGGCTGCTCATCATCTGCCATGCAGCGTTGGGTGCACAGCCACTGATGAAGATAGAATGACCAGGCCTGCAGCATTATTAATGCCAGCGTCGGATCTTTGAGCATCTGTAAGTGAAACAGTGACATGCCCTTCACTTAAGCCCAGGAGGACAATGAAAGCTAGCGTGCAGCTTGGATGCGAGCCAGAATCAGGCCTGTTGTCAGAGTAAAGAAATTCATTAAAGAAGATCTCATAGCAAGGGCTGAAGAGAGGAAAAAAAGAGGGGGTGGGTGCTGATGGAGAGGCAGCACATTAAAACTTTGTCCCTTGTGACAGGATGCACAAATGTCCCTGCCGCTTGAGGAGATTTATGACACAGAGGCCTGGGAGGGTTTTGTGAATGCTGCTGATTACCTAGCCACACATCTGTCAACCCTCCTACTCCCAAGTCATAGGCCCATTTGCCTTCTAGAATCAGAAGAAAGGGCTATCATGACATCTCTGTACAGGCAGTAAGATGGTAGAATTCCCATCAGGAGGGTGTGCACCCAACAGAGAATGAAGGCATCTCAAGTCCAGTACAGATAGTAAAATGATAGTTTGGGATCCAGATGTCAGTATGCCTCATACAAGTTTGCAAACTTAAAGGGGCAAGGCAAGTCATATAACTTGAAGTGTGCCAGGAATACAGGTGATAGGAAGCGCCAGAGATCATGCCACCCACCTGGAGGGCTCCGTGCCCCATTTAAAGCGCAGCCACTGCTTAGCACCAGCCAATTGTTTCAATAAGGGAATTCAGGTCTTTGTTCCTAGGCCTCCTGAGGTTTCAGGAAAAGCTAGACATAGATATTTTTAAAATATATAAAATCTTCCAATTTGAAAACATTTAATTTACAGTTAAAATTTTTTTTTGAAATCTTAAAAAAAAAAAAGAGAGAAAATACTAGGTGGATCAAACAAAACATATCCGTGGACTGAATCTGGCCTGTGGGCCTCTGTGGTAGGCAGAATAATGGTTGCCCAAAGATGGCCATGTCCTAATCCCCAGAATCTGTGGATGTGTTATGTTACATGGCAAAGGAAAATTAAGGTTATAGATGGAATTCAGTTGCTAGCCAGCTGACCTTGAGACAGAGAGGTCTCTGGATCACACAGGTGGGCCCCATGTAATCACAAGGATCCTTAAAAGTGGATGAGAGAGACAGAAGAGTCAGAGACAAAGTGATCTGATGTGAAGAAGACGCAGTGCAACATTGCTGGCTTTGAAGATGGAAGGGGGCCACGAGCCAAGGAATGCAGGAAGCACTGGAAGCTGGCGAGGGCAGGGAAACAGATTCTCCCCTCCAGCCTCCAGAGAAGAACACAGCCCTGTTGATACGTTGATTTTAGTCCAGGAAAACCTGTTTTGGACTTCTCCACTACAGAACTGTAAGGTGATGAGTTTGTGTTGTTTAAAACACCAAATTTGTGTGAATTTGTTATGGCAGCAATAGGAAACTAGTACAGTCTGTATTTTCAAACTCTGATATAGAGATTGAGAGGGGGAATGGTAAATACAGTGAAAATAGAGGAATACTGTAAAACTATTTGTTTTACAAATAGAAAAAATATTTGTCTTTTCTAATAATGAGGGATAAGTGCAGAGGATAAATGCTAGGCTTGGCTGCTTAAGTTCCTTAGTGGCCATTTTGATTAAAAAATACCTGCCCAGTTAAGCAGATGCATCTGAACTTTTAACTATGAGACACCAAGGCCAATACCAGGGGAAGTTTTTGGATCAATGGCTCAGGGGATCTCTAAGTCAATAGTACCCAGTTTACAGTGGCAGAGATCCTTAGTGTTTACCACTATCTGTGAGGTCTGCTGTATTTCTCTGCCTCCCTTGTGGCTGGGTTGGGGCCATATGGCCAAAGGGGTGTGGGCAAAAGTGACAGAGGCTACTTTGAGGCCTGATCCTTCAATAATCCCATATGATTGCCTCACTCTTTCCCCGCTATGGTCACCCTGGAGGCCTTGTATTCCAGATGATTAAGCTACAAGATAGAGAAGGGCTGTTCCACCCGTGCCATAAGCAAGAAATATACTTTTGTTTTGTTGAACCACTAAGATTCTGGGACTGTCTGTGGCAACATTATTTACTCATTAGTTACTGAGTCTACAAAATGAACAAAACAAGATGGCAGAGTGGATGTGGAGAGACAAGTGAGTTGAAAACCCAGGAGAGATGTGTGCAATGGTTCAGAGTAGGACCATGTTTTGCCAAGTGTGATCTGTAAATCTCTAATGAAGACTGAACACAGGTAGGGGGCAAACAGAACATTAAAAAAAGTTCATAAGCATGCATTTATTTGACTATGTATTAGAAAATATTTTATCCAGCCTATATATCCGCCCTGTAATTTCATAGATATTTTTTGCCTAGGAGTCAACTAGGAGTTATATATTTGATATATAAAAATTATTAAATAAAAATATACAAGTGGTATATAGGTATGGAAGAAAAATGTGAAGGTGGCATTCGAATAACTGAAATTTGGGGACGATGGAAGTAGGCATAGGAAAATAAAGGTGGGTTGCAGTATATCACTGGAAAGAAAAGACAGCCACCATGGCCACCATGGCCACTATAGGTCAGAAACATTTTTTAGATCTAAAATTCTAGGACTTAAAGGAGACCTAAAACTACCAGCTCCTTGTTGCCTATAAAATCATGTCCAACTTCTTATTCCTGGCATTTAAGACATTCTAGATATCTGAAATCTAACAATAGCTTAACTTGTCAGTTTAATTTCTGTTGATCTGTGTGCATGATTCTACCACCGAATTCCACCCAACTTGTAAGGCACAGCTCAAATCCCATTTCCTCCATGAAGCTTTATGATATTGCCCCCAAATAAAAGTGATTTTACCTTCTTTAAAAGTCTTGGGGCACCTATTCCTAAGGTTTCCCCTTCTACTTCCTGTCAAAGCAGTCCTCACCTGGAGACAACTCCAAGATTGCAGGAATAGGAAGCAAATCTCTAAGAATAGGTATAATAGTTAATGAGGTCGATCCTTATTCCTTGGTTCCCAGACTCATGTGTTCTGGCTACAGAAGAAAGAGCACCAACAGTTTGTTGCAGTTAAAAGCATATATTGCATTCTATAGCATGGTACCAAACCTCACAGGGCATTGTCTTTCATCTCACACTATAACTGAGTCTGCAGTGAGCCATTCCATCAGGCCAGCTGCTTCTGGACAATTGAGGAATATGGTAAGGCTGGTAAATTCCATGAGTGTGAAGCCATTGCTGTACTTCCTTCAGTATAAAATGTATTACTTGCTCAGAATGTTACGTGAGATACCATGATGATAAATGAAGAACTCCTTAAGACAGTTCCCTAAGAACTCCATGGACAGTGGTGCTGACAGAAGAATGCAGAGCTCATTATACCAGGGAAGTTTTGGCATCCTGATGTAATTGAGTGTAGGCAGTTGAATCCAAGTTTCAGTCAACCAATCAAGAAAACTGTAGAAACTGTTTCCAGCTGCATGAGCTAGAACATTGTCTGGAATCTTGAGTAAGTGAATCCTTATTGATAAATTCAGCCTCATCTCATGTTATTTTCTATTCTTGGACTCTCATCCTTACAATTTACTTGCACAGCTGTTCTCCAGGTTCCTGCTCATAAGGATTAGCATGATCTTACATTTCCTTTGGTGCATAAAATATTTTTTCCCAGAACGGATGTTGTTGTCCTCCCCTGAGAGTACAGTGGTGTCTAATTCTATTTATGCATCCAGAGCAATGAGAACTCACAGGAGTAGGTCTGGAGGAGAATAGTATCCCATTGCAGGAAGCTGCCTGAGATATGATCATTACATTAGAGGCTTTAAGTAAGGGAAGGCTAGCTTCCACAGACGGGAGAAGCTGGTCTGGCTCCACAGAAAGGGGGCCCAGAGGGATTTGTCAGTTCAAGCTTCTAAGCATTGGCAAACTACCCAAATGTCCTCTCAAGACTCGGGATCCCATGTCTTCTTAACTAATGGCCTAACATTAGCCTATGAGATGTGGCTAGATTTTGTGTTAGTTTACATTGTAACTTGCAACGTGCACAAATCAGATTTTGGGCCAAATCTTCAGCTGTCCACTCAGTGGTTACTGCAAATAGATTATTTTAAGGATGCTAAAGAAACCCTTTGGTTCTGTACCTGTGCCTGAGCTGATAGTTTCTTTTCTGTAAGTGTTTGGCACCTTTAGAAGCAGGAGCCACCCAATAGCTTATACCTCTTGAGTGAACGAGTTACAGTTGTTATTTAATGACAAAGACATGCTCTGAGAAATGCATCCTTAGGTGTACTTTCACAGACTTAGGTTGTATGGCTAACTGCTCCAACCACCATGGTATATGAGGTCTGTTGTTGACGGAAACATTGTTATGTGGCGCATGACTGTATTTGATCTTCCAAAGCCCTGTCTTAACTGGCACATTATCCCAAGCAACCTTTAGGTGACAATTTAAGTAAATGTATTGCCACTGCCTGCCACATTTTACTTCCATTTGCAAGGATAATCACAATATTTATGCTCTACCAGGTGAGCAACCCAAACCAGAATTTGTCTCTTCCTCCATCTTCCCCTCTTCCTCCCTCCCCTTTCCTCCTCCTCCTCCTTCTTCTTCCTCCTCCTCCTCTTCCTCTTCTCTTTCTTCCTCTTCCTCCTCTTCTTTCAATCGTTTTTGGGGGAACAGGTGGTGTTTGGTTACATGGATAAGTTCTTTAGGTGTGATTTCTGAGACTTTGGTGCACCCATCACTCAAGCAGTGTACACTGCACCCTGTGTATTATTTTATGCCCCACCCCATCCCACCCTTCCTCCCAAGTCTCCAGAGTCCATTATATCATTCTTATGCCTTTGCATCCTCATAGCTTATGAGAATATATGATGTTTGGTTTTCCATTCCTCAGTTACTGCACTTAGGATAATGGTCTCCAACTCCATCCAGGTTGATGTAGATGCCATTATTTCATTTCTTTTTATGTCTGAGTAGTATCCCACGGTATGTGTGTGTGTGTGTGTGTGTGTGTGTTTTATATATATATATATATATATATATATATATATATATATATATATATATATATATCACGTTTTCTTTATCCACTCGTTGTTTGATGAGCATTTGGGCTGGTTCCGTATTTTTGCAATTGTGAATGGTGCTGCTATAAGCATGCATGTACAAGTGTTTTTTTCATATAATGACTTATTTTCCTCTGGATAGATACCCAGTAGTGTGATTGCTGGATCAAATGGTATAAAGAGTTCTACTTTTAGTTCTTTAAGGAATCTCCATACTATTTTCCATTGTGGTTGTACTGGTTTACATTCCCACCAGCAGTGTAAGAATGTTCCCTTTTCACCACATCCACATCAACATCTACTTTTTTTTAATTTTTAAATTATGGCCATTCTTGCAGGAGTAAGGTGGTGTCACATTGTAGTTTTGATTTGCATTTCCCTGATAATTAGTGATGTTGACTATTTTTTCATATGTTTGCTGGCCATTTATATATCTTCTTTTGAAAGTTGTTTATTCATGTCCTTAGCCCACTTTTTGATGGGATTATTTGTTTTTTTTCTTGCTGATTTGTTTGAGTTCCTTGTAGATTCTGGACATTAGTCCTTTGTTGGATGTATAGATTGCAAAGATTTTCTCCCACTTCCTGGGTTGCCTGTTTACTCTGCTGATTATTTCTTTTGCTGTGTAGAAGCTTTTTGGTTAAATTAAGTCCCATCTATTTACCTTTGTTTTTGTTGCATTTGCTTTTGGGTTCTTAGTCATGAACTCTTTGCCTAGGCCAGTGTCTACAAGAGTTTTTCCAATGCTATCTTCTGTAATAGAATTTTTATGGTTTCAGGTCTTAGAATTCTAAGTCTTTGATCCATCTTGAGTTGATTTTTGTATAAGGTGAGAGATGAGGATCCAGTTTCATTCTTTTACATGTGGTGTGCCAATTATCCCAGCACCATTTGTTGAATGGGGTGTCCTTTCCCCACTTTATGTTTTTGTTTGCTTTGGTCAGAGATCAGTTGGCTGTATTTGGCTTTATTTCTGGGTTCTGTATTCTGTTCCATTGGTCTATGTGCATGTTTTTATACCAGTTCCACGCTGTTTTGCCAACTATAGGCTTGTAATATAGTTTGAGGGTAGGTAATGTGATGTCTCCAGATTTGCTCTTTTTGCTTAGTCTTGCTTCAGCTATGCAGGCTCTTTTTTGTTCCATATAAATTTTAGAATTTTTTTTTAGTTCTGTGAAAAATTATGGTGATATTTTGATGAGAATTGCATTAAATTTATAGATTGCTTTTGACAGTATGGTCATTTTCACAATATTGATTCTACCCATCTGTGAGCATAAGATGTGTTTCCATTTGTTTGTGTCATCTATGATTTCTTTCAGCAGTGTTTCGTAGATTTGCTTGTAAGAATTTTTCACTTCTTTGGTTAGGTATGTTCCTAATATTTTATTTTATTTTTTTTGCAGCTGTTGTAAAAGAGATTGAGTTCTTGATTTGATTCTCAGCCTGATTGCTGTTGGTGTATAGCAGTACTACTGATTTGTGTATATTGATTTTGTATCCTGAAACTTTACTGAAGAATTTGTTTCTTAGTTGAGAATCTGGTTCTTAAAACTTGTGCAAGAACTATATCATCCAGCAAAATAGAAACTTTTCTGGTGTTTAAAACAAAATGAATCTGCAACAAGGTGAATACACTTAACACTACTGAATTGTACACTTAGAAATGGTGAAGATGGTAAATTTTATGTGATGTGTTTTTTAACCACAATTTAAAAAAACTAGTGTGAGTCTAGTATAGAGAATTGGTTTCATTCATGAGTAGGAAGTGAAAGAAGCAAATAGGAGAGAAACCATCCAGTGATCAGCAGGAAGCCACTCCTGCCCCTCTGCTGGAGGGACAGAGGGAGGGGATCATGTTTCTGGACCTTCAAATCAAGGTCATCCTCTGGGAGTTGGAACCTGGTGGGCCTGTCATATGGGTTCTGAAGCTGAGGAGGAGGTGCCAGAGAAAGCAGAGAGAGGCTCTTCCTCCCTCCTACCCTCCAATCTTGTGTCAGTGCCTTCCATTGGCAGAGGTGGCCAAGAGCCCATACAAAAGCAGAGCAGGAGAAGGGCAACCAGTTACTTGACATGTGTGTTAATCTCTTTGTAGAGAGATGTAAATGCACAGAAATAGTCTCCAACAACAAACTTATAAAACATAATACACATAATATTCACTAACAGTAGTATATTACTAGCCACTGCAGAGACAACCTATAGTCCCTGCCCACAAGAAAATTATCATTTGGGTTCGGGGTTGAAGGAGGAAACGGAGTTATGAAAAAATATAATACAAATAGGTTTTTGAGGTATATACAATATTGAAAGAGCACAGTGAAGAGAACTGTGTTTTCCTGGGGGCCAGGGGTCATCAATGAACACATCATGGAGTGAGTAAAGTCTGACTGGGCTTTAAGGCCTGAGTAAGAAGTTTCCAGGCAGAAAAGGGGAGGAGATATATTCCAGGCAAAGGAATCATCATGTGCAACTAAATAGTTGTATAAAGATTGATTTGAGTTATTATTGACTAGTTATTCTAAGTATGAGGTTCTATCTGTGATTAAATACATTGTATTAATTTGATCAGATTTCTTTTTTGATTTTGGAATTATCTTTTGTTCTCAAGTCTCAGACATTTTCAGAGGTCCTTAAAAATCCAGTGGACCGTAGCACTAAGCCTGTGGTGTCTAATGTTTAAAACAGTCCTATCTGGCCCCAAAAAGAGGAAGCTATAACCATGTCAACAGGCTGTTCCATTCTTCTGTGCCAGGACATGTGACAGCTCAGTACCTGAGAGGGCATACAAAAGGCCATCTTCCTGCCTCTGCTGATCTCCCACAGACTCCTGTGTAGCACATCTCAGGCCCTTTTCAGATGGCACACATAGAGCAGAAGCCTCAGGAACTATGCCTTTTATTTTGGAAGAGAGGATGGTCAGTAACCAAAAATGACAGCTAAGCAGTAAACTGATCCCATGAGTGACCCCTTCACTTCTCCACCTGCACATTGGAAAGCTCCAGGCAACTGCTGGTGATATCAAGGGTAAAGTGGGGAGTAAAGGGTCCTAGCTCTTCCATTCACAAGTTAACACATGCACACACTCCCAAATAATGTTTTATCCAATCTGTGTGTTATGGACTGAATCATGTCACCTCCAAATTTATATGTTGAAGTCTTAACCTATAATGTGACTACATTTGAAGATAGGGCCTATAAGGAAGTAATAAAGGTTAAGTCATAATGGTAGGTCCTTAATGTGATAAACTGGTTCCTTACAAGAAGGGGAAGAGACACCAGATCTCTAAACCTCTTCCCCATACCAGCATAAAGAAGACACCATATGAGGGCACAGTGAGAAGGTGGCTGACTACAAGCCAAGAAGCAAGTCCTTGCCAGAAATCAACCCTGACAGCAGCACTGCCCAGTCAGTGGTGGTTGTTATGGCAGCCTGAGCTGACTAATACACTGTTCTTTAGATTTAAATGATGTATTCCAAATTACATATAAAGTCCAAAGGGTGTTAGGGAATTGGAAGTTGGGTCTGTAAGCCTTGCAACCTATTATAGTCTCTCTAGTTTCCAGGGATGATCATGAGACAGAAAATATAAAAAATAAAACAAAACAAAAAAGACAAATAATTGTAAATGAAAATCACAAAACTCATAGGAGTCAAATGCTAAAAAAAGAGTACAGTGAACAATTAGGAAAAAATTCACCTAAGAAATTAATTTTATAAAACAATCTTACAAAGTATTTATAATAATGCTTAAAATATTCAAAGAGCTAAATTTAAAAAGAATCCATAATAAAACATAAAACTTTGAAACAGCAACAACAAAGGAGAAATGAAACAATAAATGAATATGAGAAAAGATTAAATTAGAATATTGGAAATAAAAAAATGTGATAATTGAAAATTTTAAAACCCAATAGATAAGATAAAACTTTAGGCTGGTCACAATCAAAGATGGAATTAATGGATTTGAATGTAGTATTGAAGAATTCATCAGGATGCAACATAGAGATTGAAGAGAATCTTTTTACAAACGTGAAAGCACATTTGGGGGACAAAATAGATAAATAAGAAACCGTAACAGATTTCTAAATACGGTTTCCAGAAGAAGAAGGGAATAATGAAGAGCAATCTTTGAAAATATAATAGCTGAGGATATTCCTGAATTGAAGAAAAACATGGTTTCGATTGAAAGTGCACCTGAGAAACAAATAGGATAAATAAAAGTAAGCCAACACTGAGACACATTATGGTGAAACTAAAAAATACCAAGGATAAAGCCAAAAATGCACCTACAAGTGATCAGAAAGAAAAGACACTTTATCTACAGAGAGAAACCAGTAAGACTGACAGCAGACTTCTTATCAGCAACAATATATGCCAGAAGACAGTAGATTAATTTCCTGAAAGCACGGGGAGGAATTAACAGTCAACATAATATTTTGCAGTCATTTAAACTATTATTCAAGAGTGAGAAAAAAATAATAAAATTGTTAGAGATGCCACATCTAAAAGACTTTACCATTCTCAGAAATAAATCATTACTTTTCTTTTTTGAGACATGATCTCACTGTCATTCAGGCTACAGTGCAGTGGCATGATCTATAGCTCACTGTAGCCTTGATCTCCCAGGCTCAAGTGATCCTCCCCTCTCAGCCTCCCCAGTAGCTGGGACTATAGGCACGTACCACCAGGCCTAGCTAATTTTTTTGATTTTTAAGTAGAGATGAGGTCTTGCTATATTGCCCAGGCTGGTCTTGAACTCCTGAGCTCAAGCAATCCTACCTCCTCAGCTTCCCAAAGTGCTGAGATTACAGGCATGAGCCAACGTACCCTGCTTAAAAAAAATCTTCTTTAAGATGAAAGCAAGCCCAGAGAAAAGGCTGAATTACAGTAAACAATTTTGTGCATACAAATAAATAAGTCTATTTTAGAAAATTGTTTTTTAAAAACAAATTTTTATTTTTTTATTTCAATAAGTTTTTGGGGGAACAGGTGGTATTTGGTTACATTAATAAGTTATTTAGTGGTGATTTCTGAGATGTTGGTGCAGCCATCACCCAAGCAGTGTACACAGTACCCAATGTGTAGTCTTTTATCCCTTGCCAACCCCCACCCTTTCCCCCAAGTCTCCAAAGTCCAAAGTATATGTATCATTCTTTGCCTTTGTGTCTCATAGCTCAGCTCCCACACATAAGTAAGAACATACAATGTTTGGTTTTCCATTCCTGAGTTATTTCACCTAGAATAATAGTCTCCAGTTCCATCCAAGTTGCTGTGAATGTCATTATTTCATTCCTTTTTATGGCTGAGTAGTATTCCATGGTAATATATATACCACATTTTCTTTATCCACTGGGCATTTGGGCTGGTTCCATAGTTTTGCAATTGCAAATTGGTATGTGCACAATTGTTTCTTGTAGCTATTTATTTATTTTTATGCACACAATTTATTACCACTGAGACGGTTCTTCCATAAAAAGATGGTTCTTTCTTTAAAAAAGTTGGTAAATTTAACAATTTGTTTAAAAATCATTAAAATTTTTTGTGTGTGTTGAAAATTTGAGGGTTAAAAAAGGATAAATAACCAGATGGGGAAAGGGGGTGGTCATTGTTTAGTTAAAATGTGCTAAGTCCTTTTCATGTTCTAGAGGAGGATAGAAATAATGAACAAATTTAGACTTTGTGAGAAAATTTATGGCTAAATGTTTATGTTAAAAATTTGAAGATAACTGCCAAAGAAGATAAACAGTTTATAGATTGCAAGCCAGCAGAGGCAGGGAAAGCAGAAATATAGAAAAATGTTATCAATCCAACAGAAGGCAGTAAAAGGGATAGGAAATAAAGATAAAGGATGGTAAGCAGAAACACAAAATGTAGTGGCAAAAATAACTCCAACTCTATCAGTGACCAGAATAAATGTAAGGAGATTAAATTCGCCTATTAAAAGATAGATTATCTGATTGGATTTTTAAAAGAGAAAGACAAGTTATATGCTGCACACAAGAGCTGCACTTAAAGGCTGAAAAGAAAGCATGGGAAAATATATGGCAGGCAGAAACTATGCAGAAGAAAGCTGGGATTTCAAACTAACTTGAATTTAAGGTGGAAAGCAGATGATTCTAAAATCTCAGATTTTCTCTTTCATTTTTCTTGAGGATTCCACAATGACCTACTGCATATCTATTCAGGGTCTCACAGTTATCTCCAACTCAGTTTTGCAAAACTGACATCATTTTCCTTTCTAGGCTGTCTCTGAAGCAGTTACTGGCCCTACTCTTCACACAGCTGCCCAGTTACCTTTGGTCCCCAAGCCTGTCACTTTTCTCATTTGGTCTTGCATTGAGTATTAGGGCAACCAAAACATAGACTGTATTTCTCACCAGGGCCCAGAGGCTTCCTGGAAAAGGCATGAACTCATACCTTTGAGGAGAGTGCCCCACTGGAGTGCCAAGAGCAGAGGCAGGCTCCCTGCAGGCGGATGCAGTCAGCAGCAAAGAAATTGGGACTGAACTTTCCTGTCAAAATTGGGTCCTGTCACCCCTGTCTTCTTTCTCTGATCCAGCTCTACCCAAGAAGGAGCAGAGTGGAGCAGCAATGCTGGCAAAGCCAACAGCAGAAAAGAAAGCACTCTGCTGAGTGGTGAGAAGTGGCTTAAGGGGGACAGAGGCTGGGAGAACAGCGAGTGCTGTAAGGGTAGTGGGTGGGTGGTAGGGAGGGAAACTGCCGGATACAGACCCACCACTGTCAGTGTGTCAAATCCTAGCCCATCTGCATGCCTGCCTCAGAGAAGACAGGAAGGGGGAAGCGGGGGCAGGAAGTGTGGAAGCCTCAGAATATTTTGGCCCTGCTTGTATTTGACTATGTCAGTTCCAAAATGTTCACCTCAATCTGGCAGACGACAGTGCCTTTTACAGCAACACAAATCAAATATTCTATTGGGTTGATGCAGAGCAGTCATTAAGCGAACCACCTCGGGGAATTGGATGCATCATTGTCGTCAAACTGGTACTTTGCTGTCAAGCAGGCACACGTCCGACCGCTAAGGCATGGTTATTTCATGACCCAGACTCGACCACGGGGACAGTAGCTGCAGTGCCCTTGTAAACCCCAGCCTTCGTTCTGCATAGATCAGCACTCTGCCTTAATTGAATTACGTAAATATTTATTTTTTAAAATGCAGCAATGAGGCAATTGCTTAAACAGAATACATGCATTTTTGGTGGCTCTTTCTCTTCTGTACTTAAGGGGTCAAAGGCAATGCAACCCTCAAATAGTTTGCAATTCTGGGAGTGGCCAGAACATAGAAAATTGTCTGAAGAGCAGGAAGGAAGCCCCTCACTTTGACAGGCCTATGGGATTCCCCCAGGGGCTTAATTACTCTGCTGTCATGATTCTCTGTTGCTGGCCAGAGACTGAGGCATGGAGAGACGCTTGCACAGTTCGAACACACGCCTTCCCATCCTGGCCCTCGTTTGAAGGGGAAGCAGCCAGGGCCCTGGGCCCCAGGAAGACCAGAGGAGGTAATGGCCCCACCTCCTCCAAGCCCCCAGTGGTGGGCCACTGAGGCCTGCCCATCTGCCACACTGCCTTGGTTTTAATGAAAACTGTCCATGTGCTGCTACTCACTCCTAATTATCTGTGCTCTGGCCTGGCTGGCTGACGTGTTTATTTTGTGGCTGCCAGACTGGTGGAGATGGTTCTTTCATAAAGAATCACACCGCTTTCAAGTTGAGTTTTCTTTCTGCCCATCATTTGTTTTTGCAAACATTTCAGGATTAATTGAACACTATTCCCCCTTCCAACCAAAACACATGCTCGCCTTCCCTGCACAATATGGCGATCTTGGCATTTGATCATCTCTGCGCACTTTCATTTCTGAGTCCCCAGTGCTGACAAAAGACCAGTCTCAAGTAACCCCAGGCCGCTGTGTGGGAGAAAATTGAGTTTCATTTCAGATTAGCCTCTTCAGTTTCTGTCTCTGAAAAGCTCATTTTCTATAAATCTAAGTTTGGATATCTTCAGGCTCACCTTGAGCATGCAGCTGCATATCTTTTGCTCGTCTTTTTAATTATCACTATGGGTTTGGAAGTTTCTACAGTATGTCATGTTTTGAGTAAGGGAAGAAGGAAGAAAGGAGTTAGCTCTGGGCAGACATTAGAAAGTGTCAAATAAAAATCGTTCTTCTCTAACATAATTTCACTATTAAGACGCTACGGAAAAAAAGTAGCTAGGGATTAAAATGACTGTCTCCTACATTTCTACTGTTGCACACCTCATTTTGTAAAACAAAACAAAACCAAAAAACTTTCTATCAACTCCATTATCATCCACTCTCTCTTTTTAGTGTTGCTTAATCCCAGTTGCACAGAAGAAACACCTGGGTGTTTTAAAACGTACCAATGTCTGGTAGGCAGAATAATGGCCTTCCAAAGATGTTCCCATCCTGACCTCCAGGATCCGCTGCCTTCCAAGTGATTAAGTTAAGGATCTTAGGTGGGAAGACTATCCTGGATTATCCAGGTGGGCTCCAAAAGTAATCACAAGTGTTCTTAAAAATAGAAAAAGGAGGCAGAGGAAGAGAGTCAGAGTGAGATGTTACCATGGGAAAAAGGCACAGAGAGATGCAACTTTGTTGCCTTTGAAGATGGAAGAAGGAAGTCTTTGGAGGTTTGAAAGGGCAAAGAGGCCAGGCACAGTGGCTCATGCCTGTAATCCCAGCTCTTTGGGAGACAGAGGTGGGGGGGTCACTTGAGGCCAGGAGTTCAAGACCAGCCTGGGCCACAGACTGAGACCCCATCTCTACAAAAAATAAAAACATTACTTGGGTGTGGTGGCATGCACCTGTAGTCACAGCTACTCGAGAGGCTGAGGTGGGAGGATGGGAGGATTGCTTAAGGGTAGGAGATTGAGGCTGCAGTGAGCCGTGATCATGTTACTACACTCCACCAGCTTGGGTGATGGAGTGAGACCGTGTCTAAAAAACAAAAAAGGCCAGGAAACAGATTCTTAGAGTCTCTGGAAGGGTCTGTAGCCCTCTGACACACTGAATTTAGCCCAGTGAGACCTGTGTTGAACTTGTGACCTATAGAATTAGAAGATAATAAAATTGCATTGTTCTAAGCCGCTAAGTTTGTGGTAATTCATTTGCAGCAACCATGGGAAACTGATACATTGTGTACATTTTCTCTAGACTACCTAAACCCAAATTCTGTGAGGTGGAGCTGAGGCATTAATAAGGGTTCAAAGCTCTGCAGGTGATTCTCTTGTGCAGCAGGACTGGCACCACTGGGTTGCACTGTTTCCAGGTCCTCACTCCTCCCTGCTCCTCAGCCCCTTACAATCTGCTGCTGGGCTCCCAAACGCCTCCGAAGCTCTTCTCACACACCAGTTGCCTCCTTGCTGACAAATCCCCTGGACACTTCTCCCTTCTTACTTTACTTAACACTGGACACTTGACCATTTCCCCATCCTGAAGCAGTCCCCTGTTTCAGCTTCCCAGACATCACACACCTACTGTTTCCTTTGCCTCTCCTGTCATCCTTGTGATTCTCTGGCTGCTGCCTTTCCTTGGACCAATCCTTAAGTGTCAATGCTGGGAAGGCTGCACGTTAGGGTCTGTTCTCTTTTCACTCTCTATACTCTTCCCAGGATGTTTCATCTATCCCTTTGGCTTCTATGTACTGATGGATACCTACCCTAAATCTTTTGCTCTGATCTTTCCTGCCCTTCACAGCTATATATTCAACCATCTATCTCAAGCCCACTATGTCTAATGCTGAACCCATTTTCTCTACCATAATTTCCTTCCTCTGTCTATGATGTTGTTATCCATGTGGCAACTCAAGCCAGAAACCTGGAAAGCATCCTGTCTCCTTCCACTCCCTTGCCTGTTCCTCACTCAAATCTGATGAATCACTTCTCTCCATCCATTCACTACCATCTTGGTTCAAGCTACCTTCATCTCTACCTGAATTATTGCAAGAGCCAAAGCCATCACTCAAAGACAAAAATGCCATGACTCTGTGTAAAATACTTTCACATCTCTCTCATTCTAAGGAATGAACTCCAGCTTTTCACTTGTCTTCAAGATATAGTGGCACTTTGCTCCTATTTTCCTGTCCAGTGGCACCTTCTCCCATGCTGGCCTCTATCCTCACCCCACCCTCTCTCCAAACTCTATCTCCAGGCCATTATGGACCACCATACTTTAGTCATCTGAATTCACTATGCTTCCTCTTACCTCAGACTTTGTACATACCAGTCTCTCTTCCTAAACATATTCTTGTCCCACTCTGGGACTAGCTAAGTCATCCTAGGCATTGATCGCAACCTAGCTGCTGCCATGGACTTTTGTCATTTTTTTAGCTGCTTAGCATCCATTCATCCTTCCTTCAGTATCCTGATTTCCTTCTGGAGAATTAACCCTTTTTTCCTTTGTGTCCCCTTGGTTGGATGGTAAATCCATGTGTCAGGCCCCTGTTTCAGAAGCTAAAGGGTGTAAACTTATTTCTCTCATGGCCCTGGTACAAGGAGGTAGATGAGCTGTGACCTAAGCTGGTCAATTAGATGCTTTCTTCCAGGACTTTGAATCTTGTACAAATAGTGCAAGGATGAATGAAATTGAAATCCCTCCATATTAGTGGCAGGGCTCTGACCAGAGTGTTCTGGTTCAGAGATACTCCCTGGGTTCCTGCTTCCTAACCCTTCAAAGCTGCTTTTCTTTCTGCCCTTTATAAGCCTGTTTCCCAGATTTTCTGTTTGTACTCAGTACCCTTCCATTAAATTGTTTTATATATAAGTTAGAAAAACTTGGTTTCTCTTAGCTCTTTAACTGTATTTTCTCTGGCTTCGTAGCCTGGATTAAAAGCCTCTCCTATGGGCTTATCCTTCTTATGGTAGTTACTTTTTTTTAATTTTTATATTTTACAGAGACAGAGTCTCGCTGTGTCACCCAGGCTGGAGTGCAATGGCGCGGTCTCAGCTCACTGCAACCTCTGCCTCCTGGGTTCAAGCAATTCTCCTACCTCAGCCTCCCCAGTAGCTGGGACTATAGGCACACGCTGCCATGCCTGGCTAATTTTTTGTATTTTAGTAGAGACGGGGTTTCACCATGTTGCCCAGGCTGGTCTCAAACTCCTGAGCTCAGGCAATCCACCTGCCTCAGCCTCCCAAAGTGCTAGTATTACAGGCGTGAGCCACCACGCCCGGCCCTCGTGGTAGATATTACAGTGTATTAAAATGGCACTTCTTTTTCTCTCCTACTAGACATAAGCTTTTTGAGAGCACGGACAACACCTTGTTTATTATTGTATACCCAATGCCAAGGACTGTGGCTGAGATATAGTAAGCATTCAACAAGCCTTTGAGAACAGTGTGAATGCAGTTTCATCCTTTGATGTGAACAGAATAAATGTGGAAAAGGCTCATAGTCTATTGGTCCCAATGTTTCCAAACAAGCTATTGCCAGTTTATTTAAATGATTGCCAAAAGTTTTCATTAAGGCTTCCTCTGCCTATGGGCAAAGCATGTAGACAATTGTGCAAAGTGTAAAAGCAAACCAAATCAAACCCAAACTGAAAATATCAAAATAGAAACTTCCAGGAAAATGAGTAGACATACTTTCCCCTATTCCATCCCCTAAATGCAGCAAGACTTCCTGGACAATATATATAAAACAAACATACGAAGATTCTGAAAGATGGAGAGAAGAAGGCAGACCAATGAGGGACCTCAGAATTCATGCAGTGATGTGGTGGTGAGTTCCCTGAGTTTTCTTTTTGCTTCGGATGTCTCAGACTCAGAGCTGAAGAAGCTAGCAACCTGGAAACACTAATGTACACTAATGTATAGACAGAAAGAACTCCAGCAAAAACCTGTTCTGTCTAGGCAAAGGACCAAAAAAGGGATAGCCTAGCAATAGCTGCCCTATTCCAGTCAAACAGCATAGAAAACTATGGCCCCATCCGCACCAACACTAGAGAAGGATGAGTGGGGAGCCTAGGATGTCGAGAGGTACCCAACTTCACTCCTGCTGGGGTGCTGTCAGAGAAGGCTGAGTGGGGAGCCAGGACTTTCATCCCCAATGGGTGGTAACGAGCACCTTCTTTTCTCCACATGGTATTAGTGGGAACCACCCAGGGAGCCTGGACTTTCACCTCCACATGGCAATAACAAGGTGTGTATTTCCCCTTCCAGCTGGGGAGGATTTGTGGAGGCCTACTGGGGATGCAGAACTCCCATCCCACCTAACAATAATGAGTAGCTCCCTTCTCCAACCAAATGGAGCCTGTTTTGAGAACATAGACTTAAATCCCCACTTGGAATTAATAAAGTGATGCCCTTGTGTACCCTGCCAGAGTGGTGTCAGAGCAAGCCAACTAAAACAAGGCTTAAATAAGATCCCAAACCACAGTACATATTGTCTAAACTATCTAGGTTTGTTTGTTTGTTTGTTTGAGACGGAGTTTTGCTCTTGTTACCCAGGCTAAAGTGCAATGGTGTGATCTCGGCTCACTGCAACCTCCGCTGCCAGGTTCAAGCGATTCTCCTGCCTCAGTCTCCCAAGTAGCTGGGATTACAGGCATGCAACACCACTTGCGGCTAATTTTGTATTTTTAGTAGAGATGGGGTTTCTCCATGTTGGTCAGGCTGGTCTTGAACTCCTGACCTCAGGTGATCCACCCGCCTCAGCCTCCCAAAGTACTGGGATTACAGGCGTGAGCCACTGCACCCAGCCAAAATATCTAGGTTTTAATAGAAAAAAATAGATTTTTTTAAGATAGAAATTTTATTGAATTTATTAAAAATAGATTTTTAATAGATTCATTATCACAAGAACCAGTGAGCTCTAAAATAAACACAATCATCAAGATGACACAGTTGTTAGAATTATATGACAAAGATTTTAAAGGAGATATCATAAAAATGCCTCAACGATCAATTACAAATGCACATGAAACAAATGAAAAAACAAAACATCTCATCAAAGAAATATAAAACCTCAGCAAAGAAAGAGAAGCTATAAAGGAGAACTAAATGGAAATTTTAGATAATAACCAAAAGCTCAGTTGATGGACTAAACAACAAAATAAAGACGAGAGAGGAGAGAGTCAGTGAATTGACAATCATAGGAATATCCAATTTTTAAGAATTGTGCAAAACAGATATACATAGTTTCAAGGTATAAGTGATGATATAATACACTCATACTTTGTAAAGATAAAATCAGTGCACTTAGGATATCCATCTCCTTAAGTATTTGTCTTTTCTTTATATTAGAACCATTTAAATTTTTCTCTTGTAGCTATTTTGAAATATACAATAGACTAGTGTAAACTATAGTCATCCTCTTTAGGACAGACCTAAAGAAGCAAAGTAAAGACTTTGCTTTAGAAACTGAACTAATAATTACCATCCAAAGAAGGTGTATTAGTCCATTCTCACACTGCTATAAAGAACTATCCGAGACTGGGTAACTTCTGAAGAAAGGTTTGATTGACTCACAGTTCTGCAGGCTGCATAGGAAGCATGGCTGAGAGGCCTCAGGAAACTTATAATCATGGAGGAAGATGAAGGGGAAGCAAGCACATCTTACTGTGATGGAGCAGGAGAGAGAGAGCTAAGGGGGAAGGACCCCACACTTATAAATCATCAGATTTCATGAGAACTTACTCACTATCATGAGAACAGCAAGGGGGAAATCTGCCCCCATGATCCAATCACCTCTCACCAGATCCCTCCCCCAACACTGGGAATTACAAGATTTGGGCGAGGACACAGAGCCAAACCACATCAGAAGGTGAGACAGTATTTGCAGTCTGAACCTAACCAGATTGATGACCCGCTAAAATAACAACAGCAGCAGCAAAATCAACACGCTACAAATGATCTTAACTGAAATGAAAAGTCTACACAACAAAACATCACATTGTCAGGATGCAATCCCGAATTACTCAATAAACAAAGAACCCAGAAATGTGACCAATTCTCAAGGGAAAAAACAGTCAATAAATGCCAACCCATGTAAATCAGACATTCGATTTATCAGACAAAGACTTTGAAGTATGAGTATGTTCTAATGAGGGAACATAAGCATACCTGAAATGAGAGGAAAGATAGACATCCTCAGCAGGGAAAGAGAAACTATAAAAAGAGCAAAGTTGGACATTTTTAAACTGAAAAATACAATATCTGAAATTAAAAATGCACTGGATTGGCTCAGTAATAAAATGGAGAGGATAGAAAAGTCAGTTAGTGGGAAGCTAAATCTGCAGAAATTATCCAGTGTAAATGACAGAGGAAAAAAATTGTTCTCTTCAGTTGATTAAAATGTGTGTGATTATTGAAAGGAAAAACTATAACATTGTTCGGTGGGATTTTCAACATATGCATATATAATACATATGTATATAATACATATGACAACTATGACATAAAGGTCAGCGCTGGAGGCTAAAAGGATCTGTGTGGTTTTAAGACACCTACATTTTACTTGATGTAAAATATTAATTCAAAATAGAGTGTGACAAGTCAGGCAGGTATGTTGTAATTCCCAGAGAAACCACTAAAAAAATAAGAATTCAGAGATATATCCAAAATGCCAATAAATGAATTAAAGTGAAATTTAAACTAAAACATTTAAATTAAACTAAACTCAAATAACCCCAAAGAAGGAAGGAATGAAGAAAAAGGGAAGCAACAACAGATGACCTACACAGAAAACAAATAATAAAATGAAGACCTAATCAACCATATCAAAAATTAAATAAAGTATAAATTTAAGCACACCGAGAATTTCACTGTAAGTATAAAGGCATAAACTAAGAAGATAGTAAAAGATGCATCAAACAATAATAGAAGGCTGGAGTGGCTATATTAATATTAGACAAAGCAGACTTGAAAACAGGGAATATTACCAGCAGTAAAGGGAGGCATTAAATAATGAAAAAGGTATATAAGGACATCTAACACTTCTAAATATATATTCAGGAATTGTTGTATTAATAGTTTGATAAAAAAAAACAAGTTGATTATATATATATATATATATTTTCTGAGACAGAGTCTCACTCTCTTGCCCAGGCTGGACTGCAATGGCATGACCTTGGCTCACTGCAACATCCGCTTCCCAGATCCAAGACACTCTTCTGCCTCAGTCTTCCAAATAGCTGGGACTACAGGCGCCCACGACCACGCCTGGCTAATTTTTGTATTTTTAGTAGAGACAGGGTTTCACCATGTTGGCTAGGCTGGTCTCGAACTCTTGACCTCAAGTGATCCGCCTGCCTGGACCTCCCAAAGTGTGGGATTACAGGTGTGAGCCACTGAGCCCAGTCTGATTAGAATTTTTAGCAGCTTATCTTGGCAATGTAGGCAGAGTCTAAAAAGAATAAGTGTAGTCTTTACTGGAAATTTAAAAATAGTAATTATGGTATCCCGTCAGTTGTTTCCCAGTCTGTGAAACATCCCTTGGAATCGCATGTTTTGCCATCAAACAGGGTAGGAATCTTGAGCCAATGTAGCAAATAGTTTCTGACAGGCTGACCCCTCATTTCTCACCCTAACAGGTGTGAGTGTTTGACACTATAACTTTGACCTGGCATGAGTAATCATAAACGATCCTACATGCTAACAACAATATTCTACTTATTGCCCTCAGTCCTAGTTTGCGGAATGCTTTCTGCCTACCAACTTACTGAAAGAGATGCTGCTGGAAACCAAAGCCATGGCCTTGGAGATTCTCTCACCTCCCAGCTTGCACGGCCCCCTCCTTCTTGACTGCAGGAGACCCCGATGGGTGTGTCTGGCCTGGCATGCCACTAGCAGGTGTTTCTTGAGTGTTCTTCTTTCCTGGGGTGGAGAGTCATGACCTGATTCTCATTCTTTTTATATTTTCTCACAAGGTAAGGGAGAAATTATGGGCCAGCCTATCTACTGGCTTTTGACCCATTTGCCAACTGTTCTTCAAGTCACAGTATAGAATCTACAAAGGGAAGTCAGGAATCAAAAAGATGTTGGTGGATTGCTGCAATTAAATAAAACCATGAGGGAATTATAAGAAATAAACATCAAGTCCAGGTTTATGTTTATTCTTTTCGTATCTTTTTTTCTTCCACCCCAAAGATATTGCAGGTTTATGTTTAGAAGATCAATTTCATTAAAATCAGCATATAAGAGGCCACTGTAAGAAGCCCTGAGAAAATTGGTAGCAAGGTCACTAAGAGTGAAGCTAGCAAAAATCAACTTTAAATGGATGAGGACAAAGAGCACACACATAAACCTACGGACTATTCTCAGTCATGACGATCATTGCCACAACCCTCAATAAAATGTGTGCAAACAGATAGCATATTAAAAGGTTAATATTACACGACCAAAGGAATTTATTCCATGAATGTAAGGGTGTTTCAATATTTGTATGTTTATTAATATATTTCACATTAATGGATTCAAATATTATAGAAAGATTTCCATCAATTTGTTGAGAAAATTCAACATCTATTCTTGATTTTTAAAAAAAGTTTTAATAAAATAGAATTTAACAGATATTACTGTGTTATGCAAAACCCAGTATTATGCCTATCAGGAAAAGAGTAGAAGCATTCCTATTAAAATCAGGAACAAGGAAAGAACACAGCATCACTAGTGTAATTTATCATGGCCTAGTGGAGTTTTTCAGCACAATTAGAGAAGAGAAAGAAATGGATGGTTCAAAAGTTGGGATATAGCACATAAAGTTATAATTATTAGCAGATTTATTTGCCTCAAAAAATCCAAGAGACAATAAATTGAAATATTGTTATAATCAGGGAATGTGGCAAGGTAACTAAATAAAGGTAGTATATGGAAATCAATAGCCTTCATATATGCAAATTATAATCAATAAGAACAAGAGGCCCCCAAGGGCAAAAACAAAATACGTGAAATACTTA
This sequence comes from Pan troglodytes, assembly GCF_028858775.2. NCBI lineage: Eukaryota > Metazoa > Chordata > Mammalia > Primates > Hominidae > Pan > Pan troglodytes. Next base: position 48,214,561 of record NC_072402.2, on the reverse strand, counting down.
AGAATAAACTTAAGAAATGTACAAGATTTATAGGATGAAAACTTTAAATATTAATGAGGATCACAAAAGGACACTTGAACAAATAATATACTAAACTGGTAGAAAATTATATCATTATAAAGATATTAATTCTCCTTAAGGTAAACTAAATGTATAACATACTGTCAATAAAATGCAAACTGGAGTTTTTTTAGAACTAGACAAGCTAATTCTAAAACTTATATGGCCCTGATTGCTTAACAGATAAGGCTTTGGCCTCCTAAAATTTATATGGAAAAAATAAACAATCCAGGAAAGCTAGGTAAGTTATGAAAAAAAATGAGGGAACTGTTTCTACTAGATATAAAAACATAATATTCAAAACAATGTGACACTGAATGTTAAGTAGATAAATAAACTAATGGAAAAAAATTAGTCTAGGAATAGATCCTCAAGCATTGAGGAATTTATTTTGTGATTTTTCAAAGCAGAGGGTGAGCCGATTATATGTTGGCATTTACCCCCATTCCCAACCTTCCATGCTCCCCTCTGCCACAAATATGCTGGCTGGAAGCCAGAGTGCCACATTTCTGGATTTTCTTGTCAGCTGCCTATGGTAAGGTTCTGCAACTGAGGGGCACTCACTGGTTGGGATTGAGGAACAAGAGGTGAGAAGGAGCCATTTTTCTGCTTCTGGTGCCTCTTCTGGCCGCAGGAGGAGCATCAGCAGCAGGTAACTTGGGCTCCACCAGCATTAGTAAGAATGGTGGTAGTTTGAGCAGCATCCTTAGAATGTAAGTTCTGGGGTTCCTGCTCAATGTCTACAGAAATGTTCCAAAAAAGCAATGGCCCTGCAGCCAGCAGCTCAGCAGTGAAAATAAACTGTTGGTTTCCAGCCCAGGAGCACTAGCAGCATCATGATCACAGACTAATATCTCTTTCCCCTGTTGCTTCTTTAGCCCTTCCAATTCCTTGTCACAAATTGTTTGCATTAATTTATTCTCTGCTGGAAATATCTAGAGTACTTCCACATTTCCTAACAGGACACTAGCTGATCAAAGGAGAATATAGCAATTATTCAACAAATGATATTGGTGAAACTAGGTACAGTAACTCCTCACTTAACATTGTCTATAGCAGGGGTCCCCAACCCCTGCTATCAGTTTGTGGCCTGTTAGGAACCAGGCCGCACAGCCCGAGATGAGTGGCAGGTGAGCATTATGGCCTAAGCTCCGCCTCCTGTCAGATCAGCTGCAGCATTAGATTCTCACAGGAGCATGAACCCTACTGTGAACTGCACATGCGAGGGATCTAGATTGCACACTCCTTATGAGAATCTAATGCCTGATAATCTGAGGTGGAACAGTTTCACCTTTAAACCATCCCCTGCCACCCTGGCCCATGGAAAAATTGCCTTTCATGAAACTGGTCCCTGGTGCCAAAAAAATTTGGGGACTGCTGGTCTATAGGTAACTGGAAACTGGACACATAATGAAACTAATTTTACCATAGGCTAATTAGGAGAAACAAGAACTAAGTTCCTATGGCATATTTCTGGCACAAAAAAAATCACCAAACTTCTAAATAAATATCCCCAACAGTTCTAATCTTAAACATTGAAATAAGTATGAGCTATACAAACATTTAAGAAAGATTAATAAAAATCAGTAAATGACTAGTCAATTTGTGGTGAGTCAGTGAGTAATGGCAGGTGTAGTGGTGGTGGGTTAAATGAAGGAATAAATGTTTGCAAAGTGATAATTGTGAGGAGCCTCTCTTGCCCCTATGCAGTTCCAAAACAGTCATAAATGTGGTAGGTTTGCTGAGTGCTTTTGTACCTCATCGTTTATTGTTGTGCATTTGCATGATTATTGAATACTTTATGAATTTTTACTTTACAATTATTTGTATTCATTCATTCCTTTTCCAGCCGGCTTATTTCAGTTCAGGGTCATGGTGGCCAGAGTCTATCTTGGCATCTCAGGGCATAAGAGGTGAACCAACTTTGGGTAGGATGTCATCCCATCACAGGGCACACTCCCATGCACTCACTCTTGCTCACACTGGGACAATTTAGACACGCCAATAAACCTAAGGTGCATATCTTTGGGATGTGGGTAGAAACTAAAGTACCTGGAGAAAGCCCATGCAGATGTGGGGAGAAAGTACAAACTCCACATAGAGAGTGGCTCTGGCTGGAAAGCAATTTATTTTTCTCGTCAACGTTGTGAAGAAATGGTTAACTAAACAATGTTATTCAAGGATCTGCAGTCAACTTCTGGAACTAAAAAAAAGATTTGATTCCTTACCTCACAGCTTATACCAAAATATATTTTAGGTGAATCAAATATATGAATATAGAAAAAAATACACCACAAAAATATAGAAGAAAACAGACCAGGCACAGCAGTTCATGCCTGTAATCCCAGGACTTTGGGAGGCTAAGAAGGGAGGATCACTTGAGCCCGAGAGTTTGAAGCCACTCTGGGCAACACAGTGAGACCTGTCTCCACAAAAATTAAAAAATTAGCTGAGCGTGGTGGTATGCAACTGTAGTCCCAGCTTCTCAGGAGGCTGATGTGGGAGGATTGCTTCAGTCTCAGCTACTCAGGAGGCTGAAGTGGGAGGATTGCAGTGAGCCATGATCATGCCACTGCACTGCAGTCTGGGTGACAAAGCAAACCTTGTTCCCCCACCAAAACACACACACACACACACACACACGTATGTGTATATATATGAACACACAGCAGACTGTTAACCATATGCTCAGAGAGCTGAAGGTCTTTCTTTCTTTTTTTTTTTGAGATGGAGTTTTGCTCTTGTTGCCCAGGCTGGAGTGCAATGACACAATCTTGGCTCACTGCAACCTCTGCATCCTGGGATCAAGCGATTCTCCTGCCTCTGTCTCCCCAGTAGCTGGGATTACAGGCATGCACCATCACATCTGGCTAATATTGTATTTTCAGTAGAGATGGGGTTTTGCCATGTTGGTCAGGCTGGGCTTGAACTCCTGACCTCAGGTGATCTGCCCACCTCGGCCTCCCAAAATGCTGGGATTACAGGTGTGAGCCACCGCACCTGGCCCTAAAGTTCTTTCTAAGATGCTCCAAATAGTAGAAACATTTGAAAATTTAATTTCATTAGAAAGTTGGCATGAAAAAAAAAATCCCACCACAGAGGAAGTTAACAGGCAAACAGGGAAAATATTTGCAATTCATATCCTCAGACAAACATCAAAACCCCAACAGAAAAATCAACAAAGGTAATGGACAGACAGTTTACAGAAAGGAAATATGAATGGTTTTCTTTTTCTAAAAAAAAAAAAAAAAAATTAGAATTCATGAATGAAGCCATCTGGTCCTGAGCTTTTCTTTCTTGGGAAATTTTAAATTAATGATTCAATCTCCTTACTCATTATTGATCTGTTCAGATTTTCTATTTATTCATGATTCAGTCTTGGTAGGTTGTATGTATCTAGAAATTTATCTGCTTCTTCCAGGTTATCCAATTTGTTGTGATATCATTTTCCATACTACTCTCTTATGATCCTTTTAATTTCTGTGACAGCGCAAGGTCTCCTCTTTCATTTCTGATTTCATTAACTTGAGTTGTCTCCCTCTTTTTCTTAATCTAGCTAAAGATTAGTCAATTTTGTTTATCTTGTAAGGTGTTGGATGTCTATTACCTTGATTGTGGTGATGAGATCATGGATGTTTGCATATGTTCTAACTCATCAAATTGTACACATTAAATATATGCAGTTTTTATATATCAATTATACCTCAATAAAGCTGTAAAAAAACTCACAATAAGGAAATTGCACATTAAAATCACAATAGATACCATTTCCACCTGTCATATTGGCAAAGATAAAAACAAGTTTGATAACTCACTGTGGCCGTTTTAAAATATATCCACAAATTCTTGGATACTCCTTTCCTTTAAGAGGTAGAGCTTACTTTGCCTCCCTGTGAATATGGTTGGACTCAGCGACTCACTTCTGATGAATAAAACATAGCAGACAGGGTGATTTGTGGCTTCTGAGGCTGTCATGAAAGGCGCAGCTATATCCTACTTGCTCTCTCTCTTGGATCACTCTCTCTGGGAAAGGCCAGTTGCTGTCAGGAGGACACTCCAGAAGGCCTGCAGAGAAGTCCACATTTTCAAGGAACTGAGGCTTTCTGCCAATAGTCATGTGAGTGAGACGTTTTGGAAGTGGATCCTCCCACCCTGGATGACTGCAGCATTGTCCAACCTCATAAGAGTCAGCGAGGCAGAACCACCCAACTAAGTTCCTTTAAATTCCTGACTCACAGAAACTGAGAGATGAGATAATATATGCTATTTTAAGCTATTTAGCATTGTGGTAATTTTTTTTTCTCTGTGGCCCAGGCTGGAGTACAGTGATCTCAGCTCACTGCCATCTCCACCTCCTGGGTTCAAGCAATCCTCCCCCTTCAGCCTCCCAAGTAGCTGGGACCACAGCACAAGCCACTACATCCAGCTTATTTTTTGTGTTTTTGTAGAGATGGGGGGTTTCACCACGTTGCCCAGGCTGGTCTCAAACTCCTGGGCTCAAGCAATCGGCCCACCTTGGCCTCCCAAAGTGCAGGGATTATAGGCAGAGCCAGTGTGCACAGCCTACTGTTACTTTTTACACAGCAATAGATAACTAATGAACTCTTTCTGTGGTGAGGTGTGTGGGAATAGGCACCCTCATAAATTGCTAGTAAAAATGTAAATCAGATCAATGCTATGGAGACATATTAGACAATATCTATTACAGTAAAAATGTAATTCCACATTTAGGAATTATTTAATTAATATTTCACCCCTGTGCAAGTGTATCATCCAAAAATACACTTGCACAGGTGTGAAATATTAATTAAACAATGTTATTTATTGTAGCAGTCTTTGTAATGACCAAGGACTGAAAACAATCTAAATGTGTATCATTACTAGGACTAGTTAAATAAAGATGGTACATCTATATGATGAAATTCTACGCAGCTATTACAGAGAATAATGTAATTCTAGAAACAAAAAACAAAACCATGTGCACAGTATACTACCATTATATTATGCAAAAGAAAAGAATGTGTATAGATTATCTTTGGATAGATACACAAGAGACTGATAGTGGAAAAGATGGGATGCAGGAGTGGGAGATAACTTTTCACTGTATGTCTTTTTTTGATACTTTTTGAAAGACAATTATTTTATTATGTGTGTATATTAACTATTCCAAAAATGAAAGTATTAGAAAACTAAAATAGATGAAAGGTCATTCATGTTAAGAGAGTGTTTATAATGTGTTGCTGAAATAAAAGCCTGTAAAGCATTCTCCTACAATCATGATAGCTAGGAGAATATCTTCACGCATGGAATATAACTTAAAGTTATGACCTAAGCCATTGTATTTCCTTCTGTCTAGAGGAAGAATAGATTTATAGGAGGTGGATGGTCTGCTTAGAGTCTAGATAAAGAGAAATCTAATAGGAAGGATTTGTTGGTGTTTACACAGACCATGAGAGAAAGGCAGTATTTAGCAGACGTAAGTACTTTAATATTAGGGCAGTATACTTTATGTGATTCAAGAACATTCTGTTTGTTTTTGTTTTTTGTTTAGGTTCTGTGCCCAGTAAACTTTTAATTACTAATTGTTTCCCTAGGTTTTTACAAGCTATCTGCTTAATATTAGACACAAGTATCAGTCACTGCAAAAATATAGATCTCATTAGAAATTTTTAAAAGGCATTTTCATTTATACATCAATCTTTTTGGAGTTGGATTTGTGTGAATCAGGCCAAAGCACCAGAAGAGCAATGACTGCTCTAATATAATGGAGTTTCTATACACATAAAACTGAGGAGGAGAATCCACTTAGATTCCATCTCCCTCTGAGGCCTAGTAGAGTAGCCAGCCAATCTCTCTAGGAGAGTTTACTCTCAACTTCTAAAATGCAATAAGCATAGTAGAGCAAAAAGAAGAGCATGCTGAATAGCAATTCATCTGAAAAATCCCCATGTGGTTTGATGTGATCCAGCTAAGAAGGCTGATGAAAGCTCAGGACTCATCATTACATAGGGACCACATAATTGAAAATCATCACCTCCCCGGGTTCTTTTTCCATTTGGAAAATCTTTGACCTTTATAATTTGAGAGGGGTGTGACCTAAGATCCTGACAAATTTCCAGATTTTCTGGCACCATTATAGGATATTATTGGCACTATGAAATACATGCATAATAAAAGTCAGATTAAGATTTGGATATGGGGAAGTTAGCTAGGCTCACTCACTAGCTGGATGATTTAAATGACTTAACTGTTACACTAACCTGGTAGCATCAGTTCCATTTTGTTTTGTTTGTTTGTTCCATAATCATAAATGACTACATTGGATAGGCCTTTAGAGTCACTCACAAATAACTGAAACCGCAAATGTTAACTTGGTGATTGTCAAAAGCCAACTCTACTGACCCTAGCTCTAGGCACCTCACTTAAAGGAATCATTGACTAACTTGAGAGGTTGAGCAGGTGAATATTTGTGTTTACCTATACATTATCCATCCATTCACTTACTCATTTGTTTAGCTTATATTTATTGAACATCTCTTTGCCAAGAGCTATAGTACGTTTTTGGTAATCTGCTACTAGAAACAGTAGAGGGAACTTCAGATGCACCGCCAAAAAGAAGATTTAAAGGGGACGCGACAGCTGTTTTCGATCATGTGAAGAGGGAGAAGGCTTATCTGTGTTTTTCCAGAGGGCACAATTAGGGAAAGTGAGTAGTGATAAGAGGAGTCAGACTTGGGCATAAATTACAGAAGAATCTTTGCTTTTGTGAGCTGACCAACAATGGAATCCACTGCATTGCAAAACCGTCTTCTGGCAGGTCAAGAAAACTGCCAAAGCACAGATAAGGAAGATGGGGCCCAGAAAGATTTAGTGACCTGGACAAGGGCACATGGCCAGTGAATGGAGGGCCTGGCTTGGAACCCAGAATGCAAGGCAGTCCGGGTCATTCAACCCTTGGCCAGTAACGATTTTAACTTTTGCTTTTTCAACCACAAAGCTTCATGATGGATTGTAATTTTGATGAAGTACATGCTCCAAGGCGAATGTGTGGGAGTGAGTCCCTGAACTAGCAAGTAAATACCCACATCTCAAACAGACTTTGAAGTTCCATGCGTGTGGAATACACAACAATTCTTGTGATGTATAATAATTTCCTTTTGCTTCATTATGAAAAGCAGTTAATGCTTATGGTAATGAACAAGAAGTAAAGAAAACTAAGAAAGTGAAGGTTCCTATCAGAAATATGAAGGTTTGCATTAATTAGAGTGGCATGTTAAATTCGATGATGATATGCATCTGTGAGGTGCAATTGTTTCATTGAATGTTCCATAGTTTTGGCTGTCTGCCACAGGAGCATTTGAAATGTTCAAGGAAATGATCAAGAAGAACAACTATTCTGTACTCATTCCATTGTTTTCCACAACTTCCCTTGTTCTTTTGCTCTAAATAATTTGAATACTAGTTGTGGGGAAAAAGAAAAAATCCCTAATCAATTCTTACGAAGTGTGGGGAGGTATTGCACACAGGCGTCTCATGACATGTGGCTTCCCTGCAGGTCCACACAGCCCGTGAAAGTCCCTGGCTCCTCTGACTTGTCAGATATTCCGGGTTGGTGTGACTCCAAATACAGTCTCAAGGACAGACACCAAGTCCGAGATGTTTCTGCCTTTCCCTTTAAGGAATAGGCCTATTCTTGTCAGCTCTAGGCCTGAAGGCATTGTTTCAGAGTCAATCACTTTAAATATTTCCCCCAGGACAGCAGAGGCAATTCAAGCTTAAATAGTGAAGCCATAGCAGGACTTTTCTGGAACTTCCCAGCCCTCCATGTTTCCCTAACATAGTATTCTCAGAGAGCAGGCTGCAGATCACCACCAGCAGCAGCAGCAGCATTAGGGAACTTGTTAGAAATGCAAATTTTCTTTCTTTTTTTTAAAATTTTTTCTTTTCTTTTCTTTTTATTTTATTATTATTATACTTTAAGTTTTAGGGTACATGTGCACAACGTGCAGGTTTGTTACATATGTATACATGTGCCATGTTGGTGTGCTGCACCCATTAACTCATCATTTAGCATTAGGTATATCTCCTAATGCTATCCCTCCCCCCTTACCCCACCCCACAACAGTCCCCGGTGTGTGATGTTCCCCTTCCTGTGTCCATGTGTTCTCATTGTTCAATTCCCACCTATGAGTGAGAACATGCGGTGTTTGGTTTTTTGTCCTTGCGATAGTTTGCTCAGAATGATGGTTTCCAGCTTCATCCATGTCCCTACAAAGGACATGAACTCATCCTTTTTATGGCTGCATAGTATTCCATGGTTTATATGTGCCACATTTTCTTAATCCAGTCTATCATTGTTGGACATTTGGGTTGGTTCCAAGTCTTTGCTATTGTGAATAGTGCTGCAATGAACATACGTGTGCATGTGTCTTTATAGCAGCATGATTTATAATCCTTTGAGTATATACCCAGTAATGGGATGGCTGGGTCAAATGGTATTTCTAGTTCTAGATCGCTGAGGAATCGCCACACTGACTTCCACAATGGTTGAACTAGTTTACAGTCCCACCAACAGTGTAAAAATGTTTCTATTTCTCCACATCCTCTCCAGCACCTGTTGTTTTCTGACTTTTTAATGATCACCATTATAACTGGTATGAGATGGTATCTCATTGTGGTTTTGATTTGCATTTCTCTGATGGTCAGTGATGGTGAGCATTTTTTCATGTGTTTTTTGGCTGCATAAATGTCTTCTTTTGAGAAGTGTCTGTTCATATCCTTCGCCCACTTGTTGATGGGGTTGTTTGTTTTTTTCTTGTAAATTTGTTTGAGTTCATTGTAGATTCTGAATATTAGCCCTTTGTCAGATGAGTAGGTTGCGAAAATTTTCTCATATTCTGTAGGTTGCCTGTTCACTCTGATGGTGGTTTCTTTTGCTGTGCAGAAGCTCTCTACTTTAATTAGATCCCATTTGTCAATTTTGTCTTTTGTTGCCATTGCTTTTGGTGTTTTAGATATGAAGTCCTTGCCCATGCCTATGTCCTGACTGGTATTGCCTAGATTTTCTTCTAGGATTTCTATGGTTTTAGGTCCAACATTGAAGTCTTTAATCCATCTTGAATTAATTTTTGTATAAGGTGTGAGGAAGGGATCCAGTTTCAGCTTTCTACATATGGCTAGCCAGTTTTCCCAGCACCATTTATTAAATAGGGAATCCTTTCCCCATTTCTTGTTTTTGTCAGGTTTGTCAAAGATCAGATAGTTGTAGATATCAGCATTATTTCTGAGGGCTCTGTTCTGTTCCATTGGTCTATATCTCTGTTTTGGTACCAGTACCATGCTGTTTTGGTTACTGTAGCCTTGTAGTATAGTTTGAAGTCAGGTAGCGTGATGCGTCCAGCTTTGTTCTTTTGGCTTAGGATTGACTTGGCAATGCGGGCTCTTTTTTTGGTTCCATATGAACTTTAAAGTAGCTTTTTCCAATTCTATGAAGAAAGTCATTGGTAGTTTGATGGGGATGGCATTGAATCTATCAATTACCTTGGACAGTATGGCCATTTTCATGATATTGATTCTTCCTACCCATGAGCATGGAATGTTCTTCCATTTGTTTGTGTCCTCTTTTATTTCATTGAGCAGTAGTTTGTAGTTCTCCTTGAAGAGGTCCTTCACATCCCTTGTAAGTTGGATTCCTGGGTATTTTATTCTCTTTGAGGCAATTGTGAATGGGAATTCACTCATGATTTGGCTCTCTGTTTGTCTTTTATTGGTGTGTAAGAATGCTTGTGATTTTTGCACATTGATTTTGTATCCTGAGACTTTGCTGAAGTTGCTTATCAGCTTAAGGAGATTTTGGGCTGAGACAGTGGGGTTTTCTAGATATGCAATCATGTTGTCTGCCAACAGGGACAATTTGACTTCCTCTTTTCCTAATTGAATGCCCTTTATTTCCTTCTCCTGCCTGATTGCCCTGGCCAGAACTTCCAACACTACGTTGAACAGGAGTAGTGAGAGAGGGCATCCCTCTCCTGTGCCAGTTTTCAAAGGGAATGCTTCCAGTTTTTTTCCATTCAGTATGATATTGGCTGTGGGTTTGTCATAGATAGCTCATATTATTTGGAGATACGTCCCATCAATACCTAATTTATTGAGAGTTTTTAGCATGAAGGGTTGTTGAATTTTGTCAAAGGCCTTTTCTGCATCTATTGAGATAATCATGTGGTTTTTGTCTTTGGTTCTGTTTATATGCTGGATTATGTTTATTGATTTTTGTATGTTGAACCAGCCTTGCATCCCAGGGATGAAGCCCACTTGATCATGGTGGATAAGCTTTTTGATGTGTTGCTGGATTCGGTTTGCCAGTATTTTATTGAGGATTTTTGCATCAATGTTCATCAAGGATATTGGTCTAAAATTCTCTTTTTTTGTTGTGTCTTTGCCAGGCTTTGGTATCAGGATGATGCTGGCCTCATAAAATGAGTTAGGGAGGATTCCCTCTTTTTCTATTGATTGGAATAGTTTCAGGAGGAATGGTACCAACTCCTCCTTGTACCTCTGGTAGAATTCGGCTGTGAATCCATCTGGTCCTGGACTTTTTTTGGTTGGTAAGCTATTAATTATTGCCTCAATTTCAGAGCCTGTTATTGGTCTATTCAGAGATTCAACTTCTTCCTGGTTTAGTCTTGGGAGAGTGTATGTGTCCAGGAATTTATCCATTTCTTCTAGATTTTCTAGTTTATTTGCATAGAGGTGTTTATAGTATTCTCTGATGGTAGTTTGTATTTCTGTGGGATCGGTGGTGATATCCCATTTGTCATTTTTTATTGCGTCTATTTGATTCTTCTCTCTTTTCTTTTTTATTAGTCTTGCTAGCAGTCTATCAATTTCGTTGATCTTTTCAAAAAATCAGCTCCTGGATTCACTGATTTTTTGAAGGGTTTTTTGTGTCTCTATTTCCTTCAGTTCTGCTCTGATCTTAGTTATTTCTTGCCTTCTGCTAGCTTTTGAAAGTGTTTGCTCTTGCTTCTCTAGTTCTTTTAATTGTGATGTTAGGATGTCAATTTTAGATCTTTCCTGCTTTCTCTTGTTGGCATTTGTGCTATAAATTTCCCTCTACACACTGCTTTGAATGTGTCCCAGAGATTCTGGTATGTTGTGTCTTTGTTCTCGTTCATTTCAAAGAACATCTTTATTTCTGCCTTCATTTCATTATGTACCCAGTAGTCATTCAGGAGCAGGTTGTTCAGTGTCCACGTAGTTGAGCGGTTTTGAGTGAGTTTCTTAATCCTGAGTTTTAGTTTGATTGCACTGTGGTCTGAGAGACAGTTTGTTATAATTTCTGTTCTTTTACATTTGCTGAGGAGTGCTTTACTTCCAACTATATGGTCAATTTTGGAATAGGTGTGGTGTGGTGCTGAAAAGAATGTATATTCTGTTGATTTGGGGTGGAGAGTTCTGTAGATGTCTATTAGGTCTGCTTGATGCAGAGCTGAGTTCAATTCCTGGATATCCTTGTTAACTTTCTATCTCGTTGATCTGTCTAATGTTGACAGTGGGGTGTTAAAGTCTCCCACTATTATTGTGTGGGAGTCTAAGTCTCCTTGTAGGTCACTAAGGACTTGCTTTATGAATGTGGGTGCTCCTGTATTGGGTGCATATATATTTAGGATAGTTAGCTCTTCTTGTTGAATTGATCCCTTTACCATTATGTAATGGCCTTCTTTGTCTCTTTTGATCTTTGTTGGTTTAAAGTCTGTTTTATCAGAGACTAGGATTGCAACCCCTGACTTTTTTTGTTTTCCATTTGCCTGGTAGATCTTACTCCATCCCTTTATTTTGAGCCTATGTTTGTCTCTGCACGTGAGATGGGTTTCCTGAGCACAGCACACTGATGGGTCTTGACTCTTTATCCAATTTGCCAGTCTGTGCCTTTTAATTGGAGCATTTAGCCCATTTACATTTAAGGTTAGTATTGTTATGTGTGACTTTGATCCTGTCATTATGATGTTAGCTGGTTATTTTGCTTGTTAGTTGATGCAGTTTCTTCCTAGCCTTGATGGTCTTTACAATTTGGCATGATTTTGCAGGGCTGGTACCGGTTGTTCCTTTCCATGTTTAGTGCTTCCTTCAGGAGCTCTTTTAGGGCAGGCCTGGTGGTGACAAAATCTCTCAGCATTTGCTTGTCTGTAAAGGATTTTATTTCTCCTTCACTTATGAAGCTTAGTTTGGCTGGATATGAAATTCTGGGTTGAAAATTCTTTTCTTTAAGAATGTTGAATATTGGCCCCCACTATCTTCTGGCTTGTAGAGTTTCTGCGGAGAGATCCGCTGTTAGTCTGATGGGCTTCCCTTTGACGGTAACCCGAACTTTCTCTCTGGCTGCCCTTAACATTTTTTTCTTCATTTCAACTTTGGTGAATCTGACAATTATGTGTCTTGGAGTTGCTCTTCTCGAGGAGTATCTTTGTGGCGTTCTCTGTATTTCCTGAATTTGAATGTTGGCCTGCCTTGCTAGACTGGGGAAGTTCTCTTGGATAATATCCTGCAGAGTGTTTTCCAACTTGGTTCCATTCTCCCCATCACTTTCAGGTACACCAATGAGACGTAGATTTGTTTTTTTCACATAGTCCCATATTTCTTGGAGGCTTTGTTCATTTCTTTTTATTCTTTTTTCTCTAAACTTCTCTTCACACTTCATTTCATGCATTTTGTCTTCCATTGCTGATACCCTTTCTTCCAGTTGATCACATCAGTTACTGAGGCTTGTGCATTCGTCACGTAGTTCTTGTGCCATGGTTTTCAGCTCCATCACGTCCTTTAAGGACGTCTCTGCATTGGTTATTCTAGTTATCCATTCGTCTAAGTTTTTTTCAAAGTTTTTAACTTCTTTGCCATTGGTTTGAACTTCCTCCTTTAGCTTGGAGTAGTTTGATTTTCTGAAGCCTTCTTCTCTCAACTCGTCAAAGTCATTCTCTGTCCAGCTTTGTTCCGTTGGTGGTGAGGAGCTGCGTTCCTTTGGAGGAGGAGAGGCGCTCTGCTTTTTAGAGTTTCCAGTTTTTCTGCTCTTTTTTTTCCCCATCTTTGTGGTTTTATCTACCTTTGGTCTTTGATGATGGTGATGTACAGATGGGTTTTTGGTGTGGATGTCCTTTCTGTTTGTTAGTTTTCCTTCTAACAGTCAGGACCCTTAGCTGCAGGTCTGTTGGAGTTTGCTGGAGGTCCACTCTAGACCATTTGCCTGGGTATCAGCAGCAGTGGCTGCAGAACAGCAGATATTGGTGAACCGCAAATGCTGCTGCCTGATCGTTCCTCTGGAAGTTTTGTCTCAGAGGAGTACCCGGCTGTGTGAGGTGTCAGTCTGCCCCTACTGGGGGGTGCCTCCCAGTTAGGCTACTCTGGTGTCAGGGACCCCATTGAGGAGACAGTCTGCCTGTTCTCAGATCTCAGGCTGCGTGCTGGGAGAACCACTACTCTCTTGAAAGCTCTCAGACAGGGACATTCAAGTCTGCAGAGGTTATTGCTGTCTTTTGTTTGTCTGTGCCCTGCCCCCAGAGGTGGAGCCTACAGAGGCAGGCAGGCCTCCTTGAGCTGTGGTGGGCTCCACCCAGTTCGAGCTTCCCAGCCGCTTTGTTTACCTACTCAATCTTGGGCAATGGCGGGCGCCCCTCCCCCAGCCTCGCTGCCACCTTGCAGTTTGATCTCAGACTGCTGTGCTAGCAATGAGTGAGGCTCTGTGGGCATAGGACCCTCCGAGCCAGGTGTGGGATATAATCTCTTGGTGTGCCGTTTGTTGAGCCCATTGGAAAAGCGCAGTATTAGGGTGGGAGTGACCCGATTTTCCAGGTGCCGTCTGTCACCCCTTTGTTTGACTAGGAAAGGGAGTTCCTTAACCCCTTATGCTTCCTGGGTGAGGCAATGCCTCGCCCTGCTTCAGCTCACACATGGTGTGCTGCACCCACTGTTCTGCCCCCACTGTCCAGCACTCCCTAGTGAGATGAACCCGGTACCTCAGTTGGAAATGCAGAAATCACCCATCTTCTGCGTTGTTCACGCTGGGAGCTGTAGACTCAGAAATGCAAATTTTAAATCCCCACCTCTGAGGCACTGCATCATAAACTCTAGGGGAGGCCTCAATGAGCTGTGTTTTAACAAGCCCTCCTAGTGATACTGATGCAAGCTGGAACTGGAGAGCTGCTAGAAGACCTTCAGGAGCAGAAAGAGTGACTTGGGTTTAATGGTTGGTTTGATGTCCGATCTTGGCCAGCCAGCTTTTTCTCCCCCAAAAGAGTGCTCATGGAAGCCAAAAATGATCTGAACATCTCCGTGTGCATCAAGAATCTACAGGGTTTGTCTGGGATTTCCCGGAATACAGGGCAGTAAGTAGAAAATGCTGTTAGATGCCTTCTGTTTGGCTCCGTGTGGTCTTGCCAAGGTTTAAGTGGCACCCAGATTTTTCATAAATGGAAATAGAGATGTCAGCAAACCTGTGATGAACCATGAACAGTGATCCAGCTTGTATAAGCTGTGCCGAGACCCCCAGACCAGCTGCTTTTTGTATGTTTCTACCTATAAAGCTGTCAATGCAGCAATTTTGCCAGTTCCGATTTTACATGAGAAAGCCAAAACCCAACCTTTTATATGATTCATATCTTTTATTACTAGAACTTTACCAAATTAAATGTTCAATAACTAAAATAACAAATTCTCTGCCTCTCTGTATGTTTTTCACCTAGTAAATACTTCAGTCTCCGTCATTTCCCTCCTCCCTTCCTCACTTTGTTCTTGTTTTTGTTCTTTATGGCAGGCTGTGTTTATGTGACAGCTATTTTACATTGATATAAACATGCACCCCACTCCAACTGAATAAATGTCAAGAGAACAGCAGGAAGCCTATTTCTTCCTGTTACATCCTATCCCTGCTATCAATGTGTGTGCCCACTAATGACAAGCAACATTTGTAGAGGCCACACCTGGAAGGTTGTCCACATTCGAAGAGAGACCAGGAATAAGAGAGGTCTGAGTTATAAACCCAGAGTGGACTTTCCTCAGCAATAGTTGGTCACAACATTATAAACACCTGCTCCCTGTTTATATTGTCAGTGTGTTTACCGAGGCCAGGGTAAAAAACCAGAGACTGCCAAGAGGGGAAGAGATGTGGAGGAATAGGGTGGTGGAAGGGGAAGACCTGAACTCGCATCAGCAACCCTGAAGCAATGTCTCCATAATTCAGTGGTTTGTGATTTGGAGAGAGACCACCAACACTTCCGGATTTTTTAAACAAAAAGCATGATATTGGTCTGAAGTGTCATATTTCCAGGTGGTGCCCTGTGAGCAGAGGGTTAACTGTTTAATAAAGTTTTTCTCTTTTCATTGAAGGCAGCTGATTTCAGACTTTAACCCTGAAATCTCTGCTTTTTTCCCTGTGATCTGGAGGAAAGAAAGAGGGAAGGAAGGGGGAAAATGCCATAATTTAGATATTCATAAATTCTAAAGGGAGTCCTGAATACATGTTCTCACTGAAAAATTAACACTAAAACCTTGAGGTGTGGTTTCCTCCAGCTGGAAAGGGCTCGGGAGGCTCTCCTGTGCATTTTCCCTCAATCCCTGGCTGGAGGGCTTGGGGCCAAATAAGGAACCAGTCCTTGTTCCACTGCTTAAGTGATGCCTGTTGACAGCCTGTGTGAAGTAAACTTTGGGTTTGTGGATGAAAGTGGGCCTCTTCCTATAAACCTCTCCCTGGCAGTTAAAGAAAACACAATCTGTTATGAATAGACCAACCTGGGTTGGCCTTTACCTGGATGGCAGAATTCATTCTCTAGTGAATTGTTTTTTTTGTTTTTTTGTTTTTTTGTTTGTTTGTTTGTTTGTTTTTAACCAAACTCCATGTGCTAAATAAAGGTCAGTGGAACAGTAGGCAGCCTGTTTCATTCTATTATGTCTCTGTCTTGCTACAAACCAGTTTAGCCTCCAAATCTTCCTGACAATACAAGGCTTTGAGGGTGGTGCTGCCACAGAGCTCTGCATGGCAGGGCTGTCCTGCTGTTCTATTAAAAGTCAAGTTTCTGAACAGCATCAGGATCCCGTGGAAGCTGGGGTGAGTGAGATTGTAGCTAAACCGTGGGGCAGGGTCTGACTCAACCTCTTGGAGGGTCTTGTGCCCCCACTGGCATCCCCAACATGGAAACTTCCCCTCTAAACAAAATTCTGGGGCTGGGGGTTGTGGGTTGGCAGGGAGTTGTTTGGGAGAAAAGATCCAGTACACAGTTAATGTAAAGACGGTACATGGGTTATGAAATGGAGGGCATTCCTAAAGATATGGGGGCCCCAGAGAAAATCAGTGTGTTATTTCCCCATATAGTTTACCATGTACAGTTAATTACATTAGAGTGAATTACAGTAGGAGCCCTGAAGGTAACATATATAGAGCACATGCTGTGTGCCTAGGCATTGTTCATAATATACATGTGAATTGTCTCTCCTGTCCTTAATACTGTGGATTCTCTCATTTGATCCTCTTAATAATCCTCTCATGCAGACACTCTTATTGTCCCCAATTTCACAGATGGGTGAATGAAGTTTAAGTAATGTGCCTGGGGTCACACGAGTAATTTAAGTGGAAAACCAGGCGATTCTAAATCAGGTGCTGTAAACCTAGCCTTTAAGCTTGACCACTATTAAGAATGAATCTCAAACTTTAATGGGCAATGAATCATCTAGAGATCTTGTTAATAGCAGAAATGGATTCCTAAGGTCTGAGGTAGGACCTGGGATTCTGCATTTCTGTCAGGCTCTCAGGAGCTGATGGTGCTGCTGAGCTGCTCCAGGCTTCTGGCCACCTCTGGGTAAGAGGAAAACAATTGGCCCAAGGGCCCCGGGCCTGGCCTCCTCTCTCTGAGCAGTGTGTTTCCCATTGCACCACCTGTCCTCCCCTCACTGAAACCCAGGAAGGAGACAGGGAAAGGAACATCTGGAATTTTCACTGTGACACTTACTCCTAGACTTTGGAGAAGGCCTCTGCATCCATGGCCATGCGTCCCACCCCCTTCCTGTCTTCATGACCCTAGGGGCCAGAGTGTCCAGCAGCAAGAACATCAAAGCCGTACTGCACAAGGCTGTTGATTTCCCAGCCCCAACCCCTACCCTTGTCTCTGTTCTGATAATTTAAACTACATCTTACAGCCACAAGAAAACATTTTTGTGCATTTCTCATCTGTACTACTAGTGTAATGGAAACCACCCTGGATTAGAAGGCAGGGGCTTGAGTTCCATCCCTAGTTCACATCTTTTTTTGCTCAGAGGCTAGAAACTTAACCTTTCTAGGCCTTTGTTTTTTCTATTTTTAAATGGAGCTAGTAAAACTCATATGGCTTGGGTCTGTGGCCCCACCCAAATCTCATGTCAAATTGTGATCCCCAGTGTTGGAGATGGGGCCTGGTGGGAAGTGATTGAATCATGGGGGTGGATTACCCTTTTGGCACTGTTCTCATAATAGAGAGTGAGTTATTGTGAGATCTGATTGTTTAAAAGTGTGTAGCACCTCCCCACCTCTCTCTTCCTCCTACTCTGGCCATGTGAAGACATTCAGCTCCCTCTTTACCTTCTGCCATGATTGTAAGTTTCCTGAGGCCTCCCCAGCCATGCTTCCTGTATAGCCTGCAGAACCATGAGCCAATTAAACCTCTTTTCTTTATAAATTACCCAGTTTCAGGTAGTTCTTTATAACAGTGTGAGAATGGACTAATACAAAAACTAATCCCCAATATGTAGCCTAGGGATACTCTAAGGACTAAGAAATTTGCATTTATGAAACAATTTGAGCTTCCTTGGAAATAAGTGCTCATTATGGTAATGTGTAAATAATAATATAGGTATTGCCAAAGTCTATGAATGCGTTCTGTGGCATTCATAGGCTTAATGAACAGTTCTGCTTCTGTTTGGTTTTAAAAACCTTACTCATTACAGCATTTCCCTGAAGTAGTCAAAGGAAGTGGCTTGCTTGAAATTCATATTTGATTTCATCATCAGTGAAATCCCACTCCAGCGCCAAGACACTGCATTCTAGAGACCGAATTCCCTATGGCCAACTCAAGCTGTAGTATCAGTGAGTGGCCGGGCTTCTATACATAAACAGGCAAAAAACGGGACAATTCCATTGGCTGTACTAGAGGCAGACACCCTGTAATGGAACCCAAACTGCTTCTTTGTTTCCCTAAAAATAGCCCATCATTTGGTGAGTTCCAGACAGGTTCATATTCCCATCGCCAGTTTTGGGGAGGCAGGGCTGGATTCATTAGAACAGCAAGAAAAAGTTTTCCCAGCATTCTGGGAAGGAATGTAGGCTGAAGAATGTGTGTGACAGGCACTTTCAATTTCTATCCAAAGTGCCACTTTGCATTTCCTCTACAATGTGTGGGAAAATTTTTTTTTGTCTAAGGGCACGATTGCTTTATTCAGAAAAGTAGACATTCGCCTGGAGCATTGTCTGCCTGGGAGTCGGACAATCACATTGTTGAGACGGTGATTTCTCTTGTACATGGAATGTCTTAACAATCTTTCTATGACTTCATTACAAAGTTATGTTTTTACTTCCCCTGTCTCTTGGCATACAGCATGGAGTTCTCCTGCCTTTTCCTATTTGATTTTCATTTGTTCCCCTGCTGAATGCATTGCAAAGTGAAGGGTTCACATTGCTGGTGATAAGGCTGTGGAATCAGAAATCATTGATAAGCATGGGGCAGGGCTGCACAAATCTAAATGCACTAAGAGACCTGAAGGGTTGGTTGGTTTGTTTCCTGCCACACAGATTATCTTTCAATTTCATGTAAAGAGGTGAAATGGTGTGTGGGGTTTACAATTCACCAAATGTCCCTCAATCTAATCAGTCACCCCTCACACAGACCATCCCCTAAAGGCTGGTATATCTGGCTGCTCTGGTCTGCTTCTATCATTTGTTGCCCACCTTTTCTAGGTTTCCTCTATTTCCTCTTCCCTCCACTTCCTCTCTTTTTCTTCTTTTAAGTCTTTACTTTGTGTCTGGGACAGCCTCCCACTTTCCTCCCCACCTCACTTAAGACTGAAGTCAAGATGTTCTCCTCTAGTAAATCTGACTACTAGTCAGATTTATATCTAGATGTAATCCACTATGCAATCCCAGCATGCCCACCTCATTTTTCCTTTCCCCTCTAGTTTCTAATTGTCTTTAAAAAAAAGTCAGAATTGGCTATTACCTCTCTTGATAGGTGTGAATCCAATATAGTGTTCCAAATATGAAAATATGCCTCTTTTCTATAATCCCAGCACTCTGAGAGACTAAGGCAGGTGGATTCCTTTGGCCTAGGAGTTCAAGACCAGCCTGGGCAATATAGTGAGACCCTGTCTCTACAAAAAATACCAAAATTAGCTGGGCATGGTAGTGTGTGCCTGTGGTCCCAACTACTTGGGAGGCTAAGGTGGAATGAGCTGTGATTGTGCCCATGCACTCCAGCCTGGGTGACCTGTCTCAAAAAACAAGTGTGGGGGGATGGAGAAAGAAAGTATGCTTCCAGTTGTTGTGAAAACAAAAACCAATTCCTTATAATGTACACAAGTATCCCCTGCACCCAGGTTGTGTTTTGGTTCTGTCTAAATTGACCAGTGCTGTCTTCTACCCAGTTCCCGTTTTGCCCTCTCCAGAGAGCAACACACTTAAGGGCCCAGGGAGGATTGGTTTATTTCAAAGTTCAAGATGCCCCATTCTTTATGGACAGCCAGAATTGGACTCTTTCTGGTGTAGCTTTCTCAACTTGCTGGCTACTGCAGGGGAGCGTGGGTTTCACCACCCGCTTCTTGATGGCTGTTTGACCTTGATCTTGCAAAACAGGAATGATAGTATATACCATGTGGGACTGTTGTTAAGGCTAAGACAAAATAATTTATGTAAAATATGCAGCATGGAGTCTGGCATATATTAATGGAAATGAAAATTTGTTAATTCTTTCATTTGTCAAATACCTACAAAGCATGTAAAGAAGTTCCATTTATGACATGAAAATGCCTTTGCCCATTCCCCGCCCAACCCCACTCACAGCCACTCCTCACTCTATAGGGAATGATTTCGATTCACAAATCAATTCTCCCTTCTCCACTCTCAACTTTTATTTTTGGCCCTGGAGGCCGATACATTCCAGCATCCTAGCTAGAGCTGGCTATGACTCTTTACCAGTGAAGAACCATAATAATCATTGTTGTTATGAGATGGGCAAAAGTCCTCTCCTGATTTTTGGGGAACACTTTGTCTATATGGCTTTGGAATGCTCTGTTTTTACATTTCTTTCTTTTTTAATTATACTTTAAGTTTTAGGGTACATGTGCACAACGTGCAGGTTAGTTACATATGTATACATGTGCCATGTTTGTGTGCTGCACCCAGCAACTCGTCATTTAACATTAGGTATATCTCCAAATGCTATCCCTTCCCCCCCGCCCACCCCACAACAGGCCCCAGTGTGTGATGTTCCACTTCCTGTGTCCATGTGTTCTCATTGTTCTACCCACAAAGAGTTGGTTGACATAAAGCATACAAAATAGTTTGCATTTCCTTTACCTTAAGAGATCTTCTCTCACTTATTCAACTCAGTGCATTTGGTAAGGTATATTTTTAAGAAAACTTTTCCAACAGTGGAGGCAGCTGCTGGAAAGTTTTTTTTTTTTTCATCCTAATAAAAACACTCAGGACACTGCCCTGGTCTCTCATGAATGTATTCTTGCTGGTAATATACTTTGGAGGCACTGTTTTACTTTCATTTTAAGTGCTTTGGACTTTAGGGAATTGAGTCTTGTTTTATTTTGATTTGTTTTAGTTTAGATGTGTGTGTGTATTTGGCAGGGGGTGGAGGGGTGTTTCATTGCCTGCCAACCAGCCTGTCCTCTTCCCATTTTCTCACCTTTACTCTTTTCTATCTATCTTTTCTTAAGGCTTCTTTTCCCAAAGGAATGAACAATATCTATATACTTCTCAAACACTCAGTAAGATTCAGCCCCTATCAAACTCTAGAACATCCTTCTTGGTAATTTAAAGTAAGGATGCAGAGAGTATGGTCTCACATAATGAGCCCTGTCCAAGTTCTAAATCAGTTAATTCAATGGTCAATATACTGACCACATGCAGGTCAATTGCTCCATAATCACTAGCCCTTGATGTGATTTGATTTACCTAGATTGACCATTTTGGCTTAACAACTTAACTGTTCTGCAATTTAATATATTGTTTTTCTATCATTAATTATGACTGTGGAAATAGCCAATTAGAGAAGAAAACTATTCAATAGGGATACTAGGAGGACACTTCTAAATCTCTCTGTCAAAATCACTTTCAGCTGGAACAAATGTACACTAAGGCTCTGAACAAAATTCCTGGGCTGATCACTTTTGATTGATTTGACTGCTTAATTTAGTCAAAGTACCTACCAATTTGATCAGGTGGCCAATTTGACTGATAATGTATATCTGACACTGCATGTACCCAACAGTGCATTCAAAATGGTCTCTATAGCAACTGTTTTCACTTATTCATTTACTCATTAATCCAACATATATTTATTGAGCATGCTACTGCGTTCTAGGGGTTCTGAAAACTGGAGCTACAATAAGAAACAAAATAGTCCTTGCCGTCATGAAGTTATGTTCTGTGGGGAAATAGACCACAATCAGGAGAGCAAATAATCCATATAGTAATTTTATTTTTTATTTTTAATGAATTAATTATTTATTTTTGACTCAGGGTCTTGCTTTTTCGCCCAGGCTTGAGTGCAGTGGCACCATCACAGCTCAGTGCAGCCTCAACTTCCTGGGCTCCAGCAATCCTCCCACCTCAGCATCCCAAGTAGCTGGGAGTGCAGGTACAGGCCACCGTGCCTGGCTAATTTTTACATTTTTTGTAGAGACGGGGTCTCACTATGTTGCCCAGGCTGGTCTCAAACTCCTGGGCTCAAGCGAGCAATTCTCCTGCCTCAACCTCCCAAAGTGCTTGGATTACAGGTGTGAGTCACCACACTCAGCCCATATAGTAATTTTAACAGAGAGAGGTGCTCTAAAGAAAAAGAATGCAAAGGGTTGGAGAACAATAAAGAAGATCATTTTATATTAAGTGATGACACTGAGCCAGTCTGCAAAAGTGACATTTGAGTCAGTATGGCAAACCCACTATGTTGATCTCTTCCTGTCTGTCTACCCATTCTCTTCTGGGAGAAATCCTGGAAAATTTTAGTTTTAAATCAATTTCCCTAATATCTACAAAAATTACTTCTAAACTGGCACACCATGGCTGTTTCTAGAGCTTTCATTTCTTCAGGTTTTACCAATTGTAGAAGACAGTGTAGATGAGTGATTTTTCTGAAAGCCACAGTTTGTGATCTCTTCTTTGTCCATTCAAACAGGTCTTCTCTAATTTTTGCTTTCATTTGTGATTTAAGAGACTTTATCTTCCCACAAAATAACATATATTTAAATAGAGCTTAAGCAAGTGCTCAGGCAAAAGTCCATTTCAGAATGTAGAGATGAAACAATTATACCACAAATAAAGTGTCTCTTCCTTCCCAATCCTACTTCTTACATAACATTTTAGTCAAATCTCCCAAACCTTATTCCAGAAAAGAAAATGTCTTTGAAATTCCTGTAGTTCCAACCATGAAATATGTCTGTTGTGAGTTTTTGGTTTCCTGTCAAAGGTTTTTTCTTCCTTACCGAAATCATCTAAATAAAGTATCTGAAGCAATTGGGATTTGCCCACAGTTTGTTTAGTTGAACTGAGAGCCTAACTGGATTTAGGAGTTTTTCCAAGGGGAGACCATGGTTGCATGAATGAGTCATTGCCTACCTGTGTGGATTCAACATGTATAAAAGAGAAGGATGCAGTTCTGTGTGTATATGGAAGCAGATTCCCTCAGGGCCATTCTTCAGAAATAATAATAACTAGCATTTATTAGTGCTCTCCAAGTGCCAGGTATTATTCTAAAACTTTTTAAAACTTATTTTTCAAACTCTGTGATTATCTTCCTTTTATAGATAAGGAAACTGAGATGCAGAGAAGTTTAGGAACCATTCCAAGATCACACAGCTAGAATGGGCAGAACCAGGAATAGAACCTAAGTTGACCAGATCTGGAACTCACCCTCTTTGCCTCTCTTTATACAACCTCTCAGTGGCAATCAATGGGAGTTGCATATGCAGCCAGTGTGTACAAGTGTAACATCACGAGTTGCTTATGTCCTGGCATCCTTCCTGGTTAGTTGGTGGCCCATTCTGATTGGTAGGTGCCCGTGCCATACTGATTGCTAAAAATTTTGATTCTATGGCAGCTTTAATCCACTTACCACATCTCCAAGCTCTGGCTCTATGTCCTATATCTCATTTGCTGCAGAGGCTAACAGGGTGTCAATTTTGCTGCTCAACTGTAGCAGAAATACAGTACAGAAACTGAAAATGTTCTTTGTATTCTTTAAACTGTAATTCTTTAAACTTTGTATTCTTTAAACTCATTCTTTAAATGAGTAAGCTGTTTCAACTTACTCATTTGATATATGAGGAAACTGGGGCTCAAAAGCGAGAAGACATCCCCAGATGCACTCAGCTCTGTCGTTGGTCTAGAACCCAGGTTTCCTAATCACTGGGCATCCTACTGTATACACCTTCTTCCTCCCCTCAACTCCTTCCATGAACTGTGGCCTCAGAAAAGCTCAGAGTGTAGACAGAGATTAGGGAGGGGGTTTGAGAAGGGTAACGAAAGGTGGAGAAGGAGAGTAACATATTTGCGACATGGTATCCCGTCAAAGCATTTTGAGATATTGCCAAAATGATTAATTTCCATGAAACTGCTCTACCTGGTCCTACTGATCACTCCTCTCTGGTCTCCTGTGTGGCTTCATTACCCCTCCCCCGATATATAATATTGATGCTCTCCAGGGGTCTCTTTCAAAGAATACATTCAAGCCTGTTCTCCTGGCCAAATTTAACTGACATCACTTTACTTACCAATGACACATAAATGATTTATATCTATTTCTAGGCTCCTCTCAAGATATTTCAAGCTGTCTATGGCCTCAATGGCTCCAGCTCAACATATCAAAAAATAAAATCCATTATTTCCTCCCCAAATCTAATCTTCCTCCAATATCCCTCCTCCGTGACCCCTGTCTTGGTTACCACCAACACCATGAACCTGGCATTTGAAACACTATTGCTGTCTAACTCACCTTCTATTAATTGTCAAGACCTATTGATTATACTGATGAAATTGATTATACTGATGATTATACTGATGAAATCTCTCAAATCTATCTTCTTCCACCATACATTAATGCAGGCCTCCTTATCTTTCTCCTGCATTGAAAAACAATGTCAAATTAAGTCTAATATACATATACATTTAGTATACAAATAATTGTACACCTGAACATACCCATGTGACCAACACCCAGAATCAAGAAGCATAGTATTACCTGAACTACATTGAAGTCCTACCTTCTCAAAGACTGGTGGCTGAAATTCCACTGCTGATGTTTGTTCATTTTCAGGCCCCAATAGTTACCAAAATTCAGATATCCAAGGTGTAGTAGTATTTCCAGCTATCATCAGCTAATGTATAGCTAAGTGTGTGAATGATTTAGGAGCACAGTTAATAAATACAGCGAGAAAGAGCATGGGCCACTGGGGCATTGAGAGACAGAAATTTACTCAAGGGTTGGAGGATTTTGAGAGAAGCGGTTGGAGTTGATGATTTACACTGCCAAAGACAAACCAGCTGCCTGACTGTTTCACTGAGGACAGGCTCCTGTGGTAATGAAATAGGGTAATGATATCCCCTTGACCCCAAGTGTTCTGCTCATTATTTGGATTCAGTGATTTGTTGTAGAACTTGAAGGAGTCAGAAATAATAACAGCAGAAATAAAAGTGAGGGTGAAACTCCTGAGGCCTTTGAAGTTACAGTAGGTGAGACCTGAGACCTTCAAAGTCAGAGTAGGTAAGACCAAAGAATTGAAAATCCATTTATGAGTGTTTACCAAACTCATGTTATATCAAGTTCATTCTCTGCCTCAAGATAGATAAAAGTGAAATTCTCTGTGTTGAACTGCATTTCAGGGAAGATCTTAAATAGCACATTATCTGTAATTTGGTCCACAGGAAGGAGCACCTTGCAGCAAGGCTTGTGTAGATAGCTTTCTTGTTCCTTTTCTGCAGGGGCCTCTTTCTCTAACCTTAAGATTGAAATTTTACCCCCAACTGTATTTATGCTTTTGGCTACTACTGCCACAATCCTACCTACTTAAATAGCTATTTGTGTAGAAAAACTCTCTAGTTTTCTTTATAGTCATTAGAAGAACACTCAGATTTATTTTTGATGACTTGAATATCGATTAATATTACTGGTTAAAGATTTTGAAAAAAGGGTCTTCTTTAGGCTGGCTCTCATGCCAAGAAGAATTGATACATGCTATGGAGTTATGTCAGAATAATTTTTAAGCCCAACTGAATAGTGAGAAAAATTTTTCAAGCGCAATTGAGTTGCTCCCAGCTCTATCAGACACTATTCAATTGCCCTTGAAGATATAAACAGGCAACTCAATTCCATTTGATTTCTTCAGAAACAACAGGATGGCTGCTGAGTAACTCAACTGATTCTCTCCTTCTCAGGCAGAGCTCAGTTATATTAAAAAAAATGAAGGACATGTGGTTAAAGGAATACTTAGTGGATGTCAGTTAACAATTAATCAGATGCCTCTTTGCCCTGCAAAAGTTGGGATATAGTGATGAAAGGAAATATTTAGGATACAGTAGCACTCACATACCATACATTTATTCCTTCATTAAGCAGTCTATGCAATGCCAAGCACTGTGCTAGGTGCTAAGGCTATAGAGATCAGGTAGAAAGACTACAGTCATTTATCTCCCCAGCTCTATTCTCCTTTTTCTGGTGACAGTCCCTGATTTGGGGATGGGGAATCCACCCTCCATGCTGAATCTGTGCAATCTAAAGACTTTTATCCCCAAATTTGGGGGTAGAACATGTAATCTTGGCTTAAGCCATTACTGCATTACATTCTTCTGGCCACAATAATTGATTTAAGAGATGCCACGAAGCCTAAACTGGTCTAATCAGAGTGAACCTCAGACTTTTAAGAGAGCTTTCCACAACGAATCTTGCTCTTTCTGCTGCCTGAAAGAATGCTTGATCTTTTTCCCACCTGAAAGTTGTTGGCCAATAAGTTCATTTCACCAGCACAAAGAGAGAGCTCAAAGAAGTTAGGGCTCATGATGGAGCTTAAGCATTAAGCCACCGCAGCAGAAGGCTCAGCCAAGGGATGGTGAAGAGTGGTTACAGTGAATTATTTGAGCTCGGAATCTAATTGTAGTGGAAGCTAATTCTAAACCCCTATACCTTACAGCCCCATATCCAACTTTTTGGGTAAGAGATTAGCATGAATTGCTCAGTGGATCTAGACAGAAAAAAAAAAAGCCTGAGCTATCTTCAATCTGTATTAACTTAGGATCAAGAAAACTGAGGTTGGTAGAAAGAGAGCAATAGAAATATAATAATATTTGTGGGGGGAAAAGGAGTGGTTGGATTCTTTCCTTCCCTTTATATGCTCTTCATCTTCAGGATGATACTGACTCAACTGAATGAAAAGTGAAAAAAACAGTTAAGATTTCTAAATGTGTGACCGTAAGTAACCAGTACAGTCCCCGGCTTTTTAGTGAATTGATTTGCTGTCTGAGTGACCTGGCCAAATCAGGGACAAACAGCCTTAGTATAAGCCTTTAGAGTATAAAATACATAGAAAGTAACCAACAACTCTGAAAGATCTTAATGTGACACTATGGAATGAAGTGGAGAACCCCCTAGTTTACTCAAAATGCATGGTCTTCTGTGAAATACAAATTGAAGCAGAAGAGTGGAGGGCTTGGTTACTGAGAACAGCCTGGAGAGACAGTGGGTAGCGGCTGACTCTGAGATGCAATTTGAGGGACACAAAGAAAGTCGCTTCTCTGACCTCATGATTTTGTTAGGAATTTGGGTCCGTTTAATATAACAGGAGAAATGTACTGCCTAATAACAATCTAAGAGGAGGCATGAAATCACGTAGCCACGTCATATGGCTTCAAATGCTGCTAGATCATGTATGTGGCAATGACAGCTGCTATCCCATGTATATAAATTTTAACATTGTCATCATCACTTTCATCATGATGGCAAATATGAGAAAAATGGGGCATGGGCACTCAACTTCTAGCTCTCTATCTGGTATGCTTTCCTCTTCTTCAGAGACTGGAGAGCTAAAAGAAGCATTTGCTAAACACCCTTACAGCTAGAGCTCTTGATGACATTAGGTTTCTTTAACTAGATCCACCCAAAGGAGATTTGAAAGGAAAAAATGAGGCATTGGACATCTTTCTACTGTTTTTGCAATATTTTTCTGGCAAGCACACTTGTGAAGGTGCTCCACAGCACCTTCTGTGGAGGATTTTCTGTAGCAGGATTCCAGTGTCCAGTCACTGGCTTCATGGGCATCAAGAGGTGAGGTGTGGAGCACTTTTTTTTTTTTTTTTTTTTTGCCAGTGCACATCTACACATCTAGCAGGCATGGGTGTAATCTTGGAGCTTCCAGTTGCAGCATCAGTAATGTCCTGATCTCTGGATCACAGCAAGGATACCATTGGGAAGTCAGCAATTCTAGTGGGAATCTTATGAGTAGCTGCTTTCCTGCCTGAGGCCAAGGTAGCAGTTCCCCCTGATGATCAGTTGCATAGGGTTGTTCTTGGAGGCCCAATCTAGCTCCCTATTCTAGCCTTTCTCATGAATTTGCAAGTACCCGTGACTCTCTACTAAATCTGCTTTCACTTAAGGTAGCTAGAGTGCTTTGTATTTTCTGCCAGCGAATGCTGATTGACACAATCACCATGATCCAAAAGATACACACTGAAAAGGTAGAAAATAGTGGGCAGGGGGTGGGAGGAAGAGAATACACAAAGTGACTGAGTTTTGTGCCCAAACTTAGTAGACTGAGGAGAAATAATTAAAATCAGGAAATCTTCAAGCAAAGAAGAAAAATGAAGTTAGATCCTAACCTTACAGCATACACAGAAATTAACTCAAAAATCTATCAAAGACATTAATGTAAGACTAAAACTATAAAACTGTTAGACGAAAACAGAGGGGTAAAATGTCACAATATTTAATTTGGCAATGATTTTTTCTTGGATATGACACCAAAGAAAGGCAATAATAGAAAAACTAGGTAAGTTGGACTTCATCAAAATTTAAAACTTGTGCATCAAAGGACAATGCCAACAGACTGAAAAGGCAACCCAGAGGCTGGGAGAAAGTATCTTCAAGTCATATATGCGATAGGGTTTAATATCTATCATATGTATTTTTAAAACTCCTACAATTCAACAACAACAAAAAAATAAACAACCTGATTCAGAAATGAGTAAGGAAATTGAATAGACATTTCTTCAAAGAAGATATACAAATGTCCAATAAGCACATGAAAAGATTCTCCATGTCACTAGTTCATTGAGGAAATGCAATTTAAACCATAAGGAAATATCACTTCACACACATTATGATGACTATTATAAAAAGCCATCATAATCAGAATAAATTTGATTATTTGAAATCAAATAATCAGAAAATAACAAGTGTTGGTGAGGCTATGGAGAAATTGGAACACTTGTGTACTATTGGTGAGAATGTGAAGTGGTTCAGCCCCTGTGGAAAATGATACGGTGGTTCCTCAAAAAATTAAAAATAGAAATCAGGATATGATCCAGCAATTCCACTTCTGGGTATATATCCAAAATAAATGAAAGCAGGGTCTTGAACACATATTTGTATGCCCATGTTCATTGCAACATTATTCAAAATAGCTAAATGGTGGAAGCAGTTCAAGGATTCTTCAGGGGATAAATGTATAAACAAACTGTGATATATACATGCTATGGAATATTACTCAGCCTTAAAAAGAAAGGAAATTCTGGCCGGGTGCAGTGGCTCATGCCTGTAATCCCAGCACTTTGGGAGGCCAAGGTGGGTGGATCATGAGGTCAGAAGATTGAGACCATCCTCGCCAACATGGTGAAACCCCATCTCTACTAAAAATACAAAAGTTAGCTGGGCGTGGTGGCACACACCTGTAGTCCCAGCTACTCAGGAGACTGAGGCAGACTGAGAATCACTTGAACCCAGGAGGCAGAGGTTGCAGTGAGCCAAGATCATGCCACTGCACTCCAGCCTGGGGACAGAGTGAGACTCCATCTCCAAAAAAAAAAAAAGGGGGAAATTCTAGCTTGTGCTATAACATGGACGAATCCTAAAGACATACTAGGTCAAATAAGCCAGGATAAATTACACCCTTCCACTTTTATGAGATATCTGGAGAAGTCAAATTCATAGAGGCAGAAAGTAGAATGGAGTGTGAACCCTGAATATCTGAGACAGGTCTCAGTTAATTTAGAAAGTTTATTTTGCCAAGGTTGAGGACGCACTCCCATGACACAGCCTTAGGAGGAGGTCCTGACGACACATGCCCAAGGTAGTCAGAGCACAGTGGTTTTATACATTTTAAAGAGACATAAGACATCAATCAACATATGTAAGATGAACATTGGTTTGGTCCAGGAAGGCGGGACCACTGGAAGCAAAGGTGGGAAAACTTGAAGCAGGGAGGAGGCTTCTAGGTCATAGGTAGATAAGAGATGAATGCTTGCATTCTTTTGAGTTTCTGATTAGCCTCTCCAAAGAAGGCAATCAGATATGCATTTATCTCAGTGAGCAAGGGGTGACTGAATAGAATGCGAGGCAGGTTTGCCCTGAGTAGTTCCCAGCTTGACTTTTCCCTTTAGCTTAATGATTTTTGGGGCCCCAATATTTATTTTCCTTGCACATTTCCCCCCCTTTTCTTTTTAAAAATCTTTTGGGGAAAGCATTTTAGCAGAAAATGAGTCTCTGGTCTCAGGTTTAGTCTGATCCCTCTTGGCTAGAATGGTTTATTCCTAAACAGTAGGTCCTGAGTTATAATGAAACTTCATTTTTAGCAGGTTGTGAAGTCTCATGTCCTATGAAGAGAAAATAGGGGGAGGAAGGGAGAAGAAGAAGAACAACAGACAAAAGAACAATTCTGGAAAATCAATAGGCCACATTACTCTGAAATCCATACGTCAGCAGGAAGGTATGAAAATTGCAGTTATTTTTATTTATTTATTTATTTATTTTTTTGAGACAGAGTCTCACTCTGTCACCCAGGCTGGAGTGTAAAGGCACGATCTTGGCTCACTGCAACCTCCGCTTCCCAGGTTCAAGCGATTCTCCTGCCTCAGCCTCCTGAGTAGCTGGGATTACAGGCACGCACCACCACACCTGGCTAATTTTTGTATTTTTAGTAGAGATGGAGTTTCACCATGTTGGTCAGACTGGTTTCAAACTCCTGACCTTGTGATCCGCCCGCCTTGACCTTCCAAAGTGCTGGGATTACAGGCATGAGACACCTCGCCCAGACAGGGTCCTGTTATTTTCTTCTGAAGTTTGTGTTGTCTAGCTTCAGTTCCCAGAGCTTTACAAAAGCACAGCTTAGTTTTCAGTGACTCCAAATTAGGAAAAAGGGAGGAAAAAGAAGGAAAAAAATTGAAAACATTATTTTGAAGCCTTGTAGCAAAAAAATTAGAATTTGGTACAAACAGTAGAAAATAATAAAAATGGAAAAACATTAAGCAGGACTAGAATCTAATTTTTCTCTCTCCAGTTTACCATTTTTATTAAAAACAAATCATGGTAGGACTGATTTGCTTTATTATACTTGGCCTGATTATTTATATATGGGGTAGAAAGAATAATTATTTTTTACATAGGCTTTTAAATTGGCTTGATGGAACTTTGTTCCATAGAAGGAATCTCAGACAAGACTTTTTTAAAGCTGAGCCCAGCCATGGATTTTTACCACCAAATACCTGTGAGTTGGGTGAATTCCTCTCCTATTGAGGTTCCAAGATAAACATGGGGGCTCCTGGGCCTGTCAGAAAGTGGCATTCTTTACTTACCACATGTCAGGAACCCTGTACAGGGACTGTATAGACAAGGTATGAGGCCAGTTTTCCCAAGGGGCTTTTATTGGCTCCATAAATCAAGTTTGATTCCTTAAAGGAAAGCACACCATTCCAGTCAAAGCCTTGGTAAAATAACCAGTTTCTCCAATTGTGCCCTGATATAAAGGAAAACAGATTCTTATTGCACTTACGCAAAAACCTGTATTGCCGTAAATTAAGAATAGTCACAAATAGTTTCCAAATTCTAGAGAAATTGGGTACAAAAGAACAAATATGTTCTAAATTTTGTTCACAGTATACTGAATTGTTAAAAGCTGTTAAGAGCTCAAAAGAAAAGTTTCCTTGACTGAAAAAACAAAACAGAGGATCAGCAACGTTTTAAGCAAAAAGTCAAAAAGGTTACTTCAGTCTTCTACTAGTTCAGTCCATGTAGTTAATTCCTATTCTGCTTGATAATCATGAATATTTTAGTTCTCCATGAGCCCTGAAAGTTTTTCTTTTATTCTGATGTCATAATCTACAAAATTATCAAAAACTTGTATTCAAGAGCACCTGTTAGAGTTTTACAGCTGATTATAAAATGACCTTCTAAAGAGGACCAAAACAAAATAACAATTGTCTGTGAATGACAAAAACTTTTAGGGCAGCCATAATCAAAGACACAATTGAGAAGTAAATTTGTTACCTCAGTGGCACACAATAATTTAACATAACAATTATAATTATTACTGATAATGTACATTAAGTCATATCAGAATTATAGGAGTTTGCCATAATTTCAGAATGCATACAAATAACACATTTATATAAATATAGCTCAAAGAAAACAAACACCACTTCATATTTAACAACATTTCTTGTATAATTTTTATACCAAATAAGCCAAATGATATCATTTTTGAACTCTAGGAAACCTAATATCTTAAAGGATTAAGTCTGTCAGAAAAAGACAGAATTTATAATTTGATTTTGTAAAGTTTGTCAAATATCAAAGGTTTAAAACACTTGATATCACAGGTCATTGTAAAATAAGTCATTCATTTGAACAAAGTAATACTTCAAGGATTTCGAAAAAAGGGTGAAAACCTTAATTCTTTGAGAGAAGAGACTTAATTTTCCAAACAATAAGCCCTAATAAAATAGCATGAATCCAAATTAAATTTGTTTTTCAAAAATTTATAAACAATGTATAAAATTTTAATCTTGATCATAAGATATAACTTCCATAAGCCTTTTATAACCATTATACACTTGATTAAGGGGTTGGTTAATGCTTCAAGAAAACCTTGTTAATCTGACACAGGGTTCCATATGCTGGTCTTGCATCAGTGTGCCTTTGATATTAATGATTAATTTATAGAGAAACAGAACTTATTTTATCTCTCAAAATTGGCCCTTACAATTGCACATGCCCACCTCTTCCATGATAGTCTCTGGGCCTTGTGGAGTTGAATAGCTTTAATTTCTGGCCCCGTGTCTTAGGAATGCAGTTTATTTTGATTGGCATCTTCTACCAGGCCTGAAGATGAGGCTTTAATTGCTGTCAGTGTTTAAAATTTAGCAGGACTTGGTGTCCTTTTTAGACCCAGGAGTCAAAACCCTGTAACTCAATGTCAAAAGTACTTTAAAAGCACATATAGAAAGATATACAGATGTAATAACCTTAACTACAAAATTTTTTTTTAATCTCAGTTTTTTTTCCTAAGCAAACCAAAACTTAATAATAATGGCATAGGAATTGTTTTGATAAACCATAAAATCTGTTAGTTACCAAAAGGCAAAGGAAAAGATCTTCTGGACTGCACAGAATATTATGTTGGAAGAAAACACTTCCTTTAGACCTTTAAGAAAACATTGTTAGCATTAGGTCACTACAAACAGAACTCGAGGATAGAACTTACATGAGCTGAAAGTGAGTTGAAGGAGAACATTACTATTTCACACCCTTCAAAAGGAAAGAAAAGCCAGATATGGTGACTCATGCCTGTAATTCAAGCACTTTGGGAGGTCGAGGTGGGTGTATCACTTGAGGTCAGGAGTTCGAGACCAGCCTGGCCAACGTGGTGAAACCCTGTCTCTACTAAAAATACAAAAACTAGCCTGGCATGGTGGTGCACACCTGTAGTCTCAGCTACTTGGGAGGCTGAGCCAGGAGAATCGCTTGAACCTGGGAGGCAGAGATTGCAGTGAGCCGAGATCGTGCTACTGCACTCCAGCCTGGGTGAAAAAACTAGAGATGGTCTCAAAAAAAGAGAGAGAGAGAGAGAGAGAAAACCAAAATAGTTTAACTTTGGGTTAAAAAAATTAAAATCTCATATAATTTATTAAGAATAAGTCAATCCCTTAAGAAAATTTCATTGTTCTAACCAATTATTTAGTGTTTAAGTGTTTTTTTACATCAAGCCCAATCTCTAGAAAGACCATTGTAATTTCCCTTTAATTATAGACAACATGATCTTGTAAAAGTTTTTTAAATAAATCTTCTTATTGTGACTTACACAGGCCATACATGATATGCTTGGACTTTCTAGTTTGTCCTGAACATCCATCTTCCTTAAACAACCAGTCATTTTATTTTTTATTCTAGGACTAAATTTACCATACAAGATTCTTTCTCCATAAAGTTATTTCTCTTAAGCTTTCTTACAAAAAACAAAAAACAAAAAACAAAAAAAAACACAAAAAAAACCTTTATTTTTATAACTTTCTTTACATCTGTCTTATTTCCTGGTTCCTTTTACCTCATTTTGTACATAACCTTTAAATAAGCTTTGAATTAGATAAAAATTGTTCACCTTTTAAAAAAGGAAGCACATTTTTGGAAAGAATGTTTTCCTACAAATACATTTGTATTGGAAAATACTCAAATAATGAAATATCTATTATTATTACTATTTTTTTTTGAGACTGAGTGTTGCTCTGTTACCCAGGTTGGAGTGCAGTGGCGCACAATCTCAGCTCACTGCAACCTCCGCCTCCTGGGTTCAAGTGACTCTCCTGCCTCAGCCTTCAGAGTAGCTGGGATTATAGGCATGCACCCCCATGCCCCACTAATTTTTGTATTTTTAGTAGAGGAGAGGTTTTGCCATGTTGGCCAGGCTGGTCTCAAATGCCTGACCTCAGGTGATCCACCTGCCTCAGCCTCCCGCAATGTTGGGATTACAGGCGTGATCGCCTGCACCCAACCTGAAATCTCTATTAATTTAATATAAGTTTAGATTCTAAATTATGATGAGTTTGTCTACAGGTATTTATCCAATTACATTTACCCAATTATTTTATTTTTATCATTTACCTAGATTATTTATGAAAACTGTGATTGTCATTATATAAAGTTATGGAACCACCACTGCAAAATTATAACTGAGACAGTGAAAAAGATCTGACCTAACTGACTCCATCTTGCTTTTAACCTCCGAACTGTCCTTGTTCATTCCTGGGTGTAGGCTGAACTAATTTTGGGGGGAACTTAGTTTGTACTTTAGCTTTGAAACAAAGACAATAACAGTTCTTTCCCAAAACAAATGTTACTGCCTGTGGACTAGACTGCCTAAAGCCACAAGATTAGAAGTTGTGGTGATCTTACTAAATTCAAGATATAGCTATTTTCATTAAACCAATATCAATGTCTTATTTATTAAAAATTACACAAGCAAAGATCATCCTGTCTTGGGCTTGGTTTATAGTTTTTTAAACCCTATACCACATTTTGACACCTTATAGTATTTGGCAGGGATAAGTATGAAGCTGCTTAAGTAATAAATGCAAACAAGAATATATGCTGGCAATTCTTAAGACATTTCTAATATTATTATACTTTACCAATAACTTTTAAAATAGCTTATTAAAAATTTTATTTAAGTTAGATAAACTTGAAAAAGCATTTGACTACCTTTTCTTTTTTCCTTATAAAAATTAGAGCTCTTTCATATATTTTCAGTAGTGAAATATTGGGTACACAACACATAAACACATAGATGTATTAGGCATGCTGATAGAAGTACATCTTATAGATTCATAAAAACCTTTTTCCCCATCTTATACTTTCAAATTCTTGATAACCTGTTTCAATAGGTAACCTGTATCAACTCTTGCTGTTTCAATAGGTAACCTGTATCAATTCTTGATAACCCTAGGCAGTCATCAGCTAAATAGTTTTAAATTTGCATATTAAAGGAAACAACTCATGTGAAAATAAAATAGTAAAACTTACATCACAAGGTACGGAGAGAAAAAGTCTGGTGTGCTAGAGAGAAATGAAAATGGATTTAATTGCCAATTAAACATAAAATTACATACATTCTAAAGGCCTTTTAAATACACACACACACACACAGACACACACACACACACATCCTATAGCTTTTACAGAACTTTAACCATGAGATAAATACAAATTCACTGGCTTGCAAACAAAAAACCTATTGGATCCAAACTGTGATTTTTTTTTATCATAATAGAAAAATAACAGCAGATTTAAAGCAGGCAGAAAATAAAATAGAGAAAAAGGAGAACTTAGGAACTCTATAGTTTGCAGGTCTACTTTAGGGCTCTTTTTCTTTAATGTAAATGTGCACAAAGATGATATTACTTCCATTTTACATTAACTCTGGCAAGTAGAGGTGCCATAAAACCTACAGAGTGCTCGCAAGAGGGTCATTCTTCTTGTTTTCTCGTCATTCTTAGGTTATTTGTTTCACACTTTTTTTTTCTTAAGAGAAGGAATTGAGCTGTAGCCTAGGGTTTTTGTGTGGTGAATTGATGTGTGCTGCTTGTAGACAGGACTCCACAGTGTGTCACCAGTGAGTTGTTTCCGCCCTGTTATGTATCTCAGTTTCTCTCTCCAGAGGTCTATGACCTCTGAGAGGGCTCCAAACACCGGGTGATCAGCCCTTATATGCATTTCCTAGATGAGGCTTTTTTTTAAAGTTATTTTTTGTTGGGGATTACCCTTCAGGGCTGCTGCATGTTGCAGGGGGTCAACACCATAGACACTCCCATGAGGACCCTGATCACCCAGGGGTGCCTTTCAGCTGGGAGGAGGAAAATGCCCTTTCTCTTCAGAGCTGAGAAGACTCAGTCTCTCATTTACCTATGGAAACAACAGTTCAGTTCCTCATGCAAATGTGCACAGATAAGCTGAACTGAGATTAATTTGGGGACAAAAAGCAAATAGAGAAGACCCTTTAAAATGCATCTTCAAACTAGAATTAGGATCTTTAAACAATAACTTCATAGGAGGAAAAAAAAACAACAGCCAAGACTACTTCCTGTAAACTGTGCTCAGCCACCCCTACTTTGTAGCTCTCATTCACCATTACACACGCCAAGGTCAAATCCTCTCACAGTACAAGGTAATCTCTGGTATCCCCAAAGCCAAAGAGGTCAGGTCATGCAATACAGGAAAACAGAGCTTTAGACCCAAGAAGAATCTGCCCATGACTCTTGAAACTCCACAAAGGAAATGGAACACCCCAAAAGGGGTGAGTGGCAAATTTGTTCTGAATTCTTTAAAGAAGTTCAAGTCATTAGAAGCCTTCTCTAGATTTTTGGTACTGTAGATGGCAAAAGGGGGTAGGACATATAAGGTGGAAGAAAATAAGCAAAAGAACACTTTTTTTTTGAAGACAGGAAGGCAAACACAGAAACCAAGTGCATGTTTTTTGGGGTTTTTTGGGTCTCCCCCCTTTGCAGCTGGGAGGAATTTTAGCCAAATTAGAGAGGCTTTGTTAAACTGTAATTTGGAGTTCTCACTTGGATTTGACCAAGTCAGGTAGAGTTGGTCAAATCTGTTGAGAGAAAGACCAGAACAAACAACAACAAAACCCCCCAACAATATGATCACTGAACGCTCTAATGGTAAGGAGAAATTAAGACCAGTTGGTTGTTAAACTTTAGCCAAGATAAAACCCCAATTCTGCTACTTACCTATGGATGGGTCTCAGGCTGAAGACTGCCCTCTACCATCCTAGAAGCAGGAAAAAAACTCAAACTTGTCCTCTCTACTGGGAGCGAGCTCAAACTTCATAAAGAAGTTACCTGCCTTCCATCTTCGTGGAAACCAGAAATCTTGCCTTCCTTGTTGGAAGCAAGTAAAACTTAAAAAAAAAAAAAAAAAAATGGGGTTGGAGGAGTTGTACAGCAAAATAAACTTTATATCTTGACCAAAATTTGGGAGATCAGGGGTTCTCTGGAGGGTGTGCTCCCAGATCTCAGCAAATTGTCCATAAAGTTAGCTCATGCTGGTACCAAACACCAATAGGAGATTTGTCAGAATCCCTTCATGGTTACCAAAAATGTGAACCCTGAGTATCTGAGACAGGTCTCGATTAATTTAGAAAGTTTATTTTGCCAAGGTTGAGGACACATGCCTGTGACACAGCCTCAGGAAGTCCTGATGACATGTGCCTAAGATGGTCAGAGCACAGTTTGGTTTTATACATTTAGGGGAGACATGAGACATCAATCAACATATGTAAGATGAACATTGGTTTGGTCCAGAAAGGCAGGACCACTCAAAGCTAAGGCAGGATGATTTGAAGCAGGGGGAGGACTTCCAGGTCATGGGTAGATAGGATAAGATGATTGCATTCTTTTGAGTTTCTGATTAGCCTCTCCAAAGGAGGCAATCAGATATGCATTTTTTTTCTTTTGAGATGGAGTCTTGCTCCGCCGCCCAGGCTGGAGTGCAGTGGCACAAAATCTTGGCTCACTGCAACCTCCGCCTTCCAGGTTCAAGCAGTTCTCCTGCCTCAGCCTCCCAGGTAGCTGGGATTACAGGCACCCACCACCGTGCCTGGCTAATTTTTGTATTTTATTTTTTTAGTAGAGATGGGGTTTCACCATGTTGGCCAGGCTGGTCTCGATCTCCTGACCTCGTGATCCACCGCCTCAGCCTCCCAAAGTGCTGGGATTACAGGCGTGAGTATCTCAGTTGAGCAAGGGGTGACTTTGAATAGAATGAGAGGCAGGTTTGCCCTGAGCAGTTCCCAGCTTGACTTTTCCCTTTAGCTTAGTGATTTTGGGGCCCCAAGATTGATTTTCCTTTCACAGGTGGTTGTTGAGTGGGGAGCAGATGGGAAGTAATTGTTTAATAGGTACAAAGTTTTAGTTGGAGAAGATGAAAAAGTTTTGGAGATGAATGGTGGTGATGGTTTCATGACAATGTGAATGCACTGAATGTCACAGAACTGTTCCCTTAAATGGTTAAAATGGTAAATTATAGTTATGTATATTTTACCATCATTTCAAAAAAAAGGAGGAAAAATCTAGGCGATAGGTTTTCATCAGGAAATACTAAAAGAGACCTTGGTAGGATGTGGAGAAAGAAAAACTTCAGAGGCAAAATACAAAATAATGGGAGAGAAGTTCTTGGGTAGCTTGGAGAACAGATATCATTATTTGAGAGTCACCTATCTCTAAACTTTTAGAAGAGTATTATTATATTTTAATTATTATTATTATATTTTAGTATTATTATATTTTAAATGAGAAGTAATATACATTTGTATAATGTTGATGTGTGTTACACTCAAGACAGAATTTCATGGATCCCATATGTCCATGTTTAGATCTCAGACTTAATTCCCCAGTAGGACATTTTAATCTATTTACAATGTAAAATAATAATGATAATAATATAATTGGAGAATTGGCATGGAGTAATTGTCCAGGTTAACTTGTAATAGTACACCATGTATTTGCTGTAACTCTTCTATGTGACATCATAGTGAAGATTTGATTCAATTATGGAAGATAATCTGTTGGGAAGAAGTGCCAATGATGTTTTTAAAAGAACCTGTGAGTCCTGGGATACTTTGATTTCAAAGTAATTAATTCCAAGGGGAAACTTTCTGAGATGAAATAATGAGGTTATTTGGCTATGAGAGCTTTCGTAGTCATGAGGAAAAAAGGAAGCACAATTCTTTTGTTAAATTAGCATTGCATCACAAAAAAGAGCTAAAAAATGATTGATTGCAAGTATAATGTAGGGAATAGAAGCATCTGGTTCAGGCATAAATAACGAGGCTCTTCAGCATACGGCACTAATTTGCGTTTAAGCCTCTGTAATCTCACCTTTTCAAATTGCTATGCCTTTCTCAAGATGGGCTACTCTGGGTATCAATGTGGAGCAGATAGCACAGGGGAGAGCAAGTGTCTGCCTGGCCTGTTTCTGTGAGGAAGAGGTGTTCAGTTTTAAGAAAGGGCTTGTGGCAAGTGTGTGTCTCTGGCTCCAATTCAGCCACAGTGACAGCTGAAACCCGAGAATGAAATGGCATTAAGTCCAGTCAGAAGGCTTTAAAGGTTTAAATTCTCCCCATTTCTAATGCAAAACTGAAAACCTAGCTTTGGCAAAGCACAAAAAGATAACTTGTTTTTTTTTTAAGTCCTGCATCTCCATACCAAAGAGAGTTAGATTACATTTAGAGTCTAACTTTAACAAAACTAGAGAGGACTAAACAGCCCCTTCAAAGTTGGTGGCATCGAATGGACCTTGCTTTTCTTGTCTCTTGAAGAAGAGTTGCAGCAACATTCCTTCCGACTGCGGTGTGTCTGCCTTCAGGCTTTCTTAAGCTCCAGGCAGCCACGCAAACCCTGGACACTGGGCCTCTGAACTCTGCTTCTAACAACTCACAGAGTAAGAAACTGGGAAAAAATACATTTGCAGAGAGGGCTATAGATGCTCAGTATTTCTGAGATCATATAGGGTAATGTTTCCTTTGGATTTAACTATTGAGAAAAATGTCTCTTTGGGAGACACTTCTCCTTGGGTAATGCCACGTTTAGGCCTAGCTTCCCTCGATTTTCTGAGGAAAGGGTTCTAACCCATGGCAGGGTCCAGCCTGCTTCACTCTCAACCTGACCCTGACTCAAGGCAGCTCGGTTACTCAGCCAGCTGCAGCCATGATCTTTGGCATCATAATGCAGGTTATGTCCTTTTTCTAATCTTTGGGAACAAGTCATGTTCTTATAAACAGCCATCCTGTCTTCTCATGGGAGAAACTGCACAAATTTTCTTGACCCTTTCTCATAAATCTAATTTTTAAATTGATTTTTTGGTAAAATAAAACAGTACCAAAAAAAGTTGTTCTCTGAGCTGACTGGTTGCCTGTCTCCCTCTGGTCCGCCCCCTACCACTCCTGAGCAGGAGTCTCACACAAAGTCCCAAGTGCCCAGGGCTAAGAATGAAGGTTTACCAGCTCTAAACATTTTCATATAGATTATCTCTAATGGTTAAGATAAATATTTGTCTTTTCATTTTTTTACTTCATTGCCGACACACTTGAATTTTCCTGACAGTAGAATGCTGAGTCTTATCTCTTATCTCTTTGTTGGGGTAGTAGCTTTTATTTCGTGTTCTGCTCCACGGAAACACAAGCAACTGATTTTGTAGAATTTTTCTCCCTCAGAAATGACTCATGTAATTGAGGGTTTTGAGGCCACGTAGACGTAGCATATGCTTTCTCCACTTTTCTAATACTTGAAAAACCTCATATTGGCGTCTGATATATTTGTAATTACTGATTTTAGCTCAGATTTTCAAACTATAAAGCTCTTGTTATATTCTAAAGTTATCTCTCAAAGATTTATAATCTTTGCTGGGTGTGGTGGTTCATGTCTGTAATCCCAGCACTTTGGGAGGCTGAGGTGGGCGGATCACCTGAGGTCAGGAGTTCAAGACCAGCCTGGCCAACATGGTGAAACCCTGTCTCTACTAAAAATACAGAAAAATTAGCTGAGCGTGGTGGTGGGCTCCTGTAATCCTAGCTACTCTGGACCTCAGGCACGAGAATTGCTTGAACCTGGGAGGTGGAGGTTACAGTGAGCCAAGATCGTGCCACTGTACTCCAGCCTGGGTGACAGCAAGACTCCGTCTCAAAAAAAAAAAAAAAAAAAAAAAAGGTTTATAATCTCCGTGAAAGTCTATCAACTGAATAGTAGATGAAAACATAAGTTTGGATCCATAATAATTCCCTGCTGCAGTAAATACAAATGACCAACTGAAATACAAACAAACAACACCTTCTTGTCCAATTTATTTTTTCCTGTATGTGTGATGGCTGCTAAACACGTTCATTTCCCCAGTAAACTGCTCTTCTTAAAGAGCATATCCCAATAGACTGGGGGAAGGGATAATTTAGAGGACACAAGATGAATGAAGGTGTATCTGTGTTAAACTCCATGTGACTACTCCTATTCTGGAAACTGAATTATATTTGGCCAGATTACAAAAATTGATAATTTGCACACATTTCCGGCAAAACTTTGGAAATGCCAAATTATACCAGTTAGGACTTTCAGATTATAGGTTGAAAGCATGGTCAAATGTATTTGGTAAACATAACAGCTACTTGTTGTCTCTGTGGCAGCAAAAGCTCTGGAAAAATCTGCAGCCGGGAAGGCGATGAAAGGTTCTGGGCACTTGGTGCTTTCTAGAATGGAGTTGTGGCTCTGTACAGCACTTTAGAAAGCCAGAAGCAGCTGACAGCTTGGGCAGGCTGGAAAAGTGCATGACATCAGATCAGTCTGAGCTTCTCTCATTATTATGCTTGAAAACTAAGCTCTGATTTTTTCTTATCTTGCCCAAATTCCTATCTAAGGGGTCTGGGGAGTCATGAACTACAAACCATAAATTCTCATCAGATGGGTTTTATTTAATCCTATATATTGTGACTTACTTTCCAATCTGACTTTGGCATAATATTATGTGACAAAGAAGAAAATCAAAATATTTTACCCCAAAACATGTTTCTTTGCCATACTTTGAAATGACCCTGCAAAAAACTGTCCTTTGTGGAGAAAAATTTGCATCTGTAAAGAACCTCTATTAAGATAGATAGATCTTTTTTCTTCCAGGCCCTCCCAATCCTGAAGAGATTAACTGAGAGTCTAGCACCTTTTAAAGATCTGAATAGGAAACATGCGTCATCTATTGTCTCTAAGGGCAGCCACTATGACACTTCAAAAGAACCTTGGTCTCCACACTCTTTTATCTCAACCAGAACATTTCCTTTCTATTGATCCCAGGTCTTTTTTTTTTTTTTTTTTTTTTTTGAGATGGAGTCTCACTCTGTTGCCCAGGCTGGGGTGCAGTGGGGTGATCTCCGCTCACTGCAACCTCTGCCTCCCGGGTTCTAGCCATTCTCCTGCCTC
The DNA here is from genome assembly GCF_028858775.2 of Pan troglodytes. NCBI lineage: Eukaryota > Metazoa > Chordata > Mammalia > Primates > Hominidae > Pan > Pan troglodytes. Next base: position 48,172,272 of record NC_072402.2, on the reverse strand, counting down.
AGCCTCCCGAGTAGCTGGGATTACAGCTACCGCACCATCACACCCGACATTTTTTTTTTTTTTTTTTTTGTATTTTTAGTAGAGACGGGGGTCTCACCATGTTGGCTAGCCTGGTATTGAACTCCCGACCTCAGGTGATCCACCCGCCTCAGCCTCCCAAAGTGCTGGGATTACAGGCGTGAGCCACCCTGCCCAGCCGATCCCAGGTATTTTTTTTTTTTTTTTTTTAGACGGAGTCTCGCTTTGTCACCCAGGCTGGAGTGCAGTGGCCCGATCTCGGCTCACTGCAAGCTCCACCTCCCGGGTTCACGCCATTCTCCTGCCTCAGCCTCCCGAGTAGCTGGGACTACAGGTGCCGGCCACCACGCCCGGCTAATTTTTTCTATTTTTTAGTAGAGACGGGGTTTCACCGTGTTAGCCAGGATGGTCTCGATCTCCTGACCTCGTGATCCGCCTGCCTCGGCCTCCCAAAGTGCTGGGATTACAGGCGTGAGCCACCACGCCCCGCCGATCCCAGGTCTTTAGACAAATTCAACCAATTGTCAATCAGTCAACCAGAAAATGTTACATTTACCTATAGCCTGGAAGCCCTGCCTCTCTGGACCAAACTAATGTATTTCTTAAACATATTTGATTGATGTCCCATGCCACCCTAAAATGTATAAACCCAAGTTGCACCCCAGCCACCTTGGGCTCATGTTCTCAGGATCTCCTAAGGGCTATGTCATGGGCCATAGTCACTCATATTTGGCTCAGAATAAATCTCTTCAATTATTTTACAGCATTTGACTCTTTATCGACATGCTTCATCTAGGTGCTAAATCGATTAAATCTAATGAAACTTTAAAAAAACAACCTCTATGTTTTAACAGGAGTTATAAAAATTATCCATAGCAAAAAGAGTTATTCATGTAAAATTTTGGGGGCCTTTGCATGTTTACTAGAAGATTGAGAAAGTGACTCTGCTTTTGCAAGCTATTTAATTCTTTTTCTATTTATTTTATTCTTCACTTTATTATTACAAAGAAGAGGCACTATGCCAGAAGTTAGCTAATGTGAGCAATATCTAGGCATAGTTTGTATATGAAAAATATAGGTAATTAAATGAAAACATTACTTTTATAAATACTCAGTAACAAATGAACCCATGGGAACCTTCTGTTTTGTTTGTTCCCTTCTAAATTCACCTTTTGCTTTCCTGCCACTTTTCCATTTGTCCCAGCTTGTACTTTCTCCGTCTCTACCTGTTAATATTACATGATATTATTACAGCACAAAACATGATCCTTTATGAGGCAAGATATGATCTCCACCTTTGGCCTTCATACAACTTAATTTCTGTGCCAGGCACTTGACACTTATCCTGAGAAATGGCTTGCATTAGACTTAACACAACAAAGGTCCTGATTTGACTGGGGCAGTCCAGATTTACCTCAGTTCCTGCCATCCCTTCTTATTTACCATTTGCCCTCATTTTTTTTTTTTTTTAACAAAGACTTAATGTCATTGAAATGAGCCAGGATGGGTTTCATAGATCTCCACTTTGCACTTCCACTTTATGCCACAATGTCATCTAGCAGTTTGGGGGATTCACACACTTAACAGAGTTCTCGCTTGAACATGTAGTTACTTATAAAGATGACTAGTGGTAGTCTCTCTCTTTCCCCAATTTATTTTTTTTTGTTATACTTTAAGTTCTAGGGTACATGTGCACAACATACAGGTTTGTTACATATATGCTTGTGATGTATACATATGTATACATGTGCCATGTTGGTTTGCTGCACCCGTTAATTCCCCATTTACATTAGGTATTTCTTCTAATGCTATCCCTCCCCCATCCCCCACCCCATGACAGGCCCCGCCCTGTGTCCAAGTGTTCTCATTGTTCAATTCCCACCTATGAGCAAGAACATGTGGTGTTTGGTTTTCTGTCCTTGCGATAGTTTGCTCACAATGACGGTTTCCAGCTTCATCCGTGTCCCTACAAAGGACATGAACTCACCCTTTTTTATGGCTGCATAGTATTCCATGGTGTATATGTGCCACATTTTCTTAATCCAGTCTATCACTGATGGACATTTGGGTTGGTTCCAAGTCTTTGCTATTGTGAAGAGTGCTGCAATAAACATACGTGTGCATGTGTCTTTATAGTAGCATGATTTATAATACTTTGGGTATATACCCAGTAATGGGATCGCTAGGTCAAATGGTATTTCTAGTTCTAAATCCTTGAGGAATCGCCACACTGTCTTCCACAATGATTGAACTAGTTTACACTCACCAACAGTGTAAAAGTGTTTCTATTTCTCCACATCCTCTCCAGCACCTGTTGTTTCCTGACTTTTTAATGATTGCCATTCTAACTGGTGTGAGATGGTATCTCACTGCAGTTTTGATTTGCATTTCTCTGATGACCAGTGATGATGAGCATTTTTTCATGGGTCTGTTGGCTGCATAAATGTCTTCTTTTGAAAAGTGTCTGTTCATATCCTTTGCCCACTTTTTGATGGGTTGTTTGATTTTTTTCTTGTAAATTTGTTTAAGTTCTTTGTAGATTCTGGATATTAGCCCTTTGTCAGTTGGGTGGATTGCAAAAATTTTCTCCCATTGTGTAGGTTGCCTGTTCACTCTCACGGTAGTTTCTTTGCTGTGCAGAAGCTCTTTAGTTAAATTAGATCCCATTTGTCAATTTTGGCTTTTGTTGCTATTGCTTTTGGTGTTTCAGTCATGAAGTCCTTGCCCATGCCTATGTCCTGAATGGTATTGCCCAGGTTTTCTTCTAGAGTTTTTATGGTTTTAGGTCTAACATTTAAGTCTTTAATCCATCTTGAATTAATTTTTGTATAAGGTGTAAGGAAGGGATCCAGTTTCAGCTTTCTACATATGGCTAGCCAGTTTTCCCAGCACAATTTATTAAATAGGGAATCCTTTCCCCATTTCTTGTTTTTGTCAGGTTTGTCAAAGATCAGATAGTTGTAGATATGTGGCATTATTTCTGAGAGCTCTGTTCCGTTCCATTGGTCTATATCTCTGTTTTGGTACCAGTACCATGCTGTTTTGGTTACTGTAACCTTGTAGTATAGTTTGAAGTCAGGTAGCATGAAGCCTCCAGCTTTGTTCTTTTGGCTTAAGATTGTCTTGGAAATGCATGCTCTTTTTTGGTTCCATATGAACTTTAAAGTAGTTTTTTCCAATTCTGTAAAGAAAGTCATTGGTAGCTTGATGGGGGTGGCATTGAATTTATAAATTACCTTGGGCAGTATGGCCATTTTCACGATATTGATTCTTTCTATCCATGAGCATGGAATGTTCTTCCATTTGTTTGTGTTCTCTTTTATTTTGTTGAGTAGTGGTTTGTAATTCTCCTTGAAGAGGTCCTTTACATCCCTTGTAAGTTGGATTCCTAGCTATTTTATTCTCTTTGTAGCAATTGTGAATGGGAGTTCACTCATGATTTGGCTCTCTGTCTGTTATTGGTGTATAGGAATGCTTGTGATTTTTGCACATTGATTTTGTATCCTGAGACCAACATGGCCGAATAGGAATAGCTCTGGTCTGCAGCTCCCAGTGTGATCGACACAGAAGATGAGTGATGTCTGCATTTCCAACTGAGGTACCTGGTTCATCTCATTGGGACTGGTTGGACAGTGGGTGCAGCCCGTGGAGGGCAAGCCGAAGCAAGGTGGGGCATTGCCTCACCCAGGAAGCTCAAGGGGTCGGGGGATTTCCCTTTCCTAGCCAAGGGAAGCCATGACAGACTGTACTGGGAAAATTGGGGCACTGCCACGTAAATACTGTGCTTTTCCAATGGTCTTAGCAAATGGCACACCAGGAGATTATTTCCCCGACATTTTTAAGATGTAGTGTCAACTAACATTTTCCTTTCAACAACAGCTGGCAGGACACTCACTGATAAAAGCAAGTGCTTGAGATACAGGCAATGGAGGACAGCCTGCTCCTGCCAGCCTCAGGTGGTGGTGGGAGGGATTGACATTGTCTCTCCAGCTGGATACTGGGGTGCTCCAGCTGAACAGTCCTGACATCCATTGTGCACAGAGAGAAGGTTGTTGAAATGCTCTTATGCAGCGGTTCTCTCCTTTATCATATGGTGCACACAAATATTGATTTATTTTATTGTTTGGTAACACTTGTTTATTTCACAAAAAACCCTATCATCAGCTCAAGCATGAGCTTTATTATTATTATTAAGATAAAACCCACAAACAAAGAAACCCCACTATTTTAACCAGTTTGAAATGTAAAATTCAGTAGTTTTTTAGTATATCTGCAATTTTATGTAACCACCACCACTGTCTAATTTCACATTTCCATCATGCCAAAAAAAAAAAAAAAAAAAGCCTTGTGCTTGTTAACAGTCACTCCCCACCTCCCTCTCCACCTGTTCTCTAGCAATCACCAGTCTATTTTCTGTCTTCAGGGACTTGCCTATTCTGGATATCCCATAGAAATAGAATAACAGAATATGTAGCCTTTTGTGTCTGGCTTCTTTCACTTAGCACAATGTTTTCCAGGTTCGTCCATGTTGTAGCATATACCAGTACTTCATCCCTTATTATGGTTGAATAATATTCCCCCATATGGATAAATCACATTTTATTTATCCATTCATCAGTGAGTGAATATTTATGTTATTTCCACTTTTTTACTATTATGGATAATGCATCTATGAACATTTGTGTATACAACATGTTTTCCATTCTCTTGAGTAGATATCTAGGAATGGAATTATTGAATCATAGGGTAACTATGTCTAACTTTTTGAAAAACTGCAGAAGTGTTTTCCAAAGTGGCTATACCATTTTACATTCCTACCAGGAATGGAATGTATGAGGGTTCCAATGTCTGCACATCCATGCCAACACTTGTTAATGTCTGCCTATTTGATTATAGCCATCCTAGTGGGTGTGAAGTGATATCTCATTTGGCTTTGATTTAAATTTACTTAACGACTAATGATGCTAAAAGTCTTTTCATGTGCATGTTGGATATTTGTGTATCTTCTTTGGAGAAATGTCCGTCCAAATCCCTTGCCCATTTTTTAACTTAGGTGGCTTGTCTTTTTATTATTGAATTGTGAGACTTCATTATATGTTTGGATCTTAGACCCTTATCAGATATACGATTTGCGAATACTTTCTCCCACCAGTGGGCTGTCTGTTCATTCTCTTGATAGTTTTTTTTTGAAGTACAAATGCTCTTAATTTTGATGAAGTCCAATTTACCTATTTTCTCTTTTGTTGCTTGTGATTTTGGTGTCATATTTCAGAAACTATTGCCTAATTCAAGGTCATTAAGACTTATACCCATGTTTTCTTCTAAGGGTCTTATAGTTTTATCTTTTACATTTAGTTTTTTTTTTTTTGTCCCTTTTCAGTTAATGTTTCTATATGGTATCAGGTAAGTGTCCAAATGTATTCTCTTCTTATGGATATTCAGTTGTTCCAGCATCATTTGTTGAAAAGACTATTCTTCCTCCAGTGAATGGTCTTGGCATCTATAGTTACAGGATATTGCTGGACTCTCAATTCTATTCCATTGATCTATATATCTGTCTATCTTGATGCCAGTAGTACACTCTTTTGAATACTGTAACTTTGTAGTAAGTTTTGAAATCAGGAAGTATGAATCCTCTGATTTTGCTCTTCTTTTTCATAATTGTTTTTGGGTATTCAAGGTCCCTACTTTGCCTTAGCTTAATGTTCAGTTAGTGATTAAATAAAGATTGCTTTCAATGCCTGGAACCAAAAAAAAAAATTCCCAGTCTCTCCAGAGGGGCTCTGTTTGTGTGTCAGGTTTGCCTTCAACATAGCCAGGATGTTTACTCCCCTGCTTTAGTCTGTACTTCCCACTTCTACGGAGGTCTTTCCTGAGCACGGACATAGCTCTCGGCATACATGTAACCTGCTAGATTCCTAGGACTATGTTAGAGCTTTTCAAAGACCTTATTCCCTAAAGCATCTCACTCCCAACACTTTTCTCTCAAATATTTTGGTTCATCTATTATTTGCCCCAGCTGTTATTAATATGTATTGCATCAGCAGGGACTGAAACATTTGCCCATAAAAGTTTTGATAAAAGTTTTCTGCTCCTGTATCAGCTTTATCACAAGGGGAGAGTATCAGTCAGATGAGATCAAGGTAAGCCATTTGAGCAGGTCTTCCAGGGGGTCAACAAACAGATCAACTAAGGACAATTTACAGATGATTTGTTTTCTGCACTCTCCTCTCCTGGTAAGGTACAGGGAATGTAAGCTATTACTATTAAGACTACCATTGAGATGGGGAATGGAGGATTGGACTAGGGTAGGTTAAGATGCCACAAAGCTCATTGTTGTTACTGAGATCCAGCTCATTTTTCTTGAATAAGTGCTCTCTGCGTTGCTGCAAGCTTTTAGTTAGTTTTCAAAGTTCCAAAAAATTTGTGATCATTTTTGCCAGTTTTTTTCATTGCTTTTATGGAGGAATGGGCTTTGGGAGTTCCTTATCCATCATCAATTTTCTCTCAGCAATGAGCTTTTTAAGAACACGTTTAATAAAAAAATTAAGAACTGAATTTTAGTTTCTCAAGAAAATCAATGGTAGATGTATAATCCTGGCAAAAAACAATTCATTTTTACCATTCACCAAAGAGGTAGTGATGATTTTCCTGACCACTTGAATGCAAGAGAGACAAATTTGCTGAAGAATTATCAAGATCTACTTTAAAAGTAGTTATTCTATGAAGACTGTATCTGAGACAATTTCACATGTGTAGCTGCAGAAGTTTATTTACATATTACAATCTGAAATATGACTTTTTAAAATAAAATGATTGCTCTTCTAAATAGATTTCTCTCATTTTGACTCCTAAGATCTCTTGTGTATGTACAAAACATAGAATGATAACTGTCAACGTGTTGGGTCCATTAGCAAAAGAAGAAACTTACAAACAGATAACTGAGGCCTGTTTTATATTTGTGATATCAGATGCTTCAGCGAGAAAAATCAGTCAAATTGATACAAATGATGGTTCATTTTTTTCATCAAATTCATGGAGTCAAAGTATATCTTTTGAAAGTTCATTGCATTGAATTTGAAGTATTTGACATCAATGTAGATTTTATTGTAAATACAGTTCAAAAGTTTGAAAATAAAATAATTTATTTTTATAGTGTCAATATAAATACAAATTTTGGTAGAACACAGCATTACAGCAATAGCAATGTTCTTACTAAATTAGGAAACAGAGCAGAAATGTATTTGAAATTGGTTGTGTGCAAACACAATTGATAATTGTGTGTTCAAACAAGCTGCAGTATTCTACCAATCAAAATAGAAGTTTTAGTTATCAGGATTTACAAATATTTTTATACATGCGCAGAATAACAGAACTATGAAATTTTCTGACAAAGATGATGCTGAATACAGAAAAATAGTTCAATCTGGCTGTAAAATATTTTCTCTCTTCATTGTCCTTCATCAGTTGGAATTTAGAAAATGCTGTGCCTTTGGAGAAGTACTTTGTAAATGTGCCTAAGCAACCTAACATGGTAGTATGTTATTTTGTAAATAAGTCTTTCAAATTTTGACTGCATTTTGTTCAAAAGCTAGCATTTACTAATACACAGAAGCAAGATCCTTGACAAATTTTATCCTATAAAATTAATTGCCAAAGAAAATTAGTCTGAATAGAGACAGAAAGGCAGTGCTTATGAAAATATTGAACTCAAATATTTATACATTTTAATTTTTAAAGGTAGAATTGATGCTATCCTCCGTTTAGTAGAATTTACTTTGAGCTTCCTGCATACTTCAGCTCTTGTAAGAGTGTATTTTCTAATCTAAAATATTGTAGCCAGGCCAGGTGTGGTGGCTCATGCCTATAATCCCAGCACTTTGGGAGACCAAGCCGGGTGGATTGCTTGAGCCCAGGAGTTCAAGACCAGTCTGGGCAACATGGCAAAACCCTGTCTTTACTAAAAATACAAAAATTAGCTGGGCATGGTGGCATATGCCTGTAGTCCCAGCTACTTGGGAGGCTGAGGCGGGAGGATCACTTAAGACTGGGAGGTTGAGGCTACAGTGAGTTTTGATCGTGCCACTGCACTCCAGACTCCAGCCTGGGTGACAGAGAGTGATCCTGTCTAAAAAAAAGAAAAAGAAAAAATATATATATAGTCTACCAAGAGAATTCAGTTTAAGATATCAACAATATCAAATTTAGTAATTATAAATGCAACTTTGAAAATATTAGAATAAATTTTATGAAAAATAAGGAAAAATTATACAAAATATACTTTAAAAAGTATATGGGTCAGAAAAATAACAATCATATACCATTAGAAAACAGATATAAATTTGAAAATTAATTAAAATACATGAATATGTTCCAGGAATCATTATTCTGTTGTTTAATGTTCAAATAATCAATATAAGAAATTTTTGAAAATTTCACTTTAATATACATGGACATGTAATTTTGTTTGTGAATATGTTCATTTAAATTTTCTAGAAAGCTTTTATATTTGAAAATAGTTTGAACAAAACAGTTTTGTTGATCCAGTTATATCATGATACCAATTTGTTAGTTAATAAGAAAAAGTCTGTAAAAATTATGTAACTAGTTATTCTTAGTGCCTTTTTACTCTCAATGATATCCTGGTTTGGATGATAAATTACATTACCCTAGTTATAATTATTTGTCATGTACTCAGAATGCCTGGACTTCTGGGTAATAACAATAAATTGATATTAAGTTCTCTCTCCTATAAAGCCCACCAAAATGACTTAAGAGAATAAAATGCTTTAAGTCCATAAAGCCAAAGAGTAGAGGCATGGAAACAAAGAATGCAAAATGGCAAAAATTGCTGTAAGATTTAAGGCAGATGGGTGGGGGTAACTTATTAAACAGAGCCAAGAGGCTTCAACCCACCTTTGTGCCTACAGAGGGGCAAGCCCATCACTCCGAAAACCCCAACAGCTTCAGGACATGTAGAAAAGCACGGGTGAGGCATGAGGGTGAAAACCAGGGGTGTTACTGAGAGAGCCTGGGTAATGTAATGATTACCAGCCTTTCTCAACTGGGGATTCTGCAGAGGATTAAACCCTGCAGAAAATGGTTTGAACTACTAATCTCTCAATTCTTCCAAGGACGGCACAAACTTACTGCCTGTCTTCATGCATGAGAGGGAAGTTTATTCATTCCCTATAATGGATGCCTTAGCACATCACAGCTGAAGCCTCTTGCAGCACCCCAGCTTAGAAGGACCAGCTTCTTAGAAGGGCTGCCTGCTACTCTGAGTAGATACTGTTGAAAACACTGAATTCTGAAGCCCTTAGGCCCCTTCCTCCACCTTGCTTCCTGAATGCCAGCAACAGGATTTATACTCTGCTGAGGCAGATTAAAAGATTCTTCCTTGGGGAGATTGAAGAACTACAGAGAAAAGACCTACAAATACTGATAGTGAAACCCTCCAGTTGACAAGCCCTGCCCAGACCCCAAGTTTTCAATCAACATTTTAGAGTCTCCCTCTTACATATGAGTGTCAATAGATTGCCAGAGGTTTGAAGGAGCCATGGGTGTGAAAGACAAAGGCCAATATCAGCAAATAGAAGAAAATAAATTCCGAGGCAGCAGAGACAATGAGAAATTGCAAGCTTTAAAGTAACTGCTAACTAAAAGCCTTAGAGATACATTGCATCCATGAAACAAAAAGAGTCAGAAATGTGTTGAATATAAACGTTTCTGAAGAACATTTTGAACGTAAAGTTGAGGAAATCTGCTAGAAAACAATAGAAAAAAAAGGAAAATAGGAGAAAAAAAGAAGAAAATTAGAGAATGGATTGAGGATCTAAAAAGAATTTTAGAGCTAAAACATAAAACGGAGAGGAAATTATTCAGGAAAGTATATAAGATTCCCTAGACTGAAGGACTCACATCTCTAGACATAGAAGGTTCTATCAAGTTCCCTGCACAAATAATAATTTCAGAAAGATCCATATTAATGCGTGTTAAAGAGGGAATAAAGCAAGTCACATGCAAAGGACGAGGAATCAGCCAGGCATATGGCTAATACCTGTACTCCCAGCACTTTGGGAGGCCACGGTGGAAGGATTGCTTGAGCCCAGGAGTTTGAGACCACCCTGTGCAACATGGCAAGACCCCATCTCTATAAAAAATTTAAAAATTAGTTGGGCATGGTAACATGTGCCTGTGGTACCAGCTACTTGAGAGGCTAGGTGGGAGGATCACTTGAGCCTGAGAGGTTTAAGTTGCAGTGAGCTATGATTGCCACACTGCCCTCCAGCCTGGGCAACAGAGTGAGAAGCTATCTCAAAAAAAAAAAAAAAGGGAATCTAAGTGACAACAGGTATCTCATTGGCACCACAGAAAGCTTGATGGCAAAGGAGCAAGGCCTTCAAAGTCTGAGAAAAAGAGTCTATGTTTAGTTTCTATAGCGGAGCCAAATATACTGTTACTCTAACTTCCTTGGCTATTGTCTTAAGCTACTATTAACCTCTTGCTTATCAAGTTGCTTATTTACTTATCAGGGCTAGCAGGTATCTGGAGTTTCCCTTGAAAGAACCCAAGATTTTCCCTTATTTCCATGCTTGGGTGGCCTGCAGGCCCCTAAGAGGCATCCCTACTCCCAACCTAAAATTCTTAACCCAGATAAATTATCAATCAAATATAAGGGAAGAATAAAAACATTTTCAGACACTTACCTTCCATGCATCCTTAAAGAGTAACTAGAAGATGTTATTTAGCAAAACAAAATGAGATGAAATAGTTCCCTTGACCCCTTTGCAGGACTCATGAAGGGATGGCTCACTTACTCAGCCCACAGTGCTCAAGCCCCTTGCAGGAAGGGGAGCACGCAGGTAAGCGGGTGCAGGAGCTGGGGTGAGTGCCTTTGGGAACTAGCAGGGACAAACCCTGTACTGGCCTGTGGCAGTGTCTAGGTGTTGCCTGTGACCTCTAAAGCGCCAGAGGGCATGTGTTACAGTGTGCTATTTTAGCTTTCCTGTCCAAGGATGGCTGACATGTTAAACAGCTCAGTGGAGAGTCAGTGTGACAGCCTCTTGCACCTGCACTTGGGTCCTTATCCAGTGCCCAAGAAGAAGGAGATCACATGGACTTGAAGGATGATGAATGTGGAGATTTTATTGAGCAGGGGAAGTGGCTTTCAGTGGATGGGGAGCTGGAAAGGGGATGGAGTGGGAAGGTGGTCTTCTCCTGACTGTAGTCTTTGACCATACTACTTCCCCAATCATAGTTTCTGATGTCCAGCTGCTTCTTCTCCTCTCAACGGTCAGACACTTTTCTCTTCTGTGTGTATGTCCTTCTCTGCCATGCTGCTCTGCTCCTCTGCCAGTGGAGCTTAGGGTTTTTATGGGCACAGCTTAGGGTTTTTATGGGCACAGCTTAGGGTTTTTATGGGCAGGCCAAAAGGCAACATCTGGATGGGAAAACAGAAATGTGAAGTTCTCATTTAGGGCCATGAGTTCAGGCTTGAGGGCAGAGCCCTTGCCAGGGACCCTGCCCTCTTCTACTTCTTCTACTTCTTCTACTCAGTATTTCCCTGCCTCCTGTCTGTATCAAAGGGACTAAATCAAGAAAAGAGGAGTCAAGAGATCCAGAAATGAAAATCCAAAAGCAGTGAAGAGAAGTCCCAGGATACTTGTGTGCAGCAGCCTGGGTGTCAATCAGCTCCCAATGGGACAGAAGGACCAGGGATGCCAGGAGGGAGGTCTCCAGGAATGAATTGCAACCAATAGATGTTGTAATAAGTCTGACTAATGAAAAATAGTGTCAAGAGCAGTTTTATAGAGATGTTGGAACTGTAGGAAGAATCAGCAAAAGGCACACTGAAAATTAAGCAAATGGAAAAACAATAAGATCAAATAAAGAAAATCATAAACATTACTTGGCTTAGCAATACACATCATTCATTCAACCATAATTGTATACACCTTAGTGTTAAGTAAACAAAAAATTGTAATTTAATCACTTTGGGAGATTGACAATAGAGGAAAGGAACCAAAGTCGTAAATGAATCTGTTTGTAAAAAACACTTTCAACCAAACTTTACCAGGCTCCTGTTGTGTGTCCAGCTTTGTGCTAGGCTGAGAGAGCAAGGTAATGAAGATGTGTCTGTAAGGATTGCACAGTCTGATGGGAGAGATTGCAAATTAATTTGTGTTAATAAGCTGTTTCCAGCAAATTCTCTGAGGCCTTGGTTACAGGTCTGCCCATTCCTTTCTGAAAGCTCCAATCCTTTAAATGGATGGCAATTTACACTTGAAAAAGGATTCTTAAGTTAGCAATATTTTCACTGCAGGGACCTTTTCATTGTGAGCTTTTGGTACATTTAGTATTTATTTACACACAGTTAAGTGTTGTATAAAGTTAGAGACAGGCTGCAATCCTAAATTTCCCTTCCCAACCAGGTAGAGTGTTATATACTTGGATCTTAAATATACTCAAGGAATTGCATAACTTTCTGCTCACTACTCTATATTTATCTCTTGGCAGGGGACTAAGCTCCACTAGGCTTGCCCATTTCCTTGGGCCTCTATGAGTACTATAGTTCCCCTAGGATTCATTATATTTATGGAACACTTATATGATTCACTTGATTCAGAAACAGGATGATTGTCCTGCTTCAACATACCATTGGGAGGAGGTCTGGCAAGGTCTGAAGGTGAACAACCTCTTTGACAAGAAAGGAGGGCATTTCCTGATAGGAAAATGTGATTTAAAAAAAATTAAGCCATTGGACCTCTCCATTAGAAAATGAAATCTTGAATCTTTGAAATTTCTATCCAATAGAATGTTCTGTGATATGGGAATGTTCTGTGCTGTCTAATACCTTAGCCCCTGTGGAATTGGATTTGTGTGACTATATAGCACATTGGACTATGATGCTATTTAGTGTTTAAAATGTGGTTGGTGAGAACAAGAAACAGAAGTTTTAATTTCATTTAACTTTAATTCATTTAAGTTTATAATTAAATGGCCACATGTGGCTAGTAGCTACCATGTGGTACAATGCAGGTCTAGAGAGAAGCTGTGTTATCTGGTTCAATAAGTCACTAGATAATTTTTTAGGATTTTCTCAACCTCTTATTTTCTCTTATTTAGGAACTAATAATAAGAACCTAGAACTATAAGGGCCTGATTGATTATATTAGAGATAATGTAAAAAGGGAGAAGTAGAGATAGGCTTAGGGAATAAAATAATCCAAGGTGGAGGCTGAGGTAGCAGCTAGACATGAGAAAGACGAAAGTAGTGACTTTGAAAGATGAGAGTGATGGGGTGGGAGGGAAGGAAAGGGAGGGAGGTTGAGGCGGAGAGAGGAGGGAGAAAGGAAAAAAGGAAAGAAGAAAAGAAGGAAAGGAAGGAAGGAAGGAAGGAAGGAAGGAAGGAAGGAAGGAAGGAAGGAAGGAAGGAGGGAAGGAAGGGCCCAGTGGGCTTTCCTTGCCTGCTGCTTAGACAGAGACAATTTATCAAGACAGGGGAATTGCAGTAGAGAAAGAATTTAGTTTATGCAGAGCCGACTGTAGGGGAGACCATGGTTTTATTATTACCCACTCAAATCAGTCTCTCCAAGAATTTAGGGATCAGGGTTTTTAAGGACAATTTGGTGAGTAGGGGCCAGTGAGTCAGGAGTGCTGATTGGTTGAGTTGGAGATGAAGTCACAGGGAGTTGAAGCTGTCTCCTTGCACTGAGTCAGTTCCTGAGTGAGGGCCCACAAGACCAGATGAGCCAGTTTATCGATGGTGTCAGATAAACTGTCAGATGAGCCAGTTTATCGATGGGTGGTGTCAACTGATCCACTGGGCCTGCAAAGTATTTAAGCACTCATTTTAGATTTTTCAATAGTGATGTTATCCCCAGGAGCCTCCAGCTACATGACTCCTAAAGTATAACTTCTAATCTTGTAGCTAATTTGTTAGACCTACAAAGGCAGTCTAATCCCCAGGCAGGAAGGGGGTTTGTTTTGGGAAAGGGCTGTTACCACGTTTGTTTCAAAGTTAAAGTATAAACTAAATTCCTCCCAAAGTTAGTTTGGCCTATGCACATGAATGAACAAGGACAGCATGGAGGTTAGAAGCAAGATGGAGTCGGTTAGGTCAGATCTCTTTCACTGTAATAATTTTCTCAGTTATAATTTTTGCAAAGGCAGTTTCAGAGTGGAGGAAGGAACCAAGGAAGAAAGCTTAGAAAACACATCATTGATGAATGACTGAGCCTGGGGGCTACAGGCTGATAGGAGAACCCAGCCTACTGACAGATCACACTACAAGCAGTGTGGACTCAATTCTTTTATTCATCTTATCAAATTAACCACTCATTTATCTAAGTAATGTCTTCCAGTTTAAACATTTACATTGCCATGAATAAATGAAAATGTATTTCACCTTGGTTAGCATAATCAAAGCTATAATTTTCTTTAAAATTAATAGATGAAGTCTAATACATACATTTACTAATTAGCAATTTGAACACCATGTGCACAATGGTACATGTACACAAACACACACTGATATCTTACCTTACCTCATTTCTGTAAATTACCTAAATCTTTCCTTAATTTATTGACTGAAGAAATACGAGCAAAGAGCCCAAGGAATTTCCTGTCATTTCTCTAGAATGCATTACATCTTCCCCTCAGCTTGGCAATAAGGGGCCCTAACCTGAAATGTACAACTTGAAAATTTCACACACACACACACACACACACACACACACACACACACACACACGTGTGCTGCTTAGTTTTTAAATACGTCTTTGACTAAATGAATAGATGACGACCAGAATCATCTGGGAGCTTACTTTCTATCAGAAGAAATAGCAAGTTTCTTTGGTCCAGATTTGGTCAAATGCCTTTTATCTTCAGAAAAGTATTAAAATTTATCCTAAATTATCATAGATCTGTAAATCTAGGCTCCAAAAGATACTCCCTTTGGAAAGTAAAATGTAATAAAATTTTAAATAATTCAAGTTCGACTCACAACATTATTACCAGGGCTCATTGCCTCAGAGAGACCATTACTACATAAAAGGGGACTGTAGGAAGAATTAGTTAAAACTCTGTAGGTTGATGAAAAAGAATTGATTCAATGGTGTTTATTTATACTGAACACAAATATCTATAGCAATACTTGAAGTAATATGCTTAATTATATTTAGAACTTTATGCTAGGTTCTGAAACACTTGTTGACTTCTTTCAAAAGTCAAGACTTGCTCAGCAAGTCTTTATTTAAAGCGCTTAAGAGATTGGCAGGTTAGCAAATTTCAGCAGATTAGTGGGAAAAAAACAGCACTGTCCAGGAAAAGAAAAAACAGACATTTTGGATAAAATATTCTTCAGCGAGGCTGAAATTTTAGCACCTTTTCTTTCTCAGCTTCTTCAGTTCTTGTACTAGAAAATTATAAGGGTACAGATACATTTACAGTGACATATATTTGTCAGTCAGTGACATTTACTGGGTCTGCCCTCTGCAGAAACGTGAACTGACGTAGTGTGAGGGATTCAAAAGAACTGCAAGACCAGATCTTCCTCTCAAGAAATTGCACTTGAAAATAGATGAAAAGCATATTCATAGAATAACACAGCAAGAGCATATGAATAGAGTAAAATCTCTAGGTACGTAATTAATGAAGGCTCATTGAGTAGAGGAATTGGGTCCAGTTAATCAGGAAAAGTTCTCAAGGAGTGATTTTAAAGCCCAATTTGAAAGGTGAGAAAGAGCTTAATGGAATGGGGTGAGAGGATACATCCCTCACTGCTTACCTATCCCCGCTTACAGATGAGTGTAATTTGGGGCTTGTGCAGCCAATGTCACTCTTCATATTGGTTAATGGTGTGACTGAAGCAAGGCAGCGTTACACTGAAAATGCTGCTCAAGTGCCATGTTACAGGGCAGGCAGGGGACAGGTTGGTATTCTATGATCCTCCTCTCTGAATGGCAACTTCCAAGCTAACCTCAGATCAAAGAAATAACAAGAGTAGTACAGAGGCTTCTTAAAAAGAGGGAACTGAGGTCAGGAAAGCATGTTGTCCATTTTGAAACAAAACAGTTGCTAAGCAGAGCTGACTGGAGGCACTATGAAAGAAGGAGGGCCCATAGGAGAGTGCGCCCCCTGTGGACCACGGGGGTGGCAATGGAGCGAAAGGAAGCCCAGGTGTTTCCTACAAGGTAGGGAGGAAGTATGTTGCTAACCACCAGGTGCCAAATACCTGCTTCTGCTCAGGTAAGGTGATTGCCCTCTCAAGGAGCAGGGATGGACTGGGGGCGGTGGGTGGCAGGAAAGGTTATGAGTTCAGGCGATTATGATATGGTGTAGCAAATGTTATCCTAGAGGTGAGTGAGAACACAGTGAGGACCCAGGGACATGTGTTGCCTGGGAGATGTCTGAAGACCACAGAGCTTGTGAGTGACATTTGACTTTTGAATCAGGCCGTGAAGACTCAGTAGTCATTTTCTAGGTAAAGAAGGTTGGGAGTCATTTCAGGCAGCGGGACAAGCCAGTAAGAAAATATAGAAGCATATAAGGGATGTTTCATGTTTAAATTATACATTTATTTTGTGAGATTTTTCTGTGTCTAAAAAGGCACAATCTGCACCTTAGAGGAAAGACCCCTACCTTCTAGGCAAGGGAGAGATAAGGAAGAAATGTTGGTCAGCACACTTGTGTAAAGTAAAGCAGTCTCATGAATCCAGCTGCTCATTTGTAGGAAATCCCAAGGTCAGAAGAACACGCTGGACTGCACCATCAGGGAGCTGTCAGCAAAATCCAGACTGTGGCAACTCAACTGGCCCCACTTGCACTGTAAGGCAAAGAAAAGGACTATGGAGGTGTCTGCAGGTCAAAAGAAATTTAAAACACATTAGTGAAAAACTGGGCCAGACAGAACTATAGTTTTTGTCACTTGGTGAAAAGGAAAAACATAAAGGAACACAAGAAAGAGACTTCTATGAGAATTTGGGACCAGGGCACATGATGGGATTTTTGCAGTCACTGGAAAGTTCTTTTCTTGCTCTGAATGGTGGTTATAAGGGTGTTTGCTTTAATTGTTCATTAAGCTTAACATTTATTTTGTGAGGTTTTCTGTAGAAAAAAATTTTTAAATAAAATTGTAAGTAAAACTTTTCCAAGGGTGAACTGAGTTCCATGCAGAGATGAGTCTCACTTGTAGACAGAGGTCTTGCTGGAGCCAAACCCAGGACCATCTTAACTGAGCCAGAGAGAGTCTGACAGGAAAGACTGAACCTGCTGAAGGCAGCACAGGTCAGCTCTGCCTTACTCAGGCTGTGAGAGCACCAATGCTGAAGGCACACTGACCCGCCTGGTGAGCCATCCGCTTCCACACCTGCCTTTCCCAAGGCAGCAGTTTGTATCAAAAAACAGCCAAATAACAAACTATATGCATTATCCTAGGTTCTCCTTGCTAGAATGCAGCAGATATTTGATTCCTCCAATTACTGGGTAACTTTAAGTTTTAGGTAAGTTGGCTGAAAGTGTATTCATTAACTCTTCAGTTTGCCTTTTAAGATGGAGAGCAATGTGGGTCTAGGGCAGAAAAAAAAAAAATAAAAGCATGTGCAATTCTCTCCTACCAATAATCTATGCATTGTGCAGGCCTGGTGTTGACTTTCAGATCACATCCCCCAGTTCCTGAGACTGTCGCACATGTTTGTTTTCTACTAAGGAGTTAAACACCTCAAATGGTAGGTGTCAGCATTCAGTGTACACGAGTGCAGCCAGACATTAAACAGGATAATAATAAAGCAATAAGTAATATGGTTAAACAAATACATTCCCAATTGCCCTTGTCTCCTTCAAACATCTAATGCAGATGTTTCCGTCCTTATTAGTTCAGTGCTTCGGTCTCTCTCTGGTTTTCCCCTGGCATGGTGGAAGCAGTGTGTCTCGAAGAGAGCTTTCACATGGAGAAGGCTGTCAGCCTCTCTTAAATATAAGCAAGTAAAAGTAACTAAGGACTGTTTGTGTGTGTGTGATGCTTTTGATACTGGTCCCTGTAGTCATTCTGGCTTGCCCGTTTTAATGAGTAAGGTTTTCCTTGCTGTCTTCATATGTATTATTAACTCCATACACAGAGGTAGGGAGGATATGTAGGAAAAACAAATCAAGGATCAGATGCTTCAGGTCAACAGGGCGTTCACAAACATACACTTTTCAATGTCATGACCAAGGTCAATTGAAACTGTAACACCACTTGGCAGAGGGAGAAGAGACATAGGAAGAGCTTTCAAAGTTTAGAGGAATGAACCAGCAAAAGTTAGCCAGCATGTATTAGTTATTCATATAAGAGAGAGCTCACTTTAAATATTAGTTTTCATGCTGCTCTTTTGTACAGAATTTGTGGGAGGCTAAAACCTCAGCTTCCTGGTATCCTTTTGAAATGAGTTATTCCAGATAGCTGAGCACAATGAATGCCAGAAATTCATCTAATTAAGCACAAAATATTTTTAAAAGCGTATTGGGTGGAACTTTCTGGAAAATGTTTTATGAACTCTTCTGAGTGGCCAATAGAAAGAGTGCAGACTTTACGTTCTCATTGTTCAATTCCCACCTATGAGTGAGAACATGCAGTGTTTGGTTTTCTGTCCTTGCGACAGTTTGCTCAGAATGATGGTTTCCAGCTTCATCCATGTCCCTACAAAGGACAGGAACTCATTCTTTTTTATGGCTGCATAGTATTCCATGGTGTATAGGTGCCACATTTTCTTAATCCAGTCTATCACTGACGGACATTTGGGTTGGTTCCAAGTCTTTGCTATTGTGAAGAGTGCTGCAATAAACATACGTGTGCATGTGTCTTTATAGTAGCATGATTTATAATACTTTGGGTATATACCCAGTAATGGGATCGCTAGGTCAAATGGTATTTCTAGTTCTAAATCCTTGAGGAATCGCCACATTGTCTTCCACAATGGTTGAACTAGTTTACACTCACCAACAGTGTAAAAGTGTTTCTATTTCTCCACATCCTCTCCAGCACCTGTTGTTTCCTGACTTTTTAATGATCGCCATTCTAACTGGTGTGAGATGGTATCTCACTGCAGTTTTGATTTGCATTTCTCTGATGACTAGTGATGATGAGCATTTTTTCATGTGTCTGTTGGCTGCATAAATGTCTTCTTTTGAAAAGTGTCTGTTCATATCCTTTGCCCACTTTTTGATGGGTTGTTTGATTTTTTTCTTGTAAATTTGTTTAAGTTCTTTGTAGATTCTGGATATTAGCCCTTTGTCAGTTGGGTAGATTGCAAAAACCAAGAAAGCTGGAATACTCACAGCCCCATTTACTAATTCAATGTCCTTTGGTAAATTAATTATCTTACTGAGCTTCCGTGTCTTAACCCTGTAAAATGGGCACAATTGCATTATATAGTTAAGTATCAAGTAAATATTGGTTAATTGTGAGAACTCTTCATTACTGACCTCTCTTAGGCTACCAGCCTGGCTCTAGTCTTTCACATTTTAGAAAGACATTGTCAGCAGGGCACAGTGGCTGATGCCTCTAACCCCAACACTTTCAGAGGCCAAGGCAGGCGGATCACCTGAGGTCAGGAGTTCAAGACTAGCCTAGCCAACATGGCAAAACCTTGTCTCTTCTAAAAATACAAAAATTAGCTGGGCGTGGTGACAGGCGCCTGTAATCCCAGCTACTCAGGAGGCTGAGGCAGGAGAATCACTTGAACCCGGGAGGTGGAGGCTGCAGTGAGCTGGCTGAGATCACACCACTGCACTCCAGCCTGGGAGACAGATGGAGACCCTGTCTCCAAAACAAACAAACAAAAAAACAAAAAACAAAAAAAGAAAGACATTGTCTGGAAAAATGCCAATGTCTCACCTGGAAGGTCACAGAAAGGGTGGAAGAATACACTTGATGACGTTGGAAGAATCCATGGTTTGAGGGGTTCTAGAAGGAACTGGGATGTTTGCATAGAGCTGGTTCTTAGGGCTGAGTATGCAGCATCTGCGTGATATGGTTGAGAACTGAAAGTTTCCCCTGCCATCTACCTACCGTCATAGGATGCCCTTTTGGGGTAAGACATTAGTCCTCTAGAACTTTTTTATTACACAGGGTTTTAGAAGGTGTGTGACAGACATGGCAAGACAACACACGGGTCCCTCTTCAAGGAAGGACACGCTGCCCAACTGCAAGACGTGTGCTTAGCCACAGCTTCCAGCTGTTAATTCAGGGTCAGCCTCAGCTTACTGGCCAAGATCACACTCTTTTTGGAACATCTTCCAGCCAGTGTCTAAGCAAGGGGATGACAGCTGAGGGCACTGAGAGCATGCTTTTTTCATCATGGCTTTCAGCCAATGACTTTGGAAGACAGTGGTGCTAGGCCCTGACCATTTTGGCCCAACTTTGGAGCCCTCTACTGGGCAGTAGCTCCCATTGGAAAGGCAGAGACTGTCATGTCTGTATCACCATCTGGGGTTCTTCCTGCCTGATCTTGTTTCCTCTTCTTTCCTTTCATAGTGTTATTCCCTAGTAAACCTTTTGTACACCTAACCCTGTCTCAGCATCTGTCTGCTTCCTGGAACAGAATGGGTCTCACGTCACCTAGGGCGGGAGGAAGCATTAGCACAGCTTAGACCAGTGAGTCAGGGACCAAGAATGAGGCAGACCTCTGCACAGTTTAAAGAGGACGAGAAAAGTTGTGAGGGCACATTAGGGGAGACTCCAGGCAGCCAGGGGACAGCTGCAAGAGTTGGGGTTAGGGAAAAGGGCAGTGCTGTCTTCTTCACCATGAGCTGAGGACCCGACATGGAGGGGGATCCACTCAGGGTCATGGCGATCAACCAGGAATGGGGACAGACACAAGGCAGGCAGGGAAGTTGCTGAACTGTGCTTTACACAGGTGATCTTCAACCTCACAATAAATCTGCCAAGTTCCATACAAATAAGAAAAAATGAGACCCAGACAGGTTTGATATTCCTTTAAGCTGGTAAATGGTGAGAGTCAGCCTGTAGCTCCCTTGAGCTGAGATGCCTCTGGAAAGAAGGAGATGAATATTTCATACTTTTTTGGATCCACTCAGCATCTTTTGCCTTTGGGAATGGGTGGTATTCATGCAGCCCTGCCTTTCTCATGATAAAGGGTGGGCAGGCAGGGAGTGGCAGAACACAGACTGACCAAACAGATTACTCAAAACCCCTGGATTTAAGGAATGATCTGGGGAGAGCATGTGACCCAAAGGGGCCAATCAATGTATTACCCTGCCTAGGAAATGATTTGCTAGTGCAGTACTGCTAGGTCTAGGGTGTTTTGAAATGTTCTGAAGGGATTTTTGGTGACTTCCTTAAAAGGAAGATGTCAACTTAAGTTTAACTGCTATAGTCGGCAGATACTCTATAATCTTAGAAATGGGAGGTATAAGGACAAGTTTTAATTGTTCAATACATAATACTTAAAAAGTAAGGGCCGGGAGCAGTGGCTCAGGTCTATAATCCCAGCTACTCTGGAGGCTGAGGTGGGAGGATCACTTGAACCTGTAGGAGTTTGAGGCCAGCCTGGGCAACATAGCAAGACCTCCATCTTAAGAAAACAAAGTAACTTAAAGGGAGGGTTGTTGAGTATTATTCCCGACTTGTACATGGAAAATAGATACTGTCTAGGCCTGAAATCCCAGACTCCAATGGCTGGTTTTATACCTGTCCCATCGTCAGTCTCCACTGAGCTGCTGCCTCGTGTCTCATTGGTTTTATGAAACACTTGCATTAGCTGGTGGTTATGGTAGTTCTACCCTCAGGGAAAGTGCTGCTGCTTCTTCTGTGGTTCTAAGATGATATGTCTGACAGGGTCCTTGAAAAGTACCTCTAGCACTCCTTGTTTCAAAGATTGTGAGTCGTATCGTACGCAGTTACTCCTATGCCAACTCTGCCCCCAGGGTTTGGTTTGAGAGACGCACTCAGTGTTCAGCCCATCACCCTCGACTGCTAACTTGCTGGCTTCCCCAGCTCTTTATTTCACTGTCTCCCACCCTCCACCACATCCTAGTATTCAACAGCTCATTAATATATGTAGTAATTAATTATACATTAATTATTATATGTAATAATAAACAGAGCCAATGGACTTGGCCTTGTTTTAGGTATTGAGGATACAATGGTGCACAAAGACAGACAAGTATTTGCCTCCTTAGGGTTTCTATTCTCGGGATAACTCACAATTAAATGCAAGTTGACATTCAATTAACTGGCCCACCGTATTCCATAAACACACTTCTCTGTGTCCACATACATCCTTCCCCATGTCTTGGGGGAGAAACTGTCCCTCTACCTACCACTTGATTACCTGGGATATTTCCTATCCCCTCTTGACTCCTCATGGAAATTTCTCAGTAAATCAATTCCTCACTTCGTTTGCTAGTTTCTTCATTTGATTGGCTAATTCCCTGTGCATGTTAATATGAGCCAATAAAGTGAAGGGCTCATACAGCCCAGTCTTTGGGTGATACTAAGAAAACAAATGTGGCAATACAGGTAGAGATTGCATGAAAAGCAAATACACCTGTACACACATTAATGCATTTTATCCTTTATTGTGTGTCATTAATCAGATTTCTAGAACCCTTTTTGAATGAAAAAAAATTAAACTCTTGACAAATAGTGGTCTCACAAAGATGCTACCAACTGGTAAAGTCTTTCTGAAATAATTAGCTCTTCCCATTTTCTGATAATTCTGTCTAAATGTGCTTTAGATATATTGAGACTATTTGGTTAGATGCATACAAATCCAAAATTTAAAAAAAAAATTCTTGGTTAATTTCTTCCAATTATCAGAGCATGATGGCCTATTTTATGCCTAGTTATTGCCTTAAAGTTTATTTTTTCTGGCAATATTGTCACAAATCTCTTTTATTATTCCCTTATTATATCACTGCTATCTCATGTTAAACATTCTGTGTTGCTAAGTTTCAGATGTGACTCTTCTAAATAGCTTATAATTTGAGTTAGTTTAGTTTAAAAAACAAAACTAAACTAAACACGGGAGCCCCCTGTCTTTTAAAGAAGTTGAATTCATCTACATTTGATGCAATTTCTGAGGTATTTGAATTTATTCTGCCTTTTATGTTGTGTTTTCCATGTATCATTGTTTGTATTTCCCTTTTGTTTCCTTTTCTGACTTCTATTGGGTTTAAACTTTTTAAAAAATCAACTTTTTTTTTTTTTACTAGTTTGGAAGCTACATATTTCATTTCTATTTGTGTGAGTTTTTTCTTTAAAAATTTTAACATGCACAGCTAACAAAATCTAAATTATTGTTGCTTAGTATTTTAGTTCCATCTTATTTTCAAAACCTTCAACATTAGAAATTATTATTAAAGCATATTGAATTTACCCACAGAAAAGAGGCCTCTTTTCTCAACATTGCACCCAACTTCTTCCTTCTGGGTTCAATTTCCTTTTTTTCTGAATTATGCTTTATACTAGTTCTTTCAGTTGAGGCTATGTGGATTGTAAACTCTTTCAGTATTTGTCTCGAAATGTCTTTATTTTGGCCTTACTCTTGAATAATAACTTTGCAGGGCATAAAATTGTAAGTTGCCTTCTATTTTCTGTGAAGATTTGATTCTATTGGTTTTTTTTTTTAATTCTATTTGTTGCTGATGAGAAATTTACTCTTAGCCATCCCTCTATAGACACTCTGTCTTCTCTGGTTGTTTATAAAAAGTTTTTCTCTTGATCCTTGCACGCTGAAGTTTTGCTACAATATGACTCAGTGTGGATTTCTTTATATTTACCTTGCTTGGGGCTTGGTATTAACCTAACGATCAAGCATGTAAAAATTCAGGAAAATTCCATACCATTTTCTCAAATATTGCTTGTCACTCATTTTCTCTGGACCAGTGGTCAGCAAACTATGACCCATTGGCCAAACCTGTCCACTGCTTGTTTTTGCAAATAAAATTTTCCTGGAACCTAGCCACACACATTTATTCATATAATGTTTATGGCTGCTTTTGTACTACAACTGCAGACTTGAGTATTTGTGACAGATTTTATGGCCCATGGAGTCTAAAATATTTACTGCTAATTTCTTTACAGAAAAAGTTTGACAACCTCTGCTCTAGACCCTCATTCTGAAACTTCTATTAGACATAAGTGGGCTTCATTCTCTACTTTGTGTGTTTAATCTCTAATTTTCGTTTTTTTACAATTTTATCGCTCTGTGCTGCATTCTGGGTAATTTTCTCTGGAGCATGTTTTAGTTAATACATTCCTTTAAAATTATGTGTAATCTAATATTTAGTCCATCAATAGAATTATTTATTCAGTGATATTTTTCATTGCTGGAAACTTTTTAATTAAATTTTAAAATCTGTTTGTTCTTTGCTCATTATGGCATCTATTCTCCACCTCCATTGCCCATTTTGAATGTTTTTAAATTGATTCATCACCTTGAGTTTTTATGGTAGTTAACCTTCTATTTGTATTTGCTGGCTCTTATTATGGTGCGTCATGTCCTTTAGTGGCATGTTATTTTTGTTTGTGAGCTCATCTTCAGTGAAGATTTGATTTTTCTTCCTGTAGTATTTTAGTGTGTCCCTGGGTTTTGGACATATTGAGAGGTGACAGCGTGCTGGCAGCCCTCGCAGCCCTTGCTCTTGGTGCCTCCTCGGCCTTGGTGCCCACTCTGGCCGTGCTTGAGGAGCCCTTCAGCCCACCGCTGCACTGTGGGAGCCCCTTTCTGGGCTGGCCAAGGCCGGAGCCTGCTCCCTCAGCTTGCAGGGAGGTGTGGACGGAGAGGCATGGGCGGGAACCGGGGCTGTGCTCAGTGCTTGCGGGACAGCGCGAGTTC
The DNA here is from genome assembly GCF_028858775.2 of Pan troglodytes. Classification (NCBI taxonomy): domain Eukaryota; kingdom Metazoa; phylum Chordata; class Mammalia; order Primates; family Hominidae; genus Pan; species Pan troglodytes. The sequence goes on along the minus strand of NC_072402.2, from coordinate 48,147,412 downwards.
CAGGTGGGCGTGGGCTCAGCGGCCCTGCACTCGGAGCGGCCAGCTGCCCCCGACAGTGAGGGGGTTAGCACCTGGGACAGCAGCTGCTGTGCTCGACTTCTCGCTGGGCCTTAGCTGCCTCCCTGCAGGGCAGGGCTCGGGACCTGCAGCCGGCCATGCCTGAGCCTCCCCCTGGCTGTGGGCTCCTGCGCGGCCTGAGCCTCCCTGACGAGCGCCAGCCCCTGCTCCACGGCGCCCAGTCCTATCCACCACCCAAGGAAGGGCTGAGGAGTGCGGGCGCATGGCGCGGGACTGTCAGGCAGCTCCACCTGCGAGGCCCCGGTGCAGGATCCACTGGGTGAGGCCAGCTGGGCTTCTGAGTCTGGTGGTGACTTGGAGAACCTTTATGTCTAGCTAAGGGATTGTAAATACAGCAATCCACACTCTGTATCTAGCTACTCCGGTGGGGACTTGGAGAACCTTTATGTCTAGCTAAGGTATTGTAAATACACCAATCGGCACTCTGTACCTAGCTCAAGGTTTGTAAACACACCAATCAGCACCCTGTGTCTAGCTCAGGGTTTGTGAACGCACCAATGGACACTCTGTATGTAGCTAATCTAGTGGGGAGGTGGAGAACTTTTGTGTCTAGCTCAGGGATTGTAAACGCACTAATCAGCACCCTGTCAAAACGGACCAATCAGCTCTCTGTAAAATGGACCAATCAGCAGGATGTGGGTGGGGCCAGATAAGAGAATAAAAGCAGGCTGCCTGAGGTAGCAGTGGCAACCTGCTGGGGTCCCCTTTCACGCTGTGTAGGTTTTGTTCTTTTGCTCTTTGCAATAAACCTTGCTGCTGGTCACTCTTTGGGTCCACACTGCGTTTATGAGCTGTAACACTCACCGTGAAGGTCTGCCCCTTCACTTCTGAAGCCAGCGAGACCACGAACCCACGGGGAACAAACAACTCCAGACGTGCCGCCTTAAGAGCTGTAACACTCGCCGTGAAGGTCTGCAGCTTCACTCCTGAGCCAGCGAGACCATGAACCCACCAGAAGGAAGAAACTCGGAACACATCCGAACATCAGAAGGAGCAAACGCCAGACACGCCGCCTTTAAGAACGGTAACACTCACCACAAGGGTCTGTGGCTTCATTCTTGAAGTCAGTGAGACCAAGAACCCACCAATTCCAGACACAATATCTTACTAGAGAAGTTTTAATTTTGCTTTTTTTCAGATATCTCAGGGATTCATCACTCTGGAATCAATGTTTACATTAATTTCTTGGCTTAATAACTCCTGCACCTGTGAGCAATGAAAATTTGCACTGCATGTTGGTACATGGTATAGGCTTGGGATTTGGATTTTTTTTTAACTGTAGACTTTTATCTCTCTACTCGACCCCGTAATAGAGATAAACATCCTGTGCCTTACCATTTACTTTTCTGAGCCTGTGGCAAGAAGTTTGAAGTTTGTTGGGACACCTTTTCATCAAGGAGGCAACTCTTCCAGGGTTCCAATTTTGGCTGGAATCTTATTTTCATGGTTTTACCTTGAGAAGCACAAGGACACATTTCCTGTTCTCTATTCTGACCCCTAGCTTGGGATAGTGCCCTATCCAGGTTTGATTCCTGGATTCTATCTTCTACCATGTCCACTCACAAGCATAGCACTCTGGCTTCTGTTCCTCATGATTTCCTTAAAAAAAAAACCCCTAACATATAGTAAAGTTGGCATTTTTGAGGTTAAAGTTCTATGAATTTTAATACATACAAATTTGTGTAATTAGGATACAGAGCGTTTCCATCATGGCAAATTTCCTCATCACTTCTTGCAGCCAGAGATTTATTTTAAGTTCAGCATTGTATTCACTTTTTACGTTGTCATTTATGTATTATTTCTATGTATGTGTTTTAGGAATGGGAGCCGGTTAACTCAGTTTGCCATGTTTTCAGGACCACGAGGTGGCCCGTGCCCATTCTAACCAAAACGCTCATGGTAGTCATCAACAAATAATCCAATCATCTCATGTATTAGTCAGGGTTCTCCAGAGAAACAGGCCTATAGGATGTGCAAATGAATATATACGAAGGGGTTTTATTTAAGAAATTGGCTCATACAATTACAGAGGCTGGTAAGTGCAAAATCTGTAAAGTAGGCTGTCAGGTTGGAGACCCAGGAAAGAGCTGATGTTGCAGTTCAAGTCTGAAGGCCATCTGTTTCAGAAGTCTGTTTCCTCAGGGAGGTCGGGCTTTTGTTCTATTCAGGTCTAGAACTGATGGGATGAGGCCCATCCACATAAGGCAGGGCAATCTGCTTTACTCAAAGTTATCCAATTTAAATGTTAATCTCACCCCAAAACGCTCTTGCCCAAACATCCAGAATAATGTTTGATCACATATCTAGGCACCAAGGCACAGTCAAGTTGACAGATTAAAATTAAGCATCACAAGTCTGTCCCTTGTCAACTTGGCACCCGTATGCATCTTCTTAAACCATACTTAATCATAAAAATAAAGATAATAACAGGGTCACATTTCCACCCAACATGATACAACTATCTCTTTTTTTGTTTGTTTTTTGAGATGGAGTCTCATTCTATTGCCCAGGCTGGAGTGCACTGGCGTGATCTCAGCTCACTGCAACCTCCACCACCTGGTTGAAGTGCTTCTCCTGCCTCAGCCTCCCAAGTAGCTGGGATTACAGGCACCCACCACCATGCCTGGCTAATTTTTTTGGTATTTTTAATAGAGGTGGAGTTTCACCATGTTGGCCAGGCTGGTCTTGAACTCCTGACCTCAGGTAATCCTCCTGCCTCGGCCTCCCAAAGTGCTGGGATTACAGGCGTGAAATACAACTATCTTACATGTAAGTGAAAATGTACTATTACTTTCCCCAGAAGAGGATTCAAAGTCCCTGGGTGTTGCCTACTCTTCTTGATATCTCAGAACTTAAATACTTTGATAAAGACAAGCTAAATACTATGATATATATCTTATGTTAGGTGATAAAGGGATAAGAGTAGGAAGAAAACAAAGATGTTTGATACATACACATGTAACAAAACAAGGAAGAAATGCTCATGTGAATGACAGTCCTTATTTCTGTAACGGGTCATGTGGCTGTAGCTGGTATTTATAACTGCCTTCTTCCACTACCTATTCCATGTTCCCTTTGTTCTCATCAAGCACCTTAGCTTGTTATAGTTATTTATAGTTCTTTACCTGAAAACAGGGGTGGGGATGACATGCAAATCCATCATTCCTGAAGAGTCTGGGCCAATCATAGCCCAGCCCAGATTGGATTATTGTAGTTTTCCATTGACTTTAATCACAGGACATTGTAATAACAAGAAATGCCTTAAGGGAACTCCTGAATTCCCTATGTAGTCTTCATTACCTCCATTGTGGGATAGCAGTCTTATTTCTCCCTGGTAGTCAGAGTCAACCACCCTAGCTGGTATAGCAACACCCTTCATTGTCTGTTGATTTAGAGGCATAAGGATCCCAAAATGGCTGCATGTCAGAATCATTACTGTGATCCTGGTTGAACTAAAACCTCTAGGCTAGCAGAGCATAAGGTCACAGGGACAGAAAACATTTTGCTAGTGAGTCAGTAGGAGTAATAATGATGCCACTCCATTACCATCCCTTGATTCCTGGACCCACGAATCTTGGCTGTGAGTACTACACATCCAGTAGTACTATATATTTGATACTGATTTAAAGTGTATACAGCCTTACAGAGAACCTTGCCCCAGCCCTGCAAGATATTGCCACCTAGATGGCACGAAACTGTAAGGCCTACCTGTAACAGAGTCTTCAAAAGGCCATACCAGTGTTCCATCAAGCCAGCTTCTTAAGAATGTTGGGGGACATGGTAAGACCAGTGAATTCCCTGAGCATGGGCCCATTGCCACACTTGATTTGCTGTGAAGTAATTTCCTGGATCAGAAGCAATGCTGTGTGGAATACCATGATGGTGGATAAGGCATTCTGTAAGATCACAGATGGTAGTTTTGGCAGAAGCATTACGTACAGGGAAAGCAAATCTGTATCCATAGCAGAGTCTTTTTATTTCTCCTAGCACATAATGTTCTGGGTCAATCCTCCTTTCTAAAACAGTATACAAACATAAACACAGCTTATTGACTTGTTGCAGGTACCATAAAAAAAAAACTGGCGATATAGAAAGACCATGAAAGAATTAACGGTATTTAAAAACTAGAACAAATTTAATAACCCTTTATATAAATTTGCTGCATCCACAAAAGTATGGAAACTCTCACATTCCAGATATCGACCTGAGTTACAGAAGTTAAAACCTCTCCAAATACATCCGCAATTTTCCCTGGTACTAAACACAGTCATCTTCTAGAAAGAAACACCAGTGACCCATATTTTAAACTAAAGCACACACTGCTTTTTGTAAAAAAGCAAAGTCATTTAAAGCAGCTAATTAAAATACCATTTAAGCAATTGCAATGGGTAACAGGATCATAAAATCATTAGTAAAGTAGAAGTTTGTCACTGAAGCTTCCACATGATCTTATAGACTAGAAGTAGACTGGTCAGGCTTCATAGACATCAGCTAAATGAAGGCACCAAACTCCATTAAGTCCTCAAATTTCAGTGTCTTATTTTTTTCTGAGCACCACTTGAACAAGAAAGAAAAAGCAATGGTAAGAGAAATATACCATGACCTATGATAGGGATTAGTTTGAAATTTTAGCCATAAAAGCTTAGTGTTGGTTTTTTTTTTTATATATAAGCCATCTAGGTCAAATACTTACTGAATACTTATATATGCTTGTGCTTTGCTGGCCATTCTGGGGAAGGATAAAAGAGGTATTCAATGCTATGAGATGCTTCAGCCTAATTGAAAAGACTTGGACAATTAAAGCTCAGGGCAGTGAGTATGACAGAGTACCAATTAGATGTGAGAGGTAGTGACTGCAGCAGGTCTCAGGGAACTGTGAGATGCTGACCAATAGCACCCTACCCTTAGCAGCTATTCACAGCAAGGATGAATTCACAACCATAAATAAATTATGTATTGTTTGGTTCTAATTTGGATAAAATATTTTTATAACTTAAACTACCCAGTCGTCTGTGTTGCCTGGAACAAGAACTTCCTAGGAGACCTAGGGATTCTGCCCTGCTTCAATTGGAGGCCTAACGATTCTGCCCTGCTTTAATTATAAATTCCATGCCCCATGGAGTTCTTATTCTTAAACCTGTAAGTCCTGGCCTAGACACTCCCAGGCAGGTGGTGAACAGTGTGAAAGGACAGGCTAGCAAAGAGCCTCTGCCCTGGGAGCAGCACATATCTTGGTGCAGCCTTCTTGCCAGTGCTATTCTCCCTAACTTTGAACTTCCAAAGTCCCTCTGCCTAGGTGTTCCAGCTATACCTGATCCTTTTACATTTCCTGTTCTCTGGATGGTACTTGCCTGACTGCTGGGGTTGGCCTCCTGTTTCCAGTTCCATCTACTTCCTTCCATGTCCTTCACGGCTTCTCTGACCTGTCATGCCAACAGATTGCTCATGTTGGTAGAGCTCTGAATCCTAAACAGCCGCTCTGAAGCCCGAATTCACTCTATTCTGGATGATTTCACTCTTGATCTGGAAAAGGAAGAAAAGCCTTTAAGTGATTGTCCTCAGAGGTACTGTGTTGGTGTTCTGCTCTGCTTATGCTTTCAGTGTGGCTGTGCCTCAGGCTCCTGGCTGCAGCCCATTTCTTTTCTGACCTCCACTCTCTCTCCCTGGATAATCTCATTCCCCTATGCCTGTAAGCTTCATCTTTCCTCTGATGAATCCCCAGTCCCTCCTCCAGGTTTTAGAGTATCTGAGCTGGCCAGGGACCTAAGCTGCAAGACACAGAGGCTAAGAAGCACTAAAGTAAATTATCAAAGAGATACTGTGTAGCTCCCAGAGTTGTTCGAAAAACTGGAGAACAAGACATAGAAAATAGGCTGGAAGAAAGGGAGGCAGAGCTAAGCCACAGCATTTGTCCAAGGAGGTCCCTACTGCCCCAAACACTGGACACTGCAGTTTTTTCTGCCAGTGTTACTCCTTGGGAAATGGGTGTTGTTGCCACCTCCAGAATGAATTCTCCACTGACCTTGCTTCTTTGAGCAACTTGCTCCTAATTCAGACTCTCAGATGGGTGCATCTGATTGGCCAAACCTAGATCATATGTACATATCCTAGCTGCAAGGGGGCCAGGAAAACAAAAATCTGGCCTTTTAAGATTTTATCTTGGGATATGGGCTGTCCCTCATCAGGATGCATTCAGTGGGGAATTTTCCATCTATCCAAAGCAGATGACATTGGACAATAGAAATAAGTGAGAGAGAACGGGAAAGCAAAGAATGGAAAGGAAAGGAAAAAAGCAAACGTCCACCACAGAGACATGTTTTCAATTGCCCACTGTACAGCTTTACTAGATCTCCTACAAATACCTCAAACTGTGTGTCCAAAAGTGAGCCCTCCATCATTTATCCCCAATGTATTCCTCCTCCTCCCTTTTCTTTCTTGGTATCTGATTGTTTCCTCATTCATCCAGACACTCAAGCCCCTAAACTCAGTTATTCTCCCTCCCTTCTAATGACTCTGGTCATCAAATGCTTTGGATTACATATACTTTATGTTTCTAAAATACATCTCTTTTTCTGAAAGGTCACTGCCATTCCTTCAGGTCCAACACTCATCAGCTTTTGTCCAGATGAGCACAGGAGCTCCCTACTATTCTCCCAGCCTCTAACATTGCTCCATGGCACTTGTCACAGTTGCAATTGCATTTGTTATGGGATTATTTGATTGTCTGCTCCCCATCATCCTCTTGTTCTACTTGATTCTGCCTTCTTAATGCCAACTGTTTGGTTATCTAACAGTAGAACAGTGAGAGAACCATCTCTAAATAAATGGAATTAGGCTTTTTTATTAGAATCTCAGATGACTACCTTCTGCCTTTTCTCACCCTGAGAATTGTGACTATGGAGTCACAATGTTCCCCTGTAAACCTGACTCCTAGAAAAAAAGTAAACTGAAAGGAAACAAATGAGAGGCTAAATACATCAAATTTCTTCTCAGGTCATCCTGAGTTCACTAGACCTGGAATGGAGCATGGTGCTTATTCTCACTGTTGAGTTAGAAGTGTAATAACTAGTCTGTTAGATGGTGCCCAGTGGGCCACATGTCTTAGTATGTATCCTTTTCTCTTCTCTCCCGCATTGAACCTGGACTGGACCTGTGACTCTCTTTAACCAACAGAACTTGGCAGAATCTAGTGCTGGTCCTGGAACTAAGTCTTGAGAAGACCTGGAGGCTTCCACTTCTGCGCTTTTGGAAATTCTGAGCTTATGTGTTAGAAGAGTAGCTACCCTTCTGGAGACACTACATGGAAAGACCTCATGAAGAGGCCATATGGAAAGGGAGAAGCCTTGTCCAACCATCTCCACCAAGGCCCCAGGCATATGAGACAGCCAACTTGGACAATCTGGTCCTGTTGAGCCCCCAGATGCCCACAGTCTCAGTTGGCAACATGTGGAGCAGAAGAACTGCCCAGATGAGCCCAGTCAACCCAGTGGATCATGAGAATAAGGAAATGGTTTTTGCTTAAAGCTTTTGCTTTGAAGTGGTTCCTTATGCAGCAGTAGATATCTGAAACAGGGGGCATTGATTAGGTATGTGGTCTTCTTTAATTATTCATTTAACTGAACTCCACTTCCAGGCATTTAGTATGTTCTTCTCTGGGTTGATATTAGCTATTGAATGCAAAACCCCTCTAGTTCACAATCAGCACAAGTCTTTGATTTTTTGTGTTAAAAGGTGAACTCATTTGACGGCCCTTATCAATATTTGAAGCCCAGAAAAGCACATACATAACAAAACCAGAGCTTCAGGCTATAAATGGAATTGGCTCGATTCTTCTTGCTGTTTTCTGCATCAGCCTTAGCATGGCACCATTACTGTGATCCATGAGATAGCTGTTTAGGGCCCTGAAATAGGTTGATCTGAAGTTCCCTTGGCAAGGAATAAAGACAATAATAGGTAGAAGGATGAAGAAGTTTTAATTTAGAGAAATTTTACGAAGTAAGAAGGAAAATAAAAGAAAGCCACCAAATTGAATAATGTCCATCGTGTTTAAAGATGCTAATTCAACCCACTGGCACCAGGGAATGAATCTTATCTTGTGTTGACATTCCTCCTTACATAAAGTAGATTTGTCACTGGGAAGCAGCTGTCTGGCCAGGAACTGTGTCTCCCAGCACCCTCTGCATCTAGGTGTGGCCATATGACTAGTACTTACCAATGGAATGTCAGTGGAAGTGACATGTGTCACAATGAGCCATGGCTTTTAAGAAGTCATTATTTCTTTTCCATGTTCCCTTTCCCATTACGCTGGCTGGATATAAGTGACGTCAAGGCCCTAGGGGATGGCAGAACTCCCAACTGGAAGAAAGCTGGATGTCTGAGTCATGGCAAGGAGAGCCATTCACCAACTAGGAAACCACCTAGAAATATTCCACGGGAGAAATAAACTTTTGTTGTATTTGAGCATTTCAAAACTTGAGGTTTATTTGTTGTAGCAGCTAGCATTTCCCTAATGAATATAGTTGTTCACTTATTTGAAAATTCACATAGATTTTTCATAGAGGAGATCATTACTAGTTCTCAAATTATGGGGGAAGTTCATTCATTTTCCTTCACCTCTGTTCTTACATCTATAAAATAGGGCTAATGCTCTGTATCTCCAAGGATTGTTCTCATACCAAATGAGACACTATGGTATTCACAATAAATGAGATACTATAGCATCTCATTTATTGAACATTACCATAAACCAGGCCCCATACAAAGCACTTTACTTACCTTATCTCATTGAATCATCCCAATAACCCTATGAAGTAATTTCAGTTAGCCTCCATATTTCACACATGAGAAAACAGAAGCTTAGAGAAGTTAAGTACTTGTCCCATGTTACACAGCTAGTCATGGCAAAGCTAGTAATTGAACACAGGCAGCCTGACTTCAGAGGCCACATGCCCAGCACCAGGCCTCTCTGACTAGGACAATATAGAGCACCCAGCATGGAGCCTGATACATAATAAATGAACAATAAACACGAATTTTATTTTCCCTCCACTTTAAAGAAAGAGACAATACAAAACCTAAGTGTAAACATATACATTTTTGGTTAAGTGCACAAAATACACACATACACAAATTTACACAACCTTCACTTTATTCACAGATATTCAGCTAGTATGTTTAAACTAGAAGTAAAACTAGAATTTCCTGGAGTTCATGGACAGCACTGCTGTACAACATACGTATGTCATCTCAACCAAGAAGGTTATTTTGTGCTCATAGCCCAGCTGCAGCTGCATGCTTCAAAGAAGCAGCAAGAACACTGAAGAAATGAATCCCAACATGACTAATGCATTTTAAAGTTGCTTGGGAAACATTCATGTTATTGATCTGCTGCAGGAAAACTGACAGAAAACCTAGCTCAGGGATGGACATTACTGCAGGAAGTGCAGGAACGCTGGGTCCCTAAAGTCTTTCTCATTTCATTTAATATACCACATATTTCTTGAAGCAAACTAGTTTAAACACCTAGTCTGAAGTATATCTTAGAAATAGACTGAACTTGATAGTTTTGGTCATGCAGCACTTTGTATACCTGAAGTACATTTTAAAAAATTACAAAACCATAATGGGAATGCTAGTGCTTTCTCTAAAGTCCTATCAACTATTATTAGATTGTCTATAGAACCCAAGCTCAGAGTGCTTTTTCAAAGAAGGTGCAGCAATTCTCCCCATTCTAATTGTCATACCAAGAGTAATCTGTCTTCTGGGCTTTGGAGCTGCTGAACCACTTTATTCTTTTGCCTGAAGTTTCATCAAGGCAATATGCTTAATCAATGTTTGCTGATGTTTATGGTCTAATGCCTACTGACAGCAGGTGCAAAAAGAAAAAAAACGCAAAGTGAATCCCCATTTGCATAAAAACCTTCCTTAAATTCACCAGCATGCTGTTTTGCTGTAATTTAGTAGACAGGTGATTTTTCATGGCACCTTCATGAGTTGCTTTCTCCCCTGTCGCTGGCTCCATTTCTCTACCTGCTGTTCCCAGAAGCTGTGGTCTTATTTATGCCACATGTGGTAGCCCCTTTCAGACTATCTACTCGGCTCGTTGATCAACTCTCCTTAGTGCTTGATTTTCATATTCTGGTCCAGGAAACAGAGTCTATCCCTGAGTAATTTAGAAGCTGTTGCTAACTTATGTGTTAAGCCATGCCAAAGGTGGGCTATGGGATTGTACAGGCATACCTCAGAGATAGGCGTGTTTGGTTCCAGACCACCACAATAAAGTGAGTCACATGAATTTTTTTGTTTCCCAGCACATATAAAAATTATGTTTACATTATATTGTAGTTTATTAAGTGTGCAATAGCATTATGTCCAAAAATATATATTTACACCTTAATTTAAAATACTTTATTGATTAAAAAATGCTAACAATCTGAGCCTTCAATGAGTCATAATCTTTTTGCCAGTGAGGGGTCTTGTCTCCACGTTGATGGCTGCTGACTGATCAGGGTGATGTTGCTGAAGATTGGCGTAGCTGTGCCGATTTCTTAAAATAAGAAAACAAGAAAGTTTGCCACACCAGTTGGCTCTTCTTTTCATGAAATATTTCTCTGTAGTATGTGATGCTGTTTGATAACATTTTACCCACAATAGAATTTTTTCAAAACTGGAGTCAATCTCTTTAAACCCTGCCACTGCTTTTTCAACTAAGTTTAGATAATATTCTGATTCCTTTGTTGTCATCTCAACAATGTGCACAGAATCTTCACCAGGAGTAGATTCCATCTCAAGACACCATTTTCTTTGCTCATCCATAAGAAGTAACTTCTCATCTATTGAAGTTTGGTCATGAGATTGCAGCAATTCAGTCACATCTTCAGGGTCCGCTTCTCATTCTTGTTCTCTTGCTATTTCCACTGCATCTGCAGTTACTTCCTCTACTGGTCTTGGGCTCCTCACAGTCATCCACAAGGACAGAAATCAACTTCTTCCAAGCTCCTGTTAGTGTTGATATTTTGACCTCCTCGCATGAATCATGCATGTTCTTAATGACATCTAGAATGGTGAATCCTTTCCAAAAGGTTTTCAATGTACTTTGCCAAGATTCATCAGTGGGATCACTACTTGTGGCAGCTATAACCTTACAAAATGTATTTCTTAAGTAATAAGACTTGAAAGTTGAAATTTCTCCTTTCAACTGGGCTACAGAACGGTTGCTGTGTTGGCAGTCTTCAAAAAAACATTAGTCGCTTTGTACATCTCTATCAGGGCTCTTGGGTGACCAGGTGCATTGTCAATGAGAAGTAATATTTTGAAAGAAATCTTTTTTTCTGAGCACTAGGCTCAACATGGACTTAAAATAGTCAGTAAACCATGCTGTAAACAGATGTGCTGTCATCCAGGCCCTGTTGTTCCATTTATAGGGCACAGGCAGAGTAGATTCAGCATAATTCTTAAGGGCCCTACGATTTTCAGAATGGTAAATTGGCTTCAGCTTAATGTCACCAGCTGCATTACTCTCTTAACAGGAGAGTAAGCCTGTCTTTTGAAGCCAAGCATTTACTTCTCTCTAGCTATGAAAATTTTAGATGGCATCTTCTTCCATTAAAAGGTTATTTCATTTACACTGAAAATGTGTTTAGCAGTAGCCACCTTCATCAATGATCTCAGCTAGATCTTCTGGATAACTTGCTGCACCTTCTACATCAGCCCTTGTTGCTTTACCTTGCACTTTTATGTTGTGGTGACAGCTTCTTTCCTTAAACCTCATGAACCAAGCTCTGCTAGCTTCCAACTTTTCTTCTGCAGTTTCCTCACCTCTGTCAGCCTACATTGAACTGAAGAGTGTTAGGGCCTTGCTTGGGTTAGGCTTTGGCTTAATGGAATATTGTGGCTGGTTTAATCAGGTTTCCGGAGTACTCAAACTTTCTCCATCTTAGCAATAAGCCAGTTTCACTTTCTTATATCGCATGTGTTCACTGGAGTGGCACTTTTAACTTCCTTCACGAACTTTTCCTTTGCATTCACAACTTGGCTAACTGGCACAGAGGCCTAGTTTTTGGCCTAGCCCAGCTTGCTACATGCCTTCCTCATCAAGCTTGTTTCTAGCTTTTGATTTAAAGTGACAGATATACGACTCTTCCTTTCACTTGAACACTTAGAGGCCATTGTAGGGTTATCAACTGTCCTAATTTTAATATTGTATCTCAGGGAATAGGGAGGCCTGAAGAAAGGGGGAGAGATGGGGAAACAGGAGACAGACAGGGAAGCGTACACAGCATTTATCAACTAAGTTAGTTCACTATCTTTGGCGCTTGGTTTAAGGCACTCCAAAAATATTACAACAGTAAAATCAAAGGTCCCTGATCATAGATCACCATAACACATATAATAACAATGAAAACATGTGAAATATGCCAAGAATTACCAAAATGTGACACAGACACGAAGTGAACACATGCTGTTGGAAAAATGGTGCCAACGACTAGATGCAAGGTTGCCACAAACCTTCAATTTGTTAAAAAAAAAAAAAGCCATATCTGCAAAGCACAATAAAATAAAAATGAAGCACAATAAAACAAGGTATGCCTGTATCTTTTCAGAGACCTCAGAATAGCTTCACTGACCCAAACAATCTATTTCCAATGGTAAACGATGGAAGGGAACTTAACCTGGGGAAGTCCATTAACCTTAATGATAGTCACTTAGCTAATTACCCTTCAATGTGCATCTAACTATAGCCTTGTCCTCATTATTATTTATTTATTTATTTGCTGAAGCAAGGGAGACGAGTGGCTCACCTTTCTGCTCCCCATTAGGGAAGGGTAGAGGGTAGCTGATAAACTGAAGACAGTGTACAGTGCTTCAGGCAGGCATTTTTTCACTTTGGCTTCTTTATTTCAGTTGACCTTAGATTCTTTTAGGCTAAGGTGACAGTTTATTATCCATTTCTGTTAAAGGAGGAAAAAGGAGAAGAGCTTGGCCTCTTAGAAAAACTCTTATTGATTCTCTGGGTATATTAGTGTTTCCATGTCTACTCCTGTCCTGCCAATATGCAGGGTTGCATTGAAGATCATGCAAACTTGAACGTTGGTTTTAAACGTTAAAGTAGTATTCAAAGTTAAGGCATTACTTTATCATGCAGAACTGTTAAAATTTTGGTAGCACCATGCATTGACAGCAGACTGCTTTCAATCTCAGGGAGCTACAGTTAAGGCAGCAAAATAGAACCACAACATTAAATGACTGTTTAGTTTGCTCTTTCTTGAGGCGGGGAAAAACACACCAACTGCCTTAAACAGAAGCACTTCACAGACTCCCTGAGGACATGATACACATTTGAAAACAACTGAGCTGTGAATGCACCACTGCTTCTCCACCTGTGTGGCTTCTCCCTCTACCACACATTATTTCTAAAACACTATAGGAAGATCTTGCTAAATCAGCTTTAAAAAATAATTTGTAAAAAAGAAAAAGAGATGGGGGTGGAAACCAAGTCCTTCAGGGGGTTCAAAGGCTAGGCACAGAACGACAAGGAAAGAGAATTAAACAGTCATGTGAGAGAAATCTCAAAACAAGATGCTTCAGAACCAATAGAAATTCAAGATCAATTGTGTCAGCAGATCAAAGACAAAACCCAGCATAGTGAAGAGTATTAACTATCACCAGGGGAGACGCATCCTACTTACTAGAGTGAAACAGACACTTCATTCCTTTAAGGTGATAAGACTGGCTTTTGAGTAAAGATCAACCAAACTGAGCAAAGCAGTTACATTTTCCCAGAAGACTGTGGTTAGGAACTGAAGAAAAGGTAAATTCGCTTTATAAAAAGCATTCTAGACAGCTTAGTTACCAGAAAATTTAGAGGCAAGATTTCAGCCTCCCTGTTAGAGGAGCTATTGTATCTAAACAGGGTCTACATCCCCTTGGCAGGTATTTTGTAGGAAGATTTCCTCTGACTGTGCTTTAGTGAGTGGCCCTTGCTGTTTATCTGGCAGGTACGCAAAAAACCTGTTCCTCAATTTTAATTTAGCAGACTTAAATAAATGTATTGTTGGCTAAGAATCAGGAGCATGGCGTGATGGTAACAGTCAAGGTAGAAAGACTTGGCAGGAACTACTGGACAGATTTGTCCAGACTCTATTTAGAGACCTGCAGGAGATGGAAAGTGATAGCCTGCCAGTGCTCTGTCTAGCTACCAGGAGTCTGTCTTCATCCCAGTACTGGAATACTTAAAACAATGCTTGAAATGAACCATACTGTTCATGCAGTGCCAATAATATGCATACCTAGAAAAAGAAAAAGGTAACCAAGTATAACTAAAACTGAAGTCTTCTGAATGTCTTTTTGGTTAAGATAAGAAAGAGTGCTCTCTTACCAAGATATGATAAGTACCCATATTCCTGATGGCCCATAGTCAATAGTAAAATAATTCTCAATTCTAAGGAGCAGATGGTGTAAACAGAGATAAAGTATCATGAATGGCAAGTGTGATTAAGCAAATGATTCAAAATGCAACGGAACTGTCATATAGTGGTTATCAATGTTGATATTCGCTATATAGCAGTTCCATTGCATGTTCTAATAGATGAAGATAGAGAAATGGGACAATTTGGCTATTAATTGAATATTTGTGTGGGCTGGGAAATTATTGTTATTGTGAAGTAAACTATCATTGCCATGGGATACATGAGAAAACGGAACCACAGAGGAGTAAGTTCAGCCGATTTGTTCTAAGGGATGGGTAGGTGTGTCTGGAATGATAATCCAGCTTCGGATATGTTGATTATCTCATTGTAACATAGTGCCTACCACTGCTAAGTCCATGTCAGGAATGTTTATCACAGACACAGTCTCATAAGTTCATAAATAGGTTGATTTGGAAAATTATCTCTGTGAGATTCCAGACAGATTGTCCTTCCTGGTCCCCTCCCCAGATCTCTCAGTTGATAGAGTTTAGGCAGAGGTTGGATGAAAAACCTTAAGATTTCTGATTAAACTTGGCATTCACATTAATTTCTTTGGCTTGAATTATAACTTGGAACAATTTCTTTGATAGAGTTTGTATTCCACTCAGAGCAAAGCGTCTAACATACTTCTTACCTGTTGAATGAAGACACCAAAGAGATTAAATGAACTGATAAGCTAATTTACTTACTCTCAAAGTATTTTTAAATCTCCCAGTTGGATTGTGGATGCATCCACTGCTTCTTGAAGTGCTTTACATTTTTGCTTTATATTCTGAGACTATATTATTATATGTGAACAAATTGAGTGAGCCTGCGCCTCTAGACTGTGAACTTCACAAGCGCTTCTCAGTGCCCGCTGTGGGACAGGACAGCTAAAGCAGGCTGGAGTTAGGCATTTCTCTTCCCCCAGGTTAACTTCTGATAAAACCCCAGCAGGTTAGAGTCTGGTTAGAGTTTCTCCTGAGAGCAGGCCTTGTTAAGAACAGAGTGCTTCTGGCATATTTCCAAAGCATTCCTTTTCTCCTCCCATTACCGGAAGCATGAGGGGGATTTTCCTTTGATACTTACTATGAGAACCTGATCAAGCCCCGGGAGATAAAACTCACAAAAGTATGAGAACTTCTCTATGACTGGGTTTCTCTGGAATTGTTTTTAACTCTCAGACTTGTCCGCACATAGCCTGCAGCAATTTGACAATTACAGTTCAGGATTTCCTACCCAAGGACTGGTTTCCGAGGCAGTTGCCACCAAGTCTTTGGTAAGTCTTGAGTACGCACGCACATTTAAAATAATTTTTTCTTTCTGGTGAATGGAATATTTTATCTTTATAAAGTATCCCTCTTCATCTCTAATAATGCTTTTGCCTTAAATTTTACCTTTCTAATGTAGTCACAGTATTTTTATTTTGGTCAGTGTTTGGATTTTTTTTTCCATTGTTTTGCTTTCAATCTTTCTATATGCTGATTTTTTAATGTTATCTCTTATAATCATATTTTTTTTGTAAATTCTAGCTGCTGACCTTTGTCTTTTAATGGAAACATTCAGTTCATTGAATTGTTGCTGTGTTAGGAATTAAATCTACCATTTTATTATATTCTTGTTATTTCCATCTTTCTTGCCATCTTTTAGATTGATTAGAGTAGGTTTTATTATTCTGTTTCTCACCCTGCCCCTGGCTTGGTGGCTGTTCTGATTATCTGTTGTTACATAACAAACCACCCCCAAACTTAATGACTTATAACAACCATTTTAGTTTGGTCATAATTTTGTAAGTCGGGAACTCAAGGAAGGATTTGGTTGGGCAGGTGATTTCTGACCCACATGGCATGGCTGTGGAATGAACTTCTAAGATGGCTTCTTTACTCATATATCCAGGCCATGGTGCTCTTTGGCCAGTCTCTCACTCCCTACCTTCCACTCACTCCACATTGTGACTCATCTTGTAGAGTCTCCCCACGTGGCTTGTTCTTCTCACTGCACAGTTATTTAAAATACAGTCATCCCTTGGTAGCTATTGGGGATTGTTTCTAGGACCCTCTGCATATAGCAAAATCCAAAGATGCCTAAGTCCCTTTTATAAAATGACATAGTAGTATATGCATATATTAAGCACATCCTATCATACACTTTTAATCATCTCTAGATTATTTATAATACCTAATACAATGTAAATGCTGTGTAAATAGTTGTTATACTGTATTGGAAATAATGACCAAAAAAAGTTTTTACGTGTTCAATACAGGAGCAACAATTTAGATTTTTTTCAAATATTTCCGATTTGCAGTTTGTTGAATCCATGGATGTGGAACCCACAGATACAGAGGGCTGACTGTAGTCACATTTACATGAAGGCTGGCTTCCATGAGGCAGAAGTAGAAGCTGTTAGACTAGTTTATGGATTTCTTGGAATTGACACAGCATCACTTTTGTCATAGTCTTTGTCATATACTTTGTCACAAAGAAGTGACAGAGGCCACCCAAATTCAGGACAGTAGAGAAATAGTCCATCTCTTTTTAGGAGAGAGGCAATATCACATTGCCAAAAAACACGTGGGAAGATGGATATTGCTGTGGCCATACATCTGCCACTGATTATACATATACGAAATTATATATTTTTTAACTGTTTTTGTTTTGTTTTGCTGCTTGCCTAGGGGTGGAAACACATGTACTGACTTATTATGGTTTAGTATACATTAATACTTTTACGTCTTACTGGCCAATGAAAAGATCTTAGAACACTTTAAATCTCTCCATTCCCACATTTATGACATTGTTTTTATGTATTTTAATTCTGCATTTAATTAGAATCACACCAGAAATTATTACCACTGTTTTATGCATCAATATTCATTTAGATTTTTCCACATATTTGCCCTTTGATTGCTTTTCATTCTTTCCTACATCTTTGAGCTTCCAACTGGAATCATTTTCATTGTATGTCCTTTAGTGTTTCTTATAATGTGTGTCTCTCAGTCACAAATTAAGTTTGTATCTTTTTTGTATATTTCACTTTCATTTTTGAAATTCTTTTTACTGATTACAGATTTATATTTTGCAGGTATTTTGAGGATATCATTCTATCATTCTATTGTCTGTTGACTTTCATTGTCTCTGTAGAGAAGTGTGATGTAAATCTAATTGTTGCTTTGAAGCTCCTTTGGCTGCTTTTAAGATTTTTCTTCTTTCTTTCTCTTCCTTCCTTCCTTCCTCCCTGATTGTTTGTTTGCTTGCTTGCTTTTAGTAATTTTGTCATTATATGTCTTGTGATTTTATATTGAATTATTCTGCTTGACATTTTTGGAGTTTCTTGAAAAGGAGGCTTCATGATTTTCACTATTTTTTGGAAAATTATCAGCCATTATCTCTTTAAATATGGTTTGTGTCCTTTTCCCTTTATCTTATTCTTCTGGTACTTCCAGTACATGTATTTTAGATCTTTTTCACTGAACTCCTATCTCTTACACTCTTTCTTATATTTTCTATCCTTTTTTGTTTCTGTGTTTCATTCTGGATATCTTCTTCTTCCGGTTCATGAATTCCCTCTTCAACTCTATCTAGTGTAAAATTAAGCATGTAATGAGTTTTTAATTTTAATTATTGTATTTTCCAAGTTCTAGATTTTACATTTTATTCTTTTAAAATATAGTATCCAGATCCAACATGGGACTATTTATAATGTCTATTATTTCTCTTGGTTTTAAATTGCATGTTCTTTTTGGTTCATGTGCCTGATTATTTTTTGCCATCTACTGGTGATTATATATTTTAAGATATAGAAATAACTTGAACCATAAGAGGATTTACCTTTATTCTTGGAAGGCAACAAGGGACATGGCTATTCCTTAATCTTAATATAGGGATCGATATTATTTAAAGCTAGTCTTTAGTCCCAGTGAGGGCCAGATTATTCTAGTTCACCTTTGTTTCTAAGTTACAGCTTCTAGGGGTTCTAACAAAAATCATGAAAGTTTATTTGGGACCTTCCTCTTTCACGGTTCCTGGATTCCAATTTTTATTTACTTGATGAGGCTAACAAAAATCTCTGCTTGGCCGGGCATGGTGGCTCACACCTGTAATCCCAGCACTTTGGGAGGCCGAGACTGGTGGATCACCTGAGGTCAGGAGTTCAAGACCAGCCTGGCAAACATGGTGAAAACCCGTCTCTACTAAAAATACAAAAATTAGCCAGGCGTGGTGGTACACGCCTGTAATCCCAGCTACTTGGGAGGCTGGGGCAGGAGAATCACTTGAACCTAGGAGGTAGAGGTTGTGGTGAGCCAAGATTGTGCCACTGCACTCCAGCCTGGGCAACAGAGTGAGACTCCATTAAAAATATATATATATATATATATTTTTAGTGTTTGTATATAAATATATATATTTTTATATATTTATATATAAAATATATTAAATATAAATATATTTTTATATATTTATATATAAAATATATTAAATATAAATATATTTAATATATTTTATATATATATAAGCTTCTCAGTTTCTCAGATGACTTATTAAATTGTCAGTGCTCCCAGGAGATAGGCAGATTTAAGTGCTGAGCTTACCTCTCTGGTCTTTCTTTCTTCTGTATCTTTACCTCATAATTTTTCGTTGTTTTACTAGTTCCCTTGTGTTTTCAATTTTCCTCATTAGAGGGATGTTCCACATTACCGAGTCCAACATTGACAGAAACAGGAAGCCTAGTCTCAAATAATTTAATTATAAAACAAGTTTTGAATTTTACCTCATCCTCATTAGAACTGGGATTGAGTCAGAAAATAATGCAAATATTGAAATATATGCTAGTTTCCAGTTATTTTTTAAACACAATAGAATGTGTGAGGCTTAACTTTTCACAAAAGTCAAAGAAATCATAAACTGTTAAATAACAGATTGCCGCATTTTAAGTTCTTATACCATTCTCACCCACCCATGTTAAACCTTCCAATTTACATGATAAAATCAGCCTCTATTTCAAAATGAACTTTTATGCTTGCAGAGAGAAGCAGAAAATCACTTTCACAATCCAGAAAAGGTCAATTCAGCACCACAAATGGAAAGGACAATAACTGATAACTGCTTATAATGCTCACACCTCAAGTGAAAAGCAATATCTAAAGAATACATTTTATGTAATTTTAAAACATCTATTGAGCAATTCCTGGCTATAAGACAGTATGCTAAGTTCTATAGTTGATTCACAAAGATGAATGAGTCATAGTCTTTCCTATAGACAATTAAACATTTTTCAGAAATTTATAATTATCTATTATTCAAAGCAGAGTCCTACCTGATATTAAGATATATATTATAAAGGGATAGTACAATACAAAAGTGTGTTGCTTGTCAGGAACAGGCAAATGACCCAATGAAACAAAAAAGAAAGCCCATTAAAAGACTCATAATTCCCCGAAAACTTGGTATATAATGAGGTGACATCCCAAATCAATCTAGAAAGAAGGGGTTAGTCCATAAATTATCCTGGGACAAATGGCTTTCCACCTGAAAAACTGAAATTGATCTTGCACATCGAGTAGAATATATAAACCAAATGTAAAAAGTAAAATCACAAAGTTAATGAAAAAAATGAGAGAGAATGCCTTTGTGACTTAAATTAAGAATCTCTTAAATGAGACTTAAGAAAGCATAAACCCCCCCAAAAATTAATGGGTTTGTATCAATATTAAAGATTTCTGAATAACAACAGGAACCATCAATAGAGTTAACAGATGAGTAACCTTCTTTTTTTTTTTTTTTGAGACAGAGTCTTGCTCCGTCGTCCAGGCTAGAGTGCAGTGGCATGATCTTGGCTCACTGCAACCTCCACCTCCCGGGTTCAAGTCATTCTCCTGCCTCAGCCTCCTGAGTAGCTGGGACTATAGGCACGTGCCACCACACCCGGCTAATTTTTGTATTTTTAGTAGAGACGGGGTTTCACCATGTTGGCCAGGATGGTCTCGATCTCCTGACCTCGTGATCCGCCCGCCTCCACCTCCCAAAGTGCTGGGATTACAGGCGTGAGCCACTGCGCCCAGCCTACAGATGAGTAACCTTCTACGAAAAGATATTTATGGCATCTAAAATGGACAAATGGTTAATATACGAGTAATCCCTTATTCAAGTCTCTACCCAAATATTACCGCCTCAGAGAAGACTTCCTTGAGTTTCTGAACACCACTGCCTCCTTACTGTCTATTCCTTTAACTTACTTTATTTTTCTTCATAACACCTATCAAACCCCACCATCATATTATATGATTATTTGTTCATTGTTCTTTCCCTTCCCTAATAAATTCTAAGCTCTATGAGGTAAAGGGTTTTTATCTGTTTTGCTGAATTTATTGTCTTAGCACCTAGAACAATGCCTGACACACAGTACATGCTCAATAAAAATTTGTTAAAAGTGAGTGAACAAACTTCTGAAAATGGACAATCCCACAGAAAAGCATCAAAAGACAAGTATAGGCAATTCCAGGAGGGGGAAATCTAAATGGCAAATATATGAGGAGATGGTTAGTCTGACATCAAAAAATGTAAATGAAAAGAAGCTTGAGAAAGCATTCTATGTCCACCAGATGGGCAAAAATTCAAAAGTCAGAAAATAAAAAGGAAAGTGGGCAAGTGGAACCTCCTAAACACTGCTAGTGGGAATGTAAATTGGTACAGCCATTCTGGAAAGTCATCTGAAAGCATTCAATAAAACTGAGTGTGTACCTATCCTACAACCCTAATTACCCCACTCCTGGATGTATAACCAGAATAACTCTCACACTGATCCAAGAGGGGTAATGTATGCAGATGTCTATGGAAGCATTGTTTGAGGTAGCAAAACACAAGAAACACTCTACATGTACTTTAGTAAAAGACTGAAACAATATAATATGGCAAGTGTATTCAATGGAATATTATGCATCAGTCAGATGTAACAAACTAAATTTACACATAACACCATGGAAAGAGATGATTTTCGTTCCTTTTTCCTAATTAAAATAAAGTAATAGAATATTTTAAATACAATGTATTATCTAAAGCAGGTAGACAAAATAAATGGCTCTCTGATGATTACATAATTTTTCTGAGTCTGTGGCTCTTGGTAGGAAAAAGAGATTCCTTATTTCTCATAAATACTTTTTTTTTTTTTTAAGCAATTTTGGGAGCCTAACATCTACTCATCCTAATCAGTTTGTTTATATTCAGGAGACTTATTTTCATCTGCAAATTCTGGTCAGTTTTAGAATCTGTTTAATATCTACCTTGGGGAATGAAGGGCTATCCAGTGCTGTTTCTGGATCTTAATTCGCATCGTAGCTTTGAAATTGACCAAAATTTACTACTTCAAGGTCTCTCCAACTGGGAATGTTGTTAAAATGCAAATTTGGATTCATTAGATCTGGAAGGATCTGAGATTCCACATTTCTGAAAAGCTCTAAAGTATGGCTAATGCCATGGATTCTCAGACCACACTTTATGGAAGGGGTTGTTCTTAGGGAAGCTGAGATCTCACCCAGGGTCCAGGACAATCCCTAGATTTATGTACATTTAGCAGAAGATTGCTGAAGGGGCATCTGGGGAACTGTAATGTATGGCTTGCTCCCCAGTGTCAGAGTGGAGAAAGATGAACATGTTACTCTAAAGAGCTCCTGTGTAGGAGGTACTGATGCTGGCTCACACCTGAGCCAACTGCATGCATCTCATCCCAACTCCATGTTTAGTGATATCCCATTGGTATTAATAGCTTGAATCAATATTATTAATATTAATATCTTGAAATCAGTCTTGGGGTCAGTATTTACACTATGAAAATTGGCGAATGCTACAATTTAGGGCTCTCTCCCCAACCCTGCAGAGAGCCAGTCTACCAGTATACCACTCTGACCAGTATTCAGTAGGAAGACCACTACAGATGACCTTGGTGTGGACCCTGAACAGCACAAGTGGGAACTATAATTTCCCACCATGGTTTCTGGCTGTGATAAGAATCCAATTTTAGAAGAATCAAATAATAACCACCTCTGACAGAGAAACAGAGAGTTACATGGGAAAATAGAAAATAGGGCTTTAAAAAGAAAGTTCATTTCCCTGCATCCATGTTCCTCACTCCAAGCATGTGTAGGCCAACAGTAAAGGAACATTACACTTGCAGCAAGGGGTCTGCAGCAGGAGCTGATGAACTTTTAAAAACTAATTTATCATTTTAAGTATTCATATTAAAGTCAGGGAGGGAAAAATAGAGAAAATATATTATTTAGAACAGGAACACTTTCATTAAAGAATTAGTAAGTCTTTAGTGTTAGCTAAGAGCACAGAGGAATCAGTGCAGTAACTGGGTAGTTGAGTTCCTATTAAGAAATTCCTACTAAGAAATTGCTTCAACTTATATTTAATGGGTTTAGACAAATTCTGTGCATTTTGGGGGGCCATATTTTCCTAGCTTGTAAAGTAAGACTAAAAATAGCTTTCGCTCATCTCACCTCCTCACAAGTTCCATAGCATGTTCGGATAATAAATTAGGTTGAAATGAAAGGAAATATCTGAAAATGACTTTGATTTAGAAATAAATGCCTATGTACTAGTTATTATTACCTGCAGTCAGAGACTCATGTCTTCCTTGGGTAGATTCAGTCCTAATAAAGCCCAATTGGAAAGTATAGTAAGTATGTAAAAGAAGTAAAGGCTATGGAAAATCTCAGTGAGCCACCGCAGGAATGAGCAAAGAGACTGACTAACATCCCTCATCCCAGTGATGTGTTGTCATCATTGTTACACTCGTATATTACACAAAAAAGTCCTATATTGTAGCCACTAGCTGTGTAATTAATGTCTGTTCAGTGGCCAGCTCAGAGCTTTCATTGCTTCTTCTAGGCATTTATTAAATTAATATTTGCAAACATTTTAGGAGGTTGAACTTTGAGATGCCTTTTCAAGGAACCAGTCTTGTCGCATACAATTTATATTCAGATTCAAAATTATAGAAAAACAGCAGTTACAAGAGGCATAAAATATAATCTTAAGTTTGCTAAAAGTAAAAGTAAATGGTAATCATATGTGCCTTCAAAAATATGGGAGACTATTTAACAAATTATTTCTATGGCTCTCTCAGGATGCTGGGATTATGGATGATACTGATTTTCTTTTATATATTTTGCTTCTTTTTCTAAATTTAAAAAAATAAAGATTTATTATCAGAACAAAAACCCACACTCTTTTTTTTTTTGGGGGGGTCAGTTTTCCATGTTTAAATCTGACACTTTCAACAACATTTCATAAGACCTCAGATTTATAAGGCAACACCTTCAGAAAGAGTTAGGGCATGTAATTTGATTGTTCTTCCGTACTGCCAGAGAATTTTATATCTGGGATATATTTTGAAGCATCAACCAAAGCTTGTAGAGCCCCACAGCTCTACAAGAATCTTTTGCTTAAATGATGAATTGACATTTTAGAATAAGCTGATTTGTCGAGTCACAGTTGAAAGTGAAGATTTTCTATCTCACTCTCCAGCACTTCGTCTTCTGGTTCATTCTGCTTCTTTATGTTCCTAAAATCCTATAACTTGCACAGGCATGGCTTGCCAGCTGGAACTAGAGTTATGGCAAACTAAGCATTGACATCATCTGGCCAAACACGGAGCCAAGGAAATGAACATGCCTAATATATGTGTATCCTGATTTACTTTGGAACACTATTCTATGGCTCAGAGAAAGTCAGTTGTACTTTTCCACATTACATCCCCAAACCCACATACCACTGGCCAAAGAAGAGAGTGTTACAAATGGTAAGAAAAGACAGGAAAATCTACCATATCATATGTACTCTGAACTGTCTGATTAGGGAAAGATCATGTCTTTGGTATTATGTTTAGAATATTTTAATTCCAGAATTTCCATTCTAGACTATGTGACTTCACCTGCTTGTAATTTGCATTTTACGAAAAGAATCTGTAGCCCCTTAGGAGACATTACTTCCTTAATCCTCCCTATGGTCCTCTGGGAGAGATGGGGTCAGGCATGTTAGGGAAGAGAAAGCAGAAATTAGGCTTTCTCTTAGGAACTCTATTTAGAGGCTTGGACCCCAGTTCAGAAAGGAACATGAGCTCCTGAGTCCATTACTGGGGTTCCTGCACCGGGGAACCCCTCAGGGAAGTAGCTCCTTTACTTCAGCACACCCCGTTTCTGATCCATAAAGTGGATTTAAGGGATCTTCTGGTAGAAGCTCCACTGTTCATCAGTCTCTTTCCCCACAATTTCTTTAACTCCCCAGCATATTGTCAAATCCCTTTTGAATTTAGCTCAAACATATAAACTATTTTGTTTGGTCCCCTAGTGTTGACTTGTGATTTTCAGGCTCTTTATTCAAATTGAAAAAAAAATTGTTTAACACAGGGATGGTATTTTATGATTTCTGCCACTATTCACAGCACCTGCCTAGCACAGCATAATGTACACCCTATCCTCCACCTATCTCATCCTCCACCTTCTCATACCTCCACCTGTCTCATCCTCTATCTTCTCATACCTCCACCTATCTAATCCTTCACCTTCTCATACCTCCACCTATCTCATCCTTCTCTTCTCCTTCACCCAGCATTATTTTCTGATTTGTACTTATTGCTTATTGTGTGTCTTCCCCCCACTAAAATGTAACTTCCTTGAGGCAGGGGCTTTCTCTGTTTGGTTCATTGCTGAATCCCCAATGCCTAGCCTAGAATAGGGCTTGGTACAGTGGAGGTCCTCAATAAATATTCACTGAAGGAAAGGACTAATGCTTAAAGGAGGCATTCAGTAAATGCAGTATGTAGGATGTATATTTTTGTTATAACTGATTGTTGGGAGCTGGTTCTCCAGTTACTCTGCTCGGATGTCTTTTTTTTTTTTTTATCTTGCTTGCAGAGTAACCAAGCAAAAGATCACAATTGATAGCTTTGGGGTTTACAGAGATGATGAGCCCATTTTTAATGGAGACTAGATGAAGGAGGGCAGAGGAAAGTCAGTTGAATTTCGTATTTAGAGGAGACACGTTTCCTGGCATTGAAGAAAGCTGTCAGTCCAAACAATTCAGAAAAATGTACCACCTAATAGAGGGGTCAGAGGGAGGCGCCACTGAGATGCAAATAGGGAATCAAGCACTTTGCATTTCCTCAGGTTTTAAGAACCTTAGCACAGGCTGCACCTGCAGGATACTTGGGGCGAAGAAACTGGAGTGCAGGGAGATGAATTTACTCAATGTTGCCCAGTGACATAACATCGGAGCTGACTTCCAGTCAATGCAGTATACAAAATACTCTCTAAGAAGTATTAATTTAAAAATAAATCTATTGGTATCCCACACCTAGAAAGCTTCTGTGGTTTCTTTCAATCCAAAAAGTATCTTAGTTTTACAGCGTCACGGATCATGTAGAATTGAGTGCAGCATTTTGAACAAGCTTCTGGTTGCATCAGCTCAAACTAGGTTATACCTTGGTTTAGGTAAGTGAAGCAAACCTTATAGGAAGACAAAAGTTCCTAACTCACAGAACACTTAAGTAGAAATCAGTTTGTTCCAGAAGATACTTAAATTGCCTACAGCCTATGAGTACACGCATAATCATCATACAGGAGTGCTCTTCAGGGCCCCAGCTTTGAGCCTCTCTCTCAAAAAGCTGAGCAGGGCTTGAATCTGTCACTTCCTACCAGGCTGACAGCTTGAGGGCTGTTTACTGACAAGGAGCAGGGCAGAAATGCTGTGCAGGTGACCTGTACAGGCCTTGAATTAAGGGTGAAGCTCTCCTTCTCTATTGAGAGCTCATGGTAATCCTTCTCCTTAGAATGGCTCTCTGACCACCTCTTCTCTTAGGCTGTGCATGTGATCAGAAAACACAGTGAATCCAAGTGACTTAGAAACAAATTAAAACTTCCTTTCCTACAACTTGAATCAAATTAATACTCTTTGTGGGTACTGTATTATGGAAATATAGACTTTGACATTATCAGTTTATTCAGGATAATACTGCCTAGAAATGTGTCTACCTAGAAATTTGGAACAACGGTTAGCAGCCAGGTACTGCTCACTGTCACCTAAATGTTCTTCTTCGTCTCCTCCACATTTACTCTTGTTATCCAATCTTTTATCTTTATTTCATTTCCCTTCCACCCTTCCTTTCTCCCTCCCATCCTTCCTTTCTCCCTCCCTGCCTCCTTTCCTGCCTTTCTTCCTCCCTCCCTCCCTCCCTCATCCTCTTTTTTCTCCTCTCCTCCCTGGATCTTAGGCCTGCCAATGACACTCACAGTCATTGCTTAGTTCTCTCCTGGGCAGACAGGGCTGAAAGAAGTTCCTGACCCCTTCCCTAGCACAGTTCTCAAGATGTTCTTCAACAGGTAGTTTCTTTATTCAAATGAAGATAATATTTAAGGCTATTGTATTAGTCCCCTATTGCTGCTCTAACCAATTACCACAAACTTGATGGCTTAAAACAATACAAATGGATGATTTTATTTCTGAAAGAAGTCCTAGAAGTCAACATATCAGCAGGGCTGAGCTCTTTCTGGAGACTCTGTTTCCTTGCTATATTAGTCTATTCTCGCATTGCTATAAAGAAATAGCTGAGACTGGGCAATTTATAAAGAAATGAGGTTTAATTAGCTCATGATTCTGCAGGCTGTACAGAAAGCATGATGCTGGCATCTGCTTGGTTTCTGGGGACACCTCAGGAAACTTACAATCATGACAGAAGGTGAAGGTGGGGCCAGCACTTCACATGGCCAGAGTGGAGGAAAAGAAGATGGGGGACATGCTACAGACTTTTAAACAAAAAAATCTCCTGAGAACTCACTATCATGAGAACAGCACCAAGGGGTTGGTGCTAAATCATTCATGAAGGATCCACCTACCATGATGCAATCAACTTCTGCCAGTCCCCACCTCCAACACTGGTGATTACAATTCAACAAAAGATTTGGGTGGGGACAACATCCAAACCATATCACTTACCTTTTTCAGCTTCTGGTGGCCATCAGCATTCCTGGCTCATAGTCCCTTCATTCATGTTAAAAGTCAGTGATGCAGCATCTTCAAACCTCTTCTCTCTCTGGCCTCTGCTTCCATCGTCACATCTCCTCTGACTCTGACCCTCCTGCCTCCTCTTTA
The DNA here is from genome assembly GCF_028858775.2 of Pan troglodytes. Classification (NCBI taxonomy): domain Eukaryota; kingdom Metazoa; phylum Chordata; class Mammalia; order Primates; family Hominidae; genus Pan; species Pan troglodytes. The sequence goes on along the minus strand of NC_072402.2, from coordinate 48,119,741 downwards.
TAGAGACCACTGTGATTACATTGGGCCCACCCAGATAATCCAGGAAATCTCCTCATCTCAATTCCTTACCTTAATTACATAGGAAAAATCCCTTTTGCCATGCCACATGGACATTTTTAGGAGCCGTTATTCTTGGGTTTGTTTTTTTGTTTGTTTGTTTTTTTGAGACGGAGTCTCGCTCTGTCACCCAGGCTGGAATGCAGTGGCATGATCTTGGCTCACTGCAACTTCTGCCTCCTGAGTTCAAGGGATTCTTCTACCTCAGCCTCCTGAGTAACTATGATTACAGGCACCCACCACCATGCTCAGCTAAGTTTTGTATTTTTAGTAGAAATGGGGTTTCACTGTGTTGGCCAAGCTGGTCTCCAACTCCCGATCTCAAGTGATCCACCCATCTTGGCCTCCCAAAGTGCTGGGATTACAGGCGTGAACCACTGCACCCAGCCCATTATTCTTTATACCACAGCTGTGAAGCCAGTGATCCCAGAAGCAAGTCACTGGCTTGAACATTCTCATTCAAAGAACAATCAGCCTTAGGTCCTCTTGTGGGAATGAGCTTAGTTTCCCAAAACAAAACTAATAAATACACGGGCACGGTCTTGCTTCTGGGTGAATTGTAGTCTGAAAATGATTTGGTTTAGAGAAAGTTGGAGCAGTGGCATGGTCGAGCAGAGCTTCAGCATACACCAGACTCAGGGTTTAAAGCCCAGCTGTCACACTTGCTATAGGACCTTGGGTATGTTTGTTTAATTATAAGCAAACATTTATTTTCTTAATTATAAGATGGGATTAATAACTCTTCCCTCATAGGGTTATAGGATTAAATAAAATTACATATATAATAATACTTAGTATGATGTCTGGTCCATAGATAATGCTTCATAAGAGTTATTTCTTTTAACTCCTTCCTTAGTGATTAGACTGAAGGTCAAGAATGTAATTACAGTATGGCCAAAAGTAATTAGGTTGAGAGTAATAAAATAGATGTTGAGCAATGATATTTTAAAGTAAACTCAGAGGACACACCCACACAATCTAATGGGGACTGACAAAATCTATTTCTTCTCATCTGGCTTTAGTCTAATTACATTTTATGTGTCTAAATTGAATGAGGCTGTGTAAAGGAAAACCTGACCTGTCTCATGCTTACGCTTGAAGAGTTGTAGAAACCAATTGGAATTTCTGCCTTTCCCAAATTTGATTGAAACATATGATCTTGGGATTCAATCAGTCTTTAGGTATCATCCAGAACAATCTTCCAACAATGTCAGCATTCTTTGCTTGTCTTTGCTCAAACATTTTCCGCAACGAGAATTTCTCTGCCTTTTGAAGTAGTTCATTGCATTGTTAGCCAGTTCTCACTAGAAAGTTTCTCCTTATTTTTAGCCAAAAAGCTAATTTCCTAAAGTTTCTATATTTTGATTCTAATTCTGTCCTCTAAATTTATAATAACTTAATACAATTTTCATATAACAATTTTACAGATGTACCCACTCTGACTCTTTTCATCTCTAAGTTAAAATTCTAAACTTTCTTCAACCATTTGTTGTTTACTATTGTTTTCAGGTCTTTCTAAATCTCCTAGTTGCCCTTCTCATTGTTCTCTGATTTATCAATGTCCCTCCCAAATTGGGTCACCCAGAGCTAAACAGAGTATTCGAGATGTGATTATATTCATGCACAATATGTGAAACATTTATTTTTGTTGGATCTGGATTATATGTCGATTGATGAATTCTGATTGCATCAGTTTTGTTCAAAGTAGTCACATAAGACTGTCATTTGGCTAATTACAAGCTTATAGTCAATGAAATCCCCAGGTTCTTTGTAAATAAGCATTTGTTTCCCCCATTCTTACCTGTTCCATTGATCTATTATAATGTTTGTTGTACAAGCAGTGTTCCAAAATGATAGATAACAAGGAAATAAGTGACCCAGAATCTTACTAACATGACATCAGCAATTTTCAGTTGTCCATGTTCTCACACATATGCTTATGTAAATTTTATATAGTTTTCATCATAACCTAGATAACATTTCATACCCCGACTTTAAAGTGTAATATATTAACACTTTCCCAAACTACTACACTATCTTTTATAATTATGTCTACCCAGGCTGGAGTGCAGTGGCATAACCATAGCTCATTGCAGCCTTGAACTCCTGGGTTCAGGCAATCCTCCTGCTTCAGCCTCCTGAGTAGCTAGGACTATGGTAGCATGCCACCATGCCCAGCTAATTTTTTACTTTTTTGAGGACACAGGGTTTCACTACGTTGCTCAAGCTGGTCTCAAACTCCTGGCCTCAGGCAATCCTCCTGCCTTGGTCTCCCAAAGCACTGATATTACAGATGTGAGCCATTGCATCTGGCCCTCCCTGTAATTATATATTAAAATAGCTGCATTAAATTTCATAGTAAGATGTATCATATTTATCCAACCATTCTCTGTCTTGGACAGGGAATTGAGGTTGTTCTATCATTTTACATAAAATTTTTTCCTTTGGGGGATTTTAATATGGTCCTTGAAATTAAATGACTCCTTGGGCCAAAAATCATAATTTTATATTACTCTGTTTTAAATTTCCTCCTTTTTAGTTTTATTCCTGGTCCAGATTTCTATGAGATGGCTTTTCTAATCCCCTTCCTCCTTTTCACCTAACATCATCTTTCAATTCAGAACAAATATAATAGAGAGTAAGTAAGACAAGACCCTGAGACTTTAAGCTTTAATATCCACTTTAATTCCTTCAGGGAGCTCATGACTATCTCATACTCATGTAACAACCTCTATCAGTGCCAGCCTAAGAGCTCCTATTTCAGGGGCAGATAGGAAAGCCATCCCTATCGCAAATATTCCTTTCATACTGACCAGCTGATGCCTGCAATTAGTGGAGGCCAAATTTTGTAAGTTAGTTGGAGGCAGGCTGTGTGTCGCTTTCATGTACTGTGTTCCTAATTAGTCATTGGAGGATCTCAGTGAATATTTATTAGTAGAAGGAATGAAAGAATACAGTATAATTAAAGATAAGACTTAACAATTTAAATCAGCCTGGGGGAGATACCACTTCATTCACACTAATGAGTAAATTGCTGGTATTAGTTATTTCCCTGGGAACAGGTTTTACTATAAGGAAGAAAGTGTAGGAAGCACTCCAGTTCTGTTTGAGAGAAGAAAGTGATGGGCTTGGGACACCTAAAAAAAAAAATTATAATTTTGCCTATGGCCAGCCTTGTACTTTATAAACCTATCTATTAGTGCTATTACTAACCACAGAGACTTGTAACTTGTAGGGCCTGTAGATTCTGCATTATAAAATATATGAGATGCTTTTGTAGCCTTCTATGTATGATTTCTGACGGGCCTGTTTAACTTGGGCTGATGCTATTAAGTAACTGAACCTGCCTTTGATGTTATTATAGAAATGTCTGGGGGTGGAGGTAAGACAATGGGTAAAAGTAAAGACTTGGTAGTGTGTATGTGTATAAAGCTCTACTACTTCTTGCTAAAGATCCAGCAGGGTGTAGATGGTAGATTGGTATCCTTTCCTGACATTCTTCACTCAAGTCAGGATCTGACCTAGGTAGGAAGGAATATTAGGGTGACCAATTGTCTGAATTTGCCCAGGATTCTCCAAGTTTTAGTACTGAAAGTTCCACGTCCAGGAGCCCCTCAGTCCTGGCATAATGGAGACAGCTACCCAGTCCAGGAGCTGTCAGCAGTTTGATTCTCTGAGAATTAAGTTGAAAAGGGGCAAAATATCCCCAGATTTTTAGATTGTATGGCCATGCCCCTTGGCATGGTCTATGGAGGGACCATGCTACTGCAGATTAACTCATTTATACTTCCATTCATATTTGCATGAGTATGTTCACCAAAGCATCACTTAGAACTTGTTCTGAAATTAGAGGACAGCTGATAGGAATATTCTGATGGGCCCAGGGAAGTGAGTATATGTCTGGGAGTGATGCTGTAGTGGGTACCTCAGTGGCACTTTCTGTCCAACCAGAGCAGTAAGAGACAATAGGTCCTTTGAAAAAGAACGGAAAGGCACCAGTTATTTATAATTCAACTTACGATTTGTGTTGATTCATCTTTAGGTTCCAGAATAGAGACACTCTCCAAGTTACAAACTTAGACTTTCAACATTCATATAATTAGTGGGCTGCTGCTTTTCCTCTTGCCTCAGAACAGCCACACTGCCCCAGCATTTGGGTCTCATTTATTAGAGCATCACAAGCTGTGCTGGGTTGGAAACATCTCCTGTTGGTGGATTCATGTCTTTATCCTCTTTTTTTGTTCTCTTTTGTTTTTTGATATCCACAGATTAACTCATTACCTCTTCTATACACACATGTTGTTTTTAACTTTCCCCTCTTCCCCTAATTTTCTAGTCATCTCAGAAAAAATTTTCTTTTGCCATGTTATCCTCTTTTTCCCATCCTGTTTGCCTTTTACAAGTATCTACATTCATATGTGTGTGTTTATATGTACGAATATGTGTGTGTACATACACAGATATCTATATCCTCGTAGCCTGCTTAGATACACCTGTTTCAAATAAAAACGAGGGGCAGAGATTTGAGTTAAATGTATTATAGTAAAAGACCGGGCATGGTGGCTCATGCCTGTTATCTCAGTACTTTGGGAGGCCAAGGCAGGCAGATCACCTGACATCAGGAGTTCAAGACCAGCCTAGCCAACATGGTGAAACTCCGTCTCTAGTAAAAATACAAAAAATTAGCTGGGCGTGGTGGTGCTCACCTGTAATCCCAGCTACTCAGGAGGCTGAGGCAGGAGAATTGCTTGAGCCCAGGAAGTGGAGGTCGCAGTGAGCTGAAATCATGCCACTGCACTCCAGCATGGGCGACAGAGCAAGACTCTGTCTCAAAAAACAAAAAAACAAAAGAAAACAAAAAAACTGTATTATAGTAAAAGCTCAGGACCTTCCATTTCTAGAGCACTTGGAAGTGCTTGAAAGATTTCCTTCACAATTTTTACACAAATTTTACCAAAAAAAATTATTCATCTGCTCCTTTGCTTTCTACTAATTTAACCATCCCTTTCTCAAACATGGTATTCAAAATGATAGAAGAAATAATTTCCTACTCATATTTTCTTGTTTTCTTTTTAGAAAATGATAGGTAGCATTGTAGTAGCACTATTTTCTATTTTTTGTTCTAAATCTAAGGCATATGCATCAATATTAGATGTTAAGGCTTTATGCAGTATATGAAAATGTAAGCACTATTTTATTAGCTATCATTAGAAACAGAGGGAAAACAGGTGTTGAGGTGGTCTATAGAATGCTTCTAGATGTTTGGGGTAATAACAGGGACAAGCACATCAGGATTTTGTGCTGTGGGCCTTTATTTGTTATGGGAGAGGCCTCAGAAGTCTTTAGAAAGAGACCTCAACCTCAGACGTGCTCGGAAATACAGCAGAGAGTCCCAGCATGTTCTAGCAAGTTTTATTATACTCCAGTGAGTTCCAGCCTGAGACCATCACTGAGGGTGCTACTAAGAGGATATCAGTCCTGTGTGAGCAAGAAGTGATCAGAATTGTGGATCTGTCCTGCAAGCGCAACGTCTCCCAGCCCATAAGGAAGGAAGGGGCATTTGTCTTGCCCTTGCAGCTGAATCTGCTTTCCCGGGATCCTGACTGTTGGAATGAGGAGGATAGTTCTAGGCCATCGGAGTTCCAAACAAAGACTTAAATTACATTTGTATGCCAGAGGCTTCTTGCGTTTTATGAAGGTCTTTTCATTAAATCACATAGCAAACCTGTAAAACACAGCTATTATCACTATTTTATAGATGCTAAGTAATTTGCCCAAGTTAATAGTATATTTGACTTCTTTCTCTCCCTCAGCTCCAAAGAATCAAAGCCCTGTTGATTTTTCCTTCAATATGCTATGCGTGCTCATCACTCCCCTGCCATTGTCACACCATCAACCCTGTTCCCAGCCAGTGTCACTTCATGCCTACTCCCTGCAATCACCTCCTAACCACTCTCCTGTCTCCAGCCTGCCTTGGCATCAGGACATCTGAATAGCCAAACATTGCTGCTAGGGTTCAATGTTAGAGTCAATGTCATGAAACTGCTTTAGCTATGTCACTTCCCTATTCAAATTGTTCAATGACACCTCTACCCCCATCCCTCTACAGGATAATGAACAAACTCTTCAGCTTGACATCCACCGTCTTCCATGATATTTCCTCAGCCTACTTTTTCAGCTTTAGTTCCTCTCACCCTGTGTGACAGTCAAACTCTTTGTATCTTAAACAATTCTTACCCTCCATGTCCACACTTCTGCTTATCATGTTTCCCCACCTGAAATTCTACCTCTCCTTGCAGATATCCTCATGTTTCCCTGAAAAGCCACACTTAGGGTCTATACCACCCCACTGCTATTAATCTGTAGAGCCAGGTGACGTCTTTTTTGTTTCTCTTTAATGTTGTTACTTTATTCTTTATGGTTATTAACTTTTCATGAATTTCCTTATTTTTCATGTTTTCTCAGTTATATAGGCAACTTGGAGGCAAAAACCATGTTTTCAACTATTTTGATGTAGAAAGATAATATTTTGAAATATTAATCTTTGTGCTTTTGTTTTCTTCTTGTCCTTGTAAGTGACTTTCCTCCTCTCAGGCAGAGGCGTCCACACTGCCTCAAGCAGAAAGATGCGAGCAAAAGAAAAGCAAGAGATTGTCAATGTTCTTGATGTGTTTTTTGTTTTTTAAACTTTTTAAAAATTTGTTTAAACAGATTGTTTAATCTAACAATTAATTGTAAAAACAGATTAATTGTTTAATCTGTTTATACAGATTTTTTTTTAAAGAATTAATGGGGAAAGTATGAGGGTTTTACACCATACCCAGAGTTTATACCATAAAAATGGAATTGGAAAGAGGATGTGGCTTTCTAGAGGCCTGCATATTATTCATGGTGCACTCAGCCAAGGAGGCCTCTGTCTGTCTCAAGATTGTACTGACACCTATTCAAAATGATCCACAAAGACACCTACTGCTAATACCATGGTCCAAGACATTCATGACAGCACCAACAACCCTCAAAGATGATGAAGGCTTTGATGCCCTGGGGGAGATGGAAACAGGAAGAAAAAGCCCAGCACTAAGACTTGGGCAGGACCTTGTATTCTACTCTCCTTGTATCTGTGGTGTCCCAACCAGTGGTCACTAGCCATGTGTGGCTATTGAGCACTTGAAATGGGACAAGTGTGACTAAGGAATTGAACTAAATAGCCACGTGTGGCTAGTGGCTACTGTATTGGATAGAGAGGCTTTAGAGAGCCTGACCCAGTCTACCTGATTCTAATGACTATCAGTGTCCAGCATAATTCCTGACACATAGTAGTCACTCAATAAATATGTCTGGAATGAATTGGTGATTCACACTGTACAAGTACTAACTACATGTTGACCACTGTTCAAGATGGACGTGAAGCCTGTCAGCTTCAATGTTCTCTATCTACTGATCTTATAGAAGAGACTGCAGCTTCTATGGAAAAAAAAAAAAACTATAGGAATTGATTTTTCTAGGGTTGCATAATTCCCAAACCATTAACATCAACAGATAGCTAGCTATTGGGCCTGACAATCACTATACTGCTTTGAATCTGCAAGCATTTAAACCAGGTTTGCCAAAGATTTAAATTACTTCCTTTGTAACACTGGGAACAAGTTAGGTAACATGCTTTCTTACTTCTTCTGGTTAGTTCAGTGTTATTGTATATTATACGTGTAACCTAATTGTCCCAGATGGCTGTGGATAGAGACAAGGTCACATTAACATTGAAATCACAGCGCTGCAGCAGTTCAGCGTCTCTTCATGTCTCTCTGGTATTCTTACCAGTATTTCTGCTGCTGCTGCTTTGTAATAGAACACTCTCCAAATGGACAAAGCCTCCTTGCTCTGGGAGCCGCCCCAAGCCCTCAGATGGCCCAGCCTTCAAGAACACCCTCAGCCCAAGGCTGAGCTCCATTTTGCTTCCTAGGCCCTGAAGCAGCTGTCTATGTTCCAAGTCTCATTACAGGTTTTATATTTCTTTGTTTCATTTCATTTTGCTTTGCGTTAATGAACAAATAAACCTTTGAGCTTCTGGCTCACCCCAGTCTTCTGAGGCTCAAAAGCAGTTCATCAAGCCAAAAGACTAGGCTGAATCAAGTAGTCAACAAATACTTGTGGGCTCTACCATGTGTAAAACTTCTATCTTTTTCAACTGGTAGATACTGAATCCACACCATCACACTTAATATCTAGACATCTTGCCATACTCCTACCTTCCATGTCCCGTTCCTTCATCCTGAAAACCTGCAACTCCTGTGCATCTCAGTCCGTGGAGATACAGACCCATTCAGGATCACCAGTTACACAAGCAGACAGAGGCCAAACCAGATTGGGTGCAGCTGGGAATCAGTACAAATCATTCCTTTTTTTTTTTTTTTTTTTTTTTGAGACGGAGTCTCGCTCTGTCGCCCAGGCTGGAGTGCAGTGGCGCGATCTCGGCTCACTGCAAGCTCCGCCTCCCGGGTTCACGCCATTCTCCTGCCTCAGCCTCCCGAGTAGCTGGGACTACAGGCGCCCGCTACCACGCCCGGCTAATTTTTTGTATTTTTAGTAGAGACGGGGTTTCACCGTGTTAGCCAGGATGGTCTCGATCTCCTGACCTCGTGATCCACCCGCCTCGGCCTCCCAAAGTGCTGGGATTACAGGCGTGAGCCACCGCGCCCGGCCACAAATCATTCCTTTAATCCAGAGGCTGTCAACCCTTCCTGAGGATCAGAATCACCTGCAGGGCTTGTTAAAACACAGATTGCAGGGCCCCACTCCCAGAGTTTCTGATTTAGTCTTGGGTGTGACCCATGATGTTGCATTTCCAACAAGTTCCCAGGTGATACTGGTACTCATCTGAGAAAAACACTTGGAAAACCATTGCCTTAATTATTTAGTGGCTAGCTTTCTGGGGGGGAAAAAAAGAAGCATATTTGGATTGGATGTATGATAGTCCTCCAACTTCATCTTAGCTTTCACATGCCCTAAAACATTCCTCAGTAAAGATCTTTCTTGCCTTAATCCAAGAAGACAACAAGTTTGAAATATGAGAATTCTTAATACCTTCATTCTCAGTTCTAAAAAAAAAAAAATCAGCTCGTTTAGGGTTTCTGTAAGCTCTTGGGCAACTTGATTTGTAGGTGGTAGAAAGCAGTGATTCACTGCTTTCTGTCAAGACATTGTCACTGTCAAGACATTGAGTCATTTAAGTAAATCTTACTGTAAAGACTTGACTAATTAGGTGGAGCTCTATCTGCCGTGTGAGCCCATAAGAGTCCACTGTCAGATGGAGAGTGTTATTCCAATGATATAACATAAATTACTGCAAAACAATGTAAAACAGAAAACAACTCATTTTCTTTTCATCATTTGGATAAAATTTCCCAAAAGCCACCAAACATTTACTTAGTTCAATTAATCCATTAACAAATCCAGTTATAATACAGATGTTTTATCCACAGGACAGTCAGCTGGATGAAATGTTCACTGTCACCAGATGTTTTGCTGTCAGGAAGATACAGCATCACTTGAAATGTTTTAAAAACCTGTATTTAATCACTCTTCTGGTCAATAAATTCTACTTTCAGTGTAACAAAACTTCAGTATGGCAATTTAAACTCCTTTCTCCTCGTTTCTGTCTTGTGTATCGGTAATGAGCAGTAGTGTTAATTATCTATCAGTAATTATTCTTAGTTTATTTGAAGACAGTCACTCTTTATCTTTTTCATGCAAAATTACCTCCAGCCCCTTTTTAAATTTCCCTCATAGATCCTAATTTCAGCCCTTAATTTGTTCATAACTGTTCTCTAGGCTCTATTTTTTCCAGGCCCTTCTTTGAAAGCTCAGACGCAAATTGGGAATCCCTTGCTCCTAACTGACGTGCCCTCATCACATGGGTGCTGAGGTGAGGGCTCCTACTCCAGGCTCTTCAAGGAGCCTCTGGAATTCCTGGATGCCCCAGCCTTGTTCTGCTAAATCTCCCACCCATGACTTGGCAAAACTTTGCATCCGCATCTCCTCAGGTTTGAGGAACAAGGTGGTGTTGCAGGGTTTTGTTTTTAATAGTTAATTTAAAAAATATCAATGAATTCAAAGAGGCTACTAGTTTTATACAAATTGATTCAGTTCACAGTTAAGTGAAACTAACATTGGTTCCAATTAATGAATGCAGCTCTGCTTGGTTCATTTTCATTTGGGGTACACTTTAGTTTCAGGTGAGTTTTACATAAATGAAAGTTAAGACAGCTCTCATGGATATGTGATGAAAATCATAATTATCTTTTTAACTGTGAGAAACCTATGGCTCTAGGCTACCCCTAGGGAAGAATCAAGCTATAGATAACAACGGCAGTGTCCTTCATTCTAATCCTTACCTACCCACTTAGTTACTGAAGCCTGAGGCCCTCCAGCCTCCTTTCTTCCAGCAGATTCTCAAATCTCTGGACAGCAGTTGTCATTTTTAAAAAAATGATTCTGCTAGTTTTGATAGAAGAGGATGAAGTTCTCTCCTCACAAATCACACTTAGATTGGCAATTATCAACCTTGGCTGCTATGTTAGTTATTGCTGAATAGCAAGTTTCCCCACAGCTTGGTGGCTTCATTCACCCTTTGTTACCTCGCAGGTTTTGTGGGTCAAGAATCTAAGTACAGCTTAGATTGTGGATCTTCTAGCTGTGGGTCTCTCGCAAGGCTGCAATCACTGAAGACTCTCCACTTCCCAGTTCACTCACATGATTGTTGGCAGAATTTAGTTTCTCATGGGTTGTTGGTCTGAGGTCTCAGTTCCTACTGACCTTTTGGCTGGAGACCCCCCCTTAGTTCCTTAACGTATGGCCTCTCCATAGAGTACCTTGCATCATGGGGGCCTGCTTCAAGGGCCAGAAGCAAGAGGGCAGGAGACCAACAGTACCAGTCACATGACCACTGTAGTCTTTAGTAATGGAATTACAGAAATGGTATCCCATCACTTTTGCTGTTTTCTGTTTGTTAGAAGCAAGTCACTAGGTCCAGCCCACACTCAAAGAGGGGATTACACAAGAGCAAGAAAAACCAGAGTCAGGGACTATCGGGGTTCTGCCTACCACTACTGCACATTAGAATCACATGGGGGAGGAGCACTTAAACACCCGTGCCCACCCTGCACCCCAGACCATTTAAATTAGTTTTTATCCATGAATAAGGTATAACTTAGATATAGTAACAAAAGTACACAGTTGTTTAATTACCACAACAATCATAATATAGATTATTTCAATAACCCAGATAATTCCCTTGTACCCTTTTATAGTCAATCCACTTCCCTACTCCAGCCCCTGGTAACCACTAATCTACTTTCAGTCACCACAGTTTTGCCTTTTCTAGAATTTCATGGAAGTAGAATCATATACTACATAGTCTTTTGTGGTTTTTGCTTAAAAGAACGCTTTTGAGATTCATCGATGTAGTTGCACGTATCAGCAGTTTGTTCCTTTTTTGTTATTGAGTAGTATTTCATTGCATGTATCTATGATCATTTATTTGTCCATAAATCGGTCGATAGACTTTGGATTGGTGTTTGGCTGTCATAAATAATGCTGCTATGAACACATGAATATAAGTCTTTGTGCGAACATACATTTTTGTTTCTCTTGAATAAATACCTAAGGGTAATTGTGGGTCACATGGTAAGTGTATGTTTAACTTTACACAAAATTACCAAACTGTTTTCCAAAGTGGCTACTGCATTTTGCATTCTGACCAGTAATGTATGTGAGTTCTAGTTGATCCACTCCCTCACCAACTCTTGGCAGGCTTTTAAACTTTAGCCATTCTGATGAGTGTGAAGTGATATTTCATTGTGGTTTTAATTTGCATTTCCCTAATGACTAATGATATTAAGCATCTTTTCATGTCCTCTTTTTTTTTTTTTTTGCAAATATTTTGCCCATTCTTAAAAAATATGGAGTGTTTGTCTTCTTATTATTGAATTGTAAGTGTTCTGTATATTATCTGGATACAAGGCATTTAAAAGATCTATGTTTAACAAACATGTTTTTCAAGTCTGTGTGTTGCCTTTTCATTTGCAGGACAGTGTCTTTTAAAGCAGGGGTCCCCAAACCCCAGGCCATGTTCCTGTCAGGAACCAGGCTGCACAGCAGGTGAGCAGCAGGCAAACAAGGGAAGCTTCATCTGTGTTTATAGCTGCTCCCCATCACTTGCATTACCGCATTACCACCTGAGCTCCACCTCCTGTCCGATCAGTGTTGGCATTAGATTCTCACAGGAGCACAAACCCTATTGTGAACTGTGCATGCGAGGGATCTAGGTTGTGTGCTCCTTATGAGAATCTAATGCCTGATGATCTGTTACTGTGTCCCATCGTCCCCAGATGGGACCGCCTAGTTTCAGGGAATCAAACTCGGGGCTCCCACTGATTCTACATTATGGTGAGTTGTATAATTATTTCATTATATATTACAATGTAATAATAGAAATGAAGCGCCCAATAAATATACTGCACTTGAATCATCCCGAAACCATCTCTACCATCCCCCCAGCCCCCCGGTCTGTTTGTCTTCCATGAAACTGTTTCCTGGTGCCAGAAAGTTTGGGGATCACTGTTTTAAAGAGCAGTTTTTTTATTTTAATGGAGTCAAATTTACTTTTTTTTTTCCTTTATAGTTTGTGCTTTTTGTGTCCTAAGAAATCTTTGCCTAATGTGAGGTCACAAATATTTTTTCCTATGTTTTCTTTGAGAAGTTTTATAGTTTTAGCTCTTACATTAAGGTCTATGATCCATTTTGAGTTAATTTTTATGGGTGATGTAAGGTAAGGGCCACGTTTCTTTTCTTTCCTTATGAATGTCCAGTTGTTCTACATGATTATTTCACTACCGAATTCCTTTGGTACTTTTATTGAAAACCAGTTGACCGTACATTAGTGAGTGTGTTTATGGACTCTGCTATGATCCATTGATTTAAATGCCTATTCTTACATAAATATCATATTTTCTTATTGTAGCTTTGTAGTAAGTCTTAAAATCAGTTAGTGTAAGGTGTCCAACTTTGATCTTTCTTTACAAAATGTTTTGTCTGGTACAAGCCACTTGCATTGCCTTATAAATTTTAGAGACAGCTTGTATATTTCTACAAAAAGACTGCTGAGAGTTTGGGATTGCATTGAATCTATACGGCAATTTGGAAAGAATTGACATCTTTACAAAATTAAATGTTCTAATGCATAAGCATGGTATACTTCTCCATTTTACATCTTTTTAAATTTCTTGCTGCAATGTTTTACAATTTTCATTGTACAAATATTGTACATATTTTGTTAAATTAATATGTAAGTCTTTCATATGTTAGTGCTGTTATAAATGCTGTTGGATTTTTTAAGTTTAATTTCCAAATGTTCCTTAATAGTGTTTAGAATTACAATTGATTTTGTATATTAGCTTTGTATTCTATAACCTTGTAAAAATCACTTATTTGTACTAGTAGGTATCTTTTTACATTTTTTTAGGACTTTTTACACGGCCTGTTTCACTGCTTCCTTCCTAATACATATTTTATTTCTTTCTACTGTCCATTGTAATTTTACTGCTTTCTTTCCAATCTATATGCCTTTTATTTCTTTTCTTGCCTTTCTGCATGATTTTAAGCATGATTTTAGCTGTAGAGTTTTTTGTACATGCCCTTTATCAGGCTAAAGAAGTTCCTTTCTATTTCTATCTGGCTGTGAGTTCTTATTCTTAGATGCTGGATTATGTCAAATCTTTTCCTGACATCTATTGAGATCACCATATGTTTGGTTTTTCAGTTTGTTTTTAGTTTGCTAATATTGTGGGTTACATTAATTGATTTTCAAAGTTAAATTAACGTTACATTCTTGGAATGATATCCACATGGTCATGATATATTATACATTGTATATATAGCTGGGTTTAATTTGCTAAAATCTTATTAAAATTTTATTATTGTTGGACCTTTATTTAAGAGGGATATTAGTTCCGTTGCTTTCCTTTCTTTGAATGTTTTTGTTTTGGTATTAAAATTAAGACAATGCTGACTTCTTAAAATGGAAATACTAGAATAGAATTTGTATTATTTCTTTCTTAAGTGTTTGGTAGAGTTCATCAATGAAACAGTCTAGGTTTGACATTTTCTTTGTGAGAAGGTCAAATTACAAATTCAGTTACTTTTCTAGATAGACTGTTCAAATGGTCTACCTTTTGGATGAGCTTTGATTATTTTTATCTTTCAAGGAATTGATCCTACTAATCTAAGTTGTCAAAATTATTGGTAAAAAATTATGCATAATATTTTCTTATTATCCTTTTAACATTCACAAGATAACTCTTGATATTGGTAATTTGTGTTATATATTTTTAAAGTAATCAGTCTGGCTAGAGCCTTATCAATTTTATCGATCTTTTCAATAACCACATTTTTGTTTCACTGATTTTTCTCCAGTTTTTTTTTGTTTCATTTATTTCTGCTCTTGTCTTTTTATTTCTTTTATTCTACTTATTTTAGTTACAATTTGCTCTTATTTTTCTTGTTTATTAAGATGAGAAGCTTAGATAATTAAATTGAGATCTTTTATCTTTTCTAACATAAGCATTTAATGCTATAAATTCCCCTCCAAGGACATTTTAAACTGCATCCCACACATTTTGATATTTTTTGTTTTCATTTTTATTCCATTTAAAAATATTTCTCATTTCTCTTATAGTTTCTTCTTTGTCTTCATTTGTTATTTAGAAGTATTGTATAATTTCTAAATATTTGACCATTTCCCAGATATCTTTTTGGTATTTATCTCTAGTTTCATTCTTTTGTGGTCAGAAAACATATGTCATGTGACTTCAATTTATTAAAGACTTGTTTTGGCTCAGAATATTATCTATTTTGGTGAATTTCAGTGTGTGCTTTAAAAATATGTATTCTGCTATTATTGGATGACTATTAAACATAGTTTCAAACAGAATCAATTATGTTAATTTGTTGATGGTGTTGATTAAGTCTTCTATACCTTTATTATTTCCTGTTTACTTGTTTTATCAATGACTAAGATTAGAATTTTAAAATCTCCAATATAATTTTGGTTTTATCTATTTCTTCTTTTGGTTCTATCAGTTTTATTATACTTCATGTATTTTGAAGGTCTATTATTATATGCATATACCTTTAGGATTTTTATGTCTTTCTGTGAAATATCCTCTCCTTACTATGATATGTATTATTTCTTGCTCTAAAGTAGGACTGTGCAATCTTTTGTCTTCCCTAGACCACACTGGAAGAAGAATTGTCTTGGGCCACATATAAAATACACTAACAGTAAAAATAGCTGATGAACTAAAAAAAGAAATAGCAAAAAAAAAAAAAAAAACACCTCATAATGTTTTAAGAAAGTTTACAAATTTGTGCTGGGCTGCATTCAAAGCCATCCTAGGCTGCATGCAGCCCACAGGCCATGATTTAGACAAGCTTGCTCTAAAGTCTATTTTGTCTGATACTAACACAGCTATTCTGGCTTTTTGTACTTAGTGTTTGCATGGTAAATATTTTTCAATTCTTTTACTCTTAACCTATTTTTGTCTGTACATTTAAAGTTAATTTCTTTTTTTTTTTTTGTAAAGGCATCATACAGTTGGGTCTTGCTCTTTTTCTTAAAATCTCTGCCTTTTAATTAAAGTACTTAGGCTATTTACATTTAATGTAATTATTTCTATGGATGGGCTTAAATATAATATTTGATTATTTGTTTTTATGTTTGTTCTATCTACTAATTTCTTTTCTATTTCCAGTCTTCTTTTAGATTAATACTTTTAAAATGATTTCATTTTATTTCCACTCTTGGCTTCTTAGTGATACCTGTTTGTTTTATTTATTTTTAATGGTTATTCTAATGTTTACAGTATACATTTTTATTTTATCAAAGACTAATGTCAAATAATATTATACCATTTTACATATGGTTTATGAACCTTGTACCCGTTACTTGCACTTCTGTACTTTCACTATGTGTAATTGTTGCTATAAATTTTACTTCTTCATATGGTTTGTTTTACATGTTTAGAATATATTTTTTTTACTTTAAACAGTCAATATTTTTTGTATACGATTTTTAAAAAGAGATAAAAGCAATATTTTGTATTTATTCACATACTTACCATTTCTGGCTCTCTTTAGTACTTTATGGATTTCCATCTGGTATCATTGAACTTCCTTTAATTTTGCTTATAATTCATGTTTGTTGGTAATGAATTTTGGTTGTTTAAAATATCTCTAGTTTGCTTTCAAATTTGAAGATATTTTTATGAGTAAAGATTTTTTATTTTTATTTAAATTAGTTTATTTTTAATTTTTGTGGCTACAGAGTAAGTGTGTATATTTATGGGGTACATGAGATGTTTTAATATAGGCCTGCAATGCGTAATAATCACATCATAGAGAATGGGGTATCCATCCCCTGAAGCATTTGTTCTTTGTGTTACAAACAATCCAATTACATTATTTTTAGTTATTTTTAAATGTACAATTAAGTTGTTATCAACTATGGTCACCCTGTTGTGGTATTAAATAGTAGGTCTTATTCATTCATTCTAACTATATTTTATACTCATTAACCATCCCCACCTCCCCAGGAAGGATTTTTAGATTGACATTTTGTTCTTTTCATATGTTAAAGATGGCTTACCATTGTCTTCTGACTTGCATAGTTTCTTGTAAGAAGCTTGATACCATTCTTGTCATTATCCCTTTTTACATATCTTTCTTCTCTGGCTACTTTAAAAAATTTTTTCTTTATCAGTTGATTTTAGTAATTTAATTATAATGTGGCAAAGTATATTTTCTTTATTTCATTCTGCTTGAATTAATTGAGCTTCTTGAATCTGAAAGTTTATAGGTTTTATTAAATTTGGAAAATTTTGACCATTGTTTAAATATTTTTTGTTCCCTCCCCTCTTTTTTTCTGAGGCTCTAATTACACATATATCGGCCCACTTGATAGCGTCCCACAGGTCACTATTACCCTCTTCTTATTTTTTCATTTGTTTTTCTGTTTCATTTTGGTTATTTCCATTATTATGCCTTAAAATTTATTGCTCTTTCCTTTTCAGTGTCTATTTACTATTAATTCTACACAGTGTATTTTTTATTTAAGATGTTAGTTTTTTTCTTCAGTAGTTTATTTGGATCTGTTTTATATAATTAATTTTTTTCTCCATATCATGGTCATGTTTTCCTTTATCTTCTTAAACATATACAGGATATTTATAATAGCTGTTCTAACATTTTTTTTTTCAGATTCTTGTCTGCTAGTTCCACCATCTCTGTCATTTCAGGCTATTTCTGTTAATCGAGTTTTTTCATGCATTTAGTTCTTATTTTCCTACTTTATTGTAAGCCTGTTAATTGGTTATTGGTTACATTGTTGATTGCTGGATTTTGTGGTATTCTTTTAAATAGTGTTGGATTTTTGTCCTGGTGTACAATTAATTTACTTGGAATCATTCGAATCTTTTAAAGACTTCATTTTAAGTTTTGTTAAATTAAAAGAGTGGCCTTTAGTAGTATGGGGCTAAAGAATATCTGATTCCATCCTACACCTTATAGATTATGAGTACTTTCCACTCTTACTCTGTATAAACTCTGGGAATTGTTCTGCCTAAATATCCTGATGGTTATTTTCCTGGCCACAGATAGTTTCTGCTCAGACACACACAGATGGATATGCAGCCAAAGACTCGAGAGGACCCCTCTATAGATCTCGTGAGCTTTTTCTCTGGGCAACTAGTACTTTGACCAACAATATTTTACTGCCTCAGCCTCCCTGAACTCCTCTTCCTGTGTTTTTACCTCAAAGAGACTACTGAACTTTGATTTCCTCATCTCTGCACTGCAATCTAAATTGCCTCCTAAGCAATAAACTGGTACAATTATTCAGCTGACCTTATTTGTTTACCCTCTGTCAGGAATCACAGTCTCTTGATATCTGCTGTTCAACATCTGTGTAGTAGGCACCTTCTAAGATGGCCCCTAATGATCCCAGCTGTTATGGTTTGGCTCTGTGTCCCCACCCAAAACTCACCTCGAATTGTAATCCCCACAGGTCAAGGGAGGGACCTGTAATCTCCATGTGTCGAGGAACGGAAGTGATTGGATTATGGGGGTAGTTTCCTGCATGCTGTTCTTGTGATAATGAGTGAATTCTCACAAGAACTGATGGTTTTATAAATAGTAGTTTTTCCTGCGCACTCACATTCTCTCCTGCTGCCGTGTGAGAAGTCCCAGCTTGCCTCCCCTTCACCTTCCGCCATGATTCTAAGTTTCCTGAGGCATCCCCAGCCATGAGGAACTGTGAGTCAACTAAACCTCTCTTCTTTATAAATTACCCAGTCTTGGGTATTTCCTTAGAGCAGTGTGAGAACAGACTAATACACCAGCCTACTGGCATTTGTACTTATATAACCCCCTCCTCTTGAGAGTGGGCTGGATCAAGTGACTAACAAATAGAATAAAGCAAGTGTGATAGGATGTTACTTCTAAGATTAGGTTACAGAAGGCTGTGACCTAACTTGCAGCAGACTCATGCTGGCTTTTGATGATGCAAGCTGCCATGTTGTAGAGGACCAGATGGCAAGGAACTGAGGGCAGCCTTTGGCAAACAGCCAGCAAGTAACAGAGGCCCTCAGTCCAGTGGCCCACAAGGAACTGCATCCTGCCAACAACCACCTGAGTGAGCTTAGAAATGGATCCTTTTCCAGTTGAGCATTCAGATGAGACCACAGCACTGAATGCCTTGATTGCAGCCTTATGAGAGACCCTGAGCCCAAGGACCGAGTTAAAACATGCCTGGATTCCCGAACCACAAGAATGGTGAGACAAAAAATTGTGTGTTGTTTCAAGCTGCTAAGTTTTGGAGTAACTTTTTACTCAGCAATGGATAACTAATTTCATCTGAAAATCATTATTTTATATATTGTGTCTGTTTTTGTCCTGTCATTTAAGATACAAGGATAAATGAGGTCTTTGTTACTCTATCTAGGTCAGAAAGAAGTCCCAAACCATTCAAATTAATATCTCTAAAGACAGGACCAAGATATTAATAGTTTGTAAAGCTTTTCAAATGATTTCAATATACAGTCAACTACAAAAGCCACTGTCTTAAATCAGTGATTCATAACCTTTAATGTTTATGTGAATCACCTGGGAATCTTGTTAAAATAAAAATCCTGTAATCCCAGCACTTTGGGAGGCCGAGGTGGGCGGATCACCTGAGGTCAGGAGTTTGAGACCAGCCTGACCAACATGGTGAAACCTCGTCTCTACTAAAAATACAAAATTAGCCAGGCATGGTGGCAGGCACCTGTAATCCCAACTACTTAGGAGGCTGAGGCAGGAGAATTGCTTGAACCTGGGAGACAGAGGTTGCAGTGAGCCAAGATCACGCCATTGCACTCTAGCCTGGGCAACAAGAGCGAAACTCCTTCTCAAAAAATAAAAATAAAAATAAAAAAATCCTGATTCAGTAGGTCTGTAATAGGACCTGGGATTTTGCATTTACAACAAACTCCCAGATCATGCTGATGCTGCTGGTTTGTGGACCACATCTTGAAGAGCAAGGATTTAGATTATTGAGTGCCTTCTGTTTATTTCATCTGTTGAGAAACTTTAAGTTTCTTAACATCTGTACCAAAAGATATTTGAGTAGCTTTACTCTCTAATTCAAAAACACAACTCTCCATTATTGAGTGTCTCATTAAGTTATTAATTCAGCAAATATATTTTTTATATTTCTTGTATGACAACCTCTTTGCTAGATGAATGAGACACGGCCCCCTATCCCTTGTAATCTGCAGCCATTCTCAGTTTAATGGATAAAGCAGACATGTAAGGCAGTACTTTATAATGCAGGCAGATAAATGCAAAACTAGAAGCACAAACTAATTATGAACTCTCTGTTAGGGTGCAATGATCAGGGAGTCTTTTGAAGAGGTGATGTTAAATTAGGTTTGGAGATATGAATGGCCTTCCCAATGTGTGAGTTGGAGAGCGATGTTCGAAGAGAGTAAATACTAGGACTTCCAGCTCTGCTTCCTCTCACTGCTGGAGAGCCTTAATCTTAGTGTCTCAGGTCTGGATTTCGAGGCCTCAGGCCCAGATAACTGTTTGCTGTCATGCAAATTGGATTCTTGGTGGTCTTCACTGAAGTCTTAGAACCTGGAGATAGATAGGCAGATTACACCTCACTGTCTTCACCCTCTGTGTTTAAGCAAACAAATTTAAGAGATATTATCTTACTTTTAGTCTCAAGTTGGTTTTATTATCAAAAAGTTTCAACTGTCAAAAATTAACATTTTTATCTCTACTCATTTTATCAGAGTGGAGTGTAGGGGCAGGGAGTGGAACAGATAGACAACGCATGCTTCACATTTATTTTATACTTATCAGTGTTTCTGACTGTTCCTATCAGGAGAAATATATGTTGTGAAACTTCTTTCAACACCCTTCCAAAATATTTCAGATTAACAAATGAAAGTAATAGATGACCCTAACTATGCAGAAAGCAAAGCAGAGAAGTTTAAGCTTTTCTCTACTGGGACCATAGGTAAGAGACTGTCAGCTTCCTTTGTGCAATGTAGGCTTATGAACTAACCTAGAGTTTTTCCCCTTGAGGTGGAAAAATCAGTCCCTCTGTATCTCTCCACAGTTTCTCAGTAAAGATTGGAGAGAAGAACAGTACTAGGTCCTCCCCACAGTTAGAACCTGAGGCCTCTTTGCTGTTCCTACACTGAGCCTAAACTCAGTGCGGCTAAGGGAATAAAATGTATACTTTCTAAGTATTCTGTGAGGTTTGTGGGCACTTCCCCTCTAGACTAGCTTAGCTGAGTCCAGGTGATTTGCATTGGCATCACTTATACACGTCTGGATTATTTAGGAATGGCTGGGACACAGCTTCTATCTGATAGGTCTTTCATCCTCCAAAAGGCTAGCCCAGGCTTATTCACACAGTGGTGGAAGAATTCCCAGAGAGCAGCAGGAGACAGAAAATGCCAATGTGCAAGCAGTTTTCAAGCTTCTGCTTGCATCACATTTGCTAATGACCCACTTGCTAAAGCTAGTTACGTGATTACAGATCCAAGTGATGAAATTTACTCCACCTCTTGATGAGAAGGCAGCAAAGTCACATGGAAAAGGGTATGCATATAAAGAATTGCAGTCCACCATAGGCAGCCACATCTTGCTTCTATTCTCAACACTCAGGTTAAATCATCCCGCACATCAGTTGTTCCTAGCCAGTCAAGTAAATACAGGCTGGTCACTAATGGTAACTTTCAGAATTACATGTTTGTTCATCTGCAAGCTTGACCCACTTGTTATTCATCTCCCACCACACAGCCACTTAAGTGACTGCTCCTTTGAAATCTTGTCTTGTCTCTTGTTCACTCTCACTTGCTCACTCTTATCCCAAACACCTAACAATTCTGGCCTCTGCACATGTAGTTTCTTCAGGCTGGAAGGTCCTTCTACAGTTTATTCCTCTAATGAATGCCAATGCATATGCTAATCCATAACTCAAGCATCTCTGCCGTTCAATCCTTTCATGACCTCCTCAGCTGGATCTAGATAAGCTCTTACACCTGTGCTCTCAGGTCACCTCATGTATAACACTAGGGTTGCACTGTAACATCACATCAAAATCCTTTATCACTCCCACTGGCCTGTAAATCTCCAAGGTCAAAGAAAACTTTTGGTCTTCTTCATCTTTCTGTTCCTGGTGCCTAGCCCAGGGTCTGGCTTGCAGTAGATGCCCAGTAATTGTTGATTGAGTACGTATGGTGCATAGTAAATAAGACATAAGTAACGCCATACGCAGGTAGGTTATATGGTCTGGTTGGAAAGACAATATATTTGCCTGTGAAACATCTGGAGAACAATATAAATTATTTGCTGCAAGAAATAAGAGAGGGAAAAAATATTTCCTAATTCAGCTTCCGGCATCTTATCTACCTTAAGTTCTTCCCTTTCCATCATATCTTTTTGTCTCTCTCCACCACCAAATCCAGTCTGTCATCATTTTTCTGCAGCTCCAGTAACAGGCTCTTTGGGTTCCAATCCTGCTCACTTTTTGACCTCATACAAGTTATAGGTTATCTTCTGAAAATCTCCTTCTCTTCATCTGTTTTCTGAGGATCTGTGAGGATTAAATAAATCAAGACACCTAAAAGCACTTGGCCCAGTTCTTGATTCACAGGAGTGCTCAGTAAATATTAGTGTTTCTTAAGGTGCACAACATCACTATTGTTATTACGTTTCCAGGTCACTTCTACTGCTTTTGTTTTGTCCCTAGTAATTCCTTTCCTGAGTCATTACGATCACATTCTGGAGACTCTTTCCCCTAACTCATCCTGCAACTTTTACCTGTTTGCCTTTTCTAAAAGAAATCTGACCACATATTTTGCATGCTTCAAAACCTTCCTTGTTTTCCATTGCCAGAAGAATTCAGTTGGAATTCTGGCTAAGGAGGCCAGAACCTGAAGGGGATGGGTTCCTAGAGCCAGAGCCCCTGGGAGGGGGTACTCACCCAACTATCACATCCCTGCTCCAGTGAAAGAGGACTGCCACTCAAGAGGGCTCATTTCTGGAGTGTTTACTCTATGCCAGGACTATACTGAACACTGTACCTTCCTGTACCTCCTTTAATCCTCTCAATACCCCTATGATGGCAATGCTATTGCTATCCTCATGTTATAAATGAGGAAACAGGCTCACGGGGCTTAAGTAATTTGCCCAAAGTTGCAGGTAGGAAAAAAAAAAAAGGTGCTAGGGTATTTTAAACCCTTGAACTCGACCAGTAGTTCTCTTCAATCATCTAAAACCATTTTAGGGTCTATTTATTTTAAGACATTATTAACAAAAAAATGCCTAAAGTAATATTTATTGCTTAAAGACATCACAAATTCTACCAAAGTGGCAGAGAGGCTTCATTCACTCTTGTTAGCTCATTTAGCAGCAAGATTTGCTTAGTTTTATCTTTTGTTCCCATGCCAAACCACAGTTAAATCTTGGTGTTTGGTGGAGGCTTTTCCTGAGCACCACGTTGCTTATAATTTAAATCTCTGTAGAACTGTTTGTGTTCCTGTAGGGAGATCCCTTTACCTGGAGTTTTATGTAGTTGGCTCTGGGAATGCTGAGAGTGCATGCTTTATCCTAAGTATGTGCATGCACTGCTTCTCTCTGGCCAGATTGTGCTTACCCATAGCTATGTTGTACCTGGTTTCATTTCCCCAAGTATGTGGTTTTCTGCCCTCGTCAAAGCCAAGGATGAGTGGAGCAGTGAGTCACATGTGTGATCGTCACTGTTTTCTCTACATTTTACAAGAGAACCCACAGAGACTTAACACGTTTCCATTCTTTTACCGGCTCCTTCTTAGATATAAGGAGAGATCAGAGAAAAATGCTGTGAATCACTTGGCAATGATGAACAATGGCCTACGGCGGAGAAATGAAAATGTCAGGTGTGTGGTTTTTCCAAACCTAAAATATTTGCTTTCAATGCAGTTAGCAGAGTTTTAATTACAGGGTGTTAAACCCTTGGAGGTGTCATGGTTACTCAGCACTCAATTTGATGATCATATGTAAAATAATAATAGCTTTATTGAGATGCAGTTTACATATATTCACAAAGTTGTGTGACCATCACCACTATCTAATTTCAGAACATTCTCATACTCCAGTAACAAGCTCTGTATTCATCAGCTATCACTTTTATTATGCCCCTCCTCCAGCTCCTGGCAACCACTAGTCTACTTTTTGTCTCTATGAATTTGCCCATTCTGGACATTTTATAGAAATAAAATCATACAGCATGTGGTCTTTTGTGATTGGATTCTTTCACTTAGCATAATGAGTTCAAGGTCCATTCATGTTGTAGCATGTATCTGTACTGCATTCCTTTTTATTGCCAAATAATATTCCATTGTATGGATATACCACATTTAGTTTATTCTCTCATCAGTTAATGGATATCTGGGTTCTTTTCACTTTTGGGATATTATGAGTAATGCGACAATGAACACTCATATACATTTTTCTGTGTGAACATATGCTTTCTGCTGTCTTAGATATAGACCTAGGAGTGGAACTGCTGGGTCATACGGCAACTCCGTTTAGCTGTTTGAGAAACTGCCAGACTATTTTCCTAAGTGGCTGCATCATTTTACATTCCCACAAACAGTGTATGAGGGTTCCAATTTCTCCACATTCTTGCTGACATTTATAATTTATTATTTTGATTATAGCCACGTAGTGGCTATGAAGTAGCATATCTTTCTGGTTTTTAATTTTTATTTTTTGCAATGGACTGAATGTTTGTCTCTCCCCCATCTTTCTTCTCCACCTGCCACATGAGGAAATCAGGAAGAGGGCTCTCACCAGAACCTCACCATGCTGGCCCCTGATCTCAGACCTCCCAGCCTCCAGAACTATGAGAAATAAGTGGCTGTTGCTTAAACCACTCAATGTTATTCTTGTTATAGCAGCCCAAACTGACTAAGACATCATGGTAAAATAGACATAAGATAAAGTTTATCATTTAACCATTTATAGGGTACAATTCAATGGTATTAACTGCATTTACAATGTTGTGCAACCATCACCACTATCTATTTCCAGAACTGTTTCTGTTTCCCAAACAGAAACTCTATAATCAATGAACAATAAATTCCCCATGTCCTTCTTTCCCCATTGAGGTTTTGACTTGTGTTTTGCTAATGGCTAATGATATTAAATATCTTTTCATGTGCTTATTGGCCATTTACATATATATATATATATATATATATATATATATATATATATATATCTTCTTTGGAAGTATGTCTGTTCAAATCTCAGCTCACTGCAACCTCTGCCTCCCAGGTTCAAGCAATTCTCCTGCTTCAGCCTCCTGAGTAGCCAGTTTTACAGGCACACGCCACCACCCCCAGCTAATTTTTGTATTTTTAGTAGAGATGGGGTTCCATCATGTTGGCCAGGCTGGTCTTGAACTCCTGACCTCAAGTGATCTGCCCGCCTCAGCCTCCCAAAGTGCTAGGATTATAGGTGTGAGCCACTGAGCCTGGCCCCTTTGACCATTTTTAAATTGGGTCATTTCTCCTTTTATTGTTGAGTTATATATTCTGACTCCAAACCTACTATCAGGTATATTATTTACAAATATTTTCCCTGATTCCATGGTTTCACTTTCTTGGTGAAGAAAGCACAAGTTAGTAATTTTGATAAACTTCCATTTACCTATTTTTGTTGTTGTTGTTTGCTTGTGCTTTTGGTATCATATCTGAGAAGCCATTGCCTAATCCAAGATCACAATAATTTACCCCCATATTTTCGCTAAGAGTTTTGTAATTTTAGTTCTTATATTTAACTCTATGATCCATTTTGAGTTAATTTTTGTATATAGTGTGATGTAGGGTTCCAACTTTATTTTTGCATGTGAATGTTTAGTTGTCACAGCACCATTTGTTGGAAAGCCTATTTTTCCCCCATTGAATTGTCTAGCACCATGACTAAAAATTAATTAACTGCAAATAGACTTTCACAAGTATTCCATTCATCATATGTCTTTCTTTATGCCAGAACGACACTGTCTTTATTACTGCAGTTTGTAGTAAGTTTTAAAACTGGGAAGTGTGAGTCCTCCAACTTTATTCTTATCTTTCAAGATTGACTTGGTTCTTTTGGGTCCCTTACATTTCCATGTGAATTTCATGATCAGCTTGTCAATTTCTGCAAAAAAGCCAGTTGGGATTTTTATGGAGATTGTATTGAATTTATATGTCAGTGTTAGTAGTTTTCCCATCTTAATAATACTATGTCTTTACACCCATGAAGATAGTTTTCCATTTATTTAGGTCTTCTTTAGTTGATTTAAATATTGTTTTATAGTTTTCAGCACGTAAGTCTTGTGCTACTTTTGTTAAATTTATCCCTATTTTATTGTTTTGATGCTATTACAACTGTAATTATTTTCTTAATTTCATATTTGGGTTGTTTACTGCTAGAAATACCATTGATTTTTGAATATTGACCTTCTATCCTGAAACCTTGCTTAAAGTGTTTATTTGTTCTAATAGTGGTTTTTGGTGGATTCTTCAAGATTTTCTAAATATAAGATCATGTCATCTGCCATAGAGATAATTTTACTTCTTCCTGTCCAATCTAAATGCATTTATTTCTTTTATTTTCTTTCTTTCCTTTTCCTTGACTAATTTATTTTATTTTAATTTTTTTAGAGATGGGGGTCTTATTCTGTCGCCCAGGCTATAGTGCGGTGGAGCCATCATAGCTCACTGCAGCTTCAAACTTGGGCTCAAGTGATCTTCCCATCTTAGCCTTCTGAGTAGCTGATACTACAGGCATGCACCACCATGCCTGGCTAATTTTTTCTCATTATATTTTGTAGAGACAGGGTCTCACTATTGCTCAGGCTGGTCTTGAACTCTGGGCGTCAAATGAGTCTCCCACTTCGGCTTCCCAAAGTGCTGAGATTATAGGCATGAGCCACTGCAATCAGTGTAGAATTTCTTTTGTCAGAAGAGAAAAAGTCAAGAAGGGCAAGGCCAAGAATGTCTAGGAGCCCAGTATCTTGCAAATAAATCTATTTGTTGATATTCGTATTTTCTCATTCCCTGATTAAGAGATCTCTCTTCTCTGATTCCCCCATTTAGGAAGGAATGTGTAACTTAAGGCAGAGTACTTCTTTTAAAACATGTTCTTGGACGTTACCCAGTGATCCATCAACCAGCATTCAACCAGTTATCTTTCACCTCCAATCTCCTATGTTATCCTAAACCACCATGTTGGACACAAGGGATAGAAAATATAAAATTTAAATAATAGAAACTGATGAACTTAGGTTGCCTTTCATTTGTGTACCCCAACCACCAGATTATGGTTATCAGTTTCTTCTTTTTGGCATCCTCACCCTAGCTTGCGATATCTGATACATATTTTTTTCCTGTATACCCATCTATGTCGGTGTTGGGAAATAAATGTCCCAACTTTGGAGGCTATGTTTATCATCTGGCCTCTGCTTCATGTGTGTTACTTAGCCTCCTTATTACCTGGCCAATGTAGAGAATTTAAAGTGTCTTCATAAATCTAATTTTAATTTTCTCTCAGTAAGAACTGGAAAATATGTCTAATTATAAGGATGCTATAAACTACAATAGAAGAATATTCAATTCCCACTAATAACCCTGAGAAGTCTGAAATAATGTGTTATTTTTGGAATTACTATATTACACTTTAGGCTGGCACAGCTATTTTTCAGGGAAGCAGCTGTAAAATAATAGAAAGAACAGTATGTTATGAGTGCAGTCCTGGGTTCTGGTTCTTCTGCAATTAGTTTGGTGTGTGGCCTTGGCTAAGTTATCAGTTGAGCTCTCTGGGCCGGAAATGAAATGTTTGAACTAAAGAATCCCTCGAGCACTGATATTCCATGATCCTGTGATGTGAATGAGAGGTGCTGTATGTAAGCCTAGTAAAGTGGGTCTGTATGCAAGCCAGTGAGAGAAGGCCATAACTTCCAGGAAGCACACTGCAGAAATGATGTCACCATAGCTACCAGGGCAGCAGAGTCTCTTGAAGAAGGACTTGCATGACAGTTTCAATTTTACATCTCAGCACACTAGCCCGCATCATCTTTCCCTCCAAAGACCACAAAGTGGGAGGGGAAGCATATGACAACATATGGTACCGGAGCATGTATTCTGGATGAGATAATTCTTAAGAACAGAGTTCATCTAAGCAGAAGGCAATACAAATTCACAATCTCCTGAAGATTGGGAGTGTACAGCCTAGGGAGTTTCCTCTTTGATGTTCCCCCCACTCTAGCCTAATGGCCATCCTGAAGTAGGGTCAGAGGAAGGCCCAGAAAAGGTCCCCTAGCTATATGCTTGGAGCCATTGCTCACCAATATGTGGCATGTCCCAGTTTGCCCCAGGCAGAGTCACTTGTTATATTAGTCCATTCTCGCACTGCTATAAATACCCGAGACTGGATAATTTATAAAGAAAAGAAGTTTAATTGGCTCACGGTTCTGCAGGCTGTACAGGAAGCATAGTGGCTTCTGCTTCTGGGGAGGCCTCAGGAAGCTTCCAATCACAGCAGAAGGCAAAGCAGGAATGAGGTGTTTCATGTAACAGGAGCAGTTCAAGGGGGTGTGGGAGGTGCTGCACACTTTTAAACAACCAGAACTCACTATCACAAGAACAGCACCAAGTGGGGGATGGCGCTAAACCATTCATGAGAACTCCACCCCCATGATCCAGCCACCTCCCACCAGGCCCGTCCTCAAACACTGGGGACTATAATTCGATAGGCGATTTGGTGGGGACACAGATCCAAACCATATCACCTATTATCACAGATTATTATTATTATTATTATCATTTTGAGATGGTGTCTCGCTCTGTCACCCAGGCCGGAGTGCAGTGGCGTGATCTCAGCTCACTGCAACCTCTGCCTCCTGGGTTCAAGCAATTCTTCTGCCTCAGCCTCCCGAGTAGCTGGGATTACAGGTACCTGCCACCACACCTGGCTAAGTTTTGTATTTTTAGTAGACACGGGATTTCACCATGTTGGCCAAGCTAGTCTCTAACTCCTGACCTCAGGTGATCCGCCCACCTCGGCCTCCCAAAGTGCTGGGATTACAGGCATGAGCCACTGTGCCCAGCCTCAGATAATTATTAATAGGACCCTTCTCCTCTTTAAAGTCTCCTGGCTTAGACAATAGATTATATGATCACCATAAGAGCATGCTTATTCCTAGGTCCACCCATTTGTTTTTTTAAGTAATAAAATAAAATATTGTTCAATTAAATCCCTTCACTTGCTTCATTTTCTAACAGTATCAGCTTCCATCTATTGTGTACCCACTTGCAGCATGCTCTGGGCCAAGGTTTTAGACATGAAATCTTACAGCGCCTAAGAGGGTATCATTAGTCCCCTTTAGATATGAGGAAACTGAGGCTCTGAGAAGAGAAAAATAGCAGATCCAGAATTTGAACCTAGGTCTGTTGGCATCAGAAGCCTTTTGTCATTATGCTGCTCTGTGTTAAAAAAATAAATAAATAAAATAAAGAAAGAAAAGAAAAAAGAAAAAAAACACAACAAAGTATTTTTAACCTTCAGGAAAGGTATATTGTCTCATTTGTATTTTTAGATTTAGAGTGCTGATTAGTGAAGCACTTCAGATCCTGGCATCGACACCCATTGTGTCTTCTTTCTGTTCCTCAGTTTCCTCTTTAGGAAAATGGGACTAATAGTAGTTTCTACCTCATGGCAGGGTTGTAAGGATTCAGAACTAATATACATAGAGTGCTTAGAACAGTGCCTGGTGCACTGCAGTCTCTTCTTAACTGTTAGTGTTATTGTCATCATCACCACCACCATCATCACGTGATCATTTATATTTGAACAAAGTGCCCCCACTACACATGCTTCACTAATAAAGCTCCTGCTCTCCAGCACCCTTGGCTCTTCCCAACTGCTGCACTTCAGCCCGCCTGCCAGTTTCCACTTACCTTGCCATCTGTCTCTGGTTGTATTAATTTCTCATTAACATCCTTTTGTTGTTATAATTTCAATGAGTACAAAATATGTAAGAATTTTATGTTTTTACTGCAGAAACATAGTTTTTCTCCTTCTATCACCTGATTCATCCAGCTTTGAAAAACTGCAGGGCTCTGCAGCAATACTTGAAACATTATAACTTGAAGAGGTGAGAAAACTGGGGTCTCTGTGACCATTTCTCAATTTTGCAATAATTCACAGTATCACTTCACCCCCTAGTCTCTTTAGCTCTGAAATGGAAAGAACAACATTTAGTTTTGAGATTCTTATACAGAAGTTATAGTCTTAAGGTAAAGAATTGGTAGATAACTATTGACTTAGGCATCATAATGGTTGAAGAACTTAAAATGTTGAGAATCACACAGAAAACATACATTTAAAGTTAAATATAAACTTTTTCTTATTACTCAAAAGAATAAAATGTTCATTGTTATATCTTATTTTCATATATGTGTATTTCTAAATTGTATGTATATATATAAACAAAAATGAGATCAAACTGAAGTACTGTTTTGCAGTCTGCTTTTTTCCTGTTACAAAGTACTATAAACATCTTTCTATTCCAATAATATTCAGTTCTTTTTCAACTATTTTTGGCAGCAGAACTAATTTTCTGAAAGGAACCACCCTGCATAAGACAGATAAAATTGGAGCTTTTGAGGTTGAAAAAGGAATGTGAGAGCCAGGACATCATCCACTCTGTCTCCCACTGGTTTTTTTCTTCCCCACCCTCCAGTTGTTGCCCCTGCTATGGTTTGGATATGGGTTGTTTGTCCTCACCAAAGCTCATGTTGAAATTTGATCCCTGGTGTGATGGTGTCGGGAGGTGGGGCCTAGTAGGCGATGTGTAAGTCGCGAAGGCAGAGCCCTCATTAATGGGGCTCTTTTGGTAGTGAATGTGTTCACATTCTAGAGAGACTGGCTTAGTTCAGGGGAATGGATGAGTTGTTATAAAGCCAGGAGGCCCTATGTTTCTCTCTTAACATGTGTCTGCTTCCCCTTGAGCTTCTCTGCCATGTTATAGCACAGCATGAAATCCCTGCCAGAAGCCAGGGCCATGACCTTGAACTTCTCAGCCTGCAGAACTCTGAGCCAAATAAACCTCTTTACTTTATGAATTACCCAGTTTCAGGTGTTCTTCTGTTGCAACACAGAATGAACTACGGTATCTGAGGTACCACCAAAGAACCCTGTGGATCCAAGGATCATTACAGCGTGCCATTATATATTTAACGAGCATCTCTTCATTTAGGTTATTTCCAATTTTTTTCTGTCATAAACAACACTGCAGTGAACATCCTTATAGCTAATCTTGGCATGTGTTATTTATTTATTTATTTCCTCAGAGCACCTTTTTAGAAGCAGAATTTCTGAGTTATGGTGTAAGTATAAATTTTTAAAAAAATCAATATTGCCAAAAATGTCTTTTTAGAAAGTCTGTACAAATTAACCTACTAACCTTGGGTATTTTCATTACAAAAAAATCTTAGCCAAATGTTTTGGTTAATGGCAAAACCATAAAATTTAGAGGAAACACCAGATACCATTAAATAGAGGAAGAGAGACGAGAATCTGTCACCCCACCCTCTCTTTCCCCCCCCATACTCCCTCCTTCCCTCAGTCTCCACTTCCCTCCCAAAGGAATTTTGTTCTTTAATGTTTGCAGAGATCTTGAAAGCAAAGGCCCTACCCTCTAAGAGCTTGCATTTTAAGGTTAAAAGATAATAAAATGTGGAGAAAAGTTTGCTCATTCCTATGAACTGGGCTTAGGACAAGTTCTAACATAGAAAACACTCTCGAAGTAGGAATTCAAGAGTCAAATGACCCTAAGAAGGTAGGCACTTTGGAAGAACATGGCTGGTAAGGGCAGATACAACCTGGCCATATAATGTAGTCTTACCCACCATGATAATCATTCATTTGGCCCACTGGGCACTGGACCTATGACTTTAGTGTTCCCAGTTTAATGGGAAGTCCTTGAAAAACCCATCTAGGAGACCCTTCACGAAATCACTTCCAGCTACCTGAGGGGAAAGTGCTGTTTCTGGTCATCTGTCACATCACCTACAACTCTGAGATATGGTGTCAATCCATGGGTGACGAAACTGTGAAATATCATCTCCTTCAAGTTGGGTAGAATTTTTTTCCATTTTTCCTCTTAAATAAGAAATTGGCTTAATTTTCCCAGGAGATTCTTATGTGCTTTGCATTGAATATCTTTTGAATTCAGGGAGATCTCTACAGATTTCTCTGTGCAGGGAAAAGAACTTGAGGAGAGAGTTGGTAGTGGTAACCTTGGGTACACAGCAATGCTTTACTTTTCTATTTGATTACTCCTATTTTAGTAGGTCTCTGAAGGTCTTTAAGCTAGCGTTATACATGCACTTCAAAGAACTTCTAAATTAAACTAAAAGTCTTTCCACAACAATTTCGTAAGATATAAATCATCTGTTATACCACAGGTTACCAGAGACCCCCAACTCCAGACTCAATACTGCACCAGGGCAGTTGTACAGAACTGACTGCCTTTTTGAAAACCTGAAGCACACCTCATCTACTCGACTCTACTTTCCTAAAGATTCTCAATGCTGGCTGCACATACATTGGCACCACTTGGAGGACTTTAGTAAGAGATGCCTGAGCCAGCCCCTGATATTTGGACACAATTGGCCTGGGGTGGGGCTGGACATCAGACTGTTTTAGGAGTTCCCCAGATGATTCTGTCAGATTCCTTTGAACCAGAGCAACTCCATCTTAAATAGGAGCTGGGTAAAATGAGGCTGAGACCTACTGGGCTGCAATCCCAGACAGTTAAGGCATTCTAAGTCACAGGGTGAGAGATAGGAGGTCAGCACAAGATACAGGTCGTAAAGACCTTGCTGATAAAAAAGGTTGCAGTAAAGAAGCCAGCCAAAACCCACTGAAACCAAGATGGCCACAAGAGTAACCTCTGGTCATCCTCACTGCTACCCTCCCACCAGCGCATTTACAAATGCCATGGCAACATAAGGAAGTTATTCTATATGGTCTGAAAAGGGAAGGCATGAATAATCCACCCCTTGTTTAGCATATAATCCAGAAATAACCATAAAAATGGGCAACCAGCAGCCCTTAGGACTGCTCTGTCTATGGAGTAACCATCCTCTTATTTCTTTACTTTCCTAATAAACTTGCTTTCACTTTATGGACTCGCCCTGAATTCTTTCTTGCATGAGATCCAAGAACCCTCTCTTGGGGTCTGGATGGGGATCCCTTTCCTGTAACAATTTCGATTAAGAATCTTGAACTTTACCAAGTACTTCTCTAATTTCATCTTTTCGTCTAAGAATTGGGTTGAATTTAAAGTAGTCACTTTAAGGAAATTAAGAAAAATAAAGAGAAAGATTAGAAGAGAAAAATTTCTCCATTTTAACAATGCATTTCACTCTCCTAAAATAAAGCATAAATATTAGGGCAAGATCATTAACTTACCTGGAGGAAGGCCGAGCACTGGGGCTAGGACATGGGCAGTGTGGGAGGAGACAATATGACATTAAGATTGGTTTAACATATGAAACACCTTCTTACAGTGTCACTGCTAAATAGCTGGAATGGTTAAGAGCAATCGTTCCAAGCCAAGTTCTTGGCACTTCAGAAGGCTGCCATACTTTTTCCTCTGGATCAAGCGCTTAATTACTTCATTTGTCTGAGATCTCATCGTGGAACTCATTACTAAATCCATCAGGACCTAGAGGGTGTCAGGATGATGTAGCAGTCTTATAAATTTCTTTATATTATCTAGTAATTCTTATTGTACATTAAATGCTTCAGAATGACAGGAAGATGTAACTTATCATTGTGAGTGGGAATGACTTTGAAAACATCTTTTTCTCCTTTTAAGAGGAGAAAAGAGCAATGGAAAGAGTGTTTTAAATCTCCAAATTAGTATTTAACTAAGTTAGCATGAAACCTGTTCTCTTTCAAGCCCTTGATTGCTTTATTAGAAGTAATTGTTTATCTCGGTTTAAGAAAATTGGTTGAGACAGGTTACTTGCTTTCATGTCTCATTCATATCCACTTTATATTAAGTACTTTGAATGTATTTTTAACCCTTAATGTTTTGCAGACTAGACAGGAACCTACAGAAAGAAGAGATATGTTCTTTTAACATCAATATATTACTCTTATTAAAAATATTATTCTCACTAATGTCAAATGGTCTTTTCGTACCCAATGATCTTGACAAGAACAAATACAACCATGTGGATTTGGAATCAGGAGAGAACAGGGTCATTTATCTGTGGTGCTGTGGGAGAGACATTTTCTTTTTCAATTTTCTTCTCCATTTTCTTATTACAATTATTGTTTGGGGTCATTATGACAACTCCCATCATTATGTTCCAGCTCACAAGCTGGAGAAAGATTAATGGTAGAAGAAGATACAGTCTTTGGCATCAGAGCTACATCTAGCTGTTAATATAACAGAGTAGAAATACATAAAATCCATTTATAAGATTTATGCTTATGATGGAGAAAGTAGTACAAGGTATAAAATGTTAAGATGTAGAACCTGAAATGTTGGCAGGTAGCATGCGAATTTCAATCATTTATTCATTCACTCATTCTTTCAACAAGTCTTGAGCATTAATTATGTGTGCATCTTGTACAGTGAGCTTGAAATGAACTCTAATAAGACACAGCCTGATAAGGGATTGTGGGATGAGAAGTATGCACACGGTGGCAGTTGGGGATAGAGGACTTACTTATCTGGTTTTGACTATTCTGAAGACTTGAGTTTTGATTCTGATTATCTGGTGGGAAGCTCTGGGTCTAGGTGTCTATTATAATGATAACTAGTTTGTTTGTTTTTTAACACAAAGCTTTGTTGTGAATAACCAAATCTACAAATGAAAACTATATTTACTAATTCATTCTGTAGTACAGAAACAATAAAAGCTCCACAGTGAGTCAATACAAGCCTCTAATTTCTCCTCACCTAAGAAATCGGTAATTCTTCTTTAACTGTTGTAACAATGAGAAAAGTTTGGTGCAGGCTGGGTTACTTTCTTCCAACATAGTAGTGTATCCATGTAGTTGCCTCCTTTGATGCTTTTAGAGATACTTTCCTTGTTGCAGGTCCCTTGTAACTAACTTCAGAGAGTTAGACTTTGTTTTTTTAACCTTGGGAAGGTCTGCTGTAGGTCTTGTTTATGGGAGCACTCCAAATGTTCCCTCTGTGGGATTTTCTTTCTCAGCTCTATAGCTTTGGGTGGGGTGTTCTAAAAACCTTTGAAGCAGAAGAGTCATTTCCTGTTTGGAGGCCTAAGTGTAAAGAAAGCCCTTTGTCATTGCTCAGAAATGGGGAGTCCATGACAATTGTCGTGCAAGAGCATTCAACACTCACCCAGGTAGAAATGGGTAGATGGGGATGTTGCCCTTTAATCACTTCTTGCTCAACATCATGTAGGTTATAATCAACACCGTTCTAGGCACTGGAGATGCAACAAAAGGCAGTGTTCCTAGCCCCAAGAAGCTTATAGTCTGGTGAGGGAGTCAGACAATTATGGAACCATGTGACTAGTGCTATGATAGAGGTATGCAGGCAGGGGGTGGGTGCCATGGGATCACAGAGAAAGGTTACTTAATCCAGAAAAGTTCAAAACATTTAAAGTTTTGTTAAGTAGCATACAATTTTTTGAAAGTTGATTACTCCAAAATAATCTGGGAACTTTCTCTAAGATATTTTGTAGTTCTATATTAAAATATATACATATATATGTAAATATATTTATAAAATAATGAATAAGTTTTGTACTATGTTTGTTAAGGTAGCATTTTGTTATTATTCAATTTCATTAACCTTTAAAATGTGAGATCTATCAGGAGGCAGTCAGGGAAGTTTTCCTACGAAGATCTTACCAAAGCTGAGACCTACAGAACAAGTGTCAGTAAGCCAGAGAAAGCCAAGAAGGGGAGAGGGTGTGTTCTGTAAAGGGAAACAGCACATACAAAGGCTGGGAGAGGTAGGGCGTGGTGGCTCATGCCTGTAATCCCAGCACTTTGGGAAGCCAAGGTGGGTGCATCACCTGAGGTCAGGAGTTTGAGACCAGCTTGGCCAACATCGTGAAACCCCGTCTCTACTAAAAATACAAAAATTAGCTGGCGTGGTGGTGCATGCCTTTAATTCCAGCTACTCAGGAGGCAGAGGCAGGAGAATTACTTGAACCTGGGAGGCGGAGGTTGCAGTGAGCTGAGATGGTGCCATTGCACTCTAGCCTGGGTGACAGAGCAAGACTCCATCGCAAAAAAAAAAAAAAAAAAGGCTGGGAGACAAGAAGCAATGGGTTGGGAAAGCTGGGCTAGTGCTTCCCAACCTGCATTGAAGAGGGAAGCCTAGAAGTAGGATGGAAGGGGGTGGAAGAGTAAGCAGGGGTATGACAGTGGAGAACCTTATATGTTCAACAAGGAGTCCAGGCTTTATCCTGAAGCCAATGGAAGAAGAGGGGATAATAAAGGCCTTTGAACAGGACTGAGACAAGATTAGATTTTTGGAGAGTGAATTGGAAGAAAAAGACTGGAGGCAGGAAGACCAAGGGGACGCTGATGTAATAAACCAGGGAAGAGAAGATGGCAGTGTGAACTTAGGCAAAGATCGTGGAGAACTGAAAGAGATGATGGACTAGACAGTTACTTGGACTGGATTTAGTGACTGGCCAATGAGGGGATGAGAAAGAGGGGAGAATCCTATTCCACCTTGGCCACAGCCTGTGGGTCCAGGATGTTTTGTAGGTAGAAATGAGTTTTAGATATATGAGTCTAATTATACATATTTTAGGTAAATTTGCTGTAGAGACCAAGATAGCTTTTCCTTTCAAATCTCTACTGCATGAAATCACCTTCTAGTTAGACACCTTAAAATGCAAATCTCAGGAGGCTTACTTCCTCAGGGAGGTACATCTGTTCTTTCTACCAATTGGCGTGGGTTTTGGACCTTGTTATTTTTGAATCAGTTACAGTCTCCCTGCCAGCTGAGGGCACATAACGTTTCATTACTGGCAATACTGGAGTCAAGGAGCACTGCCTATCCTAACTCTAGGTCTGGAGTTAGAGCCCGTTGAGTCTGTGGTAGTTCCTTTTGCTTTTGATATTTAGTTAGCAGGAAAACTGAGAGGATATTGAATTTCATTAACACTTCCTTAGAAGCACATTTCCTTAGAAGCATGAATATTGCTTGGATTCTGAACACTCTGAATCTTCACCAAGAGAAGAAACAAAATGCCGTGGCAAAACGGTAGGAGTTGTCTTTGGTTCTCCTTTAGCTCCAGTCCATTTCTTGACATAAACTCCCTCCATCCTTGCAGACCTACCCCCCATTTGGTATCTATTGACCTTCATTGTGCCCTAAGCTGCCTTCCCCTCCCCTTTTCTTGAGAATTTTACATATTTTGCCTTTCCACGTTGAACTATGTATATCCCCTTCCTCGTCGGCGCTCCCCACCATAATTGTGCTGTTGTATTTCATCCATAAGACAGACACTCTGCCCTATTCCAGCTCTTAAACCCTAGTGTGCTTCAGAATCACTGGAGATGCTTATTAAACTCCTGGGCCACTCGTCCTGTGTCTCTGAATCAGGAAAGCTGGGCCAGGGCCTAGGAATCTGCATTTTAACAGAAGGTACCCTCCCCTGCTCCAGGTGATTCTGACTTGGTAAGGAGACCACTCTTTGAGCAACCCCACAGTCTGCTGTAGGAGAGCAGCCCTGCTTTTTGGACAGGAGACCTGGGTTTAGTTCCAGTGATGCCCTCCACCAGTCCTGTGGCTTTGGGGAAGTCACTTCAACTCCCTGGGCTTCTATTTCCTCATCTAAATCCTGGAGAAGCTGGGAGATACGTTACACTGGAGACCTAAACTCCCTTGCCCCATGGCCTTCCCTTCTTTCCTGGCTGGAAAACCCCAAATCTGGATGGCTCTACACTCTGCCTTCTCTTTCCTGCACCCAGGCTACTAAATGTGCTGAGAGAAAGTCACAGGCCTAGGCCAATGGTGCTGCTCAGACTAGCTTTCAACATCATGCAAAGGATCATGGCCCTCCTCCTGTCAGCAACCTCTCTCCTACATTACCAAATGCTCTTCTTTCTCCTCAAATGTCAGGCCCAGCCTTTCCTCCTGCATCTTAACATGTGAACTTACCTTTCAACCTACAGTGAAAGTAGAAGCCACAACAGGAAATCCCTTAACTTCCTACCACACACCTGCAAATGCACCGGCTTCCATACCTGTCCTTTCCTGCTTCCTTCTATTGCATTGTCTCTCCTCTGGGATATATCATTTTTATCTCAGATGCTCTGGATCTTGCTCTTTCAGGTTCCTCTGTCTCTCCTGTATCTTCCACCCCTTCCCCTCTTCAGTTATATTCCTACCACCCAGAGATTTGTGCTGTTAACATATTGATATAATCCTTTCAGGTTTTTAAAAAATATGTGTAAGAGTACATTTTATTATACCTCATTGGAATTTTTATCAATTAAAGTTCAAAATGAAGTCGGGGGAGCAGAGTTACTATGTTATAGGACTTATAGGAATTCGGCCTTACAATTGTGGGAGGAGAGAAATGAAGGCCCAAGACGAGAAAATTGGAGGAAGAGAGCAGTCATTTTCAGTCATCTGAGAAGCCAAGCGTTTCCTCCTGGATTATCCAGGTGGGTCCAATGTGACAACAAGCGTCCTTATAAGAGGGAGGCAGAAGGATGTGACTACACTAGTAGGAAATGTGATGACAACTGGAGCCACGTGAGGGTGGGGACCTGAGCCAACACATGCAGGTGGCCTCCACAACTTAGAAAAAGCAAGGGAATGAATTCTCCCCTAGAGCCTCCAGAAGATACCAACCCTGCTGACACCTTGCCGTTAGCCCAGAGAAACTGATTTCAGACATCTGGACTCCAGAACTGTAAGAAAATAAGTTTGCATTGTTTTAAGCCACTAAGTTTGTGGTAATTTGTTGTAAGAGGCCTAGGAAACAAATGCACATATCCAGACACAAAGGGAGACCACCAAGGGAGCATCTCTGGAGAAGTCTGTTGAAAGCTGCTGCCTCTGTAGTTATGTGCTCTAGGGATCTGCAGGCAGCTGGTGCTGGGCCTGGGACCACTGTTGGTTGGTCAGCGGGCTAGAAACAAGAGGACCTGGACACAGAGTGGAGAACTGGACCCCACTAGACACTCCTTTGTCTGTCCTTACTGCATCTGACTGTTAATACCTGCAGAAAGCAATGGCCACTTTGTCACCTCTAAATTTCACACAAGCTCCTCTTGAGCCAGCTTTAGCCCATATAGGGAACAGAACTCTGGGACCTATAGTTTCCACCTTAACCAAGTTGACACAGCACATTCCAATATAGGATCGTATGGTTTTATTGGTTTCCCAACATACTGAACATTATGGTAAGAGCAGTTTGCTATATCGTGGGATATTCTTCCAAACTAATTTAGAAGAAATTCTGATGAACCATTATTTATTTAACTTTCCTTCTATTATTGTTAACTCAGGATGTTTTCTGTTTTTCTCTATCACAGACAGTGCTGCAGCAACTCTCTGTGCATACAAATATTTGTCAGTATCTCTGACATTTCCTGGGAATGGATTCCTAGAAAGGAGATTACTAAATTAAAGGAAGTGAATTTCTATGGAGCTTGATGATTCCTGCCAAACTGCTTTCCAGAAGTGATGTATCAGTTTTCATTCCTATTAACATTGGGCTCAGGCCAGCATTGAATATTATATTTTAAATCTTTTCAAAGAGACATTTCTTGACTATCTCTGATACTGGTGATCATTACTGGCTCAGGAATTGGATGTAAAGTGAGCTAGCTGGACTGGTGACACCTTCCCTTTACCTCCATGGGTTCCTACACCTTCAGAAGCTGCACCCTTGATGAAAGGGGACAACATGTTCTGGTGAGGAATCTAGCATCCTTCAGTCAAGAGCTTGGGGGAAGTATGTTGCTTAAAAATTAAATACATCCTGAGTAAACACGTTACGCACAAGAAAAAGTACTGTTCCTATATCAGAAATATAGAAACGGAAATAGAAAGCAAGTGACTTTCCCAGGTATAGCTAGCAAGTCCCTAGCAGGGTCACACTTAGCATTTACTTTCCTAAAATTTTCCATCATGATTTAAGACATTTCAAAGCATCTATATTGTGCCAAAAATTAGATTCTGCATCACACATAGGAAAGCACAATTTTTGGCTTATTTCTTAAATACTAAATCACATTAATTGGCTGTTTCCCATTGCAAATATTTGAATTAATAAGGATCTTTTTATCACACGTAATTTTAAATGATCTTTTAGATTTTCAGCTTTGCTGCAACACAGATGGAACTAAAACAAAATTGTATAATGCTGAAGTGACCCAAGGAGAAAACCTCTCACATAATTTTGTGCAGAGAGTGAGTAAGCAGTCTATGCCACATCTTTCCCAAATTTATATTTTAGCTGAAATGTAATGGTTAGACAGATAGTCAGTAATTGGTACAGTGAGAAGAGAAATTAGTTCTGACTTATCTTCTCTACAAACTGCAAAGTGTATTTTTATATACAATTTCAGAATGATAATAAAATGATCTAGTTTCCATTTATCAAAATGAGCGATGCTGAATGTCTGATGACTGGCTTGCTTTCTGAAATCTTATTTTAGAGTTATCAGACTGTCTGAGATCTTTGGGAAACTTCTGCATTAAGTGAGCCAATTGGCAAATAAACATCTACTTAACATGTACAAAACTATACAAGGCTGAGATACAGAGGATGTGGCAGAGATGATCAGTGGTTATCTCAGAATGGTCTCTGAACCAGCAGCATCAGCAGCACCTTGGAACTGATCAGAAATGCTTACCTTACACATATTGGATCAGAAACTCTATGGAGAGGCTGGGCAGTTGTGTTTTAACAAGCCCCATGATGTACGCTAAAGTTATCTAAGAACTCTGATCCCAAGAAACAACTTAAAACACACACACACACACACAGGAGTCAGCTCTGGAAAAGAGGAAATATTGTGTCATTAGCATATCAGAAAATTTGAAGAAGCCCTGAAAGAGCAAAGCTGATGTGTTCACATTCGCAGAGGAAACCATAGCCCAAATAATGTAGAAAAAAATATATTAGTAAGGGAATGAGAACGTTTTAGGAGGAACTCCAGAATAGGAGAATACTAAAAATGGCAGGGGCAAAAAAAGAAAAAAAAATCAAAGAAATAATATAAGAAAAATTCCCAGCGGAAGCCACAGCCGCCGGGAGCCCTGTACTCTCAGCCATGGTGAATCCCACCGTGTTCTTCCACATTCCAGTGGACAGCGAGCCCTTGGGCCGCGTCTCCTTCAAGCTGTTAGCAGACAAGTTTCCAAAGACAGCAGAAAACTTTCGTGCTCTGAGCACTGGAGAGAAAGGATTTGGTTATAAGTGTTCTTGCCTTCACAGAATTATTCCAGGGTTTATATGTCAGGGTGATGGCTTCACACGCCATAATGGCACTGGTGGCAAGTCCGTCTACGGGGAGAAATTTGATGATGAGAACTTCATTCTAAAGCATACAGGTCCTGGCATCTTGTCCCTGGCAAATGCTGGACCCAACACAAACGGCTCCCAGTTTTTCATCTGCACTGCCAAGACTGGGTGGTTGGATGGCACGCATGTGGTCTTTGGCAAGGCGAAAGAAGGCATAAATATTCTGGAGGCCATGGAGTGCTTGGGTCCAGGAATGGAAAGACCAGCAAGAAGATCACCATTTCTGACTGTGGACAACTCTAATAAATTTGACTTGTGTTTTATCTTAACCACCAGACCATTCCTTCTGTAGCTCAGGAGAGCAGCCCTCCACCCCATTTGCTCGCAGTATCCTAGAATCTTTGTGCTCTTGCTGCAGTTCCCTTTGGGTTCCATGTTTTCCTTGTTCCCTTCCATGACTAGCTGGATTGCAGAGTTGAATTAAGTTTATGATTATGAAATAAAAACTAAATAACAAAAAGAAAGAAAAATTCCCAGAGCTGAACAATGACACGTTTTCAGATTAACAGTTCCCACAAAATGCTAAGCAGGTTGGAATAGACACATCTTGATGAAATATCAGACACTAAGGATGAAGAGAAAGTTTCTAGAGAGAGAGGAGAAAAAAGAGGTTACTTAAACAGGAGAATCAGTTTGGCATCAGAATTCTCATCAGAAACGCTGAAGACTAAGAGGCACTAAGGAATCACTTCAAAAATTTATGAAAAATATTTTGAAAAAAGTATTGGGTTCCTGGGAAAACTAACATTCAAGTTAGAGGGCAACAAGAAAATGACAGTTTTAAGCGCAAGAAAGTCTTGTTGCATTAAAGAATTTATGAAGGGGTTAAAGTTTAAAAATATTGAGCCAGTTGGGAAACAGTATTTTAGTTTGAGAGAAAGAAATATTTGGATTTCTGTCAGAATAATTCCCAAGAGAACATTTAAGAAAATTACACATTTTAAAAAACAAAAGCAAGAATAAAAGAGAGAGAGAGAAAGAGGAAGAGGAAGGAAGGAGGGAAAGGGAGGGAGGGAGGAAGGAAGGAAAGGGAACGAAAGGGAAGGAAAGAAGGAAGGGAAGGAAGGAGGGAGGAAGGAAGGAGGAGAGGAAGGAGGGAGGGAGGAAGGAAAGGAGGAAAGGGAAGGGAAGGAAGGAGGGGGAGGGGGCAGGAGGGAGAGCGGGAGGAGAAAAGGGAGGGAGAGAGGAGAAAAAGGGAGGGAGGGAGGAAGGAAGGAAGGAGGAGAGGAAGGAGGGAGGGAGGAAAGGAAGGAGGGAGGGAGGGAGTGAGGAAGGAAAGGAGGAAAGGGAAGGGAAGGAAGGAGGGGGAGGGGGCAGGAGGGAGAGCGGGAGGAGAAAAGGGAGGGAGAGAGGAGAAAAGGGAGGGAGGGAGGGAGGAAGGAAGGAAGGAAGGAAGGAAAGGGAACAAAAGGGAAGGAAAGAAGGAAGGGAAGGAGGGAGGAAGGAGGGAGGGAGGAAAGGAAGGAGGGAGGGAGGGAGTGAGGAAGGAAAGGAGGAAAGGGAAGGAAAGAAGGAAGGGAAGGGGGGGCAGGAGGGAGGGAGCAGAAAAGGGAGGGAGGGAGGAGAAAAGGGAGGGAGGGAGGGAGGGAGGGAGGAAGGAAGGAAGGAAGGAAAATTTAGGAACAAGTTCAGATTTAGCAGCTTAGTTAAGTGGCAGAGAAAAGCTATTACCCTCTCATATCCATTTAGTGGCTTATGTGAAATGAACTGGTTTTGAAGTCCAGTTTCTTCCACTTGGAATTTTGGGTTTTACATGCACAGCAAGTGTGGCTAGTACTGCATCCTTGTCCTCCCTTCCATGGCAAGGGCAAAGGGCAAAAAACAGATGGACTTCCCTAAAGATTCATCATTGTCACCAGAAGAATAGCTGGGTTTCCTATAAGAGACTAGATGCCGTCTTCCTT
This sequence comes from Pan troglodytes, assembly GCF_028858775.2. NCBI lineage: Eukaryota > Metazoa > Chordata > Mammalia > Primates > Hominidae > Pan > Pan troglodytes. Next base: position 48,076,585 of record NC_072402.2, on the reverse strand, counting down.
CATTTATGCAACTGGGGGACAGGAAAGGTATTGTTTGTCCTGTGCATCAGTAGAGCACTGGTTTCCTTGCATACCCATATAGAACAGCTGGTTGTACTCACTTTGTCTCCCTTATTCCAGCATACAGAGAGTGTACAACTCAGCCATTCAGTGACAGTAGTTTTTTGACCCTGAAATATGTAAACAGAAGGATGGTCCAAAGGAATCACGAAGTAATCCTCTCATAAAAGTAGTAACAGCTAGCTTTGTGTACAGACAGATTTCACATAATTCTGATGCAAGCTTCACAAACAGTCCCATGAGGTGAGAAAGAAACATAATCATTATATATTTTTTTACAGAAGAATGATTTTAGGCTCAGAGGATTAAATAAAACATTCAAGAACATGCAGCAAGTTAGTCAGTCTGTCTCACTTAGTGAGGACTTTCTGTGTGTCAGAACTTGCTGTTCTGAACACGTCTTTTAAAGAGGGAGGTAAGTCCCTCAATGGGGAATTTATTGGCTAGCAGAGGCAGATGGGTGGTAAACATGTAAGGACATTAGCCATAAAGATAACTTTAGATATGGGAGATTGCCATGAAGAGGATAAAGTAAGTCAAGTCACAGGGGATGACTTGAGCTGCGGTGGGAGAGGGGCTGCTGCTTCAGCGTGGGTGGAGTTGGGGAAATTCTCTGGATTGAGACCTGAATGTTGAGAGGAAGGCATAAGAGGATTGGAGAAAGAGCAACCCTTGCAGAGGAACAAACCCCTTGAGACAGCAATGAACTTGGCATGTACAAGGGGTACAAAAACAGACCAGTGTAGCTGGAACGCAGTGAACAAAGACAAGGCTGGTAGGAGACAGGGTCCAAGAGGTAGGAAGAAGCCAATCATGTAGAACTTTGTGAGCCATGATAAGGAGTTTCGGTTCGGGTTTTATTCTAAGTGTAATGAGAAGTTTTGTTTATTTGTTTTCTTAAACATCTTTACTAAGGTATATTTTTACATCATAAAATTCAACTGTTTTGAGTGTGCAATTCAATGATTTTTATAATTGAATTAATTAATTTATAATTATAATTATATATTAATTAATTATAATTCAGGAGAGCAACCATCAACATAAATCAGTTTTAGAACATTCTTATTCTTCCAATAAGATCCCTCAGCCCACTGACAGTTATTCCTTTTTCCATGCAACTGCTAATCTACATTCTGCCTCTCTAAATTTGTCTTTTCTGGTCATTTCTATAAATAGAATCATACAATATGTGGACTCTGGTGCCTGGCTTCTTTCACCAGGCATAATGTTTTTGAGGTTAGGTAGGATATGTTAGTAGTCTGCTGTTTTTTATTGCTGAACAGTGTTCCATTGTATGGATATGCCACAATTTGTTTATCCATTTATCTGTTGTTGAACAGGTAGGTTGTTTCCAGTTTTTGACTGTTGTGAATAATGAATGCTGCTATGAACAGTTGTGTACAAGTCTTTATGTGGACATGTTTTCTTTCATTCCTCTTGAATACATACCTATAAGTGGAATTGCTGGGCTATATACGAATTTCAGACATTGCCAAACTGTTTTCCGAAGTGACTGCACCATTTTATATTCTCACCAGGAATGTACGAAGCTTCTCATTTCTCAACTCACCAACATTTTTTGTTGTCTGTCTTATTTATGGTAACCATTCTAGTGGGTATGCAACTATATCTCATTGTGGACTGAATTTGCATTTCCTTAATAGTCGACTAATGATGTTGATCATCTTTTCACATCCTCCATTACCAATGGAAGAATTGTAAGCAAGGGAAAAGATATGATATGATTTGTGCTTTGAAGACTAATCTGGTTACTAAATGGCAAGTAGACTATGGGCAGTTGGCCAGTTAGGAGATGATTGCTATAATGCAGAGGGAGATAATAGTGTCTTAGACTTGGGTTATAATAATGGAAGTGAAGAGAAGGAGTTTGAATAGAGATACATTATGAAGGTAGAGACAGTGGAAGTGGCTGAGGGATTGGATATGGGATGTGGGGAAGAGTGGTATTTAGGCAAACAACTGGGTAGGTAGTGGTGCCATTTTTTTGCCAAGGGGAAGCCTGATGGAGGAGTAAATATGGTGGTGATACTGGGGAGTTGGTCCTAAACAATACCTATTTTGATCACACTACATTTTTGGCATCTATTAGACATCCAAGAGGAAATGTTGAATATGTAATCAGGAGCTCAGGGGAGAGTTCTGAGCGAGAGATAGAAATTTGAGTCATCAGCATATAGAGGGAATTTAAAGCTTTAGGACCCAGGGAGAGTGTGTGGATAAAAGAGAATGGAGTGGAGAATGAAACCCCAGAGGCATTTTGAAAAAGTTGCTTATGGAGATCAGAGGGTAAGGAGGAAAATTTGAAAATTAGGATTGAGGTAAAGTTACGCTAAGGGAAGCATCAAGAAATATGTTCATTGACTGTACTGTCCATGACGTAGCCACTAACCCATGTGGTTCAGTGAGCACTTGAAATGTGGCTTGTTGAATTGAGATGTAAGTACAAAATACATATTGAATTTGGAATACTTAGACAAAAACAGAAAAGTAAAGTCTCAGTAATAATTGTTGAAATGATATTTTAGATATACTGGGTTCAATAAACTGTTATTAAAATTAATTTCACCTATTTGTGCTTTTAAAAATGTGGATACTAGAACATTTAAAATTGCATATGTGGCTCATATTAGATATATATTTTTGGGGGGCAGTGCTAGTCTATAATGTTCTACCCACAGTCTCATCCTGGTTTTCCAGAAATGTGACTGTGGCACTTAAAGGCCTGTGTAGGAACTTGAATTTATATAAGAATTCTGTATTTCCCCCCTTCTCACTACTGCACTTGACTATTAAAAAATTTTTTTTAAATAATTCTGTAGATATTTGCTACAAAGCTTTCTTAAGGTGCTACTAGGCATAGATGACATCCACAACCTAAAAGAAGAGTGTCAGTGTCTTGGGTATTTTGAGTATGTGTTTACATTGTGCAGACAGAGCAATATTTTAGCAAAGACAAGGCCACATGGATCATTTGATCTTTGTTGAGCTGGGAAACTGCAGTTAAAATGGAGATACTGGCCGGGCGTGGTGGTTCACACCTGTAATCCCAGCACTTTGGGAGGGCGAGGTGGGTGGATCACCTGAGGTCAGGAGTTCGACACCAGCCTGGCCAACATGGTGAATCCCCATCTCTACTAAAAATACAAAAATTAGCTGGGTGTGGTGGTACACACCTGTAATCCCAGCTACTCGGGAGGCTGAGTCATGAGAATCACTTGAACCTGGGAGGTGGAGGTTGTAGTTAGCCGAGATTGCACCATTGCATTCCAGCCTGGGCAAAAAGAGTGAAACTCCGTCTCAAAAAAAAAAAAAAAAAAAATGGAGATACCATATCCTTGATATTTGTAAGACTAACATGTCCTTGCTGGCTACAAAAAAGTTCAATCAAATAAATTCTTTCATCCATCTGGTTAAATACAACTTGATTACATGAAGAGAAACTTAATTGTTTAATAAGGTCACCATATGAATTAGAAATGATTTTTTTTCTTTTCTTTATCATCTTTGAGATTCTTTACATACAATAAAAATCAGTTTTTCATCAAGTTCTTGTCCTATTGCTATTATGGCAAGAGTTTCCCTTTAGAAATAAGAAGAATTCCCTTTGGCTGGAAATCATAGAGGCAAACTGTGCAGATATAAGGTGGTGAGACTTCTTCACTCTCTTCCCTCGCCCCAGTGAATGAGGTCATTTGAATAAAGTAATTCCCTCAAAGGGGTAGAGTTACACTGTTTTTGTGTTTTACATGACAGATGATTGGGCAGATTTCATGCATAACCCCGCGGGAGATTTTGCAGTCACAATATAGAAATTTCTCTAGTGCTTCTGATTAAAATACAGAATCAAGAGCTATAGTAACAGCTCATCCATTCAGTTCAATGGAGGATTGGAGGCTGAGTTTTGCATAGAGTTTTGTATGAGTTTTGTGTAGGCTGAGGTTGTTAGAAAATGGGAGCTAGGGCCGGGCACAGTGGCTCACACCTATAATCTCACCACTTTGGGAGGCCAAGGCAGAAGGATTGCTTGAGCCCTCGAGTTCAAGACCAGATTGGGCAACATAGTGAGACCCTGTTTCTACAAAAAATATTTAAAAATTAGCTGGTTATGGTGGCACACACCTGTAGTCTCAGCTATATGGGAGGCTGAAGCAGGAAGCTCACCTGAGCCCAGGAGGTCAAGGCTGCAGTAATCTGTGATTGTGCCATTGCACTCCAGCCTTGGTGACAGAGCGAGACCCTGTCTCAAAAAAAAAAAGAAAAAAGTGAAAAAAAAAGAGTGTTAGAAAATATTATTAATCTGTCATATTGATCCAGGTTTCCAGGTGGTCATTTCTATAAGGCTAGATCCTGCCTGTCCTACATGTGGAAGTTCTCTGAGATTTTACAGTACCTTCCTCAGACAAACTTTTGGAAGAAGTATGACTTTTCTGGATGTAGAATACAAAAATTGTTCATTTACTGCTTTGGTTCCATGTATGATGACCTTTTCCATTTTAGTTTTCTGTAGCCCTTTTAGAGTTCTACTTTCTGTTAATATTTGTAACTGCTCTTAATATTCTATTATTTTGTGTGTTATATAAACACAGTTAACATAAGGAGGAGAGAGTTCAAATTTCTATCACTTAATTTTTGAAGATCTTGAAAAGAGATGGTTCTTTTATTTAGTTCAGGACTGAAGGTAGGGGGTTTTTAAAAACATGCTGCTGGGCTCCTGAGAGTAAGCCTTATGTCAGCAACCCCTTTATATGTTCGATACATTTTAAGGGGAAGAGAGATCATTAAAGAAAGAAAGTGGTCATACTCTTCAACTCTATAGTCCTGGGAACCAGCCACAGGAATAATAGTGTTCCAGCCAGAGTAATCAGAGCAGATATGGCTAATAGATTTCAACCTGACTTGAAATAATAAATGATTGATAGGAGCTGCCTGCAGCACAGCTGTGTTAGAAAGGATTTTGAGGCCACATCTGGGTTCATAGGACAAAGTGTGATTAATGATGTCTGCCATGGTTGTGAGAGGAGGTAGTGGTGGTAGCCATGCCATGTATTTTTAATCCCTGAATGATAATCTTTGATGAACAGAACTGTTCATCCATGAGGTTTCCAGATTGCAGTCGGAAGATTATGGGCATATTCGGACAGCATGGAGACAAGATGCTAGTTCTATTTGGGCTGATTTTATTCAACTTGTAGTCAGAATGATTTCCTGACTTGCCAGAGCCAGTAAATTGGAGAATAAAGTATGTAATATCTGTATTCCCACTGCTTGGCTTAAACTTAAACACAGGACCATAATGCATCCCAATACAGGCGCAAATAGGGTGTTACACAGAAAATGGGATATTAGGCTGTTTGAATTATCATTTTAATAAAAATCTTGTGTTCTAGAAGGTAGGGATGGATTTCTTTTTACTTGCCTTATTTTATGCTTTGTTTAGTCAACACATGGAAATGTAAAGAAGAGAGTAATATTTACCCATAATGCCTCTGCCAGAGATAAATATTGCTAATATTTTGGTGTGGAACCTTCTAGAGTCTTTGCTATGTATATGTTTAAATCTGTTGGGATTATATCATAGATCCTGTTTATAGCCTAAAGTTTTCATTTAACGGAATTTAGACTTCCTTCTAAGTTAATAAATATGACTGCATTATAGTATTTAATGGATCAATAATACCATCACTTTGATGAATACCCTTGTATATAAATATTGTGCACTAATTACTTCCTTAGCATAATTTTCTAGAAAAGCATTTGCTAGGTCAAATTTATAAATTTTTGTTTTTATTTTAAGGGCTTTGATACTGTCTTCCAAAAAAGCATTAGCAATATACTTGATAATTCTTGAAGAGTATGACATAAAAAGCCCAATGCATTTGCTAAGATTGCTACTCTGAGAGGAAAAGACAGCCCGAGCTGCCCCATCCACACACCCACACAGTCTCTTTCTCTACTCGATGATGTTATATATCTCGATTGTAGAGACCGTAATAATTCACAACTGCAGCAGCCAATTCAGAAGCAGGTATGTGCACTTGGAGCCTATGGAGTGGAATTGGATAAGATCACAGCGGGTTGCTCGATTCTACAGACCAAGCATAGTTCCAGCTGTCCCAAGACTGCTGAGCTTTCCCAAGGAACCAAGCAATTCTGCCTTGTACTTCCTAGGACTTGCTGGGCTCATGCAGACAGATTATGCAGATCCCCTGCTTCCTTCTATTGATTAATCTTTGAGGTTACCTGCAAGCCTGTGGAGTTTGAGAGGCTGGGGAATGGAGAGCTGAAGTCTAGAGGAAGACTGGGCTTCAATTTCCTGGGAGCGCTTCCCCTCAAAATGAACATTCTAAGGAGGGTGGAGTTAGTGACCTCCTTCAAGGAAGGCTCCCACTGTCAGTGGGTCAGTTTTATTTTATCCAAATGTCTTTTCTTTTCTTTCTTTCTTTTTTATTTGTATAAATTTAAAGGGTACAAGTACAGTTTATTCCTCCTGAGATGTATCTATCTTTATCCCATTCCATCATTTTATTTTGCCTTTGTCATTTGTGGCATCTGAACAAGTGTTCAGTGTTGCATATAAATATAAAAATAAATGACTCATACATCATAGTTAACAGTATCTATAAAAAGAAGGAAATTAAACCTTAAATAATCTATGCCTATACAATTTAGGGGAAAAAGTTGTTAACTGTTTCATTTTCAAATAATAGAATCAGTATTTTGTGATTCTAGCTTCAGAGATTTCATTCTCCCTATAAATTGTTGTGTTGGTACCTTTTTAAAACTAGTAACCAGAGCAACTAGAGCTATCTCTGCACATTGGAATGAAGAGTGAGCTAGAAGGCATGATAGAAGACTGTGAGCTCATGATTTGCAGGGCGAGTTTCCAAACACACCCAGCCTGGAATGAACAGTCATTATCAGTGGTAACGGAGTTTAGTTTCTGACCTAGAAAATCCACTGTGGAAACACACACACACACACACACACATACACACACACACACAGACACACACACACACACCCTTCCCAAGATACTAGATAAAGAGGGCAAATTTTCAAATTCCATTTGTTTTCTTTTTTCTTTCTTTTCTTTTTTTTTGAGACGGAGTCTAGCTCTGTCACCCAGGCTGGAGTGCAGTGGTGCGATCTTGGCTCACTGAAAACTTCCCCTCTTGGGTTCAAGTGATTCTCATGCCTCAGCTTCCCAAGTACTGGGATTACAAGTGCCTGCCACCATGCCTGGCTAATTTTTGTATTTTTAGTAGAGATAGGGTTTTGCCATGTTGACCAGGCTGGTCTCGAACTCCTGACCTCAAGTGATCCACCTGCCTCAGCCTCCTAAAGTGGTGGGATTACAGGCATGAGCCACCGTGCCTGGCCCCATTTATTTTCTAAAAACAAATTTAAAAACTTCTAATTTCTTATTATCAGGCTATAAATAGATTTGATTCCTTTCCTAATATGTGTGGACTATGCAATTTTGTTTGGAATTGTGCCGTTTAACTTGACTTCTTTTTACAAACATTTTTTAGTTTCATTAAATATTTTTCAAAAATATGACTTTTAATGACTGTATAGTTTTCCACAAAATAGATATCAGATTAATTTGACCAATTTCCAAATTATTTCTTTTTTATTATAATAAATTCTATAATAAACATCTGTATACATAAATCTTTCTATGCATTTCTGATTCTTTTCTTAGGATAAAAATTATAATTGAGCCAGTCTGAAGAATTTTATCCCATTTATATTTTAACTTATTTTTAAAAATTGAGATTATATTGTATATATAGACTGTCACTCAGATTTTTCGCTTGGCAAGCTGTGGGCATTGTTCCATGTCATGAAATATTTATTGAAAACATGATGGTCTGTTTTAGGGGCCACATGATATGTACCTTTTGAATATACCATTATTGATCCTTTTTTAAAGCCATTTTCCTACTATTGAATAATCCAGTTGTTTCTACTTTTTTGATATTATAAATATTGCCATTGTGGACATCCTTGCACATGTACTTTATTTCATTAAGAAAACGTTCTGTCACAGAGCTTCAACAATTACTGGCACATGGCCATGTGTTTTGCCTATAACTTCCAAATCTCCATTTCCCAGTGGATTATTTTGAAGAAAATAGCCCAGGACATTTTTGTTTCATAAAGTACAATAGGAAAGTGATCATTTGGGGGCAGATAACAGCATTACGGGGTCTTTTTGTTGGACATATCTGAAGTTTTTAACTCGGTAATTTCTTAGAAAAGTCTTAGAAGATTCAGAAGAAGTAGAAAACAACATTGTTAAAAAATGTGATTTTCAAGCAAACACATTGTTCTTAATTTTATATTAGTAAATTTTAGGTTTTGCCCGATTGTCTGAAAAAAAAGGGGTCATCATTAGGATATTCTGGCCAAAGACTGAGATAGAGAAAGTAATTGCTGCCCTTCCTAAATAAGCAAATGTTACCTTCTGAATATCCATAAATGGTAAAAAGAGACAATGCTAAATATAACTAGAAGACATATTTACTTTATAAATTGTGTAAAATGTTCTGTAATTTCACTTAATGCTTTTAGTGCTGCATGTAGGAAGAAAGAGAGGAAATGTGTGGTTCATAGGAGGAGAAAAACTGTTCATTATGATTCTCTAGAAATGCAGTAACAGGCTTTTTAGAGTGTGATGTATCATGTACCCACCCACTCTGAGCTGTGTGAGGGAAACTAAAACTATAAACACATCCCTAAAATATTTAAGTACGTCAGAGATCAGGTATCAGTAACAGACACTCCCCATCCTTAGAATCCAGCCATATTATCGCTGCACAGAAAATTGTCAGCCTCTTTCTCACCCACACTCTCCAGCTTCCTCACAGAAGCTCCTTCCCTAGTTAGTCAACAAATATGTATTCATTACTCACAGATGATCCAACAAGATGTTAGGTCTTGCTTTTAAATCTTTCCATTCACAATACTATTAGATCAAAATTATTTTTTCCAAACATAGGACCAATATTTCCTTAGTTCCGTTTTTGAAACCATCTGTTTGCTTCCTCTTTTTTTCCCTCACTAACTTTAAGCCCTTTGGTCTCTCTTTGAAGCAGTCATATTCAGCCTTCTTTTCTTCTCTTGTTTTCTTTAGTAGCTTTTTGTTTTCTTATTTATCCCACCATTTTTTTTTTATTTTCAACATTATTTTCCCAACTTTGTTCTATTTTTGGGCTGCCACCTAAGATTTGATTGACTCTTATCTTATCAACCGCTCTCCCTTTACATCCTGGTAAAAAAAAAAAAAAAAAAAAAAAAAAAAAAAAAGCAAAATAAAAACAATAAAAACTACTGTCAAGGCCAAACATTCACCCCTAAAATTATTGCCTTGCTTTTCTGCTAGTGGAAAGTTAGCCCTACTAAGGTAAACTTATTTTATATATCTTTATTAAAAATCATAAGTTCTAACTAGAAAAGGTAACTTTGGAAAAGCTTTGCTTTGTAACCCCAGACCATTTGGAAAGCAATTTTACATACAAAATCGTGATTCAGGATTGATTGCTCAAAACAGAATCAGAGACTTGAAGAGATGGTAAGAATTTCTAGTTTAGGGAAGAGAAATGTCCTAGGATACTCATGATGTAATTGCAAAGGAAATATCAATTTCCACCAAGATTTGTAGAAATTTGGAAAGTGGGTGGGGAGGGAGAGGAACAAGGATGTGTTTTAAAAAGAAGAGACCTACAGGAGAATTGCTTTATCAATAGCCTAGAAAAATAAGTGGTTGCAGGAATGTTCCATAATCAGAAATAGACAGAGATGTATCAATAAAGGAAAGTGATCCAGAAATTTAAGATTTGATTCTTAGGAGGATAAAGGGTAAGTTAATCCTATTTAAACTCAGGATAAACCCAGGATTAAATTAAGCAGTGATTAATAACAAGGATTATGAGAAAGGAAGATGCAATTGTATCAAGTATCTGACATTTCTTTAAATCATATCCTAATTATATGTCCTATTTAAACAGAGCAATTAGTAATACTAATAAATATTTGTGCTTGTCTGTTTTAATAAAGAATTTTACTTTCACGGACAGAAGCACAATTACAGGGGAAAACATACTGATCTTTCTCACTTAATAATGCTTATGGGATATCATTTCCGGGAGCAACAAAACCATAACCACCACTAACAATATGGCAGCTAACACTATTTATAGTTTAAATGTTTATAGTCCAAGTCCTAGTGATGGAATAGAGTTCTTTAAGAATTGACCTTATTAATAAGTAAGTTGCCTTTTTCCTAACAAATAATCATCAGCAAACATTTTAAATTATATAATTTGATCACTTATTATGTGCCTAACCAATGTACTTGTATAATACCTTTGAAATACTATCTAATGTATTTTTTGGTTCCTGTAAAGTCTTAGTTGCCCTGTTTCCTCCCCATTGTATCAAAGGTATTTATTGTCTAAGAAATGTTGTATACTGTCTAGAATAAAGCAAGTTTTACGTTAAAGAAAGTTTTCAAAGTCCAAAGCAAAGAAAATAGGAGTGGGAGTTCAGGAAGAGAATGTGTGGAGTGTTCTAATTATTATTATTGCATAACAAATCACCCTCAAACTTAGTAACTTAAAACAACCATTCAGTTTGCTTATGATTTGGGAGTCAGGAATTTGGGAAGGGCTTGCTGGAGGGATCCTGAGATACTGATGAGGGCTTCAGTCGTCAGAAGGCCTGACTGGGCTGAATGTCCAGGGCATCTTCCTCCTTGAAAAGCGATTATACTAGCGCTCACCTGGGCTCACCAGAGTGTCTACATGTGGTCTCTCCAGCATGGTAGTCTCAGGGTGTTTGGACTTCTTCTATGGTGCCTAGCTTCCCCTAGAGCAACATTCCAAGAAAAACAGGTGGAAGCTACATGGCCACTTATGACAGGACCTTCCAACTTATGCAGCAATCCTTCTTTTGGTTAAGAGCATTCCATTAACTAATAGAGCATTCTATTGGTTAACAGGAAATCCCTAAAGTCAACCCATATTTAAGCAGAGAGGACCTAAATCCCACCTTTCAGTGGGAGGCATATCAAATAATTGGAGGACATGTTTAAACTGCCCCCTAAGGGACTGGATCTTAGTTCAGTTTTGTCAGATCTATAGACTTCGAGTAGTTGTCAAATTGTTATGGTGGAGAGAAAGGCTGAACAGGATTCTAAGTATATAGACACTTATGGGAGAGAGACTGGAATAGAGTCCAGTGAATAATCTAGTTGGCAAGAGTGCAAGGTTTGTGGAGAGAGGTCGAGAAAGTGAACCTGAAAAGATTGTGGGAATTTGCATGCTAGGCTAAGAATTTTGGTATTTACCTTATTATCAGTGGGTAGCCCTTGACACACAGGAGAGTGGCATGATCAAGGCAGTGTTTCCAAAAGATTGATCTGGCATGGAGGTACAAGATCATTGGAAGAGCCAGACTATAAGAAGGGAAGTCATTTATAAGGCTGTTGGAGTAATCTTAGAGTGATGGGGCTTACTTGAGTCAAAGAAATGGAATTTGACATGAGAAAGAAAGGATGATTGGAGAGTTATGGGAAGGAAAAGTCAACAGACTTGATGACTGATTGGTTATGGAGAAAATCTTGCCAACTGGAGAGTTAGTTGCATCCTATGGAGGCAACATGATGTAGCTCAGGTTTCCTGTGTGGGCAGCAATGTGAAGAATTCTTCAACTCTTGAGGAGGTAGCTCCTGTTCCTACACGAGACATCAGATTAAATAAGTACAATTAATCTTCATCCAAGCAATATAATATGTAAGATCATGGTTTTAAATTAGAAACTGCAATAGGTCACCGTAATTGTGAATTTCTTCATATTTTTATTTATAAAAAGCACTCAAGAAAACATAATAATAACATTGAGAACAATAGCAACCAACAATTGAACTTCATACTATCTGGAATTTCACCCTATTCAAGAAGAGCTCTTGGCTTTCCCTGTTGGTAATCCATATTTCCATTGGTATGAACAGGCTAAGAATGGATACCACTCACTGTTTTTATTTATGGTCCATTCTACAGCTTTGAAATTAAGTTGACATTGGGTGTTAGCAGATATTCATTACCTTTCTAAAATGCCACTTAAAACACTGATTGCTTGGGGAGTGGGTGGCAAAGGAGAAATCTCATACTCAGATGGTTGATCCCATTCATAAAAGGCTACATTTAGAAATTCTCCTGTATTTACGGTGTACACTGTTACTTCTGCTAGTGGGCCAGGCTGACTCTCCTGGGCTTCTTTGCATCTTTTCTGTTTTAAAATAATCTTTATCTTGTTTCTGGAGTAAAGCTTTTGTGTTCTGTAAAATATTATGCATGTTGACAGCAAGACACAAATAATGAACCATCTAAAGCAACATTCCAGCTAGCTAACACAATTTGAGAGGCTGATTTATACTAGAATTTTCAAAAAAAGCACAACAAATGAAAAGGAGGGAAGAAACAACCCACTAGAAATGAAAAAAATAAGATATAAACAAATCTTTCTTCACAAAGAACATCCCACGTATGGAAGCCTGTGAGATTCAGAAATTACTCAGTCCTAGAAGTTGTGAGCCAAGTCTTCTCTGAGGTGCTTTTCTTTCCCCGAAAAGAAGTCATACCAGGTATATAGAGAGAGATCTATAATGCCCTTCTGTTGGGGAAATGAAAGCACTTTCAAAACAATCTCATAACATTGTGATGGAGAAAATGATGGCAGGTTTTATATTACCCCATCATACAGGTGATGGAGGCCCTGATAAATGGAGTCAGTGGCAAAGTCACAAATAGCAGCCAGGCCTTCTGATGTACAGCTAAGACTTCAGCAGTTAAATGAAAAATATGTTCCTGGTTTGCTCAGCCCTTTGTCATCTTTCAGACAGAACCTTTCTCATTGGTTTTAACCTTTGTTCATTCCGGCACAGACATGCATTCCCCCCACTGCCAGGAGACAGGGCTCTTGACTCTAATTTTAAATTTGAATCTTATATTACAAAATTATATCACAAATAATAAATGCTAAGATCAAACATCAAAAATATAGTTGGAGAGTCAAACTCATAAAAGCAGAAAGTAAAATGTTGGTTGCCTGGGGCTAAGGGGAGGGGAGATGGGAAGTTGCTGTTCAATGTGTATTGTTTCAGTTATATGAAAGAGTTCTAGATATCTGCTGTAAAACATTGTGCCTGTAGTTAATGATAATGTTCTGTAAACAAAAATTTGTTAAGAGGCTGATTTCATGTCATGTAAGTTTTTTAACCCCAATTAAAAAAATATAATTGGAATATACCCCTGCCCCAACAATAATAGCTTTATGACCATATGACCATAAACTGACCTACTACAACTTTGGGGAGTGCAGTGATACTTTACCATTTGGGGAGTTATACACGCCTTTTGAATCTGATAAAAGCTGTGCATGATCTCCCCAGAAAGATACACATCCACAGTTACACAGGCTCCTGAAGCCACTTCCATGGTTCCATGAAAATCTTGGCTAAGAACCCAATATAGAAGGGAGAGCATGGACTTGAGAGAGACCTTGGATTAAATCTTTGCCCCATCTTACTGTGTGACTTTGAGAAAAACTATTTAATTTCTCAGCACTCATTTTTCTACTTGTAAAATGGGAATTGTGCCCTTGAAGTGGGGTTATTGAGGAGATTAAATACATAATGCACATAAAGCATTTAGTACAGTGTCTAGCATATAGAATGTGTTTAGTACGTGATAATTCTTTTCCCTGATGAGATGTTTAGTGGAGAAATGACTCTAATGTTTGGAGCAGGCATGCTGAAGCTGATGCTCAGGCCCACATCTACCTGATGGCTGAAAACATTATGCTAGGGGCAGATTGGTACAATTAATCACGGGTTGGAGCCTTTTAAAGTCAAATCATTTTGGTTTACCCTGTTAGCCAAATCTTTTAATACTCCTTCTACATTATGATGGTTCCCCGTGGTGTGAATCCCATCTTCCCAAGATAGCATGCAAAGCTCCCACATTTCTCAGTTTCTTTGCCGCCAGGGTGCAGTCATGTGACTTGGGTTCTGCTAATCAGATGAACATACAGAGATGCAGATACAGAAGTGATGCATATGAGGAAGCAGGTGGGGTGCAGGACATCAATTCTCCAGGCACAGATGGTGGGAAAGCCAACATGGTTTTGGAATCGTGAGGAACAGCCATTTCCTTCCCTGCCAGTTCTGCATTGAGGTTCTGCGGACTGTGGAAGCTCACTCCAGAGCCTGTTTCTTCACTTTTTCCAAAGACTCAGTTAGCGTTCTAATGTCTTCTAGTAATCCACTTCCTATTTAAACCAAATAGAATAGATTCCATGATTGGCAATTAAGAACCCTGACTTTCATAATGCTGATGTCCCACTATTTCATTTTATCTTCCTCCTGCCACAATTCCCTTGTTAATTCTGCAACAAGAATAAGTGTAATAAGGGATCCTGATATTCTTACATGAGTGAAATTTACATAAGAATGGGGCTTTCTATAAACAAGGGGCATAGACTCTTCCCACCTTGATTAGTGTCCTGAGTGATGTCTTTGGGATGCCTGCAAGAAGAATTTTGCAGCTTTAGTCTCGAGAACTCCTTAAGTGTTCCTTCCACCCTATTCACCATATTCATGCAAGCATTGCTTCTTAATTTGGATGTCTTAGGAAGGCAAATAGTTGCAAAGAAACTACTATGAGCATGACAGAATAATAGTGGTTTGAATGGAAGCGTTCTATGCAATTATTATTTTTATTAAAATGAAGGACTATTCAGGAATGAGGCCACTTTACTAAACAGATGATTTTTTCCTCCTAAAATATTATGGGTTCATTTGATCAGCCTATACAATGCTTAAACTTTTTTTTTTTCGATGAACACAGACTTTTAATAAAGCTGGTTTAAAGTCGCATGGTGGCAATGTTCTCAATTCATTCAATAAGTATTTATCATGAACTACCATATGCCAGATATTGTGCTAGGTGCTAGCGCAAATAAGATGCTGAATCAGTAAGATGCAGTAAGCTCTCTTGCCCTCAAGACTCTTGTAACCTAGTAGGAAGACAGACAGACAACTCCAACATAGTGTGGTGCTAGGATCTGTTTCTTCCAGAACTGGAAATGGTCTTTTTTTCTGCCAGGGCACTCTTTTTTTTTTTTAAGTAGTTTAACCTCCAGTAAGAGGGATTTCTTCTTATACCTGAAATGTTAATAAGATTGCTAAAATTTGGTGGAAACAGCACTCTTATCAAGGTCAGGAATACATCATTAAGTTTAGTATCATTAATAGCTTTTGGATTGCATTCAGATGTCTTATTTCTACCTGGACTGGGTGGAAATACAGGTCACACACCTGTATTTCTTAGGGTTCCTTGGTGGCAAGCAACTGCTGACTTTAGCTAATTCAATCAGAAGGAAGTTTAATGGTAGTTCAGAAAATGAAAGGAAAAGCTGGAGAGTAAGACTTGGGAAAGTACTGGAACCGTAGCCGCTCTGGATCTGGTTAATGGGAACTGATTGATAGTCTTGTCCAGATACCACTGATCTTGTGTTATTCTTCTTAAGATTCAAAGTCCAAAGATAGCCCAATCCTGGGTTGACAAGGTTGAGACTGCTCAGAAGGAAATATGTAATTCCTTAAAAATAAACTGGGATGTTCTCACCAAAAGAAAGCAGAATGGATATAGGCAGCCAGATTCCAAATATGTCTACCATTATGTTTATGCTTTGAGTATGAGATTCTCATGTTGCTATCCATGGACATTTTCCTGGGTGGAGATTGGCTTTGAACAGTGATGTTGCTACTTACAATGTTGTTCTCGACCCAAGCTTGGCCACTTGGTTAAGGCAAGATAGGAAAAAAAATTATTTTCCTTGTGTAAGGAGAAAGGAGGAAGGGAGGAATGGGGTCACTGAGGGCTGAAGTGTAGTTCTCAACCTTGGCTACCATCAGCATTACCGAGGGACTTTTGCATTTTAATTATTTATTTTAAACTAATTTTAGACTTTAGAAAAGTTGTAAAAAAAAAAAAACCGAAAGAGTCCCTAGTACCCTTTTACTAGGAGTACCCTAGTCCCTGTTACCCTGCTTCTCCTAGTAACATAATTATAATAACAATATAGTTATCAAGAACAGGCAATTAGCATTGGTACAATATTATTTAGTAAACTACGGATTTTTCACCATTTTTTTTCCTCATGTACTTTTTTTTTTATTCCAGGATCTTACCCAAGATCCCAAATTGTATTTAGGTGTTACTTTTTAGTTCCTGAAACGGTTCATCACACTTTAATTATCTTTCACAACCCTGATACTTCTGAAGAGTAAGAACAGTCATTCTGTACGATGCCCCTCAATTTGGGTTGGCTGTGTTTTCTCATGATTGAAGTTATGCATTTTTGTCAAGAATACCACAAAGGTGAGGTTGCGCATTATAGCAAGGGGCTCAGGATGTTGATATGTATTAATAGTGATGTTTCTATGGTTAAGTTGCTGTTTCCTAAGGTTTTCATTGTAAAGTGACTATCTTTGTATTGGTAAGTATGTTAGGGGAAGGATTTTAAGTCTATGCAAATCCTTTTCTTCTCAGACTTTTGCCCACAAATTTTGATGTACATTTTTGGGTCCTGTCAACCCAAAACAGTGATTGCTGTGGTGTTCTCCTAATGGTGGTTCTCTATTTCCCTGTTTTCTATGTTTATTAATTGGACCTCTATTGTGAGGAAGAGCTGTCTCTGCTCCTCTGCTTACTTTTAAATTTATTTCATTATTTATTTATATGAGTGTGGACTCATGGATATTTATTTTAGTCTATGACTTAAAACCCAATGCTATCATTATTTGTTATTATAATTTGAATTTATTATTCAAATTGCTCCAGCTTTGGCCATTGAGAGCTCCCTTAGACTGGCATCTGCTTTCTTTCAGTAAGATCCCATCTTTTGTTGAGCATTTCCTTAATTTGTGCACCATGAATTATTCAAGGATTATCTTGTATTTTACCTGCTTCAGCCCTAAAATCAGCCACTTCCCACCTGGGGAAGTCGTTAAATCCTAGTGTCCATACCCCAGTCCAAGTCAATCAAATCAGAAGAGCTTAGGGGTGGGACCCAGGTGTAGATAGTTTTAAAAGTTCCACAGGTGATTCTAATGCGCAGCTGAGTTTAATAATCACTGGACTAGAGTGGTACTCTGCTAACGTTAATGTGTCTATGAAGCCCCTGGGAATCTTATTAAGCCTGATTGAGTAGGTCTGGGGCAGGGACCAAGAGTCTGCATTTCTAACAAGCTCCCACATCTGCTCATTGGCAGATCACACACTGAGAAAAAAGGGGCTAGAAGATGGTATTTCTTCAAGTACCAAAAGCCTTAAAAAGTATTCCCAGGGTTGCAAAGTGGCTTGTGGCTGCAGAGAAACTCACTATTTGCTAGCTAACTATTCAGCATTATTTTATTTTCTAATTAGTTGGCATTAGTGGTAGAAAGAACTACTTGCCATATAGCTAAGATAGTCAAGGAGATTGCTCTAAGAATTGAAAATAGAAAATGACTCAGAAAGCAAACCTCCTTAATGAATAAAAGCTAGTAAATGTATTTGCCTGTCTTCTATTTCCTCAACAGGCAAAAAGTACTGAATACATCTTTTGGAAAAATGAAAAGTGATAAAAGAACATTTCATGCTGAAAGCATAGCAAGAAAATCCCAGATGTGAGTATCCATTTTGGAAAGACAAATGCAAAAGATTGGAGTCTTCTGTGGGAAATAGGTCACCATTTTGTATTTTGTTTAAACAGAATCCTCAAGGGAACATCATCCTCAGTTCTTTTTGTGTATTAGCTCAGATTTTCCAGCTGTTTTTAGAGCATGCATATTCCTGTCCAGCTGCTAAGCTGTCTTTGTCTCCTCAAGGTGGTTGGTCTCTAGGAGAATAAGAAACAGGTCCAACAAGGTGCAGTCAAGATCATTCCAACCACCTTCTTTCTATAGAGCCAGGCACATTTGTCCCATAAAATGTCTCTTTGATCTCCAAATTAGGCTCATCTTCAGTAATACTCAAGGCTCAGAATACTTGATACTTCTTTGGGGTAGTCCTTTAAAAATACAGATTCCCAGATCTTTGGGTGGAGCCAGGAAGCCAGCATCTCCCACTCCCCTGGTCATCTGACGCAAGTGTTCCACATACAACACATTCAGAAACTTTGATCAGAGAAATCAGATCAGCAGCATACTCCTCTTTGGTCCATCACAGGCTTGTTTCAATTCGCTAACTTAGCTTAGTTTCCCATCCTTCTCAACACCTAGGTCAGAGAACCCAACAGCGGCAATTCACATTATTCCTCTTCCTCCCCTGTTCTTTTTGACTATCATTTAAAAATCCTTTGACTTATCTTCTGGAGCTTTGTATAGTAACACTCGTTCCTTTCCTTAGATACAAACAAAAGCTTGAGAGGCTCCACAGGCTTTTCCTCCTGGCTGGATGATCAGAAACTTCCATGGTCTGTATCATGCTACACCCTCGGGTATAAATCAGAAACCCCAATCTAGCGCATCTCAATAGACACCTTTTGATAGATGCTTACTTTGTCTTGAAATTGTACTTTATTAGTCATAGGGGAGTAGGCAAATCCATCATTAACAATGATAATAAAAATAGTCTACCAAAGTTGGATAATATAATCAGCTTCATAATTCAAAGATAATCTGATATTTAGGATTTTTAGTGCATTAAATAGAAACATACTTACTTGTGATTTTGCAAAAATGTTCGTTCTGAGTTCATGATGTTCTAATTTCATCTATGTAAGAAAGAAGGACAACTGACCTTCCTCCCAACCTGATGTTTGGGAGAAAGGTCATGACACTGGGAGTAGACTTAAGGGTATGATGACTTTGCTGGAACATCGTCCATCTGGCAGAGACAGCTTGACATTCACAATAGGCCTCACCTACACGGCAGAGACTGGTAGAGACAACAGAGACTCCCAGAGGAAATGTCTCCCATCACTTCTGAGAAAAACATAGAAACCGGAGGGGGGCATTCAATCACAAAACACAATGAATACTTACCGGATTCCCAGGGGTGCTGTCCTTGAATCAAATACTTTGGGAGCATGTCTCACAGAACACATGGAAACTGATTACCTTGGAGTACACTGACCTTGTCTCTCCTCGCCTTATGCTAGTCTGGTTCTGTCATGTGACGCTACACTATTGGCTTTTCAGGAGTTGTGATGATGTTGTTTTTATTTTTCTGGCTCCTGCCTATGGTGACACTGCAGAGAAAAAGCTGTGCTTTCACACTCACCTCTGGTCCCACAGTCTCCAACACTAGACACGTTTATAAAAAGGTCTCTTGGAGGGGGCACATTTCTGACCACTGAGGAAAATATTTATTATTTAATTAACAAGATAGGAAAGTTGAACTTCAGGATTTGGATAAATCAAAACTGATTTTGGTCCAGTGGTTTGGCCACACCCCAGGAAATTTATCCATGGGTCTAACTAGGATACTTTTGGGGAACTATCCTGACTCTCTAGTCATCTTCTATTTATAGTTATCCTTTGAGTTGGCCCAGTTCTGGTCTGGATACTCTTAGCCTGAACTACAGTTTATTTCCCTCACAGGTGGGTGTGGAGATGAACAAGTACACTTTTAAACTGCAAGTTTTGAAGTAGAGTTTGAAATCTATTTAGTGGACTACAACTAGCATCTTTATTTTTAATAAAATATAAATTTCAGGGTGCATTGCTTAAAGGATGGGTAAGTATTGTCTCATGACATTTTATTTGTATTTGTACATATGCATATGTGTCATGAGTTCCAGTGTGAAATATATTTCTTATTTGAGGTTCAGGTTTAAAAAGTTCAAGAAATACTGATCTAGTACTTGACTTTGATCTGTAGAGGTTAAGAGCACAAATGCTGGGACCAAATGTTCAAATCTGAATCCTGGGTCCATCATTTGCTAGCTGTGTGACTTTAGCTGAATTACTTAACTTCTCTGTCATAGTTTTCACATATTTCACAAATATGATATGAGAATAGTAATAGTAGCTACCTCATTGGGCTGGTATGAGAATTGAGTATATTAACATTTTAAAGTGCTTAAAATCCTGCCTGGCACATAGTAAGTACCTTAAAAATGTTTGTGGGAAAAACAAATATGTTCCTCAAGTATTTTCTTTTACATATTGAATCAATACAGCAAAGTTTCTTCCCTATGGATATTTATAATATGGTATATATATATATTTGAAAAAGCTGTCTGTTTTGAGTGGCATTGTATTAATACTAGAATGCCTAGGAAAGAGAGCCTTGGAATCAGATTGCTGGGTTCCAAACCACAGCTCCACTGCTTACTTGCTGTGTGACCTTTGCAGATCCTCAGTTTCTTAATCAGTAAAGTGGGACTAATAGAATCTGTTTCACAAGGTTGTTGCCAGGATTAAATGAGACCATCCAGAGAAGATGCAGAGGACTCAGGCGATAATAACTATTGTCATTCTTGCTGTCGGTTATTCAGACCATGACCTTGCTTCTTACTTCCCTATGTACTGAAAAGCAACTCCTCCTCTTCTTTTATGTGCATGGCTGAAATTGTCATTTCAGTTCAGCTCTGGTGAATCAACCACGTAGGGGCTCAGATAAAGACCAGAACTCCTAAATAGGAAAGTAATTGTGAGGCCCGGGTTAAATTCGGACTGCCCCACTGTGCTCTCTCTTTAGCCTTGCTCTCACAACTTAGCTGCCACTAGACTTGATCTTTTGCCTCAGCAGGTCTTCATATCCCTGTGAATAATTCAGAAGCGTCACAATGAAAGCCTGACAACCGGAGTCCATTTTGCAGTATGGCTGTCTGAAGCAAGATAGACACAACGTATTTCCTTCCCCTTCATCTTGAGGGGAGGAAACTGATCAGGACAAAGGTTGCTGTCCAATATGATGAAGCCCTCTGTGTGATGTATCACTTGTAAATACCATGATAGCATGAAAGGCTCATTAGCTGAAGGGGCTTTCAATTAGGGTCCTCCAGTTTTTAAGGACCTTTGGCAAGGCTGCTCTGACAAAGAGAAATCTAAGATGCTCAAGGACCTGCTACTGTTTTTCTGTAACTCTTTCCTCTTCTCCCTCACACATTTTTCCTGTATCACTTATCACAGCTTCTAAAATGGATAAGGGAGCTATATTATGCAGTATCAATCTCTCGCTTGACCATAAGCTGCTCAAGGGCAGGGGACCTGACTTATTAATCTTTGTATCCCCTGCACCTGGCACACATCTCCATCAACGTACATGGAACTGAGGCGGTTGAATTTACATCCCAGGTCACTGTGCCAGAGCTCAGAATGGGACTAGAGCTGAAGGCAAGAGAGGAATCATTTATTTCCCACTGCTGAGCGGAGTGCTGGCTTCCAAGGAAATTCCAGTCACCGGACAGGCAGCATCCTCCAGCCCCAGGGAAGGACTTAAGGGTATTCTATCGGTACCTTTAGTGAAAGTTCTTTCTCCTAGTTCTTAGAGGTAAGGAAAATGAAGCAACCTGTCCTGTATCCTGTTAGTTTACAACCCAGGGCTAGGAGAATGTACATTGGAAAGTGAATCCTTTTCATCCTCTGCTTAGCTGATCATACCGAGACAGACAATTTGAGTAGGACTACAGAGCTTGGTCCTAATTAAATACAAGGACATACTTTTTTTATCTTCCTCCCTATCAAAAGGTTCAAGTCTCAGACTTAACTTTTTAGTTTACAAACAGAAATAAAGACAGGAAATAGTCTTTTAAAAACGCTCCGTGTATCCAAGCCAGGCACTTTGCTGATGCATTATATATATTTGCTCTAAGCCTGCCAAGACCAGTAGTAATGTAGCCATTTACAGTTGAGGAAACTGAGGCCCAAAGAGCTTAAACGGAAAAGCAGAGATTAGAGGTCACCCCCCTTTGGGTCCGCTCACTATACCACGAAGTTTCTGTCCTTTTCCTCCAACACGCTGGTGAGTCCGTGTGCGTGGGTGACTGTGTGTGTGTGGTTCCTTTTTTTCCTATAGAGCCCTCCTTCTTGTCCGTTTTCTTGATTCCACTTTTTGGAGACAAAGTCCAGTTCTTCTCCAAGGTCTCACCATCCGCTCGCCGTCTCCCTCTGACGTCCCAAGGACGGTCAGCCACTCCCCCGCTAAGTTCGGAGTCTCAGCCCTTGGCTCCGATTCTGGGCTCCGCCCCCACCCTCCGGGGACCCCCGCCTGGTCCCTGTCCCCCGCGCCCAGGCGCTGCAGCGGGACCACGGCCCGCGCCCGGGCCCCGCCTCCCCTACCTGAGGCCCGCATGGCCGGAGGCGTCGCAGCCTCCGCCCACCAGCGCGCCTGCCCTGCCATTGGCTCTGCGGGCTGCCCGTCTCCTCGCTCCGTCCCGGAGGCAGGTTTTGCAAGGAGAAGCCGCAGTACCGGCGGCTCGGGTGCAGCGCGGGAGCACAGTGGAGCGCAGATCGCGGACCCGAGCGGGCATGTCCCCGCGCGCGGGAGCCTCCGTTTGCGGCCGGGCCCGGGCGGCTGTGAACTTAGCAGCGGGCTCCTGCGGCCCCGTCACTGCCATGTAGTCGCTGGCGGGGCTCCCTGCAGCCCGGGAGCGGCAGTGCCAGTGAGCCTGAGCCCAGGAGCCCGCGTCTTCCCCGGGAGGCGCTGAGTGCGCACCGCGCCCCCGCCGCTCGGGAGGCACTTTGGGCCAGACAGGGAAATGGGGGAGAAAGTTTCGGAGGCGCCAGAGCCGGTGCCCCGCGGCTGCAGTGGCCACGGCAGCCGGACTCCAGCCTCTGCGCTGGTCGCCGCGTCCTCTCCGGGTGCTTCCTCGGCCGAGTCCTCCTCGGGCTCAGAAACTCTGTCGGAGGAAGGGGAGCCCGGCGGCTTCTCCAGAGAGCATCAGCCGCCGCCGCCGCCGCCGTCGGGAGGCGCCCTGGGCGCCCGGCCGCCCGCCGCGTGGGCTCCGGCAAGCGTGCTGCTGGAGCGCGGAGTCCTTGCGCTGCCGCCGCCGCCCCCCGGAGGAGCTGTGCCGCCCGCGCCCCGGGGCAGCAGCGCGTCCCAGGAGGAGCAGGACGAGGAGGTGGGCCTTTCCCCAGCTTGCCCACTCTGGGTTCCGGCAGCCGGGCGACCCTAGTTTCCCATCCTGCGCACAGGCAGTGGGCAGGAGAGCGCTGTGGCCTGGAGATAGGGAGGGACCCCAAGCGCTCTGCCCCGAGCACGGGACAACGATAGTTAGGAGCCCCCCTGTGGGTTATTGACTTCCCTGTGGCTGTTACCCCCGTGTGTGTGCCTCCGTGTGCTGCCTGATGGTGTGTTTTTAAAATGTCAGAGAAGCAAACTCCTTCGTGTTTATATCTGACTTGGTTGATCTGTGAATGGATGCGATCTGGACATCTGGCGTGTCCCCACAACTCACCTCTGATTCTCCAAAGTGGGCGTTGTTTCCCACCGAAGCGCTTGGGCCGACGGGCAGGGAGTTGAGGGGGAGAAATGGTGCCTTGGGGGTAAGAGGCAGGAGTAGGGTGGGGGGCAGCGGTAGCCGCGGAGTTGCCCGCGGAGGTTTCAGTGGCGCCAGCCCCCTGGGATCGCCCGCGGGTGGTTTTGGCGCGTCCCCGCAGCGTCGGTCCTCTGGGAGAAGAGGACTCCCCGCGCTCCCTCGGTGGCGCTGGCGTGCGCGCCTGCAGCTCCGGTTCAGACTTGTTTCCAGCTTGTCCAGATGAACGCTTGTCACCAAACCGAGTACAGATCGTCTTACCTTTTGCGGGGCGGAGCGGGGTGGGGGATCTGTATCTGCCCAGTTTCCTGGAAGGATGTTCCTCCAGAACTTGTGGGTCGCTTCCTGACACACTGAGCATAGGACTCTGGTGTCCTTCTGGCTGCTCTGTCCGGCTTATTTTCTGCTTTTGGGGGACAGTTAAAGAAGTGTACAATTCTTCACGTCTCAGAGCCAGACTCAGTTTAAAAAACAAAAAAAAGATTGTTTGCTTTGGACGTTTCTTGTGGGGAAGTCATCTTGATCAGGCAGGGCCCACAAATAAAACACCACCTTAACATAGACTTATTGTGAAATTAATTCCTGAGTGCCAGTGTTGTATTTTCCTCATCTTGGATGGGGTTAGCTTTAGTAAATAATTGCCTTTGTCCCTTAGAGTAAGCAATCAGAGGCCCCCAGCCTGGAAGCAAAAACTGGATGTGGCACAAGGTTGAGAGGAGGCGAGTCCTAGCCTGGCAGAGATGGAACAAGCCTTAGCTGCTTAGCTGGTTCTTGGCCAAGCCACTTGCAGTAACCATGACCCATTCTCTAATTCCCCTAAGCCCCCATTGCAAGGATCCTGGATAAGGGTCTGGAGGCCTGCTTTCTAGAACTGCCTCTGCTACTGAGTGGTGAGACCTTGGGTATATCATTTCACTCCTCTGAGGTTCAGTTCCATAATCTGTAAAAGGAGGAGCTTCAAGGTAAAGTTCATTTTCACTCTCATACTCCTGTTTCGAATCAGGAATTTCAGATGAATCCATAGCTCCAAATCGATCCTAGCGGCGGGATGTCAGGAGTTTGCTGAGTGCCTCACCCACCGCAGAGCTACATCCTAGCGGAGATGATCAAACCCTGTACTGCCCCAGCCTTCCTCGCTGATTACATCTCCCTTTCAAGGTGTGGGGCATGTGCCACGTCTTTGCCCCTTAAATTCTGCCTCCACTTCTACAGATGAGCACACTGGCATTGGGAAGCTGGGGGTGTACCCTAACTTAATGATTCACCAAATAGATCCTAATTTAGTATTGCCGCTGGTGGAGAGTAGTTAGTTGCTTTATGTTTTCTATTTAGCTAGGAGGGTGCTCCATGGTAAGTGACATGGTCTTGCAGGTGGTGGGGAGGGATGTTGTCGGGGAACTTCTGATCCCCATTCTGTCGCTGATTTATTGCCTGGCCTCAGGGTGACAGTGCTTTGCTTTGTTGGAAGTGGATATAATGATAACTTATTTCACAGGCAATGCAGTAAGAACTGGTTGATTGAAACGCATTTTGGAAAGTGGAATGATTAAATAACATGGGTCACTATTTGTGAAATCTCAGAATTGCGTGTAAACTGATACAGTATTGCAATTTATTATGTAACTTAACCTGCGGCATGGGATGCTGGAAATTGCCCAGGAGCAAAATCTTGACTTGCTCTGAGAATTTTAAAGTGAAACGAAAACCAAACTATGTAGTTTTTCCCCCTCTTATGGAGTAGAGGAGTGATAATCTTTGTGAAAGGGGTTGAAGTCCAGTATGCATTTTCTGGTTCTTACTCTGGTGATGGTATGGCGCAGGGGAGTCTTCACCTTCACTGTTTGTGAGGTTGTGGGCCTCTTTAAGGAGCAAATGAAACCTCTTTTGCCCCTCTCCTCAAAAAGCACACCAGAGGATTCGGGAATGCTGGGTGATAAGCACTCATTTTAGTGGAAAGACGTGGGTTTGATTTCTAGCTCTGCCACCTTGACCAGTTGTGGGATTGTGGACCATTCAACTTCTGCAAATCTCAGCTTTCCTACCTTTAATGGGAATAATAGCAATAGAGTTAGGCATTTTACACATGCTATCTAATTTAATCCTAGCACAGTAGCTAACATATAGCATCAAATGCCAAGTAAGTGTAAGTAAATATTAATTTTTTAAGGTCACTTTTGATGACATTTTGCAAAATAGGAATACAAAGTTGGGTTGTCCTGTTATTTTATTGCTGCATAACTTATATGCTACCTACTGTCAGAGAATCGGAGGCTATGTCTACTTAGCTTATACTCATAAAATGGGAATAAACTGGGAAACAGTTTTTATTTGTCTCCAGTTATTTTGTGACAAGGCGATGTGAGTGTAATGTTATACTGTAGAAAGGCACTGAGTATAAAGCATTAAAAGGCTTGTGTGCAACTCAAAAAATGGAAAAAGGTTCATTTAAAATTGTTATGTCTAGCTTGGGAAATTGATTATTTCTAAAGGGGTGTGTGTGTGTGTATGTGTGTGTGTGTTTACAGTAACATTGTATCAAATTTTGAAAAGCAGTAAAATTCAAGCTTCTAGTATATTAGGGCAGTGCTAATTTCTTTGGCAACCTTGTTAAAACTGTTTTGAATGTATTCAGTAATGTCAACAGAGTTTGACTTATTTTTTACTTTATCTTACTGTCAATAATTGTATAAACTTCCAAAGTCTCACACACTTAAGTCTGCCCTTTAAGCTTTTGGTGTCTTAAAAACAGTAGTTTAATGTGACAGTAATGGTAGTTTTTATATCAAACACATGACAGCTAGATATACAGCATGACTTTTGTTTAAGGAAACTGTATCTGACTTCTGATCTTTCCCCAAACCTTTGAATTTGGGGTCCGTGTGTGTTGAGGAGGTAGCACACTTCATTTCTGAGAGTTAACACTGTCTAGATTGAAGGACTGTTCCCCTGACAACATCTCTGAGATTTGCCTTTAGGCATTCTGCCTTGTCCTTTTCCAAAACACCCTGTGATGACTTTAAGAAAGTACTTGGGTGCTGTTTGGTAACTGTCTCAGCAAACTGGCCGAGGGCAGGAATTTTGTCTTTGTACGCCTAGCATGGTACAGTTAATATATTAGTAGGGGCTCAGTAAATATATGTTGAATGAATGAGAAAAAATGGCATCTATGAAAATAGTTGCACATTTGATTGAAGGGTGCCTGTGTGTATTCATTGATTTTGTCTGTTGTGAATTATGATATGCAAACCTCTAGATCTCTTATCAAGAGAAACATTGTGGATCACAGTGAGAAACATACAATTTTTCCAGGTAAATTTTGAACAAAGTCAAATCACTGAGGTTTCACTCAGAATGCTTTTGAAGAGACTTGTATATTAACTGTTACTGACTCCTTTTCACTGTGTTTATTAGAACTTGAAACGTGCAGGGATCCTTAGAATGGCAGAAAAGGGCTTAGTAATTAAAAGGATTTCCAACTCAACAAGAGACAACCCATGTATACTCTGCTACACTAAGGGACTTATTTTGTTGGTATAAGTTAGGAAACAGTTTCTCTTATTAACAATAGGCTTACAGTGATAGGATGACTTTAAATTGTTCTATTAAGTGGTATATGAGCATGACGACTGCTTTTAATATTTTGGATGTGTTTATGGAGTGGGGGGTTTCCCACGTGTACTAATGCAGTAGATGAGTTTCTGGTGTTTGTTGGTTAAGACATTAATAGCCAAAAGCAAGCAAGAATTCAGCAAAGCTTTTCATTGAATTTATATTTTATTAATCACAGAAGCTACATAATTCTAAAAGAGTAGTGCATAAATCTTGGCATATTTATTATTTAGTCTACTTTTGGACTCTACCAAATTCAGTAAGAGCCACAAGATCAGAAAATCAGTCAACCAAAATGTATTGAGTCTGACTCTGAGACATCGTCCTGGGCACAGAGATGGTTTTGACCCCAGGGAGCTTCAACTCTAGTTGGTGAGATAGTCACTAAATACGTGATTATGAATTAATTGGTTTCAAAAAGTGGCAAATGGGGAACAGGCTGTGAGGTAGCATGTGGCTGCACTTGCAACTCACTGAGTCTGGTGTTAAGGACTGAGTCACTGAGGAAGTGATCTGTGAGCTGAGACCCCCAGGATGAGCAGGAGTTAGGTGGGGGAGGGCAAGGGAAGAACAGGTGTGATCCAGGTAGCAAGAGGCCTTGAAGCAGGAGAGAGCATGGGTCCATGGCTCTGAGAGGATTCTGAGTTGTTAGGTGTGGAGGAGAGAAGAGCATGACATCTCATGACATTTGATAGAGAAGCAGCAGCCGGGTCATACAGAGCTGTCTGGACTTTATTCTAAAGGCAATGGGAGCCATTGAAGGATTTGAAGCAAGGAAGTGACATGATCAGATTTGTATTTTGGGAGGGTCAGGAAGTATGAAGCCCACCTGCTGGGAACTGTTGATATAGCCTAATCGTTCCAGAGTTGGAATTGATAACCTGAGAAGATGTCCCTTTAGTAAATTGTGTGGGGGTGAGATGGGATTATCCCTAGTAGCTTAGGTACTCCAGGTATATGCATATACCTATGAAATACATACATATGAATACATATGAAATACGTGTGAAATACAATATGAAAATACATACATATGAAATACTTTTGATCTGTTGAAGAGAACATCTTAGTGTTAATATTAATGCTACTTTTCACTGCCATACCATTGTAACTCTAGTATTGAAGGAAAAACTTTATTGCCATGACGGGAGAGTGAGGAGAGGGCGTTGTGAATGCTCATTTCCAGAGTAAATTTCAGGGACAGATTTACCTGGGGTGAGCATGAGGGGAGATGGTCTGAGGTTGTGCCTCTCTGTTGACAGGAAGTGTGGTGTTTGGGTACTAACACGCATTACCAGTCTTTCTTGGATTTTCCTAAAGAGGAAAGGGTCACTACCAAAGAATGAAGGCTTTTACCCTTTCCACTCTGGTCTGAGGTACTCCAGGGAATGTCAAATACTTAACATTTTGCCAGTGTTTTAGAGCCTGTGACAAAGAGTATCCACTCAGACCTAGTGGATACAGTGCAGGAGTCCAGGCGGATTTTTTTTTTTTTTTTCTAGTTTGGCTTTGTAAGGAAGGGCATGGAAGTGGGGTATAAAGATGATAAACTGGAAAAAGAATCCTCATAGGACGTGTCCCACAGTGAGAAGGGTCCATGACCTGGTGGCTTGGCCTTAGATAAAGCTGAGTGGGGGCTAGGGGGTGTGCGTCTTAGAAGAGATGATTGTATGTTTTAGATGAAAACCACCCTGTGTGTTTTCTGATTATGTTCTTACATTCTATAGTGTTGCCAGAAAGGGCTCGCATTCTTTTCCTTCATTCCTTTAGAGCTAGCAGCCAGTGTTTCCCTGCTCTGAGGTCAGAGTCTGTAGTGACTAAGGGGACAGACTTTGGCTAGGTTCTTATTGCTGAGGCTGTTTCCTCATCTGTAAAATGGGCATGTAGTTTTTATTCCTGAGGGTCATTATAAGGATTAATGAGATGTTTTATGGAGAGTACCCAGCATGGTGTGTTGTGCTTAGTAAGCACTCCATAATGGTATTTGCTACTATTACTGAGTGTGGAAAAGCTGGTTTATGCAGGGTATTGGTACCATCAGCACCATAGGCAGGTACATAATAAGCAAGAAACCTATAAGTCCCTTGCCTGATGGATTATGCTTCTAGCATATTTTGTTGGTAGTCCTGGCAGGCTCTTTCATTCATGAGTAGGTAGATATGTAACAGTTATCCCTTTTAATTTCATGGGCAGAGCATTCCTTATGAGGTACTAACAGCAAAGCTTTATGGTATATGATTCATTAACCCTTCTATTAAGACACCGTTTCTCTTTTGCTCATGGAACCTGTTCTTAGTGATCAGTTATTAAATAATATCCTGCAAGACTTTATGAACATGTAAATTACTAGCTGCACCCAGAGATTTAGTCAGAAGGCAGTGTGTCAGCCGTGTGCTGGGGCTAGTGACATGACCATGTACTTCATTTCAGCTTCCTAGAATAATGATTTGGGGGATGAGAAAGGAGTAGGAAGGAAATCAGGTGATTATCTGGAAGTCAACCTTGGTTCATATAAGCATGAAAGATGGGGCAAGGCAGATGGTATGCAGCCATCCCAACTTCTCAGAGGGGAAATCTGTTAGGAATGCAATAGAACTTTCAAAAATACAAGAACTCCTGTATGCAGATTACCTAACACAAATTCTGTTTTGTCTCCTTGGAACAGTATAAACATTTTGGTTTTTAAGACAAAAATGCAAATAACCTAATAGCCCTTTTGATATAACTCAAGCTGGTGCAGTGATTGCAGTTCACTTCTCTTCCAAACAACTGGTGTTCTGCTCTGTGCACTCATTCAGGCTGACATTTACACAACTTTGCATCATTTAGTTCAGAGCATCTTGTTCTCTTTTATGTGTCCAGTATTTTGTCTGCCTTCTTATTTGATGATGTTATTTTAGGTTAAAGCATACCAAAATACAAAATTAAGCAGAAGTTGGTTTCGCCAACAGCTGCTGCGCATTTGTGTTTTTCCCTTTCTTCACCCTTCTCTCATCGCCCTTTCACCTGGTTCAGAATTCCTAGGAGGGATTGGATAATAGTCATCTGTGCTTCCAGGGTTAGGAGAGAAAGCCATGCCCTAATGTGAAATGCTGGTTCAGGACTGTGGTCCTTGGTACAGACACATACTCTGAAGTCACATTTAAGTTTATGGAACTTGTGTGAAATTCCTGGTGGCGATTCCAGCCTCCCTTAATGAAAAGCAGTCACTGCTTATTTAATGATTTGAATTCATAACTAGACACATGTCTGTGAGACAGCTTATAAATTTGTATCCTAGGCCTGTACTCTTGCCAGCCCATCAATTCCCCTCTCAGACACAGTCGATATAATTTTGATTATGATACTTACCTCCACTGAACCTTTCAGTTCAAATGCTTTGTAATGATACTGGGGAAGGGGGAATGATGGTAGGTGGGAGGGAAGATGGAATACTGATAAATTGAACTTCTTTTCTTAACTAATTTTATAGGCTATCATGTGGAAAATGAAAATTTAATTTTAATGTTCTTGGTTTGTGCTTTTGCGGTGTTTTCAGTGGGCAGCAGGATCACAAGTGCACCCAATTTAGTGTGGGTAGATGACTGTTAAACTCACAGCAGATGTGGGTCTTTTGGCCTCTGCCTTAGAACTTGGCTAGCTCCTTTTTTTAATAAGCTGAGAAGTTAGGTGTGTTCCTTTCTGGCTGGTGATTTTGTGCCTCTTTGTGTTTGTCTAACAAAAATAATCTTGGACTTCCTTCTTAACATTTTTCTTTTCAGGCATTTCTCCATACAGAGATAGATGTACTTGCTGCAATGCAGGAAGGGCCTCAGGGCCTCATCAGTGGTAGGGAAACTAAGTCAAATTGGGTTAAAATTGGAGGTTAAACTATTATGTCGGTGTACACAGTCACTGAGACTGACATTCACAAAATCCTCACATTTGAAATTACTTCTTAGGGCAGTCATAGCCAGCGAAATTGCATTATGGTATTGAAATGGAATGAAGTTGCGATGAAATCTATTTTGTGTATAAAAGTTCAACGACTAATTTCACAAATTAGTTTATGAAATAAATTAGTTCCCTATAAGCATATCTAGCTCTTACATAAGACAAACTCACAAAATTTGCTTTTTACTCACATACTTTTAGCTGGAGTGGCTTGATTGAAATAACCTGAGCCCTCACCTAGGCTTCATTTGAAGAGTGGCTCTGAGGATACTTAGATGCAGCCAAGAAGAGGAGGGGAGGATTGCTCTGGAGGAAAACTCAGGCCCAGAGAAAGAAATACAGAAAGGTTTTACTTCAAGAGGAGAGTTTCAGACATCCTAAATGAGCAGAATATATACCTGCAAAACCCAAGAAAATGTTGACTTTCCCGTCCTCATGGCTCTTAGCAGACTAGTAAGTAGAAGTGCCCTGTTAAGTCTATGCGACCTGAGTTTGAAAATTGAGGGTGCCTGAGCCCGAGAGCGAATGAGAGGAAAATTACTTGTCAAGTAAGACTGTCCCTTTGCCTTATATTTTGGTACTTTACTGTTCAAAATACTACATTGGTAAATTTTAATTCACATACTTTTTTCTTTCCTTGGAATTACTTGGTTATTTGTTCTACAGTCAGTGACCAAGTCTCCCTAATTGGCTACCCTGGTTTATTGTTGCTTGGGGAGTGGGACAGTCCCCAAAGAGCCTGTAAGACCCCTGAGGGTCAGCTTTAATCCACGGTGATTGTTGGGTTCTCCCACGAGGCATGCAGATTCCCTTTTCAGAGGACAAGGGATTAAAGGGAAATTACAACTTGGAACTCTTGATTTTTCTCCTTAGAAACCTCAATATCGTTTTTGTTTTCAAGATTTCCACTTTTGACATTAAAACATTTCTACCCAGAGAAAGCTTAGCCTAAGTGTGTGAGCAGCCTGAGGGCAACCATTTTAGAATTATCAGGTAAGACTGGTTGGGAACAGTTAGGCTAGTAGAGTAACAACAATGACAGTTTTGTAACCTGCTAAATCATATCATTTTATGTTTTTTTAAAGTTATTTCTGAATCACCAGTTTCTGTGTATCAGGTTACCTGTCATTCCTTGTTCTTATTCTTGCTTCTTTTTTTCTTCTTCTCTATCTATAGTTTTATCATCAGACCTTTAAAAAGAACACAACAAATGCTTTAGCTAGAAGATGGCAGAAAAGCCTCTTGTTAAACAGAATGTTTGGGGGCAAAGCCTTTTTTGGTTACTGAATTTTATGATTCATAAAAGATTAATTTGAAAGTTCTTTTTGTTCTCACCTTGTTGCTTACCTCTTTTTCTAGAATGTCATGGTATGTTTTCTTGCCTTATTCTGTGCTGAACGAGCTATTTTTTTTTTAAATAATTGGACATCTTGTAATGCTTTAGGGCTCTCTGGCCATCAATCATCTTTGAAAACCATTGAAGATGTGAAGGTAGAAAGCAAGTATAAAATTGTGCTGTTAACAAAAGTAGTTATCTTGATTTCTCTTTTCTCACTTTAAAAGCTGAAGTTAGCAAAATAAGTTCTGTTTTTGGAGGGTTGTGCTGCATTATCTTTGTTCCTGCATTGTGCCAGGTTTTGCATATATGTTGTTAATATTTGTAGTACTTACAGTTTGCACAGCCTTTTCTCATATTGCCTATTTTCTATAAATTTCTCTTCTTGAATCTCTCCCACTAGTTTGTGAACCCCTCAGGTGGAAACCATGTCATATCAACTCAAATCTTGCAACAGGGAGGGTGCATGGCATATAGTGGGTAAAAATAATACATTACACAAAATTGCAGTTGAGACATAATGTGTGGCGAAGCAACATTCTGAAAGTGAATTTACTCATTTAAGTTAAATATTAAATGAGTATATGAATTTACTCATTTAGTTTTTACACAAGCCTTTTTGAAATTCAATTGATAATTAAATTGGTCTACACTACCATGTTACAGCTAAGTGACCCATTCAACCTCATACAAGTGAGGAGGAGAATAGTAGGGAGATACTGGGACAATGGCAGGTTTGAGGAGATCATCAAGCCTCTTGGTCATCTTTGCATCCCAGAGCCTAGCACAGAACCTTGCATGATGTGGCACACAATGATCAATTGCTGAATAAATGAGGATGCCATTTAGGGGATAGGTCGCTCTGCACTTAGCATAAAGGTTTAGATTAATTGTCTGTAGAACTTTTGTTAAGGTTAGTGCTAAGACATAAAGCTGCTATAATCCTGGGTTTTATGACACCAGTTAATGGGATAAGTGAGTTTCTACAAATGAAAGAGTTTGCCTGTAACCCAATTCTTATTTTCCTGTTGGCTTTGGGGAGTTGTATTCTGCCAGGGTAATTCTTGGTTATTCATTAAAATTATACTTGTAGCAGTTAAGGCATTTTTGGCCACATGTTAAAAGGAATTATTTTGGTTTCTGATGAAGTATTGACA
Source organism: Pan troglodytes (assembly GCF_028858775.2). Classification (NCBI taxonomy): domain Eukaryota; kingdom Metazoa; phylum Chordata; class Mammalia; order Primates; family Hominidae; genus Pan; species Pan troglodytes. The sequence continues at coordinate 48,042,931 of NC_072402.2, read as the reverse complement.
GCTAGCTTTAACATGTTAACAGTAATATTGGGCTGTACTCAGTTCTCAGGGTAATGCTGCTGTGAGTGGAAATGGATTGCAGGAATTTCGTCAGTAGTGAAAGTATTGGCCTGGAAATTGGGGAATCTGAACTCCTGCCTTGGCTTCTTGCTAGGCAAGTTATTAGCATCTCTGATCCTCATCTGTGATGAAATAAGAGTTCCTTCTTAGCTACAGTTTTTTTATTTGCCTCTTATTACAAAATATTACCTTTAAAACTTAGTTTTCATCACTCTATACTTTTTTAGGAACTGTTGATTGACATTTTCTTTTTGACGGACTTGATAATTGGTGTTTTCTGATTTGTCAATAGGCACCTATTCTTCCTGTCCCACCTAGCTTTATTAAAGTATAATTGACAAAAATGTATGTGTTTATGGTGTACATCACGATATTCTGATATGTATACATTGTGAAATGAAATGATTAAATCAAGCAAATTATATCCATCACCTCACATGCTTACTTTTTTTTTTTGAGACAGAGTCTCTGTTGCCCAGGCTGGAGTGCAATGGCGCTGTCTTGGCTCACTGCAACCTCTGCCTCCCTGGTTCAAGTGATTCTCATGCCTCAGCCTCCCGAATAGCTGGGATTACAGGCGTGCCACCATGCCTGGCTAATTTTTGTATTTTTAGTAGAGACAGGGTTTCACCATGTAGGCCAGGCTGGTCTCGAGCTCCTGACCTCAGGTGATCCACCTGCCTTGGTCTCCCAAAATGCTGGGATTACAGACATGAACCACTGTGCCTGGCCTTTTTTTTTTTTTTTTTTTTGATGGCGAGAACATTAAGGTCTATATATACATTCTTGACGGGAATTCTCACAAGGATCCTTACTCATGAATTCTACCTTTCAGATAATGCTTACATAGGAAAATATGGATGACTTATATGTTCTGCTTTAATTCTTTTACACTTATTTGGTATGTCTCTGTCAGTATCCCTAGCAAGTGTTGAGGGTACTGTCTCTCACCTCCCAATCCCTGCGGAGGAGTTTGACTCCAGAGGACATGGTCAGTTCTGTGTTTGTCTTGATGCTGGAGCACTCTGTTGTGTCATCTCACCCATTCAAATGCTCAGGCTTCTGTGTGGCTTTTGAAATACTTAGATTCTTTGAATAGTCATTCTGAGCATGGCACATCAGTTTTAGAATGTCTTGTAATAGATGGCTGGTAGAAGCAGCAGGGGAAAGCGGGGGGCGGTGGGGAGAATGCGAGTCTTCTTCTCAGTACAGGGTAACTTTAGAACCTGTGAATTAGGATCTTAACTGTCTGACCTAGGACTGTCCTTTAGAAAATGCTGTGGTGTGGCTATCTGTTGAGTTGTTTTTGAAGTAATCTTAACACTAGAAGATATTGTTCTAGATGGAATCACAAAGGATGGTTTTTGGTGCCAACCCTTGGAGACTGAGTGTGGAATTGGATCTTTCTCCCTTAGATTTTTTTTTTTTTCCCTGTAAATCCTTGGATCAGTGGCAGAGTCTGCAGGCTCCAAACAGAAAGACTTGGGTTTGGATTTTTCCTGCTGCCTGGGATGATTTTCCTTTGGCTACATGTCACAAGTCTATCACTCCTGTGTCCTAGACCAACTACTTCTGATTTAAAAAAGTTAGTCTTTTATTTAAAAAGGTTTGTAGGATCTCCGTTTCCCTGGGCAGCCAGGGCTTTCCTGTATGTTCTGGACATAGCTGCCCAGCCCTTAAAGTGGACTGAAAGTCTATTTGCACAGTTAAATTGAAATCTATCAAAACTTGTTTTGTACCAATGCACTGCTTTTTTTTTTTTTTTTTGAGACAGCTTGGCTCTGTTTCCCAGACTGAAGTGCAGTGGGACCATCTCAGCTCACTGCAGCCTCTGCCTCCCAGGATCAAGCCATCCTCCCTCCTTAGCCTCAGTACCTGGGGCTACAGGCGCATACTACCACGGCCAGCTAATTTTTTTTTTTTAAATACTGGGTTTTGCCATGCTGCCCAGGCTGGTCTTGAAGTCCTGGGCTCAAGTGATCCACCCACCCTAGCCTCCCAAAGTGCGGGGATTACAGGAGTAAGCCACCATGCCCAGCCTGGTGTTTTTTTTTTTTTTTTGGTTTTTCTTTTTTTTGGTTTTAAAACAAAGGCAGACAGTTCTCAGTTCTGGACTAAGCTATTGGTGAGTCGTTTCATAAGTTTGTTTGAAAGTCAGTTTGGAACTTGGAGTGTATAGTACCATACACTTCACACCCAAAACTAATGGGTGTGAAGCCAACCAAAAGAAACCACCATCTTGGCATTTATCTGTGCTTTAATTTCCTTTAGTGCCACTACAAAGTACCACACATTAGGTGACTTAAGCAACAGAAATTTATTGTCTCACAGTTCTGGTGGTTAGAAGTCCAAAATCAAGGTGTTGGCAGGGATTAGGTTGGTGCAAAATTATTTGCAGTTTTTGCCAAAGGGCAAAAACTGCAATTACTTTTGCACCACCCTAATGGTGATTGGTTTTAAATCACCATTTAAAGGAACGATCTGTTCCATGCCTGTTTGTCAGCTTGTGGTAGCCTCAGGTGCTCCTTGGTTTGCAGATGGCCACCTTCTTCCAGTGTTCTCACATTTTCTCTCTGTGCATGTCTGTCTCTGTCCACATTTCCCCTTTTTATAAGGATACCAGTCATTTTGGATTAGGGCTTACCCTAGAGACCCAGCTTGATTACCTCTGTAATCCTTGTCTACCTCCACATAGTTTTAAATGGTGATTCAGTTTCTAGATGAGCCTACAACAGCCTAATTAGTTCCCAGGATGATAAATTCCTAGGAATGGGGTAATAGTGCTAGAAATGGTGAAGAAGAAAAGGTGAATTTTGAACCTGAAAAGCCAAAGGCTGTTTTACACCCTGTTTTCCCCAGAGAGGTTGAGTGATACCTGGCCCCGAGCATCACCAGGGCCCTCTGCCTCTTTGAGCCGCTCCTGCCCCTTGGTGCAGTGCGGCCTCTAGCTTTTTGTTAGAACACGAGTTCCATTGGGGGTGCTGAAGGCAGGTCTGTCTTCGCTATAGTGTTGGGCAATACAGCAGCTTCTGAGGTGGATGACTATGCACAGGTAATTCTCAGCATCTGCACACCTAGAAGAGCAGGGCCCTACCCTCCTAGGTGTTCTGAGTGAGGGAACAGGTAAGCTGGAAGAAGGAACCCACACATTCAGCCTTCACTCCCAGCCACGTTGTGGCTCTGGGGAGCCTCTTGAAGACATGGCCATGACCTTTCTTTGTCTTTAGGACATCTTCATTGGATGCCCAAGACTCCTTCACAAATGGGGGCAAATAATTTTAACACAAAGCTAAATGTCTCCTACTGCTTTTCAGCTCATTTCTAACAGGAGATGCCAGTGAAGGCTCAGAATTTAAGAGACAAAGTGGTCACTTCAGAAAATCCATCAGAATGCCTTTAAAAATAAACCAAGTGCTATTACTAGAAATAGTTACAGCCAAGGGCCCTTTGTCCATAACATTTTTTTTCTTTGTGTAACAGAATTTCTTTCTGCAACATGTTCTCATTTGCATGTTCTGTCTCCTGCTTACCAGCAGACTTTAAGACTTTAAATTCTCTCATGGTTTTTCTTTGAGTTTAAACTCAGATAGTGGGATAGCTCCTGTAGATGAGGCTTTAAATAATTGCCACATGTCCTTGTTCCAGCGGCGACCTTACACTCAAGTGTGTGTTTTTAGGGGCCTCTTTGTTTTTGGAACTCAGACCCACAGAGTTTGTGGACGGATGTCTGCATCATTTCAATGTTTTTATTTATTATGCTGCAAGCTGCTGGTTTTCTCTTCTCTTCTCTGCTTCCTCTTTCTGTCCTCCTCTCATGAGAGGGTTAATGCTGCATTGTGGAGTTAGTGCAATTTGTTCTTCTAAGAGATGGCAAAGGCCCCATCAAAGTAGTCTATAGTCAAGTTCTAGCAATGAGAGTGATTCCTTCAGAGCCTCTCTTGATATCTCTTTAGGGATCTTCTGTGGTGTTTAAAAGGAAGGTGAAATATGGGTTTTAAAAAATGATAAAGACAGTCTTACCAGTTGATTTCATAATGAGAGGTGTAAGCCATTGCTGGGATACATCGGAAGGTGCTTGCTTTGTACTCCTGAAAAACCTGTAATCAGATGGGCACTGTCTTGAATTGTTAAAATACTGTTACCTGCAGTTTTTAGAAATTTATTTTGACATTTAAGGACATCTGAATATGTATATTTAATTACTACTGCTGCTTTCTTTTCATTTGAATGAAAAGTGGTGGATTATATAACAATTGCCACTAAGATAAGTTTTCTTAAATCAGTGTCATGGATGTTCAAAATTTTGTTTCTAAATGTGTAATACAGATTAATAACTTAAACTGTTAGATCTTGGGCAGTCAGAATAATTTGAATTTTGAGGGGAAGCTTTAACAGCTTCCCACTTAGGATGTCCTAGAAAATGAGGGCTTGATTACAGCAAGGTTTTATGTGTATGGCTTGTTTTAACCCAAATTCACAGGCTGGAGCTATATCTCTGGCAGTGTTTAAAGTACTGGGGAGGTGAGTGGGTTGAGCCAAATCAGCTTCTGAGGTTTAGGCTTCTTTTTTGCGGTGTTTCTTTTTCTTTCCCTTGCCTGTTCACTTGAACTTCTGAAGGGCAGAAAAGGAGGAAATATTGTTAGAGTACTGGGTGGGTGAAATGTAGGGTCCTGGAGAGCAAGGGTATTATCTTTGCACTGCTTCACATAACGAGTGCTGGTGAAGACTCCATTATTGGTGGTGAGGTTTGGGACTCCCCCGAGTACTCTGGCTGCTGCCAACTCGGCTTGCTCTGGGGCTAGAGCTGGTGTGAAACTGCCAGTTCTTTTTCTTTGTCAAGTCTACAGGTATTGAACCTTGCTACTTGCAAAGGGCTGTAGGAGTTGGTGGGTGGGGAGGGAAGGAAGATGCAAAAGAAATAATAGATCTGGTCAGGGCCTAAAGCAGCCTGTAGTTGGGTTAGGAGACAGAGCACACACAGTGACTCGACCTGAATGTGCACAGTGCACTATCAAGTGAACAATGTGAGTTAAGCTGAAAGTGCCTACGGGGAGGGAACCAACCTGATGGATTTATCTGTAAATCCTGATGGATTTTCCATGGTGCCTTGACGGTTTTAAGCATTGGAAAGAAGAAAAAGAGGAGGTCGTATCAGATTTAAATTATTTGGCCTATCAGATATCTTTGCTATAAATAGTTACAGTCTTAAAGTCTTCTGCTTTTCTCTTTAAAAGTCATATTTAGGAGGAATATAATTGACATGTTGCATCTTACATATTTTATAGGTAATTTTGTGTCTAATTAAAAATTACTGAAACAACATACTATGAAGATTACAGTGTTTTCTCTATTACCAGCTTATTTATGGCTTTGTATCTTATCAAGAGTACTGTTTCTTTAAAAAGATTTGTATCTTGCTAGGTAATTAAACAATGTTTACAATTAATATATTTATATTTAAATAGAGACAGGGTCTTGCTGTATAGCCCAGGCATTCTTGAACTCCTGGCCTCAAGCAATCTTCCTGCCTTGGCCTCCCAAAGTGCTAGGATTACAGGTGTGAGCCAGTGTGCCCGGCCCAATTAATACCATCTAAGTCATTGTCTAAGGGACTTTTCGTTTCTGTTTGTTGTGGGGCCAGACTTTGGGAAGAAAGTATGTTTGATAAGAATTTATCAGATAACCCATATATATATATTTTTTTTTGTAATATCTCTTTGGGATAGCATTGTCTTCCCCTGCTTTGGGAAGTCTTTTGGTTACTCATTACTTGAAATTTGCCATATTTAGGGTGGTGATGATTTTGGCCCAATTAGAATTTCAAACACCACTTCTGTCTCCCCTAATGTATAGTTGGAAAAACTTCTTCAAGGAGAAACTCTCAGCCCCTGAGTTCTTGGCAGGAATCATGGCCCCCATCACAGTAGAGCTCCCTACATGGGTGAGGTCTTGATGTCCTTGTGGCCAGGCTGCCCCAGGCCCCAGGAGCTTTCTGAGACCTCTGAGCTGTGTGGACTTGCTGTTTGGCTGTTCTCAGCAGCCACAGACTAACTGGTCTTATAAAGCAGAGCCTGTGATTTTATAAGGTGGTTTCTCCAGGCCTCAAACCTGTCAGGGTGGCTAATTCTTGGTGTTTGCAGGTGGAGAGGGAAGTTAACCTACTGAGGAAAAACCTAATCTGTTAAACAAAAATAAACAAAACCAAAAAAAACTTCTGGATTTTATATGTCTCTGTCAGTATTCTATAAGCATAGGGGAAAAATTCCTTCCTCACAGGGTTCGTGGATGCCAGTCATGGTTTACTGGTATGGGGCCATCTGTGGCAGCGTGGCTGCTCCCAAAAGCCATGCAAATTTATAAAGCAAGGCAGCCAAGGGGACTGGTGAAAATGAGTTTATAGCATGAATGGGGAACACTTAAAGGAGAAGGTGCTAGGTATAAATGTCTAAGCCAGGATGGAACAATTAGGGCAGTTCAGCTTTTATAATGAACATTAAACTCCCAAAGGAACTTCTCTTTCACCCTACTTACTTTTCCCTGGCCCGGAACATCTTATCCTTCACCTTTCCCTCAGGAAAAATAACTATGAAAGCAGTCTGTCAGGCCCTGCGTGGGTGTCTGGCCAGTTCCACTACTTCAAAGATTCTCTGTCTCAGTTATTTTTATTATAACCACAGTGTGTACTCTGGACTTTTGAAATTTGTAGCTACAACCATGCTATTAATCTTAATTTTAAAAAGTAAATATTCATCTTCTCTACCTGGAGCTCACAGACAACCTAGTACATGCATGAAATGATAGAATAGAAGCTATTCCTGAAGACTTTAGTCTTGGGGTATGTGAAGCCAAGGAGTTTATTGGCCCTTATTGAATTGGTATTTGGAATCTCTAGAATTCGTTGAGTCTTGATGAGGGCCATGAGATCCCAATCTTGGATTAAGTTTTGAGAAGAATTCTATTGGAGATTTTCTATGTTGCAGAAGAGAAGACCATTTAAGGGACTTTCAATTTTCTCCTTCCCTGGAGAGTAAGTTCCCTCTTGTCATTTGAACTGGCAAATTTCTTTTGTGCCAAAAAGAGCCAAAAAGACATGGTACTTCCTACACCTCCCAACCTGATGGGGCTGCCAGGATGCAGGTTTGGGGAGAGCAGGGACCTCATGGGACACACGCAGGGAGAGATCTATAGTTCCCTCGTGTTGGGAGGTGATGGGGTTCTCCTGCTGGAGATGTTTTTGTCTGCAGCGAAAGACCAGGCATCCTTTCTGATGCTTTGTTTGGGGGTGGGGCACATGTGGCAAAATAATCTTTTTTGAGCTGTTAAATCTGGGTCTTTCACTTTGTGTTGTCTTTTTCTGGTATTTCACGCAGGAACCAGGACCCTTGTAAGGCCTTGCCTTGGGGATATTTGCCTGGCAGGCAACTGGAGCAGTTTGAAGTTGAGGCTCCTCTCAGTTGCTTTGTAAAAAGTTTAAACCTACAGAAGAGAGAATGCTGTGTGTCCTGGTGTGGAGGGTGGTTTGTTTGTTTTGAGGGAAGAGAGAGAAAGTGAGTAGATTTCCCTGGGCCAGGAAGGGAGTCAAGATTAGTGGGTCCTGGGTTACAAGGGTTGGGGCCCAGTAAACCTTTTGGTGGCAGCATGAGGCAACAGAGAACACTGGCTACTTGGTGGGTCTGGGGAGGCTGGACTTTAGATACCCGGTTTCCTGCCTGGCAGAGGTTCAGGTGCCATGCAAGTACAGATATGCTGATTTTACCGGCCTGTGGGTGACCATGAGGATTTTGGCAGCAAGCACAACAGGCTAGAGGCCCTTTGCTTTCTGTGACATCCCAGGAATAGCTCTGAGGGATCAGTTTCTACCACAGGCCTTGGAATCAGAATGAGTTTGATCTCAAGAGAAAAGTAGCCAGGCATGGTGGCTCACGCTTGTAATCTAAACACTTTGGGAGGCTGAGGCGGGAGGATCATTTGAGGCCAGGAGTTCAAGACCAGCTGGGCAACATAGTAAGACCCAGTCTCCCTTAAAAAAAAAAAATTAGCTGAATTTGGTGGTGCATGCCTGTAGTCCCAGCTACTTGGAAGGTTGAGACGGAGGATTGAGCCCAGAAATTTGAGGCTGCAGTGGGCTGTGATAGCACCACTGCACTGCAATCTGGGCAACAGAGCGAGATCCTTGACTCAAAGAAAGAAAAAGTATTGAGATCCAGACAGACTGAAAAGGATCTCTTATCTCAAAGGTCATGTTTTTCCTTCTATCCCTCCCATTTGCCTGCCCTCAGCAAGGTAGTTGCTTCTTGCATTTGGGCATTATCCAAAGGACTGTTAATGAACTTACCCTTGCCGTGTTGTGATGTTTTCTCTCCTTTCCAGTCTGCCAGCTACATGAGAGCAGAGCCCTTGCTTGTCTTATTCATCTTCATAGCCACAGCAGTTGCCTCCCAGTATGCAATAAATCTTTGTTGAACAAATAAATGCACAGAGGAAAACTTTATTTTGTAGCTTAAGGGAAGTTGAAGCTCTGAAACAAATGCCAGCCACTCAGAGACTGATAGAAGAAGAACTCTAGGAAAGAGGTCCCTCACTTTATTACGTGGATCACAGGCAGGTGTGGTGCATGCATGTTTCACATTCAGTCCGTGTGACCCCCCCTACCTCCCAAGCAGCCCTTACAAAGGTGAGCAGTTCAGAGTTGGATTCAGAGAAGAGATGTTTTAAATTTTTTCCCTTAAATTTTAAGTATGAGATGTTCAAATAATACATAGGAATTAGTTTCTAGACGTCTGGCGTTCTAGCTGGCCAGTTGTCACCCATTAGGCAGAACTGTCTCAAATAAGACCAGCTCTGGCTGGCTGGACATCTGGGGCAGGTGTCTCAGGGCTCCTGGTTCTCTTCCCAAGGGCCTTCTCAGAGTGCTGGTTTAGGAGGGTGAAGCCCAGAGCGGGGCTCTTCTGGACTGGACTGGAGGGTGAAGGGCTTCTCTTCTGGACTGACAAGTTCTGTAGAACCCCCAAGCAGCCAGGGTTTTGCTTTCTCAAGCTCCTGAACAGCAGCTGGCCGGGGCCTCTGTGTGAAGGAACAGCTTAAGAGAGTGCCTGGAACACTGCACACTCTATCTTCTGAATAGGCACACATTTCAAAATGTTTGCAAAAGCAAATTCTGGACAAGAAGAGTAAGACTTCCTCGTGTAAATAATAAGTACTGCCCCTTTCTTTCCTTTTACTGATAAGTTTCCCTGACAGCACTGCTTGCTGGCAGCTCTTCTCTGCAATTGGTTGCTGAATTGCAGTGCTCAATTATCTGTGTAATAACATACTATAAAAACATAGAAAGCCAGGAAAAAATGGTTTTAACTAAAGTGGTTGAGCCTTGAAAAGAGACACCTTGCACATTCACATCTTGACTGAAAGGAGAACATTAAATCTGTCATTAATGATTTAATTGACTGGATTTTTTTCTAAAAGGTAAAGGAAAGCATTAAAATGGAGTATGAGGCACTCAAATTACCTTCAAATACAACCAGGAGCAGTATCTCATTAAAATGTTTGGGTTTTCTGATGCCATTAATGAGAAGTGATTCTCTGTGGCTGTTTAGCTTTTGAAAATGTGGCTAATGCATCGTAGCATGCTGTAGGCCTCCAAGAAGGCCAATGCTGAGCACTGCACAGTTGCTTTATGTGCATTATGGCATTTAATTCCATCCTCAATCTTGCCAGTAAGGTGGGGGATATCACCATTTCCTGGTTAAGGAAAGTGAAACTTACAGAGGTTAAATTTACTCATGATTCACATGATTTCAAAACCAGTGTTTTTTCACACTTTGGGTCAGTAAAAGCAGAGAAGGGTTATTTTTTTTTTTCCTTTTAAAAGTTTCTCATGAATGGACGTATCAATTTATTAACAGTTACTTTTAAAAATGTAAAAGATTATGTAGAGCGTAATTGCTGAGCTGTGCCTGAATTCCTGCCTCACAAAATTGTGAGTGAAAATGAAACAGTAGTGGTTTTAAGCCTCTAAACTTTGGGACAGTCTGTAGCACCCAGTAGATAACCATACCCTTTGTTCTTTCTGTTCCTCTTGTCCACATGCATGCTCACCCTCTCTCCACAATCCACCCCTCCGCATGGTACCCACTTGAGGAGCTTACCATAGAAGCACAGATTTGGAAAGGCCAGTGACCATTAACAAAGTAAAACATCAACGCATACTAATAAAGGGAGAAAGACAATGCTCAGGAAGGCCAGGAATGCAATAAGCAGAATATTTAGCTTGTGTTCCTGGCAGCTGGGGTTGGATAGGGAACTAGGTGCTATGGCAGTATTTTTGGTCCCTGCTTTGACTCCATTTGAATCCCCTGTGGAGCTTTGACATTGTCTACACTGGGAGACCCTCATTCTGGGAGGAATTGGGGGGGGGGCCCTGATTCTGTGTCTATGCGTGTTAAAGGCCTGCCAGGTGGTTCTGTGAGTAACCAGGGTTGTAGGAGCACTGGCCTCCCGCCCGTTGGCTTGTGGAGAAAGAGAATCTTTACTGCCGAGTGCTCTTTCCTGCCCACGGCCTTTTCTGCGCAGGAACTACGCTAGATGTTTGCATGCATCAGCCCTTTGATCCTCACAGCAAGTCTGAGGGTGCAGGGTAGTAGCCCCATTTTATAGGTGAGAAAACGGGGGTTTCAGAGAACTCAAGTCACTGGGTCTTCCAGTAAGTGACAGGGATAGGATTTGAACCTGTTTTCCTTTCAAGTGTCTGACTTTGTTACTCTCTGATTTTCCCTGACCTTCTCCCTCAGTGTAACAAAGGATTTTGGACACTTGGTTCTACTTGCATTGTTCATGACTATTTTTGTAACATGTAGAAGACTCTAGATTTTAGTGTGTATGCTTTTGCTTAAATTTAAATACAAATTTATGTCACCACCCCAGCCTAACCTGTTGGATGAACATTAATGTCTCATTACAGAACTAAACACTTCCCTCTGTATTGAAGGGAGACAGACACGCTGGTTTAAAAGGCTTCAGATTAACTAGATGCGACTTTTGATGTTTACCCTGATCACTTTTGAGTGGATCCTCAAATAGCAAGGCAGCTATTAAAAGTGTTACTCCCATTAGGAATATTGTGCTTTTCATTTCCTTTGGTAGTCTGAGAATCGCTAGTGCACTTTTTGTAAAAAGAAAAGGATTTTTTTTTTCTGACTTAATTTTGCTGAACTGATGGATATTTGAGTACATGAAGAGAGAGGAAACAGAGAAGGATGCCTGCCTCTCTCCCTTTCCAGGGCATCGGTGTCTTTCTGTGGTCTGTAAGCCTGGAAAAGAATGTTTTCCAACAAAAGCACCATTTTATAAATATAGCATTCTTTTCTTGGCAACGCACTAAATGCTGACCTGTCACCCCAAGTCTTGTGGAGGGTAGTAGGGACAGTGGAAATAGAAGAAATTAGCAGGTGAAGAGAGTAACACTTGTCTATCTAATACTTTTTGGTCATTTGTTAGTGCTTTGTTCCTCAAATAGAAGAATGGCCATTGTGAGAGAGTAACTTTTCCAGGAGTAACTATAGTGGACGGTTTTGCATTTGGGGACTTGACGGGATGTTTGCTCCTGAATCTTTGAGCTCAAAACACACCAGGGGCTTGCTGGGTACCAAATTATGCCTGTGCCACCCTCAGAGTAGGGACTTGGTGAGTGAGAGCCTCAGGGCATATGTATTTCACTCACTCGGAGCTGTCAGGTCTTATCAACCTTTGTTAGGAATATTTTTCTCCCTGAAAACTCATAAAAATTCATGTTGTAATATCAATGCCTGCAGGATCCTGTGGTATTTTGTTGAGCTGCTTATACCCTTTTCTCCTAATAGAGATATAGAGAATGATACATTCTCCTCATATACACGGGTACAGATGTGTGCTTGTGAATCTATACAGGAAGCTCACGTATGTGGCAAAGTAAGTTTGTTGAGGGGAATGAAATAAACTAATTTTCCCTCCACTGAGTCAATATGACTAAGATATTTCTATGCATAGTCTCAGAAGGCTCCATTCTGGGGAATATTTTAAATTTTATTAACCTTGTACATATTTTGCCAGATTCCTATTCAGCATACTTCTTTATTTTATTACCATAGTGATGCTTTGTTTACTCATATATCTGGAAAGAAAATAATTTAGATTTAATTTTTTAAAAAAATTTATATCAAGGTCACCTTTTTTGTTGTTCGAAACAATAGATTTGTAAATTCTTACCAACACTGTATATGTCCTTGAGTCCTATAAAGAAAAAAGTGTTTTATATATTGTAAATATATATAAAATATCAGAAAGTAGGATATATATTATACAAGATATATGGAATATATGGGATATATATTATACCAGAATTTTAGTATTTTAAATATAGGTCTTAAATGGAATGAAAGACTTAGGTTGCTTTTTTTTTTTTTTTTTTTTGATGGAGTAAGGAAAGGGATAGTACTTAAAAATAATTGTTACCTGGTGATTATAGTTCACTGTTAGCAAAATATTCTATAGGACACATCATATCCCATGATGCTGAAGATGAAACCCTGGTATAGTAGAGGTGGATGCTTGTGTTTTCTCTAGCACTTTCACAACAAAGCAATTATATTGTATTGCATGTAAATATTTGTGAGTGGGGAAAATATATAGAAGTCTACAATACTACTTCCCCTCCACATTAAAACCATATGAAGTTATGCCTACAAATTAAAATATTGTAAAAGCTCAATACAGTTTTAAATTTTTCAACAAAGTTATGTAGTACTTCTTTATTTGTAATAATAAAAAGTATCATTGTGTGAAATTAGTATGGGCACATTATCTCTAATACTTGCCGTTAATAATGGCATTGAACCCTAACTGATGGCCTTTAAAAAAAACAACAAAGCATGGCCTTTAGTAAAACAAAACAATATGTAACATTTCTGTAGAAATGCTGTAATAGAGAAAAATTTAGCTCTGTGAGCAGTAGTCTTATTTATGGGAATGGTAATTATCTGTAAGTTGAGACTTAACATTTTTGTAGATTTTATGAGAAAATATTTGCTAGTCCTTGTTTTTACATCTTTTTTTCCTCCTGCCTCTGTGTCTATCTCTCTTTTCTCCACCTCATATGGGGACAATTCTGTTTTTACAGGTCCTGATTTTTTTTTTTTTAATGTCTCACCAGAAGTGATAACTCATTTTGTTAGAATGGTAGGGAGCTCAAAAGTGGAGGATTGTGACTTTAGTTGTGGCTTCATCAGCCCAAGCAGGTGCATTCTAAGTAAAAGAGATACGGTTTTAATGCAACTGTCCCCCCTAGTTCAGAGAAAGGGAGACAAGTATAGGAAATGACACAGCAGTTAAGTCAGAATTGTTTCTAAATAGATTGTTTTTTTTTCCCCTGAATTCTCTGAGCACCAGCAGCAGTGTCTTGTTAAAGTGAAGAGAGATATAAATGAAGAGGAGTTGAGGATGACTGTGTTAATTTTTTGTTCTGAGGGATCAGAAATACTTAAGAAAAATGAAGTCGGAGATTTACATAAATAGGTGGGAGCCTCAGTAGTGTCATGTTCATTTGAGAGTAGAATTTGATTCTGGGGACCTCAAATAACAGAAGATGATTGTATTCAAAATGTCCAAGGCACTACTGTAAGGCAACTTAAATGGCATGTGCCTTAACAGGGTGGCTTTGTAGTGAGGTTCTGGAATTTTTCTCATTCTTTTGTCTCGCAGTGTGCTATTGTATGAGTAGCAGTGAGAAAATGTTTGGGTAGCATGTCTAAGAACCAGAGCATGCAGAGAAAACAGGGCTCTTATTCTACTTTGCATCTTAGTTAATTTGGTTTTTAGAGAAGCACACTATTTTGACTTGAAAGGCATTAGCCATATCTTCTTATTTACTTGAGTGGTGGTTACAAGAGTATTCTATATTTATTTATTACACTTTGCTCTTATGTTTTAGGTATTTTTTGCATATTTCACAATAAAAATGGTTTAAAAAGTCACTAGTGTATTCTAGACCTTTCAAGTCAACCATACCAATTTATTCATTCCTCCGTCTACCCAACAAATACTAATTGAGCACCTACTGTGCATCGGGTACTGTTACTGGCACTGGGAATACAGTAATGAACAAAGCAAGCAAAAGTCCCTGGTCTCATGGGGTTTATATTGCATGGAGGGGAGGCAGATAATATGTTAGGCAATGGGTTAGAGCAGGAGTTGACAGTCGTCTTCTATAGAGGGCCAAATAGTAAATACTTCAGGCTTTGTGGGCCAGATGGTTTTTGTTGCAACTACTCAACTCTGCCACTGTAGTGTGAGAGCAGCCATAGCCAATACGTCCATGAAAGGATATAGCTGTGTTCCAACAACACTGCTATTTACAGAATCATGCAGCGGGCCAGATTTGACCCACAGTCCTCCTTAGTTTGCAGACCTCTGTGTTACATGGTAGTGTACCCTAAGGAGAAAAAAAAAATGGAATATGGTGTGCTGGGGTGTGGGGTGAGGGATATTTATAGATTTTGACAGCATGGTCAAGGAAGATGTTTCCGTGAAAGTGACTTGTGTAAAGATTTGAACAAGATGGATGTGTTTGGCCATGTGTCTATCTGGAGAGAAGGGGTAACAGCAAGTGCAAAGGCCCTGAGATGGAACATATCTGGAGAATTCGAAGAATGGTAAGAAGGCCAGAGTGGAGCAGAACAAGTGTGGGAGAGAGTTGTAGGAGATGAGATCAAAGGCTAGGAATGAAGTGTAAGGCCATGTCATGTGACCTTGTATGTCCTTGTAAGGCTTTTTTTTTTTTTTTTTCTAACTTGGAAATCAGTTGCATAGTCACTGGAAGGTTTTAAGTAGAAGGGTGACAAGATCTAATTTTTAACAGGCTCACTGGCTTCTGTATGGATAATAGATTAAAGAGGCTTGGAGTGAAAACAGAGAATCAGTTAAGGGTTACTGCAGTAATCAGGTTAGAGGTGATGGTGCTTGGAGCAGGTTGACAATAGAGGTGGTAAGAAGCAAACAGGCTCAGGATGTGTATTGAACATAAACTTGACAGGGTTTGCTCACAGAGTGAAAATGGAAGATGATAACTGGAAAAATCAAAGAGGACTTCCAAGTTTTTGGCCAGGTGAACTCAAAGGGTAGAGTGCCATTTATGGAGTGGGGAAGATGTCGGACAACCAGCCTAATAACAACCTCGCTGCACAGAATCCCAGACCCAATAAAGCAGCAGACTGAGATGTCAAGCTAACCAAGGTTATGCCATCTTCTGGGTCTGTGTGTGCCCTAATGGCCATAGGTGCCCTGTTCCTAAGGCTGCAGCTTGTGCTGTCCATGGTGGGGTTTGCTCATAGCCTTCAGTCTGTTGCTAAGTTATGGACTTTGTGCTACTATGGGTCCCTGAGAGTCCTGAATTCCTATGGGACAGGTGAAGATGACACAGATCCTTTGGGTGAATCCCTTTTGATCCATAAAGTTATCAAAAGAAACCCTGATATCCAGTGGGTCACCAGGGAAGCCCTCAAACACAGAGAGATGTGTGGGCTGACATCTGTAGCTACAAGGATTATGGCCTTATAAGAACCATGGTTCAAAAAACTAATACCAAGCCCTCTTAAATGCTTTTCAAAAAGTAGAAGAGGAAACATTCCCAGACTCATTTTATGAGGCCAGTGTCACCCTGATTCCAAAGCCAGACAAAGACACCACAAGAAAAGAAAACTACAGGCTATAATCCCTGATAAACATAGATGCAAAAATCCTTAATAAAGTACTAGCAAATATCATTCAGTAGCACATTTTAAGGATCATACATCATGACCAAGTGGGATTTATCCCTGGGATGCAAGGATGGTTCAATGTACATACAATATGATATGCCACATTCACAACATAGAAGATATAAACATCATTTCATCAGATGCAGAAAAAATATTTGACAAAAATTAACATTATTTTATGATTAAAAACTCTGAACCAAATAGGCATAAGAGGAACTTAGTAAAAGCCATATGTGAAGGACCCACAACTAATGCTATAATCAATGGGCTAAAACTTAGTTTTTCCTCTAAGATTTGGAGCAAGGCAAGGATGCCATATGTCATCACTTCTCTTCGACATTGTACTGGAAGTCCTAGGCAGAGAAAACAGACAGGAAAAAGAAAAGGCATTCAAATTGGAAGGGAAGAGGCAAAATTATCTGTTTGCAGATGTCATGATCATATATACATAGAAAATCCTAAAGACTTCACAAAAACTGTTAGAACTGATCAGTGAATTCAGTAAAGTAAGATACAAAAATCAACATACAAAAACAGTGGCATATCTGTACATCAACAATAAACTCTCTAAAAGGAAAATTAAGAGAATCTCATTTACATTAGCAAGAAAAGATAAAATACTTTGGAATTAAGGAGGTGAGAGACTTGTACATTTAATTATAAAATATTGATGAAGGAAATTTAAAACAAATGGAAAGATCTCATGTTCACAGATTGGAAGAATTAATATTGTTAAAATTTTTTTTTTTTTGTTTTTTGTTTTTTTTTTTTTTGAGATGGAGTCTTGCTTTGTCACCCAGGCTGGAGTGCAAGTGGCATGATCTCGGCTCACTGCAAGCTCTGCCTCCCGGTTTCATGCCATTCTCCTGCCTTAGCCTCCCCAGCAGCTGGGACTACAGGTGCATGCTGCCACGCCTGGCTAATTTTTTTGTATTTTTAGTAGAGATGGGGTTTCACTGTATTAGCCAGGATGGTCTCAATCTCCTGACCTCGTGATCTGCCCGCCTCGGCCTCCCAAAGTGCTGGGATTATAGGTGTGAGCCACAGCGCCCGGCCTGTTTAAATGTTTATACTATGCCAAACTACAGATTCAAAGTAATTCCTATCAAACTCTCAATGGTATCTTTTACAGAAATAAAAAAACTAACCCTAAAATGTATATGGGACCACAAAAGACCCTGAATAGCCAAAACAATCTTGAGCAAGAAGAACAAAGCTGGAGGCATCCAACTTCCTGACTTCAAATTATATTACAACGCTATAGTAATCACAACAGCATGGTACTGCTATAAAAGCAGATATACTGGCCAGTGGAAAAGAACAGAGAGCCCAGAAATAAACCTACATATTTATGGTCAACAATTTCTGTAAGAGTGCCAAGTGTGTAACGGGGAAAGGATAGACTTTTCAGCAAAAGAATAAAATTGGACCCCTGTCTCATACTGGTCACAGAAATAAACTCAAAATGGATGAAAGACTTTAACATAAGACTTGCAATTGTAAAACTCCTAGAAGAAAACAGGGAAAACCTTAACCTTGGTCTTGGCAATAATTTTTTGGATATAGCAACAAAAGCAAAAATGGTATTACATAAAACTAAAAAGCTTCGTCGTAGCAAAGGAAATAATCAAAATGAAGTGTTATTTTTTTGTACATGCAAAGCTCTAGAGCATGACCTAGCATACAAAAAACATTAACTATTTATATTCTCCTAACTCTGGTGGTCTCCCTCAGCTCACTGTGACACTTGGCCTTATTGTTCCTTTCCTTCATGTGTGCGTGTGTGTGTCTTCTCCAGCAAGATTATATTGCATATGGGATTCAGGTTGAGATAAATGAAAAGACAACCTACAGAATGGGAGAAAACCTACCTCTCTTGCATTCAGTTTCCTTCTGTGGTCTTTAAGCATGCAGAAGGATGTTTTCCAACAAAAGCACCATTTATAAATACAATATTTCTCATGGCAACACTGTAAATGCTGGCCTGTTACCCCCATGACAGACACATAACCCTTTTTGAGTAAAAATATTAGCAAACTGTATATCTGATAAGGGATTAACATCCAAAATATATAAAGAGCGAATACAACTCAATACCAAAAATACAAATAATCCAATTAAACGGGCAAAGTACCTAAATAGGTACTTGTCAAAAGAGAAAATTTAAATGGCTAACAGGTATATTTAAAGGTGCTCAACATCTTTCATCATCAGGAAAAAGAGTCAAAACCATAAAAAGAACAGATAAATGTTGGCAAGGATATGGAGAAATGGGAATCCTAGTACACAGTTGGGAATGTAAATTAGTATAGCCATTATGGAAAACAGTATGGAAGTTCCTCAGAAAATTAAAAAAGGAAGCACCATAGGGCCCAGCAATTCTACTTCTGGTTAGATATTCAAAGGAACTGAAATCAGGATCATAAAGAGATACTTGCACTCATGTTCTTAGCATTATTCACAGTAACAAAGATGTAGAAACAACCTAAATGTCACTCAACAGATGAGTAAAGAAAATGTGGTATATATGTGTACAATGGAATATCATTCTGCCTTTAAAAAGAAGGAAATCCTATTTGCAACAACATGGATGGAGCCAGAGGACATTATGCTAAGCAAAATGAGACACAGAAAGAAATATTGCATGATATAACTTAACATAGAATCTAAAATATAAATAATCCAAAATCTAAAACGTATAGAAGCAGAGAGGAGAGTGGTTATGGGATGATATTAGTCAATGGGTACAAAGGTTCAGTTATGGTAGATGAAGTTCTGAAGATCTAATGTACAGCATGTCGAAGATAATATTTTATTATATACTTAGAATTTGCTAAAAGAGTAGATCTTAAATCTTCTCATATACACACGTGCACAAATGGTAACTGTAGGGGTAATAGAGATGCATTTCACAATGTATATGTTTTCCAAAGCATCAAGTTGTACCCCTTAAATACACAGTTTTCGTGTTCACAATATCTAAATAGAGCTGTTAAGAAAAATCATGGGTTCCATGCACTACTGATGGTTCTCACTGTATATCTTGGAGAAGGTGCAATACTCTTCTGCTGCACTGTTAGTACATTTAAGTAACATGTAAAATACAGCACCAATAAGCAATTTAGGACAGTAATGTCTGCTTAAAATGTTCTGTAAATTCTCAGCTAGAACATTTGCAAATTGTTTCCCAAATGCATTGCAAATTTATGACAGTTAAAGTGCAGTAATGATTTAAAGACTGTAAGCAGTGTTTCCTGTATCTCATAAGACAAATGCTTTAGTCTTACCTTTATGTTATTAGAGAGTTATATGTCAGTGCTGAAAATGTCATGCTGTAAGGTATAAAAGGTATAAAATCCTTTCAAGGGGTGAGGGTTGAGATTTCTGTTAAACACCTAAGTGGAGATGTGAGGAAAAAAGTTGGATAAAAGCCTGGAAGTCAGGAAGGGACACCCAAGCGAGGGATGTTTGGGGAGTCTGCTGGTAGGGAAAGCTGTGGGACCAATGGGATCATTGGGATAGTTAGCAGTGCCCAAGGCACTTCATGACTTACAGGTCAGGGAGATACGAAGCAACTAGCAAAGGATACTAAGTCAAATGGCCAAAGATAGGAGGCTTGTATTAGTCTGTTCTCATGCTGCTAATAAAGACATGTGAGACTGGGTAATTTATAAAGGAAAGCGGCTTAATTGACTCACAGTTCAGCAGGGCTGGGGAGGCCTTAGGAAACTTACAATTTGGGCGGAAGGGGAAGCAAACGTCCTTCTTCACATGCAGCAGCAAGGAGAAGTGCCAAGCAAAAGGGGGAAAAGACCCTTATAAAGCCATCAGATCTTGTGAGAACTCACTCACTATCACGAGAAAGGCAGCATGGGGGTAACTACTCCCATTCTTCAATTACCTCCCACCAGGTCCTTCCCATGACACATGGAGATTATGGGAACTAAAAGATGAGATTTGGGTGGGTTCACGCCAAACCATATGAAGGTTTAAAAGGAAAACAGTGGTGTCCTGGAAGGAGCGTAAAATGGTGTTTTGAGGAAGAGGATGTGATCAACCATGTTCAATGCTACTGAAAGGAAGGCAAGACTGAGAAGTAAGACTTCACCAGGGTAGCAGTCATAGATGACTTGCTTTAGAACATTGTAGATGGAATGGTGTGTTCGTGTGAGAATTTTTAGATCAATGGCTGCAAATAATTAAACTCAGCATATGCAATTTGGGCATCTGTGACCTGCATTAATGACTGCCATCTTTCTTCTAACCATTTATCATGGTCATTATCATTTTAGTATTATTAAAGAAAAAACTTCTAGCAAAAACTAGAGTTTATCTGTTAAAAAAAAAAAAAAAGCTGAAATAGGGAGCTGTAAAGTTGCTTTTACAACATTTTCATTGGTTTATTCCCAGTTAAATCATGTGACTGTGGGATCTTGCATATTGTCACCCCAGTTTCATTGGGTTCACACCATGCTCTTTCAGAGTTACTGGAAGTTTGAACAGATTAAGTACCTTTCAGCTCCTCTGGACAAAATGCCATCCGTGTTCTGACCCCCACCCCACCCCTACCAATTGCTGTTTTATGTTGCTAAAAACAAAAGTTTCTTTGATTTTTAAAATTTTTAAAAATTGATTTTTAAGTGTTTGTTGTTGTTGTTGTTTCTTGTTTTAGGGACAGAGTTTTGCTCTCTCGCCCAGACTATAGTGCAGTGGTGTAATTATAGCTCACTGCAGCCTTGAATCTCCTGAGCTCAAGTGATCCTCCCACTCTAGCCTCCCAAGTAGCTAGGACTATAGGCACATGCCACCACACTGGCTAAATATTGTTTATTTTTTGTGGAGGTGGGATTTCACTATGTTGCCTAGGCTGGTCTCAAACTCCTAGGTTCAAGCATTCTTCCCGCCTTGACCTTCCAAAGTGCTGGAGTGACAAGCATTTATCCACGGTGCCTGACTTTTTTTCTTTTCTTTTTCTTTTTTTAAGTAGGCTCCAGAACTGTAAAATAAGGTCATTGTGAGTAGATCAAAGATGTAGGGGGAAAATGCTGCTTATCTATTTAGCTAAAATGACATGTTGATTATTTACGATGATTTCATCTAACGCACGCAGGTTGAATTCCTTCCTATTGATTATAGAGGGAATTCTACTTGTGCTCAGAGGAGAAAATTAATAGATCAGGAAATTGCAGCAAAGGAAAAATTATTATTATTTTTTTACCTTCAATCAACTTGCCCCAGCAAAGGGAAAATTAAAGGTAGAGGGGCGGGGGGAAAGTCACGGTGAAGTTAGCATACAAGAATGTATGATAGCAGATCCTATGTATTTGCTGGAAGAGGAGGGCCAAAACTTGCTTCTGGATTTCGTAGCATTATAACAGCCTTGGCAAAGAAGGAAACATGATTATGTGATTCAGTGTTCTGAAAGCAAAAGCAAAGCAGTTAGGAGAAGCAGAGCTTTTCTTGGTATTGAGGTCTGATAAAATTTTCCATAACATAGGAAATGTTGAATAGTGAACATACAGTGTCCTCAGCAATGTCCCTGCAATAGATAGTCCAGAGTTACCTAGAATTGTATAATATCTTACACTGAGAGATCATGCTAAAAGCATGATTACATTAGGGATCCAAACAATGTTATCATTTTTTGGAGAAAAACCTTCACAGCAGATATTGGTGTTGTCCACTTAAGGTCATCTTCATGTGCTTTGAAAGTTGAGAGGGAGAGTGCAGGCTGAGGTCTTTCAGAAATTGAACCTGCATTGATAATCACCAATATCCAGGGACAGAGAGCCAAGGAAGGCTGGGCTTTTACTGGAATCCGTTTAGATTAAAGAAACATACTTGGCATATAAAATATGTTCTCCTTGCCCCCAGATTCCTGAAGAAGGCTTGTTGCAAATTCTGGTTTTGACACTGGTGGTTTTACTGCAAACTAGAAGAGGTGAGCATATTTTCAGGGAGATCTACATCTGATACCTGTGCAGTTAGCTCTGTGATGAGCCTGGCGGACTTGTGCCTTGGCCTCTCCCTTTGGAAGCCTTTTTCTTTCCAATCCCAGCTGTCCTGCTCTGCTCAAGTTTTAGCAAATTACTGAGAGCATTTCATATTTAAGATTTTGAACCATTTCCACCTGGGCCCACACATATCTCCATTTATCTCAGTGAAAGAATTTCAAGTGGAGCTTCAGTGTGTTTTACCACATTTATAGCAGCTGCTGTCTGCCTGTCTCCCATTCCATTGGTATAAATCGAAATGCGGTGGAATACTCTGAGATATTGTCAGACCACAAGGAATCGTCTGCCCATGGCCTCTGGGCTGCTGGGAGCTGATGAAAGAATGGGAACTTGTGGACTAATATTAAAACACCTTATTAACAAGTTGTTATAGTGTTCAATAATTTTAACCAACTGGAAAGATGTCTATGAGTGGTTAATCACATTTGAATAGGAATATAGTTTTATTATCGCTTCTTGGCCTTTTGGTTAAGATCAAGTGTAGGAATATAGTTTTATTTTGAAACTTTGAAATATTTGCCTTAACTATTAACTTGTAAGTAACAAAGGATGGAGTGATGGGCTTTTTCAGAATGGGGTAAAAGGTTTAATACCAATTTTTAACTTGTTAGGTTAGATCTTTATAGATAAGAAAAGACCATACTAGGGAGTGGTTCTCAACACTGGGTACATATTAGAATCATTAGAGGAACTTGGAAAAAAAAATCCTTGGTCCCACTGTCTAGACCAATCAAATCAGACTCCTGGGAATGGGGCCTAGGTATTGCTAAAGTTCCCCAGGTGCTTCTGATGTGCAACCAGGGGTGAAAACCACTGCTCTAGGATGTCACAGACTCTGGCCATCAGAATGCAGTGATATCAAACCATAACTTTTTGGTTATAGACAATTAGTAAAGTCTTTAAAACTTGATCACTTTTGTTCTGCAGCATTATCATGTCAACTCCGCATCCTGTTTTCATCATTTTGGGAAAATTGTGACTCTTCAAATACAATGGGGAATAGTTATAATTTTGGATTTTGTGATTTGGGGGGAGGTGACTTGGGTAGTATCTAAACTGAAGTTTATCCTTGTTCTATCTTGAAAAGGAGAGTTTGTTATAGGCAGCATAAACAAAGTTGTAAGGGGAGTTTAATATAGGTTATAAAACAAATTTACAAACACTTTAGAGTTTATGTTGAAATTTAAAGTATTCACATATTATATATATTATTTTCTCTAAATGTTCTATAAGATTCCACCTGGCAAATCTCATTAACTGGTTTTTATCACAGTATGTATAGTTAAACTTGGACTATTTAGAGCTCTTTGAGAAAACATTATTTCATTATCTCAGTTTTCTCAGATAGCTTCTCCCAGCAGAGAACATTAGTACTTAAAAATAAAGAAGTGGTTCCATAGAATGATCTCTCTGAATCTCTGGTGCCTTATAGATTTCTAGATAATTAAACTGTTTAACATTGGCTCAGGAATAACATTACAGACACATGTGCTAGGCCATAAAGGTGTTGCATTCAGGAGCAATTGGGAAGGCTGCTGTTTGTCCTTTTTCTGAGTGCCTTCAGACTACTGAGGTTTGGGTTCTACCTTATTTTTATTTGTATTTTTTAGTTTAAGCCTTGATCTGGCTCATACCTTATTTTTATAGTTTTTCCACAGTAGCCTCCATGTTTTTTTCTCTTTTAATTTGTTGATTCTAATCTGCCATGGATCTGGAAACCAGGTGATCAAATTAGTTAGTATTGTGGGCTAGTTAGAATTGTGGATCAAAAAGAACGAATAGGTTGTCAGTAAAGGCCTGAGGACTTCAACAAATAAAATCTGTGAGTTGCCATAAATGGACTGAACTGACTTTTTGTTTGTTGTCTTCTGGTCCTTTACCTGTGTCCTAGAAAGCTGCGATCGATGGTAATTTCTAAGTAGGGGGTAAGGAGTTGCTATACATAAAGCAGGGAATGAGGTATTAAAAACATTCTGGAATTTGGAGTTTCTATGTTTTGTGTATGCTTTTATTTCAAAATCTGAATCTCTTATTTCAATATTGGGTCTTGCTGAGGAGGTAAGACACATATACACATGAAGGAAAGGAGCCACAGTAGGGCTGAGTGTCACCGTGAGCTGTGGGAAAACAGAGTTGGGAGAGTGAATCATTACGTAATGCCTTTTGTGTGCTAGGTAGTACTTCGTGTGTACAATAAGCTCCCCAACAACACCCCGAAATAATGTAACTTTGGACATAAAGCTCTTGGTGATTGTTGGGTGCTTTCGAGCCAGGCTAACAGCAAAAGCTTGCCCTATATATAACCTCACAAGAAGAAGATTTTACATTTTGCATGATTTAACATCTTGGACCCTTTATATAGTGTTGTGATGAGATTTTATTGTACTCATTTAATTCTTGAAAGAAACCTATGAAGTAGATATTGCCATCCCCATTTTACCAAAGGGGAAATTGAACCAAAGAGAATTTAAATAATCTGCCAAGAGTTGTTCAGTTAATAATTGGCAGAGCTGGGATTTGAACTGAACCTAGGCAGTCAGACTTGAGACCCCCACGCTCCTACAAGTTATGCTCTGTTGTGTTGGGAGATGCTTGACAGTGTTCTATTCATCAGTTGATTTTAAGTTTTTATTACAGTGATATGCTTAACATCATAACATTTTTCTCCTTTGGATTATTTTCCTGGGAAAAATCCTTAAAATCTAGGTGTCATGGGTTAGATTGTAATTGCCTAAAATTTATATGTTGGAGTCCGAAGCCCCACGACTTCAGAATATGGTGCTATTGATAGTTCTACTGTTGTCAGCTTCTGAAGAAAGCTGTTAGAAGTAATGCAGAATTATTTCCTTAGTGTTTTTCATTTGTTCTTTAGCAAAGTAACTCTACTGGAGTGGTAGAAATCTGGGGCTGGCATTTTTAATGGCATTTTTAAAATGCCAGCCCTAATGATGGGATTCATGTTATTAATAGAAATTGAGTAAGGGCTTTGGAGAAGTTATTAATAGAAATTGAGTAGGGGCTTTGGAGAAGTCATCTGGGCTAAAATCCCAGCTGTGAAATGGGAATGGCAGTGTTTGTCTAATGTGGTGTTTATTTAGTAGGTGGAGGGTATTAGCCATTATTCACCCCTA
Organism: Pan troglodytes; assembly: GCF_028858775.2. Classification (NCBI taxonomy): domain Eukaryota; kingdom Metazoa; phylum Chordata; class Mammalia; order Primates; family Hominidae; genus Pan; species Pan troglodytes. The sequence continues at coordinate 48,017,941 of NC_072402.2, read as the reverse complement.
CATTTGTGTACAGTGCACCCCTCTGCACACTGTCTGCAACCTAGAGATCTCATTTCTGGTTTACCCAGGTAGTTCATTACAAAGTTCTACTGCTTAAGTTATTTTGATAAAGTGAGCTCTCTGTGTGTGTATATATATATGTATGTTTTATGGCTGATGTAGATACTTGGTAATACTCAGTATAAAATATTTTCAAGACTAAAAATTATTTTGGCTTCGATATATAGAAGAATTTCTTATGTAATTCAGGAATTGTTGATAAGTATGAAATGAAGTGTTTTATATATAGATAGGCAAAATACACATATACATATTTGTATAGATAAAACAGACATATAAATAGAATGATAAATCTAAAATAACAGGTAAAATACACAAATACACATAATATACACACCCATGTAAATTTAGTGCAAATGAGTTTGAATTTTTTTTCATTAATTAACCAGTAATTTATGTTAATTTTCTGGTAGTCTATTCAAATATCCTAAATTTAAACGACTACTTACCATTGTAAAAGGGAGGCTTTAGAAAAATGCACCACCTTTCTTCTGTGGCTTACATATTCACATCACCAGTCATGTACTCCTTGAGGCTCAAATACCCCAGTTTGAGAGTCTGATTCTGGGGCCTTCATTGCCCCTTTGCCCTTGTGTCTGAAAAGACCTTCAAGTTAATTTTTGAAGACAATCGGGTCATGCATGTAGCTGTTTCTTTGAATGACTTTTCTACAAAGGTGAGAAGCCATCTTTTCAGGAAAAGATTCCTCAACACTACCACCTCCAGGTTGTATGAGCTATAAAACATTTGAATTTGTACTTGACTGGCACCTGAAAGATAAACATCGGGTATGTTACAGGGTGTACAACTGGGAATTCATAGACATGCAGTGATCTAACCAGATTGGGAGGGTAAGAGTTATGGAGACTGGTCTGCAGGTTATACAGTCAATCCAATGTTTTTTAATTAAAAATATTTTATCACCATGCTTTCTTTGCCTGTCATTTGGTCCATTTGTATGGCAATATCTGGGGTTTCCAAAAGTCCCTCTGGCATCCTATTGGATTCTGTTGCTGGGAATGTTAGATTTTTAGTAATTAAAAACTTTTAAAGATAGTTTCAAGAATTCAAATACTTTGTCAAAGCATTCACTGGGGGCTAGGTTTGTTTGTTTTCCAACTAGGTTACCCACCTTTGTTGCTCAATTTATTTTTTTAAATATATGCCTATCATCTTCATTTTTTCGTATATGCTAAAATTTGTTGCTGGACCAGTTCAGCCTACCAGACAGCTGATTCCTGAAAACCTAGTTTTAGACTTGGCTCTTCTGAATGGTGTTTTGGTGCAAGGCCGTCAGCTTGCACTGTGGCACACTCCTGAGAAAAATCCCTGTGAAACCCTTATTTACCATGAGGATCATGTTACACAGCTGCCTCATTATGAGGACACAGGGGAGACCTTCCCCTGCTCTCAGTGCTGAAAGGAGTTGTGTTGTTCTAGAGTAACTGGTTTGTTTTTTTCTTCTTTTCCATTTAATTAATTTATTTATTTAGAGACAGAGTTTCACCCTTGTTGCTTAGGCTACAGTCCAGTGGTGCAATCTCGGCTCACCGCAACCTCCACCTCCTGGGTTCAAGCGATTCTCCTGCCTCAGCCTCCTGAGTAGCTGGGATTACAGGCATATGCCACCACGCCCGGCTAATTTTGTCTTTTTAGTAGAGACAGGGTTTCTCCGTGTTTGTCAGGCTGGTCTTGAACTCCTGACCTCAGGTGATCCGCCTGCCTTGGCCTCCCATAGTGTTGGGATTACAGGTGTGAGCCACCGCACCCAGCCATGGTTTGTTTTTTTCTTAGGAATATTGTTTTTCATGCATCTCATCCTGTTTCTTCTTCATGTTGTCCATGACCACACAGCCACAAGGCCTCGCTATAGTGCCTAGAATTTCATATCATGGATTTTTGTTGTTGTTTTGATTCTTTAAAAAATTAAATTCAGTCTTGTGCTCATCTTTTTTAAATTTTAGAGGATTCCTTTTTCCTGCTGATTTCTTCCCTCATAGAAAAAAATGCCCCCCTTTTTGGGGACTGCTGTAGGTGCTTTTTGGGACACATTAGGGAGCAAATAATCATAATAGGCACTCAGTGAATGTTGAAGCCAATTTCATGTGGTCTTCTCAGCAATGAGCAATGGAAGTTGTTTACACTTTGTTGCAGCTACCTGAACCTTGGGGCTGTGTGAGAACGTTGGGCTGGGCCCAAGGTAGGGCTTGAGTGGTGGAATCAGCTGTATCTACCCCAGTTACTCTGTGCGGCCCAACCAGGCCCAATATTCTGAAGCCCAGTGTGAGCCCTCTGCTTCCTTCTCTTAGGACAGTGCTCTTCAGGGCTCCCTGGTGGTCCCGCCCCATCAGTGCTCCAGATGTGGCCAGATGTGCAGAAAACCCAATCCTGCCTCTGGGATGCAGGTCCTGCCATCCTAGTATTGTCTTTGAAAAGCTTTGGGCCTTCATTCACAAGTGACAGAGGTCTATAGCTTCTCATTGTTGTACATCAGGTACATCATTCTTGTTAGGCTAGGTTATACCGCACACCTAAAGAGCACCAAATCTTTCTGGCTTAAAACAGCATTATGTTGCCTATCACAGGTCCACAGGGAACTCAGGCTCCCTGAGCAGCCGCCATTTCCAACCTCGCTGGTAACCGTGCCAGAGTGAAAGAGCTCTGGGAAGTTTCTATCGGCAGTTAAATGTCCTGGTCTGGAAATGACACATTAGTTTTGTTTGCAGCTTATTTGCTAGAACTTGATACCTGTTCCAGGCAATTCTGTTATGTTCCTGGAAAAGGAGACAACCAGAAATACTTGGCTCGTCACGCTAATGACTAGATTTTGTAATTAGCATTATATTTTGTTTTATTGTTTATACTTACTTTTGTTCCAGAAAAATGTTTTCTAGGATATTTGAATTTCAGAAAAACAAGAAAGTTTGGGGCAGAAATTAGTATAGGAATATGAACTGGAATCAGGTGTGCAACTGTTGCAACATGTGCATCAAAACAAACTGTGTTTGTTGAAGGTGGACATTGAAAGCTAAACTTTCCAGCAGCCCATGTGAAAAGGAAACTTGAGAGATAGAAACTTGACCCATAAGATTGTGGATTTTTTCTTTTTTTTTTGAGACAGAGTTGCCCAGGCTGGAGCGCAATGGCATGATCTTGGCTCACTGCAACCTCCGCCAAGATTGGGGATTCTTAACATGGAGATAGGGGAGATGTCTCTGAGTTCCCTGAAATTGTATGCAAAGTCTGGCATGTGTACATGGAGAGAGAGGAGTCATAGCTTTAATCAGATTCTCAGGGTTATGTATGACCACACTCCCTACCCAAGGTTAAAAATCACTGCGTAAGATAGAGACTGTTTTTTTTTTTTTTTTTTTGAGACAGAGTCTCTTGCTCTGTCACCAGGCTAGAGTGCAGTTGTGCAATCTCAGCTCACTGCAACCTCCGCCTCCTGGGTTCAAGCGATTCTTCTGCCTCAGCCTCCCGAGTAGCTGGGACTAAAGGCGTATGCCACCACGCCCAGCTAATTTTTGTATTTTTAGTAGAGATGGGGTTTCACCGTGTTAGCCAGGATAGTCTTGGTCTCTTGACCTCGTGATCTGCCTGCCTCGGCCTCCCAAAGTGCTGGGATTACAGGCGTGAGCCACCGTGCCTGGCCAAATATAGACCTTTTAATCAGAAGATGCACCCTTGACTTCTGATGCTTAGCCCAAGCAGCAGTTCCTCCCCGCGGTTATTTTAGGAGATGACAATGTAACAAGTATTTCCCTCACTTACGGTAGACATGATGAATTTCATAGACATGTTTATTACAGTGCTTTGCAATATAAGCTGATGGGATTCCACAGAAGCTAATTCAATAAAAGCAAATATGTGAGGGAGGGGGAGGGTTGATACTCATTTGTGGTGGTGGTTAGAACAATGAGATATGAGGCCAAACTACTTTTCTGCTTATCTGCCTAATCTAGATGCAGATTAGAGAAGAAAAGGTAGATTCCATAATCCTGTAAGCTATGATCCCTAAACCCAGTTTTTGGTAAGTCACTGGTGGTAATGACATCGAGATTGTAGTTAGCAATTGTGCCTTGGGTGTAGCTTTCCTGTGTTGCGTGTTTTCTGTGGCACAAATGGCCAGGATATACAGTATACTAAAGAGAATGTCGTGCTACCTCCACTTGGAGATGAGCTGAAGGTGTGTCTGGAGAGGTGCTGAGATTGTCCTTAGAAATCTGTCTCTTGCTTAAGAGGATGGTTAGCTTCCATCTTTCTCTATGTCCCAGAACATTTTAAAACATGCAGATTATATTGTTTGAAAGGTAAATACTTTATTAAAGTAATGTGTCATTATTGTTAAAGTCTCAGAAACTTAAAATATAAAAATAATCATTTGTATATACCAATGACCTGGAGATAATGCCACTGTGGAAATGTTGGTAACCTTCTAGACTTCACGTACATGCATACAGTTTTTATAAAACCAAACTGTGAATAATAAAAGACATATGATTTAGCAATCTAGTGTTTTTCCCCTCACTTAAGCATTTTTCCATATTAGAAAAGCTAGACTTGTAAAAAGTGATTTTGTATTGTATAGATATACTAAAATGTAACTAATTTTCTATTGGGCATAGGATTATTTCCATTCTTTTTTTTTTTAATGTTGCAGTTGCAAACCATGCTTTGATTACACTTTCACATAAGTATTCCTGTTTGATCTTCTCCTTAGGATAAATTCCTGGAAGTCAAATTGGTGGGACAAAGAGTAGATACGTTTTTCAAATGTTGGATATGTATTGTCACATCATCCTTTAAAAAAGTAATATAATGTATATTAGTATTTTTCTCATGTTTGTGGGCAGCTTGCTTTTTTCCTCCAATGTGCTTGTGTCCTTGGACATTTTTCTATTAGGCAATCAGTCTTTCTCTTACTGATTTGTAAGAGCTGCAGATATTTTTAGAGTATTGATGTATTGATCCCTTCCTATCAAAGTTAGAAATTGTTATATTGGGGAAATTTTCCAGTTTTCTTTGTAGCTTGAAAATTTTATTTTTTTATTTTAAAACTTTCTTCTGTTACAGATAGAAAGTTTTGATATATCTTCTTTTTCTTTCTTTTTTTCTTTTGAGACAGGGTCTTACTCTGCCTCCCAGGCTGGAGTGCAGTGGCGTGCTCACAGCTGACTTTAACTTTTACTTCCTAGGTTCAAATTATCTGAACCTCCCACCTCAGCTTCCCTGGTAGCTGGTACCACAGGCACGTGCCACCACACCCAGCTAACTTTTGTATTTTTTGTAGAGGTGAGGTCTCACCATGTTACCCAGGCTGGTCTCAAGTTCAAGTGATCTGCCTGTCTTGGCCTCCCAAACAACTGGGATTACAGACATGAGCCACCATGCTGAGCCTTTTGATATATCTTCTTTAGTTGTAATTTATTCCTCAGTTTTCTTAAATTTTTATTGTTTTTGTTTCCGTATCAAATACCTCACATTAAATTAGCTGCCTAATCACCATTAGGAACCTTCAAGAGCTCCTTACTCTTACACTTGTGGCAGCTCCTACTCAGGGGTTCCTACCCTTCTTTGTGTCCTGAATTCCTTTGGCAGTCTGGGCAGGTCTTTGGCAGTGGTGTTCCCAGCCAGGAATGGTGGGAGTGACCCCTGCTGTGTAGGCAAAATGCAGACGCATGGTCTGGAGAGAATTTAAGGACAATATTAAAACTGACAAACAGCTGGCTTCCTTTTCTGTGCTGGCAATCTAAGTAAGTCAACGATAAAATGCCTCTCTCACCCTGGGTCACTCCTGCCTCTCTCCCCTCATTATACCTCTGTAGGGTAAGTATCCCTTATCTGAAATGCTTGGGACCAGCAGTGTTTTAGGTTTTTAAAAAAGATGTTCAAATATTTCTATATACATAATGAGATATCTTAGAAATAGGACCCAAGTCTAAGCAGAAAATTCATTTATGTTTCTTATATGCCTTATACACATAGCCTGAAGGTAATTTATACCATACTTTAAGTAATTTTGGGTAGCAAACAAAATTTATGGACACTGAACTATTGAAAAGCAAAGGTATCACTCTCCCAGCCATCTCTGTGGACAGTCACATCACCATCATTCCTGACTCTGAATCTATATGCCTACTGATAAGCAGTTATTTTCTTACACTTGTACTGTGACCTGTCTTGTGAGGTTAGGTATAGGATTTTCTACTTGGGATGTCCTGTCGGTGCTCAAAAGTTTCAAGGATGATGCTTGGGTTTTTGGTGTAATTGGGTGCCATTTACTGAGATGGGGAAACGAAGAACACTTTTGGGGGAAAAGCAGTAGTTAAGGGTTCTGTTTTGTACATGTTAAGTTTGGGATAGTTATTAGATCACTAAGTACCAAAGTTTAGTGGATGATTGGGTACCTGAGTTGGAAGCTCAGATAGCATGTAGATGATATTTAATGGCATAGGAATTGATGAATTGTATAGAGAGAAGAGAATGGGTCTTGGCTTAATCCTGAGGAGCTCTAATTGGTAGGGGTTTGGAAGAAGGGAATAATTAGAGTAAGAAGGAAAGCCAGGGAACTGAGGAAAAACCTAGATAGAATGATGTCATGGGAACCAAGAGAGGAGGGTATTTCAAGGAGGAAGTGGTCAGTGTGTTGATTAGTATTGAGAGGCAGCTTGTGTGTGTGTGTGTGTGTGTGTGTGTGTGTTTTAAGAAGAAACAGAAAACTGGACAACAATAAAAAATTAGTTGGAGAAGGAAACATAGAAGAGGAAACACACACCGTGTTTTGTACATTTGATTTTTGGAATTAAGTAAGTGTTTTACATAATTGTAAAGCAAAATTAAGACTTAATCCTTCAAAAGCAACATGTAACAAATGCACATAACTATATTGAGAAAGTGGTGTAGCTATGTTCGGTGAAACTGTATCAAATGACTTTAAGCATGGTGTTTTAGTATATGCCTAAGGACAAAAAACAGCCCCAAAATGTTTCAAATGCTTTTAATAATCATATTGTTGATAATAGCATTAGTTTCACTATTCTGAGACTGTTATATGTGTATGTGGGATAAAACAAATGAACTATTTTGGTGGTGTTCAGAACTGGGATTTTTGATGTGTTTATGAAAGCAGATAAAAATGTAAGATTAAAGCTAAGTAAGAACCTTGTAATCTTGAATTTAAATCAGTCTTATCAGTATGAATTCATGATGTATTTTTATTTTAAAATTTTTATTGTATATATTTAAAGCGCATGACGTGTTTTTATATTCATAGTGAAATGATTTGTACAGTGAAGCCAATTGATATATCTATCATCTCACATGGTTACCTTTTTTGTGTGTGGTAAGAGCATCTAAACACTATTCTCAACAAATTTCCAATATATAATACAATATGATTATAGTCCCCATGCTGTACATTTGATCTTCAGGCTAATTCATCCTACAAAACTGCAACTTTGTATACTTTGACCTACATCTCCCCATTCCCCCTACCTCTATTCTGCTTCCTTTTTCTATGTATACAACAACTATTTTTAGATTCCACATATGAGATAATGCAGTATTTTTCATCCTGTGTCTGGCTTTCTTCATTTAGCATAATGTCCTCCTGGTTTATCCATATTGTCACAAATGGCAGAATCTCTTTCTTGAGGGCTAATATTCCACTATTTGTGTAGATAGATGGATATCTCACAATTTCTTTCTTTTTTTTTATTTTTGAGACGGAGTCTTGCTCTGTTGCCCAGGCTGCAGTGCAGTGGCACAATCTCGGCTCACTGCAAGCTCTGCCTCTTGGGTTCATGCCATTCTCCTGCCTCAGCCTCCCCAGTAGCTGGGACTACAGGCACCTGCCTCCACGCCTGGCTAATTTTTTTGTAATTTTAATAGAGACAGGGTTTCACTGTGTTAGCCAGGATGGTCTCTATCTCCTGACCTTGTGATCTGCCCGCCTCGGCCTCCCAGAGTGCTGGGATTACAGGCGTGAGCCACCGCGCCCGGCCCACAATTTCTTTATCCAGTCGTCTGTTGATGAACACTCAGATTATTTCCATATCTTGGCTATTGTGAATAATACTTCTATGAACGTGGTATTGACAATATCTCTATGAGGTGCTGATTTCATTTCCTTTGGGCATGTACCTAGAAAGGAGATTGCTGGACCGTATGGTGGTTCCATGTTTAATTTTTTGAGGAACTCTCATACTGTTTTTCATAATGGCTGTACTTTACAGTCCAAGCAATGTACCAGGGTTCCCTTTTCCCTACACCCTCTCCAGCACTGTTGTCTCTTGGTGTTTTTGATAATAGCCATCCTAAGATGATATCTCATTGTGGTTTTGATTTACATTTTCCTGATTATTAGAGAGTTTGAGCACCTGTTAGCCATTTGAATTTCCTCTTTTGAGACATGTCTCTTTAGGTCCTTTGCCCATTGTTAAATTGGATTATTCAGTTCTTTTGGCATTGAGTTGCCTGAGTTTTTCATATATTCAGTCAATGGACTGAATTTTGGATGTTCACCTCTTACCAGATATATGGTGTGCTCATTATTTATTTTTTATTTTTTGAGACAGGGTCTCTGTCACCCAGGTTGAAGTGCAGTGGTATGATCTCGGCTCATTGCAACCTTTGCCTCCTGGGTACAAGCAATTCTTGTGCCTCAGCCTCCTGAGTAGCTGGGACTATGGGAATGTGCTACCATGCCTGGCTAATTTTTTGTATTTTATTTTGAGTAGAGACAGGATTTCGCTGTGTTGGCTAGCTGGTCTTGAACTCCTGGCCTCAAATGATCTGCCTGCCTCAGCCTCCCAAAGTGCTGGGATTACAGGCGTGAGCCACCATACGTGGTCTCATGATATATTTTAAAAATGTATTTTCTTGTTCCTCCACTAAAAAGGCTTAGAAATAATGTTCAGTCCAGTGGCAGGGAGCATCCCTAGTGCTCAGATTGCGGTCTCTAAATATTACTTCCCAGCAAGAGGAACTAGGCTTTCTGGGAGAAATGGCTGATTCTGGGAGAAATGGCATGGAAAATATAAATGATGAATCAGAAACAGCTTGTCAAACCAGAAAACAAGGAAGCTGTCAAAGACTAGTGAGGTTGTATTCAAAAGGATTCAGGAATCTCTCATTAGCTATAAATGTGACAGTTTGGAGATCAATAAAAATAACTATAAAGGGTTGAAACACATTCAATATATTAAAATCTATAACTTCAAAATTATACCAAAAAAACCTAATTAGTCACCTTTGAAGGATTGGCTTGTTACTTTGAAAATGATAAATAGGAAAAAATAACCAGTCTGCCTTTCCAGTCGGAATTGCACCTCAGGATGATGAATAGTTAATAATTTTCTCTTTATAGAAGTATTTTAGCTAATAAATGAAGAATTGATACATTTAGAATATTACTGTTTCGCACACCCTAATAAAATAATGGATTCAGGCAATGATCATTAATAACTCCTAATATCACACAGAGACAACTAGACATTATGTATTTCCTGATGGAAGTAGACAGCACCACCTAGGATATATTCTTGAAAACAAATTGCATCTAATTCTGTTCAAGTCTCTAGATCTAACTGCCAATTTGTAAGAAATATAGTGGAAAGGGGAACATGTTTAATGGTACTATGTGGATGCAGTCAGAAAAATCTGAACCAGGGGAAACTGTGCATAGGACAAATTACAGAGTTTCTTCAAATAAATCACAAATGATGAGAACATGGAAGGAGGAACCTCAACATTATAAAAAACTTAAGTGTATCAATTGTAATGTATAAACATTATTTTCATCTTGGTTCAACAGACCATCTTCAGACAATTAGGAAAATTGGACAGTGACTGGATATTTGATATTAAGGAATTACTATTCATTTTTTTAGGTGTGATAATGACATTGTGGTTATGTTTAAAAAGAGTTATCTTTTAGAGAGATGTACAGAAACTTGATATGATGTCTGGGGAAGTGGGCAAGGACAGAGGAAACAAGAATGACTGCCGATTTGTAATGGAAGCTGGATTTCTCTACTTGAAGTTGTTTCTTTTAAAAGTGACTCTTATTCTCACCCCCATCAAGAATAGCTAGATATAATTATGATGTCATTACTCATGATTATACACACTGAGAATACTCAGTTCTGAGACTATTCAAACAAAATTGGTGGCTGAGCATTTTGTCAAATATTGGTTCTGAATTGTGTATTGCACTCTCTTACAACACCTGGTGTTTTTCCTCTGGGAGTTTAGGATGGGTGTGATGTTAATAATACCCTGGAGTGTTATTTGCTGTGGTTTCTATGTTGTTATTTCTTATATAGCTGGAAAGCTGGGAAGAAGGGGTGCCATGCCATTAGTGTAAATTGAACCATACCTTTTGAACATAAACCATCATGTAAATACGAATTTCAGAACATGGGCCATTTAATTTCTCTTTGAATGGACTGAATGTTTAAAATATATATATGGCTGACACGCTCAGATCTGTATTCTAAGGTAGAAATGTTTTTTTGCTTGTCAGTTATCCGACATTGTAGAATTAAACATAAAAACTACTTGCAGGATAGACTTAGAAAAAATCCACTTGATATGTTTGTGTTTGCTTCCCATAAAATGTCGGGAACCATATTTTCTCAGAAGAAGGGACTATTTGGACTTCCAGGAGTGCTGACTTCAGGAAATCTGTGCGGAGCTTCCCTTATTATTGAGTTGAAGCTCAGTAATATCTGTTGAAGCTATTGCTGTGTCCCTGTGATATGAAAGAGACTATATATTATAATGCCCACATTTGTCTTCTATTTAAAAAATTTTGGTTTTCAGCATTACTGTCACATGTAAGTTCGAGGTAGCAAAAAGAATTAAAAAGAGCCACAGTTTAAAACTGAAAGTAAACAAAATGGATATTTGAGAGGATTTTAGTGAGAGTGGTTTTCGGTAATTTATTGTTGTGCAGAGGACAGATACCCCATATTGCATCACCTTCAGGCCAGGCCTCAGGCTGTATGTTTACATTTCTCTTTGGTTTCAGCTGTTTTTTTCTATGCCAGATTTTCCCTTTTGACATGCTTTTTGTTTTGCTAGTCAAAGTGAATTTCTTTTTTTTTAAACATCATACTCCTCTTGGTTCAATCTACCTCTGAAAAATTAAACTATATTCATTCTGTTTAAGTCATGATTAAGTTTAAATGCAAATGGAAAATCCATTTGCATTCCTAAATTGTTGCTGATGTTTCTGATTCTAAGGGATTTATTGAGCAGGAAAGAAGAGCAATAGCTTGTGTTTTTTTTTTTTTTTTCTTTAAATTACATTTGGGTGACCCAAATAGCCTTCAGAAGTATAAAATGAATTTTGATCAAGAGTTATATTAGTCATTATTGGCTATATGAGTTAATAATGTGTCCTATATTCTAGGGTCCTCTTATAAATAAAAGTATTCATCTGTAAGCTTTAAAAAAAAATCTGTGTTCTTAGATTGTTAGTACCTACTGTATTTTAGTAGTCAGTAAATTGTTGGAGAAAAGTCCAGTTTGACTTGATTTTTTTTTTCAGATTTAGAAGGAAAATTAAGATCCTACTAGATGTATGTATGAACAATATCCATAGCTTGTCAAATCTTAAATTCTTGGAATAGTAGCAAACAGCTTTATGTAATAGGGATTTACTTACCAGGCCTTCATTTCTCTGGGGATTATATTCAAGGGATATTTAGGAGATTATTGGCTTTATGGCCAGTTTGCATTTAGGCAGAGGAAAGGATGAAAATGCTGATTACAAAAGCTTACTGTGCCAATCAAAGTCTATGCTTAGGTAACTTTTGTCATACATTCCCACCATTTTTCTCTAGTTGCTTTGTTTCTTCATTCAACTTACTGAGAGAGAAATCTCTTTGGCTCAGCTTAGTTTAGAGATTGAATTTCCCTGAGACAGGTACCTACACCTTGTGGAATTATTATTGTTCCAGAACGGTAGTATTCCATCTGGTATGGTTGGCCTCCAAAGGATACAAGTAGGAATGGTCAAGCCTAAAAGAAGCTGGAATCCAAACTGACACTATACAGTCTCCCAAATAGGGTTCTGGAAGAGATGACCATGAGGGCACAGTTCTGATGAGTTAATGATTCTTTGTTTTGGACAGCTACATTTGAAGTAGGTTTTTTGTTTTTTTTTTTTTTTTGTAAATGGAAATTAGATAAGATGTCATGTATAGGATATTCTTAGGTCTTTGAAATGTACTTGTCCATTGTCATTGCCAGACTCTGACTGTGGTGGGTATGGCCCACTCTTTTAATTTTGGGAGGTAATTTATCAAGGGGTAATACCCTGATGACAGTGTCAGAGTATTAGAACTAAGTGGAACCTTATGAATATTCCACTAGAAGGATTAGAGGTGGGGTCAGTGGATGAGCTTCTTGGGGGGTGGGGGCTTGGAGGTTGGGGGAACTGGTCTATGTGCCCAGAGTCAAATAGAAAGTGTTGAGCGTGTGTCTGTTTCTTTTTGAAGGTGGGATGGGAAGGGGAGACACTGGGTCTTTAATCCACATGATGGCACCTGTGCCCAGGAAAGATTAGAAGCACTCTAAACCAAACTCTTCCATTTTGCAGATGATAAAACTAAGGCCCAGAGGGATGAAGAGCTGTAGTTCAAGTCATTTTTCTGAGTCATTGGACAACTCTAGATTATGATCAAAGTTTCTGTTACTCTGTCTGTTGTTTGCATAGGCACACTGATTCTTATAGACAGTTATCTAAAATGTGGCGTTATAAATTTTGTTCTTGAAGACTGTGAAGTGGATGGGGAAAAAGTTATTCCAGTTATTTCTCAGAATGAAGTGCAAAGACGATGCCTAGGCCAATGTTATTTTAATAATATGATTAAAAACTCAGCTGGGCCTTTGGGGAAGTAGTAGTGGTGTTAGAAAGTTGAAAGTTGTGGAATATTTCTTTCACTTTTATTTTCAAGTACATATGTTGACCATTCTCAACCGGTGGAACATAGAGAAGGTATTTTATGCTTTAATTAATTTAGCAAATGTCTACATATAGAGGCACTTTAACACGTTTTTTCCTCCCAACCACTTAAATGTCTTGAAATCACACATAGTATTTGTTTAACAGCCCTTTTATTTTAAAAAAGTAAAGGTAAATTAGGTTTAAAGTTATGTGCTTTTATTATAAAAAAGTTTGAACTGCAGCATTTACAATTTTACTTTTCACTTTTCAAATGCTGAAAACTTTTCGTCCTTCAAATTCTAGTCCATTCCACCTTTCTTTCCTTTTCCTCATTTTCTCATATATGGAACATTCTTCGCAGATTTGAAATTTTTTCCATCTTTGGTTTTAAAACATTTTAGACAGAAATATTTTCTTCACATAATACTTAAAATAGTTGTCTTTTGTTCTATATTGCTAATGTTCTGATTTTACTATAACAGGTTGAAATGTTCAGGAATTGAGATTGAGAGGATAGGAAATTATAGGGCATTTGCCAATAATTGAAACAATGAGATTTTTTTGTAGTCGAATTCCCCCTTCCCCATTTTATAGTCATCCACGCTACAACATGCAGTAGGTAAATGTTATAACACTTTTTGCCATTCAATCAGATATCAGGATTAGAGAATATTTTGGTTATTAATCATTATTAATGGATATATTTTTAAAAATGTTTTATGGTAAATCATTTTTATTGTTTTTAGAGCCCAACATTTATAAGGGATGCCACTGATTATAGGCAGACATCAGAAATTGAACTGTGACAGCAACATAGCAACATATATCTTAAATCCCAATTATAGGCTCTGATTTTAACCCTTCTTACAGAAGCCTTGAGCTTCTCTAAGTGCTAAAAATTCTCTTCAATTGCTAGACTTAAAAAAGTGACATTCTGTTCCTACTTGTCATTTCGGTTTATGTAGTAATAACAAAAACACGGTGATAAAGCATAAACCTAATATAATTTTTCCAGGAAGCTAGGATTGTAAGGAAGAATATAGCATTTATTACCAATATTCATAGAGATATTTTTAAATTCTGTTTTAACACCATGTATAAGAAAATCATTGTACCCTCTACTTCCTACTTAACTCCAATTCATGTTTCACTTATTTCTCAGCTTCAGTGGATGATGTCGGATGTGTCAAGAGCACTTTATGAAACCATTTATCATGACTGTGTAAGAATAGGGCAAATAACTCCAGAGTGCTGTAGCCCCAAGCAGCTCCACTCGCTGACAGAAGCAAATGTCAGATTCAAGGTAGACATCAGGTTTCTCTGTAATGCTGGGCTATATAACTTTAAAAGCTTATTGTTATCAATGTGATTGAAAATTTAAATGACTTAAAATAACCTTTAAATAAGGCGTCTTTCTTAGCTGTTTGTCTAAGTCATTCCTGTTGATTTTCTTTTTGGAAATATGCCCTCTGCTTCCAAATGTAATATAACATCCATTGGTTTTCCTAGCACACTTAACTGGCCATAATATTATAGGATTAAGATTTGGGGTTATGAATGTTAGTGCTTTGTATACTGAATTTCTGGCCGAGTCAACTGCCTCTTCGTAGCCTGTGTCCCCATTCTCTCCTAAACACTTGGGATGTTTTTCTAAAGTTTGACTCCAGGATCACTGATTGGGACATTATTTAAATATTTTATACTTCTTAAACAAATCTTCAAATGTTTAAAGAAATGGTGAGGTAGGAGAGCCCTCTCTAACACTAGTCATTCTGGCCTCTGATTCACCTCTCCTCCCATTCCCCAGTGACTACCCCATGTCCTTGAGTACAACATCAAAACATTTTTTTTTTGTTTTCATTGCAAAATATCTAAGAAGTTGTTTTTACCAAGTGACAGTGGGTATTGAATAAAAAATCAATAATGTATACAGGAGGTTCAAAGTTATTACCCAATGTTTTATATAAATCAAATCTAAAAAATTTTATCCAGAATTATCTGCATTATTTCAAATAAGGAAAAAAAAAGAAGTTAAAATGTCCTAAATAATCTAACTGTGGTGTAAGTGGTTTGTAGTTTGATTGAAGACTTAGTATTGGTATAATCAAACAAAATTCCTGTGGTATGGGAGTGATGTGGGGTTCCCAGCTCCTGAACATAGCACAGGAAGTAAATGCTCAATTATATACTCACACCTGGCCAGCTCCTGCCTCTTTTGCCACTGGCGGGCCATAAATGCTTCTTGAGAATTTACTATACCATTCACTTTTCATGCCTCTACTCTTATTGCCTTAAACATAGAGGAAAATATCTGGGTTTTTTAGTTGAACTTTAGAAATGTAGAGGGAAAGGTGGGAATTAAACCTAATTCTAACTATCTGTACTTTAATTACTTCTGATAAGTCATTTACATTATTGATACTCTACAACTTGAGGGAAATTCCTGACTTCATTTGAGTGGTTAATGTAGGCCTGTGTGTGTTAGGTAATATGTGTGTGTGTGTGTGTGTGTGAGTGTGATTGTGTGTGTGAGAGAGAGAGAGAGATTTAGTATTTCCTCTTTATTTTCAGGCTTTGTGGCAATGTGGTAATTTAGGCCATAATGTAAAAAAAAATCACAATTCTGAAGCTGCTTTTTGCTATAGATACCAGTCATTTTAGGGAAGCTTTACTCAGTTATTTTTACTGGAGTTTTCTGTGCTATGATTAGAACAAGAAGATTTGGGAAAGTTTAACTTGGCATGGCAAAGAAGGAGCTGAGCAGAAAAATATTTGGTGAAAAAAGAATCAAGTGAACAGGATGCTCAAGAGTGAAGTTCGACAGAAGCAGGAAAATAAAACAGGGCGCCTGTGTTACGTCTCTTCCATAATTTATATTTTGGTTTTTATACTGGAACTGCCTTAGGTGTATATTTAACGGTAGCAGAGAAAGACAGTAATGGCTTGGTGACTTTTTTTTTCTTAAATGAAATTATTCTGTTTTGTCTTTGGCATTCCTATTGAGTTTTTTACCCAAGACTCCAAAGAAAATGGCCTTATTAATTTTAATATTTCATTGCAGACTAACAATCTCAAAAGAATAGATTGGTGCTCGACTGAACTGTGTCCTGAGATGTTTCTAAATGAAAGCCTTGTCAAATATTTTATTTTTCTTCTGTGTTTCAATATTTGAATTGTCATCTGGTAGAATGACTTTAGTATGCTTGGTTTACCAGTGCTGCCAAAATGAAGTCGGTTTTTACATTATTTGTAGGGTAGTCGTACTCGTAGAATTAGTTCTTGAAGTAAAAATCTTAATAGTAAGACTTGATGTTTTATGTTTATGACCATTCGGTATGAATTGGGGCTGTTTAAATTAAAAATATTTAAATTTTAAAAACCTTTAGATTTCATTTTTCTACTTAGAGTTGCTTAACTGGGTGTCTGGACATACCTTCAGAAGTATAAGTAATAGGTGTATGCTTTAGATTTCAAAAAGTATATAAAGAATGTGGTGGTCTCCAAATGCCTGTGTTCTCTCCCTTGGTTGGGAGTTCAGAGTATTTCCGCTTTTGTGATTCAGTGTTTCATGGAAGCCATTGCCCTAACACTGAATCAATCAACTTGGTTGTCTTGCGAGTTGTAGAGAGTACTTGTGTATAAATCCTCTTATTTAATATGGGCCAAATTTGAGCTGTTGAGTTTTGTTACTCTGACATACTCAGGGTTGTCTGTCAGGTAAATGGATAAAGCATCAAATGAGAGGTGAGAAAAATTGTGTAATCAGTGCCTGAACACATGTGTTGGGCCAGGTTCTTTGCATGTCTCTCCAGTAAGTAGATGCACAGGAGTCTTCTATGAGTGGCCTCCACTTGATGTAGAGGAGCAGAAGTGGGCCATACCCTCACCCTTTTGGTGTTCACAGCCATCTGTGATGCCTTTGATCGAATCATCTGTCAAGTCCAGCCCATGTCTTATCTCTTCTTTTCATTATAGTAGCTCTTCATGTTTTAACCTTTAGTTATTTTAATTGAACTATTGGAGCATTCTCTGCTCAGAGATCATTTCCACTGGGAGGACTTCCCTGGTCCCATGAACTGGGTCACATCGTCTCCTGTGTGTTTCTCTAACACCCTGCCTTTGTTCTTTCTGCTGCCTCTTAGCACTCTGGACCATACTGGCCTCTGTAATGACTGTTTCTTACTCCTCTGTAAGGATCTTGACTATAAGCACTCCCTGTTTCACTCTGAATCCACAGTGTCTGCTATAATCCCAGCACTTTGGGAGTCTGAGGTGGGTGGATTGCAGGAGCCCTAGAGTTCGAGATCAGTTAGTCAATACTGCCATCTCATACACTGCTATTTGGGGCATGACATTTTATCAGTTTCTCAGTGATTGCCCATTGGCTTCTCACTTTCAGGGCCTATACCAATTCACCCTTTTTTTTCTTTTTCAAATGGCAGTCTAACCACTTCTTATAGGCTAATTGACCATGCTCCAACTTGGACCATGTATTTCAGTCAACTGTTGCCACAATAATGTTGAATAACACTGTCACCTAAGTCAGCCTATTCAATAAACATTTATTCTCAGACTCATGGTCTTGCTAGTTGGATATGGACTGACAGATCTAGGCTCAGCTTGGCTGGTGGCTCTGCTTCAAGCTGTGGTCTGGCCAAACTTGTCTCCTTGCTCTGGCTTGGGCTCATATCTGCTTCATATATGATCCTTCTCGGGTGCCCCAGGATGAAAGAGCAGAGACTACTAGGAAGCATTTCTCATGGTGATATAAGCCTACCTGGCTCTGTGGAAGAAAAGATACAGCCTGATTTGTAGCATTTGCCCATTTCTGTGGAGTAAATACACCCACCACAGCCAATTTCAAGCCACCGATACGACATCACTGGAAAGAACAGCACAGTAGCATATCATTGTATAATATTTTTCATCATACAGCTAAAATAGACAACCTCAAAAGCATAAGTAATAGTAAAAATGTAAAATAAGTTATGAATTTTGAGTATCATTGTTTTGCTATAATTTAATTCTAAGCTACTGTAATTTTTATTAATATGTTTAGCCAACTGCCGTGTAAGTTCCTGAAAATTTAGTCAGCATCATGAGCTGGTGCAAACTGGCTCCAGTATATCAGTGGGTTAGCCCAAATACACACATGGAATACTCTAATACAGCAGTACTCCAGAACATCACTGGGTTAACACAAATCCATAACATGGAATACTCCACTTTAATACATCAGTATTCTAATACATCACTGGGTTAACCCAAATACATGTGGTAAAACCTAGGCTCCAAACTGGCACATTGTCACTTCTGTTCATATCCCGTTGATCAAAACAAGTCTCATGGCAGAGCTCAAAGTAACTGGATGGGCAAGCACGCTCTGACTCTAGGAGGAGGAACTGCAGTCACATGGCAAAGGGTGTGGCTACATGGAGGGTGAAGAATTGGGGCCAGTGATTCAGTGAATCACTCCTGTTACATACTTGCTGTATCACATAGTAGAGCAAAATCTATATTATGTTAACTGCACTTAATCCCATCTTTGAAGTGTTTAAATCATACTGCTGTGGGAGTACCCATGGCTATAAGTTCTGTTAGCAGATTTGATTGAGAATCTTTTTTTTTTTTGAAAAAAGTATGTCTCATACAGTGTAATAGCTGCTATTCAGGAAAGATTTAGGGGTAAAAAATGAAGTCTGAATTTTTACTCTCCATGTTGTGAGGCCTTCTCAGGAATTATAGATGCAGATTTTCATTTCCTAGTGGATTGCTACTTTATCATTTGATTTTTTTATACTTTTCCCCCTGAGGACCTTCGTCTGATATTATATACTCAGTCTTTTTCTCCCATGTTTTAACTTTGTGTGTCTTAAGTAGCATCGATATCTTCATAAAATTTGTCAAAATTCCTTTTTTGATAGTTTTTAATTCACTTCTAATTTGGGACAGCAACCAATAGTGATTGTTCCCATTGGCAACTTAATTAGATAAATTTCAGATATACTAGATGACGATGGATAAAAGATAGATTACTTTATTGCTGTGTGACAAATTCCTCCAAAATGTAGCAGCTTTAAACAGCATTATCTGCTGGTTTCTGGTGATCAGGAATCTGGATGTGGCTTAGCTGGGTGCCTTGGCCTCAACTCTTTCACAGCACTACACTCTAGGTGTCAAGCCAGGCCTGCAGTCTCATCTGAAAGCTCAGCTGGGGGAAGACCTGCTTCCTAACTCACTCATGTACTTATTGCTAAGATTTACTTCCTCACTGCTGTGGGACTGAGGGCCTCTCCTCACTGGCTGTTGACCAGAGAACTCCCTCAGTTCTGTGCTATGTGAACCTCTCCATGGAGTGAGCAAAACAAGTCACAGTTTCTTTGTATGTCTGTAATGTTGGAAGTGATAGTCTATAATTTTGCCATGTTCTGGTCATCTGAAGCAAGTCACTAGGTCCAGCCCACATTTAAGGGGAGGGGATTGCCCAGGGACATCAATCTGAGGAGGTGGTGATTATTGGGGGCCATTTTAGTTGTTGCCTACCATAATTATATTGTTGTATACTGGGTAAAATTGTTTCCCTTTTACAGATTAGGAAGTGAAGGAGCAAAGAAGTTAAATTATTTGTTTCAAGCCCTGGGCACTAGCACACAATATAACTGGTTTTTCAGCTTGGATCTTCTTCATCCAAGAAGACTATCTGAAACTTTGAGGTCAAAGCAAATGCTAGAATGTAAGCTGCATAAAGGAGATGTTCGTTGTAATCATATCACCCTGCATAGTGCCAGGAATGTAATAAGTATTTCGTAAGTGCTTGTACTGAATGAATGATTAAATGTCAATGAGAGTATGACTTTCTTAGCTGTTCCTGTTCTCGTTTTCTTTGTGTTTATTTCCTTGACAACAGAAAAAGAGATGGTACAAACTAATGAACATTTAAATTAAAAAAGTTCATTAGCTTGGCTTATTTATTTTATTGCAACTTGTTTAAAAATGGTTGCTCTGTTTTCCTAAGACTTAAGACTAAAGTAATGTAACAAATTTGACAAAGTAGTTATAATTAAAATTTGTTCTTTATTTCTGAAAAAGATGTAAAAAACAATTTATCTATCTACCTAAATATCCATGTTGCCTAAGAAATAGAATTCAATCTTTAATGCAAGCTGAGAGAGAATAACATCGTTTTCCTAATTTATTTTTGTTGCCAGTTCTTAGCTCATAGTAGGTCTTAGGAATTCAGTTGCCTAAATGTTGTATGTCTGTTTATTTCCTTTTAACAATATGCCTGACTTTGAGAATTGTCTTTGGAGTTTGGGCATAAAGAATATTACATTTAGCTTTCTCTAGGTTCCTCTTTTTATTTGAGGGAAAAAAATTTGTTTGCTCTCTTTGAGGCAAGCGCTCTCATTGCTTCTCCCCACTGAGTATCAACCTTGAACATTTGAATTACTGTGCTCTTGATCTTTACCTTGTTAATGTGTATGTCAATGCCTTTGTCAGGCCACGCGGCTCTGTCTGTAGGGAGTAGGTCATATCATAGCCTATGATGTCATAACTTTTCAAAAGGGCAGAGCTGTGCTAGATCCATAATAGATTTTCAATAGTTCATTCTTGCCGTCAATCTCATTTAGCTAGTCTTAAGTGTTACCAGTTGGTATAAGG
Organism: Pan troglodytes; assembly: GCF_028858775.2. Classification (NCBI taxonomy): domain Eukaryota; kingdom Metazoa; phylum Chordata; class Mammalia; order Primates; family Hominidae; genus Pan; species Pan troglodytes. Next base: position 47,997,261 of record NC_072402.2, on the reverse strand, counting down.
ACTTAAATATTCATCATTAATAGCACTATGTTGTCTCATCTACCAGGGAATGGTAGTGTGCATTCATCTGATGCAAATGATGCATGTTAATTCTTACTCCCACTAAAATCACATCATTTCTCCCTTTCTGCTTTTATCCCCTTTTACTGACCAAGAGGTGGCAGTTGTGGGAACTTGCACAGTCTTCAGTGTTTGTTACTTCTCTCTTTCCCTTGTCAGTACCTTAGCGAGCATTCCACCTTTGTTGGTCCCCTGGCCTCCAGTCTTTTCTTACTTGTTGGATCCTGTAACTGCTGGGCCAGCCCCCTCACAGTGCCAGCATGACATTTCCTACTCAACCTGTGGAGGTTTCCTTTTGATGAAGTCAGATGTAAATACTTCAGTGTTGCATTCAAGGCTCTTTCTAATCTGGCCCTTCATAATCTGTAGCCATGCTGCCCAGCTTGCTCTCTGTTCAGCAGCATGAGTCTCACATGGGTCATTTCCAGATGGGCCAGGGTGATTCACATCTCCTCCTTGGCATCTGCTTTGCCAGCCTCCTCTCACTGTGCAAGGCCATCTGAACTCTTCTCCAGCCCTAATTTAATTCCTCCACCAAAGCCCAGCATAAGTCTGGCTTTCTCCATGTATCCTCTGATGGCTAGTCATTCATTTGTGTCTTTCTTCCTAGGTGCTTGGAATCTATACCATACCTTTTGACAGTGTGCATTTTTATCTAGCTAGTGTGTCTTGTTTCTTCAATAAAGTTGTAAGTTCTGTAAAGGAGAGCGTACCTATTTTTTCTTTAGAGCCTGGCATAGTGCTGAACCACATATGTGTCCCAGAATTCATTGTTCAACAATTATATATTGAATACTTGTGTTTTAAGAAACACTGTACCAGACATTCAGCCTCCATTGTTAAATGAATCAGATAAAGTCCTTGCCCTCATCGTGCTTACAGATTAGGGAAGGAAGCAGACATTAAATAAACACATGCTGTGATAAGTGCTGTCAAGGAATTGGTGTGCTGTGATAAAGAATAGGGGCTACAGATGGGATGGCCAGGGGAGACTCCTCTGAGGAGTAATGTTTAATAATGTCCTGATGCTAAAGTTTAGTGTCTGGGACATAGAAGTGGTACAGAATAATCCTCCTTTAAGCAGTCAGAAGGGAGAGTGGTATCCATCAAACATCCTTCACCCCAATAGTTTTTATGAGGCAACCAAAAGTGGTTTGGTTCTAAAGGACTGTGGTTGCTGTGGAGTAAGTAGATCTCTCCAGTAGCTTCATAAAAGGACTGGGAGCCCAGAGGTAGAGATGGAGTGGTCAAAGAGACTGGGAGCTTGAAGATGAGGACAGAGCTACAGAAGGTGCTGTTTTGCAATTCTTAATTCAGAGGAGAAATGAGATAAGGGAAATGTTCAGGTGCACAGAGGAGATAGGAGAAAATTAAAGATTTAACTGTTGAAGTTTCTTTTGAATACAAATTAATTATCAAATACAAATTAAGAAATGAAGTTTAGAGGAAAGAATAATTTGCTACATCAATAAAACCATTTTAATAGAACAAATAACTTTTCATTTTATTGGTAGGTGGCTTTATTCAGAATTATGTTAAGATTGTTTTTAAGCAGGAAACAAACAAGATTCAGCTCAAAGATGAGAGAATCAAACAAAATTAAATATGGAAATTCTAGGTTGCTGGGATATGCTTTCTGTGATTATGTTTGGTTAGTGGCCAACAAGTGAATGCATCATTTCTTTTTTTTAGGGAATTTATGAATAGACTGAGTTCTGTCAACTTATTTACATTGAAATTGTAGGTTTTAATGAAAATCTAGGGACCTAGGTTCAATTATATTTGTTTCAATATTATAAATAATAATAATAGCTAGTATTTATTGAGTGCTTTACTAAATGCCCAACATTGAGCTAAGTGTTTTGCATTCATTCCTTGGTTTTACCTTCACCACAGCAGCAACATTGTGAAGTGGGCACTGATTTTAGCTTCTGTGAACAGCTCAGACATGTTGCATTGTGATGGGAGTCTTAGAACTTTGGTGTTAAGTGCTTCATAACTGTCTTTAGGGTGTTGATGCTTTCATGTTAGAAGATTGCTGCACATTAAAATAAAAAAAATGGGGGTTCATGGGATTTTCATAGATGAATAAGTTTAAGCATATTGTAGTTGAAGGAGTCGAAAGAAATGGAAGTGATGTACCCAAGTTAATGTAGCTGGATAGTAGCAGAGCTGGAACCAGAACCCAGATATTTGGTTCCTGGTCAGTTATAAAAGATGACAAAGAGCCAGTTTTAGAAACTGAGAGTTACTAGGAAGAACAGTAATCTGGATGTTGAGATTTCAGTTCTAGGAGTGAATTTGCCAGAGACCAATGATCTCAATGCAATGCAACCTTTTGTCCCAAGTTTCTTTGGCAGGAAACCAATCTCAGGGTGGGTTCCAGCCTGATTTGCCAGCAAATACGTAAACCTAGGGCTCCCTGAGGAGAGAATACAAAGACGGCTCTTTGCTGCAAAGAAAGCACCTAGAGTAGTTTCTCTCTCAAGTTTACACCCCAATTTGGGAAACAAGATGCATCACTTTGTAATTATTCTATACTTACTCATGCATCATAATGTGGTATGAAGTGCATGTGTGTTAACATTCATACTGTGGAAATTGCCTCATTAGTAAACAGGCCAACCTAGCTGAAGCATGGTAGCTAGTATCTATTGTGAGGGCAAAAAATGGCCTGATGCAGAACTTTTAATATATTTTAAAAACTGCAGTCCACAAACTGTTAGCAGTATCTCCCCCTGTATTTATTTTTTTAACTTGGAAAATATTTATTGAAAATGTAAGCCCTTAGAAATTTAATGGCTTTGAAAGTTCAATAGTAGTGTATAAAAGCTGGGAATGACATCTTGAAGGAGATAAACCAAGAATCTGGGAATGAAGAAAGCAGGGCATGTGACTTCCTAGAGGATTTGAGAAAGGCAGGCTTGGTGCAGGCAGCCACAGGTGGGCCAGAGGCACGAGGGGGCCTGGTGCAGCAGAAGGGCTGGAAGACCTTTCTGCTCTGCACTTGTCTTAATAATGGACTGACCACTGCATGTCAAATATTGGTCAGGGTTAGAGTTTACTTAATTTTTTTACAGCCCTGAAATAATATAAATGTTGTCTCCACATTATCTTTCATAAAATTTGCCTTCTCTAGCATGTTTTCCTCAGAAATTGCCTGTTTGCTTGCTGATGAGGTTGGGAACGTTGTTAAATCCTGTTTCATTAAATTCTACATTTAACCCTTTTCCATTTAGACAGTAATTGCAATAGCTTCCCTGGGTATATTTACTCCATTTAACAGGGAAAAATAAGCTTGTATGTCTCACCCATCAGTCACAGGGTTATCTGGTCTTTTGTAATTGGGCAAGAGGAAGCATTGAGGAATATTGATGAGAAGACTGTGGGGGTGGGACTCTAGATTCGATTAAAAAAACTCTGATATCCTCTCTTGATTAGGTTCACTGGTTTTCCCATGCAATGCAGAGACAATTCTAAGGTAGCTCACTTTATTGGCTAAAAGAATGCTTTTTGCAATGCAAGCGCACCTGCTTTCTGCTGTGTCTTGACTTTATGAAGTAAGAATACCTCCCAGTTTTAAAGTACTCTAAAATGTTAGGCCCACATGTATTTTATAAATTACTAAGTGAAATGTTTTTCTTCTCTAGTGCCTTGGAAAGGAAAAACACCTTTGTTTATACCTGTGAGACATAATTCTTGGGTATGTAATGCATGTAAGTTCAGATATTAGGTGTAGTGGTTTCATTTTTCCCAAGCAGAATTGTATTTTGAGAGCTCATATGTCTTACTTTGCCCAGTAGTATCAAATCTCTCTCTCCTTTATCTATTTATTTTTGCAGTTACTGAGTAAATATTATTCGCCCTGTTTCTGAGAAGATTCAGTAAAGGTAGAAAACTTAAAAATGTTCATTCCAGAGGTTTTATGAATTATTTCTACTTCATGGATTGATTGCTGATCAGCTGAATAAATCATCTGTCTTTGCCTTCTTTTAATGACCGAATCTAGTCACCATTCATTGTTGTTTGGGTATTTGGATGTCCAGCCTAAATCAATAGCCTATCTAGTTTACTGAGAGACAAGTATAGATAAAAATTATCATTGTTTTAACAGAGGACACTGTCTTATCACCAAGGAGAATATCTTCAGAGTCTCTAATAGTTTAGCAATCTGCAAACTGATTACAATTGGACAATACCCAGAGACCCCTTAACATTCTAATTGTATCCTCATGGAATAAATTTATTTCTATCCTAATATTGCTTAGAAAAGAAATTGCATATTCTGTGTTAATGTGCTGATATTCTATCCACCTCCTCCATTCAGTAGTAATATTTTTCTTCAGCATTTTACAAATGAAGGTAAAATCGGTATTTGTAGTATAATTTCCTGTATACATTTCCAGTTAATTGAATTTGCTTCTGTAAATGTATGGCTCTGAATGAAAGATAACATGCGTGAGTAATATCAGCAAGGGAAGTTTAATATCCATTCAGCTTGAGTTCTGCTTATTTCTATGTGTTCTTTCTTCCTACTTTGCTGCCTGTCATTTCCCTTATCCATGAAGATGCCTGGAGAATGTGCTGTGGTTGCTGATGGTTGTACAGGTTCCTTCATTCTAATTAAATGTGACAAAACACAGAAATGGTTAAATGGACCCCACCCATACAGGTTGGGAGACGGCAAAGCAGAAAATAAATGAGGAAAGTAAAAAGTTGAAACATACTTCTTAAAATCCTCCATATTGCTTTTATGTGGGGGAATATGTTTGTGTTAAACTATACGAAGAATAATTATATACAAGTTTAGTGTACGCATGTATATATTTATGTTATGGATACTAGTGAACTTTGGATGATCAGTTTGCATTTTCCAGTCCAAGGTAACCTGGTGCTGCCACTTCAGGACCTGCTGGTCACGCTGAAGAGAAGCATTAAGTGGAATATATCCAGCGTATAAAGAGAGCTGAGGAATAGGAATAATTGAATACAGGCTATGTTTTTCTGCTTTTTAAAATTTGCATCATAAAAATATATAGGTTACATAGTTGGCTTTTAGGCATAATTATGGACATACCTTTGATTCTTCAGCTAAACATTTTAGGTTGGCCTGTCTGGACTAAAAAGGAATGCAGTTCCATTCTTGAGAAAAACGAAGTGTTACAAAGACGGGCCTATTTCCAGCCAAGTTTTATGTGAGCTTAAATGTGTTAATTGTAGAACTGTTATGGGTTTTTTCCCCTTCTTTCCTTTTAAATCAATATCAAATTAAACCTAAGTAAGTGGAATTGTCAAGGCAACAACTAGCATATAGTTTTTCAAGGAAAACACTTTACTGAGAAAAGAATAACCAGTATTGTTAAAATGAATTTGCAGAAAAGCAGCATTTTGTAAAATAAGCATTATGAGCTTGCAGGGTGTGGTGGGAAAAAAGCCTAGTCTTTGAGTTCAAACACTGTCTCTTTAATGGTTCCTTCATTAGTGACATTTGCATGCCCCCTGGGTGCCAGACACTGTACTCTGGTTTGGGTGCCAGACACTGTACTCTGGTTTAGGGATGCAGCAACAAATACTTTTAGCTGGTGGGATGGCTCACGCTTGTAATCCCAGCAGTGTAGGCAGCCAAGGTTGGAGGATCACTTTAGCCCAGGAGTTCCAGACTAGCCTGAGCAACATGGTGAGACCTAGTCTCTACAAAAAATTAAAGAATTAGCTGGGCATGGTGTTGCATGCCTGTAGTCCCAGCTACTTGAGAGGCAGAGGCAGGAGGATTGCTTGAGTCCAGGAGTTCAAGGCTGCAGTGAGCTATGATTGTACCACTGCACTCCAGCCTGAGCGACAGAGCAAGACTCTGTTAAAAAAATAAATAATTAAAAATTCTCACAACAGCTTGCAAGGTAGGTGGGGAAGCTACCTTGCAAGTAGCCTGGATGCCATGGATGGCATGTTGATGGTGGCGGGAGGCAGACAGGTTCCTGGGTGGGAAGGGGTGGGTCCCTGGTAAAACCCTTCCTTCAAGCCAGGAACAGCCTGAAGCCTGGGGACTGGGCTGCCAGTTCTGGGGAAGTCCACAGCCTGGAGTGAGAACTTCCTTGATGACTATTTGGCCAATCAGACGATGGGAAGTATAGCTTCCTTGTTTGATAGCTGGGAAGTAGCAAGGCTGGGACTTGAACGTGGTTCATCCGATTTCGAATCTGTTTTCACTGATGTATCACATTGCCATATGTATCCATCTCATTTGGATGCTGTAGGCAATGAGACAATGGATTTGTAAACACATGTTAAAGTGTTTTTAATCTAAAAGCTGGTCTTAATATCCAGAGTTTTAAAAGATTTGTAGGCCAAATGGTGAGCTAAGCAACCCTGCATTTTCCTTTAAAGATTCTGTTTAAAGTCAGTTTAGGTTTTTGTAGATCCTATAAGTCATAACTTAAATTCTGATGCATTTTTTGTTATCATGTATTTATTGAATCATTCATTTTGTCATTTGGCCAACATTGATTGATATTTTTCCATGTCTTTCATAGACTCTAGAGATGCAAAGATGAAGAAAGCATAGTCTTCACAAGCAGCTTACAGCCAAACAAGAGATCCATAAATAAGTAATGATAATGCTGTGTAGCGCATGTGCTAGCAGAGGTGTGAATAACATACTGAGGGGATGACCTCACAAAGAGGACAAGACATTTGTTCTGGGTATCTTAGGATGAGTAGGAGTTTGCTGGGTGGGAAAGTGAAAGAGTGGCACTTGAAAGTGCCACATGCTTGTGAAGACATAGAGATGTGGTTGCTTGTGAAGACATGCTTGTGAAGACATAGAGATGTGGTTCACTGCTATATGTTATCCACAGATGGGTATTTTTTCTGGGTGTCTTAGGATGAGTAGGAGTTTGCTGGGTGGGAAAGTGAAAGAGTGGCACATGAAAGTGCTACATGCGTGGCTGGGCACGGTGGCTCACACCTGTAATCCCAGCACTTTGGGTGGCCGAGGCGGGTGGATCACCTGAGGTCAGGAGTTCGAGACCAGCCTGACCAACATGGAGAAACCCCGTCTGTACTGAAAATACAAAATTAGCTGGGCATGCTGGTGCATGCCTGTAATCCCAGCTACTCAGGAGGTTGAGGCACAAGAATCGCTTGAACCCAGGAGGCAGAGGTTGCAGTCAGCCGAGATCACGCCATAGCACTCCAGCCTGGACAAGAGTGAAACTCTGTCTCAAAAATGGCATATGCTTGTGAAGACATAGAGATGTGGTTCACTGCTATACATTATCCACAGATGGGTATTTAGCCTCTCTATTCTCCAAAACCAGGGGATATGGGATTATAAAAGTCAAGCCTCACATCATCTCCAGCCTGACCATAACCGGGACTTACTTAGAGAACATCTGTAAATATTTAGTAAAACTTCACTTCATGTTTGCAGTATCTTGAAATTTGTGGTAAATACAGTAAAGCTGGTATGACTTGCCTGACCACAGTCTAGGAAACATTGTCTTCATTTACAAGTCAGTAGTTTTTGTAAGCCTTGGGAAGGATTTTAATTTGGGGGATAAAACTATTTTTTTGATGGTAGCAAATATTTTAGAAACATTATATACAAATAATTATATTGCTAATTACTAAAATAAAAGTAATATAATTAAATTCTGTAATTCAGACTTGTCAGTAATGGTGACTGGATTTCCCAACTCCTGTGTGAATTTCTAAAGTTAATTTCATTTAATAAAAAATGTGTCTTCTTGAAAGCTTAATTTCTCTTAGCACCAGACTATTGCAGTCAGGCTTTCAATATTAATGCTTTGCTAAAATGTGAAAAATCACATGTTAGCATGTAGCGTTTTTTTATTGCAGTAAATATGCTGAGTTAATAAGTTTTGGGAGAGTAGTATTTCCTCTGATCCTCTAGGCATCCCTAGTGTCTGTATCAGTCAGGATTAGATTCAGTGGCAAGAAACGCAACATGAACATAGTGGCTTTACCCTAATAGAGTTTCTCTATATTCTAAGTGAAGGAAACATGAGGTGGGCAGTCCACAGCTGGTACAGTGACTCCGATGTTCCTTTGGGAAATCCAGGCCCTTCTCTCCTGACATTCAGTCATCCTTGGCATGTGTGTGTTCCCTCCTGGTCTTCAGATGATTGCTCCAATTCTAGTAATTGCATCTGCCTTCCATGCGGGATGAAGGGGGAAGGGAAAAGACATGCTCCTGCTGTCTGCTTGGCTAGAAGCCCGTCTGGCCACTGTTTAAATTCCTGTCACTGGCCAGAACTGTTTTGTGGCTACTCATAGTTACAAAGGAGTCCAGGGAATGTAGATTTATTTTTTTCCTTTAGTTTTTGCCAGGCAAGTTGCTCTTCTGAAATAACTCTGAACTTGGCTAATGAGAAAGAAAAGGAGGATATTTGGTGACTGCCTATAGTATTTGTTGCACTACCTGCCCCATCTAAGGGTTTTCAGATCTGCCTGTTCAGAGCCTGGGTCTTTCATGCATTTACCACGTCACCTTTGGAGATGGGATTAATATTTCATCTGGCAAGAGAAAGACCAAAAAAGAAAACTCAAAGCCAAAGTAGACATCTGTATTTGCCCTTCATAAGTTAGGAAATGAAATGTGGTACAAAAAAGAATTTAATATTTTTAACCAAAGGATACACTCTGAAGTATTTAGCAATGATTGAGTTCTAAGAGCTGTGGTCAATTTTATTAAGAGGTCCACCTAAGTTTTTATTTTGAAAGAAACAGTGGGATGTCATAATATTCTCTGTTATAAGCTAATATACTTTTTGGATGCAAACCAAACCAGAAGAGAGTCATGCATTATAGGTGATACTTCTTTAGTGGTGATAATCAAAACAAGTAGGTTTGCCCTGTACTGTGCCCAGTATTCAGTGTACTAGTTAATCCCTTTTTTTTTTTTAATGAGCACTTATTATCAGCCACTATTCTAGGCTCTGGGGATATAACAGTGAAGAAAACAGACATCTCTGCCTTCATAGAGCTTGAAATATAGAGTGTTGAGTGAATTCTATATTATCTGATAATTGGGGCTATTTAAAAAAAACACACACAATGCTCTTTGGACTATTCTTATTGCCGTTCCATTTTGCTTTCCTATCTTTCAGAGTTTTGTTGGCTATATGTGAGACATACTGGTTAATGAAGTTATAGTCTTCCATTTCAGAGAGGCAATCAAAAGTTGCGAGAGAAAGAGTTGTCTTCAGAGTCTGTCAAATCATTTCATTTTAAGCTCTTCATTTCACATTTCCATCATGTAAAGTACCTTAATTACAGAATCCTTTTTATTTTCTAATTAAGTATTGTAATGCAGTCAAGGATTTTAGTTCTGTAGACACTTCGTAATATGCTTAAGAGCACTTAATATTTTGAACTTTGGGCAATCCACAAACACAGTTTGTTTTAAAGATAAAGGGACAGTAGTATTTTAAAAGCTATAGTTTAGTAATTAGAATGGGAAGCATGCCGGATGCCTTTTATTGCTTCCATCTGTTTAAAGATAATGAAAATAAGAAATTGGAAAAAAAAATCTTCCAGGAGACTGCAGATTATTAGCTACAGAATATTCCTTTGTTTTGGAAAAATTGGGTAATCCCTTAAAGATATTTAGTGATAGTCCCTTAAAGATATAAAGATATTTAGTGAAGTCTTTGATAATTTTTTGTTTTGTTTTGTTTTGAGACAGAGCCTTTGTTACCCAGGCTGGAGTGCAGTGGCTCAACCTTGGCTCACTGCAACCTCAGCCTCCCAGGTTCAAGTGATTCTCCTGCCTCAACCTCCCAAGTAGCTGGGATTACAGGCACCCACCATCACACCCAGTTAATTTTTGTATTTTTAGTAGAGACGGGGTTTCACCATGTTGGTCAGGCTGGTCTTGAACTCCTGACCTCAGGTGATCCACCCGCCTTGGCTTCCCACAGTGCTGGGAGCCATCGCACCTGACCTCTTTGGTAATTGTGGGCTTTGCTTGCTGGGCCCTCAGGATTGTATATTTGTGCTTATGCTGTATGCCACCCACCTCAATGCATGTGTGTATACATGGATTGTTTTAGTATCTTAATCACCAGCTCCTTTTTAGGAATGGTCTCCTTTGTGATACATTTATTTTTTAGGAGTGGTCTTCACCTATTGCTGATTTCTTAGCAGTGAACAAAACAGACAAAAATCCTGCCTTCATGGAGTTTCAAATGCAGAAAGGAGACAATTAAACTTAATTTAAAAAATCGATGTCAAATGGAGAAAAATAAAGCAGGTTAAGGGAGATAGCGAGTGATGAGAAGAGTTGCTGTCTTTTACTGGTCAGTTATGGGAAGTATCCTTGAGATGATAGCATTTGAATAAAGAGCTGGAGGAAGTGAGGGGTGATTCACATGGATGTCAGGGGAAAGGGTGTTCAAGGCAGAGGCAAGAGAAGGTGCACAGCCCTGAAAGGAGCATGTCTGACTTCTGACTTGTTCAAGGAACAGCAGTGGAAGCCACTGTAGCTGGAATAGAGTGGGCAAGGGACATTATCAGAGAGATAATGGGGCAGATTATATAGGACCTGTGGGCCATTTTTAGAACTTTGCTTTTTATACTGGTTAAGAAAAAAAGTCAGTGGAAGGTTTTGAGCAAAGGAATGAAAGACATTTCTTAAGTCTTAAAACCAAGATCACTCTGGCTACCATGTTGAGGATAGATTGTGGGAGGCCAAGATGGAAGGAGGAGACCAGCTAGAGTTACTGCAGTGATACCCAGGAGTGGGGATGGTGTTTGGGCCAGGGTGGTGGTGGTGGAGGTGGTGAGAAGTAACCAGAGTTGCATCCCATATGCATTTTGAAGATGAATTCAAAGATTCGCTGATGGACTGGATGTGTAGGATGTAAGAAAGAGAGGAGGTACCAAGAGTTTCTGGTGTGAGAATAGAATTGGCATTTACTGAGCTGTGGAAGATTGCTAGAAGAGAAGGTGCTGAAAATCAGGAGTTTGAGGCTGGGTGTGGTGGCTCACGCCTGTAATCCCAGCACTTTGGGAGGCCAAGGCAGGTGAATCACCTGAGGTCAGGAGTTCAAGACCAGCCTGGCCAACATGGTGAAACCTCGTCTCTAATAAAAATACAAAATTAGGTGGATGTGGTGATGGGCACTGGTAATCCCAACTATTCATGAGGCTGAGGTAGGAGAATCGCTTGAACCCGGGCGACGGAGGTTGCAGTGAGCTGAGATGGCACCATTGCACTCCAGCCTGGGCAACAACAGTGAAACTCCATTTCAAAAAAAAAAAAAAAAAAAAAAAAAAGAAAATAGAAAATCAGGAGTTTAGTTTTGGCCATATTAACTTTGATGATGGGCTTACAAGACAGCCAAGTGTAGCTATCTAGTAGGCAGAGGGATCTAAGAATCTGAAGTTAAGGGGAAAGAGCTAGAAATAGTACTTCGGGAATTATTAGCATAAAGAAGTTATTTAAAGCCACAAGACTGGATGAGGCCATGAACTTGTAGTGTAGATAGAGGAGAACAAGGAGAGGATAAGACTTGCTCAAAAACCAAGAGAAGAAAAAACCCAGAATAGAAACATACAATTCAGAAAATGGGCACAGATTTTAAAATAAACTATCAGTATGTTCAATGAATTAAAAGATGAGACTGTGAATTTTGTTAGGAGAACTGGAAATTTAAAAACAAATGTAAACATTACAACCAGAAAGTGAAATAGTCAAAATAAAGAACTTAAAGGAAGATTAGACTCACCTGAAAAGAGAGTTAACTGGAAGGCAAGTCAGATGGACATCTTCAGGCTGAAGCACAGATAAGAGCTGAAGAGGTATGTGTAATGTGGGTGGAAGGTCTAACATACATGTCAGTGGAGTCTGAAAGAAGAGGAAAGGTGGAAAAGAACAGAGTACTATCAGAAGAGGCAGTGGGTGAGAATTCCTCAAAACCGATTAAAGAGGAATGGGAGGAGAACTTGATATAGTGCATATAGAGAATATTTTCGAAGAGTTTTGTTTGAAAGAAATGAGGTAATAGCTATTGGGACATGGGGACAAGCAAGTTTTTGATTGTTTGTTTCTTTTTAGGTATTAGAGCATGCTTATATGCTGATAGGAATGATCTAGGAGGGAGACCAGTGGAACAAGAGAGAGTGGGGACAGTTGCATGCCATGTGCTATGTCTTTTAGCGGCTAACAATGGCTGGGATCCAGTGGCAAGAACAAGATGAACATTTCTTCATGACCATCTCCAAATCCCTATTTGCCTTTAAATAATTAATGACGAAAGTATATCTGCTGTAAGAATACTGTTTCTTAGCAGAGAAGTAGTTTAAATGGTATGATTCTTACTATCTTTTATTTGCTCTAGTTTTAATAACATATTTAATAGCAACATCTCTCTCATGCCCTCACTCTGGTGATCACCTAACCCCCCAACCCCGACAGACTTCTTCAGTATGGAGGCACTTAGGACATCTCGGGATGTCTTTAGTGGTAGTATTTGAACTACAGAGTCGTTAAGACGGGCAACTTGGGAGACTGATAGCTGAGATTTGAATCACATTTTCTTCACTTATTGGGTGTGGAATTTTGGGCAGATTATGTAATCCTTCTGAGTCTCAGTTTCCTCACTGGTAAAATGTGGTGGGATGGTATATTAGTATCTATTCTATGGGGTTATTGTGAGTATTGAATGAGATAATAAATATATGTTCCTAGAGCAGTGCCTAACACATAGAAAATAGTCCATAAATGCTTCTTGCAGCAATCTCTGGTTCTGGAAAAACCTATTGGAAGTAGAAGAGTAGTTCTTACATTGAATGTACATTAGAGCCCCATTGGGGCTTTTCAAAAATACCGATACATGGGTACTCTCCTTTGAAATTCTAGTTTAATTGGTTTAGGTCAGATCCAAACACTTCAGTTTTCCTAATTTGCAACCAGGGTTGCAGTGGTCCAGGAAGGTTATTCATTTAGTTATTCAGTATATTCCTGCCCCCAAGAATCTTTGTATTAGTCTTACATTTGCCAAGACCACGTTTACAAAGGTGCTTTTGATTGAGCCTTTAAACCTTGGCTCATATTTTTATCCTGGATGACTTGGAAATGTCTGTGATGGTAATGATGTTTTTCTCTTCAGACCGCTCTCTGATGGTAATGATGTTTATCCCTCCAGACTTCCACTCAGCTAGAAGTGTACCATTCTTGCTTCCCATGTCATATCTGGTCATCTGTATTCTGCTGTATGATTCTCTTTCATGGAACTTGTAGTCTAATAAAAATTGCACAAATCACACCAAATGAATTGTGTGGTATGCCCCAAATAAAATGGAGTATTCATTGTTGCACATTTGCTTTTTTCATTTGACTTAAAATATACAGCCTTTGGGACAGTTGTTATCACATTAACTCTACTATGGCAAAGAAAGCTAATTTAGTAGAGAAATTGGCTGGAGTGTCTCATCTAATAGAAATAAGCATGAAACCACTTTGGTGTCTCTTCTTCTCAAGGACTGCTGTTTTTCCATAAAATGTGTAAGTCCACAGTTTGATACTGAAGCCCCTATAATTCATGCAGCTGTGACTTTTTCGTTTTAAATATTACTTTCCTATAAATTAATAGTCCTGAGAAATGTGAGGCCATTTAAAAATCACAGCATGCAAATGAAATTTTGGAATAAACTTTTGGCATAGCTAGTAAAGGGGCCAGGTGAGTAAACAGGTTGCCTATAATGAAGTGTTGCCAATGCTAGGGTAAGAATAAGGGTTGGTTTGTGTGCAACCAGGTAGCAGGGCAGTGACTGGGGCTTGACTGGCAGCCTGCCAGAAAGAGGCGGCGTCTACAGTGAGAGCTGCAGGATGAGGAGGCGTAGCCAGATGCAAAGGGAAGGAAAGAGGCGAACATCATGCTTTGGGCTAAGGGGAAGAGCATATGGGGGTCAGAAAACAGTGTGGTCAAAGGGAAGTTTGACCATACCTGTGTATGCCTGTCTTGCATAATTATGAATAGCCCCTTTTTACTCAGAAAAATGAACTGCTTTAGACCATGAGTTATGTATCTAGTCTCTCTACCCATGGGTGAAATGGAAACTTGTACAAAGGAATGATACAAGAAAATGTATGGGCGTTTGATTCATTAGTTGCTCTTCTTTCAGATGGCCCCTCATTCACACCTTGCTAATTACTCCATTTAGAAATAGTAGGTTATACTTAATACACTACTGTACTGTAACTGCTGGTATCTTGTTCCTCTGGGAGAAACCTTCTTTGTCTTGTTTTTCTTTTTCATGAGATTCAGTCGCATTTTAGGATATGTGATGATGTTTGCTGCTTATTACATTTCTCTCATCTTTTTATGTGGCCAGAACTAGGTCCCCAAATGCTGCTGGCAGAATTATTGAGTGCAGTGATATCCACTTAGCAACCCCAGAGTCACAGTTTGTCGCCAATTCTCACCTAGTTAATTCTCTGTCCTTGTTGATGCCAAGTTCCTACTCCACCACTTATGGTCAGTGAATTTTAATCTGTTCTTCATTTTACTGCAGACGGACTGAAATCTTAGGAACACTACCTATTTGCTTAATACGTTAGTCTATGGAATGTGGCTGCTGCTGCTAATAGCATCTCCAACAAATTATAATTGATTTTTTTTGTTCTTCAGCAAGTGGTGAAGAAATCTGGTATTCACCTTGTCAAAATGCAATCCATTTTCATGTATTCATTGTAAATTAAAAATATTAAGGGCCAGGTCCAGTATTTATCAATAGTGAGCTTAGCTTTTAAAAGAATCGCATTTTGAAGTTTGCCTTATTTATTGAATCATTTCCTATTCACTATATGGTAAGGAAAATCTTCCATTTGAATTTAAATGAGGAAGTAATTCCATGGGATCAGTGAGTTGGTTCATGGCTTTGTACCAAATGCCAGATCACTCAGAGTACAATCAAAGCTGTGCTAATTTGGAACAGTTTTATTTTATGATAACAACTGGAAATGTAAAGAAATAATTAGAGTTATACTTTCTATCTTTGGCTTAATATTCTGTAATTAGATGTCAATACCTATGGTCACGAGGCCTAATGTAGGGAACTCTAATTTCTGAGTGGATTTTATACAGAATATTTTATCCCGAGAGTCTTGTTTACAGCCTTTCTGAGTGTTAGTATCTCCTTTGCTTAATTACTTTCTTTGACTTTTAGTCTCCTTGCTTGTAGCAGATATGCAAGATGTTTGAAACTTAATCTCCAGGCTTTTTACTGACTTTATAGAAAGGGTTTGAAAGATCACTTTTCTGCCTCAGTTAGTAATTTGTATCCATTTAAGAAGGGAGTCTAGAGTGGGTTGTGGAGAGATGCTGAATCGGGGGTATGTTAGTGGGAACTAAGCAGATTTGCCACCTATCCTAGTTAGATTTCCCCAAGAGGAAGACGACTCTTCTCTGTAAAATGGGAACAATAATAGTACTAACCCCACAAGGTGATTGTGAGGTCTAAGTGTTAATTCGTGTAAAGTGTTTAGAATATTGTCTGGTACATAGCAAGTGCTGGAATGTTAATTGTTGGTTTGGTATAATTTTGTTTAAGAGAATCTTCAGGACATCAGACTTTCTCAAGAGAACTGTCCATGTTTGTGAAATATGATTTGCTTAATATTCAGAGGTAGTAGGGGGAAGCCAGAGGTGGGAGGAAACCTGGCTTTGACCAAATTTGATTGACAGCTCCTGGTTGCTGAGAGACTAGCAACAGTGGGACTTAGCAGATCTGCTTTGGCACAGTGGAAGGAGCTAGCGCGGGAGGAATCTCGAAACTACCCTAGACTTGCAGAGGGAAAAAAGCACCCAGGAAGTATCCAGAGCTCTAAAAATAAGGAGCTTACTGGATATAGTGAGACTGCAGCATCCTTAGTACATGTTCCTTTTTCTAAATCTCAGTCTAGTGCCTGTATAAGAATTCAGTTAGAGGAAAACTGTAAAATCAGCATGAGAATTTCCTTCTCCTCCAGCATCTACCACATCTCAGGCTTAGTTTTCAGGGAAGCTGGTCTTAAAGAGATAGAAGGGTGATCTTCTCAACCTCTAGGTGGATGTGCTCTGGGGCGGGGATGCTGGTTGAAGACTCAGCAATCTCGAAATGTGCCATAGCTTCTACAGAGTGGGCGCTCCTGGTGGAGAAGGGGGTGTACCCTATGCGTATTTATTTAAAATGAGAAGAGATCAGTGGGTGTAGTGAAAAGTACCAGTTTCCACACAGCTCCTTTTCTTTGCAACACTGCATGGGTAAAACACGTCTGAGGCTATTTGAGGATGGTTGCTGTGGGAGGAAGCAGGTGAGGATCACATACAAAGGACTGTAGAGTGTTGCAACCCAGTTGACATTGTCCCTCCTGGGCTCAGCAGCAGTGGGAGAGGTAGGGAGCAAATACCAGGAAAGCAGGGTAGAACTAAGGCTGCCTGGCTTTGGGCTGGGAAGTTGAACAGGTGAGGAGGGTCTGAACTTGAAGCTACTGGCTAAAGAAGGTGTTTGAAGTGCTGCTTGCAGTGCCTGCACTGGAAAAAAGGAAACTGTTGAGGGCCTGGAGAGCTTGCAAGAGCCAAGAGGCACTGTTTCTGGAATGAGAGAGCAAGAAGTACAGTGGGGGTGGGGGTGTGGAGGAAGGAGTTTTGCTTTTGGGCTGGGTTACTGGGTGTCGGCATTTGAAAGGTGACATTTGAGGTAAGCCTTGAATGAAGAATAGGTTTGCCAGGAAAAAATGGGCAAAGGCCAAGTCTGAGGATGAAGCTTATCTCCTTAGTGTGAAGTTGAATGTCTGTCTGGCATTCAGGTAGTAGGAAGAAATGACAACAGGTGAGCCTGGGAAGCCAGGTGACTGCTGGGATGTGCCGGGTTTTCTAATGCCTTGCTCAAATTTGGTTGTTTACACTGCAGAATGGGGTGAGTTCCAGCAAAGGTGTGGCAATTAACCTTTTGCACTGCCTGGTTATAATTTTTGTGAGGCCATTATGAAAAGTGACAGTCCTGTGCGTCTTCATCTTATTCAAAGGAAGTATAGGAGCAAATACGCCAAGGTCAAATATAAATGGCTCTTGGAGTTACTGTGATTTTTGGATTAGTCATAGCTCTTGCAGACTCTTCTCCGGTGGTACAAATAACCACTCCTTCATTGTGTATGGGTCTCAGTTTTAAGAAACATATAATTAAAATATTTTAATTTTTAATACAATCATACTAATTTGCAATAATTTACCAACTCCTAATCGTTGATTTACTTTTCTCTTAGGTGAATTGATTCCTTCCCGAGTTTATTATAAATCAGGATTGTGGAAGCCATTTAATTATGTTACTTGGTGAACACGAACTGTATTATATTTTGGATAAAGTGTACCACTTGACATGAAAGTTTGGCTGGGGAATTTCTCAGAAAAACTTTTTAATTGAAGGCATAAAGAAAAATATTAAGCAAGAAATTTTCTTTTCCTTGAGGATGCCGGGCAGTGTATCTCACTAGAACTATTTTGCACTGACATCCCTATAAGAACAAACACAGAGTAAGTTCCCAAGAAGATGAAGGGCTGTGATTAGGCGGTCGACTAGAGAAAGTAAGCATGATTTTTATTTTTATTTTTTTGCCCTTTTGTAACTCAAAAGGTGAGATAAGGACGTTACCTGAAAGTTTTCAAACAAACTAAAAACATTACTCAGATATTATAGTTTGCCTGGGACAATCTCTATTTACACTTACCTCAACCTAATTATTAATCACGCCCTTTCGCTCTGAAGTGTCCCAATTTGGAAAGATAAATCATTTTGTCACTTTACCCTTCTATAGGCCTACCTCCTTGACACAACCATTTTTACACTGGTGTTGTATTTTAATATTTTACCATGCATTAGTTTTTTCTTATATGGTTGCTGTGATTGTGTGTGTGTGCCATTTCATAGTCTTGTTCACTTGATCTGTTATAAGCATTTTCTACTTTGCACAGTTTTTGTGTTTTTTTAAATTGCTGCTGTGTCAGTTGAAAATGCATTTAGGTAAAACCCAACTAATAGTATCTTAACCAATAAGAAGTTTGTCTATTTCTATTTCACTTGGCAAGGGCTGGTGCAGTTGCTCTAGGACATTATCGAGGATGGAGACCTCGTCTTCCCATTCTTTCGTTCTTTGGGGCCTGTCTTTTATCCTCCTGCTGTGTTTCCAGCATCACATTTGTGTTCCAGTGTGAAGAGGGTACAAGAGTGAAGGGTAAAAGGGAACCTACCAGCTAAGTCTGTCCCTTGGCAGAAATCTTTCCCTAAGACCTATCTAGCAACTTCTCTGAATGTTTTCTTGGTCGGAACTGACTCCCATGTTTACCCTAAGCTGCAAGAGTATCTGGGAAAATTTCCAATTCTGCATTGGAGGATGACCAGGAAGAAGGGGCTGTTAATGGCTTTTTGGTAGCCAGTCCACAAAGTCTGCCACAGCCATAAAATACGGTTTTGCCTTAATGTGGGAATATGGTTTTGGAGAGAATAATTTTCCTTCAAGAATTAACCACTCCCATACCACTACAAAACTCTATAACATCCATGACTGAGCAACAGTGATGAGAGGTTAAATTAAGCTCTTTCAAGTGAGGTGCAGTGATCTTACACAAAGTCCAAGTTAATTTTTTTCCTGATGTAATTGTGAAAATAAAACCAACTAATTCACTCACTCTTTAAAGAGTGTGTTTCATTATCCTAGATTGTGGTGAGCCCGACCAACTTTAGAAGATCATTAAAAATGTGAAAAAAATGCTGTTTAATTTTTAAAAGCATCTTGTAATGTCAGTGTCTTACATTGGCAAACTATAAGTTCTCCCATTTTTAGCTCAGAAACCCACCAATGATGTGCATGAATATTTTAACTTGTTCAAATCCTTCTAAGTGTCTTAATTTTGTTTGATTTAAACATGTAGTGTATTTTATTTAATATCTACTGCTGCTGTGAATCCAAACCATGTTCAGTAAATTTTGGATACAAATAATGAAATATAATGGATTTACACACAGACATATGTAGGTTTTAGCTCACCATGTTTACCCAGATCATGTGTGCATATATGCATAACCTTCCTCGCCCCGAAGAAAAACTGCCGCTAACTATTGACACCTGGGAAGCATCATCTTTTCATCAGTTAAAAGCTTTATTAAGTGAAATGTCCTTCCTTTTTCCCTCCCTTTCCTTTTATCCCATAGTCAATTTTTATTCTCTCCCATCCCCCACAGGCAATCATTTTAATGTACATCTTTTTATTTGAATGAGTTATTGCACAACCAGTATTGTTTCATTTGAATGTATTTTCGTTTTCTATCTTATATTGCTTATATTATTTGCATTTTAAAAAGGTATATATCCCCATGGATTTTGGAAGAAATCAGGAGAGAGAAAAGATACATAGTATCTTAAATTACACATTACGTAAATCACCATGTTTCTCAGGCCCCTTTTATATTGGCCTGTGTGCATACAGTTCTTGTCTCTTTCTGCCGCCTGTGATGCATCCACTGCAGTTTGCTAACCACTTTCACATTGATGGGTTGCTTTTAACTTCTGGCCACCACAAAGAGTGCTCCAGTGAACATTTCTGTCCTTGTTGCCTTCTGGACCCGAGTGAGGAATTCTATGGGATTTATACCCAGGGGCAGGGCTGTTAAGTCATAGAATAATTATATACAGTACATCATTTTATAATACTTAATGCCTGATTGATCTCTCTAGTGGCCTATCAGGTACATATCCCCCAGCCCTTATATGAGGGGTTCCCTGTCCCCCACATCCCTGTCAGCCCTTGGTATCTTTCAGCTTCCTGATATCTGCTGATCTGATTGGTATAGAGTAGTAACTTTTTGTTTTAATTAGCGTTTCTCTAATTACCACTGTTTGAGCATGTCATCAAGTGCATATTATTTTGTGTGTGTGAGTGTTTTTCTCTTCAGTACATTGCCTTTCATATCCTTTGGCCATTTTTTTTTAACTGGAATTTTTTTGGTTGATCTGTAGGGGTTTCTTGGGTATTGTAAAATTTAATTTTTTGTCAGTTTTATACATTTAAATTATCTGCTTACACTTTCTCAGCTGCTTATTAATTAACTTTGTCCATAGTGGTCTTCTTTAGATAGAAATTCTAAAGTTTCGTGTTATTATAGTCATCAGTTTTATTGTTTTTTTGCGGATTCTTAGCCAATTACCTGCCTCCTTTCTTCTTTTGTTGTTAGATGTTCTAAAAGTATTTATTGTATCTTAATTTTGAAGAAGCATGATTTTTACTTACCATCTTATGAAGTTACCATCCCTTTCTGAAACATAACTTGCTATATATTTATCTATTGGAACTACAATACGCTAGTTTTTTTTTTTTTTTTTTTTTTTGAGACAGAGTCTTGCTCTGTCACCCAGGCTGGAGTGACGTGGCGCGATCGCAGCTCACTGCAACTTCCACCTCCTGAGTAGCTGGGATCACAGGCACGTGCTGCCACACCCTGCTAATTTTTTGTATTTTTAATAGAGACGAGGTTTCACCATGTTGGCCAGGCTGGTCTCAGACTCCTGACCTCTGCCTGCCTCGGCCTCCCGGAGTGCTGGGATTATGGGCGTGAGCCACTGCACCTTGCCTAGGCTAGATTTTTTTTGAAAGATCTCTAGATGGAGTAGCTAAAACTTAATAGAAATGGAAAGTTTTAATTTCCTTCATGGCTTTTGAGCCTTCATCTTTCATTAGCGTAACAAAGTGGTCATCTACATGAAACTATACCTTGTATTTTTATGTTAGTTAAAAATTTAAAAACAGCATTATATAATGTAAGGCTCTCAGGATTACATAAAGTCTGAAAAAGTAATGAGTTGGAAAAGTCTATTCAACTTTGTTTCTCCAGAAGAGAACTTAGATACATAATGCGAAAGTTAAAACTTGACAAAAATGTAGCTAATCATTGGGTCATACAACCTGATCTTCCCTTAAAAATAGGAATGGTTATACTGCCTTGGAATTTTGAGAATATAAACTTAGGAAGGATGACTTGGTAATTAAATGCTTTATTGACCTATGCTGGAATAAAGTGTGATGACTAAGTTTTTTGGGGGAGGAAAAAGGTAGTAAGGCATGAGAGAGTAACTTTCTTTTTTTTTTTTTTTTTTTTTTTTTTTTTTTTTGAGACGGAGTCTCGCTCTGTCGCCCAGGCTGGAGTGCAGTGGCGCGATCTCGGCTCACTGCAAGCTCCGCCTCCCGGGTTCACGCCATTCTCCTGCCTCAGCCTCCCGAGTAGCTGGGACTACAGGCGCCCGCTACCACGCCCGGCTAATTTTTTGTATTTTTAGTAGAGACGGGGTTTCACCGTGTTAGCCAGGATGGTCTCGATCTCCTGACCTCGTGATCCGCCCGCCTCGGCCTCCCAAAGTGCTGGGATTACAGGCGTGAGCCACCGCGCCCGGCCACTTTCTTTTAAATATATCCAGAGGCCAACCACCTGCTGTTTGCTGTAAGAGGGTTTCTGGACCCTCGTGGGCAAAGACCACTTAGCTATTCAAAGAAAAAAGCACAAGGATACATGACTACTACTTGGAGTTCTGTATCCATTACGAAGGAAAAATACTACATTTCTTGTTTGTTTTTGTGTTCTTGTTAAAGAGACTGATAAGATGATTGGAAACGGTGGGAACAAGCCTTGGTAAGAGAGATTAGAAACATAAGACAAGTGAAAAGATTAGACGAATAGCACCTTTCAGTCTACATGAGTTCAGAGTCTCTCTTTTGGATGAATTGCATCCCAGTGTCCTGAGAAAACCTGTAGATGGAATCGCTGAGCTTACAACTGACCCATCTTTCAGAATTCCTGGGGAGTGAGAACAGTGCCCGAAGTGGAGATAGTCACTTCTCGTTTTCAAAAGGGGTAGGGGTGGATTCTGCTGTGTTGCTATGGACCCTGGGCAGAATTCTAGATTGATTAATCAATAGATTCGTAGGCTGTTGTCAGAGTCCTTGGTTGCAAACAACAGAAACCAAATCTGAATAACTTAAGTACAAATGAATATTTTTAGAAGGATATTGGATAACTTGATGGAAAAACTAGAGAGCCACTCTCAGAAAATGGCAGGCACCAGGAGAGGCCAGGCAGCTAAGAACACAGCCAGCCTGTGCTGAGGGTATGGAGACATTAGAAGGCTGCCACATTGTCCCTGCTATAGGACAGTCACTGCTGCTTGCTGGACCGTTGACTCTGCCTGCCGTATGCATTCTGAACTGCCCTCGCCTTCTGTGCCATGCACTCCAAACGCAGTCCTACATAGGCACACCTATTTGCTGAGCCTGGGTAAATTGTCTGTGCTGTAGCTGCCTGTGTTCTGTGAGACTATACATGTGTTTAGCTTCCTTTTTACCTTCCTTAGTAGAAGCTGGAGTTCCCTCATCCCCACTAGGTCTCTCTCATTGGCAGAACCCTCAAACATAGGAAGGGTGTTCAGAAACTGGACATCCAAAAGGAACGGCAAACCTTCACTGCAGTAGTCCAGAAGAAGGGAAAGAGATTGCCACTGGAAACCAATGTGGTTAATGATGAACCATTCATATCAGAGGAAATTCATCCTTTTTGATAGGATTTCTCAGGAAATGGTTGTGCTGAATTTTAGAAAGGCCTTTCCTGAACTCCCCCACAAGTCTCATGTCTCAAGTCTCATGTACAAGTCATAACTGATTGAGCATCTGAATCCAAAGAATGTTGGGTAATGTGAGTGATGCCTGGAGGCATCTCCAGGGAGTGATCCTGGGCTCCTTAATGACTTGGCCAAGAACATCATGGGGAGGCTCATCAAATCTGCTTTTGAAGTTAAGCTGGAAGGGCCAGGGAGTGCATTGACGAAGAGAATTAGGATCCAAAAAGATCCCTGTGAACTGGAACAAAGAGCTGAATCTAACAGAATGAAATTTAATAGGGAATAAATATTACATCTTGTTCTGATGTTCAGGACACCAGCTGCGTCTACGTGATGAATAAAGAAGGAGCCACTTTACAGCATCACATGTGAAAAATGCCTTCAACATTTTAGTTGAATGGAAGTATATGAGTCAAAAGTCAAAAAAAATCTTTTTAAAAACAAAAAACTCCTAGGGTGATCTTACAGTGTGTTAGTGGGAATCACGTGTGTCCATCACAGGGTAGAGATTTGCCTTATTTTGTGTGGCTTAGTTGACACATGAAATCTTCGTTGATTTTTGGACACACTCAAAAATGCTTTTTTGGGCAGAGAGTGACCAAAATGCAAGTGGATATAAAAGTTTGGCATGTGCAGGGCAATTAAAACAGTGAGTTGTTACCCTTGAGACTGGGAGACACATTAGCTATCTACAAATACAGGCAAGTGTCTGGAAGGAAGCTCAGGTGGTGTGACCGTGGAGGGGAAGAGCTAGACCAGTGGATGTCAGTTGCAAAGAGGGAGGTTTACAATAGCATACACTGACTGTGCCTTGATGGAAAGTAGTAACTTGCACATCACTTGTGACCACTACTTGGGGCCAACTAGGCTCTTGGGGGATATTCAAATATTTAATGAGCATATTTGCCCATGTTACTTTCACAGGTCTTAAGTCTCCCTGAATGTTGAACTTCCCCAAGACTCTTTTCCTCACAAGGCTATTGAAAATTTTAATATCTTCATGGGGTTAGTGAAAGACTCAGAATAGCTTTCATACCTGGGAATACGAATTCATCATAAAGCTGGAAGAGAAAGTCTTAATAGAGAGCAACATGAGACAGTAAATATTTGATTTGAAAAGATGGGATCATAAACCAATCAGCGGAGCACTTGCTGAGAATGAAGTTTTTTCTTAATTGGCGCCAGGCTGCCATAACACAAGTGGCCGCTCTGTAGGAGCTTGTAGTTTTCACGTTAAAGGCATTTTATTTTAAACATATTTTCATCCTAAGATGTCAGTATGTAGAATTGCCTGACTGATCAAGGAAATTCTAAAGGTAATTGCTATGGGAGTTTAACTTGCCAGAGACCTAGAAAAGTCTCTTTCATACTTTAAAAGATATAAACAAGTTGCAAAATAATGGTTCTGTCAAGAAAATCACACATTGATTCATCATCCAGTATTGGGAGTTGGGCTAAAGGGTTTATAAAACATCTCCTTTTTGAAGGTCATCTGGTGGAGGGGTGGCTTTAGGATTTTGTAGATTTGCAGCCTGCATGATCACCTTTCTCAATAGACATTTATTGAGTGCCTCCTGCAACCGTTATTGCAACTGAGGAAAATTTTGGCACAAATACTTGGAATGGAAGTTAAAAGTTTTAAAAGTGGTATTTTCAAGGTTTTTGGCTTTTACAGTGCAAACAAGTACATGTATCTTCTCTAGCAATAGTATTTATTGAGAGAGATTAGCATAAAAGTAGTTAGCTTGCAGCACGATTAGAAAATTATAGCCTTGTAAAGGATCCCCAAGTTACAATGGCAATCACCAGAAACTACATTGCAAAGTCTGTGCTGGTGTCTGGACTAATTTCATTCCTTTGGCATTTCTCCTTCCTGTTCTCTAACCTCTCTTTTAGTTTATTGTTCTGGAGTAATGAAAAACTGTCTGAGGGTAAACACTGCCAGATATCCATTTTGCATTTGCTCAAAGTTTATGCCTTTGTTCGTTTATTCAAAATGTGGTCAGCAACATTTATTGGGCGCCTACTGAGTGTCAGGGTACTAGTGGTGATTTAAAAAAATCCCTCTCTCCTGCATCTCTGAGACTAGTAAGAGAGATAGAAAAGGAAATCTAATGTGTTGTGTCTGCTATGCAAAGGGAGCTTGGGATGCCCAGAGCAGAGATGTGTGTCTGAGGAATGTTCCCAAAGAAGTGATGTTTAAACCATGTCTGGAAAAGTGAGTAGAAATGAGCCAGGCACACTTAAATGGCAGGGTGACTCCAGTAGAGAGATTAGAATAGCATCTGCAGAGGTTTGGAGGAGGAGGTGGTGGGCCTGGAGATGGATTTGGAAAGTGTGAACTTTAGGGCAGGGTTCTTGTAATGTAGCTCTCTATCAGAATCGCCCGATGAACTTGTTGAAAATGCAGATTCACGCATCCCATCCCTCCCCCTCCCCTTAAGATCAGTTTTTCTGGCAGTGGGACCGGGCATATCTGATTGTGAAGTCAGGCAGAGTTTGAGAATCTTCTTCTATAGGAATTGGAAGCATTGAAGAATCTAAAGCTGCAAGTGCTGTGACCAGGTGAGATTTTTAGGAAGATTTTTCTAATGTAATTTGCTGCAACATGGATGAACCTGGAGGACATTATGTTAACTGAAATAAGCCAGGCACAGAAAGACACATACTGCATGATTTCGCTTACTCGTGGAATCTAAAAAAGTTGAACTCATAGAAGCAGAGAGTAGAATGGGAGTTGTCTGGGGCTGGTGGGGGTGTGTATGGCGGGAATGGGGAGAAGTTGGTCAAAGGGTACAAAGTTAGGAAGGATAAGTTCTGAAGATCTATTGTACCACAGTGACTATAGTTAATAATTATACTTAAAAATTGCTAAGTAGATCCTAATTGCTGACCAATAAAAATTGCTAAGTAGATCCTCACACACACAAGTGTGTGAGGCAAGTATGTTCATTAGCTTGAGTTAAGCATTTCATAAGGTGTATACATATCAACTACATTTTTTTTTTTTTTTGAGATGGAGTCTTGTTCTGTCGCCAGGCTGGAGTGCAGTGACACAATCTCGGCTCACTGTAACCTCTGCCTCCCGGGTTCAAGCAATTCTCCTGCCTCAACCTGCCAAGTAGCTGGGACTACCGGTGCACGCCACCACACCCAGCTAATTTTTGTATTTTTAATAGAGACAGGGTTTCACCATGTTGGCCACGATGGTCTCGATCTCTTGATCTCGTGATCTTCCCACCTTGGCCTCCCACAGTGCTGGATTACAGGTGTGAACCACCGCGCCCAGCCCCCAATTTTTTTTTTTTTTTTTTTTTTTTGAGACAGAGGCTCACTCTGTCACCCAGGCTAGAGTGCAGCGGCATGATCTCTGCCCATTGCAACCTCCGCCTCCTGGGTTTAAGCAATTCTCCTGCCTCAGCCTCTCAAGTAGCTGGGATTACTGGCATGCACCACCATACCCTGGTAATTTTTGTATTTTTAATAGAGACAGAGTTTTGCCATGTTGGCCAGGCTGGTCTCAAACTCCTGACCTCAGGTGATCCGCCTGCCTCGGCCTCCTGAAGTCTGGGATTACAGGTGTAAGCCACTGCTGGTAGCCTTAACTACAATTTTTATTTGTCAATTATACCTTAATAAAGCTGGGGAGGGAGATGGTAAGAAAAGATTACTCTGACATGAAGTCAGGTGAAAATGATGTGAGCCTGGAGGCAGAGGGGATATTGAGATAGTTCAGGGGAGAGGTAAGGGCAGGGATTAAAGCTCTAGTGGGGGTTGACAAGGAAAGCAACAAATCTAAATTATGTAGAAGATAGAATTGGCCAGATTTAGTGGTCAATTGCATGTGGTTAAGTGGGGACAACTCCTCAGTTTCTGGTAGAAATCAAAGACACCTTGTGCTCAGAGAGACATTGGGAGCACTGTTGTGGGAGCTGCCCTGTTGGCAGGTATAGGCTGGGAGCAGCTTCTGTGTCAGAGTACTTTGCCCTCTCTCATTTCCTGAGAAAAGAAGATGGTATGTGTATAAACTTTGCTGAAGAGGAGACCTGGTGAGATTTTTCCCTTCTTCATTTGTATACTCTCACCTCTCTTGCTTCCCCACTAAATATCAGTGTATTTGGCAATTTTGAAGTGAACCTGTCACATGGAAATCATCCATAGTTACACCATTCCAATGATTCTAAAGAGGTGGAAGTTGTAGGCTTCTCGGTGAGGGTGTGGGGTTGCAGGCTCTCCAGTTGGGGAGGCACTTACCTCTGTATTCTGAGCATATATGCTTTGCATATGTCCTTCACAGCAGGCACTCAGCCTGCCACGTGCACGACTATTATTTGGCTCTAACCTTGACCACTGCCCCTGGCCTGATGGTGGAATTCATCGTCCTTCAAAGCCCATATTCTGAATTACTGAGCTCAGTGTACACTTTTTTCTTTATGTTACAGTTAATATTACTTACATTATTTTTCTATTACACATAAACTTACAAACTCTCTGCATGTAAATTGGCTCCTTCCATCCCTTTTGGGTAAAGACTGATCGTGAGCAGCTTGAAGAAAAAAGGAGAGCCTTCTATCCTTAGCAGAGAGCCCAGTTTTATTTGTTTGGATTGGGCCTCTGGCCTAAATTTGAAAAGATGCACTTAAACTGGAGGTGAGCTGAGGAAAGGCTGAGAATACACTTTGTTCTGAACTGGGGTCCCTCCTAATTTACTAGTTCCTGGCTCCTTTCATACTGGAAGGATGTGTTAAATTGAGGCAGAGTTCTGTTGACTTTCTTTTTTAGAGGATTCACTCGTTTGTAATCTAATTTATTTGGTTGTCTTAGAAGAAAATAAGGGAAGAGCCACGCAGCAGTTGCTAACCCTGTATCTGTGCTGTCATTCATTGTCTTTCCTGACTCCCTTTGTCCTCCAGGGTACTTCCTAACCTCATTGACAGTCCCCTCTGTGTCTGCTGCCAGTGCCCCTCCTCCCTTAGTAATTAAAGAGGGAATGAGAATGTCAATTCAGCTTCTCACTGAAGGCTGGCGCTAACCACAGATCTTATTTTAGGGCAAGGCCTTTCCCCTCTAGCTTCTTTAAATCCCCTATTAATTCAGATGCTTTATTTACTGAACAAACAAGCTGTGATTTCACAGAGAACAGTGAACAGGGGCTATACTTCTGGGGGAGAGAAAAATAAAGCTCTTTATGCTGTTCTGCTCATGCTGAAGCACGGGAGAGGTTTTTCCCCCTTCTTTGTGGTGTCACCCCCCAAAAAAGGCAAACCCGAGGGAGAAAGAGTAAAGAGTGCAGCAGTGTCCTGGTGGTTTTGATAAAAGTTCTTTTTATGGGCAAGATCTTTCAGGAGGCTCTTCCAGAGGAGGAGTCACCTTGACCTGGAGCAAGCGCACCCGAAGACATGCCACTCGGTCTGAATGCCCAAGGGCTTGGGCCTCCCTGCCACCTGGGCTGGTCATTGACACTCTTCTGGGCACAGTCCTCTGACTTCCCAGTCATGGTGGCACATGCCTTTGGCCACAAGGGGGACCAAGGCAGAGTATGATTCCACTCCAGAAGGTATTAACAATGTGATACCACTCCCAAATCCAGCTTCACATTACCTCTCATACCTGGGCTGTGCATATGCATACCAAAGGTGCTAACTTCACAAGTTTGTGAAGCAAAAATATATCGGGCTATCAGATTTAGTCTCAAAAGCACTTTTCACAGTCACAGTGTTTCAGAGCCAGAAGAGATCCTTAGCATTTCCATTCTCCTTATTTAACAGAAAAAGACCCAGAAATATTAAATGATTTGCCTCAGGCCCTGTAACTTCTCAGCACTTATAAGTCACAAAGTGAATCCAGGTCTCCCAGTACTACTACTAGATTTGCTTCCCCAGCTGCTGGGCAGGGATGACTTGAGTCAGAGTTTGGGCCAGTGTCATCCAGGCCACCTGCATCAGATCACCTGGGGTCCATTGATAATGCAGGTTCCTGGGCCCTACTCCAGAGTGACTGAGTCAGTATCCTGGTGGGGGTGACTCAGCAACCTGCATTTGAAACAGACTTCCCAGGTCCCTGTCACCACACTGGTGTTTGAAAATTGTTGTCAGTAGTCCTCAAACTGAACTTGGGCTCTGCCCTTGTTCAGCTGCAGGCTTCTTCCTGAATGTGCTTCTTTGGCCCTAATTCTTTATATTTGTGCTTCTCATACAAAAAGGCACAGCTTGACTGATGAGAGGGCATTGCAGGAGGATCTGGGTGTTTTGGAAATGAACTATGATGGGGATAGTGCAGTTAGTGTTTACCCACCTGTATCTCTGCTGTCTTCTCTGTCCTCCCAAGCTGCCTCTTCATTAAACAACAAACATTTTTAATTGTCATTGTTTTTCTGCACATCTTTCCTCTAAGGGGCATTGGGCTCCCGTAGGTAGTTTTAGATTCATAAACTCAAGTTGGGCTTATTTAGCGGGTGGGTGACGATGCCTGGAGCATCAGTTAAGGTGACTGGTTACTCCAGAGAAGGCAGGAGGACTGGACAGCCAGACAGTCTATCGTGTGTGTGTGCTAACTGCTTACATGTGTACAAAGGTGTCCAGGCTTTATTTCACATCATAAACACATGTGCTCCCTGACCTACATGAGGGCATCTAGCTTAGACAGGCCTGCCGCCACTCTCTGGGATGAAGCTTCACATAGAAGTTATAAGGCTGCCCCATAGGTCAAGACCAAGAGTAGTCGTGAGTGGCCCCACACCCCAGAAATGGATTAGAGTCCACACCTGGCTTTGAGTGGTTGGTGCGTGAACTGCAGAGGCACTGAGGTTAATATCATCAGCATTTTCATGAATACAAATTGTAGTTTACGTGCCTTCTTGTTGTTATGAATTCTCAAAGAACAATGTGAGGAATCGCCTAGACGTTAAATGTTTTCACACATGAAAGGTGCTGTGTCAGTGCTGCTAACAGTGAATTGCATCAACAGCTGAGCTGAAAATAAAGATGAGTTCAGTTGAATTAGGGCTCTGGAGTCAGATCTGCTTTGAATACTGGGCCTACTGTGTGCCTAGCATTATAACTGGGAAAAGAGGACAGTAGTAGGGACTATCCTTAGAACTGTTATGTTAGATAATGCATAAAAGCATCTACTATAGTGCCTGGCAAAGAGTAAGGAGAGAAGTGAGCATTAGGTATTGTTGCCTTAGAGAATGCCGTTGGTAGCAATCTACTTATCTGAAGAGGTGAAGGGGTAGGGAACAAATAACTTCATAACTAAGCGAAGCAGACCATTTTTTTCCCCCTAAGAAAAAGAGGTCTTGCTATGTTGCCCAGACTGACCTCAAACTCCTGGGCTTATATGATCCTCAGCCTCCTGAGTAGCTGGGACTACAGGCCTATGCCACTGCACCCTGCTTCATCTGGATTTTAATTCCTCAAAGGCCTATCTTTGAGAAGGCTTTTTGTTGTATTGTAGATTGTTCTTTGGCTGTCCTCTTGGCTGGTGGTAATGAGGAACCCTGGATAGAATAAAGGGCAGGCGAAGGGGTGGTGGGGCCTTTGGAGGAAAGGAAGACTCACTGGAGCAGTCCTACACCCAGGGCCTCCCTCCATCAGGAACAAGACCCTGTGTTTTAGTGTTGGGTGTGCAGTCCCTTCTGATTCATCAGCATCTATCTCACTGTCCCAAAGCATAAGCTCCTGTTACTCTGAGGTCTCATCAGCATCATTTTGGCTGCCATGTAAAAATTAAATTCCTTAAACTTCCAATTCTAAATATGGAAGTTAGCCCTCTGACATCACTTAGGTTGAAGCAAGAATACCATTAAGAGCTAACTCTTGGATGCCCCTTTGGAGTTTACTTACTTTGATTTTTATTCTGGTCCATTGGACTGTTAAATGCTTTTTGTGGGCTGGTGACCCTTTGTATTTAAAAGGTACATGTAGTGGTGTTTCCCAGATTAACCTAGCATCTAGCACCTGACCTGATGTAGTAAACATCTGTCTCCATAGTGCTGTTTTTACACGTCCTGTCCTGTCCTCTCTTAGTTGTCTTGCCTTCAAGGCCTTTTCAAGCTAGGATCAAGGTTGATAGTTTACCAAAAGTAAGGTAAGATGAAGATCTCAAAGGTAACTCTATTGTCATGCTGGCATTTCTGGGGCAGATGTCCCTGAGCAGCCGTGCCCACCTAAAAACCACTCTGGATACATACAGATGACCTGCCTTGGGGTTGTTAAGAATTGTGTGCCCCCAGAGGATTACCTGAGACTGGGATTTGATTTGCCCCAGGATAAGTAAGTTAGACTCCTGGGATCCATCCTCCAGCTTGGTTTTCTAGCTCTGAAATAACCAGTAGGCCAAAGGTTGAACATTTATGTTCCCCTTGGTACTATGAGGCAGGCTGACAGATGCTGCAGAGACTGGTATTCCCATCCACCTGGCACCCAAGCATGTTCTTCAGGATGAAAGAAAAGTTGGAGTGGAGGGCAGGGGATTGTGCTGTGAAAGGAGGTATGATGCCTTAGGAATGACAGCGTCAGATCACATGAATCGTGTGTTTTTCACTGTAATCTTTTAGATGTTGGAGAACAAGCTTTGAAACATTAAGTACTAACGTGGCCGTCTATTTTAAAAGACATAGTAGAGTGAGAGGATGTTTAAGGAAGGTTAGTGGGTTGTGTTCCTCACTTCTGATGAAAGCTGGGGCAGTGCTTGCTCTGCAGAGCCTTTTAAAACATCTTTCCATCCAAATAGGGCACAGATCTAAGTGGCCCTCTCCCTGCATGGCAATCCTGGCTAGCCTACCACAGCACTTAAAGGCTGACAATGAAATTAGAGGAAAGGGAAGGAATCTATTGTACAGTTGTTGGAGGGAAAATGTAGTCGCTTCTTTTCTTCCAGCTATACCAGGAGCTTTTTTTTTCTCTTTTCTTTTTTATGTTCTATTCTCAAAGAGTACTAGTTAATAATTCACATGCAGTTACCAATTAAGTAGAAATTTCATTTGAAGCGACAGTAGGTTCAATTAAATGCGTTTGGAAATCGGGTGCCTAAATTGCTCTGGAAGGAGTCTGAATATTTATGTATATATGCATTGTGAATGTGGGTAGTAGGTGCATGTATGTTTTATACATACACATTTGAATAAAAGTCAGGGTTGAAAACCTGCCTAAAGGGCTAATTTCCAGTCACATGTCTAATTAATCACACATGTAAAATGTAACCCTTGCTTTGTGGGCTATAAGCAGAGAGATTTTAATTTTCATCCCAGAGTTCCTGGAAAGAGTAATGCTAGTAATTTTGGGGGGCTTACAATATAAAAGCTGGCGAAAGAGGAAGAGGGGTCACTGTCTCAGTTTAGAAGTGCTGCAGAGAGCCAGCAGTTGATGGTTATTGAGTCAGCACCTGCTGCTCAGCGCTTGTGGGAGGTAAAAGGGTGTGATGCTGACTGCTACAATTCCAGTAAGTTCTTCTGGCATAAGAGCAAGAACAAATGGATATGGGGTTGGGCATGAGTATTTATAAAAAGAATAGCTGGCCAGGTGGGGTGGCTCATGCCTATAACCCCAGCACTTTGGGAGGCCGAGGCAGGCAGATTGCTTGAGCTCAGGAGTTCAAGACCAGCCTGGGCAACATGGCGAAACTCTGTCTCTACATAAAATACAAAAATTAGCTAGGCGCGGTGGTGCACACTTGTAGTCCCAACTACTTGGGGAGGCTGAGGTGGGAGGATCGCTTGAGACTGGGAGGCAGTGGTTGCAGTGAGCTGAGATCACACCACTGCACTCCAGCCTGGGTGACAGAGTGAGACCTTGTCTCAAAACAAAACAAAACAAAACCACACACCCCAAAAACCCCCCAAAACCCCCAAAAAGAATAGCAAAACACACAGTCAAATGAGTTCTTCACAGATAATTTGATGTATTTTAAAGGATCAGAATATAAAAGAGCTGGAAGAAATTCATAGGGATTAACAAAACATTTGCAGAATTGTTTTAATGGAGACAAACACAGTTGACAATTTTGCTTTCTTCCTAGAGAATTTTCTCCTAAAAGAAATCGTTGATAAAATAAGGAAAGAAAAAAAAAATCATTGATCAAACTAGGGAACAAAATTCCCCCACAGAATGGTAGTGATTAAGTAGGTGTTTCATAGAAACAACTAGGTTCACTATAAGTTTGTCCTTTGAGTCGTCTCGGGGAACCATGTTTAGGAGAGAGAGCTTATTAGCACATCCATTGCTATACAAAGAGATGTGCTTTCTACTAAAGTTTGCTTCAGAAGAAAGGGTAATGCTTGAGCATGTCACTTAATGTAGAGGTTAAAAATGTGCACTTTAGAGCAGTGGTCCCCAGTCTTTTTGGTACCAGGAACCGGTTTTGTGGAAGACAGTTTTTCCATAGACTGGGAGGAGGGGTTTGGGGGGATGGTTTCAGGATGAAACTGTTCCACCTCAGATCATTAGGCATTAGTTAGATTCTCAAAAGGAGCACACAACCTATGAGAATTTATTGCCACCACTGATCTGACAGGAGGCGGAGTTCAGACGGTAATGCTTGCTCACCTGTTGCTCACCTCCTGCTGTGGGGCTCACTTCCTAACAGGCCACGGACGGGTCTGTGGCCTGGGTGTTGCGGACCTCTGCTCTAGAGTCACACCACCCAGATTAAAATCTTGGCCCTGACAATATCTTTGTGATATTAGGGTAATATTAACCTCTCTAAGCCTCAGTTTCTTTATCGGTAAATGAGGATAACATTATTCACCTCATAGGTGGCTGTAAGATTAACTGCATTACGTAGAACAGTACCCAGCACAGTAATCTGTTTAACAAATGTTGCCATTAGTAGTTATTGCTATTATTATTATTATTGTATCATTGTGGCTGTGTACACTTCCAAAAGTAGATGAAAAGTTTACAGAAAAGCCTTTCTGAGTAAGCAAACTGGAGTCCTAACAAATTTGCTAATTTTGAGATTTAAAAATGGGATCAAAAAACTGTCATGAAACTAAAGCTATTTTAATAAGACTTAAAGAATTGTTCCTTAACATTACTCAGCCATTCCCCATGAGGACAGGATTTTTCTTCATTAACTCTGCTGTCAGGATGGCATTTAAAAGTAGCACATTTTCTGGTATCAGGATTCCAATTGGATGCTTGGAATTGGATTGCTTCCTCGTTAGCCCATAACCAGCTCTTCCCCTGTGATTTTTTTCTGCCCTCCAACCTAAATTTTATGCTCTTTTAAAAAATTACTTTGTATGTTTCAGTCTCTCCCGGAAGTTGCCCCACCCCACTATCTTGTAAGAGTTTGTGAGCTCAGAGGGTAGGGACTACAGCTTATACATCTTTGGTATCATCAAATACCTAAGTTGGTGCCATGTACATAGAAGACATTTATACAAAATTTAAAAATTAAGAGTATCACCATTGTATGTCAGTATTATTTAGCTAATTAAAAAAATTTATTTCTAGGGGTTTTCAACTTTTGTCATTTGTAAGACTGAAAAGTGTGCAAAGAATGTTCTTAAATTTTTTTTCAGTGAATTAGTGGAAATCCTAATTTCAACTAGTTGTTTGATTTTGTAGCTTTCTTATTTCTAGCAGCTTTTTTTGTTGTTATTTTAGATTCAGCGGGTATGTGCAGAGGTTTGCTACATGGATATATTTCTTAATGGTGAGGTTTGGGTTTCTAGTGAACCCATCACCCGAATAGTGAACATTGTACCCAATACGTAGTTTTTAAACCTTCACCCCCTTCTTTTCCCTCATCCTTATGGGGTCCACACTGTCTGTCATTGCCATCTTTGTCTATGCACACCGATTGTTTAGCTCCCACTTATAAATGAGAACATGCAGTATTTGATTTTCTGTTTCTGAGTTACTTCACTTAGGATAAAGGTCTTTGACTCCATCCATGCTGCTGCAAAGGACATGATTTCATTCATTTTTATGGCTCCATAGTATTCCACGGTATACACGTATTCCACAGTATACATGTATATATGTATACATACATATATGTATATGTATGTATACATAGATGTGTGTGTACATGTGTATATATGTATGTATACGTATATACACGCATATATACACATGTATATGTGTATATATATACATACATATATACACATATATATGTATACATAGATGTGTGTGTGTTTATCTATCTATCTATACGCACCACATTTTCATTATCCAGTCAACTGTTGATGGATACTTTGGTTGAATCCATGGCTTTGCTATTGTGAATAGTGCTGTGATAAACGTAACAGAGCAGGAATCTTTTTGATAAAACAATTCCTTTTCTTTTGAGTAAATACTCAGTAGTGGGATTTCTAGCAGCAATTTTATTTTTAAGGATGAAGTTTACCTTAAAAAATGACTTGATGTTAAGTTCAACTGATGTTTTTGTTTGAAGACGATGTGGCAGTTTTTCAGGTGCACAGGTGTGGCACACAATGTTAGCTCATGATAAAGTCGTTGCATAAGTAGTTGGACTCTCCTTATGTCCAAATCTTATATCCATGAAAATTGTCGAGCATGTTCTCTGTTGGGTAAACCTTTAGCTTGGTTTGAACAGTAATATGGAATAGCCCACTCTCCATCTCTGGTCATGATAGCTTTTAGATTTGGCTTTTTAGCACACTTCCCAGTAGGTTCACAAGTCTCTGCCTTGGAGCATGTTGATGTCAAGTCTATCAAAAGGAATGGCCTATTTTCCAAGACTGCTGTGCCACATTGGTGTCAACTGGGCACATCAGTAAGGATGCCTGCAGTGATTTGACACACCCACTCAAATGGATATGAAGTAACCTTAGGAATGTCCTGGCAGTCATATCTCCTGAAATGCTGTCTGCATCTGATTCAGTCATATCTCCTGAAGTGCTATCTGGAAGTGCTATAATGGTTTCAGACCAAGTTTGGATGAACTGAGCCTTATTAGGCAGGCTAATTTCCACAGTTGCCATTTTGAAGGGCTGAATTCTGCAGAAGTTGAACTAGAGGGGGTGACTGGGACCCTGACCTATGTTGAGAAGAGGTTGCTGTCTCTTTATACCTCTTATTCTGTTTCCTTGGACAAGAAAAGTACCAATCTTTCCAGAGACTCTCTTAGATCATTGGTGAGTAGAGTGCTATCTTTTTCAGTACTTCTGGAATAAGAGGGAAGTATAATTTCTGTATGGTACCAAATTTACTTAGGGAAAAATGATTCCCATTCTAGTTTCAGTGATTTCAGGAGCTGAGAGCTAGGGTGACTTTGTGGACTCTTAGGCAATGGGAGGGGTGGGGAAGACCTTGCTTATACTAAGACTGGCTGCTAAAGCCAATAGGACAGAGCCTATGAGGACCTTCCCATGACAGCCCTAATAGTATGTTGGGACCAGGGATGTAGTTAACTGAAGAGGAACATTATGTGAAATTTAGCTGAAAAGCCCTACATTTACAAGTATGTCTCTACCTCTCCTCATCAGAATAGAACCTCAAAAGGGCTTTTTTCCAAGCTTTTCAATGTTTATTCTATCCTTAGGAAAAAGTTTTAAAAGGATCTGAGGGTCTCTTAGTAACAATGTCTTCAGTGTCAGTAACTGTCTTGCTTAAACAGTTCCTTTTTTTTTTTTTGCAATTTAAGCTTTAGTGAAAATTAAAACAGTGGGTTACTTTGATCTTTAGAAAATTTCTTCATATTTGTGAAGACCATTAATTGGCACTTAGTATTCTTGTCTTCAGGCTATCTAACCTGATGTTGCTTTATCATTCTATCTTCTGAAACATCTTGTGAGCTCTTAGAAGAGAGACCAGGGTGAGGTGCAATCTCTACTGTCCCCTAATCAGAGTTTCTTCAAATCCAGGAAGAGGGGAAGATTTGTCTCCTTGGAGTACTCACTTAAACTGAGCCCTCATCCACAATTTAGTGCTTTTGCCTACTCTTGCCATTCCTGTCTGTTGTTGACTTTTATCATTTTTAGGTGAGCTTTTCCCTTCCCAGGTGTTTCTCTTTCTCTTACTTTACTTTCCTTAGTAAACCTACCAGTGCTCTGTCTTCCCTGTTAAACTTCAGCCCAGTGCCTTATTGTTTATTTGACCTACCTTGATCTGAAATATCCATGTGGCTTTGAAAGTCATTTGGAGTTCTATGCCTGCCCTTGTCCAATGTACGCTGGTTACCTTTTAGAGTTTGTCTGTCCCCAGAGTTGATAAATAACATCTCCAGTGACTATGTAACTTTAGCTCAGCATTTCTGATTAAACCATTTACTGTTTACCCCAACAGTCATTAAAATGTACAGTGCCTGGTAGTGTATTGCACAGTGCTGACCATGTGGAAAGCATAAGGAGTGCGAGAAGGTGATGCCATCTCCAATTATATTTTTTGAGTATCCTACTAAGCCTACTGAGTAGTAGTAACCATAGGTCTTTTAGGCTTTTTTCACATGAATTGGGGACACCTAGACTTGGCCTCCTCTATTGGAAAGCTGCAAGTGTATCATAGGCCATGCTATGGAAACTTTGAACAGCTGGAATCCTTTCAGTTGCATTAATCACCATAAGTAATGATTAATCTGTGTGAGACGATGGAAAAGCTCTGACTTAGGGAAACTCCACTCCTGTTCCCTCACTTACTGGGCATGTGACCTTGGACAAGTCATTAGCTTTTTATATCTCAGTTTTGTCATTCATCAAATAAGAACCACCATACTTGCCTTGTTTGCCACAGAGAATTGTTAATTTGAGGGTCAAATAATGACTGCAGAAGCATTTGAAGAACTTTGGAAACTCTTGTCAGGGTAAGATATTCTGTGTTGCTATTTAGTAAGTATTGTAGGATTCTAAAATCTGGGAAGGGGATTAATTTATATGCTTCTCTTATTTTAGAAACTCCACAACCCTTAATTGAGGAATTGTTGAAGTTTGTTTTCATTGTCCGGGATTAGAAAGGGCTTGCTGTATTTTTCTTCTAGTTATTGCTTCCCAGCCATGAGCTAAAATTTCAAATGCCACTGGCTAGCAGTTTTTGGAAGATTTTCAACTCCCTTTTCTTCAAATACAAGAATGTTCTGAATGACCCTATGTTCCTTTCTCTTCCCTTGATTACGGTCACTTCATCCAAGCAATTTTAGCCTTTCTTCAGATACTTGTTTGTAGTTCTGAGAGAAGAAAACACCGTCATTTAAAGAACTTCTTATCTAGCACTGTTGAAAAATTGAGGAGGTGATTTGAAAAATTGAGGGGGTGATTTTTAAGAGAGCCAGAGCAATGGAGGTTTTGGTGAAGGTGTCATCTGTACTTTGATAACCTCATTCCTGTTCTTCCGGAATATGAAGGTGTTCACTGGTGGTTCTGCTGATCACGCCTTTACAGGGGTGGCTACTCTTTCTCCAGCAATAGGTGTCCCATGGGGCATCTTGAAGTAGAATGTTGATAGTTGCGTTCAATTTTAGACTGGTAAATAAGAATTGGGCATTTGAATTTCAATATACTCACTGTGTAACTGTTATTGAGTATACTTTAAGTGACCTATAATACTGCTTCATTTAACTTTATCGTCCTAATAACTCTCTTAGAGTGACAATAACTTAGGTTAGCCACTTGCCTAGGGTTCTGAAACCAAGTAAATGGTGGAGCTGGAATTGCTGTTGTTGTCAGTCGTTAGACTAGATAGGCTTTCTTCTTCCTACAAATTTTATATACTAAAAAATTTTGAAAAAAGACATTTTTCTTTGGGAAAAATAGGGAATGTCAGATCCCTTTGGAGAAGGTTTATTAAGAATTCAGTATCTTTTCAGTACCTATTGGTTATGATAGCTTAATTTTAAATTACTACTTTTTCAAGTGTCTTAACTCCCCTAGGGTTTTTGCCAACGCCAAAGAAATATCTCACATTAATGCCATTTTTTGATGTGCAAAGACTAAATTGAGTAAAAAACTTTTCAGAGTAGATGGATTACAGTAAATAAAACGGCTACATAAAAAATGAACTTGGTGTCTTAGTCCATTCAGGTTCCTATAACAGAATACTATAGACTGGGTGACTTATAAACAACAGAAAATGTATTTTGCACAATTCTGGAACTTGGGAAGTTCAAGGTTAAGGTGCCAGCAGATTCATCGTCTCGTTAGGGCCCATGTTCTGGTTCATGGATGGCTGACTTCTTGCTGTGTCTTCACTTGGTGGAAGGGCAGGCAAGGGACCTCCCTGAGATAGCTTTTATAAGGGCATTAATCCTATTATGAGGGGATCCGCTTTCATGACCCAATCACCCCCTCCACAAAGCCCTGCCTCCTAATACTATCGCATTGGGGGTTAGGATTTCAATATGAATTTTGGCGGAACACAGACATTCAGTCTATTGTTCTTAGTAATGGCCATCTCTTCATTCTCTATGGTAATGATTGTGAGTGTCCTAGGCTAAGAGTTTATTAAGAATGTACAGTGAATGCTGCACAATTTTATTTTGATTCTCCCCAGGGCAAGAATTTTACATATGTAGGTGTAAAAATTACAGGAACCCAAGGACATATATAAAATGTCTCTAGTGAAAGTCATCTTTTGTTTTTGTGTAGCTGCAAAAGATGCTACAGGTTACACTGCACTCTCAGGTATATTATATAAAGTATGCTTCTTGCGTTTTTGCACTCTCTCTCGCACTCTCACTCATGTGCTCTGTCTCTCGCTCGCTTGCTCTCTCTCGACCTCTTAGGTGTTCAATCGCATGGTAAGAGAAGCATCCCAAGAGTTGTAAGAACATTTAACCTCAGTTCTAACTTCACTGGGCCTGAGACTTGAGCATGCTTATTCTTTTCGTTGCTTTTCTGTATCCCCTGTCTCCCTATATAAGCTCTTTTGTGCTCATATTTTGTTTTTTGTTCAAATTCACCTCTCTTTTGATGAGTCTCTCCTCTCTTGCTCTCTTTTTTTTTTTTTACTTTATTGTAGGGCTGTCCTGAGTCACATAGGCTAGACCCAGCTAGGGGAATAGCCCATGTACATCTTCCATCCCTGGGAGATGAACCAGGGCTATTCCGCAAGCTGGGCTTCCATCCTTTGAATATTAGAGGCAATAGGTGTTCCACCATCAGAACACTTAAGCTAGTCTGTTACTTCCGCAGTGGACTCATTAAATCATTTTGCTAGGGGTCCTAATATATAAAACAACCAACTTGTTTGCATATCATTTATCGCCTTTTGATTCCCTTACCGTTCTGCAATCATCCCATTGTGAGGGCTCTGGTCAGGGCCTGCTTTCTAGCTCATTGCTGACTTTCTTGCTATGTCCTCACTTGGTGGAAGGAGCAAGGGAGTATATACATACTCAAAGTATATATATACTTCAAGGTATTCCAGTGTGCTTTGAAGTAGGTTGGTGGTAGCTGTCAGCCAGCTAAGAAGAAAAGAGAAGGAGTGTGCTTACACAGTCATCTGTCCATTGAATAATGAAATCTATTGCTCAAAAAAATATATTTCTCTGATTTTAAAGTTTGTATTTTTTTTTTTTTTTTTTTTTTTTTGCTTCACTAACATGCTTCCAGGTGAACTGTAACAATGAATATCCACAATAGTACAAAGGTTACAAAATTTTACAAGATAGTTTTTAGGGATCAGCAGGTCTCTTGCTCTATTTAATATGTTATTGGGACTGAAAATGTGAAAGTGTGAATTTAGCAGCCAATCCCCCGGGAAGTAATGTTTCTTCTCATGCTTTGCCTTGCTTTCAACAAGTCATTAAAGATCAGTGTTGTAATCACATGAATTATAAATGTTTTACAAATGTTGACTGTGTTTGATACAGTTTTACAGTTGTAAGGCATCTAAAAAAAATCTAAGAATAAAATATTCCAAAAAGTGTGGAAGTTTTATAGGTACAACAAAAGCTGCAAAGTAAAGACTTTATTATTTATCTTTGTATTCTTTTAATAAGTTAAGCTCTTTTGGGAAAACCATGATTTGGAAATGAAATTGTTGAACTACCAAATGTGTGTTTTGTTTTCACTTCACCACAAGAAAATGAAAGAAATGCATTTGCCACAATTCGCTAACAAGATGAGCAAGATGTGATTTTAGGAAGATTTTTTAAATGCCTACTATTATAAAACACAGTGCTAGATGCTATCAGATGTCTTAAGATTATAAAACAAAGTGCTAGCTGCTATCAAATCTCTTAAGATTATTAAACAGTGCTAGATGCTATCAAATGTCTTAAGATTACAAAACAAAGTGCTAGACGCTATCAAATCTCTTAAGATATGGTCCTCGCTCTCCTAGAATTTTTAATCTAGATTGGGGTGCCTTTAGAGAGCAAAAAAACTGTAAGTGTACAAATGTGGAAAGAGAAACAAGCTAGCAAGTACTTTGGGAGGAGTAGGAAGTTCTTACCCAAAGTTGTAGTGATCACACAAAAAAAGCTTTATACAAGGGGAGGGATTTGCTCCAACACTGAAGTGTGGAAAAGGCTTAGGTAGCTAAGGATAGAATATTTTAGGCAAAGGGAATGGTACATGAACATACTTGAGGGGAAAACTCAAGCTAGATTTAAGTTGGCTAGACTGGAGGCTTACAGAGAAGATTAAGTTCAAATTCATGGTGGCTGGGACTGGTTTTCAAGATGGACTAAGCATCAGAATCGTCAGGGAGCGCATTGAAAGAATAAGTTACACGGGACCCACCCTGGACTTCTTGAATTTGAATTTCTTGGAATAGAGCCTGGAGCTTGGGTGTTTTTTCAAAAGCTCCCCAGCTGAGTCTGAGGCGTGGGGCTGTCTGGGAACCATGACATTGGCATGAGAAGCCAGTAAAAGTGTGCTGAAGGTCCACCCCTTTCAGTGGTTTCTGGCAGCCAACAGTCCCTCTCCCTTAGCTCATATAAGTCAGCTTGGAAGTAGGGAAGGTATTCTCCCTGCTGCTATTGTCACTTCCAAGCTACTGTTCTTTCTCCTTTAAAAATTTGCACTCCTCTAATGATCAGTGATGTTGAGCTTTTTTTTCTTTTTCTCTTTCTTTTTTTTCTTTTTTTGAGCTGGAATCTTGCTCTGTTGACCAGGCCAGAGTGCAGTGGCACGTCTTGGTTCACTGCAACCTCTGCCTCCCGGGTTGAAGTGATTCTCCTGCCTGAGCCTCCTGAGTAGCTGGGACTACAGGCGTGTGCCACCATGCCCTGCTAATTTTTGTATTTTTAGTAGAGATGGGTTTTCGCCATGTTGGCCAGGCTGGTCTTGAACTCCTGATCTCAGGTGATCTGCCCACCTTGGCCTTCCAAAGTGGTGGGATTACAGGTGTGAGCCACCACGCCCAGCCAATCTTGAGCTTTTTCTCACATGCTTTTGGCTGCATAAATGTCTTATATTGAGAAATGTCCTTTGCCCATGTTTAATGCCTTTTTTTCTTGTAAATTTAAGTTCCTTGTAGATTCTGGATATTAGACCTTTGTTAGATGGATAGATGGCAAAAATTTTCTCCCATTCTGTAGCTTGTCTGTTCACTCTGATGATAGTTTCTTTTGCTGTGCAGAAGCTCTTTAGTTTAATTAGGTCCCTTTTTTCAATTTTTGCTTTTGTTGTAATTGCTTTTGACGCTTTTGTCATGAAATCTTTGCCTGTGCCTATGTCCTGAATGGCATTTTCTAGATTTTCTTCTAGTGTTTTTATAGTTTTGCATTTTACATTTAAGTCTGTAATCCATCTTGAGTTAATTGTCTAAGGTGTAAGGAAGGGCTTCAGTTTTAATTTTCTGTATATGGCTAGCCAGTTTTCCCAGCACCATTTTTAAATAGGGAATCCTTTCCCCATTGCTTGTTTTTGTCAGGTTTGCCGAAGATCGGATGGTTGTAGATGTGTGGTCTTGTTTCTGAGACCTCTATTCTGTTCCATTGGTCTATGTGTCTGTTTTTGTACCAGTACTATACTGTTTTGGTTACTGTCGCCTTGTAGTATAGTTTGAAGTTGGGTAGCATGATCCCTCTATCTTTGTTCTTTTTGCTTAGGATTGTCTTGGCTATATGGGCTCTTTTTTGGTTCCATATGAATTTTAAAGTAGTTTTTTTCTAATTATGTGAAGAATGTCAATGGTAGTTTAATGTGAATAGCATTGAATCTGTAAATTACTTTGGGCAGTATGGCCATTTTCATGATACTGATTTTTCCAAACAACAATGAGATACCATCTCATGCTAGTCAGAATGGTGATTTTAAAAAGCGAAGAAACAACAGATGCTGGCAAGGCTGTGGAGAAATAGGAACGCTTTTACATCGTTGGTAGGTATCTAAATTAGTTCAACCATTGTGGAAGACAGTGTGGCAATTCTTCGAAGACCTAGAACCAGAAATATCGTTTGACCCAGCAATCCCATTATTGGTTATATACCCAAAGGAATATAAATCATTCTATTATAAAGATACATGCACACGTATGTTTATTGCAGTACTATTCACAATAGCAAAGACATGGAATCAACCCAAATGCCCATCAATGATAGACTGGATAAAGAAAATGTGGTACATATACACCATGGAATACTATGCAGCCATAAAAAGGAATGAGATCATGTTCTTTGCAGGGACATGGATAGAGGTGGAAGCCATTATCCTCGCAAACTAACACAGGAGCAGAAAACCAAACACTGCACGTTCTCACTTATAAGTGGGAGCTGAACAATGAGAACACATGGGGATATGGAGGGGAAAAACACACACTGGGGCCTGTCGGGGCAGAGGATGGGAGGAGGGAGAGCATCAGGATAAATAGCTAAAGCATGCAGGGCTTAATACTTAGGTGATGGATTGATAGGTGCAGCAAATCACCATGGCACACATTTGCCTATGTAACAAACCTACACGTCTTCAACGTGTATCCCAGAACTTTAAAAAAAAAAAAAAATCTGTGCTCATTGAAGCACTTGTCTTTAGGCTTTAGCACCTCCTATGGGTTTTAGTATCAACCTCCTAGTCACACCCACTCATTCACTGATGTCATTCCTTCCTCCCTCACCTTTCACCCCTTTTCCTGAATACTTCTGTCATTCTCATAACTTGAGCATCAACATGATGGTCAAGTCAACATTCTGACCTCTCTAGTGCTTGGCTTCCTCAGTCCAACTATGTTTTCTTCCCCCAGCTTCAGCTGCACACATGCATTCATGGCCATACTCTATGCTAGCAATTGGTTCTCAAAGTGTGGTGGGTCACCCACTAGATCCTTTCAAGAATCTGCAAGATTAAAATTGTTTTTATAATAATACCGAGATATCATCGGCATTTTTTTTTACTGCATTTACATTTGCACTGATTGGCAAAAGCAATGGTGAGTAAAATTGCTAGCACTCTAGTGTCCAACAACAGTACTAGTAGTTATTGCATCCTTCTATCACTCACTTGCAGTAAATAATGGCACTTTCACTTAATATCCTGATGAAGCAGTAAAAAAAATTCTTAATTTTATTGTATCTTAACCCTTGAGAGTACTTTTAAAAAATATTCTGTGTGATGAAATGGGAAGTATGCATACAGCATTTCTGCACAATGAAATATGGTTGTCTCAAGGAGAAGCACTTGTGCGATCGGTGGACAGACTATGGTTATCAGATGTAGACATTTGGCAGACACTTTCTTGAATGGAAACAAGTCAACTTCTCACTTCAAGGAAAACAACTGTACTTGTTGCCAGTGATTTTAAGTCTTCAAGTGAAAATTAGG
Source organism: Pan troglodytes (assembly GCF_028858775.2). NCBI lineage: Eukaryota > Metazoa > Chordata > Mammalia > Primates > Hominidae > Pan > Pan troglodytes. The sequence continues at coordinate 47,952,868 of NC_072402.2, read as the reverse complement.
GTTTTGGAAAACTTATATCTGCTACCCTGAACTTGAGAGCTTCCCAATATTTAAAGACTTTTTTCATGTGTCTGTTTTTGGAACATCTGTATAACTTAAGGAACCAGTATTTTCCAAGTGACCGATGTACGATGTTTCAAAATTATGCATGGATAAAAGATCCATTCAAAATGCAAGATAGACTAATACATTAATGATAACCATATCAGAAAGTTCATTGATATGGTTTGAAATTTTAATTACAAATAACCTTTAAGAAACTAGTACTTGCTGAGTTTTAGGGTAGTGTTGAAGAATTTCCACAATTATCTGAAAGTCTGTTACAATAGTCCTTACTTTTTGCAACCACATGTGTCTGTGCAAGGGCAAATTTTCTTCAGGCAATTGAACCAAAATAAGATACCACAATAGATTGAGTGCAGAAGCAGATATGAGAATGCAGCTGTCTTTTAAGCTGGACACCCAAGAGATTTGCAAAAAGGTAAAAACAATGGCACTCTTTCACCATTATGCTAACATGTAATAGATTTATTTTTAAATGAATTATTATTTTTTATTGTCTTCTCTGGTGCTTGAATCAGGGCGAACTAATGTTTTTTAAATGTCTGTTTTAATTTCTAATATGGTAAATATCAACAGATATAATCACAAGGATTTATCATAGATATGACACCTAATAACATTTATGAGTACAAAGGGGGCCTGAAACCAAAGTCTTCAGGAACTGCTGCTGTCCTAAGCTAAGTCAACACCCATAAGCTACAGCACGTCCTAACTCGATTCCCAACATTCCATGACCTAACCACCACTTTTTATCCTTCCACTCGTGTGTACTTCATTTCTCCTTGGGAACCTCTGCTTCAGTGGCTCTACCTGTTTCGCTATCCACCACCCATCTCGTGGCCTGGCTTCCCTCCTAACCCACTTTAGAGTATGTAGTCTGGACTCCTGCAAAATCCCTTGCCTCTCCCTCACCTGATGGACTGGGCTTAACACAGCCCTGACTTTGTAAATCCAAGTACCCACACTCTCAGTTCCCGCAGCTGAGTATCTTGGAGACAGCTGAGTAATCAATCTCACTGGTGTAACCTCAGCTCTGCTGTCCCATCTTACTCATTCTCATTCCCTCCTCCTCTTCTTGTCTCAACCCTACTCTCAGCTGTCTTACCCACCCCTTTCCACCCATCCCCACTCCTATCCCTTCCCTTCTTGTCTCAATCCTACTCTCAGCTGTCTTACCCACCCCTTTCCACCCATCCCCACTCCTGTCCCTTCCCTTCTTAGGCTACTGTGTCCCTATCTGTTCCTGGCTGTCCTACCCCCTTGCTGGCTGCTGCTTCTCTATCTCTTTTACAGGTACTTCTTTCTCCGCCCAGTCTATGGAGGTTGGAGTAGTTCAGTGTTTTATTCTTGGCTCTCTCCTCCATCTGGACATTTGCTTTAAGTGATGCAGCTATCCAGCCCTCAACTCTAAATACTGCCTGTAAGCAGTGTCTCCTGTATCTCTGGCTCCAGCACTGATCTCTCACAGGAACTCCATATTTATGATCCATCTGTCTGCCTGGCATCTCCACTTGCATATCTGCTGGGCATCTTAGCATAACAGAGCTTTTGCTTCCCCATCTCATAAATGGCACCACCACATACCCTTAGACCCCCAAGATGTGAATTGTTCTTCATTCCCCTACTGTTCTTCACATCCCCCACACAAGTTCTGTGAGTTCTGTGGCCACTGCCTTTAAACTCTCCCTCCATGGCCATAACCTTCCTGTGGGACACCCCTGTTCTCGCTTGAACTCTTGTACTTCCTTGGTCTCTCTGCTTCCACTTTTACCTCCCTATAGTCCAATCTCTGTTTGTCAGCTTTTATCTTGTTTAAAGTATAAACCAGTTTATATCATTTCTCTGCTTAAAATCTATTGATAGCATCTCAGTACAACTAGGATACTAGTTTACCACCTCCAGGCCCTATGTGATCCAGTCGCCATCTTCCACCCTGACCCTCCCTCCAGCACAATCTCCCCCAGCCACGTTAGTCCTCTGTCTTCCTCACTGGTACCCTGTTCTCATCTCAGAGTCTTTGGGTTTGCTGTTATTTCTTAAATGTTCCCTTCCTTAGATCTTATAGTCACACCATCTTATCATTTAATTCTCAAATGTTATCTTTCTCAGAAGTTTCCTGACCGCCCCAGCAGCACACCCTCCCCCAAGCCCTGGAATTCTTTAGCACATTGCCCTATTTTATTTTTTCTTCAGAGAACTGCAGGCCCTAAGGGGTGGAACTGTTTTTGTTGATGTTCATCCATCTCACTTTGAGCAGAAGTTCCAGAGGGATTTTTTTGTTAGTCGCCAATCCATTAATTCTCTTTGTCTCATGGACCAACCCAAATGCCCATCAGTGATAGACTGGATAAAGAAAATATGGTACATATACATCATGGAATACTATGCAGCCATAAAAAGGAATGAGATCATGTCCTTTGTAGAGTCATGGTTGAAGCTGGAAACCATCAGTCTTAGCAGACTAACACAGGAACAGAAAACCAAACACCACGTGTTCTCACTCATAAGTGGGAGCTGAACAATGAGAACACATGGACACAGGGAGGGGAACAACACACACCAGGGCCTGTTGGTGGGGCGGGGGGCAAGGGAGGGAGAACATCAGAATAAATAGCTAATGCATGTGGGGCTTAATACCTAGGTGATGGGTTGATGGGTGCAGCAAACCACCGTGGCACACATTTGCCTGTGTAACAAACGTGCATATTCTGCACATATATCCCGGAACTTAAAAAAAAAAACAAACCCCAAACTCTTTGTCTCATAGTAGGTATACAACACATTTTTCTTGCATGAATGAATCAATTATTAACAGTGCAGCTGTGATTGTGAAACTAGATATATGATAGAAGCTGCATGGTTGCTGTTACCGACATTTTTGGTGTTGACTGCAGCCCAGTGTCTTCTGCTCTGTGGCTTTGCCTCTATTTCCCTCCCCTTCTCCCTTGAGGCATAATAAGGGTGTTATGGCCAAAATGGAAACTGATAATTTTGTTTTCTCTATTGGCAGCAAAGAGAATAATTAACTGTAGTTTGAAAAGCAGAATTATATTACCTTTGCATTTCTTAACAAGATATTTTATAGAAATGATTCTATTATTTCATGTTGGAAAATTGTGATGGTTTATCACTCCATTGTAACCCCATACAAATTTTTGTTCTCGCTCTTTTTTTGTATTCAAATTATCTTTAATCTTGATAAAATCCTTTAAGCCTTAAATTTTGATATGATACGCTTAAATGTTTTGAATTTTATATTAAACTTGTCAGAACTGGTGGGTGGATCACCTGAGGTCAGGAGTTCAAGACCAGCCTGGCCAGCATGGCAAAACCCCACCTCTACTAAAAATATAAAAACTAGCCGGGCTGGTGGTAGTGGGCACCTGTAATCCCAGCTAACTGGGAGGCTGAGGCACGAGAATTGCTTGAACCCAGGAGGCAGAGGTTGCAGTGAGCCGAGATCATGCCATTGCATTCCAGCCTGGGCAACAACAGAGTGAGACTCCATCTCTCAAACAAAACAAAAAAACACAAAAAAACAACAACTGACTCTAAGCAAGTCCTTTCTCTGTATGGAAATGAGGCTGTGAGATTAAAAAAAAAATTATATATATATATATATATATACACACACACACACACACACATATATACACATCGGTGTATTAGAACTTCTGGATAACATATTCAAGTGTCCTTTTATTTATATAAAATGGATTGCTTATGGCTCTTTAGATCTTTTAATATTAATATACTGAGATCATCTTGGGAATTATTTAAGACTGATTTGCAAATATGTTTTTAATCTTTTGTGTTGCATTATAAGTGCTATTTACATTTCCTAATAATAAAGCACATTTATTAATCATGAATATAATCATTAATGTAATTAAGTAATTACCAAAATAATTATTGGTTATCATTACTATTTTATTGAAGTCATTACTAGTGCATTTTTGAACATGTTTCAACAAATCATGATTAACTTAAGGTTTGCATTCTAGCAAGTGACCAAAACTTGGCGGTTTCTCTTTATAGGTTGTATGGGCATGCAGTGATTCCATGACCTTTGAGATAAATCATACAACTTGCTTTTTAATGAATTTACTTTAAATACATTTTGAGAGATTGAAACTGCTACTCAATGTCTTATAGTACCCCACTGTGTTTTCTTTGTTGTTCTGCCTGGTTCTTTACAATTAGTAAGGTGCATCCCCGTGTCTCTCCTCACAGAGAGGGGTCTGTAGCTCTTATGTCTAATTTTCTGTTTCACTTCCTTGCTTATCTGTATTTCAAGCCCAGGTGTGTTTACCTGTCTAGTTTTTGTGGTACATTAGGCCTTGGTTTTCTGATCCAGCACATTGAGTTTCTCAAGAGTTCAAAGCTATTGCTATTTGAATTTGGATGCTTCTTTAGTGAAGTCTTCATTTCAAAGATTACTTTTTCTGTTTTCTGAACTTGGTTTTCTGTAAACACAACATAAATCATGGAAAAAGTCGTGCATTTGAAATAAAAAATAAGGTCAGGTCCTGATGCTGGAATTTCACTGCCTTGAGTGAGTTGCTTCAGGTTTTTTAACCCATCTATTATTTTATCAAATGGAAATGATGATCATATCAACCTTATAGGTTATAGGATTTTTTTTAATGAAAATTCCCTATGAGAATTAGTTTTCACCTTTTAGAGGACTTTACTCTACCTAAAACATGAACTTTGCAAGTTAAAAACTTTAGAAAATTAAATTCATATACAGTTCAAAATATACTAGGCTTTTACATTCACTTTTGTCTTTATTCTTGTTACTGAAAAAATATTTTTCCCTGTGGAAATGTTTTGGGATATGATCACTTTTGCTCAGATAATTGTGAGTCCTGAGTGAGTGCTGCTCCCAGGAGCAGACTTTGAAGTTTCATGATAGAAAAAGTCTATAATGTTGATTGGCTCCTTGGCCCTTTCCTCTTTCTCCCATCAGGGAATGGGAGCATCGGCTGCTGGACCTGCTGGCCCAGGAGTGGGTAACTGCCATATGCAGAGCAGAGGATCCTCATCCCAGTGGTCCCTCGACTGCCATGGGGTTCACTCTTGTTTTTATTCACTTACTACCACCAAGTATTTATTTAGAACTTTCTACGGGCAGGCTCCATTCCAGGCTCTGAAGATAGTCTTTCCTCTCATGGAGCTGACATTAGGGGTAGAGGGAATGTGGTGATGGGCAACACAGAAATAGTTACGTTATGTCAGTGGTCCAGTGGCGTGCTAAGATAAAAATAAAGCAGGGTAGGAGGGCCATGGACGGATGCTGTGTGTGTATGTGGGGAGTGATATTTTAGATAAGTTGGTCAAGGAAGGCCTTTCGGTTAGGGTAACATTTGGGTAGAGGCCAGAATGAAATGAGACAGCCAACTTTTAAGGGAATCTGCAGCAGGAGGCTTCCAGGCAGAGGAGCAGCAAATGCAAAGACCCTGAGGCAGGACTGTGTTTGAAGATAAAGAGGTGAGTGTGGCTGGAGCAGAACAGGCAAGAAAGGAAGGGCAGGTTGACAGAGGAAATCAGAAAGTTACCAGAGACCCAATCAGGTAGGACCTTGAGGCCATTGTTAAGTCTTGGCCTTTTGTACTGAGTGGATGCAAAGCCACCAGAGGGTTTCAGTGTGAGGAGTAATATAATTCAACTTAACGTTCTGAGAGGATCACTCTGGCTGCTGTGTTGAGAATAGACCACAGGAAAGTTGGTGGAAGCGGGGAGATCAGTGAAGATGCCCTTGTAGGAGTTCAGAAGGGGGATGACAGTGGCTTTACAAGGAAGTGGCCAGATGTGACCAGAACCTGGACCTATTTGAAGGGTGGACCTGTTAGGATTCATTATGGATTAAATGCACATCCTTGTGGCTCCCCTCCCGTGACGAGGTGGCTGGCGTAGCACTGCTAGTGCATTCTCCATCCTTCATGAGTGTGTTCCTCATGTGGGGAGGGGAGTAGGGGGTAGGAGGCTCTCAGCTTCTCAAGAATTCCTTCGGCATTTTGAGAAAGGCTTGATTCCCAGCAAACAGATTCGGGAAGAAGATGACGCTGACATGATAAGAGTTCTTAAGTTTTAAGCTTACTTTGTGCAGCATTTATGGCATGAGCAGCCTGAAAAATGATGCCTTTACCAAGTCATGTAAAAGCAGTAATATTGACCATCTTATATGTATGCATGGATGATCATTGTCATAAAATCACTTTACATTGTGAGTAATATCTAGGTTTATTAGTTGAATCGGTGGGAGCATGGGGGTGTAGGGATAGGGAATGGGAGTAGCAAGATCAGCACTTTCTCTCCAGAGCCAGTGACCCAACTTCTGCAGGGTGAACTCTATAGGGATGCAGCAATGGATGCAGCAGTGGAGTGTTGTTTTTTAACAGCTTTATTGGGATATACTTTATACACATAAAATGTGCTCATCTTGTGTGTACCATTCAATGATTTTTTAGTAAACATACAGAGTTGTTGCCCTCATGCTCATTTACAGTCACTCCCTGTTCTCTCCAGAAGAATGGTTTTGTTATTCTTAGGCATGTCCAAGGTTCGGAAATAGTCATTAAGCTAGTATACAGGAGATCAAATCAGGAGGAAAGAAGTATGTTTATCTCTGCTCCAGTTTGATCTCTTTAGGCAATCAGAAAATGTGAGCTGCCTTGGAAACACAAAGATCATAACATTTTGAGTCACAAACTTTTATAGGAACCTGAAGCATTAACACAACAAACAACATTACCTTGTCCATATTTTACATAAAGTACAAGAGTGTTTAGGTGGATGATGTTGGTCAGTGTGTTTTTAGTGATTGCCAGGGTAGAGGAAGGCCAAATAGACCAGGTTTCATTAACATTATAATGTTCCTAGGTTAGTATGTTCCAGAGTTTTATGATTAAGAAACACACTTCTTAAGTACCTGAGGTTTTTTTTCCCTGTAACCATTTGTATCTCATTTTATTATACCACTTCTATTTGGAGTGCTCAAATCACCCTTGCAGAAGTACACACCGTTGGGTTGACTCATTTGTTCATCAGAAAAATAGCTGTAGTGTATCAAGTACATACTAAGTGCCAAGTGTTCAACATCAGTTTCCTTATCTGTGAAATGGGGATCTTGAGAACTACCTCATTGGGTGCATATAAATCAGTTAATAAGTTACTCCTGTCTATGTAACAGGCCTCAGTTTTGAGCTACAGGCTAGACTTTGTTGACCTGACCATAGAGCTGCTGTTCCATCCTTCATCTCTGTTGAAAGCTCCTTTCTTCTGCATCCTCTCTGTTGCTTGTTGTTCTTTTTTTTTTTTTTTTGAGACGGAGTCTCGCTCTGTCACCCAGGCTGGATGGAGTGCAGTGGCACGATCTCGGCTCACTGCAAGCTCTGCCTCCCGGGTTCACGCCATTCTCCCGCCTCAGCCTCCTGAGCAGCTGGGACTACAGGCGCTTGCCACCATGCTTGGCTAATTTTTTGTATTTTTAACAGAGACAGGGTTTCACCGTGTTAGCCAGGATGGTCTCTATCTCCTGACTTCGTGATCCGCCTGCCTCAGCCTCCCAAAGTGCTGGGATTACAGGCGTGTCTTCCACTCTTAAAAGCTTGCTGCTAATCACTGTTGTTCTTGCTCCTTCACTTTCCTCTTTCTTGTCTTTTGTGTATTCTTTTCATATGTAAGAATCTTGAGCTCGCTTCTTGGAAAGCAGTCAGGGAGAAGTTTCAGCTGTTTTAGAGTGCTAAGCAGTCCTAGAGGTGGGGTCACTCAACCCAGCAGGAGAGTTTTTGTTCTTCCTGGCCTGGGATCAAGCTGTGAATGTTAGGTGCCCACCAAGCCACAGAAATTGTTGCTCCACAGTCATCCATAGTTCCTCTGCTGACCTAGTTTTTGGACGGAAATTCATTCCAGAAATGTCCCATAAGCCATCTCTAGAGAGTGGAAATTGGAGGATCAGGTTTCCTGCTTTTTATTTACATGTGGTAGTTTGGAATTCTGCTTGCACAAATTCACTTGAGATTATCTAAAGATTAAACTTACTGTGGTGCTGTCTGCATTTCCTGTAGCTTCCTTTTTTCTGTTTTTAATGGGTATAGCATGAGCATGTTTAGAATGATAACACCAGAAACCTCACTGTAATTAAATACATGTGCTGCTTCAGTTCTAGAAAACTCCCAGGTGTGTTTCTAATCGCTGCTGCATATAGGGATTTTTTTAAAGATAAAAACAAAAGATATAAATGATAAAAGGAAATCTGAGCCAAATATATAATTATACAGATGAATGTTGTGGTGTTATATTGGACAGCAGAGTCAAATCATGTTTCACAGGAACGGTTTCAGGTTCCCCTGAGTCTACTTTGACACTTCCATTTAAAATGCTGTGAAATGAAAACCTAGTTGACTACAAAACTGCATTTTCAGAATGTATTTTTGTAGCCATATGCCTGGCACTTAACTAGTATTTAAAAACTGAGCACTCAAAGCTTCATGATTTTTTAATCAGAAGATATGTTTTCCTGATTCCCTTACCATATATTCATTTTGCTGTAATAAAGGGTTAATCAGTCATGCAATGAAAATTAATAAATTCAAAACCCTTTTGCATATCATATGAATAGCTAGCACTTTTGAATACTTGCTATATGTTAGGCAGTGTTTGATGGTATGTATGTTATTTTGTGTCATTCTTTAATACTTCTTGGAGGTAGGTACTGTTATTATCCCCAATATTTAGGTAGGGAATCAAGGCTTAGTAAGGCGAAGTAACTTTCCCATGGTTACACATGATGTAAATAACAGTGCTGGATTCTAAGCCAGTGGCCCTAGCAGGTTCTCTATGCTGCTTTGCATCTTAAAATATACTTGGAAAAAGAATCAATTGTGGAGTTTTAGTACTGTGAAGATTCCTAGGCTCTACTTTAAGTCACAAAATCTAGCCCCGCCCCCCAGATGTTGCTAGTTAAGTTGATCCAGGGATATATCTTTAAGAAATATTGCCATACTATCCCCCAAATATGTTTTATCATCAACAGGACAAAGGACATTAGGGAAATGCAGAGACCTTAGATGAGCGAATCCATGCATTTGATGATGGCTGTAATCCACACCAGGGGCAGAGAGGATTCAGTAAGTGTCACAAAATGAGTTGGAGGACAGAGCCAAGCCCCAAACCCACCATTATTCATAATGCCATATGAAACGGGAGGACAACTTAAAATTTAAAATTAAATTCATGAGAAGAAGAGGCAGTATTTGAGCTTCATAAGACACATTATCCTATATGTTCTTTTAAGGGACATTTAGTACTTACAATGAGTACTGTCCATGAGTTCCTTTTGCTGAATGATATTCCACAAAAATGTAGAATTTTCCAAGAAAGTGTGTGTTCTGAGTAATGATGAAAGAAATAGTAATTTTTTTTTTTGTTGAAGTGATCAGGTAAAACCCTCAAACTAATGATTCATAAACATTCTTCATCTTCAGTTAGTCCATTTTATTCTCCATACCTGGCTGTTTTGAGTAGCTGCCATTATATGAAAAAGAGACTTAGCTCCCTGGTGTTGATCCAAAGGTTTTGACTTCAGTTGATACATAACTGTTGCAGAATCACTCATTGTTTATTAAATATCTTGACTATAAGAAACTTTGCTTTTAGGCCTCATTAGAATGTTTAATAATAATAATTTCTTCATACTCTGATGTATGTTAGAGTTCGTAGTCAAGATGTATGTCAGATTTGTAGTCAAGAAACTACGGATGCCGTGCTAGCCTTTCAGTTACTGTAATTTCTACTTGGAGTTATACTCACAGGAACTTTCAAAGCTTTGTGGTGGTCTTGGACATTCAGGGTGTGGGGCTCTGTCTTCTGTCCCTTAACCTGCTTTCCTGCAGAGAGGCCCTCCCCGTGAAGAGAGCCCATTATCTTAATAAGATTCCAGTAAGAGGCTCCTGACTTCCAGTCCCTCCTTGGGGAGTCCTGTCAACTGGCTGGTGATGTTGAAAGTGCTAGAAGATGTTGCCCTTTTGTGGACTAGAAATACGTCACAAACGGGCTTCCGGCTCACCACTCATTTGTTTCAAGCCATTGTTTCCAGCCAGGATTCTGACACTAGGTGCTGTGATAGTAGAGCCACAGCTGTGTGTTCCTCATCCCTGGGTTGGGCTGCCATTCAGAGAAGAGGTCACTTGGTGGGTATACCAGTTTGCTAAGTCTGCTGTAACAAAGTACCACCAACAAGGGGGCCTTAAAAACAGAAATGAATTTTCTCATAGTTCTGGAGGCTGGAAGTTCAAGATCAAGGTGCGAGCAGGGTTGGTTTCATTATGAGTCCTTGCTTCTCAGTTTGTGGTTGGCTCTCTTCTCTCTTTATCTTAACATATCCCTCTTTATCTTCCATGCCTGGCTGTCCTAATTTCCTCTTCTTATAAGAACACCTGTCATATTGGATTAGATACTTAACCTAAATACCTCTCTAAAGACCCTATCTCCAAATACAGTTAATTCTGAGTTCTGGGGGTTAGGATGTCAACATGATTTTGGGATATGGTGGTACGGGGGAGCAGAATGTAATTCAGCTAATAACAGTGGGAAAATGTTAGCTCATAGACTGATGGAAACCAAGGGCAGGGGTGTGTGCTGTGGTAATGAACAGTGGGTTCTACACCCTGGAACCCAGGTTGATTTCTTTTGGTAGTATTTGCTCAGGAGTGCTTTATGAAAGACTTACCATGAAGACAGAGCCTGTATTACCATTGATGACAGTAACAGCTACCGTTTGAGTGCCTGTTTGTACCAGACTCTTTACACGTCAACTCTGGTCCCCACAAGGATGAGGATGTCGCTGGTAGGTCCGTTTTAGAGAAGACTGAAATTCAAAATAATGAAATTACTTTTCTGAGTGTGCAACACCAACCTAGATTCAAACACAGCTCTGCAAAGCTAGTCCTAGTTTTGCTGCACTGTGTGGCCTCTGTGTCTTGCTTGCTTTTATTTGTGGAAAGAGTGCAGGACTTGGAGTTGGAAGATGAGGTTCGTGCCTTAGCTTAACCATCGAAGTCTGACTACCTTGGGGCAAATTTAACTCTGTCTGAACTTTAGTTTCTTGACTAGTCACATGATATTGGTGATAATATCTCTATCACTGGAAGTATAAGCATTACATGAGAGTGTGAACAAACCTCTCATAAGCTCTAGGTCATGTTGAATTTTGTTGTTAAAGGAGCAGTCCATAATTACATAGAGAATCTGGTAGTGGAGCCCATCATACCTAACAGACTCTAGGTGAGCCACTCTGAGCTTTAGTTACCTTTTCTTTAAAAAGGAAAGTAGTACCTGGCATGTGGTAGCCAGTGTAGACTGTTCTGACCTCCTTGTCTGAATTGAGTTTGCTGTTGGTTTCTGTTTTGTCTAAACTTAGCCTTTCATTTTCTGTTATTATGAGCACCAAGCATTCATTTTCCCCTGGTGATAGTGAGCTGCATGTTTGGCTATTAAGGTTTTAGACGGGCAGGCTGTTGCAAACCCGTTTAGTAGCCATTAATCATTTAAAACAACAAAAGTACTATCCAGAAAGTGGAGTTTCAGTTTTCCATGCATTACCTTTGACCATAAGTGAATTTATTTCCTGGGTGGTAGCAGTGTTTCTAAAAATATAAATGATCGGGGAAAAAAGCATTAAATGCTAAAATTCCTTAATAATAGGCAAATGGGATAGAAAATCAGTCGGTAATAAGAATTTTATATTGAGAGAGAATTATGTCCTGTGCAGGCATAATACATATACTTTCTTTACTAGGAGCACAACTAGTTTTCAAACTTGGTGTTCTCTTTCCTCCATGTCTGTCACTTCTTTATTCCAAAGGCACCTGAAATATTTTTTTGCAGGTGGCTATATTATAGAAATATTCAGTGACATTAATTTTTCCTTCTTCTGTTGAAATTATGAAATATTACACATTTCCAGGAAAGCACCAAGAATATTGCGGATACCACCTAGATTTTGCTATTGCTGATATTTTGCTTTGTTTGAAATTAAAAAAAAAATTCTGAAGCTTAAAGTTTACTGCCCTACTTTACAGGCACCAGGGAATTTGTTATGTTCAGGAATACTGAAGCATCAAAATGAATTTTTTTTTGAGACAGGATCTTGCTCTGTTGCCCAGGCTGGAGTGCAGAGGTGCAATCATAGCTTACTGTAACCTCAAACTTCAGGGCTCAAGCAATCTTCCTGACTCAGCCTCCCAACTAGCTGGGACTACAGGCATGTGTCACTGTGCCTGGCTAATTTTTTTCATTTTTTGTAGAGATGGAGTCGTGCTATGTTGTCCAGGGTGGTCTTGAACTCTGGGCTCAAGCAGTCCTCCCATCTCGGCCTCCCAAAGTGCTGGGGTTATAAGCATGAGCCACCATATGCAGCCCCCAAAATGAATGTTAAAGGCCAAATATTATAAAAAATAATCACCAGACTGTTTGAATCCCCACTTTATAACTTACTAGCTTTGTGATTCCTAACCTCTTTGAGCCTCCTGTGGCACCTGTGGGTATTATGGAGATTTTAAGCTTTAGAAAATGACGTATTCCACCCAAATTTGGTGCCATACAGGCAAGTGGGCTGTGAGCCATTTTAATGTTAGGACTGGCTGTCTCCTTTTCCAGCCAGTGCTTTCTAGTGGCCCATCATATAGCTTGATACCCTTGACTCTCACAGTAAAAGGAGAGAGAAGTTCTGGTCTCCACTGCCTCTCTCCTTACTTTACTGAAGTCGGCCCTTGCCATCTGTGGAGTTGGTGTGATCCATTTCTGCTTTGATCCTACTGACAGTGCTGCAAGTTTAGCTGCTTCCATTTCTCTCCTGGATTTAGTAATTTTTAGTTGTAGAAGTGATGTGACTGCATTGAGATTCATCCTGATCTGATTTGCCAGAGGAAGCAAGCAATATTTGGTTTTCCAGATGGAGAAATATTGTGTTTTTTAAAACTCTCCCCGCAATAGGCAGTGTCTGTTTTATAATATATATTATACCATGTCAAGGTCAGACTATTTAGACTTTTATTCTTCTATTACTTGGTAAGTGGACAAAAGAGAAGGGAACTTTAGTAGCATCTTGACCTTGTTAGGTGGCTGGGATTTTTCTCACTGATCATTTTCCTTCTCTGTTCATCTTTCTTCCTTAGATGTGGGTCTACAGACACACATTAAATCTTCCATAGCCCAGGGAATTCCCTGGACTTGGCTACTAAATTCTTATTCTACTTTTGTTATATAAAATAATAGGCTGATTTTTTTGGGGAAAAATCTAGGTTATGGATTCTTTTTTATTCACAAATAGGTATCTTCCTTCTGTGAGAAGCATTGGTGGGTTGGTTTGCCAGGAATGTAATTCTTTCTCTTGTGGACCCGCCGTCTGGGTTGTCAGTGGTCTTAACTTTCCCTTATTGTGTGAGAACGGCCAAGCTCTGGCATTGCTCCCAGGAGGTGCTTCCCCAAAAGGGATTTATTCTACGAGTCATTTGAATCTAATAATTAAAACAAAACAACATGTAGCTTTTAAAAAAATTTGTTCTTTATGTATCATATGTAGAGAGAACAGTATGCACATTTTGTGTGTAAAATTTGATGAATTTTCTCAAAGTGAATATGCCCGTGTAACCAGCACCCATATTAAGAAAGCAGTTATTCCAGAAGCACCCTCACCTCCTTCAAGTGAGTGCCTCTTCCCTGAGATGAGCACTAACCTCTAACACTGTGGATTAGTTTCGCTACTCTTTGAACTCTATATAAATGTCATCATACGGGATGTCCCATTGTGTCTTGCTTCATCTACCAAATGCTGCGTCCATGAGGATCATCCTTGTTGTGTGTGGCAATAGTTTATTCTTTCTCATTTCTACATGGTTATGCCATTCTATTATTATTTACCTATTGTGATTGTGACAAATTATGACAAACTTAGTGGCTTAAGGCAGTACAAGCTACTTCTTTTCTGAAAGGTCTTTCTAGAAGTCAGAAGTCCAAAATCAGTTTCACTGGCCAAAAATCAAGGTATTGGCAGGGCTCATTCCTTTTGCAGGGTCTGGGAGAAGAATCAATTTCTTCAACTTTTCCAGCTTCTGATGGCCGCCGAGATTCTTTGGCATGTGGCCCCTTCTTCCATCCTCAAAACATATAATTCCAATAACTGTTGCCTTTTCATATCACCTCCTCCTCTTCTGTCATCAACTCTTCCTGCCTCCTCCTTAGAAAAACGCTTTTGAGGCCCAGAGCAGTGGCTCATGCTTGTAATCCCAGCAATTTGGGAGGCCAAGGCAGGTGGATCACTTGAGGTCAGGAGTTTGAGACCAGCCTGGCCAACATGGTGAAACCCCATCTCCACTAAAAATACAAGAATTAGCTGGGCATGGTGGTGGGCGTCTGTAATCCCAGCTACTCAGGAGGCTGACGCAGGAGAATTGCTTGAACCCAGGAGGCGGAGGTTGCAGTGTGCCGAGATCATGCCATTGCACTTTAGCCTGGGTTACAGAGTGAGACTCTGCCCCCCACCCCCCTAAAAAAGATGCTTTGGATTATATTCAGGGCCTGCCTGGATGATCTTGGATAATCTCCCCATCACAAGACCCTTAATTTAATCACACCTGTAAAGTCTCTTGGCACATAGAATAACGTTCACCAGTTCAGGAGATTAGGATGTAGATATTTAGGGGGGCCATTTTTCAGATTGCCATACCTGTTGTGTGAAGATACTATCATTTATCCGTTCTACTGTTGATGGACTTTTTGTGTTGTTTTCATTTTGGAGCTATTATTAATCATGCTGCATGAGTATTCTTAGTATTCTTGTGCATGTTGTTCTGTGACTGTTATACACACCTGCTAGTGTGTGCATGCACATACACAATGCACACTTATGTGGTATGTATATATTTAGGAACCAGTCACATGGTAAATGTAAGTTTAACCTTAGAACATAATGTCAAACAGTTTTCCAAAGTGATTGTACCAACTTCTGCCCCTGCTAGTAGTATATGAGGGTGCCAGATGTCTTTTATAAAGAATAGAGCATAGTTTGGACCTGGCAGTTTTGTTCCAGAATTACACCCATTGTTAGCCCCCATTTTAGACCCTTTGTATGTATTCCAGGATTTTCCAAAGTGTGTTTAGATGAATAGGAATCTGCAGAGACTGTCGGAGAAAAGACTTATCTTATTTTATCAAATGAATTACTGGACCTTGCTAGGAGCCTCACACTGCAGATGAACACATTAAAGGTCTTAATCTTGTTTAACTTTATATTTGTTTGCTTTATGTCTGCCAAAGTGGATTGAACTTTGACTCAGTTTCCCTCTTTTGATATCTTAAAGAAATAGAGTTCCAAGAAATACCCTTTGAAAATTCTGGAATGAATCATAACTCAGAATGTTCTTTGCCGAAAAAGTAATGAGAAGTTTCCTTTTAGAAGGAAAAAATAAACCCACTAGTATGTCTTTGAGTATTCACTCCACAAAGACCTATCTATAGAGAAATAAAAACTATCAGAAAATGGGTTGAATTTTGCTCCTATTTGGTTTTGTTTTAGTGAAACCTATACGTTAGGGAAAGTTGATTTGCAGTATTGCAATCTTAAATTTCACATCAAGGAACCCAGTATAAGAAATAGTTTCTGGTAACTGAGAACAGTGTCAGTGGGATTCATCCAAAAATATTTGTCCCTGATGTACTTATTTTCCATCTGGATCTCTCCACATATTCCCCCATGCCTACCCCTGTTCTTACCTTTTTTTACTTCTCTAAATCAGCATGTAGCAGAACAATCTGCTTCTTATTTCTTCTTTCTTTTGGTCTTTGTTTTTTTTGTTTTTGTTGTTTATTTAAATTCTAATCTTGTCTGTATGGGTAATGGTTCTCCTTGTACCATATAGAGGTCAAGATCCTTGCTCTGGGGCACACAGCCCACCTGGAAGGTACCCCGCTCTCCTTCCTCAAACAGCCCTGTACCTTTCCTGGGTCACACAGTAATCTGCTGATGGTGATCTGGGGAGGACAGGCTGAGACTGATGGGACCATAGAATATGAGTAGAAGAAGCACTGAGAGTGGCTGAAATTTAGTTTTGAGGTTAAAATAACCAGTGTATGGATACCCCTGAGCATGAGCTCTATAATTGCTTCACCCTTCTACCTGGCTTATGTTGAGTATCAAGCAAGACATGAATATATTACTCAAATATTAGGAAATACATTACTCAAATAATATTTTACACTATGAAGTTTGGGCTTGTTTACCCTCCTCCATTTCCGTTGCATTTCTTCTTCAATTGAATCAACATCTTTACTATAACTTTTTAAAAAGGTTTTAGTTTGTACATTACTTATTGCAAACGTTTCCTAATATGCCCTCTTGTGGGGTATATTGTGATGCTTTTATTAGTATATTAGTTGTCAGTATTTATCTCTTTCCACAATGGCTGGTGAGACAAGTGGAGAATTAGAACTGAGGTTCTAATCTAGTTTGGTGATCTCAGCTTTAGATCTGAAGACTTAGAAATGAGGCCTGGACCAGATGGCCTCTTATTTTTTTCATGATGGTCTAATTCTGTCTCAGTGATGACAATCACAATAGCTGAAATTTATTTCCGTGTGCCTGATACTCTCATAAATACCTTATCTATATCTCAACTCATTTAATCCTGATGATAATTCCATGATGAAAGTACTTTTGTATTCCCATTTTACAGTTAGGAAAGTTGAGACACAGAGCTTTAAGATCACCCAGATGGTAAGTGGAGGAGCCACCATTCACACATAGGTGTCTAACACCAAGTCCCTCTACTTAGTCTTTCTGCTAAACTGCCTCTCTCTGGCTACACAGATGACTCACCCAAGCTGCTGTTTAGTCTCCGGTCTTTTTCAACTACCTAATATGCAAGGGGGAGACATGAATCACCTGAGGGTGTGAAAATCAGGCCCTTTGTTAGTTGCGCATGGATATGTTCTTGGTTGCCTAGGAGACTTCACTAGCCACCAGTCTCTGTGCCTGTGCCTGTATCATCGAAACTGTCCATTAGGTTTTGGTGTTTTCTCCTAAGAGAACACAAGAATGAGGCTCTCTGACTTAAAAAATCTAGGAACTGAGAAGAACAGACCTCCTATTTATGAAGATAACATTGAGCACCTCTCTCTTGATGTGCCACTGTCTGGACAGGCCTGGATGAATCCTGCAGCACAGTGATTCGAGTCATTGTCTTCCTTTCTTCATCTGAATCTTACTTTGGTCCTGTGCTCATACTTGGCATTTCCTTCTGCTGGCAAATCTTGTTTCCCCACTGAAAGTGAATTCCTTGCATTTTCTTAAATGCATAACTGAATATAATACCTACAGCTTTCTTCCATAGCTTTTTCTGCTGTTACTGCTTTTTTGTCTTTTTTTAAACAATACCACTTTTTGGATAATGAATTGTTGCTTTGCCGCACACTGAGTGGGAGCCCCTGCTCACGTCCGGTCACTGGAGAAACAGTCTGGTCTGTCTGTGGTACTTTGTGGTCCCCACAGGTCCTACCTGTGGTTTTGCTGGGCTTGTTTGGTCCTCTGCCCTACTAAAGCTTTGGCTTCTCTCACGTACATTCTCTCCTTCCATTGGTATTTGAATCTGTTTCCCCCACCTAAGGACAGACCTCTGGCAGACTGGTCTTTGATGTCAACAGATATGGGTTTATGCTACCCCTGGGGTCCATGATGACTTTCCAAGAGGCACTGGGCCCATGGAGAGTAACAAGGAAATTACTTCAGATGTTCAGCTTCCCTATATACTCTTTCCCAAAACAGATCCACCTGGGACACAACTGGACTAATGGGTTGCCTGGCTTTACCTCTCCCAAATCTCATCATGTCCTGTAGTCACAGGAAGTAATCCCCACTCCTCAGGGTGCCAGAAAAAGGGAAAATGAGAAGATTGTTGTATAGAGGGCATGAATCTAATGTCTTAGAAATTAGTCCTTTTGCAAATCAAATGTCTTCTAATTTTTTTAAACAAAACTGAACATGACCCTGAACAGTTTGTCAAAAAATGATGATTATCATGTAATGTGTTGATGATTTTTTTGGCATAAATCTCAGGAATTTAAAGAATTAAGGGCCACAGCTATCACAACACTTCTTTCATTCCCATCAACTTATTTACATGAACAAGGCTTTTACTTTAATACCAAAAAATGGAGTGGACCGGGGACTGTTGTGGGGTGGGGGGAGGGGGGAGGTATAGCATTAGGAGATATACCTAATGCTAAATGACGAGTTAATGGGTGCAGCACACCAACATGGCACATGTATACATATATAACAAACCTGCACACTGTGCACATGTACCCTAAAACTTAAAGTATAATAATAATAAAATAAAAATTAAAAAATAATTTAACCTGAAAGACTGGTTCAGGCCATGACAGGAAAAAAAAAAATGGAGTGGAATTACTGTTGAAATATTGCTTATTCTGACAATAAAAATACTCATTTATGGATACAGATATCAAATTATCCTATCCATCTCATTGAGGAATGCATTTCCAATAAAAATTTACTTTAATGCTTTAACTTTTAATCATTATAAAATTATACATTTGTTCTCTCAAATTGCATTCTACTAATAGTTTTAATGATAATCTAGATTAAATTTTTAACATTTAGAACCATTTGGTCACAGGAAATAAAAAATACATTTTAATTTTCATAACTATTTTTGTTGCAGAAGGAGTATGATAGTATGATCAATAAAAAACCCTAAAACATAAAAGTGTTTTATTAGGATAAAATTCTGTGAGAGAAATGGAATGGAAATATAAATTTAAGGGAAAAAAAGGAACTATAAAAATTTGAGCGTAAAAGGGAAGGTTGTTCATGTATTTTAAATAACAATGGATACATTTAAAAGCTTGAATAAAAGCAGTTTCATTTTAAAATTTCATTATTTACAGTATGCAAGAAATTATATACCATGCCACTATTTAAACCTAGGATGAACAATTTTAGATTTGATCTCTCTCTGTGTGTGTGTGTGTGTGTGTGTATGTATGTGTGTATTTAGAGAGGGGGTCTTACTCGGTTGCCCAGCCTGGAGTGCAATGGTGCAATCACACTTACTTTGAACTCATGAGCTCAAGCAATCCTCCTGTGTCAGCCTCCCGAGTAGCTGGGACTACAGGTGTACATCACCGTGCCCAGCTAATTAAAAAAAAAAAATTTTTTTTTTTTTTTTTTTTTTTTTTTTTTCTGTAGAGACAGGGTCTCCCTATATTACCCAGGCTGGTCTTGAACTCCTGGCCTCAAGCAGTCCTCCCACCTTGGCCTCCCAAAGTGCTGGGATTATAGGCATGAGCCATTGTGCCCAGCCTAGATTTTGACTTTAAATTGTGTTAGAAGATATATGGATTTTAAAATTCTTTGTAGACCATTTCTCCAGGGCATCTCACCTGGACAGGTAGGGCTCATGATAGAAGCATACATCCCTTGTTTGTTGTGTTTTTTGGCTATCACCTTGACTACATTAACCATTGTAGTAGAGTCCCATGACCAGAACTGATGTCACCTTTATCATTTATATCTTTCCCTTCTGTTTTGACTCAATTCCCAATAAGCCAAGCAATATCCATTCAACAAACACATGTCTCCTAGTGCATTATGCATGGGTCTCACAGGTGAAGAGGACAAAATTCTCCCTCAAGGAGCTCATTCTGTAGGGGGAGACCAGCGCTTCTGATCCCAGGCGATGAGTATTAAGCAGGAGGGAAGCGAGGCTTTCCATGGCACACTGGACCCTGAAGAGGAGCGTTTCCTAGAGGAGCCTGGACTTCAGGCTAAGCAGAGCCCTGGAGGATGGAGACCCAGGATGGGCCCAGGACTATCCAGCCAGGTGAGGGAGGAGGCTACCCTATACTCTGTGGCTTGGAGGTGGAGAGGAGGGATTCATTCCTGGCAAAAATGCTGCTATTAAGATAGAAAGAGAGCCATCATTCTTGAATTAGGGGTTAAGGGGGCAGGGAGATGCCTATTTCTATGGTTTTTAAAACATTTCTTCTCTAATTTTCTTATGTAGGCAAAGGTCAAAGTGGATATTTTTACTATTATAAATTAGTAGCTATGCCTATATTCATAAAGAAAGGCCTCCTTTGGCACTTTTAGTTTTGACTGTTTTCTAGCAAATTGTGGGTGAGTACCATATCCAATGTATTAATTTTGACATATGGTTACACCTAGTGCAGTCTCAGCCAGGCAGTCCCTTGGGGTTACAAAGGCATAGAGTTAAATTTCCCAAGTTGGAAAAAGGCTTTCAGAAATGAGTTTCTCACTCCACTTGAAGTGGCTTTGCTACTGTTTCCCTGGGGAGGTTGCTAGGCATTTAATAGATCTCCATGTTAGGAAAATAAATTCTTTCTAGCATTGAAGTCTAAGGTGGTGTTCCCCCACCCCTTGGCCTCAGATTTGTGTGGTGGAGGCTGCAGCTAATCTCCCTTATGTTTATATTTATAAAACGTTTCCAGATGATTATCTCTTCCTGGTATCATTTGGCTAGTCCCAGGTATTCATTGTCTCAGTCATTCCCAGTTAGGCATAGCCCTGCTCACTGCCTGAGGGAAGGAAGGAGGCCGTGGGACCGCTGGGTCTAAGCCTGGTTCCCACCACCTCCCCACAGCTGTTAGCCTTCCTCCATCCCTGAGTTCTCACTGGGACATGAGGGACTGCGTTTCAGCTGTGACAGTATTTTGTTGCTCTTGGCCATTGCACAGTGGCTTACATCCTGTGTGCTTTAAAAAAAAATGTCTCTTTCAAAGGCTCTTTTCAGAGTCTATGGGATGAGATGCACAGAGACAGACTATATATATTTAAAACCAGTGGGTTTTTTTTTTCTTTTTTTTTCTTTTTTTTTTTGCTTTGCTGAGAAAAAGCATAAGCAAATGAGAGGGACTCTACATGAAGGTTTTTTTTGTTTGTTTTTTTGTTTTCAAAGCACCTTTTACAGCTTGTCTTTTGGTATAAATGATTAAGTTATGATATCATCTTGCTCCTTAGACACACGGCTTCTTCTACATGCTGGCATTTTTGTATGGTGAAGTCTCTTTTGGTGCTTCCTGAACCTGAGGACCCCATGAGTGCCTGGGCCAGTTCAGGTGCCCAGGAGAGGCTGATATGAGAGTGAGTGCGCTTGGCCCCGTGTGTGGTGGTATCTGTCTCAGGGCCCCTGGCTCTGGCAAGGTCATGTGGTACATAGCCTTTTCAGAGAAAGGGCCTGAGGGTTTTGTGGACAGCCTGAAAGATATCTATTACAGTGTTGTTTTTTCTGTTTGAAAATAAGAGAACTGAGCTGTTTTGAGAAATATCACTGAGTTTTTTACTAATGCCTCATCTCCCCAAGTTTGTCTGGATGTGCTCTGTTCTGGTAAAGCCAAGTTCCTGTAAAGCTTCGTTATCCTCCTTGAATCTTCTTCCTCTTTTGTATCATGCATTTGAGGTCTTGTTCCCTCTTGTTCCCTCTCGAGCTATTCCATTTCTCTTCTGTGCTTCTTGCTTGACTTCGAGTATAGTTTGTGAGTGCAGCTCTGCATTTTGAAAGCATGACCTGGTGTCATTCTTAGTAATAGCTTTGTAAATTCACATGCTTAACCATGTAGACTGTAACTTCCCTCTTCTTTAGTCTTTAACACCAAGCAGAGTTATACACTAGCATTACCTAAGCAACATCCAATTTCCGAAAGTGTCTAGAGGAGAAGCGGCAGGTATTTCAAATGCAGAATGGTTGGGGTGAGTTATGGGAAGTGAACTGCATATGTTTGGGAATTATTTTCCTTTTGGGGGCTAAGAATCCAGCTACAGTGGACCAGTGTGAGGTTACATTGCTGTAGGGCTAACCACCACCAAAAGGCACCACCTTGGGTACCTCCTCTTGTTTGGCTATTTTAAAAGCTTTCTCAAACCTAATGAGTTGTAAGAAAAGATATAACTATTCCTTTTTGGAGGAAATAGAAACTAGTTTTTTTTCCCTTATGAATCTTCTTCCCAATGGGAAATCACAGAGAAACAGGGCAGGGAAGGAGGAATAAGAGTTCTAAAAGTTTTCTTCTCTAGGCTGAAGAATTTCCTATTTGTAAACTGTCAGCTGAGTAAACACTAAGACCAAGTGTTTAATGGGTTATACATTATTGTAAATTGTTTACAAAATGAGATGAAATCTTGTCCTATTGTTCAGTGTTTTACAGATGTGCTTTTCTTTTTCTTTTTTTCAATTTATTTTACTTTAAGTTCTGGGATACATGTGCTGAACGTGCAGGTTCGTTACATAGGTATACATGTGCCATGGTGGTTTGCTGCACCCATCAACCCGTCATCTAGGTTTTAAGCCCCACATGCATTAGGTATTTGTCCTAATCCTCTCCCTCCCCTTGTTCCCCACCCCCTGCTTTTCTTAATTCATTGAAATTTGGGCAAACACTAAGATCTACTACATTGTTGAAACAAAATGCAATTAAACCAGACCTTTTTTTTCCTTAAAGTATTTGTGTTTTGTTTTTTGTTTCAGAAAGATTTGTAATTACTTTGCCTGAATTTGTGCTCGAGAATTTTCAAGCAGTTGTCATAGTCATTGTAGCATTACCTCCTTTGAGAAGAGGGAAGAGTTATCCTTATAGAGAGTTATGTATCAGCAGTAGGAACAGATATTCTTGTTCAAATGTAATAATAGTAATACCATTAATATTGCAGCTAATGCTTATTAAGCACTTATGTATTTCTGAGGTTAATGCAAAGGCCTTCGGTAGTTCATTGTGAAATAGGGTCTCAGATGTTTATTAGTGATACATATTGTTTAATATGAGTTTATTAAAATTTTTTTATGAGGAATGATAATTTTTTTTAAATGGAATGTTGGTATTTAACAATATGGTCACATATTTCTTGTGCAATTTTTTGAAGTTTTGATACCAAGGCTATGCTGACTTCTGTAAAAAATGAAATGGGGAAACTTTCCTTGATTTTTCTATACCATATAACATTTTCAATAGCATAAAAATTCCATTAAAAAATTTGATAGTGTCCCCTGTAAATCATTGTCAGCATTGTCTATTTCCATATAGTTATTGAATTTTTCAGAGTCTACTTTGTGAATCAAATTTTGATAATTTGTATTTTCTTAGGAATTGTCTCTGATTCAATGTATTTTAATTTTCAGCATGAAATTTTATATATTCTGTATACTTGTATTAAATTTCCTTTGTCTCTTTGGCTCTATCCATCTTATTTCCTATGTTGTATAATTGTATTTTTTCTCTTCCTTGATGAGCCTCGCAAGAGGTTTGTGTATTTTATTGATCTTTTCAAAGAACCAGCTGTTCCACTGTTTATATTCTAATCCTTTAATTTCTGCTTTTATCTTTTTAATGATTCTTTCTTTTGTTTCCCTGAAGTTTATTTGGCAGGGGTTTTTTCAGCTTGTTGAGTGGAATAATTTTTTATTTTCTTGTTTAATAATTTTTAAGGTGACTTTTTCTCATTTTCTCTCTCCTCAAACTTTAAACATCTGTCCTTTCAGCTTTGCTTTTAGCCGATGACCTTGATGCCTGCATTGGCGAAAAAATGGAAACAGAAGAGAGTGTCCAGAGACTCCCCCATCCCATTTCAGCATCGCCACTCCCACTCTCTCTTCCTGCTTGTTGTCTTAGGTAACTATTCACGCTTCTGCCTAGAGCCAGTCCTTTCCTGTTCCCCATCCTGTCTCCTCTCACCTAGTCAAAAGAAACCTCCCGGCATTTCTCCCCACCTCTTACATCATCAGACTTTCCTTCTCTCCTGCATTGTGCGTGTCCACACACAAGTATGCTGTCATTGTTTCATCTTCCATTAAGCTTCTCTTGCCCCCACTTTCTCATTAGATGGCTGCAATTTTATTGCTCTGCTGTTCAGTCAGATTCCTCTGGAGTTATACTTGTCTCAAATTCACCTCCCTCTGCTCTCTCTTGAACCCAGACTATAGGCTTTCATCCCTTGCTCTGTAGAGACTACTCTTGTCAATGTCATAATCACCGCTCTCCACTGGTCATTGAAACATAATGGTCAATTCTCAGGCCTCATCTGGCATGACACAATAAGTTCTCACTCTTTTGTAATGTGTGGTCCTCACTTGGCCTCTGGGACACCTCCATGTCTTAGTTGTCTTCCTACCTCACTAGTTGCTCCTTCTCACTCTCCTTTGGTGGTTCTTCCTTTTCTCCTTGACCTCTTAATGTTAGAGTCCCAGAGTGTAGTCATAGTCCTTCTCTCTGATCTATTTTTACCCTGTCTTTGTGATCTAGTATAATGGCCACCACCTGTAAACTTATAGCTCCCGAATTTATATCTCTAGCTCTGAGATCTTTCACGAACTCCAGATGTGCACATCTGACTGCTTACTCAATATCTCTACTCAAATGCCTGGTAGGTACCTCCAACTTAACCTGTGTCCTGAACTGAACTTCTTGTCTACCCACCAGTCCTGTTCTGCTGGACTCCTCCATCCCAGGAAATGCCTGCTTCATCTTGCTAGTTGCTGAGGCTATATTGAAATCATTCTTTACTATTTATACTCCGTATCTAGGCTATTCAGCAACTCTTTTTGCTTTACCTTCAAATATATCCAGAATCTCATCACTTCTCACCTTCTGCACTGCTGCTACCCTGGTCTAAAAGCAACCATTTCTCATTGCAAGTACTGCTGTAGTCTCCTAAGTGGTCTCCTTGCTTCCATCCCTGCCCTCTGCCACCTGCCCCACCCCCATGGTATGTGCTCAACAGAGCAGCCAGAGTGATCCTTTTGAGATGTCAGCCAGACCACTCTTCTGCTCAAACCTCTGAAGTTTTGAGTAAAAACCAAAATTCTTACATGTGACTTGGCCCGTTACTCCTTAGACCTTACCAACTCCTATTTTTTTTGTCCCTCATTCCGCTCCAGCCATATGCTTTCCGTGTTTTTTAGATGTGCCATGCTCTTGCCTCCTGGCTATTTTGAGCCTCTGTGTAGAAATTTTTCCCCTATGTAGGGGCTAATTCCCTTAACTCCTTTAAGTCTTCACCAAAAGTTATCTTCTCCATGCAGCTTAGAGTGACCACCTGTTTAAACTGTAGTCCTTCTCCTTACCCATTTACCTGGTTCTGGGGGTTTTTTTTTTACATAGTATTTTAAATTATCTATCAAATTATATAATTTATATTTATTTATTGTCCACCTCTCTCATCAGAATGTGAATCCCAGCAGGGTAGGGATCTGTGTCTCTGTTTTTCACTAATGTGACCCAAGCACAAAGAACAGTGCCTGGAACATTGAGGGAACTCAATGAGTATTTGTCAAATAAATGAGTGAATTAAGGCTATGATTTTGCTGTGAGAAATATTGGCTGCAGCTCATAACATTTTATATCCAGCATCCTCATTGTACGTAGTTTCTAACTAGTTTTCTGGGATTTGTAATCTATTTCTGAGTGGAGAGAGATGACTGGTTAGGGAGGCAATCATAGCTGCATAGCGAGGGAGAGGTGTCTGGGGAGAGATACCTTCCTTACTTCCGAGTCAGAGTCTAAGGCGGAGAACGGGACACCTGCCAGATATGTAGTTGAAAAGGGATGTGTCTGAATCAAGGAAGTGGTGGAATTATGAGGCAACTTCCCTCCATTTTAAATAAAATCTATTAATGGAGTGAAGTGAGGGTGTTATAAGCAGAAGCATGGGTGTATTTCTGCCTTTTCATCACAGTGGGTGCTTTTCAAATTCTGGCAGTAATTTGTGCTTTCAGCAGCCTTGGTTTTTGGAGGTAATATGAATATTTACTCCTACGTCTTCAGTGGCACTTCGGTGAGAAATTGGGAGAAGTAGCACCAGGAACTTAGGTACCATTTTAAATCAGGAATCTGTTAAGGTATATGTTCTTGGAAGCCCTTGTCCAGAATGTTAGTTGACCATTTCTCAGTCCTAAAGGGTTCTTCTTTCTATTGGTAATTGAAATGATTCTTCCTAAACACAGTGGGATCTATTTTAGATTCTGGAATCTTGCTCTCTCGTATTAAGCCCTATTTATTAAATGTCATGAGAAATAGCCTAGAACTAAGTTTGTTCCACTGCTGTAGAAGTGTCAGTGCTGTAGACTATAATTGCTGAAAGAAGGGTTAGCTATGGAACTGCTGACTTTGCCCTTTCAGAAGGCTTCCTTCTGGAATTTTTAAACAATGGCATCAAACCTAATTGATGAGAAAGATGCTAATTATTTTTTATTTTTGATCACATATCGAGATGAGAAGAATTTGATTTATTAATGGAAAGTGCCTGTTCCCTTATGAAAAATTTGAGCTTTCATTATGGCTTTATGAATCCATGAAAATGGGAGTCTTTGGAGATGCTACTTGTGTGCTTTTTCAAGGAATGATCTTAAGTGGATTGTTCCTTTTTACTTTTTAATCAGAGATTCTTGTGTAAAATTTTTCTCACCCAGATCATTTAAGAGGAAAGACCAAATTACTTTAAACAAAATTACATTTTTATTAAAATATTGCAGATTATGACTTCCTGGTTTGTTTCAGTCTCATTTGTAGGACGAACATTTGGTGATGGTGAAATTTACGTCAGGCAGATTCTCCCCTAAGCAGTTGCTGGACTACCTCACTATACCCCCACCCCTCTTTGCCAAATACATGGCCAGGATATTTCTGGGGATGGTGAGTTGAAGGGAAACAAGGGGGATATTTTAAAAGTTTGACTCAAGAATATAAAATATAAAATTGGCACTCTTAGTGGAATTATTCTCATTTTATTTCTTAGCAAACATGCTGATTGCATGTTGGCCCACTTTACCAAGCAAGGTATTAATTTTCTTCCTAGCAGAGGAAAGAGCTCAGTTCACTGTATTCTCTTTCCTTTTACAACAGTTACAACAACATTTGATTTGTGATATTTTAGTTGTAGGTTGTTGATTTAAAAATACACTTAGAAGGTGTGGAGCACAGAGGAATACAGGGCATGATTTTGTGTATTGACCTGTCAACCCTGGTTAACTAGGATGTCACAAAGCAAGTTCTAAACTCAAATACAGTAAATTATCCAGGTGGGATTCTGGCCACTTGTGATGAGTTACGGATTTTGATTTGGATCATTCTTGCCCTAGCTTGGTAACAGGGGAGTGTATTTATGTATTATGAAATGTGAGACCTTTTCAAATAGTATTATGGTCATGTGTCACTCATGAATGGGGATACGTTCTGAGAAGCATGTCATTAAGCAATTTTGTCATTTCGCAAACATCATGGAGTGTACTTCTACAAACTTAGATGGTGTAGCTTACTACATACCTAGGCTATATGGTATAGCCTATTGCTACTGGGCTACAAACCTGTATAGCTTGTTACTGTACTGAATACTGTAAGCAGTTGTAACACAATCATAAGTATTTTTATATCTAAATGTATCTAAACATAGAAAAGGTACAGCAAAAATATGGTATTATAATCTTTTATAATATATAATTATAATATATGTGGGCTGTGGTTGGTTGAAACATTATACAGCACTGACTGTATCTTAAATGGTCAGTAATTTTTACTTAAAGAAATCTTACTAGTTGATGGCGTCAAAGATTAAGCTCCCTCTATAGGCCACAGCCATCCCTTTGTTTCTTTTTGCATGTTCTTTTCTTTTTGAGAATGCTTAAAATTATTATTTCCTTATTTTTCAGCTAATTCTGCCTTGTTCTTAATGAAATATTATTTCATTTTAAAGAAATAGTGGTGTTTCTGGTCATATGATTTTTCTGTTTTTTTTTTTAATTTTTAAATTTCTGCCAATTTTGTTCAATTGATATCTTAAGGACAAAGTGATACTGTATACTTTTTAAAAAAAATCAAAACATATTAATTTTTCCTCAGAAAGTTTAAAAGATGGCTTTATGCTTTTTTTCTAATTGTAAGTATTGTTTACAAATTTGTGTTTTAATAAAAATTAATACATGTGAGATTTAAACTTAAAGAACACATGCATAGTTTATCCTTCTCGTTACATTTTTTATTTTTAAAATGATCATAAATATTGGATGTGCCTATGACTTGTTGTCAAATAAAAGCCTCCTTCCCCCAAAGAATAAGATGCCTGATGGTTCACTTGCTTCAGCTGCTGTCTGAGCTTTAATGGTTCTATTATCAACAAATATGAATGCTCAAAATATGGATACTAAAAGCCCTGTCCTTTGTACCTTCATGCTGACAAAGAGAATATCTTTTCAAAATAGTATTAACTTCCAAGAGACACTTCTTTGACTTCTAAAGCTTCTTAGATGGGCTGCCTGTACTGCAGGTGTGTGATATTATAACATTTCTGATATCTTTTGGTCAGCTAGCTGGTCTGTCTAGCCTTATATTTCTTTCCATTCTGTGTCTATTGAATGAGATAATATGAGGCAAAAAGAATGCATCATATGTGAGTTTCCATTTTCACTTTTTAAAATGCAAATATTTATTGTGTACCAACTCTGCAGGAGGCACTATGATATGTGCCAGGGATTCACTATGTTATGTGCCAGTTGAAATAGGTGTAATCTCTGATGTTGATGATATTCACTCATTTATTCATTGAGCAAGTATTTTTTGAGTGCCTCTTTTGTAACAGTAATAAAACAGACAAATAATTGAGCTGGCATTCCTGGTTGTGGAGATACACACAAACTAGATAATAAGTTAAAATCTGTATACGTATATGAACATTTTGTGTGTGTGTGTGTGTGAAGATGTACACATAAGTTAGATTATAGTAATAAGGGGAAAAAAGAGAAACCAATGGAGGGAGCTAGGAAAGGGGTGGGGAGGCAATGATAGATTGAAAATTTAGCTAAGGTGGTCAGGGAAGGGAGGGAGGGTCTCACTGAAGTGATGTTTAAGACTTGGAGGAAGCAGATAAAATCCTTCTTGCCTAGTGGAAGTGGCAGGTGTATAGGTAATCTAATTTTCTTGGGGGCAGGAGAGCAGAGAGATGTAGAAATAGAGTATGCTGGAGGCCAGAGTAGATTCACTTAACCACATTCCAAGGTTCCAGCAAGCCTCTCTAGAAGAAAAGACTCCTGAGTGGAATCTCAAAGGCAGAGGAAGAGCACAGAGGCAAGGAAATGATAAGATAGCTGCTTGGGTGTTCCCACTGAGCAGTTATTGAGGCTGGAGTTGCAGTTGAATTTGGAAGATGCTTGGGGTCAGTTTGTGAAGTACCTGGTACACCATGCTAAGGGAACTTTGATTTCATTCTATAGACACTGAAGGCCTTTAAGTTGGGGACTGACAGAGTCAGGTCTGCATTTCAAATAGATCAGGGGTTCCTAACCCCTGATCTAAGGTTCTTACTGGTCCATGGCCTCTTAGGACCTAGGTCATACAGCAGGAGGTAAGCGACGAGCAAATGAGCATTACCACCTGAGCTCTGCCTCCTGTCAGATCAGTGGCATTAGATTATCATAGGAGTGTGAACCCTATTATGAACTGCGTATACGAGGGATCTAGGTTGTGTTCTCCTTATGAGAATCTAATCCTGCCCCTACCCCCAGTCCATGGAAAAATTGTCTTCCATGAAACTGGTCCCTGGTGCCAAAAAGGTTGGGGACTGTTGAAATAGATCATTTGGCAGAGGGGTGGAGGCTTATTTAAGGGGACCCATACAATATAGTGGAGAAGGGTTTGGAGACTGTTCCAATGGTTCTGGTGAGAGATAGTGACCTTAGTTAGGAAGTGGTGTGCACAGGGAGGGGAACATAGTGGCCAGGATGGATTTAGGAAGAAAAGTCAGCAGAACTTGGTGGTTGCATGTAAGGGATGAAGATGAAGAAGAATCAAGTATGTTTTAAACTTATAGTGAAAAATACATTTATATCACAACCTGGTACACATGCTACCAACACACACATAACTAACTGGTCATAAAATACGTTGCTGAAACAAACTTTCATGAAACAATATTTTACCTTACGGTAGCATACTCTGATATTTTCTCTTCCATTCTATTTCAATTTCTGCAAAATGCTATTCTATTCTATTTCAGTTTCTGCAAAATGACTCTGCATTGATTCCACTAATGGGTCAAGACCCACGGTCTGAAAGTCACCTGCACAGGCTTCTCCAGGTTATCCTGCAATGGACAGGATGTTTCTTCCTCATTAGATTTCTTTGTGGTCCAGTGTATCCAGACACCTTTCACTCAGTGGAGGGGAGAGAGGAGGAGGGCAGTAAACAGTATGGTTTCCAAGTTCAGTGCACTATAGAAACATTTGAGGCAAAATTGTGCTGAGCACTTCTTGAGCCAACTGATGGCCACATGGTGAGACAGTTAAAGAGCTGCACACAAGGATGGTTGTGTTGCAGATGTCATTTATGTGGCTTTTTTTGAGGGAGGGGAGAGGGCTATCGTTTTTTTTCCTACTCCCTTTGCTGCCAGAATGCCTGTTCTCATTAGAATACAGAGTTGGTAGAGTTTTGGGTGCCGGAAGAGCCTCAGAGGTCAGGAGTCCACAGGTCCCTGGTCCAAAACTAGTGACTACTTGGTGTTGCCTGTGGTCATGGGTCACTGTCAACTCCTTGTGACTCATTTGGATCACTCTTTATAATGTTGCAGTGGAAAGCCCCCTGCAGCTGTGGTGTTTGCTTCTGGGACTCTGGGATGGGTTCATGTTGAAAACCATTGTTGGTTTTCTCTGATCAAATAACTCAGGTTTTTAAGCTCTAAAATGGGGGATAATACCATATACTGGGTTTGGTTGTTTCATGAGGATTAAATGAGACAACATGCAGAAAGTATAGTGTCTGAGGCACAGGAAACATTTAAAATAAATGGCTACTGTTATTTTCTTCCTGTAACTAAAATATTATGGACATTGGCCTACTTTGCTCATTTTAATTTGCACTAGGAAAGATATGGAGCCTTTCTCACTTTCATATATAGAATGAGCTAAAATTAAAGTTCTTCTGTTGGTGTGTGCTGAAATTTTTAACAGTATAGAAATTTCCATGGAAAATAAAAATGCATTTGAATTCAGGAAGAAGGATACTAAAATACATCCAAGTTGAGATGGTTCCGTAGGTAGCTTCTTAAGGACCTCAGTTTTGAATTTGCTTAGGGTGAACAAAGCTGTTCAACAGTGCTGGCTTTATGCCTGTGAATGACATATACATATCTATAATATGGAATATTTTAATTTACTTTTGCTATAGTCCTTTGCGTCGTAGGTCTACAGTGCATGTCTAATGACTAAAAAAATTTTAGACATGAGATTTATTTAAATGATGGAAATGTCATGACTAAGAGATTGATTTCTTCTGACTAGTGCAAGTTAGAGTTTAGCTCAAATCATTAGTAAAAGTCTATGGAGAAAGGTAACAAACAAAGGACACCTTCACTGGAGGAATTTTATTGGGACCAGTTTTTATGTTCCCTTTAAGTCAAATGTGGAAGACAAGATGAAGGAATGTTATTTTCCTTTGGAAAACATGGCAAAATCTCCTTAATAGAAGTCGTGATGGCTTTCTTTATACCAGTAGGTGGTATGTATAAGTTTCTAAGGAAATAACACCAAAAGTCTGTCCCTTCTGTCTGGGTCCCTTGGAGGGGATAGAGGCTTACCCTGAGGGGAGGAAGGAGAGAAGATTGTTGAATGCTGTTTGCTTCCTGGGTTCCTTGGGTACCATCAGCTTTTTTGATAATTTTTCTCTGTTTTGTAAACAAAATACTGTATTCTCAGGGAAGTCAAAGCAAAACCACGTAATAGCTCTTAAATTTGCATTTTAGAAAAGGGAAAGAAGTGCAACAGCACTTAACTGACCCATTTGAAAGGAAGGATAAGTATGTGTTTTATGTCAGTGAATGCAATGATTATGCAATTAGGAATATTTAGGTATGAATTTTGTACTGTGATTTGAGTAAGAATAGTATAGCTTTTATTAATGCTAGGCTTTGAAAAGGGATATCTGTTAAATGATGGAACACATTAGAAATCAGGTATTGGGGGTATATGTGTTGATATGAACATTTACATTACAAATGAAATATCTGAACAGGCTTTGTTAGATAAATGATGCTGTTGATTAGCTTTATGCCTTGAAATTCTATATATTTAAACAGCTTTGTACTTGTTTTGCTTCTGTTCAGCAGTGTGCCCACACATTTGGTCTGACTACAGCATTCTTTTTTCACAATGAAATGTATATTAACTATGCAGGCCCCTCATAGAGCAGTGTTTTAATCATTCTCTATTGATTTATACCTCACATCAATGCTGCATATTGAGGGCCTCTTATTCTAAGTCTGCTTTACTGGGATTCTCATTCTGTCTACCTGACTTGCATAATATTCTGGGACCCTCTTAATTTTTCCCCCACTGTGGGAAGCCGTCGTGATTAGGAAGGCACAAAAGATTAGACGTATCGTTGCCTTCTCTCAGCTTTCTGAGGTGCATAGGAGAAATAATGGGCTTAGAGAAATATTGTCATTGTCCATAACTGATAATAGGTAACAGAACTTATTTAAAATTAATAAGTGCTGAGTTTCAAGCTTTGGCATGAGCCTGAATGATTTATTGCAAGCCACGGATGCCAAGAGAATGTTTTGCATTTACCAAAGCAGTAGGGTAATGACAAGAGGACTGTCAGGGAGCAGCCTCATGAACAGTGGTTGTTCTTTGAACCTAGGGTTGTTGCTACAAGCTGACCAATACGAATGGGATTATTTTATTTTTTTTCTTTTGTCTTAATGTTAATTTTAGAGAGAGGAAGTATAGATCTGGTGGATGTGGATGAAGGATGCCTACATGGGCTTGAATAAATAAATCAAATCCCCTGACCTCTGCCTGCAACTTAGAATCTCATTTGGATTGAAAGACTAGAGCTAGATTTTACACATGAAGAAAACTCTGCTCACTTCATTATTATTCGTGGTGAAATCCCCAAATCTCCTCCCTGAAGAGATGTATTCTTCCCAGCAAATTAAAACATCCTCTTTTTTTAGAGGCCAAATGATGATGGTGTCAACTACTGATGAAGATGAATAGGTAATTCTTTTCTCAATTTATACATTCCCCCCAACCCCCTCTACTGTTCAGGATGGGATTTACTCATTTAAACCAAGATCCAATATTTCATTTACTCCACTCTTGGTAGGTTGTTCGCATTGTGTAAATCTCCTGGTCAGGTAATGGAGGAAAATGTTTGAAAATGTGATAGCTCATTATAAGGGCATTTGACATAAGCATATTTGCTGATGACAGATTGCCGATCAGTGGTAATTTAAACAGATTCTGAGCAGTAGTTAAGGTAGAACATTTTCCTCAAATTAATCTGTTAAGATCAGGATAGCTTAAATTACAAACATCTTTCAAAGTCTGTAAGGAAAATGTAGATTTTGGAAGTGGATCATCCTGTGAATATACATACCCCTTATGCCTACCTACTGTGTGTGTGTGTGTGTGTGTGTGTGTGTGTGTGTGTGTGTGTTTCTGAATTCAATTATGAAAGAAAATGTTGATTGACAACATGCCATTTTGCTTTATGGATCCACATATACCAACCCCTCCCCCTCCCAAAAAAAATAGGGAAAAGAGTACTTTACACAAATGTTGGAAAATGAGAAACTGAGACTAGAATGGGGGAGCTGGCTTTTAAAGTTGTCTAGATATTGGCAATAGAAATAGATATCAAGTCCTACCTAAGTAGGTATTGGAACTTTAATCAAGTATGTCTTTATCAGTTTACCCTAGTTATACATACTATATAAAATAAGCATTATCCCACCTCTGAAAATTATTTCAGTTTTTGTTTATGAAAAAACTTAGATGGGCCACAGGTAATTGTTGTTTAGAGGCATTTTGGAGCTCCCATAGGGATACACAATTGAATAATAACACTTCAGTTTAATGATGACATGCTTTATGATAAAGTAGCATTGGGTGCAGCTTAGCAATATCCAAAGATCAGAACATCTGTTATCTGCAGAGACACTGGGGTATATCTGCCAGACGTTTGCATATAGAACAAGGTGTTTCAGTTAATGTGTCATGATAGTTTAATTACATCACCTTTCTTGGGAGTTTGCTCGATTCTAGGTTCAAGAGCATCCAATGAGATGGCAACCTATCAATTTTTCTTTCTTCACCAGCCTTCACTTATGCTATTGCTTAGTTAGGTTATAACTGCTTATTTCTAAAACATACATATAGAAAAAGAAAAAAATAGGTGCCCATCATTCTATTCAGCTTTTCTATGGCATTTAATCTTGGTTTTGAAAACCACTTTGTCTTTTTTCTCTTCCAACTTTTTTTTTGTTGTTAACAAAAGGCAGTCTTTTCCTCTGGCTTATAGTCTTCTAGCTATCCTCCCTCCTTAAATAGTGGTTGTCTCACCTTTGTCTCCACTCTCATTTCTCTTGTGGTTTCTATATTGCAACTCCCAAACTGATTGCTTCTGCTTGATTTCTCTCCTCTTCCTCTTAGCTGGATTTTCACCTGCTTTCTTGATAAATCCATTAAGGTGTCCCAGAGGCAACCTGAATTCAACATGTGCAAGAACAAATTTCCTGTCTTTCCTCCTCGAGGCCAAGCCACCCTTGCTCCCCACAAGTAAGAACCCCATGGAGATCTGTGACTCTGTCCTCCTTCACCTTCCCTTCAGGTAGGCAGGAAGACTGTTCACTTTACTTTCCAAGTATCTGCCCAAGTGTTCTCCATTCCTGTGATACCAGTCCCACGCAGGCCCTTATGTCTCAACAGCTTCCTCACTGGCCTCTTTTCCTGACTCATCTCCTCTATCCAGTTCACTTCCTAGACTACTGCTTGTGTGGTCTTTCTGAAGCATGGGCCTAATTTGTACTATTTCTTAGCTTTACAATGTCTGGTTTCCTATTGACTTTCAGTTACTGCTGGTCATTGTCAGCACTGGTTAGAAGACTAGTTCACAAACTAGTCCCAACTTCCTCTTCTGGCAGACTCTCCTTCCTACTGCCCTTTCTTCCACCTTCTCCATCTCTCCCCCAAGCCTCATTTTCTGGCCCCATTCATCATTTCTTCTACATACCACCCACTTTTCAGGCTTCCCCAGTTTGCCTACGCTGTTGCCTCTGATAGAAAAGCTTTTCTTAACATTGCCTCTTCTTCCTGGAAGCCTTTGCTGACCCAGGCAGAACCACTCGCTGCATCTTGTGTGTTCCTCTAGCACTTTGGACACACCTCTCTCCTAGCACTGATCACTTTGTGCTATAGTTATTTGCTTAGGAAGCTGGCTTCTGACTGGTTTCTTAAGGGCAAGGACAATGCTTTGTGAACTTTATACATCTGGTGCCTGCGATATGTAGGCAATCAACATTTGTTCTTTGAATGAAAAACTGAACAGATGCATACTCCATCTGCAAATGCTCAGCATCTGGATGTGTTGGGGATTGGGGACAGAGATTGTCCCTTTTTCCACTTGAGCCTTGGTCTATTCTAGCTCATGAGGAAAATAAGTAGATTGGATGAGATCCATGTGGTTGTGGAGTGGGTTGATCTGCTTGCTTCTATCTCTTGCTCAGCTGCACCTTTCCTTTAGCTTTCTTCTTAGTATTTTGCCATTCGGTCTCTAAAGCTCTGCTTGTTTTGGAAGATATGAGCATTATTTTTTCTGGTCCAATTTGAAAGTCCTGCTGTTTTTTCTGCCTGCACCTCACTCCTCCTTTTTCTCAGCATCATAATCCAGGTCTTCCCTTCATTGTGTTTGTTTTTTATGCTTCAACCTCCATGGCTGGCCTTCCAACTCCAAGTCTCATTCCAAGGCCACATTCTCCAGAGCTACCAGGCAAATCTGTCCCAACCTTTGCTTTAAACAAAAATGGGTTCCTTTTGCCTATCAAATACAGGCATTACATGTAAGACTTTTCACTAAACAACCCCTTCAGTTGTCCTGCCTCTGTCTCCCTGTCTCCTCCCTCCAACTCTTCTCTCTCTTCCTCTGACTATTCCTCTCCCGCTCCCTCTAACTTTCTCCGTTTCCCCTCCCTCTTCCCCCCACCGCACACATGCACAGAGTTTTCTAATCCTATTTTTACAAATATGGTTTCCTTTCTTCAGATAGATAATTTACCAATTCCTACCACAGAAATTCATCTTATAGATATCTTTCATTCTGTAGGTTGGAACCCATGAATGGGTCATAAAATTGGCTTAATGGGTCATTAAGCGAGTGAGTCACCCAGGCTGGAGTGCAGTGGTGCGATCTCGGCTCACTGCAACCTCCGCCTCTCGGGTTCAAGTGATTCTCCTGCCTCAGCCTTCCAAGTAGTGGGGATTACAGGCACCCGCCACCACGCCCAGATAAGTTTTTGTATTTTTAGTAGATATGGGGTTTCGCTATGTTGGGCAGGCTGGTCTCAAACTCCTGACCTCAGGTGAGCCACCCACCTCGGCCTCCCAAAGTGCTGGGATTATAGGCATGAGCCACTGCGCCCAGCCAACTTGTGTTTTTTTTTAAAGTGAAATTATAATAGAAGATATCAGAAAATGTACATTGTAGTATGGCTAAATTATTGCTTTGTGAAATGTTTACTTAGTGGTATATGCCTACTGGATAATAATCTAAAATGTCTTAGTATGGTTCGCAGTTAAATAATTTTGAAAGTTACTGACATACAGTAATACAAAACCATTAATTTCTTCAATATTTAACTAAAAGCTTACTTCCTTCATGAACCCTTTTGTGACAAGATAATAGGCTGTACGTATCCCTGTTATCTAAGCTTTTCTGTTACCTTGCTTTTTACCAAATTTTAAACAATTTTATGGCTCAAACTTTGCTTTTCTCCTTCTGTACTATGTCACCTCTGCATTTTAAATGAAAAGTTGTTACTCTGTGACCTTGTATGTATCTGCATATTTTGTAATTCTCCCATAGTTACTGTGTGAGGCTTCTAAAACTCCCAAATTAGATGGCAGACTTTTGGGGGGCTTTTAGCGACTTGTGGGCACCAAGTCAGATAATAGATATTAGGAACTTGGTACATACTGTTATTGGCTGGCAAGGAAGAATAATCCATAGAACTTCCACTGGTTTGGAAGCTCCTGAACTTGAATATCAGATGGAGTCCGGGGTATCATAGGCTATATTGTGTGATGTGGGCCATTGATCCATTGCACTCAAAATTCTTAATCTTAACTGTTTTCTACCTCATTTGCATCAATTTACCTTCCTTTATAAATAGAAGAACTTACCTGAAAATGATGTATCTGTGAATCTGTATACTTTCTGTTCAAGACTA
Source organism: Pan troglodytes (assembly GCF_028858775.2). Taxonomy (NCBI): domain Eukaryota; kingdom Metazoa; phylum Chordata; class Mammalia; order Primates; family Hominidae; genus Pan; species Pan troglodytes. The sequence continues at coordinate 47,915,505 of NC_072402.2, read as the reverse complement.
AGTAACTTCTTAATGTTTTCTGGGCTCTCACTTTATAGAGTATTGCTGTCCAATAGCGCTTTCTGAGATGATAGACATGTTCTATATTCTGCAGTGTCCAGTATGGTAGCCATTAGCCACATGTGGCTTTTGAGCTCTGAAAACAGGCTAGTGCAACTGAGGAACTAAACTTTTAGTTTAAATTAAATCTAAATAGCCACATGTGGTTGGTGGCCACTGTATTGGACGGCACAGTGTTGGAAGCTTGAAAACACATCAATTTGTATTTCTTTTTCTCCTATTATCTAGCTGTCAGGACTCCCCACCCCTTGCAGTGTTGTTCTTTCTCTTTGTTCTAGTTATTCCTTAATTCTTCCACGGGACACCTGTTAGCGTTCCATGCTCCACCCTTAAGAATATCCTCTGACCTGTATCCAAGAGCCTGTCTTAGAAGACACTGCAGAAACTAAGAGAGGAGATTTCATTTTTATATTTTTTAAATCCTTGGTGCCTAAATAACTTGCCATTCCTGTTTTCTTTCTGACAGCATAAATGCAGTTTATGTAGAGAAACTGAGCTTTTTTAAAAAGGGAAACATACAGGTGAATCTTTTCTACCAGTATTATAGCCCCAAATTATTTAAACCATTGAAACTAATAAGAAGTGCTCAGCTTGCTATCTTGGAACTACAGAAATTGTTTTATATTCAGAATTAATCATACAAAATAATTATACTCAGTATAAGGATGAGGTTAAAAATGTAGATCTCACAAATTTAGGTTTCATGCAGGTTTCATTTTAGTTCAATTACTATTGCTTGTAAAAAGTGATACCAGAAATAATAGTAAACGTTAATTTTATATGTTACTTTTATATGAACATATGTATTTTGTCCTCTGTGATATTTGGTATACAATAAGATGGAAGGTGGTGTTTTCAACTACTTGGAAGAGAGGCTAAGCTAATATCTAGTGTTACATATTATATGATACTTGCTTATTAAATAAAATCTTGTATTTTTTTCTCCTGGTAGAGCAAGATACACTTATCCTAGGATCCATGCACTTTGACAATTTGTGGATAACCTAAATTTGCTAGCAAAATTTTGTTTTTATGTGAATATGTTTTTATATGTATATTTGGAGAGAAGTATAGGATTTACAAAGGGATCTGTGACTCTTAAAGGTTAAAAGTCACTTGTTAGGTTGAGAGATTCTTGACTGTAGGAGCTAGGTTTATCACTGTACCCCCACCCCCATTTGTGGTGTAATGTCATAACACAGAGTAATTACTCAAGAAATGCTTTTGAAATGGAATTGGAAACCATTTCTTTCACAGGTGACAACACACTGCCTTTCTTTTTAAGCAGAAGGAATCTATGAAGACCTTTATTGTTTCATGCTTCTGATGTTAGATTTCCATTATTGCTACAAGATAGGGTGATATGGAACATTTAATCTTAGAGCAAATAGCTGTGGGATTTGGGGGATCTGGAGAAGTTATTTTTCCCATTTCTATCACTTGTTTTCAGATATCCTGTTTCAAAGCTGACTCCATGGCAGACCCTAGCAACATCTTGTTTGTTTTAACCTTACCTGCATACCATTGATCCTTCCTTTCCATCCTTATTCATAAACATTGTTACAGAAGTTAAACCAAACCTTGGGCTGCTTAATGATGGTCTACCTGCTACCACTTATACTCCAACCAAGAAAGAGGCAAAAGATGCAGAATGCCAGGAGATGGAGAATACTTTGGCAACCATGTAGTGAGGGAATTTTTTTTTTTTTTTTTTGGTCCTTGTATGTGTGTGCCTTGCGTGCCTTGCCTTATATGTGCCTCTTAGCCTGCTGACACACACACACACAACTGGAGCTGTAGGTTGGCTCTGGGTCAGTCGCTGAATTACTATTTAAAAAAATAGCAAATTACCCAGAGAATGAAATGCAAGTTCTTGGGCAGGGAAGAAAGGTAGCAACAATGATTCAGCTGCTAAAGTTGGCAATGGGTCAGTTTCAGGGAAAGTGATTCCTACTAGGGCTATTTTACTACGTTCTTTAAGTCTTTTTTTAGACAAAGGTAGAGTATGAGGACATAAGGATTAACGTAGTTTTTCTGCAGTCCTGCATTCAGGTACAGTTAACAGTGGTCTATTCTTTTCTTTGCTCTTTTGCAGTTCTTCAAGAGTTTGAGTCATGAAGTGTGAAGCCTAGAGATGGTGTGATACACAGAGATGAAACTGGTTTTCACAGGTGATAGATGGAAGGCTGTTTTCAAAAGATCAAGGTAGCAGTGAAGGGTACTACTCTTGTACACTTACATATGATGAATAGGAAAACCTAGGGTTAGGAACCAGAGAATGCTGTACTTGGTTGAACATGTTTGCGTCCCCTCTGTAGTATCCGAGTCATATGGGTTGGTGTATAGTCCATTCTGTAAAGTCACTATGAACACATAATTTGTGTAACATATGCATATGCTCAGGCCAGAGGACACTTGATATAGCAGTTACCTTTTCCTGTGTAAGAAATTATCCCCCAAATTGAATAGCTTAAAAAAAAGTTTTATCCCAGTTTTTTGAGTTAGGAATTCAGGAGTAACTTAGCTGGTTGGGTGGCTCTGGGTAATTCAGGAAGGTGCAGCCAGGACTGCAGTCCTCTGATGGTTTGACTGGGGCTGGAGGATCCACTTCCAAGACAGTTCCTTTATGTTGCTGGCACATTGGTGTGGGCTGTTGTCAGGAAGCCTCAGTTCCTTACCATGTGGACCTGTCCATTGGGCTGCTGAGTGTCCTTGTGTTGTCCTCATCAATGAGAGAAAATGCAAAGAGGAAGCCACAATGCCTCTTACAGTTGAGCCTCAGAAATCACACACCAGTATTTATGTTGTGTTTTGTTTTTCAAAAGTAAGCCACTAAATACAGCCTGCACTCAAGGGGAGGGTACTACCTCTTGAAAAGAGGAGTACCAAGGAATTTGTCTGCCTATTATAAGATCACCGCACCTGGGCAGCTGAGAGTCCCTCCTTGGCCTCGTATCTCTCCGTGTACTTTGATCCCTTCTGTCTTCTACTTCTGGATTCTTTCTGTGTCTAGGGTACATACTGAAGAGGCTGCTTCATCCTTTGAGGTCCTGTGCTTTTATGGAAGGAGCTTTAGGCTCATTAGAGGTTTCTGAGTGATACCTCTACAAGACAAGCCTTTCTTTTGCTAATATTGATCACTCCTTACAGCATAATTTCCAAGTCACTCTCTTGACTTCGATCAATCAGAGAATTCCTTAGGACCGCTTGAGGCAGATATGAAAAGAAGAGAATGAGGCTGATGAGGAAAGAAAAAAACAAAAAGTCCTGCTTGTACCCTGACCTGCCATTTGGATTCTTCAAGAACATAGTTTTTGACTTAGTACCAGGAAGGACATGGGAGTTGTTCCAAATTAGAACGGGGTGCATTGTGAGCAAATAGGTCCCCTCAGAACTCATTATGCTGGATGAGCTGTGCAAAGAGAGCTCACAAATTCAACCACAGATTTTTACTGAATGCCTACCCTATCAGTTGGGAAGGGTGATGACAACCCGTGACATAAAGCACAAAAGTTTATTTCTTACTCGTGCTTTATATCCATTGTGAGTAGACTGAGGCTCTACCTGGCAGTGTCCTCACTCTGGGATAGGCTGACAGAGCAGCCCCCATTTGGAGCAAGCAGTCACTGAAGCAGAGCTAGGTAAGAGTGTTCTGGAGGATCTCACACCCACAATTTAGTGCTTTAGCCTGGAAAGGACACACCCTGCCTTTTCTCACACTCACTGGTCAGACTTTGTCACCTGGCCCTGTCCAACCACAAGGAGCTAGAGAGTACAATATTATTGTATGCCCAGAAGGTGGAGAGCCCAAAAGAGTTTACTTGGCACTATTGGCTTTCATACCTGCTATGTGCCAGGCCCCTCTTCTAGCCTCTGGGGATTCATCAGGGAGCAAAACAGACCCTGCCTTCATGAAACTTATGTTCTAATGGGGGAGGGAGACAATAAGCCAGCAAGTAAAATGTGCAGTGTGTTAGGTGCTAGGTACGGCGGAGGAGAATATAGCAGGAGCAGGTGAAGAATGGGTTCTGTGTTGCAAACATGTTTAATGGAGGCCAGCGTAGGTGGTTATGATGCCCTCCTCACGGTTGAAAGTGCTCCGACACAGGTCTGCTTTCTCAGATCTTGATTGTGCTGAATACTCAGCTGCTGTCAGGCCTTTTGCACTGTGAACCACACCATACTTTTAGGCTGTTCATAAATCCCTTTCTTCTTCTTTGAACTTTTATTTCTAACTTAAGTACCATTGTTGTTTAAATTTTTGTTATGAGATATTGTGACTACATAAGACCGAACTGTAAGAAACCTTAGAAGGTTTTTAGTCAATTACTTCCCTCTTTTAGAACAGTTATTGAAGTCTTAAATTATTGATACCTTCATTGCCATTTTCCTATAGATCTTTTTTTTTTTGCTTAGCTACCGTGATGAAGAGTGCTTTATTATCAAGCAAAAAAGGCCGTCACTTAAATGCATTTGTGTGATTTATGTAACAGTCATTCCTAAGATTTCAAAAGTAATTTTTTAGAGTTGAATTTCCTGCTTTTTCCTATATTCTCATTCATTGTGAAAATGGGGAAATGGCACATAGTTCTCATTTTTAGTGAAATATCATTTATGTAACATAAAGTGTAAAATTATGTTACACTTCCTTCCTTAGAGGACACCCAGTTGTTTAGTCGCATCTTTCTTCGGTTGTGGGGGCAGCAGTCATTCTTGTTTAGTTTCCTTGACCTCTGTATTTCCTGGGGCAGGAATTCTTGGGAGAAAAAGAGGAGATGAGTAACACTGGTTTGCCTTAATCACAAAGGAGTAGAAATAGGTGGTAGAGAATGACTGGGGCCCTTCTTGACCTTGCTCCAAGGAGTTTTTAGAAATAGCCAGCCCTCCTCTCTTTTCACATACATAGAGGCATTTCGACTTTATTTCAGTCTTCTCTTCACTCCCCCTCAACAGCACATCTCTCAACGCCCTGGGGTAGTTGTCATCTAATAACGTCAAGTATAAGTAGATGTTTATTCCTATGACGCGTATACCAGATGTTAAATATGTCAAACCTTTTGCTCAGTGTTGGGGGCTGCACACAAGACATCGGGATTCAGAGCAGGCAGCGACCTATTAAGGAAGAATGGGATTATGTTTTCCCATGGCAAATGCTAAAACAGAAGACTCAGCTAAGCATTTTTGTACATGTTTTTTTTTCTGCCAAGCAGGATGTTATTTTCCATCACTCTTGTTTTTTTTTTTTTTTTCATCCTGCTTTTTGTAGGTGACATTTATTGAGGAATACTTCCTCTCCAAGACATGCTGCTGTTGAAGTTTGTCGTGAATGATTTTTAGGTTTCTTAGTAGTACTATGTTTAGGGCTATACCAGGGAATTAATCCATATCCTTTGTCTTGGGAATGTTGGGAGGTAGTGAGAAGTCACCAAGAGGCATAACTGCGTGAGGGCTGCTAGGCCTGTGGGAGGAACTGAGTGTGGATGTGGGTGGGTGGCTGCTGGAGGACTCATCAGTTGTGCCCTGCATAAAGTTGAAACCCTAAATAAAGTCGAAAGGCCATCTCATCACATGAGGAAAGCATTAGAGGCTGATGTAAACTCTTAAAAGAGACAGCAGAGGCTGGTGGAAGGCAGCAGAGAACATGTTGTGAGGCAGGAAAAGATTAGGAAGTTGCTGTATGTCTTGGCTCAGAACATTGGCTGATGATTGATCTTGAGGAACACAGTGAAAACGTGCTGTCTCTTAAATTTAAATTATGTTTGCTGTGGAGACTCCTCAAGCAATTCCTGCTTGTGGAATGCACAGGTCCACATGGAAAATGCTGTATTTTCTACCTTAATATTCTCATTAACCATCATCTCCCAGAAAGAAGGTCCACGGAGTGCTTGTTACATCTGTGCTTGGCTCACAGAAGGCCTGCAAATGTTCGTTCCATTTCTCCTTTCTTCTCTCCCATCCATCAGTCTTCCATAGCTTGGCTGTTTGTTTTGGAGGTGATCTTAGGAGGCTTACATAAATGTGGAGGTGGAGGAAGTAGAGAAATTCAGTGAGAACATGATTCAAAAAAGCAGAGTGGAAAAGGAAGCAGGCCCAGTGGAGCCTCTTCCACCTGTGCAACTTGGATCAGGTACAGTCGTCGCTCAAGCTGTTGGTCTGTGGCTGGGTGACAGTGCTGGTGCTGCCTGCGGGAATATGGAATGGAAAACAGTTTGGGAATGGCTTGTGTTTGACAGCTAACTGTGGGTCTCTGATACCTTGGGCAAGTCACTTATAAGCTTCGAAAACCTCAGTTTCCTTATCTGTGAAATGGGGATGATAATACTACATCAGAGGGTTGTTTTAAAGATCAAATGAGATAATGTTCTGAAAACACTTAAGATGGTGCCTGGACTGTTTGGGAGAGGGCTGCTAGGTTGTGACCATGGAGAAAGGAGACATTGCTCACCCATCTTGCTTGCTTTTTCTCAAACATACTGAATGCACTCTGACTTCAGGGCCTTGATACTTGCCATTTCCTTGGCCTGGAAGCTTCCACTCCCTGTGCAGCTCACCCCCTTCCTTCCTTTGGGTCTTTGTTCAAATGCCCCCCTTTTCAGAGCAGTCTTCTCTGGTCGCTAATATGATAGACTAACCCTCATTCTTTGTCGCATCTCCTGCTTTCTTCTTCTTCACAGACCTCATTACCACCTGGAGAAAGGAACTTTGTTCTGGTCACTGCTGTCTGCACAGTGGCCAAACCACACTTGGCACATAGTAGATGCTCAGTGAATTTATATAAATCAGGCACCCACAAACCTGTTCTATAAAGGGCCAGATAGTAAATATTTTAGGCTTTGTGGGCTATGTGGTCTCTGTGGCAGCTGCTCAACTCTGCTATAGTAGGCAGCATGTAGACACAACATAAAGAACGAGTGTGGCTGTGGTCCAATAAAATTTTATTTGGCACACAGGCTGTGTTTGCCAATCCCTGGAATGTCAATAACAGTGAAGGTCAGGAATGTACCTTTAGTGGATATAGTGGTTTGAGCTTTGTGGGAATGGGACCTCTCAACAGTGGACTCTAAAGGTGACTGTAACCTTTAGAGAAATATGTGGAATTGGAGGAAAAAGAACCCCATAGCCCTGGTGAGGAGGTGGCCTGGCTTCTGGCAGCTGTAATGATACTCATGGTCAGGGGATCGGTGTGCTTCGCCAGCCAGGCCAGTCAGATGGGTACATCCTCCTAAATCAGAGCTGTTCTTTCATTTCTTGTGAACTGATTTTTGTTAATTTTTAACACTTACATGGCAGAGGAATTCGTTCCTTAAAATCCCTGTATAAGGAGAGGAAATCGAGTTGATCTACTGTAAGTTCAGGTTGTTATATACTAGAGCCCTAGATTTATTGAAAGGATGAGCATCTGTACTCCCAGAGCGGAGTGCTGTGTTCTCAGGCAGTTTCAAGCTCTCACTTAGAAGCTTCCCCTTAGCTTGTCTCTTGTTTCCAGCCTTTCGATCCACACGCCTTCATTGCAGAGCTGGTCTACCAGTGAGGTGCAGGCAGGAATGGGAAAATAGACACTTGGAGCGTGGGAGACGGAGCTGGGTCAGATGCTGACCGTACAGTTGCTCTCGCGGTTCATCTGCCCGAGTCTGTTTTCAGAGTTCTTCAGATGCCAGTGTGTTCACACTTCCCGAGGCGGCCACTGGTTGGCACTCAAGCTCATTAACTTGTTCCCTGGGGTTCTTGTGTATTGGTGTGTTTTGTTTTTGCCCTTTAGGGGGAAAGGAAACAGAATTGCCACTCTTATTGGCTAAGATTAGTTGTAATTTTATTAATAATTTTAGAATAAAATTGTTTATAGACATGGTTAAAAAAACAAAAAGGAATGTGATACAACTCTCAAAGCTCCTGAGCGCTCCTCCAGCTGCTGCCTTGGCCTTATTTAGGCAACCCCACCCAGTCCTTGGGGGCTGCCTGGAAGACTCAAGGGACTCTTGACAAATTATTTTCTGTTTTTACTACACTGTGGCTTCTGGTGAATACTTCTTTTAGTGGAGTTGCGAACCTGTACCCAAAGGCGAAATCTTTTCCTTTCCTGATTGCATGTGAAGGTGGGAACATCTTGAGTAACTTTGTGCTCTTGTAACCTACAGGAGAGTTTTCTTCTGGCAAGCGGAGGTGTCAGGCCTGTTTGGAGCCAGATCTTGTCGTCAAGAACAAATACATGAAGGAAGTTTGAGGAATGGTTGGTCAGCTAATCAGAATTCAGAGTACAGTGTCATCAAGTTGCTCACATGCTCATAACCCTGGGTGAATAGTAGAATAGGAAGAAAAGTTCAAGTAGATTTGTTTTCTGGGGAAATCTATCAAGCTATTAATTGTGAATAGTAGCTTGCACTCTGAATGCACTCTCACTTCAGGGCCTTGATGCTTGCCGATTTCCTGGCCTGGAAGCTTCCACTCCCTGCGCGGCTCACCAGCTTCCTTCCTTTTGGTCTTTGTTCGAATGCCACATCTTCAGAGCAGCCTTCTCTAATCACTCATATGATAGAGCAGCCCTTGTTCTCTGTCCCATCTCCTGCTTTCTTCTTCTTCACAGCCTTTTCTTTTCTTTTTTCTCATTGCATTTCCCATGTCCCCTCTTCCTCCTCATGTATGTGTTTCTGTCATTTTCTCCTTCCCCTTTTTCTCTAGTTCATGTTCCCTTGAGAGGTTGGCAGGTGAGACCTGGCTCGTCTCTTGGGGACTGGGAATCCAGGTGGGGAAGGTTGCCTTGGGATTCAGCCCTGGGATGGCGTGACCTGGGAAGAGAGAAGCTGGGGTGTCAGTGCTATTACCTAAAGTTTTAAAGCAAGCCCTAAGTTCCTGTGTGCCTCCCACAGAGGTGGGGTGGGCATTTGGAAGTGCTTTGGGCAGGCTGGTGGCACAGGCCTGGCACTCGGTCAGAGTCCAGTCCTCCACAGGCTGCGTTTCAGTGGCAGGAGTTAGTCAGTGCAGGACGCTGGGCACAGGGTGGGCCCCAGACCTGGAGTTCGGGGGACACAGGGCAGGGAGACTAGTAATGGAGAGGCAGAGACTCAGCCCAGGGAAACAGGAGGATAGCAGGGCAGAAACCCAGTCAGATAGAATTCAGGGGTAAGACGGATCTATGCTGTGCCAGGGGGCTGCTGGTCTTGGAATTTTAAAATTTTTTCTTGTGGATTATACTTATAATTATTTATTAATAGATATTTATTACAATTGCATATTATGTATTGTTTTGGCTAAGAGAGAGATGATTGGTCTTTGGTTCTACAGTGGGACACAGCTTCGAGTGGAAGGGGGAGAGGGCACAGCTCTGGGGAACTCAGGAGCTAAGCAGGGCATTGCATTTTCTGAACATCTCTTATTTGGCCACTTTCTTCTCTTTTCCTCTTCCCCTCTCTCTTCTTTATCCCTCAGTCATTTCCTTCTCTTTCTTTACCATTCCCTTCATGTTTTCTGGTTATTTTTTTCCCTTTAAGAAGAAATAAAGCTGATAAGATAGCTCAAATGGCCCAGTGCCCCTCCATCCCCCAGAGCCATCCCACCCTCTTACCATTTGCCAGTTGCTCAGCGGTTATCTTTCTGTGTCTTTCTGAATGATTTCCATTTTAACCACGTGGGGCCCCTGGGCTGCTGATAATTCATGACTCATGTTTCTTAAGAATGCTTTTCTTAAGAACGTTTATTTTGCCTCTTGGGTCAGAGCTATCCACTGTAGAGTTCCTCAAACAGCTCATTTTCCCTCTTAATATGAAGTCATGAAGTGAATATTAATTTTAAGCATTTGTCCAGTTAAAGAGCTTAAACATTATTTTATAAGAAGTATGTATTAGTTCTTGCACTACTATAAAGCAATACCTGAGTGAGTAATTTATAAGGAAAAGAGGTTTAATTGGCTCATAGTTGTGCAGGCTGTACAGGAAACATGGCAGCTTCTGCTTCTGGTGAGGCCTCAGGAAACTTATGACCATGATGAAAGGTGAAGGGAAAGCAATGCATGTCTTACATGGCAGGAACAGGAGCAAAGGGATGCTACATACTTTTAAAACAACCAGATCTCAGGATAACTCACTCACTGTCACCAGAGCAGCACCTAGTGAATGGCACTAACCCATTCATGAAGGATCTACCCCCATGACCAATCACCTCCCACCAGGCTCCTCCTCCAACATTGGGGATTACACTTCAACATGAGATGTGAGTAGGGATACAGACTCAAACAATATCAAAGAGTTTATTTTAAAGCTTTTTCCAGAAACTTGTATAAAGTTTATTTTTGGCTTCGATGCATGTTATTGAACAGAAGGTCAACAATTGATTGTTTTCCTTTATAGTTCTGAAAAAATGTACTAGGCTAAGAAAGCGTAGGGAAGGGGGAAGAGAATAAGCAGTTGAGAGCCTTTTTGGTGTCAGGTATGATCCCAGGAGCTGTGTGTTGATCATTAATTGACCAAGATCCTGTGAGTAGGATATAATTATCCTTATTTTATAGATGAAATTAAAACTTGTTCACCTTAAATTTATACGGCTGATAAGTGGCTGGATGAAGTCCCAGCTGTGGGCTTGCCTCAAACCACTGCCTTCCTCCTCACCACTGTTTTCTGATCCTTCTGGGTGGTGTAATGTGATGAGCTGCACGATGCCTTCAGCATCTGGTCCATAGGAAGCAGTTGCTGCCTAAAGAAGGGTAGATGTTTAGGATCTTAAAGGCCCACATTATGATGTATGGTGCCCATGGAATGGGAGAGACTGCTCTTTCTCTCTTACCTCTTAGAACGTGGTGGATGGATTTGAAAAGCCCCCAATCAGAAGGAAAATAATTATAGCATGTGTTTAGATACCGCTAATTATCAATTAATCGATAATTGATTAATGATCAATATACAGCTCCGTACTGCTCTGTGCTCCACCCTGGACTGGCTTCTGGGTACCTGAGAAGACTGTAACCTATGTGAGTAAATGCAATTGAAGGCATTAAGCAATACCAGCATTGCCCAGCTAACAAGGTAAGGAAAATAATTTATTAGGTGTTGGACCACAGCTCTGCTCAAAGCTGTAGAATTGCTTGTACCTGACTCTGTCCCGACTTTTGCCATGTTGTCTTAATGGTTGTGGTTTTGTGTCTGTGGACTTGGATGGAAGTGTCCCAAAGAAGATGACTGTATCTTTTCTGTTTTCTAGCTTTAACCTTTAACGCAATGTCTAGTCCATAGTAGACATTTGGGTAAACAAATTTTTTTAAAGCAATTCTGGGTTGATAGAGTATGTGGGAGTAGAAAACCAGAGGAAATCATACACTTGATTGTAACAGTGATGAATACTGCTGGACTGCAGGAAGCACAGCACATAGGCAGTAGGTTGTGGGTGTAGAAATTTGGGTTCTGGTCTGCATTCGTGCACCAGTCATCTTTCTAAGTCTGGGCAGTTCATTTGACTTGTCTGGGCCTCCATCTTCCAGTAAAACCAGGAAATTAGACTACAGATGATTTTTAGGTCCTTTCCACTGCTTAATGTTTTGTGATTCTGTAATTCTAACTTAAAAATTGCCGCCATAGAAACCCTAGAAACTACTTGGGTAGCCAGCCAATTAGGATTGAACTGGATCATTTGGATTGGTTGACACCAGGTTCTAAGAATCCTGTCTTTGTGGAGTCTTCTCAGACTGGGGATGTAAGAGGAGGTTAAGGTTGACTTTCCAAAGCTTTGGGCACCTTGCCACAGTGAGCCTTTCTGGAACACAGTCAAACAGAGGAAGAAATGTGGGCTTTGTAGTTGGGCATCTTGGGCTTGATTTCTCATAGTACCTCCTAATGAGCTGAGAGCTGTGAAGGATTTATCTTTCTGAATCCTTTTCCTCTTTGGTAAAATGGGAATACTACTGCCTAGTAGGGAGTCTACTTTCTCTCCCAAAGCTGGAAGCAGGCACATAATGTCAGGTTTTGTGGCATCGTGTGGGAATGTTCCCCTCTGACTTTAAATGGAAGGAAGATGACGGGTGAGCAGTATATTCTCTTCCTGCTTGTTAAGCATGGTCAGACTCTTTAGTTATGTTGCTGATGGGGACTTGATGGTATCAGGGCAATTTAATGACTTCAGATAGGTAAACAACTTCAGGCATAGATCAAACACCTAAATAAAGGTCAAGGAAACATCTAGAATATTAAAGTGACAGGAAAACAGGTGATGTATATGCAAAATCAAATTAGTATTTTCTGTGTTCTCCCAGTGTCATTGTTCCTAAAGTGAACTTTGAGAAATGATTCATAATTTGAAAACTATGCACAAAGTGTGCCATGTTTTAAAAAACTATAAAATGATACTAGCTTTATTTTTTTTTTTAACATCTTTAGACTGTTGACTTTATTGCTTAATCACAGTCAGTTGCAATTAAATGCCTACAGTGTGGTGCTCTGTCCTTGGGGCTGTGATGAAATTGTATTGCTGGTGGTGGATGTGTGCATGCGCATGGTGTGTGTGTGTGTGTGTGTGTGTGTGTGTGTGTGTAGAGAAAAGGAATTGACTTTCTTGAAGTTGAGTTGACAGTCACGAGATAGCAGTATCAAAGTGCTAATATACATATTTCTCTTGGAAGGGAACAGAGAAAATCAATTCTCTTAAGAAATGAAACTAGTGCTACAGCTCTGTTTATGTGAATGCCACTGTAGTTTGATCTAATACTGTATTTTGGGATGTTTCTGAAACACTTCTTATATTTCTATTGAAGTTTGTGATTCAGAGAATTAATTATAAAACCAAAGATGGAAAATGATATTGGTATCTAGTACATCTTCTAGTTTAAACACATTCTACTGATGCATTCTTTCTTAAAAAATATGGACATTCATTGAGAAAGTGAATTGCAGTGAACAGTTAAATAGTTTGGGTAAATTGATGTTGCTCAGCAAATTATTTGCTTGCCAAATCTTTGGTGGCATGAACAATTTTTGCTGAGATTCTATCTGTGCTCTTCCTCTGTCCCGCTTCCTGTTCTCAAAAGCTTTTAGGATGACCTACAACCTAGGTCATCTCAGCAAGGTGACGCACTCAAAAATAGGTGAAGAGAGACAAAAAGGAAAGTGAGTGTAGGGCGGGGGTTCTCAATAATGGCATTGCTGATGCTTTGAGCTGGATAATTCTTTGTTGTGGGAAGCTGTCCCGTGCATTGCAGGAAATTTAGTTAGCCTCCCTGGCCTGTAGCCAACCCAAGTTGTGACAACCAAAAATGGGTTCAGATACTGCCCCATGTCTTCTGAAGGGTGAGGGGGTGGAGGGAAAATCACTATGAGTTCAGAACTGCTGGTTTAGAGGGTAAGGTGAAATCTGGACCAAGGTTAGCACAGCAGATGGACCCGTGAAGTCTCAGTTGGACATAGGACATGCTGTGCTTGTTGGCGATGGGGTGTGGGCTTTGCCAGGGGATTTCTAGGGACTGAAGTAGAGAAACATGACTAGGTATGTGGGTTATAGTGTTCCCAGGATAAAAATAGTCTTAATGCAAGGAACTGAAAGGATTTTCTCTAGATGTTCCTCTCCTCAACTCCAATGAAGTTCCCAGTGGGCAGGGATTTCTGTCTGTTTCGTTCTTTGCCCTTTTGCCAACTGCTGTGTCCAGAGCAATACCTGGCACACAGCCGCTTAATAAATGTCTATAAAAAGAGATGAGTCTTCATAAGGAAGGATGCTATGCAATATAGGCCCTTCTTTACTTGTTTATAAGAACAGAGCAGCAGGATTTATAGGACCCCTTCCTTCCTTCTTTCCTTCCTTCTTTCCTTCCTTCTTTCCTTCCTCCCTCTCTCCCTCCCTCCCTCCCTCCCTCCCTCCCTCCCTCCCTCCCTGTCTTCCTCCCTCCCTCCCTGTCTCCCTCCCTCCCTCTCTCCCTCTCTCCCTCCCTCCCTCCCTCCCTCCCTCTCTCCCTCCCTCCCTCCCTCCCTCACTCCCTCTCTCTCTCCCTCCCTCCCTCTCTCCCTCACTCCCTCCTTCCTTCCTTCTCTTCCTTCTCTTCCTTTTCTTCTTCTTAGATGGAGTCTCACTCTGTCGCCAGGCTGGAGTGCAGTGGTGCGATCTCGGCTCACTGCAACCTCTGCCTCTCGGGTTCAAGCTCACTGCAACCTCTGCCTCAGCCTCCCAAGTAGTTGAGGACTACAGGCGTGTGCAACCACACCCAGCTAATTTTTGTATTTTTAGTAGAGACAGGGTTTCACCATGTTGGCCAAGGTGGTCTCGATCTCTTGACCTCATGATCCACCTGCCTCGGCCTCCCAAAGTGCTGGGATTACAGGTGTAAGCCACCATGCCTGGCTGGGACCATTTCTTACAGTATCATTAAATGGAAGAATGCATTCTGGGTGGTATAATCCAACATGACTGTCAGCAAAATCAATTAATAGGTCCCAGGATGGTGTGGTCTAGGACTGTAGAGGTCTTGGTGGTCTGACTCAATCTATAGTTAGATTTTAAGATGCTGGGAAAGGGGCCTTGCATATTCTTCAGGCACTGCAGAGAATAATAAATGTTTTTCTATTCTTTGAGTGGTATAGAACAGAGATAAGAGTGCCTGAGAGGTGCCACTCAGGAGGGCCAGTTAAATAGAGCTGCTGCAGGTTGTAGCAGACATCAGGCCAAGGGAAGGGGAGGGAGACTTGAGCTGAGCCTAGGGCGATAGTGACATTTATCAGTATCACTTGTTACTGAGTGTGTCTGTGTGCCAGCTCTTTTCGTGCATCATCTCTCTGCATCCTAACTGCATCTCTGAGGTCCAGTCTGAGAGAGAGGTAGCTTGCCCAGGACAGGACATTGGGATTCTGTTCCTGGCAATTCCCACTGGGGCTAGGTCCCTCACCACTGTACTGCTCTGCTTCATGCCAAAAACATAGCTACAGATGCCCATAGCATAGGCCATCACACCCTAGAATTCTGTGCTCTGGAATACAGGTATGAGCATTACAGCCTGAAATAACGTAAAATCAGTTTAAATCAAATTCTCACTTGAGCCATAAAAACGAAAAACAAACCAAAACCTTGGTATGATTGTAAAGAGTTTAATTTTCTTGTGAACCATTGATGATGATGTACACTCACAGAGATGTTTGCCTAGACAACGAAGTGACTTACTACAGGACAACGATATTAATAACCATAGCTGTCATTCATGGTGCACTTCCTTTGTGCCAAGCACTGTCTTAGGTGCTTTACATATATGTACTGTCTTCATCCTTACTGCCACCCCAGTAGATAGATATTTATTGTTACTAACATCTCATGGTTGAGGAAACAGGTGCAGAAATAGTTAAATATCTTAATTAGGATAGTAAGTGTCGGCTCTCATCTGGGCTCCTAACCACTGTGGAATTAGTATGAAACAAATAATGAGTGTTTTAACTATAGAAGCCTGTTCTATCAAATTTTAAAATATTGATTATAGGCTTCGGTTTAAAAGTAGATAAAATCCAATTTTGAAATAAAGTCATTTCAGGTTGCCAATTTGATTCTTTATTGGGTGGCAGGGATGAGAGAGAGAGAGCAGTTAATTAGGATTACAAGCATAGTCTCTGCAGTTTTATAATCTATTTTCGTATCTTTGGTTTCTTAAGATATTTAATATCACGAAACAGAATAACTGAACAATGTCATCATAATCTATGTTATGAATCAGTCTCTTCTCTTTTTTTAAGCATAAAAAGGACTTTACTGGTGAGCCTCTCATGTATGCAGATGACATTGGTGATCCCTTTGAACTAATGAACTTTGGCCTAAGGGCATGTGCATACTGGATGAGTCTTTAAAATGCATGTGCTGAGGGAGGAGCCAAGATGGCCGAATAGGAACAGCTCAGGTCTACAGCTCCCAGCGTGAGTGACGCAGAAAACGGTGATTTCTGCATTTCCATCTGAGGTACCAGGTTCATCTCACTAGGGAGTGCCAGACAGTGGGCGCAGGTCAGTAGGTGCGCGCACCATGTGCAAGCTGAAGCAGGGCGAGGCATTGCCTCACTTCGGAAGCGCAAAGGGTCAGGGAGTTCCCTTTCTGAGTCAAAGGGGTGACGGACGCACCTTGAAAATCGGGTCACTCCCACCCGAATACTGCGGTTTTCCGACCGGCATAAAAAATGGCACACCAGGAGATTATATCCCGCACATGGCTCGGACGGTCCTATGCTCACGGAGTCTCGCTGATTGCTAGCACAGCAGTCTGAGATCAAACTGCAAGGTGGCAGCGAGGCTGGGGGAGGGGCGCCCGCCATTGCCCAGGCTTGATTAGGTAAAGAAAGCAGAGGGGAAGCTTGAACTGGGTGGAGCCCATCACAGCTCAAGGAGGCCTGCCTGCCTCTGTAGGCTCCACCTCTGGGGGCAGGGCACAGACAAACAAAAAGACAGCAGTAACCTCTGCAGACTTAAATGTCCCTGTCTGACAGCTTTGAAGAGAGCAGTGGTTCTCCCAGCACGCAGCTGGAGATCTGAGAACGGGCAGACTGCCTCCTCAAGTGGGTCCCTGACCCCTGACCCCCGAGCAGCGTAACTGGGAGGCACCCCCCAGCAGGGGCACACTGACACCTCATACGGCAGGGTATTCCAACAGACCTGCAGCTGAGGGTCCTGTCTGTTAGAAGGAAATCTAACAAACAGAAAGGACATCCACACCGAAAACCCATCTGTACATCACCATCATCAAAGACCAAAAGTAGATAAAACCACAAAGATGGGGAAAAAACAGAACAGAAAAACTGGAAACTCTAAAAAGCAGAGCGCCTCTCCTCCTCCAAAGGAACGCAGTTCCTCACCAGCAACGGAACAAAGCTGGATGGAGAATGATTTTGACGAGCTGAGAGAAGAAGGCTTCAGACGATCAAATTACTCTGAGCTACAGGAGGACATTCAAACCAAAGGCAAAGAAGTTGAAAACTTTGAAAAAAATCTAGAGGAATGTATAACTAGAATAACCAATACAGAGAAGTGCTTAAAGGAGCTGATGGAGCTGAAAACCAAGGCTCGAGAACTATGTGAAGAATGCACAAGCCTCAGGAGCCGATGAGATCAACTGGAAGAAAGGGTATCAGCGATGGTAGATGAAATGAATGAAATGAAGTGAGAAGGGAAGTTTAGAGAAAAAAGAATAAAAAGAAATGAGCAAAGCCTCCAAGAAATATGGGACTATGTGAAAAGACCAAATCTATGTCTGATTGGTGTACCTGAAAGTGATGGGGAGAATGGAACCAAGTTGGAAAACACTCTGCAGGATATTATCCAGGAGAACTTCCCCAATCTAGCAAGGCAGGCCAACATTCAGATTCAGGAAATACAGAGAACGCCACAAAGATACTCCTCGAGAAGAGCAACTCCAAGACACATAATTGTCAGATTCACCAAAGTTGAAATGAAGGAAAAAATGTTAAGGGCAGCCAGAGAGAAAGGTCAGGTTACTCTCAAAGGGAAGCCCATCAGACTAACAGCGGATATCTCGGCAGAAACCCTACAAGCCAGAAGAGAGTGGGGGCCAATATTCAACATTCTTAAAGAAAAGAATTTTCAACCCAGAATTTCATATCCAGCCAAACTAAGCTTCATAAGTGAAGGAGAAATAAAATACTTTACAGACAAGCAAATGCTGAGAAATTTTGTCACCACTAGGCCTGCCCTAAAAGAGCTCCTGAAGGAAGCGCTAAACATGGAAAGGAACAACCGGTACCAGCCGCTGCAAAATCATGCCAAAATGTAAAGACCGTCAAGACTAGAAAGAAACTGCATCAACTAACGAGCAAAATAACCAGCTAACATCATAATGACAGGATCAAATTCACATATAACAATATTAACTTTAAGTGTAAATGGACTAAATGCTCCAATTAAAAGACACAGACTGGCAAATTGGATAAAGAGTCAAGACCCATCAGTGTGCTGTATTCAGGAAACCCATCTCACGTGCAGAGACACACATAGGCTCAAAATAAAAGGATGGAGGAAGATCTACCAAGCAAATGGAAAACAAAAAAAGGCAGGGGTTGCAATCCTAGTCTCTGATAAAACAGACTTTAAACCAACAAAGATCAAAAGAGACAAAGAAAGCCATTACATAATGGTAAAGGGATCAATTCAACAAGAAGAGCTAACTATCCTAAATATATATGCACCCAATACAGGAGCACCAAGATTCATAAAGCAAGTCCTGAGTGACCTACAAAGAGACTTAGACTCCCACACATTAATAATAGGAGACTTTAACACCCCACTGTCAACATTAGACTGATCAACGAGACAGAAAGTCAACAAGGATACCCAGGAATTGAACTCAGCTCTTCACCAAGTGGACCTAATAGACATCTACAGAACTCTCCACCCCAAATCAACAGAATATACATTTTTTTCAGCACCACACCACACCTATTCCAAAATTGACCACATACTTGGAAGTAAAGCTCTCCTCAGCAAATGTAAAAGAACAGAAATTATAACAAACTATCTCTCAGACCACAGTGCAATCAAACTAAAACTCAGGATTAAGAATCTCACTCAAAACCGCTCAACTACATGGAAACTGAACAACCTGCTCCTGAATGACTACTGGGTACATAACGAAAGGAAGGCAGAAATAAAGATGTTCTTTGAAACCAACGAGAACAAAGACACAACATACCAGAATCTCTGGGACGCATTCAAAGCAGTGTGTAGAGGGAAATTTATAGCACTAAATGCCCACAAGAGAAAGCAGGAAAGATCCAAAATTGACACCCTAATATCACAATTAAAAGAACTAGAAAAGCAAGAGCAAACACATTCAAAAGCTAGCAGAAGGCAAGAAATAACTAAAATCAGAGCAGAACTGAAGGAAATAGAGACACAAAAAACCCTTCAAAAAATTAATCCAGGAGCTGGTTTTTTGAAAGGATCAACAAAATTGATAGACCGCTAGCAAGACTAATAAAGAGAAAAAGAGAGAAGAATCAAATAGACACAATAAAAAATGATAAAGGGGATATCACCACCGATCCCACAGAAATACAAACTACCATCAGAGAATACTACAAACACCTCTACACAAATAAACTGGAAAATCTAGAAGAAATGGATAAATTCCTGGACACATACACTCTCCCAAGACTAAACCAGGAAGAAGTTGAATCTCTGAATAGACCAATAACAGGATCTGAAATTGTGGCGATAATCAATGGCTTACCAACCAAAAAGAGTCCAGGACCAGATGGATTCACAGCCAAATTCTACCAGAGGTACAAGGAGGAACTGGTACCATTCCTTCTGAAACTATTCCAATCAATAGAAAAAGAAGGAATCCTCCCTAACTCTTTTTACGAGGCCAGCATCATTCTGATACCAAAGCCAGGCAGAGACACAACCAAAAAAGAGAATTTTAGACCAATATCCTTGATGAACATTGATGCAAAAATCCTCAATAAAATACTGGCAAAACGAATCCAGGAGCACATCAAAAAGCTTATTCACGATGATCAAGTGGGCTTCATCCCTGGGATGCAAGGCTGGTTCAATATACGCAAATCAATAAATGTAATCTGGCATATAAACAGAGCCAAAGACAAAAACCACATGATTATCTCAATAGATGCAGAAAAAGCCTTTGACAAAATTCAACAACCCTTCATGCTAAAAACTCTCAATAAATTAGGTATTGATGGGACGTATTTCAAAATAATAAGAGCTATCTATGATAAACCCACAGCCAATATCATACTGAATGGGCAAAAACTGGAAGCATTCCCTTTGAAAACTGGCACAAGACAGGGATGCCCTCTCTCACCACTCCTATTCAACATAGTGTTGGAAGTTCTGGCCAGGGCATTTAGGCAGGAGAAGGAAATAAAAGGTATTCAATTAGGAAAAGAGGAAGTCAAATTGTCCCTGTTTGCAGACGACATGATTGTATATCTAGAAAACCCCATTGTCTCAGCCCAAAATCTCCTTAAGCTGATGAGCAACTTCAGCAAAGTCTCAGGATAAAAAATCAATGTACAAAAATCACAAGCATTCTTATACACCAACAACAGACAAACAGAGAGCCAAATAATGAGTGAACTCCCATTCACAATTGCTTCAAAGAGAATAAAATACCTAGGAATCCAACTTACAAGGGATGTGAAGGACCTCTTCAAGAACTACAAACAACTGCTCAATGAAATAAAAGAGGATACAAACAAATGGAAGAACATTCCATGCTCATGGGTAGGAAGAATCAATATCATGAAAATGGCCATACTGCCCAAGGTAATTTACAGATACAATGCCATCCCCATCAAGCTACCAATGCCTTTCTTCACAGAATGGGAAAAAACTACTTTAAAGTTCATATGGAACCAAAAAAGAGCCCGCATCGCCAAGTCAATCCTAAGCCAAAAGAACAAAGCAGGAGGCATCACACTATCTGACTTCAAACTATACTACAAGGCTACAGTAACCAAAACAGCATGGTACTGGTACCAAAACAGAGATATAGATCAATGGAACAGAACAGAGCCCTCAGAAATAACGCCGCATATCTACAACTATCTGATCTTTGACAAACCTGAGAAAAACAAGCAATGGGGAAAGGATTCCCTATTTAATAAATGGTGCTGGGAAAACTGGCTAGCCATATGTAGAAAGCTGAAACTGGATCCCTTCCTTACACCTTATACAAAAATCAATTCAAGATGGATTAAAGACTTAAACGTTAGACCCAAAACCATAAAAGCCCTAGAAGAAAACCTAGGCATTACCATTCAGGACATAGGCATGGGCAAGGACTTCATGTCTAAAACACCAAAAGCAATGGCAACAAAAGCCAAAATTGACAAATGGGATCTAATTAAACTAAAGAGCTTCTGCACAGCAAAAGAAACTACCATCAGAGTGAACAGGCAACCTACAAAATGGGAGAAAATTTTCGCAACCTACTCATCTGACAGAAGGCTAATATCCAGAATCTACAATGAACTCAAACAAATTTACAAGAAAAAAATAAACAACCCCATCAACAAGTGGGCAAAGGACATGAACAGACACTTCTCAAAAGAAGACATTTATGCAGCCAGAACACACGTGAAAAAATGCTCATCATCACTGGCCATCAGAGAAATGCAAATCAAAACCACAATGAGATACCATCTCACACCAGTTAGAATGGCAATCATTAAAAAGTCAGGAAACAACAGGTGCTGGAGAGGATGTGGAGAAATAGGAACACTTTTACACTGTTGGTGGGACTGTAAACTAGTTCAACCATTGTGGAAGTCAGTGTGGCGATTCCTCAGCGATCTAGAACTGGAAATACCATTTGACCCAGCCATCCCATTACTGGGTATATACCCAAAGGACTATAAATCATTCTGCTATAAAGACACATGCACACGTATGTTTATTGCGGCATTATTCACAATAGCAAAGACTTGGAACCAACCCAAATGTCCAATAATGATAGATTGGATTAAGAAAATGTGGCACATATACACCATGGAATACTATGCAGCCATAAAAAATGATGAGTTCATGTCCTTTGTAGGGACATGGATGAAATTGGAAATCATAATTCTCAGTAAACTATCGCAAGAACAAAAAACCAAACACCGCATATTCTCACTCATAGGTGGGAATTGAACAATGAGATCACATGGACACAGGAAGGGGAATATCATACTCTGGGGACTGTTGTGGGGTGGGGGGAGGGGAGAGGGATAGCATTGGGAGATATACCTAATGCTAGATGACGAGTTAGTGGGTGCAGCACACTAGCATGGCACATGTATATATATGTAACTAACCTGCACAATGTGCACATGTACCCTAAAACTTAAAGTAAAATGAAAAAAAAAAGGAAAAAAAAATAAAATGCATGTGCTACATCTTGGCGATCAATGCGGGCTTACAGAAAAGAGGAGTGGAGTAGGAAAAGATTGGATTGATTTGGACAAATATATATAGTAGCAGGGATACAGTTAAAAAGTTCAGTGGTTATTTAGGAATTACATTTGGAGTTAGCTGTGTTCAAAAATTAGCATATTAGTTTGGTATATGGAACAGATTCTTTCAAATGATGTGGTTTGCCATAACCTAAGGGTCTTTTCCACACATGAAGTGTTCAGTTTGTCAAAATACTAGAGACTCACTTTAGTTTCCAGTATGTCACCTTGAATTACATTTAATATAATTTTATTCTATTTTTTCAGTAATTAAAGCCCTTTATGGCATGTGTTTTCTATTTTTTTCCTGTTATATTTTAAAGTACATATCAGAGATTTGCAATTGATTTGCTCTTTCCACCAATATTTACAGGTGCTTTTTATGTAGTTTGCAGTGTTCTAGGGATACAGCAGTGGACAAAACAATATAGTGCATGATTTCATGTAACTTTAATTTTAGCAGGGGGAGAAGAGCAAGAAACAAGTACCAAAGATCTCATATGTCATGTGGTGATAGATGCTCTGAAGAAAAATAAGAACAAGGAATAAAGGTTGAGCGTGCTGTTTTACATAGGCATTTACAGAGGGCATCCCAGGAAGAGTGAGATTTGAATAGAGACCCAGAGGACAGAGGGGGTACAATAGCTAATATCTGGAATGTATCGCAGGTAGAGGAAATGATAAATGTAAGGTCCTGGGTGGGAAGAGCCTGGGGCATCCAAGGTCTGGCAAGAGACCAAGGTGGATCGAGTGGAGTGGCAGGAGCTGGGACTAGAGAGAAGGACTCCAGCAGTGGAATTGGAGCATCTGGCTTCATGGTTTAGAAGGGTCACTGCTATGGTGCTGAGAGGATGGAAGCACAGAGACCTCTTGAGATGCTATTGCAAGAGAGAAAGGGAATGGCAGGGACAAGGGTGGTAGGCATAGAAATGGTGAAGTGATCTTGGGTGTATTTTGGAAGTTGAGCCTGGAGGATTTACTAGTTGGATATGGAGTGTGAAAGAGAAGTTAAGAACAACTGAAAGATTTTGTGACCTGAGTAGCTAGAGAAAACAGAATTGCCATTTACTGAAATTGGAAAAAGCTTTCTCTTTCTGCTTATATGACCACTGTTAATATTTAAAAACTATGAATTACAGAACCCATGTGCTTGGGAATAGAAGTGTCTGAAAATGAGGTCGGAGAAAATTGTCAGTTAAGAGGCTGAAAGTTCTGTGTTTGTGGACAGTTCTAATATGCCTTTTTATAGACAGATGGGTGGTATTACTAGGGCATATAGCCGTAGATAAAGAAATCTGTGGTGCATATTTGCAGATGGTCGTGATGGTGATGGCGGAGACATTAACAAAAATTAGATCGAGGCTTGTAAATGATGTGCCTTCATTTTTACTTTTTAAAATTTATTCTTTTAATTGAAAAATAAAAATTCTACATATGTATATGCATCATAATGTCTTAAAATATGTATGTGTTGTGGAATGGCTAAATCAAGCTAATTAACATATGTATTAACCTCACATGCTTATTTTTGGGGAGTGAGAACACTTAAATCTACTCTGTGATTTTCAAGAATACAGTACATTGCTATTAAATATTAACTATGTGCTTTTAATTCATCTTCATTGATATGGCCAAGCCACAATGTCATCGTGGAGGATCTGTTTTTTTCTCAGCCTGATAATTTGTAAAACAGCATATAATGGGTGGGGGCAGTAAATACAGAAAATATAGGTATAGAATTCTGGTGATTGGCATTTCTATAGAACTGACAGTTTTGGAAACTTTCTTTCAATTCTGCCTCACACTTCCCTTGGTTATATACCTTTTATCCCTTAAGATGCTAACATGTTTCCTGTGATAAACTGCTAGCGAGAGCGGGTGTACATCCCTCACTTGTAGGTGGTATGCTGTGCCCCTGTCTGACTTCTGCATTCAATAATATTAAAGGAATCCTTCCAAATTTTCTATGGCTCTTGTTGGAGGTGGTAAGAACTAACGTAGGAAATTTTAAGCAAATCCAGGCACACAAATCAGTATTTACTATTGGTGCATGAGGTAAGGACATATTGCTGTTTCAATGCAGGATACTTTGTGGCCAGCAGCATGTAGGTGACCACGGAGTAGGACCTGGCCCTCTAGGAGTACACAGCCTGCTTAGGGAGAGGAACCACAAGTATTTGAAGCAGGGGTGTCTTGCCCAGGCTTAGATGCCCTTGAACATCAGTGAAAGTTTCAAGACAGCCTCTGTCTTTGGTTCAACTCCTTGTAGTATGAAGACTTTGGGAGTCTGGAAAAGTTGGAAAACATTAAAATGGAATTATTTAAAGGACGAAGTCCAAAGTGACATGTTTGATGTCTACCATAAGCTCTAGGGTGTGATGAAGTGTCTTAAAAGGGATCATGAGTATTTGACTCAGGACAAAAAATGAAAAATAAATTGCAGGGCTGCAGTGGACCATTTTGAGAAGCTTTGACTAATTGTAGAAAGAATAGTAAAGCCACTGACAACAGAGCAAATTTGGAAAAATGATCTATTTAGAGAGAGCCTGTTGGGAGTGTGATTGGATGTGAAGAGGAAATGGGATCTTGGAGCACTGCACTATGCTTATAGGTTTTCTGCTCATACTGTGCCTGAAACATTGGCAGCCCTCACAATTCACTGCCTCAGTTTTCCCAGATTTAAAATAATACTCCCTTCTTGTGATTTTGATTAAAAACCTTGGCTTGTGGACTAATAGCTCATGTCTATATATGTGCGATATGTGATGAATAAGGTTTTTTTTCTGTTTTCTCCTTGATTTCCTTCTCTTTCTTCCACATTTGTTTCATGTCTTTTATGGCTTTCTTGGATATATGTATGAAAATTACCTAATTCCTATTTAGGAATTATCTTCTTTCCTCTGCTTGTTTTTCTACCCGCTGTTAATTTGTGATACAACAGTCTTCCCCAGAGTAATTAATTGTAATTCTACAAGCTGAAAAAATTTAACATCAGGTGAAAAATAAGTAGCAGATGCTGATGAACCTTAAATGAGAAATATTTGTATTTTATGCAGCTGTCACTCATAATTAAGAGAAAATAAGTAAGTAGAATGGACCCTAACTTGTTTGATTGCTTCACAGGGTAGGCATCCATTCTTAGTGCATTTACTAGGACTATTAAATAGTAGCTGTTATGGAACTTTTTGTTCAATGTCTATGGCACATTGCCACCTTGTGGCTGCAAATTTGTCTTGTAATGTAAAAGTAAATTTTTTAATGTTAAGTCTACCTGATATAATCTTATGTTACATTTTTCCTGGTATTTATACTTTACCTTGCTCACAAAAGATTTGAGACACCTTATAAGACTACATAGAATATAGGATAAGAGAACTTAAGAGAATATTCTTGTTCTTAGAACAGGCATGTTGAAGTATTTGGAGGGGGGGTGAAGAATCATACTGCCTGCAACCAACAGTCCCCGTGCATGTGTGAAGAGGAGAGAGAGCAAAAGCGGTGTGACAAAAGGTTAACTCGCCATTGAGAATATGGGTGTTTACTGTTCCTGTAACTTTTCTGTAGTTGCAAATGTCTTTCTGAAAAGTTTCTAAATTGGCAGAAAAAATAATTGGGATATGAGCACAAAATGGAGCCAAAAAGGAGGCAAAAATAACCTCTACATTCTTTAATGATCTGACTCTAGATGAACTCAGTGATTTGGTTCTGCATTTTCTAGAGGCTATATGGAAACTTCTCCTTGGAGGCCCTCCTAAATAGGACACTGATGTAATAAACAGCAGCCCTCGACAAATACCTTGTGATAAGTTCAGCTCTGCATTTGAAAGGGTGTGTTTTTTTTTTTCCTTTTTCCCAAGTGCACTCTGGAGTCCCTTTTTCCTACTGATCTGGCTTTGATCTTGGAGTGGATGGGCTGCTAGTTCTTCAAGGGCCTCTCACTAAAATACTGACCGGCAATGAGTGTGAGATGGTACTTACAGAGAAGTGCTTGAAATCCAGGTGTTAGGTCTTACTAATGAATACAGTTACGCTTAGGGGAATCTTTTAGCAGCTAAGCCGATGAGGTCTGTTCTATCTCAACTAACTTGGGAAGGGTTGCTCATAAACAGGATCAAATTTCCTTTTGTGCAATAGTTTTATAGAACTATTATTATTAAATAAATAGAAATAAATATTTCTATTTATTTAATTATTTTTTATTTATTTTTTGAGATGGGGTCTTGCTCTGTTGCTCATGCTGGAGTGCAATGCTGCAATCATGGCTCACTGTAGACTTGACCTCCTGGACTCAAGAGAGTCTCCTGCCTTGGCTTCCCAAAATGCTAGGATTACTGATGTGAGCCACTGCGCTCGGCCTGTGCAATGACTTTGAATATGATGCAGTGCATGGACAGACAAAATGGATGACCTAGTCTCCAGATTTCTATTTCTTATAAATACATCCATGATAATCTTAACCTGAAAAAATTTGACAAGTATAACCAGGTGATCACCTCTTTTCCCCATGAAAACAAAACAAATCTCAGTGAAGCGGCTCTTAAAATGCCCGGCTTTGAATAATGTTACTTGATTTTTCTGTTTTTAAATTTCTACAGAGTTAACCTTTTTATGTACTTTTTTGAGGGATCTTTAATAACTAACTGGACGTACGTAGGTGTACATGAAAATTTTTGTCCTTTGCAACTATCTTAGACACATATTCATATGTACTTACTTGAAGGTGAACATTTTAGATGGTATGGCTCTATTAAGTATGAGAGGCTTTCTTACAAAAACAGGCAGATCTTGAAATAAGTGTTGTGACACAAGGGATTCTTTTGTAGAATGCTGTCTCTTGAAGTGACTTTGGTTTCTCTGATTCTTGTGACAGGTTTTCTTTTAAAAAGCTATAAAGTGATGTAGGGATGTATTGATTTCCATTAAGGGCTAGGGTACTTAGAAATTTCTCTCCTGTACAACATATATTTGTGAGCAATATGTGAATTTTCTTTTGTAACCAACTAAAGAGAGTGATCTATTGTTTCTCTATAGAGCGACAATCTTCAATTTTGGGGGAGACCGTGTACAGAAAGACATGTTTTATATAGTGACCTAGGATACACACACATACATGTATAACTGAATAAAACACTTCATGAAACAATACTTTCCCTTTCTTCATTGGACTGTGATAATTTCTGTTCTATTGCATTAAAAAACACCAGTCACAATCTACCAAACTTGATTTCATGACCCACTAATGTGCTGTGACCCACAGTTTGAAAATCACTGCTGTCGAGATTTTGCAGCAAGCCAGACTCTCTTTCAGATGGAAGATGTGACAGTGAAATTCTAAATTCTCTAACGTAGCAAAATTGAACACAGTGTTGGGAGAATGGAGTTTGAGAAGGAAAAGAAAGGAAGAAAAAGTGTGAATGATTGGTCTTTCATTCTAGGCTGTGTTGATGCCCTAGCCAGTGATGCCATTCTTCCTCTTTCTGCAGCTTGACCACATATTATCCCCTCCACCCATGCCGTTTCGGAAATGCAGCAACCCAGATGTGGCTTCTGGCCCTGGAAAATCACTGAAGTATAAAAGACAGCTGAGTGAGGATGGAAGACAGCTAAGGCGAGGGAGCCTGGGAGGAGCCCTGACTGGTGAGTCGCAGTGGCTTGGATGAGAGAAGGAATTGCATTTCTTTACAAGGTCCTGCATGGCCCCAGAGTTCCACATGTAATCAGCTTGCTTAAGAATGGGCCTGCCTCTGCAGACCATTTCATAAAAATCTTATCTAATCCAGAAAGCAGTTAAATTGAAAATTTTATTAATAAACTTTGCTGAAATATAATTTACATGCAGTGACAATATCCCTTATTTATTTATTTATTTATTTATTTATTTATTTATTTATTTATTTTTTGAGACAGAGTCTCGCTCCGTTGCTAGGCTGGAGTGCAGTGGTGTGGCATGATCTCGGCTCACTGCAACCTCCGCCTCCCAGGTTCAAGCGATTCTCCTGCCTCAGCCTCCTGAGTAGCTGGGATTACAGGCACACACCACCACGCCCAGCTAATTTTTGTATTTTTATTGGAGACGGGGTTTCACCATGTTGGCCAAGATGGTCGTGATCTCTTGACCTCGTGATCTGCCTGCCGCGGCCTCCCAAAGTGCTGGGATTACAGGTGTGAGCCACCGCACCCGGCCAATATCCCCAATTTTAAGTTTACGTTTGGATGGATTTTTGCAAATTTATACCTCAGTTTAACTACTGCCGTGATCAGGATATAAAATGTTTCCCATGCTCTTCCTAGTCCAACCCACCCTCTACTGCCACCCTCAACTCCAAATCCTTGGCCCTAGGCAGCCATAGATCTGCTCTGTTATTATAGATTAGATAGACCTTATCAAGGGGTTTACATTAATGGAAGCAGAGTATCTACTCCTTTGTGTCTTGATTCTTTTGCTCAGTGTGATGTTTTAAGATTCACCCATGTTGCTGCGTGTGTTAGTAGCATATGTTTAACTTTATAAGAATAGATTCTAGTGTTCTCTACTACTGTAGGATAACTGTAATTAACAAATATATATAATTTCAAATAGCTAGAGGAATGATATTGAATGTTCCCAACACAAAGAAATGATAAATGTTTGAGATGATGAATATGCTAACTACCCTGATCTGATCGCTATACATTATATGATTGGAACATCACTAGTACCTCATGAATATGTATAAATTATTCTTTGTTAATAAAAAGAAAATTAGAAAAGAAACTGCTAAACGGTTTTCTAAAATTGTGCCATTTTACATTCCTGACAGGTATGGATGAATGATCCAATTGCTGTGCGTTCTTGCTAACCTGTGGTATTGCCAGTTTTAAAAATTTTAGCCATTTTCAGTGTTACATAGATGTATCACATTGTGGGTTTCATTTATGTTTCCTTGGTGACTAGATAATCTAGAACACCTTTTCAAGTGCTTATTGGACAATTATTTGTATCTTGTGAAGTATTGGTTCAATTCTTTCACCCCTTTTTAAATTTCATTGTTAAAATTGAGAAATTTTCAAATCCAGAAAACTCACCAATTATTTTTGACTGCAAAATACCCAAATTAAGATAAGTTAAAGCCTAGCTTTTAAAAGGTAACTCACCACTTAAAATTGTACGTTATTAACTATATACCACTGAAAGCTGGATTTCTGTTATTTCATCAGAGTGCTTTTTCCTCTAGATATAAATATTTTCACGGAACTTTGTTTCTTAAAATCCCCAAACAGAGTTTTCTTTCTACATGATGGTCTTGTCTACCAGTTTAAAAATGGCCTGGAAAGTAAGTTGAATTACTCATTTTTTTTTTTTTGGAGAACTATGGATTTTGACGTTTTGAAGATGAAATTTCTGGGAACAGAAGTGCTACTGCCACATGATTAGTGGAGTCTGGGACATCTGACCCTGTGTGCCACTCTGCTGCAACAAAAGGCCAAACTACCTCAGGCCAAGGGGGAGAAATTCATCAAAAAAACTGCTGCAGTTTAAGGCAAATCTTTTCCCTTGAGTTTACTGATGCTCTTCTAATGCTTGTTAGGATATTTTTCTTTGCTTTCGTTTCATAAATGCAGACTATTTGCTTTTTAAAGTAGGAGTTCCCAAAGATTATTCTCTTATAGGTAAGAAAATTAAATCTTAAAGGTTAAAAGACTCATCCTTTTATTTATTAATTTCACTTAGGAAATTTACTTACCTTGATTCAACTATTTTTGATAGATAGGAGGGGCAGTAATTATTCTATCCACTTTTGCTAAAGCAGTTTACATAAAGCTTTAAAATAATGCAAGGGTATGGCTGTTGATCAGATATATGATCTCAAACATGAAATTTGGCCTTTAGCTTTGAAAATAAATAGCCGGACTTGATTCTCTTATCATAATTTTAACAGCTCTAGCAAGTCAATCCTTAGACAATTAGTTCGCTACACAATTACTTTTGGTAACTAAGTCTTTGGTCAGATA
The DNA here is from genome assembly GCF_028858775.2 of Pan troglodytes. Lineage (NCBI taxonomy): Eukaryota > Metazoa > Chordata > Mammalia > Primates > Hominidae > Pan > Pan troglodytes. The sequence continues at coordinate 47,885,546 of NC_072402.2, read as the reverse complement.
ATTTTTTTAAATGTTTAATAGTCCTTAGAAGAGCTAAAAAAAAATCCATCGAACGTCAGCCTGTTTTTGAAGACAGTTCCTTGAAAATTATATTAGAATATGAAAAAAACATTTTTAATTGTTCCTCTGTATGGTTTAGCTGAAGATTTAATGAAATAATATATACAAAGCAGCTAGCCCAGGCAGCTGTTAGTATTATGTGCATAACTAATTGAATTTGGGGGGATTTGGAGTTGATGGGTGGCATGGGCTCATGGAAATGAGTTTGGTACCCTTATCTACTGGCTTGCTACTTGGTGTTAGGCACTGTGTTCATGTCAGGCTAGTGTCAGATGTTGGAGCACAGAGAAGACAGCATCTTCCCTGATCTTTAAAAAATGTGTTTTCCACTAGTTTTAGGTAACCAAATAATCACATGTGATCTCATCTTGGGACATACCCTGTTGCTAAACTTAAAATAAGTCATACTGGTTTTTCCATCAGAGGCCCATACCTGATCTAATCTGTTACTTAACAACTGACCACCTTCTCATTGTTTTACTTTGTTTTAATCCAAGGATCTTTTCTTTGGCAGCATTCTGCTTTCCTTAAAACAAAGATTTTTAGTTTATGGTTGGACAGTTTTGCCAACCAATTATCCTTGATAAGGTTCACTAAACTTTTAGCTTTTTGAAAGGAAGATCTGTGATCAATTTATATATTTATCCCTTATAATGATAGCTAATATTAAAAGCTTACTGTGTAGCAGGCATTGTGTTTAGGGAATTATATTTACTGGCTTATTTAATCCTTATAACATCTGTGTGTGTCTATGAGGGAGACACTGTTAGCTCATTTTACACATGAGAACACTGAGGCACAGGCAGGTTGAGTAACTTCCTTGAGGTCACAGTCCTCACAACAGAAGGCGAGGATTTGAACCCAGGCATCATGGCTCCAGAGTTCATGCTCACAACTGCTACACTGTTCCTAGCATAGTCAGTACCTAGTAGGTTTTAAATAAACTCTTAATTCCAGCAGTATTAACTGGAGTGAATCTTAGGTGGGAAAATTGTTCACTCAGTTCAAATTTGTGGTTGGCTCAATCTGTAGGGCTCCCAGTCGTTTAATTGTAAAAATAAAGTAAAACTAGGCAATTAGTACATATTTAAAACCTTAAAATTCACACATTGATCGACCCAGAAATTTGACTTCTCAGAATTCATCACAAGGAAATAGTCATATGTCAAGAGAATTAACCTTAGTTATATATAAAGCAGTACCATTTATAATAATTAAAATTTCATATTATCTAAATAGCTGGCAAATGAATACTGCTTAAACATATTATGGTACGCACATAAAATGGAAAACAATTGTAAACATTAAAGGTCATATTATAAAAAATATGTTTTAATATTGAAAGAGACTCACAATATATTAATGTGAAATCCCATTGTTAAATGGTCTCATAGTGTCTCATACTACCTAAGACTTACTGTATTTGTAATTAAATAATTGTATACAGACGGTCCCCCACTTACTATGGTTTGGCTTTTGACTTTTCAACTTTATGATGAGTTTAGTGGGGTATGAAATGCATTATTGACTTAAGATATTTTTTACTTCTGATGGGTTTATCTGGATGTAACCCCACTGTAAGATGAGGAACATCTGTCTTTACTGAGGAGGAGGAAAACAATTACTTTCTGCTAAGGAATTTTCTCAAATTGGAGTGATGGTTGAGTAGGCTTCCTTTAAAAATGGGCAAGTGAAGGATGCTATGGCCTTTTTTATACACTGCAGCTTAATCCATGAGATAGTTTTTGAACCCGAGTTTTTCTGTGGCATTTGGTGGTATATCAGTCAGCAACAGTAATGTTGCATAACTGCAAACATCTCAATGGTAGACAACAAGAAGTATTTTTTTCTTGTTCAGATGGCTATAGGTTAGTTGGGGTTTGGCTGTAGGTCACTCTGGGCCTTACCGGGCTTGGTTCCAGGTTGCAGTTTGGGTCCAGATTTGTTCTATGTGTCTACCTTCTTCTTTAGACCAGCAGCTACCAAAGGCATCATCTCCTTATGAAAGACAGGAGCATGAGAGGGCAAGTTCTCCTGTACAGGCACATTTCAAGGTTCTGCTGGTGTCATATCTGCTAATTTTATATTGGCAAAAGCAAACGGCATGGTGAAGCCCAGAGACAAGGGGTAGAAGCACACTTCACCTTGATACCTTGTCCAGGATGCAGGTACAGTCATGTGCCACATAAAGTCATTTTGGTCAGTGATGGGCCATATATATGACAGTGGTCCCATAAGATTATAATGGAACTGAAAAGCTCCTATTATATGGTAATGTCTAAATGATCCTGACTCTGCATAGGCCTAGGCTAATGTGTTTGTGTCTTAGTTTTTAAACAAAAAAGTTTAAAAAGTAAAAGAAAAAAATAGAAAAGAAAAGCTTATAGAATAAGGATATAAAGAAGAAAATGTTTTTGTACAGCTCTGCAATGTGTTTGTATTTTAAGCTAAGTGTTATTACAAAAGTCAGAAAGTTTAAAATTAAGAAGTTTATAAAGTAAAAGTTACAGTAGGATAAGGTTAATTTATTAAAGAAAGAAAAATATTTTTTAAATCAGTGTAGCCTAAATGTACATTGTTTCTAACGTCTACAGTGATGTCCTAGGTCTTCACATTCACTCACCACTCACTGACTCCCCGGTAGCAACTTCTATTCCTGCAGACTCTATTCATGGCAAGTATCCTATACAGGTGTACCACTTTTTATCTTTTATTTTATATTTTAAGGTAGCTTTTCTATGTTTAGATATGCACATACTGATCATTGTGTTGCAGTTGCCTACAGTATTAGGTGCAGTTGCATGCTATATACATTTGTAGCCTAGGAGTAATAGGCTATATACCCTGTAGTTTGGTTGCACAGTAGGCTACACCATCTAAGTTTGCATAAGTACACCCTATGATGTTTGCACAATGACAGAATTGCCTAAGGAAGCATTTCTCAGAATGTATCCTTTTTGCTAAGCAATGCATGACTGTATATACAGTTGTCCCTCAGTAGCCACAGATTCCAGGTTCCAGGATACCGAAGTTCATAGTTGCTCAAGTCGCTGATATAAAATGGTGTAGTATTTGCATGTAACCTATGCGTATCCTCCTGTAAGCTTTAAATCATCTCTAGGTGATTTATATCACCTAATATAATGTAAATATTAATATTCTATAAATAATTGCTGTACTGCATTTTAACATTTGTATCATTTTTATCGTATCAATATTTATGTTTTTTCCAAATATTTTTGATCCACAGTTCGTTGAATCTGGATGTGACAGCTGACTGTAATGTTACTCCAAGGGAGTGAAGAATTGGAACTGATAATTCAGTCTATCCTAGTTAGCCTCTTAAAAAAAATCTTTTACAATAAAATATTTTATTCAACTATTTTTAAGTTTCAAGGTAATATGTATTCAATGTAGACAATTTAGAAAATATATAACAGTATAATGAAAAAGCCCAAAACCCCATAATTTCACTATGCGTAGACAATCATGATTGAAACGTTCACATTTTCCTCCCTAGCTAAACTTTTGAATCACTAAGGGCATTAGATTAAAGACGAGAAAATAACCAGTGCCTTTTTTGCAGGGCTGGCATTTAAACAATAGACCCGGAGCTCACTATGCACATTACTGCCTGGATTTTTATTTTAGAGGCTGATGTGTTTCCTGTCTTGAAGGTCCACAGCTTGCTAAATAAGCACCTAGAAGCCTCATGTAAACATTGACTGAGCTTTGGAACCCCCTGATGAGGAAGTGGAGCATTATTCTAATCATTATACAGACCCTTAAGTCTGGGTATTGTTGGTAATATGCCTCACAGCTCACAGTTAGGAAGCTGCAGAATGAAGGACAGAATCTTGGGATCTTGAATCATGGCTTCTTGATATGCAAATGCATGCCCCAAATCCTTGTCCTGCATTCTACAGCTGTGATGTATGTTACAGCCTTAACAGCCAGAGAATGAGTGCTGCTTTTCTCCACGAAGAGAGTTGTGTTTTTTTTCCCCCCAAATGTTTGGGTTGGTTGGAATGTAAAAGACAAAAATCTATATATGTGTATAACATGCACATAATAATAAGAAATCAGCTTTGCAGACAATATAAACTAGAATTTTAAAGCTGTTAGAATCATGACGTTCTATCTTGGGAAGAAAGTTGAGAGGGTTTTCTTTTTTGGACTATGGAAATCAACTTGGAATAACGTCTGAAAATTTTTAAAACGGCATTTTTTAGTGTTTTTTTTTTTTTTTACTTAAAGAGAGAAAGGAACAACACAATCCCAGAAAACATTCTTTCCTTTAAAATTAACCTGGAAGCTATTGCTTTTAATTACTGTGTAGTACCCAATGGGTTTCTCATCCTAAAAGTCTCCTTAGCTTAGTGGGCAAGCCTGAAATAATTCAGATTAAAGATAATTTATATAAAGTATGGCTGTTTTATGGGTAGCTTTGGTATTTACTAAATATCACACTTAAATACAACTTAAACCTTCCTATACACTCCAGATTTCTTCAGTTTTGTAGCACCATCAAAAGAATGCCTGTATAAAAATGGTGTGTGTTAAGATAATGCTACATGCTATGACAAGCAAACCAGAAAATATCAATGGCTTAACACAATAGTAGTTTATTTCTTGCTCATGTAGTAGTTCAAAGTAAATGTTTGGGTTCATAGGCAACTTTCCTCCCATGGTGACTCAGGGACCCACATTCCATCTTCTGGTTTTGCTCTTCTTAATAGCCTTGAGGTACTGTTTCCAGTTGGCAGAAGTGGAAAGAGAGAGGAGAAACCCTTCTGACTTCTTAAAAGTCCCAGCCTGGAAGAGACATGCTAATTTCCGTTCCTATTCTTTTAGAAAGATCTAATCACATGGTCACAGATGAATGTAAAGTGCACGTGTGTGTGTGTGTGTGTGTGTGTGTGTGTGTGTGTGTGTGTGGTGCTAGGGAAATATGGTCCCTGCTGGCCTTGCCTCAGCATTCAGCTAGATAAGAGATGGGGGAGCAGGGCACTTACTAAGTCAGGAAAGACTAGGAGAGAAACAGATTTTAACAAAGACATAGGATGTGATGAATTCCGTTTTGAGTATGTTTGAAATGCCCAATAAGACATGATAAATAGGCATGTCAAGTAGGACTGTGGAATCACAGAAGGAGAGAAGCATCTTCAGAGGAGGAAATGATGGCAAACCATATATTGACTGCATGTGCGAGAGTAAGATGAGGACAGGAAAGTCTCATTGGATGGGACAATGTAGTCACTGAGTAGTCTTGGACCTGGAGAGAGTATTAGGGTTCTCTAGAGGGACAGAACTAATAGGATATATATATATATTTATATATATATATATATATTTATATATATATATTTATATATATATTTATATATATATATTAATATATATATTAATATATATATTTATATATATATTAATATATATATTTATATATATATTAATATATATATTTATATATATATTAATATATATATTAATATATATATATTTATATATATATTTATATATATTTATATATATTTATATATATTTATATATATATATTTATATATATTTATATATATTTATATATATATATTTATATATATATTTATATATATATTTATATATATATATTTATATTTATATATATATATTTATATATATATTTATATATATATTTATATATATATTTATATATATATTTATATATATATATTTATATATATTTATATATATTTTTTTATATATTTATATATATTTATATATATTTTTATATATATTTATATATATTTATATATATATATTTATATATTTTTTATATATATTTATATATATATTTATATATATTTTTATATATATTTATATATATATATTTATATATATTTTAATATATATTTATATATTTATATATATTTATATATATTTATATATATATTTATATATATTTATATATATATTTATATATATATTTTTATATATTTATATATAAATATATATATTTATATATATATTTATATATATATTTATATATATATTTATATATACACACACACACACACACACACACACATATATATATAAAGGGGAGTTTATTAAGTATTAACTTACATGATCACCAGGTCCCACAATAGGCCATCTGCAAGCTGAGGAGCAAGGAGAGCCAGTCCGAGTCCCAAAAGTGGAGAACTTAGAGTCTGATGTTTGAGGGCTCCAGGGCAGGAAGCATCCAGCATGAGAGAAAGATGTGGGCTGGGAAGCTAGGCCAGTCTTGTCTTTTAATGTTTTTCTGCCTGCTTATATTCTAGCCATGCTAGCAGCTAATTAGATAGTATCTACCCAGATTAAGGGTGGGTCTGCCTTTCCCAGCCCACTGACTCAAATGTTAATCTCCTTTGACAACACCCTCACAGACACATCCAGCATCCACACTTTACATCCTTCACTCCAATCAAGTTGACACTCAGTATTAATCATCACAAGTAGGGAAGTGCAGACAGAAGCGAGAGTGGGATGGGATAAGACAAAATAGTCATTAAGGAATCAGAGATGGCTTATATCTGGATAAACAGAAGTACAGATAACTCTTTTGAGAAGAAAATGTGCGATGAAAGGGACTAGAAATATAAAGTATGAGCTGGAAGGGTATGAAGGGTCAGTGAGATCCATCTTAATGTGGGAGTCAGGAGAACTTGTTTGTAAAGCACTGAAGATGGTTTGGGTGAGAGAGACAACAGCTGAAGAAGGTGTTTGGAGGAACAGGGCTGGGTATCCAAAGCACATGTGAAAGGGTTGACCTTTTATAGGAGGAGGGGCACTTCCCACATTGTCACAGGAGGAAGGAGGAGAAAACAGATGCCAAAGCAGGTAGTTCAAGTGCACCTATACCATGGAATACTACTTGGCAGTAAAAAGGAACAACTGTTGATACATGCAGCAATCTAGATGAATGTCCAGAAAATTATGTTAAGTGAAAAAGTCAGTCCAAAGAGGTTATACTGTATAATTCCACTAATATATAACATTCTTACAATGATAAAATTATAGAACTGGAGGACTGATTCGTGGTTGCCAGGGATTAAGGAGGGGATGAGGTAGGAGGAAAGTAGGTATGGCTGTAAAAGGGCAACATGAGGGATCCTTGCGATGATGGAAATGTTCTTTATCTTGACAGTCTCAATGTCCGTTCTTGGGTTGTGATATTGTACTAAGGTTTCTCAAGATGTTACCATTGGGGAAACTGGGTAAAGAGTTCTGTATTATTTCTTGTAACTGCATGTATAACTATAATTATATCAAAATGAGATAATTTTAAAAATTATATCCGTAATCTTAATACATTTGCTTTAAAAAAAAAAGCAGAGAGTTATTGGATTTAATGGCTTCATTTTTCTCAGTTCATTGTGAGAGACCATGGGGGAAGGGGTTCAGCTGGGAGGGTTATATGGGAATTGAGAAGAGAAGGAGATATGACATAGTCTTGAAGAGTAAGAAGGGAAGCTATAAATGTAGTAGGATTTCTTGAAAGCATTGACAGCCCATTTAAAGTCTGAGATCATGAATTGAAAGTGAAGCCGGTCTACGTGTTTGTGCAAAAGGCTAAAGCACCAGAGAAATTCATGTACTGGGTATACTGGTTCCAGAAAACAGAGAGAGGCCTGGTCAAGGGTCATTCATAAGAGTGGTGAGGAGGGTGGACCTGAGCTGTACAGGAATGAGAGGCAGTTTTAGTGCCCATGGTGTGATATTTCTGGGGCTCGAGCCAAAGCCAGTGGGAATTTGGAAAGAGGACTAGAAGCTGGGACTTGGGTGCATGGTGGGGCTGGGGAGTAAGCAGCGGGTGGGCTGAGTTTGACTTAACCAGCCCCTGAAGAATGACTGAAATGTTAATATAGTCATGCATCGCTTAATGACGGGGATACATTTAGAGAATGTGATTTCCTAATGCAAACATCATAGAGTATACTTACACAAACCTACCTGGTTTAGCCTACTGTAACCTATTGCTCCTGGGTTACACATCTTTACAGCATGTTACTGTACTGCATACTGTAGGCAACTGTAACACAACGTATAACAAAATGTAACATAAGTATTTATGTATCTGACATACGTAACGTAGAAAAGGTCCAGTAAAAATACAATATTATCCTGTTACAGGACCGCCCTCCTATGTGTAGTCCATTGTTGACCAAGACATTATTATGCGGTACATGACTATGTTTTGAAATTTGGCACCATTTGAAATTTTTAAAGGGCAAAGATCTTTACAATTCTCCTGATGGTGCTCTCTTGTGATACTCCCAATTTGGGTTCTTGGCTCTTCGCCAACCAGAAGAAAAAGCCCAGATCCACATAGAATTTACACTTAAGGTTTCACTGACTTAAAAACATCCTGCTGGTATTTGTTTTACTAGTTCTTAATACGTATAAAATCGCTATGCTGAAGGCACATAACTAATGACAAGAATTCTCTTGAGTCGGTCTAGTGTTGTTTTAGAACTTAAAAAATTGTGTAGTTCATCAGTAATAGCTTATGAAGCTGAAGAATGTCTCTACATATTTTTCTGAGTCACCAGGCAATAAACAGGCAATTCTGTTAGCATCTTCTTCCGGGTGACAATGCATGATTTTAAGAAGCTTTAAAACCATTTATTGTCTTTACTGCTCCTATGACAGTTTATATCCTGGATATTTTGTTTGCTATCTAGGTGTTCTAAATAGAAGGTGTGACTACTTTGATGTATTTTTGTAAGTGTTGCAGTTCCTCCTTGTCAGGAGTAGTAAGGTCTCATGAGACCTAGACTTAATGGGAGGCGCAGCTGTCAGCGAGTTCCTTTGGCAGATGCTGCCTCCCAGTGGCTCTCTGTCAGGGAGCCTTCTGCCGGAACTCATCTCCCATGCAGATGGTCTACCGATGAGTCATTGCCCCTCCAACAGGCTCATGTGGTTCCCAGACCCAGGTCACCTGCCACTTAGAAACTGCCAAGTGGCCACCACCTTGTTCAGAGCGACGCTGCAGCCTCTTGGAAGCCCAAATCTCTCCTTCAGGCCTTTTGCACCAGTGACAAGACAGGCATGAGGGGAAAATTAAGGAAAGAGGCTGCATGAGGACTTTAAGAATCAGAGTCATTTCTCTTATACCCAGGGCAGGTGAGAGACTGGGCTCTTTGCTTTGATGTGTACCTGAGCCCTGGATAGTGTTGGGAGCCAGGCTTCATTAGCAAATTGGCACTTCAGAAATCAGTTTTACAGTTCTGTATCTGATAGTTTGAAAAACTTAACACTTGGACCTGAGTGTTAGTTAATGTTTTCCACAGGAGGCCCAGTTTCTCTTAAGACGCTTGAAGCCCCCTTTGCAGAGCAAAAGGTAACATAGGCCTTCAATCACTGTTGACATAGAATTTCAAGATTACTGGGGCAGGAAAATACTCAGATACAGCTAAACCATTATCAGCTGCAAAATATGTTGGCTATCTGGACCTTTGGCTCGGTGTGTTAAATGTGGCAAACCAAACTCAGTAACTGGAATTCTTCAACATGCACCAGAGAGGAGGATGTCTGGTAGTCATTTAAAGTTTTTTCTGGCATGATTTTAAAAGTTGTATGTGTGTAAATATATTTCTTTCTTTTCTTTCTTTCTTTTTTTTTTTTTTATTTGAGACGGAGTCTCACTCTGTCGCCCAGGCTGGAGTGCAGTGGTGCAATCTTGGCTCACTGCACGCTCCACGTCCCAGGTTCACACCATTCTCCTGCCTCAGCCTCCTGCGTAGCTGGGACTGCAGGCACCCGCCACCACACCCGGCTAATTTTTTTTGTATTTTTGGTAGACACAGGGTTTCACTGTGTTAGCCAGGATGGTCTTGATCTCCTGACCTCGTGATCCTCCCGCCTCAGCCTCCCAAAGTGCTGGGATTACAGGCATAAGCCACCGCGCCTGGCCTGTGTGTAAATATATTTCTCTCAGGAGGCTCTGTATGCCAATTAGGCTAATGAAGAAACTTAAACCAAAAATATATAGAGTAACAGGATCCGGGAACAGAAGGCTTCCTCCCCCCACTCCCCTGCTCATTTCTTAGGTTCTAGCGGATTCTACAAATAATGGGCTTTGGTCCTTCCCGAGGAAACAAGATTAATTATTGAATCCATATATTAAAAATCTAAGTTGCTTTGTTCTTAAAATTCCCTTTAGAATAAGAAACTGGTTTCAGGGCTTTTTTTTTTTTTAACCTGTCATCAAGGTGTTGAGCTTTTTGGATGAGGCGTAATCATATTCCTTTTTCTTTCCACTGCTTTTTAGTTTTGTCTTTTTAGTACTTCCCTGAAACTCTCTTTTCTTCTGACAGGATAGACTGTGGCCCAGGCACGAGTAGGTATGGCTTTCCTATCCTTCATGCATTGTGCTCTTTTAGGTTCTGAAAAGCACACTGATCCATGCTCATCTTCTCGGTTCCTTATATGTGTAGCCCCTCAGAGATGAAGTGGCTTTAGCTCCTCTGTGAGTCTTTAGTAGAGATGAGGAAGCCACAAACAATGACTTGATTATACTACAATTAACAGCGTGAAAGATTTATTGAAATGCTAGAAAATTAGTATGAACTAGGAAATCTCACACTTCACGTCCTTGAGGTACTGGGGAGGAGGAGATAAGGTTGGGAAAGGTAAGAAGATGGTGCGTGGTGCCATTTCACACAACACTGGAACCCATTTACAGAGTTGGACATAGGTAACTGGCTCTTCTGGTGATGTTTCAGTTTCTATTTTATACTTTTCTTTTTCCCTTTCTTCATGTTTCAATTTATGTTTTTTTAAGATTTTACCCTCTTATAGGAAACATGGGGAAAGGCTATGTGGCTTGACATACGCTACTGGGTTCCAAAGTATAAAAGGCCAGTGACATCTTATTTCATACAGTCAAACTGCAGTGCTAATGAGGTGCTAACTGCTCGTGTACTGGAATTGGTAAATTGCACTATACATGAATCCCCTGGACAACAGAGGCAGAGAGTAACAGGGTACAATACAGTAGGGAGTGGGGAGATGTAGATCAGAGAGAGAATGGGATCACTGAATTAAATGGAACAGAATTTAAAGAAAGCAAGTGACTTGCCTGGGTGGAGACAGCATCTTGCCATCTTTTACTGCTGTTTTAGGGTGTAAATGGAAGGACATGAACTGGAGATCTGAGGCCCAGATTCTAGTCCCAAGTCAACTTCTAAGTAGCCTTCATTGCTGGGCCTTAGATTCTTCATCTGTAAAGTGAGTGCGTTGGATCCTATACTCTCAAGGTCCCTTTGAGTTGAGTAGTAAATAATTTTAGCTACCATGGTGAGGGAGGGAAAGTCTTTGTAGAAAATGGGTTTTCTTCATTTTCTAGTCCCCGCACCCTCCCTTGAACCCCTGTGCACACACACATGCTTTATTTGTTGCTCTGCAAGGAAGCCCACCTTTGCCTCTTATCAGAGCTGCTGGTAGGTGTCCTGTCACTCGAGCATACCCAGGCCATTCATCTCTTGCTTACAGCTCATTTTTGGTGGCCATTCAAAGCCACTGGGAATGTGGAAGTTTTTTTAACTTCCCAGTTGGAAACTGAAAATGATGCTGACTTTATGTCAGTTCCACAGGAAAAAGAGTAGGTCAAGAAATGCAACCAACCGGGAAGTTGAAAGATTTATAAAAATTAGTGTTTCTGATATATTAATGACTTTGGTGGCAGTAGCCTGCATTTGTCATTGTCATGTTCCATTGTCATTCAAGTACTTAATCACCACACATTGTCAGGGCTAAATTTATTTTCTTGTGTCTGCCTAGCAAGATAATTTCTCTATTCTTTGACAGTATTGTCTCAGGCACCTGAATCAGACCTAAGCCTGAAGGGAGAGCAGAGGGTAAGTTCCCTCCTTGCATTTAACTCATTGCTGACTTGTGAAAGAGAGAATGATATTATTTAAATGTCTGTTTCCTTCTTTGAGTAAGAATACAGGGGGAATCATGTCATGGTTTGTGTCCTCTCTAAAATTCGGGTGTTGCCAGTTTGATAGTATTTAGAAGTAGGGCCTTTAAGAGATGATTAGGCTATCCTAGGGCTGCTCCCTCATGAATGGGACTAAGACCCTCTTAAAAGAGGTTTCTTTTACACAGCAGCTTTTGGTGAGCTTGCCATTCATTCTCCTTCTGCCATGCAAGGATGCAACAAGAAGGCCCTCACCAGACCACATGCCAGTACCTTGATCTTGAACTTCCAGCCTCCACAGCTGTGAGAAATAAATTTCTGTTCTTTATAAATTACCCAGTCTCCATTATTATGTTGTAGCGGCACAAACTAAGACAAACTGTGACTGCTGTAAATTATTAATGCTGCACCCAATTCAGCTTTAAGAAGGATTTTGCACAAGGTTGTGCAGCTCCCAGCTTTCCAGTCTGTGTTAAGAAGAGGCATGTATGTAAGTAACATACATGGACATTTATGTGTTTACATGTATGCATGCACACACCGCATTGCACCCTTGGTTTTTATTTAGTTCCAGTAATGTAGGATGGCCTGTATTTTTGCCCTTAATTACTCTGAAGGACAGTTAACAATTATGTATGTCATTGAGCTTTTATTAAAACTTCTGAAACAAGTTTATCTGTGCTCAGATCAAGGAAAAAGGGTTTAGATTGGTCTGATAAATTTGAATTATTCTTTTGTTAAATAATGAGAGCTGGGTAAACCCACTGTTTCTGTTTTGGTCTTGGTTGCCAGGAATCTCAAAGTATTTTATTTTGGTTTTGCTCCATTTTGCTAGCTTTTGGCTGCAGTGGTGTATACGTAAATAACAGTAAACAAAGGGGGGAATAATACATCATGCACATACCTGTGGTTATGAGTGCTGTTGTACCCCTGCCCTCTTAGGTGTATAAACTGATAATGAAGCATGTAATCTTTAAGGCCTTTTTCTACATTCAGATTCCATTCCAAACACCTTCATGTTACTTTTGCTGACTCTTCCACCTCTCTCTCCTTTGATACCACCTTAATGTTGTTCTTTTCTTAAAAGAGAGATTACTTTTAATTTTTATTATTTGTGTACCTATCATTCCATTTTCTAGTTTATACATTTCTTGAGGACTTTTTCCTTGTATCCTCAAAGCAAAGCCTTGTGCATTTCTCATTCTAATATGATTGCCAGATAAAATATGGGGTATCCAATTAAATTTTAATTCAGATAAGCAACTAATAATATTTTTAGTATCCAGTGCTATATTAGCATACATATTCAAGTTTACTTGAATTTAAATGTAGGTATGCATCCTGTATTTTTATTTGCTAAATCTGGCCATCTTATCAATAAATACTGGAATGGTTGTGTGCCTAGGCGTTATCAGACATATAGTCTCATAGGTACAGGCATGGTATGAATGGCAAGTGTTTAGAGGCATTACACATAGACATTCGTTCAATATCCTTTTCCTGTGTGTGTGTGTGTGTGTGTGTGTATGTGTGTGTTTTCCCCCTGTAGCTGCTTAGTCACATGGGAGTCAGACAGCTCTGATATATGATATACTGTACTCTTTGATGTCTAAAAGTCTGTGTGCGTATGCCCTGTTACAGTGCCTTCAATAGTCACAGTGCTCTTTGTGGATCAAATAATGGGAGATTTAATGCATTTAATGAAATGGCTAGAAGAAAATGACCTGGCTTTCAAGCTTGAGAGATGGCCATTTGGAGGGTGATTGGAGCAACCAAAAGACTACCTTCCCCCAACTCAGCTCACTGATTTCCCCATAAGCATGGCTGAATTTGCTAAAAGGGAATGCTAAGTAGCTGGCAAAACTGTTACTGTAAAACATGAGGCATTGACCCTGGAGTTCAGGGCTACTTAATGTCAGCTGAGCTTTCAGAAGTTGTCAGTGGCTAAATGATAGACCAGAAATGGAAAGGATGAATTCCAGCCCTACACCTACCATTAATTTTCAAGCATTGCTGAGGCAGTCATGATGCTAATCTTGGCTTCAACTTTTCTCATCTTAAAAACAAGGGCATTGTTTTGTGAAGCAATTGGCGGTTTGTTAGGATTTAATTCAGTGTGCAGGGTTGGATAACAATGGTTCTTAAAAATGGTTCTTTTGCTTTGAAACCAGGCAGAATGGGCATTAACTTTCCTCATAAGGGAGGAGGGAGAGCAGGTTACACAGTTCCTAATTGAGATCTGTCACTTCAGAAGTAGGGACCTTTAACAAATGGCCATTTGGAGGCGCTGGGGGAGATGTACTCTGTAGTATTTTTGAGGAAATATTTTATGATTGTGCTCTAGGTTTCTTGCTTATTCATTGATCAATATTGACAAGCATTCCTTAAGACAAAAATATTACATTCTTCAGGTAGCATACATAGATATTGTTGATAAAGAATTTGAAATCTACTGGAATAGACATAGCATGGAACTAGAAAGTGTTCCAAAGAAATAGATGTGATTACATGATTATGAAATACACGATTATGTGAATTAGACTGTATGTAAGAGTTTCCTTGTAAAAATAGAGAACGTGTTAGGAAATTTAGACTTGTCTGGAAGTTTCTGCATAGGTTGTGATATGGAGTTTATTTTGTCACCTCTATGGCAGCTTTTGTTCTTTTTGTTTCTCTTGTAAAACTACTGGTCCCCAACTCCTTAGCCTCTGTCATAACTGTTTAGATGTTGGATGGTTGTCAGAAATGTTTTGTGTCTCAGGGTTGCCAGTGACATTTGAGTGCATCCATCAGAGCATCTTGGTGAGCAAAAGAGCGTCACTGAGTAGGATTCATAATTTCTCCAAGAAGTAAGATATCAAATATAAGTTGTCCTCTGGGGTATTGAGGTTAATTAGCTTATCTTGAAAATAGACATTATATTGTGAAGATGGTAGACTCTTTTTGAGATGGTTTTTAGAAGAGAAAATCAAAGCTATAAGAAGTGACACAGTCTCCTCCATATCAAGTTTAAGGCCTCTGAGTTTTCTTCATTACTGTTATCATTATAAAACAAACACTTGAGCCAAACTTAAATATTCTTCTAGGCAGTGTGTGACTAAATAATAATGAAAAATATGATCCTTGGGAGAAATATAAATGAGAGACAGATGGAAAGTCAATACACACAGACTTAAATATCTGGTTCTGTAAAGACTAGTGTGTTTCACATGCAGGATATTGTGCTAGGTGTGACGTGGGGCTACAAAAACAGATGAGATGCAGAAGTTACAGTGTAGTAGAACATACTGCATACAGAAATAAATGGCACTCTGTACATGTGCACCCACACACAGCAGTGGGTGGTGTGATGGGGGAAGGTAAGGGTAATAGCCTTCCTGGTTGGCACCATTGGCACTGAATCCTGCTTGTGGATTCAATGCCAATGGTGCCAGAATGGGTAAAAGCATCCTGGAGGGGGACCTGAACTATCACTGAGCACAAATTCTGTGTTCAGTTTTGTGCTGGGCACTTTAACATGTGTTACCTACTATCATCATCACTAGAGGGGAGGAAATCGAAGCTCAGAGAGGTCAAGGTATTTATCCGGGACTCTCTAGCTAATAAATGGTGAAAGGAGGATGCAAACTGATGTCTGACTGCTTTTCCATTCTGTACTCCTGAGTCCACCTGTTGGATGGAACAAGAACCAGGTATGCTCCAAGTTCCCAGTGCTGAAAAGAATTTGATCTGATCCGAAGATGACACCAAGGAGGAGGACTGTTGCCAGGAGGAGCTGTTTAACAGTGAAAAGTAGAGTGGATAAAAAGTAATAATTTATTTTGGGCCTTTTATCAGATGATAGGTTCTTTGTTTACATTCTAAATTCTCATCACCTCGTAAGATTGGTATCATCCCCATTGTACAGCATGTTTATGGTAACTGAGGCTTAGAAGGTTAAGCCTGTCCAAGGTCACACGGTGGATACATGATAGTAGTCAGGGTTTGATTTTAGGATTTAAACCTCGTGTCTGGGATCTTTGGTGATGGACTTGAAATCAACAGTTTGATTTTATGAGTTTAGAAATTAAGGGTCTTTCAAGGATCTGGAGGGGGCAGTGAACACATTTAGATGGAGTGAAATCTTAGAAAGGGTTGCACTGACTGGATTGAGAAGTCAGACTGTGATGGGGAAGAGGAAGAGATGACTCTTAATCATTTGATTATTATTTTAAAGAGGGCCAGGTACTGGTCCTTAGGGAGGTTTTAGAAAGGTGTAGATAAGGCAGCTGGGGAGAGGGAGGACGAGGAGGAAGACAGAGAGGGAGCTGACAAGTAGTTTAACAGCTGTTCCACATATCCACAAAATGACTCTGAGAATAAATGGTTCTATTTATTTGCGGTTTCCTTCCATATATCTTGCCAGCAGCATTCATCAATATCTGTCATCTCCCAGGGGGGTTAGACATGTCTAGCAATTCATTCTACTGAATTATATTTCAGTACGCGAATTGAGGGAGGCCAGTTTGCAGATGTTAACACTGACCTCTGCCTAGCATTGCTCAGACACCACCACCACCCACTTCTTTGGGTGCCGTCACGCAGGCAGACATTCATTCTCAGCAACACTGCTTGATGTCAGAATCTTGTTACCATGTTCTCATTAGTGTAGGCTCTATTTAATACTTCTTTAAAAATCAATTTTAAGTTCTCACATTAGTCTTTGGTCTCTGCAACTGGAGTTTGGGGCCAAACCATTATTTATTTTTTGATAAGAATTTTAAATCCAGAAAAATGCCACCTGACGGACAACTGCCTTGGTGGTCTAGGTAAAACAGGGAGTTGGTGGCCAGGGCTGGGCCTCATTGCAGAATGGGAGAATTTGCTGGGTGTTGGTAAACCCAAAGGCAGTGATGTGCTTGTAATAATAGAAACATTACAGCTTACCAAGCTTTATTGCATGCATTAATTTGGTCCTAATATTATCTGCCCTTATTAGAATTTGACTGAGAGTGATAATCTTGGTACATAAGAAGAGTTTTTTTATGAACAAGTTAAGGGAAAGTAAAAGAAAGGTCAAATATATTTCTCTTTAAGTCTGACTTTAATGTGTTTCCATTTAAAAATAAACTATGTGTTAGCATTTTTGCCCTTTTATCATATGGCAAGAGTAACAGGGTGGCTATCTATGATTGAGGGTGAAAAGATGACTTTATCTTTGAATCACCTTGCCGTATTACCCATACCAAAAATTATTCTTAACACTGCAGCTCTGGTTCACAGTGGCAGTGGCAGCTTGAGTTTCTGCTCCATAGCCTCATGGTTAGTTCAAAGACCTTGATTTCTGTATTGTAGACATGTATGTTCTGTTGTTTTTCACCCATCCCTAGTTCTCTCATAGCATGGAACTGGGCTTTTTAGTGACTCCTTAAAACATCTGTCAGGTACTTAGTCTGTCTGGGCCCACGTGAAAGAAAAACTTCTGATACCTGTCCCCCTTGCTAGGAGCTTCCTTTCACAGCAGTGCTCTGACTTGCTCACCAGGCAAATTTTATAGTTAGCAATGTTGTGTTGGCATTCTATATTAAGTATGGAATGCTGGTGATAATATTCTAAAAAGTGAAATTGGGCATCTCTGGTGGATTTAAGTCTTGTGGAAACATAGTTTAGCAAATAAATTTCAGTCTTACAGTCTTAAGACCTTGATGCCCTCTTGGCATCACCCTACTCCCAATACCAGCCTTCCAAAAGACTTACAGCTGCTCTTGGTCCAGCTTTCAGTTTCCTTGTCAGTTGGAGATCATTGGTCAGTAGTCAGTGATGTCTTTGAGCACTTAGAGTCATGGCTCTGCTTTGGACTTCCCTTGTGTGAGTAAACACATAGCACTTTTTTTTTTTTTTTTTTTTTTTTTTTTTTTAAGGCTAGAATAGCAGTTCAATATAGGAGTCAGTGAACTTCTGCACTTTCTGGTCACAGGTCTGTTGGTTTCTCAAATTGTATTCATTTATGCCATTAAGAAGAGTGATTTAGCAGCATTGTTGATGCTGTCTGGGTACGGTCATTCTTTTGCAGTGAGGACAAGAAATTGGAAGTCAGTCACCCATGTGAGTGGAAGATGAAAGAAACCATGTCTCTCTTGCGGGAGCACAGCTGAAGATGAATAAGGGAAGCTGTAATTGCCCATGAGGATGAGAGTCAGGACTATGAGGGAAGAAATGTTTAGGAGTGAGCAATGGGGCAGAGAAGAAGAATCTCTTGATGGTGACGGAATTAGGGTGATGGCTGCTGAGTCATGAATTCTGCCCAGATTTAGACAGTGACTCTTTGCGGTCTTTGCTCCTTCTTCATTTCTTAAGTTTGACAGGTTCTTTAAAAACTCATTTCCCCTAACTTATAAATGATTGGGAGGGCTTATGTTATGAAGTATAATTTGCAAAAGCAAGTGGTGTTATAGTTAATGTGGATACCTCCTTTTGGACAACAAAAAGGATCCCCTTATTTTTTCCTCTATAAGGTACAGTGGTATTGGCCAAGCAAGGGATTGGGGGGCAGGCAGGTTAAACATTGTGGTAAAATATATACATACCAAAATTTACCATTTAACTATTTTTACATGTATAATTTAACGGCATTAAGTACAACCATCAGCACTATCCATCTCCAGAACATTTTCATCATCCCAAACTGAAACTTTGTACCCATTAAACAGGAACTCCCCGTTCCCCACTCCCCCCAGCCCCTGTAAACCACTGTTAAACTTTCTGTGAAAGAATGCATTTGACTATTCTGGGTACTTCACATAAATGGAATCATACTGTGTCCAGAATTGGTTCCTTCTGGTGGGTTCTTGGTCTCACTGACTTCAAGAATGAAGCTGCAGACCTTCATGGTGAGTGTTACAGTTTTTAAAGATGGTGTGTCTGGAGTTTGTTCCTTCAGATGCGTCCAGAGTTTCTTCCTTCTGGTGGGCTTATGGTCTCACTGACTTCAAGAATGAAGCTGCGGACCTTCGTGGCGAGTGTTACAGCTCTTAGAGGTGGTGCGGACCCAAAGAGTGAGCAGCAGCAAGATTTATTGTGAAGAGTGAAAGAACAAAGCTTCCACAGTGTGGAAAGGGACCCAAGCAGGTTGCTGCTGCTGGCTCAGGTGGCCAGCTTTTATTCCCTTATTTGGCCCTGCCGATGTCCTGCTGATTGGTCCATTTTACAGAGTGCTGATTTGTCCATTTTACAGAGTGCTGATTGGTGCATTTACAATCCTTTAGCTAGACACAGAGTGCTGATTTGGTTCATTTTTACAGAGTGCTGATTGGTGCGTTTACAATCCTTTAGCTAGACCCAGAGTGCTGATGCATTTTTACAGAGTGCGGATTGGCGCATTTACAATCCTTTGGCTAGACACAGAGCACTGATTGGTGCGTTTACAATCCTCTAGCTAGACAGAAAAGTTCTCCAAGTCCCCACTCAACTCGGGAAGGTCCAGCTGGCTTCACCTCTCAATACAATATCTCACCTTTTGTGACTGGTTTATTTCTTTCAGCATGTCTCCAAGGTTCCTCCATGTTGAAACACAAGTCAGAGGTACCTTCCTTTTTGAGGCTGAGTAATATTCCATTGTGCTCCATTCATCCCTCAGTGAATACTTGAGTTGTTTCCTCCTTTTGGCTATTGTGACTAATGCTGCCATGAACATGGGAGTACAAATATCTATTCGAGCCCCTACTTTTACTTCCTTTGTGGATTTACCCAGAAGTGAGATTAAGCAAGGGAGATTTTACTGGACACAGGGAAGGTAAAATGGTGAGAATGTCCCTGCTCCCAGGTTAGTGGTGGGTGTAAACTTTCTGGGAGCTGCTCTGAGAGCTTCAGTAGAGATGTCTAGGCAAAGAGAGGCTGTTAGCCAAAACCTATTAACCTATATACCTGTAAAGATATAGGACAAGAGAACAAGGTTTGGCAACAGAGCCTGTGCCCTGTCTGCCTGCTCATGGCACCAATTCAGTGCCAGCTTGCCATTGTTCTTTTTGTTTCTAGTCCCTTAACTTCTGCAGTGCTACCCCTGTTCTTCCTGCCTTCCTTTTATGGCTGTCCTTAAAATCTCCCCAAAACCCTTGAGAGCGATATCTGGGCCACTTCAGCTTCCCCTTTGCCTGGTTGGTACCTTAGAGGGTTGTACACATTTTTTCAGAGTTCTCCTGTATGACTGAGAACCAGAAGTCACATCAAGAGAGAGCTTTGTTGTAGGTCTAGCTTTGCTAGGTCTTATTTTCTCTTTGATATCCTGCTTATAGTCCAAGAAAAATCACCCAAAATTTAAGACTATGGATTGGCTACTAAATATATATTGCACTTCAGGTGATACGGAACTTTTTTAATGGAAGCTTTCAAATCTAATCAGGTACCATTATTCCCCAATGATAAAGTAGATCTCCAGAGGCTATTATTTAATTCTTTATATGGCCATTGTGCTAAAATTATTGCAGACTTGGTATTTTTCTACTTCAGAGGGATACTTCCAGCTTCGGGGTGCTTTGAAAGCATATATCGTGGCTGGGCACAGTGGCTCACACCTGTAACACTCCCAGCACTTTGGGAGGCCGAGGTGGGTGGATCACTTGAGGTCAGGAGTTTGAGGCCAGCCTGGCCAACATGGTGAAACCCTGTCTCTATTAAAAATACAAAAATTAGGCAGGCATGGTGGTGGGCGCCTGTAATCCCAGCTACTCGGGAGGCTGAGGCAGGAAAATCGCTTGAACCCGGGAGGTGGAGGTTGCAGGGAGCCGAGATAATGCCACTGCACTCCAGCCTGGGGGACAAGAGCGAGACTTCGTCTCAAAAAAAAAAAAAAAAGAAAACACATTCTAGGAGAGGTCATATATAGCCTTGATAGAACCAAGGCATGATCTGGGTCTAGATTCACTAATGTATTTATTTTAATGTACATATAACCATACAAGGCTACAGAACTTTCCACTCTAACTCTGTTAACTAGAGGCCCTTTGGCTAAAACAGCAAAAATAACCAGTACAAAAAGTCCATTCAAACAACCCACACCTCTATGGTTGAGACCTGACACGCTCTTGTATCAATCCGTCCAACTGATTCCAGCTTTAATACAGACCTTTATTTATTGCCTCTAAATTTCTAGTCATGCCAGTAGAAAACATTTGATACATGTTTCAATAAGCATAGTAGAATTTTGGAAACATTTTTCCAAAGAACACAGAGCTAATCCAGTTTCAATTGTAACAACAAGCTCAATTTGGTATTAAAATAGAGCAGCCAGATTGCTAGGCAAGCTCACCTCTCCTACAACAAATTAGAAATGGTATTATCCATTAATTTCCACCCTGTGCAGCGGAATAATGCCATTGACAGATGCTAATTTTCTTAAATTGTAGGCAGCAAATGATGCATGAATACGACAGCAACACACTTTTTAGAGGCTCTTGATAGTCATCAAAAAGTGAATTTATATAAAGTTTGATGTAATCACTATCAACTGTGGTATCATGTTAGTGCCTTCTAATGACTGTCTTAAATCCATCTGTTGTCCTCTTTTCTCTATTAACACTAATGGGGGTTTAGGCAGGAATAAAATATCCCATGTGTTGTATTAACAGACCCTCCAATTTATAACATTCATATGATTCCTCAGGACAAGACCTATGCAAATAACGATATCTAAAATCTAACCCATCATTGCATTATAGGCATTTCATTGTATATGTATATAAGTGCTTCCTAATTTTTTCCAGTGGTTTAACAAAATTTTATTTCTGCTCACTTTATAATTTAATGTGTGTTGGGTAGCTCTTGGTGTTTCTTATTTTTTAAGCTTATATTTATTGAGTGTTCATTCTATATTTTCTATTTTTAGATTTTATAACAGCCCTACAAGTTTGGCCCTGTTCTACTCAGGAACTTGAGGTTTGAAGAAGTTCATGTTATAAGTGATGGAATCAGTTTGGGAATTTAGAATAGGAACTCAGCAGTCTGACATTAAAGTCAACCACAACTAGAGCAATTAATTTTTACCATTACTGGCAAGGATCTCTCTATCCTGTTGGGCTTAAAGAAGGTGTTATATAAGAATATGGGCTAAGGACAGATCAGTTACTGGATGTCAAAGTCTTGTCTTTTGCGTTAGGCTGTTGAGGTAACAGAGGAATTGAGGGCACACCTTTGGTCTTGTTACCAAGATTGGACTTTCACGAGATGGCCACAAATAAAATGTACATAATCATGTTAAATTGAGTGATTTCAGAGAAGGACGAGATGGCATGCATGCGTGTTCTCAGTGGTCTCTGCTTGCTTTACAATATCCTGTGAGACGTAACAAAACTGCAGTATTGAAAGCGTGGCTCAGAGTGTGGGGAGAGAAAGGGCATGGCTCAGGTGTTCCTTTCTTTGTGTTCCCCAGCAATGGGTGCTGGTTCTGGATTCTGTTCAGAGTCCAACTTCTTATTGAACCATGCTTGGTCTCATTGAGCCAGGGTCCTAGCTTATGAATTTCCTGTACTGAGGCCTTACCTGGGAGTTATGCCTGCTTTTGTTCTGCCCTCCCACTGGCAGAGAGCCTTTCCCAGTCCCTGTTGCTTTGACTTTGATGTTGAGATTCCTTGTGGTACCTCTTTGCTCCCATTCCCCATCAGATCTCTCCCCTGGCTCCTTGCTTTTCAACCTAGGACGTAGGAGTCCTCCATGATCACCCAGACCTCTGGGGTCCCTGACCTGGGCCATAGGAACTACCATCTTGAGGAGTTGAGGGAATGTGCTACTGGCCAGTTTGCCATGCAAGAATACAAAACGCATTTTTTGCTAAGAATTATTAAAAGTAATATTATAAAATATGTACAGAAATTAATAGAGAATAATTCTATACAACCCCATATACCTATCAGCCAGCTTTATCAAAGCTTAATATTTGCTACATTCTCCGGATACATTAAAAAATTTCTTATTAAATTTGTTAAAGCCACAAGTCAAAAACTTAATTCTTCATTTACACTTCTAAGTTGAAGTAGCAAACCCTATTATTCCCTGCTGGTAATTTTTAAAATAATAAAATATGACAGATCTAGCATACTCCTCCCTGCACCCACCCCTCATTTTTTCTGCCAGAGATGACTACAATTCTGAATTTGCTGTTTATCACTTACAAGAAGAAATATTATTTGTTTCAATATCTTTCAGTATTATTCTTTTGTGTGTGTGTGACCCGGCCTAAGAACCCAGTTACCGTGTTTTATTCTGTTGCTGTGGTGGTGGTGGAGGATGCAGGTCTTATGATAATATGAAGTGTGACAGTACATTGACTGCTTTTCCATGTCCTAGGTGGAGTGACTAAGTGTATTATCTCCTTTAATCTTATCTGCCACTTTGTAAGGTATTATCCCCCTTTTAGAGATGGGAATATTGGGGGCTTGGAACTAAATAAGTTGCTCAACTGCATGTGACTGTAAAAACTGGGTTGCAGATTGAGCATAGCGGCTCATGCCTGTAATCCCAACACTTTGGGAGGCTTAGGCGGGTGGATCACTTGAGGCCAGGAGGCAGAGGTTGCAGTGAACTGAGATTGCACCATTGTACAGCATGGTAAGACCCTGTCTCTACTAAAAACAAAAATTAGCTGGGCATGGTGGTGCGTGCCTGTAATCCCAGCTACTTGGGAGGCTGAGGCAGGAGAATCGCTTGAACCTGGGAGGCAGAGGTTGCAGTGAGCTGAGATTGCGCCATTGTACTCCAGCCTGAGTGACAGAGTGAGACCCTGTCTCAAAAAACAAAACAAAACAAAAAACTCTAGGTTGCAGACCCATTTGTGCCTGATTCCAAGCCTGTGGTTTGAATCACTCTGCTCCCATCTTTCCCGGTGCTTTTCTCCTTATAAATAATATATGTTATTTTTGTATATAGAATTATTCTGTCTTAATTTATAACTTGTTCTTCACCTAAACATATGTGATGAATATTTTCCTGGGGTAGATGGGGCTTTCGAGTCAGAATCTTGATTTTTGCCCATTTGTGTAGCTGTATCCTCTTGCCTAGTTATGTACCTCTCTGGGTTTAAACTGGAGATAATAATACCTATCCCATACGATTGTTAGGATGTTACAGTGCCTGGTATATAATAAGGCCTCAATGTATTTTAGCTATTACTTTATACTTATAAAGGAAGTTTAAGAAAATTATCTGTTCAGTGGTTTTCTTCCTTTTGAGACTTGATCAGTATTGTTCTAATAGTATGGTTTCCCTGCATTTCAGTCAACAAACATTTATTGAGCATTTACTAAGTGCCAGGCCCTATAACAGGTACTGGGGATACAGAAAAGAATAAACTTATTTCCTCATGTCAGGAGAATTATACAGAGACAGTCTAATGATTATTTTGTTTTGTATTATTATTATTATTATTATATTTGTTGAGATAGTGTCTCACTCTGTCACCCAGGCTGGAGTGCAGTGGTACAATCTTGGCTCACTGCAACCTCCACCTCCTAGGCTCACGAGGTCCTCCCTTCTCAGCCTCCTGAGTAGCTGGGACCACAGATGTGTGCCACCACACCTGGCTAACTTTTTAACTTTTTGTAGAGACGGGGCCTCACTATGTTGCCCAGGCTGGTCTTGAATGCTTAGGCTCGAGGGATCCACTCACCTCGGCCTCCCAAAGTGTTGGTATTACAGGCGTGAGCCACTGTACCCAGCCTAATACTTATTTTCTACTAAAGGAAAAAAAGATTTTTCAAATTCTTCACTGAGTAAAAATACTTTGCCTTTAATTTTTTCTGTTTTACATTAAATTCTCCCAAGTTTTTTCTTTAATCTACGTTCAGTTTTCTTTAAAATGAAGCATATGGAGGCAGAACAACAGTGAGGCTATAGTGGGTTCTCTCCATCATATAAACTGTGGCATCATGTAGCTTCTGTACCTCTTAATCATGACCTTTTCCAAAACATGAACAAAGAAAATGCAAATAAAATACAAATAAATAAATACAAATAAAATATAGAAAATGACATAGGAGGGAGGAAAAAATGGATTCAGATTATTAGAGGTTTTTATATTTTTAACAAGTGAGTCCTTCAAATACTGAGTGATTTCTGTATTAAGGAAACCATTTATTCCTATAATATTAATGCAGCATTCCTAAATGCAGTCTATAGTTTTCCTGCTCTTCCTCATTAATTACCTGCCTTTGGGCCTACAGGGGACCGATTTCTCAAAGCCGTTCTTAGTTCAGCTTTTAGTGCACATTTCAAAATAAGGAAAGGAAAAAATTAAAATTCTAGACTTCAAATGCAACATACCTTGCCCAAAAATATGTCTGAATGTTTATGAGATGGTGATCAGAACCACAGAAGTTCACTGTCATTGAATTTTCAATGATAGTGTTTAAATTAATTGACATTTGCTACATTTATTTGCTTGGAAAAAATCTATTATGTAGGGTTGGCAGGAAGCAGGTGACAAAAATCAGTATCACATTTTTTTGCAACAAAATATAGGTTGTAAAAAGAAAGTCTAGAGGAAAATCACTAAGGTGTTGATAGTGGTTTTCTCTGGTGTGATGATAGGTAATTTTTGTTCCTTTGTATATATTTGCATTTTCTTCTTGTGAATGAAAAGCCCATCCCAAATAAAGAAGATACTTTTCATTTTTACTGCTGTTATGGCTAAATAGTTAACATTTACTGAGTACTGTACTTACAAAATTCTCTGATCCCCTCAATAACTTTACATAGTCAAGTCTATCACCCCCATTTTAGAGATGGAAAAATCAAGTCCAGGAGAGATTGACTAACTTTCCCAGTGTCATTCAGCTACAGAGCAGGATTTCAAAAGAAGATCTAATTTTTCTCCAGAGTCTGTGCTTTCACTCTATAATAAAAGAGTGAAAAAGCAATTCTGGCAAAAGAAGCCATTTTTTCCTCTGCAACTAAAATACAAATTTTTGAAAGCGCTTGACTTAAATAAAGCAGTGGACTTCTTCACATGGACAATTGATGGGAGATGCCCCTAGCTCCTGTGCTTTGACAGTGCTGGTAGTTAGCGTGTGCAGTAATGGTAAACTAGTTAATATACTGCAATCGTTATTAACCAGTACAACGTGCTTGTGAGATGCATGCCTGAGGGAAAAGCGAGGAACAGATGTTACCTGTGCTGCAGGGCCACCAGCTACGCATGCTGCAATCCCTCATGATTCTGGAGAGGAATGAGGCTGGGGTCCCCAACACATGGCCCTAAGATGAGATTCTTTGTGTGGTCTGCTATCTTTTCATTGTCTGTTTTTTTGGAAGGAAATGTCTACATGTCCTTTCATCGTTTAGTAAATATTTATTGAGCAGCTATTATGGCCAGTAATTCTGCTATTATTGGGGCAAAGCAGATGAAAATTAAACACAGTCTCTACTTTTACTGACCTTTATTGCTATATGAATATTCATGTCCATCCTAACTTTCCTGAAGTCAAAAACTATCATTTCTTGTGTGTTAATATTAGTCAAGTCCATGTACCAAGGAAGTAATGTAGTGTGAATTGGTTCAGCTGTTTGACTTTTAAAAACATATATGTATATATTAGAGTTCAAGGTTGATGGAAATTACTCAGTGAACCTAGACTGACATTGATATCCTGATTTATGCAAATGGATATGATTATGTATCCCACAGACACAGTTGGATGGCCACCTGCACTTCAGAAAAAAAAGGAGCTGGGGAGAGGCACCAGCCCCATTTCATCTTGAAAGAATTCTGTTTCCTTTTGTTGGTCATGATCTCCACTTTGTAGATTATTTTATAATTGAGTCCTAGATCACTTTCCATATTAGATTTTTTCAA
Organism: Pan troglodytes; assembly: GCF_028858775.2. Classification (NCBI taxonomy): domain Eukaryota; kingdom Metazoa; phylum Chordata; class Mammalia; order Primates; family Hominidae; genus Pan; species Pan troglodytes. The sequence goes on along the minus strand of NC_072402.2, from coordinate 47,858,721 downwards.
AGAACACTTACAAATGCACGTGCTTACTTCTGTGATGCTGAGAATGCTTTGTGTACTTATATATATTCTCAACACATTCCCTTGGTATAGGCAGACGGGAAAAAAACACCTCATCCTACCTTGATGAGGCTACACTCATGCAGGAGATGATGTTGGAGGTCAGGGCCAGACCCTGCCACTGGATCTCCTGACTTAATTAGAACAAGTTTTCCCAGGTTGCTATTAATGTTATTACTGGGTATGGCAGAAGTAATACAGAACAAGGTTGGCCAGGAAGAGACACCCCACCCCCACCCCCATTGCAATAGGACTACTACCGGCTGCCTGTCACTTACATTTTCTTCTCTTTAACTCCAACAGGGAGGTACCTCCTTCCAAACCCGGTGGCGGGACAGGCCTGGCCGGCCTCTGCAGAGACGTCCAACCTCGTGCGCATGCGCAGCCAGGCCCTGGGCCAGTCGGCGCCCTCGCTCACCGCCAGCCTGGTGAGTGTCCGCGGGCGCCGGTGGAGGCTGCTCCAGCTCACCACCTCCCTAGGGACAATTTAAGTTAATTGAGTTTAACTATATTTAAACTTACCCACATGTGACGTTAAGCGCATATTTGGCAATGTGAAATTCCTTGCTTTCAATGTGCTAATTTCTGCACCTGTACCCAGTTTGGAGGATTTCTCTCAATTTTGGCCTCATCTCTACCCTTCTCCCAAAAGAAATGAAAGTATTTCTAGGCCTTTTTGTAGCTTTTTATTTGGAAATAATATAAAACTCATGGAAAAGTTGCAAGAATAAGAAAAATTCTTAGAATACCAGTTTATCCTTTATCTAGATCTGACTAACACCTTGCCCAATTAGCTTCATAATTTCCTTTCTCTTTGTGTATGTGTGTATGTGTACATACACACATGATTTTTTGAGGTATTTGAGAGTGCATCATCTATATATCATAGACCTTTGTTATCACAGTTATCAACTGGAGTAAATTTATGACTGATACAGTCCAGTTATCTACTCTGCCATCTGTATTTCAGTTTTATCAGTTGACTCATTAATGTCCTTTATAGCATTTTCCCTCTTCCAGTGTAGGATTCAGTCTAGGGTCATGTGTTGCATTAAATTGTCCCTCTCTTTAGTCCCCTTTAATCTGGGATGTTTCCACAGTCTTTCTCTTTTATGACATTTGACATTTTTGAAGAATTTTTTAATGGCTTATTTTTAAGGGAATATTTCTCATATTTGTTTGCTCTCTCCTCATGGTGAGATTCAGGTTTTTGCATTCCAGGCAAGAATACGACACTGGTGATGTCAAGTCCTCTTAAGGAATGAGGTCTGGAGGCCCATCACATCCATCTGCCCCTCTCTGTGATGTTAATTGTGATCATCCAGTCAAAGTGTTGCCTGATTTCCCCACTGTAGTTACCACTTTCTCTCCCACAATCTGTGAGCAACCTGGGAGGTACTTTTAAGCAATGCAAATAACGCTTTTCATCAAAATTTTCCCCAAGAATCCATTGATGATTCTTGCCTGGATCACTCTTTTCTATGTTTGAAAATGGTGATTTTTCCAACTTCAGCACTCTCCATAAATATGTGTGTATTTGTTAGCAGCATGGATTCCCACATTTCTATTTTTTCCCCGGTGTAGACCTTTATGTTTAACATGCTTATTAGAATTTTTTTTTTTTTTTGGCTGGTGGGACCTTCTTTGTTTTGGCCTTTGGCTCAGCTTAGAAGTCTGTACAAGTTACTTTTGCATGGGTGGTAGGGTTGTATGATATGGAAATGGATTTTAAACACCTTTTATTGATGAAGATTCCAATGATATATAAATCAATGTATTGTGTCTTATAATTTTATGCATTGGTAATAAATTATGTTGGATATTTGGAAATAATGCAGTAATGGATGCAGATTTTGTTCAGGTCTAGCCTCTAGTCCTGCTTTTGCCATTAGATAGCTGTATAAACTTGGACAAGTCCGTTTCTCAAATTCTCTCACCTCATTTGTACTTGTAAGATGAAAAGAGACATTAAACAGTCTATAAAGTCCCTTTCTTCTCTGTAATTCCCTGATTCTTCTTTCAGAATAATTTTGAATGTGTGAAATAATTATCTTTAAAGAAATTTCTTTCAGGATAGTTTATGACTTCAAAATTGACTATTTAAACCAAAATTCATATTTTTTCTCTCATGAAAATATTGGGACATTTAGTTCATTTTTATTTTCATTTTTAGGGACAAAGTCTTGCTTTTTTGTCCAGGCTGGAATACAGTGGCACCATCATAGCTCACTGCCACCTCAAACTCCTGGGCTCCAGAGATCCTCCTGCCTCAGCCTCTTGAGTAGCTGGGACTACAGGCACATACTACTGTGCCTGGCTTGGGCTTATTTTTAAAAGATACAATTAACCTGATGGTAGAGAGCATTTTCCTCCATCCCATCCCCAAGTCCAAAGTGACTTTTTCTCCTTAGGGAATTTTATTAAGAGCTTATTTTACTCTGATTATTTACTTTTTAAGGAAAGAGGAAAATACTTCACAATTCATGATTTTTTTTTGACAGAAGTGCTTTTTTAGCCGCTGCAACATTATTCTTTACACCTAAATAGTAATCCTGTATGTTTATCGCCAAGTCAATCATTGTAATTCAAACAACACTGTCACAAAATAATATGTTTTCTTAAGTAATATATCTTCTTTTTGTTTGTTTTTTGAGATGGAGTTTCGCTCTTGTTGCGCAGGCTGGAGTGCAGTGGCACAGTCTTGTCTTCCGGGTTCAGGTGATTCTCCTGCCTCAGCCTCCCGAGTAGCTGGGATTACAGGAGTACACCACCACGCCTGACTAATTTTTGCATTTTTAGTAGAGACGGCGTTTTGCCACGTTGGCCGGGCTCATCACGAACTCCTAACCTCAGCTGATACGCCTGCTTCGGCCTCCCAGAGTGCTGGGATTACAGGCATTAGCCACCATGTCCAGCCATTCTTAAGTAATCTATCTTCTTACTAGTACTAACAGTCACATACCAAGAAACAGAAACTGACTTATTCATTGATGAAATGCCTGTCACCTGACCTAAGATATTTGGGAAGAGGTTGCAGTAAGAACTATTAATAGAAAACATGAGAAGAGTACCTCCCAAAATCTATCAGATGACATTGTTATCAAGGAATCACTTAAATTATTAGCTTGTTTACCTGCAGCTTTTTATGTTTATAGTGTTTGCTTAATATAACTCTGGGGAAAATGCTGAAATACCATGTAGAAAAAACTTATAATAGTACCTGGCATATAACAAGTCACAAATGTTAGCAATATTATTATTTCTGTTGTTGTTATTATACTGTAGGCAAGCTTGGGCACAGAAGCCAGAATGTGATTAGTCATTTACTACTAGATAGTGAAGGTTTAAAATTTAACCCTTATCTTTCCCTTTCCCTTCAGAGAGTTCATTAGTTCCTAATTATAGTCTACAGAAAACTATTTGCCCCTCACCTTCTGTTGTATTAAGAGCAGCAGCCAGAGGAGAGCTGCCAGACGGACGACCATCTTGATTTCTTTATTAATCTGCTGCCATGTGCCCAGATTTGGATGCCCTATCACTTATTTTGACGTGTCACTCAAGTACATGTTAGTGACCTTTCCTGCTTTTGGTACTGCTTGTCGAACCACACAGCTAAAGGGGCATTAAAGTTGATCTGTTTTGTGTTTCTGCCTCATTTAGATTGGATTATATCAAAATTATCTCTGCCGATTACAACTAATAGATCTGAGAGAGAATTGTGCTGAAGAAGTGGGAATGTACACCTTGTATAATTTTTTCTTTTTCCTTCTCTTTGGCTTTCTCTTTTCCTTGTCTTCAAACAAATTGACATTTGCGGAGGTGCGTTGTGCAGTAGAACATTCCTCATGCTGATGATCCTCTCCTCCTGGCCTCTCTGTCTACCCCTTGCCCCTGTCGTAGAGCTGTAAGCCATCCTTCCCCCAACTCCGCCTGACATGTATCATGGCACACCTTCGTTTTTGTTCTTTGTGTTTATGTCGAATACCTCCCTGCTAGACTGCAAGCCCCTTGAGGGCAGAATTCTTGTCTGATTTTTACTTTCTACTTTTCACTGCTCTCAGGACAATGCCTTGCACATAGAAAGCATTCAATAAATAATGTTGAAGGAATAAATAATTATTTATGGAAAAGTGACTTCTTTTTTTAGTTGCAAGTTGAGCACGATGGTGTGATTGATTCTTCATGCTGTAATGGGTGACCTAATAAGACCATCCATCTAAAATCTCTATGGCTTTGCTGTTCAGTGTGCATCTTACGGTTGTGATTGGCCTTAAAGTCCATGATACAGGCTAAATCCCATTTAGTTTCACATCAGACACTCAAAAAATATGTTGACAAAATTTATGAAGAGATTATTAGTGTCTACATTCAAGGAAATTTCATTAGTCTGCTTTTAAGCAATCATATAGTCACATTTGTTTATATATTTTGATTCATTGACTAAGTTGAAGTGATGTGTGTGTTCAAGTATGGGGGAGATTGGAAAAACAAGGAACAAAATTGGTTTATGTCCAGATGATAGCATTACACTCGATATAACAGTTCTGTGCCCAATTGCAACAAAATATATTTCAGAAAAGTATAGGCCCTCAATGTGAGAGGTATTAATATGTTAGTAAGATATAAATGAAGGCCCTGAGGTTTGGTAGGTATGAATTTTAGTAAATGCATGACCTTTAGTGATTTAAATGCCATAGGCAAGCTTGAAGGTATTGCTAACTACCTTCTCAAGGAGGAGATTAATTCCTAGCCTAAAGTATCTAGTTTTCCTTGGCAATGCTAAATATAGTTGTGTTCCCTTTCCCAGACACATTGGGCATTTCAGATAAATGGCATGTTGCCAATTCATCCTAAGTAGCCTGGTAGCTGGCAGAATACATGCTCAGCCAGTGTCCGCCTGCTGGGACACCAGCCGGGAGTGCTGATGAAGTGTCAGATGTATACTTCATATACATTAATCTGAAGAGGGGAAAACTCATTTTCCCATTTGCTTCTTCCATCTTTCTGTCCCTCCCCACACACATGGGTAGTTTATCACAGAAGTCATAGTCATCAAAAGCCAGGGGATTTATACAGATGCTGCTTTCTGGCAAGAAAGATGGAAATTTCAGGAGGCAAAAGCAGGACCAGTGGCAACTTATTTCTTTGTAGGAAAATAAGGGTGTAAGCCTTGATGATGGAAGTTTAAAATGGCTATGTGGCCATCATCAGAAATATTCACTCCATTTGTACTTGGGAGTAATAGATAGATGGCAGAAGCACCATGAACATTAGTTTCTGGTATTTTTCTCCAATTTTCTGATTGGTTGGAATCCTGTGCCTCATCTTTTTTGTGTGAAGGTTTCATTCACATTCTTCCCATTGAGGTTTTCCTTGACCATCCTGTTTCAAACTGTTCCCTATATTGCTTGCCACATATTTCATTTCCTTCATTCATTTTTCACCATAGCTTATCACTGTCCAGTATACCATATCGTTTGCTTATTTTATTATATATCTCTTACTACTCTAATGTAAACTTCATGAAGGCAGAGATAATTCTGTTTTCCAAGCTGTCTCCTCAGTGCCTAGAATAGTGCCTGGCACATAGTAGGGTGCTCAGTGAACTTGTTGAATGCATAAACATATGTCTCCTTTCTGTACATTTTCAGTGCTCTAGAACAGACTCTTGTATATTTATGGTTTTGTTTTTAATCTGTGATAAATTTTTTGCTTACATTATGTAGCCTAAGAAGCTCTTCTTCAAGCCAGAGAGAAATTAGTTATGGAAACCTTATTCAGGAATTAAGCTGTAATCATTCAGTTAGAAAATGAGAATGAAAGGGAAAAGCAGAGCGGTTGAGAGCATGGGGTGCCTGAGCTCAACTCCAGCTTCTGCCATTTATTAGCCTCAGTTAGGGCTGACTGTGTGGACTTCAGCTTCTTCCTTTGTGTAGTGGGGCTAATGGTTGTAATAACCTCAGAAGGTTATTGTGAGGATTAAATGAATGAACTCTTGTACAGTACTTTGCATAGTGCCTGTCACTCAAGAAATGCTGTCATCAATGTTCTTGGGGTTGGTAGAAAAAGTGTTTCTTGGAGATTGTGAGGTAGCTTTAGGTGGGATGGTATTATGCAGAATGGAAGAAAACAAGCACTTTTCCCTTAGATAATTTGAATTGAGGTAGGAATTTAACCTTTTTGTCCTTACTTGCATGATGTGGGAGTAGCTTGTTTCTTTCTTTCTTATCTTTACTCAAAATGTGCCAACCAAACTGAAAAATATCTTTCTAGAATTCTTAACTTTTTTGAAGGGACAAGGTGCTTTCAAATGCTATATTTTAACTTTTAAATATTAGGTTAAGTGGCTTAATTTTATGTTTCTTTAGTGGCTGTCTTTTGACATCGTATATGTTTCTTTCAATGGAGAAATTATATTTCATGATGTTCTATAAATATTAAAACCAAACTATTTAAACTGTAATATATTCAAAGAGCCTTGATGAATATTCATCTTTTCCATTTGCAAAAAAGAAGTGCATTATAAGAAGTCAGGGAAAATTTACTAAATGTATGCAAAAGTGTATTTTTCCTTTTTAATTCATTCAGAATGTAGAGACATAATGTCAGCATTTATTTAGGGTACAGACTTTATTTGCAGTCATTTAGTATTATATCAATACTTCATTAACCTTATAGCTCAAAACCAAAAACCTGATCCGAAGTCCAATTAGTTAACTCTGAGAGAGTATCTGTTAAATATTGATGTAGGAACAATTTGAATGCCCTTGAATAAATTGCTTAACCAAAGTTGTAGAATTCATCTATGAATTAACATTTCTCTATTGCCATTATGACTCAATTTAAAGGCTGCATAATATTCCAGTATGTGGATTTATCATAATTTACTAAACTGTTCCCTTTAGGTTATTTCCAGGTTTTTCCTACTGCAAATAATGGTGGTAAGTGGATTTTAAATAAGTCCTTATTCACCTCTAATGATTTTTTGAGGTGGATTCTTGGAGTGGGATTACTGGGGCAAAGAATATAAGCATTGTTGACATTCTCCATAGCTCTTGCTAAGCTGTTTCTAGGAATGCCGTACAAATTTATACTTTTAGATTGGTAAAGTGCATCTCACTATACCCTGGTCAGCAGTCAATAGTGTTATCTTTAAAACTTTGTTGGTTTGGTTATAAAATTATTCTTTTAAATTTATGCTTTAGTGAAATCAATATGGTTATTGGACCTGTTGAACTCTCATGCTAAAGTCAGTAGATAAAGCGAATGTGAAATTAGGGTTATCTGTGCTGCCTCCTATAACATCTTTCCTTTATTCCCTAAATCAGCTTACCAAACCAACTGTTGGTAACCTGTATTGCTCTTGGGATACAGGAACTGCTGAGTGTGATTACAGTGTGTGTAGCTGAAGGCATTATTTCACAGCTCAGAATTTTTTTTCATCTGGAAAGTAGTAATCTCAATTGTGAAATAGTGCCTTCAGCTGTGGACATTATAATCAGAGTCTCTGGAGTGCTTGTATTCGAGGAGTAATACATCTCATAGTTATTACCCTCTGAGCTAGGTTCTGTTTATAGTGAAGGGATGAATTTTCATAACTCAGTGCTGAAATAGCAGTAGGGAGCCCTGAGCAGATTATTATAGGTCAGGCCTAATCCATGAAGATAAATCTCATTATAGGCTCACCTGAGCCCATCCACAGAGTAGCTGGTTTAACATGAGTCTGTAAATCAAAGATCAGCTTAAAATGAAGTGTAAAATCCTCTCTGTAATCCAACTGCTATCTCTGTGAAAAGATACTCTAAATGTGTATTCTGATTGTAAACATGGCTGGCTGCCCAATGGGTAATTAGCAGGCATGTGAAGGGTATTGCGATTCGGTCTAAGAATGAGTGAGGAACTACATATTTGGGGGAGAAGTTTATTTTTCCTAAAATGAAATTCCACTCAGAGCAGTCACTTAAAATGTCCCCATGTCTTAGTTTTTTTCTTCTTTTCATTTTGCAGAGGTTAAAAAATGTTCATTACCTTCTTTAGGTGTTGTCCTTCCTGGAAAGGATTGGGCACCAGCTGGAGCAGCTCTCTGCATGGGTCTCTGCGTGGGTGTGCCTGGAAAGACCAGTCAAGTGTGACTTCTTGTTATCAAAGGTCCATTTGACAGTGAGGCGAATGGTGTCCATATACATTATGTGGGATTTAAATAATAGAAACACATGCCCTCTTTTAATTGTTTACCATCACAGAGGGGAGCAAAACAAATTTGGAACAGCAATACTACACATATATGTACGTAGATCTCTGCATGTTAGAGCTTATTTATTACCTGTTTACCCAACTGGTGTGCCAACCATTTAGGAGGTGGACAGCTTGTCCACCAAGTATGAAGAGATGATCCATAGGGTGGTAAATGCCTGCACCTAGCTGTCCTATTCCTTACTGTATCTGTAGCACCAAGGACAGTGCCTGGTCTGTGGTTAGTACTTAGAAAATAGTTGTTTATGAAAGGAACACTGAGGGGATCTTAATTCTGTTTCTGTCATTTTCAGAGGCTCCTGGTGCCCAGACTAGCAAATGGTTAGGCTGTTCAGGATTTTACTGGTTTCTGTGTCTGAGGAAATGATTAAAATAATGTGGCAAAGTAGTGACGGCCACTGTTATGGAAATGCCCACTGGTGTGGACAGGTTCCCCTCTGGTGGACTGCTGGGGTGGCACAGCTTGTCCTTCTGGCATCCTATTTCCTCCTTTGTTAAAGTACCAGCATTGACCTGTTTGCTGTCTTATTCTCAAAAGAAACCAAGAAACCCATAATAATTAGATAGCGGTTTGTTGGGGGAAAGATATTGGGATGTAGCATTTCCTGTCTTGGGAAAAATGAAAAATTATCCTTTTACTTCAGAGACTTCTTAGGAAATCCCTGGTTATTGTGGCTCTGGGAAAACATGCCTCATTATGTTTCCTATCTTGCTTTTTCTAGATATAGTTTTGTGGTTAGTATAATGAGTAGTAGTGGTAATTATACTTATTGCGGGTTCATTGGCACCTGAAGCTTCAGTCTACTCTGGGATTCTGAATCAGTGTGTTCCCCAGGATGCTTATTGATCAGTTAATTGGCTATTAATGGATTCCCTCTTATTTGACTAATATGAAAATCTGTGCGAAACGTGGTCTTGCTTTTAAGGAGCCTATAAACTAGTTGCAAGAAGACTTTTGGGAAATCCAAGATCAAGGTGGAAGATAACAACATTCTGGAGAGTTTGCAGCCATGAGAATTCATAGAAACAGAAGAAAGACTTGACTTACAGGTGTCTGGGAAAACTTTGCAACTTGAACTGAATGTTAAACGTTGAGTAGGTTTTGGTTAGGCAAGCTTCAAGGCCAAGTGGAAATTGCATACAGTGTGATGGGTGGGGAGTGGTAGATAAAGGTGGACAGTGCAGTGGGCAATAATGTTTCTTCTTAATGTGATATTTCTAGGATGGTTGAGAAGGCAGAGGAACCACCTGAAAACTCAGAGGCTCATGTGTATCAGTGATGAAATGAGTTCTGACTTAATCTGCACCCTAGAATACCACCACCACCACTCATGGTGATGCCATATAAGGTGGATGGTGAGCCTTCACTTCATTTTCCTAAGTTAAGCTAGTCTTTTTAATTTAGGAAATCTCCAAGGTGGAAAGCATGGTATTTTCCGGTACTTTAGCCAAAAGGAAGTAAGTCTGTGCATTTGTTAGATTCAGTGGCTACATATTCATCATGACCTACTGGACTGTGAGATCTTTGTGATCTGACACTGGTAATTTGTTTTTAAGTGAAATGTGGAGTAGTGTGGTAATGTCCAATTTAGTTACTTGGGATCTACTAAATCTTTTATTGTTCAGGGTACATCAGCTTCCATTAAAAAAAAGTCTTCAATAATGAGTGCTAAGTAGTGGCAGGCATTTTTACAAATAATATGTAGAGGCATAAAGCCCTTGCTCAAGTTTTGATAATTCTGATCCCATACTAGGACTGGCTGTCATTCCAAGCCCTAGTGCTTCTTCAGGTTTGTTTCCTCAGATCCCAGACTTCTGTTCCTCCTGTCTGTCATTTACTTATTTGTCTCTGAATCTTTCTTTCCAAGATGATTCACCAACAAAACTTGAATTCTTCTCTGGATGGCGTATGTTCTAGACAGTCTAAGAATTGAAGGTACATTACTGTTTTCACAGTGGAATTCTGTATTTAGTGAGTAATAATTGGGTTCTAGTATGTCATGGATGAATCTGTAACCCTAAGAAAACAGGCATGTACATTTATCATTCTTTTCATAAGAATTAATGCCTCTTCTAGTACTCTTAAGTATGAAATATCTCTTCATTGCCTGTAACCAACTTGTTTTCCTTTGATTAGAGATGCATCCTGCCTTGTTTATATGGGTGCTTAGTTAGGCTCATACGGGTATTTCTTTCCTTGTTTGTATAAGTGTAAGTTGACATTTTTCCCCTTTGGTTCCTAAATACAGTGATGAAGTTTAGCTTTATAAATAATGTTGAACAAGTGATACTTTGTACCCCCTTTTTATAAAGCTCTGATTTTAAAGTCATCAGTTAAACTTTAAAAAACCTCCGAGTTTTGTTCCTGTTTTCTGGACACATTCATCTCCTTGACAGATTCACACGATGGAGGGTTGAGGTTTCTCATCTTTAAGTGCTTCTGGAGTTTGTCAGAATAATGGGTGGTAGTAAACCACCTGCCATTCGTTCCTCCGACCTCGGACTCCTCTTCCCAGGCTCTTCCTTATTCCGGAAAGAAAACTCTTCTCTATGTAACTCTCTTCTCTGCCTGGACAATACCTGTCTGTACTTTAGTGTACACACTGCCTCTTCCTTGCCCTCTTTACCCACCCTCACCCCAACCCAGGTTACATGACCCTCCTTGGAATAGTGCATATTGGAACCAAAGCATTTATTATATAATTAAGTAGGACTGGAAGCATCTCTTCCTGCCTTCTCCCCATTCTCTCATCATCCCCAAAATGGCCTGAATGCCTAAAGAGCTCAGGAAAATGAGCTGTAGCTGTTGAAGATGTGAATCTAGGATATTTCCTTGGGTGGGTTCTTTTAAATGACACCAGATGAAATATCATGGACTTATATTTGGTTGTGCCCATAGCACCTCTACATTTTAATTGAACTTTGAGAGCTCTGCTTTTGAATATGAACCCTGTTATTGGAGAATTTTTTGGATGGAACAGATAGACCTTGGCTCACCCCTTTCCCATTGTCCAGAGAGATCATGCTCTGCTATGGCCCTAACCTGAATTGTGATCAGTTGTGTAAGTACTTGATTTAGAATTTAATTGTTATAGGCAGTTTAGAGTAATGTTTAAGAGCATGGGCTCCAGTGCCTGGCTGCCTGGGTTGGAGTCTTGACCTTAACACTTACTAGATATGTCACCTTGACCAAGGAACATAACCTTCCTGTGCATCTGGAAAATGGGAATATTAATAGTACCTATCTCATGTCATTGTTGCTGGAGCCAAGTGAGGTCATACAACTGAGGATATCCACTTGGAACACATAAGAACACAATAAATATTAACTATTATTGTCATCTTGGACAAGAGGAGCTGATGTATTATTAGATTATGGAATTTAAGTTTCATTAAATGTACATCCAAAGTTTATGATTTATAGAACTGATTAAGCTGGCCTTGTGACGATAAGCTTTTCTATGATTCTTTTCAGATAACTGCAGATTTGCCATGTTTTCTGCAGGATAACTTGTCAGACATAAGGCTATTTGAAATTAGAAGTTATGGGGGAAGGATAATATAACATTTTTGACATGAGTAGAGTTTAAGAGATGATGCCTTTAAAAAATAAAAAGGCATTCTTTTAGTTACATTTTGGTAGATGGGATAAAGAAAATGTGGGTGCAGATATTATGCAGCCATAGCAATGAACAAGATCATGTCCTTTGCAGGAGCATGGATGGAGCTGGAGGCCATTATCCTCAGCAAATTATCACAGGAACAGAAAACCAAATACCGCATGTTCTAACTTATAAGTGGGAGCTAAATGATGAGAACACGTGGGCACAAAGTTGGGAACACCAGACACTGGGGCCTGCTTGAGGGTGGAGGGTGGGAGGAGGGAGAGGATCAGGAAAAATAACTAATGGGTACTGGGCTTAATACCTGGGTGATGAAATAATCTGTACAACAAACCCCCATGACACAGGTTTACCTATGTAACAAACCTGCATTTGTACCCCTGAACTTAAAAGTTAAAAAACACTACATAAATAAATAAAAAGACCACTAGAAAAAAGAAACCCAACTCATTTCTTTTCATTCTTCTCATTGGATTACACAGAAGATTACGCAAAAGATAAGGATCCTGCTCTTCATGAATCTTCTTTTTGTATAAAAAATATGACTTGTTAGGTGTTCACCATATACAACAAAAATGTGACTTGAACAGATGTCTTGCTTTCTTTTGAATTAACATTTTGTATACTACTACCACACTACCTGTATATTTGGACCTTTAGAAGATTAACAGGTTTTTACTGAAAGTATTATTAATATTCCCATCTTTTTTTGCCTTTGCCAAATTTGGCTATCATTTGCCCAGGTGTAACAAAGTTAGAAGATGCCTGTTGGGCCTCTAACATTTTTCCTGGCTCAGCCCATCAGTAAAAACATTTTTTAGTAAGCATCCCTAATATGTAAATGTATTTTAAAGTGATTGTTATGTGCTTAGAGGAGGTACTGAAAGAATTTTAACAGGCCTGTGTATCTCCACTAGGAAACCGTTAGAGAGGACATTTACTGTAGAATTTCAGAAGGGACCTGGAGGCAAATTCGGTTGCCACCATCACCGAGAGGATTGGAGAATCCTGGGGTAGGTGATAGGGAGGTTAGGGTGTACTTGGAGTGTTTGCGGCTGTGACTATGAGCCAACCTGTAAGGAAGTGTGTTAGCCATCAGTACTGGTACATACGAGCTATCAGCTTCAATATCAACATATGAAATGTTCTAAAACCAGTAAGAAGAGATGTTAAAAAATGAAAACTGATGTTCTAATATTTGTTTTCTAAACCCCAGTTGATTATATTGTGCACCACTGGGGTGCTCATACCCCGATTTTTAGACCCCTGGAATAAACTACAAGATCTGCTTTTTAAATCATCTGGAATAGAGCTTTACTGGTTAAAAAGAGTTTTAAATATTCAGTGAGGCTGCCTGTCTTTTCTTTTTGGAAAGGTTTATTTTATTTTTAAGTGGAAAAAATAGCAGATCTTTGTTACACATGTCATTAACTGCCACTAAATTGACACAAGTGTTGACAGCTATTGTGAGAACTATTTCAAAGCTAATTATGTTAATTAGAATGTAACATACCAGTAATTGCATGTATTCAAACATCCTACCATCACTTTTTGTGTTTTCTTTTCCAGATGTAAGACATTCATTTGTTGCTTGAAAAGCTGCAGAATTATAACTAAGATAACAAATAATTGTCAGCAAATAAAATTGGTTCCTTAGAAATATACTGTAATTGGTTAGCTATGTAAAAGACAGAAACAAATGTTAGCATGTTAAGAATATAAATTAGGAACATTGCTTATGAAATCCTTAGTTTTGGGCTTTTCATTTAAATAAGCCCTCTTATTGCAATTAATATTATTGTTTGGTTTATGATCCTTAAAAATATATTCCCTTTCAGCATTTCTTGGGGTTCTAATTCAGCTTTCTTATACATGTTAGACGATTTGCAATTTAGATTTTAATTTGATTTCTATTCTTTCAAATACCATTTTTCTTGTATTTCATTTTTATTTAAAGCATGATTCTGTCTGTATTCATGGAAGCTGGGCATAAACAAACTGCTAGAAAAATCAAGCTATTAAGTGAGCTGAGAACATAAAACATTTTAATAGGAATTTCATGTAACTAAACTAAGTATTTGAGAGCCCAACCAGAGAATTATGGCTCTTTGAAAACAAACTTTATGGGACTTAGTGTTCCTAGTCTACCCTCTATTACAGTTCTTAAAAAAAAATAGCATTTCTATCGTTGACTTTAAATCTTTGTCACTTCTTGTATATGTAAAGGGTTAAATGTGTCTCTGCTTAATGACTTGGGGGCCATATCTGTTTGAAGACTGAGTTTTGGTCTCTGTAGGTCTTTAGAGTTTAGAGTCTATTTTTTTCTATTGAGAGTCTTAGTGTGAGTGTCTCTCTTCTAATTTGGGAGTGTGGAGGTTTGTTTTATTTTTCCAGTTGTGATCCTCATAAATCACCCCAACACTTTCAGTGTCATGACCTTAATTCTCTAGGACATGCAATATACCTTTCCCAATTAAGTGGACTCATGGTCTGGCTCGAGAGTGATATTCTCAGAACGGAAGAGCACTTCTTCCTGACCCCTCTTAGAATGACCACTGTGTAATTCTGCTTGCCTACTTTTCTGCTAAGATTTTTATTCAGTGGTTTGGAGGCTGCTATCATCCTTAGCATATAGGCTCTTTGCTTTGCTTTATTCACTGTTCTTCAAAACACAGCAGATGATGAAAAAGACTGGTATGTTTGAGGTGAGAAACTTAGGACTGAATTCTAGTACTGACGTTTCTTGGCTCTGTAATTTTGGACATCTGTCCCTTAACCTCGTGAGGCCTGGGGGTGTCCATTAGTAAAATAGGAATGGTTAATCCTGGCAACATTGTTGTAATAATTGAAGGACATAATTCATATCAGAGCAGATTTCTAAGTATTGGGTGTATTTCTCTATATACATGAGTCTGTTTCTGGGCTCCATTTTGTAGTCGGTCAATCCATCTGTCCCTGTGCCAATGTCACACTTCATTAATTACTGTAACTTTTAACAAGCCTAAATAACTAGTCAAGAAAGTTCCCTCATGCCATGGTTGTTCTTCAAGAGCATTGGCTGTTTTTGGCAGGTTTATCGTCTGTTTAAATTTGCTCATGAAATTCTGTAAGCTGATTGAGATTTTGATTAAAATTACATTAAATGTGTAGATCAATTGGGGGAAATTGACATTTTTATTATGCTGAGTTTTACTATTCTAGACCATGGTATATTGCTCTGTTTACTTAGGACTTTAATGTTTTTCAATAAGGTTTTATTTTTTACAGAAAGAATTTGTACATCCTTTGTTAGATTATTTTTAGTAACCTTAATATCCTTTAAAAATAAACATTTCTAGCTGTTTGCTAATGTATGGGAATTCAGTTGGCTTTATTAAATTAAGATTACTAATTTATAATGATTCTTATCTGTAGATTTGGAGGAGGGGGTAATTTTGCAAATAATAATCTGCAAGTAATAACAGCTTTGCTTTTTCCTTTTCCAATCTTTGTAGCTTTTCTTTCTTTTTTCTTATTTTCACTAATTAGGACTTCCAGGATTAAGTTGAATAGACGTGGTGATACTACACATCCTTGTCTTAATCATAAAGAGAATGCTTTCCACATTGCATACTGAGTATGATAAATGCTATGGGCTTTTTTTTTTTTTAAAGCTCTGTATCAGGTGAAGAATACCCCTTTTCTTGTTTCTTAAATTTTTCTTTTGCTATTAAGTGCTTTTTCTACATTTATTGATGGCCATTAATCTTACATTTTCAGAAAAAAATACAACATTATCGTGACAAATATGTTTATACAATATTTTCGTGCATTTGGTTTATTAATAATTTGCTTAGGATTTTTCTGTGTTTACAAGTGGCATTAACCTGTAGTTTTCATTTTTTGGACTATCTTTGTCTAGTTTTAATATCAAGGTTATGGTAGTTGAACAAAGTAGGAATGTATATCAACCAACTATTACTATAATAGGGCTGCATAATAAATCACAATTCCCCAGTGGCATGCATTAATAAGGATTTCTTGCTGTGGGTCTGTGTGTTGGTTGGGTCATTCCTGCTTTGGCCACGGATCTGTGGTTGGCGTGGCTTCCATCCAGACTGCAGGTCCGATGTCTGTCTGGTCTACATGTCTTCCCGTGGGACCCAGGTGGAAGGGCAGCACTTATCTGTGGTAAGTTCTTCACATGCTGAAGGTTGGAACCTCCTAGAGTGGTGAGCAGAAACAAGGACTAGACTTGGAACTGCCACAGTGTCACTTCTGCCCACTGGCCAAAGTAAGCCACATGATTAAGTCTGGCATCAGTGGAGTGGGGAAGCCTATCCTTCCAATGGAAGTAGAGAGTGGGAAAGGTGTATTTGCTAAACAGTAATTTGATTTACCATTTTTTTTCTCATCTCTGGAAGGGTTTAAGAATGGACTCTTCTGTATGTTGCCTATAAAGGCATCTGGACTTGATATTTCCTTTGTTGGGGGACTTTTAATTGATCCAAATTTTTAATGGTTATAGGACTATTCTGATTTTTAAATTTTTTCTTAATCAATTTGGTATTTTATGACTTCATGGAAATTTGATTATTTAAGTTTGAAAATTATCCGTTTTTGCATTCTATGTGGCATCTTCAGTTTTAAGTCTTTCTTCGTTCTTAATATTGTTTAGTTTTGTCTTCTCTCTCTCACTTTGTTAGTTTTTCCAGAGGTTTGTCTACTTCATTAATTTGAAGTGGCTTCTGAATTTCATGTCATGCTTAGAAAGATATTTTGCCATCTTCAATTCTAACAATACTGTCTCATATTTTCTGCTCATATCTTTAGGGGTTAATATTTAGTGTTTAACCTGTTTGGAACTCATTTTTCAAAGGAGTAAAGGAGCGGTTCATCTTCTTCCTCTTTTTCCAGAGATAGCCAGTTATTCCAGCAGTATTCCTGGGCAACTTTACTAATCTATAATACTACTTTTCGCATATACTACATTCCTAAGTACATTATAGATCTATTTCTTGACTCTGTTCTAGTCCTTTGATTTGTCTTCCTGTATTTGTGTCACATCATAAAATTCTTCTCATTTCATGGTATGTTTAACATCTAAGTAGGACTGGTAGAGGAGCCTTATCATGCTTGCAGTTAAATTTATTTTCACTTACATTTAAAAGACTTCTCCCCATTTTAGCATTTTTATATCTCTGGCAGTATCTTTATCATTTTCTTTGAAAACCAGTGAGAAAAAAATCATCCCTTGTGAAAATATTGAACTGCAGCTACTTTTATATAGTCACAGTCCTTTTGGGTTGTCATTGGGGAATCCGTAGTTTTGTCAGTTTTCCTTGTTCAGCTCCTAGCCTGGGCACTGCAGTGTTGAAAGGCCATCCCCGAGGCTGATGTGACTAGTTCTCTTGGAGTTTTATGACACATAACCCTGGTCCTTGTTGTTTCCTGGAGCAGAACTCAATGATGACTGAAGCCATCAGCCTGGGAAGCTGGACCTGGGTGGTGGCAGGTCTCCAAAGGCTGGGGATGTTTTCAGAGACAGGCGTTGAGATTGTGAGGTCCAGATCTTCTTTCGACGTGGAAGTTTGCTTCCATTGCCAATCTCAGGGGCTACTGCTTTGATTTTATGAAGGGAGAGACCAAGCTTCCTTTTAATTTGCAGTTGTGAAATTATAAATGCCTCCAACTGCCATGCTAGCTGTAGAGGTGTTCTCTGCTATGGAAACTTTTTCTTGCTGGCAGTGTCACAGGAGCCAACTAAAGGAGAAGCGAAACGTTAATGACTGCACCACTTTGCTGGGCACGAGCTTTTTCCCTAAACTGTCTCTACCCTGAGTTATTCAGAACATCCTCTGCCTCTTGTGCTGATGAGAAGGATGTGCTCAAAGGGAGATGGGTGCTGACAGCACATCAGGAATAATTCCCCTCATCCATCAAGCCTGACAACCCTTGGATTCCTTACCCTGTCAGAGCAGGGAGAGGCTTGGGCAGGATTGAATGGTCCTCACTTGTCTGGCATTTTAAACAAATCTGCATCTGAAATGAAATTAACTAGATGCAGCTGAAGTTGCTGATGGCAACAGTTTTCACTAAAGTCGGAAGCTTCTAACCTGTCCCACAGGCTGTGGAATGTCACACACTTGCATCTAAATTATGGGCATCATCTGTGCCCCGTCTGTGCTGAAAGCTCTTCATTAAGAGGGAAAGACTGGGAATCCTACACCAGGGCAAATAAAATCATGTTGTTGATCAGGTAGAACTTAATTTAGCTTCCTCTCTCAGGATCATAGATCCACTTGATCAGTTGGGAAATGTAGGATTAGATAACTTCTGCATGCTTTATTGAATATTTTCTATCATAAGTTGAAAAATTCCCATAGACAATTTTTAAAAATGTTCTTAAACTGGAGAAAAATCATGCATAATATACAACCATTCTTAACATCTTTAAGCATACATTTTCTTTTTGTGCATCCTAGTAACATGTGATAGAAAATGTGTACTTTTTTATTACATCTCCTGTTTTCCCCAAGATGCCAGTCTTGGGCTCAATTTCATATCTCCTTGGTTTTCTTGCCTGTGTGATTCTAATTTCTGCCTTTGGCTTTCTCTCTAACCCCATTTTCCTTTCCTGTGGTTCATAATCTGGCAGTGGAACTCTGAGGGCTTCAACGTGGTAGCAGGTACTAACCCTTTGTCATGGGTACCATGTCTCATATCACTCTTATCTACATTAAATTTTTAAAAAAGCTTTTAATTTTTGTGGGTACATAATAGGTGCATATAGTCATGGGGTACATGAGATGTTTTGATACAGATATGCAATGTGTAATAATCACATCATGGAGAAAGAGTATCCATCCCCTCAAGCATTTATCCTTCATGTTAACAATCCAATTACACTCTTTCAGTTATTTAAAAATGTACAATTAAATTATTACGGACTGTAGTCACCCTGTTGTGCTTTCATATAGTAGGTCTTATTCATTCTTTCTATTTTTATGTGTATCCATTAACTGTTCCCACATTTGATCTCTTCCCACTCATTCCTCTAATTCCCTGTGCCCCACTTTCCCTGCATAGAGGAATTTGCATTCTCATACTCATGGGAACCGTAGGGCTAAAGGCATCCTGTCTGTTGGGCATTTCCTCCTCGCCCTCTCCCTAAACCGGATGAGGACCTGGTTCCAGAAAGAATGTGTCCCTCAGGCAGCTGCTTCCCTAAGACTGTGCCGTCTTCCACTTCCACTCCCATCAGTGCTTTTGTGTTGGCTGCACTGATATCAAAGCCGATATTCCTGGATGTCTCTAGATGGCAGCATCCACCTCCCTCTGCCTTGAGGCTATGATGGGAAAGAACAGTTGACTCACTCCAAGGATAATGTTTACTGTGCCGCCCTGGTCTTCACTGCACATGTTTTTCCTTGCCCTTTCTTCTATTACCACATGTGTTTGAAACTCTGCAGACAGTCTTGAGGTGGAATGTCCAACGCACTCTTTCCCCGGCTTCCCTGTCACAGTCTTCAGCTCGCCAAGTGGGAGACATGAATCTAATCATTCTGTCATGTTCAGTCCAGCGGAATTTTGTGGGAAGAGCATTGCTTTACACCGCAGCCTGAGGTTGTTAGGTAGTTTTTTACAGGACTGCTCAGGGGGACTCGTGGATAGTGCTGCTGTCTCATGAAGGAGGTGAAGTGTTAAATGGCAGGTCCCATTCTTGTAGGCATGCCCTATGCAGGCTGGGCAGCCCCTCTGGCTTGCGAAGCTCTGTTCTGGTTTTCTAAACAACTCAGTTTAACATTCATGTCAAATAGCCCCTATTAACTAAATTAGGTTTTTTTTTTGGTTCAGAATACTTTACATTTAAAGATAATGCAGAGGTCAAATCAAGCAAGAAGAATGTTCTGTTTTTAAAAGTAGTATTGTGTGGGAATTTTAGGCTAATTATACTTTTTGTTAACCTACCTGTTCTCCCATGAAACTTTGGACTCCTTGAAGCCCAGCCGGTGTCGAGTCTCTGTGTCCTCTCCCATTGCCAGATCAGGGCCAGGGCACAAGAGAGTGCTTCAGAAACATCACTCACGTTCACAGCATCCTTTTGCCCTGCATTTGGTAGTGCCTGATCCCGTAGCCCAGACATTTATCTCAGAATATTTAAACACACATTTTCTCTGCCTTACCTTCTGTGTTCTGGTGGAATCGTGTTCAGGTGATTTAAACAAAATCTGGAGCAGCTCAGGAGGCACCTGTGTTCTACTGGAGGCGGTGCATGTGTCCCAGACCAGCCTTTTCCCTGCCTTCGTGGAAATTAAACCCACGCAATAGAGATGAGCCAGACTCTGAATTGTAAGAAGCACTTTTGTATAGCACTTCACTGGGAGCTGTACAGGTGGAAGAGGTATTTCTTTTCTGAGGGTACTTAAAAAATGAGACCTAGAATTTCTCCTTGGATCAGAGGGATCATTCCTAACTGTTGATTACACTGTGGCTGCCTGTCAGCAGGTATACATCCCCTGCATTCTACATTTTTCTTTCTTGATGACTTTCTCTACATAGTTTGAAACAGAACTTCCCCTCAGCCACCAAAATGTGGTGTTCAGACAGTTGGCTTTGGACTCAGAGGGAAAGGCGTATGAATTCATCTGGGAGAAAACTTAAGTGGAGCTGTTCCTTAAGGCATTTCTACAGTGATCACTAATTAGAAATGTTCTTGCCACATGTCACTTTTCTGATCAACTAGAGGAGATCAGAACTGTATAGTTGTGATTGGCAGTTGATCAACAACAACTTGTAGTATCCTCATTTGGGGGATAATCTTCCTGGGAGGAAGAGGTTCAGTCATCCTGTTGTCGTGTTCCTTCCTTCATCGCTGCTGATTTGCATTTTCACAGTAGCTTTTTAAATACAGGGATGTATGAGAAAGGAAAAGGTAGCCCACAGGGTTGCTATTCCATTGACATTTTTATAAGAAGTAATATATATACAATATTAGAAAATCGCAAGAATACAGAAAGGTATAAAATAAAAAATGATTCCTTTATCTCTCTCTTCTCCCTGTGAATAATTATTGCTATTTGTTTCTTGTTCCAGAAAAAAACTACGTACAATTAAAATATATGACTTTTTGTTTGTTTTCTGAGACAGAGTCTTGCTCTGTCGCCAGGCTGGAGTGCAGTGGTGCAATATCGGCTCACTGCAACCTCCAACTCCCTGGTTCAAGTGATTCTCCTGCCTCAGCTTCCCAAGTAGCTGGGATTACAGGCACGCACCACCACACCCAGGTAATTTTTGTATTTTTAGTAGAGATGGGGTATACACAGTTTGAGACTTGCTTTTGAACTTATTTTGAAGATCTCTTATGGTAGTACTTACAACTTTCCTGTGTCCTTTTTAATAGTGGCAGAGTATGTCATTGCACAGATACACCATTGTATAAATTGTCTGACCAGTCCCTGGGGGGTGGACTCTCAACAGTTTTAAAGCCTGTGAGTTCTATGACGTCCGGTGTGAGAATGCTTGGCACACCATTACTTTTAGTTGTAAGGGGATTCGTAGTTGGTGAGGTAAGTCTTCTCCTGGTGTTTAGTCAGGATGCCTTAGAGTGTGTTGTGTTGTATTAAATGATGGATGGTGTAACAAATACCCTTGAAGTTCTCACTGGCTTAACATAAAGAGTTAGTTTCTTCCTTACCTACGGGCCATTTTTGCAGGCCCATGCTCCGTCCCACGCGGTCACTCAGGCTGATAGACGTTCTGCTATCTTTATGTCACTTCCAAGGTCCCCCTGGGTGTTGACACCCTGATTGGGATATGGGAGAAGGAGTGCATGGGAAGTGTTAATGGGCCAGATCTTGAAGAGTGGCACACATCTACCCATATTCCATTGTCTGGAACTCAGTCTGGTGACCACACCTACTGCAAGGAAGGCTGGGAAATTTATTCTAGCTGTGTCCTCAGATGAACAAGTAAGTAGCCAGTTAATATGGCCAAAAGCATGAATAAGAGTGCCACCAAAACATCTGTTGCCCTGAGAAATGGTGTGTCTGGGCTGCCTGCCTTCTTCTCCAGTGTAGCCAGCATTGGGCCTACTGACAACAGTTCTGGAAGGGCTGCTACCCACTCCTCTCTGCAATTCTTTCTGCCTTCCCTGCACCATCATAGGCTTTACTGACTGTCATAGGGTATTGGCCATATGTAGAGATTTTGATCCATACGTGTGGCTGAACTTGAGCAGAGAGGGGAGGTAGCAAAGTGAGATGGGAAAGTGTCTGCTGAGTCTCCAGAGGACTTCCCTGTGAAAGCAGAAGTTATGATAATGCTGCTATCACTTTGCAGAATGACCACATCCTTTCCCTCTATTCTTCTAAGTGGGGACTGTTTGCAGGAAAAACATCACTAGGGGCTTTTCAGGCAATGGCTTTCTGGAATAGAGCAGGGCCAGGCACGCACAGGAACCGGGCAGAGGCTTGGAGGATCTGCCAGGCAGAAGTGGCTCATGTTGGCCTCTCCTGTGCGGCCACCTGGGCTCCCTCACAGTTGGCCTCTGAGCACTGCAGAGAGAGATGTCAGTAACGCTCTGCTGCCTCTCAGCTCTGCTGCTGAGGAATCCTAGGCTGGCTGTGGCCAGGAATAAACGGCTTATGGCCACATGCAGCTTGATTGTTTGCAAATTAGTGAAGGTAATATATTACTCTGCAACAGCACTCTGCTTTTTGTTTTTAATGACACCATTTTTGGGTAGGAGGGAAAAATAAAAAGCAGCCTATATTCATGAAAAAAATACCTAAAGGACAGACTCATCTGAACACGTTAGAACTTTAACTGAGAAAATGATCCAGGAAAGGTTGGGAAATAGGTTCTTGGTCTCTCTACCCAGCCCCCTTCTTTGCCACTTTTCTTTGTTTTTATTCAAATAAATTGGATGCATTTCCGAGCTGGGGAAAGCCTCGGAGTATTTCTGATGTCTTGATAGAACATATAATGCATTCTGGGTAGGTTAACATCTGTTATCTTAAGCTTTTTAGTAGTCAGTCATGTCAAGAAAGTCTAATCTGGTGAACATCTTGATTTAGCCATCTGTTGGGTCCTAGTGCACTCACATGTAAAGGGAGCAAATGGGCAATGAAAATGAGTTTGACCTGTTACTCTCAAACGATGAAGGCATTGCACACTCTAAATAATGGTACCTGTCAGGTTTTTGGATGCTTTCCTCGGAAAAGAGAAAAGATATTTAAAAGATAGCTGCAAATGCAGCAGGGGTGGGTAGAGAACCTGGTGACTTTAGGAATCAATACTGGAATTGTGTACCTAGGCTGTAATTTATCAAAACATCTCCAAGTATTTTACAGGGGAGTACGTGAGTGCCCTAATTTTACAAACGAAGCAGTTGATGGCTGTAAACTGCTTCTTAGCCATGGTCTAGGGCTGTGTTTGGGTCAGGAGGGAGAGAACCGCAAACAACATGATGCAAGGCTGGTGCGGGCTAGTTGGATAATGGTGACATCTTATGCATTAGAAGGCTATCGATAAGTCTCATTACCACACAGCCATTGGGTACAGAGCTGACCGCTGAGCCACACCAGACCAGGAAGTATGCCAAGGAAACAATCAATAGAAGATATATTACTGAAAGTTAATATTCTGCTGCTGAATTATTTTTATCGATTTAGGGATTGTGAAAATGGCCTTAGATAGTTTTATGAACAAAAAGCCTTTGTATTTCTTGAGTAGAAGACCAAAATAACAGAGGAAATCCCATCGCTAACACAAAACCTTGAAACATGGCCCAGGAAACAGAACACTTATCGTCTGTCCTCAGGAGAGCCCCTGCCTATGTTCACTTAGAGAGGTGGGTTATCCTGCAGAGCCACACGGGTACAGCTTCATTGCCATGGTCAAATCTTGGCTCCGATAGAACCTGTGTTTAGGAAATAATCAGAAGAAACATTAATAGCGTAATCTACAAAGCGGAAAAATAGAAATGCTTGCATCGTGTGAAGTGGGTCAGACCGTTGAATTAGGGAGTTGTAGGGCTGAGGGTGAATGTGTGGATTTTGCACATTTGGGAGTAAAAGGCTGTGGTTTGCTTAGATGGACAGCTCTTCTGCATTGCCCTTGGTACGTAGTAACGCTGTGTGCTGCGGGGCGCTGTCAGTGGGTTTTGGGAGCTGGTGCTCTTGACAATGTGTTGTTACCTGCTCCTGCTTCCTTCCGTTCCCATCTTCCCTATTCTCTCCTTTTCCTTCTGAAGTCACCACCTCTCTTGCAGTTTAGAAGTGTATTATTTATGGGAAATAAAAAGTTAGTGCTGATAAGAAGCAGCATCACTGGGGCTCAGTTTGCGCATCACTAAAATGGAGCATTTGAAACACATGGTTTCCAGCTCCGAAGTGGAATGTTTCTAGGATTCAGCTAAGACTGACCTTTCTTACGGAAGCATTTCCTGGAAAGTGTTAATGAGAATGCTATTGCATTCCAAGAGCTTTGAGGAAATCTAATTCCTGACAAAAAATATTCTTAGGAAATCTTGCTCAATATATAGTTATTAACTTTTTATCACCTTGTGGGGAGCTTTTCATCTCAAGACTTTTCTATTAAATTGAAAAAATTGTGTTTGGGATGCATTTTCACAAAATATGTATCGCAATTATAGAGGAATGTTCACATTTGCTGATTCTGGGTATAAGCATGTTTATTCTTCCAACTTTACTGGAGGTTTGAAAAATTTTAAACTAAAACATTGGAGAGTAAAACCAGACAAGTGTATTTTTCCCTCCTTCAAGGAAACTAAGACAAATGAAAGGAAACAGTTTATTAACTGAGATTTCCACAGTCATACAAGAGTGTAGTGGAAGAACCAGAAAGAGATTCCAGCTGTTCAGTTGCCTTTCTTGTACTTTTCGGCCATCTCTGCTCCCTTAGGAAAGGCAGATGCAGGAGAATTTCCTCCAGGTGCAGCTTCTGAACAGAATATCTCTGAGGCTTGCAACATTGCCATGTATTTTTACTTATAAATTATCCAAATGGGAAAAGCAGGAGATTGGTGCTTAAGTGTCAGTTTTATAAAACTGCTAATTACATGGCATTGAGTAGATATTTCACCTAATGAGAAGAAATAGGTGGTTTTAGCTCTGAACCTGGAATTTTTATTTCTGACAGCTTGAAACAGAAAAATGAGTCCATGGGAAGTAGTATTTAGTTGTGAAAGAAGGAATGTTAGATGCAAATCTAGTAGTTTGATGGGGAGACAAAATAAGAATTGCATGCTGCACTCTTACATTGCTTTCAGAATTGTTTCGTTGGAAGGTTACTGGGAACATGAGATAGTGTGATAAGGTCTTTAATTATCCTGCTTGTCTGTCATCTCTGGAAAGTTAGGAGAGAGGAGTTGAACACTTTCTGCTTCACCTGATCCCGGGGACCTGTGTGGGTTAAGAGGAGGATGGGCCTCCAGGGGCCACTTCTCAGGAGCAGACAGTGCTGTTCTGTTCCTTCTCTCTCCCCTGGGACCTTAGGGAAGGAGATATTTTTCAGTTTTGTGATGTTACCTGGCCTAGTAACAAATTATGAAATCAGAATAACCTGTTTATGATCAACATGTACTTCAAACATTTGGAAAAAGTAAAGAATTGCTTACTGTGCCTCCTCAGTGCCTCCTCGGTGCTAGGGAGCTCTTCGATGCTGGGTCATCAACGTGGGAGGGAGGTGATCACTTTCATTATGGCCTCGGCAAGCATTTTCCTGTTGTGGGGCTTTTTTCACCTTTGGCTACCTCCCTTGCGCCTAATCAAGTATGAGGAGCAGCCACAGATATGTAAAAGAGGCCAGCACTCCCTTCTGGCTCATTCAGAGCATCACCTTCTAGAGCACCTTTGATGGGACAGGCTCCGCATTTCTCATTAGATGATCCTCTGAAATATATTTCTTCTGATCTTCATCTCCAGAGACGAGGTGGAATGCACTGATGAAGGTTGTAGTTTGTCCACTAGGTGGCACATCAGCAAATCTCCTTTGCAAGGGATGGAGGTAAAAATATTGGGGATTTTTAAAAAGATGTATCCGTCAGGCATGTGAGATAAAGGTATGCCCTACGTGCAAGGTGATTTGCTAAGTCAACTGGGGGAAGAAAACATTCTAATTCTCTCATTGTAACAAAATTGCCAGGAAGAACTTTTTAAATGCTAACAGACTTGTTGAAATTAAAAAGCTTTATGATGCATCCTGGAGATTTTTTTTTCCCCACAAAAGTTGGGCTGCAGATCACTGCTGCAAGTAAGAGAATGCTGTTAATCTTGCTAGCATTCTGAGTATATAAAATAACGTATGGAAGATGTTTAGACATCCTAGGTTTATATGTTTGAATTATGTTCTGAAAATGGTGCATACTTGAGCTAGAGGGATTCCTACCAGTAACTTTTTAAAAAATTAGTGGAACATGTTAGGTATAACTTACATTTGAAGGAATAGACTTCATGTTGCTAGAATTCATTATCAGTAATTCTTATTGCATGCACAACTAAACATAGCTAAGTGAATAACTCCATGCTGAGCACATATTAGTTATGATTTTTATACCAAAATGTTTAAAAATACTTCTTTAGAAGCATATAAAGGAAGCGACATTTCTATTTCTTAATCCAAGTATCCCTTCTGAAAACTGAGCAGTAAAATTAGTAACATATTCCCGCCTTATCTGAGGCTTGACTTTCTGTGGTTTAAATAGGTGAATACAGTACAGTATTTTGACAGATTACATTCACATGACTTTTATTACAGCATAGTTATAATTGTTCTATTTTATTGTTAATCTCTTACTGTACCTAATTTATAAATTAAACTTTATCATACGTATGTATATATTTTAATAGAAAAAAACAGTATATATGGGGCTTGGTACTATCTGTGGTTTCGGGCATTCACCAGGCATCCTGGAACTTATCCCTGGAGTGTAAGGGGAGACTGCTTTACTTGTATTTCAGAAGACAAATAACGTTTTTAAAAAATTCTGCTTTCTGGTACAGCATTCAGATTTTATTTTATTTTTCCCCCTAAAGAAATTGGTATTATTTCTGACGGCTTAGGGTATTGCTTTACAAATAAGAATCAGATTTAATTTATTAGGTTTGTCTGTAGGTAAAACAGGATACATACATCCTTTTGAATCCAGTTTTCTTTAGAGGACAGTTGAAGTGTACAATTAACAGGCTCCTCACAAATGTCCTTCCTGCTGTCCCAGAGGAGAGTGGTGACAGGTTTTCAGGGTTGTCAGGTAAAGTATGGAATCATCACCAGGGTTCAGGTGGCATTAGAGAAACCTCAAGGAGGAAAAGAAGGAGGAACCTGTTAGCTTTTAATAATTGAGTCATGTAATGTCTTCAGTAAAGCCAGGATAGACAGGACTTATCCAGTTCACTGAACTTCAATTTTAGAGGAAGATTGAGGAAAAGTGCCCTGCCATTCCATGCAAATGCTAGTCTTTGGTGAAAAGAGATTAAAAATATTATTTTATGGCATGCTTGTCTAACCCGCAGCCCAGGACAGCTTTGAATGCAGCCTAACACAAATTTGTAAACTTTCTTAAAACATTATGAGATTTTTTTTTGTGATTCTTTTTTTTTTTAAGCTCATCAGCTATTGTTAGTGTTAGTGTATTTTATGTGTGGTCCAAGACAATTCTTCTTCCGATGTGGCTTAGGGAAGCCAAAAGACTGGGCACCCCTGTTCACGGCCACAGGAATCAGTGCTTCCTTTCCCTCTGTTTCTCATCAATCACCTCTCTCATCCCCTCACCTTTCCTCAAGTTTTATAATCATTTATGATAAATATTACAGGAACATAGTAGGAAAGTCTTTTAGGTATTTGAGCTGTTTTATTTAAGAGTGTAGTAAGCAGAAGGAAATTATACTCTGCGAACCTGGAAAGAGAGAAAAGGACAGAATTTGTGGGGTCTGGTTTTGTAGATCTGTACAGGTATCAAAGTCCAGGATGGTTTGAGGTTGGAGAGAATGGCTGCCTTTAGGAGTCAGGCCCACTGTACCCCGGCTGCCATCACACTGCATTTTCAGCTCCATTACCCATGTTTGCCTTTGCACATGCGGCTCTCTGGGCTTGGCATTCTTCCCCCAGCTCCCCATCCATCCTCTACCCCACTTAGAATTTCTGCTTCCATTAGACTTGGGATTTCTAAACTTGTCTGCACTTTGGGATCACCTGGGGTGACTTCAGAAACTACTTACTTCCAGAGATTGTGATTTAATTGGCCTGTTTGTGGCCTTAGTTTTTTTGAAATTTATAAAAGACCCTCCAGTGATTCTAATGTGCAGATAAATTTGAGAACTACTGTTTTGGACTCTGTTCACCTCGTCTCTCAAACCTACCCTTACTCTCTACCCACCCTTCTGAGTTATTCCCTTCCTCGGTGCTTCTGCCCCACCAGCACCTGGAGTATCTTGTCCTGGGTCTCCACTTATCTCCTTGTATTTTATTTGTTTATCCATGTGTCTTGCGACCCCATGACTGCATTCTGGTGGGACTGAGCCTTTTTCCTCTTTCTATTCTTAACATCTATCATAATGCCTGATTCATAGTAGATATTTAGTGATTGGCTTTTGAATCAAGGGGATAAAACAAAATAGTAATACAATGATTTAAACAAATCGGCTCATGTGCTTCTGACTCAGGGCATTTTTATTGCCCAGGTAGATATTTCTCCTTTACTTGAAAAACCATTGACTCCCTAATCTCCTGTCATTGCTTAAAGCAATGATAAGTATATAAAATTAAAGAGGAATATGTTCTGTTGTGTGGTATTAGCTTGAGTCACAAAAGCCAGCTTTAGATAAGGGGACAAAGAGGGCTAAGCCTATATTCAATAAAGCTCAAGGAAGTGAGAGTAAAGTGCTGTCAATTTCTAACAAAATAATTCCCCATTGCCTTACTTAAAGAATATTAATTTATCTAATTGATGATAATCTGGTCAATTTATTATAGCATTAAAAATGCAAATCAGTTAATATACCAAAATATTCATTGTCGTGCCTGAGAATTTTTAATTTTTATTTTATTTTATTAGGTGATAATGGGAGGCATAATTGTGAATGTTTGATTCTGGCAAAATACATTTAGTTTCTGTGAAACACATTGTGCATTAATGATATCATTAAGATTAATGAATATAAATGAATGAGCTGGGGATTTCAAACAGAACAGAGGGACTTTATATCAGTGTATAAAACTTGAGATAGATTGCCTTGATTTTTAAGGATAATGTGCTAGAGCCCCTATTAAATTCTTATATAAGCTAGAGAGAAAATAAATCCAAGAAGTTAAATCAACTTCCAGAAGGATCAAACTTCTTAAACGTCTACTGTCATTTTTTGGAAGACTGCTGTAAATGGATTTTGGTAAAAGAAAGCCATCCTTAAATTTTACTTTAAGAGCTATTTTAAAGACAACTTTTAATAGTAGTTTCCAGGTCCTGTATACATAAGAGTGCATGTACATTTTGGTTATAAATCATTGCTCATTTAAATTAGATATGACTTTAGGGTGTTCTTGTATCTTCCAGATGTTCTACCATAGACATCTATTACTTTTATAATTTTAAAATGTTATTAAGAAAACTAGGCATATGTTTGCTTTTCTTGAACTAAGAGATGGAGAAAGGCAAAAGAGAGAGCAGCTGCTCATCAGGGTCTTAGGGAAGAGCCATGGACTCAATGTATACCTTGACCCCAAGAATCACATGGTATTTTGAGTATTGATGCTCGACTCTGTGGTTTTGTAGTATAAAGAGAAATTTTGCCACTAAAAATAAAAAAAAAACAACAGATTTCACTATGGTCTGTGCCCTTGTAGTTTAAACATTGTAATTCCCACATCCTCTTGCTCAACTAGATAAATACAAATACTGTGTCCTCAGGTGGTACTTAATGTGACTTCTTCCTATGTATATCTCCTTGGTCTGATCTTCACTTAATGCTTCTGTTTCTCCCACTGTATGCATATGTATGTGTGGGTATGCACACATTTGGTTTTCTATTTGTTTGTGTGTCTATCTGAAAGTTCTGCAGGGCAGTGCTTGCCCTTGGATTGCTGCTGCAGTGGTGATGAGAAGGACGAGGAAAGTGCAGGAAGAAGGGGAGGTGTTCGGGAACATGGTGGCCACCTCGGCCCTTCGTTCTGGCCTACAAAGCCTGAATTCTCTTGTTAGCTCTGCCTTTTTTACTATTTTCATGACCTTGGGCTCTTCTTGGAACCTCATTGTCTCACTTTCCTCATTGGTAAATTGGACCAGTCTCTTTTCTTTCTACTTCTCAAGAAACTGATGAGGATTAATGAGTTAGAATCTGGAGCCCATTTTGTGTTAAAAAGAGTTAAGGGATGCTAGAAGACGGAGTTAATGTCATAGAGAAGGGGAACACACATTGCTTACCGTGTGATGTGATAGAGTCTCAGGGAGCACTTCTCTTTCAACTGTTAACTGTTAACTAGTTGGCAGGTGGCAGCCTCATTTCTATTTGTGTCTGAAATGGATGACATGTTAGTGCAGGGTGATAGAAAGTCAAACCAAATGTAGGGACTGGTGGAATGACGAGCAAGATTCATGGGGGAACATCTAGCCTTCTGCATTGCTACCTGAAAGAAACTTAGCTATTTTAAAAAAATAATTTATATATACCTCTCAAACCTATTTGGCTGCTCAATATTTGTGAAAGTCACCAGAAGTGCTTGACTATGTGTGTGTAATGCAAACAAGATCAGAGTGAAGCTTGTGGTCAAAATCTCAGAATTCATTTAACGTAATGCCTCTAGGTAGACTAAGGCTGAAGACATGATCTTAAACTTAGGGTTTAAAATAGTCAGCTTGCACAGGCGCTTCAGATCTGTGTTGTAATGCCTGTCAATATAAAAACACAGATGTAAGAAAGAATGCTTGATTAATTCACATGAGGGATTCCATACTAATTTTAGTTAACATGTATGTCTTTGGTCAATCATATTTTAAATTCCAGGGTGACCAGCTTGGTTTTTCTCCTTAGAAAATTTTCCAGAGTTTTTTCCATTTTGTGTTTACATTTTTTTTTTTTTTTTGACAAGTTTGGCTAGGCAACAGTGCATTTAACCTAGAACTTAGCTTCTCCTCACTGTGGGATTTTTTTTTTTTTTTTTTCAACAGGGTCTCACTCTGTCCCCCAGGCTGGAGTGCAGTGGTGCAATCTCAGCTCACTGCTGCTTAGATCTCCCAGGCTCAATTGATCCTCCCACCTCAGCCTCCCAAGTAGCTGGGACTACAGGCACACAGCACCATACCCAGCTAATTTTTGTGGGGTTTTTTCTTCTAATTTTTTTTTTTTTTTTTTTTTTTAGAGATGGGGTTTCAAACTTCTTAAACATTACAAACTATGTTGCCCAGGCCTGTCTCGAACTCCTGGGCTAAAGCAATCCACCTGCCTCAGCCCCTCAAAGTGCTGGGATTATAGGTGTGCGTCACTGCACTCAGCCACTATGGGATTTTTAAATACATGTATAGCCTGAACGTGCTTTTCTAATCTCTGATGTAGTAGCTATACTTGGAATATAGAGTACAAAATTAAAAAAATAATATTTTTCCTTGATCTTTTATCTCTAGGTATATCTTTTCACTTTAGGGATAATTGTAGGAATCTGTGTTTCAGAAGCTCATAAAATACTTAGATGATGCCAGTAGTATTATCTTCAGTAAATATACATGTTAACATATGAGTTTCTAAAGCTTTTGCAATTGATAGGTATCATACAATGACAATACTGCCAACATCACTTCACTCATCTATTCTCTTCTTAATCTATATATTAGTATGACATATGGGACTTTGCTAAATATTAGTTCATGGTCCCAGCGTTAGCTGTGCATCATTTAGACATGAAGGGACATAATTGAAAAAATATATATTGGAGCTATTTCCAATTGTCAGATCTTCATAAACACTCTCGTATGAAAAAAATGAAGTTCTATTACCCAGTTTTATTAGAAATGCTATATTTTGTTGGATTCGTGTGTTTGCAAAGTAGAGAATATTTTCCTGCTGTGATTGATGTTAGGGCATTTATGAGGATAGTCTGCTATATTTCATATGTATATAAGAGTGTCATTGTTAAAATGTTCAAAAGAAAATTATGTATGTGATTTATATTTTATTATTTCCTCCTAGGATGTAATTTTTTCAATACCATGATTCCTGTCATATTGTCAGTAGTGATTTGATGGCTAATATGCCAGAAATAGTAAGAGAAAAAAAAGATGACGCAAACGTCAAGGCAATATAGCTTTCTTGTGAAAAGCCTTAAGCAAAATCATGCATGTTACGTTGTAGAAATCACCAATCGCATACATTTAAGAAGTCTTCAGGATTGCAGGTGGGAAGGAAAACTGAACACAGGAAACATGGGATGCGGCATATTTCATAGGCATATGCTTGCTACTGACCCCACCTGCAATTTTTGCTAAATGAAATGTGTTTTAGAAAATGCTACTCTGGATAAATTCAGACTTTGGCGTATTATCAGTGGGAAGGTGTTAGACCCTCTCTTTTCTTTGGAGTGGGAAAAATTCCTACTTTCCCTGGAAGGCAGACTGCCCCTTGTTTTAGTCTTTCTGACAGGTTTAAAGTCTGTTTTATTTGGTGAGAAAAAGACATATACAGTACATGTCTGCTGTTTCTTTACCTTTGTTAACTTTAGAGGTTAGAACTTTATTTTAAAATTTCAAATGACTATTTTAAAATATAGGGAAAGAAAATCTGTGGTTTTGGTATTTGTTCCTGAGTGTAATATCTCCTGGTACTTTAAATACTGTGGAACCTGTTTCCAGGTGTCATTTTACTTTTGAGTTTTGATGACACTGGTAATTAATATCTGGTTCATTTGTATGTTACTTTAATGAATAGTAAATATTCCTAAAGAGTAGCCATTAATAACAGCAGGCAGTAATATTGTAATATTATGGCATTAATTTTATATGGTAATAAAGATTCGTGTCAACCTTAGCTAAGGATTTAACCTGTTCTCAGAGTGAACATTAATGCTGTAGTGTGTGTTTTAGGCACGTGAGGCTCAGCTCATCACTGGTTTCTGAGCTCTGCTGTCTGACTTGGGTGTTGAGGAGGGGCTGATGGGAAACCTCGGTGCCCTCCTCAGCCTTGAGCATGTTCAGGGCAGGATCCTTGAAGCCAGGAAGGTAGCTGAGCAGCTGTGTGAAGCAGATGCTTGGTGAGATGGTAATGGCCTGGAGGAAGATGGGGAGGGTTGGGAGACAGGACTGTGGGTTCAGTAGGGAGGGACCAGGTGTCCCCAGTGAGGGGCATGGGCTGCCCTTACCTTGAGGGCAGTGAGACCAGTTTCTCAATTTCCCAGAAGGTTGCCTCTTCTTCACTTCCCCAGCTTCCTGATGATAAGCCCATAATATTTTCATTTTACAAATGAGAAACCAGAGCTCAAGGAAGTTCAGGGACTTGCCCAGCCTACCGAGTTTCTCTTTGGCAAAGCCTGCATGGGGACTGGCTCTCAAGACCTGGTACTTCTAAGTACACTGGGGAGGCATGGCTTCCAGGAAATCAAGGCAGATGTCAGAGTTGGGGTTTTTCCTCCTTTCTTCCCAGAACTGCTCAGAACAGAGTGAGCCGCCTTGCCCTGAGTCATTTCACCTAAAAGGAAAGAGAATTAAGGAGTTGCCTTCAATGGTAAGTTCCAGAAAAAGCATCAGACTAGAAAATGAAGAGCTGCCAGAACCCCCGCAAGTTAGCAGGGATGTGTATTATGCCTGGCATGGCAATGGAAAGGGTGCTCTTGGTTTTGTGGAATCCACTTGATTGTAAATAAATGTGTTATATTTAGGACTGTATAATTTTGAAGTCAGAAGGATGAAGAGTTGTTCAAACTCAGAGTGGAGGCCCAGAGACATTTAAGAGGAAAGTAGAAAGAAGCCTGTTTCTGACCAGCCCTCTTCCTCCACCCCTCCTGCCCAGGGGGGTATCTCTAGTTTCCCCTCTAAAGTAGCTGGGGCCCTGCTGCTTTTCTCTCTTATAGGCCCATGGCTCAGAGAATTGGGGATTCAGAATGTTCTTTCTGGTGTTCTGACCATTGACAACTTATGATATGCTCATTTTTCCTTAGGAGCTAAAGGATCTGACACCTTTCACATTATTAATTCACTTTGAAAGCACTGTTTCCTTCTTTGTTTAACCTCCAAGAGGCAGTAGAGCATGGTGTTAGGAGCCCAAACTCTGGAGTCAACCTGACCAAGATTGGTATCTTATCCCAGCTGATATGGTTTGGCTTTTTGGATATGGTTTGGATTTTTTTCAAATTTCATCTTGAATTATAATCTTCATAATTCCCATGTGTCAAGGGAGAGATCAGATAGAGCTAACTGGATCATGGGGGCAGTTTCCCCCATGCTGTTCTCATGATAGTGAGTGAGTTCTCATGAGATCTGGTGGTTTTATAAGGGGCTCTTACCTTCTCACTTGACACTTCTCCTTCCTGCCATGTCGTGAAGAAGGTGGCTTGCTTCCCCTTTACCTTCTGCCGTGATTGTAAGTTTCCTGAGGCCTCCCCAGCCATGCTGAACTGTGAGTCAATTAAACCTGTTTCCTTTATAAATTTTCCAGTCTCAGGCAGTTCTTTTAGGTATTATGAAAATGGACTAATACACTACTTCTACCTTGGCTTGGCTGTGGAATCTAAGGGAGTTATTTAACTTCTCTGAGTGTTGATTCCTCATCTGTGAAATGGGGATTATAATGGTTCTTCACTTATGTGGTGAGGATTTGATGAGATGATACATATAAAGTACTTACAGCAATGACTGGCACGTAATGTGATCAACAAATGTTGGCCTTTGTTTTGTTTTGAGACTGAATCTTGCTGTGTCACTCGGGCAGGAGTGCAGTGGCGCGATCTCGGCTCGCTGCAACCTGCGCCTCCTGGGTTCAAGAGATTCTCATGCCTCAGCCTCCTGAGTAGCTGGGATTACAGGTGTGTGTGCTGCCACATCCCACTAATTTTTATATGTTTAGTAGAGATGGGGTTTCACCATGTTGGTCTCGAACCAACATGTTCGGCTGGTCTCGAACTCCTGACCTCAGGTGATCCACCTGCCTCGGCCTCTGAAAGTGTTGGGATTACAGGTGTGAACCATGGTGCCCGGCCGGCCATTGTTATTAATATTTAGAAGTGAAACATGTGGGAAAATAAAGTACAAAAATTAAGAAGGAATTTAAATGTAGACACTAATCTCACAGCTGTGTTGCTCTTTGGCATTCAAGATATGATTATAATCACAATAATGGATGTATGTATTTTCATGAATCATCTGTTTCTCCTTTGTAATCTTTTATGAGCTAATACAACATATTCATTGGCCACTGGCAGCTATCTATGAATGGAAAGAAGTAATCAGTGAATGAATGGAGATATTCATCCACTTGGCCATATTGACTTACCTCTGAATGAACATTTACAGAGACATATGAACCCTTGGTCTGTTGTCTACAAGTAACCAACGGAATATTTACTTTATGGCTGTCTACCTTGTTGAGAAGTAGTGATCACGGTCACACTTAACGCAAGAAGATGTTTAGGAGAGATCCCACCCCAGATTGTAGTGATGGTATTGGAAATCACATTCCTAGCACACCCAGAACTCTGACTGGTGGGATGAGGGGCAGGGCAACACAGTGGTACTCCTCTCTGTCACACTCCTCTGTCACTCTTCCTTTTGGCTAGTGTGGCGGGAGAAACAACTTTACCAGAGGACGATCCTCTCCACTGCCCTCCGACTTCAGCTCCCATCGCTTTTGGATAGGCAGTTCAGCGAGAGCTGCTGGATGGGGCTGGATTAGGCCAGTGGAATGGAGTGGGAACTCCTCAAATGTTCCTCACAGCAGTTCCTCGATGAACATTTCAGTTACTGAAGAATGGGTAACGTCGGAAGATTTGTTTACTTTGGGGTAACCAACACAGAACTAGTGAAGAGAGGTAACTTATTTCTAAGTACAGTCATGCGTCACTTAACAAGGACATGTTCTGAGAAATGTGTTGCTAGGTGATTTCATTGTTGTGTGAACATCATTGAGTGTACTTACACAAACCTAGATGGTATAGCCTATTGCTCCTAGTCTACAAACCTGTACAGCATGTTATTGTACTGAATACGTAGTCATTTGCAACACAATGGCAAGTATTTGTGTATCTAAACATAGAAAACATACCTGAAAAATACAATATAAAAGATATTTTATATCTGTATAGGGCACTTATGAATGGAGCTTGCAGGATTGGAAGTTGCTGTGGGTGAGTCAATGAGTGAGTGGTGAGTGAAAGTGAAGGCCTCCTACATTACAGTGCACTACTGTAGACTTTACAAATAATGTACACTTAGGCTACACTGAATTTATAAACAATATTTTTCTTTATTCAGTGATAAATTAACCTTAGCTTACTGTAACCTTTTTACTTTATAGACTTTTTAATTTTAAAAACTTTTAAATTCTTTCGCAATATCACTTAGCTTAAAACACGCATTATGTGGCTGTAGCAAAATATTTTTTTCTTTAAGCTTTTTTCTATTTAAAAATGTATTTTTTAATTTTTTAACCTTTTTTGTTAAAAACTAAGACACACACACACACACACACACACAGGCCTAGTCCTACACAGAGTCAGGATCATCAAGGTGTCATTAGGCAAAAGGATGTCTTCAGCGCTATTACGATCTT
Source organism: Pan troglodytes (assembly GCF_028858775.2). NCBI lineage: Eukaryota > Metazoa > Chordata > Mammalia > Primates > Hominidae > Pan > Pan troglodytes. The sequence continues at coordinate 47,822,045 of NC_072402.2, read as the reverse complement.
ATGGGACCACCATCATATATGTGGCCCATCATTGGCTGAAATGTCAGTATGTAGCACATGACTGCATGTGAAAAATATCTGGCCGTGTAAATCAGAGGAGAACCCATATCCTTGTACCAAACATCACCGTGGACAATATTACAAAATCTCAATGTACGCTTTTTTGAAATGTGTTCAACCAAACGTTTTCTTTCCCCCTGGTTTTTCTCAGTTGGTATTTGGAATTGTTTTTGTTTCTGTAAACCATTTAATTGAAATAATTCTTAAAATTTAAATTTGACCTTTATTACAGTGACCATGGATTTTGAGTATTCCAGGAAGTAAATTATGCCTATAATAGAGTGGGCATGTGGTGTATCCATACAAGTAATTTTTTTTTAATGAAATACTGCAAAGCCCCTGGCTTTAGATTACAATTAATGACAAAGCCTACCAGATTTTATGATTTGAATACACTTGTAAAAGCAATACATATTGAGGCTGGTACTTTGTGAATTGACTCACAGTATTGTGAATATATTCCATGAAGGTATAAAATCACAGGAAAAATGAGTTTATTAATGGAAATTAGGCTAGATCCTGATTATTACCTGTGAATAGTGTTATCATTTGAAGTTTTTATTGCATTTTAACACATGGCTTATCTTGATGAGAAAATATACAGCAAAGGGTAAACGTAGCAATTTTCCTTTTACTATTCCCTCCGCTAAGCCATTATTGCTTGATGTTATTTTTCAGCAGCCTTTCATTTTTGTCCCAAATGTTTTTGCCTCTGGCTGGTTTTATTTCTTTAAAATGTATGTGTATCACTTCTCAAAATGATACATTTTGACAGGTAATCGATATTTTTTCATACTAGATTTGATGGTATGATGGTCATAATCCTCATTTTAGACTTAGTTAATGGTGGAACACTCACTTAGATTTTATCTCAAAATATTCCTTTGTTAAGAAACATACTTTTTGTCCTTAGCCAGATTCCTATTTATCACTCCCACCACCTCCCAAACACCTCGAGCTGCAGAGTGCCTAAGATGCATGCACGTCAGCTGACATTTTGACAGTGTGTCCTCGAAATGTCTTCTGATAGTACTTCCAACTAGCTTACATGATTGGTCACAGAAAAGATACTTCTGGGCTCTCTACCTGTTTTGTTTTGTTCTCCTGATGACCTGATTTGTGTTTCAAGGGGAAAACTGGTTTGTCCTCCCACCACCCCCCCAATCCCCCGTCTCTTTCCCTGTAGTGGGAACTTGTTGCCCTCCTCTAGACCCTAGTTTTTCTAGAAGGACCAGCACAATGAAGATTGTAGTCCTCAGAGTAGAAGTGTATGTGAGTACACCATGCTTGGCTTTTGCTTTTAAAAATTGAGCTTCTTGGGTCAAGATTTTTTCCACAATCTGTCAGGACTTCCTTTTGCCTCTGTGGGCAGATAGCAATGACACTGTAAGCTGGTAAATATATTCGGAGCTGCTGCCAAGGCTTTGTCTAAAACAACTCTTGACATTCAGGGAACTTTCTGTGCTCCTCTCTCAGGAGGGTGACTTGAGGGAGAAAGCAGGCAACAATTGTCATTCCCTTCATTTTCACTGAAGAGCCAGATTTTCTCTTTGCAGGAACAGATTAAAGTGCAGGTGAGCCTGTGAAGGTTGGGGGTCTGTTCTCCACCAGCATTACAGATTGCCAAAAGATAGAACAAGGCTGGCCCTTTCTCCCTCTCTTAGGTGGTTTTTGTTTCTTTTATTTTTGTCCTTTGATTTAAACAAAAAACGTAGTTTTAAAAATCTTTTTTAAAAATTCATTTGTGCTAGAATTCGTTGATACACTTTGACTTGAAGAATGACCAGTTTTTGTGCTGTATTTTGCTTTAGAGATGATATTACTCCTCCACATATAAGCGAGAGCTAAAAACTCTCTGGGGTTTTTTTCCTTAAGTGGTATCAAATCAACATGCCTAAGTGGAAAAACACTCTGACACCCTTCTCTGCTGGGGTGGCATTTCTTGACAGGCTCCTCTTTGTATGTCTGGAGATATATGCAAAGACCGTTTGGGAACATAAAATGCAATCAATTTTCCTCAGTGGTTAGATTCATAAATCCCTGAGCTATTTTTAATGACATAATCTAATCAATTGATAGCAAGCCTAATAGTGTGTTGACAGACAGAAAGAGATGGAAAACCAGTGGAATAGCAGGTGAATGGGTAGGGAACCACTAGACACTTCCTTCCCCTCTCCCACATTTAAACATCACTAGATAACTGGGTTAAGTAAAATCTAGGAGTTAGTGATTTAAAAAAATGTTTATACCTGTCTTCCTAACTTTCAAGAAAAATAATTATTCTAATGGATAGAGTGAAAGAGGTCGTTCTTAGACAAAGTACAGTTGGTCCTTGTATCTCTCTCAGGATCAAACTATTCTCTCAATTTAAATATCTTTAGAATAGACACCAAGGAGGAATAATTTATTATGAATTGGTAGTGTCATATGTTGTTACTCCTGTGCCATGCCAGTAATGAAAACTTAATATTCATCTCTTGGTTGCTTTCAATTGAAATAAGATGAGGATGAACGGAGTAAACAAGCTGAAACAGACTGTGAAATTGCACGATGGGAATTTTTTTTTTTAGCTGCTTATAGACTATACATAGGTTAAATATTCCAACTAATGATGGCTCTTAGAATCCCCTCCACCCCACCTTTTTACATTTTGGTCAGGTATCAGCAGAACTAAGTTATTATCATGAGGGAAATTAAACTGTTTCTGTCTTTGGGCTAGTAGGAACTGACGGGCAGGTATTTATGTAAATGAATGGGCTTTCATGCTGGGAGGTGTAAAGGGTTTGGTGGCTGGAGAGCAGCTGCCCTGAGCCCTCCATTTTCAGGTTTGCAGGCAGCATGTGTGTTCTGCTACATTTTTGTTTTCTTTGATGCCTTTGGAAGAGATGAGCGCCAGGCATAGTGGTGCTGCTTGGCTGACCAGCTGTGCCCTAGTTTTTCACCATCCCAATCAGCGGCTGCCTTTTACAGAGGTGTCTGTCACCGCTGATTTACTTAGCCACTGTGACCTTATAGTTGCTTCAGATGGGGCTTGACCCAAAGCTACTGCCGAAAGCCATTTAGTGGTCTCCTGAAATGCCACAGCCAGCATTTTGAAGAAGAGAAAACAAGGATCTCACGATTTCCTGTCTAATAGCAAGAGCCTCCTCCACCTGGATAAATGCATTAGGTGTCTGAGCCCACTTGCTGCTCTCTCCCACCGAACTGCAAGCATCCGTGATCTCCGAAGTTGCTGGAGTGAATAACTAAGCTGGACCAGCTGACTCCGGGCTCCAATCAGCTAGAGCGTGATGTAAGTGTTTAGCAGCTGCCGGGCTCTGAATTAGCGTGCTGAAGTAGAGGTAGTACAGCATGGCTAGACTGTTGTGAGAGGCTCAGAGAAAGCAGAGGGTGAGATGGATGAGTCCAGCATTCTAAGACGAAGAGGGCTCCAGGTAGGAGACTGCTCCATTCTTGACATGTAGCATTGTCAGTGGCCAGCCATTGAGGATTTCAAAGTTCCCTTGTCATTCCTTTACTGGGCACGAATATGTGCATAATTCTTAGTATCTACATGGCAACGCTATACGGAGTTTCTGGTTACAGGTATGACACATCACAGGGTTCAGTGAGGAAGCTGCTTTTGTCAGAGACAATAGATACGACTTTTAGTTTGACACTTTGGTGGTTTGTTTTTCTACTGGTTATTCAAGAATAGTTAAATTGTGGCTGGCAGTGACAGCTGATGCACTGATCTGGCATGCTGTCAAGTGTCTGGGAAGTCTGTCGAGGGGTAGCAACTCCTTTCAATTCTGGGAACACAGGACTCAGTTTTGTGTCGGGATCAACCTCCGCTCGGCGGCATCTGTCTGATCGCCTTGCAGTTGTGTGCAGCTGCTGGGAATTTTCCCCGTCAGTGAAATGAAAGTTTTTGCTGGCAGCTCAAAGTTTGCTGTAATTTGTTTATGTTGAGATGAGAAAAGATATGTAACTCACTGCCTTGCTTTTTTGTACCCAAGTTTCTCTAATGAAATTACTCTGACTTTATTGTACAAATACATTCTGAGTTAAAACTTGGCAAATCAGAAAACTTGGAAAAAACAACAACAACAAAACATCTGCTTGGCAGTTTATAAGTTTAAGGAAGCCAGAACATAAGTATGTTCAACATTAGTATGGTTAACTCCTGCATAACTCTTTGTCCTGTATATAAGTGATATTTTTCTTTGTGAAAGAATCTGATCATTAGCCATTGTTAAACTCTTATATATTATTTTGATATTTAAAAAATGCTTGGAATACAGAATATACAGCACATTTAGAAATGTTTCCTTAATATTAAGTCTTTGAATTTCAGCTGGTCTAGCTGTCTGCTTTTTGTTCTAAGTATCAGTTATTAATACTAATATTCATATTACTATAATATTAATATTATAGGCAACTAAAGGATTATTTGCAGCTAAACAAAAGAGAGATTAGAGAAGTTGGGGTTACATACCATCTATTGTTCAAACCTAAGTAAACAGACTACCTCCTTAATGAGTTTCAGTGTGGTCATTGTTTTTCAATGCACAGTGTGGTTAGTCACTGCTGTGGATTTCCTTTTCTTTGTTTTCATCACCTCTATAAAGTTCTGGTAATGCACAGCTGTTTGTGTCCACGTCCTCTTTGGGGTCACTTGTTAAATATGGAAAGGCTCTTTGTTAAAAAGATGATTAACTCTGTTAAACTCTGAATAGTTCAGATTATTAGTGACTGGATAGTAATTCTTCTGTGAGTTTTCTCTTTCCTTTAATTCATTTTAAATGATCTGAAAATGTTTTTCAGAAGAAATTCCTTTTTTGAGTTTTTGTTATTTCTGTAATATGTCTATTATCACAACTTCAGAGGAGATAGTTGAAGCATATGGTGCTTGTGAGGGGCATGGATTTCATGGGCCTTTAATTTTAGAAATAAAGGAATCATTATTTTTCATTAATTAAAATAATGGAGCTATTTTCTATTTAAAAGATTTGCTACAAAACAAAGGAATACTTGCTAGTATATTATTAGAGTGCTAGGTTTTTATTGTACTTAATATACTTTTTCTACACCTGCCGTCCTCTGTGTAATGGATAAGGAATATTTTCTCTTCTGGATGAGAGAAATCTTCATGCTGTGAAAAATAACAACATAAAAGTGCTTGAAAGTTCTGCCACTTCATGGTTACAACTTTACTGTGGCTTAATACAAAACCTATTTTGCTTTTACTCCCATTGCATCTAACATTTAAAGAAAGACATTACATAGAGTAGCTGTTTTTAGAAATTCCAACGTAAGGAAACTATTTACAGAATACACACTTTATGTATTTGTATTACCACAGATGTCACTGTAGAGTTCGTAAGAGTAACGCCACCTAGTGAATTTAAGAATTAAATTAATTTACAAATATAGATAGCTATGTGGAACATTTGAACCTGCCAATGAGGTATACCTGTGTTAGTAAAGCTAGGCTGAAACCTGCATATCTCTATTCCTGGCTCCAATCCTGTGTTGTGAGGTAATCCTGACACACCCTCTTGGTGTCTGTGTATTATTCTGTAAAATGCATACTGTAATATATGACTTTTGAGTGTACTAAATAAGTAGATGGGTAGAGTTGAGTTCTTTAAAGTTAAGGGTCGTATAATAAGTGTACTAGCATCTAGGAGGAACCCAATAAATATTGTTGAAAACCAAGGGATGATTTCTATTCTCTATAACATTCCATATCATTGCTTATGAAATGAACTTGTTGTATTTATACACCATGTTTGTTGTCTGAATTTGTCCTTAAGTTAGAACAGTTATCAGTAAACCTAGTAAACATTTATTTACAGGGATCATTATGACAGGCTAATATAGGGGAGTTTACATTATTTTAAAAAGCATCTGTGCATTGAATAGATACATAGTGTGTGAGACAAACCAGCTCTTTAACTTAAAGCCCAATGTCAAAAATCTGGAGTATACACTATTCTAATTCTCAAATCTAATTTTACAATGATGTATTATGTGTTTAGTATAAAATGATGCAGTATGTATTTAGGACCAATTTTAAAATGTTCAGTACCTCTAGTTTTTAAAAACACTAGACTATTGGTGGTGTTTTTAAAATTTGGACTTTGAAAAATTATTTTCAGTCAGAACATATAATTTCTCAAAGCATGACAAGCTCATAAAATGGCAGCACAACTGAGTTGTTCATCTTAAGTGACTGCACTTTTCCATCTTTTCTATGGACTGTATTAATATTTCCAGTACTACTGATAGCACTTCAATCACTGCCTTTGAAATGAGAATGAGAGAAAGCAGCCCCAGTGGTTTCTAGTGTTAGAATCTAGAAAACTTTTCAGATTGCATCTCAAAACATAGGAAATTCTGATGGATGGATGGGCTTGGGCCGACCTTGTACTTGGGGCAATTTGAATTTCTAGACAGGTCTAATTCATCAAGGGATAACTGGTTCCTTTTGGGCCTAATATTCCTCATACGTGGATCATATTTTTTAACTGTCAGGGAAATTAATTGTTTCAGTGATTTCTGTTATATGTTTCTCTTTATTTGTTTTAATGAAAGTATCCCTATCCCTAATGTGATAGATCCTAAGGCTGGAGAACAATGAACAATAGGCATCGTAAGGCAGGCATGACTTACTAAAAGAGAGGGGCATCCCAGAGCGGCTGACGATGCCTTTCCTGCCATCCTCTGGTGTTTTGCTCTGCCTGGTATCATCTTCTCATGATCACCTCCCCACACACGCCCCCCAATTAAATATTACCATTTCCATCCACTTCCAGACTCTCACGTGCAGCTAGAATGTGAAAAAATGTTTTCCCCAAATTTCCTCTATGATGCAGTTAAACGTCAACGAAAAGCAATGAAATGTTTATTCTTTAGACTTCTAGATCTGTGAGTGTGTTTAGGTTTTTTTTTTGTTTTGTTTGCTTCTCTTTCTTCTAAACCCGACTGCACACCCCCCACCCCTGTCCCCTGCCCTTCCCACCTTATTTAAAACAACAACAAAAAGATAACATTCTTACGCTGGCCTAGGCTCTGATTTTCTGCTGGCCTTGGTCTAGAATTCAATTTTAGGAAGCAAAATAGCAGATAGATTCTTATGTTCTAACTGAGCATCAATCTGCCTCTGTCTCATGGTGCATGAATGTATATTCAAGTCACAATGTCTCAATGTTTCTTCTGTGTCAACCTTAATATAATTGTGGGTATGTTTACACTTTACCTGAAATTCAATAGTAGGATCATTACATGGGAGTATTACTCTGTATATTCATTTGAAGACTCTGACTGGCTATAGGGAAGAAGTCTAGTTGGAAGATTATAATAGAAACATTTATGATAATATTAATTCATCTTTGGGCTAAAGCACTTTTGTTCTTCAGCAGTTCCAGAAAGACATTGAGACTTCTTTGGGACAGGAAGTATCCAGATGGCAAGTGAACTTTTTGCAGTTGTGGGTCCTTAGTTTATTAGATAAATCAATGCCATATCCGAGTGGTGTTTCTTACCCATTGGAGGAGTTCAATTTCTGCCTCTGAAATAGATACAGTACTGTAGTTTCTATTTCCTGATCCTTAGGGGATAAAAAATGGCATGTCCTCAAAATCTTGTGTTCAGAAAAAATTCTATTTTATACTCTAAGAGTTGATTTTAACTGTAAAATAAACAAATTTGTTTACTAGCTCCTCTTTTGCACCTTTTGGCTCTCTGGTGTAATTGTTAATAAACCACAACATTGTCATCTCTGTATTTTGGTCAGTGAAACAGCAATTCTCCAAGTCATTCTAGTTCCCATCTTTGATTTCTCCATCTCTTGACTCCTGTCACCAAACCCTGTCAATTCTACCATCAAAGTATGTCTAGAGGCTAGGCCTAACTTCTTGCACACCTGGATTTTGGAAATGTCTGGTACCCCACTGAACCCAGACCCATCTCCTATTCATCCTGCTTTTTAGCCCAGAGTCCATATCACTGCCCTGGTGTAAGATCCTCCTATGACTTTTCCTGATCTACTCCAGGGTAGGCTAAAAATGCATACTGTGAGTTTAGCCACAGTCTTCCTTTCAGGTCTCATCTCTAAATCTTTGCCTTCCAGATTCCTGTTTCATAACCTGTTCTCCCAGTGTTTGGAACCTCCAAACTGCATGTATCCCGTTTACCTACAATATCCTTTCTTTATTTTGCACACATTCTTCTGCTTATTAGAGATTAATGTGAATTTTAATTTTCATGAAATTTTCTATATTTACTGCATTCTGTTCTGAACTTGATAATAGTCATGATTTTATTTATTTGCAATCTAATCCTATAACATGCATTATTTTAAATAATTTAAAATTATTTCATGTAGGAGTATGTTACACTGAAACTATAAAACCATTGAGGATTACTGGTTTTAGAGTCAGATATGTGTTCAGTGACATTGAATAGCTCTGTAACTTGTGTTAAGTTTCTTGACCACTCTGAATCTCCATGTCCACGTCTGTAAAATGGAGATAACTAAATGAGGCATTTAAAGATTGAAGGAGATTACAAATCTTTTAGCACAGTGCCTGGCACATTGTACTTAGTTAATCTTAGCTGTCTTCCCTCTGTCACCACTAAGACTTGTACAGCAATTTTAAGTAATTAAATACGGGTATCAGGCAGGGTCCAGGCAATGAAAAGATGGCGTACATGTCTTAGATAATTTGAGAAGAACTTAATAGAGGGATTGTTGTAAAAAGGATGAGCAGGAATTGGGAAAATTTAAGGGATGTTGCAGTACCAGGAGCTAGAAGTGACAGGGAGCCATTACCACCTCTAGGCCTAAAGGGGTGAGAGAGGGAACAGTTATAGAACCCGGAGACAGTGAAGACGTGAGACAGGACCTGTGACCTTAGGTAAAAGGACACAGCCAGTCATATCTGCAGGGAGGTACCAGGAGGTATCTCAACCTTATTTTCTGAACTCTTGTTGTGCTCCCCATTAGCAGAAGCCAGCTTAGACACCAGAGGGAAAGGGAGCCCATGGATGTTGTCCATGCAGGCCAGACTCCGGGGCCCAGCATGGGGTGGAGAGTAGTTCCAGATGGGCAAATGAAGAACACCTAACATGGTTTATAAGGAACACATGCCGGGCTGCCCCTTACTCTTAGCATTTTGCAAGCCAAAGTCAGTGTTCAGGTGTTCATGGCCTACATCACTGGGGCCTGAACAGTTCAGGAATTTGAACAGATTCTAAGCTGCTTTTCATGAAAAGCCATGGCCCCCAGCCATTGCCCACTGTTGTGTGAGATAACATAGACTGACTCTCCAATCAGGCTCTTAATCCTCATGGGAAAATGTTAGTTCATCGCCTTCCATTTTAGTATCTGAAGCACATGGCGCTCCTTTGAATCAATAATGCAGGATACCTGTGCTGCAGGTCGTGCAAGTAGTCTCAATTTTAAATTGCTGTGCTCTACAGATCCTGTGATAGCTTGGCTCAGAGGAGTGATGTGTGAGAGGAATAGCCCAGGAGACCTCTTACCATTTATCTCCTGGATTCCCAGGGGTCTGCCCTACAGCAGGTGCTATCACCGGAATGCAATGCACCTACACCACCCATCTCTGCTCCCCTTGAAACCCCTTACAGAATTACAACTTCACATTATGTCCTTGGCTTTTATTGAGTGTTGCTAAAAGGAATGACTGTGAGAAAACATCTTTGTGCTTTTTGTAAATCTCCCTTTGAAGTCTCATCCATTATGTTGTGCCCTGTCTCTTATATTAGGCCCACATGATAAATTAGCTTAGAATTCAGCACTAAAAAATTTCTCCCTCTCTAGGTGAACCAGTTTACTTCTTTTAATCACATAATGAGAGCTGTGACCTATCCTGTGTCTTTCCATTCTTGCCTTAGCTGTCCAGACCTGAGTTTCATGCTCAGTTGCAATAGCTTTCTAGATAAAATTAGCCACCACTTCATTGTTAATCTTATGGTCCCTTTTTAAGAGTAGTGTGGTTTTATTTATTATATAAAAAAAAAAGTTGCCTCAAAAGATTTCTTACGATGACCCAAAATTTTTGATATTGCATTTAAAACAATAAAATTATTTGAAAGAATGACAAAAGACAAAGGAGACTGAAAGCCCAGCTAATCAATAAACTAGATAAACTATAAAAATTGAGAATTACATGAACTTAAGAAGATCAATATGCATGCAACCACCAATCATTTTGTTGTTAGCACTAGAGCGTAACTAAATAAGATGTTTGAATTTACTTGAAACTTATATTTCAAATAAATTATATGTAACCATAGAGCTTTTTAAAGTGTCTTAGAAATTACTTTTTAGTTTTTGGAAGCAATCAAAGCCATTTTACAGATGTGGACATGGAGATTCAGAGTGGTCAAGAAACTTAACACAAAATTGCCTTCATTGCCATTAAAATCATGCTTTTGGGATGGGTGCAGTGGCTCACGCCTGTAATCCCAACATTTTGGGAGGCCGAGGTAGGCAGATTGCTTGAGCCCAGAAGTTCGAGATCAGCCTGAGCAACATAGTGAAAACTTGTCTCTACAAAAAAATACAAAAATTAGCCAGATGTGGTGGTGTGCACCTGTAGTCCCAAGTACCTGGGAGACTGAGGCCAGAGGATTGCTTGAGCCTGGGAGGTTGAAGCTGCAGTGAGCTGTGTTCGTGCCACTGCACTCCAGCCTTGGTGACAAAGTGAGACCCTGTCTGGAAAAAAAAAAATCATGCTTTTGACAAGTATTTAATGATATGGGGAAAAGCTGAAAATAGTGTCAAGTGAAAAAAAGAGCAGGCTGTCTATGTAATGTATGTACAGATCATTTAAAATATGCATTATATGTTGGTGAGGTGCAGAGAAAAGGCAATGCTTATACACTGTGGGTGGGAACATAAATTAGTCTGGCCACTGTGGAAAGCAGTTTGGCAGTTTCTCTAAGAATTTAAAATAGAACTACCATTTGACCCAGCAATTCCATTATTTGGGATGTATCCAAAGGAGTATAAATTGTTCTATTATGAAACACATGCACGCATGTGTTCATTGTAGTGCTATTTATGATAGCAATGACATGGAATCAACCTAAATGCCCATCAATGGTAGACTGGATAAAGAAAATGTGGTACATATACAATATGGAATACTGCACAGCTGTAAAAATGAATGAGATCATGTCCTTTGCAGCAACATGGATGGACCTGGAGGCTGTTATCCTAAGCATACTAACAAAGGAACAGAAAACCAAATACTGCATGTTCTCACTTTGAAATGGGAGCTAAACACTGAGTACCCGTGGACAAAAAGAAGGGAACTTAAGACACCAGAACCTACTTGAGGTTGGGAGGACGGTGAGGACAAAAAAATGACATAGGGGGTGCTACGCTTATTACCTGGGTTATGGAAGAATCTGTACACTAAACTCTCATAACACACAGTTTACCTGTAAAAGAAACCACATGTACCCCAGAACCTAAAATAAAAGTTAAAAAAGCAAATAAAATGTGCATCATACACAGATACATAGACATACATACATGTGTCTGGGTGAAAGACCATGCAGGATCGTGTGTGTGTGTGTGTGTATGTGTGTATACTGTAGCCTAGTGGGATAGAAGGAAAGAGCATTCATGAGCTTTTGAATGTTAACATTGTCTCTACCTCTTACTGCCTGATGTTGGCTAGGCTATTTAATTCCTCACCAATAAAACACTAGCACTTAATTTTAGCAGAGTTGCTGAGTATGAATTCAAATGAGGTATGGAAAGCTTAAAAATATGTATTGTAGTTAACGTTGAGAACATATTTTCTTTTTCTTCATCATTATCATCTAAAATAACATGAAAATGTACTAAAATGTTAATATTCATTATATCTTAGTGGGATATAAATTTTTCTTTGAACCATCCAACAGTAAGCATGTTTTACTTTATAATTAGTTAAATAAGTGGGTTTTGGGTGCCTGTTTTTAACTTTGCTTTCCTTCATTGTCTAAGAAAAGCCTTTATGTAGTATTTAGCACCATCAATGAAAGGTCCTTCAAGGCTCTTTTCTGTTTTGTGCCGTCTTTTGGAATTGAGCAAGATAAATCAACTTTAATTTGGTGCATGTCTCTAACCCTTAGGACGTGGTTCGCCTGTAGCTGGCTGCCCTATTGAACCACCTGGAAAGCTTCCTAAAGCCTATAGTCTAGATACAATCACAGCAATTCAATGAGCATCTCTCAGTGGTGTGCAGCCAGAGTTGAAACCCACTGCTCTTAGGGGATTAGGGGTCCAGGTAACTCCCAGATCATCAAACCTACAACTTCTCAATATCCAAATGTAAGGTTTGACAGCCTTTAAAATGTATGTCAGTGCTTTGGTCTCCTTTCTATCAAGTCTCAAGTGAGACTTTATTTTATATATATATATATATATATATTTTTTTTTTTTTTTCAATGTGGAGGTGTTTGGAAGATGGATATACTCACCATATTTGTTTGTTGAGCTTCCAAATAACAACAATGATAGTAACATGAGAGCTCAAACCATTAACCAATCTGCCTTGGGGGGCAATTATCATAGTGGGGTAGCTGGAGGCAGCTCTAGACCATTACCTCTAAGGGACCCATGGCACTGGTAGTGTCCAAGTGCAGTTTTATGTTTTTAAAATTGCTGGCACATGCTCCATGGTTTCCATTAGAAAACCACCTCCAGGGCATGATGAGACAGTTGCTTTGTCCCTTAAAATGTTTTCCTAATGCTAGAGACAATAATGCCTGTGATTTGGAAACCTTTATCTTAGATACTCTTCAATAATGTACATGTTTGAGCTCTCAAAACATTGGCTATTTTATTTAGATTGTGAATGTGTGTGCTTTTTTGATGCAGTCAAGGACAGAACCCCATTCTTTGCTTTTCTTTCAACAAATGTTTAATGATAATAATAGCATATATTGAACTGTTTGTGTCAGAGAACTGTGTGCTGTGTCTTAAACTTACCCTATTGTACTTTTATCTCAGACTCTAGCAGTACAAAAATGAGTGGAATATGACACTGACCTGTGAAGGGTTTCTATTATGGTAGGTGAGACAGACAACAGTTTCTGAAATAGCAAGTGCTACAACTATCATCAGTCAAGATACAGGGGCCTTGAGCATGGTGCCCCTGCTCTGCTGAAGGAAGCCGGGAAGCCTTCATGGAGGTGGAGATATTTCTGCCGGATGGTGAAGGATGAACAGGCACTGATTAGGCAAGATGAGGATTCTAGGTGGAGGAAGCAACAGTGTGTGCAAGGTGTGGTGGCTGAACAGGGTGCATCTTTTTCAAGGAATTGCAAATAGTGCATGTGGGAAGCAGGAAGTGTTTAGCAGAGTCTCAAGAATGATGCTGTCAGTGTTCAGGGATTTGGGCCTCATAGTCTAGCAATAGGAAGCCATTGAAAGACTGTAATCAGGGCATAGAAATATTTTATCAACTGTGAACTATTCTGTCAACTATTAATGAAGAATGCTTGGGAAGAGGCCAAGAAAAGAAGTAAGATAAACAGCTAGGAATTTAGAAATGAGGAGGTGGTAGATGATGCTGCTGGACCGAGGTGGTGACAGTGAAATGGAGAAAGGCAACTGAAGGTAGAATTAACAGGACATGGTGACCTGTTGATGGTTGGCAAAAGAGAGATGGAAGAAGCTTGAGGTGACTCTATGGTTTCAGGAGTTAGGGATTAGAAACAAGAGCAAGAGATAAATGTGACTTGGATGCTGAGAAGAGAATTAGTTCGTTCTGTGAATCTTGAGTTTGAAGTACCTGTGGAAGCCATCTAGGTGCAGATGTTCAGTAAGCAGTTGGATATGTAGTTTTAAACTTCTAAAGAGAGCTCAAGCCTGGAGAGAGACTGTAAAGTTACCAACTATAATAATTAATTGAACTAGACTGTGAATAAAGAGAAAATGCAATTTCTCCCAGACTCATAGATTTCTGTTAGAATAGTTTTCCAGAATTGTACCATAATGTGTATTTTAACACTTATTTTGCAGGAATGGTTAAAATTACATGGTGCACAAAGTAGTTCTGTGGTTTAGTATCAGGCCTTGAAAATAATATGTCCAGCTTTGAAGATGTGTAGGTTTTTTTTTCCCCCAAATTGCTTCCAACTTGGACAACTTGCCTACAAGTCTCATTCCAATACAGTTTTTGAAAGGCAGAATGAAACATCTCAAACTAGAGGCTGTAATGGAAAAAGCAATTTATTTTTAAATGAAGATGATGAGGTTGGTGTACTGTATTGCTTGAACAGTGAGTGAATTTAAAAGAGTGAGATTACATCAAATTCAGCCAAGATTTTTGTTCCATTTGAATGGAGTATCTGTAATTGAAGATGGGTGTTCAACTAAGAAAAACACATGACATGTACATTTTTATCAGTTTTCTTGCACTCTGTTTCCAGTTTCTTTGTGCATGTGTGTGTGTGTTCACAAAGCCATTGCATCATATTGATAATTTTTTTTTTTTTTAACTGATGCGTTCTTGGGCAACAAATGAGAATACAAGCTTAATTTTACTAGCTTCACTTTTTTTTTGAGCTTTGGCCTAGTAGTTTAGTATGTTGAGAATGTGCACTCCTCAGGAAAGTGGTAGGAAGTCAGAGGTAGAATCTGTAACAACTAGCTCAAAATGATTAGAGAAAACATTAAATATTTTCTAATTGGAAATGTTAAAATGAAAATTTTTTAGCTTTGTGCTAAAATTTAGAAGCTAGGTCTAGAAATATTTCATTTTATATTTTTATCTTAACATTTTTCATGATGAGATAGTGATTGTTTTATCTTTTTTAATTACCTGTTTTCTCAATTTTAGCATCGTTGTGAATGAAGATAAAGATTGAATTATATTGATTCAAGATTGATTTGACTCTATTTTTTCTTTAAAACTATATTCCAAATATAGATTGTTAAGCTCACAGATTCATTTTCCATTTCTGTTTAGCAATCAAGCTAAGAGACAGTATGGTTACTATGAATCAAACTTAGGTAGTGTGATAGATTCAATCCTCTTAAATTTTTTACTTCCTGTAATAGACATGTACATTCATTCCCTTGCTTGGCCTCATGATAGGCAGAGATACTCCTGCCCTCCACCTCTTGACTCTGGGCTCAGCCATGTGACTGTTCATTGGCCAATGAGCTATTAGTGGATGTATCATGAGCAGAGGCTTAAAATATGCTTCTGCAGGTTCAAAGTCTTGCGCTTTGGTCATCTATTTGAGAAGAATATACCCAGGGTAGCTACTGCCTGTTGACTCTGGGTCTCAGAACAAACCTCTGTGGAGCTGACCTACGTGAACCTGTAGCCTGGAGTCAAGACCAACAGACCCACATTCTCCCTCTAGACCTACAAATGTGAGAATAAGCCACTAAGTTTCGTAATGAGTTGTTACCCAGCTTTATGATGACAAAGATGACTAATATGGGGGACAAACATATGTTGTGGTTAAGAGCACTAAAGCACACTACTAGAAGCACTGAAGTCTATTAAATTTCTGTTTGAATGTTAGCCCACCACTTATTGGCTTTATTTTCTTGGGCATGCTGTTTTCTTCTAAGCTTTATTTTGCCATCAATAAGATATATTACTTACCTCCCAGGAATGTGGTAAAACTAAATAAGATGTGTGCATGTAAATTACTTAAAGCAGTGTGAAGCAGAAAGTAAAAACACCACAAGTTCCTAATAAGTTGTGGCTGCTGTTACTGTTGTATTCGTAGACAGCTGAGCCTCCTCTTCTCCTTCCCTTGCATCATATGGCTTTCCCAAATTCTACATTTATGACTCTGGAGCAGGTTAAAACTTTTCTGAGGCTTAGATTCCTTTTCTGTAATATGAAGATACTAAAAATTACCTGACAGGATTATTACGATGACTCTACCAATGGTAGGCAAATATCTAACTGTCTTAGTCAGTTCTGGCTGCTCTAACAAAATGGCATAGACTGTGTGGTGTGAACAGCAGACATTTGTTGCCCACAGTTCTGGAGACTCAGAAGTCTAAAATCAAGGTGCCAGCAGATTTGGTTTCTGGGGAGGGCTCTCTTCCTGGTTTGCAGACAGTTGCCTTCTTGCTATATGGTGAGAAGAAATCTCATGTCTTTTCTGTTTTTAATAAGGGCATTAATCCCATCATGAGGGCCCCACCTTCATAACCGAATTTAATCCTAATTACCTCCCAAAGGCCCCATCTCTAAATGTTAATACCATCACTTTGTGGATTAGGGCATCAACATATGAACTTTGGGGAGGGGGATACACACATTCATACCACAGGGCTAGCTCTGTCGAGGCAAGTGGGTACTTAATAAAAATAGCTTTATTATGTTCACAATTCATATATTCCTGCATTCTCTTATTTACTCATTTCTTTAAGCTCAGTTTTCCATGCCTAGTTTTTGAGTTTGTATTATGAGCCATACGTAAGGCCTTGTACTTTTGACTTAATTCTTGGTTTCTAGCAATCCCTGTTTACATTACAATGAAATAAGAAAGACTGTGGAAGGCAGGAATTGAAGGAACAAAGGTGCTGCAATTAGGAAGGCATGATATATTAATAAGGTCATTCAAATAGTACTTGTGTGTTTATTGTACAATCCTTTTGCTCCTGTGGGCTTTAAAACAGTAACTCTTTGGAATAAGGGGATTTATAAATGGCAAGGAGTTGCTAATGTGGAACCAGTAAAGGCTTTTGATTGCAGAATTACAAAATGCAAATTAGTAGAGATTCAGCATTAGAGGGCATGGCGAATAGGGTGGGGTGTGGAATCACAGGGGACCTCATGTATAGCATGTCTCTATTAATCAATGTAGCAGAGAAGGCATCTAAAATGCTTTTGTTTTAAATGGACAAAATTTGCCAAACACCTTTTTACCTTTCTGCCTGGAAAAATGTTTTGATGTGTTGGCTTTCCATCTCCTGATTTTTGTGTGTGGCTCCTTCCCCTACCCCCTCCCGCCCCGCCAAATGTTGTTGTACACTGCCTTGTCTGTTTCATTTCCACGTGTGGGTTCACTGACCACATTAGCTAGTAGCTCCTGGTATTGTATGCTTCCTATCCAGAATTTGTTCCATAGAAAACCTGTGTCTTCAACATACTTGCTTTGAAATTATTTTGATCTGTATCAGCAGGAATAGGTTTTGAGATCCTGGATATTAACTTCTGGGTGCCACTCTCTCTAGAAGCTAATTGACTGATTTGTGGTGGAGGCGAGATGAGAGTCTACACATTTGACCGATTTCACAGAGCTTACCTTGCAAGCTATTGAAATGCAAATACAGACTAGCTTAGAGATTCTAAGAATTCACACATTCAGTTCTTTGTTTTTTTCTGAAAAATAAGCATTCAAAATTCATGCACATTCTATTATTCATGTGCCTTATATTTAGGTTCCGCTTGTATGTCTAGATAAATCTTATCACCATTATTTAAAATTTCATGAATGAAACTTTGCATCTTTAATACTAACACTAGCCTAGACCAATCAAAATAATTTGAAATGCAGCCCTTAAATGAACTCCTCCGTGTGTCTGTATATATACATTTACATATACACCTTTGCCAATGCCTTATCTACCACTGTCTTTTAAATCTACTCCATGTAAAATGGGTAATGATTCAAAACCTCTTTTATATTGTTGTGCCTCAGAAAAAAATGGAATCTTTGGAATGTGCTGCTTAAAAGGCTTCTATGAGATAGCACATTAATGTCAAAGCACATTTTCTTTGTTTGATAGTTGTCACGTTAGTGGTCCTGAAACAGAATACTCTTTTCTGTGCTGTCCATTCATTTGTATTTTTAAGTCATCCACCACTTTTCATTTGTCAAGCACTTGAAAAAGAATATTGTGTGTCAGCAAGATAGTTCCTCTGTCATTTGATCTACAAGTTAGCCTTCCTGAACAGTTAATGCCTTCAGAATCCTTTTTTTCTCTGAGCTATGGTCGCTTAACAGAGAGGAGAATGATTTTCTTAGCCAGATCCAAGACTCCCCCAACTGAGTCTACTGCCTAATGCCTATTGGTGCTAGCACTAACATTTTCTGATACAGTCTTCAATATGTGATGAAGCTGAGTATCCGGCATTAAGTTTGGAAGAAGGAACATAGACTTAAGTGAAGTTCTTTGTTAAGCCTTATGTCCCCATAGAGTGTTGATGATGGTTTGAATTGAGTCACTTTCTGGGAGCCATATCAAAAAAGACTTTACCAGTTCTCTTTGCTGCCTTTGAAGTTCTGTAATTTCTAGGTAGGGTCAATTTTCTGGGAAAAATAACAAATATTCATGGGAATTTTGATACACAGCCAGGGTTTATTAGCGGCTCATACTTGGAGCACAAAGCGGTTGCACAAAGTAATGGAATTGGACCCTCTTTCGTAGTTTCATGAATTATCTCAGGTTTTAGCTCCCCTCACCCCCAGGCTTTCAGATTTGCTCAGATGGATGTGCTGGCGGGGATAGTGGTGGTGGTGCCCAGTGGCTGCATCATTTCCTGCCTCCTCATGCAAGGAGGGTGTCTTTCATTATAATAGCCCTTCCCGTCATTGTCAGACACTTTCCTTAAGTTGTTCTAAACTGAAAGCTGGTGTGAAGTCTGGCATTCATCTTTAACAGCTGGTCCCAGTCAGTCTGTGTGTGTGTGTGTGTGTGTGTGTGTGTGTGTGTGTGTGTGTGTGTGTTGGGGCGGGGGGATTATGGGTTGTTGGTTTCTGCTATCCACAATTCCCCTTACCTCCTGGGTTTTCTCAGTTATGGACTCCTATGACCTTTTCAGCTTTGAAATGCAGGCACACATTTATGTTCTTTTCATCAGTATTAATGGAACCACTTTGGACATAGTATAAGAATGTTGATTTCTTGGAGCATCTTTGGATTTTATCTGTATGCTGAAAACAGTAATCAGCTACATTCTTCCTACTACTGTTGTCTCTTGGTATTAACTTGTGATCTACGGGAAGTGTTTTAGCTCTATGGGGTCATCATTGGACCAGTCTTATGGGAACATTCATTCACTCACCCAACGGATATTTGTTGTGCATTTTTGCTTTGTGCCAGGCTGGTTAAACAAGGACAAATAAGACCCAATTCTGGTTGTCTTCTGGGAGCTTATGGCCAGAAATGGAGATGGCAGACTGGTAACTAGACAATGCAGAGTGAGTACTATGATGGTTAGCCTGACATGACACATAGTAGATGCTCAAGAAAGGGATAAGCAGATGAGTATAAAGAGTGCTGTAAGAGTACTTAAGAGGATGCTCATCCAGCTATGGAGTTATCAGAAGCCTGGCATCAGTGGTTGAGTTTGGCGGTGATTATTGTTCCATTCACCTTACATTTTGGGTCCTATTGAGAAATTCAAAGGGAAAGATCCAATAGATAAGAAGGATAGATATGAGCTTGGAGAGATAAGGATGCAAATGGCCTAGAGATAACAATCTAGGTGTCATTATCTTATGGGTGCTAAATGAAGCCATGGGAGTGGAGGAGATTACCCAGGGAAAGCCTGAGGCACAAGAAGAAAGGAGGACCTGGAAAATAACACTGACCCATTAAGGTCACTAATCTTTATATATATATATATATATATATACACACACACTTGAAGTTCTAGGTTACATGTGCACAACGTGCAGGTTTGTTACATATGTATACATGTGCCGTGTTGGTTTGCTGCACCCATTAACTCGTCATTTACATTAGGTATTTCTCCTAATGCTCTCCCTCACCCATCCCTCCACCCCACAACACGCCCCGGTGTGTGATGTTCCCTGCCCTGTGTCCAAGTGTTCTCATTGTTCAATTCCCACCTATGAGTAAGAACATGCAGTGTTTGGTTTTCTGTCCTTGCGATAGTTTGCTCAGAATGATGGTTTCCAGCTTCATGTCGCTACAAAGGACATGAACTCATCCTTTTTTATGGCTGCATAGTATTCCATGGTGTATATGTGTCACATTTTCTTAATCCAGTCTATCATTGATGGACATTTGGGTTGGTTCCAAGTCTTTGCTATTGTGAATAGTGCCACAATAAACATACGTGTGCATGTGTCTTTATAGTAGCATAATTTATAATCCTTTGGGTATATACCCAGTAATGGATGGCTGGGTCAAATTGTATTTCTAGTTCTCGATCCTTGAGGGATCGCCACACTGTCTTTCACAATGGTTGAACTAGTTTACATTGCTACCAACCGTGTGAAAGCGTTCCTATTTCTCCACATCCTCTCTAGCACCTGTTGTTTCCTGATAAGGTCACTAATCTTTAGGAACACTTTAAGATTAGTGGACCAAATGAATAAATAAATAGACTTTTATTTATTGGGCAGTATATATTTGGCCCTCTTCTGTGCTGGGACTTCAAGGATGCTTTTGAAAATTGTATCCTATGAAAGAATTATAAACATAACATTTATTGAACTTCTAAGTGCCAGGTGCCATTCTGAGTGCTTTACATGTATCAGTTCATTTCATTTCTACCACATACCCTTGGAGGAGGTGCTGCTGTCCTCAGTTTTTAGAGAAGAAAACTGGAGAGTTACCTGACCTTTAGTGAATTCATAGAATTAATAAGTGACAGAGTCTAGCTTCAAACTTAGATACCTGGATTCAAATCCAGAGAGTTTGGCCGCATTCTTAATGGTCTTATGCTTTTTTGCCTCTCTGAAGCAGGCCAGACTGATGGCCCAACTTACAGTTATCATCCACTGTGACTAGTTCAGTAGAAGTTGTATCTGGGATAACACGGAAGCTCAGAGATGGGTGTGGTTAGGGTATCTATGCGAAGGTGGTTAGTTTGGTAGAAAAATTGTGATGAGTTCCACATATCCATACTTCTCCAATAGCCTTGAGGAGCTAAAGCTATGATGTATTTTTTTCAATTGTAGGCTTAGAGAGGGATATTAGTTCTTGATATTTTATCCATGAGAGGCAGGATGAGATAATGTCCATTATACTAAGAGGCAGGCTTTCCTGGTCTATGGAGGTACAGCTAGTTTGTTGCTAGAGATTAATGACTTGAGTCCTGGAGAAAATAGAGTTAATCCATGACTGTAAATTATAAAGTATGTAATTCTATCAGAAGAGGTATGTTATGGTATAAAATTTCTGGAACATTCTCTTGAAGGCTGAATTCCATAAATTAGTTGGTATATGGAGAGTCAGGCTGGTAAACAGAAAAATGAATAAGGCCAGAAAAAGGAGATTTAAAATTTTAGTTGCTGTTTAAGTTAATTTTAGTTCTTGTAAGATAGGATGAAAGACATCTAAGGGGCTCATGGAGGTAAAATGGTGTCTGGAACATTTATTAATTTTATTATGGAAAATAATTTTGAGTTGTATATAATTTGCCTATAACTTTGTATGACTTAACTAAATTCAGATCTTCCTGCATTAGAACGTGTGGTTTCCTGGTGGTGTCTACCTCCCTGGCGCTCATTTCTCCAGTGCCTTCTTTATCAGCCCCATTTTTTCCATTTGGGAAAGATTTTCTTTCTTAGTGGACATTAATTAGGAAATACGTAGCCTCAACAATAACTGAGAGCTATATTGAGTGTTTAAAGAAAGCTTGTTTAGGAAGATGGCAGTGCCATGAAAAGTAGGGCCAAAAGATGGTTTTGGAAAAGTTGACACGGATTCAAATCGAGGGGGGCATTTGATGTAGATCTGTCTTAATTCTGTCCCAGGGACCACAAGGATGGCATGTGATGTACACTAAGTCTAGCAGAGTGAATTTCTGTCCCATTACTGGGACTGCTGAGGCAAAGATGCTTTTTCTTGTTGGACATTAATTGGGAGATACAAAACCTTAACAGGGCCAGGCATGGTGGCTCACGTCTGTAATCCCAGCATTTTGGGAGACTGAGGCAGGCAGGTCACCTGAGATCAGGAGTTCAAGACAAGCCTTGCCAACATGGCAAAACCCCATCTCTACTAAGTAATACAAAAATTAGCCAGGCTTGGTAGTGGACGCGTGTAATTCCAGATACTTGGGAAGTTGAGGCAGGGAGAATTGCTTGAACCCAGGAGGCAGAGGTTGCAGTGAGCTGAAATCATGCCACTGCATTCCAGCCTGGGTGACAGAGCGAGACTCCATCTCAAAAAATAAAACAACAACAACAAAAACACAAATATTAGCTGGAGGTGGTGGTGGGAGCCTGTAATCCCAGCTACTTGGGAGGCTGAGGCACTAGAATCACTTGAACTAGGGAGGCGGAAGTTGCAGTGAGCTGAGATTGTGCCACTACCCTCCAGCCTGGGTGCTGGAACAAGACTCCTTCTCAAAAAAAAAAAAAAAAAAAAAAAAAAGAAAAACCTTAACAGTAGCTCAAAGCTACACTGGGTGTATGAAGAAAGATTGTTTTAGGAAAATGGCAGTGCCGTGAAAGGTGAGGCCAAGGCTTGGAAAGAAATCAAGTTCTTACAGCCTCTGTAAGGCCACTGGATCAAATGTTGTCCTAAGCAAAACCTCTTGCTGGACTTTTGTGTTGCCCCAGTGGATAAATCCTTTATATTGTTTAAGTCACTGTGATTTGGGTATTTTGTTACTTGGAACAAAAAGTATCCTACTCTTTTGGGGTTTTAATTTGCTTACTATTTGCTTAAGATTTTTTTCTTTTGAATATTCAGAAATTTTTATTTTGGTGTCAAAGTAAATTTAGTGTATCCCCTTTCTAAAATGTCTTGCTTTTTTTCTTCTACAAAGTTTTGTTATTCTTTGTTATTTTACAATTAAAACATGCTTTATATATAAATAATTTGTTTATGATGTTAGAAGAGGCAGAAAAAAGGCGATAAGGAATGCAAATTTATTTCAGTAACATTTGTCATAAAATACTAATTTTTTTCTTCTTTGAAGGATTAGTATATTTGTGCTTTTACTCTGCTAACCTCTTAAAAGCAGGCAGGTTGTTTTTTTTGTTTGTTTGTTTACTAAGAATTACTAGGCATGACTTCACCAATGATCAGTTAGCCTCCGTTATTATAATTTTTAACCTAAATGATTTGACAGTGATAAATAGCTGATGTGGCAAGTCTGCAAAAAGCTTTATATTGTTATTGCCTTTTATCACTTGTGCTCTAAATAATTGTTCTCATCTGTCGACTCTTAGATGCAGTTTTGTGAGGATTAGGATGTATGGAACAGAAAATCCCGCCTAGTGATTTTTTAAAATTCTCTATTTCTTTTCCTCCTTTTCTTCCTAGTTTTCTTCCTCTTCTCTCCAGTGTGTTTACTTATGAAAGTTGTACTCATGATTTAAGATCCAATTCCATAGACCCTCTTGCCAGACCACATGTATGTCTGTAGCTGCAGCATTTATACACATGGCACGAGCAGCTGGGATGTCTGGTGTGCTCATATCAGAAAACTCTGTCAAACATGTGGAGAGGATTGCCTTTCATGCTGCGTTCCCCAGCGTTATGCTCTTCCTGCATCATGAGTTAAAGCGATGGAATTTTGTCCAGGGTCAGAGCCTCTGCAAAACAGGAAACCTGTTGGACTCAGTGAAATAATGACTCTCAATATCCCCATTATGGATGATTAGGGGTGTCCTTGCTCTAGGTTTCATTGGCTCCTTTATGCATCTTTGTATTGTGATGAAGGGGTCATAAGCCAAACTGGGGTTCCATGTCTAGAGGCTGACCCTGTGGCATTGTTGCAGAGCTGATGGAAATTTTGGGGGGTTCCGTCTAGTTTTGTCCAGTTTGTTCTATTCTGGTTCATACCCCAATTCGAAGCTGAGGAAGCAGGCAGAAACTAGAGTCTATCAAGTCTTCGCTAAGGAAACATCTGTGCCCTCCTCCTGAGGAGTCTCTCCATTTGTTGGCTGGTTCTCCTTCCTTCTGCATCCAGTTCCCTCCTCCTGTCTATTCTCCCCTCCACCTCCCCTTTCCCCTCTCTCTTTCCCCTACTCCTCTTCTGCTTTCCTCCCCCCTTTTCTCTTCTCCTGTCCTTTTTCATTTACTCCATCTCCTCCTTTCCTGGAGTTCACTTGAGCATTTCTTTGCCCAGAGAAGTAAGCCAGGGTAAGGCGTTCCTTCTGCAGGGCAAGGCGTTCCTTCTGCAGACCACCATCACCTAGCCGAGCTCTGGTGAGAATCTGTGGAACTGCCTCTTGCCTGTCTCTTTCCACCCTGTGGGTCTGTAAACTTCTTAAGATCAAGAAAATTGTCTTGCCCCCGTTATATCCCCAATACATGGTCAATAAATATTTGTTATTTTCAAGGGCTGGAGTTAGCAGTTGATTTTAATTTTAATTTTTGAGCTGTTCCATTAGGAATCTATGTTATGTATTATTTTTATAATCAGGGCAGAAAGTTTAAAAAGAAATATAATTTGATAAAAGCTGTGTGCACAATAGAGGAGACTCTCTCAAGGTCTGCTTAGATGTTAATGGGGTCCTTGGCAAAAGCATATTACCTCACAGGCATGAGGCAATTATTTATAGTGGTTACATCAGCCAGAATAAAGATGATGAATTCTGGATTCTTGTCCCTGCACATCCTCTGACTCACTGCAGAATTCCAGGTAAAGAATTTGCCTGATTTGCCTTTTATTGCCTCTGTAACTCCTCCAGAGTTCAAGTTTAGAGCTTTTCTGTTAAAAAATAAAAAATAAAGCATTCTTTTGCCTCAACAGCTGAAGCCCGAGGTGCTTTAGAATTAGAGAATTGTAGAATTTTAAGTCTAGGAGAGAAACCTTTGATTTAATCTAGCTTCATTACTTCATCTTTCAGTTAAGAACACTGAATTTCAGAGAAATAAAATGAACTGAAGTTATCAAAATAGTGAATGTCAAAATCAAGGTGTTTTTGTTCATAGTCGTCAAACATTCCTTTGTTTGTTCACTCTGTCTGTCTACACGTAGCCGATGCTTGAGTTCTTCTGTGTGGCCACATTGAACTACAGGTAGAGTATCTCTTATCTGAAAATCTGAAATTTGAAATGCTGTGAAACTGGAAACTTTTTGAATGCCAACATGATGCTACAAGTGGAAAATTCCATACCTGATCTCGTGTGTGGATTGGTCACAGTCAAACCACAGTCAGCCTTGTTTCATGTACAAAATTATTAAAATTACCTTCAGGATATGTGTATAAGGTGTGTAAGAAGTACAAATGAATCTCATGTTTAGACTTGGGTCTTTTTCCCAAGGTGTCTCATTATATGCAAATATTCCCAAATCTCCTGAAGTTTGAAACACTTCTGGTTCTAAGCATTTTGGAGAAGGATTACTTAACCTGTATACTTTTTTTTAAAAAAGGAACTGGTTCTTGCCTAACAGAAATTACTCCATTTCAGTGTTCATTAATATCCTTCAGTGTGTCTTCTGATTCAACTTAAATTGCAAAACCCTGACCCAAGATGTTGCCACCATTTTAAGCCTTTTTTTTTTTTGGAAGAAAAAAATGCATATATGTGAGAAATGTGTTCTCTTATAATGGAGAGAGGGTTTCTCCTGCAAGTAGAGGCTGCTTAGGCAGTATTTACACTCGGTGCATGCCCAGCAACATTTCCCCATGGATGATAATGTCTTTTACAATTTCGAATGGTTTCAAAACATTCTCAAATCAAATGGGATTTTAGCACAATATTCCATCTTGGCCCTGTTTATTGTAAGAGCCATAATCTAATCTTATCTGTCTATTATGTCCAAACATTCTGTAATATTTCCCAAATCAACTACTTTGAAGTCTACACTCTCTATTTTCTGTCTGTCTGTCTTTGTATCTATCTATTCAAAGCCTCAGCAAAAAGGCTCAGAGAAGAGAAAAAGAGTTGGGTAGAGCATCTCCTTAACCAGGGTTTAATAGGAGGGTGGGCAGGAGCAGCCGTCTAATTTATTAGGCTGCTAGCCAATTTGAGGCAACCTCTTAGTAACAAATTTTTGTTACACAAAATTTAACTCCCATGGCGAGAACCATAAGGATGCCTTGAGTAGCCTCAGATGCATTCTTTTTGTGTTGGTCATTGCTCTTAAAGGACAGTTTAATTCATGTGAGATACTGTTGCAGCTTGCTGTCCCTTTTATTCCTTGGGAAATGACTCTTCAGAGTCACCGTTTTCTTAATGTTTTAAAAACCTGTGCTATGTATCTAAATCCCTTTTTATTTTTATTAACACCACATATCAGTGGATTACTATAGTGCCTGCAGTTCTCTTAGTGGAGCCCCTATTTGTATCAGCGTTTCCTTGGTGCAGACTTCCTCCTGAAAATGAGCAGTAGCTAATTGTGGAATAATTCTTTTTGGGAACATTTTTGTCTATACCCTTCTTTTTGACTGTTTTCAGACTTGCTAAGTGTGCGTAATTTCATTGTGTTATTTATTTTAGAGCTAGATAGGTTTTGGAGGTTCCTTTAGTTTGATCCCCTTATTGTATAATCCGGCAAGGTTATCTGACATTAGCTAAACTCCCAGTATATTTAATGAATAGTAATTTCCATGAACAGTTTTAGTACTGGGTTCAATGTGGTGGACTATTTTGAAAATATATAATAATCTACCATGTTATAATGGAAGTTTACTAAGTAGTAAATGTGATAGACACTGTATATATATAGATATATAAGCTGTAATCCTCAAAATAGCTAGGCATTATTAACTCCTTTTTCTTTTTGAGATGAGGTCTCACTCTGTCACCCAGGCTGGAGTGCAGTGGTGCAATCATGACTTACTGCAGCCTCAACCTCCCAGGCTCAGGTGGTCCTCCCACCACAGCCTGCTGAGTAGCTGGGACTACACGCATGCACTACCATGAGCTAATTTTTGTACTTTTTGTTGAGACGGGGTTTTGCTATGTTGCCCAGGGTGGTCTCAAACTCCTGGGCTCAAGCGGATCTGCTTTCCTCGGCCTCCAAAAAGGCTGATATTACAGGCATGAGCCACCGTGCCTGGCCTATTAACTCCATTTTATAGAAGAGGAAACCGAGGCTCAGAGATGTTTGACAAATTCCCTGGACACCGTAACGCTTGTCTGTGTGAATACAAATCTGTATCTCCTTGGCTTCACAATTTGTACCATGGTCTGGCCCTTTCTTACTGCAAAATGATTTTGAGGGAGAAGTTGGGCTGGATTTTTGCACAACTGAAATTCATTTAGACTATACTTTTGGCTACATTTTTCCCCCAAATTAGAAACACAGATAAATCTTTTGTATAGAAAATACCATTGCAATGCAAGTTCTCGGAGCTCCATTGTGTCAGTGGGTTTAAGTAAGTTACAGAGATAGTTGTCAGTAATCTTCAAAGGATATCCTAATGAAATGTAAACTATCTTCCCTCCCTAAATAGAATTCTCATTATATTCCCTTTGGTGCGTGAAGAAAGAGGGATGCAGAAAATATGATGAGCTGAAGAGGAAGACTGTAGGATCCTGTTTGAAAGTGGAAAACAGAAATGACATACTCTTCTCAACAGTGTCATAGTGGATGGTACACCCTGGTCAAAGCCCAGAGTGAGTCTTAAGAGGAGGGTGGTTAATAAATCAAGTCCCTTTGTGATTTTCCTCCCATATATTCTGGTTTCTATTCCTTAGTTCATGGCCTTGTGCCATGACTGGTAGAGTCAAGTTGTTGCTTCTAATGAAAGTGAACTTTTGTTCAAGTCATGTTAGTTAAAGTGGATTCTATTAATGGGAAGAAAATAGAGGCATGTTCGAAAAGCCTGCATAACCAGTGTGATAATTTAATCTACCCGGAGTAAGTGTAACTGGTCTAGTCATAGGTTTAATAGGTCCCGTGTGTGTGTCTGTGTGTAGGTCACTGAAAAATCATTTCCCCATATCTTTGTTTTCTATTTATTCTAAATGATCATATTTCTTTATGTAGGATGCTTAGGATTCTGTGGAAAAGCTGATGGTATTTTTAAAAATAAATAGTATTAAAGAAGTGTTTCATGAATAAGTGAGAAAGAACCCTCCTGTTTTTATGGGTTTGTCCCTTCTTGTTAGTATATGGTGAGAGGGAAAAGTTATATCACAGAAGATGGAAGTCTCACCTAAGTAATCTTGTTCAGTAATGCTTACATGTTTATTCTGAGTTTGTGCAGAAGTTACTAAGTCTCATCAGAAAGAGGAGAATGTAGACTTCAAAATAGTTGATTTGGAAAATATTACAGAATGTTTGGACATAAAGTTTTTCAATTCACTGCTTCATGGGTTTTCTGCCTGTGGGAATAGTTTTTTGAATGAATGGAAGGAAAAGACCTAATTCCTGCAAGGATTTTTTGTGGAAAAGGAAATCAGAATTCTTTTCTAAATATATAACTTATGTTTTAAACAGATTGAATAAACCTTTAAGTATCTTGCATCAAACATAAAGTGCATTTAATTTAGCAAAGCTATTTTAATTATATATTTAATAAATTACTTAAAGGGTCAGTAGAAATTAAACATTTATAACAAATCATAGTTTAAAATAAGTTAGGGAAGTTGCATAAATAGATTTGCTACAAATTTTGCAAATTTGCTTTTTCCACAAAGGCAGGGACTGACATTTTTATTTATTTATTTATTTATTATTTTTATAAAAGATGGTGTCTCCCCATGTTGCCCAGGCTGGTCTTAACCTCCCCAGTAGCAGGATTGCAGGTGTAAACCACTGCCCCCGGCTGGTGTCATTTTTAAAAGTTAAGCTTTGTGCCTATACTGCCTAGCACACAGTAGATGCTTATTGAATGAGTATGTGAAAGAACAAGAATCAGGTATCAGACACTCTTTGCCTAGACTATTTATCCACATTTTGGTGATTTAATATCATGATTAGTGTGTATACTGGTTATCTATGGAGTTGTGACCAATGACTCCAAAACATATCTGCTTCAAACAACAAATATTTACCATGTCATAGTTTTTGTGAATCAGGAATCCAGATGCAGCTTAGCTGGGTGATCTGGCACCAGGTCTGTTACAAGGCTAATATCAAGGTATCGGCTGGGGCTGCAGCCACTTCAAGGCTGGACTAGGGCACCACCTGCTTTCGAAGCCCACTTAGATCCTTGTCATGTTGTTCTGCTCATAGGACGGCTCATAGCATGACAACTCACTTCCATCAGACGGAACATGGGAGAGGGCAAGAGAGGGCAGGCCCTCTTTCTTCTTGGAAGGAGAAGTTACAGTCTTGTAACCTAATCTGGGAAGTGACACCTCCTCACTTTCGTTGTATTCTAGTCCTTAGAAGTGAACCGCTAAATCCCATACTCAAGGACAGACTAAAAAAAGGTATGAAGACCAGGAGCCAAGGATGATTGGAAACCATTGTAAATGCTGCCCTATCAGTTAGAAGAGGACAAAGACGTGAGCTGGGAGCATCTCCACAAGCAGAAGCAGTCACCCTTTCCTCAGTGCTCTGGTATATTTTGTACCCGCCTTGACATTAGCCATTGTCACATTTTATGACAAGTGTGTGCGAATTCTGCCTTGCTAGATTTGTGAGTTCCTTGACAACAGAGACTCCATCCTGTTTATTTTTGTGTCTGTGTTCACATGCTGTTTGACACTCAAGTATTTAGAAAGTAGTAGTACTATGGTTTGGGTCTGTGGCCCTACCAAATCTCACGTTGAAATGTAATCCCCAGCGTTGGAGGTGGGCCCTGGTGGGAGATGTTGGATTGTGGGGTGGGATCCCTCATGAATGGCCTAGAGCCATCCCCTTGGTGATGAGTGAGCTTTTGTGGGATCTGATGGTTAAAAGTGTGTGGCATCTTCCCCACCTGCCTCTCTCTTGCTCCCACTATTGCCACGTGAGACTCCTGCTCCTCCTTCACCTTCCGCTATGATTAAAAGCTCCCTGAGGCTTCCCCAGAAGCTGAGCAGATGCCAGCACCAACCTCTTTTCTTTATAAATTACCCAGTCTTAGATACTTCTTTATAGCAATGGAAGAATGGCCCAATGCAAGTAGAATCCACGATTAAGAAAAATACATTTAGAGCTGGACTAGGTGGTGTTTGCTCGCTTCATTTGTGTTCTCTTGAGAACAGAGCTGGAGATGAGAATTTGAAGGCAAGTAGCTTCGGGATGTTGTCAAGAAGCAGGAATGAGGGAGGAGAGATAAGGAAGCAATGCCAGTGTAAGGGTGCTGTGATGGGCAACGGGAATGTCATTTGACTGACACCTCCTGAGACACTGAAAGAAACACTCTGGAATTGGCTACCTGAAGGACTCTTATTGGAAACCAGAGCATTTATGCACCACCAGCTCCTGTGCTTATTGGTTGATGGTTGTTCTCCCAGGGGAATGGACTTTGTTTCACTTCTGGGCCTTAGTAGGCTTACATGGTTTTGGAGAATGCCTGGGGCAGAAAAAGAAAAGTGTGTCTGTTTGAGATGGGATACTTGGCCAGGCCTGGTGGCTCATGCCTGTAATCCCAGCACTTTGGGAGGCTGATTTGGGAGGATCACTTGATCCCAGGAGTTTGAGACCAGTCTGGGCAACATAGCAAGACCCTATCTCTAGAAAAAAATATTAAAAATTAGCCAGGTGTGGTGGTGTGCGCCTGTGGTCCCACTTAGGAGGCTGAGGTGGGAGGATTGCTTGAGCTCAGGAGTCTGAGGCTGCAGTGAGCCATGATTGCACCACTGCACTCCAGCCTGGGTGACAGAGCAAGGCCTTGTTTCAAAAACCAAAACAAAAGAGAGAGAGATAGGACACTCTTTGCATGAGGTTAGTCTGAGCTTGCACTGAGTCCCCACTGTGGCTAAGGCTGATGTCAAAGGGTGCAGGGAGAACCTGCGGGGTGCGATGCAGGCCTCCCTGACTCCCGATTGTGTGGTGTAGGTGTCAGCTGCACTTGCAGACAGAGCACTAAGGCCCGATCCCAGGTAGGACCTTGATGGTTTGGATGGGAAAATGTGGGAGATCAGAGACATGGTTAGCTTTCACCTGGAACTTAAATGGAGAAATCCTTTTGTATAGTAGTTACTGGAATTTTTAAGTTGATTTATTTACTGTTTCCACTTGAACAGAAAGAAAAGTGAGATATTGGTCTCAGTTTTGAAGAGTTATTAATTGCCCTCACATGTGCCAGTCAATGTCAGTGCTGTCTGGAGGAAAAGATTAGAAGTTCCTGTGTGTTGCCTTTATCAGGAAGACACATACTGACTGATTGCCTTCCTGATTTTAAATCTGATTTTGCTTATATCTGATTTTGAGTCAAATACTGTGCATTTGCACAAAGACAGCCCTTATGCCCATATTACTGTAGGAAGATCTTTTGATTGTGCTTTTTATTAAATTAGACTGTCCTCTTGTTTTAAATATTGACCTAGACAAGAATTATGGTGATATGGCTATATGTCCAGCTGTTAAATGCAGTCTTTAAAATAATTTGAAAAGGTTGTGAAATGCTGAATAACATAGAGAATGATATAACAAACACCTCTCTATCTGACATCTAAAATTAAAGTTTACATTTTGTCATTTTTCTTCAGAGAGTACTCTTTATAAAAGCAATTGGATATTATAAAAAGAAGAAAACTTAAAACATAAAGGAAATGTAACAGGACCGAAAACCCCTCCTCAGTCTTTTGTTCCCTTCTCTGCCCTCCCTCCCAGAAGCAAACCCTGTCATAGATTTGATATGCACATTTCTAGTTTGTGTTTTTATTCTGTCATGTACATTTTGGAACTTTTTTTCCCCACTCAGAATAGATTTTTAGATATCTACATTGATTCATACAGGTTTAGTTCATTCATTTTAAGTGCTGGTTACTATTTCATCTCATGAATATACCACAGTTTATCCTTTCCCCTAACAATAAACATGTTAGGTGTGTCTAGTTTGGGTTTTTGTTTTCACTGTTACAAACGATGCTTCAGTGGACATCCATGTGTGGATTGCTTGCTGTCTGTAGGTGAGTATGATTGTAGGATCTATGCCAAGAAGCAGAATTGCTGGGTTCTATAGTATACACATTTTTAACCTTAATGGATATTGCAGTAAACTTGTCAAAGTTCTGAATCATTGTACACTTCTACCAGCAGATCTGTTTTCTTTTATACCAACATTTTGAGACTTTTTGATTTGCACTATTCTGATGGGTGTGAAGTGATGACTTTGTTGTTTTACTTTAGTTTTTACTAAATTACACCAAAGAGGTTGTGTATCTTTTTATATGTTTAGTGGTCATTTTGGGTTTCATCTATTCTAAGTTGTTGGGTCATATATTTTGCCCACTAATTTTATTATTTCCCTTTTGCTATTAATGTATCTGTTTTAGATATTAGAAATATCTTATTTCAGTCTGCTGTTTTCTTTAAAATTTACTTATGGTGTCATTTGTCAAGTAGAGGACCGAATTTTAATGCAGTTAAATTTGTCAGTCCTTTTTTATGAATTTTACTTTCTCTACCTATTTAAGAAATATTTTCCTATTTATAGGTCATAAAATATCTTTTTTTCTAAATTTATTTTTTCATTTTTTTATTTTTTTGAGATGGAGTCTCACTGTCTCACCTAGGCTGGAGTGCAGTGGTGCAGTCTCAGCTCACTGCAACCTCTGCCTCCTGGGTTCAACTGATTCTTCTACTTCAGCCTCCTAAGTAGCTGGGACTGCAGGTGCATGCCACCACGCCTGGCTAATTTTTATATTTTTTACATATTGTAAATACTTTTGTATTTTGTACTCTTAGTAGAGACAGATTTTACCATCTCTACTAAAGATGGTTGGCCAGGCTGGTCTCAAACTCCTGGGCTCAAGTGATCCTCCTGCCTCAGCCTCCCAGAGTGCTGGGATTACAGGTGTGAGCTACCACACCCAGCTTTTTTTTCTAAAATTTTAAAGTTGTGTTTTGACATTGCTTTTAATTCATCTGATTTTTGTTTTGAGTATGGTGTGAGGTATGGATCAAATTTATTTTTCCAGGCAGAGAGTGAATCTTTGGTGTATCATTTACTTAGTGTGTCTTTTTTTCTTGTTTGTTTCACCACCTCCAGTTTATACTACCTTCACATTGGTGTTAGGGTCTGTTTTTCAGTTCTCTACTTGCCCCAGTCTGTTTATTCATGAGTGAATCCCACATGATTTAACAACTGCAGTTTTGTAATCAATCTTGACTTTTGTAGGGCACGTCTCTTAGTTTTGTTATTCTTTTATTTAGAATTGATTTAGATATTTTTGGCTATTTATGCTTTTAAGTAAATTTTTTAAATTGTTTAATTTCACCAAAACATATCTACTTATAATTTTGGTTAGAATTACAGTGGCTCTTGAAATTAATTTGGGGAGTATTTGAGCCTTTCCTTTTATGTATATGGTATATGTTTCTGTTAATTCTGTATTCATTTGTGCCTATTAAGCTGTTTTACACTTTTCACTATATAGATGTTGTTCATCCTTTGATAGATGTATCTCTAGATACCTTATGATTTTTATTGCTATTGTGAATTATATCATTTTTCCTTCAGTGTTTTCTAGTTGGTTATTACTAGTATATATAAATACTATTTATTTTTGTATATTGATCTTGTATCTAAAATCTCTGAGCTCTTTTAATCAAAAATAATATGTATATTAATAGAATCTCATGATGTTTTAGTAGAGACATTCTATCAACTGCAAATAGAATAGCTTTCTAGTTATTTGCTTCTTAATTTTTCTTCTATTGCATTAGTGAGGACTTTTAGTATCTTGATAAATCACAGCAATATAACGCTTCTTATTTTGTTGTGCAGCATGAGAATTAAATACTGCCTCTTTTTCTTGTCTCTAATCTTCCTTTCTGTGATCTGTTAGACATACATTAAGATTTCTTATTCTGTCCTCTCTGTTGGTAATTACCATTCTACCTTTTTGGTATTTTGACATTCCTTAATACTATACTACATGTAAGTATTAAAATACTGGAGTTTTTGTTGGTGTTGGTATTTTAATTTAAGACACAGGTCAGTGTCTTCATTGACCCTTGGTTCTCTCTCCAATCCTACCACCCCTGTCCTTTCTTGCCTCCCCATTACCTTAAACCTGTTACCTTTCCCATAAACCCCCAGGACTGTCAATTCATTGACATCTTTAGACTGTGTAACAGTTTAAGGGGCATCTGTATTTTACCACCTATTTTTTATCAAATTCAAAGGTAATTAGAAAGCAGTGATACTGAGGAATGAATTAAATGTTCTGGTTTTGAGGAAGCTGGGTGAAGGCTTGTCATTGAGTGCAATATCACATGAGATGAGTGATTTAAATACAAGAGGAAGAATAACTTAATGAAGACAGCACGGTCCATGAGCATCTCACATCCTCAGAGTGTGTGATAGCAGTGATGGCAGAAGAGAGTGCCGTGCTGCCTAAGGGCCCATCATCCTAAAAGTTAGGCAGGCATGCCTGAGACTGTAGGTCATATTGTTTATGGCTCTTTTAGAATTGAACTTTTAATAGAGCAATAGACTTTGGTTTAAGTAGTTACTTGGAAGTCCCCAAAACATCTCAGCATACTTGAGGTCACTGAACTTAAAAAGTCAAACTGATAACTCAGTGCCACCTTAAATAAATGATTTGATATATTTTATTAATCAGTTATGACTAAGGAGAGGCTCTTTGGGGTGGTAGTGAGGAGCACAGACCCTGGCCAAATTAGATTTGAATTCCAGCTCCACTTATCAGCTCTGTGACCTCAGACACATTTTTAAACCTTTTACACCTTTATTTTCTCATCTGTAAAATGGGCATAAAAATAGCATTTCCTAGGGCTGTTATAAACATTACAGTAGTTGATACATGTAATACACAACAGAGTGTAACACATAGGAACTGCTATATGTAACTGCTAACTATCTAAAAAATCACAGATCCACAAGGGTATCTGCTCTTTTAGAGAGCAAATTATTGCCTTGCAATTTTATTGAGGCAATAAAAAATGCTATCCTGGCATTTTATTTTTGCCCATAACAGAGGTTCACAATTATGAGAAGTGGTGCTCATAGCTATAGGTCATGGAATACTCCTTATTCCTTTGGGAATGCTTCAGGATTAAGAATTAAGGAGTTAAAGACAGAAATCTTACAATGTTTCTTTAAATATCTTTCAGCTGCATAAGATTAGCACATTTTTCTTGGCAAAGATCACCTTTTTCGTTTTTTTTTTCTGGAGTATTTTTCATCAGCAGCCTTTCTTGTTTTTCCTTCCAAACACTTCCTGTGCTTCTATCTTTCTGTCATCTGCCCTTATTCTATTCCCCATGCCTCAGCACTTCCCTCCCACCTCTTCCCAGTCGCGAACTTAAAAAAACAAAACCAAAAAAAAAAAAAAAACCAAACAAACCAAGTTTGTTCATTGATTGTTTAGCATGCTTCCTTCCTACTTTGCATGCCACTAGGCGCCTGGGACAATCAGAGTGGAAGTATGCTGACAGCATGGGAAAGGCGCTGTGCATGGCGGAAGCACTTTCATGATGGAGTTGGGATCCCTGGCTGGTGGGTAACAAAATGCAGCACCTGAGTCTGGTGCTAGGAAGGCCAGCTGTGGGGCCATCTGCTCCTAGTCTGGAGTCACTGCTCAGTTATTTTCAAAGAGGTTTGCTCAGGATTTGCCTTATAATTGGGTCACAGTAACTGGAGGCACCTATTACATCCTTCTGCTACATGTGATTTATTTCGGTGAAGACGGGGGATCTGAGGCATCAGTGGTCCCACAAAGTCTGGAGCTCATGGGGACCTGAAGCCCCTATCTGGGCTCTAGTGCTTTCATTCAAAAATGTAAAAAATGCTTAAAATCCCTGTGAAATCAATTATGAGGAGTTTGTAACGGGAAGTGAATTGGGTCAGTGTTAAAGGTGATACAAATCAGCAGGTGCTGAGAGCCTTCTCTGTGCCACTAATAACCGACATTTATGAAGTGTTTACTCATGCCACGGATGTGCTGAATATGGCATAGGCATATCTGACAGCCCTATGGAAGTAGCTGTTATTATCCCCATTTTACAGATGGGGAAGCTGAGGCTCTGCTAGGCATGTAGAGCCAGAATACAAACATCTGTGGGTCATTTAGACCTTTTTCACTATGATAGAGAGTGCCTTCCACACATGCTATGTGAACCCCACAGGGCAAAGCCTAGCAGTGGAACCACTGTGGGGAGCCAAAATGCTGTGTTTTACATTCTCCTGGTAAAAGTAGGTGTTAAAGAGTACAGAATGACATTATGGCAGTGTGACCTAAACATGAATGAGGATGATTTCGTTTGCATTTGTTTGAAATATGCAGAGTTCATGTCTTCTGAGCCTCAGGGCTTTTATTAATAAGAGGGAGGGATAAGATGACCTTTTATCCATATACCCCACCCTAGAATTTATAGTGATTACACCCCGGTAGAAGATGTGATTATTGTTGTGTTATAGATTAACACTGTTCTATTAGGTGTTCAGTGTTGTAATGATGATTGGTGTGTATGTGGGCTCTTCATCTGTTTCACATAGGAACCTGTGTGGTAAGAAACTGCCAGATGAGAGAGAGTTCAGATAAATGCTATCCTACCCCAATCTGCAAAGCCAGGCTGCTTCTCCTTTCCTGCGACCCTGGCCATTCTGTTCATGCCTGCTAGGACAAATGAAACAAGTCAAAACAGGTTTGAGGAGTGTAGCACATCCCCTGCTTAATTTAAACACCAATCAAGTCTAATTATCAGAGCCATATTACTAGTTGGCAATAATTTGCTTTGGGTACAACTTAGAGCTATGTTGAAAATTTTATTTTGCCTTCAGAAAATTGGTTTACCTTTAGATTTCCCCCCCAAATTTCCCAGTGGAAAATTGGTTCTCTTAATTTAGGTATCTTGTAATTTCACTCATTAAAAAATGTGTGCCATGTGATATCATTAGATTTTTTTCTAAACTGAAGGGACATAAGTGGGCTGACGTATGTGCTGCAGTATAATTGTGCTGTGTTTTTGGAGCTTCAGTCAGTAATTACAACCATAAACTTATTGTCTATGGTAAAATATGTTAACTGGTATTTGACATAAAATTCATTAATTTGAATCGATATGTAATGTTTTAAAATGCTCTAACAAAAGATCATTGACCGATGGATATAATATAGTCTAAAACCCACACATTTCTCTATGAACAGCAGTCAAGTAAATGTTTTCTAAATAGTTTGTCAATGTCATGATTTCCAAAACACACATATTATGAAGGCTACCAGAAATTTGAACTATGACATGAGCCCAATAATTGAATTTACTCATCTATAAAACAGAGTGTCTTGGATATTTTTGATCTTTGTCAAATTGAACTAGCTTTCAGGCAGGGTCTTGGAATTTCAGACTTCAAATCTCCATGCCTAATTACAGATTCGGAAGCTGATGTCCAGGAAGGCTGAGTGACCTGGCCCTGTATATACCACCAGTTTGTGGCCAGGAGGAGAATTGTGTCAGTTTCTCTTCCTGCTATCCCTCAGAGAACTCCCTTCTCCATGGAATCTGAGTGGATTCTATACAGAACGGCTTTTCTACTTTCCTAATGTTGAATAACTTTAAAAGGTAAATTGGAGTATAACAGGGTTGGGAAGTAAATTTGAATTCAAAGTAAGAATTGCATCAGGAATCCAATCCCAGGGTTTTCTTTTGAGTTGAGACTGCAGACCTACAAAAATTACAGTAATGTGAAACCTTGACAAAAGAAAAATCCCAGTGATTAGATATGTGGGCTTCACAGATAATATCTAGTTCACCCCTTCAGCATTTCTGGGAAGTGAGAGCCAGAGGAGAAAAACTACTGTACAGCTTCCCCGCTCAAATTGTTTGCCTCTCGTCCCATCAGACACATAGGCACATCCACAGTGTTTGTTTCTAAAACAGAAAAATTTTGAAGGTGAAAACCACTTGCTCTTTAAAAAACTGGGACTGGGCAGAGAAGGAATAAGGAAAGGAGTCACTGTGGTTGCAGCTGCCTTTGGCCCAGTGATTGTGCAGGTGCCTTCCGGCTTCGGTCTGACCTCCAGATCACTTTGCACCTTTCCCCATGTCTCCCTCCTCCTGGTTTCCCTCTCTCTCCTCCCACCCCTACCTCTTTCCCTTTTTCTTTTCCTCTCCCCATTTCTCATGCTTTCTTTTCTTCCCTCTGCACCCTTTCTTCTTCTTCCTTTTTCCTTCTCCCACCTCCTCAGTTGCCACACGTCAGGCCTCTGGTGTCTGGTTGGGTTCAGCCCCATGGGGAGATCCTGGCAGGAGACAGGAGACAAGAAGGAGGGAGAATAGAGAATGTGATCGAAATCATTGCTCCCTGGCTCCCTGCTGGTGGCTTTAGCACTGGATGGCTGAATGCTTTACTGAGAAAAGAAGGGCACCTGTCAGGTGACCTCTTCTCTTTTAGGTTCTGGAAGCAGCTTCCTCCCTTTTCCTCTTCTGGCCTAGGGGTGGAAAAAGAGCCCTACTCCTTTGTAAGTAATCCCTTAATCAAATTCTTCTCAAGCCACCCAGTGTGAGAGTTCAATGTGTGTTTTGCAGGAATCCTGACTGAAACACTGTGTGTGGTTGAGCTGATGATGGGTAACTATGCATCCCACACACACATATACACTTACTTCATTGATTGGCTTAATAAATATTTATTGAACACCTACTAAGTGCCAGGTAGAAAACAAAGGAGACAAAGTTCCTGGCTTTATGGAGCTTACAGAAAGACAAACATACATATACAGTATTATGTCCAGTAATAATAAATGTTATAATGTAAAGGAAGATGGGGAAAAGGAGTGATGGGAGCATCCCTCTTTTAGAGGAGGGGACATTTGAACATTCCTGAATGAAGCATGGGCATTCTTTGCAAAATACTTAAGGGAATGTTTTCCAGTGAAGGGAATCCCAGAGATCCTGAGTTGAGAACATTCTGGGAGAGGTTTGGGAACAGCGCAAAGACCAGTGTGGCTGCAGTGAAGTAAGAGCTGGGAGCGGGCGAGCCATAGGAATCCAGACAGGCCGCCAGGCTGGACCCAGAGAGTAGAGGGAAGGGCAGGGGAGGTATGGGAGGAAAGTGACATGGTTTGTCTTATGAGGGCATCTTTGCATATTACGGCATCTGCCCTTGGTAGAATACAGAGAGCAAAAGTAACAGAAGAGAGATATGAGGCTATTGCTGAAGTCTGGATGACTCAGATGGTGTTATGGGTTGAATTATGTCCCCCCCGAAAATACATGGAAGTCCTAACCCCCAATACTGCGGATGGGATGAAGACACAAGGAGAAGACAGCCATCTAGAGGCCAAAATTAGGCTTGGAACAGTTCCTTCCCTCAGCCAGCAGAAGAACCAACCCTGCCAACATCTTCATGTTAGACTTCTGGCCTCCAGAGCTGTGAGACAGTTTCTGTTGTTGAAGCTACCCAGTTTATGATACTGTGTTACAGCAGCCTTAGCAAACTGACACAGATGGCTTAGATGAGGTTGAGGACACTGGAAGTAAGAAAGGGTTGAATTTGTAATATATTATGAAGTTAAAACCGGTAGGATTTGCTGAGGCATTAGACATAGGGGCAGTGCTAGTTGTTTGGCCCATGAAAGAGAGAACAGGAGAGAAAAACTGAGATCAAGGGTGAGACAGTAATGTTGACTCCTGAGTCATTAGAGCCACTGGGTAGATGGTGGTGTTCTTTGCTGGAGATGACAAACACTGGGGAAGGTGGATTTGGTGGGCAAAAGTCAAGAATTGTCAAGGGACATGTGAAATTTGCAGTCCCTGTTTGACATCTCAGATAGTTGGAAATGTCAAGGAGATGTGACAGAGTCATACATGCCAGCTATGGTGACCATCACACTCTACCACTGCTGCCTCTGAAACTATAAAGCTTGGACTCATTTCCACTGAGAGCCATGCTTTAGAATTGGTTTTTCAGAGGTAGGGTGGGCACCACTGGTTGCATGCAGGATTACACTAGTCAGTACACAAATAGTTTTAATTTAGCATTTAATACTTTTAAATATGTATAAGGAAAAATGCATATTACAAAGACATGTTTTCAAGGTGTTATTACATAGGCCATCATTAAAATTGAAGTATTTAAGTTTTTTTAAAAAGTCATCTATTTAAATAAAACTATTAAGAAAATATCACATGTAGTATATGTAATAGTACTTGTAGTGCTACATGGATATGGAAAAAATTAATAAATGACTGAAAGTTTAGGACACAACCTAAAGCATTTATAATGAGTTCCCTAGCCCTGTCTCATCACAGTCTAAAAACCACTTTCTTAGGGCTGTTTTTAATTACAAGTCACATCATCAATTCAGTAAGTAAAGATCAGCATTTGTTTGAAAAATCTGGAAATAGGCCAGGTGCGGTGGCTCACGCCTGTAATCCCAGCACTTTGGGAGGCCGAGGTGGGCAGATCACTTGAGGTCAGGAGTTCAAGACCAGCCTGGCCAACATGGTGAAATCCCATCTTTACCAAAAATACAAAAATTAACTGGGCGTGGTGGTGCATGCCTGTAATCCCAGCTACTTGGGAGACTGAGGCAGGAGAATTGCTTGAACCCTGGGGGTGGAGGTTGCAGTGAGCCTAGATCGCACCACCACACTCCAGCCTGGGTGACAGAGTGAATCCCCATCTCAAAAAAAAAAAAAAAAAAAAAAAAATCAGGAAATAGAGTACATTGCTGGTAGTTGCTGCGAAAAGTATTGGCAAGTATTGTTTCATGATGTAAAATATGAATGTTACGGTGAAAAAAGTTAGCTGCTGTCTTAGGGTCTGCATTTCAGTGATGGGGGTATCCCATTTTGGTGACTCACTTCTCAAGCTAATTTGAAAAGTCTGCGTTTAACTGGACTTTTCTGGAGATGAGAGAAAATGATCTCTTCTCCTTACAAGGTTATTAATAATAGAAGTTTCATAAATTGTGATTAGTTCTATGGGTTTTTAGAAGCCTATGATGTCATAGTTGAAAATGTGCTCTACTTCTAAACGGCACATTTCTTTGATGTTCATTTGGGTTTCTGATCCCTATTTTGATAGGCTTGATAATGGTTAAATCTCCCTGTCTTACAGATTCTATCAATTGACTTATTTTCATGGAATATTTTTGACTTTGTATAATCCTGTATGGCTTTACTTATGTTCAGGGATCTCTTTAATAGTGCCTATTTGTAATGGCTTTGTTACATTTAAATATAGTGTTTAGTAAGAGGTTTGGTTGGGGGTGAGATATAAACTATCTCAGAGGTGAGTAGATAAGTTTATTCTTCTCTGAAAATGCATGTGATTCTTTTCAGAATTAAAACTCTTTTTTATGTTGTTGCTTTTGTTTTTTCTTTTGAGCCCGGGTCTCGCCCCATCATCCAGGCTGTAGTGCGGTGTGTGATCACGGCTCACTGCAGCCTTGAACTCCTGGGCCCAAGTGATCCTCCTGCCTCAGCCTCTCGAGTAGCCAGGACCATAGGCGTGGGCTACCACGGCAGGCTTTTTTGTTTGTTTGTTTGTTTGTTTCTTAAGTAGGTCTCCTCAGGTTGCCCAGGCTGGTCTCAAACTCCTGAGTTGAAGGGATCCCCCAACTTCAGCCTTCCAAAGTGCTAGGGTTACAGGCGTGAGCCACTATGCCCAGCTAATTAAAACTCTTTTGAATGGACTTTTAAGAAGCAGGCTGGGAGGCCCTCAAATATATGCTCCGATATATGATTTTCTGGTTTTCTAGGCTAGAAATGCCTGACAGATTTTTTTTTAATGGAACTAATGCTAAAATTATAGATATACTTAGTTTTAAATTTTCCTTGTGCCTCTCCTTTTGATATACAATAACTTATACCTGATTTAAAGAATTAGGCTTTTATAAATCATCTGATGTTAGCAACTAAATTCACTGGGCACCCATTATTTCACGCCTGATACATTGTTTTCCATAGAGCATTCTTGTAAATATGTTTACATGATGCAAATTAAGCTAAAGTACTAAGCTATCAGATCTGTAATGTTAGGGGAACAATAATTTATTTAAAAAGTATGATCTGTAGTGTTAAGGGATATTTATAATTTCTAAAATGACTTAATAAGAGAAGGCTTGGTGAAAGCATTTAGCATAGAGATGAAATATGTCTCATTAAGTTTCTTCATTATGCACATGTCAACTCTTCTTTTGTTAGTCTCTAAGAGTTTATTTACATAACTGAGAGTTGCTTCTTTTATTAATGATAGTTATCCCAGCAAAATGATTTTGGTTGGGTTCACCTGAGCAATAGAATGTGCTTCCTTTTCCACAAAACTAATGGTGAGGAATCCACCTCTTCAGCAGCCAGCTCCCCTTGCAGTGAAGAGCCCTATTTGCATTTGTAAATAAGCCATTCAGTTTAGAGCCCTGTGGGGCTTGCCCAGATCTAATTTGTTATTTTGCTGATATTGATGGCATTAACCAGGAGGTGAGTGATACCAGGAGACTGATATCTCAGTCTGGAATGACAGTGCCAGAGTCTGAAGGCTGTCATTTAGAAAAAGAGAAACACATTCTTAGAACTTAGAATTTGGGAAAATGAAGTCACAAATTTTGCCTTTAGTGTTGAGTGACATAATTTAATGTTTTCCTGAACACAGAAAGCTATGTGAACAAACCTGTTATATAGGATCATCAGTTCCCTGTGATACCACTTATGAGAGCCCTGGTTGCTTTTTCAAAAATGCGTAAAGTATTACATGATTGAACTGATAATAGCTGTACTTAAATGACTAAGCTCAAAGGTTTAGAGTTTGTACCTTTCTTGGATGTGTCATAGGATCTGGTAGGTAGCAAGACTGGGAATAGGGAAAGAAAAATATTTTCAGGTAGGATCTCCCTATAGTGAAGAAGCAGGCATGTTCAGCTTCTAAGGAATTAAATTCTTCTCAAAGGTTCCCCTCTTGGTTCTAGCTATGTGCACCTTTCCACAAAGTCTGAGTATCACCAAACTAACATATATATATGTGTGTATATGTGTATATATATGTATATACACATATGTGTATATACGTATACGTATATACATATATGTGTATATACGTATATGTATATATATATGCAAATAACCATCACAAACTTTTTTTTTTTTTTTTAGCAATAGGATACCAAGTGACTAGTTCATTGAAAATTAAGGTTAGTTTAAGGTATCAGTCACATGGAGAAAAACTTGTAGTGAGCTGTTTACAGTTCCTTTATTTTCACTCCATATGCAATTTATTAAATGACTTTAATCCTCCAGGCTCTTCCTTGTTTCTATGAAGATGTATTACTGGAATTTCTGTGTAAATACATTGATTATTTCATAGCCCTATTTGTTCATTACAAGCAGACTATTGTTACAGATTTATTGTACTTGAAAATAAATTACATAAAATGGACACCAGGTTTCAAAAACCTAACCCTTAAAGGATGTGCTTGCCCTCTTTAAATTAGTCTCCCACCTACTGGGAGTTTAAGATTCAGATCCTGGGTTTAATATCAACATCTGCCCCCTGCCGAGTTCATGGTACAATTAGCTAATTAAAAAATAAAATAACATTTTCACCTTGGAGTCAGAAGAAGAGCAATAAACCACAGGCCCAGGATTTAGTTAATTTGCACAT
The DNA here is from genome assembly GCF_028858775.2 of Pan troglodytes. Taxonomy (NCBI): domain Eukaryota; kingdom Metazoa; phylum Chordata; class Mammalia; order Primates; family Hominidae; genus Pan; species Pan troglodytes. The sequence continues at coordinate 47,778,440 of NC_072402.2, read as the reverse complement.
TGACTGTAACTGTGTATTTAATGCTGAGATTAATTTTTTTCCCGATGAGTAGGAGCTTGGCACTGTGCTTTAGAACTCTTAAATCAGTTGTAATCATTCCATAGGGAAGGTTAGTAAGGGCGGTTCTTCACATAGATTAATAAGGATAATTATTTATTTACGTTTGATAACTTCTTTTAGGGGGAAAAAAGGTTTAAAATCACCTTCTGATAAACCATTATGTTGAAAGGAGCACTTTCACATCAAACTAAATAAATAATCCATGATGCTTTTTTTCAAACACTGTATTTCTCATGTGAAAACTCTTGATTCTATGGAAATGGGAAGACATGCTCAGGTTTTTGCTTGGTTTTGTTTTGCTCAGTGGTCAGTGGGTCAACGGATAGATTCTCTGTTCTTAAAGCTTTGGTACATTTTCTAGGTCAGCCGAGTTTCAAGACTATTTCCTTGCATTTTTTTCCCAGAGAAGGTAGAGAAAGAATGCATGTTGGCAGGGCGGTTACTAGGAAAAACATAATCCTGACTGGCAATCTGCTACTTATAACATTTCCTTTTTGAAAGGTAAGCATTATACTGTGAACGCCGAAGCAGTGATTATGGGCAACTCAAGTGGGTGTGATTGATACACGTCTTAAAAGTATAGAGCTGTTATTCCTAGATGAAGAAGAAAAAGAATACTTAAGTATTGTAATATAGAAATTGCATTTTTATCTAAGGAGGTCTTTCCACCCTCCTCTGTTAAGAGAGCTGAGCAAACGCTAGCCCTCATCTGAGGGTCATTTCGCTGCTGGTGTTGACTCTCACTTGCATGGGGCCTTTAAAGCCAGGGATTTTGTGAGACCATCTCTCGGTTGCTTTCATCTCCCTTTCCCTGGAGTTAATGCTCACAGTGGGTAGTACTTGCTTCTTAAGTTTGTTCACTGTTGTCCAGCTCTGAGAGGTGGAGAAGTAAAACTCTATACCATTAATGAGGCCCCATTCCAAACTTCCCTTTTAAAATATAGTACCTTGGGTGGTGTGTTTGTGTGTTAGGCATGGAATGAATAATAGGAAGGTGTTATGCCTTTCCGTGTGACCCATATGTCCAATATGTATATGAGGGCATTAACAGGATCGGTCTTAGGAGAGACCACTCTTTTACATAGGTTTAAATTACAGACTTAATGCTAAATCTCTGTTTCAGCCAATAAAATACAATGTGCATTTAGGGGCAGAGTTTTTGGTGGCTGTCAGACACTACGAATTCTGCCAGGATGATGGACACAGGAGCTTCTGAGGCAGGCGACTTGTCATGGTTTGGAGGAAGATTGTGATTTCCACATCATTTTGTTCATATCTAAATGGGTGGGATGTCTAACCCTAAGAAGACTCCGCAGTGCTTTCTGTTATTTCAGGAAGATGGACTTCATATTCAGAGAAATCATGTTCCAGTTTCCCTTAGTATTTTTGAAATACAGACAATTATCAAATAATAGGAAAATGCAGATTTGATGGGAAATATCTTAATACTGGGTTGTGTTTGTGACTTTATTACACACTTGCACATACAAGTTTGTTTATAATAAAATAACTTGCACATCACATGTGCTTTTGTGGGGGAGAACGTGTCTTGTGTTTTTGTTATTGATGTTTAGCTAAAACAAAATACAGTGCCGTTAAACACTGTCCCTCTCCCTTTTCTGACCATTTCTCCATCATCCCACACCCCACCTTCTCCCTTCCCACCTCTCGTTCACTCCCCATCTTCCATTCACTGTCAGGAAGGGCAGCCTCCGAAGAGCCATTTCAACTCAGCCCGACATCGCCAGAGACTAGTGGACCCAGCTGCTTCAAAAGTGAGTGTGTCCTGTTGCCCTGGGCAACGGGTGTGCATGGCGGCGTGGTCCCGCTGCGGTAAACAGGGTGTGGGGTTTTATTTATGCTGGTATATTCCAGGGCTTTAGAATATGGATATTGAGAGGAGTCAAAGTCTTCTCTATTAAATCAAGACCATACACATCAGTGGTGTTCTGGTAAGTGTTTAACAACCAGTCCTGAAAAATGAAACAAATCCCTGATGGTAGCATTTGCTGGTTTCCCTGGTGTAGATACTCCCACCCTGGCCAGTTTCCGGTACCAGTGTGACATCCCCGAACTCAGAGCTGGGAAGAGAGGCCCAGTGGAACACTATTATATAGTTGTATTATGTAGTTTTTCCACCGTATAAATACAATTGATGTAAACCCTCTTAAAATGTGGCAAACTACATATGAAGTGTATCAGTTTTAAGTATGTATTACCCTTGTTTTCAATATAATATATTTACTTTAAATTTAGATATTTTTAATTCACAGTAATGGCTATTTTTAACAACTGGCTTGGAAAACTGAAAATTTACCAAGCTGGGATGGGTTGGCTTCAGGGCAGCATTTATACATGTTATGTACATGTTGAGAATAGTCTTAAGCCAATTGGTCATGCCCAACTCTTTTTAATAGATAGCAGTAGCCACAGAAAAGTGGTTGAAGTTTTGTGTGAGGATTTGCTCATCCCACGCAGCTCAACTAAGTCTCAGGCCAGTTCTGTGTAACAGACTTTAATTGAACAGTTATTAGCAGACAGGCACGAAGCATTCATGAAGCCTGTCCTGTAAACTCAATGAAGTTCCAGCTTTCTGGCGTTTTTACGTGCTCCAGTCAAATTTTTCCGGACGACAGTTCCACTCCAGGTCGACGTGTCAACTTTTGAGAGGCAGGATTCTCTCACCTTTTGAGTGGACACCAGGGAATGGGAATCCTCTGACCCAGTTGCTGGACATAAGGCCATTTAGCAACTGATAATCAGATGTCCTGAGGGTAAAAGTTGTAGACATCCCTAGATTCTCATGCTCTGTTCTTATAAGGGTGGAAAATTTTGCCAATTCACTTATCTTAAATACCACTAGTTTCACTGACGAAAGCCTGTTTTTAAACATCTGCCATGTGAGCAGCAAGCCACTGATACTGATTTCACCAATGAAAATCCATTTGAGTATGCCAATTAGCAAAATCTCTGGTGTTGACTAAGACACAGATACCTCTGATATAATGCTAGTTTACCACCCTTGGGAAGTAAATTCTGATTAGAACCACTGACTGTGTATAGGATATAAATTTGTTTGTTTGTTTGTTTGTTTGTTTTGAGTCAAAGTCTCACTCTGTCACCCAGGCTGGAGTGCAGTGGCGTGATCTCGGCTCACTGCAACCTCCACCTCCTGGGTTCAAGTGATTCTCCTGTCTCAGCCTCCCAAGTAGCTGGGACTACAGGTGCCTGCCACCATGCCTGGCTAATTTTTGTATTTTTAGTAGAGATGGGGTTTCACCATGTTGGCCAGGCTGGTCTCAAACTCCTGACCTCAGGGGATCCACCTGCCTCGGCCTCCCAAAGTACTGGGATTACAGGCGTGAGCCACCACACCTGGCCAGGATATAATTTTAATCCATAAATATATTACATTTTCTATGCTGAAGTGTTTGAAACTAGACTACAGATGTCATAGCTCTTTGCCACATTTATTAAGTGTCTAGGGCATCCCTTCCCGCCGAGCCGCAGGCAACTCACTTTAGCTCAGTAGCATCGAGATGAAGTCCCGGGAGTTCTATTGGTACATGAAGGAAAAAATAGACTAGCTTCGAATAAGTCATATGGTTTCATCATGTAACATGTGAATTTTGCTAATGTAGAGCACAACTCAGAGTACGGCGGGGCCTTCTTGGACCCTGCCTAGGAGTTTTCACTAATGAGGCACTAAAATACTGGGTGCATTAAGTACATCCACTGTTATACACAGCGTGCACCTCATGATCAGTGGTGTTTTAAGGACTCAGCTCAGCATGTGCTTTTGTTCCCCCTCTTTCTTTTGTCCTGTATTCATTTCATTCTGTCTTGGCATTTGCAGAAATACTGTGCCTCACCATGCAGTGTGTTCTATAGTACACTATAAATTAGCTAACTTTCTTCTACTGGTGGTGAGAGTCTTTTTGCTGTTCCATTTTGTTTTGAGCAAGAATCATGGCTTCTTTTTCTAGACAGACTTTAAGAGGAACTCATTAAACTGCCACAGAGAAGATGTCTGTTGCCTTAATGTGCCGTGTGAATTGGTTCAGCTACATTACCAAATAGGTTTAAAAGGTCACATTCTTTCCTCCTCAAAACACTGCGGTAGTAGAAATTTGAGGAGGGCCTAAAAATGTTTTCTAACCTTAGGAAGCCATAGGAGAAGCCACGGTTTGCTGTGTGGATACATTACTTGGACAGTAAATGGCAAATGGAAATGTGCATGTATGTAGCTAGTGACCTTTCTTTATAAGCACACTTTGCTTAGATTCTGCACTATGTCATTTTCAACTCAATAACCTGAGTCGTAGTGAAGAATTCTTACAAATTACAGGTTCCTATATTCTGGGGGTCAGTAACAAATTACGGTAAACCAGCTGCCAAATCTTTTGAGAACACTGATTTTATTGTGAGTCTACGTTGAAGAAGTGTGTTCCGATAGAAATGTTTAGCTTTACAATGGCAATATGATATGGTGCAAATAATAGACTGGACTGGATTGTATGTTAGGCTTTGTCATTAACCAGCTCTGCGGACTTGGGTGATCATTTAACACTGAGCCCCATTGCTCTAGATTTTCTCATCTATGAGGAGAGTATAAGAAATGTTCTGTTAATCAAATTATGGAATTGTTGCATTTTTCCACTAAGGCTCCTTAGAACTAGATATATCACCATGTAGTCTGAGATTTTCGACTGCTATTTCTCAATCCTAAAAATCTCTCTACACATGTCATTCCTTATTCCTTGCAAAGTATTATTATTAGGCAGTCTTCTCTCAGTATCTTCAGAGGAAGTTAATTTTTAAAAGAGAAATTACTTTAAAGCTATAGGGAAAATATGGGCCAGAAATAAGGGGCTCATTTTCAGCTCAAGGAGTTGGCTTTTTTTTAGCCTGATTTTTTTCTTTGTCTTAGAAAGCCTTTTGTACTTTGAGTATAGAAAAACAAGCTTTTAAATCTGTTTTATTTGAATAAGAGTAAAGGGTTAGGGGGAAAACAAAGATAAGTATTGTGCCTGTGATTGGCTAAGCTTGTCTGCTGGGAATTTCTAAAGTGCCTTTCACTTTGAGAATATGCTCACCTGTACTGTCCCTCAGTATGAGCTCTGTAATACAGCAAATGAACAAAGAATGAAGCAAAATGGGCAATAGGAATAGTAGTTCAAAGACCATGGAGCAGTTATTTGTAGAGCTGGTAAAGGCCTCTGTTAAATAAAAATCTATTTGATATGGGAGCATCAGGGACATGATCTGGTGGACAGAAGGGAACACGAGAGTGTACAGAGGATTAGTTTTCAAATCTGGCATTTCAGCACAAAAGAATAATGATGATTTATTCTAGATGAGCTGTCATTTTACATTGGAAGCTTTGCTGATCCAGAATAAACAGGTTCATAAAGATGGTATGAGATTTTGAGTATGTGAGAGCAAATAGTGGTAGGCATAGCATCTGATCAATTTCAAAACCCGAAAGTGTTGTAACAGTCTACCCTTCTTTAAAAAACAAACCAAACTACCCAAATTCACAGATAATCCAACTTTATATAAACCTGCATATAATTCTAAAATACATTGTTTCGGTCTGCTGTAGGGCTTGAAAATCTTTTATCCTAATTCTCAGCAATTTCTTTACCTTTCTCTAATGATAACAAGGTTTCTAAAACCTGGGCTTTCCTGCTGGGAAAATCAGCCCAGAGCTATCTCAGAGCAGATGGTCTTCTTTTCTCACTACTATAAACCTTTTAGGATTGATCCTTTTTTTCATTTTTACCTATCTGAAGAATAAGTGTCTTTGACACCTTAGAAACCCACTGTTCACAGGGGACAAGAAGCTGCCTTGGCCAGAGTTCATAGTTGCATAGATGATATAATATAAAGGTAATGGAAAATCAAGGAATTGTGTTTCTGTCTGTAGCATCAAAAAAATAGGTTGATTTTTAAGCACTAAGGGGATAGGCTTTAAAATGTCTACATTTTTGAGCCTTATTATGCACTGAGTTTCTGGATGGTAATTAACACCTTCCTAGTCTTAGGAATTTCAAGTGTTAAAGAATAATTTCTTCTTTTTCAGAGGGTGCAATACTAGTTACTATATTTAAGGACATAGAAAGATGAGGAAGGGATTGGAAGACTGGTTGCCATAATTATTCTGGGAGTATTTTAGTCACATAAAATGTTGTACTATGTAAACTTTATAAAAGCCTTCAGGGATGATAAATTTCTAATAGAAAATTCTGAGGCGGCTTATAGTTTTTTTGTGTTTTTACATCAGTCATCCATAAATTATCTTTGGTCCTAACTAAAATGAGCATGGATCTCATTTCTGAAACTTATTAACTATGACTTTGAGTCAATTACTTAATCACCCTGAGAAAACCACAGCTTCCTCATCTGAAAAATAGGGAAAAAAATCATCTCAATCTCATCAGGTTATTTTGAAGATTAAATGAGATAATGCATAAAAAATTTTTACCACATGGTCAGGCACTTAATGAGTACCAAATTATAACAATCTTTTAAGTTATGATTACTGTTACCATAGTTATTTGGTAATCATTATTTTTTCCCCTCATTTGTAAATAAGCGGTTAGTACCACATGATTGTTGAGGTAAAATATCTGCATTATTAAAAGTCTATACAGTTCTATGTATTTTTTTTATTAAAAAATAATTTTAGAGACAGAGTCTCACTTTGTCACTCAGGCTGGAGTGCGGTAGCACAGTCTTAGCTCAGTGTGGTCTCTTAAGTCTTGGGTTCAGGTGATCCTCATGCCTCAGACTCCCAGGTAGCTAGGACTACAGGTGCATACTGTCACACCCAGCTCACGTTTTTATTTTTATTTTGGTAAAGGCAGGGTCTTGCTATGTTGCCCAGAAATGCTCTCAAACTCTGGGGTCAAGCAATCCTCCTGCCTTGGCCACCCAAAGTGCTGGGATTACAGGTGTGAGCCACTGTGCCTGGCCCCAGTTCTACTATACTTTTAAAAAAAATGCTTATCGTACACTCAGCAGTGTGTTAGCCATGGAGGAATATAAATTGCAGTGTTTAATTCTTACCCCCAGAGTGTCGTTTAACTGGCAAAAATAAGTAAATGAAGCAGAGACAATAATGAATTGCCTGGTAAACACTATCAATGCAATGTTGATTTTTGAGTGGAGGGAGATCTGAGTGGCAGCCAGAGAAGGTGTCCTTGAAGTGGTGGTTTTCCATGTGGGCCTAGAAGGTGAGGTGGGACTTTTTAAACAATATGAGCTTAGGCCTGTCCATTATGTGAATGCATGCAGTAGTCATCGGTCGGGCCAGGAGATAGGGGATGTGACACAGGCCAAGATGAGGTGGAAGGTATGCTCTTGTCATGGCCCTCTGTGGTGGGAGACACTGCAGCTCCGAGGTCATGTGCCCTATTTTCAAATTGTGTGTACCAGCTATGAAGCCAAGGGAAAATCTTGTATCAGTACAATGGGGGAAGTCACACCATGTCCCTCATTAGGAGTGTTATAATTAGACGATCTGTTGAAGCCACTCCGTAGAGTGATCAGGCTGTTTTGGTGTAAGTACAGCCAGTACTTAGTTAAATGAGACATAGTCTGCGCTATGACCCAGCGGCCTCAATCCTAAAGAGGGCATGTTTGTATGAGGCGTGTACCCAGGTGCCTTTTGGAGCATTGTCATGACAGAAAGTCAGAGGTTTTGTGGGCATTGACAGTTGTGGGTGGTTGGGTAAATGGGGGAGTGTCATAGAGTACCATTTAGCCATTGGAAGCAAGAGCCCGAAGGAACACACAGCAATGCGGATAGAGCTTAAAAGATATCACTGTGTGGAACCAAGCTTAAAAAATCAATTCTGCAGTATCATACTTTTAATGTCAATCAATTAAAAGTACACACCACATAATGTACATTTTATAGGAGCATGTGCAAATAGCCGAATATCCATCAGATATAGAGAAAGATTGCTTGCAGGCAGGAGGGGAGGGCCTAGGACTGGAAAGTAGCCATGCAGGTAAGTAAATGGATGGGTGATTGAGGAGGAGGAGTCAGCCTACTCTCTCCTCTACACTTGGATCTCCACAAGAATAAATTGGTAAGCAAAGAAATATGATATAAGGGAGGCTTAAATGCTTGAGTGAGAAGTGGATGCAGCCACCTGTAAGGTAAGTACTGCTATGGGGAGCAATGGGATAGCTAATACTGACACAGTATTCCCATGGGCCCAGCCTGCTTCTAGCTGCTTTACACACATGTGAACCACTTTCATCTGTACAGCAACCTGAGGATTTTGGGTACTGTTAGCACCATGTTGCAGATGAGGAAACTGAAGCAGGGTGAAGTTCAGTAACTTGCACAGGGTCGCACAGCTGGTAAAAGTGAAGCCAGGATTCAAGCCCGATTACTCTGGCTTTAAGCCCCTGTTCTTAACCACTAAGCCTTGCTGACTCCTGATGGACGTAACTAAAGTGGAGACGAGAGGTAGAAATGCCTTCCACAGATGGTACCACCGGCACGGGCCTGGCATTCGCAACTGCTTCCTCTTTGTGGAGGCTGACCATTTTCTTTCAGTGTGTGCACATGTATATAAAACTTCTTATTGAAATATAATACGGACTCGTTAGTGTACAGCTTGATGAATTTCCACAAACCGAACAAGATCAAGCAACACAGAACAAGATGGACAGCCCTGAAAAACTAAGGAAAACAAAAACCTCTGTCATTTGTACTAGGTACTAAATTATGATGCTGGAAAACAACATCATGAAAAACATAAGCCTTTAAAAGCAAAACCAATAGAAATGTAAAACTTTCTGAAATTGCTAGAGGTATCAGGCGTTCCTAAGGCATAGAAAAAGCCCTCTACCTTTTCATTGATTTTTTTACTACAGTCAGTTGCTTCTGTTATGACTGGCCGGGAGGCATGGATGACTCATGAAGGAAAGCGGAAAAATCTCTCAATGAATTTAAAGGCAGCCTCCTGTTATCAAAGGATAAAGCAGTTTGAGCTGCAAGCATTAGTTAGACATAAATAAATAGATAAATACCTATCATGATTGGATCATAAGGAAGACCTTGCAGTGGCCAGATAAATGAATTTTCTTCTCTCCTGGTCATTGTTTAACTCTGTGGGACAACTGTCTTAGATGTTCAATGTCAATTCCTGTGGGCCACGTTTGCCAGTTTGCAGGACAAAGCTATGACAACGTGTATCACACTAAAAGGATAATGTTTTCCCATATTTCAAATGGTCAATTCTATGTCCAGAAAAAGTATCATGTTGTGTTTGGGGGCTACTCTTAACACATCTTCTACCTACCTGGCAAATTTGTACACAACAATTCAGAACCTTTGGGCAGTGAGGTTAAATAACTCACACAAGATCCCAGAGCTAGTAAAAGGTGAAGCCAGGATTCAGACCAGTTAATCTCTGTACTTTGCCATCATAGCCTAGTCCTTGCCACCAACATCTAGGAAGGGCTTGGCCTCTTTCCTGGGGCATGGACTGTGCTGGGCAATGCAAGATTTCTCAGGGTTCAAGAGGAAGGCAACCACTATAACTTCTTTTTTTCTCTTTTAGCCTCAAGTAATCGTGATGTTCTTTTTACCTAAATGTCGGAGAACTCTTTTGGCCTAGATACCACTCTTCTGGCCCCTGGCTCCTATGGACCTAGGTAAAGCTGCAAAGCTGATGGAAGAGTGTTCATTCTCCTTATGGTTCCTAGCCCAGTTTACAAGAATTTTTTGTCTCCGTTGGCTTTAAGAAGAACTGCAGACCCCTAACAATTCTATTGAAAAATGGGCAAAGGAAACAAATGAACAGTTCACAGAAAAGCAAATATGAATAAATGGCTCATATGCATAGGAAATGATTCTCAACTACCCTTATAAGAAAAGTACAATGGGCTGGGCGCGGTGGCTCACGCCTGTAATCCCAGCACTTTGGGAGGCCAAGGCTGGTGGATCACGAGGTCAGGAGATGGCGACCATCCTGGCCAACATGGTGAAACCCTGTCTCTACTAAAAATACAAAAAATTAGCTGGGCGTGGTGGCGGGTGCCTGTAGTTCCAGCTACTCCGGAGGCTGAGGCAGGAGAATGGCGTGGACCCGGGAGGCGGAGCTTGCAGTGAGCCGAGATTGCGCTACTGCACTCCAGCCTGGGTGACAGAGCAAGACTCCGCCTCAAAAAAAAGTACAAATTAAAAATCGTACTGATATATATATATTTTATGTGTTTAAAATACACACACACACACACACACACACACATATATACAAATTACCTATTGGGTTGGCAAAAATCTAAACCTGGGAGTATTTCTGGTTTCTAAAACTGGAAATCTAAAACTAAAAGTATTTTGCAGCTATGCTTTCTGGGAAAATAGCTTGCTTTCTTTGTTTTGTTTTGTTTTTTGAGACAAAGTCTCACTCTCTCACCAAGCCTAGAGTGCAATGGTGCCATCACTCACGGCTCACTGTAGCCTCGACCTCCCCAGGCTCAGGTGATCCTCCCACGTCAGCCTTCTGAGTAGCTAGGACAACAGGCACACATCACCACGCCCAGATAATTTTTGTATTTTTTGTAGAGATGGGATTTCGCGATGATGCCCAGGCTGGTCTCAAACTCCTGGGTTGAATCAATCCACCAGCCTTGGCCTCCCAAAGTTCTGGGATTACAGGCATGAGACACTGGTCTGGGAAATAGCTTTCTTACTTATAATTCTGGTGGGAGTGTAGGTTAGAATAACTTCTGCAGATGGCAAATTGTCAATGTTAATCAAAATACATGTACCTTTTGACCCACCAGTTCTTCTTTGGGGAGTAAAGCCATCAGATAGACCAGTGTACATGCTGAATGAGTCCTGGAAAAGATTATTTATCATAGCATCCTTTTTAATAGCAAAAGATTGGAAACAACCCAAACATCTTTTAGTAGTTAAGTGGATAAACAAATTATGTTTCATTCGTGCTATGGAATACCATACAGCTATGTAAAAGACTGAGGGCTTTGCACTGATATAAAAGGATCTCCTGATCAGAGGGAAAAGTCAAAGGGCCAAATAGTAGGCTTAATATGTTTCATTTGCTGTAAAAGTAGGAGGGGAATAAGAGTATGTACTCATTGGCTTATGTAGTCAGATATTACATATTTGCTCATATTTTGCTCATAAATTCTGGACAAGTTCATTCAAAACTTAGAACAGTGGTTCTCTCTGGGAGAGAAATATGGGAACTGGGTGAATTGGGGACTAGGATGGAAAGGAGTTTTTTAAAAACTAAGTGCTTCTCTATACTTTATAGACTGTGGTAATATATTAACCATTCCAAAAAAAGTGGGTTTTTTTAAACATAAAGAAATCCAGAGCTCTTGACCCAGAGTTTCTTCCTTTCATTCTGAGCCAGCTGCTAAACCTCTGTGCTCACTTCTAACTTCTACTGGATTCCTCCTGAATTGCCTAGCTTCCCCTTAACAATGGACGTTTGAGGACATTCACCATCCTCTAAAGTTTATTGCAACAAAAGGACGAGAAGGAGAAGTAGAAGACTACAGAGCTTATCTCATTTGTTTTCAGCCTAACATCTCTCTACTCAGACCCATACAAGTAATTCTAAGGAGAGTGGATTCCACTTATTTTCCATGATGCTTTGTATAAGGTATGATAGAAACACAGTATTAAAGCACTCAAAAATACCAAAGGTAGAAAATATCTTTGAAACTCGGTTCCACTAATGTAATATATACTGACATTCACTTTGTGGCCAGGCACTGTGCTAAGTGCTGGAGATTGAGTACTTAGACTGGAAGGTGAGTATAGCCAGCTGCCTTTTGAAGAATCACTCCCTCCCATAGATCTTGAACACTGTTTTATTTCTGTTGTAAGAGTAACACATATCCAGAAAAGTGCAAATATTAATGAACTTTCACAGATTGACTCTACTCATGTAATCAGCACCAAGACTGAAAACAAAACAGCATCACCAGCACCCAGAAGATTCCATTGTGCTATCTTTGTAGCAAATTTTATAATTCTATTTTGAATTTTCTATTGTTTTGAAGTTTTGTTTTTGTTTTCAAAGTCTTATATTTTTCATGATACTGCTTCCCAACATTATAATTTATTATCCAGCAAAATGACAGCTGTTTTGGTTTTTCTGGGTTTTTAAGGAAAGGATGGGAATGAGTTTCAGAACATGCATAAAATAAAGAATACGTGTAAAGATCATACTCATTATGGCTATTAAGATTTCAGCTGCTGGAATTTCTATGTTAAGTCCACTTGAATATTGTGACCAAAAACATCTGGGAGGAAAATTATATTCAGTCCATTTCTCTTTCCTAACACAAGAATGCAGTTATTTTTCTCCTATTTTGCAGCTGGCAAAAGTTGAGTATGCATAGGTGAATTGTGACAGCCCCACCTCTCCTATCCTTATGGGAATTTTTATTTTTAAAGACTTTAAAAAATTGGTGAATTATAATTTGTTGACTTTTCCCAGTCATCAGAGTTGTGCTTGCCAAAGACTTGTGTAACAGGAAATTTGCCAAGATAGGATTAGAGATTTGTTTGGAGAAAGGGTGTAGGAAATATTTTAAATTTAAAGGTGAAAAGATCACAGACAAGGTTAAGTACAAGTTACTCAATTTGGCTTCTATTTATGAAGAACTACTGAAATTATCCCTTCACCTTTAGGGACTTCTGTGTTTCATTTGCCCCCAAGTCTCCTTACCCGTCAGGCAAAAAGAAAAACAAGTCAAAACATAACCAGCAACTCTTTAAACAAAATTAAGCATTTAACCAGGCAAGTTTTATCAAGTTTTGTCCTGCTTCTGTGGATTCTGGAAGGAGTCTGTTTCCCAGTAGTACTTGAGAAGAGAAGCCTGGCACAGGTTTTGCTGGCCAGTGCTCAGAGGCTGGTGATAACTTTTAGTAACTGGTTTCAGTATCTTGATGACTCTGTTGCCTGTTTTAACATTTTTCAGGTTAATGTGTTTTGAGATTTTTAAATTTTATTTTATAGATACTCCCTTTCCATTACCTCACATACCTTTATCTATTTCCTGCCTGAAAAAGAGATTTGACTCTGATGCGCCCAAGTGTGGTTTTCCTTGAATTTATCCTGCCTAGGATTTGCTGAGCCTCTAGGGTATGTGGATTAATGATTTTCATCAAATTTGGGGATGTCCTTGGACATTATCTACTTAAATACATCTTTTAAACCACTTTCTCTTCTCTCCTGGGACCCCATTTATATCTATATTAGGAAGTTTAATATAGTCCCACAGATCTTAGGCATTCTTTATATTTTTGTTTTGTTTTTGCTTTTTTTTCTTGGCAATTCATTTGGGATAATTTCTATTATTTTGACTTAACTGTGCTGATCATTTATTTTGCTTTACTCTGCCAGTTAGTAAGCCCATTTCATTGTTAGTAAGCCCATTTCATTCTAATATATTCTTCAGGCTAGATTTTTCTTTTTTGTTTTTATAATACAATCTCTCTGCTAAAAATTCCCACATCTTCTTTATGTTGCCATACATTTGCCACTGTATCCTTTAGCATACTTTTTAGTCTGTCTGATAACACCAGCATCTTGACTACCTCTGTATCTGTGTGTCTTCTCTTGGCCATGGGTCATAACAATATCCAAACCTAGCTCAAGCAGGGAGCAGAATGACTCAGCACCCTACTACAGTGTATGACGCAGAAGAGGCATACCTTTTTCTGAAGCTAAGTAGTATTTATCTCAGCATCAGTTTCTACCGAGATTTAAAATGTTTAGCACCTACTTGAAAAATTACTGATACGAGAAGAAGCAAAAACTCCTATTTCTGAGATTTCCTTTACCACTTAGGAGGTAGACTATGACCAGGGACCATTGCTCTCACTCCTACAGTCAAAATAACCTGGGTAAGTAATAAAAATCATAGTTTAAAAAATCATAAAATATGCTAAGGACATAAATAAACCTTGAAAATGTAAATTCCAGAAATGGGCAAACTCTTCAAAGGAAAGAAGAGGCCCATGGTTTCTCTCACCCCTGGTGGATTGGCAGGAGGAGGAGGAATCTGCTATGGATGGGGTAAGAAGGAATCAGCCAAACTGAAAACCTACTTTTCACTTCTAGCTTTTCTTTCTATCTTCACTCATATTGTGAGCAGTGGTCTCTTGTGATTATTTACGTCCTATGTGGAAGTCTCAGAAATAGGAAATTTGTTCAAGGAGACTAGGAAATTTGCCAATAGGGAAAAGAGAACAAAGATAAGCCTTGGCCATTGATAAATAGGGCACAGTTGTGTTGTTCTGTCACTGTTTTTTTTTTTTTAAGATGGAGTCTCCCTCTGTTGCCCAGGCTGGAGTGCAGTGGCATGATCTCGGCTCACTGCAACCTCCGCCTCCTGGGTTCAAGTGATTCTCCTGCCTCAGCCTCCCGAGTAGCTGGGACTACAGGTGCGCACCACCAGGCCCGGCTAATTTTTGTATTTTTAGTAGAGACAGGATTTCACCATGTTGGTCAGGCTGGCCTCGAACTCCTGACCTCGTGATCCACCCACCTTGGCCTCCCAAAGTGCTGGGATTACAGGCATGAGCCACCGCGCCCGGCTTTTATAAACACATGGACATGGTAACACTCCTTATTTTCTGGGTTTATCTTTCATGTGAACTGCAGGCCTACCTATGGTATGGTAGTCATGTATTTTTATTCCTTGTGTTTATTTCTTTAGAGATTTGATCACTGTAGTACACAAGGGATTTGTTTCTGTAGCTCTTGCTTTTAGTCTTTTTTTTGGATGCATTGCTGCAATCTTGCAAGTGTACAAAGGGACACTTTATTGAATTACATCGTAAGCCACCTGCCTCTTTCATCGTAGCACAATTCAGGACTGAAATTCTAAGTTACTAAGTACAATAGCTGGTATATGGTGTGGCAATAACTTAGTCTCCGTTTTCCTTGTGGTCATTCTATGATTGCACTAAAATTAGGGCTTATTTAAACCTCCATTTCTCAAAGTGTATTCTTTCAGAAGCACATCCTATATTTTCCCAAAAAGTGTTTCATATTAAATTTGGGTAGCACCAGAGATTATGTTACTTGCTCTTAGAAAATAAAATGCTAATGATTGTAAAAAGTCTTGGGGAAATCTTAAAATAAGTAAATCCTTTAAGCTATGTTTAATTCGGTGTTTCTCAAACTTAGTGGATCCAGAACCTTTTAGCAAAGGAACCTTAAGTTTTTCTTGTCAAATAAAGCCATTCACAAAGTGCACAACACTCTTTGGGGAAATGTTGAGTTAAATGGACTCTGTAGCTCTATATTTTGGGGAGTATGAATAATTCATATTGGACTGTCATTCTGTACACCTGGAAAACATCTTCTCCACTGTTTCCTGAGAAGGACCCGGGAAGCTTGCATTTGGAGGAAGGAAAAGCTCTAACCCAGAAGCCTGTTTGATTACCGCGTTATTGCTTAGGTCTCCTCATTATAAGTGTTAATGTTGTAATGCTCTGCTGCTGTAGGGGTATCCTGGTCTCAGCTGCCTGACTTGTCCAAGGACTGTCCTAGTTTGTTAGTCCAGGAAAATAAGCTAGGTCAGCTATCATATCCCCTCAAATGAAAAAAGACGGCTAGCCGCCTAGACTGCAATTGGAAGGAAAGGTCAATCAATATATTACCTTTCTTTCCATGTGTTCCTTGGCCGCCGGCAGAGTTGTGCCTTCTCACTAGTGGTAATCTCTTCTGCTAAATTTTATTTTAACCTTGCAAATAGGTGAAAGGAAGGGCACAGTTAATAACGTCTTCCCCCATATACCTCTGAGCATATCATTTGGGCTGAATCTTGCCCCTCCTTCCCCTAGCAGTAAGCCCTGCACAGTCCTGCTTCGACGGAGTGTTATGCAAGTAGCTGGTTTTATTTACTGTGGGAATTTCTCCTAGAGCTCTGTCATGCTCTTGCACAGACAGAATGCAAACATTTTTGTGATTTTTGACAGTAGCTGGGATCTATGTGGAATAGGGGGTTTTCAAAACGTTTCTCAGTCAATATGTTTACTCTACTTCACCAGCCATGCAGTGTGATACGGTGCATCACCAATACTTGAAATAGACTGCAACAGGAGGTCAGAATGGAGCATAGATTTTCTCACACAGCATGTTAGATGAAATGATTTTGTGTACTTTGAAGTGGAAAATTCAATCAGAATTTTCCACACTTTTTAGTTAAAGCAACACTTATTCATTGATGAAAGGTAGACTGAGAAAAATACAAAATGCAGAGTCTAGCATATTGTTCCTGGTCATAGCAAGAAATACTTTTTCTCTTGTAATGTAATGAAAGCTATGCAAGATAAAAAGGGTCTGCTTAAAATATACAGCTATGGAATGCTAAGAACATATGCCAATATGTTTAGCATGTGGGTGGATAAAAATGGAATCCAGCTTTGTAAGAAGTTTGTTTTTCATTAAGAAATGGACTTCATGCTTGATAAATGGCAATTACAATTGCCCAGGTAATCCATTTTGGCTTAGTTTTAAAGTAGCAGAGTTCATTTAAAAGCACCTGAGAGTATCAATAATAAATTTAAGAATAGATTCTCTAAGTTTTCATTGAAGTAGGCTTAGATAATATTTAAATTTATTACTAGTTTTCATCTGTCCTTTGGTGCACTGAAGATACATCAGCATAACTACCTATTACGTAGATGAGTAATTTATACTTCCAAATTGCAAAACCTTAGGGTTGCAATGTCAGATTTGTGCATGAATATTTAAGATAGAATAATAATCTAGTATTAGAGTGCTCAGTGTGTGCCAGTTACTTTTCTAGATGCTTTACATGTATTATTTCATTTAGTCCTCACAACAACTCTGACTTCTCAAATCTACAATATCCAGCGATGCAAGAAAGCCACAGAGAGGGTAGGTAGTTTACCCAAGGCCGTATGGAAAGTCGAGGCTGGCACTCACTTTGGCATGCAGACTCCCAAACCAGACTTCTGAGCCACTCTGCCAGGCCATGTACCTGAAGCTCTGCCACCTCAACATTTTCATCCTGATGGTCCTAAGTAGGGGTGAGTAGACCACTTAATTCAATTAGCGTATAGGACTTTTGTTTTTAGATTCTTTCTTTAAAAGAGGCACAATTAATTCTTCAAGAGTTTGTTTTACTTTAGCTACTGTTATTTTTTTCTGATTGATACACAATTCAACTCAGTGTAATTCAGTTTTCTTTTTCAAACTAGCATTTAAAGTGACAGAACCATTTAAAAGTATTAGTGCAAATTCATCAACTTGTCCAAATAGTGTAACTTCAAATGATAGTTAGGCTGCCTAAAACTTTGTGTTGTTCAAAGTTCCTTTGTTCTGACGTTGATTCTCCCCACCCCGTTTGTTAAAACTATTTTATATCATCAGTTTTTGTTGTTGCTGTGTGTGTGTGTTTACACTTTTATTCTGAAGAAAGTGAGTCCAGAATCAACTATCAGTTTGATGTAGCCAAGGCAGTCCAGTGTAATTCTGTGTAAAAACACATACTTTCTGTGTAATTCATTAAGTATGCCAATCCAATATGATCTAGTATGTTTTTTATTTTTCAAAAGAAGAACTTAGTTAGTATAATGGAAACTAAAGTGAAAACCACCTAAATTCATCCATACGTTGCAGATGGCTGCATTCACATGTATTTAGGGTAGGGTCTTCTTGCTTGGAAATGACTTGATTTTTTTGGTTAACAAAAATAAGAGGCCACCTTATGAACATTCTCTTAAGACTTAAAAATAAGTGTCCACTCAGTTGTATAGTCTTTCTGATCCCAAAAAACCACAGGGGATCATTTTGACTTTGAGGGAAGGATTCTGTCTTTGTAGTGAGAACAAAATTTAGTCTTAAGGAAGAAGCAATTAAAACCCCAGAGCCTTTTATTGCTTTTGATGCTTTTTTAAAAAAAAAAAAACAAAAACGAAACAAAACAAAAATCTCACTGCACTGAAATATTTTCTGCTAATTAACTGTCACAAATGTGATGCCATTAAGCTTGGACTCTCTTTGGTTAACTTCAAAGTCACTAACACACACTGTGCAGCCCTCCCAAATATATTTTAAAAAAGGGAAACAACTTGACAGATCTGTAATCAATGTTTTCAAGGCTTTTGTTTCTCATAGAACCTAAACCTGATTTAAGAACATTTGTTCATTTTCTTTGGATAACATTCACCAGCATTTATGATGCCAGAGTTGTGTTGATGTCTGGTGTGTATTTGGATACACTATTCCAAAGCTAATTTGCAAAGTTTATTTAGTACTAGTATTAGCTAGGAATGTACTTAGCTGCAGGTAACAGAAAACCCAACTAATAGTAGCTTAAATAAATAGAGATTTATTTTTCTCATATAAAAATATTTGTTGGTAGAATGTCCAGGGCTGGTGCCATATGGAAACAGCATCATCAAGGGCCCTGGCTACTTTTGTCTTTGCTTGTCTGTTTTTAATATGAGGACCCTGACCTAGGGCAAATCGTGACATAACTTTCCTAGTACTCAATTTCCCCATCTGAAAAAATACTGAACATTCTTCCTATAGTTGCAGGATAGTGGTAAGGCTTACATGAAATCCTGTATGAGAAAATGTCCCTTTCAAGAATAAAGTTGATTTTTAACACTGCAATGGCAGCCACAGCTGTACTAGTTTTCACAGTGGTGATGGGTAGGGGAGGGTGTGAAATAGGAAACAGGGAATCTTACCTTAACCCATGGTCTTCATTCTCGAAGTTCTCAATTCCTGCATACTTCCAGATGATGTTATTTAAAATAGTACATTGGGCTGGGCGCGGTGGCTCACGCCTGTAATCCCAGCACTTTGGGAGGCCGAGGTGGGCAGATCACAAGGTCAGGAGATCGAGACTATCCTGGCTAACATGGTGAAACCCCATCTCTACTAAAAATAATAATAATAATAAAATAGTATATTGGAGAAAATACTTTAAAAAATGGCAGGTACTGTACCCTGTAACAAATAGAATCTTTACTTATTAAGTGATATATATCTTCTATAAGCTAATTGTTTATTCTGTGACCTCTTTACAATAAATTTTGGTACCATTAGAGGCTTAAGTTTACATTATTGATTATTTGAATATGTGTGTCATTAATCTTCCATCGTGCTCATACATTTTATATGTATATTTTAAGTGTTGTTTTTGCATTTAGATGGAGAGGAATGGCCAGAAGAAAGTAGACTTGTGGGTATTAGCTTCATATAGCAGTTCAAGAGGTCCCTTGAGCTGATTTGCCAGTAAATTTCTACACTAAAATAGGCTTTCAGAATAGGGACTGCTAGATAAACCACAAGGTGTCTGTAGTAAATAAAAATGATTAATCTCAGCAGAGTAAATTCAGTATCACTTTTCAAATAGTCTCATCCAATTCTGTTTCCTGGTTCTATAAAAAGCCTTTTTCTTTTTGTATTAAGGTTGTCTGTAATTTTAATAGAACACTTGAATTATTATCTGATTTTAAAAAATTGGTTCATAAAAGAATATTGATTCTTCAAATTAGGGGCAGTTGAAATGTACATTTATTAGCAAACTCGTCCCCTGATGGGTCCTGGAAAGCCCTGTCAAGAAAACTCATCTTAAATCTATGTGAGAGACACAATTCTTAATGATTGGCTGTGGATTGGACAGTGAGGTTGGTGTGGAAATGCAAGTGAACTGAAAAGTGAAAGTAGAAATCTGTTAAGCAGGGTTCTTTCTAGTTGCTGAGTTTTTATTCCACATCATTGATATTCACTTCTTTCCCAGGGCATTTTCCTGGATAATGAGAAGACTCTAAAATCAAATAAAGCTTTTGAACATTGAAGATGTTTGCCACTGTTCTGTTGAAGAATCCTATAGATTTATAGTGATTCTAAAAGGTGTCTCATATCCACTATATTAACTAGCTTTTTAGAAGCTTATGAACATTGTAGCTTTTATTGATTCTAGGGAATTGGACCCAACAATAAGCAATAAAAGTCGATGGTAACTTTCTTCCCATATAGGGTTGTGCAGATCAATACTTTGAATTTACTGTAATTTGCTGGTAATGGATGGAAGAACTGAAAAAATTGTGGAGGCTTGTGGGGCACAGCTGTGCGGTGTTGCCTTTTTATCTAAGCTCACTGTAGGTCACAGGCTTTCCCAAGTAACAAGAAACATAGTTAAGTGGCAGGGCTGATACGCATATTTATCAAGAGCCTTCATAAATCATTCTAGGAAAAAAAGGAAATCACAAAAGTTGTCCACAATGACTTTAATTTTATAGAGATCCTGAAGGACCTCTAAATTTGCACTATCTTAAAGGCAATTAAAATTCTAAATATGTAGCTAGCATTGGTGTTTGATCTCCTTCTGCTAAAGTAATTTTCTTACTGATTAATAGCAGGGTGTGTGATTTCACTGAAGTCTAATTTGCTTCAAATTTTCAAATGTATTCACAGCCCTTTGCCCAGGTTCAGTATTTAGAGGTGGAGAAGATGTGTGGGTCACATACCCTTGCTCTTTTATTGAGTTGGTGCTGTCTCTTTACCGTAGCTCTGTAGTTGTGCCCTAGATTCCTTCTTCTAATTCAAGCAGTGCACTTAAATAGTCATAGCTAACACGAAGGGTGCTCTTAGGTTTGGGAGCTGTGCCACATGCAGGACATGTGTTAGCATTAATCTTCTCAACACCCCGTAAGATAAGCTGTATTATTTTCATTTTGTAATTTTGGAAATTGAATCTTAGGGAAGTTAAAGTTTATGAAGGATGCTTCCTGGCATTGGCTTGGATTAGAATATGGGTATGTCTGAATCCTGATCCTATTTGTTTAATCACTATGAAACATACAATTGACTTAAATAAGGATTGTTTTAAGCTTTGAGTTCAATTGATCTAATATGTGTTTTGTATTTTAGCTTCTTTTTTTTATGAAGGACTGTGCCTTCTCTAATTTGATCAAAACTAGTTTCTTTAATTTTAAAAACGATGCAGAAACTTTTGCTTGAAAGAGAGAGTTCTTTTGTTCTTTGAGAACAAAGTGAGCACACAAAGTACAGTATGACTGTGGGCTGGAAGCTATTAACCTTGATATAATAAATGCACTTCACTTAGTATATAATAAACAATAAACTAGAGCTGTTATTCATGTAACTGTTGGCTACTACTCAGCAAAACCCTGCAGAGAAGCATGTAAACTTTGACTTAGGAGACATATTCCTCCTAGGTCATACTGACTTGGAAGACAATATGTGTACAAATGTCTGATTCTCAAGCTCGATTTTGACATCAAGGGTATAACGTGTTAGGAAGCATCAAAACCCATAATAATTGACTAGAAAGGAAGCTTGTTTTGTTTGTCCATTTACTTGAGGTTAGCTGATTATTTGACTTGTTACGCTTCTTCTGCTTTAAAAGGTCTGTGTTAAAAGTAACATATTCACAGGGCTTTGGTTCACATAAAATCAGAGTCTCTAAAAAGTGTGAAATTTGCTTAGAAAGAGTTGCCAAGATCTGTGTTGTGTCTCTCCTAAGAGTAATTGACAGTGTGTTACCAACTATGAATGCAGCCTGATAGCCTACAGGAGGGGTCTGTGGTGCAAAAGTATCAAGTCATTACTTGGTGATGAAAAATAATTAACATACTCTGGACTTGGGCAGATGTGGATTCAAAGACAAGCTAAGCCTTCTACCAGCTCTATGACCTTGTGTGAGTTACTTAGCCTGTGTGTGCCTCAGTTCTCTCATCTCTAAAATGAGAATAATAGTGAAGTTTAAATAAGATAATGTATGTCACTGTGCAGTAAATGTGAGATGCCATTATTAAGGTAGTGAAGGTAGATGAGCTTAGTAAAGAAAGACAGTTCCCACTATTTGGGTAAAAAATTTAAAGTGGAAAAGGTGGTTGTCATGAATGATGTTTAACTTTTCATCTAAGCAAAATCTGGGATTTTATTTTACAGTTTGTCTCATATTCCTGCTCATCAGGGACTCGCTGGTGTAACTTAAATCGTTTGCCATCTTTTCATCCACTTTCAGATTTGCATTATGCTTAACTTCCGAAAGGCCCTCAGTGCTTTTAGACAGTCTTTTTTCCTCGTCTCTGGATGGTACCCTGTCCTGAGCTCCACCACAACTATTCTAAATCAGCCCAGGAGTTAAGCATTTCCTCTCAACTCCTGTGGATCCTGTACACACATTTCTCTCCTGACTCTGCCCCTCCTCCTCCTCCTCACTGCCTCTTCCTTGTTCCTGGCCCTCAGCCATGCTTCCTGGATAATTAAAGAAGTGTCCTAACTTCTCTCCCATGTTGCCCTCCCAGAGCCATGTGACACCCTAATGCCAGAGTAATCTTTTTTAACATGTTGATTAGGCCATCTTATTCCCCTCTTTAAAATGTTCCATGAGCTCACCATTCCCTATAAGATAAAGGCAGCCACTTCCAAAACCCTTCTATGATGTGGCCCTGTCCCTGCCTCCATACTCCTGTCCTGCTGATTTTTCCTTCCTGATCTCTGTTCCAGCCGTGTTGTTTCCTGAGTGTGTTCTGTTTCACTCCACCCTACCTGACTACGTCTGTTCTCTCTTCTGGAATTCCCCTTTCTCACCTACTCCCAAGGCTGCCTGGCTAATTCCCAGACATTGCAAAAGAAAGACCAGGCTCAAGTATTGTGTCACTTAGGAATTTTTGAATTGCAAAGACTAGAAAACAGAAGTTAAACTGGTTTAAACAATAAAGAGACTCAATTGGCTCATGTACCAGAGAAGTCCAAATACACGCAAGGGTAGATGTATTGTTTCAGAGATTTCACCCAAGACCCAGGTTCTACCAGGCTTTCTTGTCTGCTACCTGTGACGCCTATTCTTGTGGCTGCCATTAGTTTTGTAGGTTTAATGCTACTTCTTTCTCGTTAGCTCTCTCGGACAAGGGTGGAAGTTCTTTCCCAGAAGCCCTGAGCAAATATCATTTTGCGTCTTATGCATCATTATGCATCATTTTGCATTTGCTCAGGTTGAGTCACATGTCATCTTTAAACCAGTTACTTTGACGAAAGCAGTGAGTTTTGTCATTAGTTTAATTGGAGCTTATCCTTGAGATTGAAGGTAGTATCAGTTCCACTGTATTTTGTTAGCATGAGTAACAAGAAACATTGGGGAAGAAACAGTCCTGACCCTCCTCAAAGAAACTGATCACCCTCCTCCCTTTTGTATTACTGCATACTTTGAAAAGACCTCTATTCCAGGCCTTTTCACACTGTATTTTACAGTGAGTAAAGTCCTTTATCCCCAGTGTCTGGCACAGCACCAGCCATATCCACCTTTACTAAAAAGTATGTGATTGAATAAAGGAAACCCATTTTGTTTGCTTTAATCCCCAAATGTGCCCTTGCCTTTGCCCTTGGTAGAAGATTTTTGCCTTCTGTATTACTGAAATTACAGAACTTCAAGTGAATTGCTTCAGTTTTACTTTGCTTATCTTTGAAAAGTGCCTGTTTTCACCTGTTCCTTTCTTCCTCGTCAGGGGAAAGAGTGCCCTCTTTATTATCAGTACCAGCCCTCCCTGCTCGTGTATTTATTCAAACCTCTCCTTTCAGTCGCTCACATCACCACTGTCTCCCACTCTCTGACATTTCCGTGGTGGAGTATAGGGGAAAAAATTGGAACTGGATGATATAGGTTCATTTAATTCCACTATCTCATGGCTTTGCAACTCTGGTCAATTGCTGATCTCCTCTGGGCTTTCCATGGGAAGACTTGTGTGTCCTGTCCAGGCAGCCAGCTGATTTTGTGATGAAGCTTATAGACTCAGTTTATGATAAAATCTTAATAAACCACACTAGACAGTCATATCATGACTCGGAGACTTCGTCTGTATAAAGGGCTTATGAGAACTGATACCACAGTCTTGTTCATTTAGCTTTATGGCAGAAAAAGCCAACTTGGAAAGAAAGGAATAAGGTAGCTAATTTCTTTATTTTTCAAAGAAAGTGAGTGTTGTGGTTTTGATCAAATAAAATTTACATATAAACCCAGCAAGCATTTTGTTTTAGCCTTTTGTGGTTTATTTTGTTTTTGTTTTGTTTTGTTTTGTTTTTGATGTTGTTGTTTTTTTAAGACCGAGTCTTGCTCTTTAGCCCAGGCTGGAGTGCTGTGGTGCCATCTTGGCTCACTGCAACCTCCACCTTCTGGGTTCAAGCGATTCTCCTGCCTCAGCCTCCTGAGTAGCTGGGACCACAGGCACGTGCCACCACGCCCAGCTAATTTTTTTTTTGTGTGTGTGTGTGTGTCTTTTTTTGGTAGAGATGGGTTTCACTGTTTTGGCCAGGCTGGTCTCGAACTCCTGACCTCAAGTGATCCACACGTCTCGGCCTCCCAAAATCCTGAGAGATTATAGGCATGAGCCACTGTGCCTGGCTGGTTTATTTTGCTTAACTTGACTAGCACAAATAAATATATGAAAGTGCATTATCATTATAGATACAAAAAGAAAATTAAATAAAATCTGTAAAAAGAGAAAGATAATTTAGGATTCTCCATCCATCTCACATTTCCCACAAGGATTTTACTGTTATTTTACAGGCTGTGTGGTTTGACTGTTCAGGCATTTCTATAGGGATCTCCCTACTGGTTTTCCAGCTTGACTACTGTCTTCATTTAGGAAAGCATGTATTTATGAGCAACTTACTGGATTTTTCAATTGTTGTTAGAATGTAGACCATTTTTGCCTTCTGATGATTTACAGCCAAGCCCTGTGTAAGATCTGGTTCTATGGTATGAACTTTTTTGTCCTCTGCTTCTGCCTTTACAAGTGACTCTCAGAAATGCAGACCAGAAAAATGGCACCCAAAGCATTTCTTTAGGAGATCCTATCCCTGGATGAGCCTGTACACCCAGCTAATTTTAAGCTTTGTCAAGTAGTGAGAACTCCATTTTGAGTACCTTTCCTTGCCTCACACTGCTTCCCACTTGCAAAGGAAATAACTAAAAACCTGAAACTTTACCTCTGTAATGACAGCCTAGAAAATTAATATTCCCTAAAGAGAAAAACAATCCAAAGGCAAATGGTTTATGCAAACCAATAGTCCTTAGGGGGACTTAAAAGTACCAACCTCTAATAAACAACATACGCAAACCACTTTCTCTCTAGATCTCTAGGGGTGGGGCTCAGGCGTTAGTATTTTTAAAAACTCCCTGGGTGACATTAATGTGTTGCCAGGCTTCAGAATCACTGCTTGAGCTGAATTATCTCATTCCTTTTTATTTTCTCTCCTCTGTTAGCATTTACACATTCAAGTAATACTGCATAATCTTGCACCTGGTGATAACTCTTTTGTTTTATATGTGTGTATGTATGTTGCCCCAGCTAGCTTTTAAATGTGTTTTGTTTTTCCTCATGTATCCCTAAAAGCACCTGATATACTGCCTTACACATCTTGGCTTCTTTGAACTCTTTTCCTAAATTAATTGTTAGTGCAGAGTACTTGCAGTAACTCAGTCATAGGATGAGGCCACCAGTGACTAATGAAAGAAAGATGATGATGGGGAAGTGCATGAACTTGAAATTCATTGGTGTCAGGAAAATGGGGAGGGAATGGTGTGTACTGGACATTGCCACTCTGTTTCTATGTGGGGTTTGGGAGTGGTGGTGCAGAAGGCAAGTTGCTCAACTTCCAAATTCCCTTTGTTTTTAGGAGGAACTCCCAAAGTGTGGATCTTGGTAGACTTGGCCCTACCTCCCACTATACTAGTGAGGGAGCCAATATTCCTTTTTCCTGCCCACTTGGAAGCTGGGGCAGAGACCCAGGTGTGATCATGTAACCCTCACAGGACACCTGTGAGGAGAGATGAAGTGAAGGTATGTGGGGGCAGTTAGAGATTCTTCCTGGAGGCTGAGCTCCCACTCAGTGTTCAGCTGCAGAGGTGTCCTAACTGGGCTGTTCCCTGGGGGTGGTCATACTTTCTGGGTTTGATTTTTTGGTTCTTGCCCACTTTCTGACGTCGTCTGCCCAACCATCCTATTGCCTTCAGGGGTGCGAGTAGCCGTCCATACATTGATTGTTTACTTGTCAGTCTCATTCAATTTCTGTTGCTTTCAAGAACCCCAGCTGCTGGGTATAGCAACAGGTCAGTTAACAGTGTATAGCACAGTCCTCCCTTCTTCTTTATTTTAAATGGCGAAGTCCCTGTGGCTTTGTAACCAGGTGTATCTGTTTTCCTTTTTCTATCAGTTATCTCCTGTAAAGTCCCATGGCTTTACATACCATCTTAGTGTTAATGACTCCAAAATCTACTTCCAGCCTTAACCTTTTTCTTGCACCCAGATTCGTTTGTCTAGTTGCCTGTTTGGAATCTTCTACTTGGAATTCTTACAGACAGACATCTTGAATGTAGCATGTCAAAAGCTGAACTGTTTTTCCATCAAACTCCATTTGCTCAGGCCAAAAACTTATGACTCCTTGCTTTCTCTTTCATGCTCCACATCCAGTTTCTGTGTAAATCTTATGAAAACATACCTCAAATCTGACTACTCCTTACCATCTTCATTGCTGGTCCTAGCTAGAATCTCTCTCACCTACAGTATTTCTATAGCTTCCTAAAAAATTGATATTAAATATTGCCTTAAAGTAAGCTTAGAATATTTAGATATTTATGTGTTCATTTCTTCTGTTCTTCAGCCCCACATCAGTCTTCCCTTCTCCCTGTCTCCCCCTTTTGATACACTTTCTTTCACATTTTGGAATAATTTTAAAATTTACAGAACATTTACAATACAGCTCAGAAAATTACTGTATACCCTTCTTCCAGTCCCTCAAAATGTTGGCATCATATATAACCTTAATACATTTGTCAAAATCATGACTTTAACATTGGTACATTGTTATCATCTAAACTACAAACTTTATTTAGATATCACCAAGTTTTCCACTAATGTCCTTTTTCTGATTGAGAATCCAATTCAAGATTTTTCATTTATTCAGGATTCTTTATTGCCTTTAGCCACCCTTAGTCTTCTCCCATCTGTGACAGTTGGTCAATTTATTCTTGTTTTTCACAGCCTTGACAGCTTTAAGGAGCACGGGTCAGATGTTTTTAGAAGGTCCCTCCATTTGGGTTCACCTGAGGCTTTTTCACGATTAGACTGGGGTTCTGGATTTTAGAGATAATACCACAGTCAGGAAGTGTTCTTCTCATCACATCATATCAGAGGATAGCAGCATGACGTCAGCGTGACTTACCACTGATGATGTTAACCTTGATCACTCAGTTACAGTGGTATCTGTGGGTTTCCCCACTATAATGTTGCTATTGTTCCCTTTTTCTATTCTATTATTTGGAAGTGAGTCACCAGGTCCCAGCCCACTCTCAAAGAGAGGAGATTTAAGCTCTACCATTTGAAGAAGGGAGTATCTACATGTATTATTTGGGCTTCTGTAAATGTCCTCTTTTAAATCATAAATTTACCCTTAGTTAGAAAAGAAGCGTTCAGAGATTCTCTAAACACGTGCGGCATATTGTTTTGTTTGTCTATGAATAGCTGTTAAATACCAAAAATTAGTTTTAAAATTACCACTGTGGCAATTGCTTATACATGTAAAACATTACAGTTTTCTCCCCTGTCTTCATGAATGAGATAGTTGCCTTCTCTTTTTGAAGCTAAGGATGGCTGGGTGAAAGGAGCAGGATCATTTACCCTTCTTTCTTCTCAGACTCTCCATGAGTTTTCTTCCTGGATTGGAGGGATCTTTTGGTATCCTCAGGTGTATTGAGAGATCTCAAAAATAACAGGATTCTCAGACAAGATTAATTTTATTTAATCTTTATCTTTAATGCAAATATTTGCTAGTTAACACTTAAAAGTCTGGGGGGAGGATACAATATCAAGCAAGTAATGATAAACGGCAACTCTAAAAAATGTTAAATGTCATTGAGTCATCAATATCAATGAAAATCTAGAAATTTTTAATCTTAAGAATTTCTTTAATCCAGTGTCAACAATTAGCATATTGTTTAGTTCAGATGGATACTTCTTGCTGTTTTTTGCTTTTTTCCCTTTTTCTTTCCTCCTCCAATTCTTACGTGACAGTAAATTTTTCACACACACTCCACATATGTCAAGCACAAGCTTGGGTTTATGACCCAGACCAATACCACGTCTTAGCTAATTATCTAAGTATGTGTTAGTGACCTTATCATGACATTAAGAAAATAAAATGAGGACGCATACACGAAGTACTGCAGGGACTTTGGCGATAAAATGACTCGATGCCGTTCATTGACGTCTGACAGGTGCAGATTTATCAGCATGTGGCCCTCATCCATTAGGGCAGGAGCTGCTCCCTGCGCAGGCTGCAACCGCTTAGCCCTCCTGGTATTTGCAGACTTTTGCAGCTATTGTTCGCAAGGTCTTGGCCACAGCACATTCATTTCTCTCACTTTATTACCATCACATCTGATTCCAATTTGCTACCAAATTGAGTTTCCAGTCCTGAGCCTGACATTCAAGCCATCAGGTGGATTAGCTCCTACAGCTTGGTTAGCGTGGTAGCTTCAGGTCAGTTGACAGTGGCCTATTAAATGTCCTTTGCTCCTCATCTTGGAATCTTGGCTGCCATCCCATGGAGCAGCAGTGCTGGGTTACCCACTGTAACCTTTCTCCTTGTTTAGAACTCATAATTCTAGACCTACTGGAAAGATTTCTGATTAAAAACAGAGTTGGTTTTTATCCCTTATCTTGCTGTTTCAGCAGCTTTTTCTCAGAGCAAAGCAGCCAGTTTATGCTCAGGTCATTTGGTGGAATATGATTGATGGAACTATTTGGGTCATTCATTTGGTCCCTTTCCTCTTATATCTTCTGAGTGATCTATTTGCATATATAGTTGAAATAACATCTGATTTATTATTTTGTTGTTATTAATGATAACACCTCAGGTACCTTTTATGCGGCTGTCAGATCAGCTTATTGGACAGAGCAGTATTATTCATTTGGTCTCTAGGCCTTTGCTCTGTACTAGTATCAATGCCTTTCTAGGAGAAATGGCCTGAGTCTGGTACAGTGTGGTGTATTTTGTAATGTCAGCTACTCAGGAGGCTGAGGCAAGAGGATGCTTGAACCCAGCTGGGAGTTTGAGATCAGCTTGGGCAATATAGTGAGACCTCATCCTAAAAATAAATAAAAATTAAAAAATAAAAGATACAGTGTGGTGAGCTATTACTTCTAGGAAGTTCTCTCTTTTTCTTTTCTTTAACCTGAATACAACACTGATTTCTCAATGCTTATGGTAACCAAAGATCCATGTATAGAAAATTACTCATTGGTTTTCTATTTATGTTTCGGTTCCCAAGGAAAACTGTCTTGGTCAGAGACTTTTCTCTTGTCATTAGAGGTTTTAGTAAATGAAGGTATATT
The DNA here is from genome assembly GCF_028858775.2 of Pan troglodytes. NCBI lineage: Eukaryota > Metazoa > Chordata > Mammalia > Primates > Hominidae > Pan > Pan troglodytes. The sequence continues at coordinate 47,748,958 of NC_072402.2, read as the reverse complement.
TATGTTTCAGAATCAGGGAGCCAAGTTCAGCAAACACTATAATTTCTTGGAGCTAATCAAGGATTAAAGAAAAAAGCAAAGCAAAACAAAAAGCACTTTACCACTGAACCCTAGAGCCCTTGAAAAGAAAAGGTTTGCTATTGGGTGAAAGAAGACGACACTTCATTCCTAAAATTGCTGATTGTTTTTCTTGCTTTTGAACAGTTATATGATTGCTGTAACTCTGTATGGAAATATATTTGCCAGTTAATAAGTAAGGCCTGCTGTGTTTAAAGCAGCAGCCACAGAGCTCTCCTCCCCTCTGGTCTGATGCTCTCACTGCCACTTTCTGTAAGCTGTGCTGGAGTAAGTTGTGCTGTGGAAAAGTGATAGCTGAGCCTGCTGTCCACGACAAACATTGAAATATTCAATAAAAATAAGAGACAGGAAAGGTGAGTTTGAAGCTGATGGGGAAATACCTTTCAAAGGATAGTGCTCAAGCACCTGAAAGGCAGAAAAATAAATGAGAATTATGGGCATGAATAACCAAATTTAGTCATAGTGCGCTTCATTTTGAGTTTAAATAGCCAAACGACTCATTGCTTCCTGTTCTTTAGTAATTGACAGCAAGTAATTATTCTTGAGCTTTGAAAACTTCATTAGTGGATAAGAGGTATTTCTGAATCTATTTTTGTTTATTTCTTTGGTTGGCTTGTTTTCTTGGGTGGTTTTTTAGTTTTCCACAGCCTCTTGATGATTAGGAAGGTAAGAATCTTAAAATTGAGATAAGTGTGAAGGCACCCTTGTAAAACTATGAAGCACTCTCATAATCGTCGTGGTTGTCTGATTACCTTTTAGAAGTTGATTAAGCTACTTTTAAATATCCCAAGGAATAAATGGATGTTTTGAGAAATAATACCAAAAGGAAATCTTTTCCATTATTATTTTAAAAATAGGAAGTACAATATTTGGTATGCATAATGTTTGCATGAATATATTTCTGTTGAGGGCAAATAGTTTGATTTAATTGTCCTTTACATTGCACCTTTCATTTAATTATAATCCTGCAAAATGTCTCCTACTTCTTATAGTTAAATCCTGTTTGGATAAGTTCTTTGCTTCTTCAGATTTTCCGTATGCTCAATTGTAGGGCCATGTAACTCAACTCAGTATTTTACTGTAGTTGCTTTGGGAAGATTGATGGTTTTTCTGCTCTGGAATTCAGATAAGCTGTGTTTGTACCTTAAACACAGTGTGTAAAGAGAACCATGTAAGAAGGGATCCAGCATAAAATTATGACATTAAAATGTTTTCAGTATAGGAAATGCCAAATCAAGCGTAATGAAGGATGATACATTCTACGTTATCCATTTGGTATCCTAGTAATCTAAGGTTAATGCAGCATTGCTTATATATGGTTTTTTTTCTTTTGCAGAAGGAGCTGAGTCTTCCCAGAAGAGGAAGTTTGTAAGTAGTAGTATTTTGTTTCCTTGTTTTCTTTTTATTAATATATAGTTTATAGTATGATTCTTCTCTGATTCATTAGTGGCAATTATAAAATGAATGATAACCAACTGAAGAAAACAAAAAACTGAATTTATTTATAAAAGTCAAACAGTAGTAATGATTTCATAATTTCCAGGGTTTGTTCCATATGGGCATTGCAAACCTAAATGTATATTTATTCCTCGGAGAATCTTAATTTTTAAAATGCTGTTATATAATTAAGCAAAAACATTATTTGGTTAGGAGACAGAGTACATTGATTTGAATCACGAATTAGTGTTCTTTATGTTCCGAAATCCATAATTTTTCTTTATACTATGGATTTTACATGGAGTAAATTATGTACTTTTGAATCTGAATTGGAGACTTTGAATCAGTTAAACTTTCCATTATTAGATCTAGATCTTATTGAACTGATTCATGTAATGACCTTGTATTAAAATAATGGATTTATGAACTTTGACTTGATTTCTTTATAGTGTGTTTTATTCTTTTATTTTTAAGGCCAATAATATATTTGCATAAATCATAATTTTTTCCATTAGCAAGTTGCAGAATAAAATTGAGGACAGAATTAACTACCCTCAATTAAGGTCGAATTTGTTATCCAATAGTACTGTGTAAGGGCTGGTCTGGAAACATTTACATTTGATGTCTGATTTAAGTTGAAGAAGTTAGTAGATGGAGCACCTCCTTTAAAAAAAATAGTATTTAAGATAAGTTTTTGCAACTCTCCTCTTGGAGGATTAGAAAAATATATGGCAACTGTTGAAATATAGGATTTATTCTAGGCTAAATTTTGGAAAATTTCAGCCTTTGCATCTAAGAACCAAAAATTCATCAGCTGTGAACATTTCATTACTGTCCATTTTGCTTCCTGTCTTTTGTACAAGTTTAGGCTGCCAGGCAGACACTGGATTATTATTTTTGGAGAATGTGCCCAGATAAATTGTCACTAGCTTTCAGCTTCCATCTCCCTGTGCTAGAGTTTAACAGAAAATAGTTTGCTATAGGAAATGGGCTTAGAATTAACTCTTTCCTCTTCTGCGTCATGATTAGGACTCTGTTGCCGAAACTTGGAAAAGTCCAAACTTTTTGATATTTCCCATCATGGTGAGACAAAAGAAAAATAGAAAACTACATGAAATACTTCTATAGAAAAAAATCTTATTTTTTTGTACTTTTATTTAAGGCTTAAACACCCTTTATTTTTTATTTGAAAACTTCAGAACTTCAGTCAAATCTTGCTTTTAGCCTTTTTAATGGATTGCACATGGGTTTTGTTTTTTTGTTTCTTGTTTTATCATATTAGTGTTTCCAATAATATTATAAAGATTATGTTAATTACAGAATTAGATTTCATATTTCTATTTAAGGGTAATTTCCTCTTTTGCACTTGAGTAAGTCTCAATTCTGTTAATGTTAGCTGATAGCCATGATTTGTTGTGAAAATATGTGATAAGGAAAGTATTTAAGTTTCTTTATTTGAGAAAATGAGATCTTTAGTGAAAAAAGAATAATGACATAAGTTTGTTTGGAGCCTATCCTTTGGAAACATAGTAAGAGAAAGTCCGAATTACATCAGAGCCATTTAAACTCCCCTCCCTATTAAAAGTCAATTGAGCATTCAGATGATGAGCATGAAGCACACTGTGTATGTATATGTGAACACACATCTGCTTTTTTAGTGAATTCTGGGAAAATTAATACTTTCAAGTGAGGTAAACCAAAAATAAACATGCTATTTTGTATTTTCTATTAAGCACAAATATTCCCCAGAGAATTAATGATGCCTAATATAGCTGTGCTAGAACCCAGTGTCACTCAGCATTTTTAGAGAATACTGTACAGAATGCCAGTAATTACTCTCCTCATGCAAGGTTCTTTTATGACTTTGAGAAAGGGAAAATACTTTTTAAAATAAATGCTAGAGTGATTTTATACAAATCTAATGAAGAAAGGCACAAATGTATCTTTATTAGTATCAGTTAGCCAACATAATAGTACCTGATAATTAAACCTGTTAACACTCTCTTAGTTTATTTACTGCATACATGCCTCCTGCATAAATGCTTTGAAATCTTTTTATGTCTTCTCTCAGAAAGATTGGGGTTTGCTTCTGCTCTTCTTTTCAGTCTTTTTGTTGTTGTTGTTCCATATTAACAGTAAGCAACTGCGCATAGTGTGATGTATTTCTTGTTGTCTTTGGTTATACAGCAATGTGATCCAACTTGTTAGAGAGTGTGTACCTTGATAAAGGCTGAAAAGCCCTCTATTTTGATATATCTGCTGCTTCAGATTGTATGTCTTGAAAGATAGTAGCTTTAAAATTGCATTTTCAGCATTCTGAAACTTACGGGGTTTTCCAAATTTTTTTGAAAAATTTGAATATTGCTTTAACTAAGCTTAAAGGTAACTTTTATATCCAGAATCATGGTAAAAACATATATTAAATTGAAAGCTTTCAGAAATGAAAGACCACAGGAAATTTTTTTGTTATTAATTGAAAGTATAAAAAAGCAAACTATTCTGTCTAGAAAAAGAAATTCAGATCCCCACTAATTTATTATTTACAATCATTTTAATGAGAACTAACTTGAAGACTCTCTTGTTTTATATACATTTTTAAAAGGTGCAGAAGCAATGATTGTGACTGGGTAATAGACAAGAGAAGTGAGAGAAACTGCTTTCTAGGCAAGATGCTGTTATGAGATTGTCAGGTAACTCCAGATCACTTTTCCAGAGGCATTCCAGCTTCCTAGACAGCTGGATTTTAGCTATTTCTCTTCTTTTTCCATTCAACGAATAGCCATTTGCCAAGGCTTCTTCTGACCGCAGATTCTTCTGTACTTTCCCCCTCATTCTCCTTGGAACTAAAGTTATCACATTGTCCTATCCCCCTCCTTCCAGCTACCTGTCAAAATCGTGATATAGTCAGATAATGAAATATTATACAGCAGGTAAAGTAACCAAACCAGAGTATACTTATCAGCAGGTATAATTGCCAAGAATAGAATGATAAGCAAGTGCTAAAAGCAAATTCCAGGTACAAGATGGCATTTATATTATAAAACTTAAAAAATGCAAAACAATATGTTGTTTCTGAATACAGGCTTTTACAGTAAAGGTATAAAACATGCATGGAAAGCAAGTTTATGATAAAGGTCACTTACTAGTGGAAAGAATGAAAGACATTGGATTTGAGAGGCCTCTGCAAGGAGTTTCATGTACAGCATTAATGTGATAGTGTGTATATGGGTGTTTATATTATAGCCACTATATTTTTGGTATTCTGAAATATTTTATGTAAAATACTCAGTGATTGTTTTGAAGTAGGATTCAAATTGCTTTAACCAAGTATTTATGTAGATTTTTAAGTAATTTGAATAACAATGATGTAAACATTCTCACACCTGTGTGTGTGTGTGTGTGTGTGTGTATATTTGGTTCATTTTGTCTCATAATAAGATTGCTCCAAATAAATATGATTTGACAATAACTGCAATATCTACAGTGGCAGACACCAATTGGTTCTTGCCAGAACATCATAGAAAAAATTATGATGATAAATTGTGATAATCTTGAAATGCTTTAGTATATACTACCTCAAGCCAGGGGATGAAGCAAATGAGATAATAGCATTTATGATGGTATATTATTACACTTAGCTTCAGAACTAGATTTGTTGCTTTAGATTTTTATCCCACTTTATCCATCAAAGAGTTGTGACTCTGAATGCGTGTTCTTTGTGTTCAGCAAGGTGACCAGTATGATAACTACATAGTGCAGACATTTGTGGAGTCTGTACAAATCTGTCTCCCCCTCCTAGATTGGGAGCCTCCAAGCAGTGGACCTGCCGTGTTCTCTTAGGTTCTGTCACTGTGCCTGCTCCCTGAGCACAAGTGGTGATGCCATGGCTGGATGGCTGGTGCCAGATCCTTCATGGTTTCAATTCAGTGTGGAACACATCAACCTTCTGCATGTTGTTTGATTTAGATTTTTCTAATAACGAATTTGTACTGTCCGTATTTATTAAAGTGCCATTATTGTTGTGGTACTTTTTTTCACCCATATTTTGAATGTAAGTCCTGAAATTACATTTCTAAGTGGAAAAATTCACAGGGAAGTGTTTGTTTTCAGGCAAGGAAGGTGTAAAAAGTGGAAAAGCCCAAGATGTGAGTCCAAGATGATTAGGAGCAAAACCAAGGTGTCCCTGGCAGCCACTATTTATTTTTAAAGGACCCCTTTGTGTTTTGTTAATTGCCTAAATAAACAGCTCTCCAGGACAGAGAGGCTTCTTTTTTCATGGAATTCCCTAGAGTGCCTTGATGGTGTTTATACTCTGGAGAGAGGAGCAGGAAATAGGCTCAGGCCAGCTCCTGTTTTTAAGTGGTATTCAGATGTCTCTGTATAGAGAAGAAGGAAACTGTACTATGTATTCTTAGCAAATAGATTCTCCCTGCTACTTAAAATGACCTTTCCTCCACCTTGTTTAATTATAAGCCGTGGTGCATTGTTTCATGGCCTTGTAGGTCCGGGATCTATAAAATTATCTGCAATTATCACTTCATTTTAGTAGAAGCAGTGACTGACACTTGGCAGTTTCTTAGCTTTAAGTTCTCTGGCCACACCTGTTTGATTGCTTGCTTGCTTGATTGATGGATTGGTTTATGATATTTGATTGTGACAGCTGTTTTAAATTTATTTTTATTTAAAAAATTTTTCCAACTCTTTTGAAAAATAATTTCAACTTTTAGGTTCAGGAAGTACATGTGTAGATTTGCTACAGGAGTATATTGCATGACACTAAGGTTTGGGGTAAAAGATCCTGACACCCAGGTAGTGAGTGAATATAGTACCCAAACAGTAGTTTTCCAGCCCTTTCCCCCTTGCCTCCCTGCACTAATAGACCTAGTAGACCCCGGTGTCTTATTGTTCCCATCTTTATGTCCACACACATGCTTTAAGGATGCTTTTAAAGGAATATCCAAGGCCGGGCATAAAGGAATATCCAAGGCCGGGCGCAGTGGCTCACGCCTGTAATCCTAGCACTTTGGGAGGCCGAGGCAAGTGGATCATCTGAGGTCAGGAGTTCAGGACCAGCCTAGCCAACATGGTAAAACCCCATGTCTACTGAAAAATACAAAAATTAACCAGGCTTGGAGGCGCATGCCTGTAATTCCAGCTACTCTGGAGGCTGAGGCAGGAGAATCACTTCCACCCAGAAGGTGGAGGTTGCAGTGAGCCGAGATCGCGCCCACGCCAGCCTGGGCAACAGAGTGAAACTCTGTCTCAAAAAAAAAAAAAAAAAGGAATATCCAGCAGCAGGAACCCAAGGCAGAAACAGCTCCCAGTATGTATAGTAGTCCTGGAAAAGTATGTCTCTGCATGCTGAGGGATTGCTGAGAGCATTCAAATTATCCCAGAGGCAATTTAAAAGGTTTTGCTTATTTTAATTAACTGATCTAGCAACAATACTAGCAGCTGGTAACAGTATTCCTCTTTATAGAGTTTGTCAATGAAAGAGTCAAACTCTGTAAAATATTTGAAGGGATTTATTCTTAGCTCAATATGAACGACCAAGGCCTGAGGTCCTGAGAGGTCCTGAGAACATGTGCCCAAGGTGGTCAGGTTACACTTGGCATCATGCATTTTCAGGAAATATAAGACACCAATTGATACATGTAAATTATGTATTGGTTTGGTCTGGAAAGGTGTGATAGCTGGGTGGGTGGTGCTTACAGATCATAGGTGGATTCAAAGATTTTCTGATATTGGCAATTGGTTGAAAGAGTTATTATCTAAGACCTGGAATTAGTAGAAAGGAGTGTCTGGGTTAAGATAAGTGATTATGGAAACTAGGGTTCTTATTATGTAGAATAGATGGTAAATGTCTCTTGTCAGGCCTTAAAAGGTATCAGACTCTTAATCTCTCCTGAATCAGGAAAAGTCCTGGAAAAGGAAGAGATTCTCTACAGAATGTAGATTTTTCTCCACAAGAGACAGATTTGCAGAGCCATTTAAAAATGTGTCAAAAATATATTTTGGGGTAAAGTACTTGAATTTCTTTCAGGGCCTGCTATCTGTCACGTGATGCTACACTAGAGTCACATTGGAATTTGGTCTCTTATGCTACAAAGAGCCTGTTTTGTCAGTCTTAAGATCTCTGTTTTAACGTCAGCTGGTCGGTTGTGCTGAATTCCAAAGGGAAGGAGGGTATCATGAGGCATGTCCAACCCTCTCTTCTTATCATGGCCTGAACTAGTTTTTCAGGTTTACTTTGGAATGCCATTGGCTGAAAAAGGGGGATTCATTCAGTCAGATGGGGGACTTAGAATTTTATATTTGGTTTACATGTTTTTATGATTTTTCTCCATTCACCCTTTCATTATTCCTCTGAGAGTGGTTGGAGTCTATTAGGGCTGGTCTTGGAATAAGTGGGCTAGTTATCTACTGGCATTTGATAGTTTCAGGTCTGCTAGGGGGTCAATCCCCTCTGACCGCAAAGGGGATTTCCATCTTAAACACATCTACCACATGTCAAACATTCCAGTATTAGAAATTCATTCTGCTGGATCTTGGAGATGTCTTTGGTACCTCACTGAAATGTATGTACCTTTGGTCAGGGCAGGTTGTCACCCAAACTAAATTTAGCACAGCAGAAGACAATTCATTAATGGGATGCTTCTGGTGAAGTGGCAAGAAACAAGGCTAGCAGAAAAGTTGAGCAGGTATTGAGAACCATTTTACCATATGACTACATTAATAAATGTATGAAAAGAATAATGAACTTGTTTTACCACTTTCTAATTTTGCCTTTCTTGGTTAGGTACAGTAAAGGGTGTCCAGAGATGAGATGGAAGATGAGAGTGACCAACAGAGGGAGAAAATATTGTCAAAAAGTAGTTAGGACTACAAAGCAGGGGAACTTGATGGTAGCTTCTGGGTGGAGCTGGGCCTGCTAGACTTCTGAGGTAGAGTTTGTCTTATAGTAGATGTATTTGTTGGAGAGCTTTTTCCTTAGTTCAACTAAAACTGGGCTTTTATCACACGACCAGGAAAGATTAGGCTCGTGGACATATAGAAGGGTTGGGAAAATGGAATTTACTTGGTGAAAAGGAAAAATAACTCTAAGCAAAGCAAGAGAGAGAGAGAGAGAGAGAGTCCTGCTAGGAGGTTTCCCACTTCACAGATAGAATCCCAGGTCACCACACAGGAACAGAAGAGGCCAGGCTTCTCCCCATTGCAAAGGGTGCAAACTTCCCGAGGCTTTACCTCATCCTCCCAGGGTGCAGGTGGGCATTACTCAGAAAGAATCAGTCGGGAAAGGGTGGGCTTCATCCAGGATCAGCAGTTCGGTATTTCAGCCTCCAGGCCGTTTTACGCTTGAAAGTGGGATTTCACCAGGGACCCTTGGCTGTCTCCTGTCTCAATCATATTGAATTGTGTGTATTGGATTAGGGTATTTCTAAAATTGGAATTTCTGATTTTGACACAAGATAGGAAGTGAGCTTCTGTATAATGGAATGGGCATAGGTTGATGCGTGTGTGTGTGTGTGTGTGTGTGTGTGTGTATTTTTTAAAAAGAAGACTTACGTTCAGGCCTGTTATATATCAGAAAATACTGCCTTGACTGCCTGTCTAGAAAAGTAGTTTGGGTAAAATGAGATTATTTCTAGAAGGCAAGGAAAGGGAATCACCTTGGTTTTCAACTTACTTGAATTACATTTGTGAGATTTTCAGCAAAGTAAAGGCAATGTTTCCTGAAAGAGAGGGAAAGAGTTTAATTCAAACAAAATAAAGGATGTGTAAACCATATTTGAATAAATTTTAAAATAAATTTAGTTTTCTTCTTAGCATTTTCTGTCCTCCCACCCCCACAAATATTGAAGCAAAAATTCAAAATATCTATTATCAAAGCCACATGGAAGTCCAGTGTCATTTTGAATGTTAGAAACCCAAAAACAAAACAAAGAAAAAAATCGAGTGTCGCATCTCAATTAGCATTTAAAGTGGCATGTTTATATAAAAAGAGAATAGTGTAATCTATCCTGAGAGTAAAGAGAGGATTTCAGACTGTGGAAGAATGTCAATTGCATTTATGTATTCATCAAATAGCCGGTTTGGTATTTGGCATGTATTTGCAGCTTTCCTTATCACACATGCATTTGTCTTCTGTGAAGTGGGTAGGGAAGAGATTTAGGATATAGAAACAATGTAGGATTGATCTTCTTACCTTTGAAAATTATATGAAGACCTTAGTTTTGTCTCAGGGGAGAGGGTTAGGTTACCTGTGGGGAGGTTTATAAAAATCTGTGTGCATTGCCAAACACCCTTGGGAATGCAAATCAGAATCTAGTGTGTATTGAGGGCAGGGTAAGGTAGAGGCTTGAGTACTTTTAACTACTTTTCAAGGTGAATCTAAAATGCCATTCCCAGTTGAGAATTAACGTTCTTAGAGTTTTGGGGGGTGTGTGTAGTGGTGAAGTGTGCTTTTGGATAGCTAAAAGCAGGGGCAGAAATTCCCTATTTCATATTTACTGGAATAACTTTTTAGCAAATCAGAATCAAGTAGGATTGGGGGAAAGTTTTTTAGTGAGCAGTCCTTTTCAGCAATGCTTATTTAGAGTGACCCATTGAGAGAGGCATATGTCTGTGCTGTCTCACTAAAAGCCACCTTCTCACATCTGTTAATCAATAGGCAATCAATCACTGAGTAGCATTTTGGAGCTTGGACTCAGAAGTCACACTGCCTAGGTTTGAATCCTGTCTCTGCCATTTAGCCAGCTGCATGACCTTAACCTCTATGTGCCTTAGTTTCCTAAAGTAGAATGAGAATATTATTGTGTCCTCAAATTGTTTAGAGGATTAAATTAATATTTGTAAAGTGTTTATGACAGTACCTGGCATACAATAAGTGCTGTATGTTTTCTTAAATAAATAAAATATATTGGGAATTATGCCCTTCTTTCTCTCCCCCCAGATCATTTATTTTTGTCCTGTTGAGTTAGGCAAAAGACCACAAAGTAGGCTGGGGAAGTCCCCTTAAAGCCAGATCATTGGAGTAGCATTTTCTCAGGGGCTGTTCCATTTCCATGAAGAGGTGTGAAAGGGGCAGTTGACCCCATGTCCTTGGATAGATCTTTCACTTGTACCCTGCGTTGGTAACCCTAAGGACACGAGCTCTCTACATTGCTGTGGAGACAGATGACACGTGTTCTGGCTCAGTATTATTAGGCCGTGAAGGAACTCACTCCCTGTCCTCAGTGGCCCCTCTATCAGATTTAAGCCATCTCTTCTCAGCAGGGTAATCAGGACACTCTTTGAAATTGTGTTTTGGGACTGACAGATGTTGATAGAATAATATGATGTATTATAGTGGTCTATATGGAAAATTTTAATCATAGAATTTCAGAGCTGGAAGAAGCCTTAAGACAAGTCTGACTGAAAATATCTTTATTTAGTAAACAAGGAACCAATGACTCAGAGAATTTGAGGCTTGCTTGTGCTCAGGGAGTATATATGTTGATTGCAAACCATGACCAAAATTTAGGGTTCCTAACTCCCAGGGATTGGCAAGCAGCCTTTCCTTTTTGAGGTCAACATGCTTGGGTTAGAAACATAGATATCAACAAGGGAGTGGGTACTGATATCGTTTGGCTGTGTCTCCACCCAAATCTCATCTTGAATTGTAAAAATCCCCACATGTCAAAGGTAGGGCCAGGTGGAGATAATTGAATGATGAAGATAGCTTCCCCCACACCATTCTCATGGTGGTGAATAAGTCTCACAAGATCTAATGGTTTTATAAATGGGAGTTCTTCTGCACAAGCTCTCTTGCCTGCCACCATGTAAGACATGACTTGCTCCTCCTTCACCTTTTGCCGTGATTGTTGGGACTTTCGAGCCATGTGGACCTATAAGTCTATTGAACTTCTTTCCTTTATAAATTACCCAGTCTTGGGTATGTCTTTATTAGCAGCATGAGAACAGACTAATACAGGTATGTTTTGTTTTATAAAGAAATGTGAGCATCAACACCCACAGTATGGACCCAATAAAGGGTAGACCTCACAGAGTTTGCTTGACTTCACCATGTATGTCATAGTTTCTTTGAATATTTTGGAAAGCAAAGCCTCAAACTTGCCTTAAAATCATACCCTTAACAGTAGCTGAAGGGGAAACCTGCAGCCACACACCCAGCACTACCAGGATGCTGAGTTTACCTCAGACTAAAGAGAATAGTGACAGCCACACTGGTGTGGTGTAATGGTCCCAGCTGCAGTAACTGGCAGTCCCCAAATATATTCATTATCCAATTACCCATGTGAGCAGAGCAGCTGAATTCTGTATTGTTCTCTCTTTACCCGGGTTGTGTGGTAGCAAGTTGGGCCCTGGTAGCTCTAACAGGGAACTGTGGAGAGGTAGGACTTCTCTTGTGTCCTGGTGTTTCTTGGAATCTGTGCCATCTCCTCTGCCATTTTGACTCCTGAGATTTAAATTCTTCTTTTACTCCATGTGGCCATAGACTATCAGACCTAAGTAACTGCAGGAAAATACCACACCAAATGGTTTTCAGAGTTTCTTTTTCTACTTTTCTGAGTTAGGGACCTCACCCTCTGAGTATTTTGGTGGGCCATTTTTTTTCCATCTGAATACACATGTGGTTTTTTTTTTTTTCTTTGTTTTTTTTTTTTTTTTTTTTTTTTTTTTGAGATGAAATCTCACTCTGTCACCAGGCTGGAGTGCAGTGGTGCAATCTCGGCTCACTGCAATCTCCACCTCCCTTCAGGCGATTCTCCTGCCTCAGCCTCCCAAGTAGCTGGGACTACAGGCGCATACCACCATGCCCACCTAATGTTTGTATTTTTAGTAGAGACAGAGTTTCACCATGTTGGCCAGGATGGTCTCAATCTCTTGACTTCGTGATCCACCCACATTGGCCTCCCAAAGTGTTGGGATTACAGGCGTGAGCCACTGCACCCAGCCCATGTTTTCTTTTAATAAGTTGTTTTATGATGTCACCTCTTCTGGGATGATGTTGAGGGCTTTCCCATGCTTAAGTACAGGAACATGAGACAAACCCATGGAAATGCCAGTAACTGCATACTTCCTCCCAGTGGCCGTGTGAGCTCTGCTTCATCCCGTGCATCACTCACATAACTTTTGACCAGCACCGTAAGGAAATTCTCTGCAGATAGTTCTGTGAACACATTTGCATGAGAGGAAAAAGTTTTACTGACTACAGTCTATATGTTTGATTTGCATGTGGAATCACATGCAAATGGTGGCAGGAACCTGACCTAGCATAGACAGACACATTTAAAACTTTTTTTAGATTGCAAATTCTAATAATTTCAGTTCAGGCTGGATGCAGTGGCTTACTCCTATAATGCCAGCACTTGGAGAGGCCAAGACAGGGGGATTGCTTGAGGTCTGGAGTTGGAAACCAGCCTGGGCAAAATAACGAGACCCTGTCTCTGCAAACAAACAAACAAACAACAACAACCCCCCCCCCCAAAAATTAGCTAGGCATGGTGGCATGTATCTATAGTCCTAGCTACTAAGGAGGCTGAGGCTGGAGGATTGCTTGAACCCAGGAGTTTGAGGTAACTGAGCTGTGATCATACCACTGCACTTTAGCCTGGGCAACAGAGTGGTACCCTGTCTCTAAAAAATAAATAAGTGAATGAATTTAAACGTGTACTATAGAAATATAATCTTTCAAGAAATATTTACATATTTCGTAGATGTTTATGTGAAGATGTCCTTTATCAGAAAATGCTAATTTAGCTTATGCTTTGTGCTCTTTATAGTGCAGGAAAAATGATTTTTAACTTTTGGTGTGTCATAGAGATCAGTGGGATTAACCTTTTGGTAACATTAGCGTCGAGTGCCTAACTCTTCCTAAACCCTGATTTTCCAATGCAGTCTTTTATTGTTATTGGGGGTGGTGGTACATGCTTTTACTTAGAGGGGTCAGCTTTGAGGAAGAGAGTATCTTCTAGATTTATTTTATTTTTAGGAAATTGAGCAGGGCATTTGATTTGAGAAATTGGTACTGTGTGCCTTCCGTATGTGGCTGCTGTGGAACAAGTGGTAATGTTAATTGCAGGGAGAGTGGGACCTTCCCACTGGACTAGCAGCAGGACAAAGTGAGGGAGAGTTTTGCTCCTTTTCTCAGCTCCTTTTGGCCTCTCTCCCTAGGCAATAAACATTCAAGTTTGCTTTGCATGGGGCACATGAGTGGGTTTACCAGGGGGTTTGTATTTAAGCATATAAACCATAGTGTTTAGTATCTTAACAAATCAAGAATCAATTATCTGCAAGAATAAGCAGAAGGTTTTTTTTATGTCTAGAATAAATTAGCTTAAATGCTAAAACCGGTCCTTGTGGATTAAAGAAGCACTTGGAAGCAATGAAGTATATTTTTAAAATGCACTTGACATCATACACTGGAATGAAATTAATAGATCAGTACACAGTTTTCATGTCTTAGAGGAATAGTGGTGGCTTTTTAAGGTGGATTTCTAAGGTACTACCAATATGTATATAGATGTGGTTGAATTTGATAGAATCATGGGGAGAAATGCCATCAAACACCTGGTTAAAAACATATTACTTAATTATTATCTTTGAGAATTCAGGCCACTTAGGTTTATTCTGTTTTTTTTCTCTTTTTTTGTTTTGCTGAAAGATGTTGGTTGGACATACCTTTAAGATGATGGTGGTGATTGTCTTGGGAGGCACTTAAAAGGAGAATTAAAACAAAGAGACTTCAAATTGGTTTTCATAAGGGTCTAAGTCTTTCCCTCCCAACACACACCACATCTACTATTTAATATCATCTAGGCTGTATTATGTTCATGTAACCAAGAATTGTGAATTCTGTTTGTGTTAACCCACAGAGGAATTTAAAACCACAAAACAAAACCTCTAAAACTGCTTCCTTTCATGGATTCCCAAGTAGCATGAACCAGTTTCAGCTGTTCCTACATGGTATAGTAGTGAGGTTTCCCCAATAGCTAGCATTGCATTTCTCTCTTAAAAAAGTATTATTGAGACATAATTGGCATACAATAAACTGTACATAATTTAAAGTGCACAATTTCATAAGTTGATATGTGTATACGCTCGTGAAACCACCAGCACAGTTGAGATAATAAAATACCCATCTCCCCCAGAAGTTTTCTCCTGCCCCTTGGTCATTGCTCCCCCACCCCCACATCCCCAACCAGACAACTACCAATGCTTTCCATCCCTAAAAATTAGTTTACATTTTTTAAAAACTTTACATAACTAGAGTAATATTGTATGCACCCTTCTTTTAGGCCTGGCTTCTCACTCAGCATAATTATTTTGAGATTCGTCCATGTCATAGCATATGTCAATCATTTATTAGAGTTTTTTTGCTAAGTAATATCCTACTGAATGACTGTGTCAGTTTCATTAGTCTCTTGACACTGGACATTTGGGTTGTTTATAGCTTTTGACCATTATAAATAAACCTGATATATGTGATCTGTAAATGTTTTCTCCCAGCCTGTGGCTTGTGTTTTTATTCTCTTTATAGCATCTATTGAAGAGCAAAAGCTTTATTAATTCGTTCTTTAAATGCTTTTGGTATTGGAGCTAAGCCGTCTTTCCCTAATCCAAAGTCACAAAGGTTTTCTCCTATGTTTTCTTCCAGAAGTTTTGTAGTTTTAGATTGTATATTTAGGTCTATGATTAATGTTAGTTGATTTTTATACATGGAGGGTGAGATATGGATTGAAGTTCATTTCTGCATACAAGTCTCTAATTGTTCCCACACCATTTGTTGAACAGGTTATTTTTTTCTCCTTTGAAATGCTTTGAACTTTTGTCAAAAATTAGTTGTCTGTGTATTTGTGTTTCCATTTACAGACTTTCTATTTCATTGATTTGTCTTTACATCAATCTACTGTCTTGATTATTATAGCTTTATAATAAGTCTTGATCTCAGAAGCATTAGTATTCCAACTTTGTTCATCTTTTTTCAAAGTTGTTTTGGCTGTTCTAGTTGCCTTAATTGTAGGATCAGTTTGTCAGCTTCTACAAAAAAAAAGCCTGTTGATATTTTTATTGAAATCATATTGAATCCATAGATCAGTCTGAGAAGCTATGAAAAGTTGACCAGTACTTATACTGAAATTCTAGTCTAAGAGATGGATTAAAGAGGACAATGTGTAAGCTGATAAAGTGTGGAAAGATGGGATGGAATGGCCCCCAGGGTGTGCTGATAGAGAAGAAGGACCAGGCTGGGGAGATTGAGTCGAGGAATGAGTGATCATAAATGAGCAAATACTTTGTCCAAAAAGCCCCTCAGAGAAGTGCAAGGGATGTAGTTGGGTGGGTGGTTCAGGGAGTAGCTCAAGTAATGATTTGAAGCTGAAGTCAGAAGGAACTAGCCACATTTCTTCTAGAAAGAACTATAATGGAGAGCTCACGCTTAGCATAGAGAGGGGGTAGAAGAGGAAGAGTGTGCAGAGGAGGTTCAGTGGCTGGGGAGAGAACCACGGGTCCAAAATGTTGTGATGCAGGGGACTCAGAGGGTTACATCATGCTTTAATGATTGCTACATTGCCTGAGTCTGATACAACAATGAAGGTCAGTTATACACTTGAACTGATTGCTTATCTAGGACAGTGGGTCTCAACTGGGGGTGATTTTACCCCCAAAGATGACATTTGACAATATCTAGAGACCTTTTTGGTTGTCACAACTATTTGGGGACCAGGGTTTCTCTCACTGTCTTCTAGTGGAGAGAGGTCAGGGATACTGCTAAACACCTACAGTAAACAAGACAACCCCAAAGAATTATCTGCCCAAAATATCAGTAGTGCTGAGGATGAGAAACTCTGATCTAGAGATCGAGAATCAGAAAAGAAGGTAGAGGCCCGCCGAGGTGGCTTATGCCTGTAATCCCAGCACTTTGGGAGGCAGAGGCGGGTGGATCACTTGAGTTCAGGAGTTGGAGACCAGCCTGGTCAACATGCTGAGACCCTGTCTCACCTAAAAATACAAAAATTAGCCGGGCATGGGGTGGCACACACTTGTAATCCCAGCTATTTAGGAGGCTGATGTGGGAGAATCATTTGAACCCAGGAGGCGGAGGTAGCAGTGAGCTGAGATCGTGCCACTGCATTCCAGCCTGGGCTTCAGAGTGAGACTCTGTCTCAAAAAAAAAAAAAAAAAAAAAAAAAAATCAAGTGGAATGAGAGCTGATTGTTTGCTGTGAGATTTCATGTTTTCTTCTGAGGAGAAATATTTGCTCTCTTGTATAGTGACTGTGGCATGTTTCCCTGGATGATAAGAAATTAGTCTGTGGGACTCCTCTTTGGGGATATTTTCAGAAGATTTCTAAAAGGGTTATCAAATAAAGCTAGTTTAACAAAAGAATAGCTTGACTAAAAGTAATTGGAAGAAAATTTTAGCATTTGAACTAGTGTACTTAAGAAAATTATTCTCTTCGGACATGGCATTGTCCATAGATGAGTTTGTCAATTAATGTACTTTTCAATACAAGTAATAGAAAACCTAACTCAAAGTGATTGGAGGAAAAAATTGCCAGCTGTGTAACTAAACAGTTGAGGCTGCACGCGGGCGCTAGTCCCAAGGGTCAGTGCTGTCTTGGGGACACAGGTCCTCCTGCACTGGAGGGCTAGTCCTGAGGCTCACTGCTGTCTCGGGGACACAGTTCCTCCTGCACTGGAGGGCTAGTCCTGAGGCTCACTGCTGTCTCAGGGACACAGGTCCTCCTGCACTGGCTGCAGGCTTCCTTCCTGGCTCACCCCTCAGTGTCTGCCTGCGGTTTCCAGAGTTAATGGAAGAAGAAGAAATTTTCTTCTCCTACCATTATGGGTTTCTCTTCGATTGGACCATTTTAAATTATGTGTTTAATCCTGAACATGGGAGTGTTTCTAGCATTACCATCATTAGCTTAGACCTGCGTTGTCCAGTGCAGCAGCCACTAGCCACATGTGGCTCTCAAGCTCTTGCAATGCGGCTAGTCCAAACAGATCCAGAAAAAGAATGGAAATATCTCATTAGTAATTATTATGTTAATAGCATGCTGAAATGATAGTATTTGTGGGTATATTGGGTTAAATGTTATGAAAATTATGTTAACCTGTTTCTTTAAAAATAATTTTAATGTGACTACTAGAAAATTTTAAATTGTATAAGTGGCTCTGAATTGTATTTCTGGTGGAGAACAATGGCTTAGAACATTCAGGAGTCCTTGGAAATGGAGTGTAGTCAGTTCCACCCAAACTACATGGCTGATACACAGGGGGGAAAGAGAGATGGAATGGATATTAAGCAGGTAGCCCCAAATGAACACAATGATAAGACTGGCATAGGCAAAGAATGTTTGTTCATTTGCTACTGTTTTACTGAAGATGAATGTATAGAAATACTACTGTACTACCATTTATAAAAGTTAATAACATAGTTTTGAAAATTATGAAATTACTATTGTGCTCATAGTAACTAGTGAAACAGCACAAAGTTATACAAAGAGGAGGTAAATGATCTCCATCCCTTCCAATCCCTGTCTCTATCCACAACCTTAGGTAGTCATTGTTAGACTGGTGTGTATTCTTCCATTCTTCACTTCATATGCATACAGGTGCAGGTACATTTGCTTACATTGATTCGTTGCAGTTGTTGCTACTACCTGTCTTAAACAAGATGTTAAGCACCCACTCTTCAATTTTCTTTTGTCACTTTATCAGTCTCCCAAGTCAGTAGATACAAATTTATCCCATTTATTTTAATAATTATATTATGTTCTACATTATAGATATACCACATTTTATTTAACCATTTTCCTATTAACTGACATTCTTGTTGTTTTCAGTACTCCCTTTCTCCCCTCCCCACAACAAACAATGCTGCAATAAACAATTTTTTTACCTATATCCTTACGTACTGGTCCTTTTTTCTCCTATAGGATAGATTCCCAGAAGTGGAATTGCTTGGTCAAACGGTATGTGTATTTCTAATTTTAATAGCTATCACTTTACCCAAAAGAATAGAAAATCACCTTCACCCATAAGAATGCCCGTTTCCTACATTCTCACCAGCACTGGATGTCACTGCCCTTAATTCTTTCCAATCTTACTACGCCTGGTCATTACTTTAAATTGCATTTCCTTCACTACCACTGATGTTGAGTATATTTTCATATGTTTACTGTTCATTTACATTTCTCTTTTCTTCATTTCATGCTCATTTTCACTGCCCATTTTTCCATTTAGTAGTGTTTCTCTTTTTCAGTTTCTACAAACTCTTACGTGAAAGTATTAATCTGTTGTTGTATGTGTGCAAATGTCTTTGCAGTTTTTATCTGTTTATGATGTCTTTTGCCAAATGAAATTGTTAATTATTATTTAATCAAATATGTCTTTTTCTTTATTGCTTCTGAATTATTTGTTTTTCTCAGAGTGGTATTGTCCACCCCAAGGTCATGCAGATATTCTCTTAAATTTTCTCACCATTTTTAAAAAAACATTCAATCTTCAACTTAAAATTTTGTACACAAGATGAGGTAGGATTCTCTTTCTTTTTTTTTTTTTCCCTAGATGGATGACCAGTTACTTAAGTCCTAGTTAATACAAGAAAATTTATTTTTTATGGGATTGAAATGTTGTCCTTGTCACATATAAAGATGCCATGTATATTTGGAACTATTTCTGGACTCTCTATTCTGCTCCTATCTGTCTGTTTCTGTGCCAACACCATTCTGTTTTGAATATACTGGCTTTTCTAGTGACTTATAATTTCTGGTAAGTCCTCCTTCACTCTCCTTTCATACTTTCATGACTTTTTTTAGCCAGTTATTTTTCCACATTGTTCTGGTTAAATTAAAAATTAAAAATTGAAGGCGTTTTATCGTAAATGCTTTTAAAATGAAAGGTAATATAACACTAGTTAATACGTAGAACCAAAAATTTAATATTTCTCAGTGTGGAGATCTCTTTACCTGATGCCACTAATTGGAAAACTATTTACTGATAAACTAAAGGTTACTACTTCTGTCAGTTTTAATTCTTTAAAAGTGGTTTACTTTATCTCTGTGATAATTGTACAATTATGCCAAGATGCAAATATTGGGATATAGCCATGAGTTTTTAATTATCCAATAATTATATTATTGCATTAAAGCTTAAGGGGTTGAAGTTTTCAATGAATGTAAGTTTTTAGTTTGCATGTCTGTTTATGTACCAAATTATGAAGTATACCCATATCTGGATTGGTTGAGAGATTTGTAAATATGATGTGAACAAAGAACTATAACTGAAATGCACAGTACACCATGTACTTTGGAATCTTTTGTGACTTAATTCTTTTTAAGCTTAATGTTGAATATTACGTGGACTTTAGAAATTGTCACACTTGAAGCTGGATAAAGTTTTCGACTATTTGATATGCTTTTGGCCATTCTTAACTTTTAATTTATACTGTATATTGATATTAACTTAATTGTTTTTACTGACATTCTTAATTGCTTTTTGGAATTCATTTGCTGGTATAATACTAAAGTAATAAATATGTTGTGTTTTTCTAAAGGCATCTGAAATAGTGGAGCTAAATACTAAAACTGGGATTAAAATAATGGTAATTTTAGCTTACAAATAAAGACAAACAAATGTGAGGTCTCTATTTTACTTATGGAAGTAGAAGGACATCCTCATGTAGGTTCTACCTATGTTTACTTGATTAAGTAGAAAAAATTATTAGTTTATTCTGTAGCCAAAAATAAAACGGTGAAATGATTGGTATATATTATTGAATGGTATATATATAATGAATGGTATATATATTAATGATATACTTAGATAAAATTGTTTTAAAAATTGAGATTTTGTTCGTGACTAGCTTGGCCAACATGGCGAAACCCTGTCTCTATTAAAAATACAAAAATTAGCCGGGCATGGTGGCACGTGCCTGTAATCCCAGCTACTTGGGAGGCTGAGATGGGAGAATTACTTAAATCTGGGAGGCGGAGGTTGCAGTGAGCCAAGATCACACCACTGCACTCCAGCCTGGGTGACAGAGCGAGACTCTCAACACACACACACACACACACACACACACACACAAATTTGAGATTCCTTTTAATTTTAATAGTAGTATAATTCACATAAATTGATATGGCACTTTCTTGCATGTATATGAATATTAAAGATGATAATTAGAAAAGAAGGGGATATTAAGTTACTTGCATTAAGACCAAAAAAGGACAGTCAACTTAGAGTTAAACTGAAACCTTCCATATGAACTTATCATCTTTACTAAATCAAAACAATTTTCCATCTCATTCTAAAGAAGGTAATAAACAGGCCGGGCATGGTGGCTCACACCTGTAATCCCAGAACTTTGGGAGGCCAAGGTGGGCAGATCACTTAAGGTCAGGAATTTGTGACCAGCCTGGCCAACATGTTGAACCACATCTCTACTAAAAATACAAAAAACTAGCCAGGCATGGTGGCACGCGCCTGTAATCTCAGCTACTTGGGAGGCTGAGGCAGGAGAATCGCTTGAACCCACGAGGCAGAGGTTGCAGTGAGCCGAGATTGTCACTGCACTCCAGCCTGGGCAACAGAGCAAGACTCCATCACAGGAAAAAAAAAAAAAAAGAGAGAGAAAGGTGATAAACAGTTACCTTCTCTAGTACTCATATAAAAAACTAATAGGCACTTTATTTACCCTGATTTTGGTTTCTAATATTATTCTCCACTAAAGGTCACCAGGACTGTTTTTGGAACATAACTGGATGTCATGATTGAAATAGGCAGAATTCTGTTGGAACATTTTCTTTTTTTGGAACTCTTTCTCTCTTTCTCTATTTTTCTCTCTCCTTCCTTCCTTCCTTCTCTCTTTCTCTCTCTCTCTCTCTCTCTAATGAACAAGGATGCTTTTAATGATGTGTGGAAGTTGAGCAGTTGAACCAAATTGAGGTGACTTCTGCTGGCTAGTAGTGAAAATTTAAGTAGCAAAGAGGAAAGTAATTAAAAGCCATTTTAACAAGTTGAACCTCTCAAAAGCCAAGAGTCAATCATGATATATTCAGAGGTGACAAATGATACAAACTATGCTAAATAAAAGGCATATTGTGTTTCCAGTATTTTCAAATAAGCTGCATTTTGATCAACTCAAATTGTGTTTCCCTACTCTCGTTTGAATCATTATCAAAATTGACAGAGTTGATAAAGATAAATATAAAAAAATTAGAGTATATTTTAAATATAATTATGTGTATCTGTGTAAATTCCACATTGTTAATTTTAAGGTAAAATTGTTTTAAAATACAAGTAGAATCAGATTTAAAAACAGTAAAAATCAATAAATAACAGGTATCATAAGATTAACACTTGTTTCTTTTATAATACTTGCATTTAAGTGTTGTTAATATGTTTCTCTTATAATACCTACACTGAAACATTGAATGTGCGATCTCAGCTCACCACAACCTCCGCCTTCCAGGTTCAAGCGATTCTCTTGCCTCAGCCTCCCAAGTAGCTGGGATTACAGGCATGCGCCACCATGCCTGGCTAAGTTTTGTGTTTTTATTAGAGACAGGGTTTCTCCGTGTTGGTCAGGCTGGCCTCGAACTCCCTACCTCAAGGGATCCGCCTGCCTCAGCCTCCCAAAGTGCTGGGATTACAGGCATGAAAATGTTTCTTTTATAATACTTATATGTAACCCTTGAATTTGTTCCAGGGCTGCCTAATTTCTAATGACTCTGCAAGATAAAGTCATTAGAATAGAGAACTTTTCTGTTTTTGTGAAACAAATAAACATAAACAACCAGAAAGCCTGGGGGTTGGAATGAGGATTGGAGTGCCCAGACAGTGCTGTGACTGTGGAGTTTATTATTCCCAAAGCCAGAAAAATTACAGCGGCTGCAGTGGACCAAGATGCCCAAAAAGCCACTTATGATTAGAGGGTACAAAGTGATAAGTTGGGATGCACTAGAATAATAAAGTAATGTTCACATGACTTAAAGAATAAGGTCGGGTGGCAGGGGGGTTGCCCTAAAACTGCAACATTGGGTTAAAAAAAATCATGTATGTTGATTTAAATGAATCAACTAAGGTTATGTTAGAGCCCCTAAGTCTGACATAAGGATACTAAGCAAATGAGTATTCTGTGCTGACTAGAAAACAATAATATACCTCCAAAAATATTTCAGGCCTCATGTTCAAAGCGGTACTCCATAAAGGCTGGGGACATCGCTCCTGGACCTAATGAGGTGAGGTAAACTGCAGCCCACCTTCGTTCAGAGGCATTCTTAATTTATATCAAACTGAAATAAAACCCTTATGTGACATTGTAAAAGGTGAAAAAATAGTACAACTAAAGATTAAAACTGCGGCCAGGCATGGTGGCTCACACCTGAAATCCCAGCACTTTGGAAGGCCGAGTCAGGCAGATCACTTGAGCTCAGGAATTCGAGACCAGCCTGGCCAACATGGTGAAACCTCATCTCTACTAAAAAAATACAAAAAATTAGCCGGTATGGTGGCGCATGCCTGTAATCCCAGCTACTCAGGAGGCTGAGGTGGGAGGATGGCTTGAGCCTGGGAGGCGAAGGTTGCAGTGATCCTAGATCATTCCACTGCACTTCAGCCTGAGTGACAGAATGGGACCCCATCTCAGAAGAAAAATAAGAATCAAGATCAATGTTTTGCATGCATTAATTACCAATGTAAGACTTGTAAAGTTTGCGTACAAATGGCCAAGATAAAATGTAATTTCATGTAACGTTCTAATTAAATAATATTATCTTCTTGTGAAAATGCTGCCTTTATTCAATATTACTTTCATGTATTTGGTAAGACGGTACCATCTTAGATTGTCTCAAAATGAAATGCCACCAGTCTTCCATCTTTATTTTGCCTTAGTCCACTGCTAGAGTATGTTAAGCCTCCTACACACAGGAGGTAGCAAATTACTGACACAACAGATTCAGTGCCTGTGCGGGACTTCCATATTGCTGAAATTTTAAATGGCTCTATCAGTGGGAAAGTGTAGCATCCTAAGAGAAGATGCAGTTCTTTTGGAGTATGGGTCCACTCTGTTTCTGGGCTCGCTGTGGAAATTGTAAATCAGCTGTAATTGTTACCTGAGTGCTCGTCTTCCCTGCTATCATGTCTTCTTCCTATTAAGAGATGAGTTGAGACTGCTCCATTTATTGGGATGAAGCCATTGGGTCAGTAGTCAGTGACCCTTATTCTCTGTGCCTTAAAGAGAGAAATAGCCTCTTTCCTTTGGGAACCTATTGTGACCTGGTGACATGTACTGCCAGCTTCGTGTAACTTCCAGGTTAACTCATGTCAAAGGACTATCTTTTAAAGCGACACATTGAATTTGGTCCCTAGTTATGAATCCCCACAATACTTGTGTACATCTAAATGTTTAAATGTCAACCTCTTCTCCGTTTTCTGCTGTCATTTCTGCTAAAAATGACAAGAATTGTAATGAATGAAATAACTACTTGCAAAAAAAAATACTGTCTCTTCTAGTATTGCCTTTGTTAAAGGCCAGCTTACTATTGCTTAGAAAGGGATAGGACTATTGGGATGTATGAATAGAAAACTTCAAAAGTGAAGCTGTCAAAGTAATGGAAAATAAGGATATTTTAAATATATTTGCAGTTGAATTCAGTAGTGAAAAAAAAGTCAAAGGATTTCTACTTAATGCCATCCTGAGGTGTGGAACATTTTGTAAGAATGCGTAGGATATTCACAGAAAGGAGAGCACCTCAGCATTCTCCAATTTAGGGCGGCACATGTTCCCCAACCTCCAATTTATCTGACCAGGTCTCCACTGTATCTGTTAAGACCCCTTCATTTTCATCTTCTGGGGCATCCAACCGTGGAGCATAAGATCACATTTGTTAGGGACACTGTGACTGAACAAATATTTTCTTTTACATGGTGCTTTCAGAAGAATTCTTTTATCTCCTAGATGGCCAGGCTCCTTGGAAGCCTGAACAATAAAATCTGAGCGATCTATTTCAGCACCAGAATCCTGTGAGCTCAACACACTTTGAAGCGGATTGCTCCCCATTGTGGGGCCACAATAAAAAGTGGGGTTTTTCATAGTCCTTGTATTAATGTCTGCAAAGCCAGATGGCTTTGTAAAATGAGTGCAAAAGCAGTATAACTGATTAAAAGAAACGCTGGGTAGTTAAAGGCTTCCATACCCAATGTGAGTCTGGCAGAAAGCATTGTCCTCTTGGGATACGTTAATATTGGGGAATCTCACTCTCCCGTCTTCAAGGGTCAGCCGAAGATAATCGAGACAGGTGTTGGTCACAGGAGCCTTCAACATGAAGGCTGAAAAAATATGTCTAGCTGGCCATTGAGAGAATTGCCACAAAACAAAATAATGCAACTGGTTGGTGAGGGAAGTGCTTTCTGTAGGTAGAACTTTCTGAGGTTGTGGCTATCACGTTGTTCTCTTTTTCCTGTTTTTTTATTGTGGTCCTAAATCTGCATCCTCCTGTAACCCCCAGATTCCACTGTCTTATACCTAAGGGTAACCAAACTCATGCTTCTTCTCAGTATAGTCTAAATGACTCTTGAGGTTGCAAAGATCTTGCTTTTTGGTTGCTGCTCTAGAAATCATCCTGCCTGTGTTTGTAACCTGCCTGCTGACCTCAACCTCACAACGCAGTCATATATTTTAAGTTGTTTGGGGAGAAGGGGGTTGATGAAACCTGGCCTTATACATAAAGGGATTCAGAGATGTGGCAAATTGTTCTCTGGCTTTAAAAGCTATCATTCAATTATTGGGAAATGGCATTCAGGACCGAAGGAGCAAAAAGCTCATCTTAAGATGTGTTTTAAAAACCTGTCATAAAAGAGTTAGGTGGCCCCTGGTTTAGTTGCTTTTCCATCATCAGGAAACCCTTTAATCTTTCAGTGAATGACATATGATAGGATTTTAAAAACCAAGCCACCTTGCTGTTCCATTTTCTCCTTGTTGCCATCTCATCTTCCTGACTCATCAGATTTGGTGCTGATCTGCTTGCAAAGTAGGAAAGGCAGAGGGCCTGGCACCTGTGTATTCAGTTGAAAATAGCCAATTTCAGAAGAGTTTGTACATTTTGACCTTTCTGAACTTCTTTGGATCCTTTTGAAGAGGGAAGTAATTCTAACCTGGAGGCATTCCCAGTAATTATTTTGGAGAATAAACTGATATGTGTATCCCTATTATTGTGGTCTATCTTTTGAGTAAAAAAATAGAATTTATAATATTTTAATAGGACTAGTTGGTCTTTGTAGAAAATAATTTTTT
The DNA here is from genome assembly GCF_028858775.2 of Pan troglodytes. Lineage (NCBI taxonomy): Eukaryota > Metazoa > Chordata > Mammalia > Primates > Hominidae > Pan > Pan troglodytes. The sequence goes on along the minus strand of NC_072402.2, from coordinate 47,723,140 downwards.
TTTTTTTTTTTTTTGAGATGGAGTCTAGCTCTGTCACCCAGGCTGGAGTGCAGTGGCGCGATCTTGGCTCGCTGCAAGCTCCGCCTCCCAGGTTCACACCATTCTCCTGCCTCAGCTTCCTGAGTAGCTGGGACTACAGGCGTCCGCCACTGCGTCCACCACCGCGCCCGGCTAATTTTTTGTATTTTTAGTAGAGATGGGGTTTCACTATGGTTTTGATCTCCTGACCTGGTGATCCGCCTACCTCTGCCCCCCAAAGTGGTGGGATTACAGGTGTGAGCCACCGCACTGGGCCTGTAGAAAATAATTTAAACAATATTTCAATTGATCATGTAGGTGGTCATTTCAGAATAACTAGAAAATACAGATAAGAAAAAAATGCATTTAAAATTACCCCATATTTTATCACTTAGGGAAAAGATAGTTTACAAAGCAGAAAACTGAGCTTTTACTTCTATCTTTTGATGCATTAAATAATTTGTCCTTTAAGTACTTTCAGTGTTACAGTCTCAGCATTTAAGAAATAGGATAACATTTTATTTTACTGTGAAAATTCTTAGATCATAAAGCCTGGATTGTTTTTTCTGAGTATTTATATTGTAGAAAAATACAGAAATGTGAAGAATAAGATAGTTTTTACCCATAGTCTAACCATGTAGGATAGTTGGCACAAATGTTTTTCTATATACTTTTAGACTTTTTTTCTAAATTCTTATTTGATAATTATTGATTCTTGGCATGTGTTTTCTTTCCAGCTGGGAAGTACTTTCTGCACGGACCAGTTATGTATTAGTTGAGTGCTCTGCTTGCCCACAAAATTTGCTGCATCTTGAAACAGAAAAAGCCAGGAGAGCTAAGTGTTAGACAGTTTTTAGTGGTCATGTGTAGTTGTTTAGGGTACTGAGGCATTTCCTCAGTTTCAGTAATTCATTTTACGAAATTTCAAAAGGTAACATTTTTCCTTCAACTGTTGGTGATACTTGTTTAGGTTCAGGAAAGCTTTTACATTTTATGTGCAGGAAATCACTCTAAACAGCACATTTAATAGGTTCCAGTAGTCAACAGAGATGCTATATTCATTTAGGGAATATAACAGATTTTCTTTGTCTTGCCTTAACACTTGGGGCTTTATAAGATTTCCCCAGAAACCAGGACTGTAGCCATTCTTAGCCAAGTTATGATTTATAGAGTGATTTATTGATCATGGAAGATTTCCCAGAGTTCCTCAGGATATATCATTAATGTAACTTTGTATATGCTGTCCTGCTGGAGTGGAGGCTCCCTAGGGGTAAGAAGTTTGGTTCCCTGCACTGTGCCTAGCATGTAGCAGGTGTTCCATAAATATTTGTAGAATATTGTTTTGTGTGATTTTTAAATCATGTGTCTCCCTTATTGCCTAGCACTCTCATTGACTAACCCTATAATTGATCAAGTAATTATTGAATTCCTACATTAAATTGCTCCAACTTTTAATAAGAACATGCTATGTTCCTAATATAATGGTGAATGTTGAGTCCTCCATTTAATGAGCTTTCAGCCTAGTACAATTTTTTTTTTTGCATTTAAGTCTTTTATGAGAACAGATGAGTGATGGATTCACTACTGATTAATGTTTGACCAGTCTTCTATATAAAGGAATACAATTTAATTCTCATCCATTTGAGCTTTTTGTCAAGGAGAGGTTTCGGCATAGGTGATGTAGGCTCTCATTTACTGGTATGAATTAAGGAGTTCCAGAAATAGATGACTGTGCAAATTATTTCCAATTAGTCTGTCTTATGTCACAGCCTTATTGGTGGTGGAGATGGTGAGATAATACAAGTAAAAAATAGATATCAGCTGATAGGAATAAAATTAAATTATTTTCTGGCTGGGCGCGGTGGCTCATGCCTGTAATCCCAGCACTTTGGGAGGCCGAGATGGGTGGATCACCTGAGGTCAGGAGTTCAAGGCCAGCCTGACAAATATGGTGAAACCCTATCTCTACTAAAAATGCAAAAATTGGCCGGCATGGTGGTGTGCACCTGTAGTCTCAGCTACACGGGAGCCTGAGCCAGGAGAATTGCTTGTACCTGGGAAGCAGAGGTTGCAGTTAGCTGAGATCGTGCCACTGCAGGCCAGCCTGGGTGACAGAGCAAGACTCCATATCTCTTTCTCTCTCTTTCTCTGTGTGTGTGTGTGTGTATATATATATATATATATATATACACACACACACACACACACTATATATATATATATATATATATATACACACACACATATATACACACATATATGTATATATGTATGTATATGTATATATATGTGTATATATGTGTGTGTATATATATATATTTCCATTATTGTTCCTATGGCTTGAATACATTGATAGTTTTTTGTTGCTTTTTGTTTTTTTGCTATATGAAGGAAAAAAGGAAAGAAAATGTTAAAACAAATGAAAGTGATAGGACTGTGGCCGAGGAGCACCATCATTTTGGGTGGGTTTTCTTTGTACTAAAAGTATAAAGACATGCTAGAGAATAATTACCAAATTTACATCAGTGGTTACATCTGAGGGGAGAGAGGGAAACTGAGATCAGAGAGAGTTGCCAGAGCCTTCAGCTATGTTTATGTATGATTTATCAAGTTGGGTAGTGAATATACAGGTAGGTATTCATTATGTGATTCCCTTTCTATGTTTTTTAATTAAAAAAAATAAAATCTGGAGAATGGATATGCATGGAAGTGAGATTTCCTGTCGTTTTCTTTTATCATTAAAGGGTTTGGCTTTCTTCTCCAGCTTTTTAGCCTCTTCTATTTCCTGTGTCTTCCAGACAGATCCTGTGGCAAGATGGCCAGGAGAAGGAAAGAAAGAGAGATGTTATGGAAGCAGAGAATTACATTTAAGAGACAGTGACCCATAGCATACACTGAGATATTTGACCTTGTTGAATCCTCAGAAGTGAGCAGTTGTAATACCTCCAGATATGTAATTATTTACTTGTACTCTTCTTTCACTCATTTGGTTTCTATTTCTATATAAGCCTTTGACAGCTACATATCCAGGTGTTAACATCACATGTGCAGGTTTTGAAATTTAGGTACCCAATTTAGCAGCATCTGACTTCTCATTTTCTTGCTCATAGCAGTATATGATCCTTATCAGGATGGAGGGGCCCTGTGCCTGTCCCTTACTCTCAACCAGGAATATTGCTGGAACGACCCCTGAAGTCTGCACAGCTGGAGCCCCATGTGTGTAAATGATGGTGGCTGAAGGGGCTTGAGAAGTAACTTGGTGGAGACAGAGAGTAGGCAGAGAGTCACACACAGTGATGTGGACGGACACTTGAGAGGAAAGGAGGCAATGTACTGGACCCAGGAAGGTGCTTGAAGATGCTCCATCTGCCTCATGTATCAGTTTCCTAGGGTTGCCATGACGAAGTATCACATATCAGGTGGCTTGAACAACAGAAATTTATTATCTCACATTCCAGAAGCTAGAAATCCAAGATCATAGTGTTTGCAGGTTCGATTCCTACTGAGGACTATGAGGGAGAACCTGTTCCATGCCTCTTCTAGCTTCTGGTGGTTTGTGGGCAATCTTTGGCTTTCCTTGGCTTTCAGAAGCATCATCCCCATCTCTGCTTTTATCTTTACATGACATTTCTCTGGTCTGTACGTCTATCCCTGTGTCAAAATTCCACTTTTTTATAAGGACACAGTTATATTGATTTAGTGTCCACCCTAATGACTCCATCTGACCTTGATCATCGGCAAAGACCCTATTTCCAAATAAGGTCAAATGCAAAGGTACCAGGTGTTAGGACTTCAACAGCTTTCCAGGGGCACAATTCAGTGCATAATACCCCTTCCATTCTCATCCCTACTGCTCAAGTCTAGAAGGCAGATTCTATCTGCCAGTAGACATGGCCCAATTGAGCATGTTGTGGTTTGTGGAATGTCTCCTCTTTTCTTACTGAGTTCTTCAGAATGGGGTCCATAGTCCCATTGATAGAGAGTGAAAGGACTGTGGAAAAACACAGGGATAAGACAAATTACTTGTTGGGGAGAGGACAGTTGAAGGGTTCATTTGCCAGATTGCAAAGTCAGAAAAAAGTACGAGTTGCTCTTTGCTGCTGTTTCTTTCACGCTCAATCTGGGCTTTCCTCCACAGCTCATTAAGGCAAAATCTAGTTTATCAAAATCCAAACAGTTCCACTTTCAATAATGGCAAATAAATACCATCTCTATTACATTACCTGTTAAATTGGCCTTGGTGGGTAAACCTAGAAACCTCCCAGCTGTTTATAACATTGTTTCTCTGAGAATGTGGTCTGGTTTCTCAAACTTATAGATGCACCTTCAGAGCACAGCTTTGTATGTTGTGGAGATTAGCTGGGGAAATAGGGGTTGGTCAGGACTAGGGGTCATACCAGCCTTAATTCTTTTTCCATGTTGAGTGCTTCTGGAAAGATGCAGAGGGACACTCTGGGCAAGAGTGCTCTTCTGTGCTAGAAGGCCATTGCCCGCCCAGTAGTGGTGTCTCCTTGGTCAATGATGATTCCCCTGAGGTGGAGGACTTCATGCTCTTGCCCAGAATTAAAACTGGCTGGGTGACTGGGAGAAGCATCAGCTAACCCAAAGTCTGTGTGTATTAGCTGTGTTCTCCAGAGAGAATCAATAGAGGATGGATGGATGGATAAGAGGGATTGATTAGGGAAATCTGTTTACATGATTATGGAGCTTGAGAAGTCCTACAACAAGCTGTCTACAAGCTAGAAACCCTGGAATGACAGTAGCATGGTTCAGCACGATACCAGTCTGAAAGCCTCAGATGCAGGGAAACTAATGGTGTAATTATCAGTCTGAGGCAGAAGGCCTGAGAACCTTGGGGGCCATTAGGGTAAGTCCTGGATTCCAAAGGGTGGAGAGTCTGGAGTTCTGATGCTCAAGGGCAGGAGAAGACACATGTTCCACCTCTAGGAAATGGAGAGGAGGAAATCACCTTTCCTCTGTCTTTTTTGTTCTGTCTGGGCCACCATCTGATTGGGTAGTGCCTGCCCACATTGAGAGAAAATCTTCTTCACTTAGTTCATGGACTCACATGTCAATCAGTCTCCTCTGGACACACCCTCAAAGACACACTCAGAAATAATGCTTTACCAGTTCTCCGGATGTTTCTTAATCCAGTCAAATTGACACCTAAAATTAACCATCACACTGTACTTCCCCTTTGCTTTAATGATAAAACTCTGCTTTTTGTCAGGATGGTAATGTTTTCAGCTAAAAGGATATACTTATCAGCCTCCCTCTCTCACAGCTAGATACAGTTATGTTACTATATTCTGGCTGATGAGATGTAAGCAGAGGGAATTAAATTCAAGGGATAGACAGCTGGTTGGGCACCTTTTTCCTTTTCTCCTTTATCTGGAATGAATTTGTGTTGGCCAGAGCTCCAGCAGCTGTATTGGTCCATGAAATAAACATGAAGGTAGACTCTACATGCTAAGGATGATGGAACTGCAGGGTAGAAGTAGCTTGAGTCTGATGATTTGCTAGCTACCAAACCACCCCTGCTTCTGAACTTCTTTTACCAAATGAAGCGATAAACTATTTTGCTTAATCACTTATTTGGCTTCCCAGTTATCTGCAGCCAATTCTAACTCATACAGAGACCTTTCCATAGGAACCCCAATCACTATCCTGTAGATGATATAGTATGTTCAAAAATAAAGGCCAACCAAGTGGAACGAAGAAAAGAGAATTACTTTCCAAGACCTAAAGAACAATGGGTCTGCTATGTGCCATGGTATCTTTTCCCCAAAGCATCTTGAATGAGAGCAGGAAGAGACGACTGAAACTGTGCCCCCTTTAGCTACTTCCTTATTTCATCAAATTTCGCTTTTATCTAATACCATAGATAGTGTTGGCCATTACCATTTTCTGCTATCTCACATTGAGTTACAGCAGCAACAACATCTTGGCAGTAAAACACTGTTTTGAGTACTTCATTGCTTTTTACTGTTGTTTCAGAAAGGTGAGTAGAAAACAGAAGTATGTGCTGATTATCTGGTAAGAAGTGTAGTTCCCACAAACTAAATGCAGCTGACACCACAGGGAAATTACCTGGCTTTCCAAAAAGGTCTAATCTTTAGCTTCAGTAAGACATTCATTGTATTTGGTCCAGTGGTGTGTGTATATGATTGTGAATGAGAAGAACAAAGGTAAAGGATTTGAACAGATCGGAAGTATATCAATGAGGAGTATATGAGGAAGAATTAGGAAGTTTGAAATTTTTTATGTCTCAAGGAATAAAAACTTCCCTGACAATATATATCTGACCCTTTGACATGCTTTCAGGAATGTGTGAAGCAGGAAAGTAAAGAGCTGCCTTTATATCATTCTATCTGGGTTCACTGTCTTTCAGCAACTGAGCGATTCTCTGATAGAACATCGTGGATTGAGAGGAAATAAGAATGGGTGTGCCTGCTTTAGGATTACACAGTGCTGGACCTTTGAGGAAGGAGAAGCAGAGATGGATAGAATTGTTGTGGCAGAACTGAGCTTGTATACTTGGTCCTGTGGAGGGTATCCACTCTCCTTCCAGCTGCGTAGGGTAAATAAAACTTTCTGTAAAGCTTCTTTATCTGTCTTGAATTATTCATGTTTCTCTGCATCTGTGGATTTACAGCCAACCCTCAGAGATGAAGATTTTCTTGGAGGACCAAATTTAGGGGAAATATAGCTTCTGAGAACTTATTTTATCTGTAACAAGGCCAAGTCAGTTTCTAAGTGTCTCATTTTAAAGTCACAATGATATGAGACCCTAAGTAGTATCTACTGCTTGGGGAACTGAGAAGGCAATTCATGCTATCCATTTATACTTACCAAAGTATATAAAATGACATATTTTCTCACTGAATATGTTTATCCTTATTTTTATGGAGTTTCAGACATTTACCAGGGTTTTTTAAAGGTTTATTTCTGATTGCAGGTCCTAGTACCCTGTTTTTCCCTCAAGCTATTAATTTTTCCAATTGTGAGCTTACTTTTCTTGTTGCTTATCAGGAACCTAATTCTTTGTTGTGAGGGTGGAATTTCTGTACTGGGTTTGTGGAAATTTCTTCTTTCCTGTATCTTTTGTTGGGAGGGAGAGATGTTGCAATGAGGTTTGTGAAAGGAGCCGAGCTAACTCTGATTCTAACAGTTTTCTTAATATATTTCTAATGAAGTTATTATAGTTGTCACTTGATGAAACAAGATTGAGCTAGACATTATGTTGGATTTCATTTATTGATTTCTAGTTATTCCATGGCAATCTAGAAAGTTTGGAAATGGTGTTTTCTTTTTTCATGCAATACCTGGCCTCCATCACAAAAAATATTTAGCTCATATTGAAGATAGCATTGCTGCCTGAAAGGCATGTATATATTAGTACACTGTATTAAAAAAAAAGAGGAAATAGCATCCAATTTCCCCAGCGCAGGACTATAATAGTTTCCTACTGAAATTACAACCAGAATAATACTGACACCTGGTGATCCCGTAGTGTGATCTCACCAAAGCTTTGAAAGTACGTGGAAGGAGCCCTGAAACCACGTTATCTTCAGGGAATTATAGTTAGTATCCAGTTTTGTTTTTTCAGGGGTGAGGAGGGGTGGTATGAAGTATATCTTCAATAGCTTAGCTGGTAAGAAACATCACACTGACTTCCTCCTTCAGTGAACTATCCCTTCTGAATTGCTCTAAATAAAATCTTAAGTAATGAGGGCTTTTTGTAGATAATCTGTTTGTCAAACTGCAATTTGAATTATTTGAGAGGTTTCTGAGGATGAGTAGGTAAAAAGTCTTCATCAGGTCTGTCACCGTTATCAGAAACATGCCAAAACCTTATCAGTTTATATGAGGTTGGCCTTTTCATTGGGAATTCCCAATTGGGCATGGAGAGAGGGGTTCAGTCCTAGAAATGAATGGCTTGTTTTATCTTCTAGTTTACTTACTCAAACAGTAAATTCATAAGATGGCTATTCCATAGAAGACTTCAGTTTCATTAGTTTATTTTAGCTGGATAACATGTGATTGTGGAAGTGGAGGTGACTGAGATCTCAAGGCTACCCCACAGGTTGTATATTTCAAGAAATAACAGTTTGTTTTCTCATGAAAATTGAAAGGGAAAAGTAGAGAAAAAACAATATGAGATAAACACGTGTTGAAATTGTGCTTATGCTTTGAATTAAATTACTTGCATGGCCGATTCTTATTTAAGGCCAGAAATGATGAAACCTTGATCTGAAAGTTGCATTATAAACTGAAGAGATGATGAAAGTTTTCTCCATATTGGGGTTGGTAATTAGCTATGCGTGGGTCATGGGTTGATGATTAGTTCTGTTCCTCAGAGCATGTCTGCAATCTTTGATATCTACTTAAGCTATGTAAATAATTTACACAGTTTTTATTATGATTTTTCTATTAGTCTTTGATAGAGTGAAACCTGATATTTTCTCTGACAAACCATGAAATTTAGCAATTAAATCTTTTTATTCATCTGAAGTCTGTACTTGGTGAAAATAAGTCTCAACAAAACATTGGGTTGGGGCTTTCAAAATATTATTTAGTGGTTCTTTGGCATCTAGTAAACATAGCTTTTCATAATTATTTCTAATCTCCTCATAGTTATAGCCTTTAATTCTCACCTAAATAAGAATCATATTTTGAAACCCATAGACATTGGGAAACCAGAGATTTTTTGCCTCTTCAACACCTTACTTTTGCATATCTCAAGTTTATTATTTATTACTACATTTAGTCTTCCATAGATTCTGTTCATATTTCTTTAACTAAAGTAAGCTAAGTACTTACAGTTTTGATAAACTCCCTATGCCTTCATTGCACTTATATGCCCCTTTTATATGGAAAAATCTCTAGTAAATATTTCAGTGGTGATGAACTGTTTTCATAATTTGACTCACTGGAAGTGAGATCATGAGATTTGGAATTGCAGATACGTGCATTTCAACTTCCATCAGCAAAACCTATTAATAATTGTTCCACATTCTTTTACTGCTGCAGAAAAAAAATTATTTTTGGTCCCAACTTATTTTTCTCTTGATTGCATGCCATCATCTTCTCCTTATTAATTAAATAATGCACCTCTTACAAACTATTCTTATTCTCTCTTGTTTGGGTATTCTTATCCTGGAATCAGTGGATAGCTTTCTGGACTCTGTGAATTCCCTGAAATTGTATATAAACATGTGTGCATGTTGCTCTCTCATGGACCTTCTCCCTCTTCCTAAATCTTAGGCTTCTTGGGGTACTGTGATCTGCCTGACACTTGTTCATTATGGAGTACCTAATGGCAAAGTGGCCACATGTGGAGATTGCTGAGTTCAGTGCTTCCCAAACCAAGTGGTAGTAGTTTGTCTTTATATTTAGAGGTATTCTAATTTAAATAATGTATGAATGTCTTTAAAAGAAAAAAATCCATACCCACAATGTTGACTTATATAGTTTTTATTTTAATGATACTTTTTTTGCTTTTATTTATTTTTTTGAGATGAGGTCTTGCTGTGTTGCCCTGGGTGGTGTTGAACTCCTGGCTTCAAGTGATCCTCCAACCTCAGCCTCCTGAGTAGCTGAGATTACAGGCATGAGCCACCACACCTGGCTTTAATGCTACTTTGTTTATAAAGAAAAAAGTCAGATATAAACTTCTGTGTTTAACAGTTTTTCTGCTAAAACAATTTAAAATAAATACAACATAATTGCAAAAAAAGCATGTAAAGTAACAATATGAATTTAATATTGCATATTAATGATGATACTCTGCTGAGACTAAATCACCCTTTACAATATGAATATACTATTGACTACTCTGGCAGAGGCTTCCTTTATTTTATTTTATTTTATTTTATTTTTTGAGTTGGTATAGTTATCATAGGCAATCTCAATTCTCCTATAACTTTTCTGATACAAAGCCTTTAGTGATGATTCCATGGTATTCCATAATATCATTTGATCCTCACTTCATTTGTGTATTAGACCACTGATCTTTTCTCATTAGCTCAGGGAAATTGAAGTAGTAATATTTAGCCAACTTGATTATTAGCACAATGAAACATGGCACTGAAATCATGGGGCAGTCTGAAGTTAAAGGATAGTAATCATGCATTTCCTGTTTTGTAAGACTGTTAACGACACGGCAACAAAATTTTTAAAAATGTATTAAGTATTCATATATCCCTGAATTTTTTTTTTCAGATTGCAGTTTGAGGAAGACTGGCATAGCATATACTAAGAGTAAGAATTGGTGCAGATTACTTTTAGTGGATTAACTGCATAAACCTAAGCTTTGCATTTTTTGGTATTTGGCTTTGGCTCTTTTTCTAAACCCAGCCTTGCTCTTAGCTGTCTCATCTGCTACAGGTAAACTAACCTGGCAGCAAAGGGGGAATTCAAAGGGTGGGGTGGCAGAGAATGTTGTCAAACCACGAGCTCTGATGAGTAAAAAGGTCTCTGCCATCAGTGGTAACATGGGACTCTTTACTGGGTGATTCTATAATTTCTGTAAATATGTTTCCCAAAGACATATGCATTTGAAAGCGATAATTACTATAGTTAGGATCATGTCCACAGTGTTTTTTCAGTAGGTAAGGATGTCTTCCAATCTAGTTCTGCCACTTAGTAGCTGTATGACTTTGCCTCTGCTAAAATGGGAATTGTGGAAATAGGACCAATCTGAGGCTTTCGTGAGAGAGTGTATCAAAAATGCTTTTCACAGTCCTTGGCTTACACTTGGCACCAGTGGATGTTTGCTCACTCCTAATGCCACTACCAGTACTACAAGAAAAATATTCCCAGTAACGATTCTTTGAATTCATTTAACATACAGAGAATACAAGTAAAGGTCTGAGACAGGCATCCCCATTTCTCAACTTGCGGTTAGTCGTTAGATTTTGATACTATGTGGTATGATGTTTTTAGCGTAGAAGGTGGTGTATTATCATTAGCTTTTTTATGAGAGTAATTACCATCTTCTAGGGTACCTATGGAGGCCAATTATATTCGAACCTTGCAACCTCATTACTACCCTCTGAATCTGACCTTTTGCCCTTTTCCAACCTGGTTATCCCTCCTTTAAATTCCCTCAGCTGTCGTTCTAGTGTGTCCTTTCTTCCCTTTCTGTCCCGGGGAAGCCTGAGGGAAGCTTGTCAGCTCAGTACTCAGTGTCCCACTTATTGCCAAAGCACTTGTAGCTGCATTTGCCACCATTGTTCTAACTGTGCTCCTCAGTTGTCAGATGCTTCTCCATAGACTTTTTTCTTTCTTTCTTTCTTTTTTTCTTTTTCTTTTTCTTCTTTTTTTTTTTTTGAGACAGTCTCGCTCTGTTGCCCAGGCTGGAGTGCAGTGGCACAATCTCAGTTCACTGCTACCTCCGCCTCCCGGGTTCAAGCAATTCTCCTGTCTCAGCCTCCCGAGTAGCTGGGATTACAGATGTGTGCCACCACGCCCAGCTAATTTTTGTATTTTTAGTAGAGACGGGGTTTCATCATGTTAGCCAGGCTGGTCTCAAACTCCTGACCTCAAATAATCCATTTACCTCTGCCTCCCAAAGTGCTGGGATTACAGGCATGAGCCATCGCACCCGGCCCCCAGTCTTTAATCCTAAGGTCAGGTTGCGGTGTCTCCATTTAACTGATGTGAACACCAAGGCCCAGAATGATTATTTAGCCTGCCCAGGGTCTCAAAGCTAGTAACTGACAGAGGATCCAAACTCAGTCTTTATCACTTCTTTGACAGTTCCCCTATTTTCTTGTCTTTGTGTTATTCTGGTTTCAAAACGAGAAAGTGTGAATTTGCATTGGGCAGGGTCATGTGTTTCAAATGGACTCTATCAATGGGAACATATTTATAACAGTCTGAGTTTAATTCCTGGCTTTTCCATGTAATAGTTGCATGATCTTGGACAAGTTACTTAACATCTCTGGTCCTTACTCTCTTCACCTGTGCAATGGAAATGGTCATAATGGCGTGCTTATCATTTTCATGTACGTCCCTGTGAAGAGACTACCGAACAGGCTTTGTGTGAGCAATAAAGCTTTTAATCACCTGGGTGCAGGCGGGCTAAGTCCGAAAAGAGAGTCAGCGAAGGGAGATAGGGGTGGGGCCATTTTATAAGATTTGGGTAGGTAAAGGAAAATTACAGTCAAAGGGGGTTGTTCTCTGGCGGGCAGGAGTACGGGTCACAAGGTACTCAGTGGGGGAGCTTTTGAGCCAGGATGAGCCAGGAGAAGGAATTTCACAAGACAATGTCATCAGTTAAGGCAGGAACAGTCCATCTGGATGTGTACATGCAGGTCACAGGGGATATGATGGCTTAGCTTAGGCTCAGAGGCCTGACAATCATGGGTTGTTACAAAGATTAAATGAAGTAATATTTGTAAATGCACCTTAAACAATACCTGATGAATATTACCCTTTATGTGGGTATGTTAAATAACAATAAAAATGACTTCAAATTATAAATCAATGAAAAACTCTTTTTAAAATTTCTTTTCCCAGCATCATCTTTTTCTTAGATAACCTTCAGCACTGAACTCCTTATTACTCAGCCCTTTCTCCTGGATGCCCTCTCTCCTCCTCACTACAGTGCGGCTTTAATTAAATCTCCCACTGCTTTCTTTCTCTTTAATCACTCTGCAAAGGACAAATTCCAGTAAGCTTTCACTCATTGGAGGTGGAAGGACAAGAATCCAGGCTTTACCATGGGAAATACAGAGAGGTACTCATGTTATTTTAAAACACTTACGGTACTTTACTATTTAATAAATATTTAAGCCCCTACTGTATGTCAAGCACTGCACATTTAGGTGTGAAAAATATTGGGGAGGTACAGTGAACAGGACAGACATGGCCCCCTTCTAAACTTCGTAAGTACTCATTCAAATTAGGAGAACAAAATCCCTCTCACCAGAAGGACTAAGGGGTACCTCAGTGCACGCTCATATGTACTGCTTCATTTATTGCACTATCAAACTGTCTTCCCATCTTTGAATCTCCAAGACCTTAAAGTATATGGCACCTAGTAGGCATGGAACAAATGTTAATGGTGTAATGGATCGGGCATTTATTTTGGTGCATAGTAGGATAACATTTTCTTCCCCTTTTGCTAACCACTTTCTCCTCCAATTACTTAGTAATCCTCCTCTCCTCACAGAAATTCTTTCAGGTTTTGTGACCTGTATTTTCTTTAGCCATTACTACACTATTTTTAACAAGGGTAGACATATGTTTCTATATTTGCTCTTCTTTTACAGGTTTTTATGTAGTACATTCATCTACTCATTTTTTTCAACTATTCATTTTTTTCTAGGTAAGTTAGAATCATGGTTGAGGTTCTCCCTTCATGCTGTATTTCCCTAAGGTGCATATTAAAAGTATACATTTTATTTAGGAGAAAGTGTCATCCTGTGGCATCTAATTTTTTCTTCCAGAAACATTTTCTATATTCAGTCTAATGACACTGGTATTAGTTTCTCTTTCTAAAGTGTTTTCTTTTCCTTGTAGTTAACCCATATTTTTTTTATGATTATACCCTTTATTTTAGTTTTGTTTTTATGTTAATAGTTTCTTTTATACCACCTTTTCTTGTTGTCATTGGCAGCAAAACTGGAATTTTATATTTTTCTGTGGGATCCATTCAGGGCACTTAGCTGTTATATTTATATTAATTCTAATAGTTTTTCGGTTGAGTCTGTTTGGTTTTCTAGATACAAAATTGTGTACAAATAATGATAATTTTTCATCTTTTTCAATACTTTTACCTCTTTTAGAACTGTCTTATTGCCTAGAATCTTATTCCAAATCAGCATTACATAATGATTATGGTAGATGTTTTTTTCTTATAATGCTTTTACTGCCTTATTAAGATAAATCTAGACTGTTAGTGTAAAATATGCTCTCTAGTATAAGAAATATTAAAACTTAAAATGCCATATAACTGAAAATTGGTTTTTAGTTACATGGTAATTTTGTCACATAGTGCCTTGTTCATATTTAAGCTTCTTGCTATCCAGAAAGAGAAAATGGCTTCAAGATAAGAAAAAATTGCCAGAATTTAATGGACCTGTATCTTTTAATCAGAAGAACACTGTCTAATTGGCTTTACAATGGTAATGATTGTGTTCTATTCATGAGTTTAAAGAGGAGTTGGGCAAAGGTCCACCAGGCTGTCTGTTGAAAACCCAGGGGGACCTTCACCCTGGGAACAGGGCCGAATCTGAGATACACCAAGTTACACCTAAACCGTAACCAGCCTTGACTCAGCTCAGCCATGACTGCACTAAGGTGATCAATTCTCTATCTGCCTATATGAGGAAGAGTAACACCCTCTTGTAGAAAATAACATCCCTTAGAGCATGTGTTCTCAGTAGGCACAAGATTGGTTCTTCCAGTGTGAAACAAATATTAAGTGGTACAGTGATTTGTGGACCTTCAAAAACCCACAACGCATAATCAGATACAACTGGCAGGTTGGGGAAATGAGTAACAAAAAGTCTATTAAAGTTCTTTATGGAGATAATAGCTAAAAATAAAGGTTGGGGAACACTGATTTAGAGCCTTTTCAGTTTTTTAGTATAATACCTGATAATTAAAAGTTATGGGTATTCTAAAAGACAAAAACATGTGACCAAAAGACAGTAGACAGACAATATAATGTGCATTTGCAATTTTGCTCCAGAGATTGGAGTTAGAACATATGGACTTAAAAATACATAATTAATGTTAACTTATATTAATCAGTTAACAAAATATGTAAAAGAAAAACAGATGGAAATTTGGAAAATTTCATCAGAGAATTGAAATTTGTGAAGAGAGAAACAAATAGAAAACTGAAAAGCATAGTATCTGAAATGAAGAACTCTCTGGATGGGTTTAAAGTTAAACACAGTGGAAGACAGGGTTAGTAAACTGGAAAACAGGTTAATAGAAAATAATCAAATTGAACCAGAGAGGAAATAATATATACATGTATTCCACTTGCAAACTGTTTGCGAAGTACCATCTTTTTCCATATCCTTGCCAAAAATATGTATTTTAACAATGTTTATATTTTGCCAATTTCTGTGTAAAGTGATATCTCATTGTTAGTTTAATTTGAATTTCACTAACAACATTTTACCTTTTCATTGTATTTTGCTAGTTAGTTATTCTTTTCTGAGAGATACCAATTCATATTTAGCCATTATGTATCCGGGGTCATTTGTATCAATTTGTAATTTTTTTCTGAGGTAATCTTTTGTCATTTCTGTTACAGATAAATTTTCTAGGTCTATATATAAAACATTTGTGATGAATATACTGTTTTATTTTACAATAAATCTGGATTTATTTGTATACAAGATACCTCAGAGATATTGCTGGGGTTTTTTTTTTTTTTTTTTCCCAGACCACTGCAGTAAAGTGACTGCAATAAAACAAATATCACAATAAAACAGCACACAACTTTTTTGATTTCCCAGTGCATATAAAAGCTATGTGTAAACTATACTGTAGTCTATTAAGTGTGCAATAGCATTCTGTCTACAAAAACAATGTACATTAGCCAGGCTGCGGTGGCTCATACCTGCAGTCCCAGCTACACAGTAGTCTAGGGCAGGAGGATGCCTTGATCCTAGGAGTACGAGGCTGCAGTGAGTTATGATCATGCTCCTACACTCCAGTGTGAGCAACAGAGCAAGACCCTGTCTCATAAATATATATATGTGTATATATATGTATATATGTATATGTATGTATATATACACACACATATCTTAATTTAAAAATACTTCATTGCTAAAAAACAAGATCCTGTGAGCCTTCAGCAAGCCATAATCTTTTTGCTGATGGAGGGTCTTGCCTTGATGTTGATGGCTGTTGATTCATCAGGGTGGTGGTTACTGAAGGTTGTGGTGACTGTGCCAATTTCTTGAAATAATTCAACAATGAGGTTGCCACAGCAATGGACTCTTTCTTTCACAAAAGATTATCTGTAGCAGTCAATGCTGTTTGGTAGCATTTTATCTACAGTAGAACTTCTTCCATAATTGGAGTCAGCCTTCTCAAACCCTGCTATTGCTTTATCAACTAAGTTTATGTAATATTCTAAATCCTTTGGTTTTATTTCAACATTGTTCATAGCATCTTCATTAGGAGTAAATTCTACCTCAAGAAATAACTTTCTTTCTCATCCATAAGAAGCAACTCTTCATCCGTTCAAGTTTTAACATCAAATTTTAACAATTCAGTCACATCTTCAGGCTCCATTTCTAATTTTCTTTCTATTTCTACTACATCTGCAGTTCCTTTTTTCACTGAAGTCTTGAAACCCTCCCAGTCATCTGTGAGAGTTGGAATCAATTTCTTCCACACTTCTGTTTAGGTTGCTATTTTGACCTCTTTTTATGACCTTTTTAGAAGGTTTTCAATGTACTTTGCCCAGATCCATTAGAGGAATCATCATAGCCGCCATAAACTTAGGAAAAATATTTCTTAAATAACCCAACTTGGGAGTCAGAATTACTCCTTAATCCATGGGTTGCAGAGTGGATGTTTTGTTAGCAGACATGAAAACAACATTAATTTCTTTGTACATCTTCAATAGAGCTCTTGGGTGACAAGGTATGTTGCCAAAGAGCAGTAATATCTCGAGAGGAATCTTTTTTTCTGAGCACTAGGTCTCAACAGTGAACCTAAAATATTTCATAAATTATGCTGTGAACAGATATGCTGTCATCTAGGCTTTGTTGCTCTATGTATGGAGCACAGGCAGAGCAGATTTACCATAATTTTGAAGGGCCTTGGGATTTTCAGAATGGTAAATGAGCATTGGCATCAACTTAAAGTCACCAGTTGCATTAGTTCCTAAAGAGGGAGTCAGGCTGTCCTTTGAAGTTTTGAAGTCAGGCATTGACTTCTCCTTGCTAGCTATGAAAGTCCCAGAAGGCTGTATTGTCTACATTGATAACATGTTGTTTAGTGTAGCTAGATCTTCTGGACATCTTGCTGCAGCTTCTACATCAGCACTTGCTGCTTGTACTTTTATGGTATGGTGATGGCTTCTTTCCTTAAACCTCTGCTAGCTTCCATCTTACACAGCTTCCTCAACCCTCTTGGCTCTCATAGAATTGAAGAGAATTAAGACTTTGCTCTAGGTTAGGCTTTGGCTTAAGGAAATGTTGTGGCTGATACAATCCTCTATTCACACCACCAAAACTTTCTTCATGTCAGCAAGAAGGCTCTTTCACTTTCTTACCATTTGTGTGTTCACTGGAGTAGCACTTTCAATTTCCTTCAAGAACTTTTCCTTTGCATTTACAACTTCGCTACCTGTTTGGTGCAGAAGGTCTAGCTTTCCATCTGTCTTGGCTTTTGACATTCCTCATGAAACATAACCGTTTTTAGCTTTTGATTGAAAATGAGAGATGTGTGTCTCTTCCATTTTCACTTGAACACTTAGAAGCCATTGTAGGGTTACTAAATGGCCAAATTTAATGTTGTTGTGTCTCAGGAAACAGAAAGGCCCATGGAGAAGGAAAGAGATGGGGGAACGGCTGATCGACCAAACAGTCAGAACACATACAACAATTATCAATTAAGTTCATTGTCTTATATGACACTGTTTGTGGTGCCCCAAAACAGTGATAAAAATAACATCAAAGATCATTGATCATAGATTATCATAAAAGATGTAATAATAATGAAAACATTAGAAATATTGGAAGAATTACCAAAATGTGACATAGAGGCATGAAGTGAGTACATGCTGTTGGAAAGATGGTCCTGATAGATTTGCTCTATGCAGGGTTACCATACATCTTCAATTTGTTAAAAAATGCAATTTTCTGCAGAGCACAATAAAACTAGGTATGTCTATTCTGAAAATTATACTGGAAGACTAAGATGATAAAAAATTAGCTTTCACAACATATTCTAAACAACATTGATAAGCATATAGTTATTATGTTCTATATTCCAGACTGTCATACATGTTTGTATGTGCATGTTTCTGATAGTACCCATGGTAATTTAGCTTGATGACAAAAGCTGATGGGGAATCCCAGTTAAGTTTCTTCATGACCACCTCCTTGGTCTTGGATTGATTATGTCAGGTTACTTTATGCTTAAAAATTAATATAACCATTGTCTGACTTGCAAATTTAAAAGTTATTTAGGTATAACTAGCTAGTGGCTGTCATGCAGTGTGAAATATCACTGTTGATGCTGATATGAGAATGTGGGTGAAAGAGAGAGTGAGCATGTTGTACCCTTCCAGATCTAAAGCTGTTTGATTATTGGCATACATGTGTACAGAAAAATGTTTATTGATCTCTTCCTGTCATGATAAAGTAGCCATGATCAATGTCATGCTTCCAATGTTTGAATAAGGGTAGTTATGTCATGAATGATAGTATAACATAAGGATTAGTTCTTTTGCCTTTGGAGGTTGACTGTCTTAGTCCATTCAGGCAAGTATAACAAAATGTATAAGCTGGGTGGCTTATAAACAGAAACTTATTTCTTACATTTCTGATGACTGAGAAGTCCAAGATCAAGATGCTGGAAGATTCTGGTGAGGGGCTCTTTCCTGTTCATAGATGGCCATCTTCTTGCTGTGTCTTCTTCATATGGCTATAGGTAGAAAGCGGTGTGGCAGCTCTTTGGGGCCTCTTTTATAAGGTACTGATGCCGTTTATGAGGGTCCTGCCATATGACCTAATCACCTTCCCCTTCCAAATACCATCATATTGGGGGGTAGGATTTTGGTGAAATGCAAACATTCAAACCATAGCACTGGCCGTCTCCATTCTACCTCTTATCACCCCACTTAACATTAGAAGAGTTAAGTATCCCTTCTGTGTCTTAATTTCATTACCGGTGAAATGAGGTTGATAATAGTATCTACCTCACTGAATTAAATGTGATAATGCACATTGGGTGCTAGCCCAGAGCAACCATTTATAAATGGAAGCTATGGTTAGTATTTCTAGCAAAAATGCATGTTCTCCTTGTGTTTAGTGTACAGGGTATTAAACAAGACTCTGAGATAAAGGAATATTTAAAGGTGCTTCCCCATTTTATAAAGTTAATTTTTTTAAGCAAGCATTGAGTACAGGGAAGTTTCAGGAGCCTAAACAGATCTTTTCATTATCCCATGTACTCTATAGCATACAGTTGAAATCTATTTATATAAAATTAAGATAGTAGCAAATTTCAAGAGGCTCATTTGTTTAATGGAACAGCTTGGTGAATGCATTTCTCCAAGTTTTGTGTTTAAGCAAGAATTATTACTAATAGTACTTAAAACTTTTTAGTATTTATTTGAATAACTTTATTATCTCTCCAGGAACACTAGGATATCAATTACAGTGCTGGGAAATGTGTGCTCAGAGAAAAAAAGTGCTGCCTTTTCCCTGTGGTAGCATTCTGAAAGGTTTTGAGGCTACACTTGATGAGCATGCCTTTTTTTCCCAAAGAATCAAAGTTAGAGCATGATAAATGAAAGAAATTTCAAAATCATTATGCAAGGTGTGTTTTGTATTCACTGGTCTTCTCTGATGAGTTAATTTCCCTTTTAAGGAATCTCAAGCATTCTTATAACATCAGTCTTGAGTTTGACAGAGGTTGAGACTCCTTAAAGTACAGGTAACCATCTCCCCGTTCTTTGCTCTATTGATTTGTTAGAGTTGACGTGTAAAATTCCTAGTTTTAAAACATTTTGAGGGTATTTTCTGATTTTGCTATTTTTAAAAAATAGTTTACAATTCCTATTTCCTTCTGAATATCTTTGGTGCAGCTATTTGCTTTCTGCATGGCCACATGAGTTGCATTGCATCTGTTTCTAAAATAATGTGTTTAATTTTCCACCAGTACTGCAAGTTGGTCCTGAATTGCCTTATATGATAAACAAACGGGTTTGTAAAGTTGCTTCAAAGGTCACCATCTTCTACCCTTTGGTGGTGGTTCTGAGTACTTTTAAAATAAAAATCTTCAAAGCCATCTTTAGATGATACCCTTGCTTTCAATCATGATAATGAAATTAAAAATGTTATTAAATTGGTAGTAACTTGGCTTTAAATTGAAACTCTATATTAGCATAATAGAAGGCTCTAGAACTTCTTTCTAAATAAGACTTTCTTTGCAAGAGACAACATTTATAAAGCATCTACCAGAGTGGCATAATAAATCTCAAATCTCTTGCCTTATTTTTCTTTTTCGCTTTCTAATATGTGCTTTGTATTACTTCTGATGTCTCATCTCCCTGTAGTTATAGAAACACATAGACTTATACCTATGTTCTGTTATTAGTTTCTTATTGCTGTGTAACAATTTATTATAAACTTAATGGCTTAAAACACCCATGTATTATCTCACAGTTCTGTCAATCAGAAGCCTAGACAGGGCTCAGCTGGGTCCTCTTCCAAGCTCTCCTGGCTGTTGGCAGAATTCATTTCCTTGCGAGAGTAGAAGTGCTTCCATGTTCTTTGGGGTTAGCAGTTCTCTGATGCTTCCCCTTCTTTTAAAGGACTTATCTGATTAGGTTAGACCCACCTAGTGTAATCTCCTTTTTGATTTAGTCAAAGATG
The DNA here is from genome assembly GCF_028858775.2 of Pan troglodytes. Classification (NCBI taxonomy): domain Eukaryota; kingdom Metazoa; phylum Chordata; class Mammalia; order Primates; family Hominidae; genus Pan; species Pan troglodytes. The sequence goes on along the minus strand of NC_072402.2, from coordinate 47,702,531 downwards.
ATTGACTGATAGCCTCGTTATGGGAGTCATATCCCATCCTTTCCACAGGATCTGCCCACAGTTCACAGGACCGTGGGGATTATACAGAGTGTCAGTCATTGGGGAGGTCTTGAATTTTGCCTGTCATATCCTGGGTTTTAAAACTTTTATATGGGGAAAGTCATTTAAGGAAGAAAGTAAATGAACATCTGTTGACTAGGTTGCTAGGTACAATGGTCTGACTTCCATTTTATAAATGAGTAAAACTTAAATTTGCAGAGACTGATTGGGTCAAGATATCACTGACTTAAAGGGCTGAACAGACATTCTTAGAGGCAAAAGCTCCAGTTGAGTGAGAGTCTGGTTTTTAGTTGGTTTTTCCTAAGCAGTTAAAGTTTCAAATGAACTCTTTTTAAACAGTTCACATTCCGGGGTTGTTTAAAACCTATGAACATATTTCCCCACGAAAATCATGCTGTAAATGATAAGTCCTCAGTTGGCTCCACAAAATCCAACTTTACACATACTATCAGGAAAATTATCTTCAGATTCATCCAGAACCTCTTGGGGCCTAATCCCTGTGCCCCATGAAGGTAACAGGTCTTACAGCTGCCTTTTGTGGGGACTGCCCCTCAGAGATGAAAGTAAACTATGACTCATCCAGGGACAAGGAGAAGCGCATGCCGTGCCCTTAGCTGTCTCTGTGTCTGCTGGAGGTAGGTGAAGGCACTGGCTGCATCCACTCTGATTTGGTAGGGAAAGCTTCTAACACTGAGCATTGGGATCATATTTAATTTGTCAATTAGGTAATTGTGGTATACCCTATATACAGAATCTTCCTGGCTGAATGATCTTTTATACAGAATCATTATGTAGTGATAGTAGGTTTTTAAATGGTGCCCATTAAACTTGCACATAACTTGCACAGCAGGTTATGTGCTAAACTATTTAACGAGCATTTTTATCCTTCAGCTAGTTTCTTCAACTATGTCCCTTTGAATCCGTATAAAGAGATGGCTTATAAGGTTTATTTCAAACAGATATTTGTGTGTTAGGTAGAAGGATTTCAAAATAACGCAGCCTCTCTCTTTCTCTTCTTCCCATCTTGAGTTCTCTCACGTTCTTCCTGTCTTTAAAATGTGCTTGAGAAAAGAGGGAGAAACATGAACAATTCCCAGGGAATCCCCACAGGAAGGAGGAGCCACTCTCAAACTGAAATTATTGAAGAGAACCATCATGCTGCTCATGACTGGAATACAGAGGAGCTGTGTGTGTGGAAGGTCAGGCAGAAGGTGACTGAGAAGGAAATAAGTCAGAGGAAGGAATATTTGGTTTTATTTTTCTTTAACTCTTTTTGTTGCTTTGGTCTTTATTTTTATATCTCAGTTTCATGCTTTGTGACTTAAATGGAATTATTGAACTTCTTTATAGCTCTTACGAACAAGATATTGATGTTTGCCTAAATTTAGACCTTTCCTAATTCTGAATTTTAGTTTCTTTTCATTTACCGCCTCAGGTAAAATAAATAAATAAATGAATTCTATTCCCTTTTGATCTTCATTTCAGGTTATTCAAAATGTATTGCTGACAGCCTTCAAAGGAATGATACAGGCATTGGATGTTTTATTCAGTATATTGCTGCTCTGCCCTTTTGTGCAGCTATTCAAATTGCTATAGAAGTGCCTGAAAGGTTGTCATGGGTTTTGCCAACAGTAAATGACAAGCGGTAATATATATGGTGAATGTTCCAGGTGTATTGGAAATTACCATTGCAGCTTCTATTTCATGGAAGTTTGTTTTTCACATAATGCTAAAAGTTCAGTCTAAATTCTTTAGTCAGATAGATTCAGGTCTTATCTCACATGTAATATGTGGAGTAAAAATAATTCAGAATGCATTACGAGTCGGGAATGCATAAAAGCACATAGTAACTTTTAAAACAGATTGTTTTTAATAATTCTGTGCCTTTGGGACAAATGACATTCTTTTTTTTATGCCCTCCCCACTTTAGACGTCCACTTTCTTTTTCATTGGCTGCAGTGAAACTTTGGAAGATCATTACCTTAGTGCCCCCTAATGAGATGTAAATAAAATGAATGATTACAGCTTGATTATGGTCCATTATTTATGAGGCTCCTGGCAACTTGCTGCATAAATTTAAGTATGTGAGTAAATTCTCTTAGGGACAGTCAATGTGAGAGTATTTTATTTTTCTTTCTTATTTTTTATGATGTACTAATTCTTTTCACCTCTGGATTCTTTATTGTTGTTTCTGCCCTAGAAGAAGTAGGACCGTGGAAAATGAGCATATTTTTTCTGCATGACTTTTATGGTCCCTGTAGGGTTTGGACCAGAGCTGAGTTGCTGCCTGATCCTGACATGTCAAGGAACATTGAAATAAAGGAATATGGTTTGTTTTCTTTTCTTCCTGTGCCCTATCCATCTCCCTACAAAGAAAAATGTATGAACATTTCTCTCTTCTGCTTTTTCTTATAAAGCACATCAAGTTTCCAGTCTGAGCTTTTGTGGAAATCACAGTGTAATGGGTTAACAGTCTTCTCTGATTCTTGGAGGTTTTGAGTATTTTAAGCTTTTTACTTTGCCATCTAGATATTGGAAGCTAACCTCCCACTCACTTTACTACTCAACGCTGCTTCTCTGTGCAGCCTCTTTCTAGAATTGTTATTGTAGTGAAATATCCATAGGAGTCTCTTCCTTGCCTTATATAATCCTCCTCCGACCTGCAAAGCATTTCCCCATGGCAGGAGACAGATGTTTCCTAAAGCTTGCACATGTTGGCAAAGCCTGGTTGGGTAGTGTATCCCGGACCCCACAGGAAAAGTAAGTTGATTTTTTATTTAGATTTGAGATCATGGGTACATTTTAATTCTTAATGTTGGGTCTCAAGAATTTCCCCTCTTTAGAGTCAGTAGCTGATGATGTGAGGAGGCAGCATGAGATTGAAATTGGTAAAGATACATTAATACTTATTTAATAATCTCACGTTGCCTGGAGACTTTTTAAAAAATCTAATCTCTTTCCCCTGCAAAATACAAAGGAAAATAGAGTGTCTGGATGACAGTATTCTCATATAAAGTGGACTGTCTCTCTTATGCACAAGCCAAGTGTCACAGGTTCCATTCCATCCTGCATACCCTGCATATAAAGAAGGAGTGGGTGATGAAGGAGGCTGGCAGCTTAAAGACTTAAACAGGCTGAGGGACTAAGTTCCCAAGTTGGCTGAGCAGATAGAAAAGGAAAGGCAAGACGAGAACCCGTGCCACATTCCGAATTGGATTACCTGTTACAGAGCCAAAGACCGAGTTCCAAAGAACCAAAGTTGGAGTGTGAGGATGATAAGATATGTGTGCAATCTGATTCCAGATTTTAGATTATCTAGAGAGGGGGAAGGCATTACTAGCGTTCATATATAAAGTCTCTGTGTAGTATCATCAGAGATTGCTCTTCAGTAGCTCTCTGCTTGTTTGGTTACCGAATTATCCAAACATGTGCTCTTATACTTCTTTTCCACTTCCTGAAACCCAGAGCCTTTTGTTGTCCCCCTGCTCCCCAAGCTTAGGTAGGGCACAGCAAAGTCCCTCAGCCTGTCCTTTTCGGGGCAGCTTGCACCATTCCTCCACAGCACTTTCCAAGCCATATAACTACTCTTGGTACTCACAAGCCATGTCGCTGGGCTTTAAAATGCCATCTGTGTCCACTGGTGCGGCTGGAGCTGAGTAAAATATGGCAAGCTGGACTTCTTAAGATGGCCCAGAGTAATTTGAATTTCTCTAGTCAAGAATGGGTAAATAAGCCATCTGGAAATAGTCTCCCAGTTGAATTTAACACCCCTTGTGACTATACTTTTAGTAATCTTTGTTAGCTAATTAGCTCTTTGCTTTGTCAAGTATTTATTGAGTGCCCATTCTGTGTGCGAGCATGGTGTTAAGCACTTAATATAAAACAGTGACTATAAAGACATGTGACTCCTGCCTTCATGGGACATTTAATTCACACCCCCCAACAATTTTTTAACAGCACTTTTGAAAACATTGCATAAAGTCAGATATATATATATTAGATATACGTGCCAAAAGGTAAGCTGGAGGTACTTGTCAAAGAACTATGAATGCAAACAATAACAAATAGACAAAAATATTAAATTAATGAATACATTACCTGGAAAAATACTACTGGAATTGTTTTGTCAAACAACTTGTCCATACTATGATCTGGAAAAGCACAGCTTACTACAGTAGAAAGAATGCAGTAGTTGGAGTCAGAACTGATTTCAAGTCCCAGCTCAATCACTTATTAACTGTTGATGTTGGGCAATGATATGGTTTTGCCCTGTGTCCCCACCCAGATCTCGCCTTGAATTGTAATGGTCCCTACATGTCAAGGGCAGGACCAGGTGGAGATAATTGCATCATGGTGGTTTACCTCATGCTGTTCTCATGGTAGTGAGTGAGTTCTCGTGAGATCTGATGGTTTTATTATATAAGGGGCTTCCGCCTTCACTCGGCACTTCTTTTTCCTGCTGCAATGTGAAATAGAATGTGTTTGCTTCCCCTTCCACCATGATTGTGAGTTTCCTGAGGCCTCCCAAGCCATGCTGAACTGTGAGTCACTTAAACCTCTTGTCTTTATAAATTACCCAGTCTCAGGTATGTCTATTAGCAGAGTGAGAACAGACTAATACAGGCAAGTAATTAATTATTTTGGTCACAGATAGTCTGTAAAAATTATCCCTTTAAGATTCTGTGTTTTCTGTTATACTTAGGGTTCTATATTTTCCCATGGATTTGTCTTTTAATCCGAGTTTTCGTGGTTCTGATTTAATTTACTTTTAATTTTCTATTTTGCTTCATTTGTTGGTTTAACAAAAAGTTACTGAGTAGTCTGCGTATGTGTGTATTCTTATGTATTGCCTCAAATCCTAGATGGCATGATGCTGAGTATAAATAACTTTTTTAAAGAGGGAGTATATTTGAGAAGTGTCTGAAAGCTGTAAAACCTCTAAAATAGATTCTTTGCTTTACGAGAGCTGTAGCTTGAGACTTTGAGGAATCCCCAAATTCACAAGCTTGGAGAATTTTCACAAACTGCAACCAGCACATAGGAAACAGAACATGATTCTTGCCTTAGAACTCCCCTTTGAAAATCCTGCCACTACCTCACCCCACCCTACCCCATATTCCACCACCTTAACCACTGTCCTGACTCTAATAGCATAGGTTGCTATTAGAACTTGAAGTCATATATATGAGTAGAGTCACAGTGTAAGTAAACTAGTATACTTTTTTTTTCTTTTTTTTCTTAGTTGTGGGGAATATACCTAACATAAAATTTTTGTTTTAGCCATTTTTAAGCATTCAATTCTGCGCCATTAAGTACATTCACAGTTGTGTAAGTATCACTGCCATGCATCTCGAGAACTTTTTCATCTTTCCCAACTGAAACTTTTTCCATTAAACACTAACTTCCATTTCCCCTTCCCCTAGTCTCTGACAATAGCCATTCCACTTTGTCTCTATGAATTTGACTACTATAGACTAGCCAAAATAGAGTAGTACCTACCCAGAGTAGCTAGCATAACAATATTTTTCCTTTTGGGTCTGGCTTATTTCACTTAGTGTAATGTCTTCATAGTTCGTCCATGTTGTAATATGTGTCAGAATTTCTCTTCTTTTTAAGGCTGAATAATATTCTCTTGTATGGGTAATACCACATTTTGCTCATCTATGCATCTGTTAATCGAAGCCTGGCTTGCTTCCACTTTTGGCTATTGTGAATCATGCTGCTGTGAAAATGGGTATATACATATCTGAGTTCCTGCCTCCATTTCTTTGGGTATATACCCAGAAGTGGAATTGCCAGATCATATGGTAATTCTGTGTTTAAGTTTCTGAGAAGCTGCCATACCATTTTCTGCATTGGCTGCACCATTTTACATTTCCGCAGTTATACTTCCTTTTGCTCAACATTATGCTTAACATTATGTTTGCAAGGTTCATCCACATTACTGCATGCAGTTGTGGGTCATTCAGTCTCATTGCTGTGTAGTGTTTCGTCATGTGAATGTGCCATAATGTACTTAGCCATTTTACTATTGATAAGCACTTGGGTAATTTTCAGTTTTGGGTTATTACAAGCAATGCTACTATTAGAGGGCATTTAAAAATTAGGCCTTAAGGTTCTATAGCTTTGTTATTTTCTTATGGAAAGGAAAGCATTAAATCGAAGACATTATTTGAACAACAACTCATAAAGCTTTCAGGTTGTATCACTTGGTAATTTTTGTAGCACAAGTGATGGAATACCCAACCCATGTTATCCTAAGAAAAGGGGACTTGCTTATCCATGACTGGAAAGTTTAGTTGTCCAGCTTCCAGCAACACTGACCTTATTCCTTGCCTCCTGGCCACATCAGTCCAACCTCTGCTTTTGTCACATCTTCTTCTCTGTATCTCTTGAATCCCTCTTTTATCTTATGGGAAATCATGATTACACTGGGTCCACACAGACAATACAGAATAATCTCTTCATTTCAAGACTCTTAATCACATCAGCAAAGCCCCTTTTGTCATGTAAAATAATACATTCACAGGTTCTGGGGATTGCTACATCTTTAAAGAGGCCATTATTTTGCCTCCCATGATGTGTGTGTGTGTGTGTATGTATGTATGTATGTGTGTGTGTGTGTGTGTGTGTATTTTTTCCCACTGATGAACCAATGATAATGTTCCTCTCCTTTATAACTTTGTGCTTTTCTTTGGAGTTAGTAATTGGGGTGTTTTTCTCCTTTTTAGATTTTATGTAGCTGTCATGAATCCTTTCCACACTCTTCAATAGAACTATAAAACTTTTGTTGGCACTTTCTATGTTATCAAACATATCAGATAACCTGTAAGTTTTTTTCTCAAAGCCTCTTCCTGGACCCTCCATTTTTTCTGTTCCAAGCTGGACAGTGTGCTATCTAGGTCTCCTGCATGGCGGCAGTTTTTGGTGATTTTCCTCACCCTCATTAACATGGTAATTCCCTTCGTCTCTCTCCATGTTCCGCCCTTTCTTTGATCTCATGCATTTCTCTTAAATGGTTTATTTCATTGTTCATGTGGAGCATATCCTGCAGGAGCTTCTTGAGAAGAGGTGTACAGGTGGCAAACTTGACACCTTAGATGACAATGATGAACCCTCTCTGAGGAGAAAGGGACCCATGTTGTCTGGGGAAGGAAGAGAAGCAGGAGAGAAGGATGAGAGAGAGACAGATGAGGAAGAGAGGAAGATGTTTCCACCCTGGTCTTTTCTCATAATGCCTCTGTAGGCCAAAGTCATGTCTTAGTAATTTTGCTTCTTTAATGCCTTGCCCACAGTGAACACTTAAGATATGTTCTTCAGTGAATGAACACATACAGATAGCCTCATATTTCCTGCTCTTTGAAGTGGTCGAGAGTCCTTAGAAGCCATTAGCCAGCTTCTTATAAAGACCTGCTTGAAAAAATGAACTCCAGTTATTAGAAGATGCCACCAAAATTATATCTGTTTCTTACCTCCTCATGATATAGAACATAAATCTGATCCCCTCCCCCGCCATTAACTTTTATTCTACTCTCCCTGCTTTGCCAAATGATACAATCCTTGAGACCCAAACTTGCATATGGTTCATCTTTGCATCCCTGATAATGCCATGCATTGTATAATTCTCACTAAAGATTTGTTCAATGACTTCATCACACACACGGCCTTTCTGATGTGCATTGAATGAGCCTGCCTTGTTCCACCGTCAGAGACTTTACAATCGCTGCTCCCTTTGCCTGCAGCACTCTTTCCCCGACTCTCATGACCTGGCAATTTTCATCCTGCAGATGAAGCTTGCCCATCATCTCATCTTCCCAGCCCGATCTAAAGATACTGTCTGTTCCCTGACCCGCTGCCCATCATCCTGTGATGGGAGTACCTGTCATTATCAGAAATGACCTTATGTGTGTCTTTATTTATTTTCCCTGATAAATGGAGACTCTATAGATGTACCTTTCTGTCTCATCCACTGCTGTATCACCACACCTAGAACAGGGGCTGCTGAATAAAAGTGTATTAAATGAACGATATGAGCTGTTGAGAGAATGACAATGTTAATAACTTCATCTAACCTTTGCTGGCTTATGTGAGTGGTTAGAGAGCACATACACATTCACCTTCTTTGAAAGTTTTCCTCAACCGTGCACACTTTTTAAGAATATATAAATAATTGAACATTCAGGGAACACGATTGCCCTAAGATTTTGTGTGTTCCTTATGGATACCTTGGATCTAGAAAGGAAAGAGGTGAGAAAATATTGCATTGGGGAGATCTGTCCCTTGAATTTCATCTGAGAAATCAAAACTCGTACGTTTAAATCCTGTCTGCCCAGGTGCCTCAGACACATACAACTGGCTTTACTCTTATGTCAGCCTATTTAACTGTGCCCTCAAAATAAGCAGTGGTGAAGCTTATTTTGTATGTAGTTTGGATCATATTGCTTTTAAGAATTCCATATCTAGGTTGCTGTTCCTGTATGGCATGGAGACCCTGATAATTAGGTTTCTGTAACTCAGAGACAGTCTGAGGCTCTGTCTATAAAAAGCCATTCCTCCTGAAAACGGGACAGAAGTATATACATACACTAAAGTAATATTCCCCGAGAAGAAATGTGGCATGAGAAGCAAAACAGTTCGAGTGCTCCTCCCTTGCCCCATTTAAGTGCAATGAAATCAGAATCGACATGTTAAAACTAGTCAGTGATGCCGAGGGTCCTGCAGAAATTGACCCTTGTCTCTAGAGCAAGATTTCTAGAATAGCACTTTTGATTTGGGGCTGGATAATTCTTTGTTGTGGGGCAATATTTGTGTGCTATAGGATGTTTAGCGGCATCCCTGGCCTCTACTCACTACATGCCAATAGCAGCAACCCCCTTATTCCCTGCTGCAAAGGGTAAAACCAAAAATGTCTTCAGACATTGCAAAACCTGGTTGAGAACCACTACTCTAGAGAATGCATAGAAGGGATCTAGCCTTAAACCATTCCTCTGGGTTTGTTTAAACCCCATATTTCCACCATTAATGCAGCAGTGGTAGGGAAGACTCCTTAACTTCCACCTTGTCATATATATATGTCTTCTCAGTCATATCAAAGTACTGTGGTTTAAGCCAATGTCCCCCCCCAACCCACCCACCTCTACTGATAAAAATATATCACACTACTCTAGTGTAGCCTTAGGTTCCTCTTCTGCACACATGTGTATACAGCTAGTCCATGATGTATGCCTTCCAGCCGGCAAAGGTCTTTTCTGGGTCTTCATGTGGTATCTGAACATGTCCCAATTCTCCATTTTCTTAAGACCACTCTTTGAGGTCATTGCTCTGACACTGTTTAGTTATGTCACACTGTGGTGAGCTACAATTATTTAAACAATGAAAAATCTCCTGAACTGGTGGTTTCTGCAATATAGGGAGGGTCATTCATTCATTTTCAGCACATATTTATTGAATATTTATGTGGGCTGCTCTTGGCACTGGGATTAAACAGCTATAAACAACACACAACACACTTGCCTTCTTGGAGCCTACACTCTGATAGGGGAAGACAGACAATAAATAAATATATGTTAGGTGAAAAATACATCAAGATGAGAAGAAAGCCTGGGCGTGGTGTCTCACACATGTGATCCCAGCACTTTGGGAGGCTGAGGCAGGAGGATCACATGAGCCCAGGAGTTCAAGACAACCCTGGCCAACATGGTGAGACCCCATCTCTACTGAAAATATAAAAATTAGCTGCGTGTGATGGCATGTGCCTGTAGTTCCAGCTACTCAGGAGACTGAGATAGGAGAATCGCTTGAACCCTGGAGATGGAGGTTGCAGTGAGCCGAGATCACGCTACTGCACTCCAGCCTGGGCAACAGAGCAAGACTCTGTCTCAAAAAAAAAAAAAAAAAAAAAAAAGGGAGAAAGGCCAGATATAGTGGCTTATGCCTGTAATCCTAGCACTTAGAGAGGCCGAGGTGGGTGGATCACTTGAGTCCAGGAGTTTGAGACCAGCCTGGGCAACATAGTGAAACCCATCTCTACAAAAAATACACACACAAAAATTAGCTGGGCATGGTGGAATGTGTCTGTGGTCCCAGTTGCTCAGGAGGCTGAGGTGAGAGGATTGTTTGAATCCAGGAGGTGGAGGCAGAGGTTGCAGTGAGCCATAATAGTGCCACTGGACTCCAGCCTGGGCGACAGAGTGAAACCTTGTCTCAGAAAAAAAAAAAAAAAAAGAAACACTAGATGAGGGAGCCTTGTGTTTTCAAATAGGGTCAAGCAAGATGTAAAGGAAGTTCAGGAGCAGGATGTTTGGACATGTCAGGGGAGAAGAGTTCTAGGCAGTGGGAACTGTAAGTGCAAAGGGCAAGAGGCAGGAGTGTGCTTGGTATATGTGAAGGGTAGTGAGGAGTGTCAGGGAGGGAGCTGTAGAAGAGGGGATGTGGAGGTGTGGTATGAACATACCATATGGAGCTTTAGAGGCCTGGTGAGACTCTTCTTCAATTTTTTATAAGACAAAATTTCAAACATACACTGAAGTACAGAGAATAGTATAATGAACCCCTTATTTGCCTATTACCCAAGTTTAATAAATAGTAACCAAAGCCACTTTAATTCTATATACTCTTACTCCCCCTCCCCAGATCATTTGGAAGCAAACTCTATATGTATTACTTCATATGTAAATATTTTTGTATGTGTCTATGAAAGGGAATTAAAGGTGATCATGGTCCAATATTATACTTTAAAATGATTGGCTAGTTTTATCAGATATCCAAACCATGTGTGTATATATATGCACACACGTATATACATATACTCAATATATATTTCAGGCTGAAGTGTGTACATATACAATATTATGCTGATTATTTCCTAAATGCCTGATTATGTGTGTGTTTGTTTATAGTTTTATTCGTTTGATATCAGGACCCATTAAAAAGTTCATATATTACAATTAGTTGATATGTCTTTTAAGGTTTTTTTTTTTTTTTTTTTTTTTGGTAAAGACAGGGTCTTGCTGTGTTGTCCATGCTGGTCTCGAGCTCCTGGCCTTAAGTAATCCTCCTACCTCAGCCTCCCAACATGCTGGAATTACAGGCATAAGCCACTGTGCCTGGCCTTCTTTTAAACTTTGGGTTCCCTTTCCATCTTCCCCCCCCCCATTAAAATTTTAAGAAACCAGGTCATTTGTTCTGACTTTCGTATCTAGCTTTTGCTGATCATGTCTCTGTGATATTGTTTAACACATTCCCTTGTCTCTAACCTGTAACTTGATATTTCGATGTAGAGGCTTAGTTGTATCCAGGGGTGCTGGAGTCTTTTTGGTAAGACTACTTCATGTGTGTTGTCTTGAGAAGTTCACAACGTCCAGGGTTTCTCTCTTTGTGATGTCAGCAGTCACTGATGATCATGGCTTAGATTCCCTGGGGTTCTTTAGAGTCTACAAAATTTTGATACTTTACGACCGCAGTTCCCCCTTTATTCACCAATTGGAATGCATCTATAAAGTGAATGATTTCCCCATCTGTGAGGTGTAACTCATAGGGAATGCAGGGGATGTGCTTGATTCTTTCCCTGTATCAGTTTTCAAGATTACTGCAGCAGTTCTCTAGCATCCTCTCAAGGTGACGTAATTTTCTCTTCTTGAACTCGTGACTTTAAACATTTGATATATTGTAATACATTACCATTGTTGTTCCTATTGATGCTTGATTATCCCATATGGGGCCAAATGTCCTAAATTTGTGGCTTTTACTCACAGGGAAGCTGTTGGAGGATTTTGAACAGAAGAGTGACATATTCTGAAAGAGATCACTCTGGAGTTTATGTGGTCACCAAGGTGTAGAGGGTACCAGGGAGGAAGTAGACCAGTTAGGAATAATCTAGCCAAGATACAATGTATTTTGGGTCAATGTATTTTGACATTAGGTGGAAATAATGGTGGCATTCTGGATATTTTACATTGAAAGGAGGCTTATTTTGGAGTTTTGGAGGGCAGGATGGTGAGTTTTCTTTTGGGTATGTTAAATTAGGGGTAGTAAAAGGAAACAGAAGTGAAAATGTATTGCAGTCCATTGGCTATATGGAACTGAAGTTTACTTCAGAAGATCTGTGTGTAGAAGGCTATTAAATAATATTCTAATGTGTTTCCTGAGATGAAGGTGTACCTTAAAAGTTAAAGAATTTGGGGATTTTGCTTTATTTTTTGTTATAGGGTGGTAACTGATTTTTTTCTTTTCTTTATTTATCATAATCTGGCTGTGACACCCATGCTTTCGAACTTTCCCCGACCAACTTTCCTAAGGAAAGTTGAGGCCTCTTTTTTGTGTTCTATTATATCTTGTTTGTTTGTTTGAGATGGAGTCTTGCTGTGTTGCCCAGGCTGGTCTCAAAACTGCTGGACTCAAGCAGTCTTCCCGCCTCAACCTTCTGAGTAGCTGGGATCCATTATATCTTTTTAGTATTTCCTTTTGTGATGCTTTTTTCTACTAAATTGCAATTACCTTTTACATCTCTAGCTGCCTCTCTATGGAGTCAGTGACTATATTTCAAGTATGGATTTGTTACCTCCAAAGGATAAGAGGATTGGTTGGTTCTGTGAGCTCACACTGAGAGATAAGCTGGCACCTAGTTAACAATGGGCATTAACAAATGCCCCAGAGCAAGTTGATAGTTAAGGATGTAGAAAAGAGTTCTGAGAGTATCCTATAAACCTCCACTGGCCCATATGCACCTTTGTGGAGTTAGAAACAGGTAGCCCTCCAGAAGGGCACAGAGCTGAGGGAGACTTCGTGAAAATGAGAAAAATGGAGTGGAAGCAGCCCAGAGCCAGGTGCAGGCATAAAACCATGGAAAGCAGACCAGATGTTGGTTCCTACTTCCCTCCTTGCCCAGGGCACAACCTGAACAGCTACCTGTGGCATCCCTGCCTAGGCAGACCTCTGGGATAAGAGTAAATTTACAGACCAGGATCTAGTCCTATTATAGCCGCCAACTGTGTGCCCTCAGTTTCTTCATCTGTAAAAAGACAGAGTTTGACTTCATAGCCTTTGAAATATAACTGCTTGAATATACTTGCTATTTTACCGCAGTTTGGCTCTGTCTCTCTCTCTCTCTTTGCCTGTGTGTGTATGTGTGAGAGAGAAAGAGAGAGAAAGAGAGAAAGAGAAAGAGATGCCTTGTAGTACTTGAAAATTAGAATTCTTGATAAAATAAAGCTCTAATTTGTTCTAGTGTTTCTTCTCAACAAACCAGGGGTTGCCAAGTTTTAAAACATTTTAAAATGCATTAGAGGAAGTAAGTCAGTTACATTCTTCATACACTACAGTGGAAGTACACTTAGTTCCAAGTTATGAATGCTGTGAAAAATTAGGTTCTTTTAATAAATACAAGATGAAACTTTCAGGCTTTCAAAATTCATGTTCTTTCTTTCCCTCCTTATTCATATTAGATTGCTTTTGTAAAGTATACAGCACTGCGATCTTAAAAATGAGCTTTTCGAAAATAAAAATCCAAGTGCCTATCTCTTGCATTTCCAGTTGGTAGTTTCCTATCATCGGGTTTGCCTGTTCACACAAGTCTTTGCCGCACAACGGAGTCTGACTTCCCCCAAATTAATGCAGTTAGTTTATTCCTCGTTCTGATGATTGCCATATATAGAGAAAGATCTAATTATTTTTATGTGGCACTATTCCTCATTTATTTCTTAGGGACTATGAGTGATTTAGTTAACTCCACCAAGGGAAGTGTAAGACGAGCCTCCTCAGGGTGGCTGAATTCTATTCGAGAGCATCACAGGGAGGTGGGGAATAGTTGACGTGTGCTGAGATAAACTCTTTTACAAGTATGACACTGTTGCTTTATTTTTTTGCCCCAGTCTGCAGGGTGAAAAGGACTTTTCATTTCACTGAGGTGAAAAGTGGGTCTGTGAGTAGAGCGACTTTCTTTAAAAAAAAAAAAAAAATCAGAAACCAATTACTTGATATGCAGAGCTGCAAGCCTCGTTCCTTTAACAAAATCAGTGCAGTGTGCACTGCCGTTAACCTGAGGAAAGCAGCTGACATCTCTTGATTACGGCTAGAGGTGGAAGGACCCAAACTTGCAGCCTCCCCCTCCCCCTCGAGAGAGTGTTAGTCCAGTCCTTTAGAGAGGTTCGGTTTGGCTCTCTCTCATCACCGGGACGCTGGCAGGGAGTGTGTGTCATGGTTACAATAGAGTGTGCTAACATATAACAACCATGAAAGCCCAGCGGGAAAGGCTACAGATTCCGGGGCTGACCTTGGAGTAAGTATTGTCTGTCTTTAATATTTTAATGCTTTCTGCATGGCACTCGCTTTCTGGCGACCAATAGCTATTTAGCATTTGTTTGTACTGACAGCCTCAGAGCACTGCAGTGTGAGGTGGAGGAACATGTCTTAAATGCATGGCATTTGGTTTCAGCTAATGTGGACACCCAGACCAGCATTTTGCATTGCAGTCAGAGGAAAAGCATTGCTGCATATTTAAAGTTACTAAACCCCAGTTCTGGAAACATCTTAACAGCTCATTGTGAAAGAATGTATCAGTAGGCCATGGTGTATCTGTCTTTTTCTCCTTCTCTCTTACTGTTTGTTTATCCCTATGTTGCCTTTTTCTAAAGAAAGGCCTCTGTCTGCATTGAATAATAGAAGACATTACAATGGATTAGAGTGCAAGAGAAGGGTTATTTGTGACGTTCATTAGATGTGATCCATGTTTTATCTGTGCAACAGAATATTAATGAACTGTGGTACATTTAGAATCCTCTCTGCAGAATCTCCAGCCACCGCATGCAATGTGTTTACCTAGTTGAGCTGTGTGTTTGCTTAGCTGTTTTTTTTTTTTTTAACCCATTAACTCATCTGACTGCCTTCTGATGTGATGTAGCTACATGAACATGTCCACATCTAATTTGTGGCGCAGAAGTTAGACATCTGTGATGCAGGAAGTGTCAGCAAATTTTTATTTTAAATCTGTTAGTCAAAGATGCAGAAGCTGTGAGTTAGTCTGTGCTGTCACACTTAAAATAATAAACAGTAAAATATAAATCCGGTAGACAAATATAAATATCCCTCTTTCTAACTTACAGCACAGATATAAAATTACATTTCAGTGAAATCTGTACAGTCCCAATAATCTCATACTGGACTGTCTCCAGAAAGAGACTGCAGAATGAGAACTGTGCTTGGTTCTGAGGATTTATTATTCCTTTTGAATTTTGTAGATGCATCATACAAGAGAAATTATTTCCTTAATTAATAAAAGCATGACATTCTGAAGTGAATACTTTTCTAATCAGTCCCTGCTCTAAAATTGTGCCCTGATTTTATACTAATGAGGGACTCACTTACAAAAAGTTAGAGGGCTCTCACAACCTTATTGCTAGCTGTGACATTCTTCATATTAGAGGTACGAATAGTATTTACCCATTGCCCTAACATTTCTCCCATCTCCACCCCCACCCTAACATTCAACTCTCACCATCTGTGTGGAATATTTTAGTGGCATGCACTCATTCTTCTACTTAACCCTCCTCTCTCTAGCTGGAAATGCATAACTAAGCCATAGCTCTATTCTTTAAAACCCAGGGGCATTAACCTCCCGCTTTGCTTTTGCCTCTGTTTTTTGTTGTGCTGTTTCCTGGTTGTTTTCTTTGGACTCAGTAGATATCATTTCACATTAGGCTTTTTCTTTCTTTCCTCTTCTTCCTTTACTTTTTTTCTTTCTTTTTTCAATCTTGTCTAGATTAAGAGGAGACACTTCAAAGTAACTTTTTAAAAATATGAACTCAGCTGTGTCAAACATTCCATTTTATGATTAGAAGGACTGAATTATGCCACGAGTTTTATGACCTTGCCAGCGTCGACACAGGACATAACAGTCAGCTAAACACAGGGGATCTTTGGATGTTGTTTTGGTATCAGGCCACGCCCCCTCCTTCTATCCTCTTATCTTGGTAAATATTACTGTGCATTTAAAATAGGTAATTCTGTGTGCCTAGGGAGCATGAGAGTGGAATAGAGAATCACTCTTAAATATCATTGTAGTATTAGTATGTGATTTACTTTGAACATTTTGTTTACCTTGAAATGCAAAATTACTCTAAAATAGACATAGCTAACTTTACATTCGCTCATGGAGAAAGCTAATTCTGCAGTCTTTGAGTAAATTCAACTTCTAGCCACTGCAGAGGAATGTTATAATGGAAAGTCTTATCACAGATTCTATTAAAAGCAGATTTAATGTATATAAATTTAATTATTTGGGAATCTTACAGTCTTAACTCACACAGCAAATGTGTAGAACAGCTTTTGAATGTTCATCAGACATTACTGTTTTTCTTTCAGAAGAGTTTATTCCATAAGCACTGCAGCTGTGGAGTATTATATGAGCCTATTTTATGCTCTGTAGATGCAATCTAGAATTTTCCATTGGATTTATCAATAAACACAGGTCAGTTTCTGACTCCTGTTTCTGATATTGAAATCTTAGGTGTGAGACATCAAATATATATTTCAGAAATTAATAAGTTGTTAATTTATACAGAAATTTATGATGCCTAAATAGCCTATGCCTGGCTTTCCAGTTTCTGAGAAAGGTAGATTTTTTTGTTTTTTCCTTTTTCATTGTAAGTATAGAATTGGGTACATAGACACATCGTAGCACTCATCATGTGTGTTTCCGCATAGAGACGGGGAACGGTGTTGGTGCCTATGCATGCCGATTTTAGGACGGGAAGGAATAGATAAGACTGTACTTAGACAAAATGATGGACGTATCAGGGGACATTCCTGAGAGCTTTCCAATGAGCTGCTAAGTTAGAGTACAGCGTGTTTAAGAGCAGCAGCTTTTGAATATGCTCTGAGTGTATAAGGAAAATAATTCCTTACTAATTACAAGTGCTGGTACCAAATCAGAGAATGGTCTTAGAAGATATAAAACTTAACTCTGTTGAAACATTATATTTTTTTAATTAGAGCATTTGAGCAATAATTTTATATTTTAGTTTAAGACAAATACAGCCAAGTCTCAATTATCCATATAATGGGAGACAAGGATGGCATTTAGAATTTGCAAACCATAGTAAGCCCAAATCTGATTTTAGCCATCATTGCCAACCCTCTGTGCCAATGAAGAGCACAACCAGCTTGAATCAAACAAAATGCAACTCTGTTTCAAGACCTCATTCTCTGAGATAGGAAAACATGATACAGTGTAGAGCCATCGTCCAGTGGAGAGGCAAAATAACATTCTTTAAGAAACTCTCTGCACTAGCCAGGCACGGTGGTGCATGCCCATAGTTCTTGCTACTCAGGATGCTGAGATGGAAAGCTCTCTTGAGCCCAGCAGTTCAAGTTCGGCCTGGGAGGCATATGGAGACCCCATCTGTAAAAAAGGAAAAAGGCAGCCATGGTGGCTTACGCCTATAATCCCAGCACTTTGAGAGGCTGAAGCAGGAGAATCACTTGAGCCCAGGAGTTTGAGATCAGGCTGAGCAACATGGGGAAACCCCATCTCTACAAAAAATACAAAAATTAGCCAGGTATGGTTGTGTGTGCTTATAGTCCTGGCTACTTGGGAGGCCAAGGTGGGAGGATCACTTTGAGCCCAGGAGGTGGAGGCTGCAGTAAGCCACTACACTCCAGCCTGGGTGACTAGAGTGAAACCTTGTCTCAAAAAGAACAACAACAACAACAACAACAACAACAACAAAAGACAGGAAAGAAACTCATTGCACTATAGCAGGAGTTTCTATTGCTCACTTCAGTCTTAGAGTTGGGGCAAGAATACCTACAGAATACTTAGCTAATTTTTACTTTGATTTTGCCATGTAAAAATAGTTGGTAACTGACTAGCATCAACTCCATGCTTTAATAGATCTATTAGATCTATTGGTTGAATTGTTGTACTGTATCTAATTTAAGTTTTATCTCCCTAAAAAAAGAGACATGAGGCCAGAAAGAAAAAAAGATAAATGAACTCTATTCCAACCACACTGTGATGAATATTTGAGAATTGGCTGGAATAATCATGGTGGTTTGGATGGGTGGGTGGGGAGTGGGGGGTCAGGGATTATAATGGTTCATTGACAGTTGGATTTGAGAAGACCTCTCTGGAAGATAAAATAATATATAACTACATGTAATAATTTTTGAAATTATTTATTTTGAATATATGCATAGGAACACTTTTTATCATTGCCCCTGAGGATTAGATAAAATATTGGGTCTTTGTTATAAGGAAGACTTGTTTTTCCTTGCAAAAGTGCTTAAAAACACATCTTCCTATGTGGAAATGTTAGTTGCTTTGCTTTTTAAAAACTACGATATTTCACCTAAATTTTTATTTGCATTGTCTTCTTAATCTAGAATAAAATATACTCAATATAAAATGGCACTGGATTTTCTTTGATGCAAAAATCACATGTCAAAGATATCTGCCAAGTTGCTTTGTGACAAAGAAAAGGCTCAAATAAAAATGGCAGCTGTAGTTTTTAAAATGTAAATTTCAGCAGGAAGCATTTTACTTGTTCTGTATTTTAGAGCTGAAAAGGGCAAGTGATTAGATGATTACCTAGTGGTGTAGATAAGCTTGCCATAGTGATTCTGGCCTAAAGGGAACACGGTCCCTTAACTGAGCTATGCTATTTTTACTGCAATCAATTCTCCCACTTGGAATGACGTTATTTTAACTTTCAGTCTCACTCCCAGGAGCCTGAGTCCAACCCCATCCAGCCCAGGCAGTCCTTGTAGTCCTCTCTTGGCCTTTCACTTTTGGAGGTAAGCATGCTCCAGGGCCTGCCCAGGGCTGCTTTGTCTTTCTGTTGCCCCATTTCCCACCACCAGCATTTGATTACTTCAGACTCTGCAATCCACAATCCACAGGGTGAGGAAACTGGTTGAATTGTTTACTTGGTGACTTACTTGATCACTTACTCTATTTAGCATATTTACTCATATTTCACTTGGTGTCTCTTGACTCATTGTTCAATGTGTGTGTATATGTGACAGTTTTTCATTTTGCTTTCTTAGGAAATGATCTGCACTGAATTCTGTAAGTTTTGATCAATATAAAGATATAATTTATTGGTTTCTAGAAAACATTTCCTAATTCCTATGAGAGTATTATAATACCTGTTGCCTCAAACTATTTTATACACTATTATTTACAGGATAATGTATTTAAATTGTCTAAAGTGTTAATATTTTTTAAATCATTTTTTAGAACTCCAAGGTATATACTCCTACCCCCTCACTCATAGGCTGATTATATTCACTCTTCTCTGTTTGTTAGAGAAATATCCCCAAGGAACTCTTACATTTTAGCATAGTTTGTTATAAGAATACACGATAGAAAATACTGCTACTATAGTATCTATGGTATGTATATTCTAATAGAGTTTTCATGAGTTCACTATTTATGGATATAGTGAATCTTCCTGTATCTAATCGGAAGACACACATAGTGTACCCAGCATCCCTTTCCCCTTTTTAAAAATCCTAATCCTGTGGGGCTGGGCACGGTGGCTCATGCCTGTAATCCCAGCACTTTGGGAGGTCGAGGCGGGCAGATCACGAGGTCAGGAGATTGAGACCATCCTGGCTAACACGGTGAAACCCCATCTCTATTAAACATAAAAAAATTAGCCGGGCATGGTGGCTGGCGCCTTAGTCCCAGCTACCCCATGGGAGGCTGAGGCAGGAGAATGGCGTGAACCCGGGAGGCGGAGCTTGCAGTGAGCTGAGATCTGGCCACTGCACTCCAGCCTGGGCGAAAGAGTGAGACTCTGTCTCAAAAAAAAAAAAAAAATCCTGTGGAAGAAAGTAGAATCAAATTATCCGTTGATGCAAAGGGCAACTTAAATTTTTTTATGAATATTTTTTATTTCATAAACGCAAATGAATGACGAATTTGCCACTTATGGCCACTTCCTTAAAAATATTAACTTACAAGCTTTAGATGATATCAGTGGGACAATTTAACAAATTTGTTTCTTTCATATTTCTAAAGTAAGGCCGAACTGAAATCTGCAAAGAATAATTGACTAGGGAAACAAATTAATGACTTGGAACTTTAGTTCTACTCTTCTGCTGGTGGGATTATACTTATTATTATAAAAGTGACTTTCAACATGAGAGTTTTGTGTAATAGCTTTTATACAGCATCCTCTGAATTTAATAGGTCCTAAAACATAAGAGTAGTTTTGTTGTTTTTTTTTTTGCTTTTTTTTTTTTTTTTTTTTTCCCTATCTGGAGAATTCCTTTGCTCTTCTAATGTGTCCATTTTGGTTATCCAACTGCAAGAAATTGAACTGTGTCCTGAACTTTTTTTCTTTAGTGTAATATGTTTTCATTAAATACAATGCTTGTATTTCCTTTTCTTTATTCTTCCTAAAGGCAATAGGCTATTCAATATGAAGATGGCATCATTAGTAGAAGAGAAAAGAGAATTAGATTCAGTGCTAAGGTAGTGCAGAGGAGGATGAGGTTCTGAAGAGTGTTTTGGGGAAAAAGTTTTAGGGAACTGGTTGCGTTTGAGCTGGACCTTGAAAAATCTTAGAGGTTCAGTGGGGAGGGATTGGTGGGGGCGGGGGGGGGGGGCGGTGAAGGATAAAACCAGACAGAGAAAAAAAATCTAGGATGTAAGAAAGCATAGTATATGGTAGAAATAATGTGTGTCACTAGGACATAGGATAGGTGAAATAGAAGAAAAATCTGGAACTGTATAGAGATTGATATAAACTTGAAAATTAATTTGGGGGCATGCATGCTATGTAAGGCCTTGAATACTAAAGCTAAAAAGTTTGACTTTCATTTTGTAAGTGTTCAGGAGTCAGAAGATGTTTTGAATAAGGAAATGACCAATCTGAGTTCAAACAGAGGAAACATACCTTATCAATATTAAGAATAGATTGTATTTTAGGCAGAAACTCCAATGAGGATGCTAGTACAATCTATAATGAGTAACAGGTCTGGGATTAGGACAATTGCAATAAACTAAATTAAAATTTGCAAAGTTCTTTATAGTTGGCCAACTGGTTTTATGTACATGGTTTCATTCCATTTAATCCACCCAACACTACGTGAGACAGAAATGAATATTGCCTTTGATTACAGATGAAAATGCTAACACATATAGAGATTAAATAGTAGCCTAGGACTGAAAATGAAGTCTCAAATCTTTCCACTGTGACTAACTTAAGACATACACATGTTGCTCTGAGATCATTTATATTGAGTTTTAATTATCTGGTTTAGGTAGACCTTGTGACCTTCTTTAGTCATTTTTATTTCCCCAGTGCCTCACTCTGTATATGGAATGTACTAAGTGTTTGAAAAAATGCTTATTAAAGAATGAATAAATGAGTGAATAAGAAATAGAAGATGTATTAGTTACAGTGCTGCTAATATACCAACCACCAAATAAATATACAATGGCTCAAATACAATGGAATTGCATTGTTCACTCATAGATGAAGGGTTTGCGGGAGGATCTGCTCCATAGAGTCATTAAGGGATCCAGGGGGATCTTTAACCCATGGCCTTCAAGGATGCCTTGGGCATCAACATTTAGCTGGTGGAAAGGGAAAGAGCATGGAGGGTGGTGCACTGACAGACCTGAAGTTGGCACACATCACTTCCATTCACATTTCATGGCCTAGAAGGTGGTATTCTGACTGTATCTAACAATAGGGAAGCCTGGGAAATATGGCTTGCTGGTGCCCAGGAAAAGGAGGAAATAAGTTTGGTTAAATAGTTAGCAATCTTTGTTGTAGAAGTTGATGAAATAAAGGTGCCCCATAGCAGGTGTTCAGTAGATAATTTTCAATGAGTGACTTACTTACACTGCAATTTCTAGCATTAGTGACTTGAACCCCAAAAAACAGAGTTGGTGAGGGAGGAAAATGTTGTAATGATGAGTCTGGTCATAAACACAGTGAGAAAGTTGTAGGTAGAGATATCTGGTTGGCAGCTTGGAATTGGGTATCTCTGATAGTGTGCCCCAAAATGATGGTCTAATATTATAAATTGCAAGACTCCAAATATGTTCATGCTGTTACCACAAAAAAAGCATGTTTTGTATCCCTGCATAGATTTTGTTTTCCTACCATTGATTGTGATGGGTCAGATTTGTTCTTTATTCCTTTTTCATGAGTGGGGCTTAAAGGTCTAGGACAGAGTGGTGGTGGTGAGTATCACAGTGTCTGTGCCCTTTCGAGGTGCTGACACACAGAGTTTCTAAATATGACAATGGAAGATTCTATTCTTTTCATAGCAAAACCCTGGAGGCAGGCTGTACAGAGACATGAGTCAGCTCTCCATCTCCAGCGGAACTCCAGGGGCTTCTCCAGGCCAGGCTTCCTGAAGGTTGGCCAGAAATAAGACATCTGCAGCTTCCAGGACAGCTCAGTTGCTAAATAGGACTTACGTTTTGTTTAGTATGTCTGGGTAATAAGACCTTGCACTGCCGTATGGAGGTTATGGTAAGACAAATTTGGGCTCAGTATGAAGGAAAGGATTTTCTAAGGAAGATTTCTGAACTTTTAATGGGCTGCCTCATCAGACCATCAGGAAGGCCAGGCACCCAGTGAGCTGGGAAGATGCAGACTGTATTCCTGTACTGAGCAGAGGATTAGACTACATTATTCTCAAAAGCCCTTCCATCTTGAAAATCTCACACTCCTTAAAAAAAAAAAAAAAGAAAAAAATCTTCCATCAGGGCTGGAGAAATAGGCAAAATACACACTTTGTCTACAAACTAAATATATATATATATGGCCCTAAATATCAGTTTATTAGTTACCAGTGTGACAGAGAGCATCTTCAAGACCTTAAGTGGAATTTATGTACAACTTTGCTTTCCTCCTTCTGAGGCAACCATAACCACTCAGAATTTCTCATGACCCCCAGTACTTAATAAATTGGCTACCACTTAGGAGCTGTTTGTATAATGGTGACATCAGTGCCTCCTGAGTAATATAGATGTGACTTGTGCCAGCTCCTAATCTGGACTGTGATTAGATAGCAAGATTCCAGAAGAAGCTATCTCATTTCACATTCTCAGTGGCTTTCTTGGCACCGAGCACGCCTTGCCATCAATAGGGACCCAGTAAGTAGCTGTAGGCTGGAACACCATTACTCACTGGCCAAGTTTCTATTATGCCGTAGTGGTGTTCTTTTGTACTTCTGCTTCATCCCCCAACATCTTCCTGGATGATAACCACTCAAGAGCCTGCTGGCTGCATGTCCTGTGTTCCTTGTATTTTACTTCTTCCATCTTTTTCTTTGCATCTCCGTTTGGTTTCTGGAGTCTCAGAGTCGTAAACACACAGTCAGCTATGCCGGAGTTGGCAGTAGAGAAGGTATGCTGTTTCTTCTCCTTCCATCTCCCAAATCTCTCTCTCCCTGTTTCAGCTGTGACTGAAAACACACATGCCATGTTGCTGGTAGCATATAGTACTACTTCCAGAGAAGAATATTATCACTGTGCCATCAACTCCACAAGGACAACCATTTTTGTCTACTTTTTCACACATATATCCACAAAACCTAAAATAGTTCCTGACATACATAGAAGAGGCTCCATAAATATATATTGATTTAATGAATGAATGTATTATTGCCTGGGACTCAAGCCTGTTCTGATGTTTTCACCTGTGCTTAAACATGAGATCGAGTTATATAGTAGGTATGTTTTGAGAGCAGTGCCGGCACCTTGAGAGAAAGGGCTTATTTTTTATTCTTCTATAAATAGTAAGTTATAGCCATCAAAATGTAAAAACTGAGTAGATATCAATTACCTAGGACAAAGTAGAAAGTCATTGTTAATTAAAGTTAGACCCCAGCTTATATTAACAGATATGCCTAGCTATTGTGAGGGACAGAGAAAGTGATACAGAAGTCATGGCAGATTACACACGGAAGAGGATAAGTCACTTTAAGGAAGAGAAGTAGAATGTAAGCTCTGGAGGGCAAGGCCTGTCTATCTTACATATTGCTGTCTCCCTAGCCCATGTAGCATAATGTGGTACTAAATAACTAGGTACTAAATAAATTATTTAGTTGTCATTAAATGTGCTTTGAAGCAATAAGAGAATTGTGAATTGGGGGCTGCTTTTAAAAACCCGAAGCCCTTCAGTGAGTCTGTGTTCCTTTGCAGCCACATTCTGTCTGTGGCTGGGTCCCTGCAGCACCTTTTAGAGCTGCCGTTCTCCATTTCAGCATAGACCCCACCTAGCTGGCTTCATTCATTCACAGTACCTGAAGTGGCCCTGGAGATACTTGAGTTTGATACTTCACAGACTAGGAGTCATAGTGCCTGAGTCTTGGTCACAGACCTCACCACATGTAAGCTTTGTGACCTTGGGCAAGTGTTAAACTTCTTGAACGCTCATTGTCTTTATCTATGAATCCCCTACCTCGTTGGCAATGTAAGAACAGTAGCTTATAGGGTTTTAGTGCAATAACTTTTTGTGAGCAAGAATGGAGCATATGGTGGTCCTAAGAGTGATGGGCAGGAAAGGTAGACAGCACCTTAACAGGGAGGGCATCCAGCGTAATTCTCACCTAGTCCCATTTTGCCAAGAGCTGGCCTATTTGTCCTGTTGCTGCTTGGAAAGGTTACTGGGTATCCATGGCTGCCTGAATCCCCCTCACTTCACTTGTTGCCATGGTGAGGGGCAGACATCATAGGCATTTACCAAACACATGGCAGTATGTTGTGATTTTGTGTCTCCTTTTCACAGGGAACCTGTAAGACTGGGAAAGTCACCTGACGGCTAAACCACTAAACCCTTTTAGTTTCTTTCGCTTTTTACAATGAGAGGGCCCATTTGTCTTTTTTATTCTATTTTTCCCCCTTTCACTTTGTGGAGAACATTGAAAAAATCTGAAGATGCTCGTACCAGATGGTAATTTCTTTGTACTCTACAGACACCAGTTCCTGTGCTTTTGTGAATGTGATGGTTTAATGAATTCCCGGAATTTTATTTCTGAATTGTCATATAGGATCAAATCTGTGTCATGCAGGCACTCTTAGGAATGGCTCAGCCAAGCAGAGATGAGCCTGATTATGAACACGGTGCCAGCCCTGTGGGTGTGGGTCTGGGGAGAGATGAGGAAGATTGGCAGTCTCAGCTGTCACTGGGGTGGTGTGGACAGGCCACTTAGCACGTCCCTCCACCCTACCCTTGCTGGTTTCTGCCAGTGCCACCACCTGGAGGCTTCCCTTGCTTAGTAAGAAAGAGGATGTGTGTGCGGTGCTCCAGAGGAGGACAGGGTGGGGTAGGAGACTTCAAGTGGGTAGCAGTAATGGGGAAGGGCAAGCATAATAAACTTACTGCAGAAAGGTTGTTTCCTTTGATTTTTCTGAAATATAGTATTTTTAAAATGGATATTATAAGCTCATCTTCTATAAACTTGCAGAACCTAGGGGATGAAGTCTTGTGAGGTCAGATGGCAAGCAGAGCTTTTAGGTCCGTGGGGTCTTGGCACAGCTGAGTCCCTGCAGCGCCTTCACTCATCCATGTGTAGACACCTACATGTTCCAGGCCCAGACAGCCATTCCATGGCCATGTTGTTTGTCATGATGGTTTGTGTTTTTTCTCTATGCACTCACCTTTTCACATTAACTTTTCTGTTTTGTCTACTGACTTGAGTTAAAGGCACAAATTACTAAGCTAGATATTTGCATGTGCAGCGGCTTAGTGTGCAGCATTGATGGGAGCTTGCTACATGCCTGGCACTGTTCTTAGTGCTGCACGTATGTTAACTCACACAGTTTTCACCCTGTGGCTGGGAGGCAGGTACTGTCTTCATTTTACAGATGTGAAAACTAAGGCACAGAGACAGATTTATCTATGGAGCCCACACATCTCAGTTTGCCCAGATGCGGATTGATGTATGCCTTTTTTTCCAGTGTGATGCTCAAAAGCACTCCCCTTTCACTTTCAAAACCTCCATGTTTGATCAACAGATTATGCCCTCTTCCCAATATCTAGAAAGTGACCTGGTCTGGTTCAAGCTCAAGCATCTGGTTGGAGAGCCTGTGCCTCTATTTCTTCGGGACTTCAATTTGTGGTCATTTTCATTTGCATTCACAGTGTAAGATTCCATTTACTGGCAGGTAGATTTGTTACTGTGTCTGGAGCTTTCTTGCTTGGTTCCCTAGATGTTTTAGTCCTCTGTTAAGAGTGCATTCATGGGTATAAGGAGCATGTTTTGACGTTTGGAGCCCGATATTACTTTTTAAAAATTTTGTTTTAGACAGAGCCTAGGTGATGCAAAAAAAGGTTAAATTGGGTTTGCTTTGGAAATCAGGCCGTGGGCCCCAGCAACTCCAGTCTGAGCAGCCTGTGCCTTGTTCCCTCAGCCTGGGCCAGCCTGCTACTTCCCTGGGGGTGACAGTGTTCTCACCATTGCGGTGTTATTCAGAGGGCTCTGGGAGCCCTTTTAGGAAACCAGCCTCTTCAGGCCTGAGTAAGGATTCCTCACCCCATTTGCAAGGAGCCCGGACACTTCCTTGATACCATCCACTCTTAAACATTTCTTTGGGCCTCATAGCTCAAGATGATTGATTACTGTGTAGTCTTTTCTGGGCCAAATACTGTGACTACTTTACTTAAGTAACTTATTAAATTTTTGTTTTTGAATATATTGAAATTATTCTATGGAGGCTTAACAGTTATCTTTTTAGTAGATCTTCTTGAGGTGAATAAAAATTTACTTTGCTGTGTGTGGGTGCATGTGTGTGTTGGGGAAAATTATATCCTATGTTCCATTTTGTTAAGGCATTTCTTTGTGACAGGAGAAAAACACATTTCACATCATTTTAAAAATCCTATTTCCAACATTTAAAATATGGATACAGCCATTAACACCCACCCTGTTGATATGAGAATTAAGCTGTGATGTTCTTGGAAAGCATAAGATGGTGATGATAATGTGAAACTCAGAGATGCCTCAGTAAAAGGAGTAATACAAATGCGAAAACTTTTAAAAAAGTCGTTTCTCCAGCAGTAACATAGATAATAATGCCTCTTGGAGGTGGTGTAAGAATTAACTAGGCAATGTATGTGAAATGTTCCAAGAAGAGTGTTCTGTTTTGTTATTATTAGTGTCATACCGTTCTTGCAACCCAGCATTCAAAATGAACTATAAAACCCGACCTTTGTATCAAGGATGTTGCATATTCTAATTGAAGTGATAGTGAATGATGAGGTATTATGAAACTGGGAGAGCTGTACTAATAGTCTCGGGTGAAAAAGACATGAGCTAAATTTCATGGATTCTTAGGCTTTTCTACTTATTTCTCTGACAATTTGCTTAGCTGAATCATTACTGGCTCCAGTTAATAAAACATTATGGAGATACCCCACATTGAGAAGAACATTTACTTTCTCACAGTGGTATTGTTTTTTTCTCTCCTCTTTATATAAAATACAAGTTTCGCTCAACTTTAATCAAGCTCTGAGTCAAAAGCCACCTGTAATTCTTCCCTTTTAAAAATCTTTGCAGTGTGCACATGTGTAGATTTGGGGGCATGTGCGCATCATCCACTAGGAAGTCCTGTTGATTCTGCCTTCTCAATATGTGATGCTGACCACCTCTCCTATCCCACCTTAGTCTGAGCCGCTGCCATTTATCCCTAGATTTGTGTAGTAGTAGCCTCCTAGCATGTCTTCCTGCTTTAGTTCAACCTTTGCCCTCCTATGATCAGTCTCCATCCAGCTCTCAGAGTGATTTTTGTGGGGTGTGAGCTGCTCCTGCTCAGAACCTTCCAGCGGATGCCCACTGTCTTCCGTGATCCGGCTTCCTGCCGTGTCTCACTCATTCCCTCTAGCCTCATTGGACTCTGCCTTTTCTTGAGCACTTCAAGCATGTTCCTGTGTCAGGGCTGATTATTCCCTGTTTCTAAAATACTCTCTTCCTACCCCTTCAACTTTTTTTTAAATCCCAAACCTGTTTTTAAAAAGTTGAAAAAATTGTACGACCATGTTCATCTTGATTCACCGGTTAACACTTGCCACATTTGCTCTTTCTCCCCTTCCTTCTTTCTTAGCCCCTAGATGTATTTAAACATTTTTCCCTCCTGGACCATTTGAGAGTAATTTGCAGACATTCAGGCACTTCACCCCTAAATACTTAAGCATGTATCGCCTAAGAATAAGTATATTCTCCTATATCACTATATTATTATTATTATGGCCTTAAAATTGAACATCATTATATGGGCTATGTCAGCTTTCTCCTGCTGTTTCAAAAAATGTGTCTGTAAAAGTTTTTTTTAAATGTCAGAATCCAGTTAAAGATCATATGTTCCATTGAGTTGTTGTATCTCTTTCTTTAGTCTCCTTCAATTGAGAAACTTATACTGTCTTTCTTCTTCCCTCAGTACTAGACAACTTTTCTGTTGAACATCCCACAATTTCAGTTTATCTGATGGCTTTGTCATCTTTAGATTCAGGTTAAACATATTTGCCAAGAACAGGTGATGATGTCCTCCTCATAGCATCACACCAGGAAATCCAAAAGCTGGTGTCTGCCAGATTTTGCCTTTATGGTGATTATGCCTTTACCTTATTAAGTAATCTCTGGGGTAAAATTTTTAGTCCATATGAATATACTCTTCACAACAAGATTTCACCCAGTGGTTTTTGCTTTCATTGATGACCTTGCTCAAATCATTTATTACATTGCTGTTTGTCACAGTTTTTTATTCCTATTAATTGGTGTTCTTCAGTTGAAGAATATTCCCTCCTTTCTCTCCCTTCATTTTTAGGAAGATTGACTCATACATTTTTCTATAGAATAAAATGGAAGACAAATACATATTTGATGTGTAGTAATCTATAACCAGCATTCCTCTTTTTGTTGGTCAAGTTGTCCTAAAATTCATCAGTGGGAAGCAGAAGCCCTTTAAGCTGGCTCCTGGGTCCTTTTAACATGATGCAATTAATCTTTGAGCACCTCCTCACTTTCTGGCACAGGATGTTCTAGCTGTCCAGAGCAGCTAAAGGAACACTGAAATGATACCTGAATGGCGCTCGCCTTCACTTCCTTAGCATCTGTAGTAAATGTTACTGTATCAAAGGCCTTCCCCGGCCACTCTATGAGAACACCACCACCATCTTTTGGACTGCTTCATGATGTTTCTTATAGCGAATATCTCACCTGATATATAACATTTATTTATTTGTTTATTTATCCTACCCAACTAGCATGAAACCTACAAATTACAAGGGATTTGCCTATTTTGGTTATCATTGAGTCCCTAGTATCTGGCACATAATGTGACCTCAACAACTACTTGTTATAGAAATGAATGAATGAATGAATTCATCCCCACCTTGAGCCTACATCAAGCTTTTCCAGATGAGCTGCCACTGCTTTTCTATTTCATGACACTGAGATGAATCAGACTGACTGCAAGGGGTTTACAGATGTTTGTCTGGAGTTCGTTGCAATTTTGCTTCTAGTAGTTTTCCTGCCTTTGGGTTCTGGTAGTATTCAGAAGTATTACTAACAACGCGTTACAAATGACACTCACTGCAAGGCACTTGTCACGGACAGTGGAAACATTTTATGATGAATTTCCTTTGTCTCCAGCTTCTCTGAACAGAAGGTTTGGCCATTTTAGAAATAAAAAATGAAACACTTGACTATGTTAGAACTTTTTACCATGGAATCTAATGCTGGCTACTAAAAATTGAGTAGAGTAAGGGTTTTATTTTCTAAATGGAAAAAAGTAACTATTTGTTCTGTACATAATACCTTGAAAGCTTTCATGGGATTTGCAAAGTATAAGAGTTGTTTCTTATTTTCAGAGAATTTCTATTCTAGCTGAGATGATAAGAATTAAGAGTATGGGTTGAGAATTGTGCATTAACACTTAATATAGCTGATGTATGTCATGGGCTGAATGGTGGCCCCAAAGATATCAGGTTCTAACCTCTGAAACCTGTAAACATTACCTTACTTAGGAAAAAAGGAGTCTTTGTAGATGTGATTAATTTAAGGATTTTGAGTTGGGGGGATTATCCTGGATTATCTCAATAGTTCCTCAATTCAATCATAAGTGCCCTTGTGAGAGAGGCCGAGGGGGATTTGGCCCACAGAGAAGCCAGAAGATGCAAGGAGCAGATTCTCCCTGAGAGCCTCACAGGGAGCCTGGCCTATTGACATCTTGATTTCAGCCCTTTGACACTGATTTCAGACTTCTGGCCTCCAGACTGGGAGAATATATCTCTATTGTTTTAAGCCAACAAGTTTGCTGTCATTTGTTACAGCTGCTGCAGGAAACAAATGCAATGGTAAACTGCATTCTCTTGTTTTTCCTGGGACCCCGAAATGACAAAGTGAGGACAGTGTGGTGGGCACTTTCGCGTTCATGTTACAGAAGAAGGAGCCCAGGGGTAAGGGAGCCCAGTGACTTAAACCAGCTTTTCCAACTCTGAGCCCAGTGCGCCTTTCACTGTGGCCCCCTGCCTCCTCCTAGTGACTAGAACCAGTGCTCACAGAGTGCTCATCATGATAGTTTAAAAAAGACAGACCACTGTGGCTGGAGAGATTAAGGACAAGTGTGTGTAAGGTAGAAACACAAGGGCATCCTTAAAGGAGAAAAATATTGAGAGAGTCAGAACATGACCAGTCCTGCTTCCCACAGTCCAGGGATGTATTCCCTGTTTAAATGCTGTTTAGGCCGGGCACGGTGGCTCATGCCTGTAATCCCAGCACTTTGGGAGGCCGAAGCAGGTGGATCACCTGAGGTCAGGAGTTCAAGACCAGCCTGGCCAATATGGTGAAACCCCCGTCTCTACTAAAAATACAAAAATTAGCTGGGCTTGGTGGTGCATACCTGTAATTCCAGCTACTCGGGAGACTGAGGCACGAAAATTGCTTGAACCCGGGAGGCAGATTAGGTTGCAGTGAGCCAAGATTGCACCACTGCACTCCAGCCAGGGTGACAGAGCTAGACTCCATCTAAAAAAAAAATGCTGTTCAACTTTCCAGGTGTTGGATGCCTCTGAGCATTGTATCCATGTGTCTGTCTGTGCATGGAGAAGAGAATCCCTTGCCATGTAGTTGACAGCACATTTTAGCTTTACCTCATGGGATCATTGCCTCTGCTGTTGCCATGTGCATGTACCATGTACATGTGGGTAACACTAACATGAGACTCCAAGAAAAAGCCACGGGATGAACTGGATGGTTCCAGCCCTGCGAGGCATTACCCCTTTCTGGAACGCACTCAGATAGGCTCACTCCTTCTTCCTGGCAGCCATCAGAGTTCTCCTGCTGCAGGCCCTGCTGTGAACTGCTCCAGGCCTCTTGATCCGCACTGCTGCCACCTCTGCATATATGATTGGGCCTTCCTGTTCTCTAGTTTACTAAACAGTCATTTTGCTTCTGTAAGCCAAGCACAATACTGGGGAGATGAAGATTAAAAAGGATTCCATCCCTCCCCTCAGGGAGCTCTCGGACTTGTATGGGAAATAGAAAGGGAACTAGCTTGACTGAAGTGTGATAGCAGAAGTATGGAGACAGTAATCTCATGCTCTCCCTCTGCCCACAACTTTGGAGAAAAGAACAATGTGTTTAATGCACAGGTCTTTGCAGGCTCATCTGGGAACCAGGAGATAGAAGGGATTCCGTAGGCTGTGGCATTCAGGAGGGAGATCTGGACAATTAACATCCCCACAGTGTTGATCTGGAGATTTTGGTGTGATGATTATAATGTGTTATAATTCTTTACCCATGACCTTTATGAGACTTGTAAACTACCTGGGAGCCTTGATCCTGTGGGCTTCCTATTTAGCTCAGTTTGAGATTAAATAGAATATGGATAACTAAGTACCCTTTTTAACACTTTTAGTAGCCACTGACCCCTATTCTCAACTTCTTTGCATCTATAGTTTTCTATTGATGATGATTGGAAATATAAAAGGAACTAAATTGTATAGACATCATGTAGAGAGTGGCAGGCCAAGAGCTTTAAACCAAGCTACAGATATCTGTGGCATTGGGGTGTAGGGTCAGCATCAGGGCTGATATAGAAAGTCTCACCTTCATGAATATGGGGATCCTTTCTATTATCAGACTTTTTTTTTTGAGACAGAGTTTTGTTCTTTTTGCCCAGACTGGAGTGCAATGGTGCGATCTCGGCTCACCGTAACTTCCGCCTCCTAGGTTCAAGCGATTCTTCTGCCCCAGCCTCCCTAGTAGCTGGGATTACAGGCATGCGCCACCACACCTGGCTAATTTTGTATTTTTAGTAGAGACGGTGTTTCTCCATGTTTGTCAGGCAGGTCTCTTAACTCCCAACCTCAGGTGATCCACCCGCCTCAGTCTCCCAAAGTGCTGGGATTACAGGAGTGAGCCACCACGCCCGGCTATCAGACATTTTTAGAACACCCCACATGATCTCTTGATTGAGAAAGTAGAAAAAGCAGAAAATAACTGCAAACTCAGAGCATTTAATTTTTTTATTGATCACAACAGCAGTTGTACACATTTGGGGGGAAAAGAAAACAAACCTCCTGCCCCTATGCATGATCTTGTTTATTCAGTTTATTGTCAGTGTTTAGACCCATAAATCCCTCATAATAGCTTCTTGGGCATGAGTCACTGTTCCTCACCTTGATGGTCCCCATCAAGTTCTGCTCTTGGGTTTACATTGGCTGTTGTTTCTTTCCAAAAGGAAAAAAGATTATATATGACTACAGTTAGAGAAATCAATGAAATGTCATTTGATTCTGTTAGTTTTTTGTGAAAACAGAATCGAAAGGCTTTGGCATAAAATGTAGTTTATTGTTTTGTCAGTTCTGTGTATAGGTTTGTGCATTCCAGTGACATCTTAGAAAATACTGGCAACTACACAGGATTCGAACTCAGAACCTAGAACCCAGTGATCATCCTGTCTCCAAAGGCATTTTTATTTCTATTCTCTGCTTCTTTGAAGCTTCAAAGTAGATTTTCTTTTTCAGTGTAAAATCAGCTGCCTAAGGTACTGTTGCTGTAAAATCACACACATAAATTTTTATATTGATTGCTTATTTTGAGGCATTGTTTTGTTATATGCACAAGTTTATGAATTTGACTATGAATGAACATGAAAGAAGATATACTTTGAAATCATTGTGGTCACTTTAACACAGAACTAAAAACTAAAATCAGAAATCTTTCTAGTAAAGTAAAATGCACTCCTCTATTCTCCCCTTCACTTTCTGAATTTTACAGTTTTTAAAGTACATCCAAGGTTGGGTGAGTTGTAGTAATGAGAGTAGGGTTTACTAAAGGAAGTAAAGACCTAAAATGCTCCTATTCTAGTTATTCTGTGTTTTAAAATCAGTCTTTAGGAAGTCTTCTTAAAACATTTAGTAAGCTATGGCATATCAGCAAATATAACCCACTTTTGTTAGGTTGCTGTACTAATGCTGTGGGAAGGATACCAAGAAGAGAAGATGTTCTTCTTTTAGTTTTAAGTAACAATTTAGTTAAGTTAGACACCTGAAAAAATGTACAGAGCTATGAATGCTACATGAGTGGTACAACCAGAGGCCATGAGAATTTAGGATCAGGATTTAAACTGGACTCTGAAGGTTGATTCGGGGCTAAGTACATGGAAAGGAGGAGAGAAGATCACTGGGGATGAGCAGAAGGGTAGGAGTGAAAGGGATGATGTAGACATGTTCAAGGATGCTGGGTAAGCCAGCTTGCCTGAGAGCTTATATAAAGTCAGCATGAGGACAGAAGGGATTTTTGTGGAAGAGGAACATTGGGATTAGACTATAGTGTTTCACATGCTAGTCCTGAGCTTTCTTTTTTCGGTGTAGGACATGTCTGGAGGTTTTTTAACTAGCAAAATAGAATAACACGGTAGCTTAGTAAGATTTCTGCATGGGAGAAACTTGGTCTGAATAGAGTAGAAGGAAAGTGCAGAAAAGGAATGATGAAGAGCTGAAGAAAGGCAGGCTTGAGAAGGGGAAGGAAGAATGGAAGGCATTGTGAAAGAAGAGTTGACAGGACCTGCTGAAGGATGGGAGGCTTTTTACGCAGATTGGGAGAATTGCTATATCTCAGATAGAAGCAGGGATAACAATCCATTTTGAAGATAACAGTTTCACTTTTAGCTATGGTTAGTAATATCGAACCTAAAAATGATGGCACAGCAGCCAAGTAGAAAGGTCCAGCCTGCTGTTGGAGGTGCACCCCAGGGAGAATGTTCGGAACTTCATATATAATGTAGATGAAGGTGTAGGAGGTGTCAACAGAGACACTGAGTCCTCTTTAAAATTGTGAGTAGCGGGGGCAGATGCTCGGCAAAATCCACCTTGCTCCTTGTTCCTGTGGTTTAGGTCTGGACTAAGAAAAAAAAATAGTCATTAGTTTGGGGAAGCATGTTCAGCTGCAACCTGCAACTGAGATTTCTTGAGTTCAGTTAACTAGGGAGTAAGCCTGGTGTTCTGCTTTGGAGAAACACCTGAATGGCCTTAAGGTCCAATTTGGGTTCACCCTCTAGATCCGCTAGAGATGCCCCAGAAGCTAGAGAATGATCCTTGGTTGTGGGGCAGGGACACATTTGTTTTTTCTTTCTACTACTAGGATTGGGCTACTGGAATTGAATGTCGTTAATACATCAAACTGGCTGTCAAGAGACCAAATGAGCTTGCTTTTGAGGTCCTTTTCACACTCCAGACACACTCCAGAAATTTCAGGCAATAATTTGTCCACCTTGCAGGGGCTCTACATATATTATTAGAAAATGTCATTGAACTTTGTGAGAAACAATGGTTATTGGAGCTCTTCTAGCCCCGTGGCTCACAGTCATTAAGTGTGTAATTCACATGTGTATAGAATACATTTAACTCAGAACTGTCTGCCTAATACCAGTACAGACAGTTGTTATGGATCCGACCAAATTTTGCAGAACAATTCTGAATGATGTCATCTTTAATTTGTCAAGGGAAAATCATTGTCAGGCACCACTATTATTGCAAGATTTTTGGTGTGTAGAAGTTATCTGAGGAAGAATATATGCCTTCCTAACTTCAAGCTACTTGCTGGATGCAAAATTCTTTTTGGATATAAAGAAATGTTTTATCAGTTCTGAATAGCTGGGCTGGGGGAGTAGATGAAATTTACTGTCTCTTGCGGTGCCTGAGATGTACATATCTGGCCAGAGATAAGTCCCCCAAGGGTCAAGGATGGCCTGGTGAGTAGAGCCAGCTGCAGCCACAATGCTAGATGCATGACAACGCCTCACACTTGGCTGTGTGTTCATCACTTACACCCACCTCCTTTGAAAAGGATTTAAGGTAGTTTACAATAGAAACACATATGAAATTAGTTAAAAAGGATAAGCAAGACCTCAAACTCTAAGATACTTTTATGTGGCACTTGAGTAAGATAACTAATCTAATTGAGGTCTGAATTTAACTTAGTTTCTGCTAGTCAAAGCTAAAAGGGAAACAGGATTGATCCCACTGACTAAAGAAACCATGTGTGGTTTTGGAGCTCTATGCCTTGTCCTCATGTGGAATTTTACAAGAAATCTTTCATGAAATGGCTGATGACCTCAATTCATCAGAAAGGGTGAAAGTATATTTTAAACGAGTCCTTTTTAGTATGGTTCAACAAAGAAGGTTGTAAGTTCTGTATTTGTTGCAAGAATATTGCTTTCCAGCAATGATCTAATTCATCTAGGGCCAGAACTCAGAGATAATGTTTACGTAGCGTGTCTCTCTTTGCCTTTCAGTTATCACTCTTCTCCACCTAATTTCGATCATTTCCAAGGAATCTTCAGTTTTAGAATAAATGCTCTGGCTGGGCCTAGAAAGTGTAGGTATTCTGGGGCAGTCAAGAAGAGAGCCTTCTGCTTTTGACATTGGCAAAGAGCCTGAGGACTGGCAGTAACAAGTCACCCCCTCTTACCCGAGGAAGTGAACTGCAGGGATGTTTGCTGATCAGGACATTTTTTTTTTTCTCATGAAAGAATAAAGACTATGCTAAAGAAAAAATAGTGCTGGACTGAGACTCCAAAGCTCTGCACAGTGGAGTATGGGAGAGATCATTTGGGCATAGAAATTTTAAAGTCATAAGTTTCTAACCCTGTACCTTTTCCATTTACCTCATAATATGGTAAAACATGTGACTTTCAGTGGCATCACTTATTTTTAAGCCTCCAAGTGGGAATTTTTTGCAAAATGTTATTTGAAATAGCTGAATATATTGATTTGATGAATACAGCTATTTAATAATGTTTTTATTTATTGGAAATTATCAGCTCAAAATAGAAATTTGTTTTGGAAAGACATTGGACTATGCAGTCAATTGTTCGTTTCTCTACTTTAGGAATGGCTAATAATAGATGCTTTCTGACCACATCCACTCAGAACTTTGTGTTGAGAAAGAGTCTGAGGCTCCGTCTGGGACTTAGTGGCTGAAAACTGTATAATCAATCAGCAGTATTTGCTGCGGTGATGGAAGGATGGGGGTGGGGATGGCAGCACCTGCGCCAGGGATTTGCCAATGGAAATTGCGTTCAGAAACTGGCAGAGTTGCATTGAATTTATTTTGTCAGAAATTGGCCAGAAGCTTCAGATGCTTCTAAAAACATCCTTAGTTTGTTGTTCTTGGAGAACATGAATTTCATAGCCCTATAAACAGATTTGGGTTTTTGAGAGGGAATGCAGACTAGGGCCAAGCTTATTTTTGCCCCATTTAAATTTGAGATTTCATTTTTCAAGAGAGGCTCTGACCCACTTTGATTCTGAGGGCTGTAAAGTAGTATTGCTTCTGGAGAAGCATTAAAAACTCAGTGTCTCTGCCAAGATCAATTGGCTCAGTAATTGTTAAGTGCTCTCTAATTTGAGGACACTTCTCACACACAAACTCTTCATTCTCATAAAAACCCAATGAGATCATTCTTACTCTTTGTTTATTTGAACTTTATCCCATGATTTTTTATTGTGTTTGAGGCAGCCATAAAGTGATTTGAGGCCTCAATTTTGTGGGAATAGGTAGAATAGGTAGAGTTGTTTGATGATGTTATTCTTATTTTAAAGATGAGGAAATCAGGATTTACAGAGAGAGATTAACTTGTCCGGAGTCTTACAAACTAGGAAGTGGCAAGGCCAGGCTCCAGTCTGCTCCTGTATAATGAATGGCCTTGCACATCTCAGCTTTCTGTAGGTGACATGTTCTTTTTTCCTTTTACATCATCGGCCTTATCCCATTCTGAAACATGAGCATCCTGTGTTTGAGAGTGTGTGCTTTCTTTTCACTTCTCCATTTTTCCTTACTTAGGGAGACTAAAGTCGATTCTAATAACAATTTGGTAAAGTGTCTCACTTGGCATGGAGGGTCACTTAGAGATGTAATATCGAGTGATCTGAATGTATCTGGACACCATGACCTGCATAACTAGGAAAATTATGTCATAAAAGAGTATTTATTTATTAAAGTGTGTATTTCTGAAGCCACCGTGACAATCTATTAGAATCTCCTGTTGGTAGTCAGGGAGAACTAGCACATCCTAAAAAAATGACATCAATAAAAAGCACTTAAAGAGCTGACATTAGAAACAAAACTCATGTTCCCCTTGAGAATGTCATATTGCAGCTTAAGCCCATACCCTGGGCTGCCTTGGCTTAGTAACAGCATCTTGCTTTGACAGCCTTTTGTTCTCCCTAGCTGATATTTTGGCGGCGGATATCAGCACATCAGTTAATGTGCTTTCCCTCCTGTAGGAACTGATTTGACTACAGTTATGTTACCTCATATTTTCTCCCTCATTAAAGTGCCTATTTGCAATTTGTTCGAAGGAGGTTGCCAGCCTGCAACCACTGTTGGAGCGTGGTGCCCTTTTACTGGTGATTAATTTGCACAACTATACAGAGTTCATTGTCTAGCTGGATTTAGTTTTCATATCAATCTGAATTACACTAAAATAGATATCAAGGAATGCTGCCCCATTCAGCAAGAGAGTTATAGCTTTTATTGAGCACATAGCATTTATATAGCATTTTTATTTAGGAAGCTAAGTGGTGAGTATTGCCTTGACTATGTAGCTGACTTCATTTCGTGGAGGTAGATACATGGTTTCAAGTTCCAACCCTTTGCTGCCACTGAGCTTTTCTTGTGCTCATCATACCTATATGTACCTTCTTCATTAGGAGGATATGAAATGTCAGAAGTAGTCAGTTTCTGCTCTAGGCAGCATTTGTGGGTGAGATCCCTGGTCAAACCAATGCATAGATTTAGTTTTGGAGACAATAGTTAATGTCACTTATTTCTGAGGAGCTGCTTTTCCATGATGACAGACGGCCATACCTTAGCTTTGTTCCAGAATCTGTATGTGTGACTTTGGAGCTGATCATTTTCATGATTTTGATAGAAGCTAGAATTTGGGATTCTGCTTTAATGGTGAAGAGAAGGTTATTCTAGTATGCCTGGATCTCCCTCTGAGATATTTTAACCTACCATTTGCATGACACTTGCTTTAAGGCACTTGGGGCTATTTGTGTAGTATCTCTAAGTGCCAGTTTCCTCATCTGTATATTGGGGAAGTTCACATTAATCTTTCCATGTTTGAGGATCATTAAGTACCAGGCACAGGGGAAACGATTAGTAAATCGTTTCTACAAAACTGAGGGGGAGGGGAATGGGGAGGGATTAGAGGTATTTGCTTTTGTCATGTTGTGATTTGGTTATTTCATTATGTAATGTTGTGATTTGTCAACAGAGGTTTTATGCCAGTGTTACAACTTTACCCAAAGCCTTAGTAGAGGTGGAGCTCCTGAAGGAATACAAAGATGTAACCTATGACTTCAGATAGTGGAGTTTACAGAGTGAAATATTGTTCAATTCAGAGGAGGACAGAGAAAGAAGTCCTGGACCATGCCTCTCAAAATCTTTTGGCTGACAGTGCTTAGTGGAAACACAGAGGAGGCACTGTATTCATTCACACAATCTTCATTTCAGCAAGTGTTTTTGAGAAGCTACCACCAGCCAGGCTGTGTTCTAGGCTTTAGGGATACGGTGACAGACAGGATAGAGAAAGTCTCTGCTCTCGTGGAGCTTATATCCCAGTGGGGTGCAGGGATTTGGAGAAGAGGATGTAACATAAACCAGAAAAACACTGGAGGAGTGACAAGTGAGCTGCAGAGAGGTAAAACAGGGGAGTCCATGGCTTCTTTCTTCCTGAAGGAGTGGCACGCGAGCTGGAACTAAATGACCAGAAGGCAACAGCCATGAGAAAACCAAAGCAAAAGCCTCCCAAGTAAAGAGGCCGCCCAGGGCAGAAGCAAGCTAAAGAAGAGTGGTGTGGGCACAGGGCACACAGGTGGATGAGTGGGCAGAGAGGCAGGGCCAGGTCCACAAGACTTCATAAGTTGGAGTAAGGAGATTGGGCTTTCCTTTAAGCAGGATGGAAAGAAAGCACTTGATATTTTTATTTTTTTATTTTAAGTTCCGGGATATAAGTGCAGAATGTGCAGGTTTGTTACATAGGTATACGTGGAAAACACTTGATATTGTAAAGTAGGGTAATAACATAATCTGATTTGCCTCTTTAAAGTTTCCCTGGTTTCTGTGTAGAGGGTGGATTGAGCTCAAAAAGTAACTTAAGAATGAGAGAGAATGTTGCCTTGGACTACAGGGGTAAATAGTGAAATTGGAGAGAAGTAGATGGATTCAGGCTGTATTCTGAAGGGGAAATGTGTAGGGCTTGCCAAGGGATGAGTTGAAAGATGGGGGTGGGGCCAGGGGCATTGAGGGAAACAGCAAAAACAAGGATGGGTCCTAGATTGTCCACTGGATGAACAGAAGATCACGGTTCTGTTTACACAGGTGGGGAAGACTTGAGAGGGCGGGGAGCAGGATCGTGGAAGAAAATTAAAAGTTTTGTTTTGTTTGTGTTGAATTTGAGATCTTTATATGATACTCATGTGGAATCTGGAATTCTAAGGAGAAGTTAGGTCTGGAGAAGTAAATTTGGGACTTTTAGGAAAGTAGGTGGTGTACAGGGCCAGGGGACTGGATGAAGTCAGCTAGTGAGAAGAAGCTTCAGGACAGATTCCTGAGACACTGCAGATTGAAATATCATGCTGAGGATCTGGAGGCGGCATGGCCAGAGATTAGGAGGAAGACCTGCCAGGTGATTTCAAAGAAGCAGAATGAAGGAGGAGTTTCACACAGGAGAGTGGTCTTCTGTGTGGAGTGATGCTGATCCTTCATTAGGAGGATATGAAATGTCAGATGCTGAAAGGTCTATGCCCATCTGTGCAGAGACCATGGAATTAAAGGACCATTTTGGGGAGGGTTCAGGAGAGGTAGGTGAGTAGAAGGTAGAATGCAGGTGCTGGAAGAAATGTTCCATCAAAGACAAAGGCCCTTAACATGCCAGCAGCTTGAGGGGCCCTAGATTTTCCCGCTGGGCAAATTGGAGTTCAAGATCTTTGAAAGGTACCAAAGAACTTTCCTTTTTGATGCCTTTCCCGTCTTTGTTACCAAATCAGGTTTATTTTTAGTGCCTGCCTTATCTGAGCAGTAGGCCTGGAATGATTTTATAACCTACCTATTTATTTTCCTTTAACCTGTAGCCTGCTTGTGTGTGTCTGTATAGCTGAAAGAGACTTTGAAGTAGGTAAGATACGAGGTTGGGCTTAGAGGAAAGATTAGGTTTTGGGGTAAGTGGAACAAGGGTGTATGGGGTGGGAAAGGGAATCAAAACAAAGGCAGAGAAGGTAAAAATAACTTTCATATGTGGGGCTGCTTCCTATGTCGTTGAATTAGAAAAAATAAAATGGCAATGTATTTAGCATAGTAGTGAAAACTCCAGCAGGTGGTATAGCAACAAGGGAAACCTGAGCTTCATTGACTCCTTGCATCTCACCTACTTCTAAAAAAGACTCAAGTCACCTACATGTAGACAGCACAGTGTAGAACTACTCATTCATCCTGTAAACATATATTGATTGCCAATAATGATCCCACAGTAGAGGCTGGGATACCAAGATGGATGACCCATGACCTTCCCTCAAGGAAAACAGACAAAAACAGCTGTAATATAATAACAGACCAGAGGAAAGAGGATTAATTCTGTCTAATTCCATTTCACCAGGATGTAGAAGTTTGAAAAGTTGTCTATGAGGAAGAGAGGAGGAGGTAGCAAGGCATCCCTTGCTGGGCAGGGCAGGGTCACAGCGGGAGCAGAGTGCAGGGCAGGTCCCTGGGGAGCACGGCGCTGGGAAGGGCAAGGAAGAAGTGTTAAGTGCAGAGTCTGGAAAGGGAAACTGAGCCCAAGCGGGACTTGACTTTTATAGAAAGTATGGGTCCATATGTTTTTACACAGAGAAATACTTGCTCTTTATTTTAGAAAGAAAATCTGTAAATGTGCATCATATCACTCTGTCTTTTTCTCTGTTTATTTTTAGCCCTGTGTGTCCAAATGCTGGGAGAACATCACCCCTTGGATGAATTGCCACCACATTAAATAAAACATATCCAAAGCGCATATTGTTTCCTTTCCAGTACTTTCTCTCTGTCTTTCCATATAGACATATATATATTAAAAATATATATGTATAAATTTATATATCTATATATTTATTTATTTTGAGACAGGGTCTCACTCTGTTGCTCAGGCTGGAGGGCAGTAACACGATCATAGCTCACTGCAGCCTCAAGCTCCTGGGTTCAGTTGATCCTCCCACTTCCTGAGTAGCTGGGACTACAGGCGCACATCACCATGCCTGGCTAATTTTTTATTTTTTAGAGATAGGGTCTCGCTATGTTGGTCAGACTGGTCTTGACCTCCTGGCCTCAAGCAGTGCTCCCACCTCAGCCACCTGAGAAGCTAGGATTATAGGCATAAGCCACCACATCCAGCTAAACGTGTCTATATTTTGTTTCAAACAAATGTGCATGTACATGTGTATGCTCTTACCTCTCAAAATCTTAAAGAAGTGTGAGATTATATAAACTTACTAGATTCTTCATGGTGTTGCATGTGCTAGAGCAAATCTTCCTCAATGCTTGTATATTTAATAGCTTGAAAGAATAAATGTTTTTCTAATGGGCATATTTTAGCTGAGGTTTTTTTTTAAGTCAAATATGTATATAAGTATGTGTAAAGTTTATGTGAAAGAAACGAGAGCCTTGTTTTCAGAAGCTCTTCTGTGTCTTGAAGGTGACATGTTTTTGCTTTCTTAAGTGACTTTACAGACGAAAAAGGAGTCACACTTTTACAGTTGATTTGGTGTAACCCTCCTTCATCAGTATCTAGCATATAGAGTATGCTGATGAGTCATGTGCAATGTGTTTTGAAAATCAGAACTTTTCAGATGAGCTGGAGGCCTGGATGCCTGAAATGGCTTAGGACATAAACTGCTCAAAAATAATTATAATACTCTTTTTTTGTAATTTTTTTCTACTTTTTTTTTTTAGGTGCTCTGCAGGTTCAGAGAAACTTCTCTAGTAACAGACTGAGAAATGGTCCCTAAAGTATGGTGTTTAATTTCAATACTCTTAAAGAAAATCCAGTTTCCTTTGTAAAATGTTCCTTATGTAACAAAACTGTACTGAAAAAATGTGGTATTTTTCTTTCTCTTTATTTTGTCTCCCTATACCACTGAGAAGTTAATGGTTTAAGGAAAATATTTCAAGCCCTACAGATCATGTCAAATATTTGGTTTGGTAGGATTAATATTTTACTGCAGAGTGACAGTGCTAGTGCTGTCCTAGTTTTAGGGATGATTATGTAAACTAATGAGCCCCATCCATTAAAAAACTTAGGGAAACAAAAAGCTATTTATTATGTGGATTACACTGACTGTAGTTAGGATTACACTGACTATAGTTATGACATGGAAGTGTGAAATAGTTACAACATGGTTGTGTTTAATTAAAGTTGCTCTTTTTGTGATGCTGAGGTTAATAATTATGACACTGTGCAAATGTTTAATACTGCTTTATTTTAAAAAAAAACTCAATGTTTTGTTGTTTTGTGCCTAGCTCTCCACTGGCCTAAAGCTGACTTTTCACTTAAGTTTACCATCCTCTGAATTATTTCCATTACAACAGATTTTAAGAATGACAGTTGGCTGGGGGCATTGTAATTGTATACTTCAGCCACTAGAGGGAAGAGACTCTAGTATTTATTCTGGGGAAAGAAAAGGTGCTTCATCTCTCTGATTCTGTCACTGACCTTTAATCTGAAGGGGGTTATCCTTAGCATTGGGATTACCCTTCTTCCTCTTTTAGAGAAAAAACTTTGGGAAGGAAAAGGTAGAATTAAGGATATTGGACCAGGGCTTGGTATATGGGTATATCTGCCTGAAATTTGGGGTTCATCTAGTTCCTTCAAGACAGCTTCCAATGGGCAAGCAGCTTTGTTGGGGGAAGTGAGTGATTCTTCCAGAACTATTTTATCTGTTAGGTATAAAATAACAGTAACATGACTAACATTTCTGGAATATTAGACACTGTTTTAAATACTTTAAAAATACTAACTATCCTAGCAACAGTCCTATGAGGTAAGTACTATTATCCCCATTTTACAGAATAGGAAACTAAGGTACTTAGAGGTTAAGTAACTTATCCAAGATCACAGAACTAGAAACTACTGATACTGTGGTTAAAAACATGGGCAGTGGCTCCAGGATTTATGTTCTCAAGCACTGTACAATACTGCCTTTCCACTTATGCCCAGTTTCTCAAGCACGAAGAGACATTCACAGAATTTTGACAAGTTTGAGTCTACAAAGATGAGAGATATTTTGGTTGAAAACTACAACAAGAAAACTGTAGAATCAAAATTTATACCATAATTTACCCAGGAACACATACATTGTTCACATTTTAACGTTTCTAGAATCAGATTGTGGCTTACAGCTTTATTCAGGGAAATAAGACATATTTGTAAACATAATATACCAACTTCATTAATTGTTAAATTTAATGCTCACAAAAACGTATTTGAAAATAATTTCTATTTTAGATCTTAGTACTTCATGAGAATTCCC
Source organism: Pan troglodytes (assembly GCF_028858775.2). NCBI lineage: Eukaryota > Metazoa > Chordata > Mammalia > Primates > Hominidae > Pan > Pan troglodytes. The sequence goes on along the minus strand of NC_072402.2, from coordinate 47,658,438 downwards.
AAGTGTGTGTGAGGATTACTGAGATTTGAAGTGAAAATATAAAATACTTATATTTTAGAGGAAAAAAAGGTAATGTGGGATGTTGGTGTGTTTTAATTTGTTTGGCAGTACGTCAGATGGGGCTTCCAAAGGTAAGTTTCTAGGACCTTCACGTTGTTAAATGGCCTTGGATCCTGCCTCTTCTCTAGGATTCACAGAAGCATTTTCAAACCGCACCTGCCCCTCCTTATACCTCCTTGCTCATAATCAGGTTTGGGCTCCTTACTTTCCCTTCAGGAAGTCAGTTATTCTCATCAAGGCTTCAGAAATAGTCCTAGTGTTGAGCACGTGGGAGAGCTGCTTGTCTTCAGAGTGGTTTGACCCAGTCATTGATGAGTTGAAGTTTTCACTGTCTCACTGAGGCATGTGGCAGCTCACAATTCATTCAAGCAAACTGGGCAGAGTCTGTGGTATTCAGGAATGGAGGCACAGCAGGAATGCAGGTCTGTGGCTTTGATCAAAACCCCTATCCACAAACAAGCAGAGCCCTGTGAATATGGTGAAGCATAATTTTTTCCCCACTGACATTTTGAAACCAGCTCCCTTACAGAAAGAAATATAGTTTTGGACAAACTTCAGGGAGTTTCCAAGAATTTTCAATAAACAACACAGTCACACTAAGCAAAATTTTTTTTCAATCCAAGAAGAATAAAACATTTTTCTAGAATATATAAAATATGGCAGTTTTATTTAGTAAAAATATAAAGGAACTTTAAAACTATCTTAAATATCTGTTTTAAAGGATTTTTATTTCATCTCATTCTTTAAATTTTAAAATTTGTAATCAATGGCAGAATATTCAGAGACCAGACACATAAATAAATGAGCTGAGAAATGTGCTTTTGTAGCTTTATTCTTGATCTCCATCTTAGGGCATTTCTGTGCTCTCCAGCAAGCCCTCACAGGTTTCATAGGGAGACACAGAGGATTGAGACTTAGAATTTGCCAGCTGTTGACAGATCTATGGAAGAGTCAGTGTGGTAAGAAGTTAATTTTATAAAATAAAATTTATGAATTATTGATGGATTTCTATTATTCGTGCTTGTTTTCTTTTAAAGACCTCTTTAAAAATGTATATGGCCTTAGAAACTATTGATTTTGTTTGGAAATTTTAAATACTTAAAAAATACTAACTATCCTAGAAACAGTCCTATGAGGTAAGTACTATTATTCCCATTTTACAGAATAGGAAACTAAGGTACTTAGAGGTTAAGTAACTTATCCAAGATCACAGAACTAGAAACTATAATAAACCTCAGAAATATAGTCTAGGTTGGGTATGGTGGCTCACACCCATAATCCCAACACTTTGGGAGGCTGAGGCAGAAGGATTACTTGAGCCCAGGAGGTCAAGACCACCCTGGGAAAACATAGGGAGACCTCGTCTCTACATAGAATTTTTTAAAATTAATCAGATGTGGTGGCATATGCCTGTGGTCCCAGCTACCAAAGAGGGTGAGGTGGGAAGATCACTTGATCCAGGGAGATCGAGGCTGTAGTGAGCTACGATCATGCCACTGCACTCCAGCCTGGAAGACAGAGGCCTTGTCTCCCCATCACAAAAAAGCTATGTATTAAGTTAGTTTATATTCAAATTTAAAGAGTCATATGAGCATTGTGTATTACTTGTCTCAGTTGTTGATAAACTTACCTGGTCATGTTTCTCTATGAGACTTTTTCTTAAGTTACTTGACTTGTAAGCTTATAGGTGTAAATATGTTCTAGAGTTTCCTGGAATCTGACAGATAGAGTACATGTGATTTCTTTGGGGAAACAGATATTGTTTTATTTATTGGACTATTTCTTAGAGAAACAGTTATGAATTTAGTTATTCCCTATGAAAGGCTGATTCTTTGGATAAAAAAATAGGTTCAGAATTATTTGAGTGAAAGCTTCTCAAAAATAATGACTCTGAAATTTAGGACCTTAAATTGCTACCACACTCAAAGAAGAAATTGTGTCCTAAACTGCTCTGAAGTATCAGTGGGTTGAGAGGAGGGATGTTACAGAGACTACAGGCATGAAACACTCTTCTGATACTTTGCCATTAGAAAAACTGGCTGGCTGGTTTGCATATTCTGGTCTATTCATTTGTTCACTGTTTCCCACTTGTTCTTTCATTTGCTTCCCTTGGAGAGTAGCAAGTTGAAAAAAATTCAGTAGTTTTGGTATGGCTCATATTTAGGAAATGCCAAAAAAGAGCCAAGAGTTCTTTTTCCTTTCTCCTCGAAAATTGCCCTTGTTTGGATACTTACATGTTATATGATGGGCATAACCCCTGGGTCCCATGTTGACAGATGAGTGTTAGACTCACCCAGAATATTACCTGTCTTATATCTTTGAAGTGCATACGAAATAGCCTTTGTGATTTGAGTGACTGGGCCAGTGTTCTCCATTATGTGCAGCAGGCTTCACTCCACAATAAAGCTGAAAGAAGTTCACTCCCTAGTAAAGCTGAAAGTAACAGAAAATACCTCAAGTTTTAGGTGCTTTACAGATACCTGGCAGCTCACTGAAGTATATCCAATCCTGTTTCTGGGACAAAATCACTGGATGGATCTTTCCGAGCCATGATTTTTGCAGTAATGTTTCTGAAGCTATAGCACTAGATACAAAGGATAAATAGAAAAATGATTAGTTTGAAAGGGGAGAGAAAGGACTCCGGCAGCATCTGATGCCACTCTAGATGTTAAATGTGATTGTGTTTATCTTTTAGCCCCAGGCAGTTTATAGTTTAGGATTTTTGAACGATTGAAGGATGTGCCTCCATGAGCCCTCACCAGAGACAGCCTGGGCCTTCCTGCTTTTTTCTGTGTGTTTCGCATCAAGCAGTGTTATTTGAAGGTAGCTGTAGTTCCTTCAGGGAAGATGAGTTGGCAGCAAGGCAGACAGATACAGTCATGGAGCAAGTTACTAAAGACTTGTAAATCACTCTCAAGATATATAATGTGATTTAATATATATTAAAACAATGATAGCAGAAATAAATAACTCATGTAGGATGAACTGTTTTCAGTTTTCCATGATGCCTGCAAATCTTTTTCTGTATGCATGCATGATTTTATGATTGCAATCGTAATACAGGTGCGCTTTTTTTCTGTTGTTTTTTCATGTAATGTATTACCATGCTGCTATATAATCTTCATAATGATCATTTTTGGTGTCTGCATAATTAGTAAATAAGTCATCTACTCTTGATAACTGAGGAAAATAAAAGAGATAGTGTCTATATCAAGGACTGATGTCCTTTTCAGTGTTTCGCATCTTCACTTCCGGTTTTCTCTAATGAAAAGAATTAGGGAGATGGAGTGATAGCTACCACTCCTTGGGAAGCCTGTCTCTAAATTCTGATGGGTAGCATCATCTACTAAACTCAGACTTCCGAAGTCATGGGCAGACTTTCCCCATCACCTATACCTTGCACCTTCATCTTAAAGTTTCAGTCCCCTCTAAACTGTAAAGCCAGCTAGATGGTCACATCTTCTACGTTACCAACTAAACGTTAATTCTTACTTATCAATCTCATCTAAAGCCTTAGGTGAGATTGATTGTCTGTGCAATACAGGCAAGAACAAGATGTAGGAATGGGCAGTTGTGAAAGAGGAAGAAGTGTGCTAGGAGAGGAGATGAACAGAGAGAATTGATTGTGAAACATTACTCAGATGAGCTGATCTGAAGTCTGTTCAACTTTGTAACTCCTCCTAAGTGCGATGGAAGGTTTCACTGGGTCAGCTGACATTTCTGAGCCAGGAGCCCCAGACTGTGAGGTGGTGGCCAGCAGATTGCAAACCTTGAGCACTGTTGATGTAGCACTCTTGATTCTCATCTGTTCTCTGCTATGGCTGTGTGTGTTGATCATGTTTCCAGCAGGATTGAGTTTCTACCTTGGAAAAAGGTCACCCTGCTCAAATTCCTGTTTTTATTCATCTTTTTAGAGAAGACAAACTATACTTTACTTCAGCCATACTTATTGGGAAGGAAAGTAAAAACCCAATAGTGGCGTTTGGTTCATTTATTAATAAACCTTTTAAATATGCCTGAATATCATGGACTTTTTATTGATCATTTCATTACTCATTACGAAGATTGTCAATAATGACAGTGCTTTAAAAGAAAAATCATCCAGCCAATTGACAAAGGCAACCTGATTTTGGAAGCATCCCTCAGGGTTTATCTGTAGAAGTTGGAAAAATAGAAAAATAACTGTTTTTGTTTTTAGTTAATCTTAGAAAAATGTGTGTGCAACCATTCATTCCGCTGAGTGTCTGGTGTGTACTTTGAGACATACACAGATGAATAGAAATGGTCCTTGTACTTGGAGAGCTTTAAGCATAGTAGGGCATTAGACCTGTAAACACATAATTGTGCTGCAGTGGAATGACTGGTAAAAAAGAGGCATGCATATGAATAAAATTCATTGGGGAGCCAGGAGAAAAACCATTTATGTCTGCAGGAAAAGGTCAGGACCACTTTGCTGGAGAGGTGACCTTACAGCTCATGCTTGAAAGATGTGCAGGTTTCCAAGCAGAGGAGCTGGAAATTCTAGGAAGAGGAACAGGATGTGCAAAGGCAGTGAGGTGTAGCAGAGCTTACTGTGCCTGAGGAGCTTAAAGTAATCCAGTATTTCTGACAGGTACATAAACAACAGAGGGCACGTGTTAAGGGATGAGGCAGGAGAAATAACAAGGGATTATAGCATAAAATATTCCATTAAAAGAGGTTTTGATATTTTTTGGAGTACCTCTCAAACTTTAAGAATCACCTGGACATTTTAGTAGAATGCAGATTTCTGGGCTGTACTTCCAGAATTATAGAATCAATGGGTGTGCAGAAGACCCCCCCCCCCACCAAATCTGCATTTCTAACAAGCACTCCAGATGATTCAATGATGGTAAGACAGAAACCATGTGTGGAGAAATACTGCTGTAGAACAATGGGGACCCATTCAACTTTGTTTCATGGAAGAGTGATATGACTGTGTGCACCTGTTTGAGCTGAGCAGTTTTGGAAGAATGGTTTCACATTGACAGTGAGGAGCACCAAGAGGAAGGAACGGTACTGTATTAATCTACACAAGAGATCGTGGAAGCCATGACCAGGGTCATGGGAAGTGAGGAGAAGACATGAAAATCTATTGTTCCTTTATCATTTTATACAGAGTGAAAACTTTTACCCAATTTTCTTTTATTTTCCAATTTTCCAATCTAGTGTATTTTTCAGCCACTTTTAAATGGGATTTGCTTTTCTTCTCAATTTTCTATTACTGCTGTTTACATGTCCTCTGGCCTTGTTTTTCTTTCTCCTTCATATATTAGCATTCTTAATAATTCTGTACATACTTCATTTCCTAAAAGCTACTTATAAAGACAATTCTTGTTTCACATTCATTCATTTGTCACTCACCTGTCACTATATTGAGTAACTTGACTGGCTGTTGTTCTCATTCCTATTAACTGGAGTAACTTCTCTTTGAAAGTTTTTTGATCACCAGGAACTTTAATATGGTTGTCTTCTATAACATGTATGACAGTACATTGAATACAAGAATATTTCTATGGTTGGCAGCAGAAACGTTGTCTTTACCTTTCAGTACTCTCAGTCTAACTATATACAGACAGTTTAAACTGAATTACCTAGTCTCATGGGAAATAACAAGTTAGGGTGTTTTGGAGAAAGGAGGAAGTAATCCCAAATTATAGCTATTTAATTCTTTGAAATGAAGAGCATTATTTTTTATTATATTCATGTCTAGATAATGTTAAAAGTAAGTTTGCTTCTCAAGAGTTCATGTTTTTTTTGAGCAGTGAAAGAAAGCTTTTTCATTGTACAACATGACAGAGGGAAGCAGGTCTGGAATTCAAAACTGTTCACATAAATGCACAGCCTCACCAATCTGCAAATAATGACACATATATTCAAACAAAAGCAAAGCACTGCATGGATTTAAAGCCTAGTCGGCTTTGAAAATACCCATTTGCCCAGTTGCCATAGACAAGGTAGTAAGGATTTATATCTAGAAATCAGAGATATTTTTCATTTTTATATTATAGAATTCCTGGGAGTAGGAAAGACTTCTTTTTAAAAGCAATTTTAGTATTTATTTCCAAGACTCATAGAGCTTTTATTAATACATATGCATTATTTCGTGTGTCAAAAAATATCAAATTTTATTAAAATACCAGAGTAAAAGTGTGTATTGTTTTCTTAAGTTTGTAAACTCTTCAAAGTATTCTAAAATTCTCAGAAACTTGAACTTTCAGGTCATGATAATAGGACTGTCAAATGTGTGGCTCCTGGAAATCAGAAATGTTTTTGTCTGTTTGTTTTTGAGACAGAGTCTCGCTCTGTCTCCCAGGCTGGAGTGCAGTGGTGTGATCTTTGCTCACTGCAAAATCCACCTCCGGGTTCAAGTGATTCTCCTGCCTCAGCCTTCCAAGTAGCTGGGACTATCGGCACCCGCCACCATACCCAGCTAATTTTTGTATTTTTAGTAGAGACGGGGTTTCACCATGTTGGCCAGGATGGTCTCAGTCTCTTGACCTTGTGATCCACCTGCCTCGGCCTCCCAAAGTGCTGGGATTACAGGCGTGAGCCACCATGCCCAGATGAAAAATTTTTAAAATTTAAAACAACCTAGGCATAGCACAGTGGCTCATATGTGTAATCCCAACACTTTGGGAGGCTGAGACAGGAGGATCACATGAGCCCTGGAGTTGGAGGTTGCAGTGAGCCATGATTTCACCACTACAGCCTGAGAGACAGCAAGATGCTCTCTCAAAACACACTCACATACACACACACACACACACACACAAACTTGTAAAAAAACATAAGAAGTATAAAAGAGGATAAATCATAATTCTGTACTTACAGATGTTCATTAAAAATACTTTGTTGGCCAGGCATGGTGGCTCACGCCTATAATCCCAACACTTTGGGAGGCTGCGGTGGGTGGATTGCCTGAGGTCAGGAGTTTGAGACCAGCCTGGCCAACATAGTGAAATCCTGTCTCTACTAAAAATACACAAAATTAGCTGCGCATGGTGGCAGGCACGTGTAATCCCGGCTACTCGGGAGGCTGAGGCAGGAGAGTTGCTTGAACCCCGGAGGCGGAGGTTGCAGTGAGTCGAGATCGTGCCATTGCACTCCAGCCTGGGCAACAAGAGTGAAACTCCATCTATATATATATATATATATATATACACACACACATATATACATATATATACTTTGTTGATTTCCATCGTTTTTATTCGTATATAACCATATATATAATATCTTAATGTAGATCATAGAACTTCATTTTTTTCTGATTTTAAAATATTACTTCAGGAGCATTTCCCATTTATTACATATTTTTTAAAAATATCATTGTTTTAGTTTCTTCTGGTTACTATAACAAATTATAACAAACTAGCTTAAAACTAGCTTATATTTATTTATTCTCTTAGAATTTTAAAGGTCAGAAGTCCGAAATCAATTTATGTGCGCTGAAATCAAGGTGTCGGCTGGGCTGAGCTCCCTCTAGAAGCGCTGAGGTGGAATCTGTTTCCCTGCCTTCTCCAGCTCCTAGAGCTGCATTCCTTGCAGTTTTTTGGCTCTTGTCCCCTTCCTCCATCTTCAGGCCCAGCAGCCTAGCATCTCATTTCAGTGCCACATTGCTGCCTTCTTCAAGTATCCCTCTGCCTCACTTTCATAGAGACACTTGTGATTATATTTAAGGCCCACCTGGATAACCCACGACCAACTCCTCATCTCAAGATTCTTAATTACATCTGCAGAACTCTTCTTGCTATATAAGGTAACATATTCACAGGTTCCAGAGATTAGAACCTGGATATCTTTGGAATCTATTATTCAGCCTACTGTAATTCTAATTCTTTACTGGTTTTCTAAAATTCTATTTTGTGGCTGTTTTAGGATGTATTAACAATTGCCCTCGTCTTGTACCTTTGGGTTTTTCCCAACATTATGCTATTATAAACAATTCTGAGATTAATTTCTGTATCCACAAATCTTTGTGTGCATACTTGATTGTATCTTTTGTATAAATATTGCATATTAAATTATAATTCAAATATATCTATGTATAATATGTACATGTATATATGGACACATACATTTATATATGTGTTTGGACACATACACATATGTGCCTACTACATGTATATATATGTATGTGACCATATATGGGTCTATGTATGTATATGTTTTCCTTCTCCAAATTGCCTTCCAGAAAGTTAGTAGAGAGTACTTATCTTCCCCATGTCCTTACCAACACTGAGTATTATCTTTTTTTAATCTTTACCAGTGAAACAGGTAAATTGATACCTAATTAATGTGGTTTTTTTCTTTTCTTTTTTTTTTTTTTTTGAGATAGAGTTTCACTCTATTGCCCAGGCTGGAGTGCAGTGGCATGATCTCGGCTCACTGCAACCTCCATCTCTGGGGTTCAAGCAATTCTCCTGTCTCAGCCTCCCAACTAGCTGGGATTACAGGCACCTGCCACCATGCCCAGCTAATTTTTTGTATTTTTAGTAGAGACGGGGTTTCGCCACGTTGGCCAGGCTGGTTTTGAACTCCTGACCTCAGGTGCACCACCTGCCTCTGCCTCCCAAAGTGCTGGGATTATAGGTGTGAACCACCGTGCCCAGCCTGATTGATGTTTTAATTACATTTCATGATAACTAGTAAGAGTTAACACTTGTCATGCCTGACATTATATTTATACCCCTATGAATTAACATTTCTTTTAAACTTTTTGTTGGTATAGAAGTGATATAACTTAATAGAACTCCTTGACTAAATAACTTCATGTCCTCCCTGACATATTATCTTCCGATGTGTGGAATAATTGGAATTGATCTTAGCAATGGAAGGAAATTCCGATTGTTACAGAAGCATGTGATTTCTACCTCTGTATATGCTCCCTGTTTGGTACTTTGATGAAAACTCATACTTCTCATTTTAATGGCATAATTTTCCATAACTTTAGATATATGACCTGGAAAAAATATTCAAGAAAAGAAGAACGGATAAATTAACCTTAATCTTAAATTACAGAAAGGTCTTAGTGTCAGCTACTAAAGGGCTAAATATAACCATGCTGACCCACTTAAACCAAATTGACACTTCTTATAATTGCACTATAATTCATGCTCAAGAGCTGTATAAGAAATGATGCACCTTAGACCCAAGCTTCTGGATCAAGAAGCACCTTGTCCTTGAAGTTAATTCCAGATTGAGCATCTAATGCAATGATTAGTAGCCATGGTTCACTGTTACCATCAAAAAGAATTTAGCACTTCATACACAACTAGTTGTATATTTATACTTAAACACAATTCATTACATATCATGGTCTCTGTTGAGATTTTGAAATTTGAAACAATAGACCTGCCTAATAGGTACAGCTTATATAGATAATGGAATGGACTCAGGGACCCATGAAACTGAAATTGAAATAGACAGGAAAAGGTTTTTAAAACACGTATAGGGTCAGTCTTTAAAATATTAGGCAGGTAGCCCTAACTTTGTTATCACACATCTTTCTAACCTGTAGCAAATCCATCCTCAATCTCTTCTTTCCCCTGCCCACCCCTTCACCCCCAATCCTTTCTCTATCTTTTGTTCCCTTTCTCCCTTTGCTTAGTATTCATCCCAATGGTGGTAGTGATGGTTTAAAGATGAGGGGATAAAGCCCCTGCCCTCAAGGAGCTCTTACTCTAATAGGGACTGATAATGTGCACAAAGTGATTTGGATTTTGATACAGTGGAAGAACCCTTTCATGCAGGAGCTCTCAGGAGCACAGCCCAGTAGAGGGATATCTAATTCACTGGGGATGGGGGGCTCCCATGAAGGCTGCCTAAAGTGACAACAAGGTTGGTCTTAAAACAAGAAAGGAGTTAGGTTTTCCGTTTGCCGGGTGATGCATTGATCTCCAAGTGTTGCTGTCTACTTCATAATTGGATTGCTGGCTTGGGTGGAGGCCAGTGCTCCACGTGGTTTATTGATGGATCTTCCAGACAGCTGTTTTAGAATGGAGAGATACACTCATCTCTGGATCTTGCCCAGTAGTCTCCTTCTTTTGCATGACCCCTTCATCCCTGTAAGGATGCCATGTGTTTTCTGGCAGTGTGTCCAGCTGTTCTCCCACAGGGTGGAACTCTGTTGGGACTAAGCTATGGGGCTTCTCCCAGGAACTTCCCCTGCTTGAAAGTCAGAAGGTAGAGTGCTGGAGTGTGCTTGCAAGACATGATTCTGCACCTTCCCCAGTCCTATGGGCTGTGTGCCATATATGTATTCTACTCTAATTATCAATCATACATATCAAGGAGTCACTCACTGCCTTGGGAGATAAGTGCTTCATTTCCCATATCTATGCACTGTCTTCTGTTATATTTTGTTAGCTTATAGGTTATCTGCTAATCTTTTCTGTGTCTCTGATTCTCCTGGGATCCAGAGAATGCCTGAGAAAGACCTTGCATTCTCTTCCCATTCTGGCCAGTCGTTAGCATGTCCTTTACTTGCTTCAGACTGTATCCTTTACACTACCTTCGGAGATTGTGTAGTTCTTTGCTCAACCCATCAGGAAACAGAATTCTTATTTTGTTTCCTTTGTTTTGGGTTTTTTTTTTCCTTTTTCTTTTTTGCTTCCAGGATAATGTTTCTTTCGTTTTACTCATTCACTTTAAAAATCTGAACCTCTCTTACCTTGTGGCATTATTTTAAAATATTTTTTGGTATTTTCCAGGATGATACAACCTTGCCTATTATCTGTCTTAGTTTTTAGCATTCAGGCCTATCCCTACAAGTTAATTGTTGCCTATCTTTTTATCTTCCTCCATATTTTAGCATTGTGAGTGCAAATTTGTTTAATAATATTAGAAACGCTTTCTTCAACCTGTTCCTCATTGATGTAACTTTCTTCCCATTTCTGTCCCAGTATTAAACTTTATTTCTTGGGATGTACAAAATGATTACAAGGATTGCTCACTCAGGACAGCCAGTTTGCTGTTCACAGTTCTAGCCTCAAACTCTCAAGACCACATTTAGAAGGTGACCAAAGTGGACTTGAAGGTGTGGACAGCCCCAGGGAACTAGTCACTTCTAGGTGCCCTGAAAATGGGGATGGGAAGAGGTCAAAGTTAGTTTAGGGCAAAATCCTTAGAATAGGCCAGGATCAGGTAGAGTGCTTAGGAAATCTCAACTTAGTGTCTTATTGGGCATGGCCTCATGGCCTGAGTGTCCTGCACAGGGAGCTGACAGCTTTGCAGACTTTACATCCACACTAGAAAACTAAGTCTTTTCATAGAATCTAAGTTCAAGACAAGACTCCAGGCGTATTATCTTTTAATATTGTTCTATGTGGACTGGAGAAAACCCCTTCTTAAAGGGCATGTGTTGCTGGGTGTGGTGGCTCACGCCTGTAAGCACTTTGGGAGGCTGAGGTGGGTGGATTACCTGCAGTCAGAAGTTCGAGACCAGCCTGCCTAACATGGTGAAACCCCGTCCCTACTAAAAATACAAAAAATTAGTTGGGTGTGGTGGCGTGTGCCTGTAATCCCAGCTACTTGGGAGGCTGAGGCAGGAGAATCGCTTGAACCTGAGAGGCAGAGGTTGCAGTGAGCTGAGAGCATGCCACTGCACTCCAGCCTGGGTGACAAGAGTGAAACTCTGTCTAAAAAAAAAGGTGGGGGGGTGACTTGTGTCAACAGGTGGGCAGTAGACAGAATTCAAGTCAGTAAAAAGGACCTGGCATTTTTTGTATGTAGAAGGGGAGGTAATAGTGAAGGATTTGACCCTTTCTTAAATACTTATTTCTTCCTAAGCTTGCATTTCAGTAGGATGACAAGCTTGTTTTTTAGTTTCATTTACCTTACAAAACCAATGGCTAACAATGTCATCCTGATTAAATGAATGAAAGTTCTGAACCACAAAGCTTGTCCATTGTTGTATAGGCTTAGTTGTTACACAATAGAAAATCTTGCTGAATATCTCTATATTGACCTAGACCAGCTATAGTCTTAAGAATTTCCAGTAATCTCAGTTCCCTCTTTGTTCTGCAGTTGAGTTTTACTGCAGTCGCAACTATAGTTTCTGCCCATATAATTATTTTGTAGGAAAATGTCAGTAGTTTTGACAATTTTAATTCTTGTGTTTACCGACTGCTCTGCCTTCTGAATCATATGTAACCAAATCAAGTCAAACAGGTTAGAAGACAAGTCACACTTCAGTGTCATATGTACTCTTATCTTCATGAGTGTGGGAATGTACAATCCACTTTCACTCACTATATTAATTCATTCTGGCTCCTCATGTACTTAACCTATTTTTATTTTTTCAGTTTGGATACAACCCAAATCCTCTCAAGCCTTTTAAATGCAAAAAGAAAAAATAAATTTAAAGTATATGTAGTTAAAAATACTCATGTCTTTACCCATTCCTTTGAGAATTTCTGTAGAGGCTTTCTCAAAATGCAGAGAGTGGAGGCAGTCATAACATCTGATGCCTGCAGATTGGGGTATCTGTCATTTAATCAAGAGAAGAAATAAACATTTTATGTCATTGATTTATCCATTTTAGTTGCTTATCATCTTTATAGGTTATGCCCCAATACATGGGCTTTTCTAGAAAAACTATAGAGAATATGAGAGTTGGGAGGTATTGGAGTCCTCAGGTCTTCAAACCACCTACAGGTTGTGTTCTACTCACTGTATCTCCTTCAAGTTTTCTCTGCTCAAACAGCTCTCAGAAAATCCACTCTTGTGTCAGCTCTTTCATCTTTGGACCCAAACACTCTTTCACATAGTTCTCATAGTTTCACATAGTTGTATTCAACTACTGCTTGTTCCCTAAATTTTTTCTTCTCTACTTTCCACACAGAGTTCTTCAACCCATAACTTACATAGCACAAGTTCATGTCCACCTTGATTACTCTTCTCCGTGCAGCTTATAATATGTAATTGTCCCTCTTGATCTTGGATACCTACAAGTGAGCACAAAAAGTGATTCTCTGGGCTTGCCTTTGAGGAGGGGACATGGGACTTAAAGGGAATTCCCCTTGAGTTTGATTGTGACATTTCTTAGAGCCATGTAAAGACCTGAGGAATGTTAGCACTGATATCTTTCCAGCTACATGATATAGATACAAATAAGTCACGAAGAGAAAGTCTTTAGAATTTACCATCTTCATGGGATTCTCAAAAATTCAGTATTCTTTGAGAATACAGATCTACTAGTACTAATAGTTTCAGTGCATCTTAAGAGAAATAAGAGATACTTGGGCTTCTGAAGTATCCATTCAAAAAGGATTTACTAATATTAAATGCCTATATAAACTGAGGAGCTGTCAGGTTCTGAAAATATGAAGATCAGTAAAATGTGACTTTAGCCTTGAGGAACTCAGACTAATAGGAAAGACAGCAGTAAACAGTCAGTTATACACAGTGTGATCAGCAGCCTGGTTGAAGACTCTAGAGAGTAGAAGGAAGCACATTGTGGGGTGTCCTCTGCTCCAATCTTATGGCTGTCAGCATAGTATTCTTTTAGCTTCTGTATACTGCCTACATTTATGTGCAGTGTGTGTGTAGACATTGCATGAAAGGGCTTATGTATGCCATCTCCTCTTCATTTATGTATATTAGCCTCTTACAGGTTGGTCCTATTATGGACCCCATATTGCAGCTGGGGAAAATGGGAAGAGATTTAAGGTCATAGTAAGTGTTGTATCCAGAATTCAGACCCAAAATTTTTGCTCTAAACCGGTGCTCTGTATCACCCCTCTCAGAGAAGCCTTTATCTGGAGCAATGGTTCCCAACCAGGGGTGATTTTACCTCCCAAGGGACATTTGGCAATGTCCTCAGACATTTTTAATTGTCAGCACTGGCATCTAGTAGGTCGAGGTCAGCAATGTTGCTAAACATCCTCCAATGCTCAAGAAAGCTCCTCAGACAAAGAATTATCCAGCCTATGTCAACAGTGCTGAGGTCTAGAAACTGCTCCGGAGCACAGGGACTGTCTTTTGTGTCAGTCTTCAAAACATCTTTTGCAATACTTAGAAACATTTTTTAAAAGAAGAGCATGGGGCAAAAATGCTGGACCAAGCTCATTAATATCTATTGAAGTGTGTTTTGTCATTTAGTGTCCCTGAATGTTTGGGATAAAGTCCCAAATGTAAAATTGAGAAAATAATGCCTTCTTTGTCTACCTCTGTGGGTTGCAAGGATCTGTGGAGGCTCTGTAAGAATGTGAGGAGATAATGCATACGAAAGCCTTGGACATGAAACATCATCCAAAACTCTTGGAGTCCTTGGTGTGAAAATATTAATGTGGGCCACAAGAATTAGATAAAGAAGATCCCACAGCAGGCTTCTTTTTGTTTACCCCGCCTACCTTGTCAGCTTACACCCCCTCTTCCTTCTCTTTATCCTCCCATTTTTGTAAGCGAGTTTGTTCCTGGTATTTACTGCATGGACTAAGCCATTTTTAGATGTATTTTTTGCTGAATATATACTTTTTTGATTTAGTATTTCTTGCCATATTACACCAGAGTTAAGGCAGCTAATTTAAATTATATTTTTTCTTTATGTACTTTATACAAACATTCATGGGTAGGGGGAGATATTTAAATACCATGCCTTTCTTCAAAATGAATAACAAGAACATTCAGCCCCCTTCATTCTGCCCTTTCAAGGTCTAACGTACTTGAAGGGGCAATACTTGTAGCATTTGCCACATAAATGCCAGGTAGTGTCTTTACACATCGGGGCTCACCATTACCTAGATCTGTAGTTGCCGGCCATGAAGCCAAACAGGTGTGCACCGTGGTCATTGATGGAACAGATGTAAACTCATAAATTTAGTTTACTGAGGTTTTCGGTGAGTGTGGCTTCCCGTCCGCGTGCTTTTCCTATACAACCAGCGGCGTCCTGGCGGAGGAGTCACTGTGGACTTCCCCAGAGCGTTGTCACTGCCATCCCTCCCGCGGTGAATCACAGGTCGGCCTCAGGTGCGCGCAGCACACACCCGGAGGAGCCGCGGGTTTATTTATTTATTTCCGGGACGGATCCATTCCGGGCTCCGGGGAGGGGGAGCGGCGGCCCAGGCTGCGGGGCTGTCCCGGCACCGGCTGGGGTCGCGCCGCGGCCGCCTGCTCTCTTTCCCGTGAGCCCCCGCTCCTCAGGCGCAGCCGGGGCTGGTGGGGGGTGGGGGGTGGGGGGTGTAGGAAACCTGGGGGCGCGGCCACCAAGCTGTCCAGGGACAAGGCCCTGCCGCCTCCTCCCAGCCGGACCCTGGAAGGGTCCACAAAGGTGTCAGGTTCAAGTCCTCCAATAGGCCCATTTTTAAAAAGTGCTTTCAAGTTTCCGCTTTTTTCAGGAGGGGAGGGCAAGAGCAGTTTTTTCTATTCAAATTCTTTTCCTTGTATGTAGATACCAAAAGGAAACTCGGCACTGGGCATGTTCGGATGTGAATGGTTTTGCTGATAAGCAACAGCCTCCGGAACCAAAGCCTCAAAATAGTCGTCTCCCCCGCCCCCCGCAGAAGCGGCGAATGGTATCTGCCAAACAGATGACAAAGTACCTCGGACTGAATCCCACAGACAGCGTTTTGAGCAGAACGCACGGCTCAACTCATGTAATTACTGTTTATAGCTGGCCCAGCCTGACTAGGAGAGGGCAGACCCGAGAGGAAATCAGTTTCACGGACCTTTGAGAGGAGGCTGTGTGTTAATTAAAGGCTAGGACGGGACGGGTACTTCTCAGACATGCTCCAAGTTGTTCTTGAGATCACAGTTCCCATCACGTTTTCTCTGGAGGGAGTGAGTAGATAATTGGGATTTTTTTTTATTTTTGGCCTTGTCTTTCTTCCTTTTCTTTTTCTTTTTCTTTTTTCTTTTCTTTCTTTTTTTTTTTTTTACCTCTCCCCATTTTAGTCATATGGCCTTGAACCCACAGTGAATTGAAGAGAGAAAGAAATGGATATGTCTGACCCCAATTTTTGGACTGTGCTCTCAAACTTTACTTTGCCTCATTTGAGGAGTGGGAACAGGCTTCGGCGAACACAAAGGTAAAAACGCGGGGATCTCTGCCTGGAGAGGGAATGCTTTCACTTCCCAGGGGCCCACAGGCGGAGCTGCCTGAGCCCCTCAAGAGCTGGGGTTTTGTGTATTGGGTGACACTTTGAAAAGTTTATGCCCCGCTAGGGGAGGGGGTACTGTTTCAGGTATTTCTTCGTCCTTGTGGTTTCCTGGGTAACCCTGATAAATGTGCTTCTCATAGGTTTTCTCCTTTTGAAATGTGGATAATAAGACATTTCCTTGTGAGAGGTGGGGAGAGAAAAAGGGAAAGAGGAGGAGGTACTTTGTCTAAGTCTGTCCCTTTGATCTGATCATGTTTATCCGTTTCATTCACCCAGTCATTGAGGCTTCTGGTACTTTTCGTTGAGCCCTTCAGATGTTCCTCTCTATTAAATATTTGACCTTTATAAGATGCAGATGTACGATGCAAGGATAGCCCAGGTTAGCTATTTCATACTATCTGTGGAGAGGCAGATCTACATAACTTTGTCATTTTGATTTTTCAATGGTTTGCTGGCATTTATTACTAATACAGGAGTGGCCTTTTCATTTTGTAACGTATATTTGACAGAAAAGATGAGGAAAGAAAAAGAATTTTAAAGTCAAGATGAAGCTCATGCCACAAGTGACAGGCAGTTCCAAGAGTTTGCTGACACTTGTGTTGAGAGACTGTGACTTTGAAGGAGGCATTTCTCGCCACATTTGTGTCCAGCACAGAAAAGTAAGATTGTTGTACTTTTAGAGGGGCACACCTTTTGAGTTGTGTTAATACTGATTCTTTGTTTTCCTTCAAAACTTGCCTTGCATGTACATGTGAACATGCATGAGAGCAACTTTGCAGTCAGATAAACAGGATGCAGGCTATCAGATTTGGAGCTTCACAATCTCTATGCTTCAGTGTTCAAAGAACCCAAGAAAATGGTTTGTTCTTTTTGGTTATACCTGTAACTTTTTGTAGTATAAATGTGGATATGTGATACTTTAGAAAACTTAGTTTTTCCTTTTGAAGTTTTTCATGGTGTTTCTTACATTTCAGAAACATCCTGGAATACTCACATACACTGTTTATATACATGGGTGCACACACAAATCACATGTGCACCTGTGTGTATGAGAGAGACATCTGGCAGATTTCAAAGTCATATTTGCTTTTTGATGCAGTTTGAAGTGTTGATACCACTAAACTATGTTGGATTCTGAAGTTGTACCTTTTAAGTAATGTGACTATGTTTTTCTCGTTCTGCCATATATGGTCAGAGACCCTCTCTTGTAGTATTGCTCATTTTGTAGTATTTCTCATCAAGTTGTGTCAACCATGCACCAAACCTCCAAGATAACTAATAAAGTTGAAGAGAGATACATGCTACACATGAACTAGGCCACTGCTCAACATGGTGATAATTCGTATAATTTCTTACCATTTCAGCTTGACAGAATCCCTTAAATATTTCTGAGTTGTGTAGTCCTGGCTGCGGTACAGCCTCTACTCTTACCTGGAACCAGTTCTTAGGGAGAGAAGTCTGTTCTGGCATCGTATGTGTGTGTCTGAACCCGTAGAGCAGTTGGAGCCTTTCTTCTTCCTACCTACCTGTTGATAGTATTATTGGAGAGAGTCAGATGCAGGAGGATTCTCAGGCTGCTCTGAGCCTGGCTTTAGGGCAGTACCTGTCCAGCCTGAACACTCCAATTCAGACAGCTCACACTGACAGAGAGCCTAGATTCTAAGGAAACCTGAATTCTTCCCAGTAAAATGGGAGAGCATTGGGTGGGCTGTTTCCACCCCAAGTCATGAACCCGTATCTTCAATTTGGCAAAATAGAGAGGGAAGGGGATTTTCTTCTCCCCCTTTTAAGAGTAAAGGTTATGACAGCCTGTTTGTTGCTGGAGATTTTCAGGTTTTGCATTTTGGAAATAAACATCCCAAAGATCATCTCTATATCCATCGAGTCATTGTCTGTCTCAAAGGGCTAGCATTGCTTTATATTTATTATGTAGATTCAGAAGGCTAGGTATCCTCATCTCCAGGGCAATGTATGTGGCTATTGCATCCTGTTATTATACAGTGATCAATTCTGGCTCCATGTCCTTCCCTAAGGACATGAAACATGTGCTTACATTGTGACTTCGCTTTTGGGATGCCCCTTAACTGTTCTAAATCCTGTTTCCTTTTCCAAGTCTAACGCTGTACCTTACCTGGCTGAGTAGTTTGTCTCCTTTCCAAAGGACCTTTCAGTTCGCAAGTTGTTCTGTTTTGCCATCCTCGATAAGGGTGTCCCCAGTGTCCAGGTGAGGACACCTTGCTGACATCATCAGTCAGATATGCCTTAACCCTTGAGATATCTCTCATTCCCAAACTTAGTTCCTTTCCTGCACACTTGCTGACTTGTGTGACAGATTGTTCATTTTGAATATTTTATCCCAGCTATTTGTTCTGATTAACATTGTAATCTGGAGGACTTTAGCTTAGCTTTTTCTTTAATATCAGCTTCTTGCATCTATCAAAGTAAAATTCAGCTTTGAGCCTATGAATGAGCATCTTAGAACTCATAAGGATAGAATGTTTGTCACACTTAAAAGAGAGCTTGAATGGTTTCAGACTCTTACCTTAAACCTTTATTATGGTAGAAATTGTCATCATGGAAACTTTTGGTTTGCTACATTACGTTTGCCTTATAGTTCAATGTGATGCTGGTTTGTTAGTTTGTACTCTCAGAGAAAAATATTGAAGGTTTTTCTTACAACCTACAGCCCTACTTGTGCCTGTAACTCTTGGGGTTCCTGAGGAAAGAAGCCTACAGACATACTCTCAGGCCTAGGTTCTCAAAGATGACACAGTACTGATGAACTGAAAGACTCTGTCCCTTGTGCTACGTCCCAAGGACAGTATATTATGCCCTTCATTCATTTTTGTCTTGACCATGGCAGACATGAGATTGTTGGGATGCACACTGGCTTTTGTCTACTGTGTTGCTGTATAGCTTACATGTTCCATTGGAAATAATTCCTTCTATATAACTGGCTTTGTCCTCCTCTCCTTTCCCCTCATTTCCTCAAGGTAGTCTCAGTACAGCCATTCACCTGCTGCTTTGAGGGACAGAAACCTAGGCATAAATGAAGAGACTTTTTATACCAAAACTTGTTGCTTTAGACTGAAGTAATGATTGCATGTTTCAGAGATTTTCAGTTTCATAGGTCTGTGGCTATTCCATTCATTGAAGATCCTCTCACAACTCAGAATGGAAATTAGTTGGCCTGCATTCATGTCACTGCTTATGTTTATAGCATCTTTTCTTTGCCCATTGGATTAAAATCTTTTGGGGGAAATGAATCAAGCTTCTCTTTTAATTATATCTGCTCTCTGTCATACCTTAAGGAAAGGGCTACAATTGATTTCTAAATGTTGCTGCTAAGTTTTGAGTTGGGCCTTTAGTTTTGCTGAAGTGCAGTCTTGAGAATCCAGAAGATGCTTGTGTTTTAACCTTAATGTTTAGAAATCTGTCGTGTTTTCATTTTGCTTAATGATAATCTCTCAACCTTGATGATGCCTAAATCAATGAAACCATTTTCTATGCCGATGGGTAGTTTGTGACTCAGTTCATCACTCTGAGCAAGTTTCCAAATGTATTTTTCTGAGAACCAAAAAAGAAGTTTTTGGGGTTTTTATTTTGGTAGTTGTTTTTTGCAGAATTCGCATTACTCAGTAATTGCTATGAACAGCAGGTACCTTCAGGGATCTTAAACTAAATCCTGTAGTTGTCAGGATGTATTGAATTTTTTATGCATTCGGCATCTTCCCTTCAGATACATCTGTAGTGTTTGATGAGTTTTTCCTTTGTTTTGCTCATGAATATATGTCATGACTATGAGAACTATAGAGAATCCTCTTCCCTCTTGCCCTGGTATTCCAGGTGTTAGTAAACCTGTACTCACCCCTTTTACCCAAATCCCAATTAACTCCACATTTATTAAGCACCTATTGTGTACCTGGGCACTGTGACCCAATTTTGAAAGCTGTAGGCATGCTTTCAATGAAGACAAGTAAATGAATCATTGCAAACCAGGACAATCAAGAAGTATTTACAAGGTACATATAAGCCATAGGAGCGGTCAGTGAGTAAGAGAGAATTTGGTCTCAGGGAGCCAGAAGAGACACCACATAGAAAAGGTTTTGAAAGATATTTGGTGTTGACGAAAGTGAAGAACAGAGCCTTTCCAAGGGGCAGGATAAATGGTGTGTACAAAGGCCTGGTGACCTTGGCAACACAGAGTTCCAGGAACTAGACATGGCTTAGTATTGCTGAAGCAGAGAGTTGGAAGGGGCAGTACTGCACAGTGGTTAAGAGGGTCGTTCTGAAGCCCATTTACCTGGGTTAACATCTTGACTGTATGAGATTGGTTATGTTAACTTTGGACTTCACTTGCTCCGTCTATAAAATAGGGATAAGTATTTATCTTATAGGATTGTTGTGAAGATTAAAATGCATTCATATGTGTAAAATGCTTAATGAAATGACTGGCATATAAAAATTCTCAATAAATTTTAGCTGTTAATATTACTGCTGTCATTACAAATGAAGATGAGTAGTGGGTGGTGAAGCTGCGGAGGAGAGCTGAGGTGCTTGGCATATGAGGGAGTTTGGTTTTGATCCTGTGCTGGGAAGACATGTCTAGCCACACTGGGGTTTAGGTCTGGGAGTGGGGGTGAGACCTGCAAGCCAGTTAATAAGTTCTTGGGGGTGGTCTATTTAAGAGATTTTGCAGGGCTAGATAAAGAATGAAGTGAGATTGTGCCTTTGAGAGATATGAAGGATATGACGTTGATAGAAGTCGATGAGCCATTGACTCTGAGGGAAGAAGAAATATTCCATGATGGCCCTGGGGTTTTTGACTCCAGGAACCAGGGAGAGGGAGGAACCACCTGTACTTATGAGAGTGAGGCGGGGAAAACACAAGAACCTATATTATACTTGCCCCTTTTTTCCCCTAAAGCTCAGTTATTCACATTTATTGAAGATCTATTGTGCACTGAATACCACGGGATATTTATTCCTTCATTCAGCCAATATCCCAAACGTGTATCCCATGCTGGTCAAGGGACACAGTGATAAATGAGATAGACGAGTACTTAGGCCTCACCAATAAACAAGTATCCAACTAAGTCAATTGCCAATGTGGTCAGTATTCCAGTGGCTGTAAGCAAGAGCCGAGATGAGAACATAACCCTGTGGGGTGATGATGGGAGTTACTTCAGATAACGTGGTCAGGGAAGGTCTTTCAAGAAGGTAATATTTAAGGGAGCCCTCAAGGATGAGAAAGAGCCATCATGGGAGGAGTTTGGGGACAGGCATCTGGGAACATCAAAGGCACTGAGACTGGAAAGAAAGAGCCCCCTAGGCAGGCAGCTGAGTACATAAATCCAGAGCACTCAGGCAGGCTGTGCCAAAATAGTAAACACGGGACTTACTATTAAGACCATCTGAGAAATACATCAGATTAATACATGGGAGAATTAAAGATACCCTGCTTAAGGAGTGGGCAGAAATGCAGCGAGGTACAGGAAAGGAGACTTAGTCGGAAAAAGTCCCCTAAGAAGGGAGGGGACCAGGAGGGTGCTGTCCTGGAAATCCCAGGAGGAAAATGGTCAACACCCCCAGCACTCCACAGAGAGTTGAAGTGAAGGTGTGTGTTGCATCTGGCAACTGGAAACTCATGGATGACTTGAGCATGAACAGGTGCCCCAGGGTGGGGGTGTCATAACCCAGGAGAGAGTGAAGCAAGGACTTGGAGAACAGGGGTGGTGGCCACTCTCTGTGGGCAGCTAAATACAGCAGCAGCACAGCTATGATGGCCTTGCCTCTGCACATTCGTGGCTGGCCCGTCAGCCCTCCTCCCTGAATCATATCCCCTTACTCACTGTTGCTCACTTTGTTGTCTGCTTCATTGCCCAAATTGGCAATGACAGTTTCCTTTTCACCTCCCTCTGGAAGCTCAAATTTCTTCCATAGCCTTATGACTGTTCCTTTGTGACATGTTTAGGTTTGGAGTTTCTCTTACTGTAAAGCCCTGACCGAGCATCTCTGGCTCCCACACACCACCTCTTGCTCTCCTCCTGAGGCCCTGGTACCCCAGCCCCTCCCCTGCAGCCTAGTCCACAGGAGACTGAAGCCTGGCCCCACTTGTTGCTCCTCTCCTTCTCTCCACGCCTGACCTGCAGGCTCTGCCCCTCCCTGAGTCCCTGAGCCCATTTCCTCCCACTCCTTGCTTTGCCCAGGCCTGTTTCGTAGTTGCTTCCTTTCATCCTTGTACTTTCTTTATGCTCTTGACTGTGTCTTCTGCAGGCAGGACAGACTTACAAATCATGCAGGGCTTGCCCCTTCAGTCCTTCTGTCATTTCTAGTTAGCTCTCACGTTGCTAATATTCCATGACGCCGTCCAGTAACCTGGGCTGCCCTTGCTCCTGACTGCCCCTCCCCCAGCCTGGTCAGGGATACCCCTAGAGCAGAGGAGAAAACTGAGCTCCAAGCCCAGAGCTTCCAGCAGCTGAGTGGCTCCTGTTGAGAGCCTGGCTGTCCCAACTGTGGCAGCATTCGCAGATTCTGGGCATCTAAGGCTTACCAGATACAAAGGATGGAAGCAGAAATATGCACAGTTCAAAAATGTTGCTTTTAGCTTCTAGTGTGAAACTTACAATAGGAGATCACAGACTGTTTTGCCCCTGGAATATGTAGGTCTTTTGTGAGAAAAGGGGGAGGGAGGAAGCGAGGAAAGAGTGAGAGAGAAGGGAGAGAGAAATGTGTGAGAGTGCAAAAAGTAGATTTCAAAAGAAATTCATTAAAAATAAAACATAAGAATTATGGAGCATATGCTGCATGGGGAGGCATGGTCTATTCACTGCTATTGTGTGTGTGAGAGAGAGACAGTGTGTTTCTGTGTGTGTCTTCACTCAAGGCAGTGGTGGGAGTAGTATATTGATAAGTGCACAGTGATGGGTAGAACATTATATTCTTTAATGGTTTTGCCTCTCTTTACACATCTATCCTGTTATCAGAAGCTCAACTAATACCTTTAAACAGGAATCGTAAGCTTCAAGATAGGGACCATTTGCCTTCTGGGTTAAAGATTGACAGGTGTTGGGGTCAAGGAATCATTTGAATTCCTGTGTGGAGATGGCCCATAGAAGAGGAAGCTTGGAATAGGACTCTATCTGAATAATTTGGGAAAGTCCTTCTTCCATTGGTTGAAATGGAAATACCTGGTGTCTCACACAGATGGAAACTGGAGGCCCTGGACCCCAGCCTCACCCTCCATACACACCCATCTCTAGTGTGAGTAAGCATGTTATGTTAATCTGAGCTGTCTTCACTACCTGTAACTAGTCATTTGGGAGTGACATCATGGTAACTGAGTAATCCTTTTGAAACTTACATAGTAGAGCCAAGATATTAAAATGGTCCTAGGGCTGCCTGGATGAAAGTAGATACAAAGTGTGCATAAAATTGTCTACTAAAAGTAGAGTCAGTCTCTGTCAGTAGGAACTTGGTTTTTGTGATAATGTGGTACATTTTGTAACTAGATAGATCTCAAAAGTTCATACATTGTAGTTCTGGTACTGTCCTTATTTCCAGGCAGATAGAAAAAAAGAAAAGAAAAAAATTCCACTAGGAACTTGGTTGTAAATTCTGAAAATGTTGATCTTAAACCTTATTAATACAATAAAAGGACCTGTGGGAATTTTAGCTACATTAATGTCTATTGGACATGCCTATTTGAGAAGGTAATTATACTAATATCACAACTGACATATCATGGTTTTATTTTAAAGAAAAAAGACCATAGCAGAGAATTTAGGCTTTGATCAGTACTTGAAGGTAAAATAGATTGGTAAGAAGAATAGGCAGTCATTACTGTATATCTCTTATCTGAAGCACCCCATTGCTTACTTTATTATAGAATCCTGGGAATTTTTACATTCTGCTTTGTGGTCCTACATTTAACAGTGACTGATTTTGTCAGAGTTTGGGGGCTCTTAGCAAACTGTAATTGCAGGCAGTAGTACAAGCAAAATGCAGATCTTGACATCTGGTAGGCCAACCACCATTTTTATTCTGAAGTTCTTGAATAAGCTTTTAGCTGTTCAAAGTAAGTACCAGCACCTTGTGCCCCTGGAAAGTTTCTAACCTGACATGGAAGTTCAAATGGCAGT
The DNA here is from genome assembly GCF_028858775.2 of Pan troglodytes. Lineage (NCBI taxonomy): Eukaryota > Metazoa > Chordata > Mammalia > Primates > Hominidae > Pan > Pan troglodytes. The sequence goes on along the minus strand of NC_072402.2, from coordinate 47,634,116 downwards.
ATCTTTTAGAGGTAGTGTATTGGGTTCTGAGTGAATCACCTAGGTGGAGGGAATAAGAAACTGAAAATGTGAAATTTGCTGAGGTCTCTTAGGGTCATAGAATTAGAAGGGGAAGAAAGCTGATGGATTTACCAGGCCCATTTTGCCACATGAGTATTTGTTGAAGCTATCAAACAAAACAAAAGCTGTAAAGAAGTATGCTTTATTCTATCTAATTTTAAATGTTACAGTATGTTTATGTCTCACGCTTTACTGGGTTTCTTCCTTAAGAGTCATTATTGGAATATTTATTATCTAGTCATTGACAAATTTCTCAGCTATGAAATCTGTAGAAAATCACTGGATCCATAGCTTACATAAAAATCACTTATTCCCCTTTCACATTAATGTTTTCTAAAATGCAATAGGATGGATATATTTGGGAATTATAATAATTTAAAAAGTATAAAATGTTTTACTTTTGTAGATGTATGAAGGGGTTGAGGGAAAAAATTATGTTTGGCATGGGAAAAACTGCCAGCTGAATAAAGCACTCGAGGAAATATGGTAAATGAAGCCTTTGTTACTGTAGAACAATAGCCATTAAGTGGCTATTATGTAATGTTATTTCTTATGTCTGATTTGAGTGGCTTGTTGATCTTGGAACTTGAGATATAATTCCTGTAAAAATATTACTTTCACTTGGCTAATCTCAAGACTTTTGATACAAAAATCAAAGACTTTTCCAAATAGATTACCTAGATCAGGAACTAAGTACTGGAGCTACTGAAGCTATGTCAGATTTTTTTTTTTCCGTGTAAGGACTGATTTTATCTACTTACTATTCCCTATCCTAGTACCCTTCCAGATAAACACAAGTAATTTGCTAACCCAAAAACTGGTTTATTGTAAAATTAACCTAGGCTTGCTCAACCACTGCAAAGGGCAGGCATGTGGCAAAACAATTGATAGGCACATCAGCTGCCTTGGCAAGTTGAATGGATGATTGTAAGTTCGCATTTCCATAGTACGTCCCTAAGCAGAAGGATTTCTCATCTTTGATGTCAAATGGCCTTAGTGACCAGTGGAGCTAAACAGATGTGGGATAATTTGGGTGCTTTAGGTAATAGTTCTTGTTATGGATTCTGCAAAATAAGCCTCTAAGCGTATGAATCATAATTTCCTATATGTTTTAGGATTTGATGTCTGGGGTTACGTATTTGAACCGTGGAATAAAAGTTGCTGTATTTTTACTGTGTGGCCTGTAAAACTTATTTGTAGCATTCTTTCTCAATAGATGCCTTCTCTCCTGTGAAGTTCAGGCAGGTTAGCCTTTGAAATCAAGGATTTTTAAAGTGAAAAATCAATAGTGACTTTCTTAACATTGGAATCCAGGCTTAAGATCAGAGACCTGCTCTCTTCAGTCCAGTTCTTGGATCTTACTGCTTTTAATGCTATTTTACCAGCATAGCCATGGCCAAAATGCCATTTTAGCAGGTAGACTTCATTTTTCTATAACATTGTGATTATGTATTATTTGATGGCTTCTTGTAGAGGAAGCTCTTTAATCAAGAGCAATTGTGGTTTTTCTTACCTTTTGAGATTTAACCTTACAATTAGTCTACCTTCTCACATCAGATCTAGGGTGATTTAGAGGTCAAAGAGAACAGATACTGAACTGGTTAGCTATTAATATGATACAACTTTTTTATGCCATTTCTAGGATATAGAGACATTCCATGGAATGGGTCCCAGGTTGGAAATCCATGAGGGAAAAGGGTTCTGACTCTTGGCACTGATAAACATATTCAGAAATGTTGTATTCCAGCCAGAGTAAATATATATGCCCTTTATACTTTTTTTCAGTTAGCAGAAGTTACTTCTAAACACTTATTTTGGCATTAAGGAAGCTCGTCATGACCTATTGTTCCAGAAAGATTATAGTCCTCGTTTTAAGCCAGTTCTTTAGTTCCCATGTAAGTGGCATGCCCAGCCTGGAGCTGAAGAAACAACCCGTGCTTTTCAAACCTTCCATTCTTATAGGTGTGTCCAGCAGGCAGTGGCTTGTAGCTGTTCCTTCAGCCACTTAACAGGTTTGATTTCAAAGCTTTTTAATAGAGAAACTAACATGTTTGGAGGGGATTCATGGCCCAACATTTATGGATTTTGTTGGGAAGTCTCAGGTGTGTATTTATCTTAAGTATATGTTAAGGCTATTAGACAAAAGTAATTGTTTGTGCTTTGCTCTGTTTTGTTTTTGCCTTCTAGTCCTAGACTGAATTTCTTAAGATTATCTTAGGGATTGGACTGGGAGGGAGTAGTTCCGAGTCCCGAAGGCTATATATCTCCACTTTCAGTTCCTTTTCTTTGGCTGCCTAAAGAGGAGCACTAAAGAGGAGTCAAGTGATTATAAATTCGGCCAAAAGACAGAGAAACCAAGAGCTGGACGATTAACCTCTGAAACATGGGAAGTTAATTACATTTACAAATACTTGGAGGGGCTATTTATGAGTCATGCATCTCTCTGTGACCCTTTTACTGCTTTGGGAGCTTGTGGATGAGGCTGAATCACTCTCTGAAACCTGATAACCTGATAACCTAGTTTGGCTAAGTTTGGCTTCTGTGAACAGGGTCTGAGGATTTATCACATCACGTCATTTTTTCATTTGTATGCCAAATATTTATTGAGTACCTTTTATGTGACCAGGGCTATGATTATCACCTGGGAAACAAAGATATGTATAGCACGATCCTTTTCTTCAAGTAGCTCAATCTAGTGGGCTTTAGACAGTAATACAAAGAATTAGAGTAACATGCGGTAACTGGTAGATCTACCAACATCAGCCGAGGAGGAGGGAGGGGGAGAATATCTGTGGAGACAGTTTGATATAGTCTCATTTAATCCTCACAACAATTCTGTGAAGAATATGTTATTATATTTATTATACAGATGAAAAAATTGAGGATTAGAGAAATTACTTAACTGTCCCTAAATCTCACCACTAGTGAGTAGTGAATTTGGATAAAAACTTTACTATCTTATGGCCAAAAGAAATATGGCTCCAACAACATTCTAATTACTGAAAATAATATTTGTAAAGCAAGATTTTTGTACCTTTTTAATTTTATAGGACAGTACCCTCTTGGCAATTCAAAAGATATTTGTAGAATATAGAGCTCTGATAATTTTGATCTTTGGTATAGAAAATGCTGCTGCTGTCTGAGGGAAGAGAGTGAAAAAGAGAAGTAGGTTTTACTTTGTTTTAAGATTGCCACCTGCTGATTCTCTTTCCTATTAATGGAAATTGTAAATGTATTCTGCTGTAATTTCCTCATCTTAAAGTATCACAGTTTATGATGGTATTTAAATGGGTTTGTGCTTTTAAATTGAAGCTTTACTTACGGTGTCGCTCTGCACAGCTGCTGTCTTCCAGGCCTTTGAATGAGTAACACCCCATGCACTCAGGCTTATTTTCCTGAGCTTTCCCTGTATGTATTATAAAATCCTGCACATTCACATAAGTGTATATGTTATCCACACATTTCAAAATCCATGCCGATCTTGTAATAATGCATATAGTTCATCCCTTAGAAAGGACAAAAATTCTTTCTGATTATGGATGGCAATACAATGGGTATGCCAGAAAATATCTGTTGGGAGATTTTAGAGATGAATTACTTATAGGCTTCTTTCCTTTTAAAAAATGTAATAATTCGTCTTGAAGGTGCTATTGCTGTTTTTAAGGAGGAGATGACTCGATGGCACTCAAATACACCTTTTCCTTTGAGAAAATTACTGTGTTTAGAGAACGGAAAAGTAACTGCTTTGTAATACATAAAACAATTGCATAAGAATAGACTATAAATAATCTACAACACACAAAGGACACAAATATTGTGTCCAGAATTCTCTAAACCACACACACACAGAAAAACTTTACTGGCCATCTCTTAGCTTTTGGTGATACAATATGTGAGCTGTTTTTGAGGAATAGCTGCCCCTACCTAAGGACGGAATGAAAGAAGTCTTCCCTTTAGGAACTTTGTTAAGGGTTAAAGAAAGTGTGTCTTATTACTATTAACCTAGGCCCAAGAGTTACTCAGATGTGTACTGACACAGGGTTTACCACTTGTATCAGGCAACTAGGTGTTAGTTTTGTTTTGTTGAGACAAGTTTATTGAGATACAATTTACACATGGTAAAATCATCCTTTTTCAGGTATGTAGTTCAATAAGTTTTAACAAAGTTATGTAGCTAACATACAAGGAAAGATATAGAGTATTTCTTTCTTTCTTTCTTTCTTTTTTTTTGAGACAGACTCTCACCCTGTCACCCAGGCTGGAGTGCAATGGTGTGATCTCAGCTCAGTGCAACCTCTGCCTCCCAGGTTCAAGCGATTCGCCTGCCTCGGCCTCCCGAGTAGCTTACAGGTGTGCGCCACTATGCCCAGCTAATTTTCGTGTTTTTAGTAGAGACGGGGTTTCTTCATGTTGGTCAGGCTGGTCTGGAACTCCTAACCTTGTGATCCGGCCACCTCGGCCTCCCAAAGTGCAGGGATTGCAGGCGTGAACCACCGCACTCGGCCAAGTATTTCTATTACCTCAAAAAATTTTACATAGATTGAGCAGTTTGATAATGCTAATATATGATTAGGATAAGACATTTTGTTTTGCTCTCCTTTCCTATTTTATAACTAAGCTTTACATTTTATTAATATTTCACAATTTTTTCCTAATATCCTTTTTCTATTCCATCTAGGATACTATGGTACACTGTGTCATCCTCTTTAAAAATCATTTTTATGAGGAAATGATTAACACATAGTTAGATTACATGGTGATATTGTCATGTGAAGTACCGGAAAAATGCATCAGAATGGGATACTTGAAAGATAAGCAAACTAAATTGTGTGGTCCACTATTAATATGTAATAGCTCGTTTGGACAGACACAGTTGCTTATGCCTGTAATTCCAGCACTTTTGAGAGGCAGGAGGGTCATTTGAGCCCTGGAGTTCAAGACCAGCCTGGGCAATATAGGGAGAGCATTGTCTCCATAAAAAATTTTAAACATTCGTGCCTGTGGTCCCAGCTGCTCTGGAGGCTGAGGCAGGAGGATTGCTTGAGCCCGAGAGGTCGTAGCTGCAGTGAGCAATGGTCGTCCCACTGCACTTCAGCCTGGGCAACAGAACAAGACCCTGTCTCAAAAAAAAAAAGTCCCTTTGATACTACATAGATGAAAAACTTGCAAGAAACCAGATAAACAGATTTGACTAGCAGGAAATTGTTAAAAATAATTTGGGGGTGTTTATTGGGGAAGGAAACAGGGCCTTGACAGTGGAGGACTTGGAAGACATGTAATTTAAGATATAGAGTATGATTGTTGGAAAATAAGCATGGAGATCCAGAAGGAATCTTAAGAGTTTTTCTATGCAAGTGAAGATGGAAGAAAATATGTATTTTACAAAAGATAAATTACAAGTACCTTATTTGCTTTGCAAAATAACTTATCATGTTCTTCCACTATTTTTATTATATTTTAATTTTAATGAAACTTATATAACCTTTACACTAAATTTTAAATATATGGCTCAAGACAAAAAAATGGGGAAAATATTTTTTAAAAAATCACCCCAAATCCTGGTACTCAGACATAACCACTATTACAAACTTGGCAGAGTAATATTTTTCCTGTCTGCATGTGTGCACACATGTGTGCATGCATACCACAAAATAGATGTTTTATTGTATCTCCTGGTTTATTATCTGCTTTTTCCCCTTAATAAGATTCTTTTAAATGCCCAACTTTGCAATGGTAAGATTTCTAGAAATTTTTTAAAAACCTGTAGTATACAAGAAGACTGGGGCGGGTTGATGGTAAATCCTGGGGCACATTGGAAAGGCGTCCAGAGGCCGCTGTGCTAATTAATGCGCAGCTGCACCCATTGTGGGCATGTCCACAGCCGGCTTCCTGGTATGCAGGGAGATGGGCCCATTGACACTAGTGAAGGGACCCTGGATGGGCTCACATTTCAGGTCCTGTTTTTCTCCAACTGTATTTGGATCTCTCTTGAAATGCTCCCTTTAAAAATACTAATGCTAGCTCAGAAACACTCCAATTACCATCTCCCCACAGGCTTAAATGTTAAACCTCAAGATCTAAACTTTATCCCTTATGTATGTGAGCAGGCTTGCCAGATGGCAGGCCAATTAATATATTTTTGCAAGGTGTAGAAATGTTTTTTCTCCATAGGGGAACAATGAATCCATCTGCTCCACATCTTCCTTTCCCCTCTGTCTTTTGGGGAAAACCATTATTTAATTTTCAGCCAAAAGTTGTGCAACTTTGTAAGTGATACTTTCTGCTTTTTTAGGGAAGTAGCTTTAATAATTGAAACTTTTTTTTAAACTCTAAAGATGTGAAGAACCCTGTCATGGACTAAAATATATGGACATCTAAGTTCTATCCGGGGAATTACTTTTTTTGAAAGTTGGGTATATAGAGTCATATGTTGAAAATCTGATTCATGGAGGTATAATCTGGAATAGACTTCCAAAACCGTCTAGTTGAACCCCCTCATTATAAGATGAGGAAATTAATATTTAGGTAACAAAATTTCAAGCTGGTAAACAACAGAGATGGTCTGGGAACCTTGTCTTCAGGTTCCAAAGTAGGACAACCATGGTGAAAATAGAATCTTTAATCTCTTGAGGGGAAAACCTAGTTAAGATTCAACTAGGAGAAGTATGCTCATATTTATGCCTGTTCTCCCTTGAGTTTCAGGCACTGAACTGTACATGTCACCTCTACAGTGCCTTTTTGCCCTCAAGTGGCAATTCAGATCAGCAGATAATTAACCATTTAGTGACTATGCCTTGCTTCCCAGTTCTGTTGAAAGTTCCTGAAGGACAATTGCCACATCCTCTTTTAAAGTAGTTATGGATGGTATACTAGCTGGTCATGGAATGAATGAATTACCGAATATATAAATGTCAATGAGGTTGTTTTACAAAATTCTCTCAGAGAGTGTTGGAATTCTGGGAGTATGACCACATTATAGCCTTCCAACAATCTGCCACATTATCATACAGAATTTGGTTTCTTTCCCCTTTGGTATGAAGGAATTTACCACTGACTATTCCAGAAGCTTCTCTTGGAAGGATTGTTTCGCCTGTTTACCAGCATGTTTAACGTCCTCCATATTTTGGGATAGATGGGCTTACATCAGCTACTGTTAAACAAGAAGGAAAGATTTAGACTTGGCATTTTTTCTTTTATTCAAGTTGATGCCTCTTCCTCTGTTTTCACACTAAGAGGCCCTTCTCATGTAGTAGAAAGGGTTTAGAGTTTGGATTTGGACAGAAGGTTGGAATCCTGAGTTAGACTTGTGACCTTGGCAGGCCATCTCACCTATGATACTTGGTTTCCTCATCTTTCAGTATGGAAAATAATCGGTAAGCCTTTTTTGTACCATAAGTAAAATGGATTGTGACACACTTAGAGCAAGTGTTGACAGACTACAGCCTGCAGGCCCAATCTGGCCACTGCCTGGTTTTGTGTACCGACCTTTATTAGAACACAGCTACACTGATTCCCATGGGATGGTCTGTGGCTGTTTGTGCTACAATGACAGAGTCAAGTAGTTACCACAGAAACTCTGGACTGCAATTATCTGGCCCTTGACAGAAAGACTTTGCCAACCTCTTACCTAGGACGATCCCTAGCAAATATAGAGACTCAATAAATTGTAATTTTACCCTTTTTCCATTGGTTGGTTGAAGTTCAGTCTTTCCTTTAGGCACTCTTTCAAGAAAGTTAGTTTAGGCATGGCCTTCTCTGGTAACCCTTCTACAGCCCTACCCCACTTCTGGAGTATAGCCAAGGCCTTGAGCCATGGTACAGGACAGAACATGTTGAAAGAGGTATCCTCATGGCCCCCACACCCTGATATGTATCATGTCCTGACTTGAATTGAATGTTGTGCATGTTACAGGAATAGAATTTTCTCTTATCCAAGTGTAAATACAGGCATGCTACATAGATTGCAACATATCCCAATTTAGCTTAGATTATTTCTCACTATATATTGCAAGGTGAGTCCAGTCTATGCTTCTTCAAAAGCTTCTAAACACATTTGAAAATAGACTAAAAAAAATCATTACAAATTGCAAATACCATATTTAGCAAGGGACCTTCTGAAATCTTAAACCAGGAATTTCTGAAACGACTCTGAGCCATTTGAACAAAAAAGTTCTCAAAGGAGCAATAAGATTTTTTTGGTGTGTTTATTTTGCTTTGTTTTTTAAGCAAAGTGAATTCACAGTTTCTTAGCAGTTTTGATTAGGGACACCCTGGTGTCTGGTAGAAGACTAAGACTGAGAATAGACTGTGGTAGAATGTGCCAGGTGAGGACTTACTGATTGATTACCACACTCTAACTCCCACACACAGTGGAGAGAAAGATGAGGACTTCTGAGAGTTGCTAAAGGCCGTTATGTTTGCTTGATATTTTTTATTTTAAAAAATGTATTGAGGAGTCATTTTTCAGGATACTAAAAGGATTTATTTGTTCAATATTTTAACATTTCCTTGTGTCTTAAAAAATACTGAAGAAATTATAAGAGCATTACCCAAAATTTTGTAAAGTTCTCCTTGATTCTCTCTGTCCCCTACTCCCTGCTTATTTTAATGTTTCTTTTGCTTTCACACATTCCTCAGTTAGCATTCATTCCAACATGTTGTAATTCTGTATATACTTATCTGAATTCCAAGCTGACTGTGAGTGTCTTGAGACATAGACTTTATGCCAGCATAGTGCCTGGCACATAATAGACACTTAATAAAGGTTTATTGAATGAAAGCACCGCACAGTGAGCATATTTGTGCTTATAGCTTTTTCTGTCTTTTGGACTATGTCCTTAGGATAATTTCCCAGAATAGAGATTTCTAGGCCAAAGTGACGTGAACATGTTTATGAATCTTAATACATCATGCCAAGTAGCTTTTTGTCTACTTGAGGTGCCTTCCAAGTTTGTGACTCTCATATTGCATGGTACATTATTGCTAGAATGTCAGTCTTGTGTTCCCTATTTTCTCTACCAAAAAAAAAAAAAATGACAGTAGGGTATGTTATTGCCAAATTCATGTTTGGAATGAACATTGCATATACTTTAGGATGAAGAGCTTCTAAAGAATAAAATTCCCTCATGTGGAACTTGGGAAACAAGGAGGCAGGCAGCAGGGGCAAGGTACTGGATAAAAGATACTTTTATAGGGGCAAAGAACTTCTGGAGTTTCATTACTACTATGAACCTTTACTGAATTGTCATCAGTATTTCAAGGAAACAGTTGAATATTTTTGTTTACTTTTCCCCTTTAACACATTTAATGTTCAAATACGAAACATTACTAAATGCAAATTGCTGTTAATGCACATTCCAAGGTCTGCTTTTAACAAAGTCTGAAACTGTTTGTGTAATGTATGATGCATTTCCATCTTCAATTGATCTGATTTGTGTGTGTGAAATAAGATTGAGCCTCCATGCTGTGACCTTGAGCAACAGTAGCTTTTTTTTTTTGAGTTTGATATTTCCCCTCTCACACACCTAGAATATGGCAGGCCCATAAATTACCAATGATAAATAGGCATATCTACCTTTTGGTGCAAGCATGTAATTGATGAACACATAGAATCACCCAAGTGATACTTTATCAGATGGCGTGTGAAGTTTGTGGGGTCTAAGCTAAATAGAGCAAGAACAATGTTCTATTAGAAATATCCTGTGGAGACTGATGTAGAATCATCAATTCATTAGAATATGAATAGGAAGGTTCAACAGATATTCTAAATAACTATGATTTATGATTAATCTAAGTTACATATTCCATTGTATATATGTTATTGTCCAGCTTAGCTTCAACCCCCATTAAGCTATGACTTCAGTTTCTGGAGAGATAGTGAGATAAAGGAATGAGAAAAAACTTCTTATGTTGTAGGTCTAGCTTTCAGATAATATCCCTCATCTTTTCTAGCAATCTAGAGTCTGTGGGCCTTGACCTACTTGGACATTTTTAGGAGAATCTTTGAGAAGCCAATAATTACATGGTAGCACATGATCATACGTTGGTCATTCCAAGCCATACGTAGCTCTATGAACAATGATGTCAGTGTTTCCAGAGCCCATTGCTTCAAGACCTTAAAGATACATCTAGGTGGCTCGTGGAGAATCAAAGTGAGAAAGTCTTTCTGTGGACCCTGGGTCCTATTATTTAGACAGAGCCAAATGAATCTTCATTATGTGGATCAGAGTGAACATGGTGGAGGACTAAGAACAGATCCTCCTAACCCAATGGCTGTAACTCTTTTGAGATGTGTATTTTTATTCTGAGTTATTTGCAAACTTATGGGTGGAGGGCAGGATGGTGGGGTAATTATGATGTGATATTTTGAGTGTTTGAAAGACTGGCAAATGTAGGATAAATATGCCTCCTTAGCTTATTCATATTCAGTACTCAGGTTTTTTTTTTTTTAATTTTGTCCAATTACTGCTCCATCTCTTCTTCATTCTGTTCATGTCTTTTATTATTTTTTAGGATAGAAAAAAATGTTTAATTGTGTACACATACAATTTACCATCTTGGCCATTTTTAAGTGTACACTTTAGTAATGTTAAGTACATTTACAGTGCTGTGCAGCCACAGAACTCCTTTCATCCTGCAAAACAAACTCTACTCATTAAAGAGCAACTCCCCATTCCCCCTCCCCCAACCCCTGGCCACCCCCATTCTAACTTTCTGTCTCTATGAATTTGACTACTCTAGGTAGCTCATTTAAGTGGACTTATGTAGTAGTTGTCTTTTTGTGGCTTGCTTATTTCACTTAGCACAATGTCCTCAAGGTTCATCCATGTTGTAGAATGTGTTGGAATTTTCTTCCTTGTTTCTGGCTGAACAGTATTCCATCCATACACACGATGGAATACTGTTCAGCCTGAAACAAGGAAGATATATATATCTATATATATACACACACACACACACATATAGATAGCTATATATGTACACACACGATATATATCTATATATATACACATACATACATAATCGTACAAGCATATATATGGAAGGTACACTGTTGTGCTCAAAATGTGGGGTGTGTATATATAGATATATACGTATATATATATGTGTATATATATATATATATATATACACATTCAAAAGACTTTCAAATCTATTTTCTAGAAAGGATTGCGTTGTCTTCATCCTAAGTAATGTGTAAGTACTATTTGCAGTCATTGAGGATAATCCTCTTTGGTGGTAAATAGGTGAACTGATTTTCTGTTCCTTAGATGTTTGAGTTTTAACACTTAATATCTAAACTTGCTTTTGAATACCTTGAATGAAGAAACTGATAGGTCCACACATACCGGTGATGACAAAAGATTGTAAGAAGGAAAGGGATGATGCATGTGAGAACCCAGTGCCTCATTCAGTGCCTAGAACATGCTTCCATTTTATGTTCTTTCTTTTGGAGATCCCATGTTTTTTTTTTTATTTTTAGCTAAGGTCATCTGGAATGAAACAGCGTAATGAGATGAGCCCTGAAGTATGACTCCAGAGATCTTGTTTTATATAACTGTGTACCCCACGAATATGTACAATTATTATTTGTCCATTAAAAATAAGAATTTAAAAAGAGATCTTGTTTCTATTCACGTTTCTGCCACTAACTAGTTGTGTGACATTGACAAGACATTGTGGATTCTCTCTTGCTTACCTGTTTTGTTATTTTTTAATTAAAGATTCCTTTGGCAGTATAGTAAAGCCTATGGATGTAATTTCAGAATAACATTTTTAAATGCATAACATAAGATACGTAATATTATAAAGGAAACCAATTATAATGAAAGAGTCATGAACACATTAAAATATTTGTGATATATGTGGTTCTTTATTAGCACATCAGATATCAAGATCTAGAGGCATGTCTAGTAACTACCGTAACTTTGAAGTGATAATGAATACAAATAAGTTTTTAATATATCTGCAACAACTGTTAATGTGATATGGAAAATACATGGCTAATACTATGATGATAGATGTATAAATGAAGGAAATGTTACATTTCAGTTTCTGGTTAGTGAAAATAATAATTTTTTTAAACAAGCCAAGTTCGTGGACCCAGTGAGTTCTATTCATAGACATCTTGGAAGTCCACAGACTCCAGGTCAGAAGTTCTCTGGTGTCTCCAGTGGCTTAAACACTAGTAGTGGAGTGAAAGGCTGACCCAGGTGGCCTCTGTAGTTTGTTATGAAACTTGATTATCAGGGGCCTGGCATAATTGAGGGGATGTTATACAAAAAAAGTAACCTTTGATTTACCTGGTCAGCACTCCAGTAAGAAAAGTGCTGGCTTTCATCAGTTACGTTTAGCTAGCATGTAGCTAGGAAAGCCCGGAGTATATTAAAACAAAGAAGAACTATAGGAAAGGAGTAGAGTAATTATCACCCACATCATGTGCCTCTGGAGGGCCCCAAGGCCGGGACATGTGGAAATGTGACTGTGTCCCCTGTACTTCGTGTAGTACTTCAAAGGAGCCTGTATCTGTCAGCATCTCACCATTCCTTTTTCATAACTGCATGCTTTTCCCTAATTAAATGTGGCCATGAATGTATAAAGATTGTGTACTGCACCTACCTACTTGTCAGGCTTGAATTGGTGCTGCTCAGCTGGAAAGTAAAATCTTTGAAATACAAAAAAGCTAAAGAATAATATTGATAAAACACTTCTCATCTGTTAGTCTTAAAGCAGTTTTCTTTCCTAGAGTTTGTAAGTGTTTTAATGATCAAGGTCTAAATATACAATGAATAAGAGAAGTGGCGAGCAAAATTTATCCTAACCTTTTCAGAGGAGTGAAGACATTTCTTCTCATTACCTATATACCTACCACCTTCGATGCTACATTTTAGAGGGGAAAAATATTTTAAGAGGCAAAGCCTCAAATGCTTTTACATGCCGTGCCACTTGCCTACCACAACAGCATCTCACAATAGTTTCTAATGGAGAGGAGCATTCTTTTTGGCTTTACAGCTGCTGCATAAATGCCCCTGTGTTAATTTGGGTACAGACTCACAGCCTGATAGACTGGGGAGTAGAGCAAAGTGCAGAGATTGATTTGTCTATCTGCTGGTGAAATGTAATTCATGCAACCATCAGCAGAATGCTTTGTAAACATGGAATTATTTTCAGGTTATAAGATCTTCTACTAAATTAGATAGGAAGCTTGAAGCATAGACTATAAGTAATTTTTCCTCCTTTAGTTGTTGTTATGGATCAATACATTTTATTGACTCTTCTAGGGTTTGCATACAGTTTTCTATCATGGTCATTTATGCTAATCAGCATGAGACAGAATAATTGTAAATCATAGCCCCTTAGGCACACTTCTGGAATATTTGAGACCACAGAATTCTGTTTTAAAAAGATGGAAAAAACAATTCATTTTTTTAATGACTCGTGGAGCCTGACACAGATGTGGAGGGCAAAGACTCCCTCCCTCCTTATCTTTGGGCCTCACCTTATATTAATATTTTAATTCTTAATGCAGATGAAAAAGAAACTCTTTGAAAAGAAATCAGGTTTAAATTAGCCAGTTACCTTTATTTGTAAAAATCCAAATATATCATGTTAAATATGGAAGGTAGGATATAATATATCCTATTTTTAATGATTTTACATAAGATTATTATCTTCAAGAACACGTTTATATAATTATTGTAAAATATCAGAGTTATTGCTACAAAATAAGGATATTTATCTACATTTTTAATGATACAATTCAGAGAATTAGTGTAGAAGACAGCAGTTTTATACTTTAATGTTGTACTAAGAAAGGTGATTTGAGTGCTGTTTGTATTTATTGGCAGTACTGAATTCACTGAAATATATAATTATTACAAAAAGAAAATAAGCTGTATCTGTCTTGACCAAGAGTTCATACAGATGTTTTTTATTCTCATCAGATTCCCAACTATGCTGTGGAAGCAAAGTTGAATCTAGCCAAGTACCATATCTCTGTATGCACTCACAGATGAACGTAAATACACGTTGTGCACATAAGGATCTGGAGGGCTAATGATACCTCCTGGTACAACTGCAAAAAGAAACATAGTTTAGTGATGGAGTCTTAGACATGGTTCCTGAATGCACAGTTGATTCTAACCATAGAACTGCATCAAAGATGGCAGAGCTTCCTTCTAGTTTTCTTTTGATAATTCCAAATATAAACTTTACCTGTCAGAGTAAAAAGTAGAAGCTGTGCATTTTATAAGAATAAGCCTTTTCACCATAAGGGTTTTCAGTCTAAAAACATGTTTGTGGATTGTTAATGAATAGAGTTGGATGAAGAAGGAATTTTTTGACTTCTAGTTGTATTAAGCAATTCAGATATGAAATATCCTTACTTCCTGGAAGCTACTCTTTAGGATAGGATCTGTTGTTATAACCACCTCTAAGTTTAAGATATGCAGAGGAGATTTCACTTGGAGATGAAGCTTGGAATTTGGAGCTGAGTGTAGTTGACTCTCCATCCTCTGCATTTATTTGTTCATTAATTCAGTAATATCAGTTGAGCACCTTCCATGTGTTAGGGATTGTGCTGGAGAGGCAGTGGTGAAGGAGACAGATGAGTCTCTACCTTCTTGAACGCTTGCAGCTTTATGGGAAATGCTGTGGAGTTGGGTGTAGAGACAGGAAAACACAAAGAAGTAACAGAATTTACAGTATCATGTGTGAGTATATGTCTGTCTTACTCCTTCTTAGCCAAGCATGGTGGGGATTATAGTGGACTTTGAGGGCATCCAGGAGACACACAGCAAAAAAGTGGGCTGTGAAAGAAGTAAACAACCTTGATGGGTGAGAGATCATTGAAATGTGGAAGACTGTAATCCAGGCAAAACAACAACAACAACAATACAAAACAAATAGCTATCGTACAAAGAGACTCGAGTGAGAGTTGAGGAGCAATTCCATTAGAGTGGCAAACAGGAAATGTACTCTGAGGGTAGGAGGTGCCACTGAAGGGTTTTGTACAGGACAATAAGATCACATTTGCCTGTAGGAAAGATTCCTAGCAATGAGGGATTGAACTGGAGTTGTGCAAAAAGGAGTCCAGGATCTGAGTTAGAGCAAGCATCACGGGCTTCTGGGGCAGATGGTGATGATGCCACAAGCAGGCTGGTGACCGTGAGAATGAAGGGAGACGCTCAGGAAGTGGATTCTGCAAGACTGGATGACTAACTGAGTGATTAGAGTGAAAAAGAACTAAAGTGGAGGTTGTGCTCATAGTTCTGCTTTAGCCTGTTAGACAATGGTACCAATTACTGAAATTGGGAACACAGAAGCAAGACACGTTGGATGAAGATGATATCTTCAGTTTGGGATTCATTGGATTGGAGCTTCTATAGACACACCCAAGTGGAGATGCTGGATATGTGGATCTGGATGGAAGGCAAGAGAGTTCCAGATTGGGGATTAAGAGTCATCCACCGCCGGGCATGGTGACTTATGCCTGTAATCCCAGCACATTAGGAGGCCCAAGTGGGTGAATCGCTTAAGCCAAGGAGTTCAAGACTAGCCTGGGCAACATGGCAAAACCCCATCTCTACAAAAATAAAAGATAAATAAATTCGCTAGGCATGGTGTCATGTGCCTGTAGTGCCAGCTACCTGAGATGCTGAAGTGAGAAGATCACTTGAGCCTGGGAGGTTGAGACTACAGGCAGCCATGATCACGTAACTACACCCAGCCTGGGCGACAGCACGAGACACTGTCTCAAAAAAAAAAAAGTCATATGCATAAAGATTAATGAAGAGTGCCAAAGGTAATTAGTATTGAATATTTATTTTCCAGCAGCTTCAAGTATTTATGGTCTGCTTAGACCCAGGTCAGAGTCTAAGGTTTCTGGCCCTCTGCATTCCCAAGAGAAATGGAGGTGGGGATGGGGAGACAATTTGTACATGATTTTAAAAGTGTTTTCTAGGAAGGACAAGCCATAGAGCCATCCTTATACTTATGTTTCCCATAGGCATATATGTTTTGTTTTACTTTGGAGTAATATTCGGGATGTAAACATCTTTGCTTGTAGGAGGATCAGATACCTACTGAAATGTCATCAAACTGCTAGCATGTTTCTTTTAGTTAAGTATATTGAGGGACCTTACCATTCTGTGTATTTCATCTCTAAGAAAAAGGAAATTAGGCTGGAGAGGTTTGAAAGAAATTGAGCAGGAAATTGGGGTTGCAAAATTCTATGGCAAGGTGATGGTGTTTTTTGATTGTTGGGTTTTGTTTGTTTATTTTTTGATAAGAACAAAAAGTGTTTGCTACTTAGAAAACCTTTATTGGCAGCATGATTTCTGTGTCCATGAAGAATGAAAGTGAGGTGGATGGAATAGTAGGAGTTTTAGAAGGAAAGTACATTTCCTCATGTGAAAAAGGTAGGAGAAAGGAAAATATAAATTCATTGCTGTTGACTTTATAATTTGATATTAACAACATTATTGAAATTGCTGTGGACTTGAAGTTTGTCCTGTTTACGAGTTTGCACAAAGTTAATCCTAATTATTCTGAAACTAAGACTTATATATTATTTTTATACATTTGAATTTCTCTAAATTATATACTTAAATTTTGCTTAATGAAATTTTTTCAATTAAATAAAAATGTATGTTTAAGGTTGAAATTTACTAGTATTTCACATGATTCCTGTTAAGTGTTATATATATTTAGGAGCATCTAGGAAATTGTAAAACCAAATTTCAAATTAAATGTGTATTTTTATTATCCAAATATTTTGTATACATATGGGTCATTCACATCCTTATAGGTTTTTATTTAACAAATCATTTCTCAGGGCAATACAACATAAAGGCTCTATAGTTAATTTAGTAATAGCATGGTGTGATACCTGTATTCCGTATCTCTTTTGTTTTATAGTGTTACAAGCAATATTTGATGGTTTAGGGTTGTTTTCTTTTTAAACTTTGGCTTGAACCAGGTTAGCACTGAATGAGAGCTCTGAGATGACCATCCGATGTTTATTAGATAGCTGTGGTAAAATGACATAATCATCATTTTGGTTTTGAAGAGGTAACCATAGCACTGGTGGCAAAAATAGATCATCTGAGTGACATTTTAACTCAGAAAATAAATACCTTTTCATTTCTGTACATCACCATTCCAGAGCAGGCCTGGGGCAAATTGGTCAGAGTCCCAAGGGGTGATATTTAAAATAAGATCTGTTTTGTATTAGTAATGAGGTTGTGGTTTTAAGCCCTTCCATTCTGTTGTGTAGTTTCAAGGGAGTTTAGTTTAAAACATTAAAACCATACAAACATTGTATATTTGGAACACCTAATCTCTTCTAAGTGTTCTGTACCTCAGCACTTTTTTTATCTTGGGTGTTTGTGTCACTCTCTTACAACGTCTACTTTTAAAAAGCCTTGGGTATCTCAATCGCTATGTTTTTATTTAGTATTTTAGTGCAATAGAACATTGTGCTAAAGAGGCCAAGGTCATGGGTGTTGATTCTATGCCAATTAACTGTTATGGTGAAATTTTTTTCCTGTAGCTTTAGCTGGTATTTCAGAAGTTGCTAGAATTTGACTACTTTTGTTTAAAGTGTGGATAATGCTGCCTAACTCATTAACTGTCCTGTAAAAAGTAAAATTGATGTCTATTGGGGATAACACTTCCACATGGGATATTTTTTTCCTATGTGAAAAAAGCATTTACTTTCATCTGTGGATGATCCCTGACTAGACTAAAATGTATGCGTTTATTAAATAGATTAATATCAGTTCCTGGTGGGTGGAGATTATCAGTCTTTAAATTGCTACTCTTTGCTGCTTTCCTCTGCATAGATACAGAGAATCTGTCAGCTCCCTGGCTAGTCCAGCAGAAAGCCCTGGGCATTTCCCAGAGTTGATGGCAGAGGAGGGTCGTCTCTTGTCGCCTTTTTAGCCTGATTTATTGCCCTTGAATTTTTTAATAAGGACATATTTTAAGTTCTGTCTAGGGACTGAGGGCTTGGATCATTCATGCAGTGAACTTTGAATAAGTTGGAAAGATTGGCTGGGCCCTGTTATCATAATGGATGGTGACTATTTGACATTTACAGTGGTATGCTCCATTTGCACTAAAATAAATGAATTTGTATTTAGACATGATTTGCAAAATTTTTCCCTATCACACTTAAAGTAGAGGTTATTTGCATTCAAAGTTAAACACTGAAAAACTGCGTACAGACTTAGTGAAGATTTGTAAAATACATGTTAATTGGCATAACACCATTAAACCTGATTGTGCTGATCTGTTAGCTGGAGAAAGAGCAGGAATCATCTTGTTCCCATATCCCTACAATCTAAATTGTTAGAGTTTCTAGAGATGGGGTACTTCTCTGAAGTGAATATTCCTGTCAGGCCTGTTGACCTTACTGCCTAGTGACCTATTCATAGGTCAGGATGGCAGTTCTCCCTGCTGGGTCAGTTTTTATTCCACCTTCTTTCGTGAGAGAACTAATTTGTACAGCTCTTACAGGTGGAGAACTAGATCACTGGTGTCCTTTACGGCCTCTGATATATGTGGAAATGAATCAGTGGAAAATTCAGTTACTCATCGTGACCTACTTCTGTCACTTGCGTTGAAGGGGTGCTTATTTGTCAAAAGCAATCTGCCCCCCTTCCAAAAACTCTTGCTCCATGGCTGCTTTAACTCATTTAATCTATAGATTCTTTCAGAATGTTTGCAGTTGCCTAAATCTTTCTGTGAATTATCCTGCTGTACCTGTAATCCATTTTAGATTAAGCCTCTGGAGGCCAATGAAAAAATCTGACTTTGTTACCTCTCAGCACAGCCTGACCCACAATCTCTGCTTTCTAATGAAGATTCCAGGATCTTTATGAGAAACTGTAAAATGGAAACTTCCACTAATTTGAGAAGGGGGAGATTTAAGAAAGGTTGGGTTTTATTATGACTAAACTTCCCCACCCACGTTTTTTGCAAAATTTATCTTTTCTCATTTTTATTGGCTTATTCTTTCAAAATATTCATTTATTCAGCAAGGTTTAATTAAGCATGCCTCTGTGCCAGGTATTGCATTAGGGTCACAGAAAGAACAAGATATATGCTTGTCTGCAGTGCCTAGTAGGAGAGCTATAAGGTATCATGTTAGAATAAATAAGACCAGTTTTAAACGCCATTTTTATTTTGGGGGAGGGCAGAATTATTTTACATCAAGAACAAAATAAGGGTTACTTCTTACCTGACTTGATGATTTTTCAGCAGCATAGTCTGGTCTGTCTGGATCAGTGGTTTACCTATTTCATATGGTCACATGTGTCAGTATGTACAATGATTATTTACCATAGACTTTTAGGTAAATGATGAGAGGATTATTGAGAACAACAGAATTCAAAACCCTTGAAAAAGAAAATGATGTGTATCTATATTTTAAGCAGAAATACACAAACACACTTATAGTAACTACAAATAACATCTAGTAGCTCAGACCTATTGCCGTTTATTTCATGTTCAATATTGTGCAGACAACAAACTATGAAAAGTGATGTACCATATTTATACGTATACAGGTGAATTTCAATCCAACACTAAGATAATTACTTTATGTTGTAGAATCATATATAAATACTTTTTGCCCTGTTCTAACCATGCTTACAAAGACTTTCAGATTAAGAATGAATGGTCATACTTAAAATAAATAGAAACTAGTATTTGATGAGGAGAATGGTATTCCTTTGGAAACCCATCTCATTCTTGGCAGTTAATTAGTTCTTACTGTGAACATCTAACCCTTAAAAAAAAAAAAGAAAGAAAAACACTCTTGCTGACTTGATAACACTTTTTAAAAAGTGGCAGCTATTAACGTTAAAATAACAGTGAAATTTTTCTCTCAGCTGAGAGTTGTAAGGATTACTTTTTTGGGTTTTCATTTCTGTGTGTGTGTGTGTGTGTGTGTGTGTGTGTGTGTGTGTGTGGCTTTTTTTTTTCAGATTGTTACAGATACTTCTCCTTTTTGAAGAAACTATACAGGCAAAAAAAAAAAAAAAGCAGTCAAGCTGAGCTAGTTTGGCATAGTATATTGCAACATAGGCATAGGCAGGATTTATATTCTAAAAAATATTCTGTGTTTTTTGGCCAAGGAACAGAAACTCCTGGTCAAAGTCATAAATGAAGCAGCAGATTCAGAAGTAGCTGAGTGTTAGTTTACATTAGTGAAACAGTTACAATGCTAAAGCAGTGATGTGTGGTGCCCTATGAATTTTGTTACATTACAGTGATCTAGATTTCGTTATATGATAAGCTGATTAACTTTGACTCTCCCGTGGGAAGACAGTCTGCCTGTGGGTTTTGTTTGTTTGTTTGTTTGTTTGTTTCTCTTTACCATTGCCACCTTTACCCTGGCTTTTGTAACCACATTCAGTGATAAGCAAAATAAGTTTAGGTTTCAAAGAAAAGTATCAGTTTATTGTCAAATAATATGGCATTGTGAATCCGCATCTACGTATGCCATCCATCTGCAGATGGATGTAAACAATGAAGTATGAGAATAGATTTTTTAACTCTTATTTTATTTCATTTTAGATTTGTAACCCTGTTTATCTATTTGGTCTTGAATGAAAGAAGCCCTTCACAGCAGCTTACTCTTTACAGCAGACCACATTTCAAATAAGAGATTAGAGCATAAACCAGTCGGCCGGTGACTTAAGTACAAAATGTCTTATCTAGCTTTGTACAGTCTATCCATTTAAACAACTTGCCTAAAAGGCTTATATCTTTTGTTGTGGTGTCATCACAAGCCACACCTAGAGAGTTCGTAATTGTTCCTTAGAGCTTATTCAGATGTTTTCTGCTAAGTTGGCTTTATGTAAGGTGCTGAAAGCCACCTGGACCCTGAACTCCTGACATAATTGAAATGCTCTTTGTCACCACAAAAGCCTGCCTTTTCTGCAACCTATATGGAAAGGGCTCAAGAAGGAAATGGACGGGATCCATGTCAGGTGATACTTGTGGGCCTCTTTAGGCTGCGTAGAGATAGGGGTAGGGGTTACGAAACAATGATTTCAAACCCACAACATCCCTTCATTCTCTCTGGTGCTAGATTCCTAACTTATGTGTTTGCTCCATCAGTTCTCTAGCCAGAAATTCAATAGCGAGAGTCAGGTGACCTTCCTGAAATGTCAGACACTGCAGTAACAGATAATTCAGTCCATCTCACTAACCCCAGGACTGCGAGCTTTAAGCTTTAACAAGTGACAGTGTGATTCTAGTTAGATTTGGCATTGCAGCTTTGACTTTGTAAGTTTTCTGCAAATTGGATGTGAGACACTTTATATTCCAAGGCAATATGATAATCACTGCCCAAATATAAATTCAGTAATTAAAGCTCCAAAAGGAGTGAATATATTTAACAATAAAAGCTGGGAAAAGATGACGTCTGTGGAATTCTTTATTATTTTAGAGTAGCTGGTTATGTCTAGCACTATAAAAATTGTGTGCTCTATGTGGATTTTCTAAAATGATAGTATCTTCATTGATGAGTGCACCCCTGTAACTCAGAGGGTTAATTTATAAACCAAAAAGAAAGTTCCCCTATAGGACTGCTGGTTTAGAGTGAACCATAGAGACATAGAGATAACCTGCATTCACTTTCAAATCTCTGCAACTCAAGTTGTGTTTTTTTTCAAACCTCTTCAACTCAAGTTCTGTTTCTGTTTTTTGCATTTTAAGTAAAGGAGTCCTTTTTCTTTTGGCTTTGCTATTTCTGAAGTTCACCAAACCTGCCAAAGTCTGGCTGTGTCTCTCCCACATCATCAATAACTATTAGAATGGGCCTGGCCTGGCTTGGCTTTGATTAGCGTTGCTGTCACTACTCAAGGAACAGCCATTGGATTGTAATTTAAGGGGTGCAAACAATTCCTTTCATTAGCAAACTGTACAGTCAGCATTCTGTGCTTTGTTTTCACGTTTTAAGTCAGGTTCTGAGGAGGGATAGACTTTGGCTAAAAAAAAAAATGGCATACAGTATATTGATAATTTCCTGAGAAAGACAGTTTGCTGGTATTGTGGGTTGTCATTGAGTAAGTTAGGGCTGGCTGGTACTTCTCAAGCAAGCGGGATCTACTATGTCAAGTTTTCTACTGTAGCTGCTTGATGTAACCTTTATGATGTGGTCAAGTGACACAGAAACCAGGAATCACTTCCTACTCATCAGAGTTACTTATTGTCCAAGCCCACATGGAGTGATGTTGCCTGTTTTAAGCTGGGATGTGGTCCTTCTTGATGCCCGTGGTGGGCAGGAACATCCGTAACTGGCACTTACAAAGTAAGCCTGGCTTCCTTTCTTCACTGTGTGTTGCTCACCTCTATCCCCAAGCCACACAATGCCCACCATGGAGCCTGTCATCTTCCACCCCTTGCAGTCCGTCAGTGGAAAGGAGTAACAGGTTTTTGTTACTCACATGGTTAGCTACATGATCAGACACTACTGCATTTAAATCATATCTAGGGTACTTATAACACCTAATACAATGTAAATGCTATGGGGAGGCCAGACACCACTGCCTCCCTCATTCCCTACCCCAGTCTCAGGAAAGCAGACCCCTCTAGGCTTGAGAAGCTTACCCATTGCACTCCCTGTGGAAGTGTCTCAGGAAAGAGCCTGGGTTGGGACTTGCTTTTAGCATGCCTCCCAACATCCATTCCCTTTCCTGGGACCAAAACGCATTAAATACCCTTCAAGGCCCAGGAGGCCAGACTCTGAATACAAAGACTTGGTATAGAGGAAGGAAAAAAATACTTTTCATTCTCTTCCTGCAGAAAGAATACCACAAATTAGTATCTCAATAAAGTATCCTGTTACAGGACCCATTGCCCACCCTCTCTAGCTTCTGCCTTTCTGCTTAGAAATTGTGGCTAGCAATATTTAAAAGGACATCAGCTTTTCTTTATAAAACTCACATTTTCCAGGTTAAGAGGTTAAAATATTCATGATTAAAAATTTTTGAAAACTAGAGTACAAGCATACATACATTCATACTGCCATATTCCTGCCACTGAGAAGTAATCACTATGATTTATGTACATTTTCTTCCTATTCATCTTCTTTGCATTCTCTATGCAGTAGTCCCTCAGTGTCCCGAGGAGTTGGTTCCAGGACCTCCCTTGGAAACCAAAATCTGAGGATGTTCAAAATCTGATATAAGATGACATAGTATTTGTATATAACCTACCCATATCCTCCTATATACTTTAAATCATCTGTAGGGTTCCTATAACACCTAATGCAATGTAAATACTGTGTAAATAGATCTTATACTGTATTGTATAGGGAATAATGACAAGAAAAAAATTGTATGTGTTCAGTACAGATGCAATTTTTTTCACCAAGTATTTTCTGTCTGAATTTGTTTGAATCCATGAATGCATAACTCACGGATACAGAGACTGATGTTTAATATCAGCCTTTGGGTGCTATATATTTTCTCTTATGTCTTTGTAAGCATTTTTGGAGTAATCCCATCTTGTGGTGATAGTATAGCTTGACTACATTTTATTCAGGGTTTTTAGGAGAAAGAGACTAATCATTTGTCCCTCACTGTCTTTTGTTCATTATCATCCCAGAAAAAGGCCAAAAAGAAATGTATGTATAGGGGAGATTTGTTGTTAATTGGCTTGATTAGAAACAAAAACCTGCCACATAAAAGAGGTCGTTAATTCCAGGGTGGTTGTTGAGTGGTCTCCAGTAAAAAGGAAAGGTCGGGTGCAGTGGCTTAAGCTTGTAATCCCAGCACTTTGGGAGGCTGAGGTAGGAGAATCACTTGAGCCCAGGTGTTCAAGACGATCCAGGCAACATAGCAAGACCCCATCTCCATAAAATAAAAAGAAGAAACGAGAAAGTTAGTGGCTAAGCAGAGAGGTAATTGTTGAGGTTTCCAGCTTCCCAGTTCTTGGAGGGCAAGCCTGTTCTGTGTCAGGCTTAGTCCTTGTTCTCTTTTGAAATGCCCTCTTTTCCCTCTAGACTTTGTCATCATTTGATTTTAGGCTGGTGTGACTCAGACAGAACTGGATCTGTATTATGGAGTAGAGTATTAAAAATACATAGCTCATTTAGTACATAAAAAGCATTTGGAGGACAGAAGAAGCAAAAAATGAGCTATCCTAAGAAACGTTGTCAACCCTATTTCTATTCCTGGATCTTATCAATTTTTAATAAAACATTTAAAAAATATCAGGGAAGCAGTTTTCTTCATTTCTATACAAATTGATTAACTCTTTCTCCTGGATGAGCTAGAGATTAATCTTTTTGAGGTAAAATCATCTCTTAGAAGAGAGAGTAGAAAACTAATCAATGTTCTTTCTCTAAGAGGAAGTTTTAACAGTTGAAAAATGACCCATCTCTGAAGCAAGGCTTTGACAACAAGAGCCAGGAGAATTTGGGAGATAGAGTTATCATTTATAATTAATATATCATTAATTCTTTCTAACTATGATGCTAGACTCATTGCCCAGGGATTTTTTTTTTTCTTTTTGAAAACTAGAACACAAACATTAATTGTTGGTTCTTCTGGTGTTTGCCTGATACAATAATCCAAAAAAAAAATTTTCATAAGTGGAATTATGTTTTGTTTAACAATATATTATGGACACATTAAATAATCTTCCTAGAGACCTCTTGCATCCACCTTTTTCATTTCTTAATGATAAAAAGAAATTTGCTTCTTTGTTAAATATCTTCTCTTTCCACAGCATTTATTTCAGAAAACACCTTAACCTAAGATGGGAACACTTTGTCTACCTGGCTATTGAAATCTTTCTCTAACAGTTGCAATTCTAGTTTAGATGATTTTATATGCTGCTTTATCTTTATTTTTGCCTTTAGTTTCTCTTTTTTTTTTTTTAACACAGATTTTGTCAAATCTTAGGTAGACTGATTTTTATTATTTATTTTTGTCCTCCCAGTTATACAAAGTCACTTAACTGAACAATGGATCTATTTAATAATGCAAGGAAAAGTCACCCTCCCTAGATTTCCTGATTACAAACTCCTTGTAAGCACTTGTCTTGGGCCCTGGTACCAGTCCTCTGCCTGGGGCAAGATACTCCTAAAAACTGTTAGGGGATTTTTGGTGGAGTAACGTGGCTACTTACACATCAGAAAAACAAGTTACCTTAAAACAAGAAAACCAAATTGATGATGGTGTTGATGGAGTGGAGTGGAAGTTAACTTTGTCCTGTGAAACTGTTTATCACCAAGTGCTAGTCTTCAATTTGTAGAAAGACAGCATAACCTCATGCTTACCACTCATCTCCCTTCTTATACATTATTTTAAAATATTGACACATTTAGATACAAAAATAGGTGCTCATGTGATTTTTTTAAAAAAATAAAATGAAAATGATTTCTTATTATTTGAAATACATAGCATCAAATTTTTGGTGTACTGTCCATGAGGCAAGCTAATAGTACAATGTGTTTTTGCTCCTTACCATATACTTTTGTGTGTTCAGAAAACATTGCAGCCTTTTGTAATAAATAGTCACTGAAGCTAGTATCTTAAGACCCAGGGCTCTGGAGAGAGATCTTTAATTTAAGGACATAGAAAACACTGTTTCTTTTATGTAAACGAGCTCCACAATTTTATGATTATACTTGAATGGAAATATGTTATGACCACAAAGCCAAAGGAAGGACTCGCTTGGTAGCTATCGACAGGTTTTATTTTCAAGATGGATTTAACTGCATTGTTGTTTTCAGATGTATTTTACCCTTTCAATAGGATTTAGGGTCTATTTAGAAAAATAATAAGTTGGAAGTAAGCAATAGAAGGGTTCATGTTTATTTCTTTCATAGTACCGTTGATTTCTTTTCAGTAAGTTGAGGCATCCTAATTCTGGTCTTGATATGCAGTTTAATTTCATGTGGGTGAATTATTCACAATCCCTTTCAATATGGAAAGTTGACACAGTAGGGTGCCATCTGTCTATACCATTGAATTTCTGCTTAGCAGTACTTCCATGTGAAGGTCAGGGATTCCATAGCTTTCATAAGCAGGAATCCAGGGACACAGTGAACAGGAACTCTCTGAGTCACTGCAGGGAATGCAGAATGAGTTTAGGTTGGGTGTCTGGTGAATATGGTGAGGGGGAATTGATGTGTTATCCTGGAGCTTGGAGTACTTAGTGATAAGGACCAAATCTCAGGCTAGGGACGAATGAGTTCCTCTCATTAAACAGAAGGCTGGACCTGTGAGAAACAAGTGTTCGTACCTATAAGAGGCAGGCAGGAGATCTGAAAGTGACTGAAACCACAGTTAAACTTTTCCTCATTAACTGAAGCACTGTGTCTCATCCCATCTCCTGCCATAGTTTTAATCTAATCCACACAATTTAGTGAGGCCTCTTTCTACACACAGATCCCTCTCCTGTCTGCTTTCTTAGAGTCTAGGGAGTTCTTGGAGGATAGTAATGGTGGAAGATACCAGACTAAAGGAATAACATCTTGAAAGAATAAGTGCAACAGAAGAATCTACAATTTGGGGTTACAAGGCTATAAGATTTGTAAATATAAGATTTTTTACTGTTGAGTTTGCTTTATTTTGAGATTTTATATATATATATGTGTGTGTATATATATATAATATAAACTTATCTCACTAATGCAGTCAGTGTATCTTATTCTGATTTGCTGGCCAAATTTGCTTTCTGACGCATGTTACAATGTGGGCATTAATTCTTCTTTTCCCCAAAGCCAGTGCTATACAAGGATGCTTCATATCACAAATCTGATTTCTGGGTTCTCTTGAACACTGAGAGTGAGTTATCTAGAAATAAGAAACCAGAAAAGTCATATAAAAACAGGCATGATCCAGAAATATGGATTTGATTTTGAAATCCACTAAAAAACAATAGAACAAAAAAAAATCTGCTGCATGCATAAACACAGTTCTCTCCAGAGAGCTGTGTCTGGCTAGATCTGTTGGTTTGGGCAGGCATAAGGAAGGAAGTGCCTGGTTGACCTGGGTAATTCGTATGTTGGATCATCTACCTATGGATCTTTGAGAATACACTGTGGAGGAAGGAGCGTCTATATCGTGTCCACATCCCACCTGTCTACCATGAGCCTGAAAAATCTGTACACAAGTGTATCCTGGGATAAAACTCATGCCCCACTTGGTGATACTGGACTGTCTGTCCACCAGGGTCAGACTTACTGCCTCCGGAAAAACCTCACAATCTGATGTAAAGCTCCATAGCTTGAACCATCTCTTGTACCTGACCCTCATGCTACAGACTCAAAAGTCTGGTTTGGTTGGTATCCTAAGTACCAGCTCCATCTCTTAGCTGTGGATTCCTAGTTACCAAGCTCATGTGATTTCTATGTATGACCTGAATGGTAAGATATTAATTTATAAGTGTACATATAATCATTATTGGGCCTAGGCCCTTCAAAGGTCTTATTCTCTGCTTTGTAGACAGTCTAGCAAGATTGTTAAAACCACAGGTTCTGAAGGCAGACTGCCTGGGTTTAGATTCCGGTTCTCCCACTTACTAGTTCTGTGATCTTGGGCAAGTTACTGAACTTCTCAGTTCTTCAATTTTCACATCTATAAAGATGTGGATAAAAATAAGTCCTACCTTATAGGATTGTCATGAAAATTAAACCATTACTTGGAGTGTGTTAAACGCTTTGTCAGTGTTAGCAGTTATTATTATTTTTTTTAATCACTTTTGGGCAGACCTCTCCCTGAAGCTAATAAGAAGGTTGTCTGGGGACCATGGTAGCAGAGCAAGATTGGGCTGATGTGCACGGTTTTGACAGTTGTTCCAAAGCACTGAAGTCTGTTGAGTGCAGTCCCTTGCATGTTGCTCCACCTTGACGTTGACAATTAGAAGCCGTTGGCCAGTGTTTGAGTGGATACTTTGAACTTGTGGTTCTGAAGCTTTTGTTTTTCTGTGTTTCTAAAACCCACCAATTATACTTCTTACTGGTACCTTCTTTCTATAACTAGGATAATGTTTACATTTACCATCAAGCCTTGCTGCCCTAGAACTAACCTCTTGTATGAAAACAAATATGCCTGAGAGAATGTATACCAGGGAGAAAGACCAAATATTTTATTTTATTCTTTTTTCTTCCACAACATCAAGTACTCTAGAATTATTTTGATGGCCAAGATTTATAAAGCACTTGCTGTGTGCCAGGCACTATGATAATTTCTTTACATAAATTATCTCAGTTAATCACCACATAGCCCTCTGTGGTCATTGATATTCTTTTGCTTTTTGTGACAAAGTCTTGCTCTGTCGCCCAAACTGGAGTGCAGTGGTGCGATCTCAGCTCACTGCAACCTCCGCCTCCCAGGTTCAAGCGATCCTTCTGCCTCAGCCTCCTGAGTAGCTGGAATTACAGGCCTGTGCCACCACACCCAGCTAATTTTTGTATTTTTAATATAGACAAGGTTTCGCCATGTTGGCCAGGCTGGTCTCAAACTCCTGACCTCAAGTGATCTGCCTGCCTTGGCTCCCAAAGTGCTGGGATTACAGGCATGAGCCACTGTGCCTAGCCATGATTATTGATATTATTATCCCTGCTCTACAGATCAGTAAATTGAGGCTTAGTGGGTTTGGAATTCAACAGTAGATCTACTAATGGCAAGTCCTTGTATTTCATGGCTGCATGCTCTTAAGAAACTGAGTCCATTTAATTTAAAACAGAACTGTCTCTTCCTTTGTAGAACAGTTACTGTATGTTCACATAAGAAGTAGTCAAGTATATCCATATGTCTCATGCAGATTTCTACCTTCTAATGTACCCTGGTTGTGGGAGCCACTTAACCTCCCTTCTTAGGCTCTGTTTGCCACTAATTGGTGGTGCTACGTTGGCAAGTCACTTCATTGTCTTCCAGACCTAAAATTCTGTTACCCCACAAATAACAACAGCAAGGAACACTCATTACCCAGACTGAATACTGAGCATCTTAAAGACCAGCATCTTCCGGTAATTCCCCAGTCCTCCTGTCTTTAGCAACAGAATTGGTTCCTTGTGGCCAATTTCATCTTTGCAAAATGAGAGAATGACTAAGAAAACATTAGTGGATGCAAATGAGGAAAAGAAAAGACATCTGTCAAGTTAATTAAGGGAAAACATTCCTTTGACCTCTTTTTTTTTTTTTTTTTTTCCCGCGCTTTTCACCAAGGTGGGCTGTTCTTTGCTCCTTAGAGACTACTTCCCTTTTCGTGTTAGAAACAAATAGTAGGGACCAAGCACTAAAGTATAGGATAAACACGCAACTAATTTTAATATCCGTTTGGCAGTTTTCCTGTTGCTTCTCCATTCAGGAAACATTTTCTTCTACTTCTGCCCATTATCACAGCTTTGACATTCATGTCATTAACAGAATGTCATTTTGCAAGATACTGAATTAGGAGCAGCTAGCAACAAAACATGCTGAACAGAAAGACACTGGCTTTTTGCCACATGACTTCTCACAAAAAGAACAAAGTGGAGCTCTGGTGTCGGTTTCTTATATTTGTATGTTTGTGTTCCGATTGTGGAGGCACATGAAATCAGGGACAGTTCACTTGTGGGCAGAACGTTATGCCAAACTGCTATATAAAAGCCAAATGCTGTAGAGCTGGGAGGTGTTAAATAGTCATGCTGTTCATTCTGGGCTTGAAATAAATTTCTGTTGAATGTCATAAAAGGAGATTTGGTGGTCACGGAAGTAAACCCCCTTCCCTTTTGTGGGTCAAAAAGAAGTGGTCCTTGGGTCCTCGGAAGCAGAAGGAAGGAAGAGACCCTTTTATTTTTTTGTTTAGTGATTAGCTATGTAGCTAAATTATAGACTAAAATATATTCACCAAATTAAATAGTTCTAGTGGTAGCAAGTTAAACTGAGATTTAATTTCTGTATAGAGAAGGCTGAAATGGGTAAAACTATATTATAATAATTTAGTTGCTATGTGTATATTCAAATAAGTTTTGGATATAAGGACATCTCCCAATCAAGCTTTCTAAAGCCAATGACCATTTCATAAAAGCAATGCAATTGGGACATGAGGTACAGGAGAAAAAAGTTAATAGTAAAATTCTACTGTGTTATTTCCAAAAAGGAAGATTGGAACATTAGATTTAAGTTATTGCATTAACTCTGGCTTGGGACTGCCACCACTGTCTAAGGTCTTTTCAAGAGTTACTTCCTTATCCCTGGCCATTTGAAAATAATCTAATGCCATTAAATTAAATTGATTAAAGTAATTTTAACAGTAGGACTTTGAACTTGGTTTTTCTGCTACTTGGAAAAAGATATATCAAATTGTGAATTTAATATACTTACATTGAGTACAAAAAACGGAAGTTAAAAACAAAAAACAACTTGTTTATGTCACACACATCTTCCCTACCCCCAGCACACACTTGTAAAGTAGAGGTTTAGAAAACCATTAATTTGTGTTTTGTGTATCTTTTCTTAATTCCCCAGTATGTCTGTTGACTTCTCTTTGGTCCCTAATAATAACTGACCTATGGACAGCCAACCATTTGGATGTCTGTCTCATAGGTATTTGATCTGACCTTTCCCCATGTTATAAAACTGGCTCCACCACCTCCACCTTTCCCCCAACTTTGCTACTTTGATAACCCAGCTCTAGGTAGGGCCAGCCAGGTCATAGCCACTGTTTATCCTGGCAGGCTAGATTAGGCCATGTGAGTTTTGAATGACTTTATACTATGTTTTAGGTAGCATCAGCCCTTGGAGAAGTTTCCCAAGTTACAGCACATGCCCTTTATCTCTTAGAGATAATTACTGGCCTTTCCAGTACTCTCTTCCCATCTTCATCTCAAATGGTAACACTCTTTAATGTGTGTCTTTGATCTTTGGGCTGTTGTACTAATCTGAAATCCAAAAGCCATCTCCGTCATTGACTCTCCCAGCCCTTGAGGTCCTTCCTGTAAATACATGACCTGCGCTGATGACCTAGAATCCCTGGGGTAGGCATGCAGACTAGGTCTCTCCTATGACTCATGTTGCAGATAAATTGCACTAAACAATTAATAGGCAATGAGATATAGGCCCTTCTCACATTAATTACTTTTTTACTTCTAACATTTAAAAAACTTGGATTTATTCTGCTACTGTAAATCCTTCCTTCCTCCCCACCTTTTTCTTTTTTTAAATTAGAGAGGGTCTTGCTCTATTGTCCAGGCTGGAATGCAGTGGAGTGATCATGGCTCACTGCAATCTCAAACTCTTAGGCTCAAGTTATCCTCCAGCCTCAGCTGCCTGAGTAATTGGGACTAAGGCACACACCAGCATGCCTAGCTATTTTTAAAAATATTTTATAGAGTGGGGTTTCCCTATGTTAACCAAGCTGGTTTCAGACTCCTGGCCTCAACGAGCCTTCCTGCCTTGGCCACCCAAAGTGTTGGGATTACAGGTGTGAGCCATACAAATCCCATTACATCCAGCTTCTACTTGACTTCGATCATTGTGTCTTGCTCCCTCTTTTAATTAGACCGATGATCCCATTGCAGTTTTATTCAGAATGATATGTATGTTGATTGTTCCAGTAGGATGTTTCATACCATGCATCCAGCACCACAGACTTCGTCAGCTCTTTGTGTTTTCTTAGCTATGTACATTGCCTTGATCAATCCAGTAGTATTGGACTATATTATGTCATTTTAAATCAGTTTAGTCTTATAAGTTGGACTATATGTTTGTCCTCCAAGTTAAATTATAAACTTCTTGAAGGCAGGGACCACATTTAGCCAGTCATTCAAAAGTATTTAATGTGTTTCTGTTCAACTAATTTTTTTCTATGTTCTTCTGGGTATCCAAAGGGATTCAGTGTTACATAAAATATAATCCTTGTTATCAAAAAATTTATAGCCCACTCCTAGGTTGTAAGCTTCATGTACAGTTCGAAGTTATGTTGTGACCACCAAGTGATACTCTGCTTGCCAGGTTTACTGCAATATGACAAGGTGAATGTCAGCCACCAATGACACGTGCTAATACTATGACATCAGAGCCCACCATGTTAGCCATGTAGAAATAGCTATGCCGATATGTCTAACTTTGAAATAGAGCCACGAAATGGAGAATAACTCAGGAGAAATTAGTTGTTAAAAATGTACACTTATACACAGTGTAACATTTCAGTCAGCAACAGACCACATATATGAAGGACTGCATATACACAGGTGGTGCCACATGATTGTAATGCCGTATTTTTACTGTACCTCTATGTTTAGATCCTGTCAACCTGAAAGGAAAAGTCCAAGGCAAAATTAAGATAAGTAGAGAGTTTCATTGGGGCTAAGTTTGAGGATTGCAACCCTGAGCATAGATTCAAGTTGCTCTGTATATACGCTCCAATTAGCAGCAGTTACAGGTAGATTTTTAAAGGAAAAGAAGAGGTAGTTCCTAAATTGTTTACCAAGAATTTATGTTAAAATAACACAAGCTATTAATTGTGTATACATTGTTATTTCTGTCATAAATTCCAGGAACATGAAGATAATGAGTGAAGCAACTAGTCAGAAACAAAATGCCTTTAAACGATTGTCCCCCAGGCAAGGTGGGGATGTGACTGAAGTCCCTACTCCTGTCTCTCTGGGCCTGATACATTTTGCATATTTCACGTAACTCAGACTGCTCTGAGCTATTTTTCTTTTCTCAATACACAAATACCATTGTGTTGCAGTTGCCTCCAGTGTTCAGTACAGTAGCATGCTATACAGGTTTGTAGCCTGGGGTCCATAGACTATCCCATATAGCCTCAGCATGCAGTAGGCTCTACCATCTAGGTTTGTGTAAGCGCGCTCTGTGATGTTTGCATGAGGACAAAATAGCCTAACGAGGCATTTCTCCAAATGTATCCCTGCTAAGCAACAAGTGACTGTATTTTCATCAAGCAGATCACTGAAATTACGAGATTATTTAGGGAAGTCCTATGAAATGGATGGATAATCTGCAATGCATAGTGTATTCGGTAAAATTCTACTGTTTATTGTTTATGAAAATGTGTTTAAAAGCTGAATGGGAATTTATCTCACACTTCAGCAGCAAATTTTTGTTGTATCTCTTTTCCAGATTCTGCCTTAGAGTCTAGTTATCTGTGAATCAGTCTTATCTCTCCTTTTATACTTTAAACACTTTGAAACAACTTCATTTTCTTATCTCA
This sequence comes from Pan troglodytes, assembly GCF_028858775.2. Lineage (NCBI taxonomy): Eukaryota > Metazoa > Chordata > Mammalia > Primates > Hominidae > Pan > Pan troglodytes. The sequence goes on along the minus strand of NC_072402.2, from coordinate 47,600,867 downwards.
CACAGTACTTTGTACATGGGAATAGACATTCCAGAAATACTTGTTATATTGGATAGTGCCTTTTCTAATATCTACATGTTCAGCTGTTTTTCTTTTCTTCTATGAAGACAGAGAATTGGGCCAGATCTCACTGTGGATTTATCTTAATGGATTAGATATATTTCCAGAAGTACTATATAAGGTAATATATATTTTCCTATTGACTTTCTTCAGAATTTTTGAAAGCTTATCCCTTTCTCTAGCTATTGAAATTAGCCTAAATTTTTTTTTTGTTCATAGGTGAAAGCAGTGTAGGCAACCATTCATTCCCATTACGATTAATGCCTTTAGAAGAGTTTTTCTGCTAATAGAAAAGTTAAGGTCAAGTATCAAGCCAATAATGTCAATAATTACATCCCCCTGATCACTATGACCTGGATCATTACATTGATACAAATATGGAAAAGCCTGAGGCACTCAGGCTGATAGTATCAGCACTTGCTATTTCTCCAAGTTTTTTGAGGCTGTACAAAAGAGCACAGACTGATGTAACACTTGCATTGAATTTTGGAGCTGTTTTTGTATAAACTAATTTTTACAGTAAAATACTATATTTGAAAGCAGAACCACAGGCGATAAGAGTCCATTCAAGATGCACATCAATTCGACATCCTAACTGGTCCTCCTGCTTCCTCCTTTTAATCTAGCAGCCAGAATGATTCTCTAAAAACAAAAGTCAGGTTATGTTCAGAACCTTCCAACAGCTTCCCTTGTCACTCAGGGACCAGACTCTGCACTGTGGCCTGCAGGCTGCTGCAGACCTGCCTCCTGCCATGGCTCTACCATCCTCTGCTGGCACTCTTCCCTGGCTCTCTGCATGCCTGCCATGCTGGCCTGCCTGCTGCTCCTAGAACACTCTGGCCTCAGGGCCTCTGCTCTTGCTGAATGCTCACTTCCTTGCTTTCTGGTCTTATCCTCTCTCACCTCCCCAGTGAGGCCTTTCCTGACCACCTGTTTGAAATTGTGAACTCCCACCCCTGCAATCTCTGTCCTACTTTGTGCATTATTTTTCCTCCATCGCTATCTCATGTACCACAAATTTTACAAATTTGTTATGTTCATTTTCTGCTTTTCCCTCCAAAATGTAAGGTCCCTTGAGAGCAGAGATTTTTGTTTGTTTAGAATAGTGCCTAGCATATCTTAGGCACTCAGAAAGTAATTTATTGAAGTAATTAATGAAAGCCTGGGTGGAGCTCTGATTTCATGGGCCATAGGGAAGAGGATCCCAGCGAGTTTCTTAACTTCACATTAGTAGCAAAGGGTGTGTGACAAAGGCAGAGAACAGCTTTGTTGTTTGTCTCTGCTGCCTTCTAAGGAGGAATAGTGCTTATCCAGCCAGCTACTAGGTGTGACCTTGTGCTATTCAGAAAAAGTGGTGGAGATGTAGACTTGAAGATGCCTAGAAAGAAAGGGTCGACTGATTTACATGAGAAAGACAGTTATTTCTGGGAGAAGACAACAGAATGTAGGCAAAAATAGAGATATCCAGGTGAAGCAGCAATAAGCAGGATTTGGGCAAGAGGTGTCCAAAGATTTTAAGAAATATTTGCTTTATGTTGCATGATATAATTTTTCTTTCAAATATAGCCTCTTATCAAAGACATTTTTCAAAGCTTTTTCAATCAAATGCACAGAGTTCTAGATCTTTAATGTTGCAAAGAGGAAAAAGAAATGTCCATGATATATAATTTTAGTGCATTTAGGAATCCTAAAATTTGCTTCAAAGGAATAATCTAAAAAGGGAATGAATTAGACCCATATTTACGTTGCCATGGTTAAACCTCAAAAACATAATGTTGAGTGAAAAAAAGTAAGTTACAGAATATCTAATTCTGTAGACATTCATCCAAAAGTATAATTCATCCAAAAGTCAAAAACATGACTGTCATACAAATATGAAGTGAACATGTACCAAATATTTTGTTTAACATATCAGTGAGGGCAGCAGTAACATATTAAAACAGGTTCAAAGAGATTTTTTAAAAATCAGACATATATGAATAGATATACATAAATAGTCAGGAATTATGAAACAAATTTGCTCATAGATGCAAAATTAGTATCTTATAGGACAGTGATAGTAAATATTTGAGGTCATCTTTCCTTGGGGTGGACATTAATTGTATCTTCACCAGATAAAATTCATTTACATTATTATGGATGGGAATCATTTGCATTACTCCCAGTTTTCTACTTAACTTCAGCTTCTACAGAGTTTTTAAATCACCTAGTCAATAGAAAAACAATGTGTATACCTTTACAGAATCAAATAATTCCCAGGGATCGTCTGCTATACAAAGCCCAACAAGCCACTAAAAGGTAACTGTTAATTTCTTTTGTACAATTTCAAGTCTCTGTTTTTCCTGTTATGTGATACTACTAGTGAAAAGTGGAAGCACACACATATAGTGTGGTTATACATATAGCATATATATATATATATACACACACACTACCATACCAAGAATGAATGGGCAAGCTGCAAGCCCCAGTTCCTTCAGTAGTTGCCTTTTGGGGACTGGAATATGTTATTGGTTTGGACTTCAGAGAGTACATTTTGTTCTCTTTCTAGTTTCTATATCTTTTTTAAAGATTGGAAACAAATAGCACAAATGATACAGTTGCTTGTTCCAGTGTGGTAGGATTTGTTGGATTATTTTTCTATTTTATTAAAATTTTTGAGACCAAAAAAAGTAAGTTTATAAATATTTATCTCATCTGTTTCAATCCCTTCATTGTGAAGAAATGGAGACAGAAAGCTGCTTAGTTCATAACATTTATGCAGCATTACCACATTAGCTAGACAATTTCTGCCTCCTGGTCATGCCCTATTTCTTCCACTTCAGCCTTCTTTAAGAAATATTCAAATGTTCATCTTCTCTAAAGATGTGAGGAAATAGTTAGCAGATGTTCATGGACAGTAAAGCTTTGGTCTATGATGGGTCTCCTGTGCAAATTTATCAAATTTTCATCAGGACGAAGTAATAATTCTAGCTTTCCAGAATTACCGGGGCCCCTCTTACTCAATTCACTATATTATTACTGCCCCTCAATGGTGGTTAGTCTTATTTTTTACTGAATGTTGACCTTTCAAGTCAGCTGTGAATGTGAAAAATCACTGCCTGTCGGGGTTTCCTCTCTTCATTTTTCTTGCCATGGTCAGAAATGATCAGAATTTATGTCTCAAAGTGAATGTAATTTAAAATTAAGTTGGATTTCAGCTACTCAGAGTAATTGGAAAAGGCCACAGCCTGGTGGGCTTCACAGCTTTCAGAGACCTGGTAGGGGATGGCTAACAGGTTCTTCTGCCAGGAGACAAGTGGCAGACCCAGGTGTGAAACTTTTACAGGTCCCACTAAGCCTTCCTTATGGAGCACAGAGCATAAGGACAACTTCTGCAGAAATGGAATGGGGTACTTGGAACCAAAAATACATACACCTCCTTTCCCACCTGCCTCCAGCTTAGTAGCCCATAGTCCTCTTTGTCCCTCACACTGAGCCAGGCCTGACTTAGATGATGAAATGCATGGCCTGTCTCTTCACCTTCTTAGCAAATGGGAGGTGCTGTTGGCAGTAATTAAGAAATTGAGAAGCTCCTTGTGAAACTGTTTTCGCGATGGTAATAGTGAACTCAGGGAGCAGGTGTGGTGCCTCTTTCAGTCCTCATTTCACCTGCCTGAGCAAAAACCATGCAGACAAAACACTTCCTGGTGGTGACCTCATGTCACTCCAAAGCATCTCCACCCAAGCACCTGTTCAGCTGTGACATTCTTACACGCAGTGTTCTGTCCATGCCTGCTCACCTCCTGCCCCTCAGGGGCAGCCAGTCCTCCCTCAAGGTCCTATCATCAGAACATCTTTTCCCCTTCCCATTCTTCTCAGATTCTGTAGTCAGCAAGGTGCATTTCTTGTGCACTGTGTCTAAGTTATCTTTCTGTGTCTCATAGTTGCCCCTAGGAGGAGCTTCCCAAGGAGGTACCAGATAAATGAAGTAAAAATAAATGCTTGTGATCGTCAGCTCCTGTCCTAATCCATTGTTTATGCCATTGTCTCAAGTTGTTATATGACTGTCTTCTCAGCCTAAATTCTGAATTTGCAAGTAGTGACTCTGTGCCATTGTGTTAATAGAACAATAGTTGTCACTTTCCAAATTCAGAGAACAAACTGTGCAACTTACCCACAGGAAAGTAAGTTTTTCCATGTGCTGCTTCAACTGGAGAACTGATAGAGGGTACTTTGTGGGAAGTGGTTAGTCTCATGTTGGGCTTTCACGTCGGAGCATGGGCATGGTGAATGGCTTCTAGCTGTTGAAGAATGAAGTCAAAAGAATGTATTTGGGGATGGAATAGCTGCAATTTGAGTTCATAACTTTTCTTTAGTTTCATTTTTGCGGTCATGTCCCTGTATCCCTGAGGATGAAAACTGGAGATAACTCTTTACAAGCTCAAATGCTTAGATAAGGGTGAGTTATAAAGAAGATATTTCTGCTACAGGAGAAGTAGTATTCATGTTTAATCTGGTCGGACATCACCTGTTTTTCCCTTGGGTGACTTTGCTTGAAAAAAAAAAAGCAAGGCAGAATTGACTTAGCTGTGCTGGTGAAAAGGAAGGAGCCTTTAATTTGCCTGAGTGGAGATGTTTCCACTGTTTTATCATTTAATGGATTAAATGAGTAGGTGTGGCCATGAACACCTGGAGAGACTGCCTGACGTGCAGGTGCCATAAACTTCTGCTTTCATGGGCAGGAAAGTGTGTGATACCTGGAGGACAGAGGTCAGCTCAGCATTTTGCACCAATGTTATTATTAATGTGGGCATTGCCAGGTGCTGTGGCAACCTGGGTGACAGATGCAGTTCTAACCCACTTGAAGTTTTCTTACTGTTGGAGTTAAGTGCAGATTTTAATTCATTTATTGGGAATCAGGTACTTAGAGTAATAAGATTAGGTGACTGTCAGATATCCCAGAAGCAGGTAATACTGAGATTGGATGACTCTTCCTTCCTGTACCCTGGAAAGGTTTTCTACAGAATATCTCAGTAGGGTCCTAGGATTTTAAAAGCATTTAGATATATATATCAAGATATAGGTATTTGGGAATGAAATGCTGTGTAAAGTGTCCCTCTACCCTTGAAAATTTTAGCAACAAATTCATTCATAAGGCTAAGACCCCATTTCATAAGTATACAGATTTATTTCATGTACATATGGAAATATATCAGCCTATATTATATAAACACTGGCTTTGCTACTTTGGGATCATTTGATGTTTAAAAGTTTTCTATTTCATTGTTGAGAGAGATTCCAGAAAGTTCCAAGTCTGTTGTAATTTTACTATCATCTCTAGCTTCATGTTGAAAGGAAAAAAGATTAGAGGAGACACTTTCAGTGATGAATTATGCTTTGATTATTCATGGCATTTGTCAATAAGATATACCTTCGATAATTTGTTTTGTGTAACATACTACCCATACCTTAAATATGGTAAACTGTTCAAATTCTGAGGTAATTTGTTTTTAACTTCTCTTCTTTTAACTTGCTCATGTATTCATAGATGAAGTAGCCTGTTTTCTTTCACTCTACATTGCATTCATAATGAATCATCTATTTATAAAGATTAGAAATCTGTATAGAGGAGTAGATGCACCCAGGATGACTGTAATGTAAATCTGTTTGTATATTGACCAAACAAGTATATTTTATTTGGGGGTTTTATTTAGACATTTCTTTTTGATATTTTTTTTGAATCACATTTTTGAAAGCACTTTTCTATCCCTTTTTGATAGACTTTAAATAACTAATGCAATTGTGAGGGTTTGTTGTTCATGTTTTCATTTTTTAAAAAATCTAAATTGTTCATTGTTTTGCCTGTTGTGGTAGTGAATGTACCTTAGTATGTATGGTAGTGTACGTTTCTTAGAAATTTTTTAAGTTTTTCTTAAATAACATTTTCTAAATTTAGTTTTAAGTATATCAGCATATTTCACTGATATATCTAGTTAAGATATTCATTAGATTATTTGCATTCACAGACATTTATGAATTTTATTTATGCATATAAACAATAAATATGTTGAAAAGATCTTTATGCATGATGTAGATCAAATGCTAAACACGAAAAAATGTAGCCATTTTTATAATAACCTGAATTTCAGTTAATTTGCTGAAAGAAGTTTGCTGACATTTCCAGGACATAAATCTGTCATTTATAATTTCTTCTGTTAACATCAGCAAGTTAATATATTTAATATTTCTGTATTGGAATGAAAGAAGACATTAATTTGAATTAACACTGAATACATTATACAGTATCTTTTAAAACCAATCAGACTGTCTAATTTAATGATTGTGAATTTAATAGGTTGAATACATACATTTCTTGATAGATGAGTTGATAATATCCAACCCACCTTCATAATTAAATATCAAAAGTCTATTCTTATTAACAACTGCTTTAAGGCTGAGTAAACATGAGCTTAATTAAACTCACAGATAATATTAGGGGATGCTGATTGCTGCACTAAGGAAAATAAAGTGATGCAGCCTGACCTTAAGAAATTATAAATATGGGACTGTTGACAAATGATAATAAGCAGCAAACATCTAAGAGAAGATAACTCCCAAGTCTGTATTGCTGAAAGAAATTGGGTTTGGTTTTGAAATGTATTATTTGAATATTTAGAAATGTTATCTCACTGTACCTAAATTAGAAGTCCAGTGAAAATTCCTGTTTCAGGAATCTGGTATAACAGAGGTCTGTCCTGCACTAAGAAGGCATTGCAATAAACTCCTAATGGTGGTTGAGGGCAGCACAGTGTAGGAGGATAGAAGCACAGAGCCCTGAGCCTTGTTATAGGTGAATTAAATGAGGTAACTTGCTGGGTTTTACCACCCTCCTCTGACTACTGTATTGCTAATAGAGAATGAAGTGCCAGTCTATTTTGAAGAAAAGCAAATGAAAATAAGATAATATCCACTTCACCCATCCGCCAGTTTTGTATTTGTCTTATTCTTTAAGGCTTTTGAAAGTTACTTTGAAATCAAATTAGCCATTTTATAACTTCCTTCTAGCAGAAACAGGAACAAATTGTTGCCCTGTGCCCATGTGTAGTAATTTATTTCTATGCTCTGGGTACTCAGGATAAAACCAGTAGCTAGCATGCTTGTGAAAGAGGACCACCACTATTATTTTAATACACTGGGATCTGATTTTATGATTCCAGAACATTTACCTTAATAAAGAATTGAATGCCATATACAAGATGAAAAATGAATGAGTGGTGAGACACATTTATCTTAGGCATCAGCTATTCTATTGACAAAAGGCACAAATAAGAAATTTGTCTAAATAATTAGATTTTTAATTAGTGCATCATTATAAGATTAATGTCATTGCACTTCATTGCATGTGATTTTGTATTACAAATTTTGTGTCAACAAAGATGCTACCTGTGGTTTGCTGATTTGAATCCTTAATATATCACTTGTGTGTATGGCATGTTACATATTTGCACTCAAGCGCTGGAAGAAGGCATTTGATTATTGCTCCACTGGTGGTGAGGAATATTGATGGTGTTGTGCTATATGAATACATTATATTTTCTAATATTCAAGAGGTAGCCACCCCTCAAATATTAGTGAATGCATAATTGTAATAATTTTAACAATAACATGAGCAGATAGGTTGCTCAACCTGGTCCATGTCTACCGGGAACATGCTTGAACATTATTGATGCTATATTCTTTTTAAACTTTGTTTTTTCTTTCTTTTTGATAGTTGCCGAACAAGCAACCGGAAAAGCTTAATAGGCAATGGGCAGTCACCAGCATTGCCTCGACCACACTCACCTCTCTCTGCTCATGCAGGTAATTGGTTACCATTTCTTGAGTTATGTTTTATTTCTTTATTTGTTGGTTTTTTAAAATAATTAATGCATTTTGATATTTGGTATGTCTTCACATGTTATCTTTGTTTTCCTGCTGTTTTATCCCTAAGTTGTTCTTTGCGATATGTTAGCCCAGATCTTATCCTCTCTGTTTCAGTGTTTGGACTCTAAAATACAGAATTCCTTTTTATATGGGGTCTCTTTTTAATTATTTCTTTCTCCATTTCTAAATGCCTGGATGATACAAGACATGGTTTCCATGTTAGGAATATCCTTGGGAAATGTAAACATGATAACTCATATGAAAAGTACTAATGTTAAGAACTGTTCAGCATATTTCTCCCTAAAATTGAACTTGTCTAATATATTGTGATGGTCATTTTAGGGACGGTGAAGATTTAAGAGAGAGCCTTTGGCCTCAAGTAGTTTATAGAATTATAAGGAAGGTTAGAACAGTACTGTAAAAACTAGACAATGAAAACTGCTTTATATGCTGGTTTTTTTTTTTTTTTCAAAGTTCTATCCATGGTGATGCAAAGAAGAGAAGGGTTAATTCCAATAAAGAAAGTCTGGAAGAGTTTAAAGGAGCCATTTGCCCAAGATGTTGAAAGATGAGCAAGAATTTGTTGGCTGGTAGAGATGGAGTGAGAGAAAGGGAATTCTCAGTGTATGGCTAGAGTGTGGGATGTGTGTACTTCATTAAGAGAACATAAGGATGGAAAGGCAGAGGAAGGTCAGGAAGTGGGAGGAAGTTTGACTTTGAAGCCCTTTCAAGGGTTTTGAGGAGGATCTGTGTTATAGGAAGGTATCTTCAGGATTGTGAAGGATGAAGGTTAGAAGAATGAGCTCTTAGCCCTACTTCACTGTACTCTTGTGAAAACTCTAATTTGATACTCATGTTTTCTCAGATGATCTTGACCTTAAATGCAGGGCTACCACTCTCACCCAGAAAGCAGTTCTTAAGCTCAAGGGGCCTTTCAAGTTGAGATTGGGAGTTGTCTGTTATATTACTGGGGAGAAGAAGGGAGAGAAAAGTAGTTGCTCCTTTGGAGTGAAATTTTATTTTCTCCGTAGGAATAATTAAAGGAATTAAAGGTGGTAAAGTAAAAAGGTAAAAGATAGATAAAATTATGGCACTGTAAAATGACCACTAACATCTAGAAAGGCCTTTCCCAGGTAAAACCTTAGAGTTGGAGAAGCTCTTACACAGATGACGACAAGTTCTAGACCACTCATAGCAGCATCATCTGTAATAGCTAAACATTTGAAGTAACCTAACGATCTATCACTTGGAAAATGGATAAATGAATTGTGGCATAGTTATATCCAAAACACACTGTGCACATAGAAAACAAGTGAACACTACTCAGATTTGCATGGATGAAACTCAAATATATTGTTGGACAACAAAAGCGAGTCACAAAAGAATATTATGTAAGCCTTTCATATAAAGTTAACATGCTACACACAATATTTTGTTTAGGGATATATATATATATATATGTACATGATATATATTATATATCCTATAATATGATTATATTCTATATATTCACTGTATTATATTTTATGTATTTTTATAATATAAGAGCCTAAAGCAAAACATGGTAATGTTAAAGACTGATTTCATGATAGTAGTTACCTCTGAGAGGGCATGAGAGGGATATAATTAGGGAGCGGGTGTAAGCAGTGGTAACATTGTATTTCCAAGGCTACGTAATGAGGATACATTACTTCTATTACTACCATTTCTGTTTGTGAGATTGATATTACACCCTGTCATTAAAATCCTACAGAGGGTCAAACAGTGCCAGATACCTTACTTGGGACATTACTCTAGCACTCAGCACAGTGCGCAGCAGTGTATGCTAGATGCTAAGTGAATGATGATTCTGTTTTTTAGTATATAATTCTGTGATTTAAAGATTTTAATCTCGCTCCTCTTTATAGTATTTATAGCAATTTCACCATCATTTATGTGCCTGTTGATTCATCTTTTATAGCTGTGATTTTCTTCACTTCTAATATTGAGACGACAGAACATGTGGTGAAGACTTTAATGATCCTTTTAATTATTTTTATTTGCTTTCATAGACTTAGCTTAAGTTCTTTCTCCTTCAACATTAATATAGAATTTAATCAGAGGAATGGGCAGAGGGAAGCCTGTCATTCAGGTTCTAAGAGTGTTTTGTTTTTGTTTTTGAGACAAAATCTACCTCTGTTGCCCAGGCTGGAGTGCAGAGGCACGATCTCAGCTAACTGTAACTTCTGCCTCCTGGGTTCAAGAGATTCTCATGCCTCAGCCTCCTGGGTAGCTGGCATTATAGGCCATGCCACCATGCCCGGCTAGTTTTTTTTTTTTTTTTTTGTATTTTTAGTAGAGAGAAGGTTTCGCCCTGTTGGCCAGGCTGGTCTCAAACTCCTGTGCTCAAGCAGTCCTCCTGCCTCAGCCACCCAAAGTGCTGGGATCATAGGCATGAGCCACCGCACCGCACCCAGCATTGTTTTTCTTTATGTTATGGAGCCAACATGTTGTTGTTCTCTCAGAGGCAGTGGAAGCCTGTCAGACTTTCTGTGAGAAGTGGCATTTATTACTGTCTGGTAGATTCCTATTTCTGTATAAAAAGAAGAAAAACATGTGAATACGATACAGGACCAGGCCTCACATCCTGATAACATGCAGTGCCTCTTCACCAGCCATGCCTTTTGCCTCACCCTTTCTGTTGCTATGTTCTCTATCCTGCGTTGGACACAGAGTTTCAGGCGAGGTTTTCTAGGCATCTCCATCAAAATGAGAAGGAAAAACCTCCATCTCTCAGCACTTATTAACCTAAAAGATAAAGTTGCACTTTCTACTTTTCTTAGGTGGGGATTACATGAGCGCCCCACCAGTCATCACGGACACATCGTTTGTACCTATCAAATGTATCAGTAGAGATGGGGACATTAATTTGTGTAGGGGTGTCAGCAGTGCTCTGGGGAGAAAGAGATATTGGCATACACAGTGGTCTGGAGCATGTCTTCACAAAATAGTGTTTGTGGGGAGCCAGAGATTCCTAAAAGAACAGTGAATAGCACAGTCTCATTAAAAAAAAAAAAAGAAGGAAAAAAAAGAAAAGAAGGCATAGAAAATCACAGGCTCTTATGTCCAGGAAGATTCTAAGCATGAAAAATAACCCAGAAGTCCCAAAGGGAAAAGACTAGTGTACGTCTCTTACAATGAAAATTTCTGTATCAAAAACAAACTCAAAAGAAATCAAAGTATGAAAAATGTTTGTGCCCATGACTGATTGCCAGTTTACATGAAGAAATTGTGTAAATTGATATGAAATGGTGAATGCACCAATAGAAAAATGGGCAAAAGGTGCAAATAGCATGACATAAGGAAAAAATAGCCAACAAAACATGAAATGATATGTCATTGCAATTATAAAAAAAAAAAAGTGGCCAGGCACAGTGGTCACACTTGTGATTTCAGCACTGTAGGAGACTGAGGCAGGAGGATTGCTTGAGCCCAGGAGTTTGAGCCTAGATGACATAGTGAGACCTCATCTCTACAAAATTTCTAAAAATTACCCAGGCATGGTGGCACATGCCTGTGGTCCCAGCTACTCAGGAGGCTGAGGTGGGAGGATCGCCTGAGCTGAGGAGATCTAGGCTGCAGTGAGCTATAATGGTGCCACTGAACTCCACCATGGGTGGAGGAGATAGTATCATTCACCTAGCATGGGGTCAAAAACCTTTTTTAATTGATAAAATTCAGTGATAGCAAAGATATGGGAAAGCGGTCCCTTTCCCATGATCTAAGGGTTGATGTGAATTAGTGTAACCATTTTGGTTAGTGGTTTTCAGTATTGGTGAATATTTCAAATGTGTTTACCCTTTTGCCCAGCAAATTAACCTAAAGGAATTTATCTTACTGATATTCTCATAAAATAACAGAAAATTATAAGTATAGCATGGCTTTTGTACCTAGCAAATGGAAAGGTACCAGTTTTTAATTTAAATTTTTCTTCAGTAATGGACTAGTTAAGTAAATAATGATTCAGGGGTGTAACCCAGCACTACATAGTTGTTACAAAGAACAAGGTGGGCTTTCATGTGCTGGTATTGGAAGGATACACAAGATACATTGTTAGGTGAAAACATTGCATGTTGTCATTTCATGTGCATCTGGGTTTTAGAGTGTGTATACACAGATGAAAGCACACTTGTATATTCATGCATAGTCATAGAAATTTGTGGAAAAGGAAAGGAGAAACTGTTAATTGTTTAGGGAATAAGAAAGTAGGGAAATTAGCACATAGTGCCTTTCTAATAAAAAGAAGGCTGTAAAAATAAAACCCATAAGAAAACAATATAATATCTGCAGTAGTTTTCTATTGCTGAGTAACAAATTACTCATAATTTACTGGTTTAAACAACATGCATTTATTAATCTTACAGTTCTTCAGGGCAGAAGTCTGGGCAGGCTCGCCTGGGTTCTCTGCTCAGGGTATTATGAGGCCAAAATCAAGGTGTTGGTTGAGCTGGGCTCTTACCTGGAGGCTGGGAAAGAACTCACTTCCAAGCCCATGCAGTTGTGGACAGATTTAGGTCATTGCCTTTGTAGGACTGAGTTCCCCGCTTCACCCTGGCTATCAGCAAGGAGCTGCTTTTCAGCTCCTAGAGGCTGGCTGCCCTCTGCGATCTTGTAGCCAGCAGGGGCACATCCGGTCATTCTCGCACTTCAAATCTGACTGCTCCTCCTTCCATCAACCAGAGAAAACTCTTGCTTTTAAAAGGCTCACTTGGTTGAGTGAGGCCCCACTCAGATAATCTCTATACTTGAAGGTCAACTGACTTGGGACAATTACAGCTAAAAAAATCTCTGCATAGTAGTATTCATTTTTGATTGAATAACTAGGGGACTGGAATTTTGAGGAGACCATGGTTAGAATTCTGCCTACCACAGTAACACTTCATATTGTGTTTTGATTTAAATGAGTAAAAGTAGGAGCTCTAAGAGTGATACTTAAGAGGATGAGCCACAGAGGAAAAGGAGATAAAAACTGAGACACAGTGACTCCAGGCTTTTAAAGTGCTTAGGTAGCAAATGTAGCCCTGTTGGCCAAAATACCTATTTTCTGTGTCTTCAAAAGTTGTTTTACTATGAATTTGCAGGTGGCTACTTTGATGTATTTTTAAAAGGGTTTCTGTAAGGAAGGATGGAAAGGAGTTTCACTTTTGTGTTGGGCAATTTTAGGAGTTATTAAAGATAGGAAATATCCCTAAATCTCTGTCTATGTGTATATATAGATTTAGGTTACAAAGAGACTTCATTTCTTAAGGGTTAGTCACCACTGTATTTATGCAGCTGTGTTCTGCTTGTTTCGGGTAGGCACATAGGGTTTGGGCAACAAAACAAAACATCCCGAATCCCACTCTTCAAAATGAATCACGTGAACATTTTCATGCACATCCCTTCATTATCTTCTCTGCCTCCCACCCCACAACCACCCATGGGGCTTTGACTTAACAAATAAAACTCAGCTTGTAACTTAGAGGGTTTCCAAGGAGAAACTATATGACATCATGTACATTTTTTAACAGAATATCTTCATTATTTCAGAAAACTCTTAAGGACCTTTCTCCTTTTGATTTCTTTTAGAGTCTCTTTTTGAGCCATACATGAGAATTGTTTGCAACTTGCTCACCTTGCACTTCAGCTATATCAGTTCCACTCCCCTCAATCTTGCAACTCGTTCATTAGATGGGATACTAAATTGGACGGTGGTAAAGGCAATGGTTTTATAAACAGCCATGTTAATGCAAATAATTGAAAGTTAATAGTCTGGCAATAAGGTGGAGATAGGGAAAAATAAACAAGGCAGACTAATGAATTCAGAGAAGACAGTCTGGGGTAGAACAGGGTAAGCAGATATTCCAGTGTGCCAGAGATACTCCTGGGAGTATCACAATTTTTTTTTTTTTTTTTTTTTTGAGACAGTCTTGCTCTGTCGCCCAGGCTGGAGTGCAGTGGCGCGATCTCCGCTCACTGTAAGCTCCGCCTCACAGGTTCACACCATTCTCCTGCCTCAGCCTCCCGAGTAACTGGGACTACAGGTGCCTGCCACCATGCCTGGCTAATTTTTTGTATTTTTAGTAGAGACGGGGTTTTATCATGTTACCCAGGATGGTCTCGATCTCCTGACCTCGTGATCCACCTGCCTCAGCCTCCCAAAGTAGGGAGTATCACTATTATAACCCAGTGCCATCCTTGATATCAGCATGAAACTTTGTAATATTCTACTGCCCCAGGACTTTAACCTTGGAAGATGTGTAGTTGGGCCATAAGGGATTTAGTAAAACCTGAAATTTTGGCACATAATGCCAACCAAGCACTTACTTGTTTACTAATATGCGTGTGACTGTTTCGTTTTAAAATTTTAAGAGAGTTTATAGGCTATGTTGCCATGACTCTGATCTTCAAGGCTTGTTTGCTTTAAAAGCGTGAGTTTCTGATTATAACAGTAAAGCTAATAGTTTGTAAGATATACAAGAAATCACCTGGGAAATATAAATCCTCTATCAACCCATTACTTGGAGATAACCCCTATTACCAGTTTATTGTATTCTTCAGTCTTTTTTCCTGTATGTACTCTGTGTGTGTGTGTGTCCATCTGAACATGTGACTGAAATGCCTATGTTGAAACTTTTATTCCCCCCTTGTGACCACCAAATAGTACAGTGTTGAAGAGTCCATCAGTACAAGCCAAACATAATATCTTACTATTTGTAATGTACATGTTTTATTTCTATGGGATTTAGACATTTTCCATACTCATTAACCATTTGTATCTCCTTTTATTATTTACCTTTATTTTTATCCTTGGTCCCTCTCTTTTGTTTAATTTTTATTTTATGGGCTTATAAGAAGTGAGAACTGATATTAATCTTTTATAATCTCACCAGTATCCTTTTTCAATTTGCCATTTCCCTTTTTATAACAGTGAGGGTTTTTTTTTTACTAATAGAAGTTATTATTTTTCATTTTGTGCATGTATGTGTGGTCCAAACTGTCAGTCTTTTTTTTTCTTCTGATTTCTTCCAAGTTTGTTGTTATGTATAGTTGTACAGAGTTTTGCTTTTTTGACAAGACTGGTCTTGCTCTCAGCATCTCCTGCTCTGATCTCATTGCTTCCCCTCCCTCTTTCTGCTTGACAAGTTCAGCACCAGTGACGCATTTCTTTACCTTTTCATACTCTTAGTCTGTCAGTATAGGATGATGGTTTTCCTAAGCAGTGAAGAAGTTCTTGGGCAAAAAAAAAAAAAAAAAAAAAAAATCTGAATTCTTTCTAAACTGTATTGGTGAGCCTACAAAGGAAGGAAGTCTGTAAGCCAAATGGGCATTACAACAGTTTTTTCCACCTCCCCAGACTCCTGGAGTTGACTGATACACACACCTTTCTGCTCAGGTATTTGTGGTACCATCAGATTTTCATGCAGTGCTCAAAGGAGAGGCTATTACTTACGAATTTTAGTTTGCTGGTGAGAACAATTTAGTCATTAGAGATGAATGATCTTTAGGTGCCAGTGAAAGAATTCTCTTTATAAGATGAGGCTGGGCTGGGCGCGGTGGCTCACGCCTGTAATCCAAGCACTTTGGGAGGCTGAGGTGGGCGGATCACGAGGTTGGGGGATCCAGACCATCCTGGCCAACATGGTGAAACCATCTTTACTAAAAATACAAAAATTAGCCGGGCGTGGTGGCACATACCTATAGTCCCAGCTACTCAGGAAGCTGAGGCAGGAGACTCGCTTGAACCCAGGAGGCGGAGGCTGCAGTGAGCCGAGATCACGCCACTGCACTCCAGCCTGGGCGACAGAGCAAGACGGTCCCCCCCAAAAAAATGTGAGGCTGGAGACATGGCCCTGAGTGAAATATTGCCTTTGTTGTGTTTATTTTGTGACTTTCATTCAAAAGCCTTCAGCAGATTTTCCATGCTTGAAATATTATTTCCCGAATGTTTGAACCTGCTTTATAGATCTTTAATAAAAATGTTCATTCAGCAAGGCAATGACCTCCTTTAGCTGCATAGACATGATAGTACAAGACAAATAGTTCCCTTGCCTCTTTAAATTTAGGGAATAGGACAAAGGAAAATTAGGTGCTCACGGAGTCATAACAAATTAATTGTTAGCCTTAATAGGAATTAAGTTTCCTGGTGCCCCACATAACCACTGTTTCTTTAAAATAATATTAACTTTCTTTTTTGTTTTTTCAAAGGGATTTCTGACATCATACATTTCCTCTTTAAAAAAAAAAATATGTCAGTCTCAACAAAATCAACTTGTAAAACCTTATCTTCAGTTTAGGGCACCTTGCTGTCCTCCTTGTAGAGTGTCATTTTATGTTGGTAAAATAGGCAAATCATGTGGCTAAACTTTATCCAGGTGATTCCTTTAGTCAGCCATGGGTAGAGCATCATCTTGGAATCATCTAATTTTATTAAAACCTTTTTCACTGAGCCCCAAGATCAGATTTCTTATAGTGTGTATGTCCAAGCTATATCATTTCACAGTGCATCTGTTCTGTGACTTCATTTCATTAATAAGTTTCTCTGCATTACGGAGAATACCATCTTTATGTTCCATGCTGTACTCACTTTTTTTTTTTTGTCCTTAGCCTTTGTGTAATTGCCAATTGTTACTTAAGTAATGACACATCTTGCCCTTCCTGCTTAAGGAAAAGAATGATAAAATCAGATGGACTGACGTCAGTCAATGTGTTTTCCTAGTCTGGGGTATTGCTTTGTGTCAAGTCAATAATCGGGTGTATATACCAACATCATTAGTCTTTGTTAATTCCTTTATGCAGATCCATCTGCCCTGTGCCCTTCATTTATCATTTTGGCCCTTTAAGAAGTCTGTAATGTTGATGTATAATCTATTCCTAGTAATAATTCAATGACATTGTTCATATTTCCGTAATCTCTGGGTGTAAGAGAATTTAATCTGAATGGCCTTTGATTTAGATTTTTATTCTCTCCTTTATTATAAATTAAAGCTGTTGGAAACTGATGCCTAATTTTAATTTTGAAGCTCCCCCATGTTAACAAAAGTGGTAGCAACTTTTTTTTTTTTGTAAGAACATGGGTCATCCTGGGCAGACACCCATAGGGCAGGTTTTTCATTCTGTTTAATTTTGCTTTTCAATCACAATTTTGCAGCATTTTTGTTGTGTTTGTGTATCCACTGGGGACTTTGTTTAGCTAGGGTTGGTTGCTGAAGTCCCAGCTGGATCTTAATTACATATTTTCCATGTTAGAATTGACAGTCCTTAAAGAAAGATTGGATGTAGGGTGAGACAGAGTTGATCAAAGGTGACTTCCAGCTTGCTGAGAATATGGAAGACTGGACAGGACATTTCTCAAGATGGAAGAAACAAGAAAAATGAATCAGAGGTCATACTTAAGAGTTCACTTTGCTGCATATTGGGCCAACTTGCTCATGAGTCATTCAAGTGATGTAAATAGGCAGTTGTTGTTACATAGGTCTGAAACTCAGAGGTTGCCTCTGTGTTGGCGATGTCAGTTGGAAGCCATTAATTCACTGATGGTATTTAAAATAGTGAGAGGGGAGGAAATCATTGAAAGGAGAGTTGGAGTGAGAAGAAGCCAAAGCCTGGCTCTACAATGCTAACATTTTAAGGTCCTGAGAGGACACATGGCCAGCAGGAGACTGAGAAGCAGAAACCTGAGATGCAGGAGGGAAGGTGGAGAATGCAGTGCCATAGAATCCAAGAGCAGACGGGTGCCCACAATGAGGGAGGCGTCCATCTTAACATCAAGTCAGCCAGCCCTATCAGGTGCGTCACAGATGTCCACTGAAAGAATAAATAATTGTTTATAGATAAATGGCCAAAGACTCATTTGACTCTTAGGACCAAAAATGCCGCATGTGCCCTAATGCAAGTCAAGGATTACTTTCCCCCAAAAGAGGGAGTCTTCCTTAATACTGAAGTACCACAAAGCCCTGTACATCATACATTATCTTAATTACTTTATTTTGAAAGTAGTTTTAGCAAATCTTTCATTTGCCTTGTCCATAATATAATCCATTTCAACCATTGCTAAGCTGAATGGAGGCTGTTGCCTTTCAAACTCTTCCATAATTTAGTTGCCAAGGTGAGACTGATATACAACCTGCCAAGTCCAAAAAGCAGCCAAACAGGGCAGTGCTTCACCTAAAGCAAGGAAATCTAAAACTTTCTATTTTTGACAGAAAATCGACATTGGGAATTCTTGAGGTTACTTTTTCTGTGAGAAGAGATTCTTATAAATTTTAGAGAGGAGAAGAACTCTTGAAAAACTAGAGTCTCAAAATAGTCAACTTCTTGAAGTTACTGAGATAGGATAATCTTTTTAGTATCAAATTTTGTCAAAAAAATACAATTGGAAATTAAAATAATTGGTTTATCTACTTTGTCCATTTTTGTATTCGACATTTTCAGATTTAAATCTGGTGCAGCATATAATTACATATTTATTGCTTAAAATGTCTAAATTAATAAATAGTATAAATGACAATGTATTAGTATATATATGCTAAATCCCTAAAAGTTTATATATTCAAACTGGGAAAAATAATTTTCTCATCTGCTAGTTGAAAATGAGAAATTGCCTTGTGTGTAGGGTTGCCTTTGTTCTAAGATATGATCAGTGACCACCTAGAAAGTAAAAGGTACATTTAAAATTCTTCCTAGTCGCCTCTCACTCTTGTGGTTTTGAGAACATGGTAGTCTGTGACGGGACAGTTTCGGTGACCGTCACAGTGATTTCTGTGGCTTTGGCTTTTCTGCTCCTAGCTCACTCGTCAGCAGTTTACTCTCAGGTTTATCTCTGAATTTGAGTTGGAAATCCTCAGCTGTATGTAAATAGAGACTGTCTTCCTCCAGTCATTAGCTGGTGAGAGAGTGTGGATTTGTATCGCAGGCAAACTAACTGTTCCACAGAGACAAAAGGACTTGAGGCAGGGGCTCCGTTAGTGTGGGGATCAGCCAGCTGTCTTCATTAAGTGCCCAGTGCCATAGACAGAAGGCTGAATGCTCAACACAGCCACAGTGGCCTGTACCCATCAGGCAACCAGTAAGGGAAGTTTAAAAGTCTGTATCTTAAAATCAAGTATATATGCTAAAAAGCATTTTCTTTTTTTGGCACATTTAAATATCATGTACAGGAATGATATCTGTATCTTTGAACTTATTCATTCTGGCATAATTGTAGCTTCAGCTTTATGATGCTTTAATGCAGATTCTAAAAACTGACTACAGCAATGTATGAGTACTTCTCTACAAAAGCCGTGTAAACTGCAGGCTTTGAAGTTCTAAGCTTTCATGTTTGGAGTAACAGTGGGTAATTGCAGAGCTTGTCATGAAGTGTTCAGGTGTGCACACACTGTGGCAACCCAGAAGTTTAGAGGGTTCAAGCCTGGGGAGGAGGAGCCCATCAACACTGTGCACTGGAGTTGGTAGCATATTTTGGTTTCCCTAGTCAAGGGAGGAGAGAGGTGGATAAAATTTAGAAGTGTATAAATACAAGAACAGTCATATAGTTTTAGGGGGGAGAGATGAATTTTGCTTGAAAAAAATCTGAACTATTTTAGATGTTTTTAAAAATATGTTTAAAAACTTCTATTTACAAAAGCTGTATATATTCAGTGTAGAAAACTTGGAAAATATAAGAACAAAGAAGAATTGAAAAATCATCTATATTGTCCCCCTTAAAAGAAACATATAGATAAAAGAAAATAGAAATAAATAAATATAAATCATCTATATTCTTATCCATTACTCAGAATTAACTACTTAACATTTGAATGTATGTCTGTGCATTTTATATATCTATTATAATATTTATAACATCCTTACATAAATTTATATAAACATGATTTATATATATACATTTGTATATACATATATAAATGTATGATCATAAATATAATTTTATGTCTATATCATTTTCTTTTAGCATTATGTTTTGACTGTTTTTATATGTCATTAAATATCTTTTTTCCCCTAATGGTTGGTTTCAAAAGATACAAAATATTCTATTTTATGAAAGTGCCATAACTGCCTCCCCCTATTGGACATTCGGGCTGTTCCCAGTATTTTTGTTCTTATAAGTAATGCTGTGGTGAATAGCATTATTCATGAATCTTTGTGATCAACTCTGATTAGTTTCTCAGCTTAATCCAAGAAAAATGTTCTTTCAAGTGTTGGCCTTTTATTGTCTTGTATTTGTGTTGTTGGGCTTTCCATTATTTCCTTACTTAGATTTTTGAGGCCCTAGAAGCCAGAGATTGTATCCACAGGAAATGCTCTTTAATGCTTGCTGCAAATGACATTTAATAAGCATCAAGAATGTGTTGTATAGGCACCAAGATAACTTTACACATATCTAAGTACCTCTCCAGTATGTTCTCCCTAGCTGAAACAATAGCCAGTTGTGTTAAACTTCCAGGAACTTTGTACCCAGTGACATCATGATGACCTGATGACGTCAGTGAGATGAATGAAGAAGGAACTATTGCAGGAGGCTACAGAGCCTGTCACACTTTTGTTCCTGCCAGACATTGAGGACTATACTTTAGTGTAGAAACCTCCTTCTACTATGTAACTCAGAAATTCTGCTACCCAAACTTGATTTTGAGATGGCTGACAATTAATGATATGCTAAATGGTGTACATAATAAACACTGGACCGCAGGGTAAAAGATCTGGTCTTTACCTAGCCCTCCCAGTTAGCAGCAATTCTACTTTGGGCATTTCACTCTCTGGGTCTCAACCTCCTCATCTATCAAATGGAAGTAGTCAAACTTGCTCTTGGAACCTCATATGATTGTTTAAATGGGAAAGTATTTTCAGTATTATAAAGTACAACAACAGTGTCAAGTTTTAAGAAACTACCAGAGGATTATTACAACCAATCTGAATTTATAGCTAGAAATTTGTAGCTAGAAATGATACGACATCATAGTGTGTAAATACAAAGCAAATTAGGACACAGGCTTATTGCCATCTCCAAGGGGATTATTGACAAGGCATGTGTCATCCATGTAACCAAGTCTCTGCTGGGACACACTTGCAGTAGTCTGTGATATTTTCATTTTGGTATACCAACCTTTGGAGGTCCCTTTGCTGGTACAGTTACTCTGGTTTCAAGCTGATTTGGGAAATTAATGGCATTTAAAAAAAAATCAACTCCAGTAGATCAGAACCACGGCAGTTCCAGAGAGGCTGCCTCAGTGATAGGGAGAGGCAAGGGTGATCTGGTAGTGGGATTCACAGCCCCTACCCCACCTTTGCTTCATTCAACCAGAGAAGCTCAACCTGTCCCATTTTGGACTAAGGAGTAATCTTTTGCTTGAGCTGAAGAATCGGTGTACACACACATACACACACACAGGCTTGAAACCATTCTAGGAAACGGAGACCCAGTGCACCTAGTGTCCAGGATCCTGTGACTTGCTGGTATCTGAGCCAGCTTTGGAGCTCTGCTCCCCAGATCTCTGCATCTTGCACCCCTCCCAGTGAGGCCCTGGAATCTATCCCTGAAGATGCCTTCTAGAAGAATCAGGAAAGACCTGGGACATCTCCAGAGTGAGCCTTGATTCACTCTTCTCTCTGGGTCCTGAACACAGTGTTTAGATGAATGATTTTCTTCATTTATGTTTCATCTGTCCTATTCTGTTATATTAGTCTGTTCTCATGCTGCTATGAAGAAATGCTCGAGACTGGGTAATTTATGAAGGAGAGGTTTAATTGACTCACAGTTCTGCATGGCTTGGAAGGCCTCAGGAAACTTACAATCATGGCGGAAGGTGAAGGGGGAAGAAAAGGTACCTTATTCACAGGGCGGCAGGAAAGAGTGAGAGCAAGCAGGGGAAATGCCAGATGATTATAAGGCCGTCAGATCTTGTGAGACTCACTCCCTATCACGAGAATAGCATGGGAGAAACCATCTCCATGATCCAGTCACTTTCCCCTGGGTCCCTCCCACAACACGTGGGGATTATAGGAAGTACAATTCAAAATGAGATTTTGGGTGGGGACACAGCCAAGCCATACTATCTGTCAAAGAACTTGGGTCCCCCACTTAAATAGATAGTGGTGGTGGGGTGGGAAGAAACCTCACTTTTCCAAAAAGAAATACAGGCATTTTTTTTGTTTACAGTCATTTTGTTGTGATATTTATCATTTATGGGATGTTTTAAGTATAGAAAAAATTCTAGTATTATTTTAGGAATGAACTATATTGCTGTGGTACATTAAAATAGTAGTCAAGAGATAAGCAAGGTAATAGTAAGCTAACAGGTCTCATGCAACTAAATCATGTCAAGAATAGTCAACAGGAGACGGCACCCACCTGAGAAACACGTGGGCTGAGAGAGGAAAACTTCCTAACCTTTGTAATAAAAACCATGCATTTCCTAAGTATTCCGCTGACCCTCCTGCTGACACCCTTCTCGTTGGTGGAGAGTCGCTGATACACGTACCCCTAAGGACGTCCCCAAAGCATGAGCATTCTAAAGTGGTCCATGTATTAAGGTATCAGATGTTGATGAACAGAGAGACTGGCATTTAATTACATGGACTCTGCTCATCTTTTATCCTTAGATATAAAGAAGTTATATTTCAGGTTAATTTTCTTAAAGTTTTATCATGGTCTGCTAACAATCAAATATGACTTTGAACAATTCTCTTAACTTGGCTTTAATTTCCTTTTCTGTTAAAGGAGGAGACTGGATATATATATATATATATATATATATATAAAATTTTAAAATATTCCTTCTAAGGCTGTACCTTCATATTTCTAGTTCTTTGGCTTTAAAGAAGATTTTCTTTCACCCTGTGTTCTCAGGATTAATATATACCTGCCTTGTGTTCTCCATTGGAGGCATGCTTTTAGTATTCCAGGTCTGATGACAAATGACACTCTCAGCATCTAAAATATTAAAGATAAAAGAATGGGTTAGCTGGTTGGGCCCAACAGACATAAGATGTGAGGGCATGCCCGAGTGACCCCCAGCATGTTCTGGATATGCACTCCACATTTCATCAGCATCTGAGGATGGATGTGCCCTTTGGAAGGAATTTTGAGAGGAAAACAGGTTGTCCTGTGGACCGTGCCTCCCAGGAACTTTGAAGGCCAGGTATCCCCTTGTTTATCTGGAGAAGCAACACATCCCAGTTTGTGGTAGTTATATCTATCCGCTGGAACAATTAGGCCTAAAGCCTATTTTTGCACATGTGGGAATGTACTGGAAGTCCTGCAATAGTTACCAGAGTGACCGGCCAGTGTCTGAAGGAATGAACGTAGTTTCGAAGGCTTTGAGAGAAAGTGTGTGTGTGTGTGTGTGTGTGTGTGTGTGTTCCTCAGCAAAAGAACATGCCCTACTTCAGTGTTTAGAGATGCAAATCATCTTAAATAGGCCAAATGCAGGAAATGAAACAAGTTCCTTAATTGGTAAAAAGCCCACTTCCTTGTGGGATCAGTAATTTGGCTTGGGAATGCACACATTCCAGCATCCTTGAAATTGAAAGAAAAAAAAAATAGGTGAATTGATTCACATTTGGTGCTCTTATGCCATTATTTCAGTAGGAAATGTGGGTTATCATTTCATTTGACAGTTTTGATTTCCAAAAGAGAAGGACCAAATGCAAATTTTTCTCCCTTCTCTGGAGACATAGGCGGACTTTTAACATCAAGAGATGTACATACCTCCCCTGACAACACATTTCACATAAGCAGTACCAGTCTGCCCTGTCAGTGGTTCTGTGAAGCTGTTTATTTCATCCTACTGTTCCTATTGTTGACAAAAATGAGGGATGTTCATTTCTTCTAGTGATGTGGGCTTTAACTATTTCTGTCATGAGTGCAGTGTGCCTATCTAACCTGAATTCTGCTTACCATTCATTTCCTGAAATTGTCTTTACTAGCAGGGTAGAAGTTACAATATCTAAATTTAAGTTGCTGACCTTTATTTACTTCAGAATAAGCAGTTGACTTGTGAGTTTATGTTTGATAGCTAATCATGCATTCTGCTTTTTATTAAAATACCCATAACATCTGCCACCACACCTTATTTGTAAAACTGCTATAATACTGGAAACTAAGAACATACCAATGATCATTCACATCTTGAGTAGGAATGAATGCTGTTACCTGTGTCAACAGAAAATCTTGTGTCAGTAATCAGCTCATGGCTAGACCACAGAAACAGTATGATAGCGAGATAGGCAGGAGACAGAAGGTGGATTTCACCTTCCTGGACTGCATACCCTGACATCAGAGACTTTATACCTGTCCCTACAATCAGAATATCTGGCAGTCACCACCCAACCCCGCACCACAAAGAAGCCGCATTTTGTGCTGATCGGAGCCATCCATTGCCCTCCCAACAGTATTATCTTTCTGTAGGAAATTTAAGAAACTATACTTTCCAGTATTAAACATCCCACATCAGATAAGTTGGGGATTCATTTATTAATCTGTAATAATATGCCTTTTTGGTGGGGGAGCCAAATTAATGGAACAAAGTCAATGATCAAAAATACTATCATTGAAGACTTTGATAAGTCGGTTAACAGTAAAATCGGTACAAATAGTGGAAACAAACAAAACTCTGCTCTAGAAATAGTCTTGTGGCTTTTAAATTTTTAAGCAATGAAGGCGAAAGACCTACAAACAACCGAAACTATCTGAACAGGAAATAAAATAAAATAATTGCTAACAAAGGAATAAAACGCATGCTGACCTCAGTCATACCTTTCACTGCTAGATAATGATGTAATGGCCAGAGAACTCTATTTGGTAGGGAGGGAGGGAGGTAGATAGATAAAATCATATATTCAAGAACACACAAAATAACAGTCCATGGATCTTTCCTGGAAAAGTCACTTAAAGATATACAGAAGATGGCTGGGCGTGGTGGCTCACGCCTGTAATCCCAGCACTTTGGAAGGCCAAGGCGGGGGCAGGGTGTATCACCTGGGGTCAGGAGTTCAAGACCAGACTGACCAATATGGCAAAACCCCGTCTCTACTAAAGATACAAAAATTAGCTGGGCATAGTGGCATACACCTGTAGTCCCAGCTACCCAGGAGACTGAGGCAGGAGAATTGCTTGAACACGGGAGGCGAAGGTTACAGTGAGCCGAGATCGTGCTGCTGCGCTCCAGCCTGGGCGACAGAGCGAGACTTCATCTCAAAAAAAAAAAAAAAAGGATTTACAGAAGATGACTGAAAAATTAAAATGAACTTAAATTGGAAAGATGAGTTATAAAAGTACTATAGTATTGATAGGAAAATGAAAGTTTAAAAAGATACTTTAAAATGTAGTATAAATGATAATTCACTAATAGCAATATAGATCTAGAACTCATTAACTAAGATCAGAGACAAGGGTGACAGAAGCACACATGTGCAAAGTTCCTTAACTTACTTTGAGGCATGGGGGAGGAAATAAGAATAAATACTGTATTTCTTCTCAACTCATTAATTAAAATATGCATGCATGTGTGTTTTTTAAACATTTTAGAATAAAACTTACTAGCATGAAAAGCAATTATTTCCTTTTATGTTACTGAAGAAAAAAAAGAAGAGTAACCATCCAGCAAGGAATTCAAAAATTACCAACTTTACTTTGAAATATAAATGTGAAAAGTTGGTAGAACAGTGTAAGAATTATTTACTGTGAATTTTTGGGATTCTAAGAGTGCTGATTAGTTTAATATTATAAACACTGTTAATACATCATAGCAGCGTGTCAAATGTTCATCTGAATAGACATTGAAAAAGCCCTTGATAAAATTAAACATCCATTTCTGCTAAAAATTATTTAGAAAATGAGAATGAATTGAGACATCCATAATGTAGAAAGACATCTAATTTAGACTAATGGCCAATGTCTTACTTTAGTGAAATACCAGAAGCATTTTGTTAAAATCTTTCCCCATTAATATAACACTTTATTCTACACATTCTTTGCAGTCAGATAACACATAAAATGGAAACAAAATATATAATTCAAAGATGGTAAAATTTGTTATATTCATATGACATAAAGAATCTAGAAAATCCAAGAGAATTCAGTGAATAAGTTCTAAAATTAATAATGAAGTAGGTTGTATACAAGATGGATATATAGAAGTTAATGCTGTTGTATATTACCAACTATGACCAGTAAGAAATGATAGTGGGAGAAAGGAGTGATATTCTGTGACAGCATTCCATGCCCTTTTCCCATAACCCCACCCCCACTGCCCACCCTCCAAAAGGGCAGAAAATATCATGCTTTGAAATAACCAGAAGACTTGAAAGGGATTGCTATGAAAACACAACAAAACTTTATTTGAAAAGTAAACTGTTATGAATAATGGAAAGATGTGTCCTGTTCATTGGAGAAAAGGCTAAATATTGTTATTTTCCCCAAATTATAGTTGTGATGGTACTTTCAATTAGACTTTTCATGAGTATGTATATGTGCGTTTAACTGTTTTCTTTATTGCAAACACTGAATGCACTCTGTCTGGTTTAAGCAGGGGAGGAATTATTAAAGTATATTAGGTAGCTCACAGAATTAGTATTAGTACCAGAGAGTGAGCATTGGAGGCCAAATACCCTAGAAGAACACCCAGCCCACACCATGGCACTGTGCCAGAGCAGGTCCAGCTCCTGCTGCTCCTGATCTCTGGGTTGCAGAAACTCTTGACACTGATGCTCCCCAAAAGGAGTGCCTCTACTGCCACGTCTGTCATCAAAATTGATTTCTTTGGCAGATCTTCTTATTATTGCATTGTTTCAAGCCAAAGTTGAGTTTAGCTTAAAAACTCAAAAAAAACCTAGTCTATATTCTAACTGCAAGGAAAGTTGGAAAAGTGGGTGGTGGCATCAGCCCTGCAGAGGCAGGACTCGGCTCACGATATGGGAAATTTCCTCTTACGTAGGGAGGTTGCTTAGAAGATAACTGGAGGCCATAAAGATGACAAATGCTTACAGTGGTAACTTGATGTAATGACCCCAGGGTACATCTAGAAAACTCAGTAGATACAATTAGCCAAATAAATCAGTGAGTTGGACCTGACCTACCTGAGATTAACACATATCAGAAAGTGACAATCCAAGCATTCATATATGAATAAGAACAGGAAGGAATGGATGGAGATATGTTGAAGAAAACATCACAAACCACTGCAAAGGAAATAGTTTAATCAACAAATGATACTGGGAAAAGTATATGAAAAATACTTAAGGTGAGCTTCTTTCATACTATATATACTAAAATGATTCATATGGCTTTTAAATTACCTGTAAAAATTAAATGCTAAAAAGTAAAATTAATATATAGTTGAACATTTAATATATTTAGGATGGAGAAATAATTTCTGAGTATGAAAAAGTAGAAGAAATCACTAAAAGGAAAAGATTGATAATAGAAATTTCAAATTCTGTAAGTTAAAAAATACTGTAAACAAAACTAATACACTAACAAATAACTTAGGACGTATCTACAAGAAGTATAATGGGCAGAAGATCAATATTGTTAAGTCATAAAGAGCTTTTTTTAATGAACGTATGAAAATACTACCCCACTAAATAAATAGGCAAAGGACATGAACGGACATCTCAGAAAAGAAATAGAAATGACAGATAAACAGATGAAAAGTTCAACCTCTTATTAATCAAATAAATTTACATCAAAATGATGAGACATCAGTTTCCACTTGATTTGCAAATATTAAACAGCAAACATGGTAATATTCATTTCTGATGATGGTATATTGAAATGGGTATTTTCACTACATTAATGTAAATTTACAATGGTTTTAGCGAGCAGCTTGATACTTTATGTCAAGAGCCCTAAAAATAGTTCACATCACTTGAACTAGTATTTGCATTTTATGAAATATAATTTAAGGAAATAATCAGAAAAGTACTCAAATGTATATTTTAGGATGTTAATTGCAGCATTAATTTGTAGTAGTACAAAATTGGAAACACCCTAAACATTAAATACTAAGAAGATTGATGGTTAAATTGTAGTCCATCTGTATAATGGAATAATTTGTAGCCATTTAAAAATCACATTTTTGAAAAATATCTAATAGCATAGGAAAATTGTAATTATAACCTAATTATAAAGAGCAGGACACAAAACAGTATGGTTTATGATCTAATTTGAAAGTATATTTGTATATACGTGTATACACTGTCAAAAAATAAAGACACTACAATATTACATTAGGATTATCGATTTCATTTTTATACTTTAATGTATTTTGCAGATCCTCTGCCATGATCATCTGTTAGAGTCAGATTTTAAAAAGTTATTTTAAAGGTGAGCAGTTCTTTTCCTATGGATTTTAAACGTTTCACCAGAAAAATTCATGTGCATATTGCTTTCACCCTCACCATCTGCCTCAGTCTAAAACAGTTAAACAGTTTTATGTGTAGCGTTTTCCAATATTAGTAGCAGTACTAAAGTTATCCCCTCAGTCTAATTTGTCCTTAGTCAGCCCCGTGGTAGTGCTGGGAATATGCTACTATCTTTTACCTAACATCCACCTAGAAATGTATATGTCTGCTGGAGGTTAGTGTATGATCTGAATGAAGATTGGAATGAGTTTGTTTTTTTTTTTTCGTTCCTTTTTAGAGAGAGTTTTGCTCTGTCATCTAAGCTGGAGTGCAATGGCATGATCATGGCTCTCTGCAGCTTTGAACTCCTCAGGCTCAGGTGATCCTCCCACCTCAGCCTCCTTAGTAACTGAGAACTACAGGCATGTACCACCATGCCTGGCTAACTTTTTGTATTTTTTGTAGAGACAGGGTTTCTCCATGTTACCCAGGCTGGTCTTGAACCTCCTGGGCTCAAGTGATCCACTGACCTCAGCCTCCCAAAGTGCTGAGATTACAGGCATGAGCCACCACACCTGGCTTTGGAGTGTTTTTTTATGACATGCATTGCTGAATAAAAATGTGATTGGTGAGGAGTTGAGTTAATTAATGTAAAATATTACAAAACTATTTAGCAGAAGTTTGTCATCTTTATCTTTTAGAAAAAAAAAGTAAATTAAAAATGACCTAAGAAACATTGTTCTCCATTAGGATTCCAAAATGATAAATCTGCTAGCCTATAGGGGAAAGGTCAAAATTTTGTTTTGCTGTAACTATATGTCATAAAATATAAAAGCTAAGCACTCCCTTAGGCATTATCTCACATTTTTCCACTTGCTAGCACATTTTTAAGTTTTTAAAATCATACTATGAAATGATTAGCTATTATAACGTTTGAAGTTTTTTTATTTTTGAAATTATAATTTAATTAATAACCAAATGTAGATCTTGTTATTTATTATCTTTATTACATGTCTTGGTAAAACAGAGCCAGGAATTCCTATTGTAGTAGTCCTGGGAAACTAGTCCAGGTGTAACATTGCCCATGATTAATTGGTGATGTACTCAGGCCTGACACCATCCCACTCTACTGCTCCACTGTGGGAGATGCACCTTGATTGCCCAGTGGCCTAATCTAATCCAATGACCTCTTTCTGGGAAAGAAAAAAAAAATTGAGCATGAGCACCCTGCAGGATTTGATACCAGGAACCATCTCCAATTTCTTGAGTAGTTGTCTTCTCTTGCTTCCTGTGGTGCTTGCTTCTGTATTTCTGTTCTTGTTGGCTCCTTTTGCTTCTTGTGCCATTTTAACTATTGGAATCCCTTGGATCACATTCTCTGTCACACTTAATCGTGGCATAAACTCTTTTACCAAGGTCCTTTCTTTCATGCGTGTGCCAGTTTTTCCCACAGCTTTCTCTTGGGTCTGAACCTTTCTCCTGAACACAGATGCATGTGTCTGTTTACTAATAGTCTCTCCATCTGATTGTGTCCTACCGGCACCTCAGATCCAGCTGTTACCCAATAACAAATTTATTTTCTCCAATTTCTGTTTATTCTCTCTGTTATTAGCAACATCATCCACCTTGTCACTCAAACTAGAAATCTCAGTATCATTTTTTGTTACACCCTCTCTCCCACTTTCCCTCTGAAAAGTGTTTTATACCTGACCCCCCTCCCCAGTGCCACAGCCACTGGTTCCAGGATGTTGCAGTGACAGAGAACTGGGAGCCTGCTTTGGCACTTCCTGGGCTCCACCTCCATCAAATCTCTCTCAGACATCGAAGCTCATTTTTTTGAAAGACATGAACTTAATTATGTCTTTTACCTAATGTAAAACATTTCATGGTTCATCATGACATACGGGAGTATAGTGGTTATTAAAGTGATTCCCAGATGAGCAGCAGCATCCATCGCCACCGCCACAGACTAGTTAGCAATACAAACTCTGAGGCTCCAACCCAGAT
Source organism: Pan troglodytes (assembly GCF_028858775.2). Lineage (NCBI taxonomy): Eukaryota > Metazoa > Chordata > Mammalia > Primates > Hominidae > Pan > Pan troglodytes. The sequence goes on along the minus strand of NC_072402.2, from coordinate 47,570,537 downwards.
CTACTAAGTAAGTAACTGTGAGGGGTGGTGCCCAGCACTCTGTGGTCTAACACATTTTCAAGGTGATTCTGATACACTCTACAGTTGGAGAATTAACTGCCCTGTAGGTTCTAAAGCCTGGCTGTGCATTTGAGTCACATGTGGAACTTAAAGACATACCCAGACCCAAGGCCAATTAAGTCAGAAACTTAAGGTGTCTGGCCTGGTCTGGCCTATATCTTTTTAAAAGCTCCCCAGAGATTTTGATACAGAGTAACGGTAGAGAACAACTTAAACTGTAAAATTCACTTTTTTTTTTCCAGCAGAATCTAAAGTAGTGTTTCTGAAACTTGAATGCACACTGGAGTCACCTGGGAAGCTTTAAAAATGACTGATGATTGCCCTCCACCCCCCTCCCCATTCTGATTTAATTGGTTTGCAGTGTGGCTTGGGCTTTGGGGTTTTTTAAGTTCCCTAGGCTATTTTAATGTGAAGCCAAGGTTAAGATTACTGTTCTAAAGCTAGGATTCAGAAACACTATTGTGCCTAAGAAGCGCCTGGAGTACTTGATAAAAGTAAGGGCCCCACTCAGGTGACGAATCACCTGGAGTACTGCCCTAAAGAGTATTGCCAGCTGGCCCCCGACTGTTGTAGTTACGCTTTCATCCATCCACTTTGCTCCTCACCATTCACTGCTCTGCCTTAATTTCCTACAACTCCCCGTCCATAACATCAGATTACTTCACTTTACTTAAGTGTGTCTTGCTTAAATCACTGGAAGGAAGTATAGGTTATTCAAGCCAATAAATTGTCCTAAATCAATTGATTAGCCATTTGGAAAAGCGGTAAGCCAGACTGCTATCTTGCTCCTTATAAGAAATAAGCCCCATATAGATTTTAAAAAATGAATTAAACCATAAAAGTACTAGGAAAAGGACAGGTGCAGTGGCTCATGCCTATAATCCCAGCACTTTGGGAGGCCGAGATGGGTGGATCACCTGAGGTCAGGAGTTTGAGACCAGCCTGACCAACATGGTGAAACCCCCTCTCTACTAAATACAACAAAATAGCTGGGCGTGGAGGTAGGCGCCTGTATTCCCAGCTACTAGGGAGGCTGAGGCAGGAGAATCGCTTGAACCTGGGAGGCAGAGGTTACAGTGAGCCAAGATCGCGCCATTGCACTCCAGCCTGGGCAACGAGGGCAAAACTCTTCTCTCAAAAATAAATAAATAACTAGAAAAAAATATGGATACATTTGGAAAATAATTTGGGATTGAAGAAGGCCTTTCCAAACAGATAAAACACCTAAAAGCCATAAAGGAAAGTGGTTGACAAATTTGATTAGATAAAAACTTTTCCACAGAAAAGTTACCGTAAGTAACATTAAAAGATAAACACAGATGAGAAAACCAGTCTTCAATATATTGACAGGGTTGCCTTGATGTGAAGAAAAAAAAAAGTAACAATAAAAGACTAACAGAAGAACTCAGTGGAATGAAGTACAAACTCTGGGTACTTTGTACAAAAAGAAACACAAATCATCAGTTAACATTAAAAGATGCTCAGCTTCACTCATAATCATCTGAAGAAACATGAAACGTTATATGAGGTGATGGCTATGTTAATTAGCTTGATTGTGGTAATCATTTTATAATTGTATAGCAAAACATATTGTACACCTTAAATATGTACAATTTTTGTCAAGTCAATAAAGCTGGAAATATATTTATATATTTATATTTATATCTTTATATATATTTATCTTATATTTATTTATATTATATTTATTTATATTTATCTAAATATATATATTTATTTATATCTAAATATATATATTTATTTATATTTATCTAAATATATTTATTTATATTTATATATTTAAATATATTTTTATATTTTTATATAAATATATTTATATATTTATATATATATATATATAAAGCAATCTGATGTTATCTGTCAAATTACCAAAATCTGAAAAAATTTAGTATTGGCAAGGTGGAAGGTAGACAGCATCCTATATGTCACTAGTGAAAATATCAGTGCAGTGTCTTTGGAGAGCAATTTAGCGAGAAGGACCAAGGTGAAAAGTGCACTGTACTCAACTGTACCCAAAGTTTTGCTCATAGGAATTTAGCTCTTGGAAGTACATAAATATTTAGAAGATATTCATTGAATCTTCAAAACACTAAAATCAGTATAAATATTCATTCATAAAATACTAAGTAAATGATGCTAACTGAAATATTGGGATATTTGGTGCTGAAAGATGATAATAGAGATTTAGATGGGCTAACACAGAAAGTTATAGATAATTTAAAAATAGCAAATATAGAACTTTATATAAATAATAGAGCATTATATTTGATGTATTATTTTGGGAGGAATTTTTTTATACACATATGCTTGTGAATATACACATATTTCTAGATAGGTACATACCCTATCAAAAGAGGTCACTTCTGAATTGTAGGACTGGGCATGGGGAGGTGGAGGTGGGGACGCAGAGTCTGGTACAGAGCCTGACACAAAAGTGTTTGAATGAACCAGTGAATAACAGTCAGAGGTTGAGAGAGGTTTTTTGGCTATATCGTATGTCTACTTGAATCATTTGAATTTTTTTCCATGTATATATCATTACTCTTGTAATAAAAATTAAAACATGTAAAAATGTGCAGTTCATTTTTGGGACTCTGTCCCTTCATTTTCCTCTGCCTCAAAGCCTCCTTTCCTTTCACTTTTCCTTCTAGATGCAGATCGAAGGTTGCCCCTGCAAAGCTATCCATTATTGTCTCCGAATTCACATCTTCCTTAATTTATCCTTACTACCATGAACACAGAGTTCCACATGCTGGGTCTCTCTTCCTTGCCTCATGGGTTAGAGGCTTGTGGTCAGGGATGGTCTGATTCAGCCTTCTTTCTGCAAAGGCTACCAGGGGTCTGCAAAAAGGGAGGGAAAAGTGGCAGTACTTTACTGTCCAGCTTCTTAGCGCTAGTCTGCCTTAGAGTCGTCACACCTGACCTGACGTACAAAATAATTCACCATTTCTGACCCCTTGAGTATTCTCAGAATACGAAGCTTTGGCTTCATTAAACACAGCCTTCAGAAAGGTTAGCATTCCATTGCATCCATTGTCACTGCCAAGATCACTTGAAGGAAGCCCCAGGTATCATTTGTCTTTGACTTTCTGGCCCTAGCAAAGTGTCCAGCATATATTAACTCTGCATAAGTGCTTTCCAAATGATTTAAAAATTTTAAATATGTGCCTTTTATGTACCTACTTTTTCATTCAAAGAGGGATTTAAAGACCCTGTCATGTTCTTTAAGAGAATAATCACAACTTTTTTTCTCCCATCTCAGTTCGTCCCAGAATACCTGAAGGATTCAACACCTTGCAATAGTAACTGTGGCTGTGTAAGGTAGTGATTCTCTGAAGGTTGACATTTGTGCATACAGAATCTCAAGAGTTGTGTGTGGCTTAAAACAAGCTCCACTAATCACACTTATCAATTATTTTCAGATTGTCTACTAAAGATACCATGGATGCATGTACAGAACATAAATGAAAGGACCTGAAAGGCCATGTTCCTATTATGTATAAAGGCAAATTATGTTTTATGCAAGAAGGAATGATAAGAATTAGAGTGAATACTCTTAGTTTTGCTTCTGATAATCAGTTGTTGAATCTAGATCCCGTGCCTTGATTTTAACTGTCCTAATAATTTTAAATATTATAATATTACATGGACCGTATAATAGGCATTCTGCCTCAAAAAAAATGAAAGCAAGCATGAGATGCACAGATTTTAAGTCAAATATTCATGTTTGTTAGGTATGATTAAAATGAAAACTGGTTTGAACAAACATGAGTAAAGTTGATAGTGAAAATGTAAACATTATGGTTAATTAATGTTTTCTTTCATTGTATATATTATATAATATAATATATAATTGTATGTATTATATATATATATTTTAACAGAGGTTTTAAATCTTAACCCAGGAACACAGGAGCAATAGAAGCTTAGCGTGTGGGGAGGGGTTCCTATTTTAGAGGGAAGGGAAAACTGTGCATATAATTGGGTAAGAGTAGCAATAGGATTTGGGGTGCGGGAGGTTATGTACGTGCTTAACCCAGGAGGATACCTGTGGGCATTTGGGACTTCTGGATAATTGACATGTTATGATATGCTATTTGTTTGGTTTGATAGGGAAGGAATTTCAGGTCTTAATGCTGTTTTGAGAATACTTAGAGGTCAAAGTGAGGTGAATGTAAAACAGGCATCGAACTAGTATGATTGAGACAAGGAAGAAGAGATGTTGAATTATGGGAGAAAATAGGGAAGTGAAAAAAAAATATTAAGACTTCCTGGTTCAGAGCTCTCAGAGACAAGTGGACGCTTAGAACATGATTTACAGTATACAAGAAATTCTAAGGCTATGGTTCTCAACCCTGGCTGCACATTAGAATTATCTCATTTAAATGGGGTGGGCCAACTTCACCACTATGTAATATATCTCTGTAAGACAACTGCACTTGCACCTCCAAAACTATAAAAATAATTTTTTTAAATGTTGACATATATAGTATTTTATTTTTAAATATTCTAGTGTGATAAAGCATACTTTTGTGAAAATAAAATTTCTATGCCCCAGACATTATATGGAAAGCTAATGTTGTGTAAATAAGATGGCAATTTTTCTATTACTTGTAATGACATTTTAAATGTGTTTCAGAAAGTACCTGGGATTAATCACAAAGGGAAAAATAATAACTTGACAGTGAGGAACTGGTGGACACCACCTTAGCCACGTGACCAAAGTTACCAATAACAGGATAAATCAATCTCATGTACCTCTGGATATGTTACACTGAGAAAGATACTTCATCACTTACATGATATTGCTCCCCCACAAATTTCATAACCTGAATCTAGTTATAAGGAAATACTATGCAACCCAAATTGAGGGACATTCTGCAAAACAACTACCTGTAATCTTTTTTTTTTTTTTTTTTTTTGAGACAGAGTCTCACTCTGTCGTCAGGCTGGAGTGCAGTGGCGCGATCTCAGCTCAATGCAACTTCTGCCTCCGGGGTGCAAGCGATTCTTCTGCCTCAGCCTCCTGAGTAGCTGGGACTACAGGCACACGCCACCACGCCCAGCTAATTTTTGTTGGGGTTTCACCATGTTGGCCAGGATGGTCTCCATCTCTTGACCTCGTGATCCACCCGCTTTGGCCTCCCAAAGTGCTGGGATTGCAGGCGTGAGCCACCGTGGCCAGCCTACCTGCAGTCTTTAAAAGTGTCAAGGGCATTAAGGCAGAGGTACAACTGAGGAACTGTTTCAGACTGAATGAAACCAGAGAGACATAGCAACTAAATGCAATGTGAGATGCTGGATCAGATACTAAATCAAGAGAAGAGAATAGCTCTAAAGGACATTATTTGGACAATTGGTGAGATTAAATGTAAATATGGAGTGCAGATTAGATAATAACATTGTATCAATATTGTATTTCCTAATTTTGAAAATCAGACTGTGGGCATGTAAGAGAATGTCCTTGGTCATATGGCATATATACAAAAATTTAGAGTTATAAGACCATGTTTCTGACTTATTTAAATAGTATTAAAATCCAAATTTAAAAATATGGAGAGAAATAGTAATAAAGTAATTGTAAATGTTAAACAGGTGAATCTGAGTAAAGAGAGAAGAAGCTCTCTGTACTATTCTTACAACTTTCCTCTAAATTTGAAATATTAAAATAAAAAGTCACCAAAAAGGGAGGTTGGGATAGGGCCTGGGTGTTAGCATTTTTAAAGCTTCAAAGGTGATTCTGATATGCAGTTCCCATTGACACCTGTTTATTGATCTAAGGAAATGGAGGAAATGAGTGTGAGAAAAATATTAGAGGAATAAATATCTACAGGCCAAGAGTTTCCAAGATTTCCTGTGTGGTTTGTGGGAACTGAAAAGTCAGAATTCTGATTTGATAGATTCTTGGCACATCACGTATTATTTTATTATGAAGCAACAGGGTTAATTAAATGCCTTTGATCCTTTAAATCTGAACACACTTCTGAAGTTAGAAATTGAAAAATGATTAACTTAAAAGGAAAAGGAAAACACCTTTGCACATATTTTGCTTCTTCCAGATGGAATTCATGTCTACCAGAGGCAAACAAAATGTTTAGCATTTGTTAAATGGGGCCACATTAAATTTAGTATTTATTTTTTAACTAAGAGCCAAAAGAAAGAGATTTATAATAGAGAATACCTTTAGATGGCATTTAGAAAGTTATATGGATATGTGTTTCATTTAAATACTTTCTCTTTGACTAGAAATTACTCAGCAATTGAAACAAACAGTCTGAGAAAAACCCATTTCCTGATAATATCCACCCTTCTTCTAGGAAAAAGGGGGAATTCTTTGTATCTAATTATGTTAAGGAATTAAATCCCTTCATGTAAGATAGAAAAAAAAATACGAATGCATTAGGTTACATTCTTTAACTCAGAGTTTTATCCAGATTCAGTCTATAATTAATTATGTAAGATTAATAGAATGAATCAAGTTTCATGAAATTGCATGATGCTTAGGAATATCTGTTACAGTGGCTATGTTCTTACCTCCCTTCCTTGACCTTACAAATGCTACTCAGTAACTTTAAACAAGGGGTAAAAGTAATCTCTTCTCTGTTGCTAGGAAGATGAATTACTGTAGATGGGAGGAAAACATACAACTTAAAATCAACTTTCTTCATCACTCTTGACATTCACCAGTCTTTACTTGGGATCACCTTGAGATGTGACATCAATTCAGAGTAATAAGGAAGGGTCAATGAAAAGCTAAAACATTCTCAAGAACCCATTATAACACATCTCCAAGGGATTCCTGTCAATGCCACAGCATTTCAAATACAGTACACAAGTTCCAGAGAAACAGCTTCATGAAATGGAGACAGTAGGTATCTGTGTGAGTCTTATGACAAGAAATTGACCTCTTATTGGGTCTCTCTTCCACGCCCTACATGTTTTTCTTTCTATAACCTCATCAGTCATTCCTTAGAAAACATTACATGTCCGTTTATCAACAGTCTATTGTGAAACAGTACATTTTCTGTATACCGTTGTCATTGGCAGGGTTTTCTTAAAAAGTAAGTATGTTTAAGAGCTTTGATTTAAGAAAGTTTCTTTGTCACATGGATAAGGATCCAGAATTGATTTCATGAAGTGAGTTTGGAGTTGGATATACACATCTGTATCTATCAGTAGATGTTTAGCTCTTTACATTGTGTTCACCTATAATCTGTTCTAGCAGATAGCTCGAAGCCCTGTGCATAACAAGAACTTAATAATTATTAAAGTAGAAAAAAACTATTTTCAGTTTGCTGTATAACAGGGACGAGATTAGACACTGAGAACTCAAAGTACACTTTTTGTGTATCTAGATATATAACTGGAGTTTATCCCTTACCATCACTTACAGTTATAAATTATTTAGAGAAAGAGAGAAGTGGAATATTGTCTGCCTATTGTTATACTCCATTTAGTTTTACTTATGGGGACAGGAGACAGAATGATTAAAATGATCATTATCCAAACTTTAATATCTAGCCTGTAGAATTTTCCTTCTCTACAAATATTTTACTTAGCATTGTTGACTGGTTTGAATGTCTGAAATAGATTAGGGCCATGAAATTCATTATGCACTAAATAATATGAGATTTAAAAATGTTATTTGCTCTAATGTACAATAAGAAAATTGTAACAGGATTCTTAAATGTTTAGGTAGTCTAAATGTTACATATGAGAACTGCAATTAAATGTAACATCGTTACATATAATTGCATAATCGTGGACTATGAGCACATTTAATATATTTGAAATTATTTTATGTGGAGCTTCCATAAGTAAAAACGACTAAAGCTTGCCCAGGTGTTCAAGTTTTGCCCTTAATTCTCTCTCACACCCATGAACCATATTCTCCCTCAGTCTTCTCCATCTCAATTAATGCCACCATATACCCATTTGCTTCTAAAATCTTGAAGTCTTCTTTGTGTTCTTTTCCCCTTTATTCCACTCAGTTCCATTTTTCAGCAAATCCCATTGGCTCCGCTGCCAAAACATAACAGCTCTTCAATCACCCTATCTAAATCACCATCTCTCTTACCTTGTCTGTGCTGGTAGCCTCCTAACTCATCCCCCTGCTTCCACTCTTGCCTGCTTAAAGCCCGCTGGCCACAGAACAGCTAGAAGGCTCTTTCTAAAATGTAAGTAAAATCATGTTATCCCTCTCTATAGAGTAGATGATTAGTAAATATTTGTTGGCTCAATCAGTCAAGCAGTGAGTAATGGTGCTATAGCTATGGAAGGGTCAATAAGACAGGGACAGGAAAAACCAAAGATTCAGGGAGCCCAGATTATAAGAAAGCCTTGATTCATTGTGTATAATTCTGTCTTTACTTGAAACTTAAGCATATGAGTCTACTTCTATTGATTGGCCTGCCTGTGAACACTTGACAACTCACCCAGAGAATTCCACTGACGGCCAATCAAGGTTTTTTTCTTGGCCACTTAGAGTCGAAGCAGCTGCCCAGGTTTAATTAATAGTCTACAATTATATCTGGAGAGGAGCCGGTTTGAGACAGGTGTCTAAATGAAAGGGAGATTCCTAGCTCTCTTCATGAGTCACCTGTCTGGGTCTGGTGAGATAGACTCAAAGTTCTCAGGGGGAACGGAACTGTTATTTTAGAGTTCACTCAGGTTGAGGTTCCTGCATCGTGTTCCAGTGCCCACTTTATCTGCTGGTATTCATCATACAAGGAGATCCTAGGTTTGATTCTGTGAAGTTTGGTTTCAGGGTTTTTAAGCAGTGTCCATTTGCCAGGAATCTCCAACAAAGCAGTAAGAAACACAGCACTGATTGTTATGGTGCAAATGTCACAACTCATTTAAGGGGATCATCAAGTAATGACAACAAAGATTCAAATGGGGGCTTACTCTTTGATCCACCAGGAGTTTAAATAGCAATTATCATTAATTCTTGGATTCCCCCAGTCCTGATAGAAATTCAAGCTATCAGAAACTATCATTTCACAAACAGACAGCTATTAAAAGCACATTAATAATCTATAGAGGGCATAGCATATGCCTTTTAAAAAGATTTGCAGCTTGCTTCTATGTGGCAAAGACACCGGACTTCTCCAATCTAATTACAAAGCAATCAAACAATTTAATTAATCTGGAAATCACTTTCTTAACAATAGCTGCCGCTAAAATGAGGCACCCTGTGTAGTGCCGTTAGGTAAAGTATGTTTTTCCTACACTGTTTATGTATTAGCCATGCTAGTTCCCCAGGGGGATCATGGAGTTAATTACCTACCTAATGCCTGACCACTACTAAGGTTTACTCTACCAGGTCAGAAACATCAGCAGCGATACCAGCAGTCTATAAAGTGTCCTAGCACTCAAACATCCAAGAGCCAGCAAATCCCTGGGAGCAGCAGGATTTTAGTTATAAGCAAGTGCTGCACATATGGGCAGAGAATTAACTGGCACCAGTTTTCATTTGGGAGTCTCTCAGGTATTGCTTTGCAGATGGGTGGATGAATTCAGAGAGCAGTGCTATGAGGAGTGAAGGTCATGTATAAGACTCGGGTTTCACTCCTCCTTACTCTCATCCTGGGGAGGCACTGTGCATGTGCACAGCAGTCAAGTCCTCATCGCTGAGTTTAGAATATATAACATGTGCTTTATAATTTGGCCTGTTCTAAATTAGCAGTATTTTGATCACTGTATAACAAAATAGTATTGCTAAGTCTTCAGAGACTGAGTAGGAATCAATTTTTATTTCAAATAAGAACAAAGACTTCAGAGATTGACTTCTACCTGCCTAATCTGCTAGTCTTATAATTCCTCCCTAAGGAAAATGGAGGAATTTCTGTAATAAGTAACACAGAAGTCTATAGAATGCTCATTTACCCTTTTCTTCTGTTACCACCACGACTCCATTTCTCTCCCAAAATTTCCTATTAGAGGGTCAGTCATTTTCCCAGTCTACCCACATTGGAAACATCAGTCACTTTTTTAGCCTGTATCCTTTTTCACTTGTTTCTAATCTGCTAACGACTATGCTTGGTTTGCCCACCAGAATATCCTTTCTCTTGACCTTCCATGTCCTGGTCTAGGTCCCTCCTCCTCTGCTACTCCCCTGGCCACCCATACCAATTACACTCAGGCCAGCTTAGAACCTCCAGCATCTCTCTCTTGCCTCCAAGTATTTCTTAAAGCCTCTAACTAATCAGTACCAATAAACACAGCTCATTGGCTTTCCCAGTCTGAATTCCCTTCAGTCAGAGAAACTGTCTCGATTGCCTTGCCCTACTGTGTTTGGGTTGTTTCTGACTCCTTCCTGAAGTCGCCTTCTGTTTCTCCTCTTACCTAAAACCTGCTAAACTGCCCTGAAATTGAGCTAGAGTCCCTTGTCCTTAAGGAATTATCAGTTGCTCTAGCCCACATCACTCTCACTCATTTTCTCTAATATCCTCTGACGGTTAAGAGCCTTAATGATAATTCATATGTGTATGTATATGTGTGTATACATATATATATATATTTGCATTTTAATTTAGCTTTTTGGTCTGACATGAAGCAGAAACATCTGCGATTAGTAAGATAGAACTAACACCTCTATAGTCTTGAAGTTGAAGATGTGGGAATTTAAGTTAGGTTTTACAGCAGCGTAGTAGATGAGAAGAAAATGAGGAAAATGTTCAAGCAATGGACCTAGAAAGGCAGCCTAAGATGCGAAGGCAAAATCTGAATATGGGAAATGGTTAGTGGCAGCCTTGTTTTATTTTTTTTTTTTTTATTTTTTAGAGCAGAGTTAAATTCACCTCTTTATCTGTATCTCTGCCCATTCATCCTGAAGATGATGGGTCAGCATGGGGACCATTCACTAATATCCCTAAAAGTGAAAAGGGTTTTAAGTCAATTCTTTGTTTCTTCTTTCTTCAGATTAAAAAATATATATTAATAAGCTCTCTGTATTCTAGTTGATCACATTGTAATCTCCAGGTATAGTGTTTTCTTTACAAAGAACACAGGGCTAAGAATTTGGTGCCAGGTTTCATTGGCCTTATGATTTCATTTTGAGTGAATAAGTGTAGCAGGGATTGTTCTTAGAATGTCTTGGCTTCAGATAATCAGTTATTGTGTTACGCCTAATTATTTACTGGTAGTTTGCTCTTTATGGTGTGTGAGCAAATTGAACACTTTTCCCAAATGAAAAACAAAATTTATATGAATATTTCTGGCATTAGATTATTTCCTTTAGGAAACAAAATTTTTAGCCATCTTGAAATTTGAGATTTTTAAAGGAATATGAGGAGAAGTATACAAGCTAAATTAGGGGTGTTGGGAGAGGGGATGAAGGCTATTGAGAGAAGTTGAAAGAACTTAATTTAGCTGTGTGTAATAAATGGACAAAATGAATCCTGGATTACTGGATGGCAAAAGCAGAATTCATTTCTCCAGGGGCCCAAGGAATAACAGATGCAAAGCCATGATAAATTTCATTGCAGCAGGGGGAAAAATGCTTCATGATTCTCTATCCATAAAGAAATGGGCTTCTCAGCGCTTCCCAGTTAAATGGCTGTGATTGTGCTGTCTGTCTTAAAGTTAATGTCATTTGTTGAAGACATCACTATAAAATTTGCAAGCTTCAGTTAATTGAAAAATTTCGGTAGAGATATAGCCAGTCCAAAAGTCCTCAAGGTAACACTAAACTTATCCTCCTTAATGTGTTAGTCTATTCTTTCTGCACACTGGTAATAAATTGTTTCTACCTTTACAGCCATGTACTGACTTTGACATAAAATCTTGTCTTCCTTACACCCAATTACAATAGTCACTTTCATTAAGAAACCAGTAATGTGACAATTGGCTTGCCCTTAGGGATTAAACATAGCTTCCTGATTTATTTTTCCTTTTTCCTTTTTCTAGAAGGTACAGGATTGCTTTGCAGCCTTTCCTTGCCCACTTATTTAAACCAGCTACAGTTCCATGTGGTCCTCAGACAATTCCGCCAATCTAATTAAACATGCAGAGGGAAGCAGGGTGGTCTGGAGTGTCCTGAACTTGCCCTCGCCAGCTGCTGGCCAAGCTTTCTCAATGATCAGCAGCAGGTTGAGTGGGCTAATGGAGAAAGTAACAAGCCCCAGAGGAGCTGCCCTCCTTCCAATGAGCAATCACTGCCCCACACCACCCCTGAAGGCCTGGGGAAGATGAGCTCTGCCAGCCTTTGTGTGGCTGTGGCTTTTTGAGGCTGCCTGGCCAGTCACAGTCCAGCTGCTTAGGAGCAGAGGGATTGTTGAGGAAAATATTGACAACGGGTAATCCTGCTGAGCCACTTGGCAATGCTGAGATAGATCTGGGTCATTGAGAAATAGGTCCAAACTGCTGTGGTCTTCCCAGTGTTTTACAACTAGTTCTGACACATCCACCTTTAAAATATGTGCTTCAGAATATGAGGATTTATCTTCAGGAACTCAGACTCTTATTCATTCTACTGTAAACAAAAAGTACTAAGGCTGCCTGCTAAAATGGAAAACACCTCCAACTGAAGCATATGCTTACCCATGCATCCTGCTCATTGAAATGTTCGCATCTGGAGGGTCACAACCAAGACTTGTATATATTCATTACTCTATCAGATTGAAATATTTGTATTGTTATGTCCATGCAGGACTCCTGGTTGGTGATATAGCTGAAAGTGTTTATCCGTGTGTCTTGCACACTTAGAAAGCTGTGCTGGAACTCATGCTCCCCCATCCCCATCTCCTCCCCCCCGCCCACCCCACCATCCCTGGTCCAGGTAAAACTAAAGCATTATTGGAGGAAAGGACATTCTACAGAAATGTAAATAAACTTATTTCTAAGGAGAGAATTATTGATGTGGAAATGATACACAAAATCATGTAGTAAATTTCTCTCTTTTCTCTTTCTCTAGGAAATAGCCCTCAAGATAGTCCAAGAAATTTCTCCCCCAGTGCCTCAGCCCATTTTTCATTTGCACGGAGGTAAGGAATTTTTCTGAGAGGAGGCATAAGGTCTTATAGAGAGAATCCCATTTTCCTCTCCCTCTCCCCACTTCTCCCCCTCCCCACTTCTTCCCGTCCCCACTTCTCCCCCTCCCCACTTCCCCTTCCCCCCACTTCCCCTTCTCCCCCTCCCCACTTTTCCCCCATCTCACTTCCCCCCTTCCCCTCCCCGCTTCTCCCCCTCCCCTGCTCCCTGCCTTGTGAGGTCCTGCTCATTATTCTGTAAGGCCTTCTCCAAAGCCCCACTGGCCAAAGAGCTTAGGCTGCCACAAAGCTTTGTTTTAACACACCTGCTTTAACAGTTTCAAGGCAGCAATTTAGTGATCCCATTGAGAAAAAGCCATGCATGGGCTATAGGATGTTTTCTGCTTTCTCTTCCTATCATGTTTGCAATTGGGCACCAGACGTCAAAGATAGATGTCTCATAACGGGACCACTGAGTCAAGAGGAAGTGTTTTCATTGTTCAGAGGATAGCAGGCACACAATGTCATGTCACACCATGTTCATTGTGGATTTTCTGCTATGACGTAGCCAAGTCAGAGGAGTGTGCACAGTCATCTCTTCTGTGTTCTGCATGTGAAATTTGTCTGCTTCGCCCTGTCAGATGCAATCCTTCACCTTCCTGGGCTCCTTCATCCCTCTCACGTGCATAGCTTGTCCTCCTCTGCCCAGGAAAAACACCGAGAAAACAAAATGGCACCTTCAGCCAAGTTTCTGAATATTCAGGATAAACTCGGTTTATGGTCTGAATGTCCTAGATATTTGTTCGGTTTTCCTCAGAGACCTAACTATATCCTGAAGTGGATTAAAGTAGCACTTAATAAAGACATATAGGTAGGTTAAAAAAAATACTTGTTCTTACACATGTGACTAACTAGCAAAACTTGCAGTGCCCTCACGACCGTTTGTCAGCATGTCATGTATTTTACATTACTAAGTCTAGAAAAAAAAGTTGCGGCATTTTCAGAGTTCTGTGTAATTAAGATTTCATTATAAATCTGATGTAAAAAAGTTTGTTCTTTCATAGTTTAGTTGTTTCCCATCATGTGTTAAATGCCTTTATGTATCTCACCATGGGGACAATACAAGAGTGATAAAAACATCATCTCCAGGGAACTTATTGAGACCCATACACTGTTTTTACCCCCAGCTCCAGCTTTTCTTTTTTCAGCTTATTTAGTACTGTAAGAAAATGTACTGGTCCCAGAAAGCCTGTTTACCCAGTGAATATTAATTCATAATAGTGTTACTATTCCAAGTGGAAAAAATATCCTATAAAAATTGATAAACAAGTGTTTACTATAGTCTTTAAAACATATCTCTATAAAGGGGAGAATGCATTTAATTATTATAAGTAATAAGCAAAATGGAAATCTCACGGAGTGCATTTAAACATGACAGAAATCACAGTATCTTAATCCTGGCAGATTTATAAAAATGGAGAGAATCTAATAATTAAATAGGTGACTCAAGGACACGTGAATCTGGTTTCCATGCTATTAAAAAATACATAACCCCCCCAGGCATGTTAATTTTTGACAAATAAACCATAAACCGTGACAGGAGATTATCACAGGAGACCTCTAGTTCATTTTGCATGAATTTCCGAATGGAACTCCCTCCACACTCTTCAAAAAGTATTAATTTAGTTTAGGACATGAGTGATCATCATTTTAAATTGTTATTCAAGTAAACAGAACCCTGTGTTATGAAAACTCAAATTGGTGTATTTTTATGTAACATCTGGGATATGTCTCTCCATTTTAGAGTTGATTTTTCCTCAGGCAACATGGAGATTCCACTCCTAGGCCTCTGTTACCTTCCATTTGGTGCACATTGCTGAGCCTTTAAGAAGTAATGTCATTTTGAGACTCCCACATTTTATTGTTTTGTAAAATTTAGTCCAATTGAGGAAATATTGCTCTGTTTTTAAAAGTAGTCTTGGGTAAAGGGATAAAAGTCTGGCTTATTAATCTTTTCTGACCTTTCTTACCTTATGTGATAATACTTCCCTAGTAGCCATCCCTTGTAACAAAATAGTCCAAGTATAGACTAGAAAGTATAATGACACAGACTTGCTTTCTATATTTTAAAATGCAGATTTGAGAGTGAAATTATCGAATTAATTTTTTACTATTAAGTAAAATAAAAGATGAAAGTGAGAACCATAGTATAGATTTTGTCTGGAGGAAGGCCACATTTTCACATTGCTAATTGTGGTATTAATTTACAATCCACCTGATTGTGGACCTACTTAATCCTTTTTTCCCTGGCGGTAAAATGGAGGTTAAAAATACTCTCGTGCCTTTCCCAGAAGTTGTGGAAGTTTATGTATTGCAGACTGCTTTCACTTTTGATGGGAACATAGAGCCCTCCAAGAAATGCTGTGAGTCTCTCCTAGTTCCCTAGTTATTATGCACTAGGTTGAATCTCCAAGTGTATTTCCACAAGCAAATTACTACAACAAACTTGCCTGCTGAGTTCAGGTCATCAGACAATTGTTGAGTACTGGGCTGGAAGTCAGGCCTACTAAAGATCATTGGCTCTGGTTGTCAGTTTCCAGATGATCCTGTTTTTCCTGCTCCCTTTCTGTTTTTATTCATTTGAATCTGCTGAGTCTGATCATTGTAACCTCCCAGTTACACCTTCAGAATTCTGGAGTAGATTTTAGTTATTTTAGCTATATTGGCATAGTTCAACTTGTTCCAACATCAACTAGAATATTTGGTGTATCACTCCAGGTAACTATAACAATAAATCTACTTCCTCTTCATACAGTTAGAATAGCCAGGTTGATACTGGAACTTTTCATTCTTTCTTTGTTGTATACCATATTAATCTAAATTTTTGTGAGTGGTATTGAAATGAGGGTTGTTATTTTTTTGCTGATCTTTTTTGTGTCCCGTGTTCCCATCAGATGTTTTTCCCTTCTTACTTTTTCATTTAATGTAACACCAAGATTCCCACCCACAAGGAAAAAGACTCTTTTCAAGAAAGGCTTGTTGCATTGGCAAGAATGTAGTCTTGTCTTCCTATAACATTTTGTTGGTAGCTACTGCAAAGAAAAGACAACATTGTTAGCAGGATTGTGCTTGTGTGATACCTTTCTTGAAAAAAGGGCATGTTCTCTCTTAAGTACTGTAGATAGCATGTATAGTAACTTCTGATGTGCAGTTGTCATGGTGATGAAAATGCAGTGGTCCTTTGTGCTCCATTTGAGTAAATAGACACAGACAACTTAGGGAACTTTATGAGTTGTAAATTATTTCTGGTCCCTGGCTGTACAGAGTACTGAGCACATTCTTGTTTAAACATCTTTCTAGTTGTGTGTTTTCTGGAGCAAGCAAATGTAATTTATGCTTCAGAACTAATAAGAACATGTCTTCTCTTGGAATTGCTCATTCATCTAAAATATGTTCATTGATAACTGAGGGGAAGGAGAGTTAATGCATCACAAAACAAAATCATGGTGGGGAGAAATTGTGTCCCTCACTCTTTCCAGAGACTAGTTTCTGATAATTGCTATTAAAGGGACTGAATAATTCTTTTAAAATCATATCCTTTTCTTACTTTATCAAATTGGAGGTGTTTAAAATATATAGTGCAGGTATGGATTCTTAACTCTTTAATAAGTAGCCAAATAAAATAATATCAACCAGTGTCCATTTAATAATCAAGTATCTTTGTAAGCATGTTATTACAATTACTTTCTTCTTAAATCATTAACATTTTCAGTTGTTTAAAAGTATTTCAAAAGAACATATAATTTATCTCAATTTCTTTTATCTGATATATTTACATACATCTTACCTTGCTTCTTTTTTTTTAACATACTTGATTCAATTGTACTCCAATCATGGTACAGAAATGACAGGTAAATTTTACTAAAATCTTAACATTGTAGTAGTTCTGTGATTTGTCCACTTGAATTTTTCCGTTTTGTCTTTGTGGACCATTTGCATTTATTGGAG
Source organism: Pan troglodytes (assembly GCF_028858775.2). Taxonomy (NCBI): domain Eukaryota; kingdom Metazoa; phylum Chordata; class Mammalia; order Primates; family Hominidae; genus Pan; species Pan troglodytes. Next base: position 47,553,480 of record NC_072402.2, on the reverse strand, counting down.
GTTACATCCATGGCAGCCTATAATTTTATTTTCCTATGAATATAAATTTAGGCTAAAATGTCAGTTTTTTACGTTAACATCTAACTGTGACATTTCTCAAATTCAAGCCTAATGTTGTTGAATTCCCTAACTTCAACTTATTGTGAATGTATCCCTGGTAAATTTTGTCCACTCTTGTCACTTGGCAAGTTAACATAATAACAAACGTAATAACACGAATTACAAAATGTCCATATATGACACTGCAGTCTTATTGATCTAAAAATGCAATGTTGCTTTTTTTAAAGTGTGTTTTTCCTTTTTTTTGCACCTTGACAAATTTGCATAGAACATTCAAAATGTTCTGTGGCTTTTAAGGCACAGTCTTGCGTTTAAAGTAATAGCTCTGGAATGCCAGAGATTTCAGAAAATTTGCTTTCTGTTGTCCCCTTCCCTTTGCAGCAGTATTGTTTCTACTGCTGCATTCACTCATCTGAGACCCTTGTAATGACCCTTATCCACAGCCAAACTCCAACTGAGAAACCACCCATTCTATCATCACTTGAAGTTAAAACCACCCTTTTCATGGCTCCTGCCAGCTTTGCCTCTAAGACTGAGGCAAACAACTTTACTCTTTGCATTAAGTTCGATCACTAGTAGAGAAGGTTTCACTCTGCCCCCACTGTTAACTGGCCAGAGCTGGGCTGCACGCTCAAAGACTCTGCAGGAGGCTTTGCTGTAACAAGCCAGGTCATGTCCGAAGGCAGTAACTCTTAAGAGATTCTAAGCATAAGGTCAGTTACTTACTTAATGCTAAAGTTATTTGACACTTCAGGCCTGAGCCAGCCATGAGCCTAATGATCCCTTCTTCCCTAAGCATGATGAGTAGCTGTTCCTTGAAAATAATAAGCAGAAAGTGTTTCGGATGCAAAGAAAGTCCCCACAGGCCCTTGTGCCATGCTGGAAGTTAGCCCCTTCCAAAGATCATTTGCTCTGGTTATCAGCTTCCAGATGAGCGTGTTTTCCTCCTGCCTTTCTGTTCTTATTCATTTGAATCTGCTGAGTCTGACCATTGTAATTATCCCTGGTATTCATTTTGTCAAAGTATATTAGTGAGACATCAATAATATGGATCAACCCATTCCCTTTCTACTTGTTTGGTTGTATTGATTCAGTTTAAATAAAAGTCAACCTACTGTATAATGTTTGTTTACCCTGACCCTTGCTGAACATTTCTACATCCTCACAGACTATGTTTGTGTCATTTGTTTGACTAAAAATACTTAGTTTCCCTGGGGTTCCCATGTGACAGTACGCCAGTGTTGGCCTAAGCTAAACTCACTTTCTCAATAGGACTGATGGACGCCGCTGGTCGTTGGCTTCTCTCCCTTCCTCTGGCTATGGGACAAACACACCCAGCTCTACGGTCTCTGTAAGTGCCTGACTTTTTTTTTTTTTTCTCTTCCTCACAACAACAGAGCTATTACACAGGCAGTGTTTTCTCTGGGTGTTTCCTGGTAGGGAGGAGAAGATAAATTCTGCATGTCTGCCACTCTGAATAAGTGACACATCAAATGATGGCCTGACAAAAATAAAAAGGACATACTCTCACTGCAAGCTTTTAAACTGTAGTGCATAAATTGAGTAAGTTCCAGGATCACAAGTTTGGAGGAGACTGGAAGCTTTCATTTTAATAACATTTGGTGTAGTTCGGGGGGAAAAACACAATCTAGTTTTATTGCTTTGGTTCCATGCCAGTGACATTATGCTAAAAATGCCATTGAACTTCGATAGACTGGGTCTTTCTTCCTATGTGGCTTAGATAGAGGTTTGTTTTGTTTTGTTTTCTTTCTCCTTCAAAGAAAAAAAAAAGGCAAGTCTTAATTTGTCTGTGCCTTCTAGGTAAGAACTTTCTTTTAAGAAAGAATTAAAACAACTTAGAAGAAGGTTAAGATAAATAAAGACATGGTGGAATTATGAAAATAGGATAGAGGAAAATGGATACTCTTGCCCCAAACTATAACATTTCAACAAGAGACCTAGCAATTACTGGAAACAACTCAGTAGGTTAGATGTGTGTTTTTTTAGTTTATGTTAGTGATCATGTGGGATAACTGTATCTGCAGGGCTATAGAAACAAGGTGGTCATTTAGAAGGGCCTAGTAGATTGCAGGTGTTCAATATATGGAGTGATCTGGCTCTCTTTGTACCAGCGAGGAATGTGGACCTAGAGCCTCATTTGGTCAAAATCTCTGGTTTATTGTTTAGGGATATCCATCTATTGTATTTTTGATAGCCCCCAGCACTCCATTAAGCACATAGATTAGGCCACTTAATAACACTTGAATGACAAGAAACTACATTTAAATAAATTCTAACTGGTATCACCTCTGCCTTATTCTGATATATTTCCAGAATTCCAAGTATAATAATATAACGTAGATTTTCTGGAGTACCTTTAAAACCAAATTGTTAAAAGCTGTTGGGTTATGTTCACCATCTCTTTATGGTATTTCATTGAGCAGAGGTAATTTATTTTTCTATCCATTATTCCATTTTGTTGTGATATATGAGTCTATTGTCCATTTAGATCATATGTTTAGAAACATCCTAACAACCTTGAGTAGTTTCAGAGGCATATCAGCATCAGTAAAAGATGCTTAAAAATCCTGAATAACATGAATGAATAAAATTGTCAGTAAATAATAGTGAAGTCATCCTTGATTCTTATGGCAGTCACTATCAGTGGTTATTGGCCAATATTTTAGACGTGTCTTTTAACTCCAAATTGTTTTTTTTTTATTTCAACTCTGTCACCTTGCATTGCCTTCAGTCAAGTTTTATTATAACTTGGACATAGAAGTCTCTCTTTTGCAAGAAAAATAGGGGTGAGTTCAGGATTTGTATTCTTTCCATCTTTAGTAAGTCATTCATCATTTTTAAAAGTGAATCCATAAAAAAAGGTGAGCTACATAAAATCAGACCCTGTTTGGTACAAATAATGTTTAAAATAATTTTGTTTTATAAATACTTGTTATATGCCAGGTGCTTGTCTAAATTCTTAAAATGCATTGGCTCATTTAATCTTAGCAACATCCCCTATCATGTAATTGCTGTTGTTTTTTTCATTGTATGGGCCAGAAATCTGAGGCACAGAGAGACTGTTTAACTGAGTGACTGTTTACTGTTCCCTTGTTTTCTCAGTAAGAATACGGTAAGCAGTTTTAGAACCCAGCATCTTGGCTCTTTTAAAGGAATTTACATGGCATTTTTTCAGATAAACCTTGTAATTAATAAAGCTGACCTGGTCGTCAGTCAAAATGAAATCGTTGCTGTCTCTAAATTCTGTATGTGCCTACGGAAGACACCCTCAAGACCATTTTTAGTCATACACACATACTTTGTGTTTCTAACAGCTCTTCTCTGAAGTGTTTATTTTATTGAAGACATTAGTATCATATAATTATTAGGCTCAATATTCCTATTTTTCCTCCAAAATGAAATTTTAGCTTCCAGAATTACTCCTTTTGCCAACAGACAGAAGGAACTATTTAGATGACGGACTGCAGGTGCTGTAGTGTGAAAGTTCAATTATTTTTTCTCCTTATTGATTGTTGATAAAAGTGATGAGCGAAAACTAGGAAAGCTACTTCTCTATTTTTCTCAGTTTCCTTGTGTCTCTATTCTTTAAATATTAGGGCAAAAACTGTGTAAAACTTCTTAGTAGTTGCAGGTTTTTCTTTTCTAAAGCTAAGCTGAATCACTCTTAGATTCTTATTTCCCTGGGTTAACTGTTAGTCATTTAGCCAATCAGAAATTTACTTTAACTATTTAAAAAATCAAAATGTAGAATATATACGAATAAAATTGCAAGCATTTTGAAAATATAGTTTAAACTTTACAGATAATTTCAGCTGTTGTCTGAGTGCCAGACTGAAATGTAAACATTATAATATCTGTATCCTTTGGCTATTATGGAAACTGCAAAATTGCTAAATGTTAAAAATGCTATATTCGGAAATTTGAAAGATTTAGCCAGATGAAGTAAATCAGTCATCCCAGAGAATATTCAGTGTTGTGGTTTCTTGAAACATCACAGTTTGCAGTTAAAATTAATTTTTGGACCTTTTCCAATGTGATATTCAGATAATTCTTAATTTTGAGATAAGTACGACAGAATTGTATCAGTAGGAAGACATTCTCCCATATGTTTCTTACCAGATAAATTATTTTCTGCTGAAAGTACAGAAATAAGAATATAAATACTCATAAAAATATGAAGTATGTCTATCAAATGATATGATTTAATAAAAAGTAGAAACTTGTATGTGCATATGAATACTATCCTTTGCAAAATGGTTACCTGGAGAGACTAAATGCTTACTGAATGATATCATGACTCAGAACATGGTTTTGGAACTCTAATTGCCTGAAGAACTAGCAGCATAATTTTTTGTGTAAATCTTCATTCTTTGGACCCTTCTCCGAAGTCAATAGATACTGTTCCTGTGCAAGTACAGTTGCATGGTATCTTGAGCCTGGTGTGTTTTGGAATTTTCACTTTTAGAAAGGCAACATCCCTGTTCTGTACATAACAGACCAGCAACAGTGGGGCCAGCTGCTCATAATCAAATATATTAATATTTCTGCAGCAGTTTGAATCAACATTCATACTAAGTAGATTAAATAAATATTTTAAACAGCTTCCCATCAGTTCAGTTGGTGCTTTGCCACCAAAAGAGATTACTGTAAACTTAGGAACAAACTTCTGAGTTTGTGGGTTTTGAAATCTTGGATACAGGATTGTGGACATTGATTTACCTTTGAAACATATCTATAGATTCTTAATTCTGTTTTTCTATTTGCTAATTTCCTTATCTTTCCTCTTATCACCACTGCTTATCTCCTGCTTGCATTGATTTTATTTTATTTTTTTCTTGATTTCTTGACTTGATTTAGTTCATGTGTTTTATTTCTTTTTTCCTAGTGAGAAGTGTTTAAGGCCATGACTATACTTACTGAATAGAGCTTTGATTTATCTCATAAGTCTAGTAGTGCTCTCATTTTTTTATTGCTTGTGAAATAATCTCATTACATTATAAAAATTCCTCTTTGTCTCAATATGTACTTAGTAAGATGTTTTATAATTTCAAGTTATAGGAATAATTTTTAAGCTTTAGGCATTAATTTCTAGTTTTGCTGCATTGCAATGTTTCAGTATTTATGAAGGATACTCTAAATATAATGATTTTTTAAAAAAATGCTTACTAGAACTGACATTTTAAAATAAGTAGTATCTTTCAAAATACGCTTATTCTAACCATGTTTCCATTTACTAAAAAATTTCTGAGTCTCTTTTATTAGAATTACTTAAGGAGTTTACCTCTGACTAAAAATGAAAACAATTAGTTTCTTTGCTTTTTAGTTAAATGTTTCAGATTGATTAAAAGCAGGGTTATTTAGCTGTTCATCTTTCCTGTCTTTCTTTGTTCCAAATGTTGAATGACGATTTTCAAAAAGCAAATCTACAGGCATGGAACAAAAAACTCACCATCACTTGAAGGTTTTTTTTTTTTTTTATTTTAAGTTATAATCTCAGCGCCCTACTCCCTCCAAAGAAAAGGAAGAAAGAAAATTCAATTCCAGATTTTAAGACAGTGGCTTTATTGGGAAAAGGATCTTCTTTAATCCCTCCCCTGTTTTACTCATGCCACACACTGATGCATTGTAAAGAGAGGTTTCATTGCCTTATTGACGATCTCACATCATACCATTTATTTCATGTTATTTACCTAAAAGTCAGCATTTGATTTTGAGCAGCAGTAAACTCGGGGGTGCCATGTTCAATTGAGAACTAATCTGTGATACAGTGCTCCTTAATGTCACTCCAGTGGTCGCTTTCTTGCTTTGGCTTTGACTGGTTCCGATCCATTTTCAGAGCCTGAGTTTTCTCCAGAGAGAAAACTATCTTTTGGGAAATTATAAACAAATGAGGCAAAATATGGAAAGCATTTTGAACTCTGAGAGAGAACATCAAGTTATACATTTAGGCAGTCGTTCTTATAACTTTAACATGAAAAAGAAACAATAAAAATGGTGGTATTGTCCAAGTTTAACTCATCGATCTCTCCTGTTCATTTGAAGAGTTTCTTTCTGAGGTAGTTATGTGACCTCACTTTGGTTTTTTTCAGTCATCCTGTTCCTCCCAGGAGAAGTTGCATCAGTTACCATACCAACCAACACCAGACGAGTTACATTTCTTATCAAAACATTTCTGTACCACCGAAAGCATCGCCACTGAGAACAGATGCAGGAACACGCCGATGCGCCCCCGTTCCCGAAGTCTGAGGTGTGTGGGCCTGGCTGAAAACCATTTCTTAGTTGGATTCTCTATTTTCAAACATTTTGAGTGAACACTTCGGTCCTTTAGGTCGTATGTGTGTTAACTGACTTGCAAACTATTACAAATATAGTGTGATGTTTCCATGTACACATAATATTGTTAATTACCATTGAAAGGCATCTTATAATTTTCCTTTTCAGTTCTCACAATTTGCTGATTGCAGCAGTAGTAATCACGATGGTCTTGGGACTACCTATGAAAACATCTAGCCACTGGAAATTTCAAGGCAGTGCAAAAGCAGTTAATGTTGTTATGTTAAGAGGCAACAGCTTCGTGGAAATAGAAGGACAACAAGAATAGGAGGATTTTTTAAAATTCCAGATTCCATATTACAAAATATCTTTATTCTTTCTTCCCATCGTAAGTCTTACTTTTCTCTAAGACTGTGAACACATTTTTAGGAGTTTGTGTCACCTGAAGTTTGTGGATGCCAAATGTAGTCCACCTAACACTGAGTAGGGCCAGTTTTACTGTGAGTTTGTTTCCTCAGGAAGCAGAATCTGAAACAGAGCTTCTTGTTCAGGATGTTTCTTAGGGAGTGCTTTCGAAATTAGCACCTGTGGGAGGGAAGGGAGAGGCAGGATTGGACAGAGGGAGAAGTCCAGCAGCCTTAGCCGACTCCATGGAGAGCTCGGGAACGACAGGACTCAGCAGAGTTGCTCCCCTGGGCCAAATGCGACTTCTTTTATATCCCTACCTCAGTCACTGGGTCCCTCACTGGATGTGGCACCCTGGGAAAGACTCAGCCTCAGGCGAGATGACTCCTTGCAGCTGATGCCATCCCTGCAGGGACTGACAGCTGAAGGTTTCTGTGGGTAGCACTCCCAGAAGCCGGGCAACAGGTCCTTCTTTGAAGGAGGGATCAGGATAGGGCATCACCTTATCCGCTGCAGTATGAGATCTTTATGCTATAGAATTAGTGCACTTTGATATATTAAGGTTTTATTATATTTAAAAATAGCTTATTTATTAGGCGGTCAGTTGAATATCAAAGTTTAATGAGAAGCAATTTCCCTTTGTACTTTTTGTCTTTACTTAGTCTCATAAACTAATACTAAATATAGCCACACTGGATAATTGTGAGACATGTTAGATTATTCTGAGATATGGAATTAACAGCTGGTTTTACTATTTCATCTACAGGCACCATGTTTTACTACATTGGTGCCATTTTTTGTTTTATTAAAGGAATTCCTAAGGTGCGTAGTATAAGCTGTATCCACTTAGGAATATAAACACACTGAAGTTGCACAACTATATATCACTAGGAAGGAAGATAAACCTACTATTGAAAGAGTAAAGAAGAATGCACAATAGTTGTATGCCTCTGTTTCATATAATACATAATGCCTACCTCAGCATCCTAGATAAATATTTGCTAGGCTAGAAAATGGATCTCAATTATGACACCTGTGCCATGGAAGACTTTCAGACTTCTTCAGTGATGTGTGGCAGACCGCAGGTGTATGATAAAAGTGTGAAATTACACTGTTAAATGTGTCCTAGATGTTGCTCTTTGTAGCTATCCTATTTTATTTTATTTTGCAGTTTGTTAATTGTTTTCCAGATCTTATGCAAGCTCATACTACATGCAGAATATAATTTCAATTTACAAACATTTTCTGAACTAGTATTGTATTGTAACTATGATGATTTTGTGGCATTCCACTTCTTGAGCTTTCTTTTTCAGTCCTATTCAGAGTATCTTTGTGTTTATGGGAATGTATGTGTGCATGTGTACTAATGACTGATTTTGTAGTTTATTATCTGATATACTTTTCTTACAAAGGTTGCATAGTACTTTTGATGCAACTGACTGTTTATAAATAAAAAGCTTATTTTCATTTCATGCTGTGGCAAGTTTAAAAGGGTAATTTGCTTTGCTTGCAGCCCTGGACGTTCTCCCGCCTGCTGTGACCATGAAATAATTATGATGAACCATGTCTACAAAGAAAGGTTCCCAAAGGTAATGAATTGAATTGAAGATGCCTAGCATCTAAACGAACAGGCACCATAGGTTTAGAGTCTGTAAGGTTGTTTTGTTATAGGAAGTAACGGTCCAATCTAGTAATGATTTGCATAAAACAGCTCCATAGTCTTCTTAGAAAGAGAAAATAACTAAAAAAAAATGTTAAGCTAACAACTGCTGAGAACTAGCTGTGCTCTACGTGTGCTGAGCTGGCTCTAAAGTGAACCTGCCACTTGTGCACCACACACGGGGTGGGCCTGGTGAGGTGCCGTAGGGAGGGTCTACTTTGAAAGGCCTCTAGACTGTGCACTCTGTACCCATATTCTGGGCCTGCTGCCACATTGTTAAGTAGAGACTGTTTTTCTCCGTTAGAAGCCTGTAGATAGGTGTGTCATGAGAGTTGTTGTTGTTGTTGTTTTTCCACATTACTTTTCTGTGATTTCCTATCTCTTTAGACATTGTATTTCTAAACCTATTAATTTAGAAGAGAAGGCACAGTTGTCGTGTTCTCCAGTTAGACTGGTAAAGGAACATGAATTGAGAGAGCAATTGTGAAGGGCTGCTGCCAAGCCCCTGGCTGCAAGGACCTGCTCTCAGATGGTCCCATTAGCTCACCTTGTTTCCACATCTTTCCCACCAAAGCATTTCTGCACATTTGGGAGAAGGCCACTCTCCACGTTTTTCCGATCCACCCCCACAGCCTGTGTTGCCCTAAGCAGGAGAACAAATGAAAATCTTTGGTTTCATAAATCAAGAGTAGAGTACTTATTATTTGCAACTAACCCAACATTGATGTCATTGATTAAAGCTGTTTTAGCTATTTATCACATGTCACTTGCTCACCAGGGAAACAGATACTGACTGTTAACCTAGTTAATGGAGGTTAGGATATTAGAGGGGAGGAGGAGGGAGGAAGGAGAGGGAGTCTCCCTGCATATATAATTAATGTAAGCAAGGAATATGGATTAGGCAGTGGGTGACCAGAGAGAATGAAATGAAAGTTGGAAAGGAAATTTTAGATTTATTTTACCAAGGGAGTCCCCTGGGACTTTTACATAGGATGTAGCTTTGTGGCAAAAGAAGATGATATAAGATGTGTGCTCCTGGCGCATTAAAACCTAGCCCAGAAGATACATTTTTAGCTTAGGTTGTGGAACTCTAGCAACAACCTGATGTTTAAGTACAAAAACATAAAGAAATGTTTGATATTTTGGACAGTCCATCTGAAAGAGCCCAAGATCTTAAATGAAAGCGTAACAATTCACAGATATAATCTGAGTTACTTGAAGAAGCTTACAGAGACCATTTTACATTTGATAGAACACAGAAAAGGGAGATTATCATTCTGAAATGTTGATTTCACTTATGTACCCTCAGATCTGTATTTCACATGCTGAGGCTGCTGCTTTTTTATAGCAACTTTTTAAGAACAGTTTTAGCTTCACAAAAAAATTGAGCAGATGGTACAGAGATTTCCCATGTACCTGGGAAGGCTATGCATGAATGCCCCCAACATGCATTAGGGTTCATTCAGCCTTTGTGTTGTATAATCAATGGGTTCAGACAAATGTCTGATGACATGTATGTACCATTATTTTATCAGAAGTGAGGCTTCTTTTAAATTTGATTTCTAGAATCCCATTTAACAACTTGTGGAGGTCTCTGAAAATGCTGTAAAAATGTGATGATTGAATTGTTTACATGTGTGTTTCCTCGTATTACATCTGTGTATGTGTGTCTTCTCTATATAGGCTACAGCTCAGATGGAAGAACGTCTAAAGGAAATTATCACCAGCTACTCTCCTGACAACGTTCTACCCTTAGCAGATGGAGTGCTTAGTTTCACTCACCACCAGATTATTGAACTGGCTCGAGATTGCTTGGATAAATCCCACCAGGGCCTCATCACCTCACGATACTTCCTTGAATTACAGCACAAATTAGATAAGTTGCTACAGGAGGTAAGAACCATGTACCATATAGTTTTCTGATGTATTTTGCTTTTCCCTGAAAAAAATTTTTTTTTTGCTTACAAGTTATAACCATGAAATGGAGTTCACATTCCAGAGAAGCAAAAAAGAAGGAAAAAAAAAAAAACTCACCTGATTGCTACTTGCTATAAATTGATTCTGGTCTTTATTTATAGTAATAGAAAATTAATGTAATAACCTTTACAGGAATCTTAGGACCCAACAATCTATGACTCTAGGATAAGTGGATTGTGAAGGATTTTGAAGCAGTGATTTTTTCCCCCTTTAACCATAAAGTTATAAATTGCCTGAGCGTATGTGTGTTATTTGATGATGCTATCTAGTTCTATATCTGAAAAAGCTAAATGGAAAATTGCTGGCTTCTTCCAGGCTGTGTGTTCTATTAATTAACCTGCATGTGGTGTTGAGTAGTAAATGGCAACTTATATTTTCATTAGTGTCAGTTCTTCTTCTAACAAAATATCCAATTTCCAAAATGACAGATAAACACAGGACCTGTCTAGGCCTAACACTTGCATGCCTAGCACCTGATAACACCCAGGACAGGAAGAGAGTCTGTATGGGGGAATGGAATGCATGTATAATATTGCTCTTCTGGCTGAAATTGACCAGCCACAGCCTAAAATGAAACCTATTTAGTCTATGTATTTGTATATATTGTATTTTTGTATCTCACAGGGCACAAATTATGCCTTTGCAAACATAATTATAGATAGTTTTCTCTAGACATGAATATGTAAATAATTGCAGAAAACTGAAGGAAAATATTAGCATCCTAATTTTTGAGAACTCTATCTGTCCTTGCCCCTGCAGAATTTAGCTGGCGAGATAAGATCCTTCTCTGGCTGGCAGCCGCTGCTTTTCTCCCCTTTGCCCTCTAGGCCTTCTATACTCTTTCCCGATTTCTCACATTGCAACCAACTGCAGCCCACTGATGCAGTCCCTTCCAGACTATCCTTAGGGTGAACACATTGTTTTGGGGTTTTTCTGTTAATTTCTAACTTGGCATGGACCTGTTCTCTCCCATAAACTAAAAGGAAAATGAATTTTACAGGAAAATGATCATGCACTTGGGTTTCCTGGCAAAGTAAAATTGCTAAATGAGTTACATTACAATGTAAAATTGCTGTAAGAGTTGCCACGTGCTTACGCTTAAAATTGTATTTATCTCATCACGCACAGATGACAGTCGTGGACTGTTCCCAGTCCACAGGCTGCCCTTTGACTTCTCTACACTAGAGTATGAAGTCTCTGTGGACAGGGATATTATCTGCTTTGTTCACCTAGGATGGTGTGTGACACATAGAAGGACTTTAATATTTTTTGAGTGAATGGCTTCTGATACCTCTCAACTCACTGACATCCTCCTTATTGTCATATCCACTGGACATTTTACTGGAATATTACTGTATTCAGCAGTGTTAAAACCCTCCTCTTCTCTGCCTTCCTTTTAATTTATTGTTCTTGGGACATCTCTGACCATTTCTTCTCTGCCTCTTCCAGGGGTTTCTCTTCCAACTCCTGTTTTCTACAAGTTTTCTTAGGATCTCATCTTTAGTCTACTCCTCCTCCCTCTCTCCTAGTGATCTTGTCGGCTGTCTTGGATTAGAGACCTATAGACTCTAATGGCTTCAAATCCTTACCTCAGACCAGTAGTCATCTCTCACATTTCAGAATCATGGATCCACCTGCCTACTGAATATCTTTCTACCTGGGCAGCCCACTGAAGCAGCAGTCCCAACCTATATAAAACTAGACAGCATTTCCTCAACCACACATGCTTCTCCCACATTCTTTTCATCCATCATTGGCACTGCCATCTATCCAGTCACCTGCTAGAACTCTGAGAATACTAGACTCCCTCTCTCCCTTCATCAAGCAACCCATTAGACCTTCATAGTTTACTTCCTAAATATTTCTACAACCCTTCTTTCCTGTTCTATAATCACTACCTGGCTCAGACCCTCATCCAGCTCAGACCCTCATCCTCACCAATCTGCCTCCCTCCAGTCTTAACTCTTCAAATTCATACTTTCATGCAGCTGCAAGAATATCTATCTAAAACTCTTTATTGGCTCTATCTTGCCCATAAGTAAAACCATAATATGGCCTGTTGCTGTGCCCTTCCTCTCAATGCATTTAGCCATAATGAATTGTACTGACTTCTGCGGTCTCACTTTACCAGCAGACAGGGGGCTCTTTGAGCAACAGGAGTCACCTCTAACTCCCTGGTACTGAGTTCAGTGCCTGGTGTTTATCGGTTCCTCAGAAACCATGGAAGGGAGGAAGGAAGAAAATAGATACAACTGCATGCCAAAATATTCAACCTATTAGGATGTATCAAGTAATCTAATTCTGCTGTTGCTTTAATCAAATCAGAGTCCAGAAAATGCTGGAAACACTATACATATTACTATTTATGAGAATATTTTGAAAGTTATGTTTGCTAAATGGTGCACTTTTGAACAGAAGAGGCAGACACAGGAATTCTGTGGTCAGCCTCTGTGAGATACTCCTAATTCTGCAATTCTGTCCCAGGATATTACCATAGTTACCAGCTTAGTCCTGTGTTTTTCATTCCTTTATAGGCATGCCCTGAAAAGGGTAGGATTGCTATCCAAAGCTATTTACACTGAAATCCCCTACTTAATTTTGTTTCTGTGACAGACACTGCAGATTTTCATGAAAATTAAAATAAAATCTTAGGGTTTCACAGATCATGTGAATGGGTCCTGTTATTATTTTCAAAATACTGATTTTTAAAGAAATTTCTTTTTTGGCCAGAGAAGCATGTATACTTGTGGCATAAAGGTCTTGTTGGACATAAATAAGAATGGTTTCTTGTTTAGCTTTACAGATAAAGAGCTTCCTTCAGTCCTTTTGTAAAAATTTAAACTATTTGCATAATCACATTTACAGTATTTTTCCAGAACTTGGAGCTAATCCATTGCAGAGGGGCCTGCCCTTTTTAGATAGAGCCAAATTGTGAAACTTGCCTTGGTTTCCCCAGGATGCAGTTGTCAGTTCCCAACTGTGACATTCTGTGCTCTGTAGGCCTATCTCCTAGCCATTTTTCCCATTGTCTGTCTTTTGCATAACCCAGGTAAAATCCCCCTAAGGTTTGAGCAGCTTAATGCCTTTTTGAAGTCCTGAGGCCTAAGACAATTCCAGATGAATGCTTTTATGTCTCCATTCTTCTTTGCACTTAGAGAAGTTTAGTCAAAGACAATAAAATACATAGGAAGCTCTAACCTACTCTCAAATCTAGGTCATGGTTATGTTTTGTAGTGGCCAACCCTTAAAATACAGACACAGGGTATCCGTTAGTGTTTCCCCTTTGGAGCTTGCTGGTAACAGCCAGGAACAAATTTCTCTTCATGGGCTAATCGTGTCTTTATTTTGTGTTGTTTTAACAGGGCTCCTTCTCCCCACTTAAGTTATTAGATAAAATACTGTTTGAGTTAATGTAAATTATATGTTTTATCCGTGGTTATGGCTGATTATTCTTAGAACTAAGAAGTTAGAATGAACTGATAATGATTTTTGAAATGAAATTTATTTAATCTAAACTGACTTTTTAAGTTTATTAAGATACAAAATTCTCATTTCTCTTTGAAGAGACAATCCAAAATGTGTTTAGGCTTTTCAGATTTTCTTTATATTCCTGAATTTATAAACCAAAAATTATTATAGTAAGAAGAAAGTTCAGTATCCTGCCCAAAGTGTCAACTAAGAAGTTAGGTGTTTTTTTGCTTCATCTTTAAAGTTTTCTGTTTAGTTTGGTTGAGGATAAATCATAAAGAAGATGTAACCATATTTTTTGGCATTCACTGGATCTTCCAAAAATCTATTTTTGTTGCAAAGCAAAAATTGGGAAGAAAATTTAAAGACAGTTTCAATATTTGAGATGTATATATATGTGCATCGTTATATATGTCCTAACATCCTTCCTGGTTACTAGGACCTGTCGTTATAGTTACTAGTTGGTGTTCTTTGAACACTTTCTATTCTACGATTATTCACCAATGGTCATTTTTCCTTTTATTTTAATGTCAAAAGTTAACTGTTTTACTTTTGCCTGTATATGGTTTTTGTACCTGTGTTTTGGAAAATGGTTTTAATTTGGTGGCTTAAATTCAGCAGACATATTACTTCTGAGTACAATCATTTTTTATAAATTTAGTCTCTGCCAGTTCTTTTCATGGGGTACGGGATTGTTCCTTGTCATGGTAAAGCACCTTCAAGAATGATTGTAAATGTTTATTACTGTGTTTGTGAAATTATATTGTACCAGCATCACAATGAAATGTTATTTTTTAATCCTTAGAGGAAAGTAAATCATAAAAACAAAGATTAAGAGAGCCTAAAAGTGAACATACAGAGAAGTTTATGTTAAAACCTCTAAAACTTGTTTTATGCCTGTCTTGATACAGATTTATCTGATTTTTTTCAAGAAAATATTATTGAAAATTTAAATGACTATTAACAAACAGCTTTGCTCTCAGAATATTTGTTGTGCTTGGGCAATATATAAAATAAAATTTTAAAAGATTTTAAGTTAAATTTTACTAAGTTAGGTGCCTAGATGTTATTTATTCAATGTGTGAAACTGGATTCACATTTATATACCCAGGTATAGGTTGAGCATTCAAATTCCAAAATGCTCCAGAATATGAAACTTTTAAAGCACCAACATGATAACACAAGTGGAAATTCTCATACCTGACCTCATGTGATGAGTGCACAAAGTTCTTAAAAAATATTCTATAAATTTACCTTCAGGCTCTGTGTATTAGGTGTACATGAAACATAAATGAATTTTTGTGATGAGACTTCGATCCCCTCCTCAAGATATCTCATTATGTATATGCAAATATTCTAAAATTTGAAAAAAATCCAAAAGACTTGTGGTCCCAAGCATTTTGGATAAAGGATACCCAACTGGTATATACTTTATCCAGCTAACACTTGAAAAAAGCATTGCACACTTCTTACGTGTGATAATATAACTAATTTATAGACGAATCATATTGGATATATGAAATATACTTCAATAATGTGTTAAGTGTCCAGGATAAAAGCAGTCCTTCACTTTATTAGCCATTTCTTATGTCTAAGATGGTCTTAACTGGAAAATCAAGGTTCTTGATCAGCTTCCCACTCTACTTGTACCGTGTGCTTAATGTGTCATAAACTTTTAATGTCTCCTTCATTCATGGTTCACATTAAGCGCCCTTTGATTTTTAGCACAGATAATATATCAGAGTTTTGCAATTAAGGTTTAGCTAATAGAAAGATTTTGTAGATATAGGCGTTTAATAGTGTCCATTTATATACAGATAATGTCTGTTTATCAATCTTTTAATAGCATTTTCTAAATTACTCGATTTTTGAACATTTGCAATGATCTAATTAGCATGCTTTGCTGATTTTCTTTTCCATTTAATGGAACAACTCTGCATCATCACTCTCTTTATTGCTTTTTCATAGGCTCATAATCGTTCAGAAAGTGGAGAATTGGCATTTATTAAACAACTAGTTCGAAAGATCCTAATTGTTATTGCCCGCCCTGCTCGGTTATTAGAGTGCCTGGTAAGTTGCCCCTTGATGTGACTACATTATTTATTGTTAACTGGGAAAGCAGTTACCATCAGAAAGCTCCTTCATTTGGTTTCCAGCACCAGAGCTAAATGGAAAGAGTCAAAGGGAATTACAAATTGTTAACTTTTATGATGATGTCGATATGTGACTTGTCCTTTCTGATTTTAAAGAGACTTCTAGGACTTTTGCTCTATTAAGTGATGGTCATACCATATTCTAGTCAAACTTGAAATATAATCATAAAATAATGTACTTGACCTTATCTCAGCATAATTACTTTATGTCACAGCTAGTTTAAAACCCTGGCTGTACCACACTTTTTTGGAGTTGCCAAGATGCAGAGAAGAAATAGAGATAAATTCAGAGATAAATAGTGACCTGTGATTTATAATTATTATTTGTTTTAAAATGTGGCAAGTTAGAAAATAAGATGCTAACCATCCCATTTGGGAAAATACAGTAGAGCCTCATGCAGACCTGAAGGAATGAGACTTTTATAGATGATTAGTTCATGTTAACAATTATATGTTTTTGGCTGGGTGTGGTGGCTCACGCCTGTAATCCCAGCACTTTGGGAGGCCAAGACAGGCAGATCACCTGAGGTCAGGAGTTCCAGACCAGGCTGGCCAACATGTTGACACTTGGTCTCTACTAAAAATACAAAAAGTAGCCAGATGTGGTGGTGCACGTCTGTAATCCCAGCTACTTGGGAGGCTGAGGCAGGAGAATTGCTTGAACCCAGGAGGTGGAGGTTGCAATGAGCTGAGATTGCGCCACTGCACTCCAGCCTGAGTGACAGAATGAGATTTCGTCTCAAAAAATAAAAAAAATTAAAATTAAAATTATATATTTTTGGCCAGTGATCATTCTCCTATTTAAAAGTTTTTGTTTTATGAAATTTTGATTTGAGGTTTCAGTTAAAACTGTGAACAAATATTTATCTGTGAAAATTATAATTATTTTAAGGATCTAGTAATATAGCATCAAAACTCACTTTAAAGTTCCACTGGTTATTAAAGTAATTATAACATCACATACAATACAGCTTTTCAGAAATACACACATACATACATACATAATACATATATGGTTGCAGTGCTTTGGTCTTGCCCTTACTTTAACTACCATCCATAATAATTTATAATAGTGAAATATTCACAGCACCATAAATATGTACTAGTGCCTTGTAAGACACAGAGGGAAAATCTTGAGGAGAAAGGTAGGGGGAGTTGGGAGGTGTAGGGAAGGGCTTTCTATCAATGGTGAGGACCCTTAGAATCACAGAATCAAACACACCATTTGGCATTGAGTGTCTCTGGAAGGCTAAAAGGAAAAAAAACATCTTGGATGCCTCAGAGAGAACTGGGTGACTGATAAATCCAGGTAGAATGGTTAGTTAACTTTTTACTGCCTCTCCTGTTGTAGCTTTTGAATTATGGACCACATGTTTGTACTTCCCACAATTGTTTAATTTAGGGGAAAGTGTCATTTAGCTTTAAAACCTGTTTTTCTGGACAACAGCAGATATACTAAGAGCAGATCTTGCTTTAAAGGAGGAAATTAACTTTTTACAGTAATCACTCATAATCAGAGGAGAAAAAGTATAGCTTCTCAAAGATAGAAACAAGTGAACTTACAAGTAGCTCGGAAATATTGCTGCTTTCAAAGTACTCTTTAAAGCTTAGATGAAACTGGAGTTTCATAGTATTAGGGGATGCTTCCCCCAACCTATCACCTTATCCTTACAGTACCCAGGCTTGCTCTGTCAGTCATTGTAGTAGGTATGTTTGTAAAGGCTCTGAGTATTTACATTGGTTTGACTTTACTCCATTTGCAGCAAGTTTTTTTTTTCTTTTTATATGGCCTTTAGAAACTCCTGAGTAATTCTCAGGTGAAATGCTGAGATTCCAAAGTTGCCTATTTTGGGCATTAACCAAAATGGGAAAGATCCTGGGGGGAAAAAATCCAGGAAATGTATCTGAAATTAATAACTGGGCTTTAAGTCAATAAGCATAATTGTTTACAACACATAAATCCATGGCATCCCTTTGGGCATAGAGGAAAAACCAAACTCGGTTTCTCCTGCTGTACTCTCACAACATGATTCTGACACCAGTTATGTGGGAACCCCACACAACAAGCAAGCAAGCCTTTCTGCAGCAGACACCAGCTGGGTGTCCTCCAATTCCATTCCAACACTGTCTACCCAGAGATAGCATCAGATCCCACAGGTTGAGGGGTCAATTCCACAAGAGTGCCCCTACTTCCAATGCCAGTCGCAAGCTCCAGATGGTTTTACCTGTGCCTCTCACCGTCTGGCTGTAAACCAAGGTTCTTATGACCCCCTCTCTGGGTTTGATTAGTTTGCTAGAGTGGTTCACAGAACTCAGGGAAACACTGAAGTTTACCAATTTATTATGAAATACATTAAAAACTATACAGATGATGAGATGCATAGGGTGAAGCATGAGGAAAGGAGTGCAAAGCTCCCTGGCTGCACTGCCTTCCAGGAAACTCCACACGTTCAGCTATCCAGAAGCTCCCCAAGTGCAGTCTTTTTGGGTTTTTATGGAAGCTTCATTACATAGGCATGTTTGATGACATCATTGGCCATTGGTGATCCACTTAACCTTCAGCCCCTGTCTGAAGTGGAGATGAGGATGGGGCTGCAACTCCCAACCCTGTCATCATATGGTAGGTTCCCCTGACAGCAAGCCCTCTTCCAGAGGCTACCCAGGAGTGCCCAGCCACCAGTCAACTCACTAGAATACAAAAAGCCACTTATTACTTTGGAGATTCCAAGGGTTTCAGGAGTGGTATTTCAAAAAACAGGGATGAAGGCCAGGTGTGGTGGCTCACGCCTGTAATCCCAGCACTTTGGGAGGCCAAGGCGGGTGGATCACGAGGTCAGGAGATCGAGACCATCCTGGCTAACTCGGTGAAACCCTGTCTCTACTAAAAAATACAAAAAATTAGCCGGGCGTGGTGGTGGGCGCCTGTAGTCCCAGCTACTAGGGGAGCTGAGGCAGGAGAATGTCATGAACCTGGGAGGCGGAGCTTGCAGTGAGCCGAGATCGCACCACTGCACTCCAGCCTGGGTGACAGAGCGAGACTCCATCTCAAAAAAAAAAAGGGATGAAGACCAAAAATACATTTGATAGTATCATAACATCCATGTAGAGTGTGGTGATCCTGAAGATTTTTATTACACACTAGAAGCAAGAGGCAGCCACATACACACAAAAAATTAAATAGATAGGAAAAATATATTCCCAAAGTTTTATAGGAGACAGAGGCTTTAATTTCCTATTTTTCTTTCTTGTTCTTTACTTTATGTGAATAGTAGTAACTTAATTTTATAGTTAACTAATAAAAAATGGTAACGTTGAAGTTTTTCTTTCTAATGTTTTTGGATATGTCTATATTAAGAGAGTCTCCTGCAGCATTTTTGATTAAATATATTCTAACATTCCTTTTGTTGCTGGTTGAGTGGAGAGAGAAATTGAATCTCAAATCTTCTGGATGGAAATTCCCAGATTTTACAACTTTGCTAGAAAGGCACAATTAAAAATCAGACCTGTTCTTTGCCGATGAGCGAGATCTTAAGTGGAGCATAGTACCTTCGTAGTTACATTACAAGCAAATTGGAAATGATCATTATCTTTGGGTTACCTTGTGCATAAATGTGTTGGCTTAGAATATGAATAGGCTTCAAATATGAAGTGAGAATTACATACTTTTTAAAGCCATTTGCCTCCTTTCTGCATAAGTAACTTACAGCCATGTATACCCAGCAGTTTTATTGTGAATGGGATTTATGTAATAAAACCTCAGACAATTTTGGCTCAAAGAAGTATCCATCTGTGATTGTCTTCGGCTAGGAATTTGATCCGGAAGAATTTTACTACCTATTGGAAGCAGCAGAAGGCCATGTCAAAGAAGGACAGGGTATTAAAACCGACATTCCCAGGTACATCATTAGCCAACTGGGACTCAATAAGGATCCCTTGGAAGGTGAGTCCCTGGGTTGTTCCTACCTTTGACTTTGCTTATGCACTGTCGCCTCATAGAAGAAATCTAAGTGGCAAGTCTTTATTTTTCCTCATGTTTTGGCTCTATCTATTGATAAGTCCATATTTGGGGACTGGTTGCTATTTGAAGGAAATAGCCATAAATTGGGTCCTGAGACACGAATGAGCATGACCCATTTTGTGTCTTCCTAGAGCGTGGGTCAGGCCTTGACATCCTAGAAGCATGTCAGCCTGAGAATGCCAGAGTGTCCCAGAAGGGTTGCAATTTCAGTCTTCACTGAGTAGTTTTTCTCGTGCAGAGCTCAGTTGGGCTCTTGAGAGTACTTCTAATTTTTAAAATGTTGCTAAAGAAATTATCATTAATTAAACTGACATTTAAATTTAATTTGGAAGTAATGCAATTGATGGTAGATTACTTTAAATTGAGTACAGTATTCATAGGTATATTCTTGTTTACTTAAAATATAAAACGTAATATACAGGAGAGAAAATAAAAATTTTTTTTAAGCTTATAAAAGGATTTATGGGCTGGGCGCAGTGGCTCACGCCTGTAATCCCAGCACTTTGGGAGGCCGAGGTGGGTGGATCACGAGGTCAGGAGTTCCAGACCAGCCTGGCCAATATGGTGAAACCCTGTCTCTACTAAAAATGCAAAAATTAGCTGGGCATGGTGATGTGCGCCTGTAGTCCCAGCTACTCGGAAGGTTGAGGCAGAAGAATCGCTTGAACCAGGAGATGGAGGTTGCAGTGAACCGAGATCGCGCCACTGCACTCCAGCCTGGGCGACAGAGTGAAACTCCGACTCAAAAAAAAAAAAAAAAAAAAAAAAAAGATTTATGGTTGATTCACATTTTAAAATAATATTATCAAATTAAATACAGAGAATACAAAGCATCTTGTCAGTGAACTTTTAAAAATCTGATATCGGTAAACCACTCCCCCGACAACCTGTTCCTGTTCATGATTGTTTAGGATTATTATTTGTAACATTTAGGTTATATATTCCCTAAAAAGACTCAAAAACTATCCTTGACTCCTTCATTCAGAATTGTCTTCCCGGTACATTAAATTGAATTTGCAAACAGTGTTTATCTTGTTAAATTGTTTGTAATGGTGGTAAATGTTGGCACAGAGATTTTCCCATCTGAAGCCAGGGAACCTGCTGCTCTCTGCCCTGCTCTCCTGTTTCCCGGCTTTGTTTGCTCCTATGGCCATCGTATCTTTGCTTCCAGTGAAATGATGCATGCGTTACTGTGAGATAATGCCAGATAAATTTATACTGTACTGAAAGCAGTTCCATAACAGATTCATCACTTATCAGAGACTGGTGGCTGCTTTTCTGAAAAGTTCCCTGGGGAGAGATTTTTCCCCATGGCTTTTAAATTACCATCTTTACCTTTTTGAATCATGAGTCTTCAGAAATGGTTTAAATCACTGAAATAAAAAGGGCAGATGTTTAATGGTATTTAGATGAGTTTTAAAAATCACTTCAGGCATTACAAAATGATGCCTTAGCTTCCTGCTTCAAAAGCTGACTCTTGGTTCCATTCCATTACTACCCACTGCTTACAAATAATATGTATTTTTCAGATAATAGTTATTTAGCAGAAATTCTATTTAAAACAGAACCATCTTTTAATTTGTTTTTTTTTTTTTATGAAAATAGTTGGAATGGGGGAGGCTGTCAAAGTAGATTATAGCGACTCTTCACGCTGGTATAGTTAAGATTGTGTCAGCTCTTGAATTGTGGACCCAGTGAGTTCTTTAGTTTTCTTACCTGGCAATCACTGTAGGCTGAACTTTGGTAGGGGAATAATCTGAGGCCCATGTATAAACCAGCTTTCTAGAGGCTCTGAAGAAAACATGAACAGTGATCTTTGACAAGTTTGGAGTTTAATCACTGGGAGTTGTGTTTTTAACTCTTGACACTTAATTTAAGATCTAAGGCTAGTTTTGTTTGTTTGTTTGTTTTGTTTTGTTTTGGAGACGAAGACTTGCTTCGTTGCGCAGGCTGGAGTGTAGTGGCATGATCTCGGCTCACTGCAACCTCCGTCTCCTCAGTTCAAGTGATTCTCCTGCCTCAGCCTCCCGAGTATCTGGGATTACAGACGTGTGTCACCATGCTCGGCTAATTTTTGTATTTTTAGTAGAGATAAGGTTTCACCATGTTGGCCAGGCTGGTCTTGAACTCCTAACCTCAGGTGATCTGTCTGCCTCGGCCTCCCAAAGTGCTGGGATTACAGGCGTGAGCCACCGCACCTGGCCCTGAGGCTAGTTTTTAATCTATTTGTTAACATTTGAAATATGACTTCTCCAGGTAATTTAGTAAACAAATTGCACCGCACTGAGTGGATCACCTGAGGTCAGGAGTTCGAGAGCAGCCTGGCCAACATGGTGAAACCCGTCTCTACTAAAAATACAAAAATTAGCTGGGCATGGTGGCACACACCTGTAGTCCCAGCTACTTGGGAGGCTGAGGCAGGAGAATTGCTCGAACCCAGGAGGCAGAGGTTGCAGTGAGCCTAGATGGCGCCATTGCACTACAGTCTGAGCGACAGAACAAGACTCCATCTCAAGAAATAAAAAATAAATGATTACAGACTCTGATTGTTCTACATTTGTTTCCCTTTCTTGTCAGCGTCTAAACTAACATACCTTAGACTTGTCCTTTGAAGGTTAGGAATTGGGAGTTCTGGAGCTGGGCTGCCAGGTTGGCACCCTAAGCCAGCACTGCATGCTGTGTGAACCTTGACCATCCAAATTGATGCACCTCTTTGTGCCTCAGTTACTTCCATAAAAATGAGATAATAATAGTATCTATTTATAGAATTGTTTTGAGGATTCTATGTTTAACTTTGTAATTGCTTAACATAGTGTTTAATAGATGTTAGCTGCTGTTGCTGTTTTATTTAAATACTACTAATTTTTGCCCCTTTCCTTGAGATCCCTTCCAACTAGATGCATTTTAGTTCACCTCCAAGTCCATAAATCTAAGGTGCTAGTCATATTGGATATTGACATCATTTGAATGAGACGAAGAAAGGACATAGTTTGTGCTAAGCTCCTTTTTATTCTGGAATTTCCCCTATAGGTAAACTGAGAAAGTTATTGGCAATGTCGTTATTCCAGAATCTAGAATTTATAAATTTGTATCTAAAGGTAGTAATTCAATGTTGTTTTGCTTCATATCTCTTAGGCATAATGTCTGCCCAGAAGGGATTATCACATTTGTAAGAACATGAATACATAAAATAAGAACCTAAGAAATAATTTTTTAATAATTTAATTTTAAATAAAATTAAGTTTTTTTAAATTGAAAATTTTAAATATATTTAGATGCACACAAAAATATGTGACTAAAAACTATGACTTTTATTATGCATGTTTACTTTTGAAAAATTGGAAAGTACAAGTAAAAGAAGAAAATATTAATTATCTGTGATCCTATCACTCAGATAAGACCTATCATAGATTTAGAGAAAATGATTTCATGTTTTTTAAATAAAACATGATTTTTTAAAAGTATAAAAAAGAAAATGAACAATAAAAGAATTTGATTGTCTCATCTACTTCTATAAATTGAAGGATGCCTTCCAATGTGAATTGATCAATTTAGACACCTTTGTCTCTTTTAACTAAATAGTCAGGGTAGTACTTAAAGCTGGTTTCAAGCATGTGAGCATGTGATATCCAATCCAAGACTGATTATACAATATGATTAATAATAAACAACAATCAACATTTAATGAGCACTTAATTTTTGTTAGTATGCTAAGAGCTTTACATGCATTATCACATACAGTACAAAAAACTCTAAGAAATAAGTAAGATTGTTTACCTTTTACAGGGGAAGAGCTTGAAGTTAAAAGGTCAGTCAGTCAGTAAGTGCAGATAGTAGTGGTAACCTAAGTCTTTTAATCTCCAAATCCCTCTTAACCACCATTATTACTTCCTCTCTGACAAATTTCAAATTCTTAATGTCTTTGGCAGAGTATTTCTCAGTAGATATGAAGGAATGGAACACAAGATATGCACCACAACTTAAGAATCATTCCCTAGTTGTAGTCGGTGCTGCTTTGATGCCCGCCAGAGCCTGGAAAGATGTGCCTCTCTCAGATACCTGATTCTAAGCAGAGTTGTTGACCCACCGAAGCCTTTCCAAGCTGTGGTGATTGCATCAGCCAATGAGTTCCTATGCCCAGCCTCTAAGGTTCCTATGTCTAGGTGTTTGCAAGAAATGGGGTTCTGGGGAGGAGTGTGTAGTGAACAATTTCAAAATACCAATTGCTGCCTTTTTTTAGATTTAAGATTTTCCCATGGGCATATTGGAGTATAGAGCAATTTTTTTAATATGGGAGAAACTATTTTTCTTTTGTTTCAGCTTAGTATTCTTATCCAATTGCAATATTTTTATTAAGCTTAACTTTTTTTTTTTTCAACTTAGAAATGGCTCAATTGGGAAACTACGATAGTGGGACAGCAGAAACACCAGAAACAGATGAATCAGTGAGTGTAAGTATATTTCTTGATGAAATATGATGTTGGTTTTTCTGTTAACATCTGGAGACTTTGGCTATGTTAGTTTATTTATTCAACAAATGTTTATTGTGCTTCTATGTGAATATATGAATAAGATCTATGAAGAAAAAAGACCATGTGCTACCATTACGTAAAGATATTTGCCATAGTCCGACCAGTCCCAAAAGATTTCCCAAGGAAATGGCACTTGAGCTAAATGTAACAGATTACTAGGGTAAGAAGGGGCAAAAGGAACATTCCAGACACAGGCTACATCAGAGGACTAAGCAAGGGAGACGGCAGAAACTAGAGCACTTGAGTAAAAACTGGATGCTTAGGTCCCTGTTGTTCATGTTTGTCAGGTTTTTTGTTTTTGTTTTTTAAGAGCAATGGGAAATGACTGAACTTTGGAGGAGGTGTATGGGTATATGAGGGTAGGAGGAGTGGACAGGGAGATAACCCAGTCAGAGATATGGCTTGAAAAATCACACTGACTGCAGTGCAGAAAGCAATGGGCTGGGAGGAGGAGGGAAGGGTGACCATGTGGAAGCCAGTTCAGAGGCTGCCCTGTGGCACAGGTGAGAGGCCCTGGATGCTGGTGCCATTCTCCTCAATTGTGAACACCAAAAGAGGAACCAGGATGCATCAGATTAGGGGTTAGGAAAGCAGGAGCAGTCTGTGTAGCCTGGGGGATAAGAACCCAGGCTCTGGAGTCAGGTTGCCTAGATTTGAAAACACTCTGCTTTCTACCAGCTGGGGGGTGGGGGAAATTTCTCTGTGCCTCGGTTTCCCTTTTTGTAAAAGATTAAATGAGATTTTTATGTAAAACGGTTGGGACGGTATCACATAGTAAGTGCTAAATAAATGATAGCTCTTTTATTTTATTATCAGACTCATAATTTTGAATGTATTGAGACTAAAGTTCCTTTGAAACATTAAAGAAGATCCATCAAACTGGCAACTGTATATAAGGTCTGATATCTTCTGGCACTCAGAGGGAGAGTTTCTGGTGGATGTGGAAGTGAGTTAGGAGTCATCCATGAACATAAATGAGATCACTCGTGTAGGGAAGAGTTAATGAGATTAGAGAGCCTTGGACAGAGCCTTGCAGCCCAAACCCATGAAAGAGCAGTAATAGTGAGTGAATTACCTTCTGAGGCAATGCAAAGTAGATAAGAAAATAAAAAATAAAAAAAGAATAAAATAATTAAAGGAGTAATAGTGAGTGACTAAACAAGTAAGTGATCCCAGTCTCGAAGTCTGTTTTCTGTGATGGAGCATTGGCAGGTGATGACTAAATAGATCCAGATCTTAGGGCCAGAGGCCAAAGGGGAGCAGAGGAAACAGATGGTTCAAGCTGAAGAGGTCAAGTAGCCTGGAGGCCAGTGGTGGGTGGGTTATCTGTGTAGACACTGAAGTCACCCTGGATGGTGAGAGAGCTCTTGGGCAAAGAGGAAGGTGGGTAGCCAAGTTTTTCAAAGATGAGTGGGATGACAGGGTCAGTGATGACAGCCCTGAGTTGTGGATGATGGTGTCCACACAGGGTTTCTTCCAAAACAATAGGAAGGGAATTCTGGACTCTTGTAGAGGGGAGCCAAGAGCTGGTAACTCCCTCTCCATGCTAAGATAAATGGAGCATGAGAGAATTTTTTTAAAGCATTTTTTTCTATTCCCATCCTTTGAGCTAAACTTTTTAAAGAGCTGTCTTTTTGAAACTTGTTTTATAAGCCATGTTAGATTTCTGGCATGGAAGTAAAGAAAGGCAGGCATTCTGTACTTGGGTGTTCCATGTGTTGCCTACTACTTTTCTGAGCAATGAAGATTGCCACAGGAATGAAAGAGACATGCTCTGTCAGGGATAGAGCCCCATGTAGAGCCACTCCGGCCCATTCTTTTTTGGCTGACAGAAACCAAAAGGAAAGCTTGGCATTTTGGAGTTAAATCCCAAAATGTTAAAAGACTAGGACAAGGCCAACCTGAGTAGTTTCCAAAAGGAAATTAATGTCAGGAATTGTCCTTGATTGCCTGGAAATGTGGATTCGCTTAAGTGACAGTGTCACAAGGAGTTTGTCAGCATTGCTGTGGATGATGGCTCTGTAAAGCTATCCCTCAGGTTCCTGTGGCTGGAATACTGTACTTCAACATATTACATAACAACATGTCATTCACATATTATCTATTTTGCTGATAAAATAATTTTCTTAATTCTAAACTAGTTTTTAACTGACATATTTTGTTTCCAAGAGCTCTAATGCCTCCCTGAAACTTCGAAGGAAACCTCGGGAAAGTGATTTTGAAACGATTAAATTGATTAGCAATGGAGCCTATGGGTGAGTAATTCAAGAAAAGCTCTCTATTGTATTTCTACACACTCAAGTGATATATTTATTCTTAACATTTGTCTAAGGCCAAATAGAGGCTGTATAGGGACTTGACTTTTCAGATCACTGCTCCTTTCCTGAGGCTTGTACTGTGCAGCCAAAATCACTTCTTACTGGACACCTCATCAGAAAACATGCCAAGTGACCAAGGAATTACTTTAGAGGGTTGGAGAGAAAGACTTTCAAGGAAAAATTTTATTTACCCTTGTTTCTGCCTCCTTCATTTTTACCCTTTTGGGTTAAAAGAAATACCTGACTCTTGATTGAAATATATATGTATATATTAAATACTATCTTATATATAATCATATATTTATAATTTTCTATATAGTATTACTACATGACAGCCTGTATTTCATGTGTGACCAGCAGACAACCTTAAGATAAATGTCTTGAAATAAGTCTGGTTGAAGATTTAGAGCAGGAGTGTCCAATCGTTTGTCTTCCCTGGGCCACACTGGAAGAAGAACTGTCTCGGGCCACACATAAAATACATTAACACGAACAACAGCTGATGACCTGAAAAAAAAAAAATCACAAAAAACTCATAATATTTTCAGCAAGTTTACAAATTTGTGTTGGTCTGCATTCAAAGCCATCCTGGGTTGCATGTAGCCCACAGGCTGCGGGTTGGATAAGTGTGATTTAGAGCAATATATTTGTTTTGGTCTTTATTACACCAGGATTTTGTTTTTGTGTTTTGTTTTTTTAAAAATTTAATTTTTTTTTTTTTGAGACTAGGTCTTGTTCTGTCCCTCAGGCTGGAGTGCAGTGGTGCAATCATAGCTCACTCACTGCAGCCTTTAACTCCTACACCAGGATTTTCAAAATTGAACTGTATCCTAAATAATCTAATGATATTAATGGTGTTCCTTCCTTGATCCCTTTTCATAGACACATAATTTTCTCCTTGTGGCAGTAAACAGTGACAAGATTCTTCTGAGTTACTAATAGTTTAGAAGGGTAATTAATGCACAAACTATGACCTGATCCATTTTCGACAGCCCAAGAATTCTAGTTTAATTAAATATTAATCCCAATTCTATTTGTATATGAAGAGCAATAAACAATCTCATTGACATTTATTGCCATTTATCACACATGAGCAGATGAAACAAAAGAAGTTTTTGTTGTGCCACAAGGGATGTTTCTGTTGCCATTTTTTCACCTTGAATATTTTCCACACCATTAACTTAAGAACTTAAATATTTGTGAGTCCCTTCTATGCTTCACTGATTTGTTTTCAGGATATGTCAAATGCCATATTTCCTATTGTGGCTTATAAATGCTTTCTGATGTTGTATTTTTGCAATATTTTATTTTTCAAGGACCTCATTGAAACTTTTCTACCTAGGAAGATGGTTCTAGCATGCAATTGTTTGTGGTTTCTACTTGCTTATCGTTTGTTTTTTAGTTCTTTACACTTTTGGAAATGACCTGAAGATTTCTTTCTTCATTAGGGAGAAGATTAAACTTTGATTTAATGGGTGTATGGGTTTGAGCACTGCTAGTTTTTATTAGCAGTGGAATTCTGGAATAAGATTATCTGTGAAGCACGACTTTTAAAAATTCGGGCATATATCTTAGCAGTATTTGGAGTTCTAACTGGTTGAGTAAACTCATTTGTAGTGCAATTAAACCACTGTATAGTAGATGAGGTATATCACACTTTGGGGAATAGTTGGGAATATACAAGAAGTTAAACAAGCTGTGAATCAGTAAACACCCAGGATGCAGGCCAAGTCATTAATGGACTCACAAGCTGCCTGTGGGAGTCTCTGCTGATCAGCCAAAACTCTTTTTTTCTTTTTCTCTTCTCAGATTTAATCTCTCATTATATTTCTGATAGATTTTCTCAACGTTTTAATAATCTTTAATTTGAAATTTGAATAGAACCACCCCCATTGGTTCACCCAGTCAGTGAGGCTGACTGCTGGCTTATGGGAACTGGCTGAACAAATGTATCCCGCCACGGGTGGCTGAACTGGCCCTTCTAGAAGCTTTCTTAGGTATCCATGTACAGGGTCTACCACTCACATCAGTGGCTCAGAGAGACACCAATTCCATGACTCCTCAAAAACTGGTGGAGCTGGGAACTAACCCTGTCATTAGGAAGGGCTTCTATCTGTAGTGCTAAAACACACATGGCTTTCTCAGCATCATACTTGGTGAAAATTCATGTTATAGAGCCAATTTGGTAAACCTCTGATTCCTTCTCTGTTTAACACACTTCTGATCCCTGACTGGAAGTTAAACGTGTCTTTTTGCCAACTTAGTGCTTTATAGAAAGCTGGTGCTATGTGCCTGGCACTGTGCTGGTTTCTTTATATATATTCTCTTCTCACAAGAGCCCTTGTATGGTAGTTGATATTATTTCCACTCACATGTAGGGAAGGAGAGGCCCAGAGACAGAGTCACGGATACCCTGATTCTAAGTGGAGCTCTCTTCTCTCTATAAGGTATCCATTTGTTAAAATGTTTAGCCACCCTAATTGGAGTTGTAGAGGTCCTACCTCTTCCAGTGAACACTTCCACCAGGATCTTTAAGTCATAACTTCAAATGTTTTCAAAGTAAAAGAATAAAATTGACTTAAAATTTTTAAAAGTAAAAAACTAATTTTGAAAGGCGCACCATTTCTCCCCCACTTTGCCTTTCCTTCTAATCTTGATGCACATGATTCTCTTTTACCTGTGAAGGGGCCCAGGACATGTCCCAAAGAGGCACATGTGTGCAAGTGGCATACGCCCTGTCTCCCACATGCTATCCCTGTAGTCTTTCTCTCAACTTTCCTCTGGCACACACACCCTCCTTCCCACATGGAGATTTGCTAGCACGGAGTCACGTATTGGGCTCTCAGAATCATGCATAATTTTATACACGCTAGACATTCATGCTTGCTATAGGGCTGATTCATTCTGCTCTAGATCCTGTCAGCTTCTAGTTCCACTTCTCCCCACCCTCCCACACCTCAGTTCTGCATGGTTGGGGAGAAGCTTGGCTCAGAGAGAATTAGGGTCTTTGGTTACGTCTTCCCTGCCCCTCCATCTTCTACCCTTGGGTTTTAAACTGTTTCACAGGGAGGTCAGTGTAGGAAGAGAGGCAGAAGCAGCCTCTTCAAAGAAAGCACAACCTCTGGGACCAAAAAGCAGAGAAGAAATGTGGAGCCATATCAGTTCAGTACAACTTCTAACACTGGGAGGTTTACAGTCCACTTAACAGTGTTACATGTCTGGCTGTTGGTGGCTGTCAGAGCTCTCCTTGTTTCTCTCTGTCTCTCTCTCTCTCTGTGCTAACTTTAAGCACATTTGGAACATCAACTTAGAAAAGGTGTATGTGAGAGACAACAATTATTACTAAATAAACAAATTTCAACATGACGAGTAATATGCCCAAAGCAATACAGAAATGTAAAAACCCAAGAACAGAAAACAACAACAACAAAAATCCACCCACAACTACTTCTAATTAGGAAGCCTGTTTGACCTTTGTGACTTGATCAAGATATGCATGTCAAGCTACTTATAGGATTCTTTTAAATTGGTTTAGGTCGGTTTTCCCAAGGATTAACTGATTATTGTAAGTACATCATAGCAAGGGAAAGCAGAAAGTCAAACAAAGTTTTATGAACTGAAAATCTGAGAATAAAGACTAAAGCCGTTTTTTATATAGTGCCACAGAGAGACCCAGTGAGGATGCTGGTCATATTGGGCCGGAGGCATCTTTGTCTTTTATTCTTTCATAAAATCATGGGTAAATCCATTCTTCTTCCTTTACTTCCTATTCTCAAACATATTGCAGAGCAGTTATTTATGTAAGAAATGGTGATTCTTGATTGAAAATCAGAATGGCCACCTTGTGATCATCTGTGAAATTCATAATATACGTCCAAGGCTCCTCAGCACTAAACTTACTCAAAAACAACTATTGAAGGAGGAGATGGTAAGCGGTATGCCAATTTACTCTCTATAATAGGCAAGCTATAAAAGAAAGATACTGGTTTCTCCCTGTCAGTATTTTAAATTCTAACTTTCATTTTAAAATATATATTTCCTGTTTGAAAACCCCCTTTTTTGGTTCTTTTTTTGTTGTTGTTATTATACTTCAAGTTCTGGGGTACATGTGCAGAACATGCAGGTTTGTTACATAGGTATACACATGCCACGGTGGTTTGCTGCACCCATCAACCCGTCATCTACATTAGGTATTTCTCCTAATGCTATCCCTCCCCTAGCCCCCAACTCCCCGACAGGCCCCAGTGTGTGATGTTCCCTTCCCTGTGTCCATGTGTTCTTATTGTTCAGCTTCTACTTATGAGTGAGAACATGTGGTATTTGGTTTTCTGTTCCTGTGTTAGTTTGCTGAGAATGATGGTTTCCAGCTTCATCCATGTCCCTGTAAAGGACGTGAACTCATTCCTTTATATGGCTACATAGTATTCCATGGTGTATACATGCCACATTTTCCTTATCCAGTCTATCATTGATGGGCATTTGGGTTGGTTCCAAGTCTTTGCTATTGTGAACAGTGCCACAATAAATATACGTGTGCATGTGTCTTAATAGTAGAATGATTTATATTTCTTTGAGTATATACCCAGTAAGGGGATTGCTGGGTCAAATGGTGTTTCTAGTTCTAGATCCTTGAGGAATCGCCACACTGTCTTTCACAATGGTTGAACTAATTTACACTCCCACCAACAGTGTAAAAACATTCCTGTTTTTCCACATCCTCTCCAGCATCTGTTGTTTCCTGACTTTTTAAGGATCACCATTCTAACTGGCGTGAGATGGTATCTCATTGTGCTTTTGATTTGCATGTCTCTAATGACCAGTGATGATGAGCTTTTTTTCATATGTTTGTTGGCTGCATAAATGTCTTCTTTTGAGAAGTGTCTGTTCATATCCTTCTCCCACTTTTTGACGGAGTTGTTTGTTTTTTTCTTGTAAATTTGTGTAAGTTCTCTGTAGAGTCTGGATATTAGCCCTTTATCAGATAGATAGGTTGCAAAAATTTTCTCCCATTCTGTAGGTTGCGTGTTCACTCTGATGATAGTTTCTTTTGCTGTGCAGAAGCTCTTTAGTTTAATTAGATCCCATTTGTCTATTTTGGCTTTTGTTGCCATTGCTTTTGGTGTTTTAGACATGAAGTCCTTGCCCATGCCTATGTCCTGAATGGTAATGCCTAGGTTTTCTTCTAGGGTTTTTATGGTTTTAGGTCTAACGTTTAAGTCTTTAATCCATCTTGAATTAATTTTTGTATAAGGTTTAAGAAAGGGATCCAGTTTCAACTTTCTGCATATGGCTAGCCAGTTTTCCCAATACCATTTTAAATAGGGAATCCTTTCCCCATTGCTTGTTTTTGTCAAGTTTGTCAAAGATCAGATGGTTGTAGATGTATGGCATTATTTCTGAGCCCTCCGTTCTGTTCTATTGGTCTGTATATCTGTTTTGGTACCAGTACCATGCTGTTTTTCTTATGGTAGCCTTGTAGTATAGTTTGAAGTCAGGTAGCGTGATGCCTCCAGCCTTGTTCTTTTGGCTTAGGATTGTCTTGGCTATGCAGGCTCTTTTTTGGGTCCCTATGAAATTTAAAGAAGTTTTTTCCAATTCTATGAAAAAAGTCAATGGCAGCTTGATGGGGATAACACTGAATCTATAAATTGCTTTGGGCAGTATGGCCATTTTCACGATATTGATTTTTCTATCCATGAGCATGGAATGTTTTTCCATTTGTTTGTGTCCTCTCTTACTTCCTTGAGCAGTGGTTTGTAGTTCTCCTTGAAGAGTTCCTTTACATCCCTTGTAAGTTGTATTCCTAGGTATTTTATTCTCTTTGTAGCAGTTGTGAATGGGAGTTCACTCATGATTTGGCTCTCTGTTTGTCTATTACTGGTGTATAGGATTTTTGCACATTGGTTTTATGTCCTGAGACTTTGCTGAAGTTGCTTATCAGCTTAAGGAGATTTTGGGCTGAGACGATGGGATTTTCTAAATATACAGTCATGTCATCTGCAAACAGAGGCAATTTGACTTCCTCTTTTCCTAATTGAATACAATTTATTTCTTTCTCTTACCTGATTGCCCTGGCCAGAACTTCCAAAGCTATGTTGAATAGGAGTGGTGAGAGTGGACATCCTTGTGTGGTGCTGGTTTTCGAAGGGAGTGCTGCCAGTTTTTGCCCATTCAGTATGTTATTGGCTGTGGGTTTGTCATAAATAGCTCTTATTATTTTGAGATACGGTCCATCAATACCTAGTTTATTGAGAGTTTTTAGCATGAAGGGCTGCTGAATTTTGTTGAAGGCCTTTTCTGCATCTATTGAGATAATCATGTGGTTTTTGTGGTTGGTTCTGTTTTGGTGATGGATTACGTTTATTGATTTGCATATGTTGAACTAGCCTTGCATCCCGGGAATGAAGCTGACTTGATCGCGGTGGATAAAATGACAACATTTGTATATCAATGCTTATCTTCTATTTGAGGGATGGCCAAGTTATTTTCTGTGCTCCTTTATATGTCTGTCCTGCTACCATCATCTGATTAGGAGCAACTCAAGTTGTCTGTGGTTCTTGATAGTATCTCATCAGTAGCTGAAAAAAAGAAAAACATACTAAAAGCCTTTAATCTGATACAAAAAGAACTAGTAGTTGGTTGTTTAATTTAAAAGTTGGTCAAAGTAGGAAATAATTTAAAAAGATATGTATTTTAAACATTTCAATGTAACCTAAATATACATAAATTTCCTAGTCTTTTGTTGGAAGTCCTTTTCAAGAAAGCCAGTGTAAACCAGACTTACAATATATTGTTTCTGTTTTCCAATTTTAGCTTCTTTAATGGTGAAACAAGAACTTGAAGCAATATGAATGTAGGAATCTAGATTTTTGTTATTTTTTTCAACTTTTGCAAATCTTGTCACCCACATTAAATCAACAGGAATTTAATTTAGTAACTGACATTTATTAAGACTTTCTAAAACATTCGTTTAGTTTTCTGATAAGCAATAATGCTTTCCCTTTTTATACTCATGTTCCTGTTTAAATATTTGTTTAAATTAGTTAATCTTAATATCAAATCTAGCCAGCAAAACAGGTGTGGGAATCACTCAAAATGGTGGGAGCCCAAGGCTTTGGTCATCCTGAAGAGTACCACCAGTCGGCGTGGAAAGTGCTGGGCACCCAGCTGGCTGGCTTACAGTGGGAATAACAGCACTAGATCATTCGGTGCATTGATTATAAGAGGTATGGTGAAGAGAGTTTTTTACTGTACAGTGAAGGAAGAACTAGAAAACCAAAGAAATGAGAAGAAAAATATGAGCAAAGCAAAAATAATAATAATGTTTAGACCGAGACAAAAATATAGATGTGTGATTTGCCGAATAAAGGAAAAAGATGGGCATGATGAAAAGACAGAGATAAAAATACACATTCATGAAAGAAAAAGTGATTCCAAGCTGAACACTTAAGGTAAAAATGTTAACATTGATTAAACTGGGATTGAATATAGTTGAAATTTATTTCAGTGAATCACCCTGATATGTTGATTGAGCAGGAGCATAGGGTGTTCTGGGCCCCCTTGCAGTCATTGTTCAGGGATGGCTAAGTAACTAGTGGAAAATCCATTTCAGATCACATACCCCCTGTTTTATAAGGTGGGCACTGGACATACTTTACTGTGATTGATGGCTGTTCAGGTAAATGATTTCTTGTTTGATCATTGGAGATTTCAAACCTGTTCCCCCATGATATTGACAGGTGAGGAAGACTTGTGAGAAAGGAGCCCACCCAAGACATGTTCCTTGTTGCTCATCATTTCCAGATGAGCTGTTAAGACTCCTTCTGATTCTCTTCTTTACTTTATCCCAAGCCTCATTGGGTCCCTTGTCTTTACCTAGACATAATTGGCTCTATAAAGTATTTGGGTGAGGCTTTAGGCAGAGATTGAGTGTAGCCTGGTCTGGTTGTAAAGTTCCCTGACACCTTGACCGTGGGTCTGAGAGAACAGAAATACAGCTCCATCGTTGGCCCACTCTTATGCTGGGACATGCATTTCCTGTTGAAACGGCCATGGGGTAGCACATGCTGAGGACTGCAGTGAGGAAATATGCTACCCTTTGTTGCAGGACAGCCCCATATAATGTGTTAAACACATACTTCTCATTTATCTGGAAATTTCTTTGGAAGTAAATGTCTCTGAATTGGAAGCCAGATACTCTAAGAAGCTATGAGGTTTTTTGTGGATCCCAATGGTATCATTTAGAAAATTATTGCTTTAGGGTCCAGGCATGGTGGCTCACGCCTGTAATCCTAGCACTTTGGGAGGCCAAGGAGGGCAGATCACTTGAGGTCAGGAGTTCCAGACCAGCCTGGCCAACATGGTGAAACTCTGTCTCTACCAAAAAACATGCAAAAAAGTAGCTGGGCATGGTGGCGTGCACCTGTAATCCCATCTACCCAGCAGGCTGAGGCACAAGAATCATATGAAACCAGGAGTCAGAGGTTGCAGTGAGCTGAGATCATGCCACTGCACTCTAGCCTGGGCGACAGAGCAAGACTCCATCTCAAAAAAAAAAAAAAAAAAAAAAAAAAGAAAATTATTGCTTTAGTTGGTTGAGAAAAAGTGTCTAATATCTAATATCTAACACTAGAAAGGATCTAGCTTGTTATATGTGTGTAACTTTGTTAATTCTTTCCTGTTCTGACATATATCGAATTTTGATGTGTTTGTGGAAAAACTGAAAATGTCAGCTAGCTCTTAGGAAATAGGTCACTTTGGGCACTGCTCATTTCCTTCCTTCAGCAGTGAAGATGAATCTGATGCCTGAATATGACCCTTGACCTTTAACTGAAATAATTTGAAAAAAAATCAATCTAGCCAAAGGAGTTTAGCCTGGGATGGGATGTTTGTAGCTGCCAGCATGTGTGAGCTACATTCCACCTGCTGTGAGAACTTTTAAAAAGTTGATGATTTATATGGTTTACTGTATCCCCAAAACATCCTTACTTTCTCTCCTCCTGTCAACCCCAATGCTTCTGCTCCTTTTCAGGGCAGTCTACTTTGTTCGGCATAAAGAATCCCGGCAGAGGTTTGCCATGAAGAAGATTAATAAACAGAACCTCATCCTTCGAAACCAGATCCAGCAGGCCTTTGTGGAGCGGGATATCCTGACTTTTGCAGAGAACCCCTTTGTTGTCAGCATGTATTGCTCCTTTGAAACAAGGCGCCACTTGTGCATGGTCATGGAATATGTGGAAGGTATCTGACACGGAAAACATGACACCTGTACCCAGGAATCCCTTGCTCATTTGTGTTGTTGAAGCTGTCTGTATTTGTGCCACATAATGGCTGTATCCACCTAGGAACTGAAGCCAGGCAATGAAATGGCTGTATTCCCAGTCATTATCTTCTGATAATTGCTTGTAAAGTGCCTGCTCTACTGTAACAAAGAGAAAATTAGCGCTATCTGGAAAAAGGTTATCTTTTTTAATAGTTTTTAATCCTAACTACCTCCTCTCAATTGGTCATTAAAGTTGGAATATAGGTGATGGGATTTTTTTCTGCTTATTTTTATTACATATCATAAAAGTACTCATCACAATTAGTCTTCTTACAGAAAGAAATATATATTCTTTTCAGTCTATAGTATGAAATAAAATGGAAAAGGAGATACTTCAAGAAAATGCAGCCAGTCTTCCTGATTTTTAGCTTTTTTTTCTTTCTTTAAGAGGTTTATGGACTACCTTTTCAATGCTCCAAGTAATCTTATTTCCATCAATTTTATATTAAATTTCTGAGTTCAAGTGACCATGACTTGTTG
This sequence comes from Pan troglodytes, assembly GCF_028858775.2. NCBI lineage: Eukaryota > Metazoa > Chordata > Mammalia > Primates > Hominidae > Pan > Pan troglodytes. The sequence goes on along the minus strand of NC_072402.2, from coordinate 47,516,793 downwards.
ACATAAAGTTAATAAGATGAATAGATCAGTAACAATTTCAAAGCATCTAATTTAAGCTGTTGTCATTGAACAGAATCCCAAAACTATAAAACTCAAAGAAACATTAGATATCCTTTTAGTTTAACCTTTCCATTTCATAGATGAGCGAAATAAAGTCCAAGAAAGGAAGACTTACTAGATAGAGTGGTAGATAAAAGACAAAAACGTAGCTTGCCTTATTTTCACCCAGTGTCCTTTCTACCACACCAATATTTTGCTTTTTTAACCTTTGTTGTGGTTATCTTAACAAAAACAATTACTAACATTTATCACACATTTAATATGTGATATGTGTTGGGCAGTATCCTAAGTTCTTTATATAGATTATCTCATTTAATTCTCGTAAGAATTCTAACAAAGATGGTATTATTACCATCCTCGTATTACAGGTGAAGGAACCAAGAGTAGTTTGCCTAGGATGTCTCAGCTGGTAAGAGGCAGAGCTAGGATTTGGACTCAGGTAGCCTGATTCTAGAATCCATGTTTTATGCTGGTGTATTTTAAATTGTTACCATGATCCTAAAATTATGCTAGCAGTTCTTTAAAGTACAGTTTCACTTCAGAGCCAAACCTCCTCTCTTATGAATACTACTTCTTAAATAAAAATCTGTATTTTCTCCATACTGTGTCTTAGTTAGAAACATGATAGGTTAACACATAGACTCCAGTTGTGACTATGATATGCTGTGTCTATAGGTAGAGATGATTTCACCTTGAAATTCTGCAGTCTAAACTGATTTTCTACATTAAGCCTTCATCCTATAGCTACTAACTCTTTTTCCTGTGTTACAGGGGGAGACTGTGCTACTTTAATGAAAAACATGGGTCCTCTCCCTGTTGATATGGCCAGAATGTACTTTGCTGAGACGGTCTTGGCCTTGGAATATTTACATAATTATGGAATTGTACACAGGGATTTGAAACCAGACAAGTATGTACACAAATGAAATATATGTCTTCTTTTGCCCAATACAGAGTTCTCGTATGTTTATAAAGATGTTTTCTTTTAATCAATGTACATTTTTAAATTATTCCATAATGTCCAAAATGAGTTGTTTTAACAGTATATATGGTAATTTGTATGTAAATCTTTAAAAGATATGCTTATTGGAAGTTCAGGAAACTCATGGAAAAAAGGATACAATGCATATATATATATATATTTTATTATACTTTAAGTTCTGGGATACATGTGCAGAACGTGCAGGTTTGTTACATAGGTATACACATGCCATGGTGGTGTATGCTGCACCCATCAATCCGTCATCTACATTAGGTATTTATCCTAATGTTATCCCTTCCCTAGTTCCCCACCCCCAATGATGCTTATATTAATAACTTATCAGCAACAAGAGAAAAAGATAATGATAAAGCCAGAGTTAATTTTTTTAAGTTTTTTCAAATGGTGTAAATGTGACAATAGCTTCATAGAATGCTGCTAGTTGTTTTCTGGGTAGTTTCTTTATTTGGTGTCATACTTAGATTACCTTTTCCTACTCCAAGATGAAGTGCTTGATGTTACATTCTATGTTACTCACAGTTTAATTTTTTAGTAATTTTTAATTTATGTGGAATTGATTTTGGTGTCTGATTTGAGATACAGATAGACTTTTTTCCCCAGATGACTAGCTATTCATCTTGACATCATTTATTAAATATTTCATGCTTTCTCCACTAATTTGAGAAGCCTCTAAAAACATTACATATTAATATATAAAGACTTTAAGTATGCTGAAAAGTTTATGATAAAATTGACTCATGCTCATTCTACAAAATTTGAAAAATTCAGGGGAAAAAAGAGAGAAAAAAATTCATCTGCAGTATTACCAAAGACAACTATTAAAATTTTGGGATATTTCCATCCAGTAGCTTTTTAAAAAATACCTCTATTCTTTTAATTTTTAAATTACTATAATACCGTATATACTATTTAAAGTTTTTATTTTCCCACTTAAAATGAAAAGTTTTAAATATATTTAATTGCAGATTCTTTGCATGGGTAAGAAATACAGGTTTTGTGCTTAATGAGTAGAAATTTAAATTAGAGATGGAAGTTGAAATCTGAAACAATACAATATTTTTCTGTTTTTCTTTATTTTATGCCTCATTTGAATCACAAATGGGTTGCTTAGTTCCTGGTGTATGCCCTTTTTTTTTTTTTATTTTCTTATTGTGAAAATGGAAAGGGATCAGAGTTTCATACTTGAATTTTTCTAAGAGTTTCAAAGTGTTATAAATGATACTGTATGTGGCTGCTCCAACAAAGATTAGCTACACCTTGTGTCTAGCCCTTCCTTGTGAATTACACTCAGCTGCTAGATGGAAGTATTTGACATCTTTATGTGACTCCATCTCTTTCCAGGCTGGGTTTTGTAATAAGCTTGATGCCCATATATTAAATAGTCTTAGAAACTGAGGGGGGAAGGGAGGAAATGAAAATAGATAACCAGCTTATAAAGTGATTATTGTGTTACATGTCCTTCTGCCTCATAGCTTGTTGGTTACCTCCATGGGGCACATAAAGCTGACAGATTTTGGATTATCTAAGGTGGGACTAATGAGCATGACTACCAACCTTTACGAGGGTCATATTGAGAAGGATGCTCGAGAGTTCCTGGATAAACAGGTAAGCTTGGGTGCCATTTAGTTTATTGAGAAATACGAAGTATGGTATTGCCAGTGAAGTTCAGAATCAACTTGTGTGGGCCATCTTCACATTAGTGCTGGTGGTTTAGATGTCTGTATAAACCTTACATTTAATAAAGTGCAAATTGCTCCCATTTTTCTCCCTGGGCCTCTTTGAATTGTCTGCTCCCTCTACATTCCTCCCCCAACATTATGGTCTATTAGCAAGAAGAATGATCTAATTGCACACAAGTGAGAGTGTGAGAGAGACAAATGGAATACTGTTTTTGTAAGGAATTCAGGAGTCTCAGTAGAGTACTTGTGAAACTCATGATGCATTGTACCATCACGGGTGCTAAATCCAAGCCACGGCCCATTTCCCTTTAAGCATGCCTCATTACCATGTCCCCACAATCTGTTCATTGTAAAGTTGCTTAAGGTAAACACATCTCAACTGTCATTGCTTTTATGAAATGACCTGTGTGTGAATATATTTTGGTCATATAGATACTAAAACTCTCTCTGACAATGACAAACTTAAAAATGCATTATTATTTTAAATTTAAGGATTATAAGTGGTTTTAATATTGTATAATAGGTAAAACTACCAAACAGGGTCAGATTCTCAATTTGAAAGTAAACATTACATATAATTTAACATTAGAGCAGAAATGTAAACTTCCCATCTTTGGTAATAATTCTTTTCCTTGGTATTTTAAATATCTTTTTATAACTGGTGCTCTTAAGTTCTTTGTCCATGTGGTTCCATGTGGTTGAGCAGGTGTATTCTGGGCAAAATAATTGGTGACTAGCCATCTTGCTCATTTTAATTCATGTCTAATATTCCAATTATTCTAATATTGCAATTATCTTTTAGGTCTGTGGCACACCTGAATACATTGCACCAGAAGTGATTCTGAGGCAGGGTTATGGAAAGCCGGTGGACTGGTGGGCCATGGGGATTATCCTCTATGAATTTCTGGTTGGATGCGTGCCATTCTTTGGGGATACTCCAGAAGAGCTATTTGGACAAGTCATCAGTGGTAAATATCATCAGGAGTTATCTTTAGGTCACTGTTGGGAAGCAGCTATTTAATGTAAATCTGTTGAGTGTCACAGTTTTTACTACTAAAATGTTAACCTTTATCAAACAGTTGAGCCAACAAAAGAACTCACTCATCAAAGCATATAACTGACATTCTTAATCTCAAGAGAGCAATTTTTGTTGAAAATTGATCTGAAGAAATGTTGTTAACATAGAATTTGGAAAGGTACTAGCAACAAAACCATTTTTTATAGTGTGCTTTTTCTGCAAAGGAAATTGGTGTGGGATTTACAGGCAATTTAATTGCTGTCCAGTCTTCCTTTCCATGATAGGAAAGTTACACCAGGGAAGAAAAGGTTAATGTGGGTAACATTTACATAAATAGGGAAAATGGCTAATGGCATAATGAAGAAATTAACAAAAATGTAATAAACCCTAAAACAAATGTCTACCAAATAATAAATAATGAGAATGGGAAAGAAGCAAGTTGAATGCACAGATTGTTAATGATTTCATTGGTAGTTGTTATGGCGTAATGTTATTTCTGTAACAGCTGTTCATCTTTCATTTAAAATTCAATAACTTTTAGATCTTAACCTGCAAGCTGACCCTAACTATTGTATGTGGCCTGTGGCAAAACTAAATGATAATTAAATAGGGTGTATCACTACCCTACCTGCCGATTTTATAAATTTCCCTGGAACATACATCAGAAAGGCCTCTCATCTTGAAAGTTTGTCAGGCATCACTGACATCTTTATCAGCCATGTACGGTCTATTTGGACTGTGTTTACAAGGTCCAGCAGTGGAAGCAGGGGAAAAATTCATTTTGCATATGAGGGGCCCCTTTATCACAGCATTCTTTTCTATCTTTGATTTTGCAAGCCTGGCATATTTGTAAACCTTAACAAAGCAGATTTGTGAGTTGCCTGCAGTGTATGACCCCTTTATACAATATCTGAGCTGTTTATGGATTTATAACTAGGCTGTTTTCTGATATACTAAGGCCTGAATGGCAAAGGGAATCAACTGTTTAATTAACACAAGCAGCAAATGCTGGCTTTGTTCTTGATGCCTTACGGCTCAGATGCATATTCATGTTTTATTTTCCAAATCAGATTTAAACTGCAGCAGAGAAGCTAGAGGCAGGCACACACAGAAATAACTCATGTTTTTATTGCATTTCCGTACACACAAGCACGCACACCTATCTTCAGGGAAACTCCTTCAGAATGAGAATGTATTCTTAATATTTATGACAGATTTTAAATACTTCCATTACTATGATTACTTTGGGTTTTTTTTTCTTCTTCAGTCTTAGCACTTTGACCTTTTTGTTTGTTTGTTTGTTTGTTTCTAGAAATAGTTATTTTTACAAAATTACTTCTTGCTTCTTAGAGCTGAAGAACTCTATGGCTGTGGCCAAATTCTCAGTTGAGGAAATTAAGAGAGAAAAATCTTAACCTGAGATAATCCCTGGATGGATATATTAGCCACCTGAAATGGAAGTGTTTAGAGTTTCTATTATTTTAAGTCTTTTAATAACTAGAGAGGCAACTTTTTGGAAGCCAATTCTTTGAAAGAAAAATACATTTAAAAAGCAAATTAAAGATCTGCTTATTGAAATATTCTCTTTCTACCTTGTAAAAAATCTGTGCTACTTATGTCTTGTAAAATAATGCTTCTCAAACATGACTGTGTTTAGGAATCGACTGAAGATCTTGTTGAAAGGCAGACTCTGATTTAGTAGGTCTGGAGTGGGCCTGAAATTCTGCCTTTCTGACAAATTCCCAGGTGATGTCCATGTTGCTGGGACCTGGACCCTCTTGTGAACAATATGGTTATAAACAACTTTTCTTCCTTCTAGATGAGATCAACTGGCCTGAGAAGGATGAGGCACCCCCACCTGATGCCCAGGATCTGATTACCTTACTTCTCAGGCAGAATCCCCTGGAGAGGCTGGGAACAGGTTAGAGCCCATGTGTTTTAATTTTGCTAATATGCAAGAAATAATGTCTACATGGAGCACTCTGAAGCTTTTGTTGTTGTTTTGCTTTTGCATAGGCAACATCTGTTAGTTGATGTAGAACATGACTGCAACACATTATAGCAATAATATTTTGGATTTTGTTTTCTGATTCAAAACAGTGTGTACGCTAAGAGGGTTGGTTGTTTGTCTTTGTTTTTTGTTGTTTTTGTGTTTGGCAAAGCAGAAATTATGCTTAATTTGTTTCAATAAATAAAGCTTCTCTGGAAGAAAACCTCAAAGGCACATGTAACTCTTCTGTCCCAAAAAGCATGCATCTTAAATAACTTGAAACAGAGGATTCGATATTTGGAACTCTTTTTGTTTTTGTCTTTAAATATACATCCCCATACGGATTTGACCCAGCACGTTACTATACACAAGCTTTGAAATGGGTTATCAGTACTTGGACTAATTACTAGAAATGAGTGTCTGGGGTTGAACCATGCTGTCCTGTCACAGTGATCAGCACCATGACCCAAGAAAGAGAATTAAAAACCACTGTCTTTCAGGATTAACGAGATAGTAGATTTGTTTCTTGCTGATTATTTTTTCTGACTGTTCTGCCAGCATTTTATTCCCTTTTCTTCTCTGTATTCTGAATAGACAGACTTAGCAATCCCAGTATAGAGTCCCAGTCTGCCCGAGTATGTGAATTTGTGTAGATGAGACTAAATATTAAATATAAATGCATATAGTCTAGCCAGCAGCCATAATTTTCATCAGTGAAAAGTGCTGGCTTGATGGGTTGTTTACTCTGGGCTGTTTCATTCTACCCCCATTTTAATAGAAATAACAGAAAATACTGAAGAAATCATTTTCTCCCCCATTTTTTTCCAAGACAAAAATTTGAAACAGTTCCAAATATTTATTGTATAGTATTCTCCACATTCACCCACCGATTCTCCTGTTGGAGGACCTGTTCTTACCTAAGTATAGATGAATACTGTGCTACTAGAGTTTATGATAATGCATTACAGCAAGGGTCAGCAAGCTATGGCCAGATTTGTCCCACAGCCTGGTATGGTAAATAAAGCGTTACTGAAACACCTCCGTGTCCACTCATTTAGGTATTGTATGGCTGCTTTCATGCTACAAGGGCAGAGTTAGGTAGTCATGACAGACCGCATGCCCTGCAAAGACTGAAATGTTTACTGTTTTGCCCTTTACACAAAAGCTTTCCAGACCCTGCATTAGAGAATCCAAGAAGGCTTAATATTAGGGCTTGACTAGAAAACTTCTTTTAGTTGAGCCTCTCACTAGAGCACCTTGTGCCTTTTTTACCTTTTTCAGTGGTTGAGTGGACTTTTAACCTGAAAAGCCAATATAAATTGAGGTTGAGAGCATAAACTCCACAGTCAGCTAGGCTGAGTTTAAATCTCGGCTGTATGACCCTGGACAGGTTACTTCTTTTTGCATTGCTCATCTCCTCATTTGTGAAAAGGAGCTTTCCGAAGTGCTACCTCATAGGATTATTATGAGGATAAAAACAAATCATTCTAGGGAAGAGGAGGCATTCTGCTGGATGGCTTTTTAAAACATTTCCTCCAGAGTCATCTGCCTCATTAACAACAGTTTTATCTCAGAATTATTTTCTAAGTTCATAAACTGACATGATTTTTTATTCTGTTATGAATGCGTACTGCCCTAGTCCTTCAATAAGCCCATAATATGTGTTTTTTGTTTGGTTTTTGGTTGGTGGGTGGGTGGGGTGGTTTGTTTGTTTAGAGATGGCATCTCACTCTGTCACCCAGGCTGGAGTGCAGTGGTGCGATCTTGGTCCATTGCAACCTCCGCCTCCCAGGTTCAAGCGATTCTCATGCCTCAGCCTCCCGAGTAGCTGGGGCCACAAGAGCATGCCACCACACCTGGCTACTTTTTGTATTTTTAGTAGAGATGGGATTTTGCCATGTTGGCCAGGCTGGTCTTGAACTCCTGGCCTCAAGTGATCCACCCACCTCGGCCTCCCAAAGTGCTGGGATTACAGACATGAGCCATTGTGCCTGGCCCCATCATATATGTTTTAATCCCTGTTACCTGAGGTCAGGTGTGGAATTTTCCACTTGTGGTGTCATATCGGTGCTCAAAAAATTTCAGATTTTGGAGGATTTCGGATTTTAAATGTTCAGACTAAGGATGTTCAGCCTGTATTCTGCCCTGTATTTACTCCTCCAGGAAAACTTGGATTCTTGGTTGGGCTTGATTTAACTAGACAAGGATGTGATAATGATCAGCATCTCTGTGTTTATAAATCATAGGCTGCAAGTTACTTCTCTGCACATTTTCTTGTTGATTGCTACTTTCAGTCTTTTTAGGGTTTGACAGTTTGAAGAACAAATCCCCTAACAGAAATCCAGAAGAGACATTTAAAAGACCCTACCCAAGCTCTTAGAATTGTCAAGTGCTTGCCAAACAGGCCAGTCCAACATGACAGGTCCCAGTAGGGCCCAGAGACTGAGGCTTGGAATCCCACAGGCCTGCCGTGCTGCTTCCGATGACAGCGTTTTGTATTTAATGCATATTTAGTGGGCAAAATAATGCACCGTGAAAATGTGCGAATGCACATTTGCCCAAGAGATTAGAGAGGCTGAGAAAAAGGGTGTGAAGAACATAATGGATGTTTAAGAAACTTCCATGAAAGGAGAGAAAAGGGAAAGTGTTAGTGTCAAAGCATAACTTGCAATTTGGGAGCTTGTCCTACTGGAACTACACTTTTGAACTTGTAGAATATTGAGTGGCAGCCTGACTCCCTGGACTTCAGAGCTGCTCAGATGTCACTGCTACCCATGTCTTAAATAGTTTCTTCATTGTCCTGAGTCTCAGTTTCCTAGTCTATGGAAATGGGCATTTTATATACTTCACAGGATTATTGTGAGGAGTAAATGCAAAAATGTTCATGAAGGTATCTAGTTCATTTACTAAGTATCTAACAGGAGCTCAAGGTATAATGTTTCTTTTACCTTCATAATGAATTCTTACAATGAGAACTATCATTTGCATGAGTGATTTGTTTTTAGCTCACAATGCTATCACCCGTATTTTACCAAAAGTTTAGTCCAGAGGTCATTTTCCCCCAATTTGTCCCTTTCTTTTCTTCCTTATCTCTCCATAAGTGCCTGAGAAACTGGACCAACTGATACCAGCTTCTCGTAAGTGAGGCACAAAGACCAAAGGGTGAGAAATGTGAGCTAAATCAACCATGGGCTGTAAGTCCTTGAGGAGGACCCATTTGTCATTGTCTACAGAGATGAAATGAAGGCTCTCAGCAGCTTGGGTCCCAGAGGATAGCAGGCAGGGGGTAAAACCCCTGACACTGGCTGCAGTCTGGTTGAGCTCTTGGCCCTAGAGAAACTGCTTTTCTGATAAAATCAAGCAACCCAAAATGTGAGGGCTGGGCCATTGATGTGGTCCCATGAGCAGCAGCTGAAGTGATAGTCATTGTAGTCTAGTGGAACCATCACTGCACTAGGAGTCCAGAGATGTGTGTTGTGGGCCACTAACTAGGGCTTTCCCTACCCAACACCCGCACCGTGCTGACGACCTCCATGTTGGATAAGGAAACAGTTAAGCCCTCTTAGCTTTCGTATTCTGTTTCTCCAAGTAAAAGAGCACTAGAAGAAAATAAGATGGGCAGTTGTGCATACGGACATTGATAAGGGATAGGTGAGAGCAAGGATGCATGGTGGGCTGGAATGAGGCTCTCCAGAGGTGCTGTAGAACAGCCACATGAGTTGGTTCTTAGGCTCAGGTCCCCAGTATTGGCAGTTCTGAATCTGCTTGCAAAGCGATGCAAGAAAGGTGGTGGAGTAGGAACAAATTAAAGCATGCCTCTGCCTTATATGTGGCACTGAGGTTGGGCTTGGGTGTTTTTAGGCAGGCCTAGGTTCAGCCTTGAATCTTTACCCTCTGGGGGATCATGGTCCACGGTGCTTTATTGCTTATGCTTCATTTCCACATCCACGAAAGGTGTTGTAATGCCCACTTCATGTGGTTATATTTGATGATTTAATTAAAGGAAACAAGACACCTGTCCTGTAGCATCTAGTGCAATACTTGTCACAAGTTGACCCTCAGTCGTAGCTGCTCATGCTTACAGTCAGACTTCAGTATTTTGCTAGAAATGTGGAAACCACCTGGATAGAATATGGGGTAAAGATTCTAATTAAGTGTTTTATAAAGAAGAATCCATTTCACCCCTTTTTGGGTAGTTTCCTCACTTTGCTGTTTTCACTCCATTCCATCATTTTCAGAACACCAATTTGCCCTGGCTGGGTTTAGAGCTAGGGCTGACACTATGTCTTGTGCTAGAGGGGTCCAATGAGGACAGAGTCCAATCTTTGATCCACAGACAGCAACCCCCAACCAAGATTCACAGCCCATTTTGCATTCAGCTTGGCATTTCTCATCCTATTCTTTTTGGACTCCACAGAGGACAGGATGAGAGGCCTGGGTGACAACCACAAGAAAGAGGCATTTACTTGCACCTAGCAGAGATCTTTTGGCAGGGAGGCTGATTAGTCCCTGTAGTAGCTTCTCAGAAATCTCTCTTCTTAGAGTTTTTTCAGGATTGATTCTTTGTTATCTCTCTCTTCAACAATATGTGTGCTGGTGGCAGGGCGGGGATCTGATTCTTACGCTATGATATTACAACATGTACCTTTTTCTCTTTATATGGGGTATGGTGTTCATATTTTTGATGACCGGTCCTTTAAAATCACTCTTTAAAATTATGGACTGAATTGAAAACATTTCACTGAATTATGCTTTCATGCTGACTTGGAAAAAGAAGCCTAAAACTTGGAAATGGTAATGGATATTTTGGAGACATTAGAAGTCTATAAAACAGATTTGTCAGTTTCCTACTTACAAATCTGTAATCCACAGAATCTAATTCTTATCTATGTTAATGAGCAATCCAATAAAATTGAATGGTAACCCCTATAAATAATATTTAGGAAAAATTTATCAATATTCACTTTACCTCCAGAGGAAATGTTGCTGTGAACACATTTTGCACCTTGTTAGAATTTCTCTGGGTTTTTAATGAGTGAGTCTGCTGTGGGCCAATATTTATCTACATCTCCAGGTTCAGCATAATGTGATTTTAAGTGGCCACATCATTAACCTTTGAAAAATGGAGGAAGTCATGGAAAAAAACTGACAAAGAAAAACAGTGCCATAGCAACTGCTGTTAGCAACATCAAATCTCCTACTGATAAATTATCGGAAAAACTTGTGGGGCTTTGGTTGTAGAATGAAAAAGTATGATTTTCATGTCTGTATTTCTTTGCTGATATGTTCTCAAAATTGTTGTTAAAAACTGATGTTTGCCTTTGCTTAGTGGGGATAGTTTAACACTTTCCTCTCTGTCTCTACCTGCCCCCTTCCAGGTGGTGCATATGAAGTCAAACAGCATCGATTCTTCCGTTCTTTAGACTGGAACAGTTTGCTGAGACAGAAGGCAGAATTTATTCCCCAACTGGAATCTGAGGATGACACAAGTTATTTTGATAGTATGTGCTTTATCTGACATAAAACATTGTTTGGCCTTTACTCGATAAATAATTATCTTTGCTTTTGAACCTTTTCATATCTCTGAGTTCTTAAACATAATGTCGATACAGAAAATCATAATTAAAATATCTAAATGTTGAAAATCTGAGTAATTGGACCTGTTCCCAAACATTTCACTGCAGCTCGGTCTGAGAAGTATCATCATATGGAAACGGAGGAAGAAGATGACACAAATGATGAAGACTTTAATGTGGAAATAAGGCAGTTTTCTTCATGTTCACACAGGTTTTCAAAAGTAAGTGAAATGTGGCATAAACATACACAGTCTCTCTGGGAGGATCTCCCGCTGGCCAGATAGTATCCCCGAAAAGCTGGACACTTACCGTTTTCCAGGGTTTGAGGTCTCCTATGCTTAAACTTCCTTTTGTTGAAGAAAAGTGACCTCCTCAACTTATAGTCTGTCCCTATCCCCTAGGCTTTTAGACCACCATTTTACCTTCTCTCTTTCCTGTGAGACAACAGAGATTCAGATAGCTGAGACCTTGGGCTTACCTGAGCTCTGATCCCCTTCAGGAACCCCGGCACCAATATATTTCTCTCTCCACAAATTAAGATATTGTTTTCTTAGAGGCATAGCCTTGCACCCACAGTCTTGTTTTTGGAGTGTGTGACTGCTACTTATATGATGACCTTGCCTTGAACGTCTCTCACCTGGCTCAATGCCAGGCTGCAGAGGTATCACTCATTGCTTTCAACTCAGGATGAAGAGCGCGAGCTTCATTGTGTACAGAGTCATCTCCGAGGGATTACACAGAGTACAACAAAAGGAGAAGGCTCAGTCCTTGACATAAGCAAAGATACCTGGGGACAGTTGACTGTAGGATTGTAAAGTCTCATAACTGCCAGGCATAGTGGCTCACGCCTCTAATCCCAGCACTTAGAGAGGCAGAGGCAAGAAGATAGCTTAAGCCCAGCAGTTCAAGACCAGCCCGGGCAATATAGTGAGACCCCGTTCTCCACAAAAAGGAAAAAAAAAAGCCAAAAAAAAAAAGTCTTGTAACCAATAAACAGAAATTATAAGCCATATTGAAAAGGCAGTAGGAAGCCAAGCTAGAATCATTTAGATAATTGATGCTTGAGAAAGATGCCTTTTTACCAGTACAGTAAAAGTAAAAAAACAATTAATCAAAACAAAGAAAACTGATAGTACTGAGACAGAACAAGGCCCTAGGAAAAACGGAAATCAACCTAAGGGCACCCTACCTCCCTTTTGCTATTTTCAGTAGCTACATATTTTCTGTTGCCATGGCATTTTGCACCATTATTGTTTAGCTTTTCTATAACATTTAGTGATTTTAAAGTGCTCTGTAGCTTTTTCTAAATGATTACCTAGATGCACCTGCAAATTGGCCAGCACTACCCTCCTGTGTATGGGAATGGCATCGAGGTAAGGATTTCCCTGGAGAAGGTGGCAGCCAGTCTGTCCTAGAGCCAGGACAGAAGCTTTGCTAAGTGTGGACTCAGACCAGGACTGTTCTCTGGGCCATCAAAGACAACAATGCCAACCCCTAAACACTGCTTCCTTCTTTGCCTTGGTGGGTATTTCATTTTCCCACCATCTCCTTTTCTTTAGCCACTTTCCTGCTATTCCTAGTAGATTATAGGAGGCCTGAGGACCATTCCCATGAGAGCAGCAAGTGTCTGAGCAGGGCAGTAGGGAGCGCTTCCTGCCCTAGGCTCTTAGACCCCCATTTTACCTTCTCTCTTATGAGACAACAGAGATTCACAGATAGCTGAGACCTTGGGCTTACCTGAGCTCCGATCCCCTTCAGGAACCCCAGCACCAACATAGGAAACTGCCTGTCTATAGATGTGATTTGTAAGCGAAACAAATACCTCTGGCTCTTATAACGAAATATGTACTGCATCCTTGCCACACCACCACCCAGTCTTGAAACAGATAATTTATTCTTCTGTTTGCACTCAATTCCAATTCATTTTTCTTCTTCCCACCCCTGACTGGTGGCCATTAAATCTGTTTCTCTGTTATTTTCTTTTTCCAGTTGACTTCATGGTTAAAAAGTAATCAAGATGTGCATTGATCCCAAGGCCTAAAAACTCCACTGCATCTGTGGATTTTGTTTGCAGATACAAAGTCCGCAACAAGATATGATGAGAAGATGATGAATTCATAGCTCCCTATTCGTATATATGTACACACACACACACACACACTCACTCACTCTGACCCTTCCTCTCTGGATTCTGGTTAACAACACTGGAAAGTACTTTCTGAATACACAATATTAGTTCAGAATTTAGTTATCCTCTCAGGTTTTTCTCCCAAGACTTGGAGTGTTTTTCTGACAAACTCTTTTTAGTAGATATTAATAAGCACCGATTATTTGCCTTCCAGGTTTTCAGCAGTATAGATCGAATCACTCAGAATTCAGCAGAAGAGAAGGAAGACTCTGGGGACAAAACCAAAAGCACCACCTTGCCATCCACAGAAACACTGAGCTGGAGTTCGGAATATTCTGAAATGTATGTGAAATGCCTCTTAAGTAAGATAAGCAGTAGCTACTAGAGCAGAGTTTCTTAAACTTTAGTGAGCATCAGAATCCCTGGGGGGCTTGTTAAAACACAGATCTCCCACTTCCAGAGTTTCTCATCCAGTAGATCTAGGGTAGGGCCTGAAAATGTGCATTTCTGACAAGTATCCAGATTATGCAGATGTTGCTGCTCTGGGTACCACACATTAAGAACCATTGCACTAGACATCTCTTGGTTAGGCTTATCCAAGTCCGATTTTCACCTGGTTTCTTCCAAAATTCACCTTTAACACAGTTTTCTAGTATGTATATATGACTTTGTTTTTGCTTTTAATTAAGGCAACAGCTGTCAACATCCAACTCTTCAGATACTGAAAGCAACAGACATAAACTCAGTTCTGGCCTACTTCCCAAACTGGCTATTTCAACAGAGGGAGAGCAAGATGAAGCTGCCTCCTGCCCTGGAGACCCCCATGAGGAGCCAGGAAAGCCAGTCCTTCCTCCTGAAGAGTGTGCCCAGGAGGAGCCTGAGGTCACCACCCCAGCCAGCACCATCAGCAGCTCCACCCTGTCAGGTAAGCCCTGGGCCATAGTGCCTGCTGTCCTCCTCACCACACTAAGTGTCTCCTAGTGTTCAGTCCCAGGGCGGGCCTCGCCAGCAGTAAAGATGGGTGTTTTATGCTGCTAGACTTTCTCCATGGCCTCAGTCCTTAGGCTTGGGACACGATCTTCTGAGAGCTAAGATCAGATGTCTCAGACCCCTACTCAGTGCTCGGCCATGCAGCAAACTGTTATTGCTTCCGTTTGACCTTGGGGCCAAACTTCACTTTCTCAGCCAGGTTGCAGGGGATCTTTTGAGGGAAGTCAGAACGTGCTAAGGGAGCGTGTTCTCAGTTGTTGATGCAAAGGTATGTCTTATGCAGTTGCATCTAACTCAAAAGTTCAGTGTAAGAGCCAGTATCAAGTAGTCAGCTTGTCAGAATTACCCTTGAAGATGTCTTGAATCACCCGTAAGGCACAGTATAAAGCCAGGTTTCTCTCTAGCATTGAAATGGATGGTTGTTTCTTTGATGGAGTTGGCTTTTGTTAAAGGGTTATGTTGTACCAAATAGTTTCTCTCTACACACTAGACTCAGTGCAGACTGAGTGCAACAAGACGCTTAATGCTGTTCTGGTCCATCTAGGACTAAGGAGGGGAAAGGGGAGTCAGAAATACCAACATGATTTAAATTGATAGTTTACGTGCATATGAAATAACTCCACTGAAGACAAAAGTTACCTTCCCCATCTCTGGGTAATTGGAGTAAGAAACTCTGGGTAATTGGAGTAAGAAACTCCTGAGACATCTTTGCATTTTTGGGAGGCAGCCAAGGGGGCTTGGGCCTTTGAAAGCACTTTTTAAAAGTTACCTTTGTGTGATGTAACCTTCCTGACAAGAGGAACAGTGTCTTCACAGTTTTTTAAGGAGCTTAATATATCATGGATACTTGCTGGTCATTAGTAATGGAGGTATCCTCAGTAGATAATCAAACTTGCAATTAATTGCACCAAAACAAGCCTCTTAAGTTCATTTAAAATATCATTTGATTTATAAAAATTTTATGCACAGCATATTCTTCTATAGAGTATGTGCATTTATGCTTTTTCAAAAAATAAGAGATGTATATGGCTTAGAGTTGCTATAATGAATGTTTTCATTAAGCTACATTCAATATGCTGTATTGATAACCATGAATGATTCCAAGATTTTTCATAAACATTTTTTAAACTAACTGAATATTCATAGTGTAAGCTTTTTTTAAATCATTTCAAGAAAAATTTTATGGGCTGGATTTATTTCAACCTCACTAAGAAATTTGGGTCTGTGAAGCTTCACATATCCTTATAGTTTATTGTGGGGGAAAATAATGTTGGATTTTCTTGTCTGTCTTCACTTCAGTTCTGTTTTCATGTTGCGTAATTCCACTTATCCTAACCATAAAGCCAAGAGAACAGCAATGAGGAAGTAGTGTAAAGGCAACCTATTAGACTAAGATTCCTGACCATCTCTAGTTCATGCTGATGCTCAGATCATATGTAGATATCTTGGTATTTTCTATTCCTGGTTACAAAGGCCTTTATCTGGTTCTTAGTTGCCTTACTCTGAATAGAGTATATTCACCTCCATTTAAAATTTTTTCTTAATATAGTGAACTGTTTACTATCTCTTAGTCTCCTCAGCCTGCTCACTACCGGAAAGGTAGGAGGGGAAGGGAGGGGAATCGTGTCTAAGCATTTGATTGATTACTTTCATAATTAAAAAAAAAATTCACCTAGGTCCTGCCATGCATTTTGATTAATAGATTCACACCATCTTTCTCTCTCTCTCTGTCTCCCCCATACGCACACTAAAAATAATCAAAGGCCTTGGGGGCTGTGCAGAATAGAGAGATGAGCTGATTTGCTTATAGCCAAGGGTAATTAGGGAGTCTGAAAACCGTGACTGTAGTAAAATTAAATTTGTTGATTTTTATATTGCTCCACCACCAAAAAGAAGGAACCCTTGACATTTAGAGAACGTTAAAGTGACATTATCTACCATTGGCAGAAAAGAAGCTCACGCTTATATGCAGTGCTGCAAAATGAGATGGCAGAGGCAAGAGGGAGAGGTGACACAAGGTTGTATATCCACACTCTGGCATTTAGGGAAGTACAACTTTATACATGTTTCTCTTTTATCATGACTACATTGTGTTTGAAGCCATGAAAAATAAACGTCTTGAAGTCTTAGGTGTAGGGGTCAAACGTATCCAAAAATTACTCATTGTAAAGAGATTCAGCTTTTCATTTTATACTTGTCAGTGATCCCATCCAAACCAAATTACAAAGAAGGAAGTGTGTACCTTACTCAATGGGAAGCTTAAGTTTTGTGAGATGAGATTTATTACTTGTGAAGCAGTTTTTATCAAGACCTTCAGTAGCTGATTTCTGTAAGAGAATGGAATATTTTGTTAAATGAGAATGAGTTTAGCATATAGGAGTAAAAAGATTGATATTTGCCTTAAGGTTATCTCCCTTTGTTGGTCAGATGGGTGTTATGTGGAAGTCCATGAATCTTTTCCTGTACATATGCACAGTAGATGACCACAAAGTGTGCTATGACTAAAGCTGCTGTCCAAGTTCCCAGCTACCCTTAGCCTAGACCACAGCTGTAAGATCTGAACTTTGTCCATGAGCTTGGGCCAAACTACAACCATACCGCTGAGTGGTATATAGACAGCAGTGTAAGAGAAATGCTAGTTGAGTCTAAGTCTAACTCTTTCCCAGGCAAACAGTGTCATATGGTCAGCACTTCGAAATGTGCTGGCCGCTCTTTCAAAGGATCATTTATAGTGGTGTTAATACTCTGCATGGATTGTATCTCTAAAGGTGATGAGACAGTTGATGATTTTTAAGCACATGGGGCTTATAGTGTAGCATGTAGAAGTAAAATGAGATCAGCATTTTCTCTCCTGGATGGACAAAAATGTGCTATCAATGATGTTTTTAAAGAAAAACACGATAGAAAACCAATAACCTGGGAAAGAAAAAGTAGGACAAATCAAAAGGAATAGCTGTTCAGCTCCCTTCTGGGGGACTCAACATGTCACCCTGCTGCAGAGCTTTCTTTACTCTCGGCCTCTGCATTCACCAGACCAGCGTCAGTGATGTTCCATTTCTGCACCCCCCTCCATATTTATCCTCTCTTACGCTCCATTGTTGAGGGAAGCCCTAATTTTTTTTAAGTTAAAAATAACTCCAGTTTATATTAAAGATTAACAAAATTAAAAGTAAAGAAGGTGTGGTTCAGAGGGGAGAGGAAATAGCATGAGGGAGGATCAGCATATGATACGCTGGATTCAAAGCCAGGAGGATGAAGTGAACTTGAGTAATGGAGGGAGTAATATCCTTTGTCTTGCTTGTCCTTTGAAATGTACAGGGAGCTTAGAATGAAAGGAGGCATATGGCCTGAGAAGTGAGAAGAGACACTTTAGGCGCTTTTCTATCAGTTACTTGCCTCAGCCTAGTATGAGGTGTGTTCTAACAGCACAGACGTAAGTCTACAGGGAGTGATGAAAAAATGTCCACGGGTCAAAATTATGATTAACAGCATTGATAATGATAATCATCAGTATCATAAGGTAATCACAGTATGAAGTGGGCGGCCATGGTGTTTGGGAGGTAATATTTGATTCATGGCACAGCCTTTCATGGTATGGGGGGGTAGGGGCACCAGAATTATCTCTGCAAGGTTTCAAAAATATAGATTGTTGAAAGAAACTAATTCCTCTGGTTACATGGAGTCATGGATTGAGAATTAGCAGACTTGTGTACAGGTAGAATGAAGCCTGAATAGATGCCTCTTCCATCTCTTCCTCCTCCACGTCACCTTTCTCAAAGCAATCACATGTTGTTAATGTTCGCCTGACACCGTCTGGACTTACTGGCCACATAGGAGTATGTTCTCCGGCATTTACTCTTCCTGCTGTCTCTCTCTTCCCCTCTTCCCACCTCTCCTCTCCTGGATTTTCCTGAATGTGTTTATCCCTTCTTCTTTGTACAGTTGGCAGTTTTTCAGAGCACTTGGATCAGATAAATGGACGAAGCGAGTGTGTGGACAGTACAGATAATTCCTCAAAGCCATCCAGTGAACCCGCTTCTCACATGGCTCGGCAGCGATTAGAAAGCACAGAAAAAAAGAAAATCTCGGGGAAAGTCACAAAGTCCCTCTCTGCCAGTGCTCTTTCCCTCATGATCCCAGGAGGTAGAGAGATACTACTTGCATGAAATTGTGTGATTTGTGCATGTGGTCCCATCCCTCCTCTCCCAATTTGGAATGCTGAATGAGATGCAAGATTGCTTGAAGTAATAACGGGTCATGTCCCAGGACAGCTCCTGAGAGCTTCTGCCTGCAGACTCTGAATTCTTCCTGCAGGATTTGTAGGGCCGCCAAGGAGCATTTTGGCCTATTTCATCTCACTTTCTGCATCAGGGGTACAAGAGAGGCTTCCTTCCCATGAAAGCTTGTTTCTGTTTTGTTTCCTTTCGTTTTCTTTTCTCCCTCCAAGTTAAATGATAAATTTTCCTTCCTTGAATAATTTTTTTCTCTATAGAGTATGTATAATTTATACACTTTATAGAGCTGTTTACAACATTTGTGTTGGAAAGCTAAGTATATAGTTTTTCTCATCTAATTAATGAGGAAAATAGTTAAGCTTTTCATTTCTGGAGATAGAGTCACAGACAGCATTGAAATTCTAGGTTTTCCCAACCCTGTCAGTTGAGCTATGCTTCCTCCTACTGGTAGCAAATCATCTTCTGCCCTGTTTTGGAAAACTGGGCTTAATTAAGGTTTTGTTGAATTGTAGTATTTTCCCACAAACTGGTTTTGCCACTACTGATCACTAACTCTGTAGTAATCCCACTGGCAGAAATGAAATATACACCCTGATGGTTGTGATATCACTCAAATGACAGCAAGAGAGTAGAATGGGACTCGAATTATATTGCAGATGGCTTGTTTTTGGAAGAAAACAGATCATGTATAAAAGGCATTGTTTATGTTTTTAAAGTTTCATATTTGTGCAGAAAGCAATTTGACATAAACAAATGCTCATTTGGGAGTAGTGCTCAATCTAGCGGATTCAGTTTCTGGGAGGTGTCCTGTTTAGCACCATAAAACAAACACCTGTATCCCTAGTCTGTGTGACTCTTCATAAGCTGAAGATGATGGTCCTGGTGCAGCTGCACAGATGGGAAGGTAAGTTGGATATGGGCCAGTGCAGTTTTGAAAGCTAGTTAGGAAGCCCGTACTTTGGTAGAATAAGGAAATTATTTGATTTGGGGAGATAAGGGAGACCATCAGAAGGTAAAGAAGTGGGGGCCTGGCCTTTCAGCAGTTTGGGATCTATGTGTGTCCACAGTGTCCTCCTCCCACCTGCATGTCTTGAAGTTCCCTGCCTGCCAGCATGCATCTCTTCACCTGTCCTTTGATTAGACAGAAGAGAGCCAGCAGAAGACAGCCAAGATGCTACATGAAGTCAGAGAGGGAAGGAGCATGGGTCATGATACAGTTGGCTTTGCTCTTCTTTGAACAAGCATAAGAATTGAAATAGTGGGTAGTATGGATACTTTCAGCTTACGGTAGCCACAATGGAACTCACCACACCCTGGTGAGCCTTCAGTAGCACTGGGAACTTTGTAGCCTGGCTCCAACCGAGCTCATGTTTAAACTGCAGCATGTTTTGTAGATTATTCTGCCTTTTCTCAAGTGCACACACACACAGACAGTTTCACATGACCAGTTAAGATCTGTTTAGATTCACGTAGATGAAACAAGGATATGAACTAAAAAGCATTCATTTCTGCTGCTATAACAAAATACTTTAGACTGGGTAAGGTATAAATAACAGAATTTGTTGATCACAGTTCTGGAGCCTGGGAAGTCCAAGATCAAGGTGGTGACAGTTTCAGCATCTGACAAGGGCTTGTTCCTCATGGACAGCACCTTCTCTATTTCCTCACATGGCAGAAGGGAAGAACAAGCTCTCTGCAGCCTCTTGTATAAGGGCACTAATTCATTTATGAGGGGCAGAGCCCTCATGACCTAATCACCTCCCAGAGGCCCCACCTCTTAAAACCATTACCTTGGGGGTTAGTTTTCAACATAGGAATTTTAGGGGGACACAGACATTCAGAGCATAGCAGTTTGCTTCTAAAACAAAGAAAGCAGTAGATTTGGTGTTTTGGAATATGCAATGAGATTCTCTTCAGGTTTCTCTATCTCACCTGCATTATCCTCTCAGAAACCTTATTAGAATTGCAAGTAATATATGTAAAGAATCAGTTGTCACCACAGTAATGTTATTCATTTATAGAGAAGTCCCCACTTCATTGTTTTCCTGATTAAAATTTCTTTCCTTTTTTTTTTCTTCTTTTTTTCTTTTTTTTTTTTTTTTTTTGAGATAGGGTCTTGCTCTGTCGCCTAGGCTGGAGTGCTATGGCACAGTCACGGCTCACTGCAGCCTCGACCTCCCAGGCTTAGGTGATCCTCTCACCTCAGTCTCCCACGTAGCTGGGACTACAGGCACATGCCACCTTTCCTGGCTAATTTTTTGTATTATTTGTAGAGACAGGGTTTAGCCATATTACCTGGCTTGTCTTGAACTCCTGGGCTCAAGCGACCAGCCTACCTTGGCCTCTCAAAAGTGCTGGGATTACAGGTGTGAGCCACTACACCCAGCCAGTTAAAATTCTTTAATCAGTATTCATTTAATAGCATTGTAGAAATCAGCTGGTAAATTGATAAATTGCTTTCCTGGCCATGTGTGTTGAAAAGGACCATGTTAAAATTGTTTAGTGAAGAATTTGGAATCCAGTATCTGTTAATATAATACATACAGTCTTCTCCACATGAAGACATACTTGAAATATATGCATCTATGATTTATTTCTTTACTTAAAATAAAACATTAAGTAAAAATGTCACAGCCAGAGGCTAATCCTTGTGGTGTCTTTTAATAAGCATAGAAACTAAAAAATTATAACATGAGAGTATTGAAATTTCTTTCTCTTTCCTAACTGAAAAATTAGTTAAAATAGCAACACTCTTGAAGTTTGACAGTTTTGGAATTCATGCTAGTTACTGATAGAAACATTTTTGTATTATTTCATCTTCATTTTGCTATTGGAAACAAATGGATTTATGTTGTGACTATGCCCCCAGTCCTGGCAAGGCTCATGGGGTGAGGGTTGCCTGCATGGATGCTTGTGTGAGCCACATGGGCTTTGATGACTGGCTTCTTTGTTACAGATATGTTTGCTGTTTCCCCTCTGGGAAGTCCAATGTCTCCCCATTCCCTGTCCTCGGACCCTTCTTCTTCACGAGATTCCTCTCCCAGCCGAGATTCCTCAGCAGCTTCTGCCAGTCCACATCAGCCGATTGTGATCCACAGTTCGGGGAAGAACTACGGCTTTACCATCCGAGCCATCCGGGTGTATGTGGGAGACAGTGACATCTATACAGTGCACCATATCGTCTGGGTAAGACCTGCATGTCTCGCACTTGGGATTTTTCATTTCCAGCCAAGCTGGAGAATGGATAGGTTGGCTGATAAATAGCAAATATATTTACTTTTAAGCTTGCATTTGCGACCTGTTTCTTTTTCCTTTTAGAGCTCCATCCCTGTATGTATATGGTGGAATTGAATTTAGCAAAAACGAATATCTCATAATTCTGTCCAGTTTTCATATTCAATTGTTCTTTCTTACATACCAAGCTGGTAGACATAGTCAAAGGCAATCCTATTTCCATCCTTCTTTTATTTTATCATTTTTTCCTAGCCTTCTTTTTAAAAATGACCTTCTCAAATCACCTGAAATGTTTTGGTCATTCATTTTTTTTTCTTTGTGGCTCTGGTACTTTCAGTCTGAATCACCTGAAAATTTCTAAGTACCATAGAAAGTTTCCTATTTTAGAATAATGATAGAATAGGAATAGTAAACATACCTGTTAGATTTTCTATTAGAGGCTTAGGACATTTGCTAATTAACTCATTATTCTCCCAGAAGACACAGTAGGTGTTAGAGTAGTCATTTGTTTGCCTACAAATATCCTCTCCTCTTGGACTTTAGAATGTAGAAGAAGGAAGTCCGGCATGCCAGGCAGGACTGAAGGCTGGAGATCTTATCACTCACATCAATGGAGAACCAGTGCATGGACTTGTCCACACAGAAGTTATAGAACTCCTACTGAAGGTATTGTATGTTTTATGTCAGGGCCATGCTGATGAGACAGGCAGCCCAAAGGGGCTAGTACCAGGAGATTGATTTCCCTGTGTCACACCCATGTCTGATTACTGAGAAAGTATTCGTTAGTCTCAAGTTTAAAGACAAAGATATTATGAATTCTCTGGTTTTATGTCATGAAATAATGTCCTTATATCTGCATACTCATTCCCTAATTTAATTTTGCTTCTCATTCTAAATTGTAAGTAGTAAGAATTCTCTTTGTTTATATACCTTACACAGTGACATCTATTTGGAGAGTCACCTATCCTAAAGGTGACTTCCTTCAGGAACTTCTAACAGGTTTCATTCTAGTATACTAGAAGACAAAATTGTATTAAACTGTGAGGTTTGATCTGAGGGTTTAGTCTGAGAATTAGAGTTCCTTTGAAAGATAAAATTGTAAATATATACACATGTACTATAAATTATAAAAAATAAGTGGTACTGAAAGAAGAAGTTCTAGCAATTATTAGGCCTTCCTCCCCACCATACAAATTAACTTAAACAGGGATCAATTTCTACTTAAAATGTAAGCTGAATATAGCCTATGGAGTAAGAAGGTCACAGGAAGCATGACTGTAAATGGAGAGAGAGAAAGGACACACACTGATCCTCTCAGAAAGCTCTCAGATAAGTTATTTGATTTGTCTTCTTCATTCTTTATAGCAGCGTTGTATTTTATGCAGAACAGCTCCTGCGACAGCATATCTCTAGATAGTATCATATGTCTGTTCACAACATCAGAATAAGAAATAATACACTGAAATATATATATTGAGAAGTATACATTTGCTTATTTTGCTGAGACATAATTGATCACTTTCGTGATTTATTTTGTAAAGTATTTTAATAGAATTCTGTATTTTAAAACTTCTCTTCCTGCTTCTATGAAATTTGAATGTGTATTTCCCCTAGAGGACTCTGGCAAGGTCTCTTAGCAGACTCAGATGATCCCATTTCTATTGTCTTGCCCTCATCCGGCTACGGAGCACCTTGCACAACCCAAAGCCTTCATTTCTGGATGCAGTCAATGTGTGTCACTGAAACTGCTTAAACAGTGGAGTGGAGAGCCATTGGCACCCTTTGAAGCCATGGTGTACTCTGTCACAAATCCAAAGAACATCCTGCCTGTGTTCATAAAGGAAGCCCTCAAGAGGAGTAAGCAATGTCATGAAACCAAGAGGATACAAGGGATTTAATTATCTTCCCAGTGAACTGTGTAATCATGCAGCTTCCTTCCAAATTTAACCAGTGACTCTTGAAATCAGAGTATTAAGTGACTAGTGTCAGTGCTGGGCTCCTGTGTGCCTTCATTGGTTTAACAGCAGGGAAGTTGGCTGTATTATGGTACTCTCGAATGCTGTTTACACAGTGTTTTATACTTGCAAAGGACTTTACAGAATGTCATGGCAGTCTTAGAGAAAGGTGGAGAAGTCCTGACAGGGGTGTAGGTGTATGTTTAGAACTGCATGACTACCTGTATAGTGTTTGTCTTTTGGATTATGAATATAGTAAGCATTTTCCATGTTTCATAGATTCACATATTTGGTCTTGTTTACCTTCACAACTTCAAAGTGAACCTGCTATGGGAGCACTATCTTCCATGCATAGGCAAACTTGTCCAAAGTCACTCAGCATCCTCGATCCATGGAATTATAAAATGTGATGGTTGTCCAGTTCAGCTCCCCACTGGCTATATGAATCCCTGACAGTGTCCTCCTTCAGCTTCACCTCAAAGCTTTCCTGCCATGAGGAAAGCTTTTAGACAGCATCAGTCTTTCTAAAAACAACTTTTTAAGTAGACCGAGGTCATTCTTCACCCACTAGCATTACAGGTGGAGACGATACTTGGTCCAGTCCCATTACCTGTTCCAATTAGCCAGGCTTAACTTCTGTGATCTAAGAAACTTTCTTTTCAACCAAGTTGCTTTTTAAGTATAGCATTAGTTTAAATCCCCAATGCATAGGAGAAGCCGTAAAACTTTACCAGCCTCTGCTTCAGAAATTTCCTTTTCATGGACACTGGGGAGCTTCAGTGTACTAAAATGGGGGGCATCAAATAGCTTGATTACCATCCTCCCATATCTGTCAAGCCGCTGATGTGCACAGAGCCTTGTGCAAAATACTGCAAGGGCCAAACAAAAATGACACATAAGGGCCAGGCACAGTGGCTCATACCCATAATCCCAGCACTTTGGGAGGCCGAGGTGGGGCAATCACGAGGTCAGGAGTTCAAGACCAGCCTGGCCAAGATGGCGAAACCCCATCTCTACTAAAAGTACAAAAATTAGCTGGGCATGGTGGTGGGCGCCTGTAATCCCAGCTACTCAGGAGGCTGAGACAGAGAATTTCTTGAACCCGGGAGGCGGAGGTTGCAGTGAGCCAAGATAGCGCCACTGCACTCCAGCCTGGGCGACAGAGTGAGATTCCGTCTCAAGAAAAAAAAAAAAAAAAAAAGACACGTAAGGATAATAGTTAATGGGGCAAGCGCTCTTGATGCCTGCCACACTCTTGTCAGTGGTTTTACGGGAATAAACGCATGTAATCCAAACAGTTACCTTCTGAGGTGGGTGCTATAAATATAAATGTTCCCATTTCACAGATGAAAAAAACAAAAGCAGAAGATAACAAAGCAATCTAAGCTTATCTGCTGGGAAGGAGTATAAGATGATTTGCACCCAGGCGGTGTAGCTCCGGAGCCTGCACTTTTTCCACTACCACAGCACACTGCTCTACATGTGTGCTGTACATACTCTCCAGCTGCCAGTAACTTAAAGTCTACCGTTCACAGGGGGAAACAGTGGCCATACCAGGCTAAAATCAAAGTGTTCAACTTAAGTAACAGACTATAAACACGGCAGAAGTTCCAAAAGAGGGATGACTTTTCTCCAGGGTGGACAGGAATGGCATCAAAGAATTGAGGGTTATCTGTGCAAGGCTTTGATGGATGAGTGGCAATTCAGTATATAGTCAGGGGTGCGGGATAGTCTAGGCCAAATGATGAGGTGTGTAAACATGAGGACAGGAGATCTCAAGGTTTATGAGGTATACAAGTGAACCAGCAGGCTGAAGCCTGGGTTAATGTGAGGATACAGTGTGCAAGATGGCCAAGATTGGGTAGTGAAGGGGTTGAGGCCGCAGGGATGCAGTCGGCCCATCTCCCATCTGTGCTTTCCAGAGAAGGAAATGCAAAAGCAGTCGTTCGGTGAGTTACCTAGGGCCAAACCGATAAGTTAACTTAGAGCCAGACCCAGAGAAGAAATTGGACAGCCTGACTTCTGCTATTGTATTCAATTCCGGCAACTTGAAATAATTTTCTTCACACTGTGCACCAGTCATGAAAATAGTTTAAAGTAAAAGTGAATTAATTGAACATTTAACAGTCTGCCAGCTGCATTTTTGTTACTTTTTTAAACAAGTGCTACAGAAATTCTTCTATACAAGGTCAGTCATTAATCAAGAGAAGTTAATTGTGGGTAAATCGACCTAGTAAGCCACCTTGAGCAGTTCAGGTAGCACTCGCTGTAGCTGGATGGATCCACCAGGTGGCAGGCTTCACAAATCTCACCTATCATTTTTCCAATCATTTACCATTTTTGTAACCATTAATGCTTCCAACCTAATTATTGTACTCTGCATCCTTTGTGTCTGTATTTCCCCTTAGAGAAGTTGTCTTTGGCGTATGCCTGTAAGTTAAATGAATTTTCCTCTGGAACAGCCACTTGTGGAGACAAGAAACAGAACTGGGCTTGGTCTTTATAGGGGTAGGAGCATTTGTACTGAGTCTAGTGATGTGCTGTCATTTAAGCCCTGGTCTTCACTGTTTTCTGATGATAAGTATGTTGAGGATTTATATGTGTCTCATACAATTTTATATGTTTATGGCTCCTTCATTTTATCTTGACAGTCTTATACTTTGACCATGCCACATGTCAATCAAGTGCCTGTTTCCCTTACCGCCACTCATTAAGTACCAGCTATGCACTGTGCCAGGCTCAGGAGAGATGGAGAGGACTGGGGGGCATTCCCTGCCCACAGGGAGCGGGGTTTGGTAGGAGGAGCTTTGGGGGTGAGCAGCAAGAGAGCCAGCATGGGCTCTTCCACTGGACTCTCAGTGACCTCGGAAACAAGAACCTTGTTGTCTTTTGTCTCAGAATCCGTTTTCTTCACCTGTAAAGGAAGGATAACAAAATCTTCTAGGCCGCGAGGGTGAAACAAACAACCCTTACGACTTGTTTGTGAAAATAAATTTAGAGAATATATATGAAAATGGTTTAAAAATAAATCTATGCTTTTAAAAAGTCAATCCTGAGTTGTATTAGAAAAGAGTGGAACTGGATTCCAGCTCTAGTGGCACACATGGTAGTATAGCCCCAGTGATCATTATGGTTCTGCACGTCCACTCTCTGCATATGGAAGAGGACTGAAGGAACATCAGTGACACAGGAACTCGCCATGCTTGTTGCCCCTTTCCTTCACCACAGGAAATACTAAAATTTCAGCATGGCCTCAATTTGTGAAGAGAAGACCCCACTCCAAAAAACCTTCAATGGTAGACCTTACATACTTACAAAATGATTTTTCTCATTAAAGAACAACTAGAATGCAATCTCTACTATCAGATAAAGTTTTATTTTTAATGTTTTGGGGCTTGCATGAAGAATGTTTATTATTTTGCGATAGAAAACAAAATAAACTTTTTTCTCTTGTTGAAGTTAAAGCCCCCTTTCCCTAAAATATTTCCTGCAAATATGACATTAGGTATGAAAGTATATTGTCTTAAACACACACAGAATTCTAAGTCAGCCGTGGTTGTGTGCTCCTGTAATCCCAGCTACTCAGAGGGTGAGGCAGGAGGATTGCTTGAGCCCAGGAGTTCGAGGCTGTGGTGAGCTGTGATCACACCACTGCACTCCAACTTGGGCAATAGAGCAAGACCCCATCTCAAAAAAATTTTTTTTAATTAAAAAAAATTAAAGAACTCTAAAACTAATAATAAAATACTAAGACCTTCCAATATTAAACTGGATGTAAGACTGAATAAATCATTTCTTAAAGAAATACAAATAACCAAACTAAATAAGGGACAACATCAAACTGTGTAAGAATTTAAACACAGAAAATAATCAGCTGGGCACGGTAGCTCATGCCTGTAATCCCAGTACTTTGGGAGGCCAACGCAGGCAGATCGCCTGAGGTCAGGAGTTCAAGACCAGCCTGACCAACATGGAGAAACCCCGTCTTTACTAAAAATACAAAATTAGCCAGGCCTGGTTGCACATGCCTGTAATCCCAGCTACCTGGGAGACTGAGGCAGGAGAATCACTTGAACCTGGGAGGCAGAGGTTGCAGTGAGCCGAGATCGTGCCATTGCACTCCAGCCTGGGCAACAAGAGTGAAACTGTGTCTCAAAAAACAAAAAAAAAAGAGAACAATAGCAGTAAGGAAATATTACATAATTTTGATTCACCCATCTGATCGGATATATTGCTCAGCCAGTAAAAATCATGTTTTTAAAGATTATTTAATGATAAAGGGAAAATTTTTCCAAATTATATAATGTGCAATGAAAAAGCAACATAAAGCTGTAAATAAACTGAGATTTAAATTAGTTATAAAGCATGTGTACATATGTGCCTATTTACACATGCGTGAGAAAAAAACAGGAAATATACTGAAATATGACTAGTGGTTGGGTGGTAAGCTTCTTAATTTTTTTTTAATACTTTCCTGTTGTCTTCTTACTGTAGCATGGATTACTTCCCAAATCAAGGGGGAAGGTAGATGCTATCTTTAAGACAGTCATTCCCTGTCTTTTCGGTCCTCTGCTGCCACCATACCTAACTCCCCCCAACTCCCCTTCACTTGGTACCATGCTGAGCTGAGCTCTAGGTATCTTCCAGGCATGGGCCTTTAAAAAGATCCTTTTCCTTGTACCTCTTGTACTTTCATGGTAATTGGGGCCATCTGTGACCTTGAAAGGACAGGTTTCTCCCCTGGTTATTATGAAATTCAGGAAGGGTAATTGATGCCAGGGACTACCCACCTGCCCTGGGCCCCCCTCGGCCTGACTGCTGACTCCACGCTCAGTTCCATCACTAGAGGCTGCCCAGCAAGCCCCTTCCCAGGATTGAGAGAAAGGACACCGAAACTCACCAGAAATTACCTTACCCTGTATGACCTGGTTAAAAAGAGGTTTCCTACTGGCTGGCATAAATGTTCCAGCTCTGCAAACTGACAGGTTTTATGGTGATAGAAAAGGAGCCTTTTAAAATAATTAAAAATAAAAGTCTCATTCGGTTTTGTTACTCTACAATTTTTAGGCCAAAGGAAAAACACAAAAAGGAGAAAAAAGAAAAATCAACCAAGAGCAGCCAGCCACTGGGAACATTAATACTTAATACCTGTGGAAGAAGTAGTTATCTTATTTATAGTGTTCTTTCCTTGTGTTGCACTGGGTGCAAAAGGCTTTACAGACTTGCTCTCATGTGATCCTCAAATGAGCCCCAGGAGATAGGTAGGATTATATTGTTAATTGGTACAGGAAGTTGAGGGTAGGGAGGGTAGCAGCCTGGTAAGGGCACAGTGCTTGGATTTGAACTCAGATCTGTGGACTCCAGAACTCACCCTCGTAAAGAAACTTCATATTTTGCCTTCCACCCAGTTTGTATTCTGGCAGGACTTCTTTGATTGAAGGGTTATTTAGAAACAGAAGGCCTTTTATATGTATGTTCCTTTCTATTTGTATTTGTCTATGAATCTCTCATCTCTGTTCTGATCTTGCTTCATCATAGCATTTCCCTTTAATGCCACCTCATCTTTTCTTTAGAGTGGGAATAAGGTGTCAATCACTACTACCCCATTTGAAAACACATCAATCAAAACTGGACCAGCCAGGAGAAACAGCTATAAGAGCCGGATGGTGAGGCGGAGCAAGAAATCCAAGAAGAAAGAAAGTCTCGAAAGGTTAGTAAAATCAGTATTCTTTTTAAGTTTGGTGTATACCTATGTTGGGGAAAAGTTACCCCTTAATTAAATGCTTACATATGAAGAAGATCTATTTTTCTGTGAGAAATTTTATGTTATGGTTCACATATATGTATACATTAAAATCCATATTCATAATAGCATTAATTTCCATAGTAAAAGGATTTACATATTTACATTGTGGAAGGATTCAGATTGTTTTTTATCATGTGTGAATGTCAGGAAAAGCCCTTTGCTGTTTTTTAAGCCTCTTCACTTGATTTCAGTTGAGTTGGATTGAGGAACTGGATCTTCAGGTGGTTTTTAACATTAAATCTACATTTAAAATGTCCTTTACATTATCAAAAAACAAACAGTTGCTGTTTTTAAAATGCCAGATATTCTAAAATTACTGTATCTTTAAAGGTTCCGAATAAGCCTAGAAATAAAAGGGCTTTGTTTTACTCACTGAAAAACGAACTAGCTTATATACTTTTGTAGCCTGGGAAGCACTGATCAGTATCTTTTTGTGCTGCTTGCAGACACTAGCAAGAGGTATGTGTTTCTGGCAGGGCTGTTTCTTGCCAGGCAGCTCTCTGGGTGTGCCTCCTTTGCAATGCCACAGCATTTCTTTACTCAATTGGGCCTGATGAGTCACATCATATTAAAAGGATTTTTGATGATAGAAATGTAGAAAAACAAGCAAACGAAAAACCATGTATTAACTCTGGGGGGAAAAAAAGTTATACAAGAAAGGAACAGAATTATGTTTCATATGGCCCAGCTGTGAACAATATTTATAATATAAGATAAAATACCGGCCGTTTTTCTAACCAAAAATTTTGCTTTCGCTATATTGGGAAGAATAGAAAAGGGGAAATATATTTGGTTGCAAGGTAGAAGGTGGTTGTATAAGAGCTTAATTATCATCTTTCATAGTAGAAAATCAACAGGTAATTTCTAAAACTGAAAAACTAAAAAATAGCAGTGTACAAACATTTAGCAATATGTAGACAAATGGGAGAAGAAACAGGTAAAAGAATACAAAGCGACTTCTTTGGGGAGTAGAGAAAAATTTGAGTAGAGGAGTTGCTGTTTTTCATTGTATGTTTATAGAACTATTTGACTTTTTCACCCAAGTACATTTATTACTCTGATTAAAATTACACACACATAAGATCTTCTTTATTATTATGCTTTATATTTTGGCTGTGCTTTAAATCATTTAGAACAAATTGTTTGAAGGGCTAGCAACCAGAAACTTTCTGTTTTAAGCTTATGTGGAGTGGGTTAGATCTTACCATATATAGGCTTATATGGTAAAAGAACTTTGCACAGCCCGATGCCCTGCTAAGGTGTCAGAAGCTGTGCTTTTGCCTTAAGATGTGCTCATTGAGTACCAAATCCACATTTGCTTCTGCTGCAGTACAGTGTCTGCTGCCCTGCTGATACGATACGCTTCAGCTTCACCTTTCTCGGTTTTTCTGTCGTCATACAGCCTGCATTGTTGTTAGGAATATTCAAGAGCCCACAATGGAATAAGCACAGCAAATAGCCCTTCATTGGCCTCTGCCCAGCCTATCACCATTAAAGAATTTGATTTCCAATACCATGGTTTTGCTTCCAGAGGTTTACTTCGTATTATCTCTTAGTTAAGTTGTGTCTGCATATTTAGGGGTAGGTACTCAGAAGCTTTCAAGCAAAGAGCATCCTCCTCATATACCTAACAAGTAAATGAATGTATTTTTAATGCATTTTATATTTTTCCTATTTTTCCAACTCTTCTTAAGTGTTTGGAATTGAGAGAGGCTCCATTGTCTACTATTAAATACTCTTCCTTTACATGTCATAAGAAGGTTTCTAATAGGAAAGTGGTGTTCTGCTCTTTAATAGGATCTGCTGTTGTATCCCTGTCCCTCACACGGAGTTATTGAACTGAGCACAATGGTATTTTGGGGAGGCAGCAATAGTTCTGAAAGAAGACTGAACAGTTTTTTCCTGTTTTTCTGTAGGAGGAGATCTCTTTTCAAAAAGCTAGCCAAGCAGCCTTCTCCTTTACTCCACACCAGCCGAAGTTTCTCCTGCTTGAACAGATCCCTGTCATCGGGTGAGAGCCTCCCAGGTTCCCCCACTCATAGCTTGTCTCCCCGGTCTCCAACACCAAGCTACCGCTCCACCCCTGACTTCCCATCTGGTGAGTGAGTCTCCTGGTCTAAACAGCAGAGGGGAGGGGAGGTAAAGTCATGTGAGGTCCCCCAAAAACATGAAGCTTGTTCCAGCTGAAAGAAAGCAGGTTGAAGGTGTCAATTATAAAGACAGATTTATAGAGAGGTCATAAGATGTGGCTATTCTGACCAAACAAATAAGTCAAGAAGTATGGGGCTAAACCTTGGCCTGGAGAGGTTTATCTGAAAAGTGTTTATTCCACTAGCTAAATGCTGAGACAATTTGCTGATCTTACCTGGCCTTACCTAATACAGTCTGGGCTACAACTGTGAAAAAAAGGGGAAAATGACCATGGATGCTCACAGCCTTCTGTTTTCCATCCACAGGTACTAATTCCTCCCAGAGCAGCTCCCCTAGTTCTAGTGCCCCCAATTCCCCAGCAGGGTCCGGGCACATCCGCCCCAGCACTCTCCACGGTCTTGCACCCAAACTCGGCGGGCAGCGGTACCGGTCCGGAAGGCGAAAATCCGCCGGCAACATCCCACTGTCCCCGCTGGCCCGGACGCCCTCTCCAACCCCGCAACCCACCTCCCCGCAGCGGTCACCATCCCCTCTTCTGGGACACTCACTGGGCAATTCCAAGATCGCGCAAGCCTTTCCCAGCAAGATGCACTCCCCGCCCACCATCGTCAGACACATCGTGAGGCCCAAGAGTGCGGAGCCCCCCAGGTCCCCGCTGCTCAAGCGCGTGCAGTCCGAGGAGAAGCTGTCGCCCTCTTACGGCAGTGACAAGAAGCACCTGTGCTCCCGCAAGCACAGCCTGGAGGTGACCCAAGAGGAGGTGCAGCGGGAGCAGTCCCAGCGGGAGGCGCCGCTGCAGAGCCTGGATGAGAACGTGTGCGACGTGCCGCCGCTCAGCCGCGCCCGGCCAGTGGAGCAAGGCTGCCTGAAACGCCCAGTCTCCCGGAAGGTGGGCCGCCAGGAGTCTGTGGACGACCTGGACCGCGACAAGCTGAAGGCCAAGGTGGTGGTGAAGAAGCCAGACGGCTTCCCAGAGAAACAGGAATCCCACCAGAAATCCCATGGACCCGGGAGTGATTTGGAAAACTTTGCTCTGTTTAAGCTGGAAGAGAGAGAGAAGAAAATCTATCCGAAGGCTGTGGAAAGGTCAAGTCCTTTTGAAAACAAAGCGTCTGTGCAGGAGGCGCCACCGCTGGGCAGCCTGCTGAAGGACGCTCTTCACAAGCAGGCCAGCGTGCGCGCCAGCGAGGGTGCGATGTCGGATGGCCCGGTGCCTGCGGAGCACGGCCAGGGTGGCGGGGACTTCAGACGGGCCCCCGCTCCTGGCACCCTCCAGGATGGTCTCTGCCACTCCCTCGACAGGGGCATCTCTGGGAAGGGGGAAGGCACGGAGAAGTCCTCCCAGGCCAAGGAGCTTCTCCGATGTGAAAAGTTAGACAGCAAGCTGGCCAACATCGATTACCTCCGAAAGAAAATGTCACTTGAGGACAAAGAGGACAACCTCTGCCCTGTGCTGAAGCCCAAGATGACAGCTGGCTCCCACGAATGCCTGCCAGGGAACCCAGTCCGACCCACGGGTGGGCAGCAGGAGCCCCCGCCGGCTTCTGAGAGCCGAGCTTTTGTCAGCAGCACCCATGCAGCTCAGATGAGTGCCGTCTCTTTTGTTCCCCTCAAGGCCTTAACAGGCCGGGTGGACAGTGGAACGGAGAAGCCTGGCTTGGTTGCTCCTGAGTCCCCTGTTAGGAAGAGCCCCTCCGAGTATAAGCTAGAAGGTAGGTCTGTCTCATGCCTGAAGCCGATCGAGGGCACTCTGGACATTGCTCTCCTGTCCGGACCTCAGGCCTCCAAGACAGAACTGCCTTCCCCGGAGTCTGCACAGAGCCCCAGCCCAAGTGGTGACGTGAGGGCCTCTGTGCCACCAGCTCTCCCCAGCAGCAGTGGGAAAAAGAACGATACCACCAGTGCAAGAGAGCTTTCTCCTTCCAGCTTAAAGATGAATAAATCCTACCTGCTGGAGCCTCGGTTCCTGCCCCCCAGCCGAGGTCTCCAGAATTCACCAGCAGTTTCCCTGCCTGACCCAGAGTTAAAGAGGGACAGGAAAGGTCCCCATCCTACTGCCAGGAGCCCCGGAACAGTCATGGAAAGCAATCCCCAACAGAGAGAGAGCAGCTCCCCTAAACACCAAGACCACACCACTGACCCCAAGCTTCTGACCTGCCTGGGGCAGAACCTCCACAGCCCTGACCTGGCCAGGCCACGCTGCCCGCTCCCACCTGAAGCTTCCCCCTCAAGGGAGAAGCCAGGCCTGAGGGAATCGTCTGAAAGAGGCCCTCCCACAGCCAGAAGCGAGCGCTCTGCTGCAAGGGCTGACACATGCAGAGAGCCCTCCATGGAACTGTGCTTTCCAGAAACTGCGAAAACCAGTGACAACTCCAAAAATCTCCTCTCTGTGGGAAGGACCCACCCAGATTTCTATACACAGACCCAGGCCATGGAGAAAGCATGGGCGCCGGGTGGGAAAACGAACCACAAAGATGGCCCAGATGAGGCGAGGCCCCCGCCCAGAGACAACTCCTCTCTGCACTCAGCTGGAATTCCCTGTGAGAAGGAGCTGGGCAAGGTGAGGCGTGGCGTGGAACCCAAGCCCGAAGCGCTTCTTGCCAGGCGGTCTCTGCAGCCACTTGGAATTGAGAGTGAGAAGAGTGAAAAGCTCTCCAGTTTCCCAGCTTTGCAGAAAGATGGTGCCAAGGAACCTGAAAGGAAGGAGCAGCCTCTACAAAGGCATCCCAGCAGCATCCCTCCGCCCCCTCTGACCGCCAAAGACCTGTCCAGCCCGGCTGCCAGGCAGCATTGCAGTTCCCCAAGCCACGCTTCTGGCAGAGAGCCGGGGGCCAAGCCCAGCACTGCAGAGCCCAGCCCGAGCCCCCAGGACCCTCCCAAGCCTGTTGCTGCGCACAGTGAAAGCAGCAGCCACAAGCCCCGGCCTGGCCCTGACCCGGGCCCTCCAAAGACTAAGCACCCCGACCGGTCCCTCTCCTCTCAGAAACCAAGTGTCGGGGCCACAAAGGGCAAAGAGCCTGCCACTCAGTCCCTCGGTGGCTCTAGCAGAGAGGGGAAGGGCCACAGTAAGAGTGGACCGGATGTGTTTCCTGCTACCCCAGGCTCCCAGAACAAAGCCAGCGATGGGATTGGCCAGGGAGAAGGTGGGCCCTCTGTCCCACTGCACACTGACAGGGGTCCTCTAGACGCCAAGCCACAACCCACCAGTGGTGGGCGGCCCCTGGAGGTGCTGGAGAAGCCTGTGCATTTGCCAAGGCCGGGACACCCAGGGCCTAGTGAGCCAGCGGACCAGAAACTGTCCACTGTTGGTGAAAAGCAAACCCTGTCTCCAAAGCACCCCAAACCATCCACTGTGAAAGATTGCCCCACCCTGTGCAAACAGACAGACAACAGACAGACAGACAAAAGCCCGAGTCAGCCGGCCGCCAACACCGACAGAAGGGCGGAAGGGAAGAAATGCACTGAAGCACTTTATGCTCCAGCAGAGGGCGACAAGCTCGAGGCCGGCCTTTCCTTTGCGCATAGCGAGAACCGGTTGAAAGGCGCGGAGCGGCCAGCCGCGGGGGTGGGGAAGGGCTTCCCTGAGGCCAGAGGGAAAGGGCCCGGTCCCCAGAAGCCACCGACGGAGGCAGACAAGCCCAATGGCATGAAACGGTCCCCCTCAGCCACTGGGCAGAGTTCTTTCCGATCCACGGCCCTCCCGGAAAAGTCTCTGAGCTGCTCCTCCAGCTTCCCTGAAACCAGGGCCGGAGTTAGAGAGGCCTCTGCAGCCAGCAGCGACACCTCTTCTGCCAAGGCCGCCGGGGGCATGCTGGAGCTTCCAGCCCCCAGCAACAGGGACCATAGGAAGGCTCAGCCTGCCGGGGAGGGCCGAACCCACATGACAAAGAGTGACTCCCTGCCCTCCTTCCGGGTCTCCACCCTGCCTCTGGAGTCACACCACCCCGACCCAAACACCATGGGCGGGGCCAGCCACCGGGACAGGGCTCTCTCGGTGACTGCCACCGTAGGGGAAACCAAAGGGAAGGACCCTGCCCCAGCCCAGCCTCCCCCAGCTAGGAAACAGAACGTGGGCAGAGACGTGACCAAGCCATCCCCAGCCCCAAACACTGACCGCCCCATCTCCCTTTCTAATGAGAAGGACTTTGTGGTACGGCAGAGGCGGGGGAAAGAGAGTTTGCGTAGCAGCCCTCACAAAAAGGCCTTGTAACGGGGAGGGCCCCGGGGCAGGACTGTAGAGACCCGTCCTGAACGGGCGACTGTGTCTTGACTACCTTTCAAAACCAGCACTGTGTGGGAATGTCCGCCAGGCAGAGCTCGGAGCCTCATTGAGACAGGGGAGAGAGAAAGACAAAGAGGGGACCTTCTTCCAGATGCCTTCCCAGTTGTAACCGGTAAAACTGTTACCAGATAGTGTTTGTACAAAAAAAAAATAATAATAAAAATAAAAAAAAAATTACAGTTGAGGGTTGTTGAGGAAAATGATTTTCTTTGTAAATATATAGCATCGTGTTTGGTTTGGGATGTAGAGTCTATACCTGGCTGCTGATTGCGTCGTTTACTACAGCTTTTTTTAAATAAGATTTTTGCTTTACCATTTATCATAATGTAGTAATGAAGCAAAATGGTCAAAACTGGGTGTGTGTGAACAGAGATACACCCATATTCGTGTATATACACATCCACCTACATGTTTTGGTCTGTGGTTTAAGAGACTATTTCAAGGTTCCATTTTTATAAGCTAAAACATTCTAAGTTAAGATGGAAGAAAGCCCTAAACACAGTAGATTCTGAGTTTTCATGTGTATTTTAACCAGAGTTTCTGATAGTACTGTATCTGGCTACCTATATTTCCAGATCTAAAGCAAGAACTACTCTAAGTACTGCATTTGGAATCCTCCTCCATTAGGAATGGCCAGGACAAGTGGAGCTAGCCATTTTCATTACACGGCCATCCCAATGGACACTGGATCCCTGGTCCAACTGTCTAAAAGGCCAGTTGTTCCTTTCTGTGGATGTGGATGTCTGGCCTTCACCTGAGGTAGAGTGGGGACTATAAACACACATCAACTTTCTTTCTGTTTGCTTTCTTTTCCTTCTTTTCAAACTCTTAAACTCAGGCCTTTATGCTGTGAGTGACTAGTCCAAGAAGCACACATTTTGTAGTAGTCCTGCACCAGCCCTGCTCTTGAATAAAAAGGAAAATTACTGGCTGCACCCAAATCTTCTAGTACTTGAGTAATAAGCATCAGGCATTGGAAGAGGTTTTAAATTTGCTTTTTTGAGGAAAAGAACTGGGGGTGGATTTTGGCATCGTAGCATATCGATTAAAGAATAATCAGGACATCAGATACATTTTAATACATAGCTGGGGCCTTATGTTGTAGATGAAGCTTGCTGTTTTTAGCAAGTTCCTGGGTTTCACATTCATTTCTGCTGCATCTAGTAGCTCCACACATTTCATAACCTGATCTCTTTATTTGTATGCAAAAAATACTGTCTTAATACAGAGCAGCATTTTTGTAACAAAGAGACTCGCTGGAGCTATTTGGTGCTTGAATGTGACCATCCTTTTTACTTTTGCTAAGCCTTATTTAAATTTTGTATACCGTGGAATATGTAGAATTTGTCAAATCATTTTAGTGCTGAAGGTTTTTGATTTTTTGTTTTTGTTTCTGTTGTTGCAGTTTCTTTGGTGGCTTGTTTTGTATTGTAAGATGGCACTTGCTGATATAAATACTAAGGCACTAAGAGAAACTACAGATAAGTATTTATAAGTTGCTTGGGAACCATAGCAGAATTTTTTGTTTGGTTTTGTAAGAGAAAAAAAATGACCAATAAATAACTAATCTAGCACCCAAACTCTCTTGGGGGATGTCTTAGTATCTTCACGCTATGAAATTGTTCATCTAAGCACAGCATCATCTTATGGCCTTATGGATTGTAAATCTTCTAGTGAGGCTATAAACTCCACTCTGAAAACAAAGGCATAACTTAACCGACTGCTCAGTTGTCCTTCGTTGTAAAATGAATTGGCTTTGGGAAAAAGGAAAAAAACAAACAAACAAAGAAAAAGAAAAAAGCCTCCTCCTTGCCCCTCATTTTTTTTCCCCATATGGTTTTAGCCATTCCCCATCACTATATTGTGAAGCTGTAAAAATATATATATATACTTTACAAGAGTTTACTAATGGATTTCAAAACTGGTCTCAACGTTTATAATACATATCTGTGTTTGGCAGTTGTCATAACCCAATCCTACATTCAGCCATCGGGACAAGTCTGTCGGGGAGGTAGTTCATGGTTTACAAGCCTTTGCTTTTTAACTGTCCAATTTCCTTTAAAGCACAACTAGCTATTTGTTTACAAATGATATTTTTATGTATATTTTGTATAGTGTATCATCATTTTTGCCAAGTATGTTTTTCATTATAAATGAGTTAAGAGTACTTAAGGTTGCATTCATGTATTACATGTTTGTTGTTGTAAACCTCTCCAATCAGCTGGTAGAAATTCTCCTCATTGTGTTCTATTTGGTCAGTCTCTGTGTGATTGTAGGATGTGCTCCTTGGTAGTACTCCCAGCTGTAGATTTACCAGCTTAAAAGTTTGTTAGGATCTGTGCAATAAAGTGTTTGCAGTCTTATTTTCTCTAAGAAATTCCTTATGGACGTCATAATTGTTGTATATTGAACAAAATATTTATACTTATGCAGTTGCATAACATTGAAATAAAAATTTAGCATGAAAAGATAATGACTCGTAAGTTTTTTTCTAATATACTCATATACATTCCACCTCCAAAAAATATTACTGATTATTACTCTGGTATTATGGAAAGGATAGGTTTTTACAGATTACTTTTTGCTGAGTGGAACAGTTTGCCTTTTTTTCTTAAAAATGTACACAAATATTCTTCAACATTAAGTCCTTTAGCTGGGCATAGTGGTGCTCACCTGTAGTCCTAGCTACTTGGGAGTCTTAAGGCAGGAAGATGGCTTCAGCTAGGAGTTGGAGACCAACCTGGGCAACATAGACCCTATCTCTACAAAAACTTGAAAAATTAGCTGGGTGTGGTGGTGTACGCCTATTGTCCCATCTACTCAGGAGGCTGAGGTAGGAGAATTACTTAAACCCATAAGTTCAAGGCTGCAGTGAACAAGCTATAATTGTGCCATTGCATTCCAGCCTGGGCAACAGAGCGAGACCCTATCTCCAAAAAAAAGAAAAAAAAAAGATTAAGTCCTCTTTTAACTTCTTCCTATTTTTTTCTACCAACCTTTTTCCTTGCCTGCAGAACTTACCAACTTCTACACTCACACTCACCATCTTCCCACACTCAGGGGGTCTTGATTCTCCTTTCTCTGTGACACCACCACCACCTCCTCTCATTCTCTCACGAACTTGCTCCATCAATTACCATAGTCTGCCTCAGCATTCTCTTTTTCCTCCCCAACTGTCTCTTTCCTTTCAGAAAACCCTTTCTTTACCTGGCCTTTTCCCTCTGTCCCTTCTCAGGTGACATCCTACAAGAGGAGTCTGCACTTAGTATTTTTGGGTCTTCACCCCTTTGAAACCTGGCTCTGTCACCCATGCCATCAACATCGCTCTGGTAGAGGTCACCAGTGACACAGCTGACTCTAAAGCCCTCTTGTCAAGACATCACTTAAGTAGACCATCTTGAGAACCGGTCTGTCCCTGACAGCCCTCTCTCCTAGTTGTCTTCAACCTGTTCTTTTTCTCTCTTTAGAGAATTTCTTCCTTGTCCTCTTGTCCCTTTAGATACTGGTGTTTCCTGGGTTCATCCTTGGTCCCTGAGCATTTCAACTTGGCTCAGGCACCTCACACTCAAAATGTCCAAAAATATGCTTATTTTGGTGCCCCTTCTTTCAAAGCTCACTGTATTCCCCATCTTTTCTCCGAGTCAGATCCTAGATTTCTGCCTAAACTCTTCTTTCTTGCCTTACATCTTAAAAAAAAAAAAAAAAAAAAGCTTTACTGATTTCACAATATACTCTTCTGTGCAATCCATGTCCCATCACTATTGTGCTACTGGCAGCCTTAGTTTGGTCTCTATCATAGTCTCTCTCCAGATGACCTCAACAGCCTCCTAACTGGTTTTCTTGCCTTCGCTCTTACCCCTTCTAGTCTGTTCTTCACAATGTCCCTAGAGTGATGTTGCTCAAGTGTAAGCACACCATGTTACTACCCTGCTTTAAACCTTTAAGTAGCACCCATATTCTTCGGGTAAAGGCCAGTTCCTTAAATGTATCCTTACCCTAGATAACTCCAGCTCAGCATGTGTGCTGGACTCAGACATCTGAAGGAAGCCTTTTGGAAAGGCCTGGACCGACCTGTGGACCGTCTTTGCTTCACTGTGTATCTGCCTCATGGCACTCACTGCATTATTTTGGAGTTACCTTTCTACATGTGTATCTTCTTTGCTAGACTTCAAGCTCCCTGGTTCTCTGTCTTGTTTTTTACTTCTAGGACAAAGCACATCGGAGACATCAATAAATATTTGCTGATATGGTTAGGCTTTGTGTCTCCACCCAAATTTCCTCTTAAATTGTAACCCCCATAATTCCCACGTGTCAAGGGAGAGACGAGGTGGAGTAACTGAATCATGGGGGCAGTTTCCCTCATGCTGTTCTCATGAGAACTGATGGTTTTATAAGGGGCTCTTCCCCACCCTTTGCTCAGCACTTCTTTCTGCCGCTGTGTGAAGAAGGTGGCTTGCTTCCCCTTTGCCTTCTGCCATGACTGTCAGTTTCCTGAGGCCTCCCCAGCCATGCTGAACTACGAGTCAATTAAACCTCTTTCCTTT
This sequence comes from Pan troglodytes, assembly GCF_028858775.2. Classification (NCBI taxonomy): domain Eukaryota; kingdom Metazoa; phylum Chordata; class Mammalia; order Primates; family Hominidae; genus Pan; species Pan troglodytes. The sequence goes on along the minus strand of NC_072402.2, from coordinate 47,476,145 downwards.
ATACATTACCCAGTCTTGAGCAGTTCTTTATAGCAGTGTGAGAACGGACTAATACATTTGCTGGACCGAATTGAACAAGAAAGGAAGTATTAGTAGTCGCTACTGTTTGTAGCACATTTACTAGAAGCCAAGTAACACACTAAATACTTTATTTCCATCTTCTTATTTAATCTCCGTGCCATTTGAACTATACGTTGCTTCATTTTATAAATTAGGAAGCCAAAACTTGGAAAGAGGTTAAGTGACTAACCCTCGTGATTGGCAGGACTGAGGCTTGAGCTCAAGCGATCTGACTGGACAGCCCATACATTTAACCTCTACCATTAGACGAGACCTTCCTCCTCCCACACACTATTCTACTACAATATAAATTGCAAGATGAAATGGGACAGAATCATGACAGTGTTTTTCACTGCCTGCGTGATGTAGTTTTCCCTGCTTAGAGGAACCCACTCTGCTAAGATTCACAGTTTTTAAACGTAAGTATGGAAATGGTCATTTTAATGGGACTTGGTATCATGCTATGCAGAAAAGTCGGTCTTCACCATAAAAGAAAAAACCCACAAAGGATATTAAGTACACACATCACAGAGCCAGTAATGGCCATAGCAAGAGCTATTAAGTGAACAACCAGTTTAGAGCGAATACATAAATGAAACTTTAAATGAAAAGCAAGAGATTGAAGTTTTAAAGGTATTTACCTTGAGCTCGACCAGGTAAAACTAATGAGGTCATTAAAGGGCAAACAATTAGACATGCTCTTGTGGGTCTGTCCAGTCTGGGGCACGATTTCTTGTACTGTATTTTCAGCATCCACGTAGTGTTATCTTATTTGGGATTTTAAAAAATTGAAATGTAGCTAAATATGTGTTTGGGTGTATAATATTTCCCTAATAAACTGAGGGCTACCTATTTTAAGCCCAAGGCATTTTTTTAAAGAGACATGGGTTGCCCATGCTGGCCTCAAACCCCTGGGCTCAAGGGATCCTCTCTGCTCAGCCTCTCGAGTACCTGGGACTACAAGGGTGCCCAGCTCTTCAAGGCATTATTTTTCCCTCTTTATAACAATGTAAGCACAATGTGATGCAGCCTACAAAAATTACAAGTTCTCGTAAATTTGTTTCAGTTCATTGTAGATTCTGTGTATTAGCCCTTTGTCAGATGAGTAGGTTGCGAAAATTTTCTCCCGTTTTGTAGGTTGCCTGTTCACTCTGACGGTAGTTTCTTTTGCTGTGCAGAAACTCTTTAGTTTAATTAGATCCCATTTGTCAATTTTGGCTTTTGTTGCCATTGCTTTTGGTGTTTTAGACATGAAGTCCTTGCCCATGCCTGTGTCCTGAATGGTAATGCCAAAACAAACAACCCCATCAAAAAGTGGGCGAAGGACATGAACAGACACTTCTCAAAAGAAGACATTTATGCGGCCAAAAAACACATGAGAAAATGCTCATCATCACTGGCCATCAGAGAAATGCAAATCCAGACCACAATGAGATACCATATCACACCAGTTAGAATGGCAATCATTAAAAAGTCAGGAAACAACAGGTGCTGGAGAGGATGTGGAGAAATAGGAACACTTTTACACTGTTGGTGGGACTGTAAACTAGTTCAACCATTGTGGAAGTCAGTGTGGCGATTCCTCAGGGATCTAGAACTAAAAATACCATTTGACCCAGCTATCCCATTACTGGGTATATACCCAAAGGACTATAAGTCATGCTGCTCTAAAGACACATGCACACGTATGTTTATTGTGGCATTATTCACAATAGCAAAGACTTGGAACCAACCCAAATGTCCAACAATGATAGACTGGATTAAGAAAATGTGGCATATATACACCATGGAATACTATGCAGCCATAAAAAATGATGAGTTCATGTCCTTTGTAGGGACATGGATGAAATTGGAAATCATCATTCTCAGTAAACTATTGCAAGAACAAAAAACCAAACACCACATATTCTCACTGATAGGTGGGAATTGAACAATGAGAACACATGGACACAGGAAGGGGAACATCACACTCTGGGGCCTGTTGTGGGGTGGGGGGAGGGGGGAGGGATAGCATTGGGAGATATACCTAATGCTAGATGATGAGTTAGTGGGTGCAGCGCACCAGCATGGCACATGTATACATATGTAACTAACCTGCACATTGTGCACATGTACCCTAAAACTTAAAGTATAATAATAAAAAAATTACAAGTTCTCCCTTTTGGAGGTGGCATGATGTGGGGACATGGGGCAAGACTATCAAGAGGACCAGAGAATTCATGAACTAGAGATAGGAATTAAAGTAAGGAGAAATCACTTCTAAAAATAGTACTAACCCTCCCACAGGGGGCAATGGCAGCTTCCCTTGGCTGTTGAGCACTGAACTGCCAAGCATTTACAAGAAGAAAAGGGGTTGGCTTGAAGACTTCAGGTGAGGCAGCACATCTCAGCTCTAACATGTACATGATTCATGTGGGATCTTGCTAATTCCGGTTCAGAAGGCCTATGATAGCGCAGAAAATTCTAACAAGCTCTTCTCAAATGACTCAGATGCTGCCTGCCTGTTGACCACATGAATGCCCTGCCTGGCCACACCAGGGAGTTAGAATCTCTGAAGATTGGGCCTAGGCATCTATAATTAAAAAATAATAAAATAACTTCCACAGGTGATTCTAATGTGCATGCAAGGTTGAAAAGCAAAAACAAATTTCCCAGGTAGAGGATGATACTTGACTCATTCTACCTCAACATGAAATCATCATGAACAGAACTTGAAGACATTTCCCATATAACTGCTGGTCCAGTTGAGCCCTAAGGACCCTTTCCACTCAAAGTGTGGTCCTCAGACCAGCAACATCTGCATCACCTGGGAGTGTGTTAGGAATGCAGAATCTCAGTCCCCTGACCCCCTGCCTTCCCCATCCCTGGACCTGCTGATTTTCTGCATTTCCATGATAGCCAAGTAATTTGCTTGCCCTTCAAAATTTGAGAAGCATTGTTATCACTACTCCCCAAGCTTCCTAGAAGATGAGAATTACTTGGAATATTTGTTAAAAATACAAGTTTCTAGACCTCATCACTGATCCACTCACTCAAAAATCTCTAGGACAAGGCCTGAGAAACTGGGTTTATAATCAGTGGACATGAGGGGCAGGTGATTCTTATCTGGGAGGCATGGGCAATAGTAATATAAGAGTATATTTACCATCTGTGCTCAAGTTTGTCTCCAGCTAAAGTCTACTACGATGATTATTAGTGTTTTTTAAGCCCTTGGGCATAGAAAACTCAAAAACCATTGAAACCATCAGGAAGACAGCAACCTAAACACTTATTGTCCACCTACTGTGTGTATGTGTGTGTGTATACATATATACCTACTCAGTACTAAGCATGTGTGTATACACGCACACATGTATGTGCTTAGTACTGAGCAAGATGCTTTTCATCTGCCCTCTGACTTAAACATCAACACAATTCTCAAACCCGGTGGTGCCATTCCCATTTTATAGATGAGAAATCAGGCCCAGCCAGGCTATGTTGTTTGCTTAACATACACCCTGGAAAGAGAGCTTGGATTAGAATCTGAATTTTTCTGGTTCTGAAGCTCTTGACCTTTCTCAGTATTACCAGGTGTCATGTAATTGAATTCAGATTCAGGCCCCTCTCTGAATAATCTAAGCTATCTTATTTCCTCTTTGCATGTAGAAAAATCATATGGTGCTAAATTATGAATTTGATGATTGGTGGGAAACCGTTAAGTGAAGGAAGCTAATCGTTCTCTGTAATAGGGCCTCTATCAGTTCTAATTAATCAGTAGACAATTTCTCATCTAGCATTTTCGGTTCACAACACAAATGTAACATGAAAACGTGTAGCTATAGTAACTACAGAAATTTGCTTCCTTCATTCTAGGCCAGGCATTAAGAAAATCTATGGTAGGGCAGTTCTCTAAATTTCATTTCCCTCCTGCCAGGATGTTTTTATTCCTCAAAGCAATCATTTTGTGTTATTCCTCTCTTTCTCTACCCCCTACATGTCTCATATATCTAGAAAATTTGGAAATGACCAAGGCTTTGCCAAACCTTGGTTTGATTACGTTTTGTATGCTGAAAGCCAATCAGCCTGACCCATGATGAAGTTCTCTGGCAGTTGAGACACCTCAGACCCTGCACTGGAGTCATTAGCACTATTCCTTATAGGAAAACACTCAGCAACATCTCACTGATTTCTGTGACCCAGCATTTCAAAAGACAAGATCACTAACTCTTACAACATCACTGGCTGATGTTGGGGCTGTCAATTCCAATACTTGTAGGCAGGCAAGCACTTGAAAAAGGGGATGGGTCCCAAGAGTGAAGTTCTCTGTACACTCTGTGACATGCCAGTTTAGTATGTCCAGACATGGGAAAAAGATCTGTTGCATATGGTTACAGGTTATCACCCCACACAGCTTGACGAAATGTCTATTGCTCTTGTAAAGCTGAAAGCCTCTAACAAATAGTCATCTGCCATTTCATTAAGCGCTGCCAGGAGATGGCTGTCAACATCTGGGAAAGGAAGAATGAAAAGATGTTTGCAAGGCCTGCAGCAAGCATGTTGCAGCTACAAAGTCTGCATATGTCAGGCTGGCATCACCATATCCTCCAGCCTTAACCTGTCTAAACAAAAATCATTTGCCTTAAAGTTCTGTCCTTTTGGAATACGTATGCTGTGTTAAACAGTGCTGTACTGAAGTAATTTTCCTGAGTTGGAGACATGTCTACTCCTGTTGGGGCTGGAGGCAGTTCTGTGGACACCCCATGTAATGCATGTCCTACTGCCCCATTCAAATGGGGATCCTTAGAACAGCTATGGCTCCCTCTGTTCCCTCAAAGCTTGGGCTTTACCATTTGCATTTGAAAACACAAAGACTTAGAAAAACACTGCCTCCTTTTCAGTACCTGTACATTCTCACAACCGATGATCTCTTTTTTTTATCTTTTAACAAGCAAAAGTCTTCCTTCAAAAAATAATTCCTTTTTCTCCTTATTGCCCAGACCTGGTCATTGAAGCCATGTTGGAAATATAGATGAGAAGAAAGTATTTGAATCCCTGAAATCCTACCAGCCACTCTGTTTCTTTAACTTATAGGTATTTTTTTGTTTTGCTGAATAATGAATTAACAGTGGGCATGCTCTTTAGCCCACTCTTCTGCTCTTCCACTTGTGTCACCAAAACACCAGGGGTTTGGTCTAGGTCCTGCTGCTCACTGTACAAAAAGCAAACCACTGAGATGACAGGTGTCACCAAGGAAGAAAGCTTTAATTGAGTGATGCAGCACAGCAGAAGAAAGCTCAGTCTCAAATCCATCTCCCTGACCAACTAAAACCAAGGGTTTATATAGCACACAAAAAAATGTAACAATGTGTAAGAAAACAGGAACTTGGGAGGGGCAAGGAAGCAATCATAGTGAATGAGGGGTGGGGCATCTGGTGTGGCAATCTGGTTTCAGTTCTTTGATACTTTTTGTGAGAGGCCTGAAGGTCATTTCCTGAGAAAGGAACTCAGATAAAACAAATATGTTTCAAGCTTTTACAGCAGAAGGGTCCATATCTATGTTTATCCAAAAGCAACTGTCTATGAAACTCTTGGGCCAGTTTCACTTGAATATTAAAACAAATATATTTCAATGTTTATAAGCAAACTTCTGCAATATGTATAATGGCTGCATGGTGTCTCATTATACCTTTGAGCCATACCACTTTATTTCCTGTAGTATGCCTTTCTTTCAATAAATGTGTTTCCTTTCTTTCAATAAATGTGTTAGAGAGCCTCAGGTGCAGACCATGGAGGCCGTCTTACTCTTCTGTTCCTGGCACATCAACCTTGGCCTATTCTAAGGTTCATTTAATTATCCCAACAGCCCCTTCCATTCTCCACCACCACCCCATAAGCAATTATGTTAATGGTTTATCTTTTTGTTTTTGTTCCTGCAAAATGTATGTATCATTGTTTTTATGCATGCTTAAGTTACATGGATGACCATGTTAATATATTATTTTATTGGCTGGGTACAGTGGCTCACGCCTGTAATCCCAACAATTTGGGAGGACGAAGTGGGTAGATTACGAGGTCAAGAGATCAAGACCATCCTGGCCAACATGGTGAAACCCCATCTCTACTAACAATACAAAAATTAGCTGGGCATGGTGGTGTATGCCTATACTCCCAGCTACTTGGGAGGCTGAGGCAGGAGAATCGCTTGAACCTGGGAGGCAGAGGTTGCAGTGAGCCAAGATGGTGGCACTGAACTACAGCTGGGCGACAGAGTGAGACTCTCAAAAAAAAAAATACATATATATATATATATATATATACACACAAACACACACACACACACATATATGTACACACACACATATACACATATATAAATACACACATATATATATAATTTTGTTTTTTCACATTAAGTTCTATATGTTTACGATTCAGCTACGTTGCTATGGCTGCATCTAATACACTGCTTCTAACTACTGTCTAGTGCTTCCTGTCTTGAGCATCTTCCCCATTTTACTCACCTACTTCCTAGTGCAGAACACTCAAATTGCTGTGAACTTTCCCCTCCACAAATAATGCTGCAATGAATCACTTTCTGGACATATGATGCTTTCTTGGGAAAAAACCCCAGAGCAGTTTGTGGATAATACATTTAATTTGATTAATTGTTGCCAGATGGTCCTAGAATGGCTGTACCAGTCTACATCCCCATAATCAGGGCATGTAGTTCCTAAAACCCCACAGCCCCAACTACACTATCATCTAGCTTTCTCTTTTTGCCAGTCCAATAGATATAAACATTTATCTCATTTTAACTTGTATTTCTCTGATTGCTAATAGAATCAACGTATTTTTAGTGTTAAGATGTTCCACCTAAGAGCATGGAGTATCTCCTGATTTATTCAGATCATCTAATATCCTTAATCATTTATCTATTGTTGCACATTTAGGTTCTCTCCAAGGAAGAGAGAAAGAGAAAAAGGGAGACCTAATTTATTTAGAAAGCCCATTAATCACCATAAAGGGTGGAGGAGGAGATGGAATGGATGCTCTGGTGGCCACTTGTCCTCTGCTTACCTTTGCAGGATCCAGCCAAGTGCTCAGAGAACATTAACCAAAGATGGGGAGGATTGGAGGACGGTGTTCGATGAACTTCACGAACTTCACTGCTTAATCATTCATGAGCAATAACAGCTTTTACATAGAATATGTAGATTAATTCTTGCCTTTATCAAGTTCCACAGTATTCAATAAATGATTTCAAATTGTCAATAGCTAGGATAAAGTGGAGTGGGTGGGAGAGCAGGGTGGCTTTAGGAGCAGGGTCTTGGAGGATGGCGGTGATGGCAGAAGGGACTAACGAGCCGCCTGACCAGGACGTTTCACCCTTGGATTTGAGGGTTCCTTAGCGCTTTTTCCCCATTTTGTTAAGAAATTTCCTCTTATGGGATATGGAGCAATTCTCCAGCTCATTTGACTCATGGGGCCTAATATATACTTCTGCTATTGGTTGATAACATTAAGATAAGGGAAGTATTTTACATGGCTGAGAGTCCAGGGCCAATCCCACTCTCACAGAATCCCAATATCTAGGAGTGAAGCACAGGAATCTGTTTTGTAAAGAAGTCCCCCGATTATTCTGATGTTAAACTAGAACAGCCCACTGGGCTTATCCATTCCTCCACAGCCTTCAGGCTAACTCCCACCATGTTACACCTTCATACTCTTAACATGTCAGGCAATCAACTCCAGCCCAACACTTGGGACCCCCAGTCATGACTTGCTAAGAAACAACCACATCCCCTCTTGCTATAATTCAAGTTTCTATTCAGCATTCAGGGCCAAACAATGTCAGTTACCCCTCTTGCACACTATACTAATATAGGAAAACATTCAAGAGCCATTTGTTTCATACTTTTATAAACATCAAAATTGCAAACAACACTGATTGGAGAGTTGGACAAATAAGAATGGCACGACAGTTTTCTGTCTTGGAATTTTACAGATATTGCCTGTGTTCAAGGGCTGTGCTGTACTAAGCAGTGGCTGCTGGAACAGGGAAAGGTGTAATTCTCTCCTGGGTTGTAGGAGTTGCAGCTCATGCAGAGAGTCCTCTGTGATGGAGGCCAGTCAGCTTTTATGGACTTCAATGCTATTTGCTCCAGTACCCTTTGAAATGCAGGGTCAGCTCACTGAGCTACATCGTGCAATAATAACACATTTTTATAGGAGTAGCTTGTCAGAGCAGCAACAACATGCAATACATAAAACCAATAAACACACCATGTTACAGATTCTATCCTAGTAAACAGGATAAAGCAATAAAATTGACAGCAGCCATCAACAAGCTCCCTTTCTGACTTTGTGGGGTGAATTTACTGTTGCTTAAAACAGAGGAGCTGTCACAAAGCCTTAGATCAGTTACGGAGCAGCAAGCTGCATCGCATGGAAGGGAGCGGGCCTGAGAAGTGAAAGCAGGATGGGCAATTATGCTTTGCTAAGGCCTGGGCCCCTTTCATTGTTAGTGTGATGTAATTCACATCAGAGATTTTCTACAGAATTGTTTCATTTTTCCAAGTTACATATTAAATATTATGGAGGGCAGTATGTCTATGGGTTGGTAAATCAGCAATTAGTATTTTCCATCTGCAGCTTAAATCCCTAAGGCAAGAAAGAGCTTACCTGTGACAGAATATGCAGGGACTCAATGGGTTGGTGCTGTCTAAGACTGGATTCTTAGAGTTTGGACCTTCCACATTTTACATGGAATCATTTGGCTGGGAACCCTGAGCCAACCTCAGTCCAGCAGAATCTCAGTATCTGGGGGTGAGGCCTGGGAATCCATTTTGTAAAAACTTCCCTAGGAGATGCCAGTGAAAAACATGTGGGAGGCCCAGGAAACCGTGGAGAGGTCAGGAGCTAAGAGTCAGCAGCATGGGCATGGTGGCAGAACTAGGAGCTAATAAAGGCTCAGGGATCAGCACATATTAAAAATATACTGAATCTTGGCCGGGCACAATGGCTCTCATCTGTAATCCCAGCACTTTGGGAGGCCGAGGCAGGCAGATCACTTGAGGTCAGGAGTTCAAGACCAGCCTGGCCAACATGGTGAAACCCCGTCTCTACTAAAAATACAAAAATTAGCCAGGCGTGGTGGTGGGCGCCTGTAATCCCAGCTACTCAGGAGGCTGAGGCAGGAGAATCGCTGGAACCTGGGAGGCGGAGGTTACAGTGAGCCAAGATTGCACTATAGCACTCCAACCTGGGCGACAGAGCAAGAATCGGTCTCAAAAAAAAAATTTATATATATATATATATATATATATATATACACACACACACACACACACATACACACACATACACACACACACACATGGAGAGAGAGAGAGAGTCCTTACTATGTCCCAGGCATGTTCTAGGGTATCTTTAGGCAAAGACCCTCTCATGGCACTTGTATTTGGGAGAGACAAGACAAGACAAACTAATTAAAACAAATGAAGAAGTTAATTCCAAACACTGATAAGCATTATAAAGATAATAAAACCAGGTGAGGCATAGAGGTTGCTTTGGATTAGCTAGGTCAGAGAAGAACTCCCTCAAAGGAGAAAATATTCGCACTGAAATCTCAAGGAGATGAAGGAAGGAGCCATTTGGAGGCCAATGGCAGCATCTTAGAGGCAAAGGAAAGAGCAAGTGTGAAGGCCTGAAATCCCTGAGCAGGGAAGAGGTTCACCCACTGCTGTTCCCTGCCTGCTCTGCTTTTCCTGGGGGTGAAGAGACAAAAAGGATGACCCCCCAAGTTTTCACTCTGTTATGATGTCCCACTAGTATGCCTTCAACTTAAGGACTAATATATTCTGATTGGTTGGAATTCATTTTTATTTTGTTAGCTTATCAGAATTTCATAACTATAAGTTACCATCTCTATCTCTACCCTAAAATTGGTTATTGAACAGAACAATGCACCACTTGAGTCCAGGAGCTCCCGCCAAGCTTGTCTGGCAATCAAGACTTCAGAAGATACAGGCCTGTGTGAGTATGGCCCTTTAAGCCTAAGTCATGACATTGCTCTTTGTCTATCTGCATTCAGTGGTTCAGGCCCCTGTCCATGGCTGGTGTGACCTTTGGTGACATCCCCAGCCTCAACAGAAACCACTTCTCACTAAGCCAGCTTTACTGTGTTCCCAACAGCTAGCATGCAGGGATGCCTTCTTCCTCATTTTCACGTAAATGTGCTATTTCAAATGCTCTCCGAAGCAAATAGGCTTTTAAGGGCGAGCCTGAGAACCAAACCACGATTTATTTCACAGTTCTTCTGGAAAAGAGACTTCTAAGAACCAGATGCCCAAATGAGAAGAGCATTTTGGGTCACAGCCCACCTGCAAGTTAGGATCTGTAACATAAGAGCCAGAACACCAGATAGGCAGAGAGAGCCTGCCTGGTTTCTGAACTGAGTGAGGCAAATGTGGAAGAAATTCTAAACCTTGGGGGTGGGTTCTATTTTTTATAGCCATTCACACCCTAGGGGCATTACAGAGACCTTACAGACCTAAGGATTAAGAAGATTAATGGAGTCGATTTGATACCAAGTTTCATTTCTCAGCCTTTTCTTTTAAATTTATTATGCTTTTCTTTTTTCATTTAAAATAAGGATTGAGACTTTGTCCCCAAGTAAGTTTCTCAAATGGCTACATTACTGAGAACCCAGACCCAAGCACAATGCTACGTAGTGGGGGTGGGTAGTGGGCTGGCGTCAGCTCTGACAAATTGTGGAGGCTGATGATCTCCTTTCAGGGGCGGGGTGTGTGGTGCTGGGAGGGACGTCGGTGAGTAGAAGGGGAATGGCCTCCCTGTGGGAGACTCCGGGGCCGGCAGTCCTTGCCCAGTCCATCCCTAGGCTTCCTCCCACTCTTCCACATGCGGAAAGGGCTCTGTGCCTCTCACAGCAGCATCTGACCCTCTGGCCTGAGTCATTCGGTGTACTTGCCTAGAAGGTTCTTTAGCTCTGGGACTCACAGGAGTAAGAAGCTCAGAAAAGCACAGTGAGTCCCTGCCCAGCTCCAGGAAGCAATCTGAAAACTCTGGTCTGGTCACCAGCAGATGACAGTTCCTTCACTTAGAGCAATTTTGCTAAGCACATTTATTTGCTTTCTCTGGAAACCTTCAGCACTAAATGTGTTGGTATTTCCACCTGAGAAGGTATTTAACTGCAAAAAATAGCAGAATAGCCAACAATAATAGAAATAGTATGAGAAAGAAAATGCCTATGGCTGTAATCCCACAGGAAAGCTTGACATCAGATAGCTTAACTCCCCTTAGAGATGGCGGGTTTGCACACGTGGTCTCCTCCGAGCCTTCAAGTTTGTGCAGGTTTTCTTTGTACCATGTTAAGAAATGAATATTCGAGCAAGTGCAGTCCAGGGGGTTATGACTTAAATTAATGGTGCTCTGCTGGGACAAGATAGGGAGGAGACGGGGTGAGATGATGTTAATGCTGTTGGCAGCCAGATTGAGGTAGATTCCCTTAAGATGGCTAAGAGAATCAATGCTGTCGCATGTCAGGCTGTTGTGGCTTAAGTCTACATGGCTCATTTTTCCCAAGCTGTGGAATGCTTGCTGGTCTATAGAGAGGAGACCACAAGAGGATAAAATCAGAACCTCCAAGCTGCCCACGGTCTGAAGTAGGTTGGTCTTTGTGATAGTCCCATCTTGAAAGTGATTCCCTTTTAAGTTGAGATGCCGGAGAACTGGTAGGCCTGCTAGAAGATGCTGATTGCTGGTATCAAGGAAGCAGTAAGTGAGATTCAGAACCTGAAGGAAATGGAGGTTTTGGAAGGGACTTTGTGGAGCATTAATGTGTAAGCGGGTAAATGCCAAATCGAGGAGTTCTAGCTGAGGACATTCTTTGAATGCCTGACTCTGGAGACCAAGAGGCTCATTGTGGCTCAGGTTTAAGGTTTGCAAGTGGGACAGGTTTTTGAGTTGCAGACTGCAGCAGTCAGAAGCCTCTATGTCATTATGGCTTAAATCAAGTGTCTCAAGGTTTCCTAGTTTCTCCAAGCAGCCAACACCAAGGTGAAGTTTCTTCACGTTGCCTCTGATGTAGAGGTGTGTAAGGGAGGGGAAATTGGCAGCACTGATTTGACACAATTGGTCAAAATGATTTACACTGAGAACTAATTTCTTGAGCAAGTTCAGACCCTTAATCCCAGAGGGTAACCCTTTCAAGTGAGTTGCTGTCAGATCCAATTCTTGGAGTTGGGTGAAGCACTGAAATGTGGTGGATGAGATGTCAGAGAAGCGGTGTTCCTGCAGGTTGAGGCTCTCAACAGACATTTCACAGAGTCCCTTGAGCATGGCTGAACTAATATCTTCATCATCAATGTCCTCAAATGTTCCCAGCCAGAGAGACTGAGTAGTAGAGTTCTGCAGACCATTGAATATAACTGACAAATTTGGAGTTCCTCCAAAGTTCAAACTTTGGAAGACTGTTGAATCAAAAGCCCCAAGCTCAATACCTTTAACATTATTGCCATTGAAGTTCAGGCTTAGGTTGATGGCCTGCTCCAGAGACCTCATGTCTTCTCTAGAGATGTAGTGTATAGCATTATTCTGAAAATCCAGTACTTTCAGATTCCGTGCTGGGAAGTCTTTGGGGAACTTAATGGAGGAAATATGGTTGCTTCCAAGATACAAGCTTTCCAAGTTTTCCAGATTGTGCACTGGAATAAACTCGAGATTGGATATTCCCGTTTGGATTAAGAAAAGATGCTTCAGTGACTTGGGCCCATTAAGCGATGTTTCTGCCATGAATATCAGGGGATTTCCAGTTAACACAAGTGTGCTTAATTGATGATGGCTTTGAAAAGTGTCTTCATGTATCCAGTTAATCTGGCACCTTGAAAAGATAATCGTATTTAACAATAATTCATTTGAAAAAAGTAAAAAAATACTTTACAGTGACACACATTAACAAAGTCATCTTTTGTATCATTCAAAATCAAATATAAGAACTTTCTTCAATATCAACATATGGCCTATTGAAGGAATTAATGAGTAGCCTCACTTCTGAACACTCCAATCTAGATTTTTTTCCAGGTATCTTACCCCTTAGATTGAACCCTCAGAGGCTTGTGCCTGTATTCTAATGAACCATGGGTCATTTGTGGCAAAAATCAAATTATTATTTACTGTTTTAAGTAATACAAAATATATCATATAGAATGCATAATAGATAATATATGGTATAAAATACATATATATATATATATACACACAAAAATCTTTGTCATCCCGGGCAAGTTACAACTTTTCTCAACCTCTGTATTTTCATCTGAGAAAACCATCCTGGTATTGCACCTAAAAATACTGGGTTACACACACACACACACACAGATGGCCTCCTCATCTAACCATAAGTTGGATGATACTATGCACCATGGAACCTCACACTGGTGGTTTTAAAGATGAAGCGGTAGTATGGATGTGGACATTCTGTCCACAGAAGCTGAAGTTGAAGGACAAAATAGAAGAAGTAGAACTGCCGCAAAGGGTGCAGACTGCAGGTACACACAGAGCCTGTCCCCTCTTACACACACACACACACACACACTGTATAGCCCTTTCATTTTCTTCCCTTATTTTCTTGTAATACTTCTTCCTACTGGTTCTCAAACACTGGCTGAGCATGTGGAATCCCAATTATGCCACTATAACAAAATAATGGAACTCATTTTCCGATTTGTAGGGGGGGAAAGTAGATGGTGTGCTTTTCTCCTAGAAATTTTTCTTAAATGTCATTACCCAAAAATAAACTATGCCAAAATTTAGCATAGTTTGGCATCTGATTTAGTACAAGATTATTTTCATTTTTGCTATCAGTATTCCCTAGAACTGCTTGAACAGTGCTATTGATGCAACTGGTTTGAGAGCAATCCACTTTCCTCTCCGTTGGTTGATGTTTATTTAAATTACATTTCACCCACATAGAAGTATTTCATGGGGAGGCGTAAACATGTAGTGTAAGCAGATTGTCCCTGGGACCCCCAAAAAGGTCCTGCAAATAAATTAAGCACATACTGTATTTTAACTTAAATAAAATAAAAGAGCACACAAATAACTCAGATACATACCTAGTTAAATCCAAAAAGGTAAGATTCATGAGTCTGCTGAAGGTTCTATTGTGAATTGTAGGCAAAAAATTAAAGCTGAATTCCAAAAATTCTGTTGTGTTTGGTAGAGTGTCAGGGATTTCACTGAGACCTAAATTTTCACAGTTATATGTTTTGTTGGCTTCTTTCTGATGGGAGAAACAAAGTAAATTAATATTAGACTTAATAATTTTATAGACTGTCTAGCAAAATTATATATGTTTTACCTTCCGAGCGGCAATCGTACTTCTAGTAATCTTTACCAAATATACACTTGCCAAAAACAAGATGATGAATGCACATTGTTAACTGTAGTACTTTTTTTGTAATAGCAAAATTGACAATAACCAGACTATTCATCAATATAGGACTACTTGAACAAAACATGGTACATTCACAAAAAGGAATCCTCTAAAACTGAAAAAAATAAAAAAAACCCTCCATATATTGATATGGAGTGATATCTGGGATATATTTCAAGGTGAAAAAAGCAAAATGCAGAACAATATATGTAGTGTATATAGTATACAGTATGTAGTATAATGTACAGAGTATGCCTTTTGTGTAAGAAAGGTGTGTGTGAATTTTCTTATATTTGTTAAAACAAACCATGCAAAAACCCAAAAACTGATTGCCTTTAAGAAGAGGGAAGAGACCAGATAGAAGAGCAGGGATAGATGTGAGACTTCTCTGAATGCACTTGGTTTTACAGTTTTGATTTTGGTTGAATGGAAATGTTTAATTTCAGTTTGAAACAAACAAATCGACCTTAGATAAGCATCACCAAAATAAGACAATCAAACATTACATACTTTCGTATGTGAGACAATGTGAGGTATACAGCATTGTCTATGAAGTACTCTTGCCAAAAAAATAATTAAACTTGAAACTTATCAAGATTTTAGGTTTAACTTCACATCTCAAAGTGATATGGTGGATTTAAGTGGGACATTCTATGGAACAACTGACTTTGTTTTATCTGTGTGTGTGTGTGAGAGAGAGAGAGAGAGGGAGAGAGAATGAGAGAGGAGATAGTGCTTGTTAAAAGATACAGAGATATAAGATCTACTTAAGAGACATAACCATCAAATAATACAGTAGACCTCATTTAGATCCTGATCCAAATAAAGCAGTTCAAGAAGGCATTTTATAGACTGTCAGGTAATTCTGAGTGAGGACAGTATTCAATGATATTAAGGAATTCTGGATTTTGTAAATGACAGTGGACTTGTGGTTATTTAAAAGAAATGTTCTTATTCTTTTGAGAAGCATATTTAAATATTTAGGAGTAAAACAGCATGATGTTGGAATTGGCTCTAAAATAATCTGGCAAAAAAGGAGGAGAGGAATGTAGAGATGAAGTGAGTAGGCAAAATGCTTATGATTGTCGAATATTGAGATTCTTTGTTACTGTTTTTGTATATGTTTAACATTTTTTTCTTAACACAGTGCTTAAAAAAACTAGCAGGGTGGCATAGACCTGAGGCCTTGCAATCTTGAAGTATGAATTAATTTTAGATCTCTGTATTTGTAGGCTGCTGATACCAGACAGTAGGCTTTTGGGCACAACCCTACACATAAGTACAGATAACTTCCTCATCCTGTGCCCCAGGGTAGTCATGTATTCTGAAGCCTGCCAATCATGTCCTAACACAAGTTATGTGTTGAACTAAGTAGGTAAAAATGGGAAGTAGTTTTTTAGAAGCCTGTAGAACTGTGGGGTCATTATTTATCTGGCTAATGCTTTAAGATGAAGGGTAGTGGGGAAAATAGGAAGGTCTGACAGGGCAGGTATGAAAGTCTGATGGAGTATATTTTGCCTGTGGAGTCTCCTTGGAAAGATATAAATGATCTCTAGGGAAAGTTCCTGCTATGCTTTGAACTTGTCCTCCAAAGTTCATGTGTTGAGAACTTAATTGCCATTGTAATACTAAGAGGTGGGGCCTTTGGGAGGTGATTGGATCATGAAGATTCCACACTCATGAATGAATTAATACTATTATTGCAGGGTGGGTTAGTTATCATGGGACTGGACTCCTGATAAAGCGAGTAAGTTATTGGGTGGCCGAGGTAGGCAGATCACAAGGTCAGGAGTTCAAGGCCATCCTGGCCAACATAGCGAAACCCCGTCTCTACTAAAAATACAAAAATTAGCTGGGCGTGGTTGCGCATGCCTGTAATCCCAGCTATTCAGGAGGCTGAGGCAGGAGAATCGCTTGAACCAGGGACTCAGAGGTTGCAGTGAGCCAAGATTGCACCACTGCACTCCAGCCTGGCCACAGAGTGAGACTCTGTCTCAAAAAAAAAAAAAAAAAAAAAAAAAAAAGGTTGGGGGTAAGTTAGGCCTCCGTTTGCTCTGTCCACATGCTTGCTTTCACCTTCCTCCATGGAATCACACAGCAAGAAGGCCCTCACCAGATACCAGAGCCAGGCTCTTGGACTTCCTAGCTCCCAACTATGAGAAATAAATTACTTTTCTATACAAATTACCCAGGCTGTGGCATTCTGTGAAGCAGCAGTGACCTTGGAGGCACAAGAACAAGGACATCCCAGGACCTTGGGCCAGCTCTCAGTTCATCTCAGGCTCCAGGTGAGTTCATTCAACCTTCCAGCCCCTGCCTTTCCCTGACACATAGGGGTTCACCAGAAGCCCCACTGAAACTTCCCTGGGCTGGAAAAGATCTACTCTGTTACGGACTCCAGATCAGTGGCTTTTCTTATGCTGAGTTACAAACAGATCTGCTTAGTGACAAACAGAACTGCACACATCTTGCTTTGCTTTGAAGCAGGAGGCTTTTGAGATGTCACCATTGTAACCTCATTTTCTTTCACTCCAATTTCTGCTTAGCGATGTACTTTCTTGTAGCCACAGAACATGCTCATCTGCAGAAAGTCACCAGTTTTCTTTGATATTGTGACAACATTATAACTGTCACTGATGAAAATGCTTTATTTATATGTTCTTGCAATTTATTCTTCATTTTATAGACCCAAAGTCCTCCAGGCACTGCCACAAATCCACATAATGTCCTTGAAATGCACACTTTGCATTTAAAACTTAGATTTAGCTGACTGGTGGGGGAAAAAACCACGTGTTGCCAGACCTATCCTCAGTGCCCATGAATATGGACGACCCAGAGAGAATATGTATGTGCAGCTGCTGCCCCAATCGTTGCAAAGGTGCTGATTAGCTTAGAGGAGACATTTTGCTTTTCTGGTCTCCTTTGGCATAACTGATGTCACATACCGTTGGAGAAAAGGGACTTCCTCAGTTTGTCTCACTCTATTCCGGCCCTACAGCAAAAGGCTCAATGCTGTCATTTCCCTCCTTCTCCTGAATATATAAGTGCCCATGACACCTAAATTATTCTGTGCCTCAGCCTTTTGTGTGCTTTACTAAGCACTTTACTGCACTAATGTGATGCAGAAGATTGAGAATCCAGGAGGAGCTCTGCTAAGCCAGTGGCCTGAGTGAGCTCCTTGAAAATAGAAAGCAGGTAAATGAAGTAGCTTGGTTTCAACCCAGTGAAAAACTGATAACAAGTGGATGACGCTACCAAGAGGATCAAGGAGGCCACCATGAGCCTGTGCCATAATATTGAATCATCTCTGGTTAGGTGGAAATGGCAATAGATCCTGTGCCTTTGATTTCTAGGAGAAAGAGGCAAGTGACAAGAAACACAGCTGATAAGAGAATTTAGAAACCAAACACATTTTAGAGAATGTCTAGGGCTCAGCATACACGTAGCCCTTCCCTTATAGCTTTTATAATCACAATTGTATCATCAAAATGGCCACGATGATAGAGGCACCAAAGCACCACATGCTCTGGAATTATCTAGGAAGCATTAGATTGTTTTCAGACTATTGTAATTTTTTAAGGCAAAAGGTACACACACATGCACACACACACTATTCTTCACATTCTTTTTGATTGAGAGTACACTACTGACATCATGACCCTTAAGCCCTATACACCAATGTTTATATATCCTAAAAACAAGGATATTATATGACTATAGTGCCATTATGAAATTCAAGATATTTAATATTGATACAATGTAATTATCCAACATACTCTCTATATCCAAATTTTGCCAATTGTCCCATTATTGTTCTTTATAGTAATTTTTGTTTTTCCAATCCAGGATCACACATTGCATTTAGTTGTTGTATCTCCTTAGACTCCTTTAATCTGAGACAGTTCCTCAGCCTTTGTCTTTCACAACATGAATGTCCTTTGAAGAATGCAGGCCTATATTTTGCAGAATGTCCCAGTTATGGGTTTGTATGTTCCTCATAATTTGACTCTGGTTACACATTTTTGGTAGAAATACTGCATTAGTAAGGGTGTGTCATTCTCCCTATCAATATTCAAATGAAACATTTTTGAGCATGAGTTCTGATAGCCAGAGTTCCAGAACAGCACAACGGTAATGCAACAGAGAGTGAAAGGACAAGATGCAGAGAAGGAACACTGGGCCCCAGCAGACAGCATGGCCACCGCCAGGACCACGTGCTTCTGTTACTTTTTCCAGGCAGACACCCACTACCATTGCAGTTTCTCGGATCTCCACATGACCATTTCCTATAAACCCAGCCTTCTCTTCCTAGAGAAGTCTAGAAATGTGGTTAATTTCCAAAGTCCCTTTCTCACCTCTCTGCTTCTGCTGGCTCCAGTGCAGATGGGACTTCTTGATGTGAACTCACACAGCGAGTAGAGCTGTGGCAAGGCCACGTGGTATTCATGACAATTGCCTCATGCCCATCACTATTCTAAGTCAAGGGGCATTCGCTTGGGACTCACTGTGCACTGGGACCTGTGTCATCTGCTTTGTCTCCAGCTCTGTCTCAGACCTGTGCTCCCAGAGCTACATCTGTATTTGCAATCCCTTTTCCCTCTAGGTATTCATTTGCATTTTTTCAATCAGGCTCTTATTTTCCTCCCTTCTGCTGTATATCTAACTCCCTCTCATCCCACTGTATTTTCTTTCTTTGCAAGTGTTGAAACATTTTTCTAATTTGGAACTCTGAATTTCACTCAAGTGCTTATTCTCACCTTTTCGGATTTCTCATCTGCGCTTGACACACGCAGCAGCCACCTCCCCATGCATCAGAAGTCTAGGACACTGACCTCCAACGCTTCCTCATTAAGCATGCCTCCATCCAAGATAGAGCAAGTCGACTGAGCCAAATCCCAGAGCAACAATTAGTCTCTGAAAACAAAACAAACACTCCCTAGAGAGCACATTCCTGTAACTTCGTTGTCAATCTGATTCCTCCAGGCAAAGGGCATTCCAGTTACATGCACTTTATTTTCTGTTTGTCTGTAAAGTCAGACTGCTTGGGTTCAAATCCTAGCTCTCAACCACCAAGCTGTGTTCTCTGAGCCTCCCTTTTCCTCAAATGTAGATTGAGGTTAGGAACTTCACCTTGCAAGTTTACTGTGAGGATTAATGCGATAATGTGTGTCAGCACTAAACAAGAAGAGTTAGCGTTTAACTGGATCATCACAACCTCACATCATTATCAAAAGCTATTGGGAAGCCCTTGTGTCTATGAACTTGGAGTTCCTTTCAAAAAAGAAAAGAGCTCTGCTAACCAGTCCCCATCCCACACCTAGGGACTGAAGGGCTCACTTCTATCACAGTTTTGAGGGAAAAGGATGGCCAAGCTGAGCTCACTTGAAAAGGGGAGGCATGCCCACATTCCCAAGAAAATATTTCAAGAGTGCATCTAAAATGATGCCACAATCCAAATCACAGAACACGAATTCCAGCTGTTCTTTGCATATTTATCAGCTTCCAAAGACTTGATACGGGTCCTAATATTTTTGCTTAAGTCACACATATATAGGGACACAAACATTCACAGAGAGAGAGAGAGAGAGACAGAGAGAGAAAACATGTAGCATTTGACAATGGAAGAATCTATGTAGCCTGTAGGTGTTCACTGTAATAGTCTCAGAACTTGTAGGTAGGTTTGGATATTTTTCCAAACAAAAAGTTTTATTTAAAAATTAATCTTGACTCCTACTTGTATGTAAAAAACAAAAACAATTTTGATCCATCTAAATGTGAAACCTAGAAATAGCAAATAAATACAAAACAATAAAGCTTCTAGAAGAAACATGGGATAATATCACGGTCTTGAGGTAGGCAAAGATTTCTTAAACAGGACAGAATTGTACTGAAAATACAGGAAAAAAATAAGTTGAGGTATATTAAAATTAAGAACTTTGGGGCCGGGCACGGTGGCTCACGCCTGTAATCCCAGCACTTTGGGAAGCCGAGGCGGGCGGATCAGGAGGTCAGGAGATCGAGACCATCCTGGCTGACGAGGTGAAACTCCATCTCTACTAAAAATACAAAAAAATTGCCAGGTGTGGTGGTGGGCGCCTGTAGTCCCAGCTACTCGGGAGGCTGAGGCAGAATGGCGTGAACCTGGGAGGTGGAGCTTGCAGTGAGCTGAGGTCACGCCACTGCACTCGAGCCTGGGCGACAGAGTGAGACTCCGTCTCAAAAGAAAAAAAGAAAGAAAGAAAAAAAGAAACAGTACTGCGTAATTTATAAAGAAAAGAGGTCTAATTGGCTCACTGCTCTGCAGGCTCTACAGGAAGCACGGTGCTGGCATCCGCTTGGCTTCTGGGGAGGACTTGAGACGCTTACAATCATGGCAGAAGGCAGACGGGGAGCAGGCACGCTGCATGGTGAAAGCAGGAGAGAGAGAATGACAGAGGAGGTGCCACTCTTTTCAATGACCAGATCTCAGGCTCAGGAGAACTCATTATCACCAAGACAGCACCAAGCTGTGACGGAGCTGCCCCCACACGCCTCCCACCAGGCCCTACCTCCACCACTGGGAATTAAAATACAACATGAGATCTGGGCAGGGACACAGATCCAAACTATATCAGATCCCAAGTGGCAAACTGGGCCTAAATTTTAAATACAGCCGAGCAGCCACTTGCTGACTAGAGGTCACACATGTACTCTGAGTTTCTGAAAACCCCCATCTCTGTTTAATTTTGGAACTTTCTGTTCTCACCTGAACCAACCAATCAGGGCTCAGCTTTATCAACCAGTCAGGGTCCAGCTGCACCAACCGATCAGAACTAAGCAAGTTTGAATCCTGCTGCTGCGTAAATGAATTTGATTGGGAAGCTGAGTGGGAAAATTTCTCTCTATGGAGGCCAAGTTCCTCATTTGTTCCCTGGAATGCACCTTCCAAAGGCTACGTGCCAAAGGCCGTGTCTCCTCAGTTTGCGAACTGTTCATTGGAATAAAGTCTCCTTCGTCAAATTCCACCTCAGAGAATTTTATTCACAGGCTTAATAGGGCAATGGCGGTCACATGAACATGCAGACACTATGTGGTTAACTATGCATGAGCTGAAGGGGGAAGAAGAAAAGAGGAAAGGAAAGCAGCTTGGAAGGGTGAGTAAAGTTTGGGGTAATTTACCCTTGAAAAACGGCCAAACCCTTAAGTCAAAAGCAAGAGTTTATTCTTTTAGCCACCCCTCCTTTTATCCCTTGCCAGCAGCCTGGAAAGTTCCAGACTCTCAGGAATAAGTTCCATTTTTCTTTGCATCCCCCAGCTCCCTCCCTAGTATCCACACAGTAGCAAGGGCTCCCTAAACAGCCTTCGAATCTTGTTCTTGAGAACTCACTCACACGTGATAGATGAAACAAAAGAAAATACAGATCTGATGCTAACTGAATAGCTGACAAGGTCATTTAAAATCAGACTTCTTTCAGAGGGAGGGCTGCAGGAATGTTGTTGTATTGGAAGGTTTCAGTTTCATCTGGCTTATCCAAAAAGGAAAGACTTTGCAGCCACACAGGGCTAGGCTTGCAGGCCCTAGAACACTGAGCACCACTCCTGAGACATGAATAGCCCTGAAGGCCCCAGAACAGGCAGCCAAAGGACTAGGGGGCCTCCCCCTGATGCAAGGATTTCGAAGTTAAACTTGTAGGTGTATAAGAGTGGGGCATTTAAAACAGCCTGCTTCCCAATGAGGTGGAATTAAATGGTGATGTTATCCTATTGGAGGCTGTCTCCTGGAGGTGATAACCTATGTTCCTGATCACTGGGGGGATGGTGCCCTTATTCCTACCCACTTGTCATGCCTCCCAAATGTCTGTATGACATTGACCTGAAACCACCTTTGCAAAATTATGACAGCAAGAGAAATATGACATAGTTGACTCCATCTTACTTCTAACCTCCAGTTTCTCCTTGGTCATTCCTGGGTGTAGACCAAGCTGAATTTGGGATGAATTTAGTTTATACTTTAACCTTAAAGCAAGGATGGTAATAGCCCTTCTTAAAACAA
Source organism: Pan troglodytes (assembly GCF_028858775.2). Lineage (NCBI taxonomy): Eukaryota > Metazoa > Chordata > Mammalia > Primates > Hominidae > Pan > Pan troglodytes. The sequence goes on along the minus strand of NC_072402.2, from coordinate 47,453,619 downwards.
AAGCACCTTTTTAAAACTAAAGAAAGGTCACCCGTTAGGATTATGAGAGGGGCTTGAATCCGCCTAAGATGTTGGCATAATTACTCCTTACTGTTCAGGAGTCATGTGGCCAGAGGTCACAAGATTTGTGACTTCCCCAATTACTCCTGTAGATAACATCACTATTATAGAATCTAAGATTTTTTTTTGAGATATCTTTCAGACTAACCCCACCCAGACTCCTGACTCACCCCATCCTGCGGCCTCACCCAGAGGTGGGCTGAGAACTAAGGACCATTTTCCAAAACCTTATGACTTCTTCACCAACCAGTCAACATTTGCCATTCCCGTGTACCCTGCCCACCAAACTATCCTTGAAAACTCCTAATCTCCAAGACTTTGGAGTGATTGATTTGAGTAATAACTCTGTCTCCCACCTGGCGTGGCCAGTCTCACATCAATTAAACTTTCTTTACTGCAATGCCATAGTCTCAGTGGATTGATTTTGTCTGGACAGTGGGCAGGAAGAACTTGTCGGGCAATTACAGACCTTCCAACCTGAAGGGTGAGGGGACAGCCTTCTGGGGCTGATAGAAATGTCTTACTCTTCTCCTTCTGTTATGGGCTGAATTTTCTCTCCCCCACCACCAAATTCATATGTTGAAGTCCTAACCCACAGGACCTCAGAATGTGACTGTATTTAGAGACAGGGCCTTTAAAGAGGTCATTAAGGGAAGCTGAGGTCATATAGGTGGGCCCTAATCCAATCTGACTGGAGTCCTTAAAAGATGAGGACATTTGGACAAACAAGAAGACACCAGCGCTCATGCACACAGGAAAGGCCATGAGAGGACACAGAGAGAAGATGGCCATCTGCATGCCAGGGAGCGAGGGTGCAGAAGAAGCAAACTCTGCCAACACCTTGATCTTAAAACTCCAGCCTCCAGAACTGTGAGACAATCAATTTCTCTTGTTTAAGTCACCTAGTCTATGGTATTCAGGGTTTTTTTTGGTTTGTTTTTGTTTTTTGGTGTATTTTTTGTTTGTTTGTTTTAAGACAGAGTCTTGCTCTGTCGCCAAGGCTGGAGTGCGGTGGCACAATCACGGGTTTGCCCTCTGCCTCCCGGGTTTGAGTGAGTCTCCTGCCTCAGCCTCCCGAGTAGTTGGGATTACAGGCATGTGCCACCATGCCCAGCTAATATTTGTATTTTTAGTACAGATGGGGTTTTGCCATGTTGCCCAGACTGGTCTCGAACTCCCAGTCTCAAGGCATACACCCACCTTGGCCTCCCAAAGTGCTGGGATTATAGGCGTGAGCCACCACGCCTGGCCCAGTCTGTGGCATTTGTTATGACAGCCCAAGCAAAGCAACACACACCTTCCCAGCCTTCATTTCTCATTGGCATGATGCCTCCTCTTGGCCTGCTGCTGATTCCATCCTAATGCCAGACCAACAAGGCTCTGCTCACCCAGCTCTGAGCCTTACCCCAGTGCTGGCTTTGCTCTGCTCTTCCTGATCCTCTGATCTCCTTCTAGTCCTGCCCCAGGGCAACTCCACATCTGGCTACTCCTGGCTCTTACTCTTCTTTTTACCTCAACCCAGACCAGCAGCTCACCAAGCCACCAAGACTCATGGTTCCTCCTGTATGCAGCCCTTGTCTGACAGGCCACGTGGTATTGATCACTTGTGGGGTCAGAGAAAGTGGGAGGAAGTTTGAAGCATTTTAGAGGATGGCAAGAGACGGAGGCCCTTCTCCTTTTTCTCTCATTATCCCCTCCAAGAACTTCCCACAGGTTGATAAATATTGCTATGGTCCAAAACAGAAGGTGCAATTTGGCTCTATTCTCAGATTTTCCTCCTATGGGTTAGTAAAACAGATGGAAGGCTGTCCAAGTCGAGGAGAGAGCCAGACTCATTCAGAGTGATCTTTTCAATGCTCGAAAACCTGGCACAGCCCTGTCTTTACTAATTCTCACCCTGAGAGGAGACCAAAGGACTCATTGGGATAGTGGCCATGTGAGAGTGGGGATGTTAAACCAACAGCTCCCCTAGGTTGAGGCAGGTTTAGGGGTCTGCTTTGTGCACACAGACCCTATTAATATCTTATGACCCACTTGGGATTATTTGGGTGGAATTGTTTGAAGAGGAGAAAAATTCTCTTTGCTTCCTATTAAGATGCCACCAGATGATCCCCTGGCAGAGTTCTTTGGCTCCTTTCTCACAATAATGAAAAAATTATATATACACCTTATTTCCTTTTTAAAGACACTAGATATTGGGATGCCAAGGCTCAGATTGGACTGCGTGCTAAATCTCAAAATTTTCAGACAGTTTAATCTGCATAAAGACAAACAGTTTGGACTCACCTCAATGCACATCTGATCCCAGGAGGTGATGACTTTACAGCCGGCAGAAAACAGCACCACCCAAAAGAAGCAGCTGACGTCAAACGCCATCACAGGACTGGTGCAATCCTAGCTTGGTGGGTTTACCTAATGCTTGGAGCTGAGAAATGGAATCAAACTGTGAAGGCCCTGGCAATTTGGCAGCCAGAGAGGTACTCAGAAGGGTGATCTTGGAACAAGAAATGCTGTTGACTGCTCAGCATTCTGTGGCTCTGTGCTGAAAAAAAAAAAAAAAAGGAAGTCCCTTTTGCATACCACCCATCTTTGCCAAAAATAACTGAGGACCCAGCCCCAGAATGGCCCGTTGCATTTCCTGGCACTGAACATGAATCAGTTGTGCAGTCCTTTTGGGCTGATCACACAGACTCTCATTGTGATGGTTCCAATTGACTTTATGCCAACTTCAAGCATTTGGCCAACTCCAACAGCTTCTGGTCCTTTTCCCCGAGAGAGGCTGTGGAAGCTCTACTCACCAAGGAGGCCACTTTCTTAGTTGTCCTAGGTGAGTGAATAGAAGAGGTGTCAGAGAACATGGAAGGGCAGAGCACTCTGCGGGGGCAGACTGAAGAACTGAGCCCTTCAGTGGCACCTGCTGAGCTGGGAACTGGAGCAGGAGGGAGCAGGCTTGAGAGTGTATCTGCTCCTTGAGCCTCAGCTGCTGCCTTGGCCACCTTGTCCATCCCCACCTCTGGTCTTCGTATAGGGGGAAGATTACTTCATCTCTTGACCTGGCGGTTCAGGCTTGTTAAAGCAGTTGGGGTGAACTCTCTTGTTCCCTCCTAACCTGGCCTGGAGAAGTAGGGGACACTGCCATAGATAGAGCAGCCTGGCTAAAGGAGAGTAGAGTTAGGGATGCCAGCCTTGGCTCTATTTCTTCTTAGAAATAGCTTTGAAGCAGGATTACAATTACCCTTATTATGGAGCAAGATGTGGCAATGATTAAAGAAAGCCAAAGTTCAAACATTCCTCAATAGGCTGCATTTAGCTACCTGTTCTGTCTGTTCTTCAACCCTCTGGCATACAGGATATATTTGGTGTTACTGTTCTCCCACTCCATTTCCAAGAGCCCAGTTCTTACTATCAGAGTTCACAATGACTTAACTACTGCTACTACTACTACTACCACCACCACCACCACCTCTACAGTATTGCTATGATTAATCAAATGACTATAGTATCTGCCATTTATTGAGTCCTTACTATGTGTCAGACACTGGGTCAGGTTTAATGCAGTTTTTTGCTGCATTTTCCTATCCTCGAATATTTCCATATATTCTATAAGAGAGATATTATTATTTCCCTCATTTTATAGATGTAGAAACTGATGCTTAAGAGAAATTAAATGATCTCTCCAAGCCACACAATTAGAGAGTGGTAGATTAGGGCTTCAGATCCAGAAAATCTCACTGCAGAGACTATGCTGCTACTCTTCACAGTTTAAGAAAGGACTTTGCCTCCTGAAGGAGCTGAAGAGTAGATGGGGCGAAGAATGTTGTTCATCTGGAGATTTCAGAAAAGATGCTAAAAAGCAGAGGGGATTGGAGGAAATATGTACTTGGCAGTCTGCTAGGCCTGCTACACATATTTGGGCTTTTCCTGGTCACCCTTAAAATGCCATCTTCATCAACAAAATCATCTCTGAAGATGCTATCAGCAAGACACAGTCTAAGCAAACCCAGACCAATGACGGACCACCTTGCTTCAAATAAGACATCCATCAGTGTATATTAGGAAGAGCTGAGAACTGGGAAGGGTCTAGTGGTAGACCGCAGATCCTTGCTTACCAACTGAGTGACCTTGGGCAAGTCATTTCACTTCTCTAAGTCCGTTTTCCCATCTGAAAAACAAGAATTATAATTCCTCTTCTGCCTACATCACAGAGTAATTATGAGGATCAAATAGGATCATGTATGTGAAAATGCTTTTCTTATCTTAAAGTCCCACATAAATATGCAGAATGTGAGGCAAAGACTGAGTAACGAATTCCGATGTCATGTAAATATCACTCTCAGGAAATTGTCTCCTGCCCCAGAGATGTTGAAAGGCATATTACTTTCCTTCTTAAAGAAAGGTCTGATGGCTCAGTTAAGGCCATCAGATTTTGTCATTTTCTTAAGCTATATCATTTGCATATGATTTACATGTGTTTGCATAATGAAGTCAAAAGACTCACTGCAAGTATATAAGAGTAAAATAAAATGAATGAATATGAGTGACCTTCTGCCACAGTATTCAAATCACATATTCAGGGCATAATACCCTGAAATATGAAATAGATTAAAATTTAAACTATTGCAAACAGATGAGAAGATAGGTTTTAGAGTTTAGAGGCAAGAATGAAACCTTATTTGGTCCCAGAATTTGGATATAAAGAACCACATCCTCTTACAGGTCACCCCATCCAAATGATGTTCATGCCTGAATTCTCTCCTACACACCCCTTAATTCACCCCTCTCTGTAGACAAAAACATACTCTCTGAATTATTTTTCAGTCTATTATGAAATGCCTCAGGTGACAGAAAACTCATCATCCCTCACCCCCCAATGGTTTTGGCCAAGTTTGACTGTTTAAAAGGTTTTATCTTATATCGAACTGTTAAAGTCTCCTTTGGCTAACAGAGTAAGTTCAAGGCCTTTTCTACCTTCAAGTATTTGAAAATAGCTACCAGGTCCCTGAATCGTTCTCTTTCTAGGTTAAAAATCTCTAGTTCCTCAAACTATGTCATAAATTCATGTATTACAACCCCTAGCAGGCTGTTTATCTAAATGTTTTCCCAATTGCCCAAGAAAAGCACTGACTTGAATTTTAATCCCAGCTTTGCCACTCACTGGTTGTGTGTCACTGGGGCAGTCTCTCAGTCTCAATTTACTTACCTGAGAAATTATGGAGTTTAACTAGCTTATCAACAAGGTACTTCTTTATTTAAAACTCCATTACTCTATTTCAAAACTATGATTTCCAATTTACTTTTGTAACAGAGTTCTTGGCTTGAGCCAATAATATTGAGTTACACTTGATTTTTGTTAATAATCTGCTCTTTCTTTTTCCAGGTAGTCTCACATCTTCTTGGCAAACAAAAATTAGAGAAAGATGTTTGGCGGAGTGATGGGCACCATGATTTCTGCATTCCCAGTTGACTCATAGTGCCATTAAGGGATCAAACTGCCATCACCCATGCTGAGAAACAGTTCTTGCAGAGATATGGAGAGGGAGAAGAGAACATGAGAAAAGGCACCAGAAATGTATTTATTTCTACTGATCAGCATCCATTTCAGTGAGGAAACAACAGACTGTGGGCCCCAGAAGTTTTCAAAAGTTCAAGCATCCTTATATTAGGTATTAACATATATTTACATACAAATCCCAAATCATTGTTTTTGTTGTTGTACTGTCTTTTATTCTACTACATTTGCATGCAGTTCGTCCCTTGTGGTCAGCTGTCTCCCCATGGGTGACCCCACAGAACTACCCAATTTCCTGTCTGGTGAGGCCCATACATTCACTTCCTTGTTGCCATGTATTTATAATCTGGGAGTGATTTGGGGTCCTATAACACTTTATTTGGCTCTTCAGGCTCTTTCCTGGTGATAACTCAAAGGCTAATGTACTTTCTTTCAAGGATGTGCAAACCAAAATATGCTTTTGTGATCTAAGTTTAGCAAAAAGCTAGATATTTTTAAAATAATTTCATTAGGGAATTAAAACAATAATTTATATTATATCTTATGGGCACCAGTTGGTATTAAACTGACCTATATTTTTCCCCTCTCTACATTTAGTTGTAGTTCTGCTTTTTGTTCAAGCCTGCTTTCCTGCCTCCAGATGGTTATGTTTATTTGCATCTAAAATTTTATGTGAATATTTTAAATATTGTATGGTCAGTTTTACTCTTTATCATTATATTTCCCAATATATGTTTGTTTATTTAATTTTATTATTATTTTTTTCAGACGAAGTCTTGCTCTGTCACCCAGGCTGGAGTGCATTGGTGCAATCTCAGCTCACTGCAACCTTGCCTCCCAGGTTCAAGAGATTCTACTTCCTCAGCCTTCTGAATAGCTGGGATTACAGGTGTGTGCCACCATGCCTGGCTAATTTTTGTATTTTTAGTACAGATGGGTTTTCTCTATGTTGGCCAGGCTGGTCTTGAACTCCTGACCTCAGGTGATCTGCCTGCCTCAGTCTCCCAAAATTATGGGATTACAGGTGTGAGCCACCATGCCCGGCCTGTTTATTTTTTAAATCAAATTATTATAACCCAAGGTTCAGAGCCATAAGGGCCCAAAGTCAAGCCCACCTCTCTCTGAGGGTTATTGTTGTGCTGCTTCATAAGTGCATCAGAACAAAGCTATCTGTTCCTCTACTCCTGCCTTCTTGTCATGCTGCTTTTGCTTCTGTCTTTGTGGTTGATGCTGCTTGTGAGGCTACCAGGCTAGACAGAGCAAGTGATGGTGATGCTCCTTTCACACCTTGAGAGGAGACAGGGCTTTCCTCATGTCTGGCTTGATTTTATAGGGGAAGAAAGACTTTTCCTCTACCCTCTTTGGTTCTCAGACTGGAGCCTGTGAATTGAACTGACAAAAGACAGATTAACAGGAGAAAAAGCACAATAATTTTATTTGATGTTAATATTTTTGTGTGGCACAAGGGCTTCCTAGAAAGACAGGAAGATCCCAAAGAGGCGGTTAGACCCAGAGGATTACATACCATTTTAACAAAGAGCAATCAATTATGGAGATGTGACAAGACAAAGGAAAAAGGGATTTGAGCTAGGAGCAGTAAATTGTGGGAAAGTGACTGGGATATATATGGGGAAAATTAATGAAAGGTAAAGGTTAAGTAAGGTCTGTTTTGACTCCTTGTCTCCAGTGATAAGAATATTCTCTTATTCCAGGTACAGGAATGGCACCTTTCTCATGGGAAATTTATGTCCTGTTTTTAGGTAAAAATGGGGAGGGCAGGAAGCCTCTCCTACATCTGCAATTTCTCAGTTACTTTCAGGTCAGAATAATCAACACATCAAAGTGGTGAATTTTGGGGTGTTATGTTCTGGTCCCCTTCAATTTCAAGCTCAGCTGTGTACTTTTGAAGTTGGACAGGCTTGTGATGCTGACCCTCATCCAGAACTTGACTATTTCTCTGCACTGTTTTTCTGTTGTTGTTGTTGTTGTTGTTTTGGAGACGGAATTTCGCTTTTGTTGCCCAGGCTGGAGTACAATGGCACAGTCTTCACTCACTGCAATCTCTGCCGCCTGGGTTCAAGCAATTCTCATGCCTCAGCCTCCCAAGTAGCTGGGATTACAGGTGCCTGCCATCATGCCCAACTAATTTTTTTGTATTTTTAGTAGATACAGGGTTTCACCATGTTGGCCAGGCTGGTCTTGAACTCCTGACCTCAGGTGATCTGCCTGCCTCGCGCTCCCAAAGTGCTGGGTTTACAAGCGTGAGCCACCAGGTCTGGCCCTCTCTGCACTATTATTGGCACTGCTGCCAATGCCACCACCAACAGTGCAAGCACAGTACCTTCACATGACATAGAGAATTTTTTTGTGACAGAGGTGAGCTGTCTAAGTCCTTTCATGTGCCTCTGAGCCCAAATCTTCTGTGTTTCCATACTCAGGGGAAGGGGAGGTCTTTACCTGTCTTATCCAAGGACGTTTGCACTCCCTGTCCCAGGATTTACCTCTTCCCAAGATGAGTGATTTTGGAAATATCCATTCTCTGGGCCTTCATTATAGCAATTTGAAAACTATCTGGTGTTGGAACATTTCCCCAAATCTGGGTTTCACTATTTTTTGTGGTCATCTAGTTACATATATATAGTTCTGAAAATATGTGTAGCATGTTAGAATATTTGTCAAGCTTTAACTTTCAATTAACCATAACATCAGTGCCATTCACTAACTTCTCTTTCATCTGATGCATTTTTTGAAGGCAGAAATGTTAAAGGCATCCTTAGGGTTTTTCTCTCAAACTGTAAATGAATGTAATATTAACAGGAACTGAGATACAGGGACTAGAATGAGTACAGGGCTGGGAATTGGGATTCTGAGATAAACTCTCAACTCTGAAATAAAATAGTTTCAATAGTGGTGCATTGAAATCAGAAATTTTAAGCTAAAAATAAGTTTTAAAATAATCTAATCCAACCCTGTCATTTTTTCATTAAGAATGTAAGTGAACAACCTATGATTTTAACAGTCCCAAAAGTGGAGATTACTTATATTATTATTAAACTTACTTATATTATTATTTACTTTTAGCCCTTCAGGAACATTTTTCACACCCTGTCTTGTGTCAGGCTTTTTACTTTGAGCATTGTATTAGATTACATTTCTGCAGCCCTTTATGATGAGCGTGGGAGGAAAGGATTGCCCAAGCTAGCTAAGAGGTAGGCAACAATTTCCGTAAATGGCAATGTGGCTTCCTTCCTTCATTCTAGTGAACCTCAGATATGTCCCATCAGTATGACTGGGAGCATTTGTTACAGGCAGGATGGGGTAGGGAACCTTTTGTTTGTTCCTCTGCTCGATGTGCAGCCCTGTCTTCCTCTTGTGAGCAGGATTAGCAGCAGACAAGAGTTCAACAGCCTTCATGGGTTTCCATCTTCAGACACAGATACCTATTTGACCTTGGATATATCATTAGACTCTAAGTGTTTCAACTTCTTCTACAAAAGAGAAATACTGTCTCCCCTGCTTACCTCTGAAAGGTGCTTGTGAAAGAAAGGACTATAGAGAATAACCCATAAAGGACTATAAAGAATTATTTTTATTTTATGTATTAAAAAATTTTTTTTCTGGCTGGGCATAGTAGCTCAAGCCTGTAATCCCAGCACTTTGGGAGGCTGAAACAGGCAGATTGCCTGAGTTCAGGAGTCCCAGACCAGCCTGGGCACCATGGCAAAACCCTGTCTCTACAAAAAATACAAAAATCAGCCAGGTGTGGAGGCACATGCCTGTGGTCCCAGCTAGTTGAGGGGCTGAAGCAAGAGGATTGCCTGAGCCCAGGAGGTCGAGGCTGTAGTGAGCTGAGATCGCACCATGGTACTACAGCCTGAGTGACAGAGTGAGCCCATGTCTCTAAAAAAAAATAAATTACAAAAATAGTAATTAAAAAAATATTTTTATAGGCAGAGTTCTCACTGTGTTCCAGACTGGTCTTGAACTCCTGGCCTCAAGTGATCCTCCTGCCTCAGCCTCTTGAGTAGCTGGCATTACAGGCATAAGCCACCATGCTTGGCAAGAATTACGTGTTATTTCTAGCATAAAGCGTGCGTGAGTGACCAGGCTGATTTATTGTCCATATTCAGTTTGTGGTTTTAAGGAGCAGCTCCTCAGGAGGCAAAGTAAAAGGAAAAGCAAAAATAAAATATATGTAGGGAATACAGACTATATGCCAGGTACTCTTGTAAACACTTGATGTGCATTATTTATCACATATAATTTCAGAACTACTTGTTGATGTAGGTCTTTTTTTTTTTTTTTTTTTTTTTTTTTTTGAGACAGAGTCTTGCTCTGTCGCCCAGGCTGGAGTGCAGTGACACGATCTTGGCTCACTGCTAGCTCCACCTCCCGGGTTCACATGATGTAGGTGCTATTTTTATCCCAAATCTATAGATGAGTGCACAAAGGTTAGAGTGGTTCAGAAATACATGCAAGTTCGCAGGTCAGAAAGTGGAAGTTCCAGGGCTCCTAACTCTCTCTGTCTGATCCCAGACTCACTCTTGCTCCCCGCCATACTGCTTCTCAAGAAATCCCCTGGCTTGTAGTGGAAAGAATCCCAGAACCCCAGCCATATGGCAGGAAATGTGTTCAGCGCGGACTTCTCAGGCGCTCGGGTTTGCATTCAGGCCCTCCCAGTTTGCGGTCCTCTGTGGGGATTCTTTCTGGCACTTATCTGACAACCACATTTCATAGGATGGAGAGGGTATTTGGAAGAGATGTCAGCCTTAGAAATTTAATCAGCTGGGCCAAAAGCAATCAAGATGCCATCTGGACAGGCTCTGACTTCCTGCCCAGAAGATAAAGACATCTGGACTTAGTAAATGCCAAGGACATGCTGACTTGGTCCCCAGGCCCATGGGCCACTCCTCACTTCATGCAGATGTATTTTCTTAATTGCACAGAATCTACGGGCTCTGAGCTACTGCCGGGACCACTGAGTGCCTATTGCTGTTGACCACCAAAGTAAACACTGCAAGCTGTAGTGACTTTCCAGTGCTGAGGAGATGGAGTGACTGCAAAGGCCACAGTAAATAGGACTTTTTAATGACAGGGCAGGAGGAGGCTTCCCCAGGCCCAATTTATTGTTGATACAGAGTCTCTGAATTAGGGCACATGATGACTGCTGATCGTTAAGTAGGGCTGTGAGGAAATGTTTGTACATATGAAGAAGCTAATTAAGGTGGCTTGCCAGATCTGCATACTCAATCTCTGCTTATTGAGGCTTCTTCCTCCTGTGAGGGAGGCTCTCCCCAATCACATAAGATCTCCAGCAGTCATCCTGCATGTGAGTGCCCTGGGTAGAATATGAAGGGGCTCGGGGACGAGCTTGGGAACTAGAAGTAAATGGTTAAGATTCTGCAGAGGGTTTTTATTGTGGCAATATCTGAACATTTGCACATATTTCCTAAACATCTTTCTAGAGATGACTTGAGTCTCACATACGTGTTTCTATTTTAAAGCAGAGTTTGGATCCTTCCAATAAGTGCCCAAAGCCACCAAATTTGGTATAGCTGGGACTAAAATGCTTTGCTTTTCCCCAATAACTTCCCCAGAGAAAAGTGCTACTTGCTCTAAGTAGACTCGTGAGATTTCCATTTTATAAATAACACTGATCAAAACTATTGTAAATAGTTCTCTTTCAGCTCCTGCATGGCTGGAACATATGTAAGATTTTTAGGTTTTTGAGATTTGCTAGTTTGGGGCAATTTACATTTGGGAGTTTTAATTTCAAAATAATAAAAAATACCGAGTGTTTCCCAAGTTTTCAATTCTAGCCTAAGATCTGGAAACAACTATAATTTCTGACTTAAGAACAAAACCAAACCAGCCCCAGTCGCAGAAATGTATCACTTTATTATGTGGAGATTGATGGGGAGTTGGTCAAAACCTTGCTCAATCCCTGTGACCTCCGTGCTCAGGAAAACACATCTTCATTATTTTTCTTTGATTTTTATTGGTTGCATTTGTTTCTTTGCCTGTCATTCATTTCACTTCGATTGCATTTTCTTTCTGAAAGTCTTTTTCCTGTAAGGCCAGTTTGGTCAGCATTCAGTTCTTGCTTTAATTGGGCCTATCTCTTTAAGCTTTCATCCCCTCAGATTTTTATATTCGTTTTTATTATTGAACCTCACTTTAAGCTGTGGCTTTTCATTGTCATACCTTCCCATTTGTTCCTCATTCACCAGAACTTTGTTTCTGTGGGATCATCATCTTTCTTGGTCTGTGGAAGGCCCAGGTAGCACCCATTTGTTTTCTTCCCTCGGTGTCTCGTTGGGGCCCACTCATCTGAGTCCTTGGGGTTGCTCAGATGCCTGATCATCTCAGCAGCCAGCACCATCAAAGAGGAAACCTGCCTGAGATCCCGGCTCTGAGCTTCTTCCAGTTCAGGGTCTGGGACCTAGTGTCCAGCTGAGGCACCGTGGGATGTGTTTGTAGGAGGTAAGTCAGGGAGTGGTGGGCTCCAGCCCCCTGAGATGTGACATGCCCCACAGCCCTGACATTGGCCAATGTGGTAGGCAGTTCACCTCTGAGGTAGGGCAAATCTAGCTTTTTGACTTTTTCCCCAAATGAGATGCAAGATATGGAGCCTATGGAGAAGAAAATAAGAAGCTAAGAACTGGTGTGTCTTGGGTTTTCAACCAGAGAAAAAATCCAGTTTATATGGCAGAATAAGCATATACCATGATCAGACCAGCCATAAACAGACATCAAGGTAGCGAAAAAGTCCTTACAGAGAGATACCATCAGCAATGGCCAAGTATGGTGATATTCTAACATTCTAGTTTCAAATTCTAGCGTAGTTTTTCTCGTTGGAACATAACTAATGTAGTTCCTGTTGCAGTCTATAATTAATGAACAAACAAACAAAAAAAGAAGTAAAAAGAGGAAATTGTAAAATTTCTGTTCCCACTTTCTAAATATAGCTTAATTTGCTTTAAACAAATCTACCATAACACTTTTAATTTGTAGAACTGATAAACATTAATTTATCAAAGGACTCATATTATTTGTGACTGTGCTCACAGACTAGAGTTCCTTGTAGAATTTCTTTCAACTGTAACAAACCTGGTGCAAGTTTTTTGATGACTTGATTTTTAAAAATTTAACTACACATATCTTGGCTGTATAAAGCGAGGCTGACTTGTAACTTTGAAACATGCACATTAAATAGTCAAGAGTCAATAAAGAAACTGAACAAATGACAAAAAATGTTTGCTTCAAGTGAGTCAGTCATGTCAAAACTACTCTCAGAATTGATTTGGAGATAGCCTAGGCTGTGGTTTTTCAGAGAAACCTGTACAGCTGGGTGGGGCACTGCGGTTTGCTAGTTTCTGGAGAGGTCAAAATGGTGTGCTGATACGGGAAATGACTGAGCTCCATTGCAATTCAGACCTATGACAAGGGGTTAAGGCACCTGCTATCCCCAGGCCTCAAGCTCTGTGTGGGTGCAGTGGAGCTGGATTCTTGAAGAGCTGGTTGTTTTCCAGGGCAGGAGATGGCCCGCTCCCAATCCAGAATTCTAACAAGAAAATAGCCTGGCCATGGACCACACTTCCCAAATAGATGCACCTTGTTTTTTTTTGGATTGTCATCTTTTAAAAAAAAAATACATATACTTTCATCAGCAGAATTGAATTTGGAAGGTTGCTGATGTTTTTTAAATTAATAGAATATGAAGCATTTACCATTTTCATAAGAAAGTTCATTAAAATTTACCTTTTATCCCCCTCTTGTCTGAGCAATGAGTATCTAGCACATAGTGCTTACTATTGCCAGGTACTGTTCTAAGTATTTTAGAGATGCAAACTAATGTAATCCTATGCCTAGACTCTGAGTAGTCTTTTCTAGGCAAAGAAACACAAGGAAGCTAAGTAAATTGCCCAAGGTCATTCACTGTATGGATGGGTTGGGGCTTGAACCTAGGGAGTCTGGCCCCAGAGATCAAACAAGAGAAAGAAGGCATCAGGGAAGCCCGAAGAAGGGAAAAAAAACCCACCAAAACAACCAGTTTTGCCCAATGCTTTGAAGAAAACTTTGAATCCTGTCTCCTTCCTTGCCCATGAAAAATGTCCATTTAGTCATAGTCGGAGTCAAGGGCAGAGTGAGGTGGGAGAGTGCCAGCCCGATGCTCTGTGACCCCATCCCAGCCTCGTCCCCTAGGCTTTCTCTAAGGCAGTGCTCTCCCAGCCTCTGTCATCTCCTTAAACATGGGTCTCCTTGCCTGGGCGAACCCTGCACATCCTTCTGAGCAGCACTGCCCAGTAGAAATGGGAGCCACATATGCAACTGTAAGTTTTCTAGTAGCCCACCTTAGAAAGAAAAAAAAAAAACCACCAAACAAATCTGTCATTGCTTTCTTCTTCCACATTTTGCTTTTTAAACTTGTGTTTTAAGTTTTTTACTTTAAAAAAATTCCCAAAAAGGAGACAGAAAACAGCTCCTGGAAGAATTTACAACCAACTGCATCGGGGTCTGGGAAACTGGACCAGGGTGGGGATGAGTGGATGGGAAGGGGTCCCCTTTAGTCACTGCGGCCTCACTGGAAGACCAAGGGAGCAGGGATTCTTCAGTCAAAAGGGAGGCAGGGAAGAGAAGTGGGAGAAGGTGGGAGTTGGGTGGTTGGAGGAGATGAACAGAAAATAAAATGTCATTGTTGTCTGGTTAAATCCAGAGAAAAATACCTGGCCCTGTATGGAGGGAGGATGCCCTTCCAAGGGGATGGAAGGGGTCTGGAGGGAAGCAGGGTAGGGAGGCCACCCTGAGACCCTGGGCAGGCCCTGGTGGAGGAAGCGGGCAGGGGCCTCCGGGACTGTGGGACACACTAGCTATTGTGTTCTTGTGCCATCACCCTGTGTGTTCCCAGAGCAGCTCCTTGCTTCATTTTGCTTTCTCTTAATAAATGACATGGCAGTCCTCCCTGCCCCAAAGTGAAAAATTAATTAATTTCAGGAATATATTTTATTTAACTCAATATATCAAAATATTATTGCAATCATATAAAATCAATGTAACTGATGTGAAATATTAATGAGATGTTCACCTTCTAACTTTATACTATGTCTTCAAAATCCAGGGCTTGTTTTACATTTCCAGCACATCTCAATTTTGGCCCTATATTTTCATTGGAAATATTTGATCCGTATTTAGATTTCATAAAATTCATAGCCAAAAAACTAGATTGACATAACCAAGTTGTTCCAGGCACACTTAAAAGTTTTTCAACCACTGAATCGAGTAATAATGTTTAATGTTTAAACAAGTTAAAATGAAATAAAATTCAATATTCAGTTTCTCAGTCTACATTTCAAGTGCTCAAGAGGCACATATGAACTGGAGAGAAATGAAACCAAAAAAACACGGGCTAGTGAGTTCAGATTAAACAGCCACCTGAAATCATCATTGACTGATTACTCTTCTTGCTGGCTACCTCGGCACAGCAAACTGCAGGCAGGCCTGGAAGCTTGGGTTTTTGGCATGGAGTGTTGTCAGGTTCATTCCTACACGGTAGGCAGTGGCAGGAGTTATTTTGCAAATGTTAACCCTGCCACCTAGTGACCACTTTCTGAATGTCACTTGAAGATTACCACCTGAAAATTCGTGTTGACCTCAGCCTTGCCGCCCTTCCAGACTT
Organism: Pan troglodytes; assembly: GCF_028858775.2. NCBI lineage: Eukaryota > Metazoa > Chordata > Mammalia > Primates > Hominidae > Pan > Pan troglodytes. Next base: position 47,438,374 of record NC_072402.2, on the reverse strand, counting down.
TCTCCTGCTTGGAGGCCCCATGTGGCACGGTGCTGCTGATGTGTCATAACTGTTTTGGGGCTGCGTTAGCGATCCCTGGAGGATATGGACTGAGCTGTATCTCCCTTTGTTTTCCCACAACAGTAAGGTGCTTGGAGATTAAGGAGCATGTCTCAGGAGCATCCTATGTGCCGAGGAGATGGCTTCTGTCTCCCCAAGGGTTAGAGTTCCCAATTTCTCTTGTGTGACTCAATTGTAGCACCTGAATCTTCTGTTTGTTAATATGTGTCCCTCCTCCATTGAACTGCGAAATCTGTGAGGTCAGGGACAATGTCTTTCTTATGTTTGAGCCCCATCCCCTAGTTTGGTATCTGTCTGACAACTGTCAGGGGAATGAATGGCCGGATGGCATGGCTATAAACTCCCAGTCTGCCCGGCATTCTTGCCATAGTTCTCCAGATGGGGCATCTTCCCTTTTCCACTCTCAGGATGAACTGTGTCATCTTTACGTTTCTTCACCCCTTAGCCTCCCCCTTCTTCCATACATGTTCAGCACATGCTTAGTATATGACCTTGCCTTGAATTTTGGAAATAGAAAGCTGAAGTTAGGAACTCCTTAATTTACACCCACCAAACCTTCAAACCTACCTCTCCGTGTGCCAGCACATGCACCTGGATGCCCTGCCACACCTTCCAAGTGTGCTCTGAATCCCCAGAACCACTCATTGGGATCACCTGGGGAGCTTTGACAATGATTGATGCCTGGGTTCCAAAGCAAAAAGTCTGATGTCTCACGTCTGTAATCCCAGCACTTTGGGAGGCCGAGGCAGGCGGATCACGAGGTCAGGAGATCGAGACCATCCTGGCTAACACGGTGAAACTCCGTCTCTACCACAAATACAAAAAAAAGAATTAGCTGGGTGTGGTGGCGGGCACCTGTAGTCCCAGCTACTCGGGAGGCTGAGGCAGGAGAATGGCGTGAACCTGGGAGGCGGAGCTTGCAGTGAGCCGAGATCACGCCACTGAACTCCAGCCTGGGCGACAGAGCAAGACTCTGTCTCCAAGAAAAAAAAAAAGTCTGATGTTATTTGTCTTGGGTTTAGGCTGGGTGTGGGGATTTTTAAAAAATGTCCCCAGGGGATCCTAAACTACAGCCAGGATTGAGACCTGCTCTCTGAATCCTCCGTTTCTGCCTTCTCAGCCTTCAGCAGGTAGCCCCACTCTTACCTACATTTCCAACCATTTCTGTTTTTGGGTCATTTTCCAAATCATATGGAATTGCCCTAAACTCTGCCATATGAAAATAAGAATTAAAAAAAGCTTTCCTGGATCCAATATTCATAGCAACTATCTGCTTTCTTTATGCACTTTCCAAGCCAAACTTCAAGAATAAGTCACCCACACAGGCTGTTTCTGCTTCCTCCTCATCGTTTTCATAAAATGTACTCCAGACTGGATTCTGTTCCAGGGATGATCACCCTGTCATTCAAAACGACTCACCTCCCTTGGCCTCCAAGACCCCATGTTCTCCTAGTTTCTTTCTCAGGCTACCTTTCCACCTGATCTCCCAATGTTGAGAGTTCCTCAGGACACGTGCTTGGCTGTCTTTCTTTCTTACTTCACTTCCCACAGCTTTTCAGTCCCTGGGTCTTTGGAACTTCAAGCCTGTGCTCAGACCATTCTGTCAGTCTCATACCTGCATATCCAAATCCCTATTCGGCCTTCCTTTCCAGAGGCGTGTGCTAGACATCTCAGATTTCATGTTCCAAATGGAACTTTAAAAAGTTAATTAATTAATTTATTTATTTTTTGAGACGGAGTCTCGGTTTGTCGCCCAGGCTGGAGTGCAGTGGCGCGATCTCGGCTCACTGCAAGCTCCGCCTCCTGGGTTCACGCCATTCTTCTGCCTCAGCCTCCCGAGTAGCTGGGACTACAGGCACCCGCTACCATGCCTGGCTAATTTTTTTTGTACTTTTAGTAGAGACGGGGTTTCACCATGTTGGCCAGGATGGTCTCTATCCCTGACCTTGTGATCCACCCGCCTTGGCTTCCCAAAGTGCTGGGTTTACAGGCGTGAGCCACCACGTCCGGCCTAAAAAATTTATTTTATTATTATTTTTTTGAGACAGAGTCTCACTCTGTCACCCAGGCTGGAGTGTGGTGGCACGATCTTGGCTTACTGCAACCTCCACCTCCTGGGTTCAAGCGATTCTCCTGCCTTAGCCTCATGAGTAGCAGGGATTACAGGTGCACACCACCACACCCAGCTAATTTTTGTATTTTTAGGTAGAGATGAGGTTTTGCCATGTTGGCCAGGCAGGTCTTGAACTCCTCACCTCAGGTAATCCACCTGCCTCGGCCTCCCAAAGTGCTGGGATTACAGGCGTGAGCCACCATGCCTGTCCCCAGATGGAATCTTGATACACCACCCCCCCACACTTAGACTCTTCTTGTATAATAGTTCCTATTGTATTAATTTCCTATGGCTTCTGTAATAAATTACTAAAAATGAGCTGACTTAACCCAGCACACATTTATTTTCTCATAGTCCTGGAGGCCAGAAATCTAAAATCAATTCCTCTGGGTTGAAATCAAGGTGTTGGTAGGGCTGTACTCCCTCTGGAGCCTTAGGGGTGAATGTGTTCCTTGCCTCTTACTGCTCCTGTTAGCTGCTGGCATTCTTTGGTGTATTAGTCAGGATTCTCCCAAGAAACAGAACCAATAGGATCAAACTGTCTCTCTAGAGAAGACCAATGCTCCAGCTCATGCAGTCACGTAAGAGAAATTCCCTCTTACTTGGCCTTTTTCTTCAACTCCAATCTTCAATTGATTGAATGAGGCCAGCCCACTTTGGCGAGGATAATATACTTTACTCAGTCTGTTCATTTAAATGTTAATCTCAACCAGAAACACCTTCACAGTCACATTAAAAATAATGTTTGGTCAAATGTCTGGGCACTCCATGGCCCAGTCAAGTTGACACATAAAATTAATTGTCACACTTGGCTTGTGGTGGCATCACTCCAATCTTGGAGGCCAGCATCTTCAATTCTCTTTCTGCCCTGTCTTTACATAGCCTTCTCCTCTGTGTGTGTGTGTTTTAATCTCCTTCTGCCTCTTTTTTATAAGGATACAAGCGACTGCATTTAGGTTCCACCTAGATAATCCAAGATCATCTCCCCATCTCAAGATCCTCAATTACATCTACAAAGACTATTTTTTTTCCAAATAAGAGAATATTTACAGGTCCCAGGGATTAAGACATGAATTTCCTCGGAGGACCATTATTCAGCCTATTACATCAATTCATACAACAGCAATTTTATCCGCCCAATGTCGTAAGCCAGAAATTTGGAACTCACATTTGTCATAAAATTCTCCTCAACACCATTTAATCCAGCCATAACTCCTGTATTTTCTTTTAAAAAGTCTTTTTTTTTCAAGATCACTAGGTTCTTATAAATAAATCTTAATTCTCCTCAGTAATTTCCCTCTCCTCTGCCACCAACCTAACCCAAAACATAATATCTTTCCCATTCTTTTTTTTCTTTTCTTTTTTGAGACAGAGTCTTGCTCTGTCACCCAGGCTGGACTGCGGTGGCCCGATCTTGGCTCACTGCAACCTCCACCTTCTGGGTTCAAGCGATTCTCTGCCTCACCCTCCCGAGTAGCTGGGATTACAGGTGCCCGCCACCACACCCGGCTAATTATTGTATTTTTAGTAGAGACAGAGTTTCACCATCTTGGCCAGGCTGGTCTTGAACTCCTGACCTCGTGATCCACCTGCCTCGGCCTCCCAAAGTGCTGGGATTACAGGCTTGAGCCACTGCACCTGGCTCCCATTCTTATTTTAATCGTTCATTTATGTCCATTGTAATTTTCTCTTTATTTGTGATGTTGTTAAGTGTCTGTCTCTAGTCACTAGATTATTGGCATTGTGAAGGCAGGACCATACATGTTTTGTTCATCATTATATTTTAGGTCTCAGCATAGTGCTTAGTACGGAGTAGATGCTCAATAAATATTTAACATATATATTATATATATTAATAGATGGATGGCACCTTTTCCACCATGAGGAAGCTTCCAGTCTGGTAAAGGGACCATTAAATATATATAATTTTTTTTATTTTTTTTGAGATGTAGTCTTGCTCTGTTGCCCAGGCTGGAGTGCAGAGGTGCTATCTCGGCTCACTGCAAGCTCTGCCTCCCAGGTTCACGCCACTCTCCTGCCTCAGCCTCCTGAGTAGCTGGGACTACAGGCGTCCACCACCATGCCCGGCTAATTTTGTGGTATATTTAGTAGAGACGGGGTTTCACCGTGTTAGCCAGGATGGTCTCGATCTCCTGACATCGTGATCTATCCGCCTCGGCCTCCCAAAGTGCTGGGATTACAGGCTTGAGCCACCGCACCCAGCCTAAATATATTTTTTAAACCGTAAATTACTTTGTTGATTTAAACTGTTCCTATTGAGAACCATCTATATGCCAGACATTGTATTAAGCTCACAGGATCCACTAATTAACACATAATATGAAATTCCTTGTTTTCACAGAGCTCTACCTTTTAGCTTGGGAGAAGACAGATAAAGGCGTAATAAATACATAATAAATGCATTTTATGTATGTATATGTGCTTAAATATAACCTTAGAAAGGGAAAAGTGATGTGAGAAAAATAGAGCAGTTTAGAGAAGAGTTGTATACATTTGCAATTTTTAGATGATGCAGAGCTTTTCGAGAAGTTGAAATTTGAGAAAAGGCCTGAAGGAGCTGAGGAGGTGGGTGAGTCATGAATGCATCTCGGGAAGGAGTTCCCCAGGCTGAGGGAGCTGCACCTGAGGAAACCCAGGAGGCAAAGGTGGTCCTGGTCAGGACGATGAGGAGGCCCGTGTGCCTGGAACAGGTGAGCTAGGTGGAGAGAGGCCGTAGATGAGGGCAGAGCTGCTGCGGGAGCCAAACGTGTAGGATCTTTTCGGGCAGTGAGAGGACGTTGGTTTCTCACAGCAGAGAAGGGACATCATCTGACATATTTTAAAAGTATCTCTCCGGCTCCCTTGTGGACTGTAAGGGACCAAGAGTTGAAACAGGCACCCAGGAGGAGTCCTTCCAGCAACTGAGGTGAGAGATGATGGTGGCTCGGACCAGGGTGACAGCAATGGAGGTGCTGAGAAATAATTAGATTTTGGATACATTTTGAAAACAGGGCCAATAGGAATTTCTGACAAATTGGATATGGAGGGGTGGGGGTTTGGGGGAAGAGAGAGAGAGAAGAGAGAGGTCAAGAATATCACCAAGGTTTTTGGCTCATGTAACTGAAAGCTAGCCTAAATTCAGAGTTTTATCTGGAACTTCTACCCCAAACATCTTAATTCCCTAAAGTCACTGGAATGGCTCAACAGCGCTGAACTTTCCAGACAGCTGCATGGAGTTGTCATCCATCCTTCTCTGGAGAGTGTCTGATCCCTTCTCTAAACTTATGCCCTGCTCCTCTCCCCCATCTGTGCACAGAGGACTTGGTCCGATTCTACCTCCGGAACAATGCTCAGCCCACAGCCCTCATTCCCTCCGTGATGAACAGTAACTGTGGACCTTGGACCTTCCTCTTGAGCTTGGTCTGAGTCTTGGCATTTACACCCACGGCTCTAGGTAAGGACATGCTTTGGGGTGTCTTTCTGGCCCTTGCCTTTGCGTTTGCGCATAGGGCTCTAGTGGCCCAATTATGTTGTTGCAGTAAAGTTTCTCCTTGCTCTGGTCTGGAGCAGTTGAGGTCATTCAGCCCCTGGATCTCTGTTGGCACAGGTGGCTTGGCCGAGTGCCACTTTAGGTAACTGTGACCTGTTTACTCAACTTCTTCCTGGAGTTCTGATATTCTTGTTGTCAGGGCCTTTGGGAAAGTTTATACGATGGGCTCGGTGAAGAAGCCGCAGCTGTTCTGAAATTAGGCTCCTTTCCCCGTGAATGTGCAGCTATGCGGGTGTGTGGATCAGGTGCACAGGGCTTTGAGGAATGTGGCGGAGACTCAGTGGCAAGAACAGTTGTCTATGATTGCTGGGCCTTGTTTTGACCCAGTCCCTCACCCCACATAAGCCTCTCAGCGAGGAACATGGAAGGGTCAGGCCTCTCACGTTTCCTCCCCTGTGAGATTGGATCGCCACTGTGATGGCATTTCTCCCCATCTTCAGTTGCCGGGCAGACCCTGCGTGTGTGCGCACATGTCCATGAGCCCACAACCCTTGCGTATTTGCAACGAAAGTCTCTGGGGAGAATGAATTTAAATGGACTCTCGACTATTTGTTCTGGAGCGGCACGTGTTTACTTAAGTTACCAGCCTCCTTCCTAAATGCAGTCACGAGCTCTCCCAAACTCCACAGACACCCAAACAACCAAATATTCAGAGAGCCCGTGCCCTTGCCCTGCTTCAGCCCCACAGCCCCGCCTGGGTTGCTGGTCTGACCCGGCTGGGCAGGGTGGCTGTGAGCTGCCGGTGTGGCCCCAGGCAAGTGAAAGGGTCCTCGGTGTTCAACAACAGGAAGTGCTGGCAGGCTTCCCTCGCTAGGGAACTGAAAGTGGTGACAACAGAGGATGTGTTCTTCAGGCTATCAGATAAAGCCCTCTGCACTGAGAACTGCTTCCGACGAGGAACAGAGACTTCACTGGTCTCTTCCCCATGCCTTGCCCTTGCCCTAATTAACTTCTGAATTTACATCACCTGTGTGATGTTCTGCTCTAATTCAGGGACTTGGGCGGAGAGGTTTCGGACAATGGCCAAAAGCAAGGGACTGTCCGCATGACCCTTTAGAAACACCCGTGACCTGGTGCAGAGCTGAGCCAGCTTTGGCCACACTGTTTGGGATGCTGACTCAAAACAGCTCATTATATCTGATTGAATTTATCTTTCATTACCATGCAATCAAATTAAAGGGCAAGAAGGGATTTTTCTCAGTTTTCTGAAAGTGGTTGCAGCAAAACCCACTATGAAGCATTTATTTCTTGTATTGTTTAGACTGGGCAGAATCAGAGGGAGGTAGGTGTGTGACTTCATTTAGGAGAAGGTGAGCTCTGATGGCAATATTTTCTCCAAATGCCACACATGAAGTGGGAGAGGTGACAGCCAAGCCTGCAGGGACTCTATCTCTGAAAATGTGAGTGGAACAAAGCACCTCTGGGCTCTGGATCATTTTCTTGTGTGCTCCTGGGGTCTAGTTGGTTTAAACTCTTGAAGGCTGCAGTGTGTTTTTGATATACCCCCATGTGAAGGGACATTTATTTAGCATAAACTGTGGGCTGGGCACTGTTCTAAGGGCTTTGCATGTATTCACTTAGATTTACAAATTACTGAATATTGCTAAGAACAAAACCTAAGGAGCACAGGAGTGTGCACTGTGTTCTTTTGTTCCTATAAAAACAGCAATCATTCCATTGCAAGTGAGGGAAAAGTGGAAGGGTACCCAAGAAAATGGTAGAGTGGTTGTCTTTGAGGAGATGAACTCAGGGACTGTGGTGTGGGGAGGGAGACTTTTCATTGAATACACACTCTGCTCTGTTTGAATTATGTTTGACCATGTGGGATGCATCCTTGTTTCAGTATAAAAACACTGCATTTATTTTTAAAGGGAACAAAATGAAAATTTTATAGGCCAAGGCAATGTTGTGGGTCAGATCCTGGGGGCTGAATCCTGGAGTAGGGCAAGTCCAAGGCAATACTGTGTGTAGAATGGTGGGATGGGAGGGGGAACTTTGAGAACTATTTTTCTTCGGACAAAAAGACACAAAGGAGCTTGCTATGCTGGTGACGAAGAAATAGTTCTAATCTCAAACTGGAAGCTAGAAATTTAGGAAGGAGAACTCAAAATAGTAGTAAAGTCCACTTGATGTGAACCAGTGTCAAGGTAAAACGAGAAATGTGAGCCCACCCCTGTAACTCACCCGCTATGTATGTGTTGTTCTAATTCCAAGATTTCCTCACTATGCAAGTCAGGCAGGCCTCACTTTCCCATCCTACCAGACTCAGACCCAGCTGATGAAAACCTACAATGTGCCTATTACACATACAGTCAGAACACTGGCCCAGTCGTCTGGTCCTCAAGTATATGTATTATAGATGGAGGTTACTGAGCTAGGGTTGTGTGGAAGCCAAGACAGACGGGACTCAAAGCCTGCCACTCCTGGAAACCACTCTCTATAAGGATAACACATGCATCAGAAACTCTAATGGAGAACTGACGGTGATTAGGACCACCAGAGGAATAGGTAGAGGGGAATAGGGTTTCAGAGAAGAGGAGGATTACATTAATCAAGAAGCAATTGAGACATTCAAAAAGGGTTTTGCTTGCCATTGGAATTTTGGTAGAGGGAAGGAAGGATATTTCATGCAGAGAGAGTGGCTTAAGCAGGGAGAGCCAGGTGTGTTTAGGGCACAGGTAGAGAAGTGGTTGAAATGCATTGGAAAGGGAGTGGAGGGAGAGCAGCCTGGAAAGATAGGGAAGGGTAAGCTCACAGGGGGTCTTGAAGTTATACATTCTGTATTAGCAATGGGAAGTCATTTCATTGTTCCAAGCAGAGGAGTGACAGGACTTGAGTTGCAGTGCAGCAGAGGGGAAGAGGTAAGAATGAGGGTTTGGGAAATGGATATGGAGGCTTTGGAATTCATGGTCCAGCTGAGAGCTAGTGAGAGTAGAAGCAGAAGGAAGGAAAAGAAGCCATTAATGACAGATTTTTCAAAAAGAAGAAAAGAGAAATGACAATTCATTGGGTGTCAGAATAGAGGGAGCAAGGGGTGAAGTTTTGCACCTGGTTTATCAGGAAGAAAGGACTGGAATAAGCAAGTTTGGAGGCAATGGTGCCAAGGAAGGTGATGAGTTAGCACAGGGATTTTGGGGGTCTTGCACACAACACAGAAAAGTCTGAGACGAGCTGAGCAGAGGAGCTAGATATATTTTTGGGAGTGACCTCTGTAGTTGAAACAGTCCAAGCCCAAAGAATAGATGATCTTTGCAATTAAAGATTTTTGAAAGGGGAAAAAAGAACATGATCTGGCAAGGTAAGTCAAAGAAAGAGGAGACAAGACAGAACAAGAAGTGGAAGGTGGAGTCATGGAACCATCACAGTTCTGGCAGTGCAACACAGGAGTTTGTGATAACACTTGCTACATGCACAGAAGTTTGAGGAGGATGAGATGAGAAAGGCCACTGTTTAAGGCAGCTCAGAGGTCACTGGTGACCTTTAAGAGAACTGTTTTTGGAGAGCATTGGGTGAAGGAAACAAAAGGTTTAAAGCATAGTTTGCAAATTTCAGCACCATAGGTTGAATTTGACAAGAAGTATTTTATTTGATCCTCAACACTTAAAACATCAAATAAATTTATAACATTTAAAAATTGGTAGCTTTCACATAAAAATTCATAATTCCAAACACACGTGATCTGGTCCCTCAGATCGCATGGGTTTGGAATATGGGCTCTCATTCCTCTGTAGCTGGAGCTCTTCTAGCAGAGGCATGGGTTGGGGAGGTAAGTGGAGTTGCCCCCTCTGTAAATGCAGGACCAGCCCAAACTGGGCCTACTCTGTTGATAAGGGAATGTCAAGTTACCTTGTAGGTAGAACAGAGCCAAACTGCAAGTCATATAGCCTGGGCTGGCTCAATAGAAAAACACCTAACAACACCTGGAACCAACAATTCCTCCCCATGGAACCAGTAAGACTGTGACATGACTCAAACCTGAATACTGGAACCCTTTCAAAAGTGAAGGGGACATTGGTTCAGAAGATTTGGGTATAAAATCCACCTCAAAATACTTTACTGTAAATGGTCAAATTTTTTTTTTTTTTTTTTTTTTTTTGAGGCGGAGTCTCGCTCTCGCCCAGGCTGGAGTGCAGTGGTGCGATCTCGGCTCACTGCAAGCTCCGCCTCCCAGGTTCACGCCATTCTCCTGCCTCAGCCTCCCAAGTAGCTAGGACTACAGGCGCCCGCTACCATGCCCGGCTAATTTTTTTGTATTTTTAGTAGAGACGGGGTTTCACCATGTTCGCCAGGATGGTCTCGATCTCCTGACCTCGTGATCTGCCCGCCTCGGCCTCCCAAAGTGCTGGGATTACAGGCGTGTAAATGGTCAAATTTGAATCCGTCCAATCAGGCCCTTCTAAGCCAACATTCCGAAATCCTCTCCCTTGCCCTATGACCCCTTAAATCTTGCTCTAGACCCCAGATTGAGGAGGCAGATTTGAGCATCTCCTGTCTCCTTGCTGGCCAGTCTTGCAGTCAAGCCTTTCTTTTCTCAAAAGCTGATGCCACAGTATTGGTTTTTTGCGCATCTGGCGGCGAGCCCCTTTGCTCTATGACACCTCCAGGGTGCCCCAGCCCCAGCTAGTCTGGCTCTCTCAACTCCACTGCCTGTCTGTTTGCACTTCTGAGAAAGCATGTGGAGGTGGCGAGGGAATACAGGTTATTTACACAGACGATGCCTTTGAATGTTTGGAGATGATGTGTAGAAAAGAAAGAGGATAGTAAATCAGGGTCCTGGGGAGGAGAAGATGTGTGTGTGTTTGGATAAGGCAGACTCAGGCCCTTTCTGGTGTTTCCCAAGGGGAAGGACTTAAATAAAGAATAGGGGACAGAAGAGATGAGAGAGAAAATGACTGACAATCTCATAATTCGATGTGGGAACTAAGAAAGAAGCAGCTTTGGAAAGGAGGAGGAACCTCTGCCTTTGAGGTAGGAAAGAGAGCAAAGCACAGAAATGGCTCAGGTTGGGGCAACTTTAAGAAGGAGAGGAGAGGGTCAGGCGTGGGGGTTCATGCCTGTAATCCCAAGACTTTGGGAGACTGAAGTGGGCGGATCACTTGAGGTCAGGAGTTTGAGACCAGCCTGGCCAACATGGCAAAACCCCTTCTCTGCTAAAAATAGAAAATTAGTTGGGCGTGGTGGCAGGCACATATAATCCCAGCTACTAGGGAGGTTGAGGCAGGAGAATCACTTGAACCCGGGAGGCAGAGGTTGCAGTGGGCTGAGATCATCCCATTGCACTCCAGTCTGGGGGATAGAGCAAGACTCTGTCTCAAAAAAAAAAAAAAAAAAAAAAAGGAGGGAGGGGATGCAGGAGAAGAGCTGGGATAATGTTCCTTGCTGGGCATGCTAATAAAATGGGGCTTCGGTCAAGGTGAATCAGCACATGTGGGGGGGATTCTGGGGCAGAGCAATAATTTGGTGGTCCTCAACTGGATCTTCTTTAAGTATTTGTCCAATAGCCATTTTGTGATGGCAAGGAGATGCCAATTTTCTCTTTAAAACATTGCATACCTATGTTTTACATACACTGAATATAGTATATCACTTAGGTGAAATTGTCTTTCACCTCACATGTTTTCTGTAGTGTTAGGCACTCCCATTTACTACATATGGAGAATGTTACATGGACAGTAACATTTTTTTCAAAAGGTATTTAATGGCTGTTTTGTAAAATCTCACATCCATGAGAGCAAAACATTTTCTTTAGTTCTTTGGTCCACTCTCTCTCTCTCTCTTTTTTTTGAGACCGAGTCTCGCTCTGTCGCCAGGCTGGAGTGCAGTGGCGTGATCTCGGCTTACTGAAACCTCTGCCTCCTGGGTTCAAGTGATTCTTGTGCCTCAGCCTCCCAAGTAGCTGGGATTACAGTCAGGCGCCACCACACCCAGCTATTTTTTTTTATTTTTAGTACAGATGGGGTTTCACCATGTTTAGTGAAACACCAGGATGTTCCACCAGGAGATCACCAGGATGGTCTTGATCTCCGGACCTCGTGATCCACCAAGCTTGGCTTCCCAAAGTGCTGGGATTACAGGTGTGAGACACTGTGCCTGGCCATTTTTTTTTTTTTTTTGAGATTTTTTTTTTTTTTGTCTGAACCAGACAACTTCCTAGGAGACTTATTAGAGTTAATTGCATTGAGATAATAGAGTGAGCAACTGTGACTGGTAAATGAGACTGCAGCTTGCATTGTGCAGTGTCTGTATTTCCTTAGCTCCTCAAGTGTGCCAGGATCTCCAGATCTGTTCCCAAGATCTGTGATTCTGTCTGCGCTGAACCATCCAAGGTGTTGGCGTCTGCCACAGAGAAAGGTCTTGTCGTGCAGAATGCTTTTAACTTTATACATTGGTAAGAACCAGGAGTGGGCTTCCATTTGGCTGGCGATGTGAAGAGTGTCATGTGGAAAGCTGAAGTCACGGACAACATATTGCAGATTTATTTCCCTGTTGGTTTAGTTCCCCTTTCTGATATATTGGCAGCTGTAGTAGCTGGCCCGCTCCTTCACCTGAATTTGGATGGGGTTTGGGCTCAATATGGAATTGGTTTGCTGCCAGTATTGCTGAGGATACAAAAGGAGGTCTCTTCAAGGTAAATGAAAGGACCACAAAGCCTCAGACAGGAAGCTGCAGATCTGTGGCAAAGGCAGAGACCAGAATGATTGTCTCAAGAGGCTAGCAGGGTGAGCGTGACTGAAATAACAGGCCCTGCAGGCTCCTGCGGGGCCAGACTTGCGTGTGGACTGATGGTGGCCGGGGGTGGGGGATGGCTGGGAAGGGAAAGAAAGAAAACTAGAAGTATAGAAGTACGGGAAGCTGTAATCAGATTTCGGAATTCTAGTCTCTATTATTGTTGTAGTGAAATCTTTTCAAAGTCTCTTTTTTTAAAGCACAGTTTGGAGGCTGGGTGACTCAAACTTGTAATCTCAGCACCTTCAGAGGGTGGGGCAAGAGGATTTATTGAGGCCAAGAATTTGAGACTAGTCTGGGCAACATAGTGAGACCCCTGGGCCACATACAGAGACCCCATCTCTAACAAAATAAAAAATTAGCTGGCTGTGATGGTGCAGCTCTGACTACTCAGGAGGCTGAGAGGGGAGGAACACTCTAGCCCAGGAGTTTGGGCTATGACTGTGCCACTGCAGTCCAGCCTGGGTGAAGAAAGAAGACTCTGTCTCTAAAAAACAAAAAAGCAAAGTACAGTCCTATAAAATGATAATTTCAAAAACACTTGGTCTGTGATATGTGAATTGCTCCGAGGACTGTCACCATAAAAGTTTCATGTCACTAAAACACTTCCTGTTTCCAAATTGCCTTTGGTCTGATGTGAACATCCAAATTGTAATACAGTTGTGGCAACCTCCAAAATAATGCATTTCTCACATGATGGAACATGACACATCACTTTACCTTTCATTTTACTTTTTTATTAATCATAACTGAGTAATATTGGTCACTTATACCTATTGATGAGAGAGGCAGTCTTTCTGGGTATATTTACATCTTATTAAAATCATGTAATTAGCATTCAAAGAGGGAGGAGACACATCATGATGATTATGCCCATGGGTTAAGCTCCCTGGGTCTTGGTTTCCTTATTGTAAACTCTGGAGGACTGATGGTGGGTGGGATGGAGAGTTTCTAAAGCACCTTCCCCTTTTTAAATGTCTGAAAACATGACAAAAGCTAAGATGGTGTTTAGGACTGCGTTTGAATGTTTCAGATAAGCAGGCAGCAACACAAATGTCTCAGGTTGGGATTTGTATTTGCTTGTTTTTTGTGTTAGGAAAATAGGCCATTTGTATCATTACCTCAAAAAACTCTTGTGAACTGCAAGAAGGCAATTATCGTCCATTACATGTTTAAAGCTCCCCGTAGCTGGGATGTACATTTCTAGGCTGAATACAATAGAGCTCTTTAGAGAACACTGGGAGGCCTTATATAATCAGTGTGAACAATATATTTACTCTCATTTTGTGGGATTTAGGATATGGCATTACTACTTTAAGTGATTCTGGAGGCTGTGGGTTTTGCTTCCTTGTTTGCTATGGATTGTGTGATGTTACTGATATCCAAGATCTGGTGCAAGAACCTATGAATGGCATGTGTCTTCCCTGAAATGATTCCACTCTATGGTCCCCGCAAGAATGGAAACTTTCCCAGGGAACTTTTTAAGGAATGTTTCAGGCCCCGATTTCTGTGGTTTTACTTATTTCCCCTTTTTGAAGCAGTCAGCTTTCAAGCATTGCCCTTCTGCTAGTGATCACTGGCATATTGCTAGCCAGCATGGGTGAACCCTGAGAGTAAGAAAACCTTGCCGACTCCAACTGGATACCCCCTTTAATGATCAGAATCCCACACTTTCCAAATCAGCATATTGATCTAATCCACAGAAATGGTGTGGTAGCCCAATTTTTCTTCTGTCTGCTTCCACCTCAGAAACTGAATTGGAATGTGTCTCCTGCTGGTTGCACTTACTGAAGGTCATAAGGAAATAGTTGATGAATTCTGGTTACCTGATATTTATTTACCAGGTCCCCTAAAACCTCATTTCTGGTGCGCAAGTCATCTGAATCCCATAGCACAATATGCTGTCATTTAATCAACCACTTCATTACCACATATTGTGAACAGCTGGCTTCTCATCCTGCACTAAGGAAGTCCTTAGTGCAGTCCACTTTGAAAATGGGAAATAAGGCCAGGAGCATTGGCTCATGCCTGTAATCCCAGCACTTTGGGAGGCTGAGGTGGGTAATCACCTGAGGTCAAGACCAGCCTGGCCAACATGGTGAAGCCACGTCTCTACTAAAAATAAAAAATCAGCCAGGTGTGGTGGCATGCACCTGTAGTCCCAGCTACTGGGGAGGCTGAGGCAGGAGAATCACCTGAACCCAGGGGGCAGAGGTTGCAGTGAGCCAAGATTGTGCCACTGCACTCCAGCCTGGGCAACAGAGTGACTCTGTATCAAAAAAAAAAAAAAAAAAAAAAAAAAGGGAAAAAAAAAGAAAATGGGGACTAGAAATCAAACAGAGTTCTCTTTTACTCTATGGGTCTAGGGTTAGATACCCTGAGAATTTTTGGTACCCAGTGATGTCAAAGTTTAAGTTTTGAAGGTATAGTCTATGAGTGGCAAGTAAACAACAGGATAGGTGTAGTTGTGTGTATATATGTGTGTGTATGTGTGTGTGAGAGAGAGAGAGATTTGGAAAGATAGGGCTATGAAAAGATTTTCTTTTAGCCATTTTGTTGAGTTTCCCTGTAGAAGGCATGGTTTAGAAATCATTGCACTATATTCTGATTGATAGCTTTATTAATCATATATGTGGCTATTGTGGAGGTACATGGCCCTGCATTGTTTTTATACAGCTTCCAGGTAGGGTCTAAGCCAGGAGGAGAGTGACACACTTTCCTCCCAGAGTCTCTCTAACAAGTGTATGGTGCATGATAGAAGTGCCTCACTGTAGCTGGGAAAGCAAGATGATGATGATGATTATTATTATTTTTATTATTATACTTTAAGTTTTAGGGTACATGTGCACAAGGTGCAGGTTTGTTACATATGTATACATGTACCATGTTGGTGTGCTGCACCCATTAACTCGTCATTTAACATTAGGTATATCTCCTAATGCTATCCCTCCCCCATCTCCACACAGGCCCCGGTGTGTGATATTCCCCTTCCTGTGTCCATGTGTTCTCATTGTTCACTTCCCACCTATGAGTGAGAACATGCAGTGTTTGGTTTTTTGTTATTGCAATAGTTTGCTGAGGATGATGGTTTCCAGCTTCATCCATGTCCCTACAAAAGACAGGAACTCATCATTTTTATGGCTGCATAGTATTCCATGGTGTATATGTGCCACATTTTCTTAATCCAGTCTATCATTGTTGGACATTTGGGTTGGTTCCAAGTCTTTGCTATTGTGAATAGAGCCGCAATAAACACACGTGTGCATGTGTCTTTATAGCAGCATGATTTATAATCCTTTGGGTATATACCCAGTAATGGGATGACTGGGTCAAATGGTATTTCTAGTTGTAGATCCCTGAGGAATCGCCACACTGACTTCCACAATGGTTGAACTAGTTTACAGTCCCACCAACAGTGTAAAAGTGTTCCTGTTTCTCCACATCCTCTCCAGGACCTGTCGTTTCCTGACTTTTTAATGATCGCCATTCTAACTGGTGTGAGATGGTATCTCATTGTGGTTTTGATTTGCATTTCTCTGATGGCCAGTGATGATGAGCATTTTTTCATGTGTCTTTTGGCTGCATAAATGTCTTCTTTTGAGAAGTGTCTGTTCATATCCTTCGCCCACTTGTTGATGGGGTTGTTTGTTTTTTTCTTGTAAATTTGTTTGAGTTCATTGTAGATTCTGGATATTAGGCCTTTGTCAGATGAGTAGATTGCAAAAATTTTCTCCCATTCTCTAGGTTGCTTGTTCACTCTGATGGTAGTTTCTTTTGCTGTGCAGAAGTGCTTTAGTTGAATTAGATCCCATTTATCAATTTTGGCTTTTGTTGCCATTGCTTTTGGTGTTTTAGACATGAAGTACTTGCCCATGCCTATGTCCTGAATGGTATTGCTTAGGTTTTCTTCTAGGGTTTTTATGGTTTTAGGTCTAACATATAAGTCTTTAATCCATCTTGAATTGATTTTTGTATAAGGTGTAAGGAAGGGATCCAGTTTCAGCTTTCTACATATGGCTAGTCAGTTTTCCCAGCACCATTTATTAAATAGGGATTCCTTTCCCCATTGCTTGTTTTTGTCAGGTTTGTCAAAGATCAGATAGTTGTAGATATGTGGCATTATTTCTGAGGGCTCTGTTCTGTTCTGTTGGTCTATATCTCTGTTTTGGTACCAGTACCATGCTGTTTTGGTTACTGTAGACTTGTAGTATAGTTTGAAGTCAGGTAGCGTGATGCCTCCAGCTTTGTTCTTTTGGCTTAGGATTGACTTGGCAATGCGGGCTCTTTTTTGGTTCCATATGAACTTTAAAGTAGTTTTTTCCAATTCTGTGAAGAAAGTCATTGGTAGCTTGATGGGGATGGCATTGAATCTATAAATTACCTTGGGCAGTATGGCCATTTTCAGAATATTGATTCTTCCTACCCATAAGCATGGAATGTTCCTCCATTTCTTTGTATCCTCTTTCATTTCGTTGAGCAGTGGTAGTTCTCCTTGAAGAGGTCCTTCACATCCCTTCTAAGTTGGATTCCTAGGTATTTTATTCTCTTTGAAGCAACTGTGAATGGGAGTTCACTCATGATTTGGCTCTCTGTTTGTCTGTTATTGGTGTATAAGAATGCTTGTGATTTTTGCACATTGATTTTGTATCCTGAGACTTTGCTGAAGTTGCTTATCAGCTTTAGGAGATTTTGGGCTGAGATGATAGAGTTTTCTAGATATACAATCATGTCATCTGCAAACAGGGACAATTTGACTTCTTCTTTTCCTAATTGAATACCCTTTATTTCCTCCTCCTGCCTGATTGCCCTGGCCAGAACTTCCAACACTATGTTGAATAGGAGTGGTGAGAGAGGGCATCCCTGTCTTGTGCCAGCTTTCAAAGGGAATGCTTCCAGTTTTTGCCCATTAAGTATGATATTGGCTGTGGGTTTGTCATAGATAGCTCTTATTATTTTGAGATATGTCCCATCAATACCTAATTTATTGAGAGTTTTTAGCATGAAGGGTTGTTGAATTTTGTCAAAGCCTTTTCTGCATCTATTGAGATACTCATGTGGTTTTTGTCGTTGGTTCTGTTTATATGCTGGATTACCTGTATTGATTTGCGTATGTTGAACCAGCCTTGCATCCCAGGGATGAAGCCCACTTGATCATGGTGGATAAGCTTTTTGATGTGCTGCTGGATTCAGTTTGCCAGTATTTTATTGAGGATTTTTGCATCAATGTTCATCAGGGATATTGGTCTAAAATTCTCTTTTTTTGTTGTGTCTCTGCCTGGCTTTGGTATCAGGATGATGCTGGCCTCATAAAATGAGTTAGGGAGGATTCCCTCTTTTTCTATTGATTGGAATAGTTTCAGAAGGAATGGTACCAGCTCCTCCTTGTACCTCTGGTAGAATTTGGCTGTGAATCCGTCTGGTCCTGGACTTTTTTTGGTTGGTAAGCTATTAATTATTGCCTCAATTTCAGAGCCTGTTATTAGTCTATTCAGAGATTCAACTTCTTCCTGGTTTAGTCTTGGGAGGGTGTATGTGTCCAGGAATTTATCCATTTCTTCTAGATTTTCTAGTTTATTTGCGTAGAGGTGTTTATAGTATTCTCTGATGGTAGTTTGTATTTCTGTGGGATCGGTGGTGATATCCCCTTCATTATTTTTTATTGTGTCTATTTGATTCTTCTCTCTTTTCTTCTTTATTAGCCTTGCTAGCAGTCTATCAGTTTTGTTGATCTTTTCAAAAAACCAGCGCCTGGATTCATGGATTTTTTTGAAGGGTTTTTTGTGTCTCTATCTCCTTCAATTCTGCTCTGATCTTAGTTATTTTTTGCCTTCTGCTAGCTTTTGAATGTGTTTGCTCTTGCTTCTCTAGTTCTTTTAATTGTGATGTTAGGTTGTCAATTTTAGATCTTTCCTGCTTTCTGTTGTGGGCATTTAGTGCTATAAATTTCCCTCTACACACTGCTTTGAATGTGTCCCAGAGATTCTGGTACGTTGTGTCTTTGTTCTCGTTGGTTTCAAAGAACATCTTTATTTCTGCCTTCATTTCGTTATGTACCCAGTAGTCATTCAGGAGTAGGTTGTTCAGTTTCCATGTAGTTGAGCGGTTTTGAGTGAGTTTCTTAATCCTGAGTTCTAGTTTGATTGCACTGTGGTCTGAGAGACAGTTTGTTATAATTTCTGTTCTTTTCCATTTGCTGAGGAGTGCTTTACTTCCAACTATGTGGTCAGTTTTGGAATAGGTGTGGTGTGGTGCTAAGAAGAATGTATATTCTGTTGATTTGGGGTGGAGAGTTCTGTAGATGTCTATTAGGTCCGCTTGGTGCAGAGCTGAGTTCAGTTCCTGGATATCCTTGTTAACTTTCTGTCTCGTTGATCTGTCTAATGTTGACAGTGGGGTATTAGAGTCTCACATTATTATTGTGTGGGAGTCGAAGTCTCTTTGTATGTCTCTAAGGACTTGCTTTATGAATCTGGGTGCTCCTGTATTGGGTGCATATATATTTAGGATAGTTAGCTCTTCTTGTTGAATTGATCCCTTTACCATTATGTAATGGCCTTCTTTGTCTCTTTTGATCTTTGTTGGTTTAAAGTCTGTTTTATCAGAGACTAGGATTGCAACCCCTGCCTTTTTTTGTTTTCCGTTTGCTTGGTAGATCTTCCTCCATCCCGTTATTTTGAGCCTATGTGTGTCTCTGCATGTGAGATGGGTTTCCTGAATACAGCACACTGATGGGTCTTGACTCTTTATCCAATTTGCCAGTCTGTGTCTCTTAATTGGAGCATTTAGCCCATTCACAATTTAAGGTTAATATTGTTATATGTGAATTTGATCCTGTCATTATGATGTTAGCTGGTTATTTTGCTTGTTAGTTGATGCAGTTTCTTCCTAGCCTTGATGGTCTTTACAATTTGGCATGTTTTTGCAGTGGCTGGTACCGGTTGTTCCTTTCCATGTTTAGTGCTTCCTTCAGGAGCTCTTCTAGGGCAGGCCTGGTGGTGACAAAATCTCTCAGCATTTGCTTGTCTTAAAGGATTTTATTTCTCCTTCACTTATGAAGCTTAATTTGGCTGGATATGAAATTCTGGGTCGAAAATTCTTTTCTTTAAGAATGTTGAATATTGGCCCCCACTCTCTTCTGGCTTGTAGAGTTTCTGCCAGGAGATCAGCTGTTAGTCTGATGGGCTTCCCTTTGTGGGTAACCCGACCTTTCTCTCTGGCTGCCCTTAACATTTTTTCCTTCATTTCAACTTTGGTGAATCTCACAATTATGGGTCTTGGAGTTGCTCTTCTTGAGGAGTATCTTTGTGGCATTCTGTGTATTTCCTGAATTTGAATGTTGGCCTGCCTTGCTAGATTGGGGAAGTTCTCCTGGATAATATCCTGCAGAGTGTTTTCCAACTTAGTTCCATTCTCTCCGTCACTTTCAGGTACACCAATCCGATGTAGATTTGGTCTTTTCACATAGTCCCATATTTCTTGGAGGCTTTGTTCATTTCTTTTTATTCTTTTTTCTGTAAACTTTTCTTCTCGCTTCATTTCATTCATTTGATCTTCCATCACTGATACCCTTTCTTCCAGTTGATGGAATCGGCTACTGAAGCTTGTGCATTCATCAAGTAGTTCTCCTGCCGTGGTTTTCAGCTCCATCAGGTCATTTAAGGACTTCTTTGCATTGGTTATTCTAGTTAGCCATTCGTCTAATTTTTTTTCAAGGTTTTTAACTTATTTGCCATGGGTTCAAACTTCCTCCTTTAGCTCGGAGTAATTTGATTGTCTGAAGCCTTCTTCTCTTGACTCGTCAAAGTCCTTCTCCGTCCAGCTTTGTTCCGTTGCTGGTGAGGAGCTGCGTTCCTTTGGAGGAGGAAAGGCACTCTGATTTTTAGAATTTTCAGTTTTTCTGCTCTGTTTTTTCCCCATCTTTGTGGTTTTATCTACCTTTGGTCTTTGATGATGGTGACATCCAGATGGGGTTTTGGTGTGGATGTCCTTTCTGTTTGTTAGTTTTCCTTCTAACAGTCAGGACCCTCAGCTGCAGGTCTGTTGGAGTTTGCTGGAGGTCCTCTCCAGATGCTTTTTGCCTGGGTATCAGCAGTGGAGGCTGCAGAATAGTGGATATTGGTGAACAGCAAATGTTGCTGCCTGATCATTCCTCTGGAAGTTTTGTCTCAGAGGAGTACCTGGCCGTGTGAGGTGTCAGTCTGCCCCTACTCGGGGGTGCCTCTCAGTTAGGCTACTTGAGATTTAGGGACCCACTTGAGGAGGCAGTCTGTCTGCTCTCAGATCTCAAGCTGCATGCTGGGAGAACCACTACTCTCTTCAAAGCTGTCAGACAGGGGCATTTAAGTCTGCAGAGGTTTCTGCTGCCTTTTGTTTGACTATGCCCTGCTCCCAGAGGTGGAGTCTAGAGAGGCAGGCAGGCCTCCTTGAGCTGCGGTGGGCTCCACCCAGTTCGAGCTTCTTGGCTGCTTTGTTTACCTACTCAAGACTCAGCAATGGCAGGTGTCCTTCCCCCAGCCTCGCTGCCACCTTGCAGTTTGATTTCAGACTGCTGTGCTAGCAATGAGCGAGGCTCCATGGGCATAGGGCCCTCCGAGCCAGGCGTGGGATATAATCTCCTGGTGTGCTGTTTGCTAAGACCGTCAGAAAAGCGCAGTATTAGGGTGGGAGTGACCTGATTTTCCAGATGCTGTCTGTCACACCTTTCCTTGGCTAGGAAAGGGAATTCCCTGACCCCTTGTGCTTCCTGGGTGAGGTGATGCCTCGCCCTACTTCGGCTCATGCTCGATGTGCTGCACCCACTGTCCTGCACCCACTGTCCTACAATCCCCAGTGAGATGAACTCGGTACCTCAGTTGGAAATGCAGAAATCATTCATCTTCTGCATCACTCGTGCTGGGAGCTGTAGACTGGAGCTGTTCCTATTCGGCCATCTTGGCTCCACCAAAGCAAGATTATTATCCTTGTCTCCAACACTAGCATAATGGTGGAAATCCTCCTGCAAATTTCTATGGCATGTATTTTTGACTACTTTATTTAAATACATTTGAAGTGGTACATCCTTTTTACTTTCTGCTAGAATTGTGAGGGTATTAATCATTCCATTCAGGTTTGACTTCTGAATCTAAATATAATGGCATCTTAGAATCTAGGCAGAGTGACTAGGAAAGTGGAAGATCAACCTGGCACCAGGAAGACCTGGGTTTGACTTTCTCTCCCCCTGGTCATTGATTGAATGAGCTTCTGCAAGGTTTTGCTTCTATGGTATCTATACACCTGGGAAAATGGTGCCTACCCTTAAAAAAATTCACAACAAGATAATTTCAGATAGGGGTATCTACAGGGAGTTGTTTTTACATGAGTGGAATTGTAGATATAATTACTATTATTCCTTCTTCTCTCCCGAGGCCTGATTTGTCACCTGACTTCAGATGTTTCAGCCACTGCCTGTGATGTTGGACTGACCAGTAAGGCAAGGCATGATATTGTTCTTGAGGACAATGATTTCTAAACTAGAAGTAGTGTGAACGAACATCCCTGTCTTGTTCCTGATTATGGAGGGGAGCACATCCACTATTTTCACATGAAGTATGATGTTAGCTGGAGGTTTTTCACAGATGCTCTTTGTCTTAATGAGGAGGCTCCTTTCTATTCCTAGTCTGCTGATAGATTTTGTGATGAATGGATGTGGAATCTTGTCATCAGTTTCGCTGCATCTATGGTGATGAGTCTATGGTTTTCTCCTTTGTTCTGTTAATGTGGCAAATTGCATTGGATAATTTTTGAATATTGAACTAATCTTGCATTCCTAGGATGATACCCATTTGGTCATGAGGTATTATCTCTTTTATATGTTGCAGATTGCTATTTACTAATATTTAAAGACCTTTGAATCTATGTTCATAAATGATATCAATCTGCAAATTTCTTTTTGTAATGTCTGTCAGATTTCCATATCAGGGTTAGTCTGGCTTTAGATTTTCTGAAAGACTGTGTAAGATTGATATTATTTTCATCTCAAATGTTTGATGGAACTCATTAGTAAAAGTTATCTGGGCCATCAGCTTTCTTGGTGGTAAGGTCTTTAATCACAAATTTAATTTCCTTAATAGGTAAACTAGATAATAAATAAATTTAATAAACTCAATAAAATAAATTTAATAAATAGATATATTCAGATTTTTGTATTTATTCTTGTTCTTTCATAAATTACATTTTCCAGGAATTTGTTCATTTCCCTTAAATTGCCAAATTGATTAGTGTAATTTTTAAAATAATATGCCATTATTATCTTTTAATAACAGCTGTAGTAACTATACTGACAGACCTTTAAGTCTGTTATTGATAATTTGTATTTTCTATTTTTTTCCTTGATCAACCTTTCTAGGAATTTTTAAATTTAACGAATGTTTTAAAACACAGTGTTTTCTGTTTGCTGTTTGTTAGCTCATCAGTGTCTGCTTTTGCTGTGGCTGGATGGTTGGCAAGTTTTAATTTGTTGTGTTAGAGATCTGCTTCACAGTGCTGTTAGGGGATTATAATAGCGAATGAGAACTAACAGCTAATAATAAGCTACTTACCAAACTTCCTAGGGGACAGGTCACTTCCTTTACACAGATCATCTCTAATCTTCCATGCTAAATTAGGTATTATTTTACCAATTTTGCTAGGATGAAATGGAAGTTTGAAAAGCTTGCATGCCTTGCCTAGGGTCATACAACTAGCAGTAGCTGACCAGGAGTTGGGAACCTGCTGCCTGCTAAGCCTGTGAGATTTCCTCTCTACCATATTGTTTCTCTGCAGGGCTTGAAGGGATTCTGGTGAGTTCATGGATTTGATTTCTCTTGTCTCCAGCTTTTTCCTAGCCTTCCACTCTCACTCATGTGCTCCTCAGACAGAATGTCCTCTACCCTCTGTCAGAACATATCCCTACTAATTTAAGCCCCGGTTAAACACTCAACTCCTCTTCAAAGCAAGTACCGACTCAACCTCACCTGACTGTGATAAACTGTCCAAGTGCAGGTGTTCTGGTTCCAAGTCTGCAGATGAGGCCTGAGAGCATGATTTTATCCTTAAAGATAATTCAGTTAAGTAATACAAATTTATTAAACACAAGTTAATTTATCATGGTTTTTAATGATTTATACTCATCTAATTCCAAAAACTATACCAGACAGCTTAAAGCAGCATGCGTAACATTGTGCTAGACTTTATTTATATTAGTCCTTGTCCCCACAAAAATCCCACGAGGAAGGGATTATTATTCTTTTCCAAGTTCATATAATGAGAAAGGAGCAGGTTCAAATTCATGCCTCCTTTTTCCACTGCCTATGCTTTTTATCACACCCTGCCTATTTACTATTTATACCATAGAGCAAGAAAGATAATTAAAAATATAAATCATGCAAAAGTTGTTTATAATATTGAAACTGTCATTGCAAAAGTATGATGGAGACAGTGAAAGAGATCTAACTTAACCAACTCCATCTTGCTTCTAATCTCCAAGCTGTCTTTGTTCATTCCTGGGTTTAGGCCGAACTAATTTTGGGAGAAACTTAGTTTACGGTTTAAACAAACACAGTAACAGCCCTTTCCCAAAGCAGAGCTCCTTCTTGCCTGGGGACTAGATTGCCTTTGTAGGACTAACATTAGCTAGAAGATTAGAAATTATGGTTTAGGAGTCATGCAGCTGGAGGCTTCAAGATTCTGACCCTCCCTAAACTGCTCCTAAGATCAGTGCTTGAGATATTTCGCAGACTCTGTACTTGATGGATCAGCTGGCACCACCCAGATTAATAAACTGGCCCACTGATCTTTTGGCCCCCACCCAGGAACTGACTCAGAGCAAGAGGACAGCTTCAATTCCCTATGATTTCATCTCTGACCAATCAGCACTCCTGGCTCACTGGCTTTCCTCCACCCACTGAGTTATCCTTAAAAACTCTGCTCCCCGAACGAACGCTTGGGGAGACTGATTTGAGTAATAATAAAACTCCAGTCTCCCGCAGAGCCTGCTCTGGTGAATTTTTCTTTCTCTATTGAAGTTCCCCTGTCTTGATGAATCGGCTCTGTCTAGGCAGGGGGCAAGGTGAACCCCTTGGGCGGTTTCAATATTAGTGACCAGATTCTACCTCTGTTACATTAATGTTTGGAGATTAGCACAAAAACTTGCTTTGAGCTTCCTAGTAGGAAGGAAAAAAAAAAAAAAGAGAGAGAGATAGACCTATGTGCTTACACATTTAAACATATTTAAACATAAATTTACGGTGGTAAATTTGATGAGGAACTTTACACTTAATTAAAAAGTCAGACTATAGTTCAATGAAAAATATTTGAAGTCACCGTTACTCAGTTTCAAAATGTTTTAAAAGTAGATTGTTTAAATCATAATCAATCCTGAATAACACAGTTTACTAAAAGTACAGAGCTCAAATTAATAAGAAACAGCCAAATTTCTACTCACTTTGTGCTGTGTAGACCCTGCTAGTCTCCTGTGCCTATTCAAGAATCTGTGGTGGAAATATGGGCATTAGAAAGAAAAGACCTGGGTTTTCCTCCTGGAACCGTCACCTACCACCAGATGGACACGTGGCATGTTAATTGCTGCCAAATCTCCCTTGCTTCGAGGGTCCGCTACCTCTATCTCCAACCCCTTGCAAGAGTACCTTCTCTGAGCATCTCAGATTGGAGTTTCCTTCTTCAATCGGTTTCTGTTTTTCTTCTTTCCAGGATTCCTTACAGTTTATGGTCCATGGGAAGATTCCTACTCTTGT
This sequence comes from Pan troglodytes, assembly GCF_028858775.2. Classification (NCBI taxonomy): domain Eukaryota; kingdom Metazoa; phylum Chordata; class Mammalia; order Primates; family Hominidae; genus Pan; species Pan troglodytes. The sequence continues at coordinate 47,413,155 of NC_072402.2, read as the reverse complement.
CTCTGAATACATATATATGTATATGTATGCACATACCTGTGTGTGCATATATATATTTGTAAGTATGCACATGTGTGTGTGTGTTTCTATCATTTCTAAGGACCTGGAACAGGAGAACACTGTGTGCTTAGTTCACCTTCTTGTACCTTTCAGAGCCTACTTTCAAATAATTACATAAAGGAGCTGTGCAACTAGAAAGCAAATAAAAGTCCTATAAAAAATAGATTGTTTAAAGCACTGAATGAAATCCCATGCCACCCCTGCTCCTTTAATGGACAAGTTCTAGATGCCAATCTGTAGATGATGTCACCTATTTGCAGAAAAACCTATTGATCACAAGGTCCCTAATATGTGTGTGTAATATAATAATTGTACATCACCATTTTGTTTATTGTTATATATATTTTTTGTCTTCACCTCTGGATTATAAACTCCTCATGGGTGGAGACCCCTTTTCTAGATCTCTCAGATCCTTTTGGGAAACATATCAGAAGCAGGCCCAGGACATTCTCACTAAATACTGGTAGACGCTAGTCTAAAGTACTTTGAGGCCATGACAGGAGACATTTAGTAAACAGGGGGGAAAAAAGATGACTTAGACGCCTGGTGGGAGAGACAAATCGTGCAAGAGGGAAACAGGCTCGGCAGCCTCGCCGTCTGCTTGCAGGACTTCTTATTTAGGCTTCAGCAACCTCAGATGGAGAGATTACAGTGCTTCATGCTGTTCCCCTCCCCTGCTCGGTGGAAGGGACACTTGGTGGGGTCATTACGCAGCTGTGATCTGCCATAACTCCAGGTCGGGTGGATATTCAGGCAGATATTTGTTTTTTGAACAACCAGACGGGCTGTCTCCTGAGATCTGACCAAAACTGGAACTTGGAGGAGATTCAACTGGCTTTGGTTCAAACCAGAAAAACTGAAACAATGCTAATAGCCCGGGAAGGAACGGCGGGAAATGCTTACTCATCTTCAGCCCATAGTCTATAAACTCTTAGCATGAGGATTTGAGTAGCCTGGGGTCCCCTGTGGATACCCTCACTATGCAGAATTATGAATTCAAGTTCCCTTATGGGGAAGAATGATAGCTAAAAATTTATAATAATAACATTAAGTGATATTGTACCTATGTGGACATGTCATGGCCACAGGTAAAAATGACAGCAGCACATTCACAATGTGGAAGATTTTTAGGCTGTAGACAATCAGACCAAACTCCCTCAAGAAATTCTAAGAATGCCATGTATTGAGTGTTGACCATGACCGAAATGTCAGGCACACCTAACTGTCTGGACTCAAGTGGGTGAAAAATAAAATGTCTCTTAAGTTGGAAATAAAATGGAGGGGCGAATTGGCACGAATGTTGTTTATGTTTGTCAGTGCTTTGGAAGCAGGTGGCCTGTTCAAGCTAGTGGCAGCCTGCTGTGGCCCTGTGGACCTGGTGCCTAATCCTCGTGCATTATACAGTCTTCCATTTGTGTCAGAAGATTTCTAGCTTGCGTTAGTTTGTGCTCGCTTGAAGCACAGCAGCCAGGCAAATTCTATGGCTTCTGTGTCTCTCTGTCTCTGTCTCTCTCTGTTTCTTTCTCTTTCTGTCTCTGTCTCTCACACACTCACACACACTCACACACATATACACACACACATGTATGAGGGAGAGCAAGGTGGAACAGAGAATGTGGTTTAAATTTCACAGCCTTAAATGAGAACTTCTTTGTTAGTGAAAAGCAAGCAGAGCAAACTGCACACGGGGTCAACGTGCTCTGGAATGCAGAATTGTTTGTCCCCAGTCAAACAGCCGCCTGATGTTGAGTTTACATGATATTTCAGCAAACCGAAACAATGAGGACGTTTACCATTAACTCCAGGCCTTAGCCATAAAGTCAGGATGTAGATCAGGGTCACTAACTCTGATCCTTAAGGATCTCAGCAAACAGCTCTACCCAGCTACTTAGACCAAGTCATCCAAGTTTATTAAACACCTAGTCTTTTGCCACAGACTCCATGGATGCAAAGCTGGACAGACCCAAGCTTTTTCATAGGGCATGCCTTTAAGGACCCTGTTGAGGTCCAGCTGAAGACAGAAAAGCAAACAATGATGATGTGATTTTTGTTAAAGTGATATTCATTTTAAACGCAATGTCCAGTTTGACTATAGCAGAAGGAAGTTCAGAAAAGTTTCTAAGGGGAGGTAGCATTTGAGTTGAAACTTGAAGGAAGAGTAGAAGTTTGCCAGGATGGCACACTGGAGGTGATGGGGTAGGAGCGGAGGTGCATGCTGGACAGAAGGTGAAGTAAGTGCGAGGTGTGAGGAGAACAGTCATCCCAGAAACTGCTACACATAATTTAGTATTGTCAAGGTGGAGATGGGGATGGCAGGGGATGGGGGTTGGGAAGGTGGTAGCCGGATCAGGAAGGGTGTTCTGCGTAGATCAGCCTGGGTGCTCCGCCTGTGGAAGGAGGGATGCCAGTGAAATATTTTGAGCAGAGGGAAAGACTTGGCCATCTTTGCTTCTTAGAAAGATCAGTGGCCTCAGGAGGACAGGTTGCAGGGTGGGTGGCTAGAGGAGGTGATGTGGTTCTATAGGGAAAGGGAGGGCGAGTTTGCAGTGCACACTGGCTGGGAGCCTCTGAGGCCCAGTTGAATGATCAGAAACTGACACAGGTAGCTATGGGGATTGTGAGGAGGAGAGTGGGACAGTGGGAGTGGGATGGTGGTCAGCCCTGGCTCTGAGCTGCTCCAGGGCCTTACCCCTGCCTGGCTTCTGACAGCTGTTCTCCCTGCTGGACAGTGGCTTCACCACTGGCCTGGGGCAGCAGGGGCTGGATAACCAGGTCATGTCAGCTTTAAGAGGGACATCTGATATATGCTTCTCTGCAGTGTCTAGAGTTCAATGGTAGGTTTTAATAAATATTTGCTAATTCAATGGAGTCAAACTCTGGTATATGAACTGGGAGTGCAGTCGTGAAGAAATCACAGCAAAACCCTGTCCTTGAAGAACACATATTGCAGGTGATGAGACAGGAAATCAGCAATAGAAATAAAACACATAGAAAGTTAGGTGGTGAAATGTGCCATAAAGAAAAAGTAAGGTTGGGAAGGTGGTTTGCAATTTTAGATGAGGTGGCGGAGGAAGGCTTCTCTGAGCAAAGACCTTCAGGATGGAAGGGGCCGTGGTTTTGAGATGTGAGAGAAAAGCATTTCAAGAAAAGGGGAGAATTTGTGCCAAGATCTCGAGCTGGGTATGCACTTAGCATATTGGGGAACAGCAAAAAGGCTGGCATGGCTGCAGGGGGAGTCTGTGGGGGCTGGGAAGTGGGGTGCTGGCACGTTGTATAGGCCCGAGTGGACTTGGCCCTCCACTCCGCATGAGATGGAAAGTCAAATGTATTCCGCTGACCCTTGCTGTGCACAACTCTTTTCTCCTGCCCTTCCAGTTGCAACTCACCCATGCTCAATGTGGGACATTTTGTAAGACAACTGGCCTGGACACATGTAAAAAAGTCACTATCATTAAAATAAAAGGTAAGAGAACTGGTCTTTATTAAAAGGGCCTAAAGAGCTATAGTAATCAAACGCCATGCTTGAGTTTTTGGGATAAGGAAAGCTATTGGAATGTGGACTAACAGTAGATGATATTATGAATTACTCTTAATTTGTTAGGTGTGATAATGGTATTAAAGTCATGTAAGAGAATGTCCTTATTTTGAGAAAACAAATGCTGTGAAATATAGGAGTGAAGTGTCATGATATCGGCGACTTACTTTTAAAGGGTAAGGCCAACACACACACGGCCACACACACACATAAGATCAAACGGATACATAGATAGATAAAGCAAACAATGCTGAAATATGAGCATTTGGTGAGTGTAGGTGATGGGTGTGTATGTATTTGTTGTACTAGTCCATCGCCTTTCATTTTTGAACATTTTCATATTAAAAAGTTGGGGGAAAATCATCTATGCTATGGTCTGTTTCTTTTGGGTCTGTTTTTGGTTGCTGTTATTCTCATGAGTTTCTGTCCAGCCCCCTAGGCCATTTATTTACTCCAGATGGGAAACGTTTGCTGCAGGAGACTCAAAGGAGACACTGAGTGCAAGGATTCGGGTGAGGTGTCAGAGTGGGTGGCATTCCAAACCCTATTGGGCTGGTGGGCCCCTAACAGGACAGGACTGGGAGTGAAAGGATGGCGGATGACTCATGATTTTACGAGACACTTCCAGGACAAGGAGAAGGCAAAGGAGAGATGCAGCCTTGGAGAGCCTAATTCCTCTCTGGAGTGCGTGCTTTTCCCCGATGTCAAGATTCTAAATTATTCCACTGTTTACCTGCTGCGTGACTTGACAAAAGGGTAATGTGATTTAGAAACTCAGCGGTCATCCAGAAAGTCTATTTTCAGCCAGGCGGTTACCAGGCAATGTCAGGGGATTGGACTCTGCTGTGTTAAATCCCAAATTTAATCCAGGAGCTGATGTGTCTGTGAATATCAGAAAAGCACAACAGCCTTTTGCATGGGTCGTATCAATTCCATACAGTATTTTCCTTGCGGAAGTAAGAATTAACCCATCCAGAAAGCTAGGCTTAGCACCTTTGGATCTCCTGATGAAAATTTCAGCATATTGTTAGGATGTGAGCATTTATATACATACCCTGCTCTGCCTGCTACACAAGACAGAAAAATAAAAAATTACCCTGGAAGAATAACTTAGATCTTGGAGAAAAGAAGAATGCAGGTGGCAATATATAAAGAATTCCCTGAAGATACAGTTTGCAGCCTTTTCCTTTGTTTTAAAAAGTCTTTTGTTTTGCTGCAGCAATAGAAATAAAATATAAACATAATTTGAAAGTAAGAGGAGAAGCAGAAAGATAGTCTTTGTTCATAGGTTTGTCTGTTTTTGAGACGGTAATCATAATGACAAACCCAAGGACAGCTAATATTTATTGAGTGCCTACTGTGTGCCAGGCACAATAAGCACTTTATACCCTTAACTAATTTAATCCCTGTGACAAACCTATTAGGAAGCTGCTATTATTATCCTCATTTTAAGGGAGCTGAGGCCCAGAGAAATTAAACAACTTGTGCAAGGTCACATGGCCAGTAATTAACAGAGATAGTATTCAAACTGTCTCTTGAGGTAAGCTAAATAAAACTCTATCCTAGTTTTTGTAGAGCCATATATCTTTATTCTCTCCTTTCACTATGGTAAAGTTTGTTCTGGTCCCTCTGTAGGATTACAATATGTCGAAAATGCGGGTCCCACGTAATTCTACCAAGTCAGATCACTAAGTAGCATTGTCAGGGGAGGGGTTCCCAATCCGTGACTCTGGACCTTGGGGCATCAATGATTTATTGTTATCACTAACAATAGCTCGCTATGTGTCATGTCTTCTGCTACATATTTTATGTTTTATTTCAGCTTTTAAAAAGATTTTCATGATTCATGATTGTTGTAAAGCAGGACTAGGCTGTATGTACATATTTGAAATGGAAGTTTCACAAAACATCATTTATCTTTACTATGTGTGACACACTTTGCTATTTTTCATTTAATCTATTTTATTTAAACATGCTGACTGTGGCCGAGTGCAGTAGCTCACGCCTGTAATCCCAGCACTTTGGGAGGCTGAGGCGGGTGCATCACCTGAGGTCTGAAGTTCGAGATCAGCCTGGCCAACATGCTGAAACCCTGTCTCTACTAAAAATAAAAAATTAGCCGGGTGTGGTGGCACAGGCCTGTAGTCCCAGCTACTTGGGAGGCTGAGGCAGGAGAATCGCTTGAACCCAGGGGGCAGACTTTGCAGTGAACCGAGATGGTGCCACTGCACTCCAGCCTGGGCGCCAAGAGCAAAACTCTGTCTCAAAAAAAAAAAAAAAAAACCTGCTGGCTGTGACGTGCTAATTGATTTTATGTCTTCCTAAATGGTTTAAGAAAACACTTCTTTAGCTCATTTTGGTTTTCACAAGAATCTTATGAAATCAGTATGATTTTAATACTCATTTTACAGATGAGAAAACTGAGTTAATTTGCTCAGAGTCATGCAGAGAAACCGAAGTCCATAGCTTATACTTTGCATTGTATTCCTTTTTCAAAGCAGATTTAGTTATGTTAAAGAAACAGCTTTCCAAATTCTCATGTACTTAGTGCATTGCCTGAGGACTGAATAAATACAAGATCTTGCACATATGTGTGTATGGATACTGTTCTGGATCTAAAATATACAGATGGTGTTGTGATTTATAAAAATAAAATATTCCTAAGTACATTTAAATTTACTGTAGGTTTAGTTATTATGCATGTTTTCAATCAATGATTAAAAATTACAGCTTCTAATACACAACAATCTAAGAAATTATTTGAAATTAGAATTTCTTTTTTTCCCCAGGAAATGGATTGAAAGACAGAGGCCACACTTCAGAAGAAGTAGGCTTAACCAGGGATTTATGAGTTACAGTTCTAGTTTCACCAAACTTAGCATATGCATCAATTATTAGTAGACAACTACAGCAGTATTAGAATATAGGAATTTGTCATCAATAGAAATTGCTGATATTTTCATATCATCTCACAATGTTGCTAATATTCCAAAATATCATCCATGCTCATTATCACATCAAAATTATGCTAGTTATCAGATCCACCATTAGATATTAATATTTAGTGCATTGATAAAAAACCGCTTGCATTAGTATATCACAAAATTTGTTTTGTATTATTTTGATTGATAATTAAATTTCAATATAATTTTATGCATTCAAATACATTATAAAAGAAAAATAGGAATATAAAAAGGATTCGCTGGCCTCACCAGATGTCCAAAGTGGGACACAACTCCAAAATAGATGAAGCCTTTAGCTAGAGCAGGGGGAGGGGCTTCAACATAGCTGATGGTCTGTGGATTGCCTCTTTAGAACTGAGTCATCTTCCTGGCTACCCAACAGCAACATCAATTATTGTGAACCGTCTGGCAAAGGGGCAAATGGGGTGCCATTTCTAGGAGAGATGGAAATTGATGAGGCACAGTGAGTTGTTTGGTCCTTTAAGTCTTTCTCTAGTCTCTAGTCTGCCCCTCCTGTTTCAGTGTCACGTCTGTGTTGTCTTACTCCCCATGATGTGCCTCTGCCTCTTGTATTTACCACACAAACTCATGCAAGGAACTGAGAATTAATCACTGTGTTTTGCTGAATTTCAGTTAAGAAACGTCAACATGGCTTATTGGATGCTCATTGTTCCTGGTCTCAACAAGAAACCAACATGACTGATTTTTTTCAGAACAGGGTGGCAGAAGCCTACATTTCCGGACTGAGTCCTGGCATTAGTCTTCTTAAATTATATTGCCTCACAGAAATAAAAGGCTGGGGAATTGACCAGTGGTTTAAATTATCTCTAGGCCAGCATCGTAAAGTGCTGTGAACACTAAATAATAAATAACAGACCTACATGCTCACAAAAGTCTCTGCTTTGATGAAGCCTTGTGATGGTTTTCATTTGTGGTGTTAAATTTAGCCATAATGTTCTGTACATTTACAGAAAAACAGATTATTGTATGATCTATGAATTTAAATGTTTGACAGAGCAGAATTATTTTTATCTTTGGATCATAAAAATACACTAGCTTTAATTTACCTCTGAAATTCCTTTGAGATGGTATAAACTACATGCTATTATCACAGTTATCTTTCTTAAAAGCAAACTGAATTACTCTCTCCTCCTTTACAGTCTTCCATGTTCCTCTACTGTTGATAGGTTGGAGTTGAACGTTTTTAGGATGGAATCCAGTGTTCATGGTCTGGGATCTGCCTACCTCTTCCACTTCATGGTTGACCATTTCCCCACGTGTATTTCTATTTTAACCTTACTAATGGTATTTTGCATTTTCCTGCACACATTTTGACTTCTCCAACTTGCATGACTCTGCACAGGCTATTCAATCTTCCTTCCTGCTTTACTTCCTAGAAAACACCTATTGGTCCTTTGAAACAACTCTCAGGCTTTACGTTCATTCTGAAGACTTCCTTTATGTTGACCTCCATTCACTGCTACCCATCCATTGTAAGTACGAGAATCTGTCTGTGTTCTCCTATTAACTGACAGTGTTGATCTGAATGCATTAAAATGGTTCATTAGCACAAAAACAGTGTCTTCATCTCTATTTCAGGTGCCCAGGATGTGGCAGAGGCATATATGATGTTGAGGGAATATTGCAGTTACACTTACCTAACTGATGGCATGTTGGGAGGATGGAGTAGTACAATTTAAGGATTTCATGCTGTATGGATCACTTCTTGTACCCTTTCTTACATCCTCTTAGCCTACCTTTTGACTCCAGGCATTGCTGTGATGACTGTGTGATTGTAACCTATCAGCCTCTCCCTTCAGCTGTACCACCAAACTCTTGCTTTCTGACCTGGGGCTTCTCTGAGGCTGTTGTTGACTTTGCAGAAACCAGGTTAGCCATTCTGCCCTATGCACACACCGTAAGTGGGAATGAATGAAAACCCCACGGGGGCAATGATGGGAGCTGACGATAGTACTTCCCTTGGCATCCCTTAGAAAGACATACGGGGGACTCATTCGGCAAGGCAACCCAAAGCATCCCAAGAGGGGGGCGCCTCACTTGCCTATACCAGTGATCAGCTCAGTAAGAGACCTCTGGATTGGCTTTCCCTCCCCCTGTTTCAGTCTGCCTTGTTCTTTCCTCCTGTTCTTTGGAATCATTTCCCAAAGTAAACTCTTGTCTCAGGCCCAGCTTTTGGAGAGAACCCAGACTAAGACAGCTTATTTAAAATCAGCTTTACTTGGCCAGCGCGGTGGGTCACGCCTGTAATCCCAGCACTTTGGGAGGCCGAGGCGGACGGAGCACGAGGTCAGGAGATCGAGACCATCCTGGCTAACACGGTGAAACCCTGTCTCTACTAAAAATACAAAAAAAAAAAAAAAAAAAAAAAAAAAAATTAGCCAGGTGTGGTGGCAGTCGCCTGTAGTTCCAGCTACTTGGGAGGCTGAGGCAGGAGAATGGCGTGAACCCGGGAGGTGGAGCTTACAGTGAGCCGAGATTGCGCCACTGCACTCCAGCCTGGGCGACAGAGTGAGACTGCGTCTCAAAAAAAAAAAAAAAATCAGCTTTACTCAGTTAACTTTTTCTTAGATTTAGAGATGTTTGGAAACTATTTGCAAGGCTCATAAAATAAACACTAAATAAAGATGGTATAGAAAACAAGTAAATAGGGTGGCATCCATTATATTGTATGTAAATGTGCTATAAAGTATGAAGTGTTTTGTGAATTAGGCATTCTTCTTTCTTCAGTCAGGAGACAGACTCAGACAATTGCTTAGTTTTGTTAAAACATTTCTCCATAATTCTACAGCTGTGTCTTAGATGGTAACTGAATAGTAATGTTTTGATTACAGCTTTGCAGATGTTGAGGCCCTAGACACAGCAGCTTTCTTCAATCAAGTGGTGAGTCCCTAGAAGACACATGTCTTTCCTGTAGGTCAGTGCAAGGATCTTGAGCATGAAACCCTACGCTCAGAGCAGTGAGCTGGAAGGCTTGCTCCAGTGTGTGTGTGTATGTTTGCATGTGTGTGAGTGTGTGTGCATGTGTCTGTGCCTGCATGTGTGTATGTTTCTTTCTGTGTAAGCACAAAATATGGATTCCAGTGTAATTATTTAATATACCACCATCTTTGGATTACAAATAGAAAAATGACATTTCTTTTGGGAATGGAGAGTATTGGACAGTAAAATTGATATCTGAAACCCTGTGCATTACCAATCGCTTAAACCACAGAATTTGTGTATCTTTTGCAGCTAGAAGAGACATTCAAGTTCACTCAGTGTTACAGATCTAGATCGTTTCTAACAGACAGCAGCACTATAACCAGGCCTTTGGAGGCCCCTTCTCATGGTCCTTCTGGCATATCACACAGCCTTCTCTTAATGATCCCGCTTTTAAACCAGAGGTCAGCAACCTTTTTCTGTAAAGGGCAAGATAGTAAATTATTTTGGCTTTGTAGGCCAATGGTCTCTGTTGCAGTTGCTCGACTCTGCCATTGTTGTGTGAAAGCAGTGGTAGAGGATACTTAAATAAACGAGTGTGGCTGTGTTCCAGTAAAGGTTTATTTACAAACATAGGTATAGGTCTGACTTGGCCCACAATCTGTAGTTTCCTGAACCCAGTTTTATACCATTGAAGTTGTAACAATTTCTGTTTGATGGTCACTAACAGGCTATTGGGTCTTAGAAACTCAAAGCTACCATCTAGCCTGGTGGTAAGGTGAGCTGTTGCATCACAGTCCCCATGACTTGGCTTCTTTCCAGACCTGGGTATGCTCAGATCTCCAGCAGCCAGGAGAGTGGGCCTGGCTCCCACAGTACTCCAGTTTCCAAAAGGAATCACACATTCCCTTCCTGTGCAGATAAAAGAACAATTGGACCATGAGAGAACTTACTGGAAAGTAATGCAAGATCACCAGGAAGGAACAGGAATTCACTCCTCAGTCACAGTCTTCATAGTCTGATTGGGAGTCAATCAGATCTAAAAAGGTCAGTGAGAATGTATGTCTGACTTTGGCAGGCTTCCAGTGCCTTACAGTCATGGAATAGTGTGTTGGGTTGTAGTTATTTCCAGAGCCTATTCAGAGCTTCCTTTGGCTGCTCTAGCCATGTCAGCTTCCTCACACCGCCACCCCACCACTATTTTCCCCTCACTTATTGTCTGTCAATGCAAAGCTATTGTTCCCGTTAACTAAAATCACCAATAAACAAATATTTTTTCTCCATTTCATCTTCCATAAAACTTGACTTTCGGGTCCTTTCCCCCGTACCCTCGTCTCTGGGAGCTGGTCCCAGGTCTCAGGCCCTAGAAAGCAAACATCTTCCATAAAAGGTCAGTGCAGAGAGTTTAGGTGAAACCTTATGCTGATGCAAATGGGCTAGATGATTGCTCTGGTGATTGTGTAGATTCATGTGTGTACATGTGTGTGTGTACGTGTGTGTCTGTGTGTCTGATTCTGACCTTTAAATTAGGCTTCTTCCCTGGGTCCCTGCTGAAGGAAGTTCTTTCAGCAGTCTGGGTGCCATTGGTTAGCCTCCGGGTAGACATACTCTCTTCATTATTGTCAAGTCTTCATTCTGTCCCTCCCATTTTTCACCATGTGAATCCACCTTATGATCTGTTTCAAAGTTGAACAAGATGAGAACTTTCAAAGGCTGGAATTTTCAATGAATTTAATGACCTAATTCTCAAAAAGGTACCTGCAAAAGAAAAAAAAAAATTAAAAAGATATCTGCAGTTACTTGTTCTGTCTTTTTTTTTTTTTTTGCCCTGATTGCATCATCTCTAAAGTTGCCTTTCTTGATGATCAACTGGCGAGATCTGTAAAGGGGCATAAGTTGCTAATGGGTCCTTGGAGTTGAAGTGATTTAGGGAAAAAAAATCCTACATTATTATTATTTTCCCCAAGTAGCACTCTGATGCCTGGGGAGAGGGATGCTGGTAGCTGTGTGAGAAGCGGCAGAAATGAAGGAAGGAAGGAAGGAAGGAAGGAAGGAAGGAAGGAAGGAAGATTTGATTATTTCTTCATAAACAACCAATTCCTTTAGCACCTGCTATGGTTCCTGCCGCTGTGAGAGGAATATCAATGGCTTCAATATTCCATTGTTTGTGACTGAGAAGCATTTGCCTGCTGTACTGGGCTGCTTAGTTTTTTCAGACTGGCCACAAGGCAGAAAATGTGGCAGATATATAAAAGGAAAATGTTGGCCAACATGCCCTACATCAGGTGAGTTTTCTGTCTAAAGCCCATTTTGGAGTTACTGCCTCTCCCCTTTTTGTTTCTTCACAGCCTTTTGTTGATTTTTAGTTACATTTCTTTTCCCTGATGAGTGGCATACCCTTAAGTGTGCAGGTTCTACTGTTCTGCTCACATTAACACTTTTGTTAGTTTTTTTGTAATAGCCTACTTTGTTTTGATAAAATCATTACTTTCTTCAGCAACACTAATGCAAAGGAATGATTCATGAATACAAATGAAAGAAACAGCTCACAAAACAGAGGAGAAAAGGTGAGGAAAGAGAAGTTATGTTGGGTACTTGAATTAGATCATTACCACCAGGTGGCGCTATTAAAACACCTCATTTTAAAATCCTAAACAGGGTTGCAAATAAGGAAAATGCAAAATTAGAGTCCTTCACAGAGAAAATACTTTTTATCAAAGAGAGACAGAGTGTGCGTGTGTGTGTGTATGTGTGTGTGTGTGTTTAGAACACAATTGTTTTAGGAAGAAGTAAATATTATGGGAAGTGGTGTTACTTTTTAGAAAGGTGGCTCACAATTGATATTCTTGTAAGTTAAATACTAAAGCTTTTGAATATAAATATATTTAATTCCAGCTAGACCTTTTCTAGAATCATCTGAAGCATGACATTGTAGACATCAGAAAGATGGTTTACTTTTACCATTCCACAACCCACTTTCATTCTACATAGAGAGCTTGCACAGTGGGGGCATTTATGTGAAAACAATTAGTACCCCATTAGGGGAAACATGAAGCCTGCAGGTCTGAGATGTTCTTGACTGCTTTGGGAACTTGGCATGTAGAAAGCTGGTAAATTAATACTCCGTGGAAGAGGATTCTTTACTTTAAAACATGTTGTCTATTATGTGACTCCCTGCTGCTGGTACCATTGTTATTTAAAGTAGACATTTTCATGTTTGTGCATTCTGTATGTGCATAGGGTATCCATTTACTGACAGAGAGATGAAAAGCTGATAATTCACATGTTTGTACATCAAAGATAGGGTGTGGATATAATGGTCCAGATAATCTTACACTTGAAGAAAGGCCAGGAGTAGAAAGTGATCTAACACAAAAAAGCATTAACGCCCTGAATTTTACATTGATTCTCCCTTATTTCAGCCCCAGAGCAACTCTCTGAATCAGATGATGCTGATAACTCCATTCTTAAGGCGAGGCTCCAGGAAGTTAAATAAGTTGTCAGTTGTCACAAAGCCACACTATATGACAGAATCAGGAGTTAAGCTCAGAAATTATTCCAGGGAGAAAAAAATGCAATAAAATGAAAGGGGAAAGGCCTACGTTGTTTTGTAGTTTGTATTTAGATAAAATAATGTGGATAGCTTTGAAAGAAAGTGGAAAGAGACATACATATATATATTCATTCTACTTTTCTTATGTAATTTTTATCAATTCTATCTCAGCATACTATAACATATTCCATCATCCACAAAGCAGGAAGCCTGGGAAGACTGCTGGGTTTTTCTATACCTGGGGAAGAAAATACAAGTTGCTCATGAAAGTTGTAGCTGTGATAGCTCCCACATAATTCACACTACAGAGGCATTGACCCAGCTGGAAATGCAATGCATTATGTAGAAATCAGCTGGTCCCTACCTGGAAGAATATATGTTAATGGGAATATGTGACTCCAAGGAGAGTGCCTGGTATATACTAGACATTCAACATGTTGGCAGGATCTGAGCCTACAGCAATATAAAACCGACAACTTTATATTGTTTTGAAGTATCTGATGAACTCTTTATTTCTTGTTTCTAATTGAATTGTATTTAGATAGCGGTTTTTAGCCAAATTTTGTAGAGACGCTTCTGTATCCACCTGGGAAGTTATATGGGGGAAAGTTTGTGTATAGGGGGCAGTGGTGTGTGTGGTGGGGGAGTGGGCTTTGCCATCCACCCTAGCTTATGTTAGAGCAGGTGGGCTATTTCTAATACATGCGACATTTCTAATACTGTGCTTGCATATTTTGAGTACTTAATTTTGATGTCAAGTCCTATAATACATCAGGGATTTAAGTGATTTATTTGAAACAATTCATCACTTAAAAGATTATACTTAAAAGATTCAGATCCTTTATGATTTTTTAAAAATGATAAAAGATCCCCTGTGTTCTATGGTTATCAGAATTGAAGGTGATACAGTATCTGAAAAGAAAAGAAATCGTTATACGTCTCAGAGAGAAGTGTCACAAAGGAAATTTAATTCCTAATTTGATAAAAATGAAAAGAATCTGATTCTTTGATGATAAATCTTGAATCAGCTGGAGGCTGATTAATATATATAGAAGTAAGAGCAACTAAAAAGTGTTTTGACAGAAGCAGAAGACCTGGGGCTTATGTTGAAGTTTCTGATTATGTCCTCTAATGGTTCTGAAACATGGCTAGGAATGCCATTTATTTATTTGTTTCTTTGTTCACTTATTCATTCACATGTATTCTGAGGGGGAGTCTTTTTTTTTTCTTTGGAGACAGAGTCTTGCCTGTTGTTGAGGCTGGAGTATATTGGAGCAATCACAGCTCACTGCAGCCCAACTCCCTGGACTCAAGTGATCCTCCCACCTCAGCCTCCCACATAGATGGGACTACAGGCACACACCATCATGCCTGGCTAATTTTTAAATTTTTTGTAGAGAGCGGGTTTTGCTATGTTGCCCAGGCTGATCTTGAACTCCTGGGCTAAGGGAGTCTTCAAAGGTGTGCTGTTCATATTCTAGCCTAGTAATTGTGTTTTCAGTCATTGGTGTCACAGAAGTGCCACCTGCCTGTTGTTTCACTTGCCCTGTTACCACTTGCCTATTTTGCTAATGGTTTGCTACAGTTGACACATGGTGTGTTTTGGTCTAGCTTCCAGCTCCCAGAGACCACAGGAAACACAGACAGGTACATGCTTGATCCTCCCAAGCTGCAGACATTCCTGGGCGTGTGTTGGGCAGTACACACTGTACTTCCTGTGTCATGCCCACATCCAGCTGTCAGGCCCTTACCCCTGAGGGCTTGGGGGATACATGGGAGAAGTTTGTTGATTTGGGCTCGAGGTCAAGCAGTCTATTTTAGAAACCTTAGGAGACTTAGTTTAAAGAGTATTAAAAGGTCTCATAAAAGAGATTTGTAAGGTTGGCTAGCAGTTGATTTGTTATGAGATGGAAGAGTCATACATTATCTTGGTATTTAATCAGTTAATAAATTGTTTCAATATGGTATATCCTTTTTTTCTTAAAGCAGTTTTCTTCCTAATAGCAAAGGATGCCAAGATTATTGCAATCTTTGGTAATCTCCTGTGAAATATGCCCTTTGCATTTCTTTTTATGAGTTTCCACCCTTGCCAGTATCAAGAAACAACAGAGCAGGGGAAAAAAAACATTTAGGGAAAATCACCAAATGCAGAGTCAGGAATCAAATTGAGATTTTCAGGCTCCAAGTCTAGAATACCATGTTGACATTATAAATAGCCAACTAGGTATTTAATAGCTTATCACTAAGAGCTTCAGATTGTGGCTCCGGTTTTGAGACTCACATATGCCAAAAGCCAACTGTTAGGGAGCGACCCCTAAGGTGCACATGTATTACTGATTTATTTACACAAAACCTCATTCCATAAAGGAAATAAAGTGGTCTGCAACAATAACATACACCGTATAATAATGGTAGAATGTCATACCGAGGAACCAAAAGATAAAGATCAGGATAAAAGGCTGATACGAGCTTAACCAAAGGACTTCAAGTATGTTATGAGGGCTCAGACAGCTGTTACAATCCAGCCTCATATCTGGAAGCAAGCCAAACTGAATTCAAGTGTGAAGGGGGCCATGAGACAAACAGTAAGAAGCACAGAGCTTTCTCTGACAAAACATTTCATCTCTGAGTACTCAGAATTTTCGTTGCTCCTTAAATCACTCATTTCACTGCACACTAGACAGCAAAATAGTTTAATCCTACTAATTTGTCTCTATATCAAATCACCACTTATTGTTAGAGAAAGGGGCCTAAGCAGGTAAGTTTTGTTGGCCAAAGAAAGTCAGGTCAGGAGCTTAGCACCTGGAAGCTGAGTCCAGGCAGGCAACCCGAAAGGCTTGGAACCTGGGCAGGGAGACAGAAGTATGAAGCCAAGGAGCTCTAATGACAAATGTGATCTACATCACAGTTTCTGTCTTTGTTTTCTAGCATTGGTCCTAGTGTCATTGATTGCAAAGTACAAGTAAGGAAAGGATTTATAATTGCTTTGTAGAGAAATATATACTCTCAGTTCTAAGAAAAGAAAGAAAGTAGCTAAGAGAGGCTCTCTTTCTACACAAGAAGATACAGAAAACTTTTTGATGTTAGCTATAATAGGATCATTCTAATAAGTCCACGTTAAGACCCAGGGAAACAAAGAATTCAGGTGAGCATGATTTTATTTCCCAGTGATATAGTTTGGCTCTGTGTCCCCACCCAAATCTTATCTCCAATTATAATCCCCATGCAGGGAGGGAGGGACTTTTAATCCCCAGATATCAAGGGAGGGAGGTGATTAGATCATGGGGGTGGTTTCCCCCATACTGCTCTCATGATAGTGAGTTCTCACAAGATCTGATGGTTTTATAAGGGGATCTTCACCCTTTGCTTTCTCCTCTCCCTCCTGCTACCATGTGAGACATGACTGCTTCCCCTTCCACCATGATTGTAAGTTTTCTGAGGCCTCCGCAGCCATGCAGAATTGTGAGTCAATTAAACCTCTTTTCTTTATAAATTACCCACTGTGAAAATGGACTAATACACCCAGTCCTTCACAAACTTTCATGTGTCAAATTGTGACGCAAGGAACAGTTATCTGCAAATGACCTCAGGTGCCCATTTTGTGTTGCCTTGACAAAGATTCACTGGTACTGAGGGCTTACCCTCTACTAGCGGGAGATGCTGTGCCCAAGCTCAGCTTCTCTCATCTGGCATCTATACCCAGACCACCTAGCATGCAGAAGTCTCTCTATACTCCCTGTAAGAAGGCCACTTTCTCATGTATACCCTTAAAAATGGTATAGAGACAGGGGCATGGGTTCCTTTAATGGAATGTAAGCCATGCTGCTTGTCCAGCAGAATGCCTTGGCCCACAACTCCATGGGGACAGTGGGTGACCCCAGCTTCCTCTGCTGTTGTGGAGCCTAGATGTGCAAGTCTCCATTTTCTACACTAAAGCCCTTTCCTTAACTCATACTTTGAGGCTTCATGGCGTTCCCTCTAAGCTCCACACGTGACAGGTTGCAATCCATAAGAGACTCAAATTTAGAACAACTGTTCTGAAGCCAACAGAAATGGGAATCTTTTAGAGCCTAGGTTTACATTGTGACCCAGAGGTCTGTTGAATAACAGCAAAATGGCATTTTCTTTATTATTAAAAATTCTCTTGTGTTCAGGGTTAATTCTCATCATGAAGCTAATTGACTCTTCTTAGGCGCCATGATTTAGCTTCACAGGGTAAAATGCTCCCTCTACTTAAATTCTCATCTCATTACTGTTAATTGTGTTTTTCTCTGTAGGTAAGTACTAACTAGGCCATAAAAAGAAGTGCTTCTGGTCAAATTTCATATTGACTGAAGTGAATGATGTGGCACACTGTAGAAGGCCTTGTCAATGCAATCGCTGTCACTAATGATTATTTCTCCAGCTCAAGGAGGTGCTCTGCTGGGCTGGCTGCATGCTGAGTGAATTCTTGCATTGGTGACAAACACAGGCTCTAATGTCATGAAAACAGTGCTGTCTTAGGCAAGTGTAAGTTATCATTGGGTTAGTATTCTTTTTGTTGTTGTTGGAACATTGGTTAATTCAATTCTGTCTCTGAATTGAACTTTAACTAGGATTTGTTTTTATGACAACTAAGAGCATTGCTCATAAATGAAGAAAAATGAGGATTGAGATGGTTCTCACAAGTCTTTCTTTTAACGTTGTGTCTGAATATAGTAGAATTGTGTGGTTCTTGTGGTTGTTTCAGCATAGTTTACTATGTAGGTTCAAATAGTTCCTGAGTCCATAATGTCCCTGAAAATAGAACATCTGCTTATACGAAGACTTATATTGCATATTAAGCCCATTTAGGTGTATTCAGCTCTATATATCTACCACTTTCAACATTAACAAAGGATTTTGAGTTTTAGACAAAAATCTAAATCATTAAGTGGAATAAAAAACAGTGCTATTTAAGTTGAATTGCTATAAACATAAATATTATGTAATAGATCGAGGATTATACATTGCAGGAAGATTTTATTTTTGTACCCCTAGGTGCACAGAATTTTATTGATATTCATCATAATCTTTGGTTCAAGAAACATATGGTTCAATATTTTTAATAATATAATGAACATCCAGGAACCCACTGCCCAACCCCAGAGCAAGAACATCACCAAAAGTAAAATCTATTGTTACTATTACTCTTTATTAACTTGTATTGTCCCCTACTGGTTGTTTTAATTATCATCATCATCATCATTTTATTGAGGCTGAGCAACATCAGCACATAGATTTTTGAAATATATCAGTTATTAAATTTTACTCCCACAAGCTATGTAAACTGCATGCTGCAGAAGATTAAGCTAATACAACCAAGACTACACATTTGTGGTCAATCAAAAAATATCACACTCCTTTGGGAGTTCTCTATTTGCAATTGCAGCCTAAACTGCAGACCTCCTGAGAGAATTCTGCTCCTAGCAGGTATCAATATCCCACATCCCTGAGCCTGTGTGACTGTGTAGTTGCCATCTCGGTTCTTCCACCTATTCATTTATTCAGAGGAAATTTTCTGAGCATCAGACACTGGGCTTTTTACCAGGGTTTCAAACACAAAATGGGGGAGGCCAAGTTGTGGAGAGATCATTGTAATTTGAAGTAATAAGTATGAGAAAAACTATGTGCTAAGGAGGTGGTTTGGGCAGGAGAAAGGAAACATACTTCTTTCTGTTCTGGGAATGTTAGGGAAGGCAACCAGAGAAGTTGATGTTGACATGAGGATTTTCCTGATGAAGAAGAGGCAGAAGTTTAACACAACACTGAATAAAGTTACTTTAATGGAGAATGGGGAGGGAGATTTGAGACGACTCTTCTTCCTCCTCTGAAAGCCTGCTAGCTTTGTCCAGTTGTTTTCACCTGCCACTAGTCAGAGAAGGAAAGACTTCAAACTTCAAAATACTCTGAGACCCCATCCCTTAGTTGGGGTTTCTTTCGTGCAGATGCTATTGGAGCTCAGGTTTTTTTGAACAAATGGAAAGATATACTTGTACTGTCTCAGAATGTGCCATGTATAAATATAATGAGCAGCAAGCATATAGTTGGGAGAAGCCGCTGTGGATCCAACATCTTTACTAACCCCAAGGATAAAAGACTGTCCTATAATTATCAGTGATATTACAGTGCCGTTCCAGAAGTAGCTGCCCTTCTGTCTCTTAAGCAGGTACACAGTTTTGTCTTTTCTCCAATGGAAGTACAAAATGCATTTGGAAAACTCCCAAGAACCAAACAGAGCCATGTCCCTTGAGTCTCCTACCTCACCTGCTTACTGGAGATAATGGGGGAAAGACTAGTAACCAAGGATTAGAAAATCACATTTGGAGTCTATATAATGATGCCGTGGCAACAATTCTTTGTTTCTTATAGTAATTGAGTCAAAGGCTTATAGTAATATGATTCTACAGCCAGAGCAGACAGCAGATTTCTGTGGACCTTACTCTCTCAATTAGATTTCTGTGGCTTAGCCACAGGAAGCCATCAGAGGTTAAAGACTTAATTTTTCTCAATGGTGTGTCCTGAAGAAAAATGATCAGTATGCAGTTTTCCTACTGTCTCTATGTCTTGTAACATTTTAGTTTATCTTCCCTTTCCTGCCATTGTCATTATGGCTATTTATTATTATGGTTGTGATAAATGGGCTGATGGTGTCCTTGTTCTCACCTTCTGGGATTATCCTCTAGTTTGAAGAGTCTGCCCTGTGTGCTGGGAGACACACAGTTCATCCAGACTGACCCCAAATCTTCTTTAATGGGCATGGGTTAGATTCACAAAGTTCATTTTCTCTTCCCCTTCATAAACCTTAGTTTTAAAATCACCCCCATCTGGTGGTAAATAAATTCATTCAGAAGATTCATTTAAATTTCCTCTCAGCAGATGGAAACAATGGACTTTTGTGGACTGTGCCGAAAGTTATTTTCAGTTTTGAAAAACACCAACCAGTACTCGTGGGCAAGGGTAAGATATAACAAGACAATGAGTGGTAAGGTGCAGGGCATGATCTATTTGATACTTGGAAGATGCTTGGAGGGTTCTTTTCCATGCTTTATAATCTTGAGAGCATTAGAATGGTGTTACCTTATTTTCCTTCTTCTGACTCCGTGGGGGCCCTATAAGGTGAAGATTTGGATATTCTGCATTTTGCCGAGCAATGAAAACTTACCATCAGGAGCTGTGCCCTGAGAACCGGTCATGATTTGTAATGACACCTGCAGAAAGTCGTAGGGAGGGCTGGAAACCAGAAAACCACGGTTCAATTTCTGCATCTCCCTTTGATTCCAAAGGCAAATGGCAGAGGATTTTTTTAATTCATTTCACTTATTGTGATGATTTTATGTGTCCCCTTGACTGCCCAGAGAGCTGGTAAAACATTATTTCTGGGTGTGTCTGTGAGGGTGTTTCTGGAAGATATTAGCATTGGAATTCTAGTAAAGAGGATCTGTCCTCACCAATGTGGGTGGGCATCATCCAATCCATTGGAGGCCCAAATAGAACAAAAAGGCAGAGGAAGGATGAATTCTCTCTTCTCAAGCAGAAACATCCATCTTCTCCTGCCCTCTGACATCAGAGTTCCTAATTCTTGGGCTTTTGGACTGCAGGACTTAACAACAGCAATTCTCAGGCCTTTGGCCTTGGACTAGGAGTTACAGCATGGTCTCGCCTGGTTTTTGAGCCTTTGGACTCAGACTGAATTACACTCCTGGCTTTCTTGGTTTTCTACCTTGCAAATGACAGGTGGTAGAATTTTCTGGCCTCCACAATCTTGTGAGCCAATTCCCATGATAAATCTCCTTTGAGGTGTCTCCCACTCTCTTTCTCTCTTTCTTTCTTTTCTTTTCTTTCTTTCTCTCTCTGTCTCTGTTTTCTTGTTGGTTCTGTTTCTCTAGAAAATCCTTACTAATACACTTATGCCAGTTTTTTGTTTATTTATAGAAGTGAGTGGATGACTCAGGTTTACCTCTTCTACTTTGTGAGACAAGGTACAGAAAGTTCCTGTTCCTCACACCCACTAAAGGTGGGGAAAGACATTTATCACTATCTCTTCCCTTCCTTCTTAGGACACAGGTTCACAGAAAAAAAAAAAAAAACCATGAAAAATCTCCCATGAGTTATCTTTGAGTTACACAAGAGCTTCAATAAGCTTTCCCGAGTTCCTTACAAATCCTCACACATTGGATTCTCTTTGCAACATTATGATGTAGGTGTGATTATGATTCCCGGTTTGTAGACAAGAATACTGAGGCACAGAAGGGTAAAGTAACTTTCTTAAGTTCACACAGCTAGTGAGATGTGGAACAGGGATTCAAACTAAATAGTTTATTATGGATACCCCACCCTTAGTCTCTACACTTGGCTGGTTCTTCTCTAGTATTTCTTAGATAAATATATGCCACATGTCTGTTTAAAAAGCAAAGAAGCCGACATGCATGTACAACTTCTTTATTATCTGAGGTGACTGGTAATTTTGTGCCCACCATTTTCCAAGTACAGTGAGCCCTGATCCTAACTAAGGCCACTGACAATTTGGAGGGTGCCACAAACAATATTGTTGGCTGTTTTGTTGACCAGCCTACCCTTCCTAAGATTTAGGAAAATTGTGTCCATAAGCTCAAACCCCAAAAATATTAATGAATCAAAACAAAATGAATGGGATTCTCAATTGTAAACTCCAAAGGAAAGTATAGAATAAGCAATGGCAGTGTTTTGATAGTCAAGGTCAAAGAATTCATTTCCTTTTTCAGAATGAACCACTTTTACTGTGTCAGACTTTATAGTCTTGTATAATTTATGTACTCACCTGATGTTGGAGGTTCATGGAAATTCAGTGAAATTGCTCTAGGAAACCATAATCATCGATTTATTGAATTTTGGATCCTCCTCTGGGGATTATGTTTAATGCCCCCTTTTACAATTCCAGTGTTCTATGTGACATCTGAGCAATGAGTATTTTCCCCTAATGTGGTATTAAGATTACAGACCCAAATTGTGTTGATTTGTAGCAAAATGACAGTTATTTGCTGACTCATTTGACTGTCCTTGTCTTGGACTCTATGTTCCAGTATAGGGTAGGGAATAAATTGCTGAAATGTCTATTCTCTCTGAATTTCAGAAAACAAATTGCAACAGAGACCTATCCCAAATTAAGTGTACTTCCTGTTTTCCACTTAATTTGGAAGTTTCATTTAATCTAATAATAATGCTTTCTGGGCATGAAATTCCACAGCTCCCCACTGTAAAAGACAACATAGGTAAAGACGCTAGCTGGTGAGTGAAAATAGCTCAGAAATGGGTAAAAAGCTAATGTATCGTGAGTATCTACTGTGTGCCAGGAATGATACTAGCGCTTTATAGTATAAAGCCAATTCTCAAACCAATTCTATTAGACGGTTAGTAATCACATCATTTTATGACTAAAGAAAGCAATATTCTAAGACTTTGAGTATTTTTCCCATAGGTTCAAGTTAAATAAGGACTGAGGCTGAGATGCAAATATGGGTCAGCCTGTTGTAACATGTGTTCTTCTTCCATCAAACAATGCCCACCACAAGTCAGAAGATCTGGATTTGTTCATTCATCCATTTATCCCACAGATTTTTTCTTGAGCACCTACTATGTGCCAGTTACTCTTCTAGTCTCAGCAGTTCAACAGTATTCAAGATAGAAATTCTGACTTTTCTAAATCCTTGCCTTCAAGGTGGTGATGAGGGGCAGGTTGAGGGGAGATGATACACAATACACAAATAAATAAAATTTATAATATACGTTCTTATGAAAATAAAACAATGAGATTTCCTCTAGATTGAATGGTCAGGGAGCACCTTGTTGAACAGGTGGCATGGCGAATTTGATCAGAAGGAGCAGCTATCAGGGAGAAGAGCTTCCGGGTAGAGGGCACAGCTTGTATAAAAAGACCCTAAGGAGGAAATGTGTACATGGGCAACTGAAAGAAGGAAAGGGTGGTGAAGCACGCTGAGCAAGGGGAGAGCAGGCAGGAAATGTGGCTGGAAAGGTATGTGGTGCTCACATCATGTATAGCCTCACTGGCCAGAGGAACATGTTTGGACTTTTAATGTGTTACAGGAAGCACCTGGAGGGTGCTAAACAGGGGATTGATATAACTTGTTCATTTCTGAAATCCAAAGAATGGGTTAAAGGGGGAAGTGTGGAATTGAGAGGACCAGTTAGGTAGTTATAATACTAACAAGACAGACAAAAGTCGCTGGTGCCTCCACCAGGGTGGTGGCAATGGAGATGGGGAAAAGTGGACTATTTAGAAAGGAATCCTGGAGACAGACTCATCAGGACTAGGTGGTGCCTCTATATGCTAAGTTTTGTTGCACAGGAAATGGGGGACTTTTCAAAGTAGTATCGCTGGGCATCAACCTTGTAAAAATGAAGACTAGTTGGATTCCAGTTGTTTAAGTCTAAGTTTCACAATAAGCAGTTGTAAAATATAACAGGGAGGAGGTTCCATTCACATAAAAGCAGACATGAAGAAAGCGAATGCATTATTGAGAGAAGACAAAGAAAACCCGAATATGTAGACACACTTTGCTTTTCCTGGAAGGAACAATTTACTCAAATTATAAGGTTATCACTTCTTTTGAAATTATACCAATAGTGTAACAAAATTCTAACCATAAAATTTTTTTTTGAAAACAGAATAATTTTTAAGTACATTTAAATGAATAAACAGTTGGTAATAATGAAGAGAAAACTGCCATCTGAGACATTAATATGGCTTATAAAGCTATAATAATGAAAATAGATAGTAGTGGCATAGGAATCAGGACAGAAGTCTATGAAATGGAGCAGTAATTCTAGATATAAACAGAATTATATATAATGTTTTAGTATAAAATACAGATCTAATTTTAAATGAGTTATGGATTGACAGATTGTATAGTAAATATTGTGACATTTGGCTTAATAAATAAAGTACATCTTACATCAAAAATGCTGCATAATTTAAACATTTCAATTTAAAAAATAGTTTGGAAGTACAAGAAGAAAATTTAGGTGAGTATTTTTATAACTTTGAAGTAGAGAGAGATTCTTTTTAAAGATATCAACAATAGAAATCAAAGAAGAAAGACAAAAATTTAAGTTATCTGCAATTAAAACAATTAAAAATTAAAAGAAAATGAAATAATTTGGGGAAATATACTGGACACATTATTTTGGCAAGCAATTACTAGACAACAAGCCCTGAAAGAAAAATAAACTATTGACATGAGTAGGGATTTCACAAAAGGCGTGATACTAATCCCAAAGAACATAGGAAAAATGTTTCACCCAGTAATAATTAAGGAAGACAAATAAAGCGTCGGTGAGATCTTATTATTTCCCCATTCAAATTGGCAAAGACGATAAAATGCCTATATCTAATGTTGATAATGGTGTGCAGAAAAGGGGAGTTTAATACATTGCTGTGGGAATGAACATTCATATACTTTCCCCAGGGAATTTGGCAATATGTGAAAAATGCACATTTTGTTTCTAGGAATTTATCCTAAAGAGATAAAAGTGTGTGTAAGAATGTACCTATTAGAATATTTATCACAGTACTCTGTATAAGACCCATGATGTCCAAGAATTGCTTACATACATTATGGTACAGGGATAACCATGGAAACCAGTATTAAATATGATGTGGTAGAAACGTATTTATTGATGTAGAAAGACCTCCACAAGGTATTTCAAATGAAAATACAAAGCTTATACAACAGTACATGAAGCATGATCTCCATCCTCCTTTTTTGTTAAATTGTGAATATATGTAGAGTGTATGTTTGTAGAAGAGATTTTGTAAAGTTATCCCTGAGTGAATATGGATATACAGCTGACCTTGAACAACACAGAGGGTAAGGGAGCCGACCCCAACCACAGTTGAAAATCCTAGTATAACTTTTGATTCCCTCCAAATTTAGCTATGAATAGTCTACTGTTGACTAGAAGCCTGATTGATAGCATAAAGAACTGATTAACACATATTTTGTATGCTATATGTGTTATATACTACATTCTTAAAGTAAGCTAGAGAAAAGAAAATGTTAAGAAAATCATAAGGAAGAGAAAATATATTTACCATTCACTAAGTGAAAGTGGGCCATCATAGAGGTCTTAATCCTCATCATCATCTTGTTGAGTGGGCGCAGGAGGAGGAAGAAGGGAAGGGTTTGGGCGTGCTGTCTCTGGAGTGGCAGAGGGGAAAGACAACCCACTTATAAGTGGGCCCATGCAGTTCAAACCATGTTGTTCAAGGGTCAGCTATAGTTGTTTTTGTTCTCCTTTTTAATGTGGCTAATTAAAAAAATTTCTATTATCAACCTATTTGAAAGTGTGGGCTCTGGATTCAGGTGGACCTGTGTATATCTTGACACCAGGAGAGTTAACTAACATAACCTCAAGCTTTCAACTATAAAACGTATATGCAGTTGTACACCACATAATGACATTTTGATCAATGACAAAATGCTTATACATAGGTGTATCATATGCTTATACATAAGATTATAAAGGAGCTGAAAAATTTATATCACACAAATACTTACCATTGTGTTACTATTTCCTTACACTATTTAGTACAGTAACATGCTGTGCAGGTTTTCAGTCTAGGAGCAATAGGCTGTACCATATAGCCTAGGTGTGTAGTAGGCTATATACCATCTAGGTTTGCATAAGTATACTCCACGATGTTTTCACAACAACAAAATTGCGTAACAATGCATTTCTCAGAACATATCACTGTCATGAAGTGACTCGTGACTATATTTCTTATTTCTCGCCTGTGTCAAAGAGTGTCACCATGCAGTTTGCCAACAGCCAGGGCAATGCAATGATCGCTTTGGGAGGATGATAAAACTACCCTGAAATTACTGTTTCAGGGTATAATTCCTGAGAGTGCCACATCCTCTACAGTTTCAGTTGATCAGCTGGGAAACTAGTTGATTTTGGAGAAAAATAGGCTAGGAATAGCATCTGTAAACACTTTTAAGTAGTTGTAATGTTTTCCTACAGGATGGATAAGCAAGATATAGCATATTAAAGCAACAGTGAGAGAATTTAAAAATTTGGTTTGCTTCAAAGGGTTTGTGATACAAACACAGTGCATGTGATTCCTTCTGAAATATGCCCTGAAAGGGGCAGGAACCAGTCTGTGGGTTATTTATCCCCAAAGGTGTCTTTGTTCAGACCCATAGTCACACCATTCATGTTTCAAGAAATACTATTTTCCAAAGTGGTGCCTCTTAAGCTTTTGTTTAGTTATACTTCCTGTTCTCTGGGGCTGAAGGTAAGAAGGGAGGATTAATTATGCCTCAGATGAATGTCCTTTTGCCATTAAACTCTTGGCTCCTTACTCTGCTTTTCTTCTCTTGCTCAATTTCTTCTTTCTTCACCTTATCTGTGAAACACATTAATCTCCTATTATCAGTTTTTCATGCAGGAATAGACAGACTTGACTTATAGAGGAATTCTTTATCCACACTTTTTTCATATTTTTCATGTGCATAAATGCATTATCCCATCTGAAGGTTGCAGGGAGCAGGGTGATCATGAGTTATAGAACCTCTTTGTCTAGCCAAGGAATGCCACCAGAAGTTTTAAAGGAGCTTCCCCTCTAGTCCTTTAAGCTAAGAAAGTGGGTGAGTCTGGGAATGGCCTGTAGATTTTTTTTTTTCCAACAGGCATTCATTTTAGTTGCAAGAGAAGAACTGGAGCCAGTGAAATATATACAGGCTGAGAAGTGGCTTATTTGAGTTAATATGGAAAAATACAAAATAATGGGAACTAGGTCAAAAATGGCAAAAGGGATTATAGCTTAAATGGAGACAGGCTTCCAGACAATGAAGGGAAGAGGGTCTGGTAGTAATAGTGTCTATAAACCCATACCCACCAGCTTCACATCTGGTGGTAAGTAGGAGGCCAAAGGAATACTGTGATGAATCGACAGATGACAAAAATGGAAATGAGAAAGAGTTGTTAGGCTCTGCGGAGCTGGATGGACGTACAGAGGATGAGGAGGGCTTGAGTTAGGAGAATGCAGGGGAGATTCTTTTCCAGTCTCTTCATGGGTGGCCAGGTGATTGACACACAGGAGATGAGAGGGAGGCAGAATGGTAGATGGAAGGAATGGTGAGAGGATGGGCATGGGATTTCCTGTTGCAGTGACCTGCTGGGAGTTCAGGTGTCACCATCTGTGACTTCTTCAGATACTCCAGTTTTTCCCCCTGTAAGCCTTGTGGCTTTCCTGTCACTGTTAATTTGCAGCAGTCTCCTTGAAACCAGATGCCAGGAAGAAGTCAACTACTAAGTAGGGTCCTTCTTAGCTAGGACCCCTGTATCTTCCCTAATATCCTGTTACTCAGTCTTTTTCCCTCCAGCCTCCTGCCTCCCAGGGAGGCCATGCATGCTCAGACATGACAGCCTTTAGGACTTTAGCACTGATTCTCCAAGCTTTGCCAGTCTCTTCCATTATTGAACCAGGACACATACCAGCTGGGTTTAAGAGAGCAGCTGGATGCCTTTCAAGACTCATCTGAACTTCAGCTGCAGTGTATTTTTTTTTTGTGTTTGTCTACATTAGGGATGTCTGTTCATGCTGGGAAGCTGAGCAGGAATCCTTTCTTTTCTACTTGCTCTGCAGAACGCCATGTGAAGGAGTATCCAGTCAATACTCTAAGGTAGTTAGGATTCCTACAGAAACAAGGGAATGGACTGTACAAAAATAACCGAAGGATCAAATATAGACATGCTGAGCTCTGGAATATGAATTCAAATGTGGCTCTTTGGCATTTGAAACCAGTACGATGTCCCAGGAGGATGAGGAAAACCCAGTCCATAGAGTGCTTTTGTCAAGTCAGTCCCTAGCAGGGTTGGGTTGATGCTCTGAGGCCTCCTAAGGTGTAAGAGAAATATCAAACAGCCAAGCTTAGCAAGGTCCATCCTAAGGGAGGGGCATGAATTCTCATGGATCAACTGAAATGCTCATAGTTCCTTTACCAGTAATGACTTAGGCACTGGCCCCCAAATGTGAGGACAATTCTTACTGTGAGGACAATCAGATAGCTCACATGGACTGTGTCTCCTGATAAGCCTTCATGACAGTTTGATGCCTGGTTATATGACAATGGATGTTGTGATTCTGAGATTTCTTACATGTTTGTCTTTCAGAGTGCTTCCTAGTTACCAAGATATGCAGTCTCAGCCAACTCTTTAAAAACTAAAGTTAATTTATTCAATTGGAAATAAGCACCATCTAAGGCATTGAGAGATAAAGCCATGAAGAAAAACCCCATAGATTCTTGCTTTCAAGTCTCAGACATTCTTGTAGGTGGTGAGGGGAAATGCATAATTAATAAGTTATTGCCTAGATAGTATAATAAATGGTGATAAGCACTAGGAAAAATAAAGGCAAGAAGGGCTTAGAAAGTGTAGGGAGGGTTGACTTTGATTGTCTTAAAATATTCAGGTGTTTAGCAGTACACAGACACAATTTTTGATGTCTTGGTGATTATTTTCAAGTTATATTCAGTTTGGGTGAATAATATGAGATTTTCATAACACATAATTTTCAAAGCACTTTCATATTTATTATTTCCACAAACTTTGCCTTCACCAGTCTCATGTAGATAACTATCTTGCTCCATTCAGGCTCAGATTTGAACTATATTAAAGGTAGTCTTTACAGTGTATTTAGGTGATTACTGAAAAAATGCTGTGTTCCACCTTATGACTGTCTCATAGTGAACTGCATCAAGCATTCCTTCAGGAAGCCTAAGAATGAGACATCTCCCCAATGGCCTGGTGGATTGTTAAGAAGCTCTGGAGTAGGGAGTTGTTGAACACATCGGCATGCCAGTGTTCTATTACATGGCCTGGGATATTTTTGAGGATAATCTTCTTCCTCCTTCATGGATTTGGATCATGTAAGTGACAGAGAGACCCTGCAGACCATCACAGTCACATATGTGTGGACATTTCACAATGATTGTCATGCCCAGCCTCTGATACTCCAGCTCAGCTGTGCATTTCTCCTTGGTTGTCCTACTTTTCATATCAAATTCAACTTGTCTAAATGAAGCTCATTCTCCTCTGCTGGACTCTTTCCATCTGGCTTTTCCTTTCGAATCTTAAATCTTGGAGGATTCTTTACATCCCCTACCACACCTTCCCACCAACCCAATTAGAAATCTGCTCATTTTCCTGTCCTTTCTTCTAATTGCCTGTGGGCCAGTTCAGGACTTACAAACTCTGAACACACATGTGGTGAATGGTGATAGTCTCCACCTCTCTGGTCACCTCAATGTCAGTTTCAATCTTCTGTTCCTTCTGTTTGGCCTCCCATCCTCTGTGGGCATAAACCTCATGCCCTAATTAGACCAATCTGAAAATGCCTGGCAGGTTTCCATTTTCTGTGCCCTTTGCTTATCACCCCTCCTGCTGGTCCCCAGTTAGGAGAATAAATTTCCCTTCTCTCTGTCCTCTCTAAATTTGACTCATCTTTCAAGATCTTGCTCAAATACAGCCTTCTCAAAGATAGGTTTGCTAGATAAAGTACAGAACACTCAGTGACATGTGAATTTCAGATAAACAAATACTTTTTTTTTTTTTTTTTACTATAAGTATTTCTTAAACATTGCATGGGGCATGTACTAAGAAAGCATTTGTTGCTTATCTGAAATTGAAATTTAACTAGGCATCTTATATTGTAATTTGCTGTATCTGGCAACTCTTCTCCATGAAGCTCTCTTTGACTACTCTGTCCTTCACAGAGCTTGGTTTTCATCTCAGTGCAGGGCCTGCAGCACTTACAACCTTGAATCTTTTTACAAGAAAGTAGAGTGTAACTAGAAAATTAAAAATGAGCAATGGAGCCAGGTGCAGTGGCTCATGTCTATAATCCCAGCACTTTGGGAGGCTGAGGTGGGAGGATCTCTTGACTCCAGGAGTTTGAGACCAGCTTAGGCAACATAGGGAGAACCTGTCTCTACAAAAAATAAAAATTCAGCCAAACATGGTATGTATGCCTGTGGTTTCAACTACTTGGGAGGTTGAGATGGGAAGATCACCTGAGCCCAGGAGGTTGAGGTTGCAGTGTGACATGATCACACCACTGCACTCCAGCCTGGGCGACAGAGTGCGATCCTGTCTCAAAATAAATAAATAAATAAATAAATAAATAAAGCACTGTTTTTATTCTTTAATTCAGATGTTACTGAAAATCTACTATGTTCCAGGAAGGGTGTAAGGCAGTATGGACACAAGGATAAAGCATGGTCTTTGTTCTCAAGAATCACCTAGTGCAGCAGGCCCCACCAGCACACAATTATGTGGTAGCATATTGGTAGCCACTGGTGTTCACTATGCTTGCATAAGCTTGAACTTGAAGGATGACTAGATGTGGGGGAGCCAGGACGAAGGTCATTTTGGGCTGAGAGAGAAAGATGTGCAAAGGCCCGGATGAGGGAGAAATTATGGAATGACCAGGAATTTGAAAGAAGTTCATTGTCACTTGAGGGGGAGTGTGAGTCGTATAAGATAACGCAGTGGTATGTCTGCAGGTATGCTTGTTAAACATTTACCAGCATATCCCTGAAGATGAGGTTTGGAAGGTGGACAAAAAACCAGATCATGAAGATGTTGCATGTCATGCTCAGGAGGCTGAGTTTTATCCTGAAAGCCATGGAGAGCTATTGGACCATTTAGGGTAGAGGCATGCTCAGATTTAGGTTTAGAAAGATAACTCAGAGAATGGACAAGATTGGCATCAGGGAGACAAACTGATAGGCAGCTGCGGTGGTCAGGCCAGAGCTATTGAGGGTGGTGGCATTGGGGTGGAGGCAAAACATTCAAGAGATGCTAAGGGTGTATCATCAACAGGGCCCCGTGGCCAAGTTGGATATGCATGGTGATAAAGGGGGAGACCTGGTCTTTTCCGGCTTGGGCAACTGTGGGGATAGCAGACACATACCTCAAGTTAGAGGATATGGAAAGATAAGCAGGCTATGGGCATGAGGATTATGAGGAGCTCTGTCTAAACTTGTTTTATCTCATATTTGGCATTTACTATATTTTTTGTTGTATTTTGTTACTCATCCTTTTAGATGGACTCTGATCCTTCTGAGGTCCTGGATCAGATTAACCAATGTGGGTATGCCCCGCACCTTTCACTCATTACCACCCCTCAAAAGGTCACTTTGCCAAACATGAGTACATGAGCCCCCACGCTAAGCCTGTGAGCAGCTGCCAGCCATATCATCTGCACAGTTGAGCACGGCAGGAACTTTGAACCAGGACCCAATTTCACCCCGAGGATGTGCTTCTCCTCTGAGGGGAGCAAAGCCCCTGGCTTGACCTGGCTCCCTTCTGGGAGGGAGGACCACGTCTCAATTTGACAGCAGGAGGCTGTAGGTCAGTGGGGTGATGACCTGGCCCTGGGAGACCTGCTCTTTCTCTCAGCAGAACCCCATAAATCCTTCAAAAGGAAGTAAGTAATTCCCTCGGGATCAAGAGAGCCCTCCGCATTCTTGAAATAAATGAAGGCAAAATGTACAGGGATTTCTGAGAAAAGTAAATGTGGTGTGAGCATGATCCCTGGGTGTTACTATGCACAGAAAAGGCTTTTTTTTTTTTTTTTTTTCCCCCTCTCCTGAATGGTGTTCTTTGCTCTCAAGTGAACTCATGCACTGGATTTGGTCCAAGTACATTTTGTTTCTTGATTTCCAGCCAGGCTTCTCTCAGTTGTGATGCATTCTCTTCTTTGCTTCCCTCCTTCCCCAGTCCTGTTCTCTCTTTTTATAATGCTTTCAACTTTTCCATGTGACTGAACCAACACAGAGGAAAACCCACCGGCTTAGGTAGGGCTTCCACAAGAGTGGGGCCAGAGGGACTTCTTTGTGAACGGCCAGCCCCTCACGCAGCCCCGGCCTGCACGGCGAGGTTTGTCTGAGGCAGCTGAAGCAGAAAGCATTTGAACTCTGCCCTCTACCAAACGATTTCCAGATGTGTAAACCCCAGCCTCCCGCTGCACTCTGACTGTAGCCCTGCCAACGTACATCTGCAGATTCCTAGTGCACAGGAAACTTGAAAGAGTATCTTTACAACATCTGCTGTCTTTTCCCAGCTCTCCCTCTCTGCCTTCTCGGACTTTGCCCCGTATTTTATATCCTCTCTTCAACAAATCCATTAGAGAACTGCTGCACAGCCCTTCTTGGCTCACAGATGCCAGCTGTCTGTTTCACCCCAGAGCCTGTTCTTGGCTCTCTCAAGCACCACTAGAATCATTGACCGAAGCACCACTAGAATCATTAAAGAAGCTTATTGGGCTCATGGAGGGGAAAAAAAGGACCGAGTTTTCTCCATTGGATTGGTGCCAGTCTACAAGCTGCAAAGGGAGATTTAGCCATAAGGAGGTCAGAGCAGAGCCCTAAAGATGGAAACACGAGTTTGCATGGAGAGTTTGCCTGCTATACCTGAGAGAAGGTGAGGTCTGCTTATAGGGGGAACCTTTTTCCATGGACATTCAGTTTCTTGGAACAAACAAGGCAGGCTTCTGTAAAATGGGAAGTATTGATGTACAGAATGAGTTCCTTGCCTTCCCCTTCCCTAGGGCATGCTACCCATCAAGCTAAGAGGCCAGAAGAAGATCTTTTTATAATGTAACTCAAAGGAGGGGAGAAAAGAGCCAGAGACCCTTTTAGCATAATGGAGCAGATGATTTTTACTAAGGCGTGCACTCTCACCAGGGAAATGGCTTGATTGCTGTGTAAATAGATGCTTGACCTTCATCCTGCCCATTCATCCATATGGACCCTAAACGCTCTCCAGCTCTATCCTAGGGGACATGGAATGGAGGCAAGTGTCAAAATCTTGGCAAGGAAAAGAGGTTGCGCTATAGAAGGGAGCAGAGAATTGAATGGGCCTATGAGCTCAGGAGCCTTGGGGAGGAACAGTTATAGGTGAGAGGCCCCCACCTACATGGGACCTATGCCCTAAGCATGCAGGCCTACCTGGGAGGCAGTGAGCTAGCTGGGTTAGGGAAAACTGTTCCTTATTGCCACCCATGGTGGGTCTAGTGTGGCTTAAGAGGTGACTTTCTGGTCCCTGGTAAGACCGTCTCACCCTCTTATCTGCAGGACATAATAGTAAGTGGGTGACATTTATATTTTCTGCTTCAATAGTCCCAAACACTTTAGACAGACTGAGGCTCTCAGATGAAGCCCTATGACTTGGCTGACTTGCTGCCACAGTAGCCTCCCTACTTACACAAACGAAATCCACCAAAACACATTGGCCTTGTACTTCAAGCAGGAAATATAAGAAAAACAAGGGGAAGAGATAAAGCAGGTTTTGGAATTCCTTTCCTTCACCCATATCTTTCCTTACAGGTTTTCCAAAGATATTGGAACACCCCTGTAGCCATAGTAGCTCTTTTTTAAAGAGGAGAGGAATCTGTAGATTCTTTCACATGAGGGTGGGTGAGTAAAAGTTAAGCAAACAATTCCCTTGTGCATGATTATGTAGCTTATGGTGAACCTATGGTTAACTGTGGAGCTCTGATACTCCGGCAACCTCCTAAGGGTAGAATGCAAACTCCACTTCTAGGCAGCATTGCTGATGATAAAAATGACCCCGATTGGTAGATTGCATCTGGACTGGGAGGAACCATAAACAAATCATAATATCTGCCAGGGACGCGATGCTTTGTGCTTCCCTGAAAGTGGTTACGTTTTTAAGGTGCATCTTGGGGCAATAAAAGCAATGTCTAGGGAGTTGTCTCAGGAGATATTGGCTCCTTTGAAGAGTGAGCTTTTTAATCAGGTTAGCCCTCACATCTGCCCAATGTGGAACTCATCCCTCATACCTGAACTGCCTCTGGGTGGAAGAAAATGCTGGATGGCTGTGAGTTGAGAGGATTTGAAATGGAACACAAAGTGTATTTGATACTCCTAAGCCCAGGGTCAGACAGATTCTAAGCTAGTCCTGGGTGATGATCTCTACCTCCTAGTATTGTACAATCCTTCCCCTCGAGTAACTTGCTTCTAACAGATAGAATATGCAATATTGAAGGTGTTACTTCTGTTACTAGGTTACAAAAATTGTGATTTCTGTCTTGTTAGCAAATTCTTTCTCTTATTGGCTTTGATGAAGTAAGTTGATATGTTAGAGAGGCCTACATGGCAAAGAACTGAGGACACCGTATCGTTCACAGTTAGCAAGCAACCAGAGTCTTCATTCCAGAGCCTTTGAGGAAGAAAATCCTGCCAACAACCACATAAGTGAATTTGGAAGCAAATCTTCCTTTAGTCAAACCTTCAGATGAGATCTCAGCCCTATCTGACACCTTGGTTGCAGTCTTGTGAGAGTCTAAAAGTAGAAGTCTAGCTAAGCTCTCCCTGCATTCTTGACTCTCAGGAACTGTGAGATAAAATATATATATATAATTTTAAGGTGATAAATTTTAGGGTAGTTTGTTACTAGGATGACCAACAGTGTTGGTTTGCCTAAGACTAACTCAAGACTGTCCCAGTTCTGGCACTGATAATCCTGAGTTCCAGTAAATCCCTCAGCCTTGGACAAACTGGAACAATTGTTACTCTATTTGTGATAGACAATTAGTACATATATGCATATGTTATTTCTCACTTAAGCAAGTGTATCTTCAAGATAGACTCCTAGAAGTGGGTTTTTGAGGTCTAAACAGTAAAGTCACCTAGAATTTTATGTTTCTAAATTCCCCTTCATAAGGTTTGTACCATTTTGTACTCCCATCTGCAAGATGAAAATGCTTGTTTCTCCATGGTCTGCTGTTTTCATTACCAGTTTATTTGATAATTAAAGCAATTTAATCTTTTATTATCTAAGTGTAAGCTGATTCATAGTCTCTTAGAATAAAGAAATACATTTAAACATTAATTAACACTTGTAGAATTGAACTGCATGATTTATACTTTATTTCGATGAACGCATTTCACTGAATATACTGAGAAACAAATTTAACTGAATGTAGTCAGACTGTCATTGTGTGTGTGTGCATGTGAGTGTCTCCTCCACCTCCTTCCCCCGTAACTTGGTCTCATATAACTGATTGGTCTTTCAATTTCATAATTATTCTGTTATTCTATCATGAGTATAATTAGCTCAAATGCCATGTTTACCTTCAGTAGTGGATTAGGACACCAAAAGAACATGTGATGTGGTAGAAGAAAAGGTAGTGGTTTGCGTGGACCCCTTTGTGATTGCTAGCAGAGTTGCAAGTTCAAATGTCTATATCGTCAGGCAGATAACTCAAGGAAACGAGCATGGGTGGGTTGGGAAGCCAGTGATCTGTATAGCATATGCCCTGTCTAAGCAATCAATTCCAGCCATCCTGTGGCCGGGGAGGGATGCAGCCCAGTTTGCTATTGCAGTTTTTCAAGATAAACTGGGATTAGAGTTTTAGGAAATCTTCAATTGTGACTCCTTACAGCAGAAAAAGAAGAACACAAGATTCAGCAAAAACCATATCTATAGGCCGGCACTGATCTGCAGGCTGCCAGTCTGGAGATGTGGAAATGTGGAAAAGAGAAAAATAAATCAGCGTTTACTGAGCACCTGTGGGCCATTGTTTCTCACCTAATGCTGGGATACATGCATTATTAACCTAATTTTCTGATCAGGACACTGACGCTCACAGAAGTTAAATAACTGGTCTAAGATAATCTAGCAAAACAGTGGCAGATCTGTGGCCAAGTCTTTAGATCCCTAAGTCTCTATTCTTTTCACTCTACCAAGCCATGGTTGGCACCCTCTCTGGTGTAAGTGATCTTTCAGTTTTCTTTAGAAAGCATGTTCCAGAGCTGAAATAAAAAAGCAATATCCCCATTCCTCTTAACTTTGTTATCCAGTGGCATAAACCACACAGATACACTTGCGTTTGCAATTGTTTGGTAAGTGTTCTTGGGTGGTTCCCTGGGCAACACTCCATGGAGTGTCATCCTCGGTGTGTGTACAGTGGCTTCCTTTCAGCTGGAAGGGCAAGGAACAAAAATCTTTCAGTTTTTATTTCCCCTGTACTGGTTTGAACCCCCTTCTAAGAACCATTATGGGGATGAAGGAAATGCAAACACAGGTAAAATTAGATTCTAAGCCCAGCATAGATGAGTGGTTCTGCCTTAGGCCCTTTGCCTGGCAGGGCTTGCGATTTTGTTTCTTAGCTTCCTGTTTATAGTCCCTGCATTCCCCAGATTACTTCCCCATCAGTCTGGGAGGTGGTATGAGTGGAGGATTTGTGAAATGGTGTGAACGGGGCTCTTGTAAACAGAAATGATGATGCTGAGAAGGTTCAGATCCATTGGCAATCAGTTATACTAGCTGCTGGTCCTCTTTGCATTTTATAACCTAAAGAGGTTCTTTTATTATTTTTATCATTTCTTTCAGTTATTCTTTCATAAATCTGCTTTTGAGCTCTTCAATCAGCAATTCTCCCTATTCTTTCCACTCATCTGGGGCCTCATTTTTTTTTTAAGGTTTTGGAACTTGTACCTTTATCCCTGTTTTGTAGATTTAATTATGTTTGCAATGATTTGGAGAAAATTGTCTGCATTCTTTATAGTCCAAATAAGTCAGCCTCTACAAAATGCATAGTTATGTAGTTTAGTGGGATGTGTTTTGATGTTCTTTGAGTGCATTGAGTATTAATATAAGAGGATGGGCGAAGTTAGTAATTTGGCTGCTAAAGTAACTTTTTCCTGGTTTGCAGCAAGTAACAGAGCTGGGTACTCTTTTCATGCAGTTCTGGAGACACGGAGAAGTGTGACTTGTAACTTACATGATTGTCTTCATTTTCTGTTTAACTGAAAAAGAAAAGTGAGATCAGCAAAGTAAAATAATAGAAATATCCTATGACATCAGCAAACGTGTTTTCTGAAAGCTGAACCAGGCGAAAAATCATGCTATCAACAACTTTTCGTTTTTAACGTTCTCTCTCTATTTTTCGGTATCATTTGATAAAGTTAATTAGACCCTGGAATAAGTTAGGAGTTGCTTTGGATTGCTACTAAGTGAGAGATTAACAAAATAAGGCCTTGTGTGTTTCCTCTCATGTGAAACAGAAGCAAGGAGTCTAGGACTGTGACAGCAGCTCTGCAGTCATCGGGAGCCCAGGCTCCTTCTGGGTGTTTTGCTCCTCTGTCCTCAGTGCTTGCTTGCTATGTTTGAGGTTACCTCACTGCCGAGAGATGGCTGCTGCTGGAGCTCATTCCATCATTTCTGCCTTGCCGACCTCAGGACAAAGGAAGGGAGATGGAGATAGGCACTGGCGACCCACGTGAATCAACTTCTTTTGAAACATTCAAAATGTTTCCCTGAAACATTCACTGATAACTTCTGCTTCATTTGCCAGCAACGTGCATCTATAAGAGGGGTTTGGAAATGTCGTTTTCAGCTGGGCACACTGCAAGGCCTAATCATGCAGGTGGCGGTTACTAAGAAGAAGGTGGAACAGCTGGTGGGTGGGGAAGTAGCAGCTTCTGCTGCAATCCCTGTGCCTGACTCCTGGCTCTCCTGCCCATTCCGGGAAGGCCTAGCACTCTGGGGGTGATGGTGACGGTAGGGAGGACAATCCAAGCAACAGGCTACCATGCTGAGTACAGTATGAGATGAACTCACACAAGGCCTGCTTCTGTGGCCAAATTAGCCATGTATACCCATATCCTTGTATTACCATATCATTACCATGTGGTGTATTAGTTTCCTATGGCTTATGGCTGCTGTCACAAATTACCACAAATATGGTGGCTAAAAGCAACATTTTTTTTTTTTTTTTACAATTCTGGAGGCTAGAAGTCCAAAGGCAGTTTCACTGAGCTGAAATCAAGGCATGTACAAAGCTGTGCTCCCTCTGGGGAATAATATAGAGGAGAACCATTTCTTGCCTCTTTCAGCTTCTTGCAGCTGCCAGCAGTATTGGGCTTGTAGCTACATCACTCCAACCTCGTCCTTTGTCTTCACATTCTTCTCTGTGTCTCAAAACTCCTTTCCATATACAGATGCATGTGACTACGTGTAGGACAGACCCAGATAATTCAGGAGAAGAATGCCTCTCAAGACTAATAACTTAATCACACCTTTTGCCATAAGGTAATATTCACAGGTTCTGAGGATTAGGATTTGAGCATGTCCTTTGGGGGCTACCATTCAGCCCACTACATCTGAGGAATAGTTTGTACACTAAAATATCTTGTCTGGCATCTATGTAAAAATTTTTTTCTCACTGATAACCCTAAGGCTAGTTGGTTTTCTTCCAAGTATATGAAAATATATTATACATATATGATCAAAATCATACTAAGAACCATATATTTACCTTCTTGTATATGTTACAGACATCAGGTAGTGTTAAATTGACTTGTCAGTTATTATGACCTTGGATTTTTGGTTCTGGTTGTTTTGTTATTGTTTTGTGTATTTTTTTCTTAGGTTTTTTTTTTTTTACAATAAGGTTTATCAAAGTATAGTTTACACACAATAGAAGTCACTCATTTTAGGCATACAGTTCTATGAGTTTTGAGTAATATATACAGGTATATAGTCCCACCAAAACCAAGATATAGAGTATTTCCATCATCCCAAAAAGTTTCCCCATGCTCCTTTATAATTAATCCCTACCCTCCCTGGAAACCACTGGTCTGATTTTACTTCCTACAGCTTTTGCCTTTTCAGTAATGTCATAAAAATGGAATAATAGAGTACATGGTCTTTTGTATCTCATTTCTTTCACTGAAAATGATACTTTTGAAATTCATCCAGGTTGTTGCATGTATCAGTGGTTTATTTATCCCTTTTTCACTGCTGAATAGTATTCTGATGTATATATGTACCACAATTTATCTATTTCCTAGTTGATATTCACGTGTTGTTTCCAGTTTTTGACAATTATGAATAAAGATGTTATAAACATTTTTGTATAGTTTTTTGCATGAATATATATTTTCATTTCTTTGTGATAAATGCCTAGGAGTGGGATATTGCTAGGTTGTATGGAAAATATATGTTTGACTTTCTAAGAAACTGCCTAAGAGTTTTCCAAAATGGCTGTACCTTTTTGTGTGTCACTGGTAAAATATGAGAGTTCTAGGGCTTTGCATTCCTGCCAGCCTGTGGTAATGACAGCTTTTTGTTGTTTGCTTACATTCTAAGAAGGGTGTAGTGTTATCTTGCTATGATTTTAATGTACATGTCCCTAATGACTAACAATTTTGTGCATCTTTTAATTTGCTTATCTGCTGTCTGTATCTCTATGATGAAGTGTCTCTTCAAATGTTTTTCCCATTTTTCAATAAGATGGTTTATTTTCTTTTTATTATGTTGTGAGAAATCTTGATGTATTCTGAATAGCAGTCCATTATCAGATATGTGTTTTGTAAGTATTCTCTTACAGTCTTCACTTCTGTTTCCATTTTCTCAACTTTTATATGGCAGAAACTTAATTTTGATGAAGTTCAGTTTATCAGTTTTTTCTTTCATGATTCATACTTTTCTGTCCTATCAGAGAAACCTTTGCCTAACCCAGTTTTGCAAAGATTTTCTCCAATGTTTTCTTCTAGAAATTTTGTAGACTTAAGATTTTATTCTGAGGTATATGACCTATTTAGAGTTAATTTTTGTATGTAGTATGAGGTATGAGTTAAGGTTTATTTTTTGCATACGGATGTTCAAATTTTCCAGCATCATTTGTTGGAAAGACTATCCTTTCTCCTTACCTTCACACCTTTGTCAAAAAAACAATTGACCATATATCTGTGGGTCTTCTGTTTCTTTGTGTGTGTTTATCCTTTCGCAAGTACCACACTGTCTTGATATTGCCTTGATAAGAAATCTTGAAATTAGGTAGTGATACTTCTCCACCTTTCTTTTTCAAAAGTATTTTGGCTATTTCAGGTTTTTACTTTTCCATAAAACTTTTAGAATCAGCTTGTCAATTTCTTCAAATAAGCCTTCTGGGATTTTCAGTGGGTTTGCAATGAAACTATAGATTAATTCAGAGAGAATTGGCATCTTAACTATATATATGCATATATACACACATACATATGCATATATAGTTAAGTTACCAATTTGAGATAGATATATATATATGAGATAGCGTCTCACTCTGTCACCAAGAGAGACTGCTTGATGAGATCACGGCTCATTGCAGCCTAGACCTCCTGGGCTCAAGCGATCCTCCCACCTCAGCCTCCTGAATATCTGGGACCACAGGTGAGCACCACCCACCCAGCTAATTTTAAAACTTTATGTAGTGACAGGATCTCCCTATATTGGTCAGGCTGGTCTTGAACTCCCGGGCTCAAGGAATCCTCCCACTTCGGCCTCCCGGAGTGGATTACAGATGTGAGCCACTTTGCCTGGCCATCTTTACTATATTGAGTCTTCCAATTTCTGAACATGTTAGGCTCTCCCCTCTATTTATTTAGGTCTTTTTGTAAATCTACTTAAAAACATTTCAATTTGTAATTGTTTATTTTTTGTATATAAAAATTACAATTAAAAATATTGGCCTAGTATTCTAAGACCTTGGTAAAGTCACTTATTAATTCTTGCAGCTTTTTTGTGTGAATTCCTTAGAATTTTCTATGTAGGAATCATATTTTTCTGGATATAGAGGCAGTTTTATTCCTTGTGCTGCAATCTGGATGCCTTTTATTTCTTTTGGTGCCTTATAGCACTGGCCAGGACCTCTAGCAATATGTTAAATAGGAGTGGTGGGAGTGGATATTCTTGCTTGCTCCCAACTTTAGGGGAGAAGTATTCATTCTCACAACATGAAGTATGCTATTAGCTGTAGGCTTTCCATAGATAACCCTTATCAATGTGAGGAAGTTCTTTTCTAAGTTTTCTGAGAGTGTGTCTCATAAATGGGTGCTAAAATTTATCAGTTCTATTTCTGCATCTGTTGAGACGATGATATGGTTTTTTTTAGCCTGTGATATGGTGATTTTTTAATGTTGAGCCAATTTTTCACTTCTGGGATAAATCCCACATGGTGGTAACATATTCTATTCATATATTGCTAGTTCAATTTGTTCATGTTTTGTTAAGGATTCATATTTTGTTACATTCCCGAGG
Organism: Pan troglodytes; assembly: GCF_028858775.2. Lineage (NCBI taxonomy): Eukaryota > Metazoa > Chordata > Mammalia > Primates > Hominidae > Pan > Pan troglodytes. The sequence continues at coordinate 47,371,973 of NC_072402.2, read as the reverse complement.
GATATTGGTCTGTAGTTTTCTTGTAATATCTATGTTGAGTTTTGGTATCAGAATACTGCTATTTTCTCCTCTGCATATTGTTAATTCTACTTATTTGGGAGGTTTCTCAAACTGGCTTTTGTATTCTGTTTTGTTCTCCATCACTTTTAATCTTTAAACAGGTCATCAGGATACCTTCCCCAAGTTGATCTTTCTATATATGTTTTTTTCTAATGTGAATATTAAACATATACCATACATAAACACGTTGAAAATATGTTATCATTTACCCTCGTATTTATAAACTCTAATATCCCTAAAAAGATCAGTAGCAAAGGGAGGAATAGTGTAGGGGGAGAAACAGTGTTTCTGTAAGAGCATAGGGCTTCTGTCCTGGTTTTGTTTCTACCTTTCTATTTGCCTCCACTGATTGTATAAGATCTGTGTTCTAGAAACTGTGTTTAAAAATACTTTATGTACTTTGCCTCATATTCTTCCTTACATCATTCATATAAAGAATTTGTATTTTTCCACTTAACAGGTGAGGAAACCAAGGGCTAGATGCGTTAGCTTGTCCAAGATAATCCTCTCAGTAGGAATTTGAAGCAAGGCTGCTCCATCCCTACCAGCTTTGGCATTTAAAGACAGAGGGGGCCGCCCTCACTGGTGTCCACTGACTTGTGACTGACAATCTTCCCTCCATGCAGTGAGCCTGAGGAGGCCTGGCCCAACTTTCCCTACCACATCTTATTTCTGGCATTCAGTGACATGCAACAGTTTCCAAGAAGAGTATATTGTAAAGCAGATGGCATAATATTTCTCTTTTTCTACCCATCTCCTCTTTTAGACCCAGCAGGTGAAGCTCCCTACCGGGAGAGGGGAAATCCCTGTGGGATGGTAGAGCTCATGAATAAGAAACCTGTGACCCACAGAGCCGAGGAAACCTCCCCCAACACACACACTTGAGGCCAACAGTAAGGACAGAGAACCAGGGGCAAGGAGTGTGGGAGAGGGAAGGGTGAAGTGAGCCAAAAGTATGCAGCAGCTCAGTGGGTAGAAAAGGGGCTAGGGAGAGGCATGTCTGAGATACAAGGGCATTTGGTGCATTTCCTTCTCCCGGGTCTCTGTTATGCAGAATGTGTGGCCCAGAGACATAGAAGCCATGGGGCATCTTTCCAGGCACTCAGGGGTGTGTCCAGTATGCTCCCCCTCCACAAGGAAATTAACAGAGCCTTAATGGGTAGAAAGCATCTGTAATGAGAAAAACTTGGAATTATATTAAGAAAACTTTCCCCCAACCATGAGGGGTGCCAAGAGACCAAAGAATGACTCAGACAAGTCCAGCTTGGCAAGTAGGTGAGATTATTAGAACTTACATATGAGGTGCTCCGAGATGGCAGCAGGGCAGCTATACATATCCATGCCACCTCCCATTCCTAAGCTGCTTTGAAGCTAATATTCTGACTCTGCCTATTGTGTGTGTGCGTAATGGGACTGTTTGCCTTGGTAGGTTCTCAGATACTATGCAGGACATTTGGGTTCTCAGGAACACCTGCTCCTCGGCTGGGCACCATGGTCTTGGCTCACAGCCTGGACTTCAGGGTTCAGGCAGCAGATATACACCCTTTAGTAACTGGGTGGGGGAACTGTCACATGACAGCACCTCTTGGAAAAGCCTGGGATTTAGAATACAGAGGCTGTGGAGTAGGGCATTTGTTGGGGTTCGAAAAGCTGGGAGGTGAAACTGCTCAGGGAGGCTCCCTCCATTTCTCCAGTACACAGTTCCATCACGTTTTTCTGAAAAGCTGACTTGATAACATTCATGGAGCTGCTCATCTCAACATGGGAAACTGAGCTAATACGGCTTCCTCTTCTTAAGACCCATTCCCACTGACTGCCTTCAGTGACATTTCCATAGCCCTCCTACTCCACCAGCCTGGAGCCAACCCAGGCATCAATTCCTTTCTTAGACCACTCTCTTCCACCCTGCAGCGCCTCACGCTGTGAACACTCCTGGGTTACCCACTGCTCCCGTGGCACTGTGGCCCCAAGTCCCTATTACTGGCCCTTGGGGACACCTCACAGCATTTCCTCTCATCCTAAGCTCATCTCTGCCATTTTTCATTCCAGTACATACATTCTAATTGCCAAGATTTCCTGAAAATGGTTGGAGCTTAAGGTCTTTTTTTTTTTTTTTTCTTTTGAGATGGAATCTCGCTCTGTTGCCCAGGCTGGAGTGCAGTGGTGCGATCTCGGCTCACTGCCAGCTCCATCTCCCGGGTTCACGCCTTTCTCCTGCCTCAGCCTCCTGCATAACTGGGACTACAGGCGCCCACCACCTTGCCTGGCCAATTTTTTTGTATTTTTAGTAGAGACAGGGTTTCACCGTGTTAGCCAGGATGGTCTCGATCTCCTGACCTCGTGATCCGCCCACCTCGGCCTCCCAAAGTGCTGGGATTACAAGCAAGAGCCACCGTGCCCGGCTGTGCTTAAGATCTTAAAGCGGCCAGACCCAGCCACCCTTCTTATTTCCTCAGTGGGAAAAAAGGATGATTTTCTGATCATGCAAAAATGTGAAGATGAAGAAAAGTGTAAGTGGAAATGAAAGTCACCCATAACTTAACACTCAGAACTACCACTAATATTTTGTTGAATTTTCTTATTTCTCATTTTTCTTTTTTAAAAATGTATTTTACAATCAAGGTTTGTATCCTATTTTTGTCACTTAATATTTTTTATCAAGAATATTTCCTCACCAGGCGTGGTGGCTCACGCCTGTAATCCCAGCACTTTGGGAGGCTGAGGTGGGCGGATCACCTGAGGTCAGGAGTTCGAAACCATCCTGGCCAACATGGTGAAACCCCATCTCTACTAAAAATACGAAAATTAGCCGGGTGTGGTAGTGCACGCCTGTAATGGCAGCTACTCAAGAGGCTGAGTCAGGAGAATCACTTGAACCTGGGAGACAGAGGTTGCAGTGAGCCGAGATCTTGCCGTTGCACTCCAGCCTGGGTGACAGAGCAAGACTCTGTCAAAAAAAAAAAAAAAATTCCTCTTTCTTTAAATATCACTTGAAGATAAATTTTAAATGGCTACAGAGTATTCTATTGTATAGATGCAAAATATTTTAGTCTACTATTGTTGGATATTTGTATTGCTTAAAGGATAGATACCCAGAGTTGGGATTATTGGGAAAAATAGAATATTTTAAAGATATGTATTGCCAAGTTTCTTTACAGAGAGGTTGTCCCAGTGTGTACCCAGAGTAGAGGTACATGGGATGTACATCTAGCCACAACAGCCAAGGATTCGGTTCTATGCTTGCCAATTGTATAGATAATTAACAGCTATCCCTTGAATCAGCCAGTTCATTAGTCAACCTATGTGCTTATGGCTGAGCTCTGCCAATTACTATTTGGATGACCTTTGGTATCTGGCCTTTCTATCTATAACAGCAAAATGGAGAATTTTAAAAATGGGTAGAGTCTTTATAGTTTCTTTGCTTTCATTTCAGATGGTTTGATAAATAAAATAAAAACTGAAAAATATTTTTATAAACCATAAAGCATCATCCAAACATAGTCAGCACTGCTACATGGCCAGTAATCTTTTTGACCTTGGGGGAGAAGGGATGCAAGGAATATATGGAGCATCATTCTTATAATTCAAGAGGTTTAACAATTGGTAATATTCTACATGTGGCATCATTACAACAACCATGTGTCCAGGATTTCCTGGAAATGTCCTCCCTCTCCCTGGAAAGTCCATGTGCCAGACATTGTGTCTCAATTTTTGGTTCTGAAATATATTAATTACAGACATAATGTCTATTTTATAATGGGAAAGTTTATAAACCTCATTGAAGTTAATAGGTTTAAGGATGATTTCTGTAATAATGTAAATTTTTTTAGTTTTGAAAGATGAAAAAGGCTAGTTGCAAAAATATATTACTTCCTTTGCTTTTGGTGAGTCTGAAACATTGTGTGTATGTGTGTATCTGTGTCTGCATATGTAAATATGTACATACACATATATTTTTGTACATATGTATATACACATATTTTTTTAATTGGCAAAAATTCTCTCCTTTCAGATTTGTAGTACTTGATTAGTTTCATTTTCCTTCCTTTAATATAAAGTTGATTTCAAATCAACTAAGCACAAATGAGTGTTTTCACTCAAGTGTCCTTCCCTTCCCTTCCTTTCCCTTCCTTTCCCTTCCTCCTTCCCCGTTCTCCGTTCCCCCCTTTCCCTTTCCCTTTTCCTTCCCTTTTTCCTTTCCTTTCCTTTCCTTTTTCCTCTCCTTTCTTCTTTCCTTTCCTTTCCTTTTTCCTCTCCTTTCTTCTTTCCTTTCCTAACTTGATCCAGCCAAGTGAAAATCATCCATCTCGGCCAAAAGTTTGTTGGCAAACTAATATTATCCTACGGTGCCATCCTGAAAGAAACAGTTTTTGCTGAAGGTAAAAGTTTTATAAAAGAAAGCATTTTCATAAAGAAAGTAAGTCCTGTTTTACTTTGTTTCTGTGGCATTGCTGAGTTGGACAGCAAGTTTAGCTCACTGATGTCCACACAAGTAGGTACACCGAGGAACAAATGTTATTCTCATGATGACTCCAGCAGCGGTGATCATGGTGAGCTCTGATGCCAACCAACAACACGGTTCAAGATTTTGATAGGAAATGTGTGCATTGTGTCTTCTCAAACACAAACATTTTAAATGACTGCATCATTAAAAACATCCTACTTGTCTGTCTACTTCTTCCTGGTCTTTTCTGAAGTAAAACCTAAGCAGAAACCTCCTAAATTAGTTGTGTTTTCGAGGGCTTATTGCTCTTACTGTACCTGACACAAACATATACAAAGTCAAACACTTAAGTTCCTAGCCTCAGGGATCTCCACCTGGATTCTGGGGCTTCTTTGGATAGAGATTCTGGAAATTGGATGAAGAGGTTGAAAGGAATTGGGTTCTTCTCATCCCTGCCCACCCACTCCCCTCATTTATCCTACTCCTCCTCTACCATCAAGGACCCCTTGCATCCTTCCCTAGGGAACCTGGATATCCTGGGAGGAACTGGCTTTGAAGGCCAGACACTCCCCACACCCTACGTCCTCCAACTCTCCTCTAAGCCCAGATGGGAGTGGTTGGACCTAGATTATCTCAATACAGATAATTTACTGAGTAGGTAAGTAAAGGAGTATCCCTTGGTTAGGCCTTATCATTCCTGCCAAAGTCCTGGAAGTGGGAACATCAGGGAAACCTTGTGTGGAATCAAGATCTGGTGGCCTGGGACCACTCAGTCATTGCCAGATTCTGGCATTCTCCTACCTGAATACACCTTTGGGCTAGAACAAGGCCAAGGAAAGAAATGAGACTCAAGTGCCCCAGCCTGCTCCACAGAGGCCCTTCATTGCAGCAATTGTCAGCTGTGGTGTGGGAGGACAGCAGAACCTTTGTGAACCATACATTCCTGCAGAGTTTATATACATTTTTAATTGGTAAAAATTAAAAATATATTAAAATTATATATTAAAAGTTAAAAATATATTTTGCTCCAGCCCCGACTAACTCCTTTGTTAAATATCATGGCCCTGGTGAGCACTGTTTTTGATTAACAGGTGTCACATCCCTTAGGTGAGTTGGGGATGAAAAGAAGTTGAGAACAACTTTGCTAGTGGACTTTGTCATGCCATGGGCTTGTGATCTTTGCCCATTCCCAAATCACTCTAGGCTGAGCTGCTAAGTGCAGGAGCACGATAGGCAAGGACTTATGTAACAGGAGAACAAAGCACCAAACACTCAGAAGGATGACTTTAATATGGAAACCTCTCTTTTCTGCAAATCTGTGCCCATGCAGCCGCCACAACAAATGGGGATATAAACAAAGCCAATTGTGCTGACTTCACAGCACCCATAGATTGCAGCCACTTCTCAGATTCACTTTAACAAAGGGATAAATCGAACTTGTTGTCGGCTAACAATCCCACATTGTCTTCCCTCTCTCGAGCTCTAAAAAGCACTGAATGCTTGGATACAAAACCCCATGTGACAGTAGATACATGCCAACTACCCCAAGATCCAGACTTGCTTGACACTTGATCTGAACATGACCATAACAGCAGCATTACAACCTTTAATCCAAGTAATGTTCATCTACGGAGAGTCTTTTTATCAACAAGCCTAGTCCAGAGGTCTCTGCCCTGGCGGGCATGTGGAATGTCTAACACATTACTCAGCCCCATGCCACAAACTGGGGGACCATTTTCCTCTTTCTTCCTCCTCAGTGTTTAGTGGATATAATCACACGTTTGTGTGATTACAGTGTGTTATTTACCATGAGATAATAGGGTGGCCAAAGCAGCTTGAGTGCAGGAATTGAAAATGCACAGATCATTTACTTTAATGGCTGCACAACCTTGGAAACTGTCAGAGGGTCAGAATTTCATGACAGAATAGCTTATCTCAGGTCTCAGCATCCAATAGGAACATGGCCTCTGGGTTCTCTGCCTTGGTGAAGGAATCTTTAATGGGGAAAACAAACCTCTCCCCTTGTGGTCCCTGGAAAGGCACCAGAAGGCTCCCTTTTCTTATCTGTCCTTCTGTGATGTTGCAGAGAAATGGACAACATTTTGTAAAGAGCCAGCTCTTGGGCTTTGTGAGCCGTAAGCTCTATATTCAATTCTTCCAATGTAGCACACAAGTAGCCATAGAAAACACAATACATGAATGAGGGGGGCTGTGTTCCAATAACATTTTATTTATAGACACTGAAATCTTTGAATTTCACATAATTTTTCAGCATGACAAAATATCCTTCTTTTGATTTTTCAGCTACTTAAAGATGTAAAAACCATTCTTAGCTTACAATTCATACTAAAATAGGTAGCAGACTGGTTTGGCCTGCAGGCTGTCGTTTGCTGACCCTTGTCTTAGAGCATCTCAAGATGCGACATGGAATTTGGAAAGGAAAGCTCCTGCAGGGCTCCTTCCAGCCATGAGGATCTGACATTTGGGTAGAAAAGCCTTATGCCTGGCCTGAAGGAGCTTGGCCTTACTGTTCTCATCTTTTCTCTTGGGCTACCCTTATTTCCGTAGCAGTCTGATTTAGGAATAAACTAATGATAATGAAGTCCTCAAAGGAACATGAATTCACGTTCAAACATTTTTACATTGTGACTTCTTTTTTTCTCGAATTCATTGTGGTTTTGAAACATTTTATTCCTCTTTAGCCAACTGTTCTGAGAGTGTTGTTGGCTTTGAAAATTGTAGTAGTTTCAATGAGATAAGCTTGTCAGATTTTTGAAGCAAAGAAAGGTGTGAAAAGTCACTGAATATCAACACACCAATGGGGCCACTTTAGGTTCTGCTGAGTGCCCAGTGGAGCCCACTTAAAAGCTTTGTCTCTTGTCCATTTCTCTGTTCTTGTGTCTGCATAGAAAAAAACCTTTCTTCAGATATCTTTTGGTTTTCAGTGATATATTGCTTTTGTGAAGCTTTCAATGAAAGAAATAGTTTTGAACATCTATGTGTCAGGTTCTATACTTGAAAATACAACAGACCCTTTGGATAAGATTCCTTGTGAGAACTTAACGACGACTTATAATTTTCTTTTGTGGAGCTGAACAACCTTTAATATGCCTTTAATTTTGTTACCTCTGAGGATTTCAGGCTCCCTGACCTCAGATAAAAGACCAGTATATGGGAACAAGAAAAGGTGAATTGATCACAAAAGGCCTGTCTTGCCTTTGCCTGCACTGAATCTGTCCTTACAAAGGAGCTAAGAGAGATAAGCCTACAAGATGCTGTCATCCTTCTGTCAGAGACTAGGGTTGTACCAACACAGGTCCCTCTCTCTGAATTTTTTTGGCAAAGAAAGACAGAAGGCAATAGTTTAGTCCTTTTAAATGCACATAGGTTTGAAAAGGATTTTGAAGCACAGTTTAGTACAATTAGACTGAAAGTCTTAATGTCGTTCTTCATGAAAACGTTGCATGGCTTTGAAAATGCTCAATAGCTTTATCAGCCACATTCAAAACTTCAGCAAGCAAGCAAGGCCTTCTCCCTCAGCCTGCCTGGTTCAGACACACTGAAGGGACCAGTGCTGAGCTGAGTAGCCCTGGGCCAGGGAGCAGTCCGTGGACCCAAACAGAGTCCAACCCTGGACAATTGTTAACAGGTTTCAGGGTTATTCTCATCAAAAGGGAAGCAGCTTTTCTATGCCCCCTACACTCAGGTGGGTGCAGGCAGCCTTGAGTGCAGACAGTTGTTCCCAGCCTAGTGGGAGGGAATATTCACAGGACTCGGACATTTTAAGGCAGTGACTAAGAATTTGCTCTTCCTCAGTTTCAATTTTACCTGTAAATGTGACATGATGATTTCTGCCGACAGTGACTGGCACAGAGGAACTTGGAAACACAGGAACTTCAGGCACTGACACACACTTCCTGGTTCGTTCTGACAACCTATTGTCCCTATCTGAGAGTCAGTCCTTATGTTTTTTTTCTGTGTCCTCATCTCTCTCTCCCTACCTCACATGCATGAACACACATACATACACATGCACACACAAATTTCCTACTTGACCTGTGGCTAGACATAGTGGTCATCCATAAACTATACAACACATTGATCGTATGTAGGTGGTGGGAAGTCCAATCTTCAATACTAAACTGAGCAACTGCACCCTCTAAGCCCTGAGTACTGTTCCTCTCATTGGCTGCCACACAAATACTATTAAAGGTGGTTTGCATTTCTATTCCCTGTTCCACCTCCTACCAAGAAATAGAACGATTGGTTCCATGTAAGATGTGAAAAGCATTCCTATTATATCCAATATTGACTGAGTGATTACTACATGCCAGGCACTGAGCTAGAGATAAGGATTTGAGTGATGAGACAAAAAAGATTTGCCACTCCCTGGGCCACAGATTACATGTGTAACCTTCTTGGGCAAGTATCTGAACTTCTCTGGGCTGAATCTCTAGGATTGGCACCTGCTCTGATAGTCTAAGAATTCAACAGAAATGGGAAGCAGGAGGGAAAGTAGCTTTGGTGTCAGAAGCAGAAATGACTCCTGGAGAAATGTTTGTTCAGTAACAATACTATCCAGAGGAAAGAATGAGAAAACAGTAAATGAGGTTAACAGCCACCTGGACACGAGGAGAGAGCAGCCCATTGTGAAGGGAATTGACCAGAATTTGGAGATCCCCTTCAGAAATGGATCATTTGCCTCTTTGAAAATAAGGAGCTCTTCCACCTGCACAGGTTGCTTACAAGGGGAAGGAGAGGAGTTTTCCTCTTCTTCGGTTGGTTGTTGACTTGGTCCTCTGTCCCTTCTTTGAATAGACCAAGGGATCTAAGTAACTTTCAACAAGTGGATGCTCCTTGAGTATGGAGGGTTTGGAATGGAAATGAAGCATAGGAAGAAAAGTACAAGTCTTGAAGCCACTAAAAGCAGCCTTCAGTCACACTCTTTAATGACTTCTTGGGCCATCCTAGGCAAACTTTTAAATCTCTGTTTGTCTTTGTTTCCTCCTTTTTACAAAGGGGGCTAATAGGAATTCTTCCTGTTTGGATAAGAATTTACAGTTTTCATATGTGTGCTCATTTAACTTCACGTGGGAGGTAGGTGGAAAGGAAGACAGATGCTAATTTGTTCAAATCCTTTGATAATAGGCTGTCCTGTGAACCGTTAGCTATAAGAAGCATTTGAACTAGAGTCCTAGTCTATTTGGAGCAACTTTTAAATTGATCTTTTAGGAGCCTTTCAACCGTGAGGTCCCTTTGAACTTATAGCCATTCTAAGAGTGGTTATTATAAATGTAATTACCCACACATAACACAAGATTCCAGCTCTGCACATAACAAGAGATAGACTTATCTCTAAGAAGTGTGTCACTGTATTTCTTCCAGCTGGTACAATAAGCTCTTGGAAGAATTAAACACTACTGAGACAGGCATGGGGGATTCTAGATGCATTGAGCTTGTACTTCCCAGGTGGCTGGCTTTGTAGATAAAGCACCTAGCACAGCATAAGTGGTTGGTTCTTCCATTTAGTTTGTCTCTAACCCTTCAGGATGAACCTAAGAATGAAACAGCAATTTCTTTGTTCTCCATCCCAATAGAATTTTGAAGGATTCTTGCTGTATTGTGCATGGAAAGCCCTCATTAGCAATGCAAGCACTTCAGAAGGCAATGAGTGACTCATACAAGGTCCAGAAATAGTACTGAGGAAAATTGCTTTTATGTAATTTTTTTTCTCAGAATGTCATGCTGTGAATACTTATCATCTCAGCAGAAACACGTGGGAAAGATCACATCTTCCTGGGCCTGCAGGGATGTTCTGTCTCTCAGAGTCATGTCACTGCCTCACAGGCCTCCAGGAGCCACCAGACATTTGAAGGAAGCTGTTTAAGCACAACAGGGGAGTGAATAAATGCAGGGTATATGTAAGCAGTAACTCATCTCTTCAGTTTTAATGTAATGCATTCAGCACGTTTCCTTCGGTTTATATTTTGTTAGTCTTGTTTTTGCTCCCTGAGGTAGACTTAAACATTTCAGAAAAAAATTGTGTTAAAATATGAATGATACGAAAATTACCATTTTAGTAATTTTTAAGTATACTTTTCAGTGACATTAAGTACATACACTTTTTTTTTTTGAGACAGAGTCTCGCTCTGTCAGCCAGGCTGGAGTGCAGTGGCAGGATCTTGGCTCACTGCAACCTCTGCCTCCTGGGTTCAAGCGATTCTCCTGCCTAAGCCTCCCGAGTAGCTGGGATCACAGGCATGTGCTGCCATGCCCAACTAATTTTTTGTATTTTTAGTAGAGTCGGGGTTTCACTGTGTTAGCCAGGATGGTCTTGATCTCCTGCCCTTGTGATCCACCCCCCTCGGCCTCCCAAAGTGCTGGGATTACAGGTGTGAGCCACCACGCCTGGCCAAGTACATGCACATTTTTGTGATGCCATCACCAACATCCGTCTCCAGAGCTTTTTATCTTCAGAAACTGAAACTCTATACCCATTAAATAGTAACTTTCCATTTTCCTCCCCTCAGTCCCTGGCAATCACCATTTTGCTTTCTGTTTCTGTAAATGTGACTATTTTTAGGTACCTTATATGGGGGAATCACACAATATTTGTCCTTTTGTGATTTGCTTATTTTACTTATCACAATGTCTGCAAGGTTTAGCCACGTTGTAGCATGCGTAGGACTTTCATTTCATTTTAGTCTGAACGATGTTCTCTCATATGTATATAACACATTTTGTTTATCCATTCACCCATCCGAGGACACTTAGGTTGCTTCCACTTTTTGACTATGGTGAAGAATGCTGCTATGAACATGAGTATAGAAGTATCTGAGACTCTGCTTTCACTTTGGGGAGTTATATACCCAGTGGAATTGCCAAAAATAGATTCTTGAAAAGGGAAGATCCTGAGGGAAGTAGGTGATACAATTTTTACTCCATCAGTAAATTAGAGAAAGGGCAGAAGTATATGATCCAGGACTCTGAACCTAGTGAGATGGATGGAGGCAGTCACACAGCCAGGGTAGGGAAGGAGAGAGGGGCAGGCTTGATCCAAAAGGAGGTCAAGCTATTGGCAGGTTGAGATTTAGGCCTTAAAACATTCCTTGGAGAGGCTGTAGCCAGCTTAGAAGGAGCTCTTGAAAGCTGAGCCAGGGTCAGCACATCCAGGGGCCATTTGAATGGGTACTACCAGGTGCTCATTCACAAGACTGACACCAGATCTCTCTCCTTCGCTGCTGAGTGAGGTCCTGTCATGGACAGCTCTGCCCATAGCCCAGTGATTACCCAGCAGCAGGATGTCTGCTGGTTTTCCCTAAGCGAGAAAAAGGTGTGACCTCGAAGTGTTCTGAGTTGAAAGCTGTCTTGGAGTGGAAGGGATGGACACATTTCCTGCAGCTTCCTGGATTCAACTGGCCATTGGGAGTCAAATCAGACTCTGGAGCTTAACACATGGTTTCTAAGGAGTCCCCAAAGGGTGACTCTGCTGTGTGCAGCATTCCCAGCTGTGAATAGCATGTGGGTTGGAAGGCGGATGAGATGGGGGTAAGCATGGAAGTCATAGCAAAAGCTTAGGATGGCCACCCTTGGTGGACTGGACTAGTCTGACCTGGCATTAGAACCTGTCCTCCCTGGGGCAGGCCCGGCTGGTGCCCCAAGGACTTGCATTTTGTTCCATGCAGCCTCTTGCATTAGGCAATGACCATAGCACCCTGGATAATGACCAGTCTTGGAAAGATTAGCATTCTACATACTTAGTTTTTGAAAAAAATTACGTAACCGGTGTTCTACTTTTTCCTAGAATCTTTGCCTCTCTAAGGACAAGTCTTTGCTCTTGTAAAGGGAGAAAGGGATCCAAAAAAATACTGGTATGCAGTAATTTTTGATTAGCATCCCTAGCCAAGTGATAAAGATATATTACATGCTCCGAAATTCTACAATAGCCCACCCAAATCCCTGATTCATTGCCTGAAGGGGCCCTTTGCAACACAATAGCTTACACTTCAGGCCCAGATTTCAAGAGGACCTATTAATCAGTGATGTGAGGTGGTGAGCGAGAGGGTTTGGCCCCATGACAACTTGGAAAGTTTGCCACGATTTGGAAAGAACAGCAGCCCACATTCTGAATAGAGAAAGGGAAAAGGGGACAGAATTCTCTGCTGAACAATAATGAGAATAAGATGGAACTGCTTCAAAAAGATGTCCAGCCAGCAGTAGACGAGTACACCTGTGCATATGGCAAATGTTGGGGTCCAGGCTTGGTCATGGTCACATCTGGGAACAGACTGACAGGGATCAGTGGGATGCTCACTTTAAGAGTATCTAGGTAGCTGTCATAAGAATGTGTTTTATTCAGAATCAAAAAAAAAATCACTGTGTTTGTAAAAACAAGGATGTTCTTGTTTAGTTGTCTAGGTTTCTGACATTTTGACTTGTGGCTCCTAGAGACTTGAGTGGCAGCGGAGATATTAATTTTTATGCATGTTGGGCATGAGATATAAACAAAGTGGATATTTCCTTTATGATTCACAAAGTAGTGGAAAGGATTCTGCTTTAAGAATCAGGCAATGGAGCTAACTCTGCTGCCCTGCTGCAACTCTATTTGAAACTATGATGTATTATTTTACCCATCAGGCCCTCTGCTTCCTCACATCATTATGGGGTGGGAGTGGATGGAAGGTAGCTGGGTTAGATGTCTTTTATTCATGACCCAGAGGGCTTCAGAGATCTTGCCAGCCCTCTGGAATAGTTTATAATATGTTATGTCTTTGTGGATATAAATATTTTTTCTCAAAAGAAGGCTTATCGCTTTTATCACATTTTCTAAAGTGGTCTGTGGCTCCCCAAATGTTCAGAACTCTTGTACTAGATCGCTAAACATCTCCTCTAACTCTTACAGTCCTTGAATGTGCTGTTGTACATCTGTGACTCTAAGGTTAATCCGGTTTATTATGAGAGGTGACCGTGATGGTATCTTCCCTAAATCTGTTTTGTTTCATTGTAATGTGAGAAAAGTTGCAGGAATGTGAACTTTCCTAGTTCATTCTCATTTTCTGGACTCAGCTGGCCTTTCTTGGGAAAAATAATTGAAAAGTAGGAAATGGGCATCTTTAGCTCCTTTAATCTCTGCAACTCCTGATTGTGTCTGCTCATCCCACCTTGCAGGGTCTCACACAGCCCCATTGTGAAGCCCAAGCAGATTTCTGCTCTCAGCTCTTTTCTCGTTGATCCCTTTCTGCCTTCACCCCACCCTCACTGCAGTCTTCCACCCAGATAGATGCTCCTTGACTTACAGTGGAACTGCATCCTGATAAGTTAGTAGTAGATGTTCCTTTACCAGACACAGAGGGGATCCCAGAGGTATTAAAAGGTTGGTCCACTGAAGGTTGAAAATGCATTTAATACACCTGACCCATCAAACATCAAAGCTTAGCCTAGTCCACTTTAAATGCACTCAGAACACAAATTTACAATTGGACAATAATCATCGAGCAACCCAGTACACTGCAGAGTATCGGTGTTTACTCTTGTGACTGGGAGCTGTGGCTCGCTGCCACCGCCCAGCATCATGAGAGAGCATTGTACTGCATGTAGCTAGCCAGAAAAAAGAGGAAAATTCAACACTCAACGATTTCTATGAACGCGTATTTCTTTTGCGTTGACATAAAGTCAAAAAATTGTTAAGTTGAAGCATTGTAAATCAGGGGCCATCTTAATGCCCATTCTACATCTATTCTTTAAACAACTGACTTTAATTGAAAAGCTACATGGGGAATGATCTTTGAGCAGGCGAGTCTTTTAATACCTCCAGGATCCCCTCTGCGTCTGGTAAAGGAACAACTACTACTAACTTATTGACCTCTGCACGTGCAAAAGGAGGTGCAGATGGAGGGATGTGTTGTTTCTGAAGGGGAGAGTTCCTGGTGCAGATTTCTTACTGGCTAAACTTGCTGGAAACACCCACAGAAGTGGCACATCAGACCATTCTGCCCACAAGCATTTTAAAATAAAAATGAAATCAAATGGTCCTCTGTTCAACATACAGAAAATTCACTGTTTCAAAAGCACTTTCAAGATGATTTTTGTTCCTTTAGATTTCTCATTCCAAGGATTTTGCCCCACCCAGCAGGGGAATTACTGAGTATTCTGAGAACTGTGTCTTCTGCCCTGAGAGTGACCTTCTCAGTGTAACGCCATGCCTCAGGGACGGTCACAGACAGAGCATGGGTCTTCCTAATGGAAGTGAGAGAGTATGTGTGGTAGGGGGAGGGTGGAGAGAGAGTTTTACTGATACTACTATCTCTGTTCATTAGCAATATTCACAGCTTCGCTTTCTTTGATTTGTGGGAAAACTCTTTTTGTGAAATGACACCTGAGACTCCAATTCTAAGGCACAGGGTGAAGTAAACTGATAGAGAAGTTGATAGGGCACTGCCGTTACAAGTTACCTTGTACCTGCTTTGCAAAACTTGCTGAAGTATGAGCTGGATGGTGCAATAGTGAGATCTTCCTTTGTTCTCTCACAGGCACCCTGATTTTGTTTTCAGAGGATAAAAATTCATTTTAAGCCATTTGAAATTCTGAAAACCATGGAATTTCTTTTTTCTTCTCCTTTCTAAAACAAAAGTTCTTCTCCATCTAAGATACATTAAATGTATAATTTTTTTAAAGGAATTACTTTGTGAAAACAAGTTCACGGATTCAATTTCAGACTTCTTATTCTTAATGTTTCCACACCTATCAACAGGAACACATGTGGCCCCACAATTCACCATTTATGCAGGCTACATTTCAACGTAGGGGGCAGTTAACCTTTTCCCTTCCATTTGGTGATTCTCTTTACCAGCTTTCTTTATTTCCTGTAGAATATTTTAAAAAAGAAAATGTGGGAGACATTTCTATTCACATCACATGTTGTCAAAGCCCTCTTGTGGGATGTGGTTTAACTCTTTAACAGTGGCCCTTTGATAGCTAAAAATTTGATGTTCAGCAATTACTGCTTTTTGGGAACTCCAAGTACATCCAGCATTGCAGTTTTTTTAAACAATTGGCTCTTTTTTTCTGGGTCCATTTCTCATCTCACTTGGCTCCCCATAGAGTTATGATACAGGCCCTCTGTTTCTATTGAAGTAGAACAACTGACATTTATGGCTCAGCTGGAAGTAGAGAGGTGGATTGACTGATTCAGGCTTTCATTTTTTTTTTCAACTGAAAATGTGATATGGGTTTGTTATGTTTGCTTAATCTTATTTCAGGCTCCCCTATAAAAATCCTGGTGGGAGAAAGAAAGCAGAGCATCAGCATATGTGTTGAACTTGGAATAAGAAATTTTAATCCTTGGAAAAATGGTACTGTGTAAATTCCAAGTTGTAACTCATCCCAATATATTCAGACAGTGGCAGGAACATTTTATTTTTTGTTTTTATGCTCCATTCACACAATAGTGCATTAAAGTGGCCTTTTGAATGCTTATTTCCCTTAACTTTTCTTTAGGCCTATATTTATTTTATTTGACAGAAACCCTACTGCCTTATATGAAGTAAAGCAGATGTTTTGCATTTACAGATGGTGCACCTGACAGTCAGAGGTTGAGCAGGTTTGCTAGTGGCCAGCTGTTTGCTTGTGCCCTCAGCATAGGTATATATTTTGACTGCAGAGAGCAAATAAAAGGCTCTATTGATTGGGCACTTATGTGCTAAGCCCCGTGCTGCACACTTCAGGTTCACTGGTGAATTTAGGACTTACAAGATCCTATGAGGCAGGTCTTCTTAACAGCCTACCACTTTATTGTTGAGGAAACTGTGGATCAGAGAAGAGAAATAGCTTTTCCAAGGTCACATTTGAAGTTAGGAAGCAAAGGGGGTGTCTGAGTACAAATCATTACTATGTTATATCACTTTGACTCAAATGTCAGATGGAGCCCCTCTTGCCACTTCAAAACAAGATTGCCTTGAAATCTACCCCCATCCAAAAATCTGAGGAAAAGTTCAATAGCATTGCTTGTGTTCATGGGATGTATCATCTTCAGGAGAGGTGGTTCAGCTGAGTGATGAAGAGCCTGGGGTCTGGAGCATGTTACTCAATCTCCCAAGCCTCGCCTCCCCCATCTAGAACATGGAGGTCAGAATAGCTTCTACGTCAGATGGTTGTCATGAGGATGAAACTGGTTCTTTCATGCCACAGATATTGTGCCTCAGGGCAGTCCTTAGCCCATGGCCATGCTTGGGCGTCAGCCCTGTTGAGTATTGTGGATGTCACTTCTAGACTGGCTCTCCTGCCTCTGCTTCAGGGTATGAATGGTCTCATCCTTGGTACCTGGGTCTCACCTGTGTCAACCCTGACAAAGAGCTTAGCCATTTTGATTTTCATAAAACTACCCCTATTTCTCCAGGCCCCACCCCCTCTGTGTGTATGTGTGTGTGTTTTAGGTGTTACCAAGGGTTTGAGGGAATCAGAGAAGAATGTTACATTTTCACGTCTCAGTAAAGCACATGACCTCAGTTGAGAGTTAGATGTACTTTTTCTTAAAAGTCCACATTGTTCATGTCATATTTTTGATTGCCTTGTCTCCTGCTAACCCTTGTCCTCACATTCTCCTATCCTACCTTCTTAAGTTGTTTTCATAAAGAAACAGTTTTCTAAAGATAATTCTGGAGCTATCTGTTAAGGTAATTTCTTTTAAACTCTAACACTGACTTCAGGAAAGGGAAGCCTTTTTGTTGTTGTTGCTGGTTCTTTCCTTCTTTTTTTCCCCCTCCTCTTCCCTTCCTTTCTTTTCTCCCTCCCTCCCTTTGTTCTTTCTTTCCATCTTCCAAAACATAAGGAAAGTGCAAAAGTAACTGATTGGGTATTTTCTAATATCAAGAAAAATATGTGTCTTGAAATGTGATTTTATCCCTTTCTAGTGCTATTGAATTTTCAGAGATGTTTTTCCTTCTTCTGCTAATTACCTCTTGGAAGAGTGTATTTATCATACTCACCACCTAGCTCAACACAGACTGATGGTGGAGCCACTGCAGAACTGTTATCTGAGAGCAAGTTGCTCCCCTCAGCGGGACATCCTCAGTGTGCCCCCATGCACAATTTCATCTCCCCACTGGCTCTATGGTGCTAAAGCAGGATGGCTGGTGAGGGGCGGGATGCTCTTTCTAGATGGCCTCCCTCCCCTCAAGATAGGAGCCCACTGCCTTGGGGAAGAGAAGCAGGAAAAAAGTGAAAAGATGCCGGTGGCTTAAAGAGAGGAGGGAAGAGCCTGGACAAAGAAGAGAGGGGAAATGACTATAGCTGGACTGACCTAGCAGAAGTGTGGTTAATAGACAGTGTGTGTGTGTGTGTGTGTGTGTGCGCGCACGTGCGCGGGCATGCGTACACACACACACACACACACACATAGTTATGTAACTATTTTTCTAATTGCATAATTAATACATGTAAAATAATTTGGTTAGGAAAACATGAAAAGAAACCCAAAAGAGATCAATAAAAATATTCATAATTTCACCACCCAGAGAAAATCTCTGCTGAAATGTTGCAATATTTTTTTGCAGTTGTCTTTTGGTGACTATACACACACAAATATAATGTATATTTTAGATCAGAAATGAACATACATCTGCTCACTATCGATAACACTATTTAGGACAAAGCAGAATAAATATGTCTTTTGCCTGACAAAGGGAGCTTGCTCCCTGCTCATCATGATGTTCTGGGAGCCTCTGCTTCTTTCGAGTGAGCTCAGCATTTTGTAGAATTCACTCAGCTCGGTCATGTGTATCTCATCGTTTGCTTCCCTACTCATCCTCCTGCATCCAGTCTCTTCACCCTTTAGTTAATTCTAAATATCCTCAACTCTGTGTGCATCATCTGGCCTCATCTGGAGCTTCACACACTGAAGTGCCTATTTGCAAAAGTTTTTACACATGGTTGATCTGCAAGAGACACCTACTGTTTTTTCATAGGTGCCTGTGAAATGTATCATTTCAACATTCAAAAGTAAAGCAGGATAATATCCAGTTTGGAGGTACAATCTCTGAAGGCAGGCAGACGGAGGTTTGGGTTCCTTTTTTTAGCCACAGTTTTATCATCAGCAAAATGGTAAATTACAAGTGAGAACTTTACTCTGAATTACTATAAAGATTCAATGAGATAACCTGGGACATGTGCTCAGTACAACATGTGGAGAGTACTCAATTTGTGAATATAATGGTTCAGCTGTAAGATCGTAGAACAAAGTAATGGGCAGTGTTTGTATGATATTTTCCCAAGGTGAACCAGACGAGATTGAACTTCCCTGCAAATAACTGACATCAAGGTGAGCTGAAGTAGTTGTAACGGTGCAATATGATAGTAGCAATAGCTACCTGAGTACTTCATACAACCCCAGCACTTCACGGCATTTCATTTAATTTTCACTGCAATCCTATGAAAAGGTTACCAGCATTTTGTCAGTTAGGATATTTGAACCAGTTAGGAAGCTGGTTTAAATGATGAGAAACCATGGCAAGAAGTCCAGAATTAGATCAGTCTGCAGAGTTGGTTGATTCAGTAATCCAAAATGTCAAGTGCAGTCCTCATCCTTTCTCTCTGTTCTGCCATCTCCTCCACTGGCTTCACTCTAAGGCTAGAAGCAAGATGGCGGCAGCAGTTTCAGTCATCACAGCCAAACATAGCAAAGTCCAGAGTGAGACCATCTGTTCATGTGCCTCTCTCTTAGAAGTGAGAAATATTTCTCCAAATGTCTGCAGCAGATTTTTTCTCTCTGTTTTATTGTTTAGAATTTTGCCCATTTATGAACCAATCATTGGGAAAGCAAACGGAATTACTCTTAGATCAATCAGGTCTACTCCCTTCTGGAGTTAAGGGTGGGATAAGCCCCTGTGGGGCTCATGGCTATATGAAAAGGGGCAGATACCTGTCAAAACTGGAGTTTTGTTATAAAAGAAGAATGAAAGCAGTATTGGCACCCAACTTAAAGGATCTGCCCTATTTTTTAAATGAGGAAATGGCAGTCAAAAATCTTAAGTAGAGTGTCTGAAATCCTGTGGCCAGCAAGGGACAGAGACAAAATTGTAATCCATGGTTCATCTGACTCTAATGATTACACATATCTCTAAAACAGGTAAACCTATAGCTTGTCCTGTGTTTTTGAAAATATTCAAGCCTTGAGACTGCATTAAGCAAGATTATTTTAGGAGGTTGTAAAAGCTTATGGACCAACTGAAGCTAACACTTTGCAATGTAGGAGGCTGAGAAACCATGTGCAGCCAGCGTGATCTGGCATGGAGCCAGAAATGGAGTGGCGTCTCTGGAGAAGCCGTGGGGTGAAAAGGTGGATCCTTCTACAGTGACAGGTCATACAAAGAACATGTGTGGTCTTGTCCCAGAGTCCAAGCTGTGGCAAGGATAGCGAGACAGGAAGTAGTGTCCCCATTACCCATCAGTGATGTTTCCAGTACCAGCTTCCAGGCTCCCTATTCTTCATAGATGTTTACTGAGCTGTTTAACAAGAGAGCCAATAGAGAGAAACAGTCTTCTCATCAATATGCTTGGTGAAAAGGAGAGTCAAATGTTAGCATGAGGTCCGAATTAGAACCAGAGTCCCCTGGCCGAGTGCTCTAACCACATTCCTGTCCCTCTCACAGCTCCATCAGCTGCCCCACTTTGTGTTCCCTGGGATTCCATCCTTGACCTTTCCTTGACTTTATGTGCCCTCCCCAACTATCTTCAAAGACAACCTGGATGCCAGTGACATTTAGTGACATGTTGCAGACTCCTGTCTTCTGTGTAAACTCTAGGGCTTGGTCCCACCTATCTTTGTGTGCCTTCATCTGATTACTTCATAGGCTTTTCAAACTCAGTATGTCCAAATACATCTGTATCTTTCACCACTC
The DNA here is from genome assembly GCF_028858775.2 of Pan troglodytes. NCBI lineage: Eukaryota > Metazoa > Chordata > Mammalia > Primates > Hominidae > Pan > Pan troglodytes. The sequence goes on along the minus strand of NC_072402.2, from coordinate 47,351,576 downwards.
CCACCCAAAACACAAGAGAAATGTTTGTGTCTATTCCTTCTGGCTGTTGGTCCAAGAATAGAATCCTTGGGCTCATTTTGACTCTGAAGTCCTAACAGACATCTCAGTAGTTGACACTTCCTGGTCGTATTCAGCCGTCTCCATCTTTCCACCTGTCGACTCCATCCTAGTTCAGGCTTCATCCTTTCATACTTAGGCTATTTCAGTAGTCTTTGCCTTGTCATCCCTCCTTTGATCTTTCTGCCCCATCAAACCCATATTCCACACTGTCACTAAAGGTATCTTTCTGAAACATAGACATGGGCCCACTCCTTCACTGAGTAAACTCTGGAAGGGTTCTCCAGTGTCTACAGGGTAAAGTTAATCCTCTTCAGAATATCATATAGGGCCATTCACAGTATTGTCCTACTTTATCCTTAGAGAATTTTCTTATCCTTTAAAGAACTCATACCTATCTTTTAAGACTCAGCACACATATTCCTCCAGATTTCCCAGGTAGAACTAATCATTCCTTTTCTGTGGTCCTCCATTGCTTTGTGCACACCCTGGTGCTCTGACACTGTGCTTGGAGCATTATGTTGTAATGCCTCATTTTTAGGCTGTGCCCCTCTAAACAGTGAGGATCATGTTTCTCTTTATATTTGCATCTCCCATTTAGCTAGTGGTATTTGGAAGACAAGTGTTGTTGGAAAGGAAATAACTTCTTTCAGCTATGTGTGGTGAATGTTCATAGCGAAACACTAAACTAATCAATGCCTGTATTTCAGTTGTTCTTTTACTTATTTTTTAACCTTCACATTGTTCATGTAGGAAACACATAACCTTTGTAACAACTTTAATTTTTGGTAGTGATCCTCACCCTTAGACAAGAGGGTAGATGGAGGCACTCCTTCCTCCTTGTTTCTAGAACATTACGGCTCTATACTATTATAGATAGGTTTAAAATCTTAAAAGCTATCAGTTTTAAGTTCATATCATGTACCAGACTTTGTTCCTCATTGTTGTACATGTATTACCTCATTTATTTTAATTATTTCTATAACTCAATGACCATAGTACTACTCTTTCTGCAATTTACAAATGAGGAAATTAACGCACAGAGAGGTTAAGTAACTTGACCAAGATCACACACTCAATAAGTGATGAAACAGGGATGTGAGTCCAGGCTGTCTTGTGCCAGAACCAATGATCTTGACCACTAATGGCCTCTGGAACCACTAATGACAGCCTTGTTTTTATCTTATAGCCACAGTTAATCATTTGTTTTCACAAAAGATGTGACACCTCAATTAAAATCATTAGTGGTCAGGAGCAAATGTGATTATGTTTGAATTTCTTGCTTTTGGCATCTTCTAGCTGGGACTCTGTTCTAATCAACACATTCTTCTACTGATACATGGAATCAAGGCATTTCATCTCACACTCACTTAAGTTAACAAATGATCACTTCTCACAGATGTGGGTAACAAGAGTTCTGAGTCATTAATTTGCTAAAATGTTTTCCCCATTGTGAACTTTAAATCTTTTCTCTTTTATCCTCATAATAACACACATATTTTTACCCCATGTACCCTGATAAATAACAGAGAATCTTGCTACAGACTAGAAATTCACTGACTCGGACCTTGAGGAGGAAAGTAAAGGGAATGCACTCCCAACCAACAACCATTAAAGGCAAAGGAGGAGAAGGGCTCTAATTATTCTGCTGGAACTGGAACCCATGGTTACAGGGTTCTGAGCATTTGAAACCCTCAGGCTGAAAAATCACTTAACTTTCTGCTATGTGTGTGTGTATTGTGGGGCTGGGTTGTGCGGAAGAAAAGGAATAAAATAAAATCCATTTCAAATTCAGAGTTCACCATCATTTTGCTTACACTCTGGAGAAAAGAAAAATGATCCTGTCACTTTAAATATAGCATAGACTGCCATATAGATCTTATTTTTCGTTCTTTCATATTTTCTTCCTTTTCCCTCCTACCATCCCTCCCTCTCTTTGCCTCCCTCTCCCTCTCTTTGTATGTCATTAGCTCACAGTTTTTCCTTGTTCTGCTATTGAAGTCACTTTGCTGTTTCTTTGCATTTGTTTTGGGATCATTCTGCATGTTTGTGTGCTCTCTCCTTATCCAGAAGGCCCACCCTTTGTATCTGCTTGTTTCCTCTCCACACTACCCACTTAGGATACAATTTTGAGTATGAAAATATGTGCTAAGCAGCGGCTTGGGAACAGATTGCCTCTGCAGATAGCCAAAGCCCTGCACTCCTGGGCCAGTGGTTGAAGAATTCTCCTTTCATGGTGTACAGACTTTCTTGTTTTGTGGGTTTGCATTTTTGCCTCTAATCAAGTGTCTCTGTTTAAAATCAGTAAGACTACATGAGGGCTGATTCTGAGAATTAGAAGGCACAGGGATGGAAAAAGTCGTAAATGTGTAGGGCTGGGCAGCCCAAGGTCTGATTTGTTCAAATTAAGTGAGATAAACCCCATGGAATACTTAGAAGAGAGATTGGCATATTCAGGCACTGACCAGTGTTTTCTTCCCTTCTTTTAATTGCTCCCTCAATTATTTTTCTCCATAAACACTTAATATCTGCTCAAGCTTTCCAGGGGGAAGAGTGCATTTTTGGGGGTAGGTGGGGGTGTAAGGATGGGATAGCTTACAAAATGCATAGATAGAAACTCACTCAAGCCCACTTGGTGATGTGATATTGTTTGTTAGATTCTACATTGACAAGTTTTCATTTTTACTCCATGTCATGGGTTGATTTTGGGATATTTAAGTCTCACTCTTTCTGTGATATTTAAGTCTCAATTGTTCCACCTGGGGAGGTAGAAGGACAGAGAACATACAAAACATACACACAAAAAAAAAACCCTCTGATGAACACAGGTAGAATGCCATGTAAAAACCAAGGCAGGGATATGGGTGATGCTTGTGTAAGCCAAGAAATGTCAAAGATTGAGAGCAAACCACCGGCAGCTGGGAGTGAGGCATGGAACAGATTTCTCCTCACAGCCTTCAGAAGGAACCAACCTTCTGACACCTTGATCTCAGGATCCTAGCCTCTAGAACAGGGAGACAATATATTTCTGTTGTTTAAGCCAAAAAATAAAAATAGAAAACAAAAATAATCCTCTCATGATTTACTGTTCTGTGGAGCTTGAAGGGGAAGAGACACCACGTGTTAAAATTCCCAGCCCAGTGGTCATGAGTTTCTCACATGCTGGGTTGCACAGGCCTTCCCTGTATGGTCGAGGTCTGTTGAGAAATTCTGAGTGTTGGAGGCCTTTCCAGGGCCGCCCTCAGGAGAGAGAAATCCTGCTGCAGGGTAACTCCCTAAGATTAGAAAAATGTAGCTTCGCTGGCCAACTGAAGCAAGGAGTGATTCATTTCCTGTCATTAACAGAGTGAGAAAGATGTCGTTCACAAAGTTCTTTAAGCTGGAAAAGCACATTATGTGAAATACTCAATTTCCTGATGGATGGCATCAACTCTCCTAACTTGCCTTTCAGCAGCAGCATTGCTTCTGGACAGTTCCAGATTCTGGGGGCTGTTGGGTCACATGCTAACTGGCTCAGGTGCCTGATGTGCAATTAGTTGGGGGAGAAAGGACATTATGCTAACTCAACCCTGGGTTAAAATAATGACCTCGGCTATCCCCTGGATGATGTATCGACGTTTAATCCTCAAGTCGCTATATAACATTTCTAAATATTTAGCAACCAGATTGCAAGTTAAAACTTTCATGTTCAGGCTCTTCTGGTTAAAAATCAGCTAAAACAAAACAAAACAAACTAAAAAACGAAAGACCAAAAACTCAACCTCGCATTTAAAATTGTGCTGGTTATTATTTGTAGATAATCCCTTCTTGGTGGACTAATCTTTTCCCTCGAAAAACAAGTTTACATCACATAGTCTATTTAGCTTACTTGCTGATATTGCCAGATTATATAATCATAGGTTTGAATTGATAGAACACTCCTTTTTAAGGAGCTGAAAGAATTTAATCTTCTTTCCTATTTAGTTGCAGAATGCCCACAGGAGAAACAAGATGGCAACTAAATTTCCTTTTTTACAGGTGCCAAAAAGCCTATAGTTACAGAGAGGGTAAGTAATTTGCCTAGGATCACACAGCTAGAATTGGGATGTGGTATAAAAACCTAGGTGCTGTTTGCAGTTTAATGCTGCCAGCACTTGGCACTGATACCCCATCTTGAATGACTAATAATCTCTGTGTATGAAGTACCTGAAGAATATGGCCTAGGCTTTCTATCCCTGGGGCTTCCAAATGATACCTTACTTCATCACCACAAGAGTTTTATGATGTTGGCATTTTTATCCCCATTTCACAGGTGAGAAAATTGAGGCTCAGGGTTATATAGTGGGCAGAAGTAGAGATAGGGTTTGAACTCCAATCTACCTGACCACGTTATCCACTGCCTATGTAACATATATAAGAAAAGATATCTGGACATGAAACATACAACAAGCAGTGGTTCAATGACATCCAGGAGTCAGTGTTCTGGGAGAAACTGAAAAGTAAACATTTTAAATAAATGTTTATTTTCTGGCTCCTGGTTATAATAAAATTGTTAGTTTGTGTTTCCTTTTAGCCAGAGTTAATATTCTAAAAGAAAGTGAGAGTTGCAGCTAACAGAGTTTTTATATAAGAGGGAAAATAAAAAGAGCACAAAAAAGAAAGGAGGGTACTTGAAGACAACTTCCATGTAGTGTGGTATTTGCCAGTCCTGAATGGCTTTGGAGAGATCTGATTTTGGGCAAGGACACTGGACAGAGAGGGAGAAGGGGTAGGGAAGGCATCACTGGCAAGATATAACTAGACTTCACGAGCCTCAGGGTCCTCCTCACCTCAGTCAGAAAGACAGCAATACCACCTAAATGCCAAAATCCCAGAGGGGAAACAGTTAAATCCCAAGACACTCAAGGAGAGAAGAGTTTTGGAAATGCCAACAGGAGAAAAAAAGATTTTCCTGACTCAGGCCCTCTTTGATGACCTAGGAAAACTGGCTTGGGAATCAAAGTAGGGTGAAGTATGGTCCTGGTATCAGCATCACTTGGGAGCTTCTTAGAAACCAAATGCTCAGGCCTTACCCCAGACCTACTGAATCAGGAATGTTGTGTGGGGCCCTGCTGTCCAGGTTTGAGTCAGCCCTGCAGGTTTTGGATGCACCTAATCTTTGAGAAACACCACTCTGGAACATACAGCGGTGAGCCCTGGGCAAAACGGTGAGAGAGAAGCTTGTCCCAGGTACACCTTTACATTTATTAATGTGATTATTTGATTCATAGCCATGTGCCCTTCTAGGCTGTAAGTCAGACTGTGTGGCACACAGGAAGATACATTACTCAGCTTCCTTTGCAGTCAGATTGGAGCCATGTGATTGGGTTCTGGCCAATGGAATGTCATGGAAGTGAGGTCATCCATGTCAAAGCCGGGGTCCTGGTTGGTATAGGGCCAGCCTGTATGAGGACTCTGAGAAATAAACTTACATGAGGTAACTGCGATCTGGGGGTTGTTTTTCACAGCAGCTTCATTTCCCTGATTAATACAGGCTATGAGCAAAAAATTGGGCAAGGTCTGATCCGTTTTTGCTTTTGATTATATTCAGGGTGATTGTTGAAATGTTAACCAATGCTGTGTCAGTGGGACCAGTCACTCTACACAGACACTGACCACAGGGCTTATAGGGTCCTGCAGGACCTCTGAATTGCCATAGGTAACCCTTTAGATCAGGGATTTGGGGGAGCTCCAGAGGTTCAGAGGGAGAGGGCATTGGCTGGGACAGTAGAGAAGAACTTCAGTATTTTAACAACCCGTACAGCTGTACTGGTGCATGCCAATTGTATCACTAATATTCAGTACAGTTGTGACACAAGTAGGCAGACAACAAATACTTTTTTGAATCAAAACCAGATAATTTGAACATAATGTAGTTAGGGTCCTATTGAGCATTGAAGATAACAATTGCAGACATCTGTCAGGAGTCTCCCCTGGAATAAATTGTCTACGGAATCTACAGGCATCCATGTGGGCTCCATTTTACCCACTTCCTTACTCTAAAAGATGGATGGAGACCTCCATTTAGAATGGAAAGTCCTTGGCTTTGTTGGGTTTCTGAACCCCTTTGGTGCTTAATTTGAGCTCCTTTCCTAAACAAATGCACATATACCCATAAATATAAGGATGTGGATACTGTTTTAGGGGGTTCGTATGTCCTTTGGGCTCCATCTCCAGGAATGAAAAGTAAAACAAGGAGGAAAAAATTCCTGGAAATGGCTAAGTGTGAACCAGGACCTATTTGCCTTTGAGCATAGAATATGTGTAAATTGCAAAACCAGGACCTAACAAGGTTTCTGCAGCATCAATAACTTTCATGACATTTTATTTTCTCGGTTCCTGTCTTCTCATCTATAGTGAATAGCAATATAAACTCTTAAAAAAAAAAAAACAGAAAAGAGTGTTGCAGCTTTGTGTAGAAATGGGTATTAGCATTCATATCATAATTTGTAAATTGAGTTTGACTTATATATCAAGGCAACGTATAAAAATGCTGCACGGGATGCTCAGGCACTTCCTTCTCTGTCTCAGCTTCTTAGAGCTACAAGAGGTTCTTCATGCTTCCAGACCTTGTTTATTTTAACATCCACCATAGGGGACCCGTCTTCCTGTTTCCCAACTGGATATAAAAACTGTTGGATGGTGAATCCTGCAGATCTGACGGGAGGAATTTCTGGCTAGTGGGAGGTGGAATGATTCACTTACTGATGTTAGTGCAGTGAGACAAATCTCATTCATAAATGTTCTCTCACTTGCAGCAACTTTAGCTTTACTACGTTTTTATTACTGGATCATTCCAGAACCTGATGAGTCTTTGGCATGATCTAGAAGGATGTGAGGACACTTGCTATTCCACAATGCCCTATTTAAGGAATAGTGGGCACTCCAGGGACCAGAGGTAGATAGTCATCCTGAAACAGAGAACAGAGATCAAGGTTATGCTTGACAAAACGAAGCATCAGTTTTTTTTTTTTTTTTTTTTTAGGATGATGTAAGTCAAAAATCAACTCCCATTGAGGTTAAAAAAAGTTCTGGCTGCCTAGCCCTGTTGCTGTCAAAGGAGCCCTCATTTTCTCAAGCCTGAGAATTGAGTATTTTAGGGAAAGAACTTTAGAGGCCTTCTGCAATTTGCAGATGAGCTTGAAGTCCTGGGAGATGAAAGAACTTGCTAAAGGCCAGTGTCTATCCAGGAGATGACAATACTGCCGCTTGGCAAGGGCAGGTTTTTTGTGGAGAGGTGTAATAGGGAAAAGGTGAAGTGTGGCCAAAGGAAGGGGTGTGGGTAAGTTTGGAACGGATTTGTACTTAATCCTGGGAACCATAAAACATTACTCAAGATCTCTGAGAGTGAGGGAACAAGTGCCAGGATTTGTCCATGAGATAAGTTGAGAGGGGAACAGAGAGGGCACATGTGGTGAATGTGTGGAAACAAATCACCTGATTAGTAACTTTGCCTTGAGCCTAGCATGAGTTTGGTGCTCAAACTCAGGGCAGTCCTCACCCACACACCCCAGAGGGGTCCCCTCCACACGTGATGGGCTGGCCAGGGACAGCGAGGCTGAGCCAGGGACAGGGGTGGTCAGGGAAGGAGGACATGGTGCCAGGAATAAGAAAAGCAAAGTAGAGGCCAGGGGTGAGGGAATAAACAAAACTGGAACAAGGGAGGATGCCAAAGTTCCTAGAATCATGATCCGTCAGTTGCTGAGGAGCTTGTGGGATTTGGAGATCCTCACAGTGTAGCTCATCAAAGTCAGGGCACAAAGGCAGACCACCAGTCTCCGGAGAAAGAAAAGGTGCTGGGCCTGGGGCACGGGCATGGTGTTCTGTGCCCACTGACTCATTGCCTGCTGAGTCTCAGGGAGGTTTGGTTATTTACACTCAATTACACATCTTAACTCTGCAAATGTTGGCACTAGGATGTAGGCCCCTCTTCCGTTGGTTTTAGTTGCAATCAGATAGGAAAAGGAACAGATTAGTGCCTGACATAAAGTTAAGTCCTCAAAAATGTTTAGATGCGAGCACCTTGTTTGTGATGTTGGTAGCTCACTGCTATCCATTTCACATTAGCAAAGAGTCGTTTCTCATGTTAACCTGGGAAGGTGGCACTGAGTAGAGATGGTGGGGATAGAGCTTACAAAGAGAGAATTTTGATGGGGCTCCATGGAGGAGTGAGAGAGTACCATGCCTGAAAAATTGCTTATTAGCTGGTGAAATAAATGTTCTTGGATTACTCAGTGCAGGAAGTGAGTTGCACAGTAGATAATGAGGGGGAATTTCCTCCCCAGCTATGGCCTAGTGAAAATGTAGACCAAGCCTCAGTAGTCAAGGTGGTTAAGGGGCGAAGTGAAGGGAGAAAGACGAAGAGGGGCGGGATGGATGCTCTCAGCTAGAAGCACAGTGGAACCTCGTCTCAAACAGCAGATAGCACATGGACTGGCATTAAAAGTCCTGCTTAGAGCCTCTATGTGAGGCCCCATGAAAAAGCTTATTGCCTATATGTGACATTTTAATGTGATTAAAATGAGCCTTGACAAAGTTGAGTCAGATGGGAGTCAGGGAGTGGGGATGGCCTGTGCACTCCAGCTTTTTGTGAAGTGTGGAGAACGTATATAAATTCTCTAAAAAGCCTCAGCAGACCAGTAACTGCAGATTTTGTGTAGTTCTAATGAGACAGCATTTTAGTTTGGCAAACACATCAGTGCTATGTGTCCCCAAAGCCCAGTGGTATTTGACTGCTTAGTTTTTGAACTCCGAGAAGTGGTACAGCAATCTCCAGTGAGCACAGGAGATTTCAGATCACCAATAGGTTTATACAAGGAACATCTTAGCACATGGCTTAAGAAAACCTCACATTAATTATGTGCTGAAAAAGGTCATTGTGCAGAATTTCCTAAGAAGAATTCCAGTGTTTCCTACAGAGAGGCTTGCAGCCTGAGGCCATTGTGACATCCTGCTGTAAAGCCAGTTTTTTTGTGCAATTTCCATGGAAAAGTGGGGAAGAACTCTATAGCCATGAAGTCTATGTGAATTTGGAATGCTGCTTCTTCTAGCAGAAGCTCTTTGGTAATGAGATTCTAAGGGAGTGATGTATATGGAAAAAGTGGGCGGATTTTGAAGATTTAAAAATAACACATTCTTGGGGTTCATGTGACTCTACAACTCTATTGTGTGGTTTCTTTGAAGTGCTGGGTCTTTGGACTGAAATTTTAAATTCATCTCACTGTGGCCTTTGGAAACAGAGCATTAAACCTCTGTCATGCACGTTAATGCTGGGGCAAAAGAGGACAGAAGATAATTGTATTCCTCAATATTCACACTATTTTTAGATTAGGGAGGGTGAGCACTCATTTTAGAGGGTGTATGTTTGTGTCACTTTTCTGAATCTTATACAGGATGCAGCAATCATGCGATGATTGCCAGGTTGCACAAGATCACTAAGGCCACAAGAGGCAGTGGATGATAACTTCAGTGGGTTTCGGGTATCTGGGGTATCAGCAGGCAGCAAACCTATACCTGTCTCTAGGGCAAGGTCTAATTGTACGTGCATGTTAGTGAGAGGGTTAGTCTTATTTCAGTATATTTTGTCCTGTGGTTATGTAGGGTTGAAGTTATCCGTGTAGACAGACTTATCTGGCAGGGCAATAGCTCTAGAAGGTTTGAGGTGAGCAGATTCTATGTCAGAGCAAAGACCCTTTTTAGAGGCAGTCACCAGTGAAGGTGTTTTCTAAAATAACATTAAGACTTCTCACTTACTGTGTTGACACCTACTAGGGTTTCTGTTACTACTATAATTGGACTTCTTAGATCCAGGGTCCAAAGCCCTGAGTGCCCTGGGAACTGACTTCCAGCTTTGAACATGGCATTACTTCTCTTCAGCCAGCCATACCTCTTACCTTCCTCCTACTGTTGACAGAACAATTATTGATCACCCATTGGGTGTTTCTCATCATATTCTCTGGTTGCTTTATTCCTGGTAGTGCCTCAGCTTTTCTAGGATGGAAAGTGAAAGGCTTGTTCCTTGGTCCCATGGAAGGTTTTTCTATTTGCTGGTACAGCCTGTAGAGTATAGAACATAGCACAAAAACATAAGTGCTATTTGCCAAATACTTCTAGTTCTTCTCCCTCCTGCGTACTTGTGTGGGCTGCATATCTCAGCCCCCTTGTGGTTGGGAGGGTTCATCTAAATAGGTCTGGCCAATGAGTTGTGAGCAAAGCAACATACATCACCTCTGAGTTGGAATATGTCATTGTCAATGTGAGACCCTCCAGAGCTCTCCCTTACTTCTGGGAAATGCTTAAGATAGTGACCTGACTATTATAAACAGCCCTTCTGCTGACCCATGATAAGATATCTTCAATGCTTAAAGTCACTAAAATTTTGGGTTGTTATTGCAGCATAACCTGACTCTTCTAGACCAATTTAGACAGTTCCCTTTTATGAGATTCAGGATCTTCTTCCCTGTTGGGGAGTAGCCTGTTGTGATTTTAGAGGTTTCAGAAAGGCTATTCTACTTCAGAATATCACCACCTCTACATATCTCCTATACCAGCCCCTGAGCTTCCCACACCTACCTGAAGTTATGTGACTTAAGGCAATTCATTCTTTTTCTTTCTGAGCCTTTGCACTCCAGAATGAAAGATTGGAGGAGATGACCTCCAGGGCCACACACAGCTGGCTTTCTCTCAAAGGCAAATTGTTCTCCTAGGCACCTATTCTGGTAAGACTAACAGCCTGAGATGGGCTTTGCAGAGTTTATGGATCCTTCTTTAAGGACACAAATGTTTCTGCCCTTTGTTCATTCTAACATCAAGGTCTTTGCATGTTTTATTTCTTCTGCCTTAATTACTCAGGCTCAGGGATCTCAATTGTCATCTCCCCAAGAGACACCCAATGTGACACAAGTTACTCACTTATATTACCCAGTTTCATTTTCACCAAGGCCCTTAATAGTGCTTGCAATAGTCATATCTGTAGATTATTTTATCATGTAGAAAATAAACTGCACTAGAGCAAGGAGCTTGTCTTTTTCATTCATGGCTATATTTTCAGTACTTACAACTGAGCCTGGCACATGGTGGCCCTCAGTTAATACTGGTTGAATTAATGACTCCCATACTAGTTTATCCCATGCTAGGGGCTGGATAAACTAAAGGGAACAACAGCCTGAACCATGTGTGAGCAGGCCCAGATGTCACAATAAGCAAGCTGCCATCCATGTGCTTGCTCTTCTGGGCAGAGTCTGTACACAAGAACTGGTTTGTTGGGAGCCTAATAAAAACAAATAGAAGCATTTCCTCTGGTGAGTCTTACACCTGGAGAACCAAATTCATAGAAGGTATTCCTGTTAAGGTATAGTTTGGGTGTTTGACAGCAAAAAAGGAACAGTCCTACAAGCCCGAAGAGACTGGGGGCCTATATTCAACATTCTTCTTTTTTTTTGAGAGGGAGGCTTGCTCTGTTGCCTAGGCTGGAGTGGAGTGGCACAATCTCGGCTCACTGCAAGTCTGCCTCCCAGGTTCATGCTATTATCCTGCCTCAGCCTCCCGAGTAGCTGGGATTATAGGTGCCCGCCACCACGCTCGGCTAATTTTTTGTATTTTTAGTAGAAATGGGGTTACACCATGTTAGCCAGGATGGTCTCGATCTCCTGACCTCATGATCTGCCCACCTCAGCCTCCTAAAGTGGTGGGATTACAGGCATGAGCCACTGTGCCTGGCCTATATTCAACATTCTTAAAGAAAAAGAAACTCCAACCAAGAATTTCATATCCAGTCAAACTAAACTTTATAAGTGAAAGAGAAATAAGATCCTCTTTCAGACAAGCAAATGCTAAGAGAGTTCATCAGTACCAGACATGCGTTATAAGAGGTCCTTTAGAGACTGTTAAATATGTAAACGGAAGACCATTACCAGCCACCACAAAACACACTTAAGTACACAGACCATTGACACTATAAAGCAACTACACAATCAAGTCTGCATAATAACCAGCTAACAACATGATGAGAGGATCAAATCCACACATATCAATATTAACCTTGAATGTAAGTGGGCTAAATGCCCAAATTAAAAGGCACAGAGTTGCAGGTTGGATAAAGAAGCAAGACTCAATGGTATGCTGTCTTCAAGAGATCCATCTCACGTGCAATAACACCCATAGGCTCAAAGTAAAGGGATGGGGAAATATCTTCTAAGAGACTGAAAAATAAAGAAAAGCAGTGGTTGCTATTCTAATTTTAGACAAAACAGACTTTAAATAAAAAATGATCAAAAAAGACAAGGGCATTACATAATTTTAAAGAGTTCAATTCAACAAGAAGACTTAACTATCCTAAATATATATGCATCCAACACAGGAGCACTAAGATTCATATAACCATTCTTAGAGACCTATGTAGAGACTTGGGTAACCACACAATAGTAGTGGGAGACTTCAATACCCCATTGACAGTATTAGACAAATCATCAAGGTAGAAAAATAACAAAGATATTCAGGACCTAAACTCAACACTTGACTAAATGGACCTAATAGACATGTACAGAACTCTCCACCCAAACCCAGTAGAATATACATTCTTCTCATGTGCACTTGGCACATACTGTAAAATCAACCACATAATAGGCCACAAAACAATTCTCAGCAAGTAAAAAAAAAACCCAAAAACTGAAATCATACCAACCACATTCTCAGACTACAGTGCCTGTGGTCCTAATAAAAATAGAACTTATGAACACAAAGAAACAAACAACAGACATTGAGCTGTACTTCACCGGGGAGGGGAGGAGAGGGGAGAGGGGCAGAAAAGATAACTATTAGGTACTGGACTTAATACCTCAGTGATGAAATAATGTGCACAACAAACTCCCATGACATGTGTTTACCTATGTAACACACTTTCACATGCACCCCCAAACCTAAAATAAAAGTTAAAAAAATAAAGAAAAATTAATACTAAGAAAACCATACAATTCCATGGAAATCAAACAACCAGTTCTTGAATGACTTCTGGGTAAACAGTGAAATTAAGGCAGAAATCGAGAAATTCTTTGAAATGAATAAGGACAAAGATACAACATATCAGAATCTCTGGGACACAGCTAAAACAGTGTAAAGAGGAAACCCTGTAATGCTAAACACCCACGTCAAAAAGCTAGAAAGATCTCTAACTAACAACTAACATCACACTTTGAAAAACTAGAAGAAGTGCAAACCAACCCCAAAGCTAGCAGAAGAAAAGAAATAACAAAAATCAGAGCTGAACTGAATAAAATTGAGATGTAAAAAAACCAGAGGAAATATCAACAAAACCAGAAGTTGGCTTTTTGAAAGATTAAATAAGATTGATAGATTGTTTTCTAGATTACTAAAGAAAAAAAGAGAGAAGATCCAAATAAACACAATCAGAAATGACCAAAGGGACATTACCACCCACCCCACAGAAATGCAAACACCACTCAGAGACTATAACGTACACCTTTATGTGCACAAACTAGAAAACATACAAGAAATGGATAAATTTCGGAAAACATACAACCTTCCAAGATTGAACCAGGAAGAAACAGAAAGTCTGAACAGACTAATTCTACCAGATGCATAAAGAAAAGCTGGCACCATTCCTACTGAAAGTATTCCAAAAAATTGAGGAGGAGGGACTCATTCTCAGCTCATTCTATGGGATCAGCATCATCCTGATACTAAAGCCTGTGAAAACTTCAGGCCAATATCCTTGTTGAACATAGATGCAAATATCTTCAACAAAACACTAGCAAACCAAATCCAGCAGCATAATGAAAAAGCTAATTCATAATGATCAAGTAGGCTTTATTCCTGGGATGCAAGGTTGATTTAACATATGCAAAACAATAACAGTGATTTATCACATAAACAGAACTAAAACAAAAACCATGTGATGACCTCAATGGATGCGGAAAAGACTTTCAATAAAATTCAGGATTCCTTTATGTTAAAAATACTCAACAAGACCGGTGAGGTGGCTCACACCTGTAATCCCAGCACTTTGGGAGGCTCAGGTGGGTGGATCTTTTGAGGTAAGGAGTTTGAGACCAGCCTGGCCAACATGTGAAACCCATCTCTACTAAAAATACAAAAATTAGCCAGGTGTGGTGATGCACACCTGTAGTCCCAGCTACTCTATGTGGGAGGCTGAGGCAGGAGAATTGCTTGGACCCGGGAGGTGGAGGTTGCGGTGAGCCGAGATCGTGCCACTGCACTCCAGCCTGGGCAACAGAGTGAGACTTCATCTCGAATGAATGAATGAATGAATAAATAAATACAACCCCCAACAAACTAGAGATTGAAGGAACATATCTCAAAATAATAACAGCCATCTATGACAAACCCACAGCCAACATCATACCGAATGGACAGACACTGGAAGCATTACCCTGAGCACAAGAACAACAGAAAGATGACCACTCTCACCACTCCTATTCAACATAGTAGTGGAAGTCCTAGCCAGAGCAATCAGGCAAAGAAAGAAATAAAAGGCATCTAAATAGGAAGAGAGGAAGTCAAACTGTCCCTGTTTGCAGACAATACGATTGTGTATCTAGAAAACCCATAGTCTTGGCCCAAAAGCTCATTCAACTGATAAACAACTTTAGCAAAGTTTCAGGACACAAAATTTACATACAAAAAATCACTAGGATTCCTATACATGAATGACAGCCAAGCTGAGAGTCAAATCAGGAATAGAATCCTATTCACAATTGCCACAAAAAGAATAAAATACCGAGGAATTCAGCTAACCAGGGAGGTGAATGATGTCAACAATGAAAATTACAAAATACTGCTGAAAGAAATCAGAGATGACACAAATGAAAAAAACATTCCATGTTCATGGATAGGAAGAATTGATATTGTTAAAATGGCAATACTGCTCAAAGCAATTTACAGACTCAATGGTATTCTTCTCAGAATTAGAAAAAAAATTCTAAAATTCACATGGAATCAAACAAGAGGCCAAATAGCCAAAGCAATTCTAAGGAAAAAGGTTAAAGCTGGAGGCATCATGTTACCTGACTTCAAACTATACTACAAGGCTATGGTAACTGCAACAGCATGGTACTGGTACAAAAACAGACACACAGACCAATGAAATAGAATAGCGAGCCCAGAAATAATGCTATACAACTATCTGATCTTTGATACAGTCAACAAAAACAAGCAATGGGGAAAGGACTCCCTAATCAATAAATGTTGCTGGGATAACTGGCTAGCCATATACAGAAGAATAAAACCTGACCTCTTCCTTATGCCATATACAAAAGTCAAGTCAAGACGGATTAAAGACTTAAATGTGAACTTAAACTATAAAAACCCTTGAAGAAAACCTAGAAAATACCATTCTGGACATAGGCCCTGGCAAAGATTTCATAATGAAGATGCCAAAAGCAATTGCAACCAAAACGAAAATTGACAAATGGGACCTAATTAAAGAGCTTCTCCACAGCAAAAGAAACTATCAACAGAGTAAGCAGACAATCAACAGAATTGGACAAAATATTTGCAAACTGTGCATCTGACAAAGGTCTAATATCCAGAATCTATAAGGAATGTAAACAAATTTACAAGCAAAAACCAAACAACCCCAGTAAAAAGTGGGTAAAGAACATGAACACTTTTCAAAAGAAGACATTCATGCAGCCAAGAAGCATATGAACCAATGCTCAATATCACTAATCATTAGAGAAATGCAAATCAAAACCACAATGAGATATCATCTCACATCAGTTAGATTGGTTATTATTAAAATGTAACAGATACTGGCAAGGCTGTGGAGAAAAGGGAATGCTTATACACTGCTAGTGGGAATACGAATTAGTTCAGCCACTATGGAAAGCAGTTTGGAGATTTCTGAAAGAACTTGAAGCAGGCCAACCATTTGACCCAGCAATCCCATTATTGGGTATATACCCCAAGGAATATAAATCATTCTGCTATAAAGACACATGCATGTGTAAGTTTGTTGCAGCACTATTCACAATAGCAAAACATGAAATTAACCTAAATGCCCATCAATGGTAGACTGGATAAAGGACATGTGGTACATATATGCCATGGAATACTATGCAGTCATAAAGAAGAACAAGATCTTGTTCTTTGCAGCAATACGGATGGAACTGGAGGCCAGTATCCTAAGCAAACTAATGCAGGAATAGAAACAAAATACCACATGTTCTTTCCTATAAGTGGGAGATAAACATTGAGTACACATGGTCACAAAGAAGAAAACAATAGACATTGGGACCTACTTAAAGGTAGAGGATGGGAGGAGAGTGAGGATCAAAAAACTACGTATTGGGTACTATGCTTATTACCTGGGTGATGAAACAAATGTGTACACCAATCCCCTGTGGCACACAATTTATCTATATAACAAACCTGCGTATGTACCCCTAAAACTAATATAAAAGTTGAAAAAAAGAACATTAACAGATTTTTAGAGTGTCTAGCTTCTTTAGAAAACATCTATTCATTGTCAAATGTCTGTCAGTCTGTTGGGTACTAATAATATAATCCTATAACTTACAAGGATGTCAGGCAAAAAGCTGGCTAAGCAACTAGGGAATCAGCTCAATTGACAGATGTGTTCATACTGCCTATAAGCCTCTGAAAAGTCAATGAATCCAATATGTGATTCAGAAATTAGAATTAATTTTTTTAAAAAATGTGGCTTTTATGCATAATGATTTTTCATTTTCTTCTTCTGGAACATGGAGGGAATGGACAACCTAATGACTCCGCCTTTCATATCCAAGCCATCTCTAGCTACGCTGGAGGACTTTTCACCAGCCAGAGAATTCGGTTTGCATGTGATGTGGCTGGGGAGCCTGTTGAGGCTGCTCTCAGCTTGGTGCAGAGGATTGGGTTTAGCATACCCTCAGCACAAGGGTCAGTTATTCAGGCCTCACTGTTGGCAAAGCAGCAAATTGCTCTTTTGTGGGGCTTGGGGAAGTCACAATTGGTTGTCTGTTTCTTGATGGACACAATAAAGAGACAGAGCAGCTCCATCTCCCTGAGCCCAGTACAAGAATTCACGCACTTTGCCTCCTGCCTCCAGCTCTCCCACTAAGGGGCTCTCCCTGCAGAGTCAGTCAGCCAACCCTCTGTGACTCAGCTCCTTCCTTTGCAAAGTGGGGATGGTCAGATTTATTCAGGAGCCGTGAGGCATGCTTAAAAACGCCTTCAAAATGCCAGCTCCTGCAGATTATTCTGTGATTTGTGAACTGGCAAAAAGGTTGGGGAATTTCCCTTTGTTGGGTGTAGGTCTTGGCTTTCTGTGAGGAAGTAGGGCTGGCTGGCATAGAATTCCTTTGATTTCTTCTACTTCCTCTTGGGACATGGGTCACATGGAAGGTGGCCCTATCCTTGGCTGTCAGAACCCCATAAGCCCAACCATATCCTAGGCCTCTCCTTGTCTCCTCTTGTTTCTCATACAAACTCACTTCTAACTCTCAAAGGATTTGAACAGATGGTTTACATAGAGGAAATGTAGTAAATCAAACATTATATGGAAGAAATACGTAGCCTTGAAAATAGAGGAAATGAAAATGAAAGCAACTTGAATTACCAATAATTATAACTGATCCAACCCAATAGACTAAAGGGACACACGCCCATTAATTGCTTTGTTAGAGGCTCTCTATTGTTCTAGTCTTCTGAGCAGTCATCCGCCATGGTGTAATAAAAGTTACACACACACTGTGAGGAACATATTCCAAAAATGAAAAAGAATGATTATTTAAAAATGCCCATAGCAATGACGTGTACTGATTAATACATTAAAAAGGAGCCAGGCCTAGTGGCTCATGCCTATAATCCTAGCACTTTGGGGGGCCAAGGAAGGAGGATAGCTTGAACCCAGGAGTTCAAGACCAGCCTGGGCAAGAGAGTGAGATCCCATCTCGACAAAAATTTAAAAAATTAGCCAGGCATGGTGGTGCTTAACTGTAATCCTAGCTTGGAAGACTGAGGCAGGAGGATAGCTTGAGCCCTGAAAGTCAAGGCTGCAGTGAGCTATGGTTATACCACTGCACTCCAGCCTGGGCAACAGAGTGAGATTCCATCTGAAAACACAAAACAAAACAAAACATATATTTAAAAAAAGGAACAATAACCCAATGAGCCATTGTCTCTGGTAGGAGGTTGTCACCTTCATAAGATACATTGAAACAGAAAAACAGATAAAATTACTGTTACATACAATTACTGAAATGTTAACATATAAGTTCAGGGAATTACATGATATATATGACATAATATTTATTGAAAAATATTTTGTGCACATTAATTATAACTGTGTGAAAAGGCATTTATGTGTTCTTATGACTATCCAAAATGCACTCAGAATGATATACAATGATATAAATTTGTTTCAATATTTACTTATTAAAAATATAGAATTTTAGAAAAAAAATTAATAATAACCAAACAGACAAAACAAGCCCAATTTTCCAGTGTGTCTCTCTCCTGGAAAGAGGCATGAATTTTTGCTCCTCCTTTCCCCAGCACATGGTACAGTGCCTGGCACTTAGTAAATGCTCAGTGTACATTGGCCAAAAGTTGTCAAATAACAGCCAATTACTTTAGGACCAGGCTTTCTGCCAATGAATCTATGCAAGTGTATTGACTAGCTCATATATAAGCATTTCTGTTGCTGTCTTCCCCACTTAATGGTTTTATTCAGACTAGATTCACATGTATTCAGAGGAATCTTTTTTTTTTTTTTTTTTTTTTTTTTTTGAGACAGAGTTTTGCTCTTGTTGCCCAGGCTGGACAACTCCAGCAACCTCCGCCTCCCAGGTTCAAGTGATTCTCCTGTCTCAGCCCCGCAAGGAGCTGGGATTACAGGCATGCACCACCATGCCCAGCTAATTTTTGTATTTTTAGTAGAGATAGGTTTCACCATGTTGGCCAGGCTGGTCTTGAACTCTTGACCTCAGGTGATCCACCTGCCTCAGCCTCCCAAAGTGCTGGGATTATAGGCATGAGCCACCGTTATATATATATATGGTTTTGGTCTGAATGGTTTTGGTGAGAAATTAATTTTCCATTCAAATAGCTAAATTTAAGAAGTCCTCCAGTAGGCCTTGTCCTGGCAAAACAGTAATGAGGGAAGAATGATATCTCCTTGTCATGATCTGTGTTGTGATGCACTATGGTGACACACAAGGAAATGGAGAGCCATATAAGGAGTTTTAATTGTTCAGTTGAAACAGACTTCTGAATACTTATGATTCCCTCATCTTCATAGAATACTGAGGTTTTCCCTGAAAGAAGTATCACTGCTTTTTTAAGACAGGAAATAAGGTGGCTCTTGAGATTAGAGTAGGGAGATGCTTTCTCCACTACTCTCAAAAATGACACCAATGTCATGGGGTTGGTGGGGAGGGGACATATGAACACAATATGGTTAATGATTGAAGCTCCTCTGTCCTAGCTCTTCTGGCCCTGGGGTTGGGGTGTGGTATGTTCTTGGTGATAATGTGACTCTATGTGTGTGTGTGTGTGTGTGTCTATGTATGTATGTCTGTGTACTGAAAGTATGGTGTAACTAACTGCAGTAGCATTGGGAGTTCAGGCTACAATGATACAGAATAAATAGAGTTGCAGTAGAAATTTTCTCCATTTACTGGAAATCTGGGGCTCTTCATTTTAATAACAGAGATGCAGTCTTAGCCTAGGTTCATTAGGAAACAGCCCGAGGCAAAAGCTAATGTGCTTTTCTGTACTTTATGGAGGGAGTACCATTCCAGGGAAGCAAGAGTGAGGAAGAAAAAAAGATGCGAGACAGGGAAGGAGGGAGAGAAAATACAATGGGGTTCATGTTACTGCGTGGACTACAGCTTCATACCATGCCCAGCTGACTACTCAGCCACTGGGATGTCTTTGTAGAGGCCACATGAAGAGGCAACTCAGAACCACCCATACCCCCTGCACTTCTGGGTTGTATAACTGGTCACTCTGGGAAACAGCTGGGGAAGCCAAGGCCTCTGTGGGTCCAGCCAGCCAGTGCACGGTTTCTCCTTGTCAGTTGTGGATTGAGGGTCCACTGGTCAATATAGTGGCAATGGTGGCAGTAGTACCAGTGGCAGCAGAAGTCTCAGCTTTCTTCTATGGGAACACCTTGAGCCATTGCTAGGGCTTCTGTGGCCTAGGTATAAAAGACCTGTCTAAGGCTGAGGGGGAATAGGTGGGTCCAAGCAGCACACACTGAGTCTAGTGCAGGTGGGCATATGCGGATATGGCCACAGTTCCTCTAGCTCTTTATTCCGTACACAGAACTGAAGCAAGCTGTTAGAATGCCGGTGTCAGTGGAGGGAGGGACATGCCCAGTTCACTGCATGTTTCCCAGCAGTGGACAATGATTCTGAGAGGTGACAGCATGCTGGCAGCCCTCACTGGCTCTGGGCACCTCCTTGGCCTCGGCGCCTGCTCTGGCCATGCTTGAGGAGCCCTTCAGCCTGCTGCTGCACTATGGGAGCCCCTCTCTGGGCTTGCCGAGGCTGGAGGCTGCTCCCTCTGCTTGTAGGGAGGAGTGGAGTGAGAGGCGCTGGCGGGAACCCAGGCTGTGCACGGTGCTCGCAGGCCAGCGCAAGTTCCGGGTGGGCATGGGCTCCACGGCCCCCACACTTGGAGCTGCCGGCTGGTGCCACTGGCCCCAGGCAGTGAGGGGCTTAGCACCCGGGCCAGCAGCTGTGGAGCGTGCACTGGGTCCCCCAGCAGTGCCAGCCCCCTGGCGCTGCACTCCAATTCTTGCCGGGCCTCAGCTGCCTCCCTGTGGGACAGGGATCCAGACCTGCAGCCCTCCATGTCAAGGTTTGTAAACACACCAATCAGCACCGTGTCTAGCTCAAGGTTCGTAAATGCACCAATCAGTGTTCTGTGTCTAGCTAATCTAGTGGGGACTTGGAGAACCTTTATGTCTAGCTAAGGGATTGTAAATACACCCATCAGCACTGTGTGTCTAGCTCAAGGTTTGTAAATGCACCAATCAGCACTCTGTATCTAGCTAATCTGGTGAGGACTTGGAGAACGTTTATGTCTAGCTAAGGGATTGTAAATACACCAATCAGCATCCTGCGTCTAGCTCAAGGTTTGTAAATGCACCAATCAGTGCTCTGTGTCTAGTTAATGTAGTGGGGACTTGGAGAACTTTTGTGTCTAGCTCAAGGATTGTAAATGCACCAGTCAGCACCCTCTCAAAACAGACCAATCAGCTCTCTGTAAAACAGACCAATCAGCTCTCTGTAAAATGGACCAATCAGCAGGATGTGGGTGGGGCCAGATAAGGGAATAAAAGCAGACTGCCTGAGCCGGCAGTGGCAACGTGCTGGGGTGTCCTTCCACACCAGCAGGCAGTGGCAACCTGCTAGGGTCTCCTTGCACACCGTGGGAGCTTTGTTCTTTCGCTCTTTGCAATAAATTTTGCTGCTGCTCACTCTTTGGGTCCGCACTGCCTTGCTGAGCTGTAACACTCAGAGCAAAGGTCTGCAGCTTCACTCCTGGGCCAGCGAGACCACAAACCCACCAGAAGGAAGAAACTCCAAACACGTCCGAACATCAGAAGGAACAAACTCCAGACACGCCGCCTTTAATTAAGAACTGTAACACTCACCGCAAGGGTCTGCGGCTTCATTGTTGAAGTCAGTGAGATCAAGAACCCACCAATTTCAGACACAATTCTGCTGAGCTGTTAGATCACTTATTTTCAACAACACCATGTAATGACTCTGGATATGACGACAGTAGAAACTATGGCCCTATACATGGTGGATGCTAAGATTGATTTTGTGGTTTTCTCCGTGAGACATCATGAGGACTGATTCACTGCTGGGTCCACTCTGAGGTGTTGGACTTATCAGAGGAAGGGAAAGAAAGTTACTCATCCTTGATAAGGAAGCTTGGAATCATTTAATTAGAACAGTTAAAAAATATGATCTAATTTTTATATCTCAACTTAATAAAAAGGGACCTACCCGTGGTCTATAATCATCCATGCATCTTGATCACATTTTGAGGCATGAGTGAGTTACTTCGTTAGGGTAAAAAGTGAGAACGCAGAAGGTGGAAGAATAGAAGAGGACTTAGTATTTAAATGTTCCTTGGTAGTGATTTTAAGTTAGTACAGATGTAGTGGCACCAATGGCACTCTAATTATAACTTGGTAGGGCTCGGCACACGGATTGAGACATACACATTCCAAGAATTCAGCTTTTAGCAGCATGTGGAATACACCTCAGTCACTTAGTCAAGAGAATGGAATCCATACCCTTCCCCATATGTAATGTGTTAGTTTATATGTGCCATGCTATTTTGGAGAATAAATAATAATTGGCTGTGGGAAACCTGAATGATAAAAATATATTATGTGAATAGCAATTTCATTTTTTCAATAACCAATAAATACTTATTAAGTACTCAGTTGAGTTTTAAATGGCCTTTGGTTAGGCCCAAAATAGGTTTTTTTTTATCTTCATGTTATGTATTTTCAAACATTGAGGTTAGAGTCGATCAATGAACTTTCCATTTAGAGGGTCTGGCATTTCTCCCATGAGTCCTGTCAGTTAAATAAAAGATATTAAGATTAAAAGTCCTATAATGTCAAACAATTTCTGTCTTGAGGACTTGGTTTGTCTTCTGGGTGTATAATGCCACCGGAATATCTCATTCCTATTCTTACTGGCCTCATCATCTTGGTGAATTTATAGCTGCGGCTACTTAAGAGAGTGATAGCATTAGGCCACACAATGAATTGTTGATTTAAAATGAGTATTGATTAGAACCCAATCAATGAAGAATAAGAAAAAATATATATTTTTTTCTGTGTAGAAGGAGGTTAGTGTTATTTAGGAATGGAATAATAAGCCTCTGGGTTTTGTTTGATTTCCGTTTTTCTATGTCTGGACAAGACTGAGACTTGTATTCACAGTATCCTGTGGCATCAATCACATTGTGCTTTGTACTGAGGCTGTTTTGCAACAGTCACTGAGATGGTTTGGCTCTGTGTCCCCACCTAAATCTCATCTCAAGTTGTAATCTCCACGAATTTTAATCCCCATGTGTCAGGGCAGAGACCTTGTGGGAGGTGACTGGATCATGGGGACGGTTTCCCCCATGCTGTTCTCATGATAGTGAGTGAGTTCTCATGAGAGATGATGGTTTTAAAAGTGTTTGGCGGGTCCCCCTTTGCTCTCTGTCTCTCCTGCCACCATGTGAGATGTGCCATGCTTCCCCTTCGTTTTCTACCATGATTGTAAGTTTCCTGAGGCCTCCTCAGCCACGTGGAACTGTGAGTAATTAAACCTCCTTTTAAAATAAATTACCCTGTCTCAGGTAGTATCTTGAGAGCAGTGTAAAAATGGACTAACACACTCACTTTTTTTTTTTTTTTTTTGACGTAGAGTCTCACTCTGTTGCCCAGGCTAGAGGGCAGTGGTGGAATCCCAGCTCACTGCAACCTCTGCCTCCCAGGTTCAAGCAATTCTCCTGCTTTAGCCTTCTGAGTAGCTGGGACTACAGGCATGCACCACCACATCTGGCTAATTTTTGTATTTTTAGTAGAGATGGGGATTCACGATGTTAACCAGGCTAGTCTTGAACTCCTGACCTGAAGTGATCCGCACACCTCGGCCTCCCAGAGTGCTGGGATTACAGGGATAAGCCACTGTGCCTAGCCTACACTCACTTTTTCACCTAGATTTTAATCTGCTTGAGGTCAGTGATGGTTTGTAGTATCCCTTACAGAGTCTTGAATTTAGTAATTCATGCTCTTGATTGCATAATAACTGAAATTTCTAGTAAATTATCCAAGGTTAGCTAAGGTTGCATTTTAATTTCCTCAGGACTCTGAAGTTTTGTAGAAGCATTCTGACACCTTGCCTTGAATCACATTTCAATAGATATTCTTATAAACTATTTCCAAGGAGGTGAACTTTTTTGAGTGTCATATGTAAGGAACCATATGAGAATAACATTGGCACCCCCAGTGACACTAAAGATATGTTCCAAGCATGCCTGATTACAAAGCCCATTGATTATGTCTGCAAATGTCCTGGATCTTTGAAGAAAGTATAACCTCTTATATACTTGCTTCCTTTGAGCAGAGTCCTTTATTTGTTTGGAAAACACTGGTTCATGTGCTACTCTGAAAACAGGGTTAAGACTAGGGAATTGACAGGGAGGATTCAGAATTGCTTCTGGAAAGAAAGACAGGCATTCAAATTCTCTTGGAATGAAGTTTTAGTTAAATCACAACTCTTTATTTGGTCCTGCATAGTCAGCACCCAGGTTTCTTTTGAAGTATAGTCCTAGGAGCTGTTAGTACCAGTGACCTTCTAAAGTCATGCCAAGGCTTAGCAGAGAGAGAGTGCTGGAGCTCAGACTAAAGATTATGAGAAGCTTGAACATATTCTGAGGATCCATCTTTGTCTGGTTCTGTTTTTTATGGTTGCTTTGAGCCATGAGCCCCCAGATGTTTAGCTGAGCCTTGAAGACAGTGGTGTTTGAATCAAGGACTCCATTGGTCACCCTCAGCCCAATGGACTCTTCAATGTAAACCAGGTGGAGGACTGTATTACCACTAACATATACAACATTTGCTTCTTTTTATACCTTTGGAGGTTACATCCTTCCTCCTCATTTCAAAATATTGGATTCAAAGGGCATGTGTCTGTTTTTATGTTTCTTTGGTGATGGGGTAGAGATATGTGTGATCACACGTATTGCTTTTCTTCTTTGAATCCTGAACTTTCAAACCCTTTCTAAGGATATCACAATGAGTCCAGGCTGCCTAATACTTCTTCCCCAGACCCTCTCCAGGATTTTGAGCCAAGTGTCCTCAAGGGAACTGTGTACCCATCATGCCTGAATGGAGGAGAGAAAAATGTGCCCTCTAGACATTGCAGTGGATGTCATGAATGCTCAGAACATTGATGCCTTTGCATCAATCTTGCTTAGTGCTAAAAGAGTGAAACTGGAATCTTCCTAACACAAATAAATGACAAATGCTTGTGGTGATGAATACCCCTATTGCCTTGATTTAATCATTACTCATCATATGCTTGCATCAAAATATCACATGTACCCCATAAATATGTACAGCTTTTATGTATCCATAATAATTAAAAATAAAAAATTTAAAAATCTTGTTTAGTGCTTTCATTAGGGGAATCTGCCCATGCGGGTGGTCTCCTAATGCATAGAGGTTCCTCGCCACCCCTCCCTGTCCAAGGCTAGATATGAATATGCATGAATTTGACTATAATTAGGTCACAGAAGAGATGCTGTGAATCATATCATTACCAGGGGAAATGATATATGGTACTGCTTTTGACAGAAACAATGTTTCATCCACATTTGGAGCTTCTTGCTTTCATTTGCCAGGTGATTGTAAAGGAAGGTCTAGTATAAGGCAGAAATACCTACCTTCTCTTGAAAATAGGTCTCTCTCAGGGACAGACATTATCTGGCATGGGAGGACTTGCTTTCTTGTGCCAATGGTGATTAAACAACAGCAACTAGAAAACAGCCTTGGTACATAGTGCCTGTTGCCATTTCTCATTATTGTCAGAATGTCTTAAATTGCCCAGGGGTGTTTTTTCCTTGTTGTTATAGGTTTAATTATGGCAATGCCATCCTATGGGAGAGAACTAATTAACCTTTTGTCAAGAAACCAACTCTGATATATTGCATATGACATTAATGGCTCAGAGTGTTTCAGGGCAACTTTTTAAAGCTACTTTTCTGTTTTGTTATTGTTGACACCTTCAAAACAAAGGTGGTTTTTTTTTTTTTTTTTTTTTTTTTTTTTTTTAGCAAATACAGTTGTATGCAACCTTTTGAAGCTGATATGGGTATTATATTGCTGCTGATAATTTTTAGTAAAAAAAGATGAAAAATAAAGGTCAATTTAGTGAACTGCAAGAGTTTCTCACAGGAGTGTTTACCATCTGAAATAAATGGAAAGGAGATACTGAAGTGAGGAAAGAGAGGGGAAGGAAGATGACATTCTGCAGATGCCAACCAAACACAAGATACTTCATATCTCCACAACCCTGCAAAGTAGGATTTATTCTCTTCTTTGTATAGATGAGAAAATTCAAAGTTCTGAGAGGATGTAAAAGTAAACTACAGAGTCAGTGGTCACATACAATCGGCATGATTTCAAAGGCTGGGCTTTCCCATAAAAACAAGTGACAATTGAGTAGTGCTTAATACCTTATGAGGCACTCTTTTGCCTGTTAAGCCACTTACTGTTGACAGTTGTTGCATTTGTGGATTACCTGTAGCATATCTTTATCTGTTTATACACACGCGCACACACACGATTATGTAAAACACATCCACACACTTTAAAGATTCATAAACACTACTCAACTTAAGAAATAGAATAGTGCCAGTATCATAGACGTCCTGTGGGTGTCTCTCCCAGAAGGAACCACTACCCTGAATTTTATGTTAACTGCCCCCTTGATTTTCTCAATAGCTTTACCACCTAGTATATATCCATAAAAATATATCATTTATTTTTTCTATTTTTGAACTTAATATAAATAGAATCATACTGATTTCTGCGTCTGTGAATATTAATGTCTTACTTTTTTAAACTTTTTAAAATTATAAATATTTAAAGCATACACATGTGTATAAAGACTATGAAAACAAATACCCATGTACCCACCTTAATCAAATCTTCATAATTTGCTGTAATTGCTTCTGAGTTTTTTAAAAAAGAAATAGCACATTGTCAGGCCGGGCACAGAGGCTCATGCCTGTAATCCCAACACTTTGGGAGGCCAAGGCGGGCAGATCACTTGAGGTCAGAAGTTCAAGACCAGCCTGGCCAACATGGTGAAACCCCATCTCTACAAAAAAATACAAAAATTAGCTGGGCATGGTGGCACACACCTGTAGTCCCAGGTACTTGGGAGTTTGAGGCAGGAGAATGGCTTGAAGCTGGAAGGCGGAGGTTGCAGTGAGCCGAGATGAAATACGTTAGCTTCATTCTGAATTCCATTTTATATCCTGTCGTGTTTTTTTTTCTGTCTTTCCTTAGTCCCATTTCTTGTATCATCTTATATTCTTACATATTCATGTCAGCTGTCTTAACTCCTTTCTGAAAAAATTGTAATAAATAAATAAAAATAATTTTCTCAATGACCCTGTAAGGTAAATGTAACCATTACTGTTACTTTATAAAGGGTGAAGAGGTTAGACAGCTCCTTCTAGGAAGAAACAGCTTCCCAGCCTTGGAGAAAATGCCTGGTACTAATGTATTTCCCTTTCCAAGAGGAAATTATGCTGAAATAGCCTGGTCAGATTTCAGGACACTCATGGGGGCCACATTTTCCATTGGGAGAAGTCCCACTCGTCAATATGGCTCTCCCTGCTGCTTCCTCCATCTAAACAATGACTAGAATAAGAACTTGGCTGAGACCTGTTTTTTCTTCCCCTTCTTGATGGCGAGGTAGCCAGGCTCTTCTCAAAAACACATTTTTGTATTTGGGAGTTCTTATCACATTTAACTTGGTGGCTGAAAGGAAAAGACCACACTGAGGTCTTAAGCTCATGTCAAGGACTCTTGTCCAATTTACCGGGAAACTCTGGTTTGCAGGTGATGTGCTTCTGGCAAATGGTAAAGTGGAGTCTTATTTCCCAGTTCTCATTGTCCTATGTGTGTGTGTGTGTGTGTGTGTGTATATATATATATATCCCATAGATCCATAGAGATATATATATCCCATAGATATATATGTATACATATATATACATACATATATATCCCATAGATATATATGTGTATATATATCCCACATATATATATATCCCATATATATATCCCATAGATATATCCCATATATATATCCCATAGATATATCCCATATATATATATCCCATAGATATATCCCATAGATATATCCCATAGATATATCCCATAGATATATCCCATATATGTATCCCATAGATATATCCCATAGATGTATCCCATAGATATATCCCATAGATATATATATGCCATAGATATATCCCATAGATATATATATGCCATAGATATATCCCATAGATATATATATGCCATAGATATATCCCATAGATATATATATGCCATAGATATATCCCATAGATATATATATGCCATAGATATATGCCATAGATATATATATGCCATAGATATATGCCATAGATATATATATGCCATATATATATCCCATAGATATATATGCCATATATATATCCCATAGATATATATATATGCCATACATATATATCCCATAGATATATGTATATTCCATATATATCCCATAGATATATATATACCATAGATATATATATCCCATATATATCCCATAGATATATATATCCCATAGATATATCCCATAGATATATATATATCCCATAGATATATCCCATAGATATATGTATATTCCATATATATCCCATAGATATATATAATCCCATAGATATATATATCCCATATATATCCCATAGATATATATATCCCATAGATATATCCCATAGATATATATAGATCCCATAGATATATCCCATAGATATGTATATCCCATAGATATATCCCATAGATAGATATATCCCATAGATATATCCCATAGATATATCCCATAGATATATATATCCCATAGAGATATATATATCCCATAGATATATATCCCATAGATATATATATATATCCCATAGATATATCCCATAGATATATATTTATATTCCATAGAAAACCACAAAGTTGGAGGCAGGTGGAGGGGTGCAGATGGTGGTGAGGATATAGGGCAATGCTTACTGGGCCAAGACAGAATTTGGACTTTTTGGCATCCTGGCTGTATTGCCACTTTACTATCTCAGCCCGATTTCTTCCTTTTTTTTTTTTTAGGTGTATAAATGACAGTGACTCTGTGTTTTTTTCTTATGTTTTATTTTCTTTTTAATTGACAAATAACAATTGTGTATATTTATGGAGTATACTGTGATGTTATAGAGTATAGGGTGGATTTACAGATTTACGGAGTACAGTGTGATTCCACATGTATACTTAGTGGAATGATCAATTAGGCTAATTCACATATCCATCACCTCAAATATTTAACATTTGTTTTTGGTGAGAACATATAAAATTCTCTTTTAGCAGCTTTGAAATCTACATCATCATTTACTATAGTCATCATTCTGTGCAACAGGTCACCAGAACTTATTCGTTTTGCCTACTGAAAGTTTGTACCCATTGACCATTGTCTTCCCTTTCTCCCTCTATCCCCTATCCCCCAGCTTCTGGGAACCACCATTTTTCTCTGTACTTCCCTGAGTTTGACTTTTCCTAGATTCTACAAATAAATGAGATTATATGGTATTTGTCTGTCTGTGCCTGGCTTATTTCACTTAGTATAATGTCTTCTAGGTTCATCCATGTTGTTGCAAATGACAGAATTTCCTGCTCTTTAAAGGCTGAATAGTATTTCACTGTGTATATACACTATATTTAAAAACTCCATTCATCTGTTCATATGCACTTTCGTAGTTTACATGTCTTGGCTGTTGTGAATAAGGCTACAATGAATATGAGGGTGCAGACATCTCTTTGACATACTGATGTCAGTTCCTTTGGATATATACCCAGAAGTGGGATTGCTGTATTGTATGGTAATTTTACTTTTAGTTTTTTTGAGAAACTTTCCCACTGTTTTTCAAAGAGGCTGTATTAATTTATAATACCACTAGCAGTGTGTAAGTGTTCCTTTTTCTTCTCATCTTCTCCAACACTTATCTTTTATTTTTTTGATAATAGTCTAACAGGTTTGAGTTGTTATCTCATTGTTTTAATTTGCATTTCTCTGATGATTAAAGATGTTGAGCATTCTTTATATATCTGTTGGCCATTTGTATATCTTCTTTTGATTAACGCCTATTCTGGTCCTTTGCACATCTTTTATAGGATTTTTTGTTTTCCTTTTATTGAGTAGTTTGAGTTCCTTGTTTATTTGGGGTATTAGTCCCTAATTCAATAGATGATTCACAAATATTTTCCCCCATTTGTGAGTTGTTTCTTCCTTCTGTCAATGGTTTCTTTTGTTGTGCTGTGTTGTTTCCATTTTTAGTTTGATCAAATCCAGTTTGTCTATTTTTGCTTTCATTGCCTGTGTTTTGGGGTCTTACCTAACAAATCACTGCCAAGACCAATGTTATGGAGCTTTCATCTGTGTTTTCTTCTGGTAGTTCTACAGTTTCAAGTCTTACATTTAAGTTTTTAATCCATTTTAATTATTATATAAGTGGTAAGATAAAGGCCTATTTTCACTCTTCTGCCCATGGATATCCAGTTTTCTTGATACTATTAATTAAAGACTGTCCTTTCCCCACCATGTGTTCTTGGTACATGTGTAAAAAACCAATTGATCATAAATGTGCAGGGCTATTTCTGGGCTCTCCATCCTAATCCATTGGTTAGTGTGTCTGTTTTTATGCCAGTGCCATGTTGTTTTGACTACAATAGCTTTGTAATATATTTTGAAATCTGGTAGTGTGATGCTTCCAGCTTGGTTCTTTTGCTTAAAATGGCTTTGGTTATTTGGGGCCTTTTGTGGTTGCATATAAATTTTATAAATGTTTTGATCTATTTTTGTGAATAATGTTATTGAAATTTTGATAGTGATTTCATTGAATTTGTAGCTTTCTTGGGTAGTATGGGCATTTTAGCAATATTAATTCTTCTAATCCATGAACCTGGGATATCTTTCCATTTATTTGTGTCTTCTTCAATTTCTTTTATACTTTTCAGTATACAGATCTTTAGCCTCCTTTGTTAAATTTACTTATAAGTATTTAATTTTTTTGATGCTATTGTAAATGAGATTATTTTCTTAATTTCTTTTTCAGATAGTTTGTTGTTATGTAAAAATGCTACTGATTTTTATAAGTTGATTGTTTATCTTAACATTTTACTGAATTCCTTTATTCAGTAAAGGAACAAATTACTAAAAATACAATTTGGCTTTGTAATACATTCCTAAATATATTACAAAGCTATGGTAGTTCCACCTTTGCGTGTGTGTGTGTGGGGGTGTGTGTGAAGTCTTTAGAGTTTTCTAAGTATAAGAAGAGGCCATCAACAGAGACAATCACTTCTTTCTTTCCTATTTGAATGTCTTTCATTTCTTTTCTTTTGCCTAATTGCTCTGGCTGCTAGAACTTTCAGTACTATGCTGAATAGAAGGGGTGAAAATAGGCATCTTTGTCTTATCCCTGATCTTAGAGGCAACGCCTTCAACGTTTCACTATTGAGTATGATGTTAGCTGTGGGCTTGTCTTATGTGACCTTTATTGTGCTGAAGAATATTCCTTCTATACGCAATTTTTGAGAGTTCTTGATTATGAAAGAATGTTGAATTTTGTCAAATGCTGTTTTTTTTGGCATCTATTGAGATGATCATATAGTTTTTGGCCTTCATTCTGTTAATATGGTGAATCACATTTATTGATTTGCATATGTTGAATCATTCTTGAATCCCAGGGGTAAATCCCACTTGATCATGGGAAGGATCATTCTGAATCTTTTTAAATCATTTTGAAGGATTGTGGAATACAGTTTTATAGTATTCTGTTGAGGATTTTTGCGTCTATGTTCATCAGGGATATTGGCTTGTAGTTTTCTTGGAGTGTCTTTGTCCAGCTTTGTTAGCAAGGTAATACAGGCCTCATAAAATGAGTTTGGAAGTATCCTCTCCTCTTCAATTTTTTTGAAAGAATTTGAAAATGACTGATATTCATTCTTTAAATGATTGGTAGAATTTATCCATGAAGCCATCTGGTCCTGGGATTTTCTTTGATGGGAGATTTTAATTACTAATTTAATCTCCTTACTTGCTTTGATTTGTTCAGATTTTCTATTTCTTTGTAATTCAGTCTTGGTAGGTTTATGATTCTAGGAATTTATCCATTTCTTCCAGGTTGTCCAATTTGTTGGCATGTAGTTGTTCATAGTAGTCTCTTATGATCCTTTATATGTTTGTGTTATCAGTTATAATGTTTCCTCTTTCATTTCTGATTTTATTTATTTGAGTCTTCTGTCATTTTTCCTTAGTCCAGCTAAGGATTTGTCAATTTTGTTCATCTTTTCAAAAAACCAACCCTTAGTTTCATTGATCTTTTCTGTTGTTTTTCTATTCTGTATTTCATTTATTTCTGCTCTGATCTTTGTTTTATCTGTTAATATTGGGCTTTCTATTAATATTGGGCTTAGCATGTCCTCCCCACCCCCAGGTTCCTTGAGGTATAAAGTTAGGTTGCTTATGTGGGATTTTTTTCTTTTTTGATATGTCTTTATTACTATAAACTTCCCTCTTGAAGCTGCTTTTGCTGCATCTCATAATTTTCCTTAATTCCTCTTGTTATTGATTTCTAGTTTTATACCATTGTTATCAGAAAAAAGTTTGATATCATTTTGATCTTCCTAAATTTGTTTAGACCTGTTTTGTGACTTAACATTTTGTTTATCATGGAGAATGTTCCCACTGCACTTGAAAAGAATATGCATTCCATTGTTGTTAAATGGAATGTTCTGTATATGTCTGTTAGGTCCATTTGGTCTAAAGTGTAGTTCAAGTCCAATGTTTCCTTACTGAATTTATTTTTTTTGAGACAGAGTCTCTCTCTGTCACCTAGGCTGGAGTGCAGTGGCACGATCTTGGCTCATTGCAACCTCCGCTTCCCAGGTTCAAGCGATTCTCCTGCTTCAGCCTCTTGAGTAACTGGGATTACAGGTGCGCCACCATGCCTGGCTAATTTTGTATTTTTAGTAGAAATGGGGTTTCATCATGTTGGCCAGGCTGGTCTCAAACTCTTGACCTCATGTGATCCACCCACTTCAGCCCCACAAAGTGCTGGGATTACAAGCATGAGCCACCATGCCCAGCCTCCTTATTGAATTTTGCCTAGATGATTCGCCTATTGTTGAAAGTGAGGTATTTAATCCCTTATAATTATTGTGCTGCAGTCTATGTCTCCCTTCAGATCTCCTCATGTTTGCTTCATATATTTAGTTACTCATCCCAATTTCCTTTTTTTTTTTTTGGCAGAGAAATAACTTGCTATAAGAGAAGTTTGCTGAGTTCAACACTTTCTCAAAGTGTAGTCTAGAATAAAATTGCTAAATGCCTGGAGAAAGGATAACCCTCCTCCCTTCTGCATTTCATAGCAAACACTGAAAACAATTTCCCTATTTTCTGCTAAGCTTCACATGGCTTCACAATCCCAGACTATATCCTTATTCTGTCAGTCATTACCTATTGATGAGAGATGGCATACATTAGAAACATAGTCACCAATTTGGATGAATTAACCAGGGCTCTTGTCTTATGAAATACTTAAGAAATTCTGGCTCCAGAGTGTAAAAGGTTGGGGGAAAGTATCAAAGACCTGTACATTACCTTGCTAATCTGTGCTCCATCCGTACTAGCAATCATCACTTGATTATTATATATATATACATATATATAAAAAACACATGTGTATATATATCTCATTTTCTCTCTTACCTCCTTTATTATTCTTACTCAGTATGTGCCTAAAATTAAAGTATATATTTATTCACTTGATTGTGTCTTTCTTGTAATAATTAAAACTTTACTGGGCAGAGGTCTGCTTGTGTACTACTCTATCTTTAGCCTTTAGAACTGCAGTTGGCTCATTATATATGCTTTAAATATTTGTTGAATAAATGAATAAATATATGAATGAGTGTAAATGAGACTCATTACTTTTTAAATTTATTTTTAATGAATCCAGAAAGAAAAAAACCTCAGTTCCACTGAATGCCAATTAGGAAGCATTCATCCATAGGAGCTGCATTAGGAAAATCCACTCTGAGAATGGAGGCACCACTGAGAATATGGAAAAAAGAAATTTAGGGACAAAACAAGCCTCAGTCCTATTGCTTGAGCCCAAGACAGATACTGGTTCAAAACCTGCCCTACATCTGTATTTTCTAGTAATTGACCTTAAAAAAAACCTCCTGTATTATCTAAGGTGCTTTGAGCTGGAATTTTTGTTAATTGCAACTGAGGTTATTATATATCTGTAGGGATGACGTCTGTGACAAGAAAGTTTGGATTCAGAGAGGAAAGAAGAAGGGCAAAGCAGGAGCTCAGAGTAGGGCCAGATAAATAGAAACTGCAGGTACTTCAAAATTTTGTCTACAGTAGGCTGGATCTATCTTGCCTCCTCCTCCCCAATGTTTTTTTGAAGGCAATATGAGCTATGATAGGAGATGATGCTGAGCTCAAATCCCTTATCTAGCACTGTCAGGAGTGTGACCTTATCTCAGACCTAAGCTTCTTTGTGTGTAAAAGGAGGATAATACCTGATTACAGGGGTTGGGGGAAATTAATAAAATAAGCACGTGTCATTTCTAGCACCTAGACTGTGCTCAGTGATGTAAATGTTCTCTTGCTTTGGTGATCTGACAAAGGAAAGTTGAACAATTATGTCCCAGATGGATGCTGAAAAATTTATTCAAAAGTAGTTAATCCTATGTAAATGGTGTTTCTAAATTGCTGCCTGTTTTTGAAGGACTAGAGTTTCATATAATGAATTAATGACTTTCAAAATAACTTGTCAACAGCAATAATCCCAATGAGAGGAGCAAAAACTTCTTTTGGAGGAGAAACTGGAAAATTTCCTGCATTTTATTTGGAACAGCTGTGGTGCAATTCCTTTTACATGCCTTTGCTCCCCTAAAACATAGTGGGGCTGATTGAAGGATACATAAATTAATTAGGAAAGACCTCCTATTGTTGCCTGGAGCAAATTTATAACTACAGAGGATACTTGAAGTCATGTGTTTTATTCACTATAATGTTCAACAAGTTTATGTGTATGAGCTCAACTTTTTTTTTTTTTCTGGAACTTTGAGTGAATGGAACTTAGTATATGGCAAGATCTAGGTGCTGTGCTACTTTCCCATGATAAACTGAATGCTTTCCCTAAAGATAGTTGATCTATTGAGTTTAATGACAATTTCCAACATTTCCTTTTTAACATTAGATTCAGGTGATCGTGCATGTTGCAATTAATTTCATTTTTGGTCAGTTTTGTGGAATGCCTACTGTGTGCTTGATAGAAGGAGGTTTTATAGCTGAATGCTCTACCCCAGAGCACTATAGTCTCTGTGGTCTATTTTGGAATTTCTCCTTAAGTTTATTACAGGAGTTTTATTTATGTCATTTGTTTCGTATATTATGCTGTTCCAAGTTGTAAACATGCCACAAGTAATTTCCCTTTCTGTTCTTCTAAGCCTTATTTATGTTCTTTGGAATTCATACAGAAACATCTTGAAGTTCTGAGGAGCTGTTACTAATGTGCCCCTCTGGGATCAGACTGATTTTGACTGTGAGAATTGGCATCTTTGAGATCTCATTAAAAAGAGCCCCACATCAGAACTCCAGACCTGGGAAATGCCATCCCATTGTTCCATCGAATGAATGCAGGCCAGACCGAGACAGAATGATGGATGTACTATAATTCTTTGAGGCTGTGGATGAACTTTTTTTTTTTGAATACATTTTTATTTTGGAATAGTGCTAGATTCACAGAAAAGTTTCAAAGAAAATACAGGGTGTTCCCAAATATTCTTCACCCAGTTTTTCCCATTGTTAATATCTTTCCTTACCATGATACATTTGTCAAATCTAACAAACCAATATTGTTGTAGTGCTATTATTAACTAAACTCAATTTTTTTGTGTTTTTCACAAATTTCCACATTAATGTCCCTTTTCTGTGCCATGATTGAATCCAGGGTATCATGTTGCATTTCGTTTTCATGTCTCCATAATCTCTGGTGTGTGACAGTTTCTCACACAGTTTCTTGACAGTCTTGAAGAGGGCTGGTCAGGTATTTTGTAGATATTCTGCATTTTGGATTTGTTTTATGTTTTTCTCATAGTTAGACTGGAGTTACGAGTGAGAGAAGTTCCTAACCAATAATCTGTCAAGTGAAAGGTTATCGGGGAACATGTTATTGACATGATTTATCACCGATAGGTTAACCTTGATCATTGGGCTAAGGTAGTGTTTTCCAGGTTTCTCCACTGTGAAGTTATTATTTTTCCCTTTCATAGTCTATTCTTTGGAGGCAAATCCCTGAGTCCAGCTCACGTTCAAGGTGGGAAGGGTTTTAAGCTCCACTTCCTGGATGGAGTATTATCTATGTGTAGTAGATGGAATTCTTCTGTAAGAAAGAATTGTCCCTTCTCTTCCAATTTTTTTTTTTGAGATACTGATGGGATGGATGTCTTCAAAATCACTAAGAGGCCTAGTGCTATTTTTGTAAGAGATGTATAAACATTGATTTTCCCACCTGTTTCTTTGAGAGCATCAGGAGACTTGAGAAAATTCCTGGGGCAAATATTTCTGCTTCACGCAGACAAAAGCAGGCTTGTCCTGGGCCCATGCTTCAGCAACCCTTCAGCATTTTTTTTTTTTTTTTTTGAGATGGAGTCTTGCTCTGTCGCCGGGCTGGAGTGCAGTGGTGTGATATCAGCTCACTGAAACCTCCGTGTCCCGGGTTCAAGCGATTCTCCTGCCTCAGCCTTCTGAGTAGCTGGGACTACAGGTGTGCACCACCATGCCTGGCTAATTTTTGTATTTTTGGTAGAGATGGGGTTTCACCATGTTGGCCAGGATTGTCTCGATCTCTTGATCTTGTGATCCACCCGCCTCAGCCTCCCAAAGTGCTGGGATTACAGGCGTGAGCCACTGTGCCTAGCCCCTCTCAGCTTCTATCTGGGCCTGCTTTTCCCTAAGTGCTCACCAGGAGCCTGCAGCACCCTTTGAAGACCATGCCCCAGGTACCCAGGACTTTGGAATTGTCTTAGCCCTAATGGTTCTGAGCCTACTTCCAGAATCTCCATGGTCTTCTTCTGTGGGCCTTTTTCTTCAAAAGGAAGACTGGGCCACTGATGTACATACTCCTTGGCCTGAGGGGTAGTCAGATGGCTGCTGTGGATGGAGTCTGGATATGCTGTCTGGGATATGTGGAGGAAGAAAAGTCCTCTCCTCATCAACACGCCACATTATTCAGGAAGATGATATCAATATGATTTATCATGGATGAGGTTAACCTTGATCATTTGATCAAGGTAGTTTTTCAAATGAAAAGCAAACATCAGAAAATCGACCAGTGCCTCTTTCAAAAGCTTTTTCACTGGGATTCTTACTGCTCAGAAGTTCTTTTGAAAGTGATTAATCAATTACATGAAACTCTAGGCCTTCCAAAATTCTGAAGCAGTTTAGAAACAACATTTATATAGGATAGAGGTGTAGAATAGAGCTGAGTTTGGGGGGAAAAAAAGGACAGTGGTTGGGTCAGAGGCTGGCATTGGCTCTCCTCTAGATGCCATGTTCTGAGGCCACATTCTGGTGCAAATTCTAGTAATTTGGAATTTGGACATCCAGGTCATTTGAAAGAATATATTTGTTAAGGTAGGAGAAAAGAGCACATTGTATTTAGTAGTTTGTTTGCTTGATTTATAATTTAGACATATGGTGTATGAGCTTGCCATAGGCCATGACAATTTGAGGCAGGCCTGTTTCTGTGAGCAAAGTTAAATGAAGAAAATGTCAGGGCTGTTGACCATAATCTGTCCCCCAACTCCAGCCCTGTGGAATGTAATGCCCTCAAGACAACAGCTGTCACTGGGCCTCTGTGGACTTCCCTTGTGGCACACAATTTTCTTCACATTCCTTGAGAGGGCTGAGTGGAGGGCTTTGCCACTGACAAAATAGAGGGCTTGCCTTTGTATTTGTCTACTGAGAATTTCCTTTATTCACCTAGAATCCCATGCTCACTCTTCTCTACCTACCCAACCCTCCACTATCTGGAATTCTACTTCTTCCATGAAGTTTTCCTTAATTCCACAAATCCCCTTCGCAGAAATGTGATAAAGTCACTAGTTGCAGTTGTGGGTTTCCACAGATGGCTGCCTCTTTCCTCTAGGCATTTTGAATGCAGTGCTGGTAGGAGGTCACAAGGGAAATAGTGGCTCCAAGATCAGAGGGCTGTGTGGCCCCAACCTCTATGTCCTCCTCAGCCATACTCAGCATGGCTTTATACTCAAGGGGCTGAATATAAATGTGCTATTTTAAAATCTATTTAAATAAGATGTATATTAGAGCAAGGCTGAGATAAATGCTTAAGAATAGGTACAAATTGATGATTATTCACTAGTCACTATTGATACACTAATCATGATTTTCTCCTAGATTTATTAAAATGTTTTTTGTAAGTCATCTGCAATTAATTACTTGAGTCAAAATCTCTTTTGGAGGAAGATGTGGAACTCTAGGATTTCAAGTAACTCTAGGAGGTGCCAAAACCCTGTGGTCATATCCTAATCAAAATGACTTATAGGCTCTCGAGGATCATTTTTCTTTTCCAGCCATGCATGGGATTTCAGCTGTCCTCTTTCTCTTCATCTTTTTTTCTCTCTCTTTTTTTTCAGTAAGTATATGGGAACTCTTTTTGTTTTTAGGGCTGAACAAAAATACACAGAGAATAATGTCCAGGTTGGAAAGAGCTCTTCCTTTTCTTGTTCCTCCCAACACTGACTTTCTTTAGTAAAGTACTAAAGGTAGGTTGTTTTTACTACTTGTTTTCACAGCTTAGTTTCTCTAAAGATAATATGTTCCACTTTTTTCTTTTTTAAAAAGCTTTACTGAGCTATAATTGATAAAGAAATAATTATAGATATTTAATATGTACAATTTAGTGACTCTGAACATGCAAAAACACTCATGATACTATCACCACAATCAAGGTAAGACATATTCAATATCTCCCTTTATTGGGACACCAAAAACAGAGGTCCCTCCCTCCCTCTTTCCCTCTCTCTTCCTCCCTCCCTCTGTCTTCCTCCCTTCCTCTCTCTCTTTCTTTCTCCCCTTTTTCTTTCTCCCCTTTACTCTCTTTTCCTTCTTTCCTTTTTTCTCCCTCCTTCCCTCTCTCTTTCTTTTTTCTTTTTCCTGCCTTCCTTTCCCTTTCCCCTTTCCTTTTCCTTTTGCTTTTCCTTTTCTCCTTCCCTCCTTCCTTCCTTTTTTCCTTCCTTCCTTCCTCTCTTTCTGTGGAAGGACTTAATATGAGACCTACCCTGTTAACAAGTTTTGAAGTCCACAATATTATATGGTTAATTATAGGCAGTAGATTTTACAGAAGATTTCTAGAACTTACCCATATAGCACAACTGAAACTTTAAACCCGTTGCACAATGAGTTTTTCAATATATTCCTCTTCTGTGCTTACTAATCTTTGTTTTTGAAAATAAGGTCACTGTGACTATAGGAGTACATACCTAAAAGGTAGCAAAATGTATCAAGGTTTTAAAATTGAGATATAAAATGTATTCATTGTAAAACTCCCATTACATATGTTTTCAATTTCACATCGTTTAACATTTAATTATACTCTATCTTTCACTGTCCTTCACTTGTTTTATTCATTCCTGTATCAAATATATATTAAGCACCTATTATTCTGGGTCCTAAGGATATAGCAGTGAACATACAGACAAAAATTATCAGTGTTATGAAGAAAAATAAAATAAGAAACAAGGATAAGAAGTGCTGAAGTGATAGTGGAAAGTTGTAGTTTAAACAAGATGATCATGGAAGGTCTTACAGAAAGGGGATACTTAAGCAAAGGTTGATGGAGATAAGGGTTCAAGGCATTTGGATCTGGGAGAAAAGGCATTGGAAATAGCAAGTGCAAAGTCCCTGAAGGAGCAGGCCTGGTGTGTTTGAATAGGGAGGGAGCTAGGGGAGAGCAGGGTGAGTAAAGAAGGACAGAGAAGAACAGTCTGGGCAGCAAGTGGGACCACCTGCGTAAGGTCTTGTAGGATATTTAGCACCATCCCTGGCCCTACACACAAGAGGCCAGTAGTACTTCCTCACCAGCTATAGAAACCAGAACTGTCCCCTATGGGGCAAAAGCACTGCCATTAGAAAAATGCTGCCTCAAGACAACATGTGGCATCTATGACTGTGGTCCCTTCCAGGTCTAAAATGCAATTATTTTGAACCTACTGTATATGCGATCCTTCACTCATGTATATACACAATCTTTTAAATTCCATCTAATACCAGACTCACTAAACTTAGGATCACTTGCATTTTTCTTTCTTTCTTCTATTTTTTCTCCCTCTTCTTTTTTATCTGTGAGTCATAGAACGATGACACTTGTGGGAAATAAGTATAAGAATTGAGGCAAAGTTACATATTTTGTGAGAAAAAGAAAAATCAGAAGTTTTAATTTAAAAACACCATTAAGAATCAATGCTATCCATTTTAAAGCTCTAACAAATACAAAAGCCAGGATCTGCAATATCTTCTGTTCCTACCAAATAGTCTTTTGATTCAAACTCTCCCTTAGGCACCAATATTCAACCTTAAGCATCAGGTTGAATAAAAACCCATCTGGATTTAATATTTCATGGTCATAGTTAATTAGTAACATTATAAGAATATGGCTTCCCACTCTGAGGGTCTACCTTGGGAACAGAGCTACCACTGAAGGAATAATATTAGGAAAATACACACTTGAAGTTCCAATAAATGGCTTTGAAATGAACTTTTGAAAAATGATTTACAAGCATATGATAGCATCTGCTTTTTATGATTGACTTACAGCATAGACTTAGTGCACGGTTCTGTGGAACTGAGTGTGTCCCAGTGTGGCTTTAAAACAATTTTGTTTCTGGCTTATGAAATAGAGAATTGAGATGAACAGTGCTAAGAATGGTTCCTGACACCACTCAGTGACATCCATCACCTTCTCCAGTAAGTGCTTCTTTGCTAGGTATTGTGAAGAGTTAAACAAGCAGCCATGGTCCCTAAGTATGTTCTGTCTATAGAGCAGGCAAGAAAAATAGAAAAATGTACAGAAAATTCAAATATACATAAAACCATCTATGTTCCGTCATCCTGGGAGCTAAATAACTGTGGCTGGTGGGAATAAAATAAATAACAGGGGCCAAATGGGGTCAGTCAATAAACACCCAGAATAAATTGCTAATCAGAAGCGGAGCTAGCACAGGCTGATACATAACAAGGTTACTTTATCTGAAGAAAGAACCTGCTTTTCCTCATGTTGGTAATTATATCAATACAGAGAAAGAGACAATTTGGCATTCACTGGGTTACCGCCAGATGATGTTCTAAATTGATGACATGTTCTCAGGCATCCTCTCCTCCAGTCGCCTGGCTCAAGTATAAGTGGCAGCTAATTCCAGTTTGCATTACCTGAGTAGCTTGATAATCGCCTTTGTGCCTAGTGTGTGTTTGTTCTGAAAACTTGGGCTCAAGTCCATGCAGAGCAGTGCTTTCAGACTTCACCATGTATGCTAATTACGTGGGGATCTGGTTAAAATGCAAATTCTAATTCAATAGGTCTGGGTAGAGGCTTGAGCTTCTGAGTCTCTAATAAGCTCCCAGGTGAAGCCAATGCTGCTGATTCATGGAACACGATTTCTTTTTTAAGCAGCCACACTGAGCATGAGCCCCAAGCAGTTGGTGCACAGGGGTGCACCGCCTGTGTAACTTGAAGAGCTGACAGGTGACACCCCCACCACATTTGATCAGAAGAATATTGGGCTGAAGAGTCCATCTAGGGGAGGGAGAGAGAATTTGAAAGCAGTGGCAATAGAAGTAAGAAGTGTGGATTTAGGGTGATGTCAACAAGACAGCTGACTGGAAGTGCCTAATGCTCATGCCCCCTAACAAAAAAGGAACCAAAACAACAAACATACAACTACATCTTAACTAGAGTGACTAAAAGAGAGTGCTGGAGTACAGCAAGAGAGTGGTGGAAACCCTGGGAAGCATAGAAACTCAGGGCAGCCACATACAGAAGGGAAGAAAATGCCTTGCCTCTGGCACCCTATCCCCCAGTCTGGAGCAGCTCAGAAACAGAAGGGGCTTCTCTCTGCTGGCAGATAAGCAGGAGGCCCCTGGAGGCCTCTGTCACTGCTGTGTATACCTGCAGTTTTGGATACTGGAGGATCCTGAAATTCTTACAGGCCCTGAGCCCAGCTTTGGGAGATGCTTGGAGTTCACACATCTGTGCTACTCCAGAGAAGGCTCCCACTTGTGCCCTGCCCCCCGTGGCCCAAGCTGTTACGGTGCTGCACCATCTTGAAACTAGAGCCACTGCTAGGATGTGTCCTGCTCCAGGGCCCCGTAGCCACTACATCTCTTCATCCCTGAGGCTCTACCATCATTGCACCATGCTCGCATACACGGTAGCATGTTGTACCCCAGCCAAGCTGCTGTAGCTCCCTACTGCCTGGGAACAAGCTGCCTAGGAGGCAATTCATCTCTCCAGTCCCAGTGGCTGCAACATCCTGGCTACTTGGAGCCTGGGTCCAGTGGAGCAGCCACATCCCCTGGACACCAGAACCAACCTGATGCCCCACACTGAGGGAATTGGAACTTCAGCCTAGGGGATCAGCCTCATCCCCGGTGCCTAAGCTCACACAATGCCTTGCCCTTTGGGAATCAAGTGCACTGGTCCAATGGAGAAGCCACACCAGAAAGGCAGAGCCATACCCCTCACTGCCTGAACCAACCTGGTACCCTGACCCGCTGGGAACCAGAGTTTAGGGGTCTCTTATTTTTTTCCCACAAGGAGAAGCCCCTTCTAGTTTTGAGTTGATCCTAACTGGGGCATAGGGTGGCAGAGAGGCACGGCATTTCCTTCCCTTCTCTATGTGGCTGCCCTGAGTTTCCATGCTTCACAGGGTTGCCACCACACCCTTGCTGTACTCCAGCACTCTCTTAGGCACTCTAGTCAAGACATAGTTGAGTATTTATTTTGGTTCTTTTTTGTTGGGGTTGGGGGTAAGCATCATGCACCTCAGTCAGCTTTCTTGTTGACATCACTCTAAATCCCCACCCTTCTTACTTTTATTCCGTTATTTCAAATTTCACTTCTTCCTCTCCTTGATAGACTCTTCTTCAGCCCAGTATTCTTCTAAAAACATGTGTTCAATTGGAGCAGCTGTACCCCCCCAGTGCCTAAGCCAAAGTGAAACCCCACCCTTTGAGGAACTGGGGAACTGGGGCCCTGGCCCAGCAGATTATCTGTCCCTCCAGGTACCTGAGCTGATGTGGCACCCTGCCTCCTAGGAAGACAAAAACTTGTTCGAGTTGTGCCGCCACATGCTCTGGACCTAAAAGCCACAGCACCCCTTCTTGCTGGATCTGGATCAGCCCTCTAGAGTCAAATTACTGAGGTGCTATACCTCTCTGGGGCATGGAGCCATTGTTGCCCTGCTTCCTCTTCCCTGGAGCCCAAGCCACTGCCGTGTCCTGTCATTCTTGGGTCCTTGTTGCCACTGCACCTGGCCTTGCGGAGCCTGGGTTACTTCTGTGTCCCATCACTTCAGGGTTCAGAGGCACCACTACACAGCGCCCCCTCTCCTGGTGCCCAAGTTGCCACTCTCCAGAAACCAAGCATCTTGAACACCCCGTCTCCCTTGGAGCCA
Organism: Pan troglodytes; assembly: GCF_028858775.2. Taxonomy (NCBI): domain Eukaryota; kingdom Metazoa; phylum Chordata; class Mammalia; order Primates; family Hominidae; genus Pan; species Pan troglodytes. The sequence goes on along the minus strand of NC_072402.2, from coordinate 47,307,937 downwards.
TGCCAGGGCTACACCCTTGTTCCCAAGATCAGAGTTACAGCTACATTCTTGTCCTCCTGTGCCTTAGCTACTGGTGAGTGCCTCAGAGTCACAGTCCTTAGCTTGGTGGAAGAGCTGCATCACCTGTGTTTCAGAGAGTAAACCCATTCAGAGAGTCTTTCCCTATGAAAGCCACTATAAATTTGGAATACATGACTATTCCATCAGATGTGCAGATATCAGCACAGGAACACAAAAACCATGAGAAAGCAAGAAAACATGATGCCACCAAAGGAACACAATAATTCTCCAGTAACTAGCACCAGAGAAATGAAAATTAAGAGTTGCCTGGAAAGGAATTCAAAATAATCTTTAGGAAACTTGGTGAGATACATAAGAATACAGATAGACAATTCAATAAAATTAGGAAAACAATCCATGATCTGAATGAGAAATTCAACAGAGATAGATATCTTAAAAAAGAAGTAAATATTAATAGCATTCTTGGAGCTGAAGAACTCAGTGAAATAAAAATTACAACTAAGAACTTCAACAGAAGACTAGATCAAGTAGAAGAAAGACTCTCTGAGCTTGAAAAATAGGTCTTTTGAAATAACCTAGTTGAAGGGGAAAAAAGAAAAATAATGGAAGAAAGTGAAGAAAGTCTACAGAACTTACAGGACATCCTTAAGTGAGCAAATTTTTGCATAAGGGAGTTCCAGATGGAGAAGAGATGAAGGAAGACACAAAAAAATTAATAAAATAATGCTGAGTATTTGCCAACCCTTAGGAAAGATACTGACATCCAGACTGATGAAACTCAAAGTTTCCAAAACAGGATCAATCAAAGAAGTCCTCACCAAGGCACAGTATAATAAAAATGTCAAAGTCAAAGACAGAGAGAATTTCAAAAGCATCAAGAGAAAAGTGTCAAAGGGCATACAAGGGAATCTTCATTAGACTATAAGTGGATCTTTCTTTCTTTCTTTCTTTCTTTCTTTCTTTCTCTCTTTCTCTCTCTCTCTTTCTCTCTCTGTTCGTTTTATTTTCTGAGATGGAGTCTCACTTTTGCCCAGGCTGGAGTGCAGTGGTGTTATCTTGGTTGACTGCAAACTTTGCCTCCCGGGTTCAAGCGATTTTCCTGCCTCAGCCTCCAGAGTAACTGGGATTATAGGTGTGCACCATCACACCTGACTAATCTTTATATTTTTAGTAAAGACAGGGTTTTGCCATGTTGGCTGGGCTGGTCTTGAACTCCCAACCTCAGGTGATCTGCCTGCCTTGGCCTCCCAAACTGCTAGGATTACAGATGTGAGCTTCTGTGCTCAGCCCAAGACTATCAGTGGATTTCTAAGCAGAAAACTTGCAGGCCAGGAGACAATGGCGTGACATATTCAAAGTAATCAAAGAAAAAAAAAAAAACCTGGCGGCCAATAATAGTATAACTGCAAGGCTGTTCTTCAGAAATGATGGTGAAATGAAGTGTTTTTCAGAAAAGCAAAAGCTGAGGAAATTTATCACCACTAGACCTACTTTACGAGAAATGCTTAAGGGAGTTCTTCAGCTGTAAACAATGAAAACATATCATCATGAAAACATGAAAATGTAAAACTCACTAGTAGAGGTAAATACATAGTCAAATTCAGAATACCCCATTAATGTAATGGTGGTGTGTAAACCTTTCAAACTTCTAATGTGAAGGTTAAAAGTTGGAATAATTAAAAATATACCTACAGTAAATTGTGTGGGAATATACAATATAAGAAGCTGTAAATTCTGACAACAAAGTTATAAATAATGGAGGGAAGGGTAAAAGTCTAGAGTATTTGTAAGTGACCAAAGTTAAGTCATTATTCGTTAAAAGTAGTCTATTATAACTGTAAGATGTTTTGCATAAGGCCCATGTTAACCACAAAGCAAAAACAAAACAAAAACAACAAAAAAAGCAAAACTACAGCAGATACACAAAGGGGAAAGAGAAAGGAATAAAAGCTTAGCACTATAGAAAATCACCAATTCACAAAGGAAGACAAACGTGAAGGAAGGGAACAAAGGATCTACAAAACAACCAGAAAACAACAAAATGACAGCAGTTAAGTTCTTACCTATCAATACTAACCTTGAATGTAAATGGATTAAACTTTTAATCAAAAGACATACTGGCTTAATGAATAAAAAAACAAGATTCAACTATATGTTGCCAATAAGAGACCCATTTTAGCTTTAAGGACACCCATAGGCTGAAAGCGAATAAATGGAAGAAGATATTCTTTGCAACTGGCAAACAAAAGAGAGAAGGAGTGGTTATACTTTTATCAGATAAAATAGAATTCAAGCAAAAAATCATTACAAAAGAAAAAGGTCATTATTTAATGATAAATGAGTCAACTGATCAAGAGAAACAACAATTGTAAACTTTCTCATACCCAGTATCTGAGCACCTAAATATATAAATTGAACATTACCAAATATGAAGGAAGAAATAGATAGCAATGCAATAATAATAGGGGACACCAATAACCCCACTTTCAACAATGGATAGACCAACCAGATAGAAAATTAATGAAGAAATATTGGATTTGAACTGCACTTTATGCCAAATGACCTAGCAGACATATATAAAACTTTCAATCCAAGAGCAGTAGAATATACATTATTCTCTTGTGCACATGAAACACTCTCCAGGATAGACCATTTATTAGACCACAAAACAAGTCTCAGCAAATTCAAGAGGACTGAAATCATATCTAGTAATGCTTCTGACTACAACAATATGAAACTAGAAATCAATAACAGGAAGAATCTTGGAACATTAAAAAAATAAGTGGAACTTAAACCATATGCTCGTGAACAACCAATGAGTCAAAGAAGAAATCAAAAAGGAAATAAAGAGTATCTTGAGACAAACGACAATGAAAACAGAACATATCAAAACCTATGAGATGCAGCAAAAGTAGTTTGAAGAGGGAAGTTTATAGCAACAAATGCCTACATTAAAAAAGAAGAAAGATTCCTAAATGAATAGCCTAAGATTACACCTCAAGGAAAGAGAAAAATAGCATACTAAATTCAAAGTTAGCAGAAGGAAGGAAATAATAAAGATCAGAACAGAAATAAATAAAATAGAGGATAGAAATACCATAGAAAGAATGAATAAAATCAAGAATTGGTTCTTGATAAAATAAACAAAATTAACAAAACAAAACCCCTAGCTAGGCTAATAGACTAAGAAAAAAGAGAATAGTCTCAAATAAAATCAGAAATGAAAGTGGAGATATTACAACACATGCCTCAGAAATTAAAAGGATCCTAAGGGACTATTCTGAACAATGACATGCCAACAAATTGGATAACCCTGAGGAAATGGATAAATTCCTAGAAAAATATTACCTACCAAGATTGAATCAGGAAGAAATAGAAAGCTTAAACAGACCAATAGCAAATGAAGATACTGAAGATGTAATTAAAAACCTTCCAACAAAGAATAGCATAAGACCAGATGGCTTTGCGGCTGAATTCTACCAAACATTCAGAGAAAAATTACCAATACTTCTTAAATTTTTCTGAAAAAATAGAGCTAAAAGGAATACTTCCAAATACATTTTATGAAGTCAGCATCACCTTGATACCTAAGCCAAACTAAGAAAGACACTGTGAGAAAATAAAACTGCAGATGAATTTTTCTGATGAACATTGATGTAGAAATCTTCGGTAGAATATTAGCAAACTGAATTCAATAGCACATCAAAACAATTATGCATAATGACCAACTGGGATTTATCACTGGCAATTAAAGCTGGCTTAACATATGCAAATAAATCAATGTGATACATCACATTAACAGAATGAAAGATAAAAACCACATGATCATCTCAATTGGCATGAAAAAAGCATTTGCCTTTCTTTACGGTTTAGGCATAGAAGGAAAGTTCCTCAACATAATAAAGGCCATTAAAAAAAAAACCCACAGTTAAAATTTCAATGAACAGGGAACAACTGAAAGCTTTTCCACTAAGATCTGGCACAAAGCAGGAATGCCCACTCTTGCCACTTCTATTCAATATGGTACTGGAAGTACAAAAGCAATCAGACTATAAAAATCAATAAAAGTATCCAAATCAGAAAGGAAGAAGTGAAATTATTTGCAGATGACATAATCCTCTATGTAGAAAACCTTAAAGATAACACAGAAAAATTATTAAAACTAATAAGTGAAATCAGTAAAGTTGCAGGATACAAAATCAACATACAAATATTGGTAGCTTTTCTATATACGAATAGTGACCTAGCTGAAAAAGAAATCAAGAAAATAATCCAATTTAAAATAGCATAAAAAATACTTAGGAAAATTTTAATCACATAGGTGAATAATTTGTGCACTGAAAACTCTAAAACATTGCTGAAAAAATTGAGAGTCACAAATAAATGGAAAGGTATCTGTGTTCATGTATTGAAAGAATTAATATTGTTAAAATATCCCTACTATCCAAAGTAATATACAAATTTACCACAACCCTTATCAAAATTCCAATGGCAATCTTCACAGAAATAGAAAAGAAATCTTAAAATGTACATGCAATCACAAAAAACCTTGAGTAGCCAAAGTAATATGGATAAAAATGTTGGAGGCATCACACTTCCTTCCTGATTTAAAATTATATTATAAAACTACAGTAATCAGAAGAGTATGGCATGGGCATATAAACATAACATAGACCAAGAGAATATAATAGTTCAGAAATAAATCCAAACATACACAGTCAACTCATTTTGGACAAGGGCACCAAAAGGACACAGTGGGGAAAGAATGGTCTTTTCAATAAATGGTGCTGGGAAAACTGGATTTTCCTCCATGTAAAAGAATGAAATTGGATCCTTATCTTACAACATGCACAAAAAGCAACTCAAAATGGGTAAAGAACCTATATGTAATACTTGAAACTATAGAACTCCAGGGGAAATGCTCTATGACATTGACCTTAGCCATGAGTTTTTTTGATATTATACCAAACTCTCAAGCTACAAAAGCAAAAACAAATGGATGTAACTACCTCAAACTAAAAAACTTCTATACAACAAAAGAAACAATCAACAAAATGAAAAGGCAACCTATAGACTAGGAAAATATACTTGCAAGCCACATATCTGATAAGGGATTAATATCTAAAATGTATAAAGAACCCTTACAACTCAATAGCAGAACTTTTTTAAATGAGCAAAGGATCTGAATAAACATTTCTCCAAAGAAGACATAAAAATGGCCAACAGGTATATGAAAAGGTGCTTATCATCATTAATTGACAACATATAGGTCCTTTATCCATGTGCACATTGCACTAATGTGCAAGGTGAAGACTATAGTTACTAAAATTGTACTGTATTAGGAATTTTTGTTAAGTAAATTTTAGCTGCTCTTGTCATGAAAAAGTAACAATGTGAGATGTCAGATAAGTTAATTTGTGTCACTATAGTAACTATTATCTGTATGTATCCCACAACATCATGTTATAAACCTCAAATATACTCAAAAAAATGTACTTAAGAAAGAAGTTGTGAATTTAATTCTTCTCTCCATCCAGTTCCACTTTTTTTTTTTCATTTTTTTTTAATTTTTCTCTTTCCTTTCTTCAGGGCTGCATGCTCCTTCTCTTTCCTTCTGCCCAGCCCCTTACACACACTAGACCAAGAGAACTGATTTAATTGCTTTGGGCTGGGACCCAGGCATTCTCATTGCTAACTCCTCCCTAGATGATTATGAAATGCATGTCTATTTGAGATATACTGATTTATCATCTTAAAAAAATACTTTATTTTTGAAACAGTCTTACTTCAACACCTAGATTTGCTATATGCAATTAAATTCATAATATTGATTCTTGTTGATGATAACCAACATCTTACATGTAACAAAGCTGATCCTATTCCACACCACTGCAGAATGTAGCATCCTTGTCACCTGGACTCCTAGGTGAAAGCCTCCTAGCTGGACTCCTTCCCCACAGCCCCTCCTCACACCATGGCCAGTTCTCTAGGTTCTGGAGAACCTGTGGTGCTGGTATCACTGGGAGCTTGAGAGGCAGAATTCTAGGCCTTGTCCCAGATCTAGTGAACTCAAATCTGCATTTTAACAAGGGCCCTACCTTCACATTTCTGGGGCAATATTTTAAAACACAGTTCTTTCCAGTGACTCTCTGGGTACCCCTTGTGTTGTGCTCCTTATTTTGTGTGTCTGCAGTCCAGCTCAGGGCTCCCATGTCTGCTGAGGACAATGGAGGGAGGGACCTGCTTTCCTTCCCAACACTTTGCCCGAATCATTCTGCGGTTTTCAGTCTCCCAGATGGTGGCATGACTTCCTTCATCGTATGAAACTGTGCACCGGTGGGTGGAAATTTTTCCCTGAAGAAGTGAAATTCTGACTAAATTAATTTGCTTTTGGGTCTGCACTGATTTCTGAACATCAGGATAGGTAGCTGCGGTCAGCATGGTCCTGAAATTCTCATTTAGGTTGCCTCGATGGGTATCGCGGCTTGTGTTCCCCATGGAGCATCTTGCATTCTGGGTGTCAGCCTTCTGCTCACAGATGGCCTCTTCAGCACAGCGCTCCGGCCGTGACAGGCCTCTGTTGCTCCTTTCTAGAATATCTTCTTGACAGCCCAGGTTTCATAAATGTCCTCATCGATGAATGGAAGTATCTGTATTCAAAAATGAACATGCCAAAGGCAGCTCGGACTATTTTTCCCCCTGCAGCTTCCTGTCATTTGTGGTGTTCTCTTCACAAACCGCAGGGCTCGGCAGTAACGAGCGGCTGTTTACAGAGCCCTGGCTGTAATTAAGTCAAATTGGGTCTGCTCTCTGAGTATGGTGAGGAAATATACTGACATCCATTATGCACAAGCTGGATGGGGGAAAAACACAATTCTTGTCGGTTTTGATACATGTTCAAGCTGGAAGACATGTGAAGGAAGAAAAACTTTTGTGGATCAAAATAATGTGTTATGTTAGAAGCAGAGCTGCCAAGGAGCTCCTGGCATTGAGGTCAGGAAGAGAAGGGAGGAAAGGCCAGCTATCTGTGACTGGGAGGAGAAGAACATGACAGTGGAAGGGACTCTGGAGTGACATGGTTGGATTGGAGAGAAGGTTAGTAGGTAGTATCAATACTTTCCGTGTGAATGTCCCAGAAATATCTCATCCCAAAAGTTGATATTGCCCTGGATTCTACCCTGATCACTCTTTATCACATAACTCTGTTTTTCTTTTTCATAGAATTGATCACAATCTGAAGTAATCATATTGATTTATTTGGTTACTTACTTATTGTTTGTCTTCTCCTCTAGAAAATTGAAGCTACATGAGAATAGAGACCTTACGTTTCGTGCTATTGCTATACTTAATGCTTGGTATGGTGACTAGAAAATACTAGGAGCTGTATTAGTTTTCTGTGGCTGCCATAACAAATTACTAAAAACTAGGTGGCCGGAAACAACAGAGATTTGCTCTCTTGCAGTTCAGGAGGCCAGAAGTCCAAAATCAAGGTGCTGGCAGGGTTGGTTCCTTCTGGAGACTCCGAGGCACAATCTGTTCCAGGCCTCCCTTCTAGTCTCTGGTGGTTGCTGCCAATCCATGGGGTTAAATCCTTGGCCTGTAGCTGTATCACTCCAATCTCTGCCTCCACCATCATGTGGCCTTCTTCCCTGTATGTATCTCTGTGTGTCATCTCCTTTTCTTATAATGACATCAGTCATTGGATTTAGAATCTACCCTACTCCAGTATGACTTCATCTTAACTTAATAATTACATTTGTAAAGACCCTCTATCCAAATCAGGTCACATTCTGAGGTTTGAGGTAAACACTATTCAATGCACTATAGATGCTCAACAAACATTTGTTGAATAAATGAGCCATATGAAGTTTCCTGTGAGCTTCGGGTTTAAGCTCAAGGGCAAATAGAGGACAAAAAAAGGAAGAGGCTACTTTTGGTTCTGAATAATCTAGAGGGCAGCTCAACCTTGTTTGCTGAGTGCAAAAATCCCATTGTTCTCAGAAATACTCTAGTAGGAAGACGTTGGGGAGCAGACATTGTTCTTTAACTATGGGAAGGTCGGTGGATTTCTAAGCAGAAGCAGCTATAATGTTAGCAAGGCTCTTGGACTAATCTACTCATGTATAACTGGGGGCTCTGACACTGGACCCAGAGCTGGGGTTCCCCTCAAGCTGTGTGGGCTTGGGGCACCAGCAAACAAAGATGTCAAAAAAAGTGACAGCATTTTGAGAAAGTATTTGAATTAAAAATTTGTTTGAGAAAACACCAAAATCATCATCATGATAAAAATGATAATTTAGTTAGATTCCTTTATACTTATTCTTTAAAACTGTTTTAATTTTGAATCCCACATGATCTAGGGACACTGTAATATTCTCAGTGCTCTCCAGTGGTTTTAATCCAGGCCTTATTGAACCCCCATACTTCTGAAACCTCCATCAGAATAAAGCAGGGGCCAGGGAAGATAGCTGCTCTTTGTATGCTGCTGGCAGTTTCTGTTTAGCTGGAGGTTTAAGTTGACTAATCAAGTCTGTAAATCAGTGCATGTGAGATAAAGCCAAAATCAGGTTCTGGACCATGGGAAGTCAAGAAGCTGTGCTTGATAATATGAAAGTCACCCTTCTTGAAGTCAGAATGGCATCTCTGAGAGATGATGACCAGAAGGCCAACCAGTGACCAAGGGCAAAGAAGAAGCTGTGTTCTAACAGAGATGCTCAGGGGTCCTGGGCTCCCTGAAGTTCAACCAGAGTAAAGTAAGATCTCCCTTCCGTCACCCACAACAGTTGGGTGGCCTGAGAAGACTGAGGCATAAGCTGATCACACCTTCTATGGAATGGCCTGGTTTGTGGATCCTTTGGTGGGAAATGTTCTGTTTAAAGTTTTTATTCTACATGGTTATTCCCTTGGGTATCCCCTGAATTATCTATTGTTAGACATCATATCCTGGGCTCAGTCATTTTTGAGATTGCTAATGCTTAGGAAGAAGTAATTCAGGGAAAAAGATAACAGTCTGGACAGCTGTTGTGGGTTGGCAAGAATTGACCCACTGGAAGGGAAAAGTCACTGAGAACAAGATGGCTCATTGAGGTGGCAAGTGACAGCCAGGACTGATTTGTGTAATGTGTAAGTATCTCCAGAGAGATTGAAGGGATAAACTTTTCAAAAGACTGCACTTGATTTCTTGAAGTTCTGCAGAATGGGTTCTCAGACTACTGGGTATTGAAGGCAGAAATGACTTGTGACAACTAAAGTGTTGGGAAACCTGGATTGCACACTCTAATTCAAATTCTTCCAAAGTTACTGGCTTTTCATATATCTTGATTCAACTTGTCTGCTGTTGGCATTTTTTTTCTCATCTACCATTATTCATTGACCACAACTAATTCATTTCTCCAATTGATCTGTGTGTTGTCAATAAATTGCCACATCAACAACCATTGTACCAGCAAAGTGAGGCTTAGCTGTTGAGGTCTGACAGCTAGCTTAAACAACGCTGTGTGTGGGACTCCTTGGGGACTGGGACTTTGCCAAGTCCTGAAAGGCAGTAAATGATGTTTACTCACAGACGTGCTGGCTGTGGTAAGGTATTGCATGGAAGAATAATTAGCATATGATTTTTAAAGAGTTTCTTAATTCAGAGGAGCTGTATTTGTTTTTATGTAAATAACAGAGAATGTCCTGTTCAGCGGACTCCGGAAATGAATGCTTCAAAGCATGTGACCTCTTAGAAAAGAACTGGAAATTTGCACACATTTGCATTGCATGATTATCATACTTGTGAGTAAAACAGGAACATGGACAACTGTAGTGCCTGACCCGTCACACTCTCCCCTTACGGTGAGGAGAGCTGCTCTGTTCTAGGGTGACTGAGGTTCCTGCACATGCAGAGCCTCTTTGGGCACTTAGTTAATCTCAAGGACCCCATTTGCGTTTGAGTCAATAACATCTTTGGTTCCCAGCAGAAGGCTGAGTGTGAACTTTCTATGGGCCCTGACAACAGCTGGGGATTCCTTTCCTTCCCCTTCTGTTTTCCTGCCTCCCACAACCTCCCAGGAGGCAGGATAAAAGAGTGCGGCGTGGCTTTTCCTTTCTTCTCTAGCTTTGATTTCCTCCTCTTCCTTTGTGTTTCTGAATACTTTAAAACAAGCAAACAAATAAAGTATAACTCATGCCCTCCTAAGCCTTGCTGTCCTTCCTGGTGCTTTCCCCCTTTATTGTCCTACCTTATTTTCCTGCTGACTTGTTTCTCAGTTCCTCAATTCTCTTCTCTCTCTTCATATTAGTTAGGATTTGGGTTTGGCTGCTTCAAAGTAGAATAAATAACAGTGGCTCAAACTAGATCAAAGTGGATTTCTCTCTCATATAACAGTATGAGCTGGTAGGTGATCAGAGGAGTGGGGCAGTTGGCTCTGCGTGGGGGTCTAGGAACCCAGGCTCCTTGTAGCTTGTCCTGCCATTCCGTAGCGGGGTTGCTCTCATGCTCTTGGTCAATGTTGACACTCCATGACCTCTACATCTGAATTCTCTTCTGAAGAAGGGAAGAGGGAAGATGTAGAGGTAAAGGGCAACCTGGTAGGTCCCGGAAATTGCATTTAGCACTTCCACTGGCATCCTTTTTGTTATGTTTAGGCACAAGAGAGTTTGGGAGAAGTGGTGGTGGCCAAGCACTCAGGTAAAACTCATGGGGCTCTATTATTAAAGAGAAGAAGTGGAGAATGATGTGAGGAGACACGAAATAGGAGGTTAGCTTGTCAAAATACTAGCTTATGCAGTGGGAAGGAAAAGAGAAAGAAATACAAAGTATTTCAGAAGGATGCCTCAGCAAAACAGCCCCAGTCTTAGTGTGTGGATGTAGTCGGGCTGCATCTTTAATTTATGCTGAGTGCTCTGTGTAGAAGACCAGCCTTTCAATTTACTTTAAAAACATAAATTTAATATATCTGAAAGGTCTCCTTCCTATTGAGTAAAATCAGAGTGCAGATCAATAACGGCTTTCTGGTCAGTCTGCCTGAATCTTGTCAGAGCTGGGTCCACCTAGGAATGTTGCTAAGTAGGTGCGATGTGTTTTAATTTCGTGGCTCTTTTTGCTAAGCTGTCAGTATGAGTCCCAGTGGGGAGAGCAAGTCATAGTACATGGATGTATTTCCAATTGGTTAGCTCAATATTTAAACCCTTTTATACAGACTGGTAAATAGCCCTCCGATGGTAGTGACTTGTAATTGTAGCTGACAAGGAGAAAACAATAATGGAGCCAGTTATTTAGATTACATCTCTTCAATCCCTTGGAGCAATCTAGTCATTTAGAAGAGTCTGCCATTCAGGATGCATAATTTCTAAACTAAAGGTTCTTATTAAATTTGCACTGGGCAGCTCTGGTGAATGAATGCATTGGTAAAAATCCTTTGATGTTCTGGACGCTTTTTAGCAACCGGTTAGTCCCCGTGGTTTCTCTCCTATAATTGTGCACAGCAGGCTGACATGAAGAGCATAACCTTTTTTTGAGGTGTGAAAATGCATTAACTTGCGCTATTATTTTGGAGTCATGGCTACTGTTGGGGTGAGCAATATGGAATAAATATACACCCTTGAGTCTTCACTGTTAAGAGCTTTTGTAACCTCTTCTGTTCTCCCTTTTCCTGAAAACACCCTTGCAATTACTTCTTTTTAGGCTTTAAAGAAAAAATTTTGGGTGGTAATATATATCAGAATAAAGCACCAACTTTGTTTTCAGGATTACATTCATTTATTTATTAAACATTGATTGAACAGTGACTGCATGCGGAGCCCTGTGCTGAGTATAAGTAAATGAAGACAAATAGGACATAAACCATGCCCTTGAGAAACTCACATATTATGAGTAAGATAAATTAGTGTTACCATATTGCATGGTTTCTTGATTGTAATAAATAAGGGAAAAGCAATTTGTAATTCATATAAATTATCCAGATATAAATGATAACCCCTTCAAAACACTAGTTGCACATATAATCTTTTACTATCATGCATGCTTGCTTTGCATGATAAAGATATTAAAGAGAAAATCTGCTTTTATTATAGGCATCAATATTCAAACTCTAAATTATTCTGCTAAAGGCTTGCAACACCAAATTTGATTTATTTTCATGGCATCTGGGACATTTCAAAAGCCTGAGATACTGTGGCTACTGATACTGTGTCTACTGACACTGTAGGCTTACCTGCATTGGCTTTATTCCTCCCTTTTCACCTTATTTTGCAGTGAGAAAGGTGTCTCTATTCCTATCCAAGGTTAATTTTTGTCCACTTTTTTCTTAGTCCAATCTTTTCCTACTGCTCCAAGATGTCTATCTTGAGTCCTTGTCCACCTTTCTGCTTCTACAGGAGGTTCTCTGCCTACTAGGGCAAATTCCACCAAGATGTCAATGTGCCAGAAACTCTCCATAATAAAATATTCTCTTTCTCAACCTCATGCCCCCTCTGGTAATTGTCCTGTCTCTTGCCTTCTCTTCATATCCAATCTTCTAGAATGAGCTATTTACACAGATTTCCCCCCTTTTTTTTCCTATGTCATTGCTACCATCCACAAATCCAGCCTTATCACTTCGCTGAAGATTTCTTTCTTTCTTTCTTTCTTTTTTTTTTTGACACAAGGTCTGGCTCTGTTGATCAGGTTGGAGTGCAGTGGTGCAATCTTCGTTCACCGGATGCAATCTCTGCCTCCCAGGCTCAAGCCATCCTCCTGCCGCAGTCCCCCATGAGCTGGGACTACAGGGGCATGCCACCACACTCAGCTAATTTTTGTAGTTTTTTCTAGGGACTGGGTTTCTCCATGTTGCCCAGGCTGGTCTTGAATTCTTGAGCTCAAGCAATCCACCTGCCTCAGCTTACAAAAGTGCTGAGATCACAGGCATGAACCACCATGCCCGGCCACTGAAAATATTTCTATTAATTCACTAATGAGCTCCTTGTTGCAAAGCTAATTAATATTTTTCATTTTGATTTTACTTTACCTGCAGTACTGATACTGATAACAATTCTCTTTCTTTTTAATTAACTTAAAAACTATACAAATGCAAGATACACTCAAGGTAAAATATTCTACCAATATTGGAGGTATATTAAGTGGAGGTATATTGCAGTCCCTTTTTCTCTGTGACTCTTAAGTCTTATTTCTTAAAGACCTATTTTTGGCCATCTCTTCAGTATTTCTCCAGAAATATTCATTCAGATTCAGTATTTAAAAATATACAATGAGATCATACCACACATATTGTTCTTCAACCTGCTCTTTTCATGCAATGTATTTTGAACATCTTCACATTATCTGCACATACAGAATCCATTCTTGATAACTGCAGCATATTGTTGTAAACTACTCCTTCTGAAAATCTTCTGCTCTCCAGACCACCGCAGTGTCCCTCCTTCCCTCTGTGAGCATTTTCTATCTCCTCTGCAAGATCCAGTTCCTGTTCCTGTGTGAGTTTGCTGAGGATAATGGCTCACTTATAAGTGGGAGCTGAACAATGAGAACACATGGACACGGCGGTGAACCACATAAACTGGGGCCTGTCGGGGGTTGGGGGGCGGTAGGAGGGAGAGCATCAGGATAAATAGCTAATGCATGTGGAGCTTAATACCTAGGTGATGGGTTGATAGGTGCAGCAAACCACCATGGCACACATTTAGCTATGTAACAAACCTGTACATCCTACACATGTATCCTGAAACTTAAAAATTTTTAAAAAGTAAAAAAAAAAAAAATCCAGTTCCTGTTCTAAGTCTCAACTCCTACTCTCATCTTCTCCATGGTAGATGTCATCTACTCCCATTGTCACTATTATGTGCTGTTGACTCTCTGATGTTTATCCTTTGTTCAGATGTCTCTTCTAACCTCCATACACAACTGTCTATGCATATTCCCACTTGTATATACTGCAAAAATCTGGAACTGAAAACATCAGGAACTCAACTCATTATCCTCCTTTGATCCCGTTCCCCAAACCTGCTTCTTCTCTCTAGTTTCCTATCACAGTGAATGCTATTCCCATCCAACAAACTGCTAATGTCAGACACATGGGGTCCTTCTTAGTTTTGCTGTCTCCTCAGTCTTCCTGTTATCACCATTCTATTTTTAAAATTTTTATTTATTTATTTTTAGATTTCAATAGCTTTTGGGGTACAGGTGGTTTTTGGTTATGTAGATGAATTATATAGTGGTGAATTCTGAGATTTTAGTGCACCTGTCACCTGAATAGTGTATATTATACCCAACATGTAGATGTTTTTTCCTTTACTCCTTCCCATCCTTCCCCTTCTGAGTCTCCAAAGTTCATTATATCACTCTGTATGCCTTTGCTTACTCATAGTTTAGCTCCCACTTGTAAGTAAGAACATATGGTATTCTGTTTTCCATTCCTGAGTTACTTCACTTAGAATAATGGCCTCCAGCTCCATTTAAGTTGCTGAAAAGGACATTTCATTCCTTTTTATGGCTGAGTAGTTCCATGGTGTATATATACCATGTTTTCTTTTATCCACTCATTGGTCAGTGGGCACTTAAGTTTGTTCCATGTCTTTGCAACTGTAGATTGGTAATCACCAATTCTTATTGAGTCGAATTCCTAAATATTTTTTAACATAACCACTTATTTACATCCTCATTGTTATTTCCTTAACAAAAGCCAACATAATTCCTCATCTAAATTACTGGAATAAGCCTCCTAATCAATAACCCTTCCTCTAGTCTTCTCCCCTTTTAATCCATTCTTTTCACTATCAGTGACATTTCTAAGACACAAGACATGACAAAGTCTTAATTTCTCCATGCAGCCAATAAGAGCCTTCAAAGTTCAAACATTGTTTTTCTGGTCTTATATCTCATCACTTTGTGTATCAGTTCTACATAAGCTAGGATAAACTTCTTTTGTAGTCCTAAATGGGCCCGAACATATCCCATTCCTGGGCCTTTGCCCATGCTGTTGCTTTCTCCCAGAACCCATCTCCTCTGTGCATACTCTCTTTCTGCAACTTGACCAACTTTTGTTCAACTTCTGGTCTCAGCTTGGATATAACTTCCTGCAGCAATATTTTTTTCACTCTCCCCTAAATCTAGTTGGCTGTCCATTTCACATGTCTGTACCTCCCTTCACACACATTACAATTCTAATGACATTGCTTTGTAAGTTCTTGTTTCCATGACTTCATCTCTTGCTATACTGTAAGCTTGCTGAAGACAACAATCGTGGCAATGTTATTTGCAGCTCTATGTGCCCATATTGCTTAGGCAGGGTAGATTATTAAATATTTATAGAGTAATTCAGTTTCATGAAATAATGTCAACTTCATGAGAATTGACAGTCCTTTCCTAATTTTCTTTCTGTTGATTGGGATGGGGATGTAATATGCTGTATCCTTTCTCCCATTCCCTGCTTATCCCCAAATGGTGCATATTTTTATTTCTTTAGGGAACTCAAGTAGAAACTAGACTCCCAGATTCTTAATAGAATCAGGAAATGACTGATAACTTTTTCCAGCTTTTCCCAAATTGATATGCATATCTCTTCTGTGATAGTGTCCTCCCAAGGCACAGAGGGCCCAAGGTCACATGCCTGCCACTGGCATTGGAAACCTCTCTGGGTACCACTTGTCACAGTCATGAGGCTGCAGGACTACTCTGACTCTCAGTGGACCCCTTCTCTATAGCAAATAGACAGTGATGGCATTGGTCTGGCCAATATATGAATCTTAAGATTCTTATGAGTTAATTACCTGCTAAAAGAAAGCTAGGAGGGTGATAAGAATGTAAAGTTTCAGGAAAAAATTAAAATGCCCAGCACTTTCCTACAGGGTAAACATTAATTTCTGGAAGAAAAAAAATGTGTGGCCGGAAAGGTGATATGTTTATAGAATTCTCCTTATGGAATGCCACCATGGAGTCCTATGTATTCTGGATTTAATTACTGCCATTAGCCTGGGGCCATGTTGGAGCTGCTTATTGAATATTTTGCTGCTTTGACTTAGAGATGGAGAAGTATAATAAATTCATAAAATATATGGAATGCAAAATTTATAGGATTGCAATTGAATTTGAGAAATGAGTAGGATATGTTGGGAATAGGTTTCTAATGTGGATAACTAGATAGATGGGGGCTCCACAAAAGTGTAGGAAACAGAATGAGAAGTAGGTTTGAAGGCAGGAAAGGAATCATATGATTTTAGACATTTTCAGTTTCACTTTTCTGTGGACTGTTCAGGGGAAGATGGCCATTAAGATAAAGAGTTGAGAAGCTCATGAGAAATACCGTGCTAGAGATAGAGATTTCAGGATTCCTCAGCATAGAAATGGGAGCTGAAACCACGGCAACAGAAAAAAATTGGCTCATAATTTTCTCTAACTGGTTGTTCAGGCATGGATCCCCTATTCAACTCTGGTACCCCTTTACTTGAAATTTCCAAGCCAGGTCCTCTCCATTCCTGCATCCAGTAACATCTGAAATCCCAGCACATTTATGATTCACTTTCGGATCTCCTGGTGCTTCTTTCTGCCTGGGGTGGAGAAAGTGAGAGTGAGTATGTGTAGCATGAGGAAAGAAGAGGTAGGCAGAGGCAGGGGAACTCACTGAGGAAACAGAAAATAATTAATCATAAAAGCAGGAGCAACTCCAGGAAGCTGAGAGGGGAGAGCTTCAAGAAGGAAGGAGTGGTTAGAAAACAACTCCTTTGGATTTTCTTCTGAGCTGGTAAAATCTGAGTTTCCTTCTCCCAGAGGACAGTGACCACAATTGCCCTATTGCTTGCTGCTTGCTATGATATTTTTCATCTTTAAGAATATTTCTAGAAGGAGCCAGAGTGAAGTAAGATGAAAGGTCTCCCTTGGAAAAGTGTGATACATGAGAGAACGAACTACTTTGGGAAATTACATTTAAAATGATCCTCATACTAATTTATCCTATGGATGGGAGGCTCGGCTGGTTCCTTCTCAGATGTGCATCCCTAGCAAGTTGCTTCATTGGTTTCTACCTTGAGCAAGGCCGCTTTTCTCGGCATGGCTTGGCATCTGAGAATACCTTACTTGGTTGTCACTGGCTTCCTTGTCAACCACAAAGATGGGTGCATGTTACTTTGAAAGGAACCTTTACCCATATGTTTCAACTAGGTTATGAAAGTGAGCATTAAATTTTCAGTTTAGCGAAACTCTCAAGGAATGTGGGAAATAGCCATCCTCACTCCTTCTCTTGAGAAAGGGGTTTAGGGTTGAGGTGAGGATCATGGATAAAGTAGAAGGTCAGCAATGTCTGCCTTGCTGCCTTGCACATCACTTTGTAATTTTTTTTTTCTTTTTTGAGACAGAGTCTTGCTCTGTCGCCCAGGCTGGAGTGCAGTGGCACAATCTTGACTCACTGCAACCTCTGCCTCCCAGGTTCAAGCAATTCATGTGCCTCAGCCTCCTGAGTAGCTGGGACTACAGGCACGCACTACCATGCCCTGCTAATTTTTTGTGTTTTTTGTAGACACATGGTTTCACCATGTTGCCCAGGCTGGTCTTGAACTCCTGAGCTCAGGCAATCTGCCCACCTCGGCCTCCCAAAGTGCTAGGATTACAGGCATAAGCCAATTTTTTAAAGTCATTTTTCATTTTGTTCACAGTAGTTTTGATGAGACTATGTCCTAATATTCTCTTCAAATAAACAGTTTAGTCAGAACGCCCTGCTTTGGTAAAATAGATCCCAAGTACATGCCTTACAGATTGGAGAGGGACTGGATGGTTGGGATGGGATAGGACAGACAGCAGTGGCAGCAGTTCTTTCAGTGTGGAACAGACATGGAAGCCACTTGTGGCCGTGTATATTTTAAGGGCAATGGAAAAGGAGTTATTGAATATCACTGTGTTGGGTGCTTCCCACACACGTGTTATTGTGTCGGTATTATTGTTCCCATTTTACCTGAGAAGAAAATGACAGTGAGATGAACTTGTCCAAGGCCACACTGTAGGTCACAAATATTCTGACTCATGAAGTTCCCAATGCAGGAAGATTTCTTATGAAAAAGATGAGGCATACACTTGATTTGAGTAACACAATGCCTTGATCAGAGCGTTATTTTTGTTTCAGTGCCAATAACCACAGTATTTTTCCAGCGAGATACTGATGTTTTGTCTTTTTTCCTCACTTGCTCAAATGAGTCAGCCACAGACTTTTAAAAGCTTAAAAAGGTAATTGAATAAACTGTCCTTGTAAAAGCACTCTGGGCTTAAGGAGGTTTGACAGTTCTGGCTTATGTTAAAGACAGAGAATTATATTTTAAAGATAATTGCATGCTCTTTTTGATAAACCAAAACATTCACAAACACAGGCACAGCGTCAGCCTCATCTGCTTAGCCAGCTGATGGCTGCGATTAGCTTTGGGGTAATGACTCTTCTATTACTTAGGGAGAAGAGAGTCCTGCAGGATCTTAGTGGGTAAAGGGAGAACAGACTGGCTCAGTGGGCCAGCCTTCACATGTAACTCCACACTGCTTTCGGAATCCAGTACATTCATTCAGAAGGCTGTGAGTGAACTCTACACTACACACTCATAGTTAAGTTATACAGGAGGCCCTAGGAAATGACACGCAACTAAAGTAACACAGCCACTTGCAGTATATTATTTCATCTCTCTGTTTGCTACCATAATATGTATTGAACTAATACTCACTGATTGCTCCTTCTCTGTGTCCTTTGCTAGTTTGTCCATATCTTCCAGATCTCCATGCTTTCCAGGGCTAGGATCCACTTCTCTCTATCTGATTCTTTTACTGAGCTATCTTATCACAGCTCACCAAATACCATCTGGAAGCTGGTGACTTCCAAAGGTAAATCTTCAACCCAACTTCTCCTCCAAACTCCAGGCTCATATCTAATGGCCTCCTTGACATTTCCTCTTGATTTCTAATAGACTTTCTAAACCCAATATGTTCAAAATGGACTGACTTCCTAATCACCAACCTTCCACCTTCCATCAGCCTATTTCTTTCTGTATCTTAGTAAAAATCTGTCCAGTTTCTCAGACTAAATAAATTTTGAATTATCCTTTACTTCTCTCTTTTTATTACTCTCCACATCTAAACCATCAACACATTATATTAGTTCTATCTCGAGAATATATCTGGAATCCAACCACTTTTCACCATGTATTTCTGTATCATCTGAGTCTGAGCCACTGTCGTCTCTCATCACCCTTACACAGCAACCAGAGTGATCCCTTTAAATTAGATTTAAAAGACATTACGTTCTGCTCAAAACCCTCCAGTGGGTTCCTTATCACTTGGAACATAAGTAAAAATTCTTACAATGGCCAACGATACTCCCTGCTCCTACCACCACCCTATCTCTTCTTTGACCATATCTCTTCCTATTCTTCGTCTGGCTCACTTCACTCCTCCCACACTCATCTCCCTGCTAGTCATTGAACATATCAGGCACACTTACTAAGAAGCTTTGTTAAAACACAGATTTCTTCCATGCAGAAGGTCTGGGGTGTGACTGGTTAATTTGCATTTTTAGAAATGCAAATTGTTAGAAATACAAACCTAGAAAGTTTCTAGGTGATCTAACTACGTGGTGCTATGGTGATGAACCAAATCTCTGGGTGAGTGGATGGAAGCTCTGACTTACTGTGTTTGCTGATTTCTGTGATGTGAATGCTTCCACCACAGCCAATATCAAACTGATCAACTGGATCACACAATTCCTGAAGATTTAACAATCGGCTATCACGAGTGCACCACCATAGCCTCTGGTCCAGAAGAGCTCTCCAGGGCCTACTTGGGGGAAAGAGTGAGGAAGGGAGCAATTATCTATTGAGCATTTATGATATGCCAGTCACTGTTCTGGTCCTTGACATAAAATGTTTCACTTGGTCCTTAACAAATGTATGAGATTATGTTTTGCAATTTTAGTTTTTTAGAGGAGGAAACTGAGAAGTAAAATTACTTGAGTCACACCCCTGAGATTTGAAACTAGAAACCCAAAGTCCTTCTCCTTCTAAAACAAAACACAACAAAACAATACCTTGGGCCTCTTTGGGTGGCACCATATCACTGAGGACGTCACTGTAGGGCTGGGGGATGAAAGATGGGAGAAGCTGAAGGTAACCTATGGCATAGATATAGTCTGACCTTAAAGATGACAAAATATTGTCCAATTGAGTTTTTAGAAGGAAGCTGTGATGAGTAAACCTCTACTTGAAGTAGGTTAACCACGTGGGGGCTGCAGCTCTCTGAGCTAATCACAGCCAATGAGCCAAGTGCAGCTAGAGAACATGTTCCCTTCCCTGGTTACTGCCTGATAATCCAGGAACTAGTAATTTCAGATCAAAGGAGGCTGCAAAGCTCATATATTGAGAATTCTGATGCCAGGTGCTAAAATAACCTTCCTTTGAGGGCAAGTAAATTCCCTCAATTGATGGAACAGAAGTTGCTCCAGGCAAAGGTCCCACTTGTTCCTCTGCTTAATTGCCTTGCTACCCTCCTTCTGGATGGAGCTTCAATCACTGTACTTCCTAAGCTTGGAACCCCTGGGACAGGTTTCCACTGGCATGCTTTGTAAGCAACTGGGGTGATTATCCAGGCATCAAAATTGCTTTCCTCGGGCTTTTTTTAAAAGCCAAGTTTAGTTTCTGCTCTTCTGAATCGTCTGGAACACTGCCCTCTGCCTCACCATCCTGTGCCAGTGGAGACCCGGTCTCAGGCTGGGCAGCTGAGCTACCTGGCCTAAACAAAAAGGCTCCAGGCCCTAAAGGTTACAGACCTTATGCTGACCCAAGAGTCCAAGGCAATGCAAAGCAAAGTCCAGGGTGATGAAAATGAAGTTGGATTTTCTGAGCTGCCTTGTTCTTCACAGTTTTTATTAGATTATTTTATGGAGAGCTCTGGACTCTTGCAGCCCCTGAGGCATTTCGATGGAGCTTAAAGTGGCAGAGGAAAAGTAACCCTGAAGAGGAACAGGGAAGGCTCCATCTCTCTTCTGTAGATGGGCAAGCAAAGGATATTCCATTTCTTTCATCATTACACAGTCATTCATTTATTCACTCACTCACTCATTCAAATGCCGTTAGAGCAAGTACAACGGAAAACTAGAGGAAGGAGACATTACTCTATAGATGAGAGAACACGTCTTGGAAAGCTTTAAGAATAGCTTTTCGAGATATAGTTATGAGGACATGCTAGGTGGGAGGAAGGGAGAGACCCAAGGCCCCGAACCTCCAAATGTCAGAGTGTGTGTGTGTGTGTGTGTGTGTGTGTGTGTGTGTGTGTGTGTTTAACCCATTCTGAAGGACAAGAATCAAAGCCACCAAAATGTGGAATTCTTTTAACTTGTTTTGTTTCATCTAAGCCCTTCTTACAGTCCTCAGGATGGATTGAGAAATGTGCTGCCATTTCCTTTTCTCCTCATAAGGCCTCCTGTACCTCAAAGCCAAAAAGCAGAAATGGATATAAGGTTTTGTCTGACATGAATCTGCTTAGAGAGAGTGAAGGCTAATTTTTGGAGTTCATATGACTACTTCTTACCTGCAGGGGGTTCTTTGAGAGGACCTAATAACAGAGAATCGAAATGTCACCTTAGTGACTAGATGACCTAGGGATGCTGAGCCAAGACTAAGCACACTCACCCACCCAAGCCCTGACAGGAGGAGCGGTGGAGGTGTGGCCCCTGGTGTGAAAGAAGCAAGGTGCTAGGAGAAGAAGCCTGTGTTTATTCTCCCCATTACCTCATTACCACTCCACTTCCCCCAGGAGAGTGCGAAAAGGCAGGGTAGGGGGCGGGGAGCCAGACCAGCATTGTAACCCCAGTGGGGTCCCCTCCACCAGGACAATGGGAGTGAGGAAGAAGCATTTAACCCTAATATCATGCACTGGCTAGAGAAAGGAAACGTGGCTGGAGGTTATGGTTATCCTCAAAAGAGGAAAGGTGAACTTCTTCTACAAATGAGGGTCATCATAAAACATCTTCAGCGGAGCGTTTCTTTTTTCTTCTTCCATGAGATGTAGAGATGGGAAAAGCTTACCTTACAGAAACTAGTCCCAGGCAGGCAGCCGACCATTGGTGGGTTCTGTTGACAGTGATTCCTGGCAGGCAAAGGAGGAGTGAGAAGAGGAGTAAGAAGGGTCAAGAGAGAAAGGGCCTGGTGCAGCGAGAGATGGACCTGGGGAGCCTTTGAGGCTTTGGGAATGAAGCAGATGTAACTTGACTGTATCTCTCCAGTACTTTATAAAAGAGAAAAGGATGATGGCAATTTTGTAGGGCAAGAGTAGAATAAGGCTGAGTTTGTGCTGTCTTATGCCTTCAAAAGAGAAGGAAGGAAAGAAGGACCAAATATGGAATTGGACTTCATTTCTAAGCGTGAACCTTCATCACTTTCATCAGTAGCCATCTGGCATGCTGCGTTCCATGGCATTTCTCTAAAATGACTGGCAACCTCCAACAGTTTCCTTGGCACCGCCACTGAGAAGCCTCCGTCCTCAGCGACGTGCTGGAAATAGTCAAAGCTCTACACACGCAGGTAATAATACTTGGATTATCGGCACCTTATTCAACCCCAATACAGCGAAGCCCTCCCCTCTGTGTGATACTTCCAGATGCAGATTCAGAACTTCTTTGTTTTTGTCTCCTTCTCATGAGGCTTCTAGAAAGAGTGCCAGTAATGGCGAAGAATAGCAATGCACAGATACATATAAAAATATTCCCCTCCTTTAGGTTTCCATATCACTGTATTCACATATCTTTACAGCACTTATTATATGGTACTATAATTATCTGTTTATATGTCTGTATCTTCCAGTAGATTTTAGCACTTAGAGAAGTGAAAATACATCCATTTCATCTGTGCATCCTCATCACTGAGCACAGATGCTCAAGGAAGGCTTGGATGGACAAATTTTTCAGCTTTATGCTTTCTACCCTTAGTACAACTGGTTCACAACAGGCAAAGCAATCACCCATTTTCAGAATATAAATGAAACTCTTAACTTTTCCAAAAATAGATAATTCTGAAGAAGATTTTCTTTTGTTTTCTAAGAAGTATGGACCTTTCTCCAGGTGCTATGAGAGGAACCAAGCCAACACTCAAAGCAGCCCTGACCAAGAAAACCAGGACATTTTCTACAAGCATAAAAGTGTTCTGGTATTCCAGCCAACATTTGGATTTGGCAATTGATTTGACTGACTTGGTCCAAGAATTTATTCAGGCTTTCAAGTCACCAAACTGAATCTCTCAGCATTTTGGAAGAGAGAAAAAAATATATACACACGAAAAAAATCACACGAAGATTTGACAGACTGATAAAAGTTTACAATAATCGTGTCATAAGAAGTTTACTTTATGCTAGAGGGAAGAGAAAACATACAGAACCAAGATTTGGACAGAACTGAGTTCTCTCAAGAACGGAGCCCATAGATTGGCAAGCCCCTGTAACATTTTATGAAAAAATTTTTGATTGAGCAAATAGCTTTTATTGATTAAATTTGTACGTCCAAATGAAACTCTGCTTCTTTTATGTTATAGTTGGTTTCTAAACCTGCTGCTTTACGTTTGTATCCGTGGGTGCACATGCATACCATCTACTTAGTAATATTCAGTGATGTCAAATGCCTTGCTGAAAAAAATGGATGTGTCTGTAAACCTCAGGCGATGGCTAAATTATGTGTGACAATATTTGACACAGCAAAAATTCCTGAGCAAGTGAAGCACTTGGGGCATATCTTGAAGATATCACCATGGTTTTTGACTTGTAATCAAATTTTCTTATAAGAGTCTTCAGACTATTAATTCTCTGATGTGAAGTAGCTTCTCTAGTTGACAATACTTTCTGAAACTGTCTAAGCTCTGATGATATTTGTTTGTGGTGGCATCTGGATAGTCTCCTCCAGGCTCTACTTTGAAGAAATTTCACTACCGAGATGCACATGTAAATACCCCAAATATTGGAATATCTGTACCGAGCATGCATTTTCCATTTTATTGCCTCCCAAACAACAAGGACTGGTTTGTTAAACCAGCTAGATATCACTTGTGGAAAGCAATATTTCTCAAGCTCTGAAATAAAACATTTAAAAACAATAATTTCAACTTTTATTATAGAGTCAGTGAGTACATGTGCAGGTTTGTTACCTGGGTGTAGTGTGTGGTTCTGAGGATTAGGGTAGCGAGCATAGCACCCAATAGCTAGTTTTCCAACACGTGTTCCCCTCCCTCCCACCCGCCTCTAGTAGTCCCCAGTATTTATTGTTGCCATCTTTATGTCCATGAGTACCCAATGTTTAGCTCCCACTTATAAGTGAGAATACATGGTATTTGGTTTTCTGTTGCTGTGTTAATTTGCTTAGAATAATGGCCTCCAGCTACATCCATGTTGCTGCAAATGACATAATTTAGTTATTTCTTGTGGCT
This sequence comes from Pan troglodytes, assembly GCF_028858775.2. Lineage (NCBI taxonomy): Eukaryota > Metazoa > Chordata > Mammalia > Primates > Hominidae > Pan > Pan troglodytes. The sequence continues at coordinate 47,283,511 of NC_072402.2, read as the reverse complement.
GTGTAGTATTCCATGATAGATATGTACCACATTTTCTTTGTAAGCCTGTTGATAGGCACCTAGGTTGAATCTATGTCTTTGCTATTGTGACTAGTGCTGTGATGAACATACAAGTGCGTGTGTCATTTTGGTGCAACAGTTTATTTTTATAACAGAAATGTCTGTTCATGTCTTTTGCCCGCTTTTTAATGGTTTTTGTTTTGTTTTGTTTTGTTGCTTGTTGAATTATTTAAGTTCCTTACAGATCCTGGATATTAGACCTTTGTCAGATGCATAGTTTGCAATTATTTTCTCCTATTCAGTTCGTTGTCTGTTTACTCTGTCGATAGTTCCTTTTGCTGTGCAGCAGCTCTTTAATTAGGTCCTACTTGTTTCATTTTTTTTTTAGAGAGGCGGGGGTCTCACTTTGTCACCCAGGTTGGAGTGCATGGTACAACCATAGTTTACTGTAAACTTGTTCAGGAGATTCTCCTGTCTCAGTCTCCTGAGCAGCTGGGGCTACGGATGAACACCACAGTGCCTGGCTAATATTTGAAATTTTTTGTAGAGATGGGGTCTCACTGTGTTGCCCAGGTTTGTCTCAAACTCCTGGCCTCAAGTGATCCTCTTGCCTCGGCCTTCCAAAATGCTGGGCTTACAGGTGTGAGCCACTGCACCCTGCTTCTTTTAAAAGCAAAAGAAAATTCTTGAAGATACCCTTGGGGGTCCTTGGATCCCTGTTGGACTGACACTGATTTAAGAAATTAGAGTTCCAACTCATGAAAATACCTTTTCAAAGAGAATCTCAAAGATCAACATTCCTCTGATATTCAAATAAGGAAACATATAGTAATCATTTGATAGATTTTTTACAACCAGAGTTATGAAAAATTCTGAGAACAAAGGATGCACCTACAAATAAAAGACTCTCTCCAGAAGTCTGAGTATTTTGAATCTCAGTTAAGTAAATGATGGAAAAGAACTAAGGATTTCTCACTTTGAAGATGTAAAGATTAAAGAGAAGTGAATAAGCTTTTGAATTGTATGTACACAGTTATTTAAACCTTCTTTCAGAGATTTAGAGTCCATTATTGGGCTTCTATTGTTGGTAGTTCTATAGTAGAGTAAGAGTGTGGGTTTTGGAGTTAGACACATGCAGGAGTAGATGTATAGTTTGCTGTCTTAGAAATTAGTGGTGAGATCTTAGGCAAGTTATTTAACCACTCCTAGTCTCATTTTTCTCACGGTAAAATGGGATTAACCACTGTTTAGGAATTTTGTGAGGTCTAGAAAAAAATACAGTATGTTTCTTATAAATAAACACTTAGAAAGTGGTTATGATTATTTTTACTGTATATATGTTTGTTTCTCATTGTACATTCACCTACTTGAGGTCAGAGACAGTCTTACCCACATTAATATGTCCAGCATGTCAAAATTCAGACCAGGGTAGTGGTTTAACAAAGGTAACTGAAAGAATGAATGAATGAATGAATGAATGAGTGGAGAAGTATCAGAGAGAAAGTAAAACTGCCTCCTAAGTATTCAGCTTACAGCCTACACTTTTAAATAATGAGAAGACTTCATGCCCATTCTCAAAGCCTGTTTTAATTTAAAAAAAAATCAGGTTATTCAATTAGAGCCTAATGCTAAAAAACTTGGGGCCTTTGATTCCTAAATGAAAAAGAAATTAACTATATCCCCAACATCACTGGAAGTATTGTTAACTACAGATAATTATTTTAAAATGTTTGCCATTACTCTTCTGGTGATTTGGGTCAGACACACACGCATGCACACATACACACACATGCACACACACACAGAGAGAAAGAGAAAGAGAGGGAGAGGGTGAGGAGTATGATCAACTCTACAAATTTAAAAAATAGTCAACAGTCAATCAGTATGTTTGCCTACTAAAGGGAGGAATTTTACTTTAGAAGTTATATCCTAGAGGTGGCGGCACTACAACTAGAGAACTGATGAATCGGATAATCAGAGGGTTATAGGATTATACCCATGACCCTTGAATCTTAGCCTGAATCTTAACTGGGTACCCTGACTGCAATGATTAATTTTATGTATCAACTCAGCTGATCTTAGTGCCCAGATATTCAGTCAAATATTATTATGAATATTTCTGTGAGGAAGTTTTTGGGTAAGATTTACATTTAAATTAGTGGACTTTGAGTAAGGCAGAGAATCCTCCGTAATGTGGGTGGGTCTCATCTAGTCAGCTGAAAAGTTGAATAGAATATAGGGATGATCTTCCATGAGCAAGAGGGAATTCTGTAGCAATGGCCTTTGGACTTTTATGGGCTCTTCCTGGTTCCCATGAAGGTAGCAGACTACCTTTAAACTTGAACTACAACTGTTTTCTGAGCCACCAGCCTGCCAATCTCCCCCATTAGATTTTGGACTCCCCAAGCCTCCAGAATCATCCAATTTCTTAAAATGCATCTCTTTCTATATATCTGCACATCCTATTGGTTCTGTTTCTCTGGAGAGCCCTAATACACTAACCAATGAGATCTATAAGTTTACTAATTGATGATGATTATGTTACTTTGCTCTGGCTGTATCATTAAGAAAACTCAGCCCAACTTTTGTCCAGTGCTCTTCAAAGTGTTTCCCACAGGGCCCTAACTCATTGGATTCTATACATGTCCAGTGGACTGCCTACATCAGATTACCTGGGGGCTTGGAAAAATTCATATTTCTAGGTTCTACTTCAGATATGTTGAATTAGAATCCCTATGGTGGGACTTGGCAATCTGTGTTTTTGACAAATTCTTCTTCTAATTCTTGTGCATATAAAATTTGAGAACTACTGGTCCACTGGATCCTATGGTCTATGTTTCTGATTTTGTATGGATAGTGAAATTACTGGGAAAGAGACTATTATAATTAAGACCAAAACTAGTAGCTGAAGAAAGATTCAGCAGTGGGAATAACAAGCATTTAGATAATAAATGCTATATGGATATACATTTCCTTCTACATATGGGTTATAGTTGTGTTATACATTTATTTTAAATATGGAATCTAATCGCTGTTATTAGATAGGATTATATGACAGATTCAAATTGAAAACATCCCAGAAATAGCCCACAATTCTTTGATTTAAAGGAAAATTGGGAAAACACTAAGGGAATGTGCAAAGATGCAAAAGAAAGTGACACTGAGGGCCATGAAGAAGAAACAGGTAGTTATGTAGAACGGCAGGAAAAGACTGACTGTCACCTGTGGCCTGGTTTAGAAATGCACCTGCAGGAATTGATGGAGCCCATGGAGTATCCACCTTCTGGCTGTGGCCAATTCTTAATTCTGTAAAGGAGGGTAGGGGAAGGGAAAGAGGGATGGACCTTATCTCTATGGTGTCGATGCCAATTGTGTAATGTACAACACATGGGATATGCTTTTCATCAATACTGTGCCAGAAAGATTTTGACTCACCTGATCGTAGAAATGAGTAGGTTTGTGAAACAATTAGCATGTGGAATAGACTATGAAGCTGGTTATCTTAGCATCTGGCTTACTGATACTCCACATTTCCTATAAATCTAGAACGAAAGAACAGCAATTCCCATAACAGATGTAGGCCAATAACATAAGAAGAACGACTTATTTTCACCCAGGGTGACCCTTGTAGTTATTAACATGGCATTGATTTCCTGTTTGCCTTTTCTGAATTGACATGGACAATGATCTTTAACCCCTAAAAAAGTCATGAAGACTAAATAGTCAGACAAGTGAATGTTGATGAAAGAACCTAATTCTTTATATTCATTTTGACTTTTCTGTGATCTATTCATATGAGCTGATTAATTTTTCAGAGAAAGACTCACTGGTTAAGTACAAAGTGATGACAAGTAGTAAAGTTCAGCTTTAAATGCTCAAAAGTCCCATTTTCTCTCCCTTTTATATCCAGAAATTTTTGGAAATAAGGACACCATGCAAAACCCTTGGAAATTTAGACTACGTAAGATATTTTTAAGTTAAAGGGATTATACTGAATGTTTTCTCTTCATAGAAATATAGTCAAACTATTTAGTTATTTTAGGCAGACCTATTAGTTTTGGGACCTATAAATTCTAAATTTATTTTAAAAACCTTTGGGAAGAGAATTGACTATGAAGAAAGCATCCAAATTCCTATGGTTACCACTATTGAACAAAGAAACAAACACTACCCACTCCTCGTCTCTGTAATCAAAAACAAAAACTAGTTATAAAACCTGAAGGCATTTAAAATTTTTTTTGGTTTATAGAACAGGGTGAAAAATAAAATGCAAATAATGGATCAGCAAAATTGTTCTAGTTCAGGGGTCGACAAACTCTGGCCTGCAGGCAAATCCAGCCCACTGCCTGTTTTTAATATGGCATGTGAGCCAAGAATTATTTTTACGTTCTTAAGAGATTGTGAAAAATATAATAAAGAAGAATAGGCAACAGAAGCCATATGCGGCCCACAAAGACTAAAATATTTACTATCTTTCCTTTTTTAGAAAACATTTGCTGACCCCAATCTAGTCTAAATAAGAAAATATTTAGAGCCATTCTGTTATCTCTGTGATCCCTGACAATCTGCATGTCTCCTCTGAGCCTGCTCCCTTATCTGTGACTTTGGGATGATTACATCTGATCAAACTTACAAATAAAAAAAAAAAACTACCTGTTTACCAACCTCTTCTACTCCCCCCATCCTCCTCCCCAGCCTCTGGCAACCACTATTCTATTTTTGCTTCTGTGAGATTTGGTGATTTATTGTACAGCAAGGTGACTATCATTGGCAATAATGTATTATATATCTTAAAATAGCTAGAAGAGAGGATTTTGAATATTCCCACCACAAGGAAATGACAGGTGTTTGAGGTAATGAATAGGCTAATTATCTTGGCTTGATCATTTCACAATGTGTACATGTATCAAAATATCATGGTCTGCATAAATATATACAACTATTATGTCTTGAAGACAAAACTTAAAAATAAAAAAAAAAAAAAAGAAAATGGAGGGAATTTGAAAACCATTACTTGCCACTAGACATTGGTCAGTAACATCACCTAAAACTTGCAGCCTCTTTCCATCAATAAATAAAGGTTTTGATAGAACTAATTTTAAACTGGGGGGGAGGGAATTGGGGAAGATGAACTTTTATTTTTGAGGAGATTTATTTTAGGGCTATTGCTTTTCATCAAATAATTTGCTTTGAGGACATATTGGATATTTAGCCCAAACCAAACTCTGATACTTTGGACCAAGTCAAGCAATGGTTTATCTTTGTTGGGTAAATGAGGTCATCCTTCACAGATTGTGCCAATTATCACCATATGAAAATTGCCTGTGTGAGTGGAGGAAGGGGAGAAGAATATTGAACATACTTGAAAACAAAATCCTTTGGAACACCCTCACTTTGGAGGTGTGAAGATGATACAGGGTCCTGGATGTTGGGGAATTACTGAGACCCAGACATGTGTGAAATGATAATGTCTGGAACAGGGAAAAGGTGGACATTAACTTTCTACTGAGAACTGAGAGAGTTAAGAGGAGACTCAAAGCCCTGGCAAATAGGGTGAGAATATCTATTGGCATGGAGGAAGCGGAGTGAGGCAATAACATTATTCATTCACAAATTGAAATAATGAAAATGATTGTATACTCAATGCCACACTCCAGAAACTGGGCTAGCTAACCACTTTATTATCTCATTTAATCTTCACAACCACATTGTAGGTAGGCAAAATTGTCATTCTTTTATAGGTGAAAAGGCTGAGAAAGGCCACAGAGAACTGAAGAAGCTTGTTAAGGTAAAACTAGACAAGAGTACCCAGGAAGTCCCAGGAAGGGAAGAGTAGGAGAAAAGAGATAACTGGCTGACACCCTGAAACCTCAATTTTGATCATGAAATGTCTGGATTTTACTGCGTTGTTTTCATCTGTCATCCTGATGATACCCTATCCTAAATGGTATAAGTGAAGGGCCCTGCTGGTGGTGATAACAAACCTGATTAAGTAGTGAATTTGAGGCAGGGAGAAGAGGAAGCAGTTTAGGGTGTTTTTGGTTTTGTTTCAATTTTTAAACAATCCATTCATATGCAAATTACCAAAGTGAGAAAAACTGTGTTTTATCTCTTGACTAAGGTAGGTTCTTTACTAGGCAATAATTTGTCAGCCTAGTTTGAGTAACAGTGGTATACTTGAAAGTAACACAACTTCTTTCAAGTATTTTACAATTTAGATTGTTGTGAATTTATGCCAATTCTCCATAGAATGGTAATTCAAACAATTCAAGAGAGGGCTTGCAGTACATAGACTCAAGGTTACAGGAACACCACATCCCTATTCACTAATATCCCAGATCTTTGTATCATAGTATTTCATGGTGTTGGACACAGAAGAAATTTCAGGGGCATTGAGTCCAACCCTCCTGATTATTCACAAAAAGAAACTAAGGTACATAGAGGTCATGTGATTTGCCCAAGGTCATGTAGTGCCTATAGGTAGTATAGATGGAGTGGCAGATACGAACTGTGCATGACTTAGATGTAGCCTCTGCTGTCTCTGAATGGCCTACCTGTCTGAAAGAGCTAAATCTGAGCCCTTAATATAGGATATTCTTTGATGAGTCCAACTGGCCAGTTGGTGGCAAGGTGTCTACATTGGGTCCATCTGGAAAGGGCAAGTGGTTTATCCTCACAGGGATGGATTTCTACTCTGGGTATGTGGATGCCTTTCCTGTTTGCAGAATCTCAGCCAGCACAACTATCTGGGGATCCATAGAGTCTCAGCCAGCACTGCTATCTAGACTGACCTACCAAATGTGAATCCAACCAGGGATCTAACTTTACAGCAAAGGAGGAGTAAGAGAGGAATCACCATAGGATCCACTGATTTTATCACATACTTTGCTGCCTACCATCCAGAAGGAGCTAGCCTCAAAAAGCTGTGGAATGGCCATCTGAAGGCCTGGTTGAAGCACTAGCTCAGAGGCAACTCTCTGAAAGGATGGGGTGCTATCTTTCAAGATGCAGTATATGCATTTAATCAGAGACCTCTCTATAACACCATGTCCCCAACAGAAAGAATGTATTGGTCTGGGAACTAAGGGGTGAAAGCAGAAATGGCTTAACTTAGCATCATTCCCAGCAATCCACTGGAGAATTTGTGCTTCCTGTTCCTGAAACTCTGGGCTCTCTGAATTGGAGGTCCTGGACCCCAGAGAGGGTAGCCTCCTTCCAGGGGACATAGTCAGGTCCTATTGAAGTCCAAGGTACCCCTCTTGCCAAAGCACTCTGGACAACTTTGTTAGGGACCAGTAGGCAAGAAGAAAAGACACTATCTTGGCAGGGGTAATGGCTCCTGACCAGCAGGGGGCATAGGGCTGCCTTTGCACTATGGGGGCAGGGAGGAATGTGTGTGGAACCTTCTGATCCACTTTGGCATCTGCTGACACTCTCTACACTATTAGACCTGTGAATGGATATGACAGCAACTCCAAGCCCAGAAAGGTAGTATGCCTGTCAAGAGTTCAGATCGTTCAGAAATGAATGATGATAGTGAGGGTGGTGGAATTTCGAATGGATAGTGGAGGTGGGAGAGGATGAGAACCTGTAGTGACTCTCAGGCCAACTAACACCCTTAAGTAAGAGGGGCTTCAAGGAGCCATGGAGCAGCTGCTCCTAAGGCTGTATGCAGAATAGATCTGTGCAGTACAAGAGGAATGTGGTGGCCATAAAAATGAACTCTCAGATCTCCTGCTGTGAGTGTATTATTGACTAATGACCCCATCTGTCATCTGTTCCCACTGAGGCCACACTTCCCACAGGCTTCTCTCAGCCTAAGACTGAGCACTGCAGGGATTAATGCAAGCTCTTCCCTGTAGGATGAGAGCCCCCTCTGATGGGTGACTTGGCTTGAGGATTTCCTATTAGCTTGGCCAAGACTTCCCTGGAGGTGCACTGAAATCTGAGACCCCTTCTTCCCATCCTTCTTTCCTTCCCCATCACAGTCTGAATGGTTGCTGCACATAACCATTCCCGGCTCATTTGAATCCCCTGCCTCATCTGGTTCCCTTCCCCTTTTCCTTCACAAGTGTTTCCTCCATAAATCTCCTGCATATAAAATCCAATCTTGGTTTCTGCTTCTCAGAGGACTTGAACTAACACAGCAGTGCTGTTAACACTTCTCACTGAGTCTTCTGTGACTGATGTTGGTGTGTGAGATATTTTCCAGCCTGCATCTTCTTCCTTCTTCTCCTCCTAACATTTCTCAATTCTCCCAACCCAAAGTTTTTTTCCCGATGGAGTGGACACCTCCTGAAGGTTCTTTTATTTCTCCTTATTTCCTACCACCACCAGCTCAGATTTTTATATCCAAATTCTTGAGTTAAAGTCTTTCTTCAGTAAACTACATGCTACCATCAGCCTCTTTCCTTGAAGGTCCTACTGTAGGACCTTCTTCTTCACAGTGTGTCCCACATCGATGAGGAACATTCTCAAAATGTGGTGGCCATTTCTGTCCTGCAGACATGTGCAGACCCAGACTTGCCATGGCCTCTTAGTGCTGCTCATCAGTTCAGCATTCCTTGTAGGTATTTAGTTAATCCTTGCAAAACTTCCGTGAGGTATGTGCTATCATTATTCTCTTTTTACAGACGGTGAAATAAAGGGCAGAGTATTTAAATAACTTGCCATGAACCTACAGCTAGTAAATTCTATGGATGCCAGATCTGAACCAAAGCACTATAAGGAAGAGAGAAAGGAGATGACAATTAGAGAAGGAGATTGGATCAAGGAAGGCCTTTTTTTTCTTTTTTTTCTTTTTTTTTTAAAAATCAGAGATTTGAGTTCCCCTCTCCTTTTCCCAGTTCTGGACCTACTTTAATTAATTAATTATAATTCACTAAATCATTCATTCATCTATATTTTGATTTAGCAAAATGCATGTGTTGAGCACAACAATTTCCAATTTATTCATTGCTGCTTACTTGCTTGTTTGTTTGATGACAGGAAAAGATCCACTGAGCTGCAGAATTCTCTGTGATTCTTAGTCTTTCTTGCCTTGTCTACTCTTGGCTTTTCTTGCATTGATACTGCAAAGAACATAGTTCCTGGACATTCTCAATTTGCAGATGTACCAGCTTCAACGAAAACCTCTTGATACTGCAAAAATCTGGTTGTTTACTCTTTGTTGTTGTTTGTCTTTAAACAAAAATAAAGAGTATACAAGAACTCTTATAGGACCCTACACAATAGAAAGCTGTGACAGATGGATGTCTTTCTCACATGAGTTTCTGGACACCATGCATGAGCCCTCTGGCAGGCAGTGCCGCCTGCGTGCAGGGAAGGGGTGGTGATGAGCATTCTCAGGAAAGTCCCTCATGTCACTAGCCTGGGGCCCTCCCAATACCCAGCACATTGGAACAGGGTTAAATGGAGCTTCAAGGATTTGTGCAGGTGGAGTGGAACAAAAGGACAGAAACAGCTGATCAGCTTTAAATGTCTAGGCGGCTAAATCAGGATTAACCTTTTTGGCTTTTGTGCTGATGAGATTTAGAGAGCCCTGCACGTCGCCCAGCTTAGAAGCAGATTTTTCACTAAATAAGATCTGTACTGTTTTATAAATATCAGCCACGAGATAACTCGATTCACACCACTAGTTAAAAAATAATAATGCTCCTGAGTTGAAATCTATATGTTAATTTTATATTCTGTTTAAATTAATTGAATTGATATGAAGATAAAAATATTTGTCAATGTATGTTTCAAGCTGTGCATTACTGGGAAGGGTTAAAAAAACCACAGACATTTTATCCAACCTCATTTTTCAGTTTGTCTATGGATGATGTGATCTTTCTTCCAGCCAGATAATTAAATAATTGATGGCACTCGTTCATCCATTGTGTAGCATGCAGCAAGTCTTAAAAATATATGTCATGACCAGTCTCCTTCTTCATCTAATTGAATGAAAATTATGTCAGGGGAAGTAATATTCATAAGCTGACTATATGCCAGACACTTCATTTTCTGTGTAAGCTGTTTAATTCTTAAAGCATCCTATGTTAAAATGAAGACTCAGAGATTCAAAGATGTTAAGTAATTTGCTTGCAGTAGGTGGCAGAGCCAAGTTGAGACTCACATATTGGGACTCCAGACCCAGTGATTTATTCTCCCACTGTGTTCTTACTTTGCTGTGGACAGACTCCATAGAAAAGGGTATAAAACCATGGGCTCTGGAGCCAGAAAAACTCATGATCAAAAGGTATGTCTGCTACTGTCATATTTACGAGACCTTTGGAAGTCATTTAGTCTAAGACTCTATTTCCATATCTGTAACATGGAGATACTTTTTAACATAGTGAGTTGTTTTAGTGATGACATGACATAGTATAGGTAAAATGTTTAGCATGCTGTATGGTACATCATTAACTATATCATTCAATGGTACTGATATCCAGTTTTTTTTTTTAAGTCAGTCCACTGGATATTCTTGGCTTTTAACAACACATAGGAAATAATATTTCATCTTATTTTTAAAAATAACACCCTTTTTTGAAATATCTTCAAACCTTTCAGATTTTACATTTTACTGTATCTCCCCTTGTAATGGAGTTCTATACACACAAGGTGTTATGGGAAAGGGAAATAAAGTTGATACTGAGCTGGTTAGATCTTAACATTATTAATTGTAGGGCACTGGGGTTTGGTTAATGGCCTCATGTTAGAGCACCAACTGGATTCACCTGGCCTTTGTACATTGGTTGAAGGATTCTTTCTGTTCCAATTTCTCTGCAGACCAGATCAGAAGGCTTAGGTCAAAGTTGAAACCCTGTAGTATTAGGATTCGGATATTTGGAGAGCTAAGCTAAGGGATGAGATCTCAACGATAACTTAAAAGGACTGACGCCACTTGCAATGACCAACAGTGACCTTGCCATCAGAGAGAACCTCATCAGGAAGGACTTTGAGCTCTTAATGAACGCCCCCCTTGGAGAGGCTCTACTTGGACCCACCAAATTCCAATCTGTAGGGAAAAAGCTACAGCCAATTTTCAGGCCGCTTCCAAATACTACATGAGCTAGTTTGGTGTCTAATGTAACAATTGTACATGTTTTAGTGGCTCCACAGTTAGACTTGTTGGACACTAAGGAAGCCATCTATCAGAGAGTTGGTGAGTTCAGAATTTAATGAATACCCTTCCTTTTATCACTGGTACCATTATTCTGCATTTTCTTAAGCTGTATTTATTTGGATGATCCTAGCTACCTGTTGTCCTCAGAGGCTACAACTTTTATTTCCTACAAAATAGTTATTCCTTCTTACTTTTATCATCTTCCTTTTAGAGATGCCTAAGCAATGTGTGTTGTTTGTTTAGAGAAAACTTATGAATATTTCTGGTTTTGTAACATTTCCATTTGACCTTAGGGGCAAATCATGCTTACAATGTCCTTTGTTCTCTGAATCAAGCCATATAATTTCCATCACTGTCAATGCTGCCCAACTGTAAGTGGAGACAGAGACTACTACAATATGCTGATTTGATTTCATAAACATTTGGTCCTACTCACATCACGTGCATATTATCATGTGAAATATATTATATACAAAGGCTTAGGCCCTCATAACCTGAGGATTTATTCTGTCTGTCCCCTTTATTCATCTTTGTCTTGCTGCTTGGAGGTTGGCTTTTGTGCACAGATTGCTGTGAAAATGCCCATTAACGCCTAGAGAATATAAGAAATGGCTTGGGCAGATGTAGGCAGCTGATGCTGATTTGGGTTAACAGCCCGTTTATGTCAATGCCCACATTCTGGAGCTGATTAAAAATAAGATTTTTCCATAACTCAGAACTTATCAGCTATGTGCATATGTATTTTTGTGTCAGTACGTATGAACCTAGACAGAGATGTAGAATACAGTTAACTTTTAACATGGGTTATCACAGCTGGCTAGGATGGGGGTGATTATTAACTTTTTACATATATAATTTTATATTGTTTGATGTAGTACATCAGACACATAGTACTTTAAGAAAAACCCAGTAAAGTGAAACAAAACACAAAGTACACTTCTACAAAGAAAAATGTTATAAACTAAATCAGTGATTCTCCAAATTTTATGTGCATACCTGTGGATCTTGTTAAACTGCACATTCTGGTTCAGTCAGTGTTGTCGAGTGGAGCCTCTGTTGTTGTAGTTCTAGCAAGCTCCCAGGTGATGCCAATTCCACAGACCAATCTAGGGACCACACTTTCAATAGCAAGGAATTAAAACTGGAGGAAGGTAACAGAACTTGTTCCTCATCAGCAAAAACCAGATGGAAGTAGTGTTGTCATTTTTTCTATTTCTGTTCCTCCTTAAAAATATTCTAGTAATTTCTAAAATCTAGATAAAATTTAAAATACTTCTTCAAACCAGACTAGAGAAATGGTTTAATAGGCAGTTGATTTCTGCAGCACAGTGCTAGCAGAGTAAACATCCTGGATAAGCAATTATATTTAATTCAGTCAAGCATACATTTACTAGAAAAGCATTTGCTTTAGGAGAATTCAATGCCGTCAGTTTTCCCCAAGAATTTATGTTCTCGTCATAAAAATAAGACTTAAAATTTATTCTTGGCTGGAAGAGAGTAGCATTGTTTGTAGGAAAATGGTAGACATAACAGTTTAAAGTCAAGTATAAGGTTAGTACAAGGAGCATGCAAAGAAGGTTGGGATCACCCAGACGAGCAGCTGAACTTGGACTAAGTTTACAGGTCCAGTAGGGCTGGATGGTATAAAGAGCCCAGGTTGCCTCTTTAGATGAAGTCATTGTCTCTAGAAGATGACTCTTGGATGCTTGAGAGAGAGAAGCTTAGAGTTTTTCCTAGGTTCAGGTTTCACGCAGCCAAAGTGGGATTAGCTGCTGATTAGCTAGGAATTGCTGACTAGGATCAGCTCTGTTCAGCAAAATCTCATCTCCCCATCACATCCTCATATTCAATTACTCTGACTAAAATAAGTATTTCGGTTGTGTCTGCCAGATGGTCAGCTTTCTTTTCCCTAGAAGAGCTGTTCATTAAAGTGGATTAGGGAGAAAAATACTTGGTAGAAAATGTATAAATAAATGAATTACTTATTATATCTTTGTTCTGTAATTTGAAGATCCCATAAGGGAAATAGAAAAGAACAGAAATACTGTTCAGCTTGAATTCCTGCTGCCTCCAAAGCAGATTAGGCAAGACAGCATGCCAGACTGCCTGTATCTTTTGATAACCACACTGCAAGCATGGCTTATGATGCATATAGTTCATGACTTATTGCAGTATGGATTTGTTAGTAATGTTTTGTCCATTGTCATTATGGAAATGGATAGCTTTTTAAAAATGTTATTCTCATTTGATATTTCAACGTATATTTTGTTTGTACATGACTTTATTTCATTTAGGGACCTAATTTTTTTCACAATGAAAGATAAAATGTAATTTGTATGAAATCCAATGAGAAGAAAGAACTGCTACCACAGAAATTGGATTTAAATCATTTTTCACAATTGTGTTCATGGTATTAAGCTGAGGCTACTGATATTACCACATGCAATTAAAATAAAACTAGTTCTGTAGCAAAGAAGGGATGGATTTTTCACATTTCCAATTAGCTGTGGTGAATTGGTGACAATTTCATTCAATGACCCAGTCAAGTCTGTGACCAGTGACAGTGAGTATAGTGAGGATGTCAACAGGTGAACATTTGCAAATTAATATTCACCTTACAAAATCAAGTAAATTTGGGATTACTTGAATTTGCTTTGAGTAAAGAATTTTGATGAACTGTATTTACTGATTCTGTTTTCAGACTTAGCCTTTTGTGTCTTATTTATTTTCATTTTGTTGCCTTCATTTTGAAAGTTCTACTAGTAGAATCTGTGTAAAGCTGCTTTTTAATACAGAGTCACGAGATTCTAAGCATTTTTATCTGTATTAAAAAATAATAAATGAACCTATACTTAGTTGCCAAGTGATCTCTTATGTCAAATTAACTTCCATTTGCTACCCATTAAAATAATGTGTTTCCTTAGTGCATCTGACAGAGCTGTTTGCTCTTTTCTTTCTTCATTTCTGCCCTCACACTGCCTATCCATTTCTGATCTCACCCTGCCTATCCATTTCTGATGTGACCGTTACCTCTATGTGGTCAGCTTTCACATCTATCCTCTGAGCATGGTTTCTTTCCTAAGCTTCAACTTCACTTCTCTTTCTTGCTGATGACTTGGTAGTCTTCCCACTTAAAATTGAACTCATCTTTTCTCTTAAAATCATGTCCTACTCTAGGTTTCCATATTTCTTTTCAATGTGGCCCCACTCTTACTGCAACTCAAAACTTTAGTCTTCATGCCTTCCTTTCCTTCCCATCCTTAACATACATCCCTATCATTCAGGCCCTATCCCATTGACTCCATTCTCATTTGTTATTTCCCACCACCACCCCCCCCAACCCTACCCTTCTCATGCCTGGATTATAGCAAAGCTTGCTTGACTGATCTCCCCATTTGTTCCCACTCACCCCTCTTTCCTCATTTCCCATCTGGTTAATATGTGCATTAAGGACAGGGCTATCCCTTAGAATTCTTGTATCCTCAGAAGAGAAATTCCCACAATATAGTATTCAAATCTTGTTTTTTCAAAAGGACAAGAGGTCATTTCTGATATTCACCATATGTCTCTGGTTAGAAATTTGTAACTAAATATGGTACAGACTTCATTTTTAAAATGTTATGCAGAACAGTTAATTTTCTGTGATTATCAGTTGGCTTGGAAGATCTCTATGTTTTTTCTCAACTTCTAAATTTCTCAACCCCAAGTTTTCATAATAATGGTAGTATAAGCAGGATCTACATGAGCAGCACAGTGTAGAAAAATCTATAATTTAGTATACATTTTTATTTGATAAAATATATAAATTTAGCAAGAGCATATTTTTCTCTTATTTTTTCCAGTTACTTAAAGATTTTTAACTAAAATGGTAGATTCAACTGTAAAAAGAAAAAATACTTATAAAATATGGATTTTAAACAACTATTTAAATGTAAGAAGAAAAAATTCAATCTGCCAAATGGTCTTTTAAAAAAACCAGAGAGGAAATGCCTGAAATTGACCAATAGTGATTCTTAGTTATAGTAGGATGCAAAATATTTGCTTTGAGAAAAAAAATCATAATTTGTTTAATCTTTCTTCGGTAAGAAGAACTTGAGAACATAGCACATGTATCTGAAACTGTTTTCCTAGAAACATGACACTTATGCTTTACAGAAAAAATATGCCAGTTATAGATGGACTTAGTTTTAAAAGATCATTTTATTCATTAGCAAAACAAATGACAATGATAACAAAACAACAAAACCCACCACCACTGCCCTATAGCCAGCAAACAAGAAACTCCGTATCTGTTTTACGCTGTTTTAAATCCAATGTTTTCTCACACTTCTCTGACTGGTAAAATCAATGTTATGTGATGATTTATCAGACTTCTCTCCTCCATCCTGTCTCCTAATTGCACATATCCATTGTGAAAGGAGCCCTGTGAAGGTTGCTGGATATATGTCTTCAAAGATCACTCATTATTTATTTTTGTATTCAATGGAAGTTTTAAACTTTTTCTTATCTGAAGGATGTATAAATCTCATGAGAAGGCAGCTCATTCCAAGAACATAAATTCCTACATCTTTGTGGCAGATGGCCCTTTGTATCAATTAACTGAACAAATCCTTAAGAGATCCAGGCCATCTTGGTGGCCTGAGTTTACATTCAAAAGCAGAGGAATCATGGTAGGATCATTTTCTGTACCTCAGTCCCAACCCAGAAACATTTTTCACTAAGGTTATCAATAACTTCCCAAATTGCTAAATCCAGTGGACATTTTAGTCATTTTCTGTGACCTCTCAATGGTTACCTATTCCCTTTCTTTGAAAATTTTTTCTTTGTCTTCATAATACCACTCTTTTTTGAATCCTTCCTTGTCTTCTGACTGCTCTTTCCCAGTCTCCTTTGATGGTGTCTCCTTTTCTTACCAGCCAATAACTGGAGCTACAGACTGAGTCCTGGGCCCCTTTCTGGTTCAACTCATACTCTTCCTCTAGGCATTTTCATCTATATCATGGTTTAAATACTAGCTCTATATAGATAAATCCCAAATTTCAATTTCAGATTCACACGGAGACCAGACCACATATTCAAAAGTCTATTCTAAAATTCATTTCAATGTACCATTGGCATCTCAAAGATAATCTTTTCTCCAAAGATGCTCCTTAGCTTTCCTTCTCTCCATAAATGGCACTTCTATCAACCCAGTTGTATAAGCCAGAAGGTGGAAGTCTTCTTTGACATCTCTTTCTCCCTCAATCCCCACATCCTGATGATTTCTTCAAGCATATGTTGAATCTCTCTGTGTCTCTCCATCTTTTTCTTCCCTATGCTGGCTCAACTCACAGTCACATTTCTCCTGCAAATATTTTCACAGCTTCCTGCCTTGAGCATCCTAATTGTTCCTTATTTTCCTAATAGCTCTTCATCATCCTTACTTTTGTTCTCAATTCTTTTTCCACACTGCAGAAGGAAATTTCACTTCTGTTTGAAGTTTGCAATAACTTCTTATTGAACTTAGAATAAAACCCAAACTTGTCCACATGGCTGACGCACAATCTTCAGTGGGATCTGACTCTCACCTGCTTCTCTGGCCTCATGTTGTGCTTCTTTCTTTGCTCATGATAGGTTCTTAGTTCTTAATTTTTGAAACATGTATTTTTCCCATCTCATGGGCCTGGTATTTCAGTTCCTGGGACACCTTTCCCCACCTTTGACTGAAAATACCTGCTCATTCTTTAGTAATCAGCCCAAAGTCACCTCTTCAAAAATGTCCCTTAACTAGGTTTCCCTGCGATAATCTTATTATAATCCTTATTGTAAATTCTTATGAATCTCTTATTATTTATTTTTCACTCCTAGAATTTATATTGTCCTGTATTTGAGAGATTGTATCTCTCACATCTCATTTCCTAGAAAACTCAAGCCCTGAAGTTTCTCTCTCACTCACTCTAGCTTTTGTTTTCTCCTTTCCTAATGCTAGATACATAGAATAGTGCTCTGAATATGCCCATCTCTTCCTAGCAACCTGCTTAACAAAATTATATTGGGAGCTTAGAATAATAGGAGAATTTAAACCATGTAAATTAGTAAATGTTATAAATCAGATACCCGTCTCCCCAGATAGTTATTAAACATTTGCTACCAAAGCACGGTACACGTATAAATGCATATACAGTTTACTGAGCAATTGTGTTAAGCACCTAACTGGTATGCGTATTTTCTCATTTAATAGAGTAATCATGTAGTAGATATTGTTATATCTCCATTTTACAGGTAAGGAAATAACTTTGGAATTGCTAGATGTTCATCACCTCATACAGCATATAATTGGCATTGAATAAGTTTTTTTTTTTCTTTTGAGACGGAGTCTCGCTCTGTCACGCAGGCTGGAGTGCAGTGGCGCGATCTCAGCTCACTGCAAGCTCCCCTCCCGGGTTCACGCCATTCTCCTGCCTCAGCGTCCCGAGTAACTGGGACTACAGGCAGCTGCCACCATGCCCCGCTAATTTTTTTTTGTATTTTTTAGTAGAGACGGGGTTTCACTCTGTTAGCCAGGATGGTCTCGATCTCCTGACCTCGTGATTCCCCCGCCTCGGCCTCCCAAAGTGAATAAATATTTTTATACAGTTGAATGAATAACTTGGGGAAGATATGGGTGCAAAAAATTATGTACCCTTTTTCTATTCTCTTTAATAAGATTCTGCTGCTGCCCACCTGCAAATTTTAGTAATGTTAATCTTCTGTTTTAAACATTTTTAAATTGTAGAAGATATTTATGTTTTTTTAGTATCTTAATTCCAAATCCCTTCTCCATAGCAGTGATAAGTAATATAAGACAGTTTAATATTCTCTAGAAAGTTCAAGGGAAATAAATAAGAAGTAAAATTCATGTATCAGACCAAATTGTCTTTCAGGTCTAAAGGCAACAGACTGACCTCCTTGAAAATAAAATAATTCAGGAAAATAGAGCTCTTCTTGAATAATATTCCATACTATGAAATTCAGCCAACCAAGAGGTGAATCAAACAAAGAACAAATGGAAAAGTTGTTGTAATAGAACTAACATTATGCTTTAAATCTTTTTCACTTTAAAACTGGCAACAACTATGAGAATTTTGATTGTAGAACTGAATCAAGGTCATAGAAACATTGAGCATAGAAAAATAACGTAACTAATGAAAAACAAGATGTGAAGGAAGGTAAGGAGGAAGAAATGTAAGATTAAAACTTTTTATCTTACAGAGTTTCAATGAGTATTGACTAAAGTTAAAATTGTTCTAATTCTTAAAGGTTTTACATATTATATTTTTAACTGGAAGAATCTATCTAAAGTGTAGCTATTTCTTCAGTTTTACTTTGTTTTCTTCTGTTACATTCAAGTAAAATCAAATTCAAGCTTTTTATTCAAAAGTGCACTATATAATATGGATCTAGTTTAATAAAATGATCTTTGTCTGTCTGTAAATCCCATCTGCCCATTTTTTTTCCTGCTTTCATGAAGCTGATTTTTGAGAGAGAGGAGGCAAGCTCCATCCCCAGCCCCTAATATGGCTTATGGTCATGAGTCCTCAGTAAATAGCAATGGTGGCAGTAGAGCTAGAACGGTGGTAGAGGTGGTGGTTGACATGGAAGTGGTGGTGGTAGTGACGGTGTTTTGCATCAAGGTATGTTCATTAAAGATCACTAACCAACGACATTCTCATCATTAATTATTTATGCTATGTAGAGCAGTGTAGGGAGGCTATGGAGGAAAATTGTTAACAGCCCAGGATTTAAAATTAGATTTGAATCCTGGCTTCTTCACTGAATTGACTGATAACTAGGGTTACCTCTAAACTTCTGCTTCATTAACTTTAAAATATTATCTACATCTTGGGACTCTTCTTAGAATTAAATGAGATAATGTGTTTCCCTGACATCAATATGAAGTTTTCAATGCATGCTGATTGGTGTAGCTGTCATTTCTGCTGCTGCTCTTATTCCCTATTAAAATAAATCACATTTTTCTTGTTAGTAAATTGATATTTATAAGTGTAATTTGCTTGTAGCTAGCAAGGCTCTAGAAATTCAAACACATTCTGATTTCCTGGACGTTAAAAACTCTAATGACTAATGAAGGGAAAAGCTTAGTTTGAAACAAAACAAAAGATTAGATTTGGACCTACAGACTTCCAGTCTGCTTGGCTTCCTAAGTTCACACCTTAACATCCCCCCTCTGCTTCAAACATGTAGCAATGATAGATAGAAAGTTTAAACAAGAAAACTAACCAGACATAGCTGTCATTCAAAGCAAGAGGAATATCTCCTTGGCCCCCAAATGTATAGAAATGAATGAGAATCAGTGCATGAGGCTGAAGCCACATCTTTCTGAATTCTACTTTGGAAGCAGGCAGTGGCAACCTGGAGTTCAGCTCCTCTGGCATACTGGGGCCTGAAATTGTCCTGCCAAGGGGAAACACCAAAACCAGGCTCATTACTTGAAAACTGATTTCCAACTGGGGATGATTTTACTCCCCAGGGGACATTTGACCATGCCTGGAGACATTTTTGTTTGTCATAACTTGGCAGGGGTGTGGGGGTGCTATTGGCATCTAGTGGGCAGAATCTAGGGATGCTGCTAAACATCCTGAAAAGCACAGGACAACCCCCACAACAAAGAATTATCCAGTTCAAAATAGCCTTCCTACCAAGGTGAAAAAGCCCCGACTAAAGGGTGAGGCGGGCCTTCCTACTAAAAGGAGACTGATGAAGTTGTCTTGGGCCACAGCCCGAAACTACATCTTTTAAAAATTATTTATTTTTGCTAATTGACAAGTAAAAGTATGTGTGTGTATGTGTGTGTGTGTGTATGTATGTATATACGTATATATGGTGTATGACATGATGTTTATATAATATACACATACACACACAGGCACATTGTGGAATAGTTATATTAAGCTATTTAACATATGCATTACCTCACGTACTTATTTCCTTGTAGTGAGAACACAAAATCTCTTTTGGCAATTTTCAAATATATAATGTATTATAATTAAATCTAGTTACCATGATGTACAATAGATCTCTTGAACTTATTTCTTCTAACTGAAATTTGGTGTCCTTTTACTTCCATCCCTCAGCCTCTAGTAATCTCCATTTTACTCTCTGTTTCTATGAGTTTGACTTTTCTAACACTCCACACATAAGATTCTATGATACTTGTCTTGCTGTGCCTGGTTTATTTCACTTAACATAATGTCCTCCAAGTTCATCAATGTTGTTGATGGCAACAACATTGGCAAGAAGAAATGGCAAGATTTTCTTCTTTTGTAATGGAGAATAGTATTCCTGTGTGTGTGTGTGTGTGTGTGTGTGTGTGTATCACATTTTCTTTGTTTATTCATCCACTAGTGAAAACTTAGGTTGATTCCGTATCTTGGCTGTTGTGAATAATGCAATGAACATGGTAGTGCAGATGTCTCTTTGACAACTGGTTTTAATTCCTTTGGATTTATACTAAAGTGGGATTGCTGGGTTGTGGATCCTCCATAATATCTTCCATTATGGCCATACTTGTTTACATTCCTAGCAACGGTGGACAAAGATTCCCTTTTCTTCACATTCTTGCCAACACTTGTTACTTTTTGTCTTCTTAGTAATAGCCATTCTAATAGGTGTGAGGTGATATCTCATTGTGATTTTAATTTGCATTTCTCTAATGATTAGTGATGTTGAGCATTTTTTCATATATTTGGCCATTTGTATGTTTTCTTTTGAGAAATGTCTGCTCAGGTCTCTTTATAGGGTTATTTGCTTTCTTGCTATTGAATTGTTCGAGTTCCTTACGCATTCTGGATATTAACCCTTTATTAGCTGTAGGTTTGCAAATATATTCTCTCATTTTATAGGTTGTCTCTTCACTCTGCTCATTCCTTCCTTGGTTGGTACAGAGGCTTTTTAGTTTGACGTACTCTTATTAGACTATTTTGCTTTTGTTGCCTATGCTTTTGGCATCTTACTAAAAAAACATTTGCCCTGACAAATGTCATGGAGATTTTCTCCTATGTTTTCTTGAAATAGTTTTAATTTTAGGTCTTACATTTAAGTCTTTAATCTGGTTGCAGTTGATTTTTGTGTATAGTGTGATAAGGGTGTCTCATTTCTTTCTTCTGCATGTGGATATTCAGTTTTTCCAGCACCATTTATTGATAAGACTATCCTTTCCCCATTTTGTATTCTTCACATCTTTGTTGAAAGTCAACTGACCAAATGTATAGATTTATTTCTGGCGTTTCTCTCCTGTTTCATTGGTCTATGTGTCTGTTTTTATGTTAGTAACCATGTTGTTTTACTTACTATAGCTTTGTAGTAGATTTTCAAATAAGGTAGTATGATGCCTCCAGTTTTGATCTTTTTTTGCTCCAGATTGCTTTGGCTATTAGGTTGATTTGTGGTTATCCAATACAAATTTTAGGATAGCTTTTATTATTTCTGTAAAAATGCCATTGGAATTTTGATAATGATTGCATTGAATATACAGATTACTTTGGGTAGTATGGACATTTGAACAATATTATTCCAATCTATGAACCTGAGGTATCTTTCTTTTTATTTGTGTTTCTTTCTTTCATCAGTGTTTAATGGTTTTCAATGTACATATCTTTCATCTTTTTGGTTAAATGTATTCCTAAGTACTTTTTGTAGCTATTATAAATGGGATTGTTTTCTTGATTTCTTTTTCAGATAGTTTGTTGTTAGTGTATAGAAATATTACTGATTTTGTATGTTGATTTTGTGTCCTGCAACTTTACTGAATTAATTTATTAGTTCTAATAGTTTCTTTGTGGGAGTCTTTAGGGTTTTCTATATATAAAAGAAATGAGAGTTTTCTATACATAAAGAAAAAGAAAAAAAAATGAGTCAAAGTGAAAATATTAATTTATTTGAACTTGTATCACTGTTTTCAGATAAAAACTGTTAGTGACTGGTATGGTTTTTTCAGCATATCCTGACATACAAAAAGTCAGACACACAAATGTCATCTGTAAGCAGAGACAATTTAACTTCTTCACTATCAAGTATGATGTTAACTATGAGCTTGTTGTATACGGCTTTGACAATCTTTTATTTGTCCATATGTCTAGAGAGACACCTAGAAAGTTGTCTATTGAACATCAATGTTGATTTGAGAAACCGTGGTGATTTTCTAAATTACCTGTTATAACTTGATTTATTCATGAGCAGGCATCACTTTTACAAAAACAATGCATTCTTTATTTTTCAATTTGTTTATTGCTTTAAGTATGGTGATTGCAAAGAATTTGTGCTTAGACAAAATATCACCTAGAGAGTAATTTTGTTTTGTGTGTTTTAATCAGACATATTGGTGAATAAGGAATAAACCCTGAGCTACTTTTAAAGTATAAGTAATTTGGATATTGGAAATGAACTCTCTGCTTTGAATCCAACTGAAGAGCAAGGTTTACCAAATCTCTGCTCTCTCCATTAGTGGGAAGAATGATGAGGCAGCCCAGGGCATGTTCATGGAAAGCAAATGATATGATTTCCCCATTTAGCCACAGTTGGCTAATTATGTTAATTGTAAGACTGCAGGAAAAATGTTTTTGTGAAAGAGGAGAGTATTGATTCCTTGGGAAAGACATAATTAAGATCCTCTGTGATTAAGTCTTTCCTGGCTTGGTCACTTCTTGCTTCTAGCTTTGGTGTAAATCTTCATAATGTAACTATGAAGTTTGTAATTGAATTCTTCTGACCACTTTGGAGTATACCAGGAAGGTTTTAATTACTTTTTATGGATTATGGTCTATATTTCCTCAGGGGCAGGTAAGCAACTCCCCTTCAGCATGAAGACTTAAATTTTACTCTAAGAACTAGTTTTAAGTTGATAATCAGAGGCAAAGAATGAAATATTATAGTTATTTCTTTACCTATAATAGATATATTGCCAAGAGAAGAGAGAAAATTGGTTGGGTAGTCATGAGACGTGATCCTAAGATTAAGTGAGAAGCCTTTTAACAAAAGACTGTAGAAACAGGACTTAAAACCAGAGTAAACTCAAATATTTATAGTTGGTATACTTTCAGTGGGTGTGTCAATACTTTGAAAACTATTGTCCTCACTAATTGATAAATTGTACACTGTTTCTCATTATGCTCTGTTTTTTCTCTTGATGCTATCTTTTCCTTTCTCCAATTCAACTGATGTGGACTTTTTCTTGGCAAATGAGTCACAATAAAATTACTAATTTATTTGAACTGATTTCACTGTTCTTAAGATGAAAACGGCTAGTGTGCTGGTGTGGTTTTTCAGCATATGCTGATATACACACAAAAAAACCGTAATATTTTTGATGCTAGTGGTTGTGAAGGACAGTGGCATTTTGGGCTAGAACTTATGTCCTCCTGTTGTGTGGTTTTTTTATTGTGGAGGCTCTCCTTGTTAGGATGACCACTGAATGCTTTTACTTTTCAAAGGCACTCTTTATGGTTTTAAATCACGAACTTATAAATAAGCAATTGCAACCTTTTACTAACATGGTTTTCTGCTGCTTTGCGTTGTAAAGGTAAACAATATTAGCTACATTATTTGTTAAAGTCTTTCAGAGGCTATGCTAGAGACCTAACTAATACCTCTAACATTATCTTAGGAGGAAAATGGGCTTGAATTTCAAGTTCAAGTTTACAAATAACAGTTTGGAACACAAATCTCTTTAAAACTGTGGATCATTTAAAAAAAAAAAAGTAGAGCTCTGTATTCAGTTTATACTGAACAGGTATTATGGGCACGGTATATCAGGAGGAAACAAAATATCTACCCCGGGGGAAAATACAACCTGTTAAGGAACTTGTAATTTAATGAAAACATTAATAAGATATAACAATGTTATCTTATAATGTTTCGAGTGCTAAATGGGTTGTATCGAATATACATGTTATTAAAGGTCAGACTCATGAAATTATTCAACTGAGAGAATATACTGCAGTCTGTCCAGACTTGCCTTTCTTAAATTACTTGCCGTGTACTCTCTTGTATCAGGAAGGAACTGTACATGGAAAATGTTTAAAAATTATTTCCCTTACTGAAATTATGAAGAGTCTTCCCAGGGGAGTAAAAACATGAACTATAGATCTCACTTGCTTATGCTATTATAATTATATATTTTTACATATTGCATGTAATGAGTATTTATTGATTTGTGGTGGGTGGAAAGGATACCTATGAACCCTTTTCTAACAACAGTTTGCAGAAGTCATTTGGAGCTGCATTATAACTTGTATTCAATATAAGTGTCACACAGTTATGAAGTACAAGAGGTCAGAGAATTACTCTGGTAAATTTTCTCCAGGAGAATGACACCTTGGTTCTTCTCTTTTTTCTTCCTCTGCTCTTCCAGGGAGTATATGACTTATGTTTTTACAGTAGGTCCATGTGACAATAAGGCATTTGTTATTTTGGATACTGGTAGGGCTGATTGTAGAAAACCTCAAAATAGGTATCATGTATTCCCTCAATAGTTCCTTTTTAGAGTCCTCTTCATGCCTTTCAGTATCTTTCTTGTTAGCATTTTCCATTGTAAATATACAGGGGAAAGACATAGGCATCCAGGGCAAGCTCAGCTCTTCCATCTTTCCTAGAACTCAACCCTTTGGTAGTAATCAACATTCATTCTCCTTGCTTTCCTCTGTTTCAAGAGAGTCCTAATTTGGTTTAGGCATTTATCCTTGGCACATTGGCCATTTGGTTCAGGAGAGGGTGACCTACCCTCAGTCCCTGAGAGTAGATTCTGATTGGTCTAACCAGTCATGGCAATTTCAGTTGCCTTGCCAATGACTGGTTCAGGTACTGCCTTGTGATATGTTTTGGGCCAAAGCTATGTGAATAAAAGTGTTCTATGGGCTTCTAGGAAAAGCTTCCTTGTTCTTACAAGAAGACACAAGAAAAATATGGCTTATATTCTGTCTAGAAATATTGTCATGCTTGCATGTGACACCTATGACCTGGAGTGGGTACAAAGGCTGGGCACAGAGCCAATACATGAATGAGAGGAAAGCCTAGAGAGTCACAGGAAGATAGAGGTATAGCAGGGGTTAGCAACTATTTTTCTGTAAAGGTCAGATAATAAATATTTTGGGCTTTGTGGGCTATGCGATCTGTGTCACAATTACTCATCTCGTTGCAGCACAGAACAATGCATAAATTAATGTCCTTGGCTGTGTATTACATAAACAATAAATTAATGAATGGTCTTGGCTGTGTTCCAATAAAATATTATTTACAAAGAAAAGTAGTAGGCCAGATTTGGCCTGTGGGTTGTAGTTTGCAGAGCTGCAAACCAGAACCCAGTTTGGTATGTGTCTAGAACTCCTCTGAATGTACACTTCTTGATATGTGAAAATTTAAATTGTCTAACTGATTAAGGCAGTTGCATCTGTGTTTTTTGCTACTTGAAGCCAAAGCATCCTTAGAATTATTATCTTGGGTAAGGGAATAAGACTTGTCTTCTCTGCTGTGGAGTAATTCCTGTATTGCAAAAGAAGCTTTCTGAAAACAATGTCATTGTCTTTGTTGTTTAACTGACTTTTGCTTCTGATGCCTCGAATCTAAGGCTTGATCAGAGGTGAGCAGAACCCTGAATTGGTAGAAGACTAGTTATTCTAGGACGAATTAGGCCTTATGGAGAATCCTAAGTGTGATATGGCTTGGCTCTGTGACCCCACCCAAATCTCACCTTGAATTGTCATGATCCCCATGTGTCAAAGGTGGGACCAGGTGGAGATAATTGAATCATGGGGATGGTTTCTCCCATGCTGTTCTTGTGAGAGTGAGTGAGTTCTCACAATATCTGATGGTTTTATAAGGGGTTTCCCTCTTTGCTTGGCGCTCATTCTCTATCCGCCTGCCCTGTGAAGAGGTGCCTTCTACCACAATTGTAAGTTTCCTCAGGCCTCCCCAGCCATGTGGAACTGTAAGTCAATTAAACCTCTCTTTTAATCAGTTACCCAGTCTCAGGTATTTCTTCATAACAGCATGAGAATGGGCTAATACAGACTGTCATTGTGTTAGAAGCTGCTCACCTTGCTCATACAGCCAGGCACAGTGTGTTTTACTGGTTGTGTACTCTGATTGGTGTTTTGATGACTATTGAGCACTCTAGACATGGATACTCCCATTATCTTCCCTCATTGAAAATCTGAACATGACAGCTTCGCCACTCCCCATTGGTGTGTCTCTTGTGAACTTGATAGGGCATTTGAAAAGTTAATGTAAATACTATTTAGAAACGGTGAAAAATGTTTCTGTGAAAGAGGAGAGTATTGATTCCTTGGGAAAGACATAATTAAGATCCTCTGTGATTAAGTCTTTCCTGGCTTGGTCACTTCTTGCTTCTAGCTTTGGTGTAAATCTTCATAATGTAACTATGAAGTTTGTAATTGAATTCTTCTGACCACTTTGGAGTATACCAGGAAGGTTTTAATTACTTTTTATGGATTATGGTCTATATTTCCTCAGGGGCTGCCTCTTTTGAGTAATTTCAGGCTTTTGAATTACATGCCGTTATCCTTAAAATAGCAGTTATTCTAGGCTATTGTTATTTAATTGACTCTTCCTCTCTCTCCCCTTTTCATATTGTATTCCTGAGTGTAGAATCTATTTGAGAACCATTGTGTAGGAGGTCCGAGTACTATTAATTATTTTGAAATAGAGGAAAGCAAAAGTAAGGAAAGGAGGTATATAAGAAAGAAAACTTAATGGTAAAGACAATGAAAGAAATCTGTTAGAACTTTCAAAACTCAAAAATGCCTAAGAAATCTAATAAATTGAGACCCTGACCAACCAATCTTCAATCTTCCTTCTTGAGGTTACAACACACACACCCCTCTGCACTCAGGGTGGGAGCCACACTCCTTCCCTCTTATTCTACTCCTCAGATCAGCTCCATTTGTCCTCCAGGGGTTCAGTTAAATTGTCTTTCTCAGATACAGTGTATCTCAGATGATTAAAAATGGTGAATAATGTTAGTGTCTGCTTGTATTATACCTACTAAGTAACACATCCTTCTATGAGAATGAAGATTTTACCATGCCATATCTTCTCTTCTTGCCAAATTAGAGTCACAGTTACTATAAGATCAGGAATGGCAACCAGAAGAGAAATTCCTTGAGAATCAATAGCTTATCTTCCTATGGCCTTGTAGGAGTCCTAGCATGTACCTGAGTAGCGAAATTTAGAATTGTTTTTTCTTTTTCATGGATCTGAAGCTCAATTTTTGTCTTCTCTACTTGTACCCACCCTGGAAACACTTAGATTTCT
The DNA here is from genome assembly GCF_028858775.2 of Pan troglodytes. Lineage (NCBI taxonomy): Eukaryota > Metazoa > Chordata > Mammalia > Primates > Hominidae > Pan > Pan troglodytes. The sequence goes on along the minus strand of NC_072402.2, from coordinate 47,256,099 downwards.
GAAATGACTAGGTAGAAGGGATAGTTGCAGTCTAGGGTATGAAAACAAGAATACAAAAACAAAAACCAAACATTAAGTGTTATCCAATACTTGACCTCATCTTTAAATTCTCAGGGGAGTTTATTTGATAAATTAGAATTTAGTAAATTTGAATTTGGTCTGCTATGAAAAGTGGAAAAGGAAAGAATAACGTTAAATATCAGACAGCAAGAAACAGCCTTGGCTGACTGCAACATTTTTTCTCTTCCAAAGTCTAGATGCTCCCTAGCTTATAGTGACACCAGGCAACAGCATCCCCCACTGTTTTTTTCTGTAGTTCTTTATTTTGGATTTTACTAGTTTTTGATGCCTCCAAGGCTAAGAAGTTTGAATTAGTTGAATTAAACAAAAGGATGAAAAGGTTTTAGTTCATTGGAATTTTTCCTTAGAAATCAAAATATAAATTTTGCCATTGGAAATGGTGGTTTTGTGAACAGTTTTGTTTTCCCTAAGCATATCCAGCCACTGGGTGTGGGGATGGGAGATGGGGAAGGAAATGGTCATAGTCTAGGGGTTGTTTTTTCCCTAAAGTGAGATAATCTCTATTTGGTCAATAAAAAACAACTTTCAATTCACTCTCCCCACTTTATTCTTGATAAGCACAGATAAATTCAGAGTTAAAAATTACTTGTCTATTATCTTTGGGAGGATTAAGTATAATACTTTTTTCATATTTATTAAAATCTCATTTCAACACACTGTGGTGGGAGCTGAAGAAATATTTGTCAGCATAAGGAGGCTGGTCTTCTAAGACTTATTCCAGTTTTCCTTCCATTCCTGCATATCTCAATTCTCTGCTGTCTCTCTCACTAAACATGCCAGAATTTAGGTACAGTGTATATCCTGAAAAGACTTAAGTATGTATTTTGTATGGCACTTGAGAATCTGATAAAACAGTTATGTTTTAATCCAAGACTGAGTTGAAATTGTAAACACACATATTATCAGTTCTCGGAGGGAAATGAATCTCCTGTCGTTGGAGATACTATTTTATTTTCTGATGTTCTTAATGTTCCTAAATGGAACACTCAGATTAGAGTATAACATGATAAAAAGAGAATGGGAACTGTAAGAAAACATTTTAAATGGTCCATTTTCAAGGCATGATAAATCTAAGCACTGGCAGCCAGCCTGTGGATGCAACAAGCCACACAGCTCCTGCTCCTAGAAAGTCATGATAAGCGAACAGAATGTAGACGAGGGGTCAGCCCATAAAAGAGAAGAAAGTTTCATTATTGGGAAATGAAAACTTCAGCAGAGAAGGGGACGGGGTATAATCTTATAAGGGGGATAATGAAGCTTAGGCGACATCTGAGAAGATTGTAACCTTATAGTACTCAACCAATGAGGAAGTAGGAGAGGGACTTGAGTGCTAGGAGATAAATTACCTGCTGTAGCTGCCCTAGGTGTGCCTGCCTACCAGACACCCGATCTTGCAAGACCACTGTTAAAAGTCTCACTTTCGCTGTTCTTCGTACCTCTGAGTACGCCCTTTGGGTTTGGATGGGTGAACATGTTTCTCACAGGAACCCTCAGAGGACAAAGATGATGAAAAGAGAATTGAGACCCGCCTTAGAGAACAAAGTCCATTGCTCATCCCTTAACGCTGGTATTCCCAAAGACCTACTTTCTCACTTATTTCTTAATCCAAGATCTCTTCCTGGGCATTCTCGCCCACTCCCTTAGCCTCAATTCTCTCCTAAATATGCTTATGATTCCAATATCTTTATCTCCAACCCATATCTCTCTCCTGAAATCAAGCATTGTAGATGTATCCACTTCTGAAATGTGCAATTTGCTGCCCCATAAGACATATTCAGATCTCAAATCATTGTCTTTCTTCTTTTTTTTTTTGAGACAGAGTCTCGCTCTGTCACCGAGGCTGGAGTGCAGTGGTGTGATCTCAGCTCACTGTGAGCTCCGCCTCCCAGGTTCACGCCATCCTCCTGCCTCAGCCTCCCGAGTAGCTGGGACTACAGGCGCCCCCCACCACGCTCAGCTAATTTTTTTTTTTTTTTGTATTTTTAGTAGAGACAGGGTTTCACCATGTTAGCCAGGATGGTCTCGATCTCCTGACTTTGCAATCTGCCCCGCTCGGCCTCCCAAAGTGTTGGGATTACAGGCGTGAACCACCGCGCCCGGCCTGTCTTTCTTCTTTAATCAGAACCTTCTCCTATGTTCCTTAATGCTGTTCATAGTTACACTATACACCCAGTTGCCCAGTTGTCCATTCAACTTCAGAAGGAAATCTTAAATCCGTGTATTCTCTTCATTCCCAAAGTTATGTCTGTAGCTCTGTCCTTAATCATTTTTTCACTTCTCTATGTCATTATCTCCTAGATGAATGAATTCCTGCCTCAGCATCTCAACCCTGATTGTAATTACTTTTTGCAATTTTTTTCAGATTTACTGAAATATAAATGGCATATAATAAACTACAGATATTTAGAGTGTACAGTTTGAGGAGTTTTGAAACCATCACCACAATAAAAATAATAACCATTTCCTTCATCCTCAGATATTTCCATGTACCCCTTTGTAATCTCTCCCTCCCCCTCCTCTCCACATACTTCCATTCCCAGGCAATTATTGATCTGGTTTTTAATAGATGGCTTGTGTTTTTTAGAATTTAATGTAAGTGGAGTGTTCTCTTTCTAAATTCTTTGACTCAGTGTAATTACTTCTTCCATTCTAATTAGGATTCCTTTGTTTCTCCATCTTGCTTTATCAGTTTTGCTAGAATCTCTAGTACACTGTTAAATAGAAGGGACGAGACAGAACATTTTTCCCTTGTTCTTGATGCCAATCTTTCAAAATTAAATATAATGTAGCTGTTGGTTTTTGTAGCTGTCTTTAATCAGGCTGAAGAATTCTTTCTATTTTTAATTTGGGAATTGTTTTCATATATCTTCTATTATGTCATAAATCCTATAACACATTGTAATTGTTTTGGCCTTAATTATCTTTTAAAAAACATTTAAAAAGAATTTTAAAAAATCATTTCCAGTGTTATTCATTACTTTTATATCTAGCTTTCCATCCGGTATTAATTTCCCTCATCCTGAAAGACTTCTTTTAACATTTCTTATAGTATGGGGCTGCTGATTATAAATTCTTTCAGCTTTTCTATGTTATGAAAAAGTCTTTATTTTATTTATTTATTTATTAATTTTTTGAGATGGAGTCTCGCTGTGTTGCCCAGGCTGGAGTGCAGTGACGTGATCTCGGCTCACTGCAACCTCCGCCTCCTGGGTTCAGGTCATTCTCCTGTCTCAGTCTCCTGAGTAGCTGGGCCTACAGGCACCCGCCACCACACCTGGCCAATTTTTTGTATTTTTAGTAGAGATGGGGTTTCACCATGTTAGCTAGGATGGTCTCGATCTCCTGACCTCATGATCCGACCACCTCAGCCTCCCAAAGTGCTGAGATTACAGGCGTGAGCCACCGTGCCTGGCGAAAAAGTCTTTATTTTATCTTGGTTTTGGAAAAATATTTTTCCTGGGTATAAAATTCCAGGTTGATAGTTTTTTTCTTTTCTTCCATTCTTTTAAAAAATATTTCTCAATGCCTTCTGCCTTACATTATTTCCAAAGAGAATCCTGCTGTTACTCTGGTCTTTGTTCTTCAACTTTTATATCTTCAGTATGTAATGTGTAATTTTCCTCCTATGGCTGATTTTAAATTTTTCTATTTATCACTGTTTTAAAACAAAGAGGATTATCATAAACTTCAGTGTTTTTTTTACGCATGTTTCTTATGCTCGAGTCCATTTAACTCTGATTCTGTGGGTTTATAGTTTATATCCACTTTGAAAATTTTTGTCCAGTAGTTTTCAAATACTTTTTCTGTCCATCCTCCCTTTCTTTTCTTCAGTGACTCCAATGCATGCGTATCAGGAAGGCTGAAGTTCTCCCACAGCTCACTATAGTCATTTCAATGGTGGGGGGGGGTCGCTAATTTTATACTATGTTTTCAGGTTCACTGATAATTTTTTCAATAGTGTCTAACCTTCTGTTACTCCTATCTAGTTTATTCTTCATCTCCAACATTATTTTTTTTTTGTTTTCATGGCTCTAGAGGTTTAGTTTAGGTACTTAAAAAACTTTTATATCTGTATTTAGCATGCTCAAGCATTCTTCTACTTCAGTATTTGGATATTTGGAATATAGTTACCACTTTTAATATACTTGTCAACCAATTCTGTTACAGTTATCATCTCTGAGTCTGTTTCTGTTGATATTTTTTCCCTTCATTGTGGGTTATATCTTCCTTCTCTTATGCTAAAGCCTGGAACTTCTCTCCGTATGGGAATCTGGGCAGTAATAGGGCTCAGTTCATTTTGTTCTCCTCTCTCAGGAGTCACTGTCTGGCAATGCCTATTGTCAATTTCTGAAAACCTTGTTTTATATATTTTATCTAGGGTTTTTTTTTTGTTTCAGGCAGAATGTTAAATCTGGTTCCTGTTATTCAATCTTGACCCAAAGTTTCTTTATAATTTATTTTGTGTACTGTGGCTTGAATTATTGTTCTGAATCTGTTTTGATTTTGTCATTGTCCTGCTTAAAAAATTTTGGTGATAACTCTTTACCTTCAAACCAAAGTTCTAATCTTTAGTAGAGCATCTAAGGCCCTTTATGTTATGGCTCTTTCCACTCTAGTTTTTGACCATTAATTCTCCCCTTTCCCACCCACACTACCTCCTACACACATAGGCACCTATAATCAAGTCATACTCAATTAGCCAGAATTCCTAAAATATACCACTCTATTGTTTTTATGATTTGTTTTTTCTTTATCTATACTAGTTTCCCTCTCATGTTGATGAAATCTGACCTACTTTACAAGTCCACAAGTCCTACTTCAAATATAACCTCTTCTTAAAACCTTATGTGACTTCTTCCCTCCCCTCTCCTATTCTCTTCCCCCTGTTGCCCCTGGAAAGATTGTAGCCTTCTCCTAGTTACTTCACCAGGACATTTCTGCTCCCTACAGAGCCAAAACTTGGAAAATGTATTCTGTAAAGTACCAGACAGCAAATATTTTAGATTCTGAGGGCCACTACATGTATTTGTTGCATATTCTTCTTCTTCTTCATTTTTTTAATTTAAAAAAACCTTTTAAAATATAAAATTCCTTCTTAGCTTAGGGACCAAGCAAAAACATGCTGCAGTTGGCTGCAGCTTTCTGATCTCACCCTTAGAGGATAGAGATCATATTTCATTCTTCCACCCCGTAGAGTGCCTGTCCCGAGAGTGTGCTCAATAAGGATATGCAGTTATTTAATAATGAACATAAAATAATCCGTATTATTTGAGTGCTTAAAGTGTGATAGTGACTATTCTAAGAATGTAAAGTAGGTTATATCATTTGGTCTGCACAAAATCAGGTTATACTGTTAGCACAATTTCATAGATGAGGCAGTTGAGGCATGGAGAAGTTGAGGGATTTGCCAAAGGTCACACAGCTAAATCTCTTTAAGAAGTTGGAAAAGCAATGGGACTGGGACAGGAGGCAATTTTATATGTTTATCCTCTGTTGGGGTAGACTCCCAAAGAGGATAGAATGTCTCTGAGATCAACATACTCAACATCCCTGTCTCTGATGAAAAACAAATGTAGATAGACATGTAGCTACAGAGTCTTCGACGTAAAAATTGGATGAGCTTCAAGAATAAGTAACACATCTGTTCCCTTTTATGTTTATCACACAGTTTAGAGAACATAGCAAAACTGAGTTTCTAAGAGGTTATGTATTATTACTTTTTAAAACATGAAAAGTCTTGAATATATTACCATCTTCATATTTTTTTTCCTTAAAATCTAGATAAATCCTGTTCCTCTTTAAATATAATAATATCCTTCAAACAAAACACTTTGTCTAAACTAGTTTACTCCACAAGCATATCTGGTTTTGAGTAAGAAGCTAAGGAAACATATCATTTGAAGCCACATACAAATGTTTTGTTTTTTTAAATTTTTTTGACAAAAAAGGAAAAGATAATCATCTTTGTGTTTTATAAACAATGTCACCTCATGGCTGACAGTTTTGTGACAGAGTGAACTAATGTGAGTTGATATTAAAGATTTTGATGCTGCTTTTTGGAAATCCCAACAGACTAGACTCTTTAGCACAGTGGGATTGGAACATCAATAATCAAACCATCATCATGAACCAAAATACCCTCAAAGCAGCTGCAATTTACAATTAAGGGATAATGATCTTTATAGGAAAAATTACAAGGACATAAAAGGCACCTGCTGTCAAAATTAGGTTTGCAAAAAGCAGAAGCTGTTTCACTGCTGTAACTTTAAGCAATGATTATTATTAGGGCAATTTAAAGCAAATTAGTAGGTGTTTGGAATTCAAAGAACAATATATTTACATCAAGAGCAGTATTGTGAAGACAGTTAATTTTTCCTGCTGGGAATTAAATGTGTTTTATCAAATGGCAACTGTGCCCTTTCCTGCATTGAATTCCACCAGCTGGAATGCAGATGCAAGAGAGCAACTCAGAACAGGAGCGTTGAATCTAAGGTGCCCAACAAAGGCCTATTCTTTAAAATTAGAGAAATAACTGGCATTTTGTTTCAGTTTCTAGATATTAATATCTTTGACTTTTAGTCACTGACATTTTTCCTTTCCCCAGAATTTCCTGTTGCTTATGTTATTGTATTCCTAGGCATCGTTACTGACAGCCAAGTAAACAAAAAGCAATGAAATAAACGAAAGAGAAAATGATGTGGTAGCAGCATAAATATGGACTGTAGATAGGTTGTCATTTGGTGGGCATTGCCTATTCTCACAACTATCATGGTTACCTCTGAGAATTAAGGAAAATTAGAATTGTAGAGCATCATTCCTTCAAAATAGGCACTTTCAATGTGTTCTTCACTGAGGACACATTGTTCCTAATCACTGGTTCAACTCAAGTTGGGTCTTGTGGTCGAAAACTGGAGAGGACTGTGTCTCTGTTGCTGACATAGTCAAGGGGCTGGTTGAGAGAAACGTGGGAGGGGTTTGCTACTGAGTCTGTGTCCTCGGCTTACCTGGCATAAAGCCACACAAAGGATAAAATTAGCCATCACATGATGGGGATGAGGTAGAAACTCTTTTCCCTTATTAAATTAAAAAAAGAATTTCTCACATATTTCACCTGGGGAGCAACAGCACAATCAATGGCAGGTGGGGCTGAGAGGAATGGCTATTTGATTGGTGGACTTATTCATTTGGTAACGCATTTCTAAAGAGTTGAGCAAATGCTGTAGGTAAGCTGGGCATATTTATTTTACTTGTTACATATTTTATTTATCAACTTATTATTTTTTATTACATATACAACCAGTGACTCCCTGAGAGGATTATTAACCAGTGGCCAAGTTATGTCAATCTTATTTCTGCAGGAGAGCAGTATTATAGAATGATTAAGCAATAAGACTCTAGACCCAGAGATGAGCCGCTAAATGGGTGACCTCAGGTGATTTTTAATCAGTTTCTCAGATTTTGCAACTGTAAAACTGAAATGATAAAACTTACTTTATAGGAATGTCATGAAGATTAAATAAGCTAATGACTTAGGCTCAGAACAGTACAGGGTACATAGTAAACACCAATAGATGTTAGCTCTTATTGCGATTATTATTAGTTTTTTGATCTGCCCCTTTTTCTCCATTCTCACTGCAATGATGCTTCAGCTACTTGTTAGTTCTTGGTTAGACTTTGAAGTCATTCCTCATTGACCTCTCCATACTTGGGATCTTCTCAGCTGCATTCATCTTACATCCTACTGCCAGATTAATCTGGTAGATGGCTAAGGTTTTTACTCTCCTGCTCAAAAAGACTGAACTTAGAAAATAAAGTCTTTAATTCCTGTGCTTGGCACTGATGACTATACTAGTTTCCACTGTCATTTACCATTGCCGCCCTCAACCCAGCCAAAATGGACTTTTTTTCTCTTCTCCATTTATGTACTGTATTCTCCCACCTCCTTGCTTGGCTTACGGTGAACCATCTGCCTGTATCACCTTCCTCCTCACACTCTTCCCTATTTGGCCAAGACTTACTTATTTTTGAAGCCCACCTCACAGGGCTCTAGCTATGGAGACTTCTTGACCCCTTCCATAGTTCCACAAGAGGTAATATACCCTTTCTCCTACCTTTCATACCAATTTATCTGTATGACTCTTATGTTTCTTTTTATTTATTTATTTATGTTTTAGTTACTTAAATACATTTATTAGTCATTAGTTTAAATTAGTTTAGAGTCATTAGTTTAGAGTAAATAAATTTACTCTAAATTTCCTTCCCATTTTTACTTTAAATTTCCTTCACATTTACACAGCACCTTATTCATAACCAGTGCTCAGTGCACACACACTGAGTGAATGAATGACTCTCCTTGGCTCTTCAGGCCCAGCAAGGGGCTTTCAGCTAATAGATGTTCTGTGTCTTAAAATGTCTTATGTGATTTGAAAAAAGAAACAAAAAAATTATTATTCGTTTTCAACCAGCATTATTAATTATTCATAGTATAGCCTCTCTGACTTTTTCTAGTAAGAACTGCATTTTGAACTTACAAAAATCACAGGCTTTGGGAGTCCACATAGACCTTGGCATGGTCCAATCCCCTATGGGAAAAACTAAGGCCTAGACGGGGAGAGTGACTAATCCAAGATACAGGTAAGTTACTGATAAAGCTGAGACTGTTAATGAGGTCTGTACTCTCGGGCTAGCATGTTTTCTTTTCTATTGTCATAAAATCTCTTTGTGGTCTAAGAGTAGTAATCAGAGAGTTTGAATAAAGTCCTTTTCAAACTCTAACATAATTTTCAAAGGGAAAAGTAATTTATCATTTATAAAGAAGTTATAATTAGTATAATGGCAAATCTTGAAGAATGAGACAATTTAGACTGCAAAATATTTGTGAAACTTAAATATAAGAAATGTCGAAAACTGGGATAGGAAGACATCTGTGTACATTGGCTCTTCCCGAATGGCAATAGCTGACTCACACTTTTCATATGTATGAATAGTCGTCTACACACTCACTGCCTTCCCTTCCCTCCATTGCAAAGTCATTGTTTGTTTTTCTCTTTCTCCAAATAGTAACCAGTTATTTTCTCAGAGAAGGATTTTCCTCATCTGTAAAATGTGGTGGTAATTTTTACGTCTTTGTATTTATGAGGATTTAAGCGATCGTGTCTGAAGCACCTGATGCAAAGCAAGTGCTGGTGATTGTTAGTCCCACTTCCTCTGTCTGCCTGGCCAAGAGATAGCAAATGCATCGCATATGTGTTCTATTCCCTATTTTAAGACCAGGTTAGACAATAAGAATCTTCATAATACTTTCAGAGCCTAAAAAGAGCCTTAGCATCCCTTTCAGCACAACACTTTAGATAGCTACCATCAATCAGATGGAGTTTACACATGAGAGAATGTATTTGTCATCTCGTCCTAGATTATAAACTCACTGAAGGGATAAGTGAGAGATGATATTTTCCTCTCATTTCTAAATATGGTTCTGCTACATCTGTCTGCTTAGTTTCCACCCCATCTCAGTCTAGCACTTTGCCTTCTGACTTTTGTTTTATTCTGGCTCTAACCATGCTCTTGATTTCTATTTCTTTTCCCATATTCTAATGTGATTCCAAGAAACCAAAATTGTCATTTACTAGGCTATAGATATATAAAGTTATACTCTGCTGAGTTGACTGTAGCAACTTTGTTAATTTGTTATTTTTCCATTTTCTCAAAATAAGCATTTCCCTCCCTTTTGCTTTTAACAAAGAAAAAAAAAAGAAAATATTTTAATCCAAAACACAGTTTTGAAAGTATAAAGATCTGACTAAAAACCACAAAAACAAAAATTAAAAGCTGAATGTGATATTTTGCGGACATTTCCTTATATATCGGAAAAACATTGGTCTGAACATATTCTCTTTTTGAGTTTTGGAAATTCCTTGCGGGTAATTTCTACTCCTTAATTGTGATTCTAAACATGTTAGTTAATATTGTTCAAAATGATGCAGAGGTGGCTAATATCCAACATTAAATAGCAGTGCTGAGATTCAAACCCTATTTTGACTGGACCCAAAGTCCCATCCTATTGACTACCGCATAGTACTGTACTGCCTCCCCAGACTAAACTGTCTCTCCGTGCTGGTTCTGCCACTTACTGTGTACCTCAGGTAAGTGTTTGAATTTTCCAATCCTCAGTTTTCTTATCTGTAAAACCAGGAATGTGTCATGAGGGCTTATAGGAAATATTTGTAATGAGTTCTTACTGAGCGCGAGGCATGTCCAAAACACCACAGAAATCATCATTAATTTCTCCAAATGTATTTTCAATGTAAAAAACAAGGAAAATATTTATGCAAATTTTCCACTGGGAAAATAGCATTTTATTTCCTTCTTCTGGAAGAATGCATGACCTTTGACAAAAATCTCAAACTTAAGCAAAAAATTGCTTAATAAGCTAGAGTTTGTCAGACTTAGTGAGAGATGTAATGAAAGATCATTTGCATTTGAATCCCTTTTTTCTTTCTTTTTAATAAAATAATCATCTTCAAATACTTTATAGAAAGCTAGGATTTTTTTTTTTTTTAAAAAAAACAGCCTTAGCCTGAGTAAATGGTGAAAAGGAATTCACTGTTAAGTTTTAATTCATTTAGTATTGAATGAATATATAATTAAAAGTATACTTTTAATTTAAATGTGTCTCAGGGGAAGGATGTACATTAAACTGTTAAAATAATGTATCTTGATGGTGATAGAAATATAGTTGGAGATGAAAGTAAGAATTATTTTTTCTTTATTTTTGTCTTAATTGTTACAATAAGTATGTACTAATATTTTCAATAGTGAATATTTTAAAAAGCATTAAAATTTTAATTTTAATTATTTTTAGTTTTGGCCCTTTGTAAAATTGTGATGCAGCTGAAGTTTGTACTGTGTGTGTTCTGCCTCTTTGTTCAATAAGATTTTATCACATTTTCCTCTGTCCTTACTGCAGCATCTATATTATTTTTCTATCAAAGTTTACTGCCAAAAAGGGTATGAGAAATTAATATACCCTAAATATAGAAAATTTCTCACAATAAACCTTTCTGCCTCTCTAAAGGATATTTGCTATTCAACAAAGGTTAAAGTGATAAGGTCAGACATAAAGAGCCTCTTGCTTGAATTTCTATTATCCATCGGCAAGAGGGGCACAAGTGTTTGAAAGTGAGGAAGACTTTCTGGCTCCTTAATGTCATATAATCCAGATGTTGGAAGTGTCCTATTTTGCTATATGCATAAATATGGACCTGGTTACTGGACCATATGGTAGGATTATTGAATGACTGATGGTGGTGGTTTTGCCCCGGTATATGTAGACCATGTACACCATTATGAAAACTTTTTTTTTTTTTTTTGAGACAATCTTGCTCTATCACCTAGGCTGGAGTGCAGTGGCATGATCTCAGCTCACTGCAGCCATGACCTCCTAGGCTCAGGTGATCCTCCCACTTCAGCCTCCCAAGCAGCTGGGACTACAGGTGTGCACCATCATGCCTGGCTTATTTATTTATTTATTTATTTATTTATTTATTTATTTATTTATTTTGTAGAGACAGGGTTTCACCATATTGCCCAGGCAAACTCCTGGAGTCAAGTGATCCTCCTGCCTCGGCCTCCCAAAGTTCTGGGATTACCAGCATGAGCCACTGTGCTGGCTGTAGCCTCCCCTCCCCTCCCCTCTTCTCTTCTCTTCTCTTCTTTTTTTTTTTTTTTTTTAAGTGAAACTAGGAGCCATTGCAAGGGTTTGAGCAGATGAGAAGTAAACTAACTGCTTTAAGTTTTAAAATGATTACTCTGTTGGGTTGAGACTAGGCTGCAGAGACTAAGGATTGGAAATAGATCACTAAGAGGCTGCTGCGGTGATGTAGTTGAGAACTTGCATTGAGTGAAGGCAGTGGTGGTAATAAGGATTGCTCAGATTCTGGATATATTTAAAGGTAGAGCCAACTGGTATTTGACACCAATTCTTGACAAGGTCCTGGTGAAAAGTTTAGCTAGAAGGGGCTAAAAGAAGTGTTGGTTCTAGTCTACATTGTCTTCTCTTTCTTCTCCTGGTTCTGAGAAATCCTCCAGTTCCTTCCAATTAGTATTTGATTTAGGTCAAATGAATAACATTCTTTTATCAGTATTAATAGACTAAAGAAAGTTTATCACTCTCTTTCATTGCTGAAAATTGAAATTTTAAGTATAGAATCTTCATAAACTATCTTAATAAAGCTATGATGATTTATGTTCTCTTTAGTATTTATAGGTCTGTATGGTACTAGAATTTAAGGAAATGTGGTTCTCTAATATCTATACTGCAAACAAATGTCTGCTGCAGAGCTCTGGAAATTTTAAGAATGTCTGTTTCTTATCACTGCAGTGCATTAGTATTGCATTATTAAATGTTATTCCCTGGCCCAAACTGCATCAGTGGTTTTTTTTTCCATTTAGGTTTCTCCTGTCTACTTATGTATGAATGATATCAAACCAATCAAGCCACTGTGAGAAATCTGCCACTGATACATAATTATTTACTTATATTACCCATAAGGAGAACATTATCTGTTTCTTATCCATTTAATTAAGAAGAAAGACTACAGAAGATATTTGTTTATTTCTCCTTTACAAAATGTTTTCTATCTGGCCATGGCTATAAGACAAATAAAGGTTTTAAAAAAATTTTCAAGAACATTATTGTACTTTCTCTTTAGTACCCCAATGGCGTGAGAACATTTTGTGATATTTTCTCAGTTCAGTCAAAGAAATCAATGGAAACCAAGCTGAATGGCTGTAAAATGTTCTGGAACAACTGTTAAATAGAAGCCAGGGACCAATAGAAGAGAGCTGGGGATGCTTTATGTTGCAAACCTCTTTTAAACAGAATATGGATAAAATCTTTTTCAAGGACTAGTATAAAGATGTTCCCTTTAACAAACTATTTTAGTCCTCAAATGATCTTTCCTTCCTTTTCTTCTTTGGCTGCTTAGTAGCCACACTAATCACAATGAAGTAAACAACCTTAAAGTAAGATTTTACTTTGCTGCATCAGACAAGAGCCCTTAATGAATGAATACAATATAACAAATAATGTAATTGGTTGAATAGGACCTCAACACCATTTCTCCAACTTTCTAGAGAAAAGATGAAATCAACTTAATATGCCTATCAAGAAAAATGGCAAAGCATATTTTTTCTTTCTCACTCTATATTCTCTTTCCCTGTTTCTCTCCTTATCCCCTCACTCACATGTGCAGAATATACACAATGATAATACCTGCATTTAGTGTGAAGTGGTCTTTCAAAACATGACACAATACTCTATCAAGTATAACCTGACAGAGAATATACCAAAGGGAAGTGACAGCTGGCCACTTGAAACTGGTAGATCTATAAGCATCCTCAGACCTCTGTTTCTTTAAAGAAAAAACAGTAACAGACTTTCCTATAACATGCTGAGTACAAGTAGTTTAAAGAAGTATTAGAATTGCTTTCCTTTCCTTTCCTTCCTCCACAGCTCCAAGCAGGGAACCATCTTATGACTATTTCCTTACCAGCACGACATAAGTAGGGTGACCATATGTCATATTGCATGACTCTTGTGCTTACATAATTATTAAAACTGTCAACGTGTCCCAGTTTAGATAATAAGTTATATGATGGCCTTTGCCATAAGAGATTCTGATCTTTAAAGGAGTTGCACTTTGACTAAAGGAATGAGCTAAATGTCACTGTAGAGGTTATCAGAGAGGCACGTATGTGGAATGATAGTCATGTACGGGAACACATTTAGACTGGTTTGACAAGCCGGGTGGTCAAATTTCTGTAGTTCCATGTCATAGAAAGTCAATATAAACTACCTTTTTTTCTAATTTCTTAACTTCCTTAAAATATAACTGACAATATCAAGTTAAAATATATCTTAACTTCCTTAAAATATAACTGACAATATCAGCAATTAATTTGAGGCTTATAATGTGTAGTTCTAAAATATATGACAATAATAGCACAAAGAACACAAATCATATATGTGAAATTGTATAATTGGAACAAAACTACCAACTCTCTTAACCAAATTGACATTTATAGAACAATTCATCTGACAACTTCACAATAAGAATTCTTTGCAAGAGGACATAGAACATTTACCAAGACAGATCAGATCATATGTTGAGATATAAAATAATTAAATTCAAAAGATTGAAATCTTACTACAACAGAATTACCTTAGAAATCAATAACTACATCACATTTAGAAAATTTTGAAGTATCTGAAAATTAAATAGCATACTTGTATATTGTTAAAAAAACGAGAAATTTTAAGATATTTCTAATTAAATAATAATAAAAACCAAACTAAAAAAATTGTGGGATGCAGGTAAATCAGCAATTAGAGTGAAACTGATTGATTTAAATTCATATTTTAGAAAATAAAAAATAGACTAAATATATAAGTATATAAATATATAAAAACATGTGTGTGCATGTGTATTGGTCAGGGTTCTCCAGAGAGACAGAACAAATAGGATATCTATGTGTGTATGTATGCATGTATCTAGCTAGCTAAGAGGGGATTTATTAGGAGAATTGGCTCATGGAATTATGGAGGTGAAGAAGTCCCGTGATATACCATCTACAAGCTGGGGAAGCAGGGAAGCTAGTAGTGTGGCTCAGTCCAAGTCCTAAAGCTCTTCAATCAGGAAAACAGATGTCGTACCTCTCATTCTGAGACTGAAGGCCTGAGAATCTGAAGGGCTGCCAGTGCAAGCCCTGGAGTCTGAAGTCTGGGGAACCTGAAGTTCTGATGTTCAAGGGCAGGAGAAGAAAAGTGTGCCAGCTCCTGGAAAGAGAGAGAGTGAGTTCACCTTTTCTCTGCCTTTTTTGCTCCATCTGAGCCCTCAGACAATGGAATAGTGCCTGCCCACATTGTCCTCTGAGTTGAATGCAAATTTCTTCTGGAAACATCCTCACAGAAATGTCCAGAAATAATGCTTTATCAGTATCTCTTAATCTAGCCAATCTAAACTTAACCATCACAGTATGTCTGTGTGTGTGTGTGTGTGTGTATAAAATGCATATACGTATCTAAAATACATAAGCATATATAAATTAGGCTGGGCACAGTGGCTCATGCCTGTAATCTCAGTACTTTGGGAGGCCGAGGCGGTTGGATCACCTGAGGTCAGGAGTTTCAGACCAGCCTGGCCAACATGATGAAACCCTGTCTCTACTAAGAATACAAAAATTAGCAAGGCATGGTGGCGGGCACCTGTAGTCCCAGCTACTTGGGAGGCTGGGGCAGGAGAATTGCTTGAACCCAGGAGGTGGAGGTTGCAGTGAGCTGAGATCGTGCCATTGCATTCCAGCCTGGGCAACAAGCGAAACTCCATCTCAAATATTTTTTAAAAAGATATATACACATATATAAAAATAGATATATATACATATAGAAATAGAAATATATATGCAAATATATATAAAAATAGAAAAAAATTAATGATCACAAAAAAAATGTTCTGTCTTTTCAGCAAGGATAGCGGAAGGAAAAGGCACTTCCTACATCCTAAGGGATGGGAAGAGATGGGAGGCGAATTCTCCACAGTTCCAAGCAGAAAGTCATTGGTTCAACAAGAAATACACTAAATTAATGAGATTTCTTGTCCTTTGGTCACTCTGTGTTAGAAGGAATGGTGACACTGAGTTGAGGTGTTTTGCATGAGTTGTGAGATAATGCAGAGTTCATTTCCTCTCTGATTTATAGCTCACTGTGGAAGTGTTGTCCAGAACTAATTTGGAAGTCAAATGGTAGATGAGCATTGGTCTTAAACCCAGCACCATCTCAGCTATGCTGAGTTAAGGTATTTGTGTCAAATCATTCGCCTCTCTAGATAGAATAATATACATTCCATCAGATGATACTCGTCAAGAATATTGATATGTAGGAATGAAAAGTGTTGACGACACCATTGGTCATTATTTTATGACTGTGAAAGCACACATTCTCTTTCTCTTATGGAAACTGGGCTCTTAAAGTAACTGATTCATATTGTTTACTCGCATAAAATTGTCTGTTTTGTTGATAATTCTGGGTGTGCTTGGTAAGTAACTGTGTAACTATTAAAACACTTACTATATCCTGGCTCTTCTCCACATTTTTTTTTTTTTTTTTTAGAATTAAGGGTTTGCCCTCCCTTATAGAGAAGACGTGCTTTTAATAAGCAGTGCTTTAATCAGCCTTGAAACTTAGAATGAAGATGGGACCTCTAGGAGGGTTTTATTTAAAGAGAACACTTAAAGCCCAGAGTCAATGTGTTTCTATTTTTAGCCTCTTTCTAATAAAAAACCACCAAGACTCTCTCAGGATAAAAAGTCTTATTAAATTAATAATATAATTTAATCAAGCCCTAAACATGAAAGTATCTTAATTGCTCTTCCCATAGAGCAAGTTATGGCTTCTCTTCCTTTAGCTTGGCCTGGCATGCTCATGGCCACCTTTAGGGCCTAGTAATGACCGTTGTCTCCCTTTAAAACCTGCCTCTGTTGGAGTCCCTTGGTTAAGCTTTGTGTGTTGATTTCTTTCTCTTCTGGGATTTTATAGCTTCTACTGGAGGGCAAGAGCTATGTTTTATTCATTTTTGTAACTACAAGGGTGGTGTCTAGCACACCATGCTAAATATTTGCTAGATTAATAGACAAACAAAAATCAGTAAATATATAAAGTAAGCACATGAAGTTTTTGAAGTAGATTGAAGCGTTCAGGAAAAAAAGGGGTTTTTCTTTTTAAGAAAGTATTCCACAAGCGCTTTATAAAGGAACCTCCATTAAAAAATATATATATTTAAAATGATCTACAGATATTCTTGGACTTACGATGGGATTACATCTGAATAAACCCATTGTAAGTCGAAAATATAAGTCAAATTCATTTAATGCACCAAACCTACTGCACATAGTTTGCCTAGCCTACTCCTAGATACTTAAGGTATAAATGTGCTCAGAATACTACATTAGCTTAGAGTTGGGCACCATCATCTAACACAGAGCCTGTTTTATATAAAGTGTTGAATATCTCATGTAATTTATTGAGTATTTTACTGAAAGTGAAAAACAGAATGGTTGTATAGTTACTTAAAGTACGGTTTCTACTGAAGGCATATGGCTTTTATACCATCTTAAAGTTGAAAAATCTTAAGTTGAACAATTGTAAGTTGAGGACTGTTTGTATTAATGATGTTTGTTGCTTTCTTGTTTGTTTTCTGAGACAGGGTGTTACTCTGTCACCCAGGCTGGAGTACAGTGGTTCACTGCAGCCTCTACCTTCTGGCCTCAGGTGATCCACCTGCCTCATTCTCCCAAGTAGCTGAGACCACAGGTGCATGCCACCACTCCCAGCTGTGTTTATTTTTTGTAGAGATAGGTTTCACCATGTTGCCCTGGCTGGTCTCAAACTCCTGGGCTCAAGTGATCCTCTTGCCTTGGCATCCCAAAGTGCTGAAATTATAGGCATGAGCCACCATGCCTGACAAGTTTGTTTTTCTATCTAGAATGAATGAATATGAGTACTTTAGCTTACATGGCATAAAAGGAGCCACCTTCTCTCATTACCTGCAATCATGGGGCTGTGTC
Source organism: Pan troglodytes (assembly GCF_028858775.2). Classification (NCBI taxonomy): domain Eukaryota; kingdom Metazoa; phylum Chordata; class Mammalia; order Primates; family Hominidae; genus Pan; species Pan troglodytes. The sequence continues at coordinate 47,238,396 of NC_072402.2, read as the reverse complement.
GTAGATGAGTTGCCTCAACTACCCAACATAAGGCCACTTTTACCAGCAATCTAAGGGGTTTAATAAAAACACATAATATGTTTTTCTGGCTTTTGTGTAGAGTATTATTATGTCTAATTGAGAATTATTATCTAGTATTTATTTATTTAGCCTACATTTATGGTCAGCTGAGTGACTAATGTCTGTTTGACTGCCCTGTTTTCTCAGTGGAGCTGGGGTTCTTTGTAGATAAAACACCAATATTGTCTGTGATTTATAAATGAGAGTCTTTTGTATTGTTGGTTGACATTTTCAATCCTGCAACCAGATTCCATAGCTTCCTAGCTAGGGAAAAGGAAGCACAAGAATGTATGGTGGGGCACTGGGGAAATGCAAGACTGCTTGAATATTGCCAGGTTACAATACCCACCACGTTATTTTGGTGATTCTCAATTTTCTTGCAATCACTTATATGATACGTGCTTTCCTGATGAGACTCAGAGCTACATAGGAAGTAGGTCATTGTGTATTTTATTACTATTGTATTCCCCACATCCTTACACTTTGTGAGCAAGTAATAAGTAATTCTCAAATGAATGAATGAATTGGGATAGGAAATGCACATCGAATGTTATTTCCTTCTTTAGTCTCTCTCTTCCTCCATAGCTTTCTACTTCCTGGCACTAAAAGTAATCTCTGTATACTGATATTTAAAAAAAAATCTTAGCACGTAGTATTTTCTCTGGGCAGTTCTTACATAATTTACTTTCCATTTATATTGTGGTTATTTAAGAGGATATCTAATCGTACTACTAGATTGTCGGTTTCTTGTCCAGAGGATATATTTCTAATTTACTTTTAGATTTCCTATAGTGCCTATGCATTTTCAGCAGTCAATTAGGTAGCTTGTTGAATGAATGAATCATAAGGAGCCCGTTAAAACTTAAAGTGACATTTACTGTGTTCTACTTATTAATATTCAATGAATATTTTATTGGGAAAGCAAGGAATCTTACTTTCATTTGTATTAAATCAATCCAGCATCTAGTCAATGACCACTGCTTTTCCTCCTGGCCTTGTGACATGCAGAGACTCTGGGGGGCGCCTTGTTTAAGTAGGACACACTATATGTAAGCACACCCCTCTGTGATTTTCTAATTCCATTATTCAAAACTTCTTTAATTATATTGCCCTTCTATTAGACAAATGTGTTGATTATCACGGAGTGCTGACAGGCAAAAGATGCTTTTAATTACATATCAATTTAGCTTTTGACTGATCAGCAACAAGGTTCTGGTTAGTGGATAATAAAATTAAGCATGTGGCCCTCTGAACCTTGAGTCCTTGTCATGTAGCCTGTAATGACAGAGGTAGAAAGTTTCCCTATTTGTTCCCACTTTGGGGAATATCTTGGCAGTGAATTCTGTGAGTCAATTCTTTTGAGTCCTTGGGCAACCTCATTCAGCCTGAGATTATGCATGCCTCAACTCAAGGAAAATGCATGGCATTTTGAAATGCATCTGCATGCCTTCCTTCAGAGTCTTTTTTGAGCTCAACCCTTAAAACATCTTATATTTGCAAATAGGAGCAAATGAGTTTTCTCTCAGATGGGATTTGGAGTGGCTCATAGGCTTTTAAATCTTTTTTTGTTGTTGCTGTAACAAGAATGGGAAAAACAGCAAAACAGAATGAGGGATGGGATGAGCAGAATGACCTGTAAGTAGAACCAAGGGAAAAAAAGTAGCAAGTGGAGAAATAAGGAGAAACCAAAACCCTGGAATGTCCCAAAGTCCAAAGGCATGGAGAGTTTCAAGAAGGGAAACTCTTGAAGCCTGTCAGTGGAGTGAAGGGCTACTGTCTTAGTCTGCTTTAACTGCTATAGCAAAGTATCATAAATTGAGTGGCTTATAAACAACAAATGTTTATTTCTCACAGTTCTGGAGGCTGCAAAGTCCAAGATCAAGTCCTGGTTGATTTGGTTTATGGTGAGGGCTAGGATTTTGATTCATAAATGGTGCCTTCTTTTTTTTTAGTCTGTCACCCAGGCTGGAGTGTAATGGTGCAATCATGGCTCACTGCAGCCTTGACCTCCCGGGCTCAATAGATCCTCCCACCTCAGCCTCCCGAGTAGCCTGAACCACAGGCACACACAACCATGCCTGGTTAGTTTTTTGTATTTTTCGTAGAGATGGGGTTTCACCATGTTGCTGGGGCTGGTCTTGAGCTTCTGAGCTGAAGCAATACATCTGCCTTCACCTCCCAAAATGCTGGGATTACAGGTGTAAGCCACCATGCCCAGCAATGGTGCCACCTTGCTCTGTCCTCACGTCGTAGAAGAAGCAAGGCAGCCCTCTGGGGTCTCTTTTATAAGGGCACTAGTTCCATGTATGAGGGCTGCACTGCCATAAATGAATCACCTCCCAAAGACCTCACCTTCTGATACCATCATTCTGGGGGTGAGGATTTCAACATATGAATTTCAAGGAGACAGAAACATTTAGACCATAGCAGTCATGCAGAGAAAGCAGAGAACAAGGACAGAAAATAAGCAACTTGGTTTGTCAGAAGGACTATTGGAGACCCCAAAGTGTGCCCTTTAAGTAGAACAGTGAGAGGAAAGCTGACTATAAAGAGGTAATGAAGAAACAAGTGGTGAAGATACATAAGCAATTATTGTATCCTGCTCATTCTAGAAATGTGGCCATGTTCTCTGGAACTCATTTTTTTTGTCTGTTCACCTTTACTTTTGCATTCTGTTGGCCCAGTTTGAGTTATAAAAAAAACTTCTCCTTTGAGTCAGGGAGGGGAAATAACTTTGCGTAGTTGGGGAATTTGAGCAAGTTGGCAAGGTGGCCTCTTCGACCATCTTCACTTTTAACTTTTCCTCTATTTTGAGAAAATTGAGTAATGATGAGTGGTTCTGTTTTGACATTAGAACTACTTTTATGGTTTTCACACGTGAGGAGATTATACCTGAGCCTCTAAATGGGCTTAAAAAAAAAGACCACAGTGACTATAGGAAGGGGGTAAGAGGAGAAAGCTTATGGAAGCCAGTTGAAAAGACTAAGATTTTAAAGATGTGATGGTGGAGCCAGAGGGCATGCATTTATTTTAAAGGCAGAGATTTAGAGTTTCAGTGCCTGCCACTGGCCTTGGGTTAGATCCATGGGCTTGCTTGTTGATGCTCTCTTAATGAAAGTCAAGAGAAAAGATTATCATGTCAGTGGTTTTGTTTTCTTTGATCTTCTGTGGCTGTGTGCCACACTGATTTTGCCTGGGAAGCCCCAAGGCAGTTTTTGTAACAACCCAGTGTTATGTTGTTGAAGGAAGGTCTGTTTACCCTTTGTCTCTCACACTGCTTCAAGGGATGGAGCAGGGGGAAGGTCACTAAGTGAGAGGTCATAAAGGTTGAGTTCTGGTGATCACGCTGTGTTATTTGCCTTATGAGTTTTATCCAGCCACCTGGCATTTCTAAAACTTAGTGTTTTTTTGTCTGTAAAACGGCTTTAAGAATACCTCCCTATCTTCTAGGGTGATGGTAGAATCAGATGAAATATGTTAAAAAGCACATTAAAACCAAAGAAGAATGCATTATGAATAAAATGCAATGTTATCAAGCAACCAAAGAAGGGAAGTAGAAGACAATGAGGAATTGAAGCAGGGCTAAACATTCCTTCTCTTTCTCATTATCCTCATCCCTATAGGGGTAGCTGAGAACCAGCCTACCCCTAGGGCCCCATAATTCAATTGAACTGACTTCACACTGAGTCAGGAAGTGAGGGGGCAGGGTCCAAAGCTGGAAATGGAAGGTCTGGGATTCTGTGTGGTTTGTACGAAATGCCTTTCATTGGGCCTCACACATATTTAGCACTCAGTAAATGTTTATGTTATTACCTCTTCTTGTCTGCTCTCTTTCCAGCCATATATTTAATGCTACTCACACATAGGTTCAGGCTTCTGGGGTCCAAAGCATATACAATATTGGAGAATCTCTTCAAGTAGAAAAATATAAAAATATCTTCTTTTCCAAGTTTAATCAAGACACTTGGTCAGGTGGGCCCATTCTTAGGAACCACCCAAGGCCTTGCAAGTGGTCTACACAAGTGAGGATTCTTGAAGCTTCTGCTTTGGATGGTGATGAAATGCCCAGTGTATATATCCTGTTTACTGCAATGTTCAGCAACTTCTGTTTGTGTGTATGTGTGTGTTTGTGCATACACACGTGAATTGGCAGTCTATTCACATAATACGCATATGCACACACAAACTCCTAAATGAACTACATTGTATGTATATTATTTAACATTTAAAAAATTAAAGTGACTTAACATGTTTAGTTTGAGAGTTTTATAACATCTATTGAAATCATTCAAGAGCTTTTGAATCTCTAGAATATCAAATGTGAGAATCTTTGCTCCAGGTTACTTTTTACTTAAAACTATCTGAAAATTCAACCTACAAATGTGTTGTTTAGGTTACAAAACATTAGGCTATGTTTTCCTCTCTATAGTGATAGAGCAGAAAATAATTTGAGTGACTTAGTCCAGTCAGCTGCCTTTAGCAAACCTCATAGATGTCTTGCTTGACACATAAGACACTGTCCTATTTGTGGAAAGGAGCTCTCCTTACCTTGCTTTGAAAACTAGCACCCGTGTTAGGAATTTCCTCCTGTGGCGAACCTAAAATCTCCAGGGTGTAACAATGCTATGTGAGCTGCCATTCAGAATGCACCTGTACATTAAGGTCAGGAAGACATCTAGTGAGTGCTTGCTAATTTTATTGTTAAGCAAATTCACTTCTTTGAATCTCTAGTCTGCTTTCCCATTTTTTGTTTGTTTTGCTTTTAGTAAAACTGACAGAACGTTCCAGCCGGTGTTCCACCATTGTCAATTTCCAGTTAGTGGAATCATGGTGCATCATCTACTGTACACAATCTCTATAATGAATATCCACAACAGAAAGGATATTTTCCTGGGAATTGATGGTAACATACTGTGCAGTAGATGTCAGAACTCAGTTTATGATTTGGCTTAAAAATATTTTTACCTTTATTGTGAAAGATATAGAAAACTTGGAAAGTAAATAAATATAGAAGGAAAACAGAAATCATTGATATTTCACAGCCTACATATAACAACTGTTAATATTTTGATGTGCTTTATTCTGTTTTCTTATTTATGGACACACACAGATATTCATAGCAGAGAGACCATTCTATCCTTCTCTTTACTCCACTTAGTAATATATAATGAACATTTCTCATTTCACTAAAATTTATCCAGAAACATTAATCTTAATAGGTATATGATATTTCATCTTGTGGATGTGCTTTTTTCATTGCTATTTTCTTTGATCTGGTTCTTTATGTAGGGTTTGCAGAACATTAATAATAGTTGTATATGTGTTTTAAAGATTATATCAAGCAAAACACCATTGCATTCTCATTTAAAAAGTCTCAAATAATTAAATAAAGTCCTCCAGTATTTCTCATCCTCAGAAGTTACTGTTTTTATCAGTTTTGTGTCTGTGTAGTTTTCTTATGCATTAACACTTATATATGTGAGCATTCAGAAAATACAGTTTTTTAATCATTTATGTTTCTTCATAATTTATTTGAGAAACCATTTATTATTGATTATTCAGATTCTAATTTTGATTTTCATAAATAATAAATGACTGTACATAGATGTTTAGTGCATCTCTGATCATTTCTTCTGGATTAAATTTATAGAATTATTGGGTCAAAGAATATGGCTCAATAGAGACTATCTTTAATAAGAAAGTATATACTAACATACATGTTTCATTATTATAAACTTAGAAGTTTTCAGTGCTGAATTAATGTATTTATCTGTCTAATAAATAAGAATAAAAAAAGTAAAACAAATGAAAATTTGGGAAAAAGTTATAGTAGCAAACCATGGGGTAAGCTAAAATATAGCATTATTCTGAGTGATTAATGGAGTGTAAGAAACAACTTAATGAAACCACAAAGCCAGTTCTTCAATGGACAGGGAATTCCGGAAGCAGAGACTGATAATCTTAACACATGAGTAATTTTTCCGTGTTTAATGTTGCCATAATCACTGCTAGCTTTAGGCATCCCCATGTAATTTGTGTATTTTATTTATTTTGCTCGGAGCTTAGCATTCCATTATTACTATTTTCTTGAAAACTCATCCTATCAGTAAGTTTATGCAATGCTGTGTTATCATGCAATGCCTGAACCACAGGCACACACAACCATGCCTGGCTAGTTTTTTCTATTTTTAGTAGAGATGGGGTTTCACCATGTTGCTGGGGCTGGTCTTGAACTTCTGAGCTGAAGCAATACATCTGCCTTGGCCTCCCAAAATGCTGGGATTACAGGTGTGAGCCACTGTGCCCAGCAGTGGTGCCTTCTTGCTCTGTCCTCACATGGTTTTGCCATGTTGTCCAGGCTGTTCTCGAACTTCTAGGTTCAAGCAATCTGCCTGCCTCAGCTTTCCAAAGTGCTGGGATTGTAGGTGTGAGTCACCTCACAGGTCTTTCTTCACTATCTTCAATAAAAGAAATTATTATGTTTTCAGGGGTTTTGTGTGTTTTTAACAAAATAGGGTGAGATATTTATGGTTGGTTATGAGTTTGTTTAGACTCTTGCTTTTTTTTTTTTTTGAGACCTAGTCTTGCTGTGTCACCCTAGCTGGAGTGCAGTGGTGTGATCTCAGCTCACTGCAACCTCCACCTCCCGAGTTCAAGCAATTCTCCTGGCTCAGCCTCCTGAGTAGCTGGGACTACTCAGAGCCCTTATCCCAGCTTTCCTATTTTGCTGCTCATGTTGAAATGCTTGTTATCCTTTGAGCTCTATGAAATAACCCAAGGAAATGGCTGGGTACCCACCTTTTTTAGGGCTCTAGATAGTTTACTTCAGTATGATTGTCATATGTTGATAAATCAGGTTATTTTACCTTGCTAGAGCCAGAATTTTAAAAATATAATCAAGCCTAAATAAGTCTTAGGAAATATTTGCAAAATATAACTAAAATATGTCTTTATAGGAGAAAAATGGATGACTTTTAAACAACTAAATATTAAGATGACAGTGCTGTTATTATAGTGGGTAGCAATGCATTACATAAAATTGAGCTGTATATGAAATACAACATTAAAAATTTTTGTTTCTAATTTGAGTCCTAATTTGTCTGGGAAGTGAAAACAAATCCCAGTTAGTTCTGATTCTCTCACTCCTCCATTTTCACCTGAGTTGCATCTATATTCCAGGTTTTATCTAGTGCCATAGATGTGTTAGTATGGGTATTTACAAGAGGAGGAGAGTTAAGCATTGACGAGATTCAATTAAGACCTTACAACCTGATCACAATTAAAAAATATTTTTTTCCCTTGGGAGGCCAAGGCAGGCAGATTGCTTGAGCTCAGGAGTTCGAGACTAGCCTGGGCAACATGGTGAAACCCTCTCTCTACAAAAAATCAAAAATAGTTGGGTCTGGTGGCATGCATCTGTAGTCCTAGCTACTCAGGAGGCTGAGGCAGGAGGATCACTTGAGCCTAGGAGGTTGAGGACACAGTGAGCCATGAGCGTGCCATTGCAAGACCCTGTCTCAAAAAAGAAAATACTTTTTCCCTCCTCTTGCAGGTTGTCAAGACGTATTTTAAGTCAAAGAATAAAGTCAGTAAAGCCTCTCTTGGAAACCACATAAGCTTCTCACATGACCCCTTCTCCACCTTCACCCTCTCAGCACAGTAGGGGTGAGGAGGCCCTCTTACTGAGCAGCATTCAAAGACCTTATGCTTGGGCCAAGACTGTCCCCATTTCCTGCTTCATCAAGCTCAGGACATTTACGCCAGTAACTCCTGGAAAGAGACTAGGATGCAGCAAAGTTAGTTCTAAGAGGGAAATTCACAATGATAAATGCCTAAATTAAGAAAGAAAGATGTCAAATAAAAAACCTAACTGTATATCTCAAGGAACTAGAAAAAGAAAACAAATTAATCCCAAAGTCAGCAGAAGGAAGGAAATAATAAAGATTAAAACGGAAATGAACGAAACAGAGACTAGAAAAACAATAGAAAAGTTCAATAAAACTGAGGTGGTTTTTTGAAAAGATAAACAAAACTGACAAGCCTTTACGTAGACCAACTTAAGAAAAAAGAGAAGAGGCAAATAAAATTATAAATAAAAGAGGAAATATTATAACTGATATCACAGAAATACAAAGGATCATAAGAGACTACTATGAATAACTGTATGACAAAAAGTGGATAATCTAGACGTGATTGACAAATTTCTAAAAGCACCTACCTACCAACAGTGAATCATGAATAAATAAAGAGAAAATCTGAATAGACCAATAATGAGTAAGGAGATTGAATCAGTAATCACAAAACTCCCAAAAAAGAAATGTGTAGGACCTGATGGCTTCACTGGTGACTTCTACCAAACATTTAGGAAGAATTAACATGTATTATCCTCAAACTCTTTCAAAAAATTGAAGAGAAGGAAACACTTTCAAACTAATTTGATGAGATCAGTGTTATCCTGATCCCAAAGCCAGATAAAGACACTACAAGAAAGGAAAATTACAGGCCAATATCCTTCATGAACAGAGATGCAAAAATTATCAACAAAACACTAGCAAAACAAATTCAACAACACATTAAAAGAACCATAGACATGATTAAACAGGACTTATTTCTAGGATGCAAGAATGATTCAACATACACAATCTATAAATGTGATTAGCCACTGTATTAGCTTGTTCTTGCATTGCTATAAAGAAATACCTGAGACAATAATTTATAAAGAAAAGAGGTTTAGTTGGTTCATGGTTCTGCAGCCTGTACAGGAAGCATGGTGGTGTCATACACTCAGCTTCTGGGAAGGCCTCAGGAAGCTTCAATCGTGGGGGAAGGTGAAGGGAGAGCAGACACATTACATGGTCAGAGCAGGAGCAAGAAAGAGAGAGAAAGAGAGGAGGTGCTACCACTTTTAAACAACCAGATTTCACATGAATTTACTCACTATCACAAGCACAGCACAAAAAAGATGGTGCTAAACCATTCATGAGAAATCCACCCCCATGATCCAGTGACCTGCCACCAGGCCCCACCTCCAACACTGGGGATTACAATTTGACATGAGATTTGGGTGAGGACACAGATCCAAACCATATCAACCACATTAACGGAATGAAGGATAAAAATCATATGATCATCTCAATAGATACAGCAAAGCATTTGGCAAACTTCAACATCCTTTCATGATAGAACCTTTCAACAAATTATGTACAGGAGAAATGTACCTCAAGATAATAAAAGCTATATATGACAAACACACAGCTAACATCAGACTCAATGGTGAAAAGCTGAAGGCCTTATCTCTAAGATGATGAATAAGACAAGAATGCCCACTCTAATCACTTGTATTTAATATAGTACCAGACGTCCTAGCCAGATAACTTAGGCAAGGGAAATAAATAAATGACATCCAAGATAGAATGAAAAAAATTTAAATTGTTTCTATTTGCAGATAATATGATCTTATATATAGAAAACTCTGAAGTCTCCACCAAAAAACTGTTAGAACCAATAAATTTAGTAAATGTACAAAATCAACGTTAAAAATCAGTAATGTTCTTGCACACTAACAAGGAAGTATCTAAAAGATAAATCAAGAATACAACTCTATTTACAATAGCCTCAAAACCCTAAAGTTCTTAGGAATAAATTTATCCAAGGAGGTGAAAGACTGGTACATTGAAAACTGAAGGAGGTGATTAAGTCCTGAGGGCTCTGCCCTCTGAATGAGATTAATGACCTTATAAAAGAGGCTTGTGGTAACCCTTTTCTCCTTCCCTCATGTGAGGACACAGTGAGAAAATGCCATCTTTGAAGCGGACAGCAAGCCCTCATTGGACACTGAACCTTCTGGTACCTTGATCTTAGATATGCCAGCCTTTAGAACCGTGAGAAATAAATTTTTGTGGTTTATAAATTACTTAGTCTAAAATATTTTGTTATAGCAGAATGAATGAACTAAGTACTCAAAGCAATCTATAGATTTCTGTTGCAATCTCTATTAAAATTCAAGTGACATTTTTCACAGAAATAGAAAAATCCTAAAGTTTTTATTGAATCACTAAAGGCTCTGAATAGCCAAATTAATCTTGAGCAAGAAGAACAAAGCCGGAGGTATCATACTACTTGATTTCAAAATATTTTTAAAACTATAGTAATCAAAGCAGCATGGTACTGGCATTAAAAACAGACAAACTGAACATAATAGAGAGCCCAGAAATAAATCCATGCCCTTATGGTTGCTACAGTTTGAGTGTGTCCCCTCCACAATTTACACTGAAATTTAATTTCTATTGTAGTGGTATTAACAGGTGGTATAATTACTTCCTTTTGAGAAGTGATTAAGTTATGAGGGCTCCAGCCTCATGAATGGATTAGTGCTTTATAAAAGAGCTGGAGGAAACTAGGCCTTGATTTTCTTCCTCCACGTAAGAAAACAGCAATCCTCCCTTTGCCCTTCTTCTGCCTTCTGCCATGTGAGGACACAGCAAGAAGGACCTCACCACACACCAAATGCCGGTGCCTTGATCTTGGACTTCCCAGCCTCCAGAACTACAAGAAATAAATTTCTGATTTTTAAAATAAATTGCTCAGTCTCAGATATTTAGTTATAGTAGCACACATGAACTAAGACAATAATCACTTGATCTTTGACAAAGGGGGAAAGAACACACAAAGGAAAAAGGGTAGTCTTTTCAATAAATAGTGTTGGAAAAACTGGATAACCACATGCAAAATAATGAAATTGAACCCCTATCTTATACACAAAAATTAACTCAAAATAGATTAAAAACTTAAAAGAAAGACATGAAATTCTAAAACTGCTAGAAGAAAACAGAAAATAAACACCTTTCTTGACATTTTTCTGGGCAATGGTTTTTTAAATATTTCCCCAAAGCACAGGCAACAAATGCAAAAATAAATAAGATTGGATCAAACTAAAAAACTTCTACACACAAGGGAAACAACCTAATGAAGTGATAACCTATGGAATGGGAGAATATATTTGCAAATGACACATCTGACAAAGGGTTAATACATAAAATATGTAAGAAATGCAAACAATTCAATAGCAAGAAAACAACCCCATTGAAAAATGGGCATAGCAAGGTGTGGTGGCTCATGGTTGTAATTCCAACACTTTGGGAGGCCAAGGCAGGTGGATCATTTTAGGTCAGGAGTTTGAGACCAGCCTGTCCAACATGGTGAAACCTTGTCTCTACTTAAAAAAAAAAAAAAAAAAAAAAAAAAAAAAAGTGAAATCCTATCTCTACTAAAAAAAAAATAGAAAAAATTAGCCAGGCATGGTGGCAGGCACCTGTAGTCCCAGCTACTCGGGAGGCTGAGGCAAGAGAATGGCGTGAACCCGGGAGGCGGAGCTTACAGTGAGCAGAGATCGCGCCACTGCACTCCAGCCTGGGCTACAGAGCGAGACTCTGTCTCAAAACAAACAAACAAACAAAAAACTGGATTTGATGGTGTGCCTGTAGCCCAGCTTCTCAGGAGGCTGAGGCAGGAGAATCACTTGAACCTGGGAGGAGGATGTTGTAGTGAGCGGAGATCATGCCACTGCACCCCAGCCTGGTCAACAGAGTGACTCTGTCTAAAATAAGAAGAAGAAGAAGAAAAATAAATTAAAAATGGGCAGGGGACCTGAATAGACATTTCTCAAGAGAAAACATACAAATGACCACCAGGAAGATGAAAAAAATGCTCAGTATTACTGATACTCAAATAATGATTATCAGTATTACTGATACTCAAATAATGATTATCAGTATTACTGATACTCATCAGTATCACTGATATTATTTGATTACTGATAATCAAATACTGAAATACAAATCAAAACCACAATGAGATACCACCTCACACCTGTTAGAATGGCTATTACGAAAAAGATGAAAGATAAACAATTACTAGCATAGATGTGGAGAACAGGGAACCCTTACGCACTATTGGTGGAAATGTAAATTATTGCAACCAGTATGGAGATTCCTCAAAAAATTAAAAATAGAACGACCATAAGATCCAGCCAACCAACCTCTGGGTATATATCCAAAGGAAATGAAATTAATATGTCAAAGATATATTTGCACTCCATGTATATTGCAGCACCATTCACAACAGCCAAGATATGGAATCAAGCTAAGTGTCCATGGATGAGTGAATGGATAAAGAAAATGTGGAACACACCTCAGCCTGGAACACTGTTCAGCCTTACAAAAGAAAGAAATCCTGTCATTTGCAATAACATGGATAAATCTGAAGGAATTTCTGTTAAATGAGTAAGCCAGGCACAGAAAGACAAATACCACATGATCCCACTTATGTGGAATTTAAACCCATGGAAGGAGAGAGTAGAATGGTGGTTTCCAGGGGCTGGGTGAGATTGGGGAGGTTGGAGAGGTATTGGTCCAAAGGTATAAACTTTCAGTTACATGGGATGAATAAGTTCTGAAAAACTTTGTATAGCACAAAACACAATTTATTGTATACTTGAATATACTTAAGGGAGTAGATCTTACATTTTTAATTTTTCCCAGCTTTATTATGGTATAACTGACAAATAAAAATTGAATATATTTACTGTGTACAGAGTGATGCTTTGATATACATATACATTGTGAAATAATTAACACAAACCAGCTATTTAACCTATCTGTTACCTCACGGTTACTTTTTTTTTTTTTTGGTAAGTGGTGAGAATATTTAAGATCTACTGTCTTACAAATTTCAAGTATATGATACAGTATTATGAACTACAGTCACCACACTGTACATTAGATCCTCAGAACTTATTCATCTTCTCAATGGAAGTTTGTACCCTTTGACCCAATTTCTCCCTCCACGCAGCCCCTGGCAACCACCATTCTAATTCTGACAGTAGACTTTAATGTTCGGACAGCATACACACAGAAAATGATAACTATGTGAGGTGATGTATATGTTAATTTGCTTGATTGTGGGAATCTTTTCACAATGTATACCTATATGAAGACACCACATTGTACACTGAAAATATATACCTCAATAAAGAAAAAAGTAACAAGAAATGAAAAAAATAATAAAACAACGAAAAAACCCTCAAAGACCTCATGCTGTTTGAAAGAGACAAGAAACTAGGCAGGCCTCTGTGTGCAAGCCCAGGCTCTGCCCTTTTCCCTGTTAGTTTTCACCCCTTCCTTCCTTTAAATCCTTCTTTTCCCCAACGCTTTGGACTCAAATAACTATTAGGAGGAAAGAAGTGAAAATAAACTAACATGTGTAGAGCATGTACTATACACCAGATGTTAGACTTTATTCTCCATTGTTTATGTTCTCCAACCCATCATCGAATCCTGTCCCTTTAACCTTCACAGTATCTCCAGAATCCAGACACTGTTCCCCATCTTCCTGCTACCACCCTGGACCAAGCCACTAGCACCTCCCTCTCAGATTACTGCCTTGGCCTTCTAAGTGGACCCTGCTTCTGGTCTTGCCTTTACAGTTTCATCATAGCATGAGAGCCAGTGATTGCCTCACAAAGTCATACCATATCCTGCCTCTGCTTAGAACTTCCAGAGCTCCATTCTTTTGCAGAGTAAAACCCAAAGCCCTTACATTAACCTTCAAGGCCCTACAAGATCTGCAACCTACTTATTTATCTGACTTCATCCCCCACCTCTCCCTTGCTGTTCCACTCTGATCTAGCCATCCTGGTATCTTCATTGTTGTGTGAAAATGTAAACACGTTCCTGACTCAGAGCCTTTGTAACTGAGGTTCCAGCTGCCAGAAAGACTGCCCCATCAAATATATGCATGAACAGGTAGAGGTCATTGCTAATCACCTTCTATAAAAAATGCAATGCTCTGCCGCACTTACCATCAGGCAACCATTTATTTATTTGCTGTTGTCTGTCTCCTTGAACCCTATCTTGCCTCTATTGTCTTTTCCAAGAGGGCTGGGATGTTTTGTGCACTGCTGTGGCCCCAGCTCCTGGAAAAGTGGTTGGCATCAAGTAGGTCTGAATACATGTTTATGGAATGAATCAGTGAATTGGCACAACAATTGGTGGAGATAAATACTTTCTCCTGTTTCTACAAATGGGGTCAATGCTGCTCAGAATGACAAAGTAATTTATGAATACTCAGCTTCTAAGAGGTGGAAACAGAAACAGACCCCAGGAAGGTTTTCTAGTCAACATAGAAAGAAACCAGGAGAATAGTTATAAAGTGATCTTGAAGATAAATAATTTATTATTAAACTATCTTTCCTAACATTGAGATTAGTTTAAAGAGGTTACTTAGAAACAGGCAGTGTCTTATCTCAGGGTAATTGCTAACTGTTTCTGGAAACACTCTCCAAGACAGACCAGAAATAATGTTTAACCAGATATCTGGGCACCCTGTGGCCCAGTCAAATTGATACATAAAATTAATCACCACATCACTCTAGGTCACAGAAAGGCAGGTAGAAAAGAAGGGAATAGCAGGTGTTTTGTTTTGTTTTGTTTTGCCTGCCTTCCTTCCTGCCTTCCTTCCTTTTTTCCTTCCTTCCTTCCTCTCTCTTCTCTCCCTTCCCTTCCCTTTTCCCTTTCCTTTCCTTTTTTCCTTTCTTTCTTCTTTTTCTCAATCCCCCACCCCTCCTTTCCCCGCCTATTTCTTAGTTTTCTTTCCTCTCCTCACCATTATGCCTTCTTCCATTCTCCCACCTTGGGTTTAACCTACTGGGCCCTGACTTCCTTGAAAGACTTTCTCTTTGAAACTTATCTTACCACTTGTGATTAGAGCTTCACTTTTAACTCTGTTTCCCCTTCTCTAAATCATTCTCCTCTCACCCTCCTACTCTATCCCCTTGGAAGCTCCTTCTCCAACTGAACACATGAGAAGTTATACAACTGTAAATGAAATAGATAGAATGGGAAGAGAATTTAGGTCTGGGCGAAACTTGAATAGGAGTAAGGGAGAAGTAATGGGGTCGACCTGTCTTGCTAATTCTTCCTCTCTGCTTTGTTCACTCCATCTACTCTGAGGCATAAACGTCAACCCCTGGGATTTACACAGGGTAAACTAGATGCCCACACAGAGTAAATGTAGGCAGTAGAAAACATGTTGAATGATGATAGGAAAGATCATGTACCCATGGTGCAACATTTTGAGTGATTCTAATGTTAACATTTTATATTGATTTTCATTTATTTTTAAATTATTTTAAATTTTTATTTTTAGAGACAGGGTCTTTCTCTGTCACCCAGGCTAGAGTGTCGTGATGCAACCATAGCTGACTGTGACCTCGAACTCCTGGGTTCAAGGGATCCTCCACTTCAGCCTCCCAAGTAGCAGGGACTATGGGTGCGTGCCACCATGCCTAGCTAATTTTATAAATTTTTGGTAGATGGGGGTCTTGCTATATTGCTCGGGGTGGTCTTGAACTCCTAAGCTCAAGTGGCCCTTTTGCCTTGGCCTCCCAAAATGCTGGGATTACAGGCATGAGCACTGTGTCCAGACAGTTTTAATTAAATTAAATTTAGTTAAAATAAATTTTATTTTTCTGTTTTCTGGTTCTTTCTCAGAGCATGTATTTTTTAACAGGAAAAATGCTTATGTTGTATTGCTAAGTAAAAATAAAAATTTAGCATTAAATACAATCTAGCTACAAATATATAAAAATTATAGCAGGAAAATAAAATAGAAAGGGAACATACCACTTGTTAAGGGTGATTGTGTTTGAATGGTGGTTCTAAGACTTATGTGGATATTGGGGAATATTGTTGCTAGTGTTGTATTGTCCAATTTTGTTCAAATGTGCATGTTTGATTTTTATATAGAAAATATAAAGCATACTTCACTAAAATGATGTCTTTTCTCTCCATTTTTATTAATGTCTTGGGTCCCCAAAAAGCCAATATAAATTATAAAGAGGGCTTATAAGCAACATTCCTTGCTTCTTAGTTATTTTCATTTGAAAAAGGCGTACATTTAATTAAAATGCTATATGAAATATAATTTTACTAGTCTTTTTCTTCCATAAAACAGCACCATGTAGCACTGTAAAAAGAATATTAGACAAGAGTTAGGCAATTTAAATCTCAGTTCTGTATCTACCCCCAGTGACCTTAAACAAAACAGCTTCCTCTCCACTTTAGTTTCCCAATATATGATCCTGAGTAGATTGGGCCAGCTGGTGCCTTCTAGTTCTTCCTGCCTGTAGAATATCCTTGCAGCACCCTCTCTTCTTCTGGGGCGTTGTAACTAACTTCCCTGCTATCTCTCCTGCCTCCCTTCTCTCTAAGAGGACATAGTGACAATGGTCTAAGATATCGCAGCCTCGGGGATTTTAGCAAAATGTGAGAAATATTTTTTAATTTTTATTTTTCATGAGTACATATTAGGAGTATATATTTAGGGAACACATATAATATTTTGACACAGGAATGCAATGCATAATAATCACATCAGGGTAAATGGGGTATCCATCACCTGAAGCATTTATCCTTTGTGTTACAAACAATACACTTACACCTTTTATTTCAAATGACAATAAATTTATTATTGACTACAGTTACCCAATTATGCTATCAAATACTAGTTCTTATTCATTCTATTTTTTGTACCCATTAAAAAATTTTTAAATAAGCAAGATTACACATGAGGTGAGTTTTGTGACAGATCTAAACCTGTGATACAACTATATTTTTGCCCATGCATATAGCACCATTCCCCTAGTGCTGCTTTTCCAACTTTGAGAACCAAAGGTACTATAAAGCTCAGCAATATATCTCTAAAGAAATCATTTCCTAGCCCATCTACAAAATGATTGGCCATGAATGGAAACAGTAGTATTATACACTTACTTTTACTTCCAGGGGACATTTGATGGAATTCTACAGGAAGAGTGTTGGTGCTGGAGAATGTTCTAAGAGCATAATGCAAGCAGATAGTGACTCTTCTAACCTAACATGGTTGAAAGAAAACCCTGGTACACTCCTGATGAGGCCACTTGGCCTTTTGAGGCTTTTTCTTGTGAAAGGTTACTCTATTAGGTTGGTGCAAAAGTAATTGCGGTTTTTACAATTAAAAGTAATATAGTAATTAAATTAATAAAGTAATTAATTAATATGAATTGGGTCATTCTTGTCATACTCAACTAAATCAGAGTCGAGAGGCCAGGGGTAAAAAGTACTTGGGCACACAGCATCTGCTCCAAGAGTTAAATTATCCACAAGCCCAGCTGCTGAAATGGCCTGCCGTACCCCCTAAGACCAGTTCTAACTAGCAGCTGCTGACATGGCCTGCTGTGATTCTAAACTAGTTTTACCTACTGCTGTCACTCACCAATCAGAGCTTGCCAGCTCCCAAGAGCTTCTCTAGTGCCAATGAGCTTGCTTTCAAAACAACAAGTAACATTTCTCCTTCTAATAAAACCCTCAACCTTTCCTTTGTTCTTCAGACATACTGAAGACCACCTGGTCTGTGTGCATGCCCTAATTTGCAATTCTTGCTTCCCAAATAAAACATTAAATTTGAAGACTATCTTAATATTTTATTTTGATTTTGGCACTCTATTTGCCTTATTTGTCTAGCCAGTTTGACTACTGCTACTAGACATGGATGTTCACCTATTGAAAGCACAGAACATGCAAACCATGGAGCAGAAGGAAGACTGGAATTTTGGAACTATGTAGCTGGTTTGCATACCTGTAAGAAAAGAGTTTGTTGCTGCTGAGACGGTCCAGGAAATAGAAGAGCAGGGCAAATGATAATATTATTGATGATGGTGATAATAGTGGCTCTTAGTGAGCACTTCCTGTGTTCTAAGCATTGCTCTAAAAATGTTGAAGGTTTTGTGTTATTTAATCCTCATGATGGATTGTCTTATGAGTAAGGTGTCACTGTTATCTCTATTTGTCTGAGGAGAAGACATAGGGAGGATAAATAACTTGCTTGAGGTCATATGAGTGGTAAATAGAAAAATTGGGGTCATACTCAGATGAGTGTGACTCTAGAACATGTGCTCTTAGCCACATGACTATTCCCTTCCTGCTAGTCAGTATTTGGCAATTGGTGCAGAATTTACACACGAGTCAGGAGCCACCTAGGCATTCTGGATTTTGTCTGTTGCTCACTTTCTGTTCCTATACCTGAGGCTTCAGCCTGCTGTCCCCGTACCTTTCTGCCACATGAGGTTAGGGTTAGGGTCAGGAAGAATATATTGATACCTACATACCACCCTCTCCTCATACTGCCCCACCCTAATCTGGCCTCTTTCTATCCACATCTCTCTTTCTATTAACATCCAATCCCCTCAAGTGAAAACATACAACTAGAAACTAAAATAGCAATTTTAACAGACACACTGGTGTATGTTTATTCTTCTTTACTCTGTGTTATTTTTTGCCCATTGTAGATTATATTTGCATTTTTTAGTTGTTAATTTAATTATCAGATATTTGAAATATAAAGACAATTTAGAAAATAAAATATATTCCCACCTTCTATTTTTAACAAATGTTAATATTTCCCCCTACTTGCTCAGATTGTTTTCTTTGGTGAAGAAATAAATGTTACAGAGGTTGTCAATGCCTACCCCCATCCTGCCTCCAGCATCTTGATATTTGTTAAGGAAAATACTTCAGGAATATTGGCATTTGCCTTGCCAAAAATGGCATTACTTAAGCACTGTATGAGACCTTAGGGATCATATACTCCAACTTCTTTTGACGACTAAGTGCTGGAGATTCTAGGAAGTAGGTAGGGTTCTGGGAATACAGCAGCGTTGGTCACCTAACAATGTTGGTTTTCCTATTACTGATTGACCTGCTGCTATGTCAGGAGTGTTTGCATGAGTGTTGGGCCGAGGGTACCATTCCCATTTGGATCTTTAGAGTTTGTCATATCTCTTGGCCCTGTTTACTCATTTTCCTTCCCACTGCAGCTGGGTAAATTCAAGCCCTCGTTAACTCCAGATGATAGTAGTGGCTGCTCTGCAGGCCTTCCTGCCCCTCAGCTTAATACAGCTCTTACACATCACATACATCACACATCTGGGTGTCAGCAAGTCTCTTCTGAGCTCCCTGGTGTGCCCACCTCCATGTGAACTTCAGTAAGGGGGATACAAAGGGGGAAGAGATTCTGGTGTCTGATGTAATAACAATAATAATAATAATAATAATAATAATAACAAAGATCTCTAACATTTATTGGTGGTTTACCATCTGACGGGAATTGTTCTGTAAACTTACATGAATTAATTCATTAAATTCTCATAGCGTCTCTATGGCACAGGTACTATAATTATCTCTATTTTAGAGATGAAGACATATAGGCTCTAAAAGAGTAAGTGACTTGCTCAAGTTTTCCCAGCTAGTATGTGGCAGAGCTAAAATTTGGATGTGGGCCATCTGGCTTCAAAGCCTGTGTTATGCACCACCATTGTGGTCCTGTCTTTCAATGAAGCTGCTGATGACAATGAATGGGAGAGCAAGCCCATTTAGGGGCTCCCATTTTTGTTAGTTCTTAATGCATAGAGCACTCTGTCAGATTCTTCAATAGTCAGTGTTTTACATCTTTTGAATGAGTTCTGTTGGAAATCATTTTGAAATCAAATTATCTGTGACACTGACATATTTCTCCATAGGAAAAATGTCATTGGTACTACTCTTTAGTAGTTAAATTTCAAGAAAAATCCATAGTTTGTTTAAGCCATGATTCAACTGACTACCCCCATTTGCAATGAAATACAAGAAAAAGAGGAATGATATCACATTATCAGCAAAATGAGAAAGCTAAATGTTATTATATTTTAATCTGAAATGATTGTGCTTAAAGGAGAGAAGGATAAGGAAGTAGATATAAATGTTGGAGAAGATTTTAGATTTGTGAATATTTTCAAGGGCTTTGAAGATAGATGTCTATTGGATCTAATTTCACTTCAAATTTAAAAGATTTCCTTTTATTTGACATAATTGTACATGTAATAATTTTTTATACTTCTAGAGTTCCAAAACAACAAGAACTTTTAGTTGTTGTCATTTACAAATATAACCAAGAGAGGCTGGGTACGGTGGCTCACGCCCGTAATCCCAGCACTTTAAGAGGCTGAGGCATGGATGGCTTGAGCCCAGGAGTTTGAGACCAGTCTGGGTAACATGGAGAAACCCGATTGCTACAAAAAAATACAAAAATTAGCCTGGTATAGTGGCATGTGCCTGTAGTCTCAGCTACCTGGGAGGCTAAAGTGGGAGGATCACCTGAGTCCAGGAAGTCGAGGCTGCAGTGAGTCATGATTGTGCTACTGCACTCCAGGCTGGGTGACAGAGTAAGACCCTGTCTCAAGATAAAATAAAATAAAATAAAATAAAATAAAATAAATAAAATAACCAAGAGAAGATGAGAGATTTTGCTGGAGTAATTAGAGAAGAGGTAGAAAGAAAAGGAGAAGGGGGAAAGGAATTATAGAGAATATAGACACTTGTTTCGTAAACAGATCTTTTAAGCTGTAATTAGCTTAAAAAATAGGAAAGGTAGAGTAGGTGGTGAGTGTATATGCCTTCCAAGTGGAAAAATGATTGTGAGGAAGAGATTTTCAGTAACACATTTCCTTCTGCCAGTTGATAGTAGCACCATTGACTAAACCAACATGGTGGATGGAAGGAGGAGAAAAGTGTGCAACCAGCTAGAAGAAACTGATATTCCCAGAGAGGCATTTGCAATTGTACAAGTACTTTGCATTTCTCTGATGTAAAGTATGTTCTTTCAGGTTGGAAATGGATTAGGCATGCTTTTGAGAAAATGACATTAAAATTCTTTCATAGAATACAAAAGAGAATGTGTTAGATAATTATTTTTTTTCACTAGCAGAAATTTCCCTTCTCTTTTCTTTATTTTTCATGCCTCTGCTGAGGTGCCTCTGCAGGGCCTCTTCTTTTAAGTCTAGTTATTCCTGAGTTCTTATTATGAGGGATGTAAGGAGAATTGCAAGAGTGGTTTCAAATAATCTGCTGTTTATTGTGGCTGGGGAAAGCTTACCCAGTTATTTAGGCTCTGCTCTGTTCCTATTCCACCTTCCTTATCTTTTGCTTCTTTGTTTCATGACACAGTTAGTCACTGGGGTGGAAATACATCTTTTAGCTACCGTAACAGAAAACTTCCCTCCTTATTATCCATGGAGCTGGAGTTAAAACTCAACCTTGGCTGCAGAGAAGAGGAAGTCCTGGATTTGACATTGCTGAGGGAGTTAGAAATGTTGCTATTTTTCAAAACATGTCACCAGGTCATTAATTAAACACTAAAACAAGTAACTTCAATCAGTTCGAGAGAACCCTTTCCCCCACAGCTCTCATTTTGGCCCATATACAATACACTTGATTTAAATCTTATTGAAAACGTCGAAGGCTTCCAATCGTCAGTACTACAGATACTAACGTAATTTTTTCCAGTTTATGAAAGGAGAAAAAATGGACCTAAAAATATTTGATTATTTCCACTTTCATTGTCTAGCTAATGATAGCAGCATAATTATTGATTTAAGATACCTACTGATTTGAAGTGCTTGTGGCATAAAGTTTTTTAAGTTCTGGTTATGTGATTTGCTTTGAGGTTAGTCCTGGAAGCACTTTATTCTTAGGAGATGCTGGGATGGGCTCCTAAATGGGGACATCCATTCTGCAGAGAGTATAAAATCTGACTTGCCTAGAATTCTTGGAAGAGTGATAAATACCAGGGCATCTTATTTATTTTTTACTTTCTACTTAGAACTGCAACTCTGAAATGTTCCAATGAAATTGTTCAGTTGCATCATGCAACTCAAGTCAGGGGATGCAAAGCTTTTTCTCTCGATTTCTGGATTTATAGGTCCCAAGTGAACTGAAACTGGTGATTTCTTTCTGCTGAATAGCAATTTGGAGATGGTGCTTTAGAAATTTTGTAAAGTAACATTTCAAAGAAGTTCCTTTGGCCCTTTTTCCTGGGATATAGTAAGCAGGAGGGAAAAACATGGCTAGCCTTTACAATTCTTTTACTGGATAAATATTAAAACACTCTAATTTCACACTGATGTTTCTAAAAGTTTTTGTGCAAGAACCTTGAAAAACACTATATATGCATATACTTCATACCACTTCTTTTTTTCCGGTTTGAGATAGGATTAAACATGACCTTTAAATGCTTATTAGTAAAGTATATTTTACTAGTAAAAATAAAATTAGTAAAGGTGATTTTTTCCATTTCCATTTGTATATGCAACCCCTTTAGTTGTAGAAATGCAAATTTTAGCTATCCATAAAAGAAAGTATTTTCTTTTTTTAAATTCCTTCAGTAATAAGTATTTAGTTGTAATTTACTATTTTCCACTAAATGTTCCGTAAATTCTCACTGGAGAAGCCATTGGAAGAATGAGCCATGCACTGCAGAGACCCTTCATTATGGAGTTGTAGTGGATCGGGTGGGTGTGCATCCTGTTTAGATGGGGTATATCCTGTGGCAGGGACAATAAGATAAATTTTGGTGAATGGCTTAGTGGGGTCACACCTGGTTAGTAGCATCACATTAATTTTCCCAAGGCGAACTAGAAAAAACATGTAAGTCAAGTATAAATTAGCAGAGATGAAAGTGTTGCAGAGGAAAGAGCTATACATTCACATTCAGAATGATCCCTTCACCATGTGGCCTGGAAGTACCAGAATGATCTAACATCACTGAACCCGTTGTTCCAACTATAAAATGCAGGCAGTGGCCATTTGCTGTGGAAATTCAATGAGATTCTCTCTATATAAATGTTCTAGTCTCTAAGATCATGTACCATTGTAACATGCCTTATAACTTTGTCATGTCTTATGCTTTGGTCAAATGGATACCCATTTCTTTAACAGACTTCATTTAAAAAAATTAACTTGTAAAGGAACAATGGTAGATCAGTAGAATTGAGGTCTGAGATATGAAATGTATTTGCAAGGACAAAACACAGCAGCTATCTTGGCTTGTACCCCACTGCCCTCTCTCTAGAGGGAAGTGTCAAGGAAAATTAGACCCAGAAGGTTAAGGCTGAAGCTTGGCTGTGCAATTTATTAGCTGTGTGATGTGAGGCTAATTACTGGACTCCTCTGAAACTTTTTCCTCTTTTAGGTGTTGTAATAATCCTATCTCTTAGAGTTATATTGAGGATTGGCTAAGACACCAGCACACCTAATATATAATGCTCAGCAGATGAAAATAAACATGACTTACAAATAGGGCTTACTGTGTATCAGGTATGGTTTTAAACACCTTAAAGGTATGAACTCTTTGATTTCTCACAGTATCCCAAGAGATTGACCAAATTTTAATCACCATTTTATAGGTGGAAAAACTGATGAAAATAAGATTAATTAATTTGCTCGGTATCAGACATCAAATAAGTGGCAGAACCAGGCTTTAAACGCAGGGCAGACTGGTATTGGGGTATGTGTGCCTAACCGTTACACCAACCTATCTCTCTAACCAGGAAGGATCTGTTCTATAAAGGAATCCAAGGCTTTGATTTTGATTCATGGAACATGTATGCCTTAGTTATATGCATGATACTTTAAATTCTGCAGAAACTTCTTGCAGAAACTTTCCTAAAATAATGACCTAGAATAACATAATTATTGTGTAGTAATAAACAAGATACGATGGATTCACAGCATATACAGATTTTCAAATACTTAGATTCTTACATACACCACCTGAGAGAAGCAGTGTATTATTTGATTAGATTAACTACCAATGCTATCCTTGTAATTGTATTAGCACATTCTTCAATGGTCTGTTTTCTTGGAGATTTCTTTAGTACCATGTAATTTAATGGTTTGCATCAAAAGTTACTGCCCAAGACCATGGGAACCCACCTCTTGCATCAGCATGACCTGGATGTGCGACATGGAGTCAAAGGAGATCATTTTGGAGCTTTAAGATTTGACTGCCCCGCTGGATTTTGGACTTGCATGGGGCCTGTAGCCTCCTTGTTTTGGACAACTTCTCCCATTCGGAGTGGCTATATTTACCCAATGCCTGTACCCACACTGTATCTAGGAAGTAACTAACTTGCTTTTGATTTTACAGGCTGATAGGCAGAAGGAAGTTGCCTTTTCTCAGATGAGACTTTGGACTGTGGACATTTGAATTAATGCTGAAATGAGCTAAGACTTTGGGGGACTGTTGGAAAGGCATGATTGGTTTTGAAATGTGAGGACATGAGATTTGGGAGGTACCGGGGCCGAATAATATGGTTTGGCTGTGTCCCCACCCAAGTCTCATCTTGAATTCCCACGTGTTGTGGGAGGGACCCAGTAGGAGGTAATTGAATCATAGATGCAGGTCTTTCCTGTGCTGTTCTTGTGATAGTGAATAAGACTCATGAGGTCCAATAGTTTTAAATAGGAGAGTTTTCCTTCGCAAGCTTTTTTTTCTGTCTGTCACCATGTAAGCATGCCTTTCAACTTCCGCCATGATTGTGAGGCCTTCCCAGCCACATGAAACTTAAGTCCATTAAATCTCTTTCTTTTGTAAATTGCCCAGTCTTGGGTATGTCTTTATCAGCAGCATGAAAACGAACTAATACAGTTACTTCAGTAAGTGTTTTTGTACATCTGCAGAAGTAGGCTGGAGTTAGAAGACTTTATTAGTTTGTGACTTTGGACAAATCCCATAAATTCTCTGAGTCCTATTAGTATTCTAATCTGCAAAGCAGGAAATATCCTTCCTGTGTCTACAGTGAGAATCAGATGAGAACATTGATGTAAACATCTTCTGCAAACTCTCAAGTGCTATCTAAATGTTAAGGATCCTTATTTAGTGTCAAGGGAGTTCCAGGATTTCATGTGATTGCTCATTTAAGTGCCTAGAGAGCTGGGATGTGAAATCTACATTTCTCAATTTAAAATCTTGGCCAGTCATCCAAGATATCACCCCCTTGGGAATCTATGGGGCTTAGACCACGTTGCTTATCTGATTCCCATGGGAGGTGTTGGCTTATCAGGAGAGATGGTTTCTATGAATCAGATAAGGGCTGGCGTAGTTGATCTCCATGATCCCAACTCTGAGAATTTAGACTTTGAAAATTAAAACAGGGGAAGCTTTTCTGCAACTTTACTGAACCTTCAAATTAAAACTTAAAGGTTATTTAGTAATAGCAATTTATAGCAGAACATTTGCAAAGAAAACTAAACACAATCACCACCAGTGTTTTGAGTGAGCTCCAATTTTCCACAGGAAATGGAGAACTCTTTTTTCATTTTAGCCGTAGGAGCTGGTATTGTTTATTTCCTCATCCATATGTTTTGTGTCTGGAAATGTTTCAAGATCCTCCAGCCCAGCAGGTCGTCTTCTCTCCTCCTTCTTGAAGTTCACTCATCTTCTCCTCTTCTCCTTACAGTTCCTAGAGGTTCCCAACTGTTCTCTTCCTCTTACTCAGTGTTCTTCACATTTTTCCTGCCCCCATCTCTCAGTCCTCCCTCCTTTTTCTCATGTGCTGAGTTTTAATTATGCACATCTAAAAGCATTGTGAATTAAAGTCAGTAGCTCTAGTTCTACTATCTTTTCCTCCAGCATCAAATGAGATGTACCTGGGGAATTGGAGGCAAGGGAGGAACAAATGAGCCTGTAATCAGAGACAAACCATTTTGGAGAGAGTAGACAACATTGTCTTTCAAACAAGGGCAGGCTGCCTGCTTTTGGCCTCCTTGGAGGAGCTCTGTCTACCAAGCCTTGTGCTTTTCACAACAGCAGCCCTGGCTTCCCTGTCCCCAGACTTTCCTGGCTGTCCCCTGGCTGTCCTTCAGCCCCTCTCTGCTCCCTCTTTATGCCTTTCTGAACTCATCACAATTCTACTGCCAGTTTCAGAATGATTCGTGATTTCTGTTTCCAAAATAGTAGTTCTAGAAAAGGATCTCCCTGGTGTCCTGGTCTCATTTTGCTGGGATGTTCACTATCCTAAGCCAGAGAATGGGACAGGAAAAAAGTTAAGATTTGTGCTAGCCCTTGTCCTGTTTCACTGACAGGTTGTCACTTTTTCTGAAGTTTCCAGGCCTGATGTGAACGTCGTGGTCTGAAGCATAAATGTTCCCACTTGGTGACTGTGTTCATTTCACATTCAAAATAAGGTGAATGTGTGCTATTATTTATTTTATAATGCTCTTGCTTTCAGCTAAAAATTACATTAATGATATTTGAAGAATTAAAATTCTTCATTTGGCCTCATCAAATTATTTTCTGTCATTGATGTCTTTGACTTTCCTTTGGATAATATTGTATTCGATTTTGTTGTAGTTAGAAAAGTTGTTTTTTGTTCTCAGATTTAAGTCTGCCTGTCCCCCTGTTTGCTATGTCATTCCTAATTATATCCACTTTCCCCTTACCGAGACCACCCATTATAATTTCTTCCTCTCTGGAGTGTTTAGAGCTTTTAAAATCTTGCACATCATAAATGAAAAACTTTGCAAGTGCAAATACTCAATGGAGAGTCAATACAGTATAAGGGTATGACAAATGAAACTGTGTTTTTGACATGACTGTTTGTTCTTATAAATTCAAGTGATTCTTGACCCACTAGTGCTGCAGCCTAAACTATAAGAAACCCCTTAAATATTTTAATACTGCCACATGTTGATTTCTATCACATTCTCTGTAGGACTTTGGTAACATTCATGACAGTCACAATGTGTTGCCTCTTTTACTTAAGCTCAAGAATTTATTCTCTGCCCACATTTTAGAAACCTAAAAGACACTTTTACTGCTAATATTTAGGTTAAATTGTAGTATTTGATTTTTTTAAGCCAAGATCTTGGCATGTATGTTTTTCAGATTGTAATTTGTTCAGATGTAGTAGGATGGGTATATAACTTTATTAATGAAGAAAGTTAATAAAAGCAAATTGGCAGAACCAGAGAAGATACAGCAGGTAGAGAATACTAAAACCCCATGTTTACATAAAATGTAAATACATCTGTTTGAGTACCTCAGTGTGGCCTTACCATTAGTTCTGTCAATAAACATTCCAAACTTACTGGGTTTTACAAACATTTCTTAGCACTACAGCTTCATCTGAAAAATAATAATAAATTATACTTTCTAAAGTGCCTACTGCATACCTGACACTATATTAAACACCTACACATGTTACCACATTTTATCCTTAGGACAACTTGGTGCCATAGATATTATTATTGTCATCTTAAAAAATATATATCTAGGGCTGTGGTTAGAGAAATTAGGTAACTTGCTAAGTTATACGGCAGTTTAAGCCAGAGTTTGAGTGCATTTCTTTCAGGCTAGAGACCTTGTCCTCAAGTATGTTGTTAATTTGGAGGAAAACTCATCTTTGAAGAAGCTGAGAGCCTCTCACAAAGGGTACCATGTTAACCTGTGGAAAGTGGACTTCTTTTCCTTGTTTCCTTCCTTGTCAGAGCCCATTGACCTGATAAGAGAGAGATAGAAGATCCTTTCCAAATGTATCTTAAATATCTTAAATACATATCTTTTTCTTGAGCACACTGGAGTTTAACCACTCTTCTCTCTCTTTTGTAAAAATAGCGTCTTAAATGATTAAACTGTCGTGTATTTCCCAATCAAATTTCCCTTCTGGTTGAGGAGGAAAGTAAAAGACCAGCATTAGTCTCCAGTTTTGGAGCAGTTAGTATGAGATACATGAGAGTGGTAAGAGTGATCATATAGACAAAATGTGGTGAAACAATAGCAGTATTTCAACATTCTGTTTATTTCAACACTTGAGGCTTAAGGAAAGCCCAAGATTTTGGTCAAGTACTCTACTTTTGTTGTTAGTTGAGGAGCTGCAATGTGGAATAATTCTAAAAGGCCAGATGTTTGTTTGTTCTAGAAAAATTTGAACATTATGTTTGATTCTCGTATAGATGTTACGGGAATACTAGGATAAAGTCTGGTGGCACTGAAGAATAGTGGAATCTTTATGTGGGAAAGAAATCGAGAGAATTATTGAGGTCAGATTGACTAACAATTTCAGATTGATTCAGGTCAGGGCCATAATTATCCATTTGGTTGACTATAGCATAAAGATCCACATTAGGAAATTTTTTCTGGTTAATTGTCTAATGTTGTTTCATTCTGTCCTTGGTAAATACAGTGTGAGGTTACTTATATGCTGGCAAAGAAATATGTTTTACTTGCAAAAATTATGATGATTTACATATTTTAAAAATGGGCCTGGGAAATGATTTGCAAAACCATGGGAGAATAAACTGATGCATTGTTATGTTATTTGCCATACACAGAAAAAAAATTGTATTGCTTTGCCTTCTTTTAATGTAAGATACAATCATTTTCTAACATAGAAACAGTTGAGCCTTATTTTATTTCTTTGAAAAGTACTTTATAATTGAGAGCATTAACAAACCATGAACTCAAAATGTGGAAAAAAATTCTTACTGGTAAATATCATGTCAAAACCTTTGGGCTCTTAAAATCAACCACATGTTGATTAGAGCATCTTTGGAAAGGTAGAAAGAAGATGGAAAAATGTTCAGTTAGCACCTCTGTATTCCTAATCTATTCTATACCTTCTGTAAGACTAAAACTTCCTGCAATGACTTCCTCTTGGGAATTTCATTAATAAATTTAGAAGGTGTAAGGTTTTTGGACTCAAAAGAATCTGTTCAAATGTAGCTTTGTCATTTACTAGTCATACATCTTTAATGCTTACCTTAATTATTTTTTCACTTATTTATTTTTAGTTTTTCTCCTCTGTACAATGGAAATAAGCAGTATTTCCCTTATAGGATGGTTTTGAAGAGTAACAACCAATGCATACAAGTTACTTAACAAGTTAATCATATGTAGGAACTGATAATTTTGTAAAGGGAGTATATCTTTTATTATCATCAACATTAATAAAGGTCAATTATTGTTTAAGTTTTATTAAATAAATACTGAACTAAGATACAGTGTCAGATGTGTACAGAGAATTACACTACTCTCTTTGGTCTTTACATTTTATCTCAAGGCATATGAATAATGGCAATCCCAAATTAATGTAATCTGAGCCACATGGGGTATCATTTCCTATCCAAATGGTTCTCAGGTTTGGAATGGATGTGAAAGTGAACTTTTGTCCAACAAGGAGAAGGGCTGGGAGTGGATGAAAAGTGTCTGTGAGCATGGGCCAGCCTCTCAGGAATTGAACCAGGCTGGCTCCCACCTACTTAGCTCTGCTGTGGTACCTCTTCTTGGTGCCCCTTTCTCTACCTCAGTTTGATACTTCAGTTGGGGTTTTTATGTCCCCTTGCATGCCCACCACCTGACCCACCCTCAGAAATTCTCTGAGACCAAATACCCTCCAATGTATAAGGTTGCAGTTCCACCCCTGTAGTGCTGCCTCGCTGGGCTGTAGGCCTTAGCAGGAGAAGGGATGTCAGAGTTATGATCAGAAGCAGGCGAAGTATTCCCAGTCTCTAGGGCCATCTCCTCCTAAACAATGTGTTGCTTAATAATGACCTGGGGAAACACATCCATCATAGTAGTAGGCTTAAATAACTCAGCCCCCAAATGCTAATTTTAGATACTTAATAAAATGCTCTGTTTCAAGGTATGTTCTTCTTTCATAGCTGGAAAGACCATCTCTTGTGGGTTGTCTTGGAGGTTCCATTTCAGGATGGAAAACTTGTCCATCCATATTTCTACCAGAAATTTCTTTTGTTCTTCACTCTTATCTGGTTAGAACTGTGCCCTGCATATTTTTTTTTCTCTCTGATATTTCAGTGGGTAGCCAGGTGCAAGGACCAAAGGGCCATCTGAAATATGAACATGGGTTTACTGTAGTGTTTTTTTTTTAAAAAACAAAGCTCCTTTTAAGAACTTTCTTAAATTTGTCTATCAAAATGGCCATGAATACAATTTTCTGAGAGTTCGCATGAAGCCATAATACAACACAAAGGATTTCAATTAATATTTGGTCAAAAGGTTACATGTTATATTTTAAGTACTGTGCATTTCAAATGCATGAGATTTGCTTTTATATTGAATAGGGATGTAATCAAATGAAGCAAATTTCAGTGGTCCAGGGAAGGTAACAGAGCAGCTGTGTAAATTCAATCACTCTCCTCCATTTCCATCTTTCTGGGTGGTTTCACTATGAGCATGATGAGCTAACCAGTTACTTGATTGACTAGCGGAGAAGTCCTACCCATCACAACTGGTAAGCTTTATAATCTTTTGTTGAAAGTTAACAGAGCCCTGTGGACATTCCAAACAACTTTGGCACTAAAAGAACTTTCATAGCCATTTCCTGTAGAAAATGGCAAGAGTATTATAGCAGAGTTGAGGATTTTCCTCAGAGAATAAGGGCAATTTGGAACTTCAGCTCATATTTTAAAATTGATCTTTATGTAAGGTGAGCATGTCTTAGCACATACCTATTGTCCTGGCATAATTATTAGTAGTGCCCCTTCTGACTGTCAAAGTGCCTGGTTTGGGACAGTTAATTTTATGGTCACACTAATAACGAGGTACATATATGGGAACTTGAAGCCTGAGCAATGCCTCTGCCATTTTAATATCAATATTAGAGTATATATAAAAGATGTAAACCTGGCAAAAAATATGACTTGTAGAATTATTAATATTCCTAAAAGTTCTATGGTAATAAATACTCTTTGTCAGGTGTCTAGTATCTGAGTTTTTAATTATGTTCTTTGTGCAAACCTTGAATTAACCACAGAGTAAAATGTTCATTATTTATACCTCATCTCATTTTAAACAGAGTAGAGATGTCCTATAAAAACAAAGAAAACAGAAAATAAGCGAAGAAAATTGGTGACAGGAATTGGTCACCAAGAAAAATGGTGAAGGAAATCACACATTTTCCCTTCACCAATATCCCCAATATCTTCTTCCCTTCTATTTTATCCTATGATGTTGCTCTGTCTTTTATATGCCTCATACCCTTGGGCCTGGATTGGATTGTGTCTCCCTAAATTATTTTTCTACTTCCAGGTCAATACATCCTCATTTCTGTGTAAAAGTGTTTATTCTTTGAGGTCTATTTCACTGTTAAGTGATCATCCATTTCTTGCCCCAATTTCTGCATACGAGGTCTTATATTTAGATCTTATATCTATTTTGAGTTTTGTTTTTGTGTATGGCATAAGATAAATGTCCAGTTTCATTCTTTTGCATGTGGAAATTGAGTTTTCTCAGCACCATTTATTGAAGACACCATCCTTCCCCTGCTGTATCCTCTTGGTGCCCTTGGCACCCAAAATTGGTTGACCATATATGTTTGCATTTATTTCTGAAACACTCTATTCTGCTCCACTGGTCTATAAGTCTGTTTTTATGCCAGTATCATATTGTTTTGATTACTATAGCTTTATAACATAATTTTAAATCAGGAAGTGTGATATCTCCAACTTATTTTTTCTTTCTTAGAATTGTTTTGATTATTTGGGTTCTTTTATAGTTCTATACAAGTTTTAGTATTATTTTCCTATTTCTAAGAATGCCATTAAGATTTTGACAGAGACTGTGTTAAATCTGTATATTGCTTTGAGTAATATGGACATTCTAACAATATTAATTTTTGCGATTCATGAGCATGGGGTATCTTTCATTTATTTGTGTCTTCTTCAGTTTCCCTCATCAATGTTTTGTAATTCTCAGTGTACAGATTTTTCACCTCCTTGCTTAAATTTATTCTTAGGTATTTTGTTTTATTTTTTGGATGCTATTGAAAATGAGATTGTTTCTTGATTTGTTTTTTCAGTTAGTTGTTTTTTGTGTGTACAAATGCTACTGATTTTGGTATGTCAATTTTATATTCTGAAAGTTTATTAAATTCATTTATTAGTTTTAACAGTTTTGGGGTGGAATCTTTGGGGTTTTTCTACATATAGGATCATGTTATCTGCAAAGAGAGATAATTTTATTTCTTTATTTGGATGCCTTTTTTTTTCTTGTCTGATTGCTTTGCTATTATTTCCAGTACAATGTTGAATATAAGTGGTGAGAGTGGGCATCCTTGTCTTGTACTGGATCTTAGTAGATAAGGTTTCAGTTTTTCTCCATTGATTATAATATGTTAGCTGTGGGTTTTTCATAAATGGCCTTTATTATGTTGAGGACCTTTTCTTTTGTACCCAAATCGTTGAGAGTTTTTTTATTTTTATCAAGAAAGGATGTTGGACTTTGTCCAATGCTTTTTCTCCATCAATTGAGATGATCCTGTGGTTTTTAACTTTTTATTTTGTTAATATGATGTATCACACTGATGGATGTGTGTATTTTAAGCCAGCCTTGCCATGCCAGGGATAAATCCCATTTCATCATGATATATAATCTTTTTGATATGTTGTTGGATTTGGTTAGCTAGTATTTTCCCTAGGATTTTTCCATCAGTGATCATCAGAGAAACTGATCAGTAGTTTTATTTTCTTGTGATATCCTTCTCTGGCTTAGGTATTAAGGTGATGCTAACCTCGTAAAATGTGTTTAAAAGCATTTTCTCAAGGTCTATTTTTCTCAGTAGAGTTTAAGAAGTATTGATATTGATTCTTATTTGAATGTTTACTAGAATTCAATTGTGAAGGCATCTGGTCTTTTCTTTGTTGGAGGTTTTTGATTCTTTAATTTATTTATTTGTTATTGGTCTGCTCAGGCTTTCCATTTCTTCTTAATTCAATCTTGGTAGGTTGTATCTTTCTAGGAATTTATTCATTTCCTCTAGATTATTCAATTTGTTGGCATATAATTATTCATAATAATTCCTTATTTTTTTATTTGAGGCATGTGTTTTACTGTCTTCACTTTCATTCCTGATTTTATTTATTTGAGTCTTCTTTCTTTTTTTCTTAGATTAGCAAGGGCTTGCCAATTTTGTTTTTTTTTTTAAAAACAAACTTTTAGTTTTAGTTTTATTGATTTGTTTTATGGTTTTTCTCTGTTTATTTCTATTATGACTTTTATTATTTTGTTCCTTCTGCTAATTTTTGGTTTAATTTGTTCTTTTTCTAGTTTCTTGAGGTATAATATTGGACTATTTATTTGGAATCTTTCTTCTTTTTCAATGTGTTTATTGCCATAAAATTCTT
Organism: Pan troglodytes; assembly: GCF_028858775.2. NCBI lineage: Eukaryota > Metazoa > Chordata > Mammalia > Primates > Hominidae > Pan > Pan troglodytes. The sequence goes on along the minus strand of NC_072402.2, from coordinate 47,205,289 downwards.
AGAATTGTTTTTGGTACATTCCATAGATTTTGGTACGTTATGTTTATATTTTCATTTGTATCAAGGTATGTTTTAATTTCCATTTTGATTTCTTCTTTTATTCGTTGGATTTTCAGGAGCATGTTGTTTCATTTCCACATATTTTTCAATTTTCCAGGATTCCTCCTGCTATTAATTTCTAGTTTCATATTATTGTGGTCTGAAATGATATGAGAGACAATTTTAATCTTCTTAAATTTGTTAAGACTTGTTTTGTGGCCTAACATATGGCTTATACTGGAAAATGTTCCATGTGCACTGGAGAAAATATGTGTTCTGCTATTGTTGGATGGAAAGTCCTCTGTAGGTTTGTTAGGTCTATTTGGTCAAAACTGCAATTTAAATCCAATATTTCTTTATTAATTTCCTGTGTGTTTGAGCTATGACTTGTTGAAATTGGGATATTGAAATTATCTACAGCTGGGCATGGTGGCTTGTGCCTGTAATCATAGCACTTTGGGAGGCCAAGGTGGGAGGATCATTTGAACTTAGGAGATTGAGACCAGCCTTGGTAACATAGTGAGACCCTGACTCTACAAAAAAAAAGTGCATGCCTGTAGTCCCAGCTACTTGGGAAGGTGAGAGGATCACTTAAGCCCAGGAAGTCGAGGTTGCAGTGAACTATGATTGTGCCACTGCACTCCAGCCTGGGCAACACAGTGAGAACCTGTCAAAAGAAGGAAAGAAAGAAAGTAAGCAAGTAAGCAAGAAAGAGAGAGAGAGAGAAATGAAAGAAAGGAAGGAAAGAAAGAAAGAAAAAAGAAAAGGAAGAAAGGGAGAAACAAAGGAAGAAAGAAGGGAAAAAATGAAGGAAGAAAGGAAGAGAGAAAAGAAAGGAAAAAAGGAAGAAAAGAAAGAGAAGGGAAGAAAGGAAGAAAAAAGGAAGGAAGAAAGGAAGGAAGGAAGAAGAAGTTTTCTTCTATTGTCATATTATTATCTATTTCACCCTTCATGTTTATTAATTTTGCTTTATGTATTTATGTGTTCTGATGTTACGTCCATATATGTTTACAATGAATATGTACTCTTAATGAGTTGACCCCTTTATCATTAAATAATGATCTTTGTTTCTTGCAATAGTTTTTGACTTGAAGTCTATTTTATCAGATAAAAGTGTAGCCACTCCTACTCTCTTTAGGTTTCCATTTGCATGGAATATCTTTTCATCCTTTCACTTTTGTCCTTAAAGCCTAACTGGGTCTCCTGTAGGCAGCATGTAGCTGGATCTTGGGTGTGTTTTTTTTTTAATCCATTAAGCTATGCTATGTCTTTTGATTGAATAATTTAATTCATTTATATTTAAGTTTATTATTGATAGGTCAGGAGTTATCACTGTCACTTTGTTCTTGTTTTCTGGTTGTTTAGTAGTTCCTTTGTTTGTTTCTTCCTCTCTTGTCTTCCTCTTTGACTTGACAATGTTCTAGACTGCTAAGCTTTGATTCCTTTCTTTTTATCATTTGTGTATCTGCTGTAGTTCTTTTGTCTTGTGGCTATCATGAGGCTTACATAAAACATTAGTTATAATCTGTTACAAGCTGTTAACAACTTCTGTTGCATATAAAAACTTTTACCCTCCAATTCCACAATTTGTCTTGATGTTACAATTTACATCTTTCTATATTGTGTATTTCTTAGCAACTTATTGCAGCTTTAGTTATTTTTGGCCATTTTTACTTTTAACCTATATACTGGAAATAGGTATGATTTACACACCACCTTTATGGAATTGGTGTATTCTGGATTTGATGCATTTACCCCTACCAGTGAGTTTTATACTTTCATGGTTGTTCATGATAGTATTATTGTCCTTTAATTTCTGCTTGAAGAACTCCCTTGAGCATTTCTTATAAGGCAAGTCTCGTAATAATAAATTCTCTCAGCTTTTGCTTGTCTGGGAAAGACTATTTCTATTCATTTCTGAAGGGCAGATTTTTTGTGCATAGTATTCTTAGCTACCAGTTTTTTTTTTCTTTCTTTCAGCACTTTATATCATCCCATTCTCTCCTGGCTTGCAAGGTTTTTGCTTGGAAATCTGGTAGTTTAATGGGCATTCCTTTATACGTAACTTGATGCTTTTCCCTTGCTGCTTTTAAAGTTCTCTTTTTGTCTTTGAATTTTGACAGTTCTGGTTTCAAGATTCCAGTTCCCTTAGGGACAAGGCATTACTTCAGCTTGACTTTAAATGGAGGATGCACCAATGACTGTTGGGGGTCATGATGTGGCTCTGTGGTAGCTTGTCCTTAGTAGGTAGGATGTCCTTAGTAGCACCTCTGCTTGGGTATGGCGTGATATGAGGTGGGCATGGTGCAGTAGCAGCTGAGCCTCAGGAATGGAGAGATACAATACCTATTTGCCCCCAGAGAATGATGCACTTTGGCAGTGACTCAAGTTACAAGATGTTGCAGAGCAGTAGAAGCTTGGGCCATGAGGTGCAATGCACAGTGTCATCTCCTTCTTTAGGAGTATCTCACTTGTGTGGGCTCTGTGAGCTTCCTTAGCTGGGCTCAGAGCCTTTGAGGGCTGCAGGAATCTCCAATAGCAAAGACCCAGTTATCCATGGTGGTAATGGGGTCTTCTGTGGTCCTTTTGCTTACCTTTTCCCTGCAGGGAGAAGACACTCCTGGTTCTAAAGTGGACAAAACTTGGGGAGTGAAGTGGCAGAGGTGAAGTGCCTCCTTCTTTTTTCTGTGTGCCCATCCTGGGTTTCTATGTTCTACAGGATTTCTATTGCTTTTCTGCTGTTCTCTGGTGCTCTCCTTTAGTTGCTTTAGTAGTTATTTGTTGTTTTGGTTTTTTTTTTTTTTTTTTTGAGGGGCAAAGGAGGCTAGGAGCTTCTAGTTTGCCATCTTGCTGATGTCACTCCCAATTTTTAAATTACACATTATATATAAGATAAAATTTAACTCTCTCTCTATATATATATGAAGTTGTTCGCTATAAAAGCTTAGACTCAACTTTCCATGTTATTGCTGTACAACCTCTAGTGGTATCACAATTTATTTTATCATTAAATCCTGTTCAATTTCTCACTATCTAAATGCTTTTTGGCTCATTCCAGATGATACTTCTATTTTCACAGCACTTTAGTATTGAAAGGGCCTACATATCATGAGATGACATGACCCAGGTATACTGAAATCTTATTTCTAGTGTCTACAACAGGTTACCCCTACCTCATTTAACTTTGGACTTACGGACTTTCAATCTGAGACTCTGGGGCACTTGATTTGCATTAGCTATATACAGTTTCCAGCTTTCTGGAAGTCCAGAACTGCATAATCTTGAGGGAAGGAAATTTAGCGATGTGCTATTTGTGTGTGTGTGTGCGTGTGTGTGTGTGTGTGTGTGAATTGTACCTACAGTGATTGGCTTGCTCCAGCTTTCTCTTTTTCTTTTTTACTTGGGATTGTGTTTCCTGTTTATATGAACTGGGGTGATCCAGAGGCCTCCACAGGCAATAAATCCTGCAAGGGCGGAAAAGATAGGAAAACGTTCTTTCCCCTAACACAATTCATAAGGTGGCTCTGGAGCCTGCAGTACAGTTTTTATGGTTTTAAAAATTTCTAATGTGGATGTGCCCAAGGAAGAACTAAGAGCAGCAGAGCATTTCTCTATTCCAATTCTCAGTCAGAAAAAGCTCTAGGAAGCAGATAAGAGATTATGGACAGGAATAGAATCATACGTGATCTGATGACTGAAGTTTAATTATGAATAGAATCAGGGAGAAAGTTATTTCTGAAATCTCTCTTTCCTCCCTGTAGTTGAATTTTCCAAGATAAATTAGAAGAAAATGTGAATGCTTTATCTACAAACGAGCTGCATCTAGAGAAATGATTTTCTCTCCTTTATGGATTATTTAATTTACTAGAGTGCACCAAATAACAGACATTTGGGTTGTTTTCCTGTCAATACTCTTGTTTTATAGATGAAGAAACTGAGGCCCGAAAAGAGAGTAGATTCTCTTTTCTCAATATACAGTCTTCCCTCTTTTCCCATTCATCTCTAAATCTTTTTAACATACATTCACATTTCTTGCCTACTCCACCCCCTCCACACTTTCATGTTATTGATCTTGGTTTTGTTCAGGCCTCATTGGCAACAGCAGGTTGAATATAACGGTGAGATTCCTGAAGTGTCAACAAATAGTGATTGAGCAGTTAAAACTCAAATCACATTCACTGCAATTATAAGAGATTGAACAGAGCAGGCATGTGCTCCTCAAGCTCTCCTGAGTCTAGAAGGAGAAATTTTTAAGGAAGCACATCTCAAATCCCTGAGACAACCCATGATGCTCAATGAAAGCAATCAAAGATCCAATATCTGGAAGAAGAAAAAAAAAAATCTGGCTGGGTGCAGTGGCTCATGCCTGTAATCCAGGACTTTTGGAGGCTGAGGTGGGCAGATCATAAGGTCAGGAGACTGAGACCATCCTGGCCAACATGGTGAAAACCCATCTCTACTAAAATATAAAAAATTAGCTGGGCTTGGTGGCGGGCACCTGTAGTCCCAGCTACTTGGAAGGCTGAGGCAGGAGGATGGCGTGAACCTGGCAGACAGAGCTTGCAGTGAGCCAAGATTGTGCCACTGCACTCCAGCCTGGGTGACAGAGAGAGACTCCATCTCAAAAAAAAAAAAAAAAAAAAAAAGAAAAAAAATTCCAAGAACTTCCAACAATGGTTTGACTGTTTTTAGTAAGTAAAAGTGTTAGAGGAGATGTGAAGTTGTAGAGAAGAAAACGCAAGTGTGTACAGAGAAGAGTTAAAATGGAGACAACTCCCTCAAGTGACCAAATGGCCCAGGGCTGGGAAATAAATCTCTTGACAGTTTTTCAAAGTCTAAGAAATCTGTGTTTATAAGTTAGCTAAAACACCTGCTCAAGTTTCACTTTTGGGTGACTTATGTTCTGTAAAATTTAGCTTGAGTTTTAAAAGGTGATGAGTGATAAGTGAAGCTGATCCTGATCCCTATTGAGTTTTTCAAATTAAATGGATTGCATTTTGCACAGATAACATGTGTTGTGGTTAAAGTATCAGGCATCAGCTTCTCTGAAGAGGGATAAACAATGGAATGAACTCTCAACATTTCCATTAACTTTTTTATTTTGAACTGGTTATAGACTCACAAAAAGTTGCAAAAATAGTGTGGAGAGGTCTTGTGTACTCTTCAAATAGCTACCTTCCTCTCACTTCCCATGGTAATATTTTATATAACTAGAGTTCATTACTAAAACCAGGAAATTGACATTGATATAATACAATTAAATAGTCTACAGATCTTACTCAAACTTCATCAGTTTTTACAAGTACTCATTTTTTATGTGTGTAGTCATAAGAAAATCTATCCCATTTATAGATTAATGTATCACTGCAGCTAAGATACAGAACTGTTGCCTCACCTCAAAGGAGGAATGGAATCATTCACACTACTCATCTGTAGTCACCTTACCTTTATATGTGAATGAATGCACCATGTAGTCCATTGTCCTTATTTGTTGTTCATGAGACAGGAAACAGTTTTTATTTGAGGGAAAATGATATGAATTATTTTGCTTTTAAAGAACATTATAAAAAATTGAGATGAAACTTTCTCTAAGATTATAATGACACAGATGATATATATCATGCTGGATTATACAATAGGATATAGTTCAAATTCCTAATATCTTTCTTGCACAACAGCAAAGAAATTCTTTGAAAAGTATAAAGCCCCACTGTTTACAGCTGTGGGTGACAGGATTGTAATGAAGTGATAAGATACTATGTCAAATATAGTGATGGCCTCTCTGTCTGGTCCTATTGAGTGAGAATTTTGACCAATTCACGCAATAATTTTCCTGTTTATAGAGTTTCAGTTGATGTTCTGACATTCCATTTTTCTTCATATATATATATATACACATTTCTTTATACATTTCTTTATATATATGTGTGTATATATATATATATCTCTTGGATAAGCTAAAGAGTGTCTTAAAGGTTCATTTTCTTGTGGGGCAGAAAGAAAATACATTTTTGGAAATTCTTTAAAGGTTAAAAAAGGTTAAAAATCAGATGGTGTTAAAGCAGGCATTTCATATGCATATGCTTGGTAAGCAGACAAGTCATGTACAAGTGTGAAAATGCAGAACACAAATAATGGGAACCTATGACATATTAACGGAATTTGAACTCAAGTAATGCTCAGTTGGCCAAACAAAGCTCATAAGACAGCCTAGTTCAACTTGCAAACCACGAATTTACAGTTACTGTCTTTAAGAAAGAGATGAATAAGCTTCAAAACTTTGAAAAAATTAGAATTTATCTCAGGAGAATAATGACATTCCATAAGGAGAACTTCCTACAAATAAGTTAAATCTTCCTCTTGCCTTCCATTGCTGAGCTGGGTTCATGTGATATAATCATAGAATGAAGAGGGATAAACCAAGCCAAAAGAGGCCAGAAAGGGGACAGGCTCAGGACAAAGGGAAAGAGAAAAGGTATATTTAAAACACCAGTCAGACCCTTTCTGGACCTCATACTTCCTCAGTTTCAGCACCAGAGTTGGTGTAGATGTTTATTTTGTGGTTTTCATTCTTCTCTCTGCAAAAACATTCTTCCTGATAAAGTTGGCCATGATATTCCAGCAGGACTGCCCACCACTTTGAGAGGGCTGCTCATGATGGGCAAATCTTCAGTTGTGAGTGATGACTCTCTTTCTCAGCCTGGGTCTTGGTGGGAATGGGGAGTTCCAAGGCAGCTAGTCAGGCAAATAGCAGCCATGGTAAAGGTCTATGTCCAAGCCAGGACCAGAAAAGCAAACTCAATTATTTCTTTGCGAGCTCATTGTCTGGTTCCTCATCTGTTTTAATGCATGGGACAGATCTTTTTAGATAAAAAGATAAAAAACCCTGGGCCCAATTTGAGCTTTTTAGTTTATTTTTTGAGTAGTTCTGTTTATTTGTAAAGGTTGGTATATCATGATTTTTATTTTTGTCTTTGAAGTTTTCCAAGGAACAAAGAAAAAAATTTACTTACTCTTTTAAAAGATATAATAAAACTGATTTTATATTACAATTATTATATGGCTCCATCTGATGTCAGTCAGTATTTTCTCAATCTAATACAGGTTATTGAATTTCAGTGATCTTACTTTCCAGCATATTATCAATTATTCCTAACTACAATGAAAAAGAATGGTGAAATAGCCCAGAGGAATAATGAAATAGTCAAATAAATCATTACTATTATAACGTCCTTCAGTTTTTTTTCATTGTTTTGCTTAAAGTTTTATATCGTCTTTTAAGAAGGTATAAAAGAAGTCTGGAACCATCATCTTTATAGTTTATTTCTTAGCTTTTATTAAATACAGTTGAGAATCCAGGAATTTTTGAATGTTTCTCCATAAGAAACATAAAAGAAGGAGTTGACAGAGAAAGAGTTTACAAATTGGCTAGATGAAGATAAATGCAAGGAGACAAGAGTGGTCTTTGACATTCTAATAATGGTGTAAAATTGATTGTATAATAAAAATTTTAGTGAGGCTTCAGATAACAGTATCTTAGGTAAATTTTCCCAAATTCAGTAATAGATGAATGAATTACACATTTCTAAGGGCAAAATGAAAACGTGGTATTTTCATTGTCATGCAACAGAAAGGATTTTATTATGCAAGTATTTCGTGACCAAAATCTAGACCATTCTATTGTGCCAAAAGGCATATTACACATTCTTTCATTGTTCACAAAGCTTGTGCACTGAAATTTACTTGATATCATTAATAAATGGATAGACAGTTGTATATACAAAGTTGAGTAGTAAGAAATAGATGCTGTAGTAATGAAAAAATTAATTGTATCCATCATTCTAATTGGTATTTATAAATCTAAAAATTAAAATATATTATAATTACAGAGAAAATAAGATGACCCTTTCCTTTTCAATAAAACTATGTACCATTGAAGTTTATAAAGTATCACATTTTGATGATACAACGGCATGAAGCAGAATTAGAAGTAATGACAAGACAGAGCCTAGCAGAGATACATTTGAAATTTGAGAACAGAATTTATAAGTTAGATATGTCTCTCTAGTTGAATTCAAAGGATATTGACTTTTCTCCTCCCTCCCTCCCTCCCTCCCTCCCTCCCTCCCTCCCTCCCTTCCTTCCTTCCCTCCTTCCTTCCTTCTTTTTCTGTGTCTACCTATCTATCTGTCTCTCTTTAAAATCAGGAACATATGGAATAAAAATTTGGGTGTGCTATATTTAATTCTTATTAAAATGTCTAATAAGGTTTTTTCCACTCTGCCTTTATGCTTACTTTTGTAATTATTCATGAGATGACAAACATATACAAAATAAAAAGGGGCTATTGTGCCCAGATGGTAGTTATATCTATTTTCCTGGTATATTGTGGGTTAAATGGGGTAGAAAAAACAATACTTACTCAGTGTACATTAAGAGCTCCTGGACTTTATTGTCTACTTTTCTTATTTAAACATGCATTTGATATAAATTTTGTGAAACAACATGACATATATTATGAGGAGTATTAGCCTGAAGCTGATACAGTGTGAGTCTAGCCCTCATTTTGCCACACCGCTATGTGATCTTAAGTAAATGATTTTGTTTTTCTGGACCTTAATTTTCTAATTTTGTAAAATGAGTGGGTAAGAAAGTTTTTCTGTCTCATGCACAATGAAAGAGGTAGTCATGTTGAAATGAATAAAATCTGCTGTTTTCTTTTGTAGGCCATCGACACATATGTGGGCCAATTCTATTTCTTAAATTGTTTTGTTGGAGGCTGAAGCAGATATTATCCCATCATCTTTCTCATAAGCCAATCTTTCATTTTACTGTTCAGTCCTTCAGCCACCATACTTAAGTACCTGTTCCATGTCAGCTGCTGAGGAAAAAAATCAGACCTTAAAAGTCCTTAAAAGTCAGATGTGTCAGAAGTAAACTCAGCAAAGTATGTAAGTGTCGTGATGTGAATCTAAGATACAGAAGAAGTTCAAAGAAGGAAGTCATGCAGTCTCTGGGTGCATTGATGGTGAGAGTAGATATGAGAAGAAAAGGGGTATGGGAAAAGGTGATCCTTGAGCTCATATTCATACCAGCTAGTATAGTAATTCTTTCATTTTTACTATTTGTTCCATGGCAGAAGAATCTATTACTGAGAAAAGGGGCTCACTGCTCAATGTGCTAGAAGCCAATACTATGACACTGGGTTTTTGAGTAAACAAATTATTTTTATTGCAGGTTGACCAATAAGGAGACAGGAGTGTATCTCAAATCTGTCTCCCTGTGCTGGCTTTAAGGCTGTATTCTTATTAGAAACAGTTTGGGGAATGAATTCGGAGATTAGTAGGTGATTGACGCAAGGAAAGTCCTCAGGCATGCAGAGTTATCTCTTCATTTTTCTTCATGGGTCACATGTGCAATTTCAGTGGGAGTTAGTTTGAAACATGCTGTGGAAATTTGGTCCCTGACACCAGCAAGTTCATTCTGTGCAGACTCCAGTCAGCCATATTGGTTTTAACGGATTCAGCCAGCATTTTAATCTCACTAGCAGAGAGTTTCAGCATTTCAACAAGTTATATCTTTTCTTATCTGTCATCCTGTGAGGTCAAGAGTTTCTATCAGTCACTGGTTTCTTTAACTCTTCGGGGTATGGCTTCAAATCCACAATGGCCAGGTGGCAGTCTCAACTTCCATCTTAATGGAATCATGGTCAATTCACCTGAAATAATCATCTCTCCCTTGGGAACTAGAACCCCTAAGCCAACAGAACTCAACACTGTAGGAATGAAAAGTAAAGATCTGCGTGCTATTATTAGATTTAGTAGTGAAGGGAGACACTCCTACTTCCATTCCTTGATTCTCAAACTGTATTTCCTAGTTTTAGGGGAACTAAGTTTCAGGAAGCCATTACATTGTTCTATGCCAAAGTGAACATCATTGCACTTCTTTTGCTGTGAAATATTACTTGGTTAAAAGCATTTTTTTGTGTGTGAAATATCATAAAAGTGAACACAACATCCCAACCTCACAGTTGGTTGGGATGACAGAAGCATTGTAGGTTGGCAGGGAATATCCATATTCAGAATACATACACCCTTTTTGGAAGGGGTACGATGAAATCAATCCTTCATGATGTGGCTGGCTGGTCTTCCTAGGGAATAGTGTTACATCAGGGCTTTGCTTTTAGCCTCTGCTATTGGATGATTATGTATTTAGAAGTAGCAGTCACCAGATCAGACTTGGTGAGGAAGAGTCCTTTTGGTGGTTTTAAAATTTGTTCAAAATTCTTTCACTTACTTCCCTTCAAAAGGTAGGGCCAAATTCCCCGCCTTCAATGTGTGATGAACAAAATGATTTGAATCTAATGAATAGAGTGTGGCAGGAATGATGCATTTGACTTCAAAGCCTAGGTCACAAAAGGATGGATTCTGCTGGTTCTCTGGGGATGTAGGAGTGTGCAGAGAAGAAGCCATGTTTTGAGGACACTCGAGCAACCTTTGGAGAGGCCCACATGGGAAGGAACTGAAACCTCCTACCCAAAACCAGCGCTAATTTGCCAGTCATGTGAGTAAGCCACACTGAAAGAGAGCCTCCAGTGTCGGCCAAATCTTTAGATGCTGCAGTCACATCTGACAATTTAAATGTGACTTCGTGAGAGATCCTGTACCAGAACCACCCAGTTAAACCATTCCCAAATTCCAATAGGAAGAGGTACCCTTGGAATAGATTCTGTATTTTATAATCCAAATTCCCTCTTTATATATCATCCCAGATATTAACAAAAACAAAAAATAGCCCCTTATTCTTTCTTGCTGCCTTATTTTACACTTGTAGTAAGGTTGAATGAACTGTGTTTTTTGCTGTCTTTCTCACATCACATACTGTGTTTTTTGCTCACTTTCTCATACACAAACATATCAGATAAATATTTACATTAAATAAATACATTTTTTGTACATAATGTTTTGCAGATAATATAGGGACCACATTAGAGATTCCCTGCCCTACTTTTCTCATCTCTACTAGGAATCTTAATGAGAGATAAGACATAGAAGTAAAACACATTAATACAATTTTAAATATCAGAGTATGGATTACTATATCAAAAGTTGGATTATGAAATATATATTTACAATTCTAACAATTCAGATTAAAAATTAACTTCTTTCATTGCATATGTTAATTGGAGAAATATATATAAGTACAAAAAAATTAGGAATCCTAAATAAATTAGAAAACATTCATAATTCCATTACCCACAGTAAATAGTATTAATATGTTACGTCTTATGCTTCTCTCCATATATTTTATTTTTACACATGGATCGTGTAGCAATTACTCTTTTATAATCTCTATTTTACATAGTGTTCATGAACACAATTCTGTCAGTAAATACTCTTATGCTTCATATTAAATAGATATATATTATATACACAAAATTATTTATTGAGTCAATCTATTAGATAGCTATTTAGAGTGTTTCCAATATTTTTACTATTCATAGTGACATAAATAAATATTACATATATTGATAATTATTTTCTTAGGGCAATAGAGTGAAAGAACTTAGAGTAGGTTTACTAGCAATTGCCCTCAAGAAAGGTTTCAATAAAAACCTTTGTCATGAATTGATATCATGAATGCTGCTACAAATTCTTAAGAGGTAAAAGTTCAAGTCCCTTTATCCTGACAATTAACTAGATTAACTTTTTGTTGGTAGGGTTTGGATTTACCTGAGACCATGCAGGTTCATTATGTTTCTTATAGTTAAAAACCTAAGAAAGCTGTTACATGTGTAAACACATCAGACCAATCTGGTTCAACTTTTATGTAACAAAACTGTGAGTTGTTTTTCAGTTGCCATGGCCTCCCAGGTTGAAGGTCATATAACATTAGCACTGGTGGAACCTAAGTGCTCACACTAAGGAATGGCGATTTAATTAAGAAGCAGACACTATATGTAGGATCCAAGGTCTAATCAGATTGAGCTCTGGCATCACTTCATCGAAGGATCCAGTCCGAGCAGGTCTCCTGGCATCACAACATCACAAGATCCAATCAGAGCACACTTCATTACCCTCTGACTATAAAACCTGTCCCAACCCTAAGCTTGGGGAAATAGATTTAAGCTTTTCCTCCTGTCTTCTTGCCTGTTGACTTGCAATAAAGCTTTTCTTTTCTCAAAGCTGATGCCATAGTAGTGCCTTCTATGCACATGGGTTAGTGAGCTCATTGATTGCTCAGTAACACATAAATAGACTAGGAAAAATCCTAGGACTTGCTGTTTGCAAGATGAAGTTTTGGCAGATGAGACTCTATTTACCATTGTGGATGCCTCTCTACACTGTGCTGTACTGCACTGCAGAGAGTAGCTCACCAGGATTCTGCCCAATATTCTCAGGGAAGGTGTTGTATAAAGCAAAGTTGGTCCCATTAACAGTGTCTTAGTGGAAAAGCTGTTGGTTAAAAAGAATGGCAAATCTTGAATGTTTGCTTAGAAGCTCCTGAAACCAAGAGGTCATTGATTGCTAATCTTGGACCAGTGGCTCCTAAACTTTATCATGGATAATCATGACTGAGGTGCTGATTAAAATGTCTCAAACAAACTCTTTCTATTTATTAAGGCCTGAAATAATACCTACTCTTCTTATCAAACCCTCTAAGTGTTTTTGATGCAGGTGATCTTGCCTATAGCCCACATTTTAAAAAATGTGCTCCAAGATTGTGTAGTCTACCACTCTCATTTTGATAGTGATGAAAACCGAACCCAGAGCAATGATTAAATGCCATTCCATGAAACTCACACAAGTGTCTGACTAGAACTTGACTCTCCTCACTTCCAAATTAATAGTTAGTATTAAAATGATACCCAAGAACCTCACTTTTTTAAAAGAGAAAAAAAAATGGATGATTATGGCTTAAGAGATTTTTCTCTTAACAACAATAATAAAAGTTGTTTAGCTAGAAATCATGAAAACTTGAACTAGCATGTCCCAAACATCAAACAGAAAAAAGGCTGCTCCTGTGGAAAGAATGCAAAGGCAACATGGCACTAAGAGGCTGATGATTCCTGCAAGGACAAAGTCTCAGAATACAAGTGACAAACTATGTTGCACAGTTTCCTAGGAACTTAAAGCACTCGGTAGACAATTTTTTTATCACAAATAATTCTTACATTGGACTTGTTATTACTGATTCCATCTTACTGCCATGGAGACAAAAACTGAAAGAGAAGTGTCCGGTTTGTGATAATGAAGGCTGTAGTGCATACAGCTTAGGGGCTGAGGAGCTGCCTCAACTTCTGTTAAGATGGCTTGCCCAGTGGCAGTCACCTGTAGTCCCTCCTAGCTACTCTGGAGGCTGAGGCAGGAGAATGGCATGAACCCGGGAAGCGGAGCTTGTAGTGAGGCCAGATAGCGCCACTGCACTCCAGCCTGGGCGACAGAACGAGACTCCGTCTCAAAAAATAAAAAAAAAAAAGATGGCTTGCCCATAATCAAATGAGCCCTCAGGTCTCCACTTGGCATAGGAGAATCACTTTTATTTTTATTTATTTATTTATTTATTTTTATTATACTTTAAGTTTTAGGGTACATGTGCACATTGTGCAGGTTAGTTACATATGTATACATGTGCCATGCTGGTGCACTGCACCCACTAACTCGTCATCTAGCATTAGGTATATCTCCCAATGCTATCCCTCCCCCCTCCCCCCACCCCACCACAGTCCCCAGAGTGTGATATTCCCCTTCCTGTGTCCATGTGATCTCATTGTTCAATTCCCACCTATGAGTGAGAATATGCAGTGTTTGGTTTTTTGTTCTTGCGATAGTTTACTGAGAATGATGATTTCCAATTTCATCCATGTCCCTACAAAGGACATGAACTCATCATTTTCTATGGCTGCATAGTATTCCATGGTGTATATGTGCCACATTTTCTTAATCCAGTCTATCATTGTTGGACATTTGGGTTGGTTCCAAGTCTTTGCTATTGTGAATAATGCCGCAATAAACATACGTGTGCATGTGTCTTTATAGCAGCATGATTTATAGTCCTTTGGGTATATACCCAGTAATGGGATGGCTGGGTCAAATGGTATTTCTAGTTCTAGATCCCTGAGGAGTCGCCACACTGACTTCCACAATGGTTGAACTAGTTTACAGTCCCACCAACAGTGTAAAAGTGTTCCTATTTCTCCACATCCTCTCCAGCACCTGTTGTTTCCTGACTTTTTAATGATTGCCATTCTAACTGGTGTGAGATGGTATCTCATTGTGGCTTTGATTTGCATTTCTCTGATGGCCAGTGATGATGAGCATTTTTTCATGTGTTTTTTGGCTGCATAAATGTCTTCTTTTGAGAAGTGTCTGTTCATGTCCTTTGCCCACTTTTTGATGGGGTTGCTTGTTTTTTTCTTGTAAATTTGTTTGAGTTCATTGTAGATTCTGGATATTAGCCCTTTGTCAGATGAGTAGGTTGCGAAAATTTTCTCCCATTTTGTAGGTTGCCTGTTCACTCTGATGGTAGTTTCTTTTGCTGTGCAGAAGCTCTTTAGTTTAATTAGATCCCATTTGTCAATTTTGGCTTTTGTTGCCATTGCTTTTGGTGTTTTAGACATGAAGTCCTTGCCCATGCCTATGTCCTGAATGGTAATGCCTAGGTTTTCTTCTAGGGTTTTTATGGTTTAGGTCTAACGTTTAAGTCTTTAATCCATCTTGAATTGATTTTTGTATACGGGGTAAGGAAGGGATCCAGTTTCAGCTTTCTACATATGGCTAGCCAGTTTTTCCAGCACCATTTATTAAATAGGGAATCCTTTCCCCATTGCTTGTTTTTCTTAGGTTTGTCAAAGATCAGATAGTTGTAGATATGCGGCGTTATTTCTGAGGGCTCTGTTCTGTTCCATTGATCTATATCTCTGTTTTGGTACCAGTACCATGCTGTTTTGGTTACTGTAGCCTTGTAGTATAGTTTGAAGTCAGGTAGTGTGATGCCTCCAGCTTCGTTCTTTTGGCTTAGGATTGCCTTGGTGATGCGGGCTCTTTTTTGGTTCCATATGAACTTTAAAGTAGTTTTTTCCAATTCTGTGAAGAAAGTCATTGGTAGCTTGATGGGGATGGCATTGAATCTGTAAATTACCTTGGGCAGTATGGCCATTTTCACGATATTGATTCTTCCTACCCATGAGCATAGAATGTTCTTCCATTTGTTTGTATCCTCTTTTATTTCCTTGAGCAGTGGTTTGTAGTTCTCCTTGAAGAGGTCCTTCACATCCCTTGTAAGTTGGATTCCTAGGTATTTTATTCTCTTTGAAGCAATTGTGAATGGGAGTTCACTCATGATTTGGCTCTCTGTTTGTCTGTTGTTGGTGTATAAGAATGCTTGTGATTTTTGTACATTGATTTTGTATCCTGAGACTTTGCTGAAGTTGCTTATCAGCTTAAGGAGATTTTGGGCTGAGACAATGGGGTTTTCTAGATATACAATCATGTCATCTGCAAACAGGGACAATTTGACTTCCTCTTTTCCTAATTGAATACCCTTTATTTCCTTCTCCTGCCTAATTGCCCTGGCCAGAACTTCCAACACTATGTTGAATAGGAGTGGTGAGAGAGGGCATCCCTGTCTTGTGCCAGTTTTCAAAGGGAATGCTTCCAGTTTTTGCCCATTTAGTATGATATTGGCTGTGGGTTTGTCATAGATAGCTCGTATTCTCCACCCCAAATCAACAGAATATACATTTTTTTCAGCACCACACCACACCTATTCCAAAATTGACCACATACTTGGAAGTAAAGCTCTCCTCAGCAAATGTAAAAGAACAGAGATTATAACAAACGATCTCTCAGACCACAGTGCAATCAAACTAGAACTCAGAATTAAGAATCTCACTCAAAACCGCTCAACTACATGGAAACTGAACAACCTGCTCCTGAATGACTACTGGATACATAACGAAATGAAGGCAGAAATAAAGATGTTCTTTGAAACCAACGAGAACAAAGACACAACATACCAGAATCTCTGGGATGCATTCAAAGCAGTGTGTAGAGGGAAATTTATAGCACTAAATGCCCACAAGAGAAAGCAGGAAAGATCCAAAATTGACACCCTAACATCGCAATTAAAAGAACTAGAAAAGCAAGAGCAAACACATTCAAAAGCTAGCAGAAGGCAAGAAATAACTAAAATCAGAGCAGAACTGAAGGAAATAGAGACACAAAAAACCCTTCAAAAAATTAATGAATCCAGGAGCTGGTTTTTTGAAAGGATCAACAAAATTGATAGACCACTAGCAAGACTAATAAAGAAAAAAAGAGAGAAGAATCAAATAGACACAATAAAAAATCATAAAGGGGATATCACCACCGATCCCACAGAAATACAAACTACCATCAGAGAATACTACAAACACCTCTACGCAAATAAAGTAGAAAATCTAGAAGAAATGGATAAATTCCTCGACACATACACTCTCCCAAGACTAAACCAGGAAGAAGTTGAATCTCTGAATAGACCAATAGCAGGAGCTGAAATTGTGGCAATAATCAATAGTTTACCAACCAAAAAGAGTCCAGGACCAGATGGATTCACAGCCGAATTCTACCAGAGGTACAAGGAGGAACTGGTACCATTCCTTCTGAAACTATTCCAATCAATAGAAAAAGAGGGAATCCTCCCTAACTCATTTTATGAGGCTAGCATCATTCTGATACCAAAGCCGGGCAGGGACACAACCAAAAAAGAGAATTTTAGACTAATATCCTTGATGAACATTGATGCAAAAATCCTCAATAAAATACTGGCAAAACGAATCCAGCAGCACATCAAAAAGCTTATCCACCATGATCAAGTGGGCTTCATCCCTGGGATGCAAGGCTGGTTCAATATACGCAAATCAATAAATGTAATCCAGCATATAAACAGAGCCAAAGACAAAAACCACATGATTATCTCAATAGATGCAGAAAAGGCCTTTGACAAAATTCAACAACCCTTTATGCTAAAAACTCTCAACAAATTAGGTATTGATGGAGAATCACTTTTAAATATGATCTGAGCATACGCCTTGCCCTGTAGATTTAAGATTCCTTTATAGGCCTATTGTTTTAAGGTCCTATAGCCTAACGTCTATGTACAGATAGATACATTTAAAGATAGTTGTAACCACCTGTATCCCAAGCAGATTAGATATAACTTAGAATAACCACTGTCAGTGCTGGAAGTAATGAAAGTAGAATAGAGAAGGAGAAGCAGGTTAATTTACATATTGATTTGTCCCCATGCCACCTGTGTGGGAAGTACAGGATGATGTACAAAGAAATTACCTGTAGGAACGTAAAAAAATGGTCTTGGAACTCCTGGTCCCAGTATATAGGTTATCAGGTTTAATTTGAGCACTAGAGTATGAGCCTTACCTTTCTATTTTACTTTTTTAATATTTGGGGAAAAAGAAAATTGCCATATATCGAAAATCAATCAATATATTGTTCACTGTTTTCAGTACCTGAGAATAACTTAATTTTAAAAATAGGTTGCATGTTTGAAACTTATAAGTTGCCATTGTGACTTATAAAGTTCTGAGGTTTGTTTGCTTTTTATAACTTCTAAGAAGTTGCCACTACTTTGCATTTATTTATTCTATTGCTATGTATTGCACACCTCAATGGAAACAATGGTCCATGGAAACAATGGGGTCAATGGAAACAAAGGTAATACTGCTCAAAGTGAATAACCTGTTTCTATTTACTGATTAAAAAATATGTTTACTTATTCTATTTATATGCAATGAATAACAGTTTTAGGCAAATAGTCTCATTAGAAGGATTGGATTAATGACTATGAAGAATGGAAGCCCAAAATTAATTATTTAGTGAATTAAAAAGGTGAATAACATTTGTCTAAATCTTTTCTTGGCCTAATGAACAGATATTTTCTACTTTGCAATAAATGTCTTCCTTTAGACACATTTTTGTAATCCTGATCTTTAATATAGACTCAATTATCTGGCTAAGTGGAGCTTCTCTGCATGTTATTGCCATCTTATAAACCATAGAATTTTTATTTTGCCCAAGGAAAGGATAAAAATGAGAATGATTGATGATTCCTATTTATCTTGAACACTGAAAAAATTTAATGCCTTATTTGCTTCTGTCGTCAGTATTTTCATTTTAGTGTCATGGGGGAAAATTGTGCGGCAGTGGTTCCATATCATATTATAAAATTGTTTTTTTCTTAAACGTACATAGAATACTTGCTTTCCCAGACAACCTTCTGTTCTTCTTCCTTTCCACCAAGTTGTTCATAATTTAGATAATAAAGTCAACTTGGCAATGGAGAAACTCAGACATAGAAAGATATTTAATAACATTCTCAAGCTAGCACAAGCAATTTGTGACTTAGATGTGATCAGAATAGGTGTTTTTTTTTTCACCAAGTCACATATCCATTTGAACGTGAAATACAGAATATTTGTAATGTTGAAATGTTCTCTCAATTGTATAATAATGTTTGAGACATGTAATGTCTTTGCAAGTCATGCCATATGGAGATGATATTCCCAGTAGACCATGAATATGTGTATGCATCTGTAATTAGTGATAAAATCTTACTTGTTGTGATCACATTGGAAAGAATGAAGCACATTCTTTTCATGCTATCCTGAATGTCTCTGCAGATTTATTGCTTAGAACATATTTACTTGTTTGTTGCAACATCTGCTAAACCTGTCTGTGTCTTATTAAAATAGCAAGCAGACCTAAGTATCAAGTGGTATCATTGGACATCACTCTTGGGTTGGTACACACGTTTAATCGGGTAAAGGTCATGTTTGAAACATGTGACCCTCACTGTTGTCATAAGTTAGATTCTGCTCATTTCAATAACAAAGCTATTCTGATAACCGGTGTTGAGAATTGGATAGAATTCTACATAACCTTCACCCCACAAACATGGATTAACAGTGATGTTGATAATGATTTGCACAGGACATAATTGTTTCCAAATGAATTCAATATGTACTATCTCATAGAGAGAGTCGATATATATAAGGGAGGCAATGGATACCAGGCATCCATATGGAGCTTTACTCAACTTGAACAGATTCAAGCAGCTTTTTAATTAAACCTTGGTAATTTTCCCCTATTGGAGGCAGCTGGAAGTCTTGGAAGACTCCTCCAGAAGCTTATCACATTTTTCAGCTTATCTCAATCCTATCGCTTTTTCAGTTTCTCTCTCTAAATAAATATCCCTGATTTTTCTAGTCCATTTCTTTCTCTCTGATTTCTGATCTCTTAAAGCATTTATTGTCAGCATCCCATTATTTAATACTTGAATACATACTGCCATTATTATGTAATACTTATAGAGTTATGTTCCACTTTGTTGGTTCCTGAGCGATGTCACAGGCTAATGTACAGTGTAGTAAAGTCCTTTATTTGAAGGGAACATAAGCCAACCAAATCATCTCCAAATTCTGTTTTCTTGCACCCACTGCCCTCATAAACCACTCCAAAGTGCTCCAATGTTTCTCTCTCAATGACCCAACAAACACCTGTATAGTATCTTGTTATATGTATATACCACATTTTAATTATACATTCAATTGTTGATGGATATTTGAGTTGTTTCCACATCTTGGTTAGTATGAATAGTGCTGCAATGAATATAGAAGTGCTAATGTCTCCTTGAGGTCTTGTTTTTATTCCATTAGGTAAATACTTAGAAGTGGGATTGCCGGATCATATAGCAGTTCAATTCTTACGTTTTCGAAGAACTTCCATACTGTTTTTCATAGCAGCTGTGCCATTTTGGATTCCCATCAACACCATTCAAAAGTTCAAAAGTTCAAAATTTCCTTTTGTCCACATTTTCGCCAACACTTCTTCTCTTTTAAAAAAATTAGAGTCATTCCACCAGGTGTCAGGTGATATCTTGTTGTGGTTTTGATTTCTTTTCCCCGATGATTAGTGACATTGATCATTTTTTCAACTACCTATTGGCCATTTGTATGTCTTCTTTAGACAAATATCTATATGAGTCTTTAGCGCATTTAAAAATTGAGTTATTATGTTTTTCAAACCATTGAGTTGAAGGAGTTCCTTAGATATTTTGGAAATTAACCATTATACCATTGAGTTGTAGGCGTTACTTAGATATTTTGGAAATTAATCAACATAAGATATATAGTTTGCAAATATTTTTCTCCTTTCTGTAGGTTACCTTTTCACTGTGTTGCAATAAACTATTACTCTTCAATAAAAATGAATGAACCTTGAAGGATGAGGTCTTCTTGGCTTGGTTGGAATAAAAAGAAAGACTAATCTTACTTAGGGGCCTGCCTTCTGCCAGATGCAGTGCAGTTACTTACCCCACTATTAAAAAAATAGTTATTTTTTATAGTAAATGTTATTTGTCTTACCAAAAAAAGAACTACTGAAACACTATAAAACCTGAATTAATCTCAAAAATATCATGCTGAGTGAAAGAATACAGATGCATATGAGAATATGTTCTATGATTCCACCAATATGAAATTTCAGAATAGGCAAAACGAACCTAGAGTAACAGGAAACACATCAACGATTACTTGAGGCTAGAACTTCAATGTGCTTGAGAGGTCATAGTGGGATGATTGAAGTGTTTTATATTACATTTGGGCTGACGGTAGCTTAGGCATATATATTTGTCAAAACTCATTTTGTTATACACTTAAAATGGGTGCATTTAATTATATTTAAATTATGTACTCTAATGAATTTAAACCTTTGAAAAAAGGTGCTAAACATTAAGAAGAAAATATTCTTCTAGCTTTTGCCACCATGTGTCCCTTGCCTTATAGTAGAATAGTCTCTTGAACTATTAGGTTGGTGCAAAGGTAGTTGCAGTTTTTGCTATCGAAGGTAATGGCAAAAACCGCAATTACCTTTGCACCAACCTCATACTTTTCTCCTACTTCGTCCTGATTCTCTGTTGCAAGAGTCCAAGCACTTAAGTGGTTAAGAAGGAGTTTCTTGAATGTTAGGAAAGGAAATAGGCAAGACACAATTGACCAAGCTGGAATTATCTCTTGCTGTAAGAGGTAAGCAGAATGGCAGGAAAACTCACATATCATTTTCATTGTGTCACAGCTGTAATGCTTTTATTGATTACTCGATGTACGAATTAGACCCAGCTTCTTTTTCAAGAACCTTACAGTACTATTAAGAAGGAAAAGTCATGTGGAAAGGGTCACCACAAAAGAAGTATGGAGTGTTATGTAAGTTTATGTGTATTTCTGACAGAGTTTTGACACAGCATTGTGCTCAAGGTCAGCCTTATTTCTTAAAGTAAATTTTCAAAAAAGAGCAAGGATAATTTCTTATATTTCTACTATTAATGAAAGGGCAAATCCCAAATTTTAAGAATAGAAAGTGCTCACTCAATAAATTTATAATAATTGCTTGATAAGCTTTTAAATTAGTGTTAGGTTTGGCAGAATTCTCTGAACAAAAAACCCAAATAATCATGACATTAAGAAGACACAGGTTTCCTTTTCCTCTTTCCTGTAAGAGGTCTGGAGATGGGAAGTCCAGGACTCCATACTCACTTTCTCATCCTTGGTGTCACTCATTCATCTTCAAAATACAGGATGGCTGCTAGGGTGCTACTGTCTGTCATGTGCTTGTTTAGAAAGAAAAAAACTGGTTAGTGGTGGAGAGGGCCACAAATGAACACCCTCCCCAGGGAACTGGCTCCCTTTAAAGAATATTCCCAGAAGCCCCCCTCAATTATTTCCATCCACTTAAGTCTCAGTCACAGAAACTTGCAGAAAGGCTAGTGCTGTGGTTTAAATGTGCCCCCCCAAAAGTGTGTATTAAAAACTCAATCACCAATGCAACAGCATTGGACGCAGGGCCTAATGGGAGGTGTTTAGGTCATGAGGGCTCCACCCTCTTGAATTGGTTAATAACAATTATGAAAGGGCTAGAGGCTGCAAGTTTGATCTCTTGCTCTCTCTTGTGCATGCTTTCCTGCTTTTCCTCCTTTATCCATGGGATGATGCCAAGAAGGCCCTCTCCAGATGCTAAGCAAATGCTAGCACCATTCCCTTTGACTTCCCAGGCTCAAGAACCATGAGCCAAATAAATTTATTTTCTTTATTAATTACCTAGTCTGTGGTATTCTGTTATAGCAACACAAAACAGACTAAGACAACTAGGAAATATAATCTCTTAGCTGGGCATGTTGCCTCCTTGGATAAAATGAGATTCTGTCAATAAGAAAGAGGAAAGGATATGCAAACTAAGTGGCCAACTAGCAATTCTCACCACAATCTGTTTTTTCAGTAATCTCAGATGGTGAGGGCTAATGTGGCTGTTGTCAACCACAACAGGTAATTTATGTGTATTCTTTCCTCTACTCTGTGTGCTGTGTGGGGGAAATTGTTAATTCATCCATTAGGCCCCCAAAACTGGCCATATTAAAGAAGAACTCTGTTCAAATAAAGCTGCCAAATAAATACTTATGTTTCCCAACTGTTTGTCTTTTTATAAAGTTCTTATAAATTTGATAATCCCCTGCTCAGGTTATGGGTTATACCAATGGATTCCCTTTTTTTCTTTTTTTTTTTTTTGAGACAGTTTCACCTCATTGCCCAGACTGGACTGCAGTGGCGCCACCTGGGCTCACTGCAACCTCTGCCTCCCAGGTTCAAGTGATTCTCCTGCCTCAGCCTCCCGAGTAGCTGGGATTACAGGTGCCCACCACCACGCCTGGCTAATTTTTGTATTTTTAGTAGAGATGGGGTTTCACCATGTTGGCCAGGCTGGTCTTGAACTCCTGACCTCAGGTGACCTGCCTGCCTCAGTCTCCCTAAGTGCTGGGATTACAAGCATGAGCCACAGCACCCGGGAGATTCCCTTCTTACAGGATAAAATAACCCTATTAATTGTGGCAAATGCTGAAGTTTTCTTAGGTTCCATGCCATGCATACTTCTCTTCTGTAGTGTTGAGATTTTTCTTGGCACATAGGAGAAACAGCTTTCATGAAATGCCAAAAAAAAAAAAAAAAAAAAAAAAGAGACTGAGAAGTATCTCTACTCAAGCAATGTCGTGGGATATTATGGATAATGCAAAGGTAAACTGATTAGAAATCAGCATCCATAATTTTATATGAAATGGTCAGTGTCAAAGTAGAAAGTTGGTCATGCTAGGAGTTACCTGAGAAAAGTGTGTATGGTCAGACTGGTCCTCTTCCCAAAATTCAAAATGGGCTAATTCTCCTGCAAAACAAAATAGAAAAATGCAGTTTACTGTAATTTACAAGCACTACCTGGTGCCAAATGGCTAGAGATAATAATTAATATTAGCTGCCAAGGTCTCAGCAATACTAAGAAAATTGAATTATTACTTTATTGGTCTCTCAAATAGGATGATAGGATATTTTTCTAAATCTTTTTGATCCATGGCAGGAAGAATGTTGTTCCATTTGAAAGCACTGCTATTATCAACAATAATGGAAAGGACAGTAAATGGCACCCAGACCTAGGGCATCTCATCATGACACAATTTTTCACTACATCAGCTCTGTAGCAGGTGCTATGCTGAATGAAGTTTAAGTATGGTTTCTGCCCTGTGGCCCAGATCCATTTTGCAGTCATTACTCTGTTTTTCAGGACTAAATGGCTGATTGTGTAGTTAGCTTCTTGCCAGTGCATTTATCTACAGCAGCAGCATCCATTTTCGTGATGAGTAGTATGTACAAAATTGAACAGGAAGAGGAAAAATAAATGAATCACAAAGCCTGTTAGAGGCCCTTGAACATTTGGCCCAAGTGCTAGTAAATGCTAAAGGGGAACATATTTACTGTAGTAGAGATAGATTAAATGGATTAAATTGGTAGATAATTGGGAAAGGTATGTGGGAAAATTGAATGAGTGTAATAGGTAAATAGCATAGTACAAATGGAACAAGTTTCTGATATCTAAATTGGGTACAGCCAAGGCCAGTGCTTACATCACCCAGATGAAGAGACTGCAATTGGCTAAGGCTAGAGTGTTTTAGCCTGCCACAGACATTTGGTTTGACACATTTTAAACTCAGCAGTGACTTTCAGAAGAAATGCTTTAGTTAGGCAGAGAAAAGGGATACAGCGCAAGATAATGGGTCTATGAGAAGGCCCAGAGACCATAGACTTATCTGTTCATCTCAGGGGAGAGATACAGAAGAAGGTGGAGTTTGTGGACATACCATTAGCATTCTGGAATGCTATGATTAGCATCTTGCATAAGCAGGCAGAATCTTTTTAAGCTTTTTTTCATAGCTGTTTTCGCATTCATTCCTTCATTAATTCATTCATTGAACATTTATTTCCTAAGTGCTTCCCACATATAAAATGCTGAAAAGTAAAAAACATTTTTTATTAAAGTTATGGTCAGTGTTTGAAGGGTGAAGACATTTATACTTGGGAAGATAAAATATAAAGAACATTCATTTTGCAGGAAATCGGGTGACAAATGGCAGCTAGGTCATTGGTGATGCTCATTACTTGAGACTTTTTTCCTAGGAAGTGTTTTAAAATATCCTTTGAGGAATGAAACAAAGCATAGGACCTTAAGATTAAGAATTACAACCATCAGCTTTCCTTTTTTGTGGTTCATAAACACCTGTCGAACATTTTTTTCCAATTATGTGGCTGACAAAGTAATGATGACTTCATTGTATATTCCTTATGTTTTAGCACTAGTGGACTTTTCTCACTTTGCAAAAGATTATCTCCAGTGGAACTGGCTTTTAGTTGAGTGAATATTCTGATTATCTGAGCATTTTGATATATACATTTGAATTTAATATAATACAGTTAGCCATAAAACTATCCCAGAAATGATATAATCTGATTTGAATTATTAGATACTTCAGGAATTTCCAAAATAATACACAAAACACAAAACCACTAGACCAACCGAGTAATTATGATGCAGGACTACACATGTGGAAGCTGTGAGAAGTGGAACTAAGCCTATACTAAACCTAGAAGATATCCCTAGAAATTATTTTCAAGTGAATCTCTGATATTAGCTTATGTTTTGACTCTTTCTCATAGAAACGGAGTGCAGAAAATATAGAAAAGAAAAGAATATAAGAAGCAAAACCAGGAAAATGAGGAAGAGTGATATTGATGCATTAGATACATCAAGAAAAACTGTGCTGGGATGGTGTATATATAAGCTTTGTCAAAACTTAAAAGCAAAGGAAGGTCTTGTTTCTTTCTTATCTTTTAACACTACTTTACAACCATGTCAGCTCTCAGCTCTCCCCTAGACTCTTGCCCTAAGCAATATTATCATTGCCCACAAAGTGGCATCTTCTTTTTTTCCAGCCTTTTTCATAACAACAGAATAACAGTCCTCTCTTCCTCTATCCTTGCTGTAGTCAGTATGGGGGTTGATACAAGGGCTGATCAAAAAGAGAATGAAGCCATATCAGAAAAGCTATTCTGCTTGCCTAGTAGCTTAAGCTATGGTGGCTGCTCGGAGAGCTCACTTCTTTGTCCAAAGTATGGATGAAGTTGCTACCATCTTAAATTACAGATTTTGAAGTTTGATTTTTAGTAATAGGGGCATATTGTAAATTCTAGGAATGGCTGAAACATTTCCTAAATTTGCAATGCCAAATACAGTGTTTAAAAATTTTGTATTTTTAAAATTATCATACGGCAAAATTTACTTTTTGGTGTACAATATTACAATTTTAACACATATAGATTTGTATAATCACTACTGTAATCAGGATATAGAACAGTTTCAACAACCCTACAAAAGTGCCCCTATGTTATCCCTTTATCATTACACTCTCTCCCAATCCATGACCAATGGCAACCACTGATTTCCATCACTATAGTTTTGTCTTTTTGATAATTTTCTTTTGAGATGGAGTCTCACTCTGTCTCCCAGGCTGCAGTGCAGTGGTACCATCTTGGCTTACTGCAACCTCCACCTCCTGGGTTCAAGTGATTCTCCTACCTCAGCCTCCCGAGTAGCTGGGATTACAGGTGTGTGCCACCACACCCAGCTAATTTTTGTATTTTTAGTAGAGACAGGTTTTCACTGTGTTACCCAGGCTGATTCCTAACTCCTGGGCTCAAGTTGTCCTCCTGCCTTGGCCTCCCAAAGTACTGGGATTACAGGCATTGGCCACTGTGAATGTAACATAAATAAAATTAGTGAGAATGTAGTACAAATAAAATCAAAGAGTATATACACTTTCGAGATTGGCTTCTTTCACTTAACACTATGTCTTCGACATTCATTCATGTATCAGCAGTTGATCCATTTTAATTGTGAGTAGTATTCCATTATAAGGATGTACCACTCCATACTGTCCATTCTTTTGTTGAAGAACATTTGGGTTGCTTTCAGTTTTTGGCTATTACATATAAAGCTGCTACAATCATGTACAAATTTTCGTGTGAACATAGTTTCCATTTTTCCAGGAATATGATTGCTGTGTTAGATAGTAAGTGCATGCATGCTTACCTGCCAAACTCTTTTTTCCAGAGTTAGTATGCCAGTATGTATCAGCAATGGATGAGAGTTTTGGTTTCCTTGCACTTTGCTAGCACTTGGTGTTATCAGTATCTTTTATTTTAGCCATTCTAATAAATGTGTAGTGGTATCTCATTGTGATTGTAATTTGCATTTCCCTAATGGTCAATAATGTTGTATGTTTTTTCAAGTGCTTAACTGCCATCCTTACATCCTCTTTGGTCCTTTACCCACTTTTAAATTGGGGTGTTATTTATTTATTTTTAAATTGACAATTGTATTTAATTATTGAGTGCAATGTGATGTAATTATACATGTATACATTATAGAATGTTTAAATCAGGCTAATTAACATACCTATCAACTCACATACTTACCCTTTATTTCTGGGGAAAACACTTAAAATCTAGCAATTTTGAAATATATAATACGTAATTATTAACTATAGTCACCATCCTGTGCCATAGAATACCAAAATTTAATCATCCTAACTGAAATTTTGTACCCTTTGACTGATATTTCCCTTTTCCTGTCCATCTCCCACCCTCAGCCTCTTGTAACCACCATCCTACTCTCTACTTCTATGAGTTCGAATTTTTAGGTCCCACATATAAGTGAGATAATGTGGTATTTGCTGAATTTTGAGTTCTTTATATTCTGAATACAAGTCCTTTGTTGTTTTTTTTTGTGATTTGAAAATATTTTATCTCAGTCTGTAGTTTTATTCTCTTGACAGTGTTTTTTGGCCATAACAGTTTTTAATTTCAATGAAGTCCAATTTATCAATTTATATTTTTATGGACTGTGCTTTTTGTTTCATTTCTAAGAACTTTTTGCCTAACTGCAAGCCATGAATATTTATGCCTATTTTTTTTAGAAGTTTTATAATTTTACATTTAGATATTTGTTCATTTTGAGTTAATCTGTGTATAAAGAATAAAATTTAGATATAGGTTCAATTTTTGCATATGGTACAATTTTTCTAACAACATATCTAAATTATCCTATCTCACTGAATTGCTTTTATACCTTTGTCAAAATCAAATGACCATATTTGTGTAGATCTATTCCTGAACTCTCTATTATTCTGTGCATTAATCCACATGTCTACCCCTTCATTAAGACCACATTCTGTTGATTACTATAGCTTTATAGTAAGTCTTAATATTGGATAGCGTGATTTGTACAATTTTGTTTTCTTTTTCATTTTTTTTCTAGTTTTTTTCTAGTTTATCTGCCTTTCTACATACATTTTAGAATCAGTCTGTCTATACCTATATAAAATTCTCCTGGAATTTTGGTAGGAATTGCATTAAATCTATAAGTCACTTTGGGGACAATTGATTATGTTAGGCTTCCTAATCCATAAACATGGTATACCTTGAAATCAAAGGTCTTCTTTGATTTGTTTAATCAACATTTTGTGTTTAACATGCAAGCCCTGACCATATTTTTAAGTTTTTAATATTTTGTATCTAAGTTTTTAATATTTTGATCTGATTATAAATAGTAACATATTTAATTTTTTTTAATTGTTTACTGATTGTATAGAGAAATAGAATTGATTTTTGTGTGTTGACCCCATAACACATAACCTTGCTAAATGCACTTATTAGTGGTACATGGAAAATTTTTAAAGATACTGTTATGAATTAGCATAAGAAGATGCCCTGAGAAAAAGAATAAGGGGGAATTTGTTCAGAGGAGTCCAAGCCCTCACTAGAGGAATCTCAGTTAGTGTTCTTTATACACAAAAAATTGGAAATCTCAAAAGGGACGGGCTTTTCTAAGCAGTGAATGTCTTTTCCCCCAAGTTTTCCTTCTGTTTCTCTCCTATTCAATAAATTTGATTATATAATTGTCAGTCATTTTTACATGCAAATATTGGAATTGTGTAAGATTTTTTTTCTTTGCCCAAGAATATATCACATGGGTTTATACTTGATTCATTCCATCAATAAAAAGAGTATGGTTCAAGGATAATTTGGGGTTGTCTCACCCCTATGTTTAAGTTCTTCATAGCTTCTTTTTCCCAGGTTCTTATATGTTAATTTTCCTATTCTGTCTTTCATCTAGAAAAAGATTTAGTTTAATAATATCATACCTATTTTATTATTTAATAGTACATCACTTAGTTGGATGAGACAGGAGTTTATAGTTTGTAAAGGTATAACCCTGTAATGCCATTTAGTTTCTTGCCCCAATTTCTAGCAGCTTGGGATAATGTATCTATTACATTAAAATAGCTATACACCTTTCTCCCTCCCTCCCTTCTTCCATCCCTCCTTCCCTCCCTCACTCTCTCTTTTCTTTCTTTTTTTTGCTGAAAAATCTCCAGAGAAAAATCTCTCATTCTTGAGTGATGCACTCCATTGTCTAAAGACTCAGTAAAAGAAGAAAACAGATGGTTATTCTTCTCCAACATTAGCTTTACAAAAAGAATGCCACTGGTGTTTGCACCAGCAGCAAAGTAAATTAACCCTCAGTTATCCATTGTGGCCTTTTATTGGGCTCAGCAAAGCACATTGCACATTAAGGTGGCCATGTACTAAAAAGTAAACTACACAGATATTTCTGAAACAAAACAAAACCAAATAAACAAACCAGCACTGCTAGATGTAATCGGTAAATTCAAATAAAATAAACATGTGCAATCAAAGTGAAATTAACATTTTAATTTTATCAAATTTTGTAGGAACACTCAATGCTGGAAAATATATATATTTTTCTCAGAATATAAAGAATACTAACTTACCTTTACATAAGTGTATTTAACTTGCCACTACATTATATGTATTGTACGCCCTTCACAATTGTGCCTTTTTTGTTATGGGTCTTACCTGAGCGAATATTCTCTATCACCATCATACATTTGAAATTAGAAAACCGAACCAGGCCCCAACCCCAACCTCACCCAATAATAATGTCTTATTATTGAACAGTTTTAATATTTAATGAATATTTGAAAATGTCAGTCATGATGAAACAAAATTGATTTGACTCTATTTCAAGTGTCAATATTCAATGAGAAGTGATAATTAGATATCAGACTTAAATATAATTATTAGTCACTAGCAACCTGTCCATATTCCTTTTTTCTTTTGCTAGTTAGATAATTTCAACATCTAACACCACCAGCAGCATGAATATGTTTAACTAAATTCCATTAATACAAAAAATTTATTTAGCACCAACTGTGTACTTGGCACTATTTTGTGATCATCATTGCTCAAAGATGAACAAAGAATTATTTCTCTCTTCAAGGAGTATACATGAGTGTAAGAGTGATAAAATAAATAATCAAATGAATATTGTATATGTAAAATAAATTCTAGTTTACAGTTATTGAACCTATTATTTGTTAGGCACTATACTATGTTTCATGTATTTCAAGTCATTCAGTGTCATAAAGAGTTTACATGCTAGAGATTATTAATATATAAAATTTTTCATATGAGGAACTTGAAGCTCAGGAATGTAAATAACTTGCCCACAGTCATACAACTAGAAGAACAGAAATTCTACCCCATGATATCTGACATCTTTGTTCTTGACCTGACACTTTAAGCATGAACCTTTTACCTATCAACCCTTTTATGGTTTGTAAAGGCATAACCCAGTAATCCTTAATGAAACACCACAAATGTAGTTATGTGTGATAGGGTATCAGTCATTATGTAAGAATTTAAAAGTTGTCATTATTAATCTCCTTGAATCTATGGATTTTTATAGTTCTTCCTAAAACTCTACCTCATGACAACTTTGTCCTCAGAAAGAAGTTAGTAGTTTCTTCCAACGTGCCACTACAGCTGCAGTTTTGAATAAAATGTTTATTGCCATTTTCTTCCATTTCAATTTCACCTTTAACCAAAGAGTTATATAGAAGTGCATTTTGGGTTTTTAAATATATTAATAAATTATCTTTTAATTATCGTTCATCTTAATTACATTGTCAAGTATAATCTTTATTATACAGATGATTTGACATTTGAGAGATTTGTTTTATGGCTTAGTTTGTCATCAATTTTTATAAGATTTCCTCATGAATGGAGAAAAATTATTGTGACAATTGGGTGCAATATTCTAAAGATAAAGATGTATATGTCTTGTTAATTTTTAATTTAAATCTTCTACAGTACAAGTGTTTTTTGTCTGATAGAGGACTTAAAATATCCTAATCTGATATTGTAAATTTGTTAATTGCTTATTATTCTGTCAGTTTCTATCCAATTAATATTGAGACTTTATCATTTGTAGCAAATAAGCTCATACATGTTAGAACTCCTTGGTGACATAGTTATTTTATTATTGTAAAGTATTCCTCTTGATCTTTACTAATTTTGCCTTAAATTCTACTTTATCTCCCTTTATTTTGCCACAATAGCTATTTTCCATACCTTTGTTTTCAGCATTTCTGAAATATAAGCAGAATTAGCTGCATTTTAATCTGCCTATATCTTTTGGGGGGATTTTATTTGTATATTTCCCCCATCGTTGCTATTTGTTGGGAGCAGAAGGTCGGCATCAGAGGGCTAATTTTCAGCTCTACTTGGCTAGAAGTCTTCTGTTGGGCTTTTGATGGTAGCTGGAAGTCAAGTATTCCATGTTACGCATCCCCAAAGAGCTGGTATTCTATGTTACTGGCCCCCAGTGTGCTGATATTCCATGTTACTGACCCTCAGAAAACTAGTGTTCGGTGTTATTGACCCCTAGAATCCTGGTATGCCATTATTGCCCCTTAGTCTGTTTACATTACATGTTATACATCCATACAGCACTGGCTGTTCATGTTACCCAACCCCAGAGCACTGGCCTTCCACGTTACCAGTCCCAATGAACACTGGCAACCACAAGGTCTCGTGGTGCAGTTGAACAAAAGGTTATCCTACCACTTCATGGCACTGGATTTGTAGAGGTCTCTGTAGAGAGAACCAGGGCTTTCCTGAAAATTTAGGGAGTTTGATTTGTAAAGTGTGACTGACAGAATGTAGCCAGTAATTTTTTTTTCTAATAAATAGGAGAAAAACCAATAACCTAGAACGAGGGAAAAATCATAACTGTACATGTCACCAAATGTAATTTTTTCAAAAGTCAAGTATAATGCAACCTGGAAACAAACACAGAATTAGCTTATTTAGAGAAAGCAAATGTACCAATAGAGAAAACAGATGAATTGTAACCAGGAATGACTTATCTTACGAGACAATTTAAGATCACTTAAGGAACCTATGCCTTGGTACTTTTCTCAGGAAGAACTGAAAGTAAATGTTAGTGGTCTCCATAAAAGTTCTGCTTCATCGTTTGGCATCTTGAGAATTTACCCTGATGGCTGCGTGAGAGAAGCTGTCCAACCCTATTAATCACTTCTCGACCCAGTTTGCAATGATTACATTTTTAATATTTAAGGAAGTCTTCTAATTATAGCCTCCTGGCTTGATTGATGCAGAAGCATGGAAGTAAATCAAGTCAGCATGGTAACTCCATCCCAGGGCATGCTTAACCGAAAGTATCTTGTGAAGAACTCAATGTTCTCTTCTGTCTAATGTGCAATAGCATATGTGAAATGGAACAACTGTTAATGAGCAGAAAAGTTTATTAAATATGAGTACTGTTTTAAATATGAAAGTGGATCTAGGGATATTAGGTTTCCAATGTTAATATCCATGTAAGTACTTGTATGAAAGTATTTCTAGGTCAAATTAGTACATGCAGCATACTTTGTGATGTTTTAAAGATCAGTGTAAATGTCAGTAAACAAAACAGCAGAAAAGGCAAGGCACAGTTCTGTAATGATTCTAAATTATTCAAACTGGATGATGTTTGTTACTCATTCTAGTATCTTTTAAATTGAAATCTCGAGGGCAATGTAATGACCTCCTCACATCAATGGCTTCCTAGTTATATGGTCTTTTTCTATATCAGCAAGGGAAATCTTCTCATTTCAGTTTAAACCAGTAAATCTCAATGTGCCTCAAATTTGCTTACATTAAAAATTAGGTAAAATTAGGAAAATATAGTAAGTTTTTAATTTCTAAATTACTTCCTTGTTTATATATTCAGGTTATATATGTTTCTTACTTTTGGGGTGTTCAAAATAATTTTGAAAAATAGTAAAATGAAGACAGTACTTGGAAATTTTTAATGTGCTTTCTTAGCATAAACAATAACTTATGAAACTCTGCAGAATTTTTTTTCTAATTTTCTGGTATTGTGAAATTTAAAACCCTGGAATCATTGACTCAAGTCATTCTTTGGGAACAAAAGTAGTTATTTCAGAGAGTAAGCAGATTAAGTGGTATTTTTAAGACTGGAAATAGTATTTCCAACATTCTTATGGAATAAAAAGTGGCGTTTGATTAAAGTATACTTGATTTGAGTACACTGAAAGTGTTTTGTAGCTCTCCCCTCATCTACCCACTAGTTGTGCTCAAACAATAAAGGAGCAGATAAATGGGCCTAAAAGGAATTTAAGCCAACGCAAAGCACTTAAGTCTTCAGAAGAAAAATCAGTATTACGTCATTTCCAAGGCAGTAAAAATGGAAGACTTTGAAGTGGCTGTGCCCTCAAGCATTTCTTGTGCTTGCTTATACCATGGGTAGTCTCTCTGAGATGATTCAGTTTGCCTTATGAGAAAAATATGTATGAAAAATTTGATACACTTGTCCAAGTTGACAATTCACTCTCTTTGGAGGAATCAAGAAGTAGAACTCTTTAGCCAATATGAAGAAACACACACACACACACACACACAAACACACACACACACATTCAGTTCACATTTTTTATTTTAAATGCAAATGTACTGTAAATGAATGAGCACACACACAGGCACATCACACACATTGATTCTTTTTTAAATTTGCATTTCTCTCCACATGTTGGCAAAATCCTTTACCTACTGGGGCTGAGAAACAACATCTTAGCTTTGGTGCTGGTCCTGGTTTGAGCCATCCTCTGCATCCTGCCGGTCCTCACTGGGCTGCTTTTCGAATAATAGTAACGTCTCTTCTATGAGGATGTTGATGACTAGAGCTTTTCAAGTCAATGTTTTTAGCCTTGCTACCATGGCTGCTCTAGTTATGACTACTTTTTATCATTCATCTTCTTTGTGCATCTCATATGTTTGTATATTTGGATAGTTTGAAAAAGATGTATAATCATCTTTTTGTCAGATAGCTTTTACACATGGTGATCAATGCTGGGTCACCTTCCTGTACTTTGTTAAACAGTTTTCTCTTCTCCAGCTGTACTGGGAATCTGTTTCCCTAGACTATACTTTCTCTTGGGCATCTTGGATTCCAAGTCAAGAAGAGTCAGATTTCCTTGTCCTTTAAAACATGGTGCCCTCACTGGGTCCATTTTTTTTATTTTTTTGAGACAGAGTCTCACTTTGTTGCCTGGATTGGAGTGCAGTGGTGCAATCTTGGCTCACTGCAACCTCTGCCTCCCAGGTTCAAGCAATGCCCATGCCTCACCCTCCTGAGTAGCTGGGATTACAGGTGTGTGCCATCATCACCCGGATAATTGTTTTTTTTTTTGGGGGGGGGTGGTAGACAGGTTTTCATCATGTTGGCCAGGCTTGTCTCAAATTCCTAACCTCAGGTGATCTGCTTGCTTTGGCTTCCCAAAATGCTGGGATTACAGGCATGAGCCACTGTGCCCAGCCTCCATTACCTTTTAAGAGACCTCCCTGACCACTCATGATTCCTCTGTTAACACCAGCCACTGTATTGGTAGCTGCAAAGACTATACTGTATGTTACTTCATGGATTGTTTTCTAGAGTCTAAGGTCTTTATGATTCCTCTAGGAACTGACAGTTATTTGCCACTGTGATTTGAGAAGAGGTAGACTGTGGTAAAGCTCTTCCAAATGAATTGTTTTCTAGGAAAGAACAGATCTCCCTAGCATCATGTTTGTACTATTTCCTTTTTAACTATATCAGTCCTTCATCCCATGGAGCTTCTGTGCAAGAGCTGCGACTTATATTCTAATTCTCTATCCTAGGATAAAAGTCTTTCTGTGCACTTTTAACTCTACTATTGTACTAAGACTGACAAGATCTTCAGAAATTTTTTTTCATGTTTGAAGAAGCTTCCTTAGCTTTGCCTTTTTTTCCTTTTTATTTGTCCAAATTTATGGGGTACAAATCTATGCAATGTATTACATGCATAGATTGTGTAGTGATCAAGTCAGGGCTTTTATGGTGTACATCATACCCATTAACCAACTTCTCATCATCCTCCCCTCTCCTACTCTCTTACACTTGTGACTTTCCATTATCTATCATTCCACTGTTTACATACATATGAACACATTTTTCACCATGCTCTTATGAGTGAGAACATGTGTTATCTTTCTTTCTGTGCCTGGCTTGTTTCACTTAAGATAATGACCTTCACTTCCACCCATGTTTTGAAGGGGTCCTAAGACCTTGTAAGTGTTTTCCTACAGCTGACAATAAAAAAGATTAAACAATTATCACATGAAATAACTTTTAAGGACTCATGTATGTAAATTTAAGGAACAGGAACATTAGGATGACCTTAAGATATGTTTACACATGAAAGTGTCCAAGCCTATAATACTTTATTATTTTAGCATTTACAGAGTCCTTTTGCTAGGTACTTTGCTAGCTTCTTGAGACTTAATGTTGAATTAGACATGGCTTTTGTCTGAAAGGAGGCTCAAAGGTTTGCCGAAGCTCCAAACCTCTGGAAAATACACCTTAAAATACAGGACCTAGGCATTGTTAAACATAGGCAGTTAATATCTCATGGATGAGAAACATAAAGAAGCCATTCAATATGATCTCATTTACTTTCTCCATACGTACACTACAGGTAGTTATATTAGACAACTGTAGCTGTTCTACAGTTAGAAATTATGAAGCCAATAAAAATGCTTTAATTGCTGTTCTTTTGCATTTCATCTCAAAGCAACTTTAACTTGAACTCTTCAAGTGAGATTTCTTGTGGAGATATACCCGAGAAGAACCTGTGCACTGTGAACTTCCTCATGCTCATGCCCATTGCTTGGTTGGCACCCCACGCTGAACTAGAAGGAGCCAGGACAAGAAGCTCAGCATCCCTGGCACCCTACTGTTAAATCCATGGGCCAGTCTGCAGGGCAGGGAGAGTTTAGATTTAAATCAACCCAGCACAGGGCGTGGGGCCAGGGGAACAGAAGTAGTCCATATCAGCCATAGCAGTCTTCTGGCCGTCTGTGGCCCAGCCCTGAAAGCTTTTACCCAGTAAACTTTTTAAGCTTTCATTTTGGCAGCCTAGACAGATGTTCCAAATTTATATCTGCTTCACTTAGTGCAAGAACAAGGCAACGAGGAAGAAGCCAGTTCCAGTAAATGATCCCCAAGGCTATGGTCCTTTCCATTTGGGCAAATAGATGATAAAACCTGTACAGCGTTCCACTAATGCTCAAAGTCAGTCAGTGGAAGTACACTTCGAATAACAAATCTAACAGCAATTGGAAGGGGTCTGCCTCACAGGAGGGTGGCATCTTTTATTTAAAAAGCCTTGTTTTTGTGAAAAACAAGAGGGGCCTCATTTATGAATGCAAATGATGGCTTGCTTTTGTTTTACAAAATATTGAGAGATGGTATTAGATACTATGATTGAATATGCACACAACATGCATGCAGGTGCACACACACACACACACACACGGCCACTCAATGCATTTGTGAGCAAGTCAGAGACATACATTTTATATACTAGGATATTCAGTGCTTCTAAGTTTACGGAGACTGATGAAAAATATAAGTTATCCCCAAGTGAGGGAGTTTTCATAATTGATGGTTTTGGACTTCAGAGACCAAAATTGACCTTCTGATCCTTTGGTTGCTCAGGGTGGATGGGGAAATCAGGCTCTGCTTTTATCTGTCATCTGATATTTCCTTTACGTATGACCTATCCCTGAGTGCTGGGACCTTGTGTCTCCCTACAAGTGCAAAATATGTAGTCCTTGCAGGTTAAAATCAAGACCTTGGCTTCATTTTGAAAACAGCATGCACTAACCAATTATTTTAATGTTTCACATTTTCCACTTATGGTGATTATAACCTGTTTGGAACTTTGTTTTTAGACCAAGATAATTTTTAATAAATGGTCTGAAAGCTTCAAATCTGTTGATTTAATTATCAAAATCCATGTTCCTGTTAAAAAACTCAAGAGAACATTTTGATTATGGGGATGGCTTAATAGACAATTAGGTAAAGTGATTTGGCAGAAGCAGCACAGTCAAGGCTCTTTCGCAAGGCAACTTGGCTCCACAGAAGGCAAAACTCTTCAACCAACAGGAACTTGGGCATAGACTTTTTCTTCTCACAGTTTTTTTGCTTACTGAAATAAAGGGTGCATGAAATCCTGAGCAGGCAAATTAACTAGACAAAGCACTTAGAAGCTGAATTTAAAGTTCCAATGGAGACCATTGGAAAACTGTATTGAGTGCTTTTAGTGAAAATTCTACCCATTAATGATGTAGTAAAGAAAATGTGGTACGTATATACCATGGAATACTATGCAGCCATAAAGAAGAAGGTAATCATGTGAGTGAATTAACACAGGAACAGAAAACTAACTTACAAGTGGGAGCTAAACATTGAGTACACATGGACGTAAAGATGGCAACTATAGACATTGGGGGGACTACCAGAGGGTGTAGCAGGGGAGAGGGGCAAGGGTTGAGAAACTACCTATTGGGTACTATGCTCACTACCTGGGTGACAGGATGATTGTACACCAAACCTCAACATTATGTGATCTACCCATATAACAAACCTGGACGTGTAATCCCTTGACCTAAAATAAAAGTTGAAAAAAAAAGTTTACTTGCTCAGTTGTAGGCCAACAGATGTAGTCTTATAACTGGCAAGGACTGTGAAGAAGGGCATGGCATGATGATAAAGAGACAGGATGAATACAGGGTGAATATGATTCCCATGTCTTGATTCAGATTAGAACTATCCATTGGTATGGGAAGTACCTTATCCGGATCCATTCCCTTAGAAATGGTTCCAGAGATTTGTCCAGAGATAGTGGAAAATATCCCACAAACCCATGAGTTATTTTCTGAACACCTTATTAATACAATGATCACGTAAGTTATTCAAAATTTCATGTGGGAAGAAGGTAAAATTAGATGCAATGCTGAGATTCCACTGGACATGATGAGAAGCATGACCACAGTATTTCTGAAGAATTTGCCCAATGGACTAGGTGCCAGGTGATAGAGGAGTGACTGATGCCTCTTCCATCATGTCTCTGTGTGAACAGAAAAAAATTATTATAATGCCGCAGTTTCCCATTCTTTTGACTCATGCTCCTGTCTAGCCAGCAGCAAGCTACCACAGGCAAACCTTCTTGAAAGAAGGAAACAACTCAGGTTTCGGCATTTATGTTGCAGTCATTTGTTAAACTTTTTTGAAGCAATTTTTACTTATAAGAGTATCTACAGCAGTGGCTTTCAACATACATCTCATTGAAACATCCTAGCATGTAATAATTGGTGAGGTATGTCACAAGAAATATGCAAGGTACTAAAATGTGTAATGTCATTTTGCATAAATTCACTTGAATTCAAGGTTATTGGTATAATGATACAAGTTACACTTACTGATATTGCAAAAAGCTTTCTGGAAAAACAAAATGGGTTGGAGCTTGGGAATCAGCTAATCTTATTTTTTAAATCTAGTTGAGTTGGACAGAGTGTCTTCTGTGCCATTGAGTCTCTTACCAGTGTTCCACCAGGGGAAAAAAAATTGAGAGTCTGTGTTCCACTTATCTATTGCTGCATAACAAACCACTCCAAAATGTAATGTCCTAAAACAAAACAACATTCATTTTGCTTGTGAATCTGCAACTTGAGCAGGGCTCAGTGGGGATAGCTGTTTTTCTGCTCCCCTCGGAATCAACAGGGTCAGCTCCGAGGCTCAGGGCAGGAATCATCTGAATGCTTACTCACTGTCACGTCTCGGGAAGGTATGTGAGTTGTTGTGGCCAGGGGATGGACTGTGGCACATTGTATTTTCCAAAAGTGGCCATAGCTAAATTTCTAGTCCCACATGCTCTTCCAGAACTTTGGCACTCACCTATCAAAACGTGGAGTGAATGCTCCTTCCCCTTGATCCTGGGAAGGATGGTGAATACTCTGACCAATAATGTGTAGCAGAAATCTTGCCAGCCTTGGCTTTAGAGGCTGGGCTGTAAAGGGTAACATGACTTCCATTTGAAATTTCTCTCATGATGCTCAGTCTACGAAGCCCCGGCCACATGAAGAGGACATTGGTAAGTGGCTGATAATCCCAGCTAAGTTCTCAACTAACAACTAGGATCAACTATCTGACATGAGTAAAGGAGTCTTCCCCTCACTCCAGCCTCGAGATTTGAACCTTCCTAAGCTGACACCCTGTGGAGCTGAGATGAGCTACCCCCACCCGGCCCCAGAGTCTTGTTCAAATTGCAGATGTGTGAGTAAAATAAGTAGATAACTGTAATAGGTAGCTGCAACTCTGCTTTAAAGATTAAAGAGGGGATGTGCTCAAAATTTTCTGAAGATTCCAGAGGTTATTCTGAAACAAAAGTTGTTTTATTGATTATTGCTGCTTATGTATTTTTCCTGCCTAATTAGACATAGGCACCAATCTCTTGTCAAAATTCACTCCTTTCCACCAAAGTATATACTCCCATTCTCTAATTTTCTAGATAGCATCTTTGTGGTAAAATGTGAACTCAACATTGCTAAATTGACAATCTGTAGATTTTTGTTATTTTTGGCAGTCTGTGTCCTAGAATTCTTTACTTCTATTCTCTAACTTATTTCTGAATTGTTAGATAAGATGAACTATAATTTTTGAACTGAATGGTAATGATATAGCATGGTTATTATATTAGTGTTTGGCAGATTTAAAGATTTCAGGGCTTTCATGTTAGCATAAGTACAACTTGATCAGACACCAAAGAGTATATAGGGATATTATGTGATGTTGTGTATTGCAAGATAAACAAGGCCACGATTCTTTTAAATAGAATTTTGCTATCTTCACCAAGTTTTATGTTAAATAGGAACACAATGGCATATAGTTTTTGCTTCTGAAATGTCACTGTGTTGTTTCCTTATCAAAAGAATTCTGATAAATGACAGAAGTCTCCCCTTTCAGACATAATAATTGATAAACAATCCTGTAAAATTTCCACAAATATATCATGAAAGAAATTTTTTTTCTATAGGCATTGTCCATCCTTCATTCTGTCCTCTAAGTAGATTTTTAAGGATCTGCATCAAACATAATCCAAAGCATTTTCAAACTTTAGCATTCATTAGAATCATCTAGAAAGCTTAAGTCACCGACTGCTATGCCCCAGCCCCATAGCTTCTGATTCACTAGTAGAGTGAATCCCAAGAAATTGCATTTCTAACAGTGCTGCTCATCCCATGACCACACTATGAAGATTACTGATCTAGAGGAACAAGATAAAAGCCTAATATGTGGAGATATTTTTCTAACCACTACTCTCTGAAATATACTCAAATTTAAAGCAGCTTTCAAGTCATCCCGTGACAAAATAGTTTTCATTCATTCAAAGGTTAGACAAGTGATTTCTCTTAACCACATTTTCTCACATACTGGGGCAAAGTGCAAGAAGAAACAAATTGATTCTTTCAGTCTGAATGTCATTGAGTTCTAAATGGGTTCTAGAATTGAGAATGTGTTGTGAGAGAGAAGCGCAAGCCATTTGTCACCAATGCACAACCAGAGAATTTGGTTAGTTTTGCCAGTTTAGAAAATAGCCAGAATTCTGTATCAAACATTTCAGTAATAAAAGATGGAATAGACAAAATTAGATTATGACTGGGAGCTTAAAGACCAAATTTGTTCTGGTCTAGATGCCTCAGACATCTGATTCTCAAGAAACCCCCACTGTCTTCAGGAAAAGTATGAAAGACCTCTTTCCTCAACTCCTGAGAAGGAAACAGATCTGTTACCTTGAAGGTTTTCTTTCAGTATTCTATATATTTTAAACTAAATTAACCTAATTGAATTACTCAAAGAATTGGCCAAATCAGAACGAACCCAAATGTCCATCAATGATAGACTGGATTAAGAAAATGTGGCACATATACACCATGGAATACTATGCAGCCATAAAAAAGGATGAGTTCATGTCCTTTGTAGGGACATGGATGAAGCTGGAAACCATCATTCTCAGCAAACTATTGCAAGGACAAAAAACCAAACACCGCATGTTCTTACTCATAGGTGGGAATTGAACAATGAGAACACCTGGACACAGGAAGGGGAACATCACACACTGGGGCCTATTGTGGGGTGGGGGGAGGCGGAGATATAGCATTAGGATATATACCTAATGTAAATGATGAGTTAATGGCTGCAGCACACCAACATGGCACACGTATGCATATGTAACAAACCTGCATGTTGTGCACATGTACCCTAGAACTTAAAGTATAATAATAAAAAAAAAGAATTGGCCAAGTCAGCAGTGCTTTAGGTTGGCTCTGGAATTATTAAGGTCTTTCTGTCCACAGACTTTCCATTGACTCTTTCTCCACCCTTAATTTGGTTGTTTCTTTCTAATTTAACTCTTTCATAATTGGATAATTAGAGTTTCCATTTTCCATTGTGGACCATCTTGCTT
The DNA here is from genome assembly GCF_028858775.2 of Pan troglodytes. Taxonomy (NCBI): domain Eukaryota; kingdom Metazoa; phylum Chordata; class Mammalia; order Primates; family Hominidae; genus Pan; species Pan troglodytes. The sequence goes on along the minus strand of NC_072402.2, from coordinate 47,164,051 downwards.
TGACTTGCTGAAATGCATGTTTATGAGTGTATACTTTCTATTAGTGATTTGCTAAATGTCTCATTTATTTAAAACATTTTCTCTTTTATTATAAAAAGAAATACATGCTCATTGTAGGGAAAATACCAAGATATTAAAGAAAAATTAATATCCCAAAGGCTATCAATAAGAGATATGTAGTAAATATTGTGATGATTTTCTTTACACTCATTATATATATATGCTCACTGTATATATATTTGGAATTTTCAAAAATATAAATTAAGAGTTACCTACGAATAAACTTAACCAAAAAAGTGAAAGATCTCTACAATAAGAACTACAAAACATTGATGAAAGAAGTGAAGAAAACACAGACAAGTGGAAAAATGTTTCATGTTCATGGATAGGAAGAATTAATATGGTTAAAATGTCCATACTATCCAAAACGATCCACAGATTCAATGCAATCCCTATCAAAATACCAATGACATTATTCAGAGAAATAGAAAAAACAAGCCTAAAATTTGTATGAAACTACAGAAGATCCCAAATAACCAAACAAGTCTTCAACAAAAAGAAGAAAGCTTGAGACATCACACTATCTGACATCAAAATATATTACAAAGCAGTAGCAACCAAAACAGCATGATGCTGGTATAAAAACAGACACACAGACCAATGGAACAGAATAGAGAACCCAGATGTAACTTCATACATTTACAGCCAACTGATATTCAACAAAAGCACCAAGAACACACATTGGGGAAAGAACAATCTCCAATAAATGGTGCTGGGAAAACAATATCCACATGCAGAAGAATGAAACTAGACCTTTATCTCTCATCATTTACAAAAATCAACTCAAAATGGATTAAAGACTTAAATGTAAGACCTGAAACTATGAAACTACTAGAAGAAAACATCGAGAAAATGCTTCATGGTATTGATCTGGGCAAAGATTTTTTGGATGAAACCTCCGAAGCATAGGCAAAAATAGACAAATATGATTACATCAAACTAAAAATCTTCTGTACAGCAAACAAACCTAAGTGAAGAGATAGTTTACAGAATGAGAGAAAATATTTGCAAACTATGCATCCGACAAAAGGTTAATACCCAGAATGTACTAAGAAACTCAAATAACTCAATAGCAAAAAACCAAATAACTCAATTTTTAAGAAGGCAAAAAATCTGAGTAGATATTTCTTAAAAGAAGACATATAAATGGCCAGCAGGTATACGAAAAAATGCTCAGTATCACGAATCATCTGGGAAATGCAGATCAAAACTGCAATGAGATATTATCTCACCCCAATTAGAAGGGCTGTTATTAAAAAGACAAAATATAACAAGTTCTGGTGAGGATGTGGAGAAAGGGGAATACTTACACGTGTTTGGTGGGAATGTAAGTTAGCACAGTCACTATGGAAAACAGTATGGAAGTTCCTCAAAACATTAAAAATACAACTGTCAGGCCAGGCGCGGTGGCTCACGCCTGTAATCCCAGCACTTTGGGAGGCCGAGGTGGGCAGATCACCTGAGGTCAGGAGTTAGAGACAAGCCTGGCCAACATGGTGAAACCCTGTTTCAATTAGAAATAACAAAAAATTAGCCAGGCATGGTGGTGTGCACCTGTAATCCCAGTTACTTGAGGGGCTGAGGCAGGAGAATCGCTTGAACTCAGGGGGAGGAGGTTGCAGTGAGCCAAGATCGCACCATTGCACTCCAGCTTGGTCAATGAGAGAAACTCCGTCTCAAAAAAAAAAAAAAAAAAAAGAGAAAGATGCGGTGGCTCATGCCTGCAATCCCAGCCCTTCAGGAGGCCGAGGCGGGCGGATCATGAGGTTAAGAGATGGAGACCATCCTGGCCAACATGATGAAATCCCATCTCTACTAAAAATACAAAAAAAAAAAAATTAGCTGGGTATGGTGGCACACACCTGTAGTCCCAGATACTCAAGAGGCTGAGGCAGGAGAATTGCTTGAATCCAGGAGGCAGAGGTTACAGTGAGCTGAGATCATGCCACTGCACTCCAGCCTGGTGACAGAGTGAGAGTGAGACTCCCTCTAAAAAAAAAAAAAAAAAAAAAAAAGGAACTGCCATATGATCCAGCAATGCCACTATTGGCTATATATCCAAAGGAAAAGAAATCAGTAGGCCAGAGAGATATCTGCACTCCCATGTTTATTGCAGCACTATTCACATTAGCCAAGATATGAAGTCAAACTAAGTGTCCATCAATAGATGATTGGATTAAAAAAATTAGTATATTTACACAATTGAATACTATTTATCCATAAAAAAGAATGAAATCCTGTCATTATAATTTTTTAAATTAAGGGTTATATTATAAAATTTTAAGTAAGTCAAATGGTTTTTATTTTTCATTACTTTATACTTATCATTACTGTTAATATTAGTAATAAAATTTATGAATGTTTACTAAATACTAGACACTATGCTAAGTTCTTTACATGTATTATCCTTTTTTAAAAAATTCAACTTTTAGATAAGGGGTACCATGTGCAGGTTTGTTACATGAGTGTAAAATTAGAACACGTAAATAGAAAAAAATGAAGAAAATCATAACTTACCCATAATAAATACCATTCCTTCCCATCACAAATATTATCTTTATTTACATTTTAGGGTTATATGTTAGGATATTTTATATGCATATGAATGCATTTTTTGAATTTGAATTGAACAGAATTTTTTTGAATTGAATAGAATTTTCTGTACAGATTGCTATGTATGGATGGAGGGGTGAATTATGAAGGAGCACAAGAAAGCTTTTGTGGGATGCATACATTTAGTATCTTCATTAGTATCTTCCTATTATGGTGTGTGATAATGTCAAAATTTATCAAGTTGTACACCTTAAATATTTGCAACATATTGCATGTCAAGCACACCTTAATAAAGCTGCTAATCTTTTTTTGAAAAAGGAAAACAACATGTTTTTGGCCACAATTGTGGTGGAATGTGAGTCCACATTGTATGTAAGACTCTGCAAGGTGGTGACTCTTCCAGAAGCATAATGATTGGGCAATGGCCATATAAGCATAAGAGGATGAAATTATATCAGCTCATAAAACAGAATCGAGGGAGAAGAGGGAGTGGGGTTCAGGTGGCAGAACCAACTTTTATCAAAGTAGGAATAGTAGCTCTTTTATGTTTTGGTATTCTTGGAGAAGTCAGAGGTTTTCATATTCTCCCCAGCAGGGGCCCATTTAATGATCTAACAGCAAGTGTTTATTTAGATTGTGCTTCTCACTCACAACCCGTCAACTCACACAGGAGGTAGGACACAATAATAAAAACTGGAAAACTGACAAGGGACTAAAACGAGGGCTTTTGGGGTATTTCCCCCAATCCTCGTTCAACAGACATTTACCTGTTACTTACTATGTATACTTGCTACCTTTTATGTATCTATGAAATATATGTGACAGAAACAGATAGGTTTCTGCCTTTCTAATTAGCTCAGAGGTAAATAAATAAATAGATACTTATACTTGAGGGTTCGTGAAGCACAAATCTGTTAGAAATAGAGGTGAAGAGAGGCATCTGTATACAGTAAACTGTGTCAGATTAGCAAATTTCTTGGCCAATTTAGTTTTACTTTAGGGTAAGAAATATGTACTCTATTACTGATCCATTTCCATTTCTAATTGATTCCCCTAATTATCCTAAGGAATTTTCTGTAGTAAATACCAAACCTATTTCAACAGAAATAATAAAAGTGGGATTTTATTTTCAAATTCAATAGAAGCGTCTTGGGAGATCATCAAAGCCCTAAGTCCAGAGGGTATACGTCATGGTAACTGTTTATTCTCAGCCACTCAATCAGAAAATATTTACTATGCTTTTACTAAATAACATTTGTTATATAACCAACCTTCTATTAATGGGCACTTAAGTTTTTTCCAACTTTTTACTATTATAAACAAATGGCAAACACACATTTTGTGTGTGTGCGTGTGTGTGTGATCTTTGCTTGTCTACAATTTTTTCCATTAAACATATTCCTAAAAGTGGAATTGCTGGGTCAATGAATATAAATATTTTAAATTCGTATAGATATTGCCAAATTTCTTTTCTGCATTGAGTGGATTCAGCCATGGATTTTTGTCTTTGATCTTGACTAGAAAAGTTCCAGTGGAAACAGTCTGAAGCCAGATTATAGAAATTCAGGGAGGGGAAGAGAACGCAGCCTGTGAAAATAACTCTTTCCAAAAGTTCGCTGATGATACTGGAGTATAAAGGCCTTTTTCCTTTATCCCAAATGAGGAAAACTTTGCAGAGAAATCTCAGCTTCATAGCTCCCCATGGGGACAGCTGAGGCCTTTGTTGTGACACCATGACACAGCTCAACTTCTCCTTCTGCTCAGTCCTTATTCCTTCATCCTCCCAAAGGCATTGATCAGGGGAGATGAACATCCTGTACACACTAATCTTCATCATATAGTTTCTTTCCCAGAGAACCTGACTTCAAGTGTCTGTCAACCTATATTCCATACCAAGTAAATATATTCTTCAAAAACAAACTCCTTTTTGGACAATCAAAAGCCAAGAGAATTCATTGCCAATAAGTTTGCCCTGCAAGAATACTAAAAGAAGTTCTTCAAATGAAGGGAAATTATTCTATATGAAAGCACAGATCTTCAGGGAGAAATGAAGAGCACCAGAAAGGATATATATGTGGGTGAACATAAAAGTCCATTTTTTTATAAAAAGGCAAACAATGAAATAACAATGCATTGTGGGGTTTATAACATATGTAGAAATAAAATATATAACAACAATAACAAAAGGCAGAGGAATTGGTAAAAATGTTTGTGATATGGTACAATATTCAAGGCAAACTATAATAAATTGTGGGTGCATATTTTAACTTCCAGTGTAACTAAAATAATACAAAAACATATAGCTAAAAAGCCAATGGAGAAATATCATGAATAATAAAAATATTTGCTTAATTCAAGATAAGGAAGAGAAGAATAAAAGTTCAAAGAACAGATAGACAAGTAGAAAAGAAAAAGCAAGATGGTAGAAAAATCCCAACTGTATCAGTAATTACATTTGGTGTAAATGAAGTAAACACACCAATTAAAGAAATTGTCAGAATGGATTAAAACACACACATGTGCACACACACATACCTGTGCACACTCACATGGCCCAAATACATACTGTTTACAAGAGATATATTTCAAATATAAAGACGTGGTTAAGTTGAAGGTCAAAGAGTGGGCAATGATATATTATGCAAATATTAACCACTTGAATTCTATGGCTACTCTTCTTTACAAAGGTGGGATTTCCTTGTAGGGCTTCAGGGAGGGGAAAGAATAGCAATTAAAAAGAAGAGATGAGAAGAAGAGCTAGAAAAGAGTAGGAAGAGAGGGAGGGGAGAAAAAGAAAAATGGAGAAGAGAAAAGGAAGGAGAGAGAGAGGATTTGGAAAATTAGAGGGGCAAGAGTTAAAGAGAAAAGTAGGGAAGTAGAATAGTGAAGGACAAATAGGATGGGGAGGTACTGCTATAAAATTTCACAGGTAATTTCTCTTTAGCAATCAAGTTTCTTGTAGACCCATGTATTAGTTTGTTTTCATACTGCTGATAAAGACATACCTGAGACTGGTAAGAAAAAGAGGTTTAATTGGACTTACAGTTCCACATGGCTGGGGAGATCTCAGAATCATGGGGGAGGTGAAAGGAACTTCTTACGTGGCAGCTGGCAAGAGAAAAATGAGGAAGAAGCAAGAGCAAAAACCCCTGATAAACCCATCAGATCTTGTGAGACTTACTCATTATCACGAGACTAGCACGGGAAAGACCGGCTCCCATGATTCAATTACCTCCCCCTGGGCCCCTCCCACAGCACACGGGAATTCTGGGAGCTACAATTCAAGTTGAGATGTGGGTGGGGAGACAGCCAAACCATATCAACCCATCTCCCAACTCCAGACAGTGCTTTTTAATAGGACTATTCCCTAACTTGTTCCTTTTCATTTTTCTGTATATCACATTTTTAAATATCCAACCTTTTTGTTTTAAATGTGAAAAAGGGCCTCTGCTGGGTGAGGAAATACAACAAAATGCTTTACAACGTACAAGTGCCACTAATTACTTCAATTGCTTGCATTTTCCTGAGCCACACCTTGGGAATGCTAAGTACCCCATTCCAGGCTACATGACCAACACCCAGCTTCTGCTGAGGGAGTGTTTATAGTAAGTGAATTCTGAACTACAGGATTTTGAAATGAATGTTATGAGAAAGATTTATGTTTGAAATGACTATGAATCTACGATTACTGACAGCACAAAGTTACAGATGTAAGTGAAAGGATTAGAAGCAGCTGATCCAAAAACAATGCAGTCTCAATATAAGGCCTTAGGTGAGTTTTTTTTTTTAATTAACATTTATATGGAAGGAGAGAACTTGTTTATTTCAGATTGTTGTCTTGGATTGACCTCAAAATAGAGGAAGCACATTGTAGGGTTTTAAAGCTATCTTTGAACTGGAATTAGCCTATAGAATTTTGCCTATAGAATATTTGGCATTAGTTATTGGAGCTAAAAGGAGTTAGAATTTTCTTATGATAACTGAACCACCCTGCAGCTATTTTTCTTTCACAAATATGTGAACATTATCCAAAGGTGTTAGAATTGGGAATAGCAAACGCATGTTACACATCCCTGTATTTCCCTGTATGCATGGCCAACATCGCTAATTAAGCTTGGCATGGCTTTTTCTGGTTCTTTCGAATCCTTCTTGATGTATCACCTGGGCTGTACCACCAATCATCTAGGCATGATGTGCAATTTCTCAGCATTTTTTTGGTGCCACATTCTCCTTCAGCAGTCTGTGCCTACGGACTTCTCACAATAATGTTGTTTATTTTATTTTTTTTAAATGTATAAAGTAAAATGCATAGGATTATTCTGACATGCAGTTACCAAGATATTTATAAAAATCTGTGGTATAGTAATAAATTTGCTTCATTATAAATACACTAAAAAATCTACCAGTGAGTTTTAATAAAAACTGTTGAATTTTAACACAGTGATAAGCATAAATAATTCATCTGTATGTACTGCTGTAACGACATAAAAATAGTTATATTTTATACTTTTGACAAAGTCACAGGTACCACTACAACTGTGGGTTCTTTCTTTCATTCTCTCTCTCCTTCTTTTTGCCTTTATTCACAATTGAAGGAATACCAAATTTTTGCTACATGTAAATAAAAATAGTATGTAATTATTTTTCCATCCATGTGGTCTCCAGGTTAGAAACCCTGGGAAGATTTCATGACTGAGGGATCATGAAAGTTTGAAACCTAGATTTTCAGCAAAAGCAATTAATAGACTAGATAGAAGCAAAGAGAGTTAAGTGACTGTTTTCTTTATGGCATAAGAATTTCCCATAATAAGAAATACATAAGAAATCTGAAGCTCAATATTAAAGATGATTATTAAATATTAATCATACCAGTAGTAGTAATAGATACATTTTAGGCCTCTAATGCCTTTTATCACTTTTTACCTTGTTTCCTTCTCCTACTTTACAACAGGAGGCAGGCCTTTCCCTTCCAAAGTTGTGCTCTTCATAATGGTAGTTAAAATCTCTTGAGATTTCCATACTTGGAAAGTGTTTTGGGATATTGTGGGTATCCTAGATATGAAAATATAAATGACATATATTCTAGTAAATGTTGGCTATATGGTCATATATTAAAAAAAAATTATTTCCCTTCCTGATCCTAGAGGATCGATTCTGTATGTGATGGATTTCGTATAGACTGATAAAGAATTGGATGCAGCAAGCCCCACATGGGAAGGTCCTCTCCGCCCGGTAAGCATACACAGTCAAGTGTCAGCAGTATGGGTCTGCAGCCCTTGGGTTTGTATCTCATCTGGCCCTTTTTAAGAAAACTGGGGGGAGCAGAAGCCCCAGACCAAAATGCAAAGCCCAGGTCAGATCTGCTTTGACATCATCTTCCCTTTCCTTCTCTAGTAATGTGGTGATGGCAACACCCTCTTATTGTGAAATTGGCCTTCACCATCCATCGTGCAGATGAAAAATTTAATTAGTGGGAATGGTGGGGAATATGAAGTACATTGAAAACATCTGACTATTAAGAGAAAGTTGTCCAAAGCAGGGATAATATCCCTTTAAGGGTGAAAAAGAAAACTTTCCCAAGAAAGAAATTTAGAAGAGGATATATAATTCAGTGACCAAACAAGCCTTGTCAAGTTTTTAAAAAGTACAGTTTAGAAAATTAATGGTTAGGATTTCAATGGGGCATGTTCATCAGCAAAATGGTATAATGTTAGAAACAGTATCTACTGTTGGAACCAGGCAGGGGCCTATTATTACTGGTTTAGAATGGCGTATTTTCTTAGCTATATTAATTCTGTTAAAAATAATTCATTTTCCACTTTTGTTTTTCTTTCTCCCATTGAAACTGCAAAGACATTAAATAGAAAAGCAGTAGATTAAATTAATTTCTTATCTGGAGAGAAGTTATTAAATGTTACACGGTTATAGTCATAATAAATAGCATATGTAATATAGGAAACTTCATATGATTACTGGTATACCTCATGGCATTCTAAGATAAGGTTCTCCCTTGAAATGAAAAATACGTACTCTTAATAAACCATTTGGGAATTGCTGCTGGAAGTATTTGTTGGATTGACTGGAGTAGCACTTCTGTAGTTGACACATATACAGCATAGCCTTGCCAAGAAAGCCACGTTTTACCATACCACAGAAGTTTTCTTGAGCTTGCTCACTCTTTGCCAACCCAGTTAATCCCCAAAGAGAACCATTTGTTGAGGACAGCAGCTCCCTAACCTCACAGATCCTAGGCTTACCATAGGCACACAGGATTCTGTAGTCAGCACAGCAAAAGATTCCTTGCGGGCAGCACCAGCTGGTGGCACTGTCATATTGCCATGAACAGTCTTCTCTGATTGGTGATCCCAGAAAGGCAGGAGGAGGAAGAGCCATCACGGGGACACAGGTTTTCTACCACAGCAGGGCAGCAGCTATGTCCATCTATACCAACCACTCGTGGCCAAGGCAGTGCCTGGACATATGTGTTCCTACACTTTCCTTCGATCTTCCAGGGGATATTTACTTAATTGTCTCATTTCCTACAACAAATCTTAAACTTTCCCTATAGTAGAAAAAGGGGAAACAGTTTTCACCAGTTCTGGCACAAGCTTTGCCTCTGGTGGCGTCAGTTCTCTCCAGCTGCTTTGCTGGTCCCACTGTCAGAGGTGGCATGCCAGCTCTGCATTATTTACACCTGGGTCAGGCAGCTTGCCCTCGAACCTGACTAGCTGACGGGGCAACCTGGGAGTGGAACTCGACGCCATGATCTGCATCTCCTGCGTGTGATTTGAGATGCCAAGCATGTGTGCACAATATCTGTAATGAGTCATCTTTTTGTATTGTGCTGGTTGGGCCTTGTCTTGCCAAGCACCACTTAGAGCCTTTGTTGGCGGGGTCTGTTACCTTCATTTACACCACATGATGTGCTTAAGGATCACTTATCCAAGCAACATGGCCTCTCTTCACTGAGGCAACCGAACCTCTTACATTTCAATATCTCTCCGACTGGTGAAAAATAAGCCCTTCAGCAGGGCCAGTGTCTTTAGAGCTCAGAGCCACACTGCTCTGCAGCTCTGCAGGCTTTGCTGAGTCCTTTGAGGGGATCAATAGGAGCCGGGTGGCATGGTTCCTGGCCCTGGCACGGACCCTTCCCGTAATGTGATAATCCCAGCAGGCCAGCCCTGAGGAGGAGGCGGCCAGCATGCTGTCCTTAGAAATCAACTTCTGACCTCCTGGCTTTCTTCCCCTTTCCCCAAAACTATTTTGTTTAAAATGCTAGCTTCTCTGTCATAAATTATTCTTTAGTTAAGGGGTTTGGCTCCTGTGTGAGTTACTGTGGTTTGAAAAGAAAAAGGAAAAAGAAAAAGGAACATCTTAGTGTAGCCAAGACCCAAACCCTAACCAAGAAAAAGTGGAAACAGGCTGGGAAAGGTAAAGTAGCAGGCAGGGAGTGGGTTTTTATTCACACGCTGTTTTAAACGGCGCAGCTCATTACTTGTTGATAATGTGCATTTTAGAAGTGTCTTTTCTGTACCCGAACTTCTCCAGGGAGTGGGCTAAGAAGAATATGCGTTTTGATGGTAGCATTGGATTCTTTGGGTTATCACCCTGCTTAGAGCTGCTTCTCTAACATGCCCCTGAAAATCCAGAAACAGGCCAGGGACCAGAACTTCTCAGACAGAAGTTTTCCTGAGGTCCACAGAGATCATGGCCATGAGTAGAACAAGAGCAAGTGGCATGGATCCAACAGTGTGACCAGGAGAGCATGTCAGTGGCATCTCCACTTGATTTTGCAGAGAAAGCTTTTGTTTGTGATTTAGCTGGCATTTTCCGTGCCATTACTGGTTGTTTAGCAGGAAAACAAAAATTAACCCAATGTCCAATCCAATTTAATGTTTTACTCTTAATTCCAATCATTTAAAAACTCCCTTCACATAATATAAAGTCTCTTTTGAATAAAAATGCTCAGTCTTTCCAAAGCCTCCTCCTCCCTCATTTCTCTCTTTTCAGTGGCCTCTGGTTGTGTGAGGCCTTGGGAGGAAATAGGCTCCTAGCTTCTGGCTTACCCTTATGCATAGTGACTGGTAGTAGCAGCAGGTCTCCTAGGCACTGTGCCTTGACCCCCGGGTGGTCCTGGCCTCACTGGCTCCATATTCTGCAGCAAAGAAGTATGTGGCCTTTTCTTTTGGCTTCGAATGTTTCGCAGAGCCTCCACCACCTTCTTGCTGCTTTGGCCTCCCATCATGCTCCCTAGCTGTGGAGCTTCACCCTCTGGCCTCAGTACCCCCTGCCTTTGCAAGAGCACCTTGCCTGTCCCTAGTAGGGTCCCCAGCAGGCCCATTCTCTCCCAACTCAGCATGCAGGCTACTGGGGGTTGAGACCAGCTGAAGAGCCAAGCTCAGGGCCTCTCTTGACCCCACTGGGACGCCTTATCTGGCTTAGGGGTACCTGGCAGCCTGAGAGGTAGCACCTTCTCAGAGACCATGGTGGGCAGCCAGGCAAAAGCCACCTGACTTCTTTGTTCTGTCTCATGTCTCCCACCATTTGGAACAAAACCCAGGGAGGAGCAGCCAGAAGACACATGTCTGATTGCTGTTCCTTCCTGCCTAGGTGTCACCTTATTTTTTCCCAGGGAAGAGATCAAGGAGTGAAATATCCCTGCATTTCTGTCTTCCTGTTTGTTCTAATTAAGCCTTCAACAAGGGTACTTGGCGTATCACTTCTATCACAGAAGACATCAATTAGCTGAGCTTCCTAGGATGGCTCTCCACCTGCCAAAGGAATAGAACAAAGGAATTAAGCAAAGCCTCTCTTTCCACAAAGCCTGGTATTAAAACCCCAAATCTCCCTAAGAAGTGAAATGCCAGCCTTACCATGGGGTGATATTTCTAATAGCTTGACCTTTAGGATGAGAAATTGCAATAAAATATCCATTAAAGGAGAAAGTAAAAATGATATTTGCCAAAGGCTGAGGCAAGAGAATCGCTCGAACCCGGGAGGCAGAGGTTGCAGTGAGCCAAGATTGCACCACTGCACTCCAGCCTGGGTGACAGAGTGAGACTCTGTCTAAAAATAAATAAATAAATAAATAAATAAATAAATAAATAGATAGATAGATAGATAGGATTTTCAATATTTAAACCTCATGAGGCCAGAACTGCCTCACTGCACAACTCCGGGAGGAAAGGATGGGCGCCCCCTGGAATTGTGGCATGTGTCACTATTATCTGTTCTTTTAAATGCATGTGTCCATCTGGGGTAGAGCTGCAAGTCAAAGGAAAGGATGACAGAGGTAAAAATCTTTTTAGAATGAAGTGTTAGTCAAATGTTTAGCCATGATCTTTTCTTCTTAATACTGTTTGCTCCTGTGATGGGGGAATGGGGGAATAATCAGGAAAAAGGAAAGTTACATTCAAGTTAAGCAGCAAGAAGCCCCAGGTGAAACATATTGTAATTATCCTGTTCCTGACCTTCTTCATTGAGAATGCTTCTTTCTAGTGTTTTTTGTCTAGTGTTCTTCCCTCAGCTGTGCCCGTACTCCTAGGATACGATCCTGATGTTACTGTATTTCAATCCTTTGCCTGAACAGAAAGTCTTTCTGTGCCTTAAGCTTCCTTTGGTAGTTTCCCATGAAAGTTTAAAAATGAATGTTAAAATAAATGACAGGCTGGAGTATGCACTTTCAAAGGGTGAATTATATCAATAACGCTGTTATTTTTGAAGAGAAAAAAAGACATGCAATCATCCACACACAGTATTTTTTTTTCTCAAAAAGGATGGGTCATATTAAAAACAAGATCATATCACATGAGCGTCTTTGAATGTTGATTTACTTACTGAACCATAAATGGCAAATTTCTCTGAATTAATTCACATAGTATAACACAGTCTTTTTAATGTTACTGAATACATTTTATGGATGTAGTGACACACATATGTTCAAGAATTCCTCTTTCGATAAACACTTTATTTCTGTTTTTTTTTTTTTTTTTTTTTTTTTTTTTACTAAAGTGAGTATTTAAACACTTAGTAAATAAATACATTATGTGCTATTATTACCATGGAATAAATTCACAGGAGTGGAATTGTGTGGCTTATGGTATATGTATTTGCAATTTAGTAGATATAGCCAGGTTACTTTTCAAAAAAGACTAATAATTCATAATTCCACAAACAACATAGTAAAATTTTTTTCCATATCCCTGATAAAAATAGGTGTTACAATTCTTTATTTTTTACATTCTAATGGATTTAAATTATCTCATTGTTGCTTCAACAGAATTGAGTGCTTTTTGATATTCTGCTTGCAATTTACTATTTATATTGATTATTGCAACATCTATTGGGTTGTTTTCCTTTTTGTTATTAATTTATAAAAATTTATAAAAGCTATTCATATAAAAAGATATTAATCATTTTTCTGTCATATGTGTTACAAAATGTTTCCCAATGTGATCTCTTTTTCAAACAAATCTTTTAATTTCAAATATTTAAATATATCTATACGTGTGTGTGTGTGTTCTCAGAATTGGTAAAATCATCTCCCCTGCCTTTAAGATTGTACGTATAACATTTTTGAAATATTTTATTGTTTTTTTTTTTTACATATAAGTCTTCTATCCATCTGGAATTTATTTTTATGTTTGGTGTGAATTAAGGGTTCAACTTAATTTTCTTCCAGATGGATAACCAGTTGTTCGAGCTCCATTCATGAAATAAGCCACCTCTTCCCACTGTTTGAAATATCACCATAGTCATCTATTAAACTTCAGTTTATTCCAGGATTTATTTCTCTTCATTCTCTTTATTGCACTAACTTGTCTATTCCTATGCCAGGACTATAGTCTTTTGTTTGCTGTAGCTTTACAGCATGTTTTCATTTCTGATAGGGCAGGTCCTTCCTTCAATAGTTTCAGTGACCAGCGAGAAATGTATAAAAGATTACCCATCAGGTTGCTTACTTTAGTTCATGAGGGGCAGGAGGAGGAGCTATTGGAGAAGTCATGTAAGATAAAGATGGAAAAGGAAAGGAAAAGGGAAGTGGAAAAAAACACTGCAAGGTAAAATTTATTCCTATATATATATATGGAAAATCTCATCCACCTCTTTTCCTTCTTCCCATTCCATACAGGATGATGGTGTGAATGTTAGCAGTGAAATACATTATCACCATCATCATCATTTCCAAATGAGCATCTTTTTGTGACTACCCAACTGTTACAATTGGTAAGGCCCACTTTCTAGTGGCTGATACCTCTGCCATACTAGCTGTGAGTTTGCTGAATTCAGAGAGGAATATAGTTGATAAAATCTGGCCCTCTGAAAGGAGAACCATCTTCTACTCCAAAATGATCAACCACACTAAATTATTACTTTTCAAAAAGGAAAAGCAAATTTTTATTTTTTAATTGACAAAAATTGTTCATATTTATCATGTACAACATGATGTTTTGAAATATGTATACATTATAGAATGGTTCACTTGAGCTAGTTAATATATGCATTACTACACATTTTTGATAACAACAAATTCCCAGAAGAATGATAATAATATTGTGCTAAAATCTGCTACATATATTGTTTTAAAATTCAAAAGGCTCATTTGTTTTCTGCCTGAAAATGGATGAGATTAAATGTGCTTCTGATAAGTCTGTTTTGAATGGATCATTCAATACTGTTTAATATTCATTTTTAAAGCCAAATAACATATAAAATTATAATATTTTGTTTTCTTTTTATAGATTCAATTTTTATTTTAGATTCAGGGCTTACATGTGCAAGTTTGTTACTTGAGTATATTGTGTCATGCTGAGATATGGAGTATGATGGATTCCATCACGGAGAATAGTACCCAATTGCTAGTTTTTGAACTCTCTCTCTCCCTCTCCCATCTTATGTTCCATGGTATCTATTGTTGCCGTCTTTATGCCCATGAATACCCATTGCTTAGCTCTGACTTATAGGTGTGGGCATGCAGTATTTGGTTGTCTGTTCCTGCATTAATCCACTTAGGATAATGGCTTCCAGCTGCATCCATATTTCTGCAACAACAACAACAAAAAAAGCCCATTCTTTTTTATGGCTATGTAATATTCCACAGTGAATATGTACTGTATTTTCTTTATCCAATTCAGCATTGATGGGCACCAAGGTTGATTTCATGTCTTTGCTACTATGAATAGTGCTGTAATGAACATACAAGTACATATGTCTTTTTGGTGAAATGATGCATTTTTGGGGGGGTATATACAAAATAATGGGATTGTTGGGTCAAATGGTAGCTCTAAGTTCTTTGAGAAATCTCCAAATGGTTTTCCATAGTGGCTGAATTAATTCACATTCTCACTAACAGTGCATAAGTGTTCCCTTTTCTCCACAGCCTTGCCAGCCTTTGTTAACTTTTTAGTAATAGCCATTCTGACTGGTGTGAGATAATATCTCATTGTAGTTTTGATTTGCATTTCTCTGATGATTAGGGATGTTGAGCATTTTTTAATATGTTTGTTGACCACTTGTATGTCTTCTTTTGAGAAGTGTCTGTTCATGTCTTTTGCCCATTTCTTAATGGGTTATTTGTTTTTTGCTTTTTCAATTGTTTAAGTTCCTTATGGATTCTAGATATTAGACCTTTGTTGCCTCCATAGTTTGCAAATATTTTCTCCCATTCAGTAGGTTGTCAGTTTGCTCTGTTTGTAATTTATTTTGCTGTGCAGAAGCTCTTTAAATTGTTCTCACTTGTCAATTTTTGTTTTTGTTGCAATTGCTTTTGAGGACTTAGTCATAAGTTATTTTCCAAGATCCATGTTTAAAATGATGTTTCCTAGGTTTTCTTCTAGAATTCTTATAGTTTGAGGTCTTACATTAAAATCTTTAATCCATCTTCAGTTAGTTTTTGTGTATGGTGAAAGGTAGAGGTTCAGTTTCAATCCTTATATGGCTAGCTAGCTATCCCAGCACCATTTAATGAATAGGGAGTCCATTTCCCCTTGCTTGTTTTCATCAACTTTGTAGAAGATCAGATGACTATAGATGTGTGACTTTAGGCACTCTGCTCTGTTCCATTGGTCTGTTTCTGTTTTTGTACCAGTACCATGTCATTTTGGTAACTGTAGCCTTATAGCATAGTTGGATGTTGAGTAAAGTGATGCCTCTGGATCTGTTGTTTTTGTTTAGGTTTGCATTGACTATTTGTGCTCTTTTTTGGTTCCATGTGAATTTTGGAATAGTTTTTTCTAGTTCTGTGAAAAATGACGTTGGTAGCTTGATGGGAGTAGTGTTGAATCTGTAGATTGTTTTGGGCAGTATGACCATTTTACTGATACTGATTCTTCCAATCCATGAACATGGAATGTTTTTCCATTTATTTATGTCATCTATGATTTCTTTTAGCAGTGGTTTCTAATGTTCCTTGTAGAGATCTTTGATCTACATGGTTAGAGAAGTTTTTTCGCAACTATCATAAAAGGGATTGCATTCTTCATTTGGCTCTCAGCTTAAAATTTATTGGTATATAGAAATGGTATACATTTTTGTCTATTGATTTTGTATCATGTAACTTTACTGATTTTTTTTATCAGTTCTAGGAAACTTTTGGCAATCTTTAGGGTTTTCTAGGTACAGAATCATATTGTCAGCAAAGATAGATAGTTTGACTTCTTCTTTTCCTATTTGGATACCTTTCTACACTAAATTATTAACATCAGAGCTGAATATCATTTTGGAAGTTAAATATACTGATGGACACAACTCATTATTGCACATTTAGCTAAGTGCAGAAAGAGAAAATTGTTTCAGGAAACAAATCTTGAATTTCTCCCTTGAGTAAAAGGATCCTTTCTGCTTCAGGAGGTTTTATTTACACCAGCAACCCCAAGGGCCTCTCCATCCACTCATTGTTTCTCACAGCCTCAGTTAGCATGCTATGTTAAGAGTACACATTTACATAATTGGCTATTCCTGATTGGATTTTAACCCATTTTGGGAAGCATGCAATAAAAAACTCGCATTATAGATTTTTGGAAGCCTAATTGTTTCTTTTTTCCTTTCAAATTGTCTCTCTTTCTAAAAAAATTCCTGTTGATTCTTCAGTCTTGATGATTTTTTTTTCTTGTTTAGTTAACGTGGTTATATTCTCTATGAAACTATTATAGACTTACCCTTTATCTTATTGCCAAGGAGAATGTATAATTAAATCCTTGATTTAATGTATAGATTTTGTATTCAAGGAATGGCATGGGAAAATTTAATGAAGTCATTTTAGTGAAGCAATTAGCAGTCATTTTGTATGTGAAGTTTAATTGGGAAAATTGGGGGTGACTGTAGAAATAAGATGATGTATGGAAACCTAAATGCTCACTTTCTCTTTTTCTTTTTGCGTTACCTATTACTGCATCACCTACATTGCTCTTACTAGAATGATTTATGTATAGTTCTCCTTGAGAAAAAGTAGGTACCATAGACCATATGTTTTCAGAACTATTTTTTTTGAGTGTTTAAGTTAGAATCACCAGAAAGATGTACTTGAGATGGCATTCTAGATTGTTAATGTGAAAAATATATGTCAAGAGTCATATATAAGATGAAGATTTCAAATGATAGGTGTTTAGTTTCTATGTAGAGCTTTTGCTGCCCTCCACAACTACATCGAAAGATATATTTCAAGTCCCCTTGGTCAGCTCTTCTGAGGAGATTTTACACAAAAGCCCCTTAATTGGCTGTCAGTGAGTAGCACCTAGTTCTTTTCCTGTCCATAAGATGTGGGAGAAAAAAAAGAGAGACATAAACTCAACAATATAATATTGTTGGAAATTATCTTATAGACACAAGCTTTGATTCCACATCTGCAGACTTGTGACTAGAGGGCAAGGAGCCCCCTCCCCTTCCTTTCACCATTACTCTAAAGCTGGTCTCAATTCAAGATAAAAAGAAAGTTCTAAACTTTAAGATTATTTTAATATCAAAGGGAGATGACGAAAACGGCATTTCCATCAAAATTATAAGCTTATGTTTTCTTTTTAAATTAAATATGCTTAAAAAGCCAATCTCCAAATTTTAGCACAGATGCTCACAAAGAATAGAGGCAATGGTTATTTAGCCAAGGGGGTTAATAATTAAGTGTTTTATTAAGCTGGCCTAATTTACCTTTTAATTCAAAAAGAATATTATAAATTAAAAGGAAAAAGCGTGTTTCTAAAAAAATGTCAAAAATCAAATATCAAAATAAAGATCAATCCTTTGAATTTGGTTCAAAAATTTTTGAGATGAGTAAGATATAGTAAGAGGACTGTGTGATAGGAACATATTTCTGAAATCCTTATCCAATTTTTTTCTTTAAATATTTTCTATTTTCTCTCCTAGCTAGGAGAGATAATTTTGATAGATAGCTGGAACTCGTTGTTTCCCAGATTTTTTTTCAGTTTAAAATTCCTAAGACCCAAGTTGTAAGAAAAATAGATGGCATGGATTTGGAGAGAATGGAATTTTCTTTGGAAGACAGAAAACATCTTTTTGGGCTAAGAAAGAGAAAGACTCTGCAACCTGGACAGAGGGACCCTGAGCACTGCTTCCTGGGCAGTGCCACGTAGGTAATAGAACACCAGATGGATCTGGCAGGCACTAGAAGAGAGCTTGAAATCTGTTATGGCTGTATTCCATTAAGATCCTGGACCACTACTTCTGCACAGAAGCAGAAGAATGGTTCCCATGCTCTGGAGTAGAGCTTCTTCAGAAGTAGTGAAGACACAGTTCTAAAAAGCCAAGCAGACAGCAAAGAGGCCTGTCTTCAGGGATGCAAATGAGTGCCCAAAAGGACAATGAATGGTTCAGTGTATGTTTATGTAGTATTAAGGCTTGAAGAATCAGACGAATGCCATGTACTACACCAAGTCTTCATACTCAGTACTAAAGATGAGAGGGAGAGGACACAGCAAACTGATGGAAATGAAGCTTCTGTCATCTGACACAGTGGGAGTTCAAAATGGAAATTTAGTTGAATTATACCCAATAAAGTTATAACGTCTCACTTACCTGAGAGTGTGGATTGAGATTTATGCTCACGATATTTGAAAATGTTGGGGGAAGTTGGAGATGAGTACCACAATATCAACTGATTTCTATCACTTTATCACTGTTAGCTGAAGTTAAAGAAGAATAGTTCCTTTCTCTAACAAGAACATAACTCTCTTTGATAGCTGTTTGAAAGGATAGTCTGCAACAGTATAATGGCAAGAATTTTTAAAAGTTCCTTAAGGTTCTTTGTCTCTATGTTCTGCTGTGAGATACTTTGCTGCCAGAAGCCTGCTGTCAACAAGGCATCAACATTTTTTCTTCTCTTTCATTTTCTTAATTCAGTTTGCTTATTTATTGAGGCTGTCTTCTGTTTTATCACCCAGAAACTAAGTAATATTTTAAAATATATCTTTGCTATGATATAGACTGTATAATACCTTGAAATTAATTTACCTGCTTCTCCAAGTTTCCATTTTTATCCTTTAATGTGTTATTTGCATTGCCTTAAAGTTTTATTGACATTTAACTTTTCCCTTTACTTTTTTCTCTTTTAAATTCATCTTTGCTTTACTTGTTATTATTCACTTCTGTTGTAATTTTTTTCTTTTTTGTAGCTTTGTGTTTTGAATATATTGTTAATTTTTATTTTTATCTTAGTTTTAATTTTAGTTCCTATATTTTTTTTCTCTAAAATATTTTATCCTGGTAGTTATGTGTACCTTTTCATGGTCTTAAGATTCAATTTCTTTATTCTTTGACATTTATCCTATTATTTTATTTTGTATTGTCTTCCTTTCTCTTAAAGAAAGTATGACTTATTTTCTAAATAGCAATATAAGAAGCAGAGTTCAGAGCATGGAAGCAGTGAAGAACACTGAACAGAGGTTGGAAGGTTGAAGTTGAATGAGGTGATATTATTATCTGATTAAGCAGATGTTTGCTGATATTAACATAGCATTTTTGCAGGTTAAAATTATTGTAGTCTTATGATTTAGGGTTTCGGAAATAAACAGTTATCTGTTCATGAACTGGAGCAGACCCTCAAATTTATTTTTGGGGAAAATCTCTTGAACTTTTGACTCACTCTTATTCTACAACAGGATGCATTATATACTTAATGAGCTCTCCAACTCTCCAAAAAGAATAGCAATACTAGCTGAAAATGAAAGTATTTAGATCCTTCTTTGGAAAAAATCCTCTTTGATGAGCAATTTGAAAACGTATGCCGACATTTGAAATATGCACAGAACAATTCCACATTGAAGAACGGAGATAAAATTCTATGGAAATTTCACAAAATACTTATTATGTTATTTAGCAGGGCATTTCATTTTCTTCTTTGGGTATATATGATGTGTATGTTAAAAAAGAGTAAGTTGGTCCTCTGGTTCCAGCAACATAAAAGATTGAACTTCTGATGCCCCTTGCTCATTGCAAACAGAAAATTCAGGATAAAAATGCATATTTTAAAAAAATTTCAAAATATCTTTGGGAAAGCATCTCTAGGAGCCAACAACATAAAAGAGGCAAGTCAATGAGGTGATGACATGGTGGTCTTCGTAGGATTTTAGTCTAAGATATAAGACTAAATATTTGGGGATAACAATTTAAAAACACATGTAGCGAGAAAAGTTATATCCTTGGAACCTATTTCTATAGAGGTCACTGGGTAGATTAAGTTAAAAGAGAGAGAACTTAATGCAGATTTAGAAATAGTTTCTAGGGAAGGGATAGTATAAAGCCTTACAATTACAAGTGTTCATTGTCATTATAGATAAGCCTTTTAAAGGTCACTTTAAAAAGTTAGAAAAGGGTTTTGGGAAAATGTTGAAGTGATATAATTTTTGAGTCTTCCAGAATTCCTCTATAAATTATACTGCATTAAATTATTTTCTCACATTTTCCCTTTTAAAAGTGATTCTACTCAGTTACCTCTATAGGAATAAGTTGAGGGATACAACTCCTCTCTCTACATGTGATTTTTATTTTTATTTATTTATTTTTTTGAGAGGGAGTCTCGCTCTGTTGCCCAGGCTGGAGTGCAGTGGTGTGATCTTGGCTCACTGCAACCTCCGCCTCCTGGGTTCAAGTGATTCTCCAGCCTCAGCCTCCCGAGTAGCTGGGATTACTGACACCCACCACCACACCTAGCTAATTTTTCTATTTTTAGTAGAGACAGGGTTTGCCCATGTTGGCCAGGCTGGTCTCGAACTCCTGACCTCAGGTGATTTGCCCACTTTGCCCTCACCAAAGTGCTGGGATTACAGGTGTGAGCCACCAAGCCTGTCTCCCTACATGTGATTTTTGTTATTCCCAAATATTTGGTCCCATATCTTTGACTGAAATCCTGGCAAGGCTACCATATCATCACTTCATAGACTTAGCATTCTGGCTTTAGTTTTTTTTTCTGTGTTATTGGCTCCTAAATTTTTTTTTTCAGCTGACCAGCAACTAGGATTGTTACTTTGGGCGAAAAAGGACAATATCTACAGTAGTAGGAGACAAGGTATTACAAGACCCACAAATTAGAGGAAGTAAAGAAATTATGACATTGCAAAATCCCAGTGGGCAGGCAGAAAGAAGAAACAAACAAGAGTATTCCAAAGTAGTAAACAGCAACTTACTGGAAAGTACTACAGGCCAACTTGAGAACAGCAGCTGAAATTGGAAAAAGTTTTTACCCACACCAATTTGAAGATGAGTACAAGGGATACGGTAAGGTCTGAAAAGGCCAGAGCAGCTCTATAAACTTTCAAAATGAAACACAAACGTCTGAGAAACCAACAGGAATATAGTTCAAATTAGGCAGAGCAGTGAGAGTGGGAGCAGAAAGCAAAAGTTGAGGGAGGGGAACAAAGCCAGAAGATTGTCAAAAAGTCAGAGGCTATAGCTGCTAACACTTCATTAAACCTATAGGGCAGAGTTCTAGATTAGTGTTGCCAAAAGAAGTTGCATTCCACCCATTCATTCTATAAGTTAAGGAAAAATAAGTTGAATTCGATATGAAGTTATTATAAGAAAGAGAGAGAGAGAATAAGGAGCATACTAGTGTCCTTACACACAATTGAAGCCAGAGAGACATGTTCATAAAACAAAAGTATAACCTGAAATCTTAATATTTCAAAATGAGCTAAAAATTAAGAAAGTGATAGATGATATGAAAGAATAAAATAACTTAGACATAAGATGTTAGAAGTCAGGAAAGAATTAGTAATCAAAGGAAAAAATAATTTCAGAAATGATGACTAATTTGAATAAACACAAAAATAAACACAACAAATAATACCTGAAGATAAATAGAAAAAAATAAAATGCAGGAAGGGAAAATAATTTTTTAAAAAGTGAAAGATAAAGAAGATAGGCAGAAAAGACTGAACATGAGTATAATAGGAACTTCTGAATAGAAAACCAAAACAATGGGAATAAAAACAAATACTAAAACTATAACTTAAGAAAATAGTTTTCCGAGGCGGGCAGATCACGAGGTCAGGAGTTTGAGACCAGCCTCACCGACATGGTGAAACCCCACCTCTACTAAAAATACAAAAATTAGCCAGGTGTGGTGGTACATGCCTGTAATCTGAGCTACTCAGGAGGCTGAGGCAGGAGAATCACTTGAACCCAGGAGGCAGAGGTTGCAGTTAGCTGAGATTGAGCCACTGCACTCTAGCCTGGGTGACAGAGCGAGACTCCGTCTCAACAACCAAAAAAAAAAAAAAAGAAAAAAAAGAAAAAAATAGTTTTGAAATTAAAAACAAGTCAAAAGTGCATATTGAAAGAGCTCACTATTTATATATTTATATGACAAATTTGGCATAGAAATATGTTATTTAAAATATGCACAAAGCAAGGCATTTTATAGTAATGGACTATAAAGGAAAAGAAAAGGAAGCGAAATAAATTGAAAACTAGGCAAAAAGCCCAAGACATTTATCAGGAAAAGTAAAACAGTGTCATCAAACTTTTTGATAGGAATGCTGTTTGCCAGAAAACAATAGAGTAGCATATTGGAAGATAATAAAAGAAAGCGTGAGCCAATGGCTTTATGTCCATCCCAAATGACTTTCTGTTTAAAAACTGCACAGAAACCGTTATAAACATGCAATAATTTAGGTGATTGTTTTTGAGAAATCTAAAGAATGAGCTTCAGGCTAATTCTTCAACAATAAAGAACGAAGAAAAATTTACATAAGTCATGGTGATAAGTACTGAATACGTAATTACATGTAGAATTTCAACTGGATGGTAATTATATGACAGAGTATAATATGTAATGGCTATATACTCTGAAAATAATTTCGTAGTACAACTTTCAAAATATTAGGGGAAAGTAGGGAAAACATGAAAAGTAGGAAAAGCTTACTGTTTACTTCATAGTTATTATTTGAGAGTAAATTAATATAATTTGAAACCAGATGTTGGGGAGATGCAGGGAAAAGAACAATAGAGGGTATTACCTCTTAATATGGCTCATAGTAAGAACCAAATAAAAAATAACCAAAAAAGGGGAAAGTGCTATATCTATGTTACAACATATAAGAAATTAATATATAAGTGTTGAAGGCAAACTGTTAATCATATTAAAAAAATAAAATGAGATTAATTTATCTATTAATTTTTTTGATTGGTAAACAAAACAACATCCAACACTATATTATATAAGAAGCACATCCAAAACAAAGAGATTTTGAGTGGTTTAAAATAAACTAATTGTTAAAGCTATATCAGGAAAATAAAAATACAAAGAAAGCAGTGGCTAAAATATTGATATCTGACTAGGTAGAATTCAAACTGGAAAATAAGAAGAAATGAAGATACTTTGTAAAGCTAAATGTTAAAACACAATGAAAATAAAGCAGTTATTCATATTTAAAACACAGAAGCATCTTTCACACTACAGGAGATTGAAGGGGAAAGAGAAGCAGTAATACTAGAAAATTTTAACACATTTTTAAAATCCAAACCAGATGAATTAGACTAAAAATTAGTGATGATATAGAACATGGTCATCAAATATTTTCTATGAAAGGCCTGACAGTAAATATTTCAGATTTCGTGAGCCATACTGTCCCTGTTGCTTCTGCTCAACTTCGATGTTGTGGTGCAAAAGTACTCAGAGACAATACATAAAGAAACAAGAATGGCTATTTTCCAATATTTTATTTAGTTTGCTAACCCTGATATAAAAAACCTAAATAACATCATCAAATAAACTTTATGTATGTATGTATGTATGTATGTATGTATGTATGTGTAATTGTGCCTATAACAACATATATGCATATGTATCTTTCAGTGAAATCAGATTATAGCTATCTAATCAAAAATGTGTGTGTATATATATATATATGTATTTTTAACAGTATGAGGAACACTCACAAGAATTGACCTTAATTTAAACCATAGAAAAATCCATGAATTCCAAAGGTTAGACTTAATGCAGGACCATTTTCTTACCATAGTGCAATAAAACTAGAAATTAATGACAGAAAGCCACCACAAACATTTTAACACCTGCAAACTTATGAAATTAAATCCTACATCCATAAGACTAAAAAATGAAAAATAAAGAATTAAAAAAAAACAATTCAACACGTTAGAAATTAAAACACAAAAAGTGTTTTAATCATTAGAGAAATGCAAATCAAAATCAGAACGAGATATCATCTCACACCAGTCAGAATGGCTATTATTAAAAAGTCAAAATATAACAGATGCTGATGAGGTTGCAGAGGAAAGGAAACACTTATATTCTGCTGGTGGGAATGTAAATCAGTTAAACCACTATAAAAAGCATTTTGGCAATTTCTCCAAAAACTTAGAATTACCATTCAATCCAGCAATCCCATTATCAGGTATATATCCAAAGGAATATAAATTGTTCCACCATAAAGACACACACATGTATGTTCATCACAGTACTATTCACAATAGCAAAGATATAAAATTAACCTAGATGCCTATCAACAGTAGACTGGATAAAGGAAATGTGGTACATATACACCATGGAATATTACGCAACCATAAAAAATAACAAAATCATGTCCTTTTTAGCCACATGGATGGAGCTGGACACCATTATGCTCGGCAAACTAATTCAGAAACGGAAAAAAGAAATACCACATGTTTTCACCTATAAATGGGAGCTAAACATTAAGTACACACAGACATACAAAAGAGAACAATAGACATGGGGGCCTACTTGAGGGTGGAGAGTGGAAGGAGGGTAAGGATCGAATAACTACCTACTGGGTACCATGCTTCTTACATGGGTGAGGAAATAATCTGTACACCAAACCCCCATGACACATAATTTGCCTGTGTAACAAATCTGCACGTCCCCCTGAAACTGAAAGTTTTTTTTTTTTAAGTTGTGCAAAAGTTCTGAAAAAACTCCTCACTTAGAAGATACACAGATGGCAAATAAGCATATGGAAAGATGCTCAACATTATATGTCACTAGATTATTTCGAATTAAAACAATGAGATACCACTACCGACATATTAGAATGGCTAAAATTCAAAATACTGACAAGACCAAACCACTGGCAAGGATGTGAAACAATGGGAACTCTCATTCATTGCTGGAGGGAATGCAAAATGGTATAGTCACTTTAGAAGGCAGTTTGGCAGTTTCTTCCAAAGCCAAACAGTCTTGCCATACAATCCAGCAATTGGACTTTGAAGTATTGATCCAATTTAGTTTAAAACTTATGTCCATACAAAAACCTGCACAGATGTGTATGGCATTGTTACTCATAATGGCTAAAAATTGGAAGCAACTAAGGTGTCTCTCAATAGGGGAGTAAATAAAGGAACTGTGTTAAATCCACACAACAGGATATTACTCATCTCTTAAAAAAAATGAGCTATCGAGCCATAAAGAGACATGGAGGAAACTTTAATACATGTTGTTAAGTGAGAGAAGCCAATCTGAAAAGGCTATACTATATTACATGATTCCAACTATATTATGTTCTGGAAAAGGTAAAACTATAGAGACAGGAAAAAAAGATTAAGTGGTTGCCAGGGGTTGGTAGGTAGGTAGAGGGATGAATAGGTAAAGTACAGACAATTTTTAGGGCAGCAAAAATTATTCTGTATGATGCTGTAATGGTGGATACATGACACTAACATTTGACAAACCTATGTAACTGCACAACACAAAGAGTGAACCCTTGATGTGAACTATGGATATTCATTAATAATAATGTAGCAATATTGGTTCATTAGTTTCAACAAATGAACCACATGAATGCAAGATATTAATAACAGGAGAGATTGTGTGTGAGAGAAGGGTTATATGAGGACTCTTCTCTTTAAATTTTCTATAAACTTAAATTTTCTCTAAAAATAAAGTTTATTAAAAAAGAAAAAAATAATAAAATAAATGCAAAAATCAACAAGTCAGAAGACAGAAATACTATAAAACTAAAAGCTGGGTTTTTGAAAAATAAAACAATAAAATAGATAAGCTACTAACCAACCTAATTTTAAAAAATGAGGGAGAAATGGTAAATATAACACAATTAGGACAAAAGAGAAATAATCATGGACACAGAAAAAATTAAAATAACTTAAAGCAACTACTTACAATAGCTCTATGGAAATAACTTTGAAAATGTAAATTAAGTAGATGAGTTTTTAGAAAAAAATGCAGGTGACTAAAATTGACCCCAGTGGAGACAGTCTACACAGACAAATGATCTTAAATAGAGAAAGTAACTGAATACACCCCCATAAAGAGAAGATCTCCAGATTGTTTCATGGAAGAATTCAACCAAGTCTTTAATAAGAACATAATTATAATGCTACTTAAATTATTTCAAATCATGAAAGAGAAAAAAATTAGAATTTATTTTTATGAAGTAGGTATTACATTGATCTCCAAAGCTGACACATGCTATACCAGAAAAGAAACAACAGACTAGTCATATGAATTTTGGATACAAGAATCTTAAATAAAACTAAATACTAATGAACAGACTCCATTGGTACATTTAAAAAGAAGTATGAACAAGTGGGTTTCATATTAGAAAAAACATCAAGAGTTCATCCTGTTAATAAAGCAACATTACAAAATCATTTTGATTATTTCCACAGATGCAGAAAAGGCAACATCAAAGGACATTGGTGTCAAGAACAATCAGTAAAATGAATTGATGGATACTTCTGTAATATGATAAAACACATACCTATAACATAACTCTACCTTAGGATCCAGAAATTCCATTAAATAATCATCAACAGATATCGTTGTAGATTCATTCAATAGACTATTGTGCAGTAGTTAATAGGAACTAGCTAGGGCTAAATAGACTGGTATGCACCTACCCGCTATTTTCTATCTGTGTGACCTTGGCAAATCTGCTTAATTTCCCTGAGCTTTGATTTGGTGTTTCTATCTGTAAAATGGAGATAATGATATCTACCTTCCAGTGCTGCAGTAAGAATTAGAATTAACATATGTGTAAAGCTCTTTGCACAATGTGAAACATGGCAGGCACTCAGATGATGATCTGAGAAGTGCACTAATGCTGCCAAGTTTATTTAACTAGGTTATAGCAAGCGGACTAAATAGAGTTTTAATAATAAGGTAAAAGTTACCAGATCCTTTTCATAATGTTGCCTTAGCTGAGATTCATATCTCTTATTGCTTGAATTACAACAACCTCCTGTCTGATCTTCTTGACTCCAGTCTTTCTTCTTATCAAAGTCTGGATGTGTAGGGGGAACAGGAGAAAATCAAAATGTGATGTCAAGATTCTAAAATCAGAGGGTTGTGAAATCAATTTAGTAGGCCAAAGCCAGAATTTTAAACAATAAAATAGATTAGAAAATGTCAGTGCATTCTATATAGTAAAATTACATGCTCTTTTGTGAGACTATTTTTTTAAGTTCTATATCTATGTATGCCTACCGAATTTTGATGTGAGAGCATTTACTGTGGGTGACAAAGTTTGATAGTCTCGGCATATTGTCCATTCTCTGTAAGTCAGCTGGAGTGATCTACTGTACTTGACAATATGTCAAGCCATTAGTTTTCAAAGAAGTGACATCTTGTCGGTAATGAAGATTCCTTTAGATAGGTTGCATATGGATCTAATATAAATAAAATATATTATTACTCTTCAAATATGGATCTCCTAGGTTTTAGGCCATTTTTACTTTACAATTTCCCTCTCATTTCCTGCCTTTTGATCATTTCTTTATAGTTAGCAGCTTTGTAAGAGCAGTATTATAGGGAGAACAGAGGAGAATCAAAATGTGATGTCAAGTTTCTAAAATTTATAAAAATGACTGTTAAGTACTACTCAACACTTACTGTGTTGGAATTGTAAGAAGGAATTATAAGAAGTACTGCTATCTTGTCATTATGACATCATTATCATTATCATCATACATTATCTCATTAAATCCTCACACCAACCCTACAAGCCTAAGGTGGAGGAATTAAAATCTGGCAAAATAATCTGCCACAATTGTGTAATTCAAGCTGGTTTCTCATTTTTATATTTAAAGTGACAAAAGTGGGGTCACAGCAAAGGTGGAAATGAGGGGCCAAATTGAAAATTTAAGTTGAATTTTGTAGTTGATTTATCAAAAAAACCAAAAACAACAAAAAACCTTCCTGTCCATGGGTTATAGAGAATAGTCTGGACAATGGATATCATGCTGTACCTCACAGTGTTTTTACTTTGTCTGGTACATTTTGCTGTACCATTGAGAAATTAATAAGAATTAAGAAACTAATATCACTCACTCATTCATCTTTTAGGGACATTTAGAAACATGTTAAGCAAATAAGAAAAATGAAAATCATAGTCAATTAAGGAGTTAGGCATGTAAGTGAAAGGTACAGCCGTGCAGTTAAAGATAGAACTGCTATGAACATGCAAACCTAAGAGAAAGGATTGATCATTTAAGCCTTTAACTCCCCTGGAGCAATCAGAGAAGACTTTCTGAAGAGACGGCACTTGAACTGAGTATTGATGGATGAACAAGAGATTGCCAATTGAATTCTTACGGGCACGTTGAAAAATACAGAGCCTGTGGCAGAAGTGGCTCCAAAAGGCTGCAGCAAAGAGCAAACATCTGGAAAGCTGATAAAAGCAGTAGCCAGGTGATCAGAGCTAGAGCATGACGACTCCCTTGATGCTTCCTGTTCCCCAGACTTTAAAATCTTTGAAATGAACTTGCTTTATAACCACTGATGGAAGTATGGTGGTGGGAAATAAAGGAAGTATTTGGAATGAAGAAGTTTGACAACTGTTCTGAAGTACTGTGTGCCTCATCATTTTAAGATTCAATTTCTTTTTTCGTTGAATGAGGCACAATCATAACAATTCCATTACTCCGAACATTTACAGTTCATTCCCAGATAATATGATAAGGATTATCCTCCTGCTGCCCTGCATCCCCGCTCCACTGCTTTTGAATTCTTGACAATAGCATTGTCAGGAGACCAAAGGCATATCATTAATTACCCTTAAATTTCTTGGAAGTACTCATTTGAGGGAAAGCCCTAAAGGATCTTTCAGCTATTTGTTTTTGGACACAATAAATAATGGAAAAGAATAAAATCAAGAATAGGACCTGTTTTACTTTTCCACATCCCCTTGGCTCAAGTGTAAAAGAAACCACAGACGGAAGCCCACAGATGGAGGCTCCTGATCATACAGCTGCATCTTTGTTGGTACAGAAAACCAATTGTGGGTAGGAGCCATGGAGGAAGAGACAATATTAGAATGCAATGGCATTTTAATTATACTTACCATAATTCTAATGTTCTCTTCTGTGGTGAAGTGTTTGGGGAGTTGTCTTGAAACTGGAATCCAATCCTGCAAACTTCAATCCATTAGAGCGGTGCTGTTTGAAAATATACAGAGAAGCAAGTTTGAAAGATTTTCCAATAATCTCGCTTTGTAGTGTTTAGACTTCCTCTGATGACTGGAGAGGAGAAGGAAGAGAGAAAGCCAGGAGATTAAGTGGCCCATTTCTGTTCCTTAGGGATGTCCGCTGGAGAACAACCTTAACTCCTTGAACTATTTAAACTGCCTCTGAACATTCTTACAGAAGCCTGGTATACTGGACATAAATCCTATTTTCCCGAAAGAGGTAATATAGCTCTAAGCTAGTGCTACCATTCCTATTTTCCAGGACTGGAAACTTCAGAGCCAATTAAGTAGGCTACCTACTAAGAGTCATACTGAATTTCATTTCATAGGTATTTATGAGCCTACTATGTTCCAGGCACAGGGGTGAGTGAAAGAGATGCTGGTCTTGCCCTCCTGGAGCTTGTTGTCTAGTAGGAAAAACATATATTAAGCTAATGAATTAATTACATGGCAACACTTGTGATAAATGCAAAGTAAAGAGGCATATGAGCGCACGTAAGAGTGGGACTAGAAATGGATGAAGGGGTCATCGGAGGCTATCCTGGCTAACATAAGCCTTTTGTACTGAACAGATTACACAGTTTAAGAGGGAGGGAAGCAAGCTTCAAGTAGAGGTAACAGCATGTGTGAAGACTCAGTGGCTGAAAAGAGTGTGATTTAAACCACAATCTTCAAAGTGTGAAGGAAGCAGACTCATCTTACGTGGCTGAAACAGGAGAAAGAGAGAGATGGGGGAGGTGTCACACAGTTTTAAACAACCAAATCTCATGAGCAGTCACTATCATGAGAGCCACGCTGAGGGGGAAATAAGGCAGGGAAGACTGGGGTGACTGGAGTACAGAGAGCTAGCACATGAGGCCAGGAAGGGGTGGAGATTAAACTGGAGAGCCCTGTGATACGGTCTGGGTCTGTGTGCACCCGGCCCAAATCTCATGTCAAATTGTAATCCCTAGTGTTGGAGGTGGGGCCTGGTGGGAGGTGATTGGATCATGGGGGTGGATTTCCCCCTCAGTGCGGCTCTCATGATAGTGAATGCTCATGAGATTTGGTTGTTTAAAACTGTGTAGCACCTCCCCCATCTCTCTCTTCCTCCTGCTCCAGCCACAAAAGATGAGTCTGTTTCCTTCACCTTCTGGCATGATTGTGAATTTCCTGAGGCCTCCCAAGTCGTGCTTCCTATAGAGCCTGTGGAACCATGAACGAATGAAACCTCTTTTCTTTATAAGTTACCAGTCTCAGGTATTTCTTTATAGCACTGCAAGAATGAACTAATACACCCTGTAAGCCGTACTAATGATATTTCACTTTATTCTAAGATTCCAAGATGGGAAACCAACAACTTTAAATGCTCTGACCTGAGCATTTTTGAAAGGTCTATTTGGTGATTGTGTATAGGTTGATTTGGAAGGTGGCAGGTGTGGAAGCAGTTTTAGTTAAGAGGTGTTTGTGGCAGTGGTGATGGAGAGAATCTCACAGATTCAAGAGAGGTTTAAGAATGATGTTAGCAAGGTTTGGTGACCGATTTGATATGATCTATGAAAAAGGAAGTGGTGGCAGGGCACAGTGGCTCATGACTGCAATCCCAGCACTTTGGGAGGCCAAGGCGGGTGGATCACCTGAGGTCAGAAGTTGGAGACCAGCCTGGCCAACATGATGATACTTCATCTCTACTAAAAATATAAAAATTAGCCAGGTGTGGTGGTGCATGCCTGTAATCCCAGCTACTCAGGAGGCTGAGGCAGGAGAATTGCTTGAACCAGGGAGGTGGAGTTTGCAGTGAGCAGTGAGCCAAGAGATCAGGCCACTGCACTCTAGCTTGGGTGACAGAGTAAGACTCCCTCTCAAAAAAAAAGAAAAGAAAAAGAAAAAGGAAACGGTTCAGGGTGACCCTAAGTTTTCTTAATAAACGAGTAGATATTTGGTTGTACATTTGCTGACATTAAGACTCAAGAGAAGAACCAAGTATGGAGAATGAGTGCTGGGAAGAAAAACTGTGAGTTTGAATTTGGGCAGTAGAACTTAGGGTGCTTCCAAAAGACCAGGGCCACTGAAGGGTGATAAACCTGAGCTTGGGATCCCCATTCTGCTGTTTACTATCCATGACAACTTAGGCAAGTTTCAAAATAACCTTATACATCAATTTCCCGATCTGTAAAATGGGAATAAGAATAACAGTACCTTCACTGAGTTGTGAAGAACAAGTGAGAATACATACCAGACTGGTAACTATCCATGGGGCCAGGAGTGGGATGAGGTGGTCTAGGAAGGGGAACATTGGGTAAATTGAGATGGCTCTTCCTCTTTGTTATTAGTTAAATTTATATAAGAATGTATGTTATTACATATACACTTAGAAATGAATACAATAATATATGAAAAGAATGTAAAAGGCTATATAAAAATATCCATGTATAGCACTCAGCCTGGCACTTGGAGAACAGTCAATAAATGTGATCTGTGTGTAGATAAAAGGGACCTGGAGTTCAGAGAGAGGGCTGGTCTAGAGGTGTGCATTTAGTAGTTCTTGCCATTCTAATGATAATAAGAGCTGTGGGAGTTGATGAAATCATCTCAAGAGAGAACATTGGGTTAAAGGGGGACAAGGGTTGAATGTTGAGGAATTTCAACTATTAAAGATCAAGTGGAGAGGAATGAATCAGCAAAGGAATCTTAGAAGGGGCAGCCAGCAAGGCAGGAGGAAATCTCTGTCCATGTACTCAAGGTACACTTACATTCAGAAGAGGTCAATGGTATGGCATGCTGTCACAAGCTCTAATAAGTGGAAACCTGCGAAGTGTGCTTTGGATAAGCAGACTCTTTGGATAATCAGTCAACAAGCTTTTGTTTCAGTTGTCTGGTTCTTTATTTTAAATCAAATCTTGGCTTCTGTCCTGGAAACGGGGCCAGTCAGCTGGTGTAGGCTGAATTCATATTTCTTACAGATTCTCTGTCTATAGGGAGGGGTGCTTAAAAGTGAGTTTGCCGATGTCGAAGAGGAAGACAAAATGGTACAAAGAAAAGGAATCTCAGTCCAGGCACAGTGGCTTACGCCTGTAATCCCAGCACTTTGGGAGGCTGAAGTGGGAGGATCACTTGAGGTGAGGAGTCCAAGACCAGCCTGGCCAACATGTTGAAAACTCACCTCTACTAAAAATACAAAAAAATTAGCTGGGTATGGTTGCACGTGCCTGTAATCCCAGCTACTCAAGAGGCTAAGGCAGGAGAATCACTTGAACCCAGGAGGTGGAGTTTACAGTGAGCCAAGATTGTGCCACTGTATGCCCAGCCTGGACTACAGAAAGAGACTCCGTCTCAAAAAAAAAAAAAAGAAAAAAAAAAAAAAGATTCTGTTCATTCCATTATTTCCATGCTGGTCAATTTATAACCTTTAATGTTTTTCAACAAAAATAGTTTATTTTCTCAAATTCTTATTCTATAGACAGCCATCTCTCTAATTTTCTTTCTTTTTAATAAAAATGGGCACATTTCCCCCTTATTGTTGGAAAAAAGATGATTGACCTTCGTAAAAAAGAGGCGAGTCTTGTTTATAATATTACAATAAAAAGTTATAATAAAGCCAGTTCATTTCAGATAAGTGGAAAACTTCCAAAGGGAGGGAGGAGTTAAATTCTATGTTCTGTTGTTTAATTCTATACAGTTTTGTTTTAAGAGACTAAAAATGCTAATTTGTATTAGGAAATAAAATAACCCTAAACACACCATGGGGAGACTGAGAAATGAAAGACATAAATGGGTGGCAATGAATTCGTAGCTCAAGATGGCATTCTGAATGGCAGGAGTCAGAGCTCCACATTCTGCTTAGATCCTGAGCCACAGTGGTGGAGGGAATGAGGGTTAAGATGCTTTAAGCAGCCCATCCTACTCTGCTTCAGTTCTGCACATTCAGGGTGCCCGAGAGCACAGGGCTAAAGTCCTGTGTTTTGCACCTTTAACCTCATACTGGTCTGTATTGAATTCCAGGCAAGTTGTTTACTTCTATGAACATCACTTTCCTAATCTGTGATTTGGTGATAATAGTCTTGCCATCCTCATAGGCTGTTAGGAGGAATGGATAAATTAATTCAGGCATAGCTCTTGGTATATACAAAACTTCCATGTAGTGTAGTCCATTTTTTTTTTTTCCTTGAGACGGAGTTTCACTCTTGTTGCCCAGGTTAGAGTGCAATGGTGCTATCTTGGCTCACTGCAGCCTCCACCTCCCGAGTTCAAATGATTCTCCTGCCTCAGCCTCCCAAGTAGCTGGGATTACAGGCACCTACCACCACATCCAACTAATTTTTGTATTTTTAGTAGAGACAGGGTTTCACCATGTTGGCCAGGCTGGTCTCGAACTCCTGACCTCGTGATCTGCCTGTCTTGGCCTCCCAGAGTGTTGGGATTTCAGGCGTGAGCCACCGTGCCCGGCTGTGTAGTCGATATTCTTAAACATGAGAATTATCGCAGTAGAATGGTTAATTTGCTCATTTTCATCTGTCTTAAATTTATTTAAGAAATATCCTTCTTTTCTCCCTAATCTATTCCCAAATTTTAATATTGGCTTTAGAAACATTACAGATATGCCCAATTGACAAAGTTATGCAAAACAAATTTTTTATTTTGCTCAAATTTAAGTTGATTTTTATTTTGAGATCTTATTTGTCTAGGGAGGTAGAAATTTAGTCCCATCGATTTGGGAATCTCTCTTCTCCCTTTTTCCCCTCCTTTCTCTGGGGTTTTAAGTAAATCTGTCAAGCATCTATAACAGTGAAACTTCCGAAGGAGGGACATTCGTTCTTAAATATGCAAGAAGTGGCTTCTAGGTCCATGCTCTGGCCCAGTCCTGGTCATCCATCATCAGTAGTCCCACTGGGAAGTGGTTTTTGTTTGTTTTGTTTTTTTCTGCATGGTTTCATCATGTCTGATGTCTCCCTAATGGCATACGTGCCAGCCTATGGGACCCCTTCCCTAGGTTAGGGAAGCCATGCTTTCTTCCAGCTTCTCCTCATTATTTGGTTTTACTCTGATCTTCCAGGGTCTCCTAAAATCTTTGGTTTTTATAATATTAAAATCAAAGACTTGTGTTACTTCTGCTCTCTCACCTGTCACCTTCCTTCTTTGTAGCAATGTCATGCAAAGCCACTTACATACCTGGTGAGAGAATAGAGAAGGGGACTCCCAGACAGGGAAAGACTGAAGGCCAGTACCTCACACGGACTGCCCTGGCCCTTGCCTTTACAGATAGGCTGTGGAAGTCCGTGCTGTCAACCGTGGAGCACACAGAGAGGACAGGTAGTAAACGAAATGTTGTACAGAATTTATTATGTATACACAACTCAGCAGAAAGATGTTTTAAAAGTGCAAGTTTTGTTTTTCTTAGAATGGACCACAACTGTATATACTGACTTAATGAATTTTAAAATATCCCATAAGTAATACAAGAAAGCTCATTACACAGCCTAGTGAGAGGAATCCTGAAGCTAAAATTGACACACCTATATCAAAGAGACAGATGAGGCCCAAGCATTACAAATGCTTTGGAAAAATACACTCATTTTATTTGGTGTTTGTGCTTTGACTAAACATCTGACTCTGCTTTTTCAGCATTAGAAGACTTTTTCTTTACTTTTTCTGGACCCAATAATTCTACAAATTTAGCAAGAGAGAAAACAAATGTTTTCCTTCACCCACTATGGTCTGCTCTTATAATGTGGCTTTCCTGTTTCCTGTTTACTTTTTGCATTAACAGTAATTGGAGGGAAAATAAAATCAAAATTTGGTTTGTATAGGGGACAAAAGGGTTCAGATGCGTTATTTACCTACTCAACTGAAGCAGACCTTAGTGGCCATCTGGTACGCCATATTTTTGGGTAATTAACATGCATCCACACTTCTATTTTGTTTCCTTTTTGAAGTGAATCTGAAAATGTGTGCTAACAGACTGTCTGTAACACAAAGGAGCCAATGTTAAAAAATGATTATACTCATCTCCTTTTAAAAAACAATGAAAAAAAAAAAAAACCCCACAAACTTTGTTTTGCCACCAAAGGCAGAAGCTGCCTTCCAAGCTGCCAAAGACTATGGGTCCCAGACGGAATTGCTTGTTCTCTTTAGTCACCACATTTGGTGAGCAATGTTGTAGGCCCAGTATTCCCCCTTCCTTTCCATCACACTTGTCATGCAGAGCCTTTGGGGGAACATTTACATGATCAAATGTTCACACGGCCACAGTGGTGCAGCCCCACTCATGGTTTGAATTGAATCTGGGATTAGTTCTCAGTGCCTAACAGCTTGAGTTTGTTTTTCCAAATGACTTTATCATAACTATAAATTCAAGTGAGTCAACTTATTGGATGATGGCTCTGTGTGTCTGTGTGTTGGCAATATATATTCAATTTAATCTATACTGAGAAGAAATTATTCTTTCTGGCATAAAGCCTTCCAGGAGAAATCAACAAATAGGTCACATAAACAAGTTTAAACAATTTCTTGCTGGAAGATTTTACTGTACAATATGTCAGTGCAGTTGCTTCATCCACAAAATATCTAGATGTATTTTAAGTCAACCTGAGCAAATAGATGAGAAAACTCAGGCTGTCGTGGTGAATTTAAGCAAAAATATTTATGATATAAATAAAAAATTGCAGATGAAAAAAGTGCTTGATGAGTAAAGGTGGGAATTAAATGAAATTGTATTGTAGAACATTAATCTCACAATATGAACTTTGAAAACTAAATTGTTGGTTTCTGATACAAACTGATATTTAATATTTACTTTATTAAAATGTAGAATGGTTAGCTCGTTTTGGTTGAACACATTTTCTGATTTAAGAGCAGTTGTTATTTTATATTTTATGTAGTTGTATATACTAGAAAATATTTTACAGGCATTACTGCACCCCCTTTTACTGATGAGAAAACTGAGGGTTTAGAAGCATTGCATTACTTGTTCATTTTTATTTGTCTAGTTAGACCTTAAAATAAAACAAAACTTAATTTCATTTAACCCTTCTTCCCTCTCTTTCTTCCTCCTTGAATTATTTTATGCCTGCCATGATTCTGCTGTTAAGATAGATGCTTGGGATACAAAGACACATAGATAATAAGACCAAAATAGGGTTCTAATTCAAGAAAGACAAGATAATATACAAGCTATACAGGTGTGGATATGGAGATCCTTGCAAATAGTGTTTGAGTGTGTGTGTGTGTGTGCATGCATGTGCACACATGTGCATGTGTGGTGTGTTGGTGGGAAGGAATCCAGTGAGTTCTAAAGATCTACAGGAATAGAGAATTCTGCAAGTATTTGCTCCAAGCAAAATAAAATACAACTGTTGTCTCGTTACTCTCCTTTGGTTCCCTTTTATAAATGTATTCGATTCCAATGGCACCAGAGAAAAAGCCATAATTTGGGCTAATGTCTAAAATGACACTTCTCTTGTGAGAATTTCAAGCTCGAGATATCTGTGCCACACCCCCACAGAAATGTGAATCTTACACTGTTACACAAAAAATGCCACGGAAGAAAATGTTTAGTTCATCCAATTACTATTTAAATCCTCAAGAAAGCTATTCTGTTTTCAAAACCATATGAGGGAAAAATTTTAGAGCCTTTTTCTTACTTAGATGAGGTGATACATTTTACTTCTATAATGAACACTTAAAATATAATAAAATTCGTGTGGTAATATTTTAAATCTCTCATTCCGATCTGTTCAACCCATTTCATCTTTGCTTGACCGAATGCAGAAGAAACACAGCTGGTTTTCACACACTCTGTGATGAATGCTTGCTATTCTTATTGAGGTTAAAGTGGCTCAATTGCTTCTAACTTTATACAGTGGCTGTATTTTTTAAGGAGATAGATATGGATGAATATGCATTATATTATATATTTATTATTATATGTACTATATATAGTACAGATATATATGTATTAACACACACACACACCTCCACAGCAATGTAGGCTATGCTTTGGTTGATTTTAAAGCATTGCTAATAGAACAAGTTGGCATAAGTAATGTTCTGGAAGACAGAAGCTATGGATGAGTAATTCTCAATGCTATATTCATTGGTTTTAAGCCAGCTTTGCCATTAACTATCTGGATGATCTTAGGCATATCATAAAGCCTCCTCTGTAAAATGAGGAGCTTAGGTTAGATGAAATCTAAAGATTTTTCCTGAACCAGCAGTCTTTGACAGTGGTTTCCAAACTGTTCATGTCCTGGAGTTGTAAGATTTCATAAAGGTGTCATTGAATTGAAGGAAAGAGTGTCCAAATGAGAACTTTGAGTAAGCCTTCCAGAACTCTCGTTCCCTCACTTCAAACACAGCAGCAAGGCTTTATGTGTTTTCCAGTTGAGTTTCAGTGTCAGATTCTCATTTCAAAAAACTTTAAATTTTGCAAACATCTGTCTCTGATGAAAGGTAGGATCAGCTAAGTCAGGTACATGTAATATAAACAGGAAAAAGCAATGTTTGTTTATTGAAGTTTAAATACTTTTATTATAAAACATGACATGCAGAAAATTGCATAAGATTGTAGGTATGTTTTAGCATTTGTCTGTAAAGCAAACATCCATATAACCCCATCAAGTCATGAAATAAAACATTGCTGGAACCATAGACTTTCCCTTATATGTCTTACCACTCTGTCTTCACTACCCACTCATCATAAAGTAATTATGTAATTCTAGTACTCCTTTTTTTTTAAAAAATAATTCTTGCCCTCCTTAAAAAGTACATCAGTTCTGCCTGTTCTTGAACTATATATAGGTAGAATATATTATTATTCTACCTATATTTTACAACTTGTTGTTATTAGTATTTTACAACTTGCCTTTTTCTGGCCACACATTTGTAAATTTATCTATATATCTGTAGTTGATTCAAATCTGTTTCAATATAGAGTCCCATTGTAAGAACATAAAACATATACTTGCAATATTGCTATGAACAGTCTTAAGCATAAAACTTGGTATACATAATCAAACATATCTTTTAAGGTATATATGCAGAAGTGGAACTATTGGATCTTAGTTCCATTTTTTTTTTTATTATACTTTAAGTTCTGGGATACATGTGCAGAACGTGTAAGTTTGTTACATAGGTATACATGTGCCATGGTGGTTTGCTGCACCCATCAACCCAACATCTACATTAGGTATTTCTCCTAATGCTATCCCTCCCCTAGCCCTCCAGCCCCCAACAGGCCCCGGTGTGTGACGTTCCCCTTCCTGTGTCCCTGTGTTCTCATTGTTCAACTCAAACTTATGAATGAGAACATGCAGTGTTTGGTTTTCTGTTCTTGTGTTAGTTTGCTGAGAATGATGGTTTCCAGCTTCATCCATGTCCCTGCAAAGGACATGAAGTCATCCTTTTTTATGGCCACATAGTATTCCATGGTGTATATGTGCCGCATTTTCTTTACCCAGTCTGTCATTGATGGGCATTTGTGTTGGTTCCAAGTTTTTGCTATTGTGAAGAGTGCTGCCACAGATCATAGTTCAGCATGTATTTTTACCAGACACACAGTTTTCTAAAGGTGCTGGAACAGTTTTCACTCCTACCAGTATAAGAGCTCCTGTTGCTTATATCCTTGCCCACATTAAGTCAGAATTTTATGTTTTCTCAATTGAATAGGTATGTAGTGGTATCTTATGATATTAAGTCTTGTTTTTCTAATGACTAGTTTTGTTCAGCACCTCTTTATTTGGTTACCAGCTATTTATATTTCTCCTTTTGTAAAGTGCCTGTTAAAGACATTTGCTCATTTTTCTATTGAGTTGTTTACTCTCTTCTAATTGAATTACAGGAGTTCCTTATATAGTCTGAAAAATAATTATTTTTTTGGTTAATATGTTTAAAATATTTTCAAATAACTCCATTTTTTTACTCTATGTGATGTCTTCCAAATGAACAGAAATTTTGATTTTAATGTGATTAAATTGATCATTCTTCTACTCTACTAAAATTTGTGTCTCCTTTAAGAATCTTTCTATAGATCTACAACAAAGTAGGAATAAAAGGAAAATTTCTCAACTTGATAAATGATAACTACAAAAACCCCTATCTAACATCACATTTAATGATGAAAGACCGAATGCTTTTTTCCTAAGACCACAAAACAAAGATGTTCATTCTTGCCACTTCTATTCACCATTGTGCTGGAGGTTCTAGCCAGTGCAATTAGGCAAGAAAAAATGATAAAAGGCATCGAGACAAGAAAGAAACATATAAAATTATCTCTATTCACAAGTGAGATGATCTTGTATATAGAAAATCCTAAGAAATACACTAAGAAAATTAATAGAACTAATCAATAAGTTCAGCAAAGCTTTAGGATACAAGATTAATATATAAAACAATTGTTTTTTATATGCACAATGAGCAATATGAGAATAAAATTAAGAAAAAATCCCTTGTACAATAGCACCAAAAAGAATAAAAAGAATAAAATTCTTGAGCATGGACTGTTCTTCCATTTGTTTGTGTTCTCTCTTATTTCCTTGAGCAGTGGTTTGTAGTTCTCCTTGAAGAAGTCCTTCACATCCCTTGTAAGTTGTATTCCTAGGTATTTTATTCTCTTTGAAGCAATTGTGAATGGGAGTTCACTCATGATTTGGCTCTCTGTTTGTCTGTTATTGGTGTATAGGAATGCTTGTGATTTTTGCACATTGATTTTGTATCCTGAGACTTTGCTGAAGTTGCTTATCAGCTTAAGGAGATTTTGGGTTGAGACGATGGTGTTTTCTAGATATACAATCATGTTATCTGCAAACATGGCACATGTATACATATGTAACAAACCTGCCTGTTGTGCACATGTACCCTAGAACTTTAAGTATAATAAAAAAAAAGAATAAAATTCTTAGGAGTTTTATTAAAATTTTATAAAAGAAGTAAAAGTCTCGTGCAGCTACAAAACTTTATTGAAAGATATTTAAAAAGACATAAGTAAATAGAAAGATGTTTTATATTCATGGATTTAAAGATTTACTATTGTTAAAATGAAAATATGGCTCAAAATGATCTACACATTCAATGCAATTCCTATCAAAATTCAAGTTACCTTTTTAGCAGTAAATGACCAATCCTAAAATTCATATGGAATTTCAAGGGACCCAGAATAGCTAAAATAATCTGGAAACAGAACATAGAGCCTTACACTTTTTCATTTCAAAACTTACTACAAAGATACAGTAATCGAATGCTATAGTGTGGTAGTGCTATGAGAATACATATATAGATGAGTGGAATACAATTGAGAATACAGACATAAATTCTTACTTTGATGGTCAATTGATTTTCAACAAGGGTGCCAATATCATTCAATGAGGGATAAAACAGTCTTCTCAACAAATGGTGCTGTGAAACTGAATATTGACATTCAACATAATG
Source organism: Pan troglodytes (assembly GCF_028858775.2). Taxonomy (NCBI): domain Eukaryota; kingdom Metazoa; phylum Chordata; class Mammalia; order Primates; family Hominidae; genus Pan; species Pan troglodytes. Next base: position 47,123,132 of record NC_072402.2, on the reverse strand, counting down.
AATTTGAAGTTCTATCTCATACCATACACAATGAACTCAAAATGGATCACAATTTTCAGAGCTAAAACTATAAAACTCTCAAAAATAAACACAGCAGTAAATCTGTGACCTTCAGTTAGACAATAGTTTTTAAGATACAACACCAAGGCCGGACACGGTGGCTCACACCTGTAATCCCAGCACTTTGGGAGGCCAAGGCGGGCGGATCATGACATCAGGAGATCGAGACCATCCTGGCTATGGTGAAACCCGGTCTCTACTAAAAATACAAAAAATTAGCTGGGTGTGGTGGCTGGCACCTGTAGTCCCAGCTACTTGGGAGGCTGAGGCAGGAGAATGGCGTGAACTCAGGAGGCGGTGCTTGCAGTGAGCCAAGATGGCGCCACTGCACTCCAGCCTGGCCTGGGTAGCAGAGTGAGACTCTGTCTCAAAAAAAAAAAAAAAAAAAAAAAAAAAAAAAAAAAAAAAAAAAAAACACCGCCAGAAACACAAGCAACAAAAGAAAAAGATAGGCAAATTGGACTTATTAAAAATTAACACTTTTGTTCTTCAAAGGACATCATTATGAAAATGGAAAGACAACTGACAAAATAGGGGAAAATATTTTTAAATTATGTGTCTGATACAAAACATATATCCAGAATACATAAGGAACTCTTACAATTCATCAATAAAAACACAACCTAAATTAAAAACCTGGGCAAAGGATTTGAATAGACATTTCTTCGAAGAAAATATACAAATGGTCAATAAGCATGTAAAAAGATGCTCAACATCCTTACTTGTTAAAAAAAATACAAATCAAAACCACAGTGGGATATCACTTTACAATCACTAACATGGCTAATATTTAAAAAGACAAAATAACAAGTGTGGACAAAATCGTGGAGAAAGTGAAACCCTCATATATTGCAGGTAGGAATGTAAAATGGTGTAGCCACTATGGAAAAACAGTTTGGCAGTTCTTCCAAATGTTAAACATAGACACATCAGTTATATTCCTAAGAAATAAAGACACAGGAGAAATAAAAACACACACCCACAAAAAGACTTGTAGATGAACATTCATAGAAACATTATTCATAATACCTGAAAAGTGAAAACAACTGAAATCATCAACTGTCGGATTAATTTAAAAATTGTGGTATATCCATATAATGGAATATTATTTAGTCATAAAAAAGAATTATTGATATGTACTACAAATATATGAACCTTGAAAACATTATGCTAAATGAAAGAATGTAGTCACAAAAGACCAAATACTGTATAATTCCTTTTAAATGAGATTTTCAGAATAGTCAAATTGACAGAGACAAAAAGTAGATTAGTGGCTGTCAGGGACTGAGAGGAGGAGAGAACAGGGTTGATGGCTAATGGGTACAGGGTATTTTTTTTAGTGTGAATTGGAAATATTTTACACTTGGATAGAGCCAATAGTTTTATAAGTCTGAGAATATACTAAAAATCACTGACTTGCACCAGAATTGCACTGAATTTATAAATCAGTCTGGGGAGAATTGACATCTTTTCAAAATCTTACAAATCATGAAGATAATAAATGTCTTGTTCATTAAATTTTAATATTTCCCACTAAAGTGTTATAACTTTTATCTAGAGCTCCTGCACATCTTTGATAAGTTTTACTCCTTGGTTCTTGATATTTTGGAGGCTTTGGTAAATAAATTCACTCTTAAAATTTTGTTTTCTAACTGTTACTGGTATACAGAAAAGCAGTTGATTTTTGCATATTGAATTTTGTATCAGTGACTAAGTTCTCCTATTAATTTTAAGGTTTACATGTAGATGCTTTTGGATTTTCTACATACTTAATCCTATCATCTGCAAATAGTGACAATTTTTCTTCCTTTCCAATTCTTATATCCTTTTAAAAATTCATAATTCACTTAACATACTCAATGTTGCATAGAAGTGATGATAGCAGGAAATCTTGTCTTATATCTAATACCGAAAGAAAAACTTCCAACTTTTTATCATGTTATATGATGTTGGCTGTGGAGTTTCTATAACTACTTTCATTGGACTAAGCAGACTGGATCATTGTTTCCAATTCTTTATTCCTTCCCTGTGTTAGAATCATACATTCACACATTATGTCTTGTAAATGCTTATTGCGTCTTATTGTTGGTGGAATTTATTTCTCCATTCCTTGATGTTGACCATGTGACCTTTCTTTGGCCTAGGAGATATTAGTGAATATGATGTAAGCAAGTATTTTAAGTGTAGTTGCATGGTTTACTTGTCTTCCTCTTTCATCACTATGAGAGAAAAATATGCTTTGATAGCTGCTTTTTTGAGCAGAATCAGAAAATACATAGAACAGAACTAATCACAACATTCAGCCTGAGATAAGCCCAACCAATCACAGCTGAGCCCATCAGAGCCTTACCCTACCCCATGGCTTGTAATCAGTGTTACAAGCCACCAAGATTTGGAGTTTGGAGTTTGTTTGTTAAACAGTGGTATTATAGTGAAAAACCTCCCTGAGATGCTATCTAGTCCTAGTTTCCTAAGAGTTTGTATTATAAATGGACTTTGAATTTTATCAAATGCTTTATCTGCATTTATTGAGATAATAATATAAATTTTCCCTCATCCTATTAATGTGGTAATTTATCTTGTTTGATTTTTGAATGCTAAATAAACCCTGCATTCCTAGATTTAAACAAACAGACAAAAAGACTTAGTACTGAGGTATTATTCTCTGTATCTTGCTGAATTCAGCTTGCTTATTTAATTTTTTAGTTTGTGCATCTATGTTTGTGAAAGAAATTGGTTCATAAATTTCTTCCATCATATTGTTCTTATCTGATTTTATTACCAATGTTATGCCATTCTTTGGAAGAGTTTGGCCACGACTAGAATGATTTCTTCCTCGAATAACATTTATAACATTCTCCAATGAAGATATGTAAACCTAGGATTTTCTTTGAGTAAATATTTATAACTAATAATTCATTTAAAAAGTTATAAAGTAATCAAAACTTCTATTTCTTTTTTAGTGAATTTAATTAGAATTTGTGTTTGCTTTTGTCAGACACTGTCAATTTTGCTGTAGAACTTGTTCTACCTAAGGTTCTACCATTGGGCTGCCTCAAACCCAGTTCTGGGTCTCTGGAATAGGTCTCATGTCATACTCTAGGTCCAGATTCATGCTAGCATTGTTCTGAAGTCACAGCCCCTCAGGGACAGCATTTTTTCTTCCTTTCTTTTTACCTCTTCAGCATCATGTGTTATCAAGACAGCTCTCTCTGTAGTTCGCCACGGTTGAGAGGAGATGAGTCATGTCTAGGTCCTTAAATCAGAGAGAGTAGGCTCCAGGGACCCCATCTCAATAGAGAGAAGTTCTCTTACAAGTCTCCCAGCTCCGGACAGAGCCTGGACCTTTGAACTCTCTCTCTCAGATCCCAGCTGGAAACAGAGTTTAAACAGTAGATTTCCAGGTAAAAGCAGCTTTTGAAACTATGACATCTTCTTTAACCTTCTGCTTATAGATTTTTAACCAAAATTTGGCCCAGGAGCTACCCCATGTCTTTTTTTGAAGATTTTATTATTTTTTTTTTTAGAGAAGTTTTAGGTTTACAGCAAAATTGACAGTAAGGTACAGTGACATCTCATTCCCCACCTCCACACATGCACGGGCTCCCTTATTATCAACATCCCCTACCAGAGTGGTAGAATTGTTATGATTGATGAACCTGCATTGATAAAGCATTATAAACCCAAGTCCACAGTTTACATTAGGGCTCACTCTTAATGTTGTCTATTCTGTGGGTTGGGACAAATTTATGACATGCATCCACCATTGTCATAATCATACGAAGTATTTTCACTGCCCTAAAAATCTTCTGTGCCCTTTTTATCCTCCCTTTGTATTTTTAGGTTTGTAATGGGAAAGAGTCAGAGTATAATAAAATGAAAATAACACAAAGGGGAGATAACAAAACTCAAAAGATGTTTATAATAGGAATCAAGGGACTATGATCCCTGATGTTCTCTGATAATGATAAATGGAAGATATTTTGCACTTCTACTTTCTTTTTATTTCTGTGAATGAGATGTTCCGTATTCCATTTTCAAACCCACTATCAGCTAAACATTGAGAATCCCTCCTTTCCAGGACAAAGCCTTCCACCAACTGGAAGGGCAGTATATGGGCAGTAAAAGAACCGTCTCACCAGCTACAGTTCTCTCTGGGAATCCATTAGATTTTCTAGGATAACTTGGTACATATTATAAAAGGAGGATAAAGAGGATACGGAGGCCTAGGTACACTCCCAGCTCTTTTTGTTTTCTAATTAAAGTTGCTGGCAAAAATAGCAACCACACCTTTCTGGAAAGAAGCTGCTTATGGACACTGAGTGAGACAAAATACCAATCTGGGTCAATTTTTGGTGTATCTGAGAATGGCATTTCTTATTAGAATCTAGCAGGTAATCACCTCTAGGTACTCTAGGGCTGTCATACTTTTCTTCCAGTAAAGACATCTCTTTCTGAGCACTGCTTTTTCTCCTGCCTGCATGGTTTGGTTTCTTCATCTTAGCTGTCTATTTGCATTTTGCCTTTGCATAAAGGGCTTCTATATGTTTTTTCCCTCTATTTGAGACAAGCTTTCCTCATTTTTATAGAAGCAGCTATGATATTTGAGGTGTATGATATAGCATTAAGAGAGAAGAAAGGAAACTAGTTTAATAAGCAGAGCTACTAATAACTTCCCAGTGACTTGGGAACTTATCCTTTTCTCCCAACCCCCCATTGTCATGCCAGGAGTCACCGCCACATAACAGTGATGGTGACTGATGGTATGGCAGTGCCTTCTGGGGCCAATTCATCTCACACAAACTCAGCTCGGTGCTGCTTCACTTGCGCTAAATGTGGCCTCCGAGACTGGAGTTTGGCTCTGCTCCAAGGCCCCTTTCTGGCTTCTGTCCTGGAGTTTTTATATATGATCTGCAGGTGTTACTGATATAATTTGTCCAGGAGTTATATATGATGTCATGCTTACTAACCTAGATTTTCCTGTGGTCAGTATAGTGTAGGAGAAAACTGTAAAAATGATATTACTGATGATTACATAATAAAATAATATCCTAGAAATAGCTTTGTGTGCCTGTTGCTGAAATGAGAGCATATGGCTATCACTAATTTAGAGTTGCCTTTGAGAATTAATTTAATTTGGAATAAGAGATCCAGGCAGTATTTAGCATCAAACATATGATTATAATTTTAGAATTATGAAGAGAGAAGATTTTACCTCATCAGTGCATTTTAGAGTTAAGATGCTTTAAAGAAGACAGAGGAGGTTCTTGACTTGAGGTGGTCTAAGACGTTGTGGATTGAAATTAAGGATGGGTTTTAATCACACTGAATGAAAGTATGTTTTTCTTGGCCATTGTGTTGACTTGTGAAATTTATTCCAAGCACTGCAAACATCTACTGTCTCCACCTTTCTATCCTAAAACCAATCTAGGTGGTGAATGGAATATACTAGGGCATGTGTCAATATATTAAGAAGAGTGACTTCTGGGAATATAATATGGGGAATATAATATGGGAATATAATATGACTGGGAATGTAATATGACTTCATGTTACAATGACTATAAAATGGCTTCACTTGGGGGTTTTAATGTATTTAGGTTTATAATTTAAATATATGAAAGGAAAATTAGAAAAAAAAGATCTTCGTGTAAATTTTAACACCATGTGCTTTCATGATTTGCTTATAACCAAACAGAAACAGGAGGAGAAAAGGGTCTTTGGGATCCTTGGAGTTAATAATATTTGTGGCAGCTCCCATCTTTGTTACATAATATCTTCGCCCCTTCCAAAGAACTATGAGAAGTCTGGTAAAAAAATTCAGGAAAGCTGAATTAAATGAAATGTTCTAGAAAATGAGCCAGGACATCAGACTGGATGTGGATGCTTTCTGTCCCTAAAATATCTCATCCTTGTTTTTACTTCACTTGTTCTCCAGCTAGCTTGTAGACAAAAATATTTCCGTATACAAATAGTTTTTTTTTACTCAAAATAATTTGGATGTTCTCAGTTGTAGCAGTAATAATGAGGTTTCAAATATGTAATATATATTGAGCATCTTCTGTATATTAGATATTATTAGTATTTTACATATATGATTGATTTTGAATTCTTAGCAAATCCTAGGTTAGCTAGTGTTTTCCCTATTTCACAGATTTGAGAAAGCTGAAGCTCAGAGAGGTTATTTTGCTCAGGTTTAAACAGATGGCAAGTGATAAAGTAGAGACCTGAATACAGATCTGATTGGTTCTACATCTGTGCTCTTTTCACTACACCTTGCTGCCTTTCCTACTAACATATAATACTCATTCATTTACAGTAAACAAGCATACCGCACTCTCTCAGTTAATCCAATAATAATACTGCAGAAGCTATTTCTGTATTTTAGTTGAGAAATTAAGAAATCGAAGTCCAGGAAATTGAGGGTTGTTCCCAAGTTTACTCAACTAGAAAGAAACACAATTTGGATCTGAATTTAAACATCAGGATTCTCATCTCTGATGCTTCAAACTTAGCTTGGCCCACAAGACTGCAGATTAGCAGGCAACTTTAGATAATGCAATTTCTAAGTAGTAAATGTTGCTGCTCTTTCAAAAGTAATCAGAACAATTAAAAGGAGAAACCACTTATCAAATAAGTACTTGCTGACCTTTTTCTTCACTTTGTAGTCACTTGAATTTAAGTTTAATTTACTGTTTGCCTCCAGTCAAAGAATTACACTGAGTGTCTTTTTAAGAAAGGTTTCCTCTCAAAGTCTACGTTCCTATAGTGATCAAATAACAAAGATGCAAACATGAACACAGAAAAATTTATGACTGTAAAAGAAAAGAAAAAGTCCCAGGATACTTTGTATAAAGTCTGGAATAAACACATCTGAGTCTGGCAAATCAACTCCTGGGAGTAGGTGACACAGCTACACAGGCCGATAACTGCAGGGATCAATATTTACTGGTCAAGTGACAGTGGTGTGTGCGGTAAAAGCTGTTCTGGAGGATTAGCTCAGCTGATTAGTACAGTCATAGATGTTTTACTGGGATGGAATATTTGTTGTATGCCCAGATTCCTCTTAATACAATTGTTGGTAATTGCAACGTGTGTGTGTGTGTGTGTGTGTGTGTGTGTAGGACAGAGGAGGGAGAAAGGAAATGAACAGAGTGGAACTATCAGGTTCCACAGGTTCAGCAAGACCTCTTGAAGAGGATAATGTGTATTATTTGCCTTTGATTTTAACTTTCATTCTTTCCTCAATTTGCTGAAAGTGTAAAGCCATTGTTGACTTATAAGTTGTCAAAGTCAATCATTATTTTACTTGATTTCTTTGTAGCTTTTTGAGCTTGTTGATCATACATTCACCTTTTGACAAAATGCTTTTCCCTTGGCTCCTTTACATCCTATTTCTTCATTCATAATATCATTTCCAGGCTATATTAATGTACATATTCCTTACATGTTCCCATTTCCCCCAAAATAAGTCAATAATATAAAACCAACTGTACATTTAAAACACAAATAAATCTAAATATCAATTGCAGTAATAAAAGTGGATGAAATTCCTGGTAAAAGACACAGACTCCCAAAATAAAATAAAACAAAAACATTAAAAGTACAAGGAAGGGCAGAGTTGTATTAGGGACATGCTAACAAAAAGTAGAAATTGTTATGCTAGCATAAAAAAGATTTAAGGTAGAAATTATTACCAAAAACCAGGAAGGTTATATTTCTATATTGATTGAGGATTAAATTTATGATGAAAATATCATACTTTCCACTAACAAATATATTTTTATATATTTGCTTGCTTGTTGTATTGACTGACTACCTGATTAGAACGTGAGCTTTGCAAGGCAAGGAACATTGTTAGAAATTAAGGAGAAGTTGCTGAACACAATGAAACCCAACTATAGTGGAGATTTTAACTGTCTTTGATGGGGTACCTGAAAGTCAAACAAAATGCAAAGAGATAGAGGGGCTGGATAATATAATTAACAAAATTGGTTTATCAGATGTATGTTGAATGATGTCTCTTGCAACATAGAATTAAATAATTATTTAACAAATACTTATTATAAACACCTGCTAGTTGAAATAACAAGACACTCTTGATTCTTAATATGCCAGGGAATCTGGCCTAGTTTGGAGGAGATTGGAATCTTTTTTTCTGAGGAAATGGCTTTTAATATGAGACCTGGAGCATGAGTTGGCACTTGAGTGAATGGTGAGAGAACATCTTTAAGAATGGGGACTAATGTGTGCAAAATACCAACATGAAAAGGATGTATGTTGACCCATCTGTCTACAAACTCAGAGAAATAGCAGGAATGCTGAACACCAAATTGTCAATACCAATTACCTTGAAAAAAAATGATACTTTCATTTACTATCCTATATAATTGTTTAAATGGTAAGATTATGGTGAGTATAATCACTATTCAAAGTAAACAAACAAAGTCTACTGAATGCAATTTTTTTTTTTTTTTGAGACAGAGTCTCGCTCTGTTGCCAGGCTGGAGTGCAGTGGCATGATCTTGGCTCACTGCAACCTCCGCCTCCCGGGTTCAAGTGATTCTCCTGCCTCAGCCTCCCAAGTAGCTGGGATTACAGGTGCATGCTACCATGCCTGGCTAATTTTTTTCCTGTGCCTCTTTCTATCTGTCAAGCTATTTCTCTTCCTCTAAGTCTCAGCTCATAGAAGCCTTTCAGATCAGTCAGGCCTAGAGATTCTCCAATTGTGTTCCCCCAATAGCAGAGTTTCTCAAACTACTGAGCAAAAATTCCTCAGGTCATTTTCAGACATGCAGCTTCCTGAGCCCAGCTCCAGAAGATAAGGATTAACTTGGTCTAGGGTGGAAATCCAGTTACAAGCTTCCAGGAAGGTTCTGAGATAGCTGGTTCTGGAATTTAATTTAGAAATGTGTTCTTTCTATTCTATCAACAAGTATGGTGCTCCATAGATATTTGGTATATAAGTGAGTGTATGTTCCCTACCTCCTTTTACTTTGTGACTATAAAAGTTATAAATGCCTCATATAGAAAACATGTAGATACTAAAAAGTATGGAAAAATAGAAAAAAGTTACTGGTCATCCTGCCACTGAAAGGCCAACATTTTCTGAATTTTAACATATTTCTTTCAGATATTTTTTCTGGTACATTTTGTTTCACTTGGCTTAGAACACATCGTGTATGTATTCTACCCTAAATACTTTTTGGAAATAGAAAAGATAAAGATGTTTTTTGTAGCATCACTCAGTTAAATGTATTTTTTCAAATGCTAAGTTGGACAGTCTTTCACACTTTTGCTTCTCTATGATTGACTCATTCTTTGACAGTAATTTACCAATAAATAAATAAATAAACATTATTCCCTGAATTTGGGGATCCTGTATTTCATCTTCTCAATTCATGTTTTATCTCTTTAAAGATCACTCCAGATAGAAACAATTTCTCGTTTTCCAGAAATTTGCAATGGAAGGATTTCCAGAAGTAGCCATTTTCTTTCCTATATAGTTAAATCACCATGATTTTTACATGTTAATTAAGGCTTCTGTGTTGCCTTTTTGACCTCTGCCAAAAAACTGTGTCAAGATGTTGACATTTGCACAGCAGAATTATAAGGCAGGTGCTTGCATACTGAGCACCCTAGAACTACTTCTTTTGTCCTTGAAAAACCCAGCCAAAGGCATCATCTTACTTTTATCTCCACAAATCATGTTGTCTTCAATAAGTTAGCAAAGCACAGAGGACAGGTGAGATGTAATTCTTTTCCTGCCAGCAATGTTGTATTTTATTTGTTACTTTTAGAAATAGTATATTAACTTATCTCCTTATCCCTTTTCTTTTCCTTAGAGATAAACATAATTCACCTATTACTCTCCCTATTATATGCAGAGATAGATTCGAAAGTCATTTGTATTTTGAATTTATGAACAAATGCTGTTAATTGATAGAAAAGTACAAGTTTGTTCCCTAAAAGAGACTTTTAATTTAATAGTAATCTAGCCCTAAGTAGCCTAGAAAAGTTAAATCAATTCTTCCATTGCTCTGAGTTTACTTCCAAAAAGTAATTTAGCCCCCTGGAGAAAACTGACTCAATGATGTGTCAGTATAACAAAATATAAAATACCTCTCCCCATTCTTAGGCAAATTTGTTGAACCTTGTGAGCATAAGTATTTATTGTTGCTAAGCCTTGATAATAATGAAGATGACTTCTTCCCCAAAAGGACATTGCATATGAAAGGGAAAAATAAATACAGCATATATATGGATTTTATAGCATCCAGTTAGGTCTCTGAGTGTTCTGAAAACTTGTAGCCAAATTCTACCTGGCCACAATGGCATGGAGTAATCATTAAGTGAAAACAGGACCATGTGGGTGGTTACTCTGGATGATTTATTCAGGCCTAAGGTGGAGGGGATTGAGCATAACCAATTTTTACTGAGCTTTCTTCATCTTCAAGCATCACTGTACCAGATTACCTGAAATGACTTCCAACAGTACTCTGAACTCACATCTCCACATAACTCTGGCATATTCAGAAATTTAATTTTCTGAACTTTTTTTGTCCAAACAGAGAGAAACGACATGTGATAACTGAAACTGGTTGAGGACTAGGAAACAGAACATTATCAAATGTTTGGTATTGATCTATTCATGCAGATGATCTTGTTTAGGATCATCAATTTATAATCCTGTAACCAAATTGATCATTCTAATAATCACAATAAATACATTGCAGAGACACACAGAGAGAGACAGAGAGAAATATATTACTAAATACTTTTAATAACTCTCAAGACAAAAAGGATAAGATAATTAACCTTTTACAGTAAAACTTGACATTTTGAAAGACTGCATTCCAAACTTAGGACTTTGACTTTTTTCTGTAAGAGTTCAAAGCTCATAAATATATTTCATTCTATGGCAGGTACTAAGTATTTCCCTTGGTTATATATTACATGGAAAAACTTTTCCTAAACCTAAATGTATACACCAGTCTTCTTATGTTTCAGAAATACTGGCAGAGGAAATATGTTTTTAATTTTTTTTGAGTGTTCCCAGGAGGCTAAGACCCTTTGACTTCTCATTTCCAATTCCTTGGAAAGAGAAATTGAAGTCAATCCTTTCCAGGAACGAAGGCAGTCTATTTTTAGCCTTCACTGATTAAGACTGTGCTATCTAAGTAGAAATGAATTTGAACTGCCTGTACCTTTTACTCCCGAACAGTACTTATGGGGTTTCCATGATACCGACAGGGTATGTTCTCGAATCTATGCTTGCACAGTAAATTGCCCTTATTTGAGTTCACTGAGGAACACTGTTGGGTCAAGTTAGGTCAAGTTAGGTCAACTTTTCTTTGAATTGTGCTTTTATTTTGTGCTTTTCAAGGGAAATTCAGTTAAAATCAAATCTTCATAAAAATTTCATTTTTCTAAGGTAGATGATGAAATTTGTTCAACTAATAAGGGATCAGATAGATAAGAAAATTTGTTAAGGCTAAAAAGAGAAAACCAGGAAATTATAATTTATGTGGGCAAAGCAAAAAAAAAAAAAAAAAAAAAAAAAAAAAAGCCAAGCATCATGACAGTGGCAGATGAGATGCAGGATGCGAGAAATTATAAATATGGAGGATGGATGCTGCACCATTAAATGGAAGGAGAGGAACAGTGAGGCTCAAATGCAGAGCTTTGTGCAAGTGGGAAATGAAGGGGCAGGAGGCAGACGGAGAGCTCCTTGGAGGAAAGGATTGAAAGTGAAACCGTAAATGTACCAGAAATGAGAGGCAGAGAAAGTACCATTATTAAAATAGTGATGTTGCCAGAATTAGAGACTTGGAAGAATAAAAATTATCTGTTTGTAAATTCAGAACTATGTTTGGCCATTTATGCCCATGATTTTAGGAGAAATATAAAGGAGAAACAGCTGTTGTGTAGATTTAAATGACAAAATAGAATTATAGGGAATGAGAAGACCCCAGGAAGGCAAATTATAGGCAATGAGAAGACCCTAGTGAAAAAGACTGCTGCTTTTTCTCCTCCTTGATAGAGGTAGACAGTATTTGAGAAGGGAGAGCAACTTTAGGGGAGCGTAGCTGAGTCAGCAGGAGAAAGGCAGGTAATAGCCAAGGTACTTAGAACAGTACCTGGATTTTCCACATCTGTTGGCTACCTCAAATCTTATTTCTTCCTTTTCTCCTGAGACCCAAAATGCTCTCTCCCCTCTCTGCAGGTTCCTTAAACAATGACAACTTTAAAAGACTCCAGATCACTTTGAAAAAACTTGAAAGCCATCCAGGGTGCACTGTAGGCCTTTGTAGACACCCCATGTGGAGCTAGTCTGAAAACTCTATAGTTTTTCTGTTTGGATTATGTCCTGGGGATGAGCTGCAGGGCCAGCACACACACACACACACACACACACACACACACACACACACACACACTCACTTAAAAATTAAAAATGAGCCAGCCCTAACCCATGTGTACTCAGAAGTAAAAAGGTAAGCTCTTTTTGCTGTGAGCTCTTGTAGCCATTGGCCTTGATATTCATCACTCTGTACCCTGCCTGGCCGTGCTGTGAGCAGAAGGCAGAGGACATAGAGATCAGCTGAATAACTCACTCTTTGCTTCTTAAATGTCAGTTTATAACCCACTGCTTCAGTGGATTTACTGTTTGGATAGAAATTTAACCCACCATGGCTTCACTGGGAATATATTAGAAAGATTCATAGACTCAACCAATTTTGCCTAATTTTTCTCTAGGACTATTAAAATATCATTATCAATTATCTATAGCCAATCTCTAGAGGGAGTTATATTGAAATGACTTTAATAATAACCAATGGGTATAAGCAGCTACTTTTAGAGGATGGGCAGCTTTTATAAAGCTGAATTTAATATTGTATTTTCCCAGGAACAAAGTGGTTAAGAATTGAAGAACTGTGTAAGAGTCATCTGGAGTCACTGGTTTCTTGGAAAGAAATAATCCAAAGTCTTAAGATAACATGAAAATGCAAGAACTTTGAAGGAAAAGATAAATTCACATGCAGAGTCAAATTCTAAGAAAAGCAAAGGTCGAGTGTGTGTGTGTTGTGTGTATGTGTGTGTAAGAGAGGGAGAGAGCAAGTGGAGGAACAAAATGTTTGTTCTCTTGTCCTGTTGACTGATTTATAACAAGATTATTTGTGCTAAAAATATCTCTTTCAGGCTGTCCAGCGCCCTTTTCAGCAGGCAGGTTGATGGGGTGATTGTGGAGGGCAAAAGGTTGAATAGCAAAATCTAGGTGTTACATGAGAATTACTTTTAACTGTGCTTAAACTTATGGGGAGATAGTTTATTTTTAACACTATTTCAACATCAGTACATCTTGTATTCCATCTGTGGACACGAGGCACAAGGGATTGAGGGATGCATTGAGAGACTGGTTCAGCTGAAAAAGTTGACCTACCTAAAATATTCTTTTCAACCCCTTCCAGGATAGTAATGACAGATGCCAGAATTTTTATTAGAATTCCAGCCTTTAGGCAAATAAAAAATAGAGTAACATCCTTCAGTCACCATGGAGGCTCTTTACACTCCAATTATAAGCATCAAAGAAATCCTTGGAACAGTCATCAGGTAATCAGGGGAATGCAGTGTGTTCATGGTGGCTGCTTATTTTTCTCCAATTCACATGCAGAAGATATTTAAGGGATTAAGGGGAACTTGCAGATTCAATGGGGACTCAGATCACATATTGTTTATTGATAGGATAATATCATCTGGAAAGTATTTAGACACAGGCAGAAATTTCCATCTATGCAGAAAAGGCCTTTGACAAAATTCAACAACCCTTCATGCTAAAAACTCTCAATAAATTAGGTATTGATGGGACGTATCTCAAAATAATAAGAGCTATCTATGACAAACCCACAGCCAATATCATACTGAATGGGCAAAATCTGGAAGCATTCCCTTTGAAAACTGGCACAAGACAGGGATGCCCTCTCTCACCACTCCTATTCAACATAGTGTTGGAAGTTCTGGCCAGGGCAATTAGGCAGGAGAAGGAAATAAAGGATATTCAATTAGGAAAAGAGGAAGTCAAATTGTCCCTGTTTGCAGATGACATGATTGTATATCTAGAAAACCCTATTGTCTCAGCCCAAAATCTCCTTAAGCTGATAGGCAACTTCAGCAAAGTCTCAGGATACAAAATCAATGTGCAAAAATCACAAGCATTCTTATATACCAATAACAGACAAACAGAGAGCCAAATCATGAGTGAACTCCCATTCACAATTGCTTCAAAGAGAATAAAATACCTAGGAATCCAACTTACAAGGGATGTGAAGGACCTCTTCAAGGAGAACTACAAACCACTGCTCAATGAAATAAAAGAGGATACAAACAAATGGAAGAACATTCCATGCTCATGGATAGGAAGAATCAATATGGTGAAAATGGCCATACTGCCCAAGGTAATTTATAGATTCAATGCCATCCCCATCAAGCTACCAATGACTTTCTTCACAGAATTGGAAAAAACTACTTTAAAGTTTATATGGAACCAAAAAAGAGCCCACATTGCCAAGTCAATCCTAAGCCAAAAGAACAAAGCTGGAGGCATCATGCTACCTGACTTCAAACAATACTACAAGGCTACAGTAACCAAAACAGCATGGTACTGGTACCAGAACAGAGATATAGATCAATGGAACAGAACAGAGCCCTCAGAAATAATGCTGCATATCTACAAATATCTGATCTTTGACAAACCTGAGAAAAACAAGCAATGGGGAAAGCATTCCCTATTTAATAAATGGTGTTGGCAAAACTGGCCAGCCATATGTAGAAAGCTGAAACTGGATCCCTTCCTTACACCTTATACAAAAATTAATTCAAGATGGATTAAAGACTTAAACGTTAGACCTAAAACCATAAAAACCCTAGAAGAAAACCTAGGCATTACCATTCAGGACATAGGCATGGGCAAGGACTTCATGTCTAAAACACCAAAAGCAATGGCAACAAAAGCCAAAATTGACAAATGGGATCTAATTAAACTCAAGAGCTTCTGCACAGCAAAAGAAACTACCATCAGAGTGAACAGGCAACCTACAAAATGGGAGAAAATTTTCGCAACCTACTCATCTGACAAAGGGCTAATATCCAGAATCTACAATGAACTCAAACAAATTTACAAGAAAAAAACAACCCCATCAAAAAGTGGGTGAAGGACATGAACAGACAGTTCTCAAAAGAAGACATTTATGCAGCCAAAAGACACATGAAAAAATGCTCACCATCACTGGCCATCAGAGAAATGCAAATCAAAACCACAATGAGATACCATCTCACACCAGTTAGAATGGCAATCATTAAAAAGTCAGGAAACAACAGGTGCTGGAGAGGGTGTGGAGAAATAGGAACACTTTTACACTGTTGGTGGGACTGTAAACTAGTTCAACCATTGTGGAAGTCAGTGTGGCGATTCCTCAGGGATCTAGAACTAGAAATACCATTTGACCCAGCCATCCCATTACTGGGTATATACCCAAAGGACTATAAATCATGCTGCTGTAAAGACACATGCACACATATGTTTGTTGCGGCACTATTCACAATAGCAAAGACTTGGAACCAACCCAAATGTCCAACAATGATTGATAGACTGGATTAAGAAAATGTGGCACATATACACCATGGAATACTATGCAGCCATAAAAAATGATGAGTTCATGTCCTTTGTGGGGACATGGATGAAACTGGAAATCATCATTCTCAGTAAACTATCGCAAGGACAAAAAACCAAACACCGCATATTCTCAATCATAGGTGGGAATTGAACAATGAGAACACATGGACACAGGAAGGGGAACATCACACTCTGGGGACTGTTGTGGGGTAGGGGTAGGGGGGAGGGATAGCATTAGGAAATATACCTAATGCTAAAAGATGAGTTAATGGGTGCAGCACACCAGCATGGCACATGTATACATATATAACTAACCTGCACATTGTGCACATGTACCCTAAAACTTAAAGTATAATAATAATAAAATTAAAAAAAAGAAATTTCCATCTGTAAGACAAAGATAAAAATCACCAGTAACTGTGGCCTTCTGAGCAACCCACTATCTAGTGATATCAGAATCTAGCAGCAAGAAGGAAATGGAAAGTTTGCCATCAGCCTCAATGAGTCAAGCATAGTGTTTTCCAAACTTCAGTCACGCAGGCTCTACCTTCACAATTTAATAACAGCTAAAATCACATTTACAGATATTTGCTGAATATTTTATTTAAATTGCATCACTGTTAGCTTAAATTTATTTTGAGCAAAATTAAATACAAAAATAAATCAATGTTGTTAGATTCAGGCTAGACATTGTTACCGCCTAAGGTCCTGACCCCAGTTCTGCTCTTTCCATGTTGAAGAGAATTAGATTTCAGAGGAGTGTTAGAGACTATTAGTAAACTGAGACTTTCCCCTGGAAAGCATCAGAAAGAGTGAAGGAGAACTAAAAGACCAGTGGCAATGTTATTTAAGGTGCAATTCCTGAATCTCTTGTAAGCATTAGCATAACACCCAAATCAACTTCAGCACTGCCAGGGCAGGTATCCCACACTCTGGGAAACCCTGGCAGAGAAAGGCAGTATGCAATGCCAATGGGATCTCATGTGACATATTCAACTGAGCCCCTGCTGAAGGGATATATGCAACTCTCCATAGGCTGTCTGACCGGGACCTGCCACAACGTCACCACAACTGCATCTCCCACAATGGAACGGAAAAGGGAAGCTACTAGAGCAAGGCTGAGGAAGTGCTGAGAGACGGGTCACAGAGAAAGGCAGTCATCTTTCTCATAACCCTAATCCTAACCCTAAACCTAAGCCTTTTTCTCCCAGAGAAGTCTAGGGAACCACACTTAGGATGAGATAGAAGATAGGGGAAATCTCTGTTTTTGTTTTTTTTGTTTTTTTTACAAATGCATGAGTGACACCTTTCCTGACCACCTCATTTTAAACATTATCCCCCTTTTTATTCCCTATTACCTTTTCCTGCCTTATTTTATTTCACCTGGGATTGTATAAATCTTATTATATAGCTACACAAAATCATTATATCTGCTTGCTTATTGATTGATTGTCTCCACTGCCAGAATGTAAGCCTAGACTCTAGGTATTTTTGTGTTTCATTCCCAGCTATATTCACAGCCCCTAGGATAGTACCTAACATATAGTAGGTGCTAAATAAATATTTGTTGAGTAAATCTGAATGAATTAATGAATGAACTGCCTTCAGAAAGGAGATAGGTAGTGAAAAAGGATTTTAATTCACCAAAAATACCGATAATTGTAAGTATCAGTTGAATTATTTTTGGCATAATATATGATTCAGTGTGAGCAATGTGTATTTTTGCTTAAAAAAACAAAAATGTTGGCATGGAGTTTGAAGTTATTTGTTTTTAGGAGTGGGAATGAGGATCCAATGTTTGTATCTTGTCACAAGGAAACTTAGCAGCAAGTCTTCTGTCAGATGCTCATCATATGCTCCTTAAGCATCATTGACTTGTCACATTTCACAGTAACTGATATTCTCGATCACCTCCAGTAAAGCAATGAATCCACCCAGTAGCTATGAAGTTCTGCATACCTGTGCACCTAAGAAGAATTGGCCCTTTTTGGAAAGCTGAATTGAAGCAACTGGTAGGCAGAAGAAATTCCATAGTGCAGGATTCACAGGTCTGTTCCATGGATTAAAGCTGTGGGATAATACTGGGTGTATGCAAAGAACAAGGAAGGGAGAGGAAAATGTGGTCACATAATTTGGGGATATCTGTGTTAAACAAGGTTAGATAGCCTATTGAGAGGCTTTCAGAGGCAAATCTACTAGTTTTTCCCAAGTGTATTTCATGACAAAATTGCCATTCCTACCTCTCCCTCACTCAAGGATGACCTAATGGGCTTATTTTGGAAGCCTTGATGTATCTCTGTGGGCTTCTGGTGAACTCTTCCAAGTGGAGAAGAGTCCTGTGATGAAGTACAGATGTCTGGCCCTTTCTGAGCAAAGGCATAGAATCAAAGAGAAAAGTCAAGGGCTGCATTCACTGATGGACTCATGGAGACGTTCACAGACAGACAACATCTCCATGAAAGGACAGACATTTTGATTATGAAGTGCAGTCTTTACTGTTGGCTGATAAAATGACTGATATAGTAGGACGAACAATGAACCATGTTCCAAGTCCCACTTTCCCATGACCTTCGACGGCCATTTTCTGGGTCTCAGTTTCCTGATTTGTAAACAGAGAGTTAGATTAAGCAGTCTTTGAAGTCCCTTGCCATTCTAACACTCAATAATTAAATGGCCTTTAGATGTCTGTTCTAGCCTTAGAGTTGTTTTACTCTAAAGGACAAACAGATGAGACACCGATGAGGAAAGAATAGCTAATCATTTGAAGCTTGGATGTTACTGGCTGAATAATGATTTTCATACATAGGATGAAAAACCTTTAAAAAGCCACCTTCCCTAATGAGCCGGTAAATAGACCTCTGCCAACAAGATTCAAACACGTCTGATGTTTGTGCCCAGCATGCATGAGCAGAGCCCCATGGCACTTGCTTAATGTTTAAATTTTTGTATTAATTTTTGCATTATTTTGAGAGTGCAAAACGTAAGTTTTAATTTTTGTCATTTTAGTGTTCCTTAAAATGGCATTCTTGATCTAGAGCCAACAGGATTCTTAAATTTCAAATCAAAGCTCCTAGTGACTCAGACTTTAATTGGACACACCTCTTGGCTCAGACTATTGATAATTAGTCCATTAAACATTAAGGAACTCTATACCTCCAAGCCTTCAAAGTAAATACTACAGTCGCAATAGAGAAGATGTAATTTATTATAACTCTGGTATGGTTACACAAATACAGGGATAACAGTGACGGTGCTTTTTACTCTAGGATCGCCTTCTTGCAACCTCCTCATTATTCCAACGTCCAAATTCCAAGGAAGTGAGGGTGTCATAAATGGGATGACCACTTCATTCAAAGTGGAATAATGACAATGCTAGGGTGATATAGTTTGGCTCTGTGTCCCTGCCCAAATCTCATGTTGAATTGTAATCCCCAGTGTTGTGGGAGGAACATAGTGGGGGGTGATTGGATCATGGGGGAGGATTTTCCCCTTGTTGTTCTCATGATAGTGAGTTCTTATGAGACCTGATTGCTTAAAAGTGTGTAGCACTTCCCCTTTCACTCTCTCTTCCTCCTGCTCTGCCATGTGAAGAAGGTACTTGCTTCCCCTTTGCCCTTCCACCATGATTATAAGTTTTCTGAGGCCTCCCCAGCCATGCCTCCTGTATAGCCTGTGGAACTGTGAATCAATTAAAACTCTTTTCTTTATAAATTACCCATCAATTAAAACTCTTTTCTTTATAAATTACCCAGTCTCAGGTAGTTCTTGATAGCACTTTGAGAACAGACTAATACATAGGGTAAAATTAGGGTTTTCTGACTCAAACTAGAATCAAAATTTGAAGTTCTCACTGCTAGTTTTGAATTTGCCACTGATTAGCAAGAAGGTGTTAGGCAACTCATTCAACTTGCCTGTGTCTCAGCTTTGCTGGTATAAAATATAGATGTTAGATGTTAGAGTATAAAACTGGGACATCCCTTCCTGTTAAAAATGTTTTAAAAGGATTTATCTTTATGTTCAGGGAATGAGATTAGGATGGGAAGGAAAGAGTCAGTTATGTGTCCACAAGGAGGCAGGGAGTGAAAAGAACACGGCTTAAGCATCAAGAGGGTCTGTGTTCCAATCTTGGGCTCAGCTGTTTAATGGTTATTTCTGAGCAGGAAGTCAAGGAAATGGACATGACAGGGGCTTTACAGATAACTGTAACATTCCTTCCCTTAAACCAAGTAAGTAAGTGGGTGTTATTTGTATTGCAATTATTTATATTTTACCCATATTTTACATATTATTTTTTCTAGCTACTATTTTGTACATATTAAACCAAACTAAAATTCGATAAATGTGAAAAATAAATAAAATAGATTCTTCAAAAAGAAAAGATGAGCATGCCTTACATTTATGATCAAATTGAATGTTTTTTGTTTTTCTATAGCACATTCTATTATTATGACTTTTTCCTTCTGACCCCTCATGAAGTGACCTCTGCTTACCTACAAGTCTTCTTCTCCCATCTCTCTCCCCTCTACTCTTAAGTTTCTCCACAGTTTCTCAACCATGTTATACGTGATTATGCATCTGCGTCTTTCCACATGTTGTCATTCTGTCTGGAATGCCTCCTTGAGCTTGCAAAGAATTCCTACCGATTCTTTCTTTTTCACCTCAAATGCTTCTGAGAAGCCTTCTTCATCTTCCCCCAGCAGATGTGGGTGCTCCTTTTCCTCTACTTGACTATGCATTGTGGATTTCTGCTTGAAGCAATTGTATATTACAATGACTTGCATAACTGGCTCCTGCTTGGATAGTCAACTCCTTGAGGGCAGAGGCTGAATCTTGGAGTGTCCAAAATCTACCTGGCCATGTTCACCCATCTGGTTTATTTATCCATTCCCTCTCTCTGTCTCTCTCTTCATGCGTACCTCAGGGGAATTCAAAATATGGCTGGCAACTGAAATGTAGTACTAAAAACATACACGTGCCCCTCCGTATCTGCAGTTTTTCAACCAACCACGGATGAAAAATATTTGGAAAAAAAACAAGAAAAAATAATACAAATAATAAACAATACAGTATAACAACCATTTACTTACGTTGTACTCAGTATTATAAGTAATCAGAGATGATTTCAAGTGTAAGGCAGGATGAGTGTAGGTTATATGCCATTTTTATGCCAACATTATGCCATCTTATACAAGGGACTGAGCATCTGAGGGTTTTGGTACCCACAGGGATGTTGGAAACGATTCCCTGCCGATACCAAGGAACAACTGTATGGAATAATTGAACAAATATACTGGATATTCATTAATATTCATTGGTACGAAGAAAAGGAATGGCATGGAGGAGCTGAGCAGGGGAGAGGCAGGGTGTTTCGGAAGCAGAGGTGAAAGGACTTTTGTTGATGGGATTTGGGCTGGTCATTCGGAATGCTGAGTGGAGGGAGAGGATGTGAGCACCCAGCATGGTCACCGTTATTACTGGGGAGGACTGAGGAGGATTCAGAATGCATCTAGCAGTTAAGATTTGAGCACTTGAGCTTTGGCAATACCCCTCTTTTGATGGAGAAGGCCCTATTTTTGTTACTTTTTGATATACAGAGTCAAATATACAGATTATTCACAAATAAAAGTTTTAAATATAGATTTACTGACATGATTGGTTAGCTTTCCCTGGACAGTTTCAGGAAAAATGTCACACACACTCCAAAAAGAACCATTAATTTTTTTGTCCAGAAGGACCATTTCTATTTTCTTCCCAAGCACTCTCCCGCCTTCATTTTTCATCATTCCCCTCTGTCAGGTCCCCTGAACCTGAAACAAGCTTATTCCTAGCGCCATTCTTTCATTCATATTGTTATATTCTCCTGGAATGCCTTACGATTTCCTTATACAAATCCCATTTATCCTTCAAAAACTGGTTCGAGTTTGGTGCTTCTATGAAATCCTTCCTGGTCACTGTGGTCATTACTGAGTTTCCCCCACTGTCAATGGCACCTCACTGCTACACACTGACTTAGCCGTTCCTTCCATTTCGCTCTGAACCATTTCCTCCTGGTTCATTTATGCTGATGTTCATTAGTCAGCTGGAGAGCAAGCACTGTAAAAACAAGGCCCATATTTTACATACACAACCTCTGTATCCTTGTAGCCCCAGTATATTGTTAATCACATAATTCTCACTTAATAAAATACTTACCTGATGATTTGGTTGCTGACAGGGAAATCACCAGCAAAGATTAGTTGCCAGTGTGATAACCAAGCTCTGGTTCAAAGTCTGATTTTGCCAAATATATCTTGTGTCTCCTCTTTAGAGGCAGGCATAAGGGAAAAGAATCATGATAATGACTCAACTTCTGAAATTCTCAGCTTTTGAGAGGTGTTCACTTTTAGAAGGGGGAGCAGGGTAAAAGGTGAACTATAAGGTAATCTAGGCTTACACTTTGAGATCCAGGATTAAATGGTTTCAGCACAGTGCATTCTATTAAGAACTAGCCAGAGGTCAGAGGTTTACTGGGAATTTGAGCTGAGCTGATCATAGCTTTGCATTCATCAATGAGGGGATTACTACTTAGATCCTATATGCCATTTCTTTCCTAATTTTAAAAAAGGCAATTTAATTTAATGTTTTTACTTATTAATATTTATAAGTTTGAAAAATTTTACCATCTCCCTAATATTGTAAATTCTATGATTAGTAGTTTTGCTCCTAAATCTCCATGCATATCTTTGCTGATTTCCCAGGACTAGATTCCTAGAGGTGGGGATTTCTGGGTTGCAGCATCTAGACCTTCTTAAAGTGCATGTCTTCAAGTTGTTGTGTTTTGGAAAACAGAGAGAAAATTATGACTTGGTGCATAATGGTGAGGAAGAAGAATGTTATGGCTTGATTTTTATAGATTTTACTGAAAGACACTTTCATTTTTGAAATTCGTCTCCTAATTGCACCATTTTTTCTTCATCATCTACCATAGAAATATGCAAGGGTAGCATGCAGAGACAGCCTTGTCAGGGTACTGTTTTGTATGGGAGGCTGCTTAAATCATTTTGATTACTGTGTGTAATATTCAGGTCAGTTCAACCCAAGCCACCTCTAACATTTCCTGGAATGGTTCTTCAATTTGTATGAAGACAGAAGTAGGACTCGTTAATGATAAACCGAAATTCTAGACCTGACTGCAAATTTAAGCATAACTATGCAGTATAATTATATGTACACATACACTATTATATATTCCCTCCCTCCTCACTAAAGAATCACTGAAAAACCCCAGGCTGCTCTGTCTAAATAAAAATAGGCTCTGTCACATTCCCAGACTGGGTGCTGTACTTTGCCTATGTTAGATATGCTGATTGTCCTATATGAACCCCATGGTTTTCACCGGTGAGGTCCCTAAAGCCATGGAAAATCTGCCTGTGCCTATACACTTGCTCAAAGTTCACTTTAAACAAGTCCAGGCATCAACAGCAGCTATAGAGATTTTGTCACTTTCAAAGAACTCTTCGAAAAGCCCATCTCTAATTACTTGCTAGTGAGGAAGGACTTCGTGTCTTTGCTGTGGGACCTTGCACTTTTCTGGCTCTTTTACCTGAGTACACTGTGTTCTCTGGCTGACTTCTCTGTTCAAGGTATACTATTGAGAAGAGAGGAATTAAATTTTGCGCTGCTTAATCAAGAGCATAACTTTCTGATGGGAAAGTGAGTGAAAATGGGTTTCTCCCATTGAAAATAAACTTGGATATTATGACATTTCCCTCTTCTTTGAGCTTTGGCTGAACCCTGGACATGCCCCTGCTGTCATAATCACTTTTGTATCTGCCTCATCCAAAGGCTACTGTGCTTAGGGCCCTGTTTTCCTCACATTATACATCCAGCACCTTGCTCAGCGGGCACACACTTTTGTTAAATTATTTGTTGTTAAGCTGTTGTCAAACAGTTGAAATATCTTCTTAGCTATTCTGATCAGCATTTTGCTGTATAATCGCTTCATCTCCCTTTTGTGGATCACAGCTATTCAAAAAATATTAAGTCCTGACTTGGAGCCAGAAATGAATTTAGATGTGCGTGTATCCTATTCCATGGAATGCTGTTGCTGATCTACATGTTGAAACTGTGTTTTTAAAACTTTAATTCATGAACATGGTGTGACAATAATCTTTTTTTTAATTAGCAAATTCATTTGTATGCATAGACTTACAAAGGTATTTAGATTAATTCAAATCTGGATTTCCAGTTAATGAATTATTATAATTAAATATGTATAATACCACTGGGATTATATCAATAAAGAAATACAAAATTATGCAGTAGTGACAAACAAATATCAAAAACTGAAATCTTAGTGGTTTAAAACAACAGGGTTTTACTCTCAATCATGGAACACGTTCTGTTTCATACTGTTTTCATTTAGGCTTGCAGGCTGATGGAACCTCTACTATCCAGAACATCACTGATCTATATAGAGGAGAAAAAGTGAAGCACGTGAGTTCTTAATGGCTTCTACCAGGAAATGGCACACCTCACTTCAGCTTATGTTTTATTGATCAAAGCAATTCACATAGTTAGCTACACTCCAAAGAGGCAAGGCAGCACAATTCTTCCATGTGTCCAGACAAAAGAGAAACATGTAGTATACAGAACTAATGAAGCCCTCCGTCTGTGTTCTATGATCAAATGTGGAGCTCGCTCCCTTTCCCTCTGCTGAGTGACATAATTATACTGATTTCAGGGCAAAGAAGATCAGCCATGGAAGAACCCATGACTTTATAAAAGGGTGTGGGTGAACCAAGTGCAGAAGTGGCTAAGAGATGCTGGGGATCCAATTTAGGAGTATCTATTGGTCCAGCAGACAAGAGACTGGATTCAAAAGAGGCAGTTTGGGTTTAAATCATTGGACTGGTTCCTTGAGTTCAGGTAGACAAGAGGTTTAACACAGGAATTCAGACAAGTCAACCAAGCTTTATTCCCTGAGAAACATAATTACTAATCAGAGCAGAGAAAGAGTGTCATGATCCAATAAGCATAACTAAGGAAAATTTTGAATCTAGGAACATGCTTATTGCATTCTTCTGCATCTTCAGCTAAAGAGGACAGAAGAGGCCTCATGTACATTGTCTTAAGGCAGATCATGAAGTTGTCTAAGAGACTCAAGTGTGCTTATATTACCTTAATAAAGTCTAGAAAGCTTCCTGGAGGCTCTTCTATGTAAAACAATTATTCTTAGCCTTTTGAGTCACACTTCCCATTCAAAATCTGATAATCCAATTCCGTGGAGGAAGAGTAGCTTTTACAAAAAGTGATCCTTGACCTAAACTGTATACTTTATACAAAAATTAACTCAAAATAGATTGTAGAGTTAAAAGTGAAATGTAAAACCATAAAACTTTTATAGAAAAAAAGGGAAGAAAATCTTTGGGACCTAGATAGGAAATTCTTGTACTTAACACTAAAAACATGATCTATAAACGGAAAAATGGATTAATTGGAGCTCATCAAAATTAAAAATATTTGCTCTGCAAAAGACTCTGTTAAAAGAATCAAAAGACAAGTTATAAACAGGAAGAAAATATTTGTAGACCATGTCCTAAAAAGAACTAATATCTGGAATGTATAAAGAACTCTCGACATTTCACAGTAAGAACAAACAAAAAGTCTATTTAGAAAGTGGTCAAAAGACATGAAGAGATATTTCACCAAAGAGGGTATGCAGATGGAAAATAAGCATATGAAAACATGTTCAATATAATTAGTCATTTGGGAAATGCAAATTAAAACAATAACCTATCACTTACATACCTATCAGAATGGCTAAAATAATAATAATAAAAAACTGGCAATACCAAATGCTGGAGGGATGCAGAGAACTGGATCCCTCTTTACACATTGGATCCAAATGCAGAGAACTGGATCCTCTTTATGCTGGATCCCTTTATACATTGCTAGTGAAAATATGAAATGATACAGCAGCTCTGTAAAACACTTTGTCAGTTTCTTGTAAAACTAATCATGTATATTTGTTTGCTTGGGCTATCATACAAAATGCCACAGACTGGGTGGCTTCAGTAACAGAAATTTATTTTCTAACAGTTCTGGAGCCTAGAAGTCCAAGAACAAGGTGTCAACAGGGTTGGTTTCTTCTGAGGCCTCTTTCCTTGGCTTGCAGTTGGCTGCCTTCTCGCTGTGTCTTCACATGGTCACTCCCAGTCTGTGTTGTCTGTGTCCTAATATCCTCTTCTTATAAGGACACCAGTGTTATCAGATTAGACCGAATGATATGATCTCATTTTACATTGATTACCGCTTTAAAGTCCCTATCACCAAATACAGTCATATTATGAGGCAGTAGAGGTTAAGGATTCAACATATGAATTTTGAGGAAACAAAATTCAGCCCACAGCACCATGCAACCACCATATGACCTAGCAATTGCACTCTTGAGCATTTACCGCAGAAAATGTAAGACTCACGTTTTGAAAACTCTGTCTGTAATTGTTCATAACAGCTTTATTACTAAGAGCCAAAAACTGGAAACAATGCAGATGTCCTTCAACAGGTATATGTTAAGTGAACTGGTAGATCCATAACGTGAGAAACTACTCAGCAATAAAAAAGAAATGAACTACTAATACACACAATAATTTGGATGAATCTCCAGGGAATTATGTGGAGTGAAGAAAAAAAATCACAAAAATCATTCTCTATGATTTCATTTATATAATATTCTTGAAAAGACAAAATTACAGAATGGGGAACTGATTAGTGGTTTCCACGCACTAGGGACAGGGGGTGAGGAGAGGGAGGTGGTTGTGGCTGTGCAAGGGCAACATGAGTGATTCTTGTGAGGATGAAAATGTCCTATATTTTGATGGTATCAATGTAAAACAAACAATTTTTATTGAGTGCTTTTTCCCTCTCCTTTTCTTCTAAATGAGTCTGGCTAGATGTTTATTAATGTTTTTGACCTTTCAAAGAACACACACTTTTAGTTTTGTTGATTTTCTGTCATGTAGATCTATCTTTTTCCATTGATTTCTGCTCTTATTTTTGTTATTCTGTTGAAAGTCTGCCTCTGAAAGCAGACCCTGTGATGGGGTTTGGTGTACAGGGTATTTATTAGAGATGAATTCCTGGGGAAGGGAGGAAGCTTCATCTCCACTGGTCAGAGGGAGAAGTTCAACTGTGACTGAGGCCTGAAAAAGCTTAAACAGCACTACAGGGAGCTGTAACAGTATTTAGCTGTCAGAGGTGTCCTGCACTGGTCTGGAATACCTGGGATTTTATACTTTCACCTCACTCAGTCACTGAGAAGGGCATAGCCTTGGGTGAGGAGGCTCTCTGCAATTGAGACAAACCCAAGGGAGCTGGACAGCCAGGGGCTATCTGTGACAGCCAAGGCTATCTGTCTTCACTGACACTGACAGGGGATCTGAGAGCCTCGTCTCTGCTGTCACCACAGTTCCCTACCTTCTTTCTTTGAGAATCCTTTTTTTTTTTTTTTACTAGACACTCGAGATCATTCTTTAAAGCTTTTATTTTTTTAATATAAGCATTTAAAGCCAGTACCTTACCCTGTAAACTCTGTTTTAGCATCATTTCACAGATTTTGATATATTTTCATTATTTATGCTTCAGAATATTTCCTAATGCCCATTGCGATTTCTTCTGTGACTCATGGTCTGTTTAGAAATGTGTTGATAACCCAAAAACCCCCAAATGTTGGCAATTTTAATTATCTTTTTGATATTGAGTTATAGTTAATTTTCACTATGGCCAGGGAACATATTCTGAGTGAATCAATCCTTTGAAATATAAAAAGAATTACCTAAAGAATAAAGCATATGGTTTACATTGTTAATAATTTATGTATATTTGAAAAGTTTGTTCTTCAGTTGTTAGTAGTCTGTTTATAAATATTAATTTGATCAAGTTTGTTAATAAGAGTTTTTCAAATATTTTACTGATAGAATTGATATCTTCTTGCTTTATCTCAGAGAATGTGAAAACCTCCAATTACGACTGTGGGTCAGTCTATTTCTCCTTTTAGTTCTGTCAGTTTTGCATCATACATTTTAAACCATGATATTAGGTGCATATACATATAGGCTTGTCATGTCTTCCTGATATGTTGATCCTTTTATCATTATAGTGTATCCTTCCTTAGTATTAGTGCCTATGTCATTTATATTTTCTCATCTTTTTACTTTTTTTCTGTCTGTATCCTTATATTGAAAGTTTGCCCTTTGTAGATAGCATATATTGAGTCACAGATTTTTTTTAAAAAATCCACTCTCACAACCTCCCTCTTTTAATTGTGTGATTTAGAGTTTTTGTTCATTTTTACACTTAAAGTAGTTACTCACATGGTTGGGTTTAAGTCTATCATTTTGCTTTCTCTGATGCCCATTTTGTTTGGTTCCTTTGTTGTTTCTTTCGTGCCTTCTTTTAGATTATTCAAGCATGTTTCTCATTCTATTTTATGTGTTTTATTGGCTTTTTATTAATACAGTTTTGTATTTCCTTTCAGTGCTTATGCTATATGTTAAAGTATGCATCCTTAACTTAATGCAGACTACCTTGAATTAGAATTTTGCCACTTTACAAATAATTTCAGATGCTTTCAATTTCTCCTGGTCTTTTTTTTTGCTATTGTTCATATATATTTTACTTTTATATATGCTATAAATCCCATAATTTGCTTTAGTCTTTTTTACAAAGTAAAAATTTTTATTTTATATTTACCTCCATATTTACTCTTTTCAATTCTGTTTCTTTCTGCAATTTCTTGCTTCCATCTGAGATCGTTGGCCTTCAGTCTAAAGAAATTCATTAAACATTTCTTGTAGTATGGTTATTCTGGCAATAAATATTCTCATCTCTTTTTTTGTCTAAAAATGTCCTTATTTAGAAAAGTATTTCTATTACTAGTGTTATTTTTAACTGACAAATCATCATTGTATACATTTATGGGGTACATTATGACATTTTGACATAGGTATATAATATGGAATGGTTTAATCAAGCTAAATAACATAGCCATCACCGGGCTTACCTCTCATTTTTTATGGTGAGACGTTTGACATTTACTTTCTAAGTTATTTGGAAATATACATCATTATATATAGTTGCTCTAAAGTGCAACAGGTTTCAGAACCTATTCCTTCTGTCTATCTGAGATTTTGTACCCTTTGATCAACAACTCTCCATTTTCTCCTTCCCCATCTCTCAGACTCTGGTAATAACCATTCCTCTCTCTACTTCTAAGAGTTCAGCTTTTTAAAATTCTACATATAAGCGAGATTATGTGGAATTTGTCCTTCTGTGCCTGGCTTATTTCATTTAGCATAATGTCCTCTGGGTTCATCCATGTCATTGCAAGTGACAAAATTTCCCCCATTTTTTAAGGCTGTGTAGTATTATATTGTGTATATAAACAACATTTTCTTAATATATTCATCTGCTGGTGGACACTTAGCTTTATTCCATATCTTGGCTATTCTCAATAATACTGCATTGAAAATGGTGTACAGATATCCCTTTAACAGATTGATTAGATAGATAGATAGATAGATAGATAGATAGATAGATAGATAGATGATCTCCTTTGGATATATACACAAAAGTGGGATTACTGGATTGTATGGTAGTTCTGTTTTTAGTTTTTTGAGGAATCTCCATACCTTTTTCCATAATAGCCATTCTAATTTAAATTCCCACCAACAATGTATAAGAATTCCCTTTTTTCCACATCCTTACCAACACTTGTCATCTTTTATCTTTTTGGTAAAACCCATTCTAACAGATATGAGGTGATATCTCATTGTGATTTTAGTTTGCATTTCCCTAATGATTAGTGACTAATGATTAGTGATGCTAAGCATTTTTCTTTTCTTTTTTTTGAGATGGAGTCTCACTCTGTCCTCCAGGCTGGAGTGCAGTGGCACAATCTCAACTCACTTCAACCTCTGCCTCCCGGGTTCAAGCAGTCCTCCTGCCTCAGCCTCCCAAGTAGCTAGGATTATGAGCATGCACCACCACACTCAGGGCATTAGTCATGGTTCTCTTAGAGGGACAGAACTAATAGGATAGAGATAGATAGATGGATAGATAGATAGATAGATAGATAGATAGATAGATAGATAACTTATTGTGGGACCTTGTGATGGTGTAAGTTAGTACTTAATAAACTCTCCTTTAAAGGGTTTATTAAGTACTAACTTACACCATCACAAGGCCCCACAATAGGTTGTCTGCAAGCTGAGGAGCAAGGAGAGCCTGTCCAAGTCCCAAAACTGAAGAACTTCGAGTCTGATGTTCAAGGGCAGGAAGCATCCAGCACTGGATAAAGATGTAGGCTGGGAGGCTAGGCCCATCTCGTTGCTTCACGTTTTTCTGCCTGCTTTATATTCACTGGTGGCTGATTAGATGGTGCCCCCCAGATTAAGGGTGGATCTGCCTTCCCAGCCCACTGACTCAAATGTTAACCTCCTTTGGCAACACCCTCACAGACACAACCAGGATCAATATCGCATCCTTCAATCCAATCAAGTTGACACTCAGTATTAACCATCATACCCAGCTAATTTTTGTATTTTTAGTAGAGTCAGGGTTTCACCATGTTGACCCAGCTGATCTTGAACTCGTGACCTCAAGTGATCTGCCCGCCTCAGTCTCCCAAAGTGCTGGGATTACAGGTGTGATCCACTGCGCCCGGCCTAAGCATTTTTCATGTACTTGTTGGCCATTTGTTTGTCTTTCTTTGAGAAATGTCTGTTCAGTCCCTTTGCCCATTTTGCCCATTTGAAAATCAGGTAATTTGTTTTCTTGCTATTGAATTGTTTGAGTTCCTTATACTTTTGGATGTTAGTCTCTTACCAGATGTTTGATTTTCAAATATTTTTTCCCATTGTATGGGTTGTCTCTTCACTTTGTTAATTATTGCCTTTGCTGTTCAGAAACGTTTTAGTTTGATACAATCCCATTTGTCTGTTTTTGTGTTTGTTGCTTGTGCCTTCCGGGTCATATCCAAAAACTCATTGCCCAGACCAATGTTGTGGAGTTTTCCCATGTTTTCTTCTAGTTGTGTTACAGTTTCAGTCTTGATATTTAAGTCTTTAATCCATTTTGAGTTTATTTTTTATATAGTGTGAGACAAGTGTCCAATTTCATTCTTCTGTATGTGGATATCCAGTTTTTTCAACATTTATTGAAGAGACTGTTAGAAAAATATTTTCTGAAGAAAACTTTTGCCAGGTATAAAATATCTATCTTGGCTGTGCATGGTGGCTTACGCCTGTAATCCCAGCACTTTGGGAGGCAGAGGCAGGCGGATCATGAAATCAGGAGATAGAGACCATCCTGGCTAACATGGTGAAACCCCATCTCTACTAAAAATACAAAAATTTAGCTGGGCGTGGTGGCAGGCGCCTGTAGTCCCGGCTACTCGGGAGGCTGAGGCAGAAGAATGGTGTGAACTCCAGAGGCGGAGCTTGCAGTGAGCTGAGGTCAAGCCACTGCACTCCAGCGTGAGCGACAATGCAAGACTCTGTCTTAAAAAAAAAAAAATTAACAGTATTTTCCCCTTTCACCACCTTAAAACTGCCATTCATTGCCTTATGTCTCTTGTTGCGTATGTTAAAACATCAGCTGTAATCTCTGTTATTTCTCTGAAGATAATATTTCTTTATTTTCAGCTATCTGGTGAAAGTGGTGATTGTGGTAGTAGATGAAACATGAATTTATTAATCAAATCTTATTCCCTCTTGATTAAAAAAAACGACCTCACAGGACACTAAACATGTCAAACAGCACCTATTCAGTTTTCTCAGTGGCAATAGGGAAGCATCTTGGAAAGAAATAAAAGCCATGGATTGTGGGTATAAGATAAGGTTGTGTTGGTGAATCCTCATCAGTAACAAGAAAAAACTACAACAACTGCTACATAGAGCCCTTTGGTCTGCAGAGATGATAAAGGCAGTAGTGATCTACCTACATGACCTTAGAATTATTACAGGCTTTCAATCCCAGCACTTTGGGAGGCTGAGGCAGGCAGATCACGAGGTCAGTAGTTCAAGACAAGCCTGACCAACATGGTGAAACCCCATCTCTACTAAAAATACAAAAAAAAAGTTAGCCGGTCATGGTGGCTCACGCCTGTAATCCCAGCTACTCAGGAGAGGGGAGGAGAATTGCTTGAACCTGGGAGGCGGAGGTTGCAGTGAGCCAAGATTGCACTACTGCACTCCAGCCTGGGTGACAGAGCGAGACTCTTTCTCAAAAAAAAAAAAAAAAAAGAAATATTACAGACTTTCTCTAGTGCTGTTCCAGGAGGAAAACAGGTAAGCATATGGATCTGAGGTAGCACATAACCTTAACTTGAAACAATATATTAGGGTATTTCCCCATTTTCTGTGATATGAGTTGAAAATATGTTCCCCCCCCACTATACCCTACTCAGTTTTTCATGGTCCTACTATAAATGGTACTGCCCAGACCACAGCTGAGCACACATTTTAGGAGAGATACATTGAAGGGCTACTAGATATAAATACTGTATGGAAAGAGTTGAAACTGGGTGTGGAACAAAGATTATATTCAAATGGTTATCACATGAGTGAGATATTATATTTATTCTACACAGAATCTTAGATCAGAACCAGAACATATGAATAGAACCTCCAACAAGAGTTTTTAATCTAACAGAAGAAAGGCATTTCCATGTTTCGAGGTAATGAATTCCCCGTAGTGGAAGTAGAGAACCACAGACCATCTATTCTGGATATGATTGGGTGTGGTAGTCTTTCTGCATTGAGTGGGGAGTTGTATTAGATAGTCTCTATTGCTTCTTTCTCTTGTCAACTTCTGTGATGGGCAAGGTTTGAAGTTAGTCATAAAAGGCTATCTTTGAGGTAATACGTGGGTACAAAAAGATAATAGAAGGTGCAGAAATAGAAAATACTCCTTCAGGCTACACACTGATGAAAGAAGAGAGGTTGAGTCACTTGAGTGCCACCCATGTTGTATTGATCAAGACTTCATTCCCAAAAATAGGAAACCCTTTGAGTCTTCAAGTGTGAAGAGTTGTAAATATCCCCAACTGTCATCTAGTCAAGCTCCCTCATTTTACAGATACAGAAATTGAAGCCCAGGAGAATCAATTTGCTTAAGTCAGTGATTCTCAAAGTGCAGTCACAAGAATACTTGTCTTAGCTCTTGGAGAACTTGCTTAATGTGCAGATTTCTGGCCCTCATCCTAAAGCTACTCTAGAAATGGAGTCACTTAATCTTTGTTTTAACAAATGTCACAAGTGATTCTGTGCACATTGAAAAATCATTGGCCTGTGTCACAGTGTTGGTTACTTACAGAGTCCTGAAGAAGACTCAGGCCTCTAAACTCACAATCTGTTATTTCCCATTATTCCAACTTCCCTGTCCTTGAAATAAAGTCTGTTACCAACCCCTATAAACTAACTTCCAACCTTGGAAACTAGTCCTAGAAATAAAATTGTGTTACTGTTTTGAAATTGTGTTACTATTTACAAAATGCAAAATAAATAGTTTGGAAAATATAAACAAAGTCAGTAAAATCAAGGTGAACCCCAGGGATAGAGGCTATGAACATTGTCTTCATTATAAATTCAGAAAATTTTGGAGCAGTCCTCTCCATCCTGGACAATGGAACACAATGAGTTAGTTTCTTTCGTTTGAACTAATCAGAGGCTGAGACCTATTTGGTGCAAAGTAGAAAAATTATGGTTTGCATATATTTGCATGTTTGACACATTGGCATACTTCTTAGCATTTTAGAGCACAATGAACATAATTGAACTAAAGGGCTTGGGTTAATATTTTGTTAATAAAGCTCAATACATACAAAATTATAAATGCTCTTTATTAATTCTTAATAACTTGTCTGATCTATAGAGATCACATCATGACAACTGAAGACAAACTAAGAAAAAGTTGGATTTCATACTTGTTACATTAGGTGAAATAGGGGATCCAATTTCAAAATTGAAAATTGTAAATATGTGTCTGAATATAGGCTTTGAAACACTATTGTGGGTCAAAAGTACAAAGCTTGATCTAGCGCTTATAGTAGGAAGGAAAGTTTATTAAATAAACTTGAAGGCTTATTTTTAATATCAAGATGGTTGATGGCATACTTGCCAAGAATTAAGGAACCCTGTTTCTTGCATAAGTACACAGTTGAGAAAATGAAGTTCCATCTTTATTACCTTTGGCCAATAGTCTAATCAAAGCTACAATTAATTTAAGCTCTCTATTGGGTGTCTGCAGGTGTTGTATAGAAAATATTTAGTAATCTTAGGCTTCTGCTCTTATGGGGTTCCAAAGGTTTCCTGCTATGCCGGGTTTTAAGTCCTTGAAGTTGCTTTTGTATTCAAAAATCCAGCAGGTAATGCGAGACTATTTTAAGTATGATCTGGTGAAAATAATGCTTTAGAAATATGCTTCTGGTGGTGGCACTATAGTTTTAAATTCTTTGGAGGGACAGAAATTAGAAGGTAAGAGAACCAAAGCTATTGAATTATTATAGGTGGAAGCTGATAAAGAGCTAAAATAGGATAAAAATTTTGAAATTATGATTTGATTATAATTCACACATGTTTTTATATAAAGAATAGAGAGGGAATAGTTGAAGGTGAATTTAAAATGTGAAGTTTGATGGCTGGTACAATAGTAGTACCCTTAATAGATGTAGGAAAATAATGAATGAAGTCAGGTTTGGGGATGAGGATGAGTTGACTTTTAAATGTGTTGACTAGACTAATGATTTTCTAGAATGCATTGGAGAAATGACAATGAGAATTTAAAAGAGATCAGGACTAGAGATATAGATCTGGCAAACACCTACATTTGTATGATTATTACAACCATAAGGTATAAAATCTTTAGAGGAAAGAAGGAAGCAGCAGAAGGCCAAGAATTGCATTATGGGGAATAGCCACAGGCAGAGAATAAGAGAATAGTATATTCTTGGCAACAATGAAAAGCAATTAGTAACACAGGAGAAGATTCAGAATAATATAAAGTCAATGTTAAGGAGTTTTTAGATGAAAAATTATATATTATAGAAATAAAAGTGATAAATATAGAAGTAAAAATCAACTATGGCAAACAAGTATTTGGAGGTTTATTTGAATAATTAGGAAAAAGAGAAGGAATTGAATATTACGGAGAAGGAGGAACAAGTTAGTAGAGGGGGATATAGAACAACAAGCATAGACCACTAATTTGAGGTAAGAGACAAAGAGATACATTCTATCCAGTGAGAAGTCAACTGAATTAAGCCAAAAAGGAAACAGTAATAAAAGCCATAGAAAGAGAGTTCAGTAATTGGAAGTGCTAGAAGACACAAGTTTCTGAAGGGAGCGGCAAAGAAGAGCCACAGAGCCCTAATGGAGGTCTTTGCTTTGGTAAGAAAGGGAGGCATATTTCCTCTAAAACTGAAAGTATAGCTGTGTAGTAGGGGACAGAAACAGAGAGTAGGATGGGTGAGATAATTTATGTTAAATGATTTTTCCCTTTCTAGTGAAAAGAAAAAAAAAATTCAAAGATCATAGTTTTATTTGACCACAGGAAATGAGAACTTGATGGCCTATGGCTTAAAACACAAGTATATCTCCTATTTACTTAATACTTAATCCAGGGTTAAGGAGTTTTAAGATGGGTGTGGCAGCTTAAAAATGTATTAAGGACTAGGCTCTAGCTATCATTCTGCTCTGCCATTCTTAGAGTAGGTTTTTTTTTTGTTTTGTTTTTGGTCCCCAAGCTGTTGCCTCATGGTTGCCAGTTGACAAATTTTATTGCAGCAGATATCACACGCACATGCTGCCTTAAGACAGAAAAGAAGGCTCAGAACAAAAAAAGGATTTGACTTTGTGAGACTTTTTCTTTTTGTGCTATAAGAAAAATCTTTCCTAGAACCCTACGTCACTAATCTAGATGATTTTCCTTTACTTCTAACTTAAATTTCTCACAGAACCCCCTTTAAATGCAAGTGAGGATGGAAAATGAGTATCTGGCATGGGAAAGAGGATTACTTGAATTACTCACAGAGACTGATTGTTCTTTATCCTCTGGGATTTGTGGAGAAGCCAACATCTGTGAGATCAAGCAATGTTGCATAATATCTGAGTAAATTGGGGAACTGTTATCAGGGAGATTGGGTGTATGATGACTCTGTAGTAGGCAACAAAAAGAGCAAATTCCAGACCACCATTTTGATTATCCAGTATTAATACATATCCTTTGTCCATTCATTCACATATATATCCTTATTTAATTTTCAATTATTTAGATATTTTCCAGATACTTTACTACTAATATCAAGTTTAATTATAGATTTCAATCCTTTTAAACATTTTCAGACTGTTTTATTACCCAGAATATGGTCTATATCATAAATGTTTCATGTACACTGGAAAATATAGACAGTCCCTGACCTATAGTGGGTCTACTTAATTATTATTATTTTTTTTTGAGATGGAGTTTCACTCTTTTTGGCCAGACTGGAGTGCAATGGCATGACCTTGGCTTACTGAAACCTCCACCTCCCGGATTCAAGTGATTCTCATGCCTCAGCCTCCTGAGTAGCTGGAATTACAGGCACTCACCACCACACCTGGCTAATTTTTGTATTTTTAGTAGAGATGGGGTTTCACCATGTTGGCCAGGCTGGTCTCAAACTCCTGACCTCAGATGATCCACCCACCTTGGTCTCTCAAAGTGCTGGGATTACAGGCATGAGCCACTGAGCCCAGCCTACTTAATAATGTTTTGATTTGTGATGGTGAGAAAGCAATACATATTCAATAGAAACCACACTTCAAGTACCCATATAACAATTCTGTTGTTCAGTTTTTACAACATTCAATCAATTACATGGGATTATCAATATTTTATTATTAAATAGATTTGGGTTAAATGACACGTCCACCTATAGGCTAATATAAGTATTTTGATCATGTTTAACATGGGCTAGGCTAAGCTATGTTGTTTGGTAGGTTAGGTATATGAAATGTCTTTTTCACTTATGATATTTTCAACTTAGAATGGGTTTATCAAGTCATAACCCCATCTGATATAATTTGGATGTTTGTACCCTCAAAATTTCATGTTGAAATTGGACTCCCAATGTTGGACATGAGGCTTAATGCTAGGTATAGGGTCATGGAGGAAGATTCCTCATGAATGGCTTGGTGTCCTCCCCACAGCAATAAGTGAGTGCTCACTATATTAGTTTAGGTGAAAGCTGATTGTTTTAAAAAGCTTGGCTGACAGTAGAATTTTCAGCAGAATTCCTACAAGCCAGAAAAGATTGGAAGCCTATATTCTGCACTCTTAAAGAAATAATTTCCAACCAAGAATTTCATATCCAGCCAAACTAAGCTTCATAAGTGAAGGATAAATAAGATCCTTTTCAGGCAAGCAAATGCTGAGGGAATTTGTTACCAGCAGATCAGCCTTACAAGTGATCCTGAAAGGGGTGCTAAATATGGAAAGGAAAGACTGTTAACAGCCACTACAAAAACACACTTAAGTACACAGACCAGTAACATTGTAAAGCAACCACACAAACAAGTCTGTATAATAGCCAACTAACAACATGGTGACAGGATTAAATCTGCACATATCAATACTAATTCTGAATGTAAATGGGCTAAATGCCCCAAATGAAAGGCACAAAGTGGCAAGCTAGATAAAGAAACAAGACCCAGTGGTATGCTGTCTTCAAGTGACCCATCTCACATGCAGTAACACCCATAGACTCACAATAAAGGAATGGAGAAAAATCTACTAAATTAATGAAAAAAAAAAGCATGGGTTGCAATACTAATTTCAGGCAAAAGAGACTTTAAACCAATAAGATGAAAAAGAAAAGACAAAGGAGAGCTTTACAGAGCTTGTAAGGGTTCACTTTAATAAGAAGGGTTGTAAGGGTTGTAATAAGAAGAAGCTTGTAAGGGTTCAATTTAATAAGAAGACCTAACTATCCTAAATATATACTCACCCAACACAGAGACACCCAGATTCCTAAAGAAAGTTCTTAGAGACCTTCAAAGAGACTTAGTTTCCCACACAATAATAGTGGGATAACTTCAACACCCCACTACATGAAACAGATCATCAAGGCAGAAAATTAACAGAGATATTAAGGACTTGAAGTCAACCCTTGATAAAATGGACCTAATAGATATGTACACAACTCTCCACCTCAAAACAATGGAATATACCTTCTTCTCATAGCCACATGTCATGTACTTTAAAGTCAACCACATAATCAGATATAAAACAATCCTTAGCAAATTAAAAAAAAAAATACAAACCACATTCTTGACTACAGTGTAATAAAAACAGAAATCAGTATTAAGAAAATCATTTAAAACCATAAAATTACATGGAAATTAAACAATCTGCTCTTTATGACTTTGGGGTAAATAATGAAATTATGACAGAAATTAATAAATTCTTTTAAACTAATGAGAACAGAGATAAAACATACCTGAATCTCTGGGACACAGCTAAGGTAGTGTTAACAGGGAAGTTTATAGCACTACACTTCCAAGTAAAAATGTTAGAAAGATGTCAAATTAACAACCTAACATCACCACTAGAGGAATTGAAGAAACAAGAGAAAACCAACTCCAAAGCTAGCAGAAGACAAGAGAAAACCAAAATCAGAGTTGAACTGAAGGAAATTACTATGTGAAAAACCATACAAAAGAGCAACAAATCCAGGAATTGGTTCTTTTAAAAAATTAATAAGATAGAACACTAGCTAGACTGATAAAGAAAAAAGAGAGAAGATCTAAAAGAACACAATTAGAAATGACAAAGGGGACATTTCCACTGACCCCACAGAAATACAAAAATCCCTCAGCGACTACTATTATCACCTCTATGCACACAAACTTGAAAATCTAGAAGAAATGAATAAATTCCTGAAAACATACAACCACCCAAGATTGAACCAGGAAGAAATTGAAATCCTAAACAGATTGAATCAGTAACAAAAAGCTTACCAACCAAAAAAGCCCAGGACCTGATGGATTCACAGCTGAATTCTACCAGATGTATGAAGAAGAGCTGGTACAATTCCTATAGAAACTAGTCCAAAAAATCTGAGGAGGAAGAACTCCTTAACTCATTCTATGAGGCAAGCATCATCTTTATTTTTATTTTTATTTTTTTTAATTTTATTATTATTGTACTTTAAGTTTTAGGGTACATGTGCACAACATGCAGGTTTGTTACATATGTATACATGTGCCATGTTGGTGTGCTGCACCCATTAACTCGTCATTTAGCATTAGGTATATTTCCTAATGCTGTCCCTCCCCCCTACCCCCACCCCACAACAGTACCCAGTGTGTGATGTTCCCCTTCCTGTGTCCATGTGTTCTCACTGTTCGATTCCCACCTATGAGTGAGAACATGCGGTGTTTGTTTTTTTTGTCCTTGTGATAGTTTGCTGAGAATGAAGGTTTCCAGCTTCATCCATGTCCCTACAAAAGACATGAACTCATCATTTTTTATGGCTGCATAGTATTCCATGGCATATATGTGCCGCATTTTCTTAATCCAGTCTATCATTGTTGGACATTTGGGTTGGTTCCAAGTCTTTGCTGTTGTGAATAGTGCTGCAATAAACATACGTGTGCATGTGTCTTTATAGCAGCATGATTTATAATCCTTTGGGTGTATACCCAATAATGGGATGGCTGGGTCAAATAGTATTTCTAGTTCTAGATCCCTGAGGAATCGCCACACTGACTTCCACAATTGTTGAACTAGTTTACAGTCCCACCAATAGTGTAAAAGTGTTCCTATTTCTCCACATGCTGTCCGGCACCTGTTGTTTCTTGGCTTTTTAATGATCGCCATTCTAACTGGTGTGAGATGGTATCTCATTGTGGTTTTGATTTGCATTTCTCTGATGGCCAGTGATGGTGAGCATTTTTTCATGTGTTTTTTGGCTGCATAAATGCCTTCTTTTGAGAAGTGTCTGTTCATATCCTTCGCCCACTTTTTGATGGGGTTGTTTGTTTTTTTCTTGTAAATTTGTTTGAGTTCATTGTAGATTCTGGATATTAGCCCTTTGTCAGATGAGCAGGTTGCAAAAATGTTCTCCCATTCTGTAGGTTGCCTGTTCACTCTGATGATAGTTTCTTTTGCTGTGCAGAAGCTCTTTAGTTGAATTAGATCCCATTTATCAATTTTGGCTTTTGTTGCCATTGCTTTTGGTGTTTTAGACATGAAGTCCTTGCCAATGCCTATGTCCTGAATGGTATTGCCTAGGTTTTCTTCTAGGGTTTTTATAGTTTTAGGTCTAATGTTTAAGTCTTTAATCCATCTTGAATTAATTTTTGTATAAGGTGTAAGGAAGGGATCCAGTTTCAGCTTTCTACATATGGCTAACCAGTTTTCCCAGCACCATTTATTAAATAGGGAATCCTTTCCCCATTTCTTGTTTTTGTCAGGTTTGTCAAAGATCAGATAGTTGCAGATATGTGGCATTATTTCTGAGGGCTCTGTTCTGTTCCATTGGTCTATAGCTCTGTTTTGGTACCAGTACCGTGCTGTTTTGGTTACTGTAGCCTTGTAGTATAGTTTGAAGTCAGGTAGCATGATGCCTCCAGCTTTGTTCTTTTGGCTTAGGATGACTTGGCAATGCGGGCTCTTTTTTGGTTCCATATGAACTTTAAAGTAGTTTTTTCCAATTCTGTGAAGAAAGTCATTGGTAGCTTGATGGGGATGGCATTGAATCTATAAATTACCTTGGGCAGTATGGCCATTTTCACGATATTGATTCTTCCTATCCATGAGCATGGAATGTTCTTCCATTTGTTTGTATCCTCTTTTATTTCATTGAGCAGTGGTTTGTAGTTCTCCTTGAAGAGGTCCTTCACATCCCTTGTAAGTTGGATTCCTAGGTGTCTTATTCCTTTGAAGCAATTGTGAATGGAAGTTCACTCATGATTTGGCTCTCTGTTTGTCTGTTATTGGTGTATAAGAATGTTTGTGATTTTTGCACATTGATTTTGTATCCTGAGACTTTGCTGAAGTTGCTTATCAGCTTAAGGAGATTTTGGGCTGAGACAATGGGGTTTTCTAGATATACAATCATGTCATCTGCAAACAGGGACAATTTGACTTCCTCTTTTCCTAATTGAATGCCCTTTATTTCCTTCTCCTGCCTGTTTGCCCTGGCCAGAACTTCCAACACTATGTTGAATAGGAGTGGTGAGAGAGGGCTTCCCTGTCTTGTGGCAGTTTTCAAAGGGAATGCTTCCAGTTTTTACCCATTCAGTATGATATTGGCTGTGGGTTTGTCATAGATAGCTCTTACTATTGTGAGATACATCCCATCAATACCTAATTTATTAAGAGTTTTTAGCATGAAAGGCTGTTGAATTTTGTCAAAGGCCTTTTCTGCATCTATTGAGATAATCAAGTGGTTTTTGTCTTTGGTTCTGTTTATATGCTGGATTACGTTTATTGATTTTTGTATGTTGAACCAGCCTTGCGTCCCAGGGATGAAGCCCACTTGATCATGGTGGATAAGCTTTTTGACTTGTTGCTGGATTCGGTTTGCCAGTATTTTATTGAGGATTTTTGCATCGATGTTCATCAAGAATATTGGTCTAAAATTCTCTTTTTTTGTTGTGTCTCTGCCAGCCTTTGGTATCAGGATGATGCTGGCCTCATAAAATAAGTTATGGAGGATTCCCTCTTTTTCTATTGATTGGAATAGTTTCAGAAGGAATGGTACCACCTCCTCCTTGTACCTCTGGCAGAATTCGGCTGTGAATCCATCTGGTCCTGGACTTTTTTTGGTTGGTAAGCTATTAATGATTGCCTCAATTTCAGAGCCTGTTATTGGTCTGTTCAGAGATTCAACTTCTTCCTCGTTTAGTCATGGGACGGTGTATGTGTCGAGGAATTTATCCATTTCTTCTAGATTTTCTAGTTTATTTGCGTAGAGGTGTTTATAGTATTCTCTGATGGTAGTTTATATTTCTGTGGGATCGGTGGTGATATCCCCTTTGTCATTTTTTATTGCATCTATTTGATTCTTCTCTTTTTTCTTCTTTATTAGTCTTGCCAGCGGTCTATCAATTTTGTTGATGTTTTCAAAAAACCAGCTCCTGGATTCATTGATTTTTTGAAGGGTTTTGAGGCAAGCATCATCTTTATACCAAAATCTGGCACATACACAACAACAGCAAAAATATCAGGCCAGTATGTTTGATGAACATAGATACAAAAATTCTCAACAAATTACTAGCAAACCAAATTCAGCAGCACAATAAAAAGCTAATCCACCATGATCAAATAGGCTTTATCCATGGGATGCAACATTAGCTCAATATACACAAATTGATAAATGTGATTCATCACATAAACAGAAATAAAAACAAAAACCCCATGTTTATTTCAATAGATGCAGAAAAGGCTTTTGATAAAATTTAGAATCACCTCATATTAAAAAA
Source organism: Pan troglodytes (assembly GCF_028858775.2). NCBI lineage: Eukaryota > Metazoa > Chordata > Mammalia > Primates > Hominidae > Pan > Pan troglodytes. Next base: position 47,080,892 of record NC_072402.2, on the reverse strand, counting down.
CCATCAATAAACGAGGCTTTGAAAGAATATAATTCAAAATAATAGAGCCACCTATGACCAGCTAATGGTGAATATCATAGTAAATGGGGAAAAGCTACAAGCGTTCCCCTTGAAAGCCAGAACAAGACAAGGATGCTCTCTCTCACCACTCCTATTCAACATAGTACAAGAAGTCCTGGCTAGAACAGTAAGGCAAGAGAGAGAAAGAAAGGGCATACAAATAGGAAGAAAGGAAGTCAAACTATCCCTGTTTGCAGATGACATAATTTTACATCTAAAAAAACCCCATAGTCTCAGCCCAGAAGCTCCTTGCTCTGATAAACAACTTCAGCAAAGTTTTAGGATATAAAATCATCATATAAAAATTGGTAGCATTCCTAACACCAACAACATCCAAGCTGTGAGCCAAAACAGGAAAACAATTACATTCACAATTACCACAAAAAGAATAAAGTACTTAGAAATACAACTAACCAGGGAGGAGAAAGATCTCTACAAAGATAATTACAAAACAGTGCTCAAAAAAATCAGAGATGACACAAACAAATGGAAAAATATTCCATGCTTATGGATAGGAAGCATCAATATCAGTAAAATGGTCATACTAGGCCAGTGCGGTGGCTCACACCTGTAATCCTAGCACTTTTGGAGGCTGAGGCAGGCTGATCACTTGAGCTCAGGAGTTCTAGACCAGCCTGGGCAACATGATGAAACCCCATCTCTACAAAAAATTAGCCAGATGTGGTGGCACATGCCTGTAGTCCCAACTACTCAGGAGGCTGAAGAAAGAGGATCACTTGAATCTGGGAGGTGGAGACTGCAGTGAGCCAAGATCAAGTCACTGCACTTTAGCCTGGGTGACAGGGTGAGACCCTCTCTCAAAAATAAAATAAAATAAAGTAGTCATACTACCCAAATCAATTTATAGATTAAATGCTATTCCTATCAAACTACTAATGAAGTTCCTCACAGAATTAGAAAAAACTATTTTAAAATTCATATGGAACCAAAAAAGAGCCCAAATAACCAAAGTAATCCTGAGCAAAAATAAGAAAACAAAGCCAGAGGCACTATGTTACTCAACTTCGAACCATACTACATAACTACAGTAACCAAAACATCATGGTACTGGTACTAAAACAGACACATAGACCAATGGAACAGAATAGAGAGCCCAGAAACAATTCTGCACACCTACAACCATCTGATCTTCAATAAAGCTGACAAAAACAAGCAATGGAGAAAGGACTCCCTATTTGATAAATGGTGCTGGGATAACTGGCTAGCCATATGCAGAAAATTGAAAATGGACCTCTTTTTTACACCCTATACAAAAATTGACTCAGATTAAATATTTAAATGTAAACCTGAAACTATAAAAACCCTGGCGGATAACCTAGGAGATAATATTCTGGACATAGGAACAGGCAAAGATTTCTTGATGATGACGCTAAAAGCAATTGCAACAAAATCCAAAATTGACAAATGGAACCTAATTACACTTAAGAGCTTCTGCACAGCAAAAGAAACTATCAATAGAGTAAACAGACAACCTACAGAATGGGAGAAATTTTTTCCAAACTATGCATCCAACAAAGTCTAATATCCAGCATCTATCAGAAACTTAAACAAATTTACAAGAAAAAAACAACCCCATTAAAAAGTAGGCAATGACATGAACAGACACTTTTCAAAAGAAGACATATACGAGGCCAACAAGAATATGAAAAAATGTTCAACATCACTAATTATTAGAGAAATGTAAATCAAAACCACGATGAGATGCCATCTCACACCAGTCAGAATATCTATTACTAAAAAAATAAAAAAATCACAGACGCTGGCAAGGTTGCAGAGATAAAGGTATGCTTATACACTGCTGGTGGGTATATGAATTAGTTCAGCCATTGTAGAAGCAGTGTGGTGATTCCTCAAAGAACTTAGAACAGAATTATTTGACCCAACAATCCCATTATTGGGGATGTACCCAAAGGAATATAAATTGTTCTACTACATGTATTAGGTCAAGTTGAGTGATAATGTTGTTCAAGTCTTTTATATACACACTAATTTACTGTTTGTTTGTTCTTTAAATTATTAGAGAGGGGTGCTGAATTCTTTAACTATAATTGAGGATTTTTCTTTCTTCTTCTGAATTTTTGTTTCACACACCGCCCACGTGATTCAATCAACTCTCACGGGGTCCCTCCCAGGACATGTGAGATTATGGGAACTACAGTTCCAGATAAGATTTGGGTGGGGACAATGCTAAACCATATGAACTGCAATTGAGTAGGGATTGCATTGAATGTGTAGATTGCTTAGCTAGTGTGGACATTTTAACATTATTAATTCTTCCAATTTATAAATGCATATCTGTTTCCATTTGCTCGTGTCTAGTTTTTTTCATCAGATTTTTCTAGTTTTTAGTGTACAAATCTTTCACCTCTGTGGTTGATTCTTAAAAATTTTATTCTTTTTGTTGCTGTGATCAATGAGATTTTTTTTAAATTTGCTTTGTGGCTAGTTTGCTGTTAGTGAATAGAAATGCAACAGATTTCTGTGTGCTGATTTTGTGTCCTGCAATTTTACTTTACACATAGAATGAAATATATTTATGAGCTTTGAACTCTTACAGAAAAAAGTCAAAGTCCTAAGTTTGGAATGCAGTCTTCCAAAATGTAAGGTTTTACTGTGAAATGTTAATTATCTTATCCTTTTTGTCTTGAGAGTTATTAAAAGTATTTAGTAATCTATTTCTCTCTCTCTTTCTCTTTTTCTTTCTCCTTTTTTTTTTTTTTTTTTTTGACTATTTGCTCTGGCTAAGGACTTCTAGTACTGTATTGAATAGAAGTGGTAAAAATGGGTATCCTTACCCTGTTACAGATCTTAGAGAAAATGCTTCAGTTCTTCACTTTTGAGTATGATGTTACCTGTGAACTTTTCATATATGGCCTTTCTTGTGTTGAAGTAAGTTTCTTCTATAACTAGTATGTTGAGAGTTTTTATTATAAAAGGGTGTTGAATTTTGTCAAATGCTTTTCCTGCATCTATTGAGATTGGTATGTGATTTTTTTATCTGGCATTCTGTTAATGTGGCATATCATGTTGATGGATTTACATATGTTCCTACCCTCCTTGCGTCCCAGATATAGATCTCACTTGGCTATGATGTATAATCCTTTTAATGTGCTGTTTAATTTGGTGGGCTAATATTTTCTGAAGGATTTTTGCATTGGTGTTCATCAGGGATATTGGCCTGTAGTTTTCTCTCCTTCTTGTATCTTTGTCTGGCTTTGATATCACGGTAAGGCTGGCCTCATAAAAAGAGTTTGGAAATATTATATCTCCTCTTATTTTGGAAGAGTTTAAGTAGTATTAGTATTAAGTCTTCTTCAAATGTTTTATATAATTCACTTGTGAAACCATCTGGTCTTAGGCTTTTCTTTGCTGGGAAGTTTTATATTACTGGTTTAATGTCTTTATTTGTTATTGACTTTTTTAGGCTTTCTGTTTCTTCTTAATTCAATATACCTTTGAACAATTAAACTCCCTTTTGATAAAATAAAAAATTAAAAGGGAACTAGAAAAAGAAGAACAAACTTAAATCCAAAGTTAACGGAAGTAAGTAAATAATAAAGGTTAGAAAAAACATAACTTCCATGTACTTGTGAATTTTCCCATTTTCCTTTTGCTATTGATTTCTAGTTTCTATCATGGTTGGAAAAAGACTTATTTGTGACCTAGCATGTGATCTATCTTGGAGAATGTTCTATGTGCACTTGAGTAGAATATGTATTTTGCTGCTGTTGGGTGGAATGTTCTGTGTATGTTTGTTAGGTCCATTTGGTCTATAGTGTTGCTCAGTTCTCCTGTTTTCTTATTGATTTTCTGTCTGAATGATCTATCCATTATTGAAAGTGGAGTATTAAAATACCCTATTATTATATTGCTGCCTCTGTCTCCCTTTACGTTTGTCAATGTTTGCTTTATATATTTAAGTGATCTGATGTTGAATGCATATGTGTTTATAATTGCTAATTTTTTCTGCTATATTGACCTTTTTATCATTATGTAATGATATTCTTTATCTCTGGTGACACTTCTCAACTTAATATCGATTTTGTCTGATATACGTATAGTCACCTATGCTCTCTTTTTGTTACCATTTGCATCCCTTCACTTTCAGCCTATATGTGTCCTTAAATCTAAAGTTAGTCTCTTGTAGACAATATATAATTAGGTCTTTTTTTTTCTATTCAGTCACTAAATGTTTTGATTGGTGAGTTTAATTCATTGAAATTGTAAGTAATTATAGATCTGTAAGGACTTACTATTGCCATTTTGTTAATTATTTTCTGTCTCTTTCATAGTTCTTTTTTTCCTCTCTTCCTCTCATGCTGTCATCCTTTGTGATATGATTATGTTTTGGAGTGATATGCCTTATTTCTTTTCCATGTATCTATTTTTGTATTGACTATAGTTTTTCTCTTTGTGCTTATTGTGAGATTTGCATAAAACTTTTATAGTTATAACAGTCTATTTTAAGTTGACAACTTAACCTTAATCACATTCAACAACTCTACCCTTTTAAACCACTTCCCCACCACACACAATTTATGTTATTGATGTCGGAATTTACTTCTTTTTATATTGTATATTCACTGACAAATTTTTATGGTTATAGTCATTCTTTAAACATTTTTCTTTTAACTTTTCTACTAGAGTTAAAAATGATTTACACACCACCATTACAGTATTGCATTATTCTGTATTTGTCTATACATTTATATTTATGAGTAAAATGTATACCTTCATATGCATTTGTGTTGCTGTTTAATGTTCTTTCATTTCAACTGGAACTTCTTTTAGCATTTATTATAGGACAGGTTTAGCGGTTACAAACTCCCTCAGTTTTTATTTGTCTGGAAAAATTTTTCTCTAGCTTTCATTTTTAAAGGACAATTTTGCCAGTATTATAGGATTCTTAGTTGGCATTTTTTTTTCTTTCGGTACTTCAAATACATCATTCTACTCCTGGTTTGTGCAGTTTCTGCTGAGAAATTTGCTGATAGCCTTATGAAGTTTCCCTTGCATATCATGAGTTGCTCTTGCTGCTTTCAAGCTTCTCTCTTTATATTTCACTTTTGAAAATTTAACTGTAATGAGTTTCAGTAGACTTCTTTAGATTCAACATGTTAGGGATCCTTTGGGCTTCATGAAAGTGATGTTCATTTCCCTCCACAGATTTGGGATGTTTTCAACCATGATTTCTTTAAATAAGTCTTACTCCCCTTTCTCTTTCTCCTCTCCTTCTAATACTCCATAATGTACATATTGGTTTGCTTAGTGGTATTTCATAAATCCCATAGGCTTTCTTCACATTTACATTCTTTTTACTTTTTCCTTCTCTGACTGGATAATTTCAAGTGGCCTGTCTTAAAGTTCATCAATTCTTCCTTCTGCTTCATCTAGTCTGCTGTTGTAACTCTCTATTAAATTTTTTGTAAATTCACTGATTTTTCAGCTCCAGAATTTCTGTTTGGTTCATTTTACGGTTTTTATGTCTTTGTTGAGCTTCACAATTTGTTCATGTATGGTTTTTCTGATTTCATTTCGATGTCTATGTCCCCTTTTAGCTCCCTGAGCTTCTTTAAGGTGACTATTCTAAATTTCAAGTGGTTCATAGATCTGTGTTTCTTTAGGGTCAGTTACAGGAGCTTTATTTTGTTCTTTTAGTTGTGTCATATTTCCCTGAGTCTTGTAGCTTTTTCTTGGTTGTGTATTTGAAGAAGCCATCACCTCTTCCAATCTTCACAAACTGGCTTCAGGAAAAACCCTTTCCTAGTCAGCCCAGCCAGAGATTCTGGGTGAGCTGGTTGGTGGTGTCTGTGGGCAGTCTGCCTGGTAGAATCTGTGGGAGGATTGACCTGCCACTGGGGCCTGTGGATTAGCTGCTGAGATCTGCACACTTGTTGGGAGCCCCTCTCTCTTTCTTTTGTTCTTACTTACCCCAAGGCAATGTAGCCATGCTGATTCCTTCAGTGGTCTGGGTGAGGCATGACAGAAGCAAGCCACTTAGGTGTTGCCCCAAGAGACTGAAGAATTCAGATGCACACTTTATTATTTCTTTCCCCCATTGGAGAACTTACAGGCAGAGGGAAACTGTCTTGTTGCTACATTATGCTGGCTTAGGGAAGGATGACACAGGTAAAGTGAAACTGTTCTTACCCTTTTAAATCCATCATTTCTTGTTTTTGTGCTCAACCAGGGTGCTATAACCTCTTATTTAGATTATGGAACTCACACACAAAAAACTATTTTCATCCATGAATGGTTGCTGAATCAATGTTTCTGTGGGAGGACAAGAACTAGAGCTCCTATTCTTCCATTTTACTCATGTCACTCCTGCAGCTTTCTTTGGACTAGTGTTTGCATCATGTTTGTTTTTCTTCTTTACTTTAAGCCTACATGTGTCTTTTTATTTAAAGTGAGATTCTTATAGATGGTATGTTTTTGGATCTTACTTTTTTTTTTTTCCATTTTTTTTTTTTTTATTGATCATTCTTGAGTGTTTCTCACAGAGGGGGATTTGGCAGGGTCACAGGACAATAGTGGAGGGAAGGTCAGCAGACAAACAAGTGAACAAAGGTCTCTGGTTTTCCTAGGCAGAGGACCCTGCAGCCTTCCACAGTGTTTGTGTCCCTGGGTACTTGAGATTAGGGAGTGGTGATGACTCTTAACGAGCATGCTGCCTTCAAGCATCTGTTTAACAAAGCACATCTTGCACCGCCCTTAATCCATTCAACCCTGAGTGGACACAGCACATGTTTCAGAGAGCACAGGGTTGGGGGTAAGGTCACAGATCAACAGGATCCCAAGGCAGAAGAATTTTTCTTAGTACAGAACAAAATGAAAAGTCTCCCATGTCTACCTCTTTCTACACAGACACGGCAACCATCCGATTTCTCAATCTTTTCCCCACCTTTCCCCCCTTTCTATTCCACAAAACCGCCATTGTCATCATGGCCCGTTCTCAATGAGCTGTTGGGTACACCTCCCAGACGGGGTGGTGGCCGGGCAGAGGGGCTCCTCACTTCCCAGTAGGGGGAGCCGGGCAGAGGCGCCCCTCACCTCCCGGATGGGGCGGCTGGCCGGGCGGGGGGCTGACCCCCCCACCTCCCTCCCGGACGGGGCAGCTTGCCGGGCAGAGGGGCTCCTCACTTCCCAGTAGGGGCGGCGGGGCAGAGGCACCCCTCACCTCCCGGATGGGGCGGCTGGCCGGGCGGGGGGCTGACCCCCCCACCTCCCTCCCGGACGGGGTGGCTGCCGGGCAGAGACGCTCCTCACTTCTCAGACGGGGTGGCTGCCGGGCGGAGGGGCTCCTCACTTCTCAGATGGGGCGGTTGCCAGGCAGAGGGGCTCCTCACTTCTCAGACGGGGCGGTTGCCAGGCAGAGGGTCTCCTCACTTCTCAGACGGGGCGGCTGGGCAGAGACGCTCCTCACATCCCGGACGGGGCGGCAGGGCAGAGGCGCTCCCCACATCTCAGACGATGGGCGGCCGGGCAGAGACACTCCTCACTTCCTAGATGAGATGGCGGCCGGGAAGAGGTGCTCCTCACTTCCTAGATGGGATGGTGGCCGGGCAGAGATGCTCCTCACTTTCCAGACTGGGCAGCCAGGCAGAGGGGCTCCTCACATCCCAGACGATGGGCGGGCAGGCAGAGACGCTCCTCACTTCCCAGACGGGGTGGCGGCCGGGCAGAGGCTGCAATCTCTGCACTTTGGGAGGCCAAGGCAGGCGGCTGGGAGGTGGAGGTTGTAGCTAGCCAAGATCACGCCACTGCACTCCAGCCTGGGCACCATTGAGCACTGAGTGAACGAGACTCCGTCTGCAATCCCGGCACCTCGGGAGGCCGAGGCTGGCGGATCACTCGTGGTTAGGAGCTGGAGACCAGCCCGGCCAACCCAGTGAAACCCCGTCTCCACCAAAAAAATACGAAAACCAGTCAGGCGTGGCGGCGCGCACCTGCAATCGCAGGCACTCGGCAGGCTGAGGCAGGAGAATCAGGCAGGGAGGTTGCAGTGAGCTGAGATGGCCGCAGTACAGTCCGCTTCGGCTTGGCATCAGAGGGAGACCGTGGAAAGAGAGGGAGAGGGAGACCCTGGGGAGAGGGAGAGGGAGAGGGAGACAGAGAGGGAGAGGGAGAGGGAGAGGGAGAGCTGGATCTTACTTTTTAAATCCAATTTGATTGGTTCGCTTTTTGATCAGAATGTTTAGACCATTTACATTAAATGTGATTATTGCTGTGATTGGGGTTAAAATGTATCATTCTGATATTTGCTTTGTGTTTATTTAATCTCTGTTGTCTTTTTCCTTTTTCTTTGCTTCTTTTGAATAAACTAGATTTTAAAATTATTATCTGTTATCTCCTTTATTAGCTTATTTTTCCTTCTTGAAGGATAGTCTTAAACATTTCTGGTCTTCTGGTAATGAGTTCTCTGTCCTTTTGCACATCTGCAACCATTTATATTTTGCCCTGATTTTTAAAAGGTATTTTTACTGGACATAGAATTCTAGGTTTGTATGGTATTTTTTTGTTTTGTTTTCCATTTTTTTAGTACTTTGAAGATGTTGCTCCACTATATTCTGGTCTACACTATTTCTGACTGCAAGTCTGTTGTTGTTCTTATTTTTGTTCTTCTGTAGTGTGTCTTATTTTTCTTTAGCTGCTTTTAAGATTTTGTTTTTAATCTGTTCTTCAACAATTGATTATGATGCTTATATGTGGTTTTCTTAATGTTCTTTTGGTTCACAATTTGTTGTTCATCTGGATCTGTGGTTCTATACTTTACATCAAATTTGAAAAATTATCAGTCATTATATTTTCAAAATTTTCTTCTGTCCCTCCATCCTTCTCTCTTTATGGGGAGTTCACTTGATGTTGTCTCCAACAGAACTGATGTTCTGTTAACTGTTTTGTTTTGTTTTTTTCTTTTGAGATAGAGTCTCACTCTGTCACCCAGGCTGGAGTGCACTGGCACAATCTCAGCTCACTGCAACCTCCGCCTCCCGGGCTCAAATGATTCTCCTGCTTTAGCCTCCCAAGTAGCAGGGATTACAGGCACACACCACCATACCTGGCTAATTTTTACCACGTTAGGGTTTTACCACGTTAGGGTTTTACCACGTTGGCTAGGCTGGTCTTGAATTTCTGACCTCAGTGTTCTGCCCACCTTGGCCTCCCAAAGTGCTGGGATTACAGGCATGAGCCACTGTGCCCGGCCCTGTTGACTGTTTCTGGTTCTTTTTTCTCTGTAATACATTTTGAGTAGTTCTATTGTTAGGTCTTCACATTAGTAACCTTTCTTCTGCAAAATCTAATCTGTTGTTACTCCCATTCAGTGAAGTTTTAAACTCAGATAGTGTATTTCCCATCTCTACAAGTCTGATTTGAATCTTTTCTATAGCTAACGTTTTCCTCTCTATCATGCTTGTATTCTCTTCCACCTTCCTGAACAAATGGAGCATGTTTATAATAATTGTTTTGATGTCCTTGTCTACTAATTGTATCATGTAGTTCATGTCTGCATCTGTTTATATTGATTTACTTTCTCTTGGATATGGTTCATATTTTCCTGTGTCTTTTTATGCTTGGTAATTTTTGTTCAGATGAAAGTCACAGTAATTTCACATCATTAGATACCATATTTACTCCCTTTCTATTTTAAAATTTTTTGTATTTTTGTTAAATATGTTGAGATTTTGTTCTGAGATAAAGTTTAGTCACTTGCAATCAGTTTGATTCTTGCTTTTGAGCTGTGTTAGGGTGAATCTAGAGCAGCCTTTATTCTAAGGCTAATTATTTACCATTACTAAAGCAACACTTTTCTAAGGGCATTACTCAATGTTTTGTGTATTAGGAGGTTTTTAGTCACTGGGTGTTGGAAGAACAAACTATTTCTAGCTTTGTGTAAGCCATAGGAATTATTCCACCTACGTCTCTCTGTTGGTGTCCCTCGCATTTTTAGTTTCTTCACATGCATGTCTGTACTCAGGTAAAGACTTGAGGTTTACCCTCTGTAGATCTCTGCAGCAATCTTATGCTTTCTCTGGACAACCCTTTCCTCTTCTCATACTTTTTTCTGAAAACTCTAACCACCCACCTGAATTCCAGAGTCTGTCTCCTCACCTCAAGGAAGGAACCACCAGGCTCTGATTGCATTCCTTCTTCCTGTTCTGCAGGCTGAAAAGGTTCTCAATGCTGTGAGATGGGACACTCATTGGGCTCACTTTCTTAATTTTCCTTATCCTAGGTACAATTGTCCTGTGCTAACTATTGTCCAGTGTTTAAAAACTGGTCCAGTTTTCTCAAGACAGAAAGGTAAGCTTGTTAGCCCATCATAGCTATAATCAGATGTACTCCCATATCGATGCTTCACATGAAATGCACTCATCCCTCCCAAAGGCAGTGACTTCAAAGTGTCATGCAATTAATGCATTTAGCTTGAACTTCACCATCTCTGGGTAGTGAACAGTTTTCTAGATCATGTCTTGATATAGTTTCTCATGGTCTGACAACTTAGAATCTAAAATAAAAGCTTTACTTCTTTTTGGCTTGATGAGAATAGAGGCATAGCAACAGAATTTGGCCTTAAGAAAACTAAAGAAGGTTTAGACAAGTTTCCATGGGACTATCCCAAGGAATTAATATAATATTAATAATGGCCCAATAGTTATTATACAACTGTCCTAGTCAACCTTAGAAAACCCTATGAGTAAAATACTATTAACTTGGAGAAAAAATGTATTTGTTCAGAACATATTTTTTGTTAGCATACGGGACTCTCCAAATTGTTGCTATATTCACATATGTTTCAACAAAAAATATAACTTTAATTTCCAAATTAGTCTTTCAATGGAGCTTGGTTCTTAAAGGACCATTATTTAATTCAAGCTGTTCCACCATGTAATTTATTGTAAATACCCTTCAAGTGTCCAAAGGGAGACCACTTTTGCTTTTTGAAGAATGTAAATTGGAAATGGCACACAGCAGGTTCATAATAATTATTGTTGACTAATGGCTTTCACCATCATTGGGTATAAATGGGTTTTATACTCTTGATTCTATGAATCACTTAAATGACCCAGAATTTGATCCAAAATATAAGTGCATTGAAATGGCTGGCTAATGAGTGAAGCAAGTCTTAAATATACAATTACTGTGGTTTCAGGATGAGTCACATGGGTGGAATTACAGAGAAATGCACATGTTTTTTCTGTTCATTTTACACCTGAACTGGAAAGTATAATGATGCCTTTAATTGTGCCATGAATTTCAAGCCAACACCTTTTCAAATCACTCACTCTTGCTTTCAAAGTAAATTATTTAGAACTTTAAAGAGAAAAAAATCTTCAAACTCAGACAGGCTTAGTACTATGGATTGGGAGAGAGTTAAGATGCCATCTCTACACAATATGCCATCCATAGTTGGAAGATATGAAGGGAACTTAAGAAAATCTGAAACCTTGTGAAACTAATTAGAAGTAAAATTTATTGAATTTAAATTCCAGGTCCACATGTTTGTATAATATGATCACTGCTCACATTTATTTACTTAATATTGAAACTAAACTAACATTGTTAAGTTGCAGCTGTTTAGATTTTGATAAATGACAAACAGAATTTTCTTCTTACAAACAGTGCAAGAGATCAGATCCATACTTTAGCGGAAAAAAAAAGGGAGATTGAGAGAGACTAACAGGAAGTGGGTTTGTTCACTTTGGAATTCTATTTATAAATAGACCAAATCAGATGGACCCTAAGCCAGAGGGTGGCCACATCTTGTTTCCATAAACACGCACATTCTAATCACCTTTAGACAAGATCGTTTTGGCCTTTGTTTGGCTTTATGCATAGTAAAGTGCATCAGCTATTTATATTCCTGCCAGTAGGAAATGATGGGCCAGGTTTGTGGGGCTTTTTATTTTTAACAAAAATGTTAAAGTCTATTTATCTCACACTGATCCTGCTGTCAAAAAGCTATAACTACTGGAAAGACAGAGTGTCTGAGGAGACAACTGCCTTAGATTGTCAGTGAGCCAATGACTGTGCTGCCTAAAAATATTTAAAAGTATTTTAATTCCTTTATTAAAAGCATTTATAAAAACACATAATTTTCAAGGAAGTGTGGGTGGAATAATACAGAATATAAAATGTGCTGACTTTCCATGTTTGGGCTATTTAATTTTTGTTAAGAAAAACAAAGACAATTACTTTTTCCATTTATTCTAGGAGATAACAGACACATTTTTTAAACATCTCAGGATTGTTCCTTCTTCTAGAAATACCTCTTTTTCATACTGCAACTTGCAGTTCAGAGGTAGCCTCCATTTTTAAATATGAGTTCATCTCCTGCCCTCAGAGCATGAGGCTTGAAAGGTTACATTACCTGCCCTAGTGCTCCCATCTGAAACTGATAAATCAGAGTCTTCATCAGGATTTCTTAAACCTGAGAGTGAGCTTGGGTTGGCTCCCTCCAGGTGGTGAAAGTTATAAACTATACAACATGGGTGCAGATGGTAGCCATATCTCCTGCCCTCTGTAGGAAAGTGAACTCTTTTAAGAGATATTAAAGCCAGAATATTGTGACAGGATGAACCCATACTTTGTGTTGAGACCAACTGTGTTTTGAATGGTGTGTGATAAAATCACATTATGTCAAAATTTGGGGGCTAATATTTTACAGTTATGGTGTCTCAGATTGCATAAGTATATTTTCAAATCACTTCCACTTACTATTATTCAAACTACTATGAGTCAGTCATACAAGCATAAATATGGAGCAGCTATAAAGGGCATTGTTCCTTTAGTTGATATTTATTGGCCAGTTATTAGTATGTCGGCTTTGCGTGAACATCAAAGATAAGCACATAGAACGGTTTCTTCATTCAATGTACTTATAATCTAATAGGAAGATAAGTAAAATAAAATTTTCACCCCAACCAAATATGCATATGTGGTTACAATTTTAGATGAATAAATGGATTTATTATAAAGACCCAAAGGATTATGACCTCTTCTCCTCCAGATAAAATAGCATTATGAGTTCACAGTATAAAACTCTCCCTTCCATTTCAAAAACATAAACAGTGTTAAGTGGAGGTGACCTACTGGATCCACTAATTGCAATGAGGCAGAGGCAACTGGGAAATTACAAGCAGAATATTCACCCAGGTCTGTCTTATGGTAGACTCACTGAGTCTATACATTCACTTGGCAGTTATTTCCCCAGTTCCCAAATTCATTATCAGGACGGACATGCTTAGCAACTGTCAGAAGCCTCACATTTATTGCTTGATCTGTGAAGAACGGGAAAGACCAAGGTTTTTTCCCGGAAGACCCTGAAAATGTCCCCCTTCCCAGCTAAGATTGCAAATTGGAAAAAAAAAAAAAAAAACTGCATCCTTAGTGGAATGGCAGAGATTATTGCAATTTTCAAAGACTTAAATGATACTGGGCTGGTGATTCTCATTACACCCCCATTTAATTCACTAGTATTGCTCCTACACAGAGCAGATGACAATGGACTATCACAAACTCAATTCAGAGGTTGTATCAATCACAATTGCTGTGCCAGAAGTAGTACCTTTAACAGAACAGGTTAACATAGCCTCTGGTACACAGTATATGACTTCTAACCCAGTGAATGTTTGTATTTTAAAATCCATCAGGATGAAACAAGACTGTAAAATTGGAGATAAGGAAGTCTAGGGGAGAGGCATGTAATCAGATCTACAAAAGTGGGTCCTAAAAAGATGAGAATCTTTGTATATCAAAATAATAATTACTAGAAAACACCTTCTTTAGAAGAAGCACAAAACAAATGTATGGAAAGAGCAAGTACAATTGGCTGCTGGAAGGAATAGGTATGCTAAAGAAATAGAAGTTACACATGGGCCCAAGAGCATGGACCTTCTTGTACCAAGCATAGTCTAGTTACTGTTGTTGAGGAATGTCCAATCTATTGGCAGCTGGGAGTAATTCATGCCTCAAGGAGACTAACACAGAATGTCTAATTTACTGACATTGCCTCAGCTCAAGAGAGCCATTTTATAGTGAAGGAGATAGGACAAAGGACACATGATCACATGATAATAATCCATTCATGATAATAAAGGCATTCATTAATCTAAAAATTATAACGACATTTGCATATTTGTTTGGTGAGGTTGTTTTTACTTATCCTCTATTAGATTATAAGTTCCTTGAATAAAGACACTGTCCTGTGTGTTTATCTTTGATGTTCACACAAAGGCTACATACTAATAATTGGTCAATTAATATTAGCTAAAGTGCCAAATTAGGGATAACACTCCGTGAAAGTGGAATGTTATATAAATACTAAAGGCCATTAAATGGAACTGTGTCTTCAATAGGTAGAATATAAAAGCCTGGAGCAGTGCTGTCCAATAGGATTTTCTGCAGTAATGGAAATATTCCTCTATACTTTCCAATATGGTAACCACTAACCACATGTGTCTATACAACACTTGCAATGTGGCTAATGTGACTGAGGAACAAAAATTTTAATTTAATTCAAAATTAAATATCATACATGACTAGTGGCTTCCATATTAGAGCATAGGTCTAGAGGCTTTTTTTTTTTTTTCCTAGAGGGGCAATACTTCTACCATGAGCTGTAGTATTAATATCACTAAACATAAAAGTACAAATACTGACTGGTCACCTCCCCACCATTTGGGTAATTTGGGGTTGCTCATTCTGGTGAATCACAGGCAAAAAAAGGAATTACCATACTGACATGGGTAATTGATCCTGATCATCAAGAGGAGGTGAATTTTACTGTTGCATAATGGTTCAGGGACTCCAGTTTGGGACCAAGGAGATTCACTGAGTCATCTCATTTACCTCCCATGCTCATTTTACTTATGAGTAGGAAGTTGTATCAGCAATAGACTGACACACATGGTAACCAGGGGTTCCTTAGCCAGCACATCTGTCAGTCTGAGTGACTGGTCTTATAAAGTGACCTTTGAGGCCAGTCATTCAGACTGACAGATGTTCTGGCTGAGAAAGAAGAGAATCTGGACTGTGTGGTAGAGCCAGGAGATGATGATCTCAGTACACTATTGGGACCAACTGAAGTAGTAAGACTGTTTGTCCCACCAACTGTTCCTCTTATAAGAGTTTTTTTCCACAGATTCTATGTCTAACCACTGTTTTGAAGAAGCTTGTATGGTATAAAGGAAACAATGTAATTGCCAATGAATTACTAGTAATGTTTAGTAAATAAAACTAAATTTAGTAAATAAAACTTTACTAGTAATTCATTGGCAATTATATTGTCAATTGAACAGTGGTTACATTGGCATGTTCACTCTACAAACGTTTATTGAGCTATGTACTTTAGATATTTGAATTTTACAGCATGTATATTATAGTTCAATAAAAATATTTTTAAAATAAGAGAACTCCACACAAACTTGCCATTACCACATCCAGCAATGCATACACATCTGTCCTCATTCACTTTGTTTTCTGGAACTCACACAGAACATTAACCAAGGTAGACCACATTTTGGGTCACAAAACACACTCTAGAAAATTTTAAATAATGGAAGTCATAGAAAATATTGTTTCAGACCACAATGGAATTAAAGTAGAAATCAATAATAAAAAAAATCTGAGAAACCCCTAAATTAGTGGAGATGAAACAACACACTTTTGAATAGCATATGTGTCAAAGAAAAATCTCGAGAAATTTTAAAATATTTTAAACTAAATGGAAATTAAAATATAACATCAAAATTCATGGGACGCATTGAAACAGTGATTAGAGGGAAACATACCATATTGAATGAATATATTAGAGAAGAAAAAAGATTAAAAATTAATAATTTAAGCATATATTTTAGGAAACTATAAAAAGGAGAGCAAATTATATTCAACATAAGCAAGAGAAAAGAAATAATGATAGAGCCAAAATAAATAAAATTCAAAATACAAAATCAATAGGGAATATCAATGAAACCAGAGTTGATTCTTTGAAAGGATCAATAAAATTAATAAACCTCTAGCCAGGCTAACTAAGAAAAAGAAGAAAAGACATAAATTACTAATATCAGAAATGAAAGAAGGTCATTACTATTGATTCCACAGACAATAAAAGATTATAATATTATGATTAACTCCATTCCCACAAATTTAATAATCTAGATGAAGTGGATCAATTCCTTCAAACCAAGCTACAAAAACTGACACAGGAAGAAATAATGTGAATAGGCTTATATCTATTAAAGAAATTGAATCAATAAGTAATAACTCTTCAACTTAGAAGGCACCCAGCTTAGATGAGTTCAATAGTAAATTATACCAAATATTTAAGGAAGAAAATATATGAATACTCTACAATTTCTCCCAAAATATAAAAGTAGAATGACTTTTTCCTAATTCATTCTGACATTAACCTGATACTAAAATCAGATAAAGACATTAAAAAAGGGGAAACTATATAGCGTATATCTTATCAGATGAAAACATCCTCAAGAATATATTAGTAAATCAGATTCAACAATGTATAAAAATAAGTATACACAATGAGCAAGTGGGGTTTATTTCAGGTATGCAGTATGCAAGGCTGGTTCAACATTCAAGAAACAATGTAATTCATTATATCAATAGGCTAAAGAAAAAATTATATGGTTATATTAATAACGCAGAAATAGCATTTGACAAAATTCAATACCCATTTATGATAACCAACAAAAACCCTCAGCAAACTAGGAAGAGAGGGAATTTTTTTTTTTTTTGAGACAGAGTTTTGCTCTTGTTGCCCAGGCTGGAGGGCAATGCAGTGATCTTGGCTCACTGCAACCTCTGCCCCCCGGGGTTCAAGTGACCTTCCTGCTTCAGCCTCCCCAGTAGCTGGGATTACAGGCATGCACCACCATGCCTGGCTAATTTTGTATTTTCAGTAGAGACGGGGTTTCTTTATGTTGGTCAGGCTGGTCTCGAACTCCTCACCTCAGGTGATCTGTCTGTCTCGGCCTCCCAAAGTGCTGGGATTATAGGTGTGAGCCACCACGCCCAGCTTTTTTTTTTTTTTTTTTTTTTTTTTAGATGGAGTTTTGCTCTTGTTGCCCAGGCTGGAGTGCAATGGCCTGATCTTGGCTCACTGCAACCTCTGCCTCCTGGGTTCAAGCAGTTCTCTTGCCTCAGCCATCTGAGTAGCTGGGATTACAGGTGCGCATCCCCACACCCAGCTAATTTTTGTATTTTTAGTAGAGACGGGATTCACCCCGTAAATGTTAGATGCTTTCTTGCTAAGATCAGGTACAACCCAAGGAAGCTACTCTTCCCACTTCTATTCAACACTATATTGGAAGTGATAGCTAAGTAAAAAAGACATCAAAAGGAATAAAAACAATGCAGATTGGGAAGGAAGAAATAAAGTTGTCTTAGTTTGCACGTGACCTAATTGTCTATGTAGAAATCCCAAATAATCAGTTAAAAAACTCCTAGAATTAATAAATGATTATAACAATGTTGTAGGATGCAAGGTTAATATGCAAAACTCAACTGCTTTTTTATATACCAGCAATGAACAATGAGAATTTGAAATAAAAGTATATAATTCCATTTACATTAGCAACAAAAAAATTAAATACTTAACTGTTAATCTAACAAAATATATGTGAGAAAACTACAAAACTCTGATGAACAAAATAAAAGATTTGATAAATGGAGAGATATTCTATGTTCATGGATAGGAAAACTCAATATTATCAAAATGTCAGTTTTTTCCAAATTGAACTTACATCTGACAAGACATCAATCAGCATCTCAGCATGTTAGTTTGTGGATGGCATCAAATTGATTGTAAGGTTTATATGAAAAATCAGCCAGGCATGGTGGCTCACACCTGTAATCACAGCACTTTGGGAAGCCAAGGTGGGCAGATCTCTTGAGCCCGGGAGTTCAAGACCAGTATGAACAACATAGTGAGACCCTCTGTCTACAAGAAATACAAAATTTAGCTGGGCATGGTGGCACAAGCCTGTAGTCCCAGCTACTTGGGAGACTGAGATAGGAGGATCACTTGAGCCCGGAAGGCTGAGGTTGTAGTGAGTCAAGATCAGGTCACTGTACTCTAGCCTGGGCAACAATGAGACTCTATCTCAAAAGAAAAAAAAAAATAAAGTTTATATGAAAAAGCAAAAGACCCAGAATATCCAACTCATTATTGAAATAGTACAAAACCTGAAGACTGATGTTACCTGACTTCAAAACTTACTATAAAGCTACAGTTTTCAAGATAGTGTGATATTGGCAAAACCATAGACAATATATCAATGAAACAGAATAGAGACCCAGAAATGAACTCATACAAAGTCAACTGATCCTTGAAAAAGAGCAAAGGCAATTCAAGGGATAAATAATACAAAACAACAACTGGACATCCACATAAAAAATTAATCTAGACAGAAAACTTACATATTTCACAAATATTAACTCAAAAGGGAATATAGGCCTAACTGTAACACGCAAAACTATAAAACTCTTAGAAATAACACAGTAGAAAACCCAGGTGTGCTGGGTTTGATGATGGCTTTTAAGTAACAAGACCAAAAGCACAATCCAGAAAAAAAACTGGTAAGTTGGACTTCATCAAAATTCATACCTTCTGCTCTGCAAAAAAAATACAGAAACTGCAAAAGACAGTGTTGATGAAACTGCACTGCGAAAGACAATGTTTATGAAATAATGAAAAGTCAAGTTACAAAATGGGAGAAAACCTTTGCAAAATACAGATCTGATAAAAGGCTTGTTTTCAAATTATACAAAGAACTCTTGAACTCAATAATAAGAAAACAAACAACCTGATTAAAAAATGGACCAAAGACTTAACAGACACCAAAGAAGATAAAAAGATGGCAAATAAGTATATGAAAAAATACTCAGCATCATATATCATTAGAGACTTGGGAATTAAAACAATGAGAAACCACTACAAACCTATTAGTGTTGTTAAATCTAAAACATTGACAACAACCATGGCTAGTGAGGGTGTAGAGCAACAGAAACTCTCATTCATTGCTGATGGTAGTGCACAATGGGATAGCCACTTTGGAAGACATTTTGGCATTTTCTCACAAAACTAATATGCTCTTAACTTATGATCCAGTATTTATGCTCCCTGTTATTTACTCAAATGAATTGAACACTTACATCTCCACAAAACCCACACAGAAATGTTTAAAACAGCTTTATTCATGATTGATAAAACTTGGAAGCAACCAAGAAGTCCTTTAATAGGTGAATGAATAAACATACTGTGGTTCATCTGTGCAGTGAAACAGTACTCAGCAAAATGAAAAAAAAAAATGAGGTATCAAGCTGTGAAAACACATGGGGGAACCTAAAAGGTGTATTGCTAAGTGAAAGAAGCCAGTATGTGAAGGCTACAAACTGTATAATTCCAACTATATGGCATTTTGGATAAAGCAAAACTATGCAGACAGTAAAAAAAAAAAAATCTATGATTCCCAGGTGTTCAGAAGGAAGAAGGGATGAATAGATGGAGCATAGAGGATTTTTAGGGTAGGACAACTGTTCTGTATAATACTGTAATGTTGTATATATCATTATATATGTATAAACACCTATAGAATGTACAACACAGAGTGAACCCTAAAATAAACTATGGACTATAGTTAACAATAATGTATCAATATTGGTTCATTAATCGTAACAAATATACTATACTAATGCAAGATGTTCATAAAAAGGAAACTGGGATGGTGCTGGTGGTAAGGGGGTATACAGGAAATCACTTTATACTCAGTTTTTCTGTAAACATAAAACTGCTCTTAAAAAAAAACTCTTTTAATTTAAAAAGACAAAATCTTCCCCAATAAAAAAGAAATTTAAAAATACATGCCGTAATGAAATATCACTATTTAACAACAGAATGGCTAAAATTTAAAAGCCTGAAAATACTGAGTGCTGGCAAGAAGCTTTAGAAATATCTCATACATTCATAAATTATTGGTGGGAATGCAAAATGGTACAGCTACTTTAAAAATCAGTTTGTTTCTTGTAAAGGCCATCATGTACTTACCATATGATACAGTATTTTACTCCTAGGTATTTACCTAAAAGAAATTAAAACATGTATACAAATACAGAATTGTACAAAAGTATTTATAGTAGCTGTATTCATAATTGCCCCAAACAGGAAGCAACCCAAATGCTCATCAAATGGTAAATGGATAAAAAGATTATGGTATATTCATACAATGGAATATTACTCAATAACAAACAGGAATGCAACAACATGAAGGAATTTTCAAAGGATTATACTCACCTATGTGAAAGAAGCCAGACAAAAGGCTATGAAGAAAAACCCATTTACAAAATGAACAAAACATTTGAATGGATATCCAAAGGACATTTACAAATAGCTAATAAGGACATAAAAAGATGCTCAACATCATTAATCATTAGAAAAATGTAAATAAAATCCACAAAATATTTTTATACTTATTAGGATGACCATAATAAAAAAGATGGGAGCAACAACTGTTGGAGAGGATATAGAGAAATCAGAACTCTCATGAATTCCTGGTAGAAATGTAAAATGGTAAAGCATTTTGATAAGTTTGATGGTTACTCAAGAAGTTAAACATAGAGTTAGCATATGAACCAGCAATTCCACTCCTCAGTGTATACTCAAAAAAGAAGTTTTTTAACTTTTATTTTAGGTTCAGAGGTACATGTGCAGGTTGGTTATATGGGCAAATTTCATGTCATGGGGCTTTGATGTACAGATTATTTTATCACCCAGGCAATAAGCATAGTGGGAGGGAGAGGATCAAAAGAATTTAAAACCTATGCCCACTCAAATACTTGTACAAGAGTGTTCATAGAGGCATTATTTAAGCCAAAAAGTAGAAACAAGCTAAATGTTCATCAACTGATGAATAGGTAAACAAAATATGGCATATTCATATGATGGAATATTAAATAGCCATAAAAAGGAATGAAGTACTGATACATGCTACAACATGGATGAAACTTGATAACATTATGCTAAATGAAAAAAGCAAGACACAAAGGCCGCATATTGTGTGATTCCACTTATACAAAACATCTAGAATACGCAAATCCGTAATGGTAGATAGAATGATAGTGTTTTCTAAGGGATGGGGTAGAGGGGAATGGGGAGTGACTGTTAATGGGCATGGGACTTCTTTTGGGATTGATGAAAATATTCTGGAATTAGCTAGTAGTGATTGCTGCAAAACCTTGTGAATGGGCTAAACATGACTGAACTCTATACTTTAAAAGGGTGAACGTAATGGTATGTGAGTGATATCTCAATATTTTAAGGCTGTGCATAGTATGATAAAATTTATTTGACATTATGGAAAAGGTAATCATAAGAACAGAAATCAAATCACATAGGCTGAGGGTTGGGGAAGAGGATTCACAGAAAAGGGGAAGGCAGAGGCTCTAGGATGATGACAAGTTTTATATTTTGATTAAGACGCTGCCTATACAAATGTATGGGTTTCTCAAACTCATATACATAATAGGACTCAATTTTACTGTATATAACTTATAACTCAACAACCCTATCTAAAACAAAGAGGAAGATAAAGATACTATGTGAGAGAGAATAGGAATGATGGAGAGACTATATGAATCATATATCCATGTATGAGAGGGAAACTAAAATTTTGGTTACATTTTTGTGTCCCATAAAAAGAGTAGGAGCTTAGGCTTCTCAGAGTTCCAGGTTCATATCTTAGAGCCAGTAGTTTTTGACTGTGACTTTGACAAGATTTTTAATCTTTATGAGCTTCAGTTTCTTCATCTGTAAATTGCAGGAGGGAAAAAAGGAGAAAAGTGATTAATAGTGATTGGGCACCCACTATATACCAGAAACTATGCTGAACATTAAATGATATTGTCATTCTAAATGTATATATATTTAGGGCAAAAAAACAAAGGTCTCATACAATTTTAAATTTGGAATATGCTATAAGAGTTAATAAATATTATCTCCCCAAGTGTTTGAAAGTATTATACAAAAGCAGCTGTCTCAAAGGAATGTGGTTGGTGGTGAGAAATGTGTGGTTTCCAGGAAAACATTTTTCTGAATATAAAGATGATCAATCCTGGGTTGTACAGTGTGGGCAATAGTTAAAGCCTGATATCTGCTTGTTTTGTTTTGACTATAAATGGCAAACAAAACTCATCCCAGGTAGAACTGATAGCACCATAACACCAAATATCTAGTCAGTTAATGAGAACTGAGCTTGAATTAGCAGCAGACAAGGGAGGCCACCATCTCAGCTGACCACTGGACTTGGAGGAGCTGCTGAGAGCAGCCTGGGTTAGCTCCTTAAGTTTACACTGCATAAGTGAGGGCAAGTCAAGGGATGCTCTTTGGAACCCTACTGCCATTGGGCAGAAATACAGAAGGCTAGGGTTCAATTAAGCAGCAACTGGTTGAAATTTGATCTGAAAAGCCTTTTGCTTTCTTCTCCATGGAAATCACAATGAGTTTTATGGCCCACCTCACTTCCTCTTCCTTCCTGAAATTGTAATCATTTCTATGGCTCTCTTTAACACGTTTTGTCTACCGTAGAGTTTTGCACTTTATGAGTAGTCTTCATCTGTCATATCTGACTCTCTTTATCTCAGGATAATCTTGCCTGGCAGATGAAATATATATTCTTGGGGGCAAGAAAATGTCATTAGCTATTTGTCCTTTGTTCCTCTCAGCACCTGAGATGTTAGGATTTAAACTAACTCTGCTCTGATGGATTGACCAGATTTACTTGAACTCTTGAAATGAATAATCAAGTCTCTCTCCTCAGGTGTTTATGTTCCTAGAACTCTTGGCAGGTCCCAAGTTCTGACCTTCTTACCATTTTTATTGAGACAAAAGTTCTCAGGAAAAGAAATAGTTGGTCTTTGGGCAATCACAATTTCTCTGAGCCTCAGTTCCCCACCATAATATAGGCCAGAAATATACTTTTTCTCAGGTTGTTGTAAAAAAAAATAGATAATGTAGAATAGCACCTTATAGTACATGCTCAGTAAGTGGTAGCAATTATTGTCATTACCTTTTTTAGCAACTCTCATTCATAAATGGCTCTAATAAGTTCACAGGAGAAGTAAGTAGAAGTAGCAAGATTCTTCTGTGAAGATGCTGCTATGAAGACCTCACAGGATGGCCATGTGGCATAAATCAGATGAAGCATATCGCTGAAGCACTGTCCAATATTTCCAAGCAAGAGGAGCCACTGAGTCAGGGATGGTGTCAATACATGCAATATTTGAGGAACACCCTTAGGGTGAGATGTGGAAAAGGGAAAGATTAACCGAAGCTTCTCAATTTGTATTTGACATTTCTATGTAAGGAAATGAAGTGTTTCTTCCAAATAAATTACAGCACTGAAGGAGCTACTGATTAAAGATTTCTGCTTGTGAAGTTACTTTAAAAGTACAATCCATTTTCAGAATTCTCTTTCCTTCACGCATTGCTTAATTTGCTGGTTTCGAGTTGGTATGGCCCCTTGAAGCAAAAACAGGTGCTTTTGAGAAGTGGTAAGAATTCAGAATTAATGGCATGCAGAGATGTATTCTGTGTCTGAAAACAGGCTATGTATCTAAAACCTTCTCTATGTCTGTGCTACTTAAGTGCTAGAATAATAAAACACAGGATGAAGCAGAACAATTGTGCGATTGTTTTTAACATCCTCAAAAAGGATTTCAGGGCACCATAAGCTGCTAACGAATTTCAGGAGGCAGGTGCAAGACACGCAATTACTTTTCCATTTTCATCCCTTTTTATCATTTGAGAGCACTTACAGATTATTCACTGATTTTCATGGTAGAGGCTTTTTGTGAGAAATATTCTGTCAGAAAACAGCTATTAAACATTGTTCAAGATGTCTCTAATTGGGAGGAAAATAATAAAGACAATGAAAAATGACAATTTCTCAAATTTAAAGAATTTTAAGTGGTTCTCATTAAAAGTTTTAAATGGCTACTTTATTTTACTAATATGCTTGGTTACAAAGGCTTATAATTCAGGCTCCATTTAGTCTTTCTCCAAAGAAATCAAATATATGTCACTTCCCCAAGCTCATCTCAGTGAGCGTTGCCTTTAGTTATCATTGGACTGCTCACATCTGCCCCCTCTCCTTTGCTCCTTCTACAGTCTTCCTGGATGCCAACTTCTTGGCATATCAAGTTCAGGCTTCCATGGCCAACAGTAGACTAGATTTGGAGCACAATCCTGAGATGAACTGGGACTTAAGAAACATAATCTTCTTATTTCATGTCATTGCAGTACAGCTTTTATACTCCAACCCTCAACTTTCCCCTCTACCATCAAGAAGCCCTTTAACTTTATAGCATTATGAAGAATGTAAAAGGTATCATTGTTCAAATTATAATCAGCTATGGAAAGGCGTTTTCTTATGCTGTCAGGATTGTTGCTAAGGTTGAAGTGGAAACCAAAATCACCAAGAACTTAACTTTTGAACTTTTGAACTCCAGAGAGTTTCCAGCATTTAGAGCTATCTCCCCACCCTAAAAGGCTAATCAAGAGTACCCCAGAATCTGTTCCATGAATCCAGTCACCTTTCCTGTTCCCAGCCCAATCATGTGGCCAGAGGACTGGGTGGAGAGAAGATGACCAGTTTTGGGAAGCATAGTGCTCTTGGAGAGAAGCTCTATTCTATCTTCACATGGTGGCAGTAAGGTGGGGGCTGTGGCTTCCCTGAAGCCAATGCAGGAAGGTCTCAAGAGAATCACCAGTCACATCGAGGTGTTTGCCCCTTCATTACCCTGTTAGGCAACTGCATAGCTAGTAGGACTGCTTATCCATCCCTAGTTCACTGAATGTGGAGAAAGAGAATTGAAGAGTGACTGGGGGCCTAGGGAAGAGGTAAAGACCAAGAGGCTTGTGCTCCTACCACTTAGCATGGAAATAACAAGTGGATGTTTTTCTGATTGAATGGACCCAACCTAAGATAGCTGGGCTTGCTGGTGTCCCCCCAAAGAGAGCAGCCCAAGTGGCAGGAATGGATCTTTGATGGGTGGAGGACCGCCAAGGTGGGAGCTGAAGGGGCGGGGGTCGGCAAAAAATGTTAAGTCACAGCTGAATTTTCTCATCAGAAACTATGCATTGAGGAGACCCCAGCTGTTTCCTCCAAGACAGACATGTGTTTGGCGTGGGAGACAGGCAGCCCTTGGATGTCTGCCACACTAAGGCATTGTTGAATGGTTAGTGCTGGCAGAAGAGGCAGCAGCAGTCAACCCAGGAGATGCCTGCAGCTTTATCATAGCACTTCCTTAAGGAAAATTGCCTCTCCCAGATCTTCTCCTAAACCCTACACTGAAGGGAAAGGTCTGGGAAGAACATACTTTATTCGTCTTCCCCAGACAGGCCTAGTCAGTGCTGGCAGAGACAGAGAATGGGTCTACATGGAGTGTGATGCTTTTGCTTTATAATGAAGATGACTGAATATTAAATATGAAAGCCAGTCATTCTTTCTTTCTTTGTTTTTTTTTTTTTTTTTTTTGAGATGGAGTTTTGCTCTTGTTGCCCAGGCTGGAGTGCAAAGACGCAATCTTGGCTCACTGCAACCTCTGCCTCCTGGGTTCAAGCGATTCTCCTGCCTCAGCCTCTCGAGTAGCTGGAATTACAGGTGCCTGCCACCACACCCTACTAATTTTTGTATTTTTAGTAGAGACAGCATTTCACCATGTTGGCCAGGCTGGTCTTGAACTCCTGATCTCAGGTGATCCACCTGCCTTGGCCTCCCAAAGTGCTGGGATTACAGGCATGAGCCACTGCGCTCGGCCCAGTTATTCATTCTTTTCACACATATTTATTTCTTTTCTTTCACTCCCCTAGCTAGTTAAATCACCAACCTCTGTGGCTTCTACTGACCGTCTCCCTTCAATCTACCTACCATTCCTTTTCTTACTGTCACCACCTTAGCTCATGCACCATCATCTGATGCCCCATAGGGATCTGCTGTATGGGATCCTACATGGGTACTTGCCCTTCCCAAACATTCTCCACCTTGCATGCAAGGTGATTTTATGGAACACAGATCTGATCATGTCACTCCTTAGTTTAAAGTATTTGTTTTCACTTGCCCTTGGGATAAAGCCCAAAATCTATAGCACGGTGGTATAAGGCTCTGGGTGACAAGGACTTTGCCTATGTCTCCAAATTTGCTTCAGAGCCCACCCTCCCTGCCTACACTCCCTTTACACTGATGTCCTTTCAGCTTTTTGAAAGCTTGTCATTCTTTTTCTGGAAGCTAGGCCTTTGGCATACAGCCAAGAACATTCTTTTTCTTCACCCTTTGCTCATATAACCTTTGCCAATCTTTCAAGTCTTAGCTTAGAAGTCCTTCCTCAAGGAAATTTTCACTGACCCTGGATTAGGTTAAATGAGCTTGTTATATATAACATGGCACCTATGCTCCTTCTATTAATGTCCTAGTCAATATGAAATTACTGTTTATGTGTATGGACTTCCAACTAGGGTTTATGGTCTCTGAAGAGAGAGAGGCTGTTTGTCTAGTACACCACCATATCCCCAGTACTTAGCACTGGGCTCATTGCATGATAGGACCTCAATATTTGTTGAGTTGTAGACCTTCTGTATTGCTTTCTCCCTATATCATCTTTCCCTCTTTTGAAAACTGTAGAATGTATTAGTAGTTTCTTACTTAATATTTATTTCCCAGCTTTCTTCTATGCTAAGAGGATCTTGATTTTGTTCAAGTTTCTGCCTACAATATGGCCAGAGATGGTGAGACCCTTTTGAAGATATTCAATGAGGAGAAGGTTATTTCGTTTCAATTACTGACACAGAATTTGTTTGAAAAGCAGAAACGAAAAGAAAAAAGCTGAAAGTGACAAACCTATTAACTGTCTGGTATGAAAGAAACATCCATTCATCCATCCACTCACACAAAAAATACTACTATATGGGAAACATTATACTATACATTGAATACCAATGATGAGTAAAACAGAATGATCTCTTCCCTTATGGAACAAGTAGGAGTTGCCCAGATGTATGTTGTGTTATGTGTGTGTGTATGTTATGTGTGTTGTGTATGTGTTGTGTCTATTGTGTGTGTGTTCAGGGTGGGCAGTGGTGGTCCAGAGAATCATGTGTAAAAACCCAGATCTGAGAATCTGTGTGACATTTGGGGGAAACTGAAAACAGTTGAGTTTGGTCAGAGCAGAGAATGAGGTAGAAAATGGTAGAGATACGCGGCCCAAAATGTACATGGGGCAAGTGATGAAGGGCATTGTTAGCCATGTTAAAGAATTTGTGCTGCCAGGTGCAGTGGCTCACGCCTGTAATCCCAGCCCTTTGGGAGGCCAAGGAGGGAGGATCACTTGAGGTCAGGAGGTCAAGACCAGCCTGGCCAACATGGTGAAACCCCATCTCTATACTAACAATACAAAAATTAGCCAAGTGTGGTGGCGCATGCCTGTAGTCCCAGCTACTCAGGAGGCTGAGGCAGGAGAATCGCTTGAACCCAGGAGGCAGACATTGCAGTGAACTGAGATCCTGCCACTGCACTCCAGTCTGGGCAACAGAGTGAGACTCCATCTCAAGAAAAAAAAGAAAAGAATTTATGCCAAGAACAATGAGCAATTTTGGAAGGAACTGAAACAAGGCAGGGAGTTTTAGCAGGATCAACCTGGATGTTGTGCAGGGATTAATCTGCAAGGGTAACGGGGAAGCAATAAAAATAAAAGAAGCTGTGGAAGGTCATTTAATACAGTTCCTAAATTTTTTTCCGTCATGGAATTGAAATGATGATTTTTTTTTTTTTTTTTTTTTTTTTTTTTTTTGCATATCCCTTAAACTAGAGGGAATCTGAACTCCCTGAAAAGCCTCCCATCTACTGGAGGGGATGGTCCTGGGAACAAGATCCCCGGGGCCAGTAGACATCCCTAAGGGCTGAAGGGAATTAATATTTAGGCATTTCACCACACTTGTAAGCCACTTTCTGCACACATGTTGGAAAGCTGATTTAATCTCATCTCTGGTGCTCACATTCCCTCTTTTAAGGACATCAATGTGAACACAAATAACATCAAAGATAAGGAGGGCGCTTGAATAAATTGCCAGTGAGCCTCACCCTTCCAACTTCCTACTACCTCTCTCTCTGCCTGGCCTTTTCGTGGTTTCTAGGTAATGCCAGTCTTCTTGATAATTATGACTTCTGGATAACTTTCCCCACTTTCTGTCAACTGCGCAAGTCAACTTCCTTGTACATTCCCTCAGGGCTCTACTCCCAGAAGATAACAGTAGTCAAAACAATAATAAAGCCAATTAGTTCACTAATGTTTAAGTCAACACAGTATTATTCCATCAGAATAATAACACACAAGTGTCAAAGATGTCATTAATGTGAAATTATACTAGTCAGATTTTCTGACAAGAATGCACAGAAACAATTGAGGTGAAGAAAGAAGAGAGGAATTAGGAGGAAGAGGCAGGATGCCCACAGAGTCCTTAACTATACCCTATTGACCTTTTAGTGATTCCCCAAGTTGATGAAGTTGGTGCTTAAATTGCATAAAAAGGGAGCTAGGCCTCATTGGATCCTGTAGGGCCTCCAGTCTATACTTCCATATTAAACATTCTTTGTGGGCAGAGAATTTGCTTCTTCAAAAAACTTTATGGAAAGCTTCAACAAGTATCTAGTAATTACATTTCAAAACAACCCCATAGAGCAAGCAGTGCACTGTTTTCCTGCCTTGTTCAGGAGACAGGGAGAGGCATGAGGGGGTCAAATGATTTGTGACAGGGACTGCCTCAGGAAAGGCTGCCTCTTCAACTCTGTGTTTTACTCAGCACATGACATGATGTGAAGGGTCAGGAAATGTCTGTGTGAAAGGAAATAACACATCTGAAAAGATGAAGGGAGAGCAACAGGCCCGATATTGCTTATCAGTGTTTCACTAAATTCTGTAGACTTAGTGGACCTCAGATGAAACGCTAACCTGCTTTAAAATTTTTTATTTGGCCTGCGCCCTAATGCCAGCAGATTTTCATTCACTTTGGGCCATTATGACTAGGCCTAGGTATCGTTTGAAAAGTGCTTCCAAGTGAGTTGATATACACTGTATTAGTTTGCTAGGGCTGCCATAAAAAAGTACCACAGACTTATTTGTTATATGACAATAAAACTAATACCACTGGTGTCCTCTTAGAGTGAGGGGAATGGTGTGGGTGGTGGAACATGATAGAACATAGCAGGATTATGTGGTTGGTGGATTAAGTGAGGGAATGGGAAGAAAAAAGGAAGGAGGTTCTCAGGCCCAATTCCCAGCTGTTTCCCTGGAGGCCAACTACCTGCCTTCAGTCATAGCTAGATTCCCTCCACTTTATTCCCTTGATTGTTTTTCAGGAAAAAAACCCATGTGAAAATAACCATTTCTTAGTTTAAATAATTTAACAAAGGCCTTTGACTTCAATTATTCTCCCTGTGGTATTGGACTCTGGCTCTCACTCAGGGAGGGACAACCCCTGAGGGCTTTGCTCTTAAATAAAATGTATCTCTATTATGTGATTTAAACAAACAAACAAACAAACAAAACCCAGAAAAACCAAGTACCACAGACTATGTGGCTTGAACACGAGAAACTTATGTTCTCAAAGGCTAAAAGTTCAAGATCAAGGTGTTGGCAGGGTTGGTTCCTTCTGAAAACTGATCCTGACTTGCAGATGATGATCTTTTTTCTGTCTTCACATCATCTATCTTTTGTACTTGTCTGTGTCCAAATTTCTTCTTATTCTAAGGACACCTGTCATAATGTATTAGGGCCCCGCCTAATGACCTTATTTTTACATAATCAGTCCTCTAAAGACCCTATGTCCCAATACTATCGCATTCTCAGATATTAGGGAGTTAGGACTTCAATATATAATTTGTGTAAAAATAATTACAGTTTTACCATTTAAAGTAATGGCCAAAACTGAGTGGCCAGGCATGGTGGCTCACGCCCGTAATCCCAGCACTTTGGGAGGTCAAGGTGGGCGGATCATGAGGTCACGAGATCAGCACCATTCTGGCTAACACGGTGAAACCCTGTCTCTACTAAAAATACAAAAAATTAGCTGGGCGTGGTGGTGGGCGCCTGTAGTCCCAGCTACTTGGGAGGCTGAGGCAGGAGAATGGCGTGAACCTGGGAGGCAGAGCTTGCAGTGAGCCGAGATTGTGCTGCTGCACTCCAGTCTGGAAGGCAGAGTGAGACTCCATCTCAAAAAAGAAAGAAAGAAAGACAGAGAGAGAGAGAGAGGGAGACAGAAAGAGAGAAAGAGAAAAGAAAGAAAGAAAAAGAGAGAAAGAAAGAAAGAAAGAAAAAGAAAGAAAGAAAGAAAGAAAGAGAGAGAGAAATGGCAAAAACCACAATTACTTTTGCACCAACCTAAAACATTTTCAGGGGAAGGGATACAATTCAGTCCCTAGAATAAACCCAATGTTTAGAGCCACTGCTGTGGCAACATGGATGCAGCTGGAAACCATTATCCTAAGCAAACTAATGAAGATACAGAAAAGCAAATAGCACATGTTCTCACTTACCAGTGGGAGCTGAACATTGGGTATACATAGACATAAAGATAGGAACAACAGACACTGAGGAATATAAGAACAGGAAGGGAGAGAAGGGGGTAAGAGCTGAAAAACCATCTATTGGGTACTGTGCTCACTGCCTGGGTGACGAGATCATTTACACCTCAACCCTCAGTGACATACAATATACCCATGCAACAAACGTGCCCTTGTACCCCCTGAAACTAAAATAAAAGTTGGAAAAAATAAAAATATAAATATGAAAATGTAGACCGACTCACCAAATGGTGAATGCTAAAGATAGAATAGGCCTTAAGATTAGAAGTTCTTGCTTTTCATTTTATGGATTAAAAAAAGGCCTAAAGGCCAACAGCTTTTCACAGCAGAATGATGATTAGCACACTTACCTGTCACAATCCGGGAGGGCAGAACATTCCAGATCTTCTTCATTGTTCATCCTGAGAGCTGAAAACAGTGATGGATGCTGTATCAGTATAGGTCATCAAATGAATGAATGACTGAATCCAGTGTTATTTTCCCTATAGTACCCTTCCTCATGTCATCAGAAGAGATTATTTTCAAGTTGTGAGAGTGATAATGCAATGAGGATTCTGAAAAAATAAACTCTTCTCGTGAGTGGCAGGATGGGCTTAGTGGAAGGTAGGAGGTATTTCTTCTTGGGAACTCTATTTCGTTTTCTTAGAGATGTGTTCCTCTGTAAAGATAGACAAGAAAAGTTCCCTTGATCAGAACCACCAGAAGGGAATTTTTGCTCTTCTCCCCAAATTTCTCAGTCCATGTCTGCCATCTCGTGCCTCTGGCTTGATAAACAATGTGTAACCATATATCTAACTAAACAATAATATAACGTGCATGGCTTTGTCCAGGGCCTGGGGAAGGCTCCTAATCCTATCTTCTCTGTTACTGAGGTGGGGGAACAATTTGTAGCTAAGCTACTGAACATGCCTAATAGGTGAAGAAATGAATTTCCAGTAGTCCCTGCCACTAATCATTTTGAGGCAGCTGAGGATGGAGATTAGGAGCGACTGGGGAACGGGATATAGAATAAGAGCTCCTTGCCACACAGTGGCTTGTATCACTATACTTACACCTGAAAATGGTGAACTTACTATTCTTACCAGTTTGATTCAGAAGGGACGGGTTCTCCAGTCTTTTCTTTTTAATATAATAAATTGAATTTCTTTCTTTTTTTTTATTATACTTTAAGTTCTAGGGTACATGTGCACAACGTGGAGGTTTGTTACATACGTATACATGTGCCATGTTGGTGTGCTGCAACCATTAACTCGTCATTTACATTAGGTATATCTCCTAATGCTATCCCTCCCCCCTCCCCCAACCCCACAACAGGCCCCATTGTGTGATGTTTCCTTCCTGTGTCCAAGTGGTCTCATTGTTCAATTCCCACCTATGAGCGAGAAGGTGCGGTGTTTGGTTTTTTGTCCTTGCGATAGTTTGCTGAGAATGATGGTTTCCAGCTTCATCCATGTCCCTACAAAGGACATGAACTCATCATTTTTTATGGCTGCATAGTATTCCATGGTGTATATGTGCCACATTTTCTTAATCCAGTCTATCATTGATGGACATTTGGGTTGCTTCCATGTCTTTGCTATTGTGAATAGTGTCACAATAAACATACGTGTGCATGTGTCTTTATAGCAGCATGATTTATAAACCTTTGGGTATATACCCAGTAATGGGATGGCTGGGTCAAATGGTATTTCTAGTTCTAGATCCTTAAGGAATTGCCACACTGACTTGTACAATGGTTGAACTAGTTTACATTCCCACCAACAGTGGAAAATTGTTCCTGTTTCTCCACATCCACTCCAGCATCTGTTGTTTCCTGACTTTTTAATGATCATTCTAACTGGTGTGAGATGGTATCTCATTGTGGTTTTGATTTGCATTTCTCTGATGGCCATTGCTGATGAGCATTTGTTCATGTGTCTTTTGGCTGCATCAATGTCTTCTTTTGAGAAGCATCTGCTCATATCCTTCGCCCACTTGCTGATGGGGTTGTTTTTTTCTTGTAAATTTGTTTGAGGTCTTTGTAGATTCTGAATATTAGCCCTTTGTCAGATGAGCAGATTGCAAAAATTTTCTCCCATTCTGTAGGTTGCCTGTTCACTCTGATGGTAGTTTCTTTTGCTGTGCAGAAGCTCTTTAGTTTAATTAGATCCCATTTGTCAATTTTGGCTTTTGTTGCCATTGCTTTTGGTGTTTAGACATGAAGTCTTTGCCCATGCCTATGTCCTGAATGGTATTACCTAGGTTTTCTTCTAGGGTTTTTATGGTTTTAGGTCTAACATTTAAGTCTTTAATCCATCTTGAATTAATTTTTGTATAAGGTGTAAGGAAGGGATCCAGTTTCAGCTTTCTACATATGGCTAGCCAATTTTCCCAGCACCATTTATTAAATAGGGAATCCTTTCCCCATTGCTTGTTTTTGTCAGGTTTGTCAAAGATCAGATGGTTGTAAATGTGTGATAATATTTCTGAGGGCTCTGTTCTGTTCCATTGGTCTATATCTTTGTTTCGGTACCAGTACCATGCTGTTTTGGTTACTGTAGCCTTGTAGTATAGTTTGAAGTCAGGTAGCGTGATGCCTCCAGCTTTGTTCTTTTGGCTTAGGATTGACTTGGCAATGCGGGCTCTTTTTTGGTTCCATATGAACTTTAAAGTAGTGTTTGCCAATTCTGTGAAGAAAGTCATTGGTAGCTTGATGGGGATGGCATTGAATCTATAAATTACCTTGGGAATTATGACCATTTTCATGATATTGATTCTTCCTATCCATGAGCATGGAAGGTTCTTCCATTTGTTTGTGTCCTCTTTTATTTCGTTGAGAAGTGGTTTGTAGTTATCCTTGAGAAGGTCCTTCACATCCCTTGTAAGTTGGATTCCTAGGTATTTTATTCTCTTTGAAGCAATTGTGAATGGGAATTCACTCATGATTTGACTCTCTGTTTGTCTGTTATTGGTGTATAAGAATGCTCGTGATTTTTACACATTGATTTTGTATCCTAAGACTTTGCTGAAGTTACTTATCAGCTTAAGGAGATTTTGGGCTGAGACAGTGGGGTTTTCTAGATATACAATCATGTCATCTGCAAACAGGGACAATTTGACTTCCTCTTTTCCTAATTGAGTACCCTTTATTTCTTTCTCCTGCCTGATTGCCCTGGCCAGAACTTCCAACACTATGTTGAATAGGAGTGGAGAGAGAGGGAATCCCTGTCTTGTGCCAGTTTTCAAAGGAATGCTTCCAGTTTTTACCCATTCAGTATGATATTGGCTGTGGGTTAGTCATAAATAGCTCTTATCATTTTGAGATACGTCCCATCAATACCTAATTTATTGAGAGCTTTTAGCATGAAGGGTTGTTGAATTTTGTCAAAGGCCTTTTCTGCAGCTACTGAGATAATCATGTGGTTTTTGTCTTTGGTTCTGTTTATATGCTGGGTTACGTTTATTGATTTTCATATGTTGAACCAGCCTTGCATCCCAGGGATGAAGCCCACTTGATCATGGTGGATAAGCTTTTTGACTTGTTGCTGGATTCGGTTTGCCAGTATTTTATTGAGGATTTTTGCATCAGTGTTCATCAGGGATATTGGTCTAAAATTCTCTTTTTTTGTTGTGTCTCTGCCTGGCTTAGGTATCAGGATGATGCTGGTCTCAAAAAATTAGTTAGGGAGGATTCCCTCTTTTTCTATTGATTGTAATAGTTTCAGAAGGAATGGTAGCAGCTCCTCCTTGTACCTCTGATAGAATTCGGCTGTGAATCCATCTGGTCCTGGACTTTTTTTGGTTGGTAGGCTATTAATTATTGCCTCAATTTCAGAGCCTGTTATTGGTCTATTCAGAGATTCAACTTCTTCCTGGTTTAGTCTTAGGAGGGTGTATGTGTCAAGGAATTTATCCATTTCTTCTAGATTTTCTAGTTTATTTACATAGAGGTGTTTATAGTATTCTCTGATGGTAGTTTGTATTTCTGTGGGATCAGTTGGTGATACCCCCTTTATCTTTTTTTACTGCATCTATTTGATTCATCTCTCTTTTCTTCTTTATTAGTCTTGCTAGTGGTCTATCAATTTTGTTGACCTTTTCAAAAAAACAGCTCCTGGATTCATTGATTTTTTGAAGGGTTTTTTGTGTCTCTATCTCCTTCAGTTCTGCTCTGATCTTAGTTATTTCTTGCCTTCTGCTAGCTTTTGAATGTGTTTGCTCTTGCTTCTCTAGTTCTTTTAATTGTGATGTTAGGGTGTCAATTTTAGATCTTTCCTGCTTTCTCTTGTGGGCACTTAGTGCAATAAATTTCCCTCTACACACTGCTTTGAATGTGGCCCAGAGAATCTGGTATGTTGTGTCTTTGTTCTCGTTGGTTTCAAAGAACATCTTTATTTCTGCCTTCATTTTGTTATGTACCCAGTAGTCATTC
Organism: Pan troglodytes; assembly: GCF_028858775.2. Taxonomy (NCBI): domain Eukaryota; kingdom Metazoa; phylum Chordata; class Mammalia; order Primates; family Hominidae; genus Pan; species Pan troglodytes. The sequence continues at coordinate 47,045,753 of NC_072402.2, read as the reverse complement.
AGGAGCAGGTTTTTCAGTTTCCATGTAGTTGAGCGGTTTTGAGTGAGTTTCTTAATCCTGAGTTCTAGTTTGATTGCACTGTGGTCTGAGAGATAGTTTGTTATAATTTCTATTCTTTTACATTTGCTGAGGAGTGCTTTACTTCCAAGTATGTGGTCAATTTTGGAATAAGTGTGATGTGGTGCTGACAAGAATGTATATTCTGTTGATTTGGGTGGGGAGAGTTCTGTAGATGTCCATTAGGTCCGCTTGGTGCAGAGCTGAGTTCAATTCCTGGGTATCCTTGTTGAATTTCTGTCGCTTTGATCTGTCTAATGTTGACAGTAGGGTGTTAAAGTCTCCCATGATTACTGTGTTGGAGTCTAAGTCTCCTTGTATGTCTGTAAGGACTTGCTTTATGGATCTGGGTGCTCCTGTATTGGGTGCATATATATTTAGGATAGTGAGCTCTTCTTGTTGAATTGATCCTTTACCAGTATGTGATGGCCTTCTTTGTCTCTTTTGATCTTTGTTGGTTTAAAGTCTCTTTTATCAGAGGCTAGGATTGCAACCCCTGCCTTTTTTAGTTTCCATTTTCTTGGTAGATCTTCCTCCATCCCTTTATTTTGAGCCTATGTGTGTCTCTGCACGTGAGATGGGTCTCCTGAATACCGCACACTGATGGGTCCTCACTCTTTATCCCATTTGCCAATCTGTGTCTTTTATTGGAGGATTTAGCCCATTTACATTTAAGGTTAATATTGTTAGGTATGAATTTGATCCTGTCATTATGATGTTAGCTGGTTATTTTGCTTGTTAGTTGATGTGGTTTCTTCCTAGCATCCATGGTCTTTACAATTTGGCATGTTTTTGCTGTGGCTGGTACTGGTTGTTCCTTTCCATGTTTAGTGCTTCCTTCAGGAGCTCTTTTAGGGCAGGCCTGGTGGTGACTAAATCTCTCAGCATTTGCTTGTCTGTAAAGGATTTTATTTCTCCTTTACTTATGAAGCTTAGTTTGGCTGGATATGAAATTCTGGGTTGAAAACTCTTTTCTTTAAGAATGTTGAATATTGGCCCCCACTCTCTTCTGGCTTGCAGAGTTTCTGCCGAGAGATCAGCTGTTAGTTTGATGGGCTTCCCTTTGTGGGTAACCCGACCTTTCTCTCTGGCTGCCCTTAACATTTTTTCCTTCATTTCAACTTTGGTGAATCTGACAATTATGTGTCTTGGAATTGCTCTTCTCGAGGAGTATCTTTGTGGCGTTCTCTGTATTTCCTGAATTTGAATGTTGGCCTGCCTTGCTAGGTTTGGGAAGTTCTCTTGGATAATATCCTGCAGAGTGTTTTCCAACTTGGTTCCATTCTCCCTGTCACTTTCAGGTACACCAATCAGACGTAAATTTGGTCTTTTCACATAGTCTTATATTTCTTGGAGGCTTTGTTCGTTTCTTTTTACTCTTTTTTCTCTAAACTTCTCTTCTCACTTCATTTCATTCATCTGATCTTCCATCACTGAAACCCTGTCTTCCAGTTGATCGAATCAGCTACTGAGGATTGTGCATTCGTCACATAGTTCTCATGCCATGGTTTTCAGCTCCATCAGGTCATTTAAGGACTTCTCTATATTGGTTGTTCTAGTTAGCCATTCATCTAATCTTTTTTCAATGTTTTTAACTTCTTTGCCATGGGTTCAAACTTCCTCCTTTAGCTCGGAGAAGTTTGATCATCTGAAGGCTTCTTCTCTCAACTCGTCAAAGTCATTCTCCATCCAGCTTTATTCCGTTGCTGGCGAGGAGCTGCGTTCCTTTGCAGGGGGAGAGGCACTCTGATTTTTAGAATTTTCAGCTTTTCTGCTCTTTTTTTTACCCATCCTTGTGGTTTTATCTACCTTTGGTCTTTGATAATGATGACGTATAAATGGGGTTTTGGTGTTGATGTCCTTTCTGTTTGTTAGTTTTCCTTCTAACAGTCAGGACCCTCAGCTGCAGTCTGTTTGAGTTTGCTAGAGGTCCACTCCAGACCCTGTTTGCCTGGGTATCAGCAGCGGAGGCTGCAGAGCAGCAAAAATTGCTGAACAGCAAATGTTGCTGCCTAATTGTTCCTCTGGAAGTTTCGTCTCAGAGTGGTACCTGGCCATGTGAAGTGTCAGTCTGCCCCTACTTGGGGGTGCCTCCCAGTTAGGCTACTCAGGTGTCAGAGACCCAGTTGAGGAGGCAGTCTGTCTCTTCTCAGATCTCAAACTCCATGCTGGGAGAACGACTACTCTATTCAAAGCTGTCAGACAGGGACATTTAAGTCTGCAGAGGTTTCTGCTGCCTTTTGTTCAGCTATGCCCTGCCCCCAGAGGTGGAGTCTACAGAGGCAGGCAGGCCTCTTTGAGCTGCTGTGGTCTCCAACCAGTTTGAGCTTCCCAGCCGCTTTGTTTACCTACTCAAGCCTGAGCAATGGCAGGCACTCCTCCCCCAGCCTCGCTGCCACCTTGCAGTTTGATCTCAGACTGCTGTGCTAGCAATGACCGAGGCTCTGTGGGCGTAGGACCCTCTGAGCCAGGTGCATGATATAATCTCCTGGTGTGCCATTTGCTAAGACCATTGGAAAAGCGCAGTATTTGGATGGGAGTGACCCGATTTTCTAGGTGCCACCTGTTACAGCTTTGCTTGGCTAGGAAAGGGAATTCCCTGACCCCTTGCACTTCCCGGGTGAGGCGAAGCCTTGCCCTGCTTCAGCTCATGCTCAGTGCACTGCACCCACTGTCCTGCACCCACTGTCCGACGAGCCCGAGTGAGATGAACCCAGTACCTCAGTTGGAAATGCAGAAATCACCCGTCTTCTGCGTCGCTTATGCTGGGAGCTGTAGACTGGAGCTGTTCCTATTTGGCCATCCTGGAACCACCCCGGTTTCCCCAATCTTGTAATTTAGGTCTTCCCATCTCTATCCCACTGAATTTCACCAAGAACATGGAGACTAACCATACTCACACAAGGACATCTGTCTTGGCCTGGTGGCCACAGTTAACATCCAGGGCATGTAACAGGCAGGTGGCCTTGGGGCTCTGAGGAGGTTGTAAGAACTCACTTTGTGGCAGTATGTGCCTTCCTCTTGCCCCTTCATGTGCAATTTTAAATGTCAGAAGCAGCAATAATTTACTGTCAACAAACATCCCACACAGCTTTTGAACATAAGAAATAGATTACAGAGTTTTACAAAAGCAGAGATGTGTCAGCTGTAAATCTCAGCTACCACAGCATATGTACCAGAGTCGAGGATTTTGCAAGACACATGGCTACCTTTCTGAGAAGTTAGTGAATGGCTGTAACCAGGCACTGTGACCTTGCTGCATCAAGACCACAGCAGAGTGAGGGAGCTTTTCCTAGAGGGTTTAAAGCCCTTTTCATTTTTAATAAACCACACCTCAGTTTTCATCCCAGTGTCCCGCACACACACATTTTCCTTTGTCCTGTATGAACTTACCCCTTGGAGGCTTGAGGCCCTCTGGGATATGGGAGCAGCTTCCTTACTCGGGTGCCTCCCATCCATCTCTCTAACTTAGTGGTTCCCAACCAAGGGTAATTTTGCACCTGCCTTCCCCAGAAGGTACTTGGTAATGTCTGGAGACTTTTTGGTGGTCACAGCTGGAGGTTTGCTACTGGCATTAAGAGGGCAGAGATCAAGGATGCTGCTAAACACCCTGCACAGGACAGCCCCACAACAAAGAATTGTCTGGCCCAATGCATTAATAGTGCCAAGCTTATGGAACTGTGCCATCAGCAAGGACAGCCTCTTAGTCCACTGTTCATGGTCTATAATTCCATTCTGTTCTCCTCCACATCTGCTGTTTTGGAAGAGGAGTTCCCCTCCCTCATTATCCACCTTCTTGAACAACCACTTTCTGCCTCCAGAGCTTTGCTCCCTCCAACATTTCCCTTTCTCTTACATCCTGTATCATTCCTCCTCCAAGTCCTTGTTTTTTCTTTGTCTGTACATACGAACAAGGTTTTCCTAACTTAGAAACCCACAAAATTGATGTTAAGTTACTGGTGATTTTAAAAACCTTCTCTGAACCCTTTGAATACACCCTCTTTCTTTTCAACTGGAAAATTCCTCCTGTTAGTGGAAGTGTCATTGTTCCCTCTGTCCCTCCCCTCCCACCCACCCATTTTTTGTGCTGCTGCTTCTCCCTCGATCTCTTAAGTGGCCTTAGCTTAGACTTCAGGCTTCTTGAGACATTCAGTATGGTTGACCACTTGCTCTTTCATAAAGCTCTCCCCTTCCTTGGCTGCTATGTGTGCATTCAACTACTCTAAAGCCGTTCTGCTGTCTCTCTTTAATAATCATTAACTGACAATACAATGATAACATTTAGAAGGTTTTTTTTTTAACGAAGTTTTCTTGCCACATGGTGTTGATAACACAACTCCTAGCATCTGATGTGTGAATAGTGAATTGGCAATAGATTTCGGGTATCACTAAAAATCTCTTTGAACATCTTTACAAATCACAAACTGCCATCCATCCTGCCTTTGAGCTTCAATTTCTACAACAAAATGCTGAGGTGAAAGTTGACTGTGGCAGCCTCTCTGTCTTTGACAGCTCCACTCCTTCCTCCCATGTGGTTGGCACAGACTACACTGCCCCTGAGTTTTCGTTCACTAGCGTAGCTCCAATTTTTACTTTTATATTTTTGCTTAACCTGTATCTATATACCCAACCATGTCTTTTCTCTTAGGATCATAGAACACATCTATATTCTCCTCTGAACTTACCGGTTTGATAAAGAAGGGAGGGATTCTCCCTTGAAATTATCTCATCTGAGTAAACATTTGGTGTGAACTTTGGATTGTCACTGGCCTTTACAGCAGGGGTGGCCAGAGAGGTCTGCCCATTTGATCGATTCCTGCTGAGGTATGACTGCCAGGCTTTATGGAGTGCTCTTCAATCCCTCCAGGTGTTTTTCATTTTCAAAGATCTTCGGAAGCATCTTCCCTTCCTTTCTGACCCTTTGCTATTTGACAGTTTCTCTCAGAACTTCTGCATCTCCTTGCAGACTCCGTAGACTACATCTTGGGCTCCTTGGCACCTCTTGCAAGGTGTGGTGGACTGAAATATTCTTGCACCGTCTTTCTTTCTGCTGTCTTCTCCAGTGCTGTCACTGCTGTACTATGTTTGTGTTGGTGTTTGTGTGGACAGGCTGAGGTTTCTCTGAAGGGTCACAGTTTACTCTTCACTGGGACTAGAAAGGCAGTTCAGTGTCTTTCAGTGTCACTCTTCTAATGTTTCTAAAGCTTCCTTTCTGTCTACCTCCCTGTTGTATGCCCCTCTCTTCAAGTTTCCAGCACAGAAGGGAGATGGGGAGGTTGAAATCTAGGCATCTTACTTCATTCTTGATTTTACTCTCTTCCCCACCCCCAACATCACTCAGATTAGAAAAAGTGAGCTTCAGGGTTTTCTTTCTTTGTGTTTGTGCCTAACCTGGCATGGAGTAAGTGCAATAACCTTCACAGCCACCCTGGAAGTTGGGTTGATCCAGGCTATTCTAGCCCTTGGTGATTGAATACTTTCTTTTATGAATGCCTATAACACTTTGGGTCCATAGTACTCAAAGATAATACATCATTGTATTGTTAATTATATCATTATATCCACATCCTACCTCTAAACTTAGTCGCAAGAACTTTAAAGGTTGTAGCCTCTGTCTATAGTGTCATGGAAAGATATTTGGTCTTCGTCCTTAGTTTCTAGCATAGAGCTCCTAAAGTGCTTGGAATTTCCTGAGTGGTAAGAGTGTCTCTTGTTCTAATGAAGTGACTCTTGGTAGGCCCCTAGGTAGTTTCAGGATGAAGACTGGTTGCCAGAAAGACCAAGATGTGATTAGAGGGTTGGGACTTTCAGACCCACCTGCAATCGCCCAGAAGGGGAGAGGAGCTGGAGACTGAGTTAATTGCCCATAGCTAATGATTTAATTGGTCATACCTAGGTAATGAAGTCCCTATAAAAAGTCCTAAATGCTGGGGGTTCAGGAGCTTTCAGGTTGGTGAACACATCGATGTGCTAGAGGGTTGCATACCCGGAAAGAGCATGGAAGCTCCACCTACAGCTCCCCACCCCCTATAACTTGTCCTATGCATCTCCTCCATTTGGCTATTCCTGTATTGTATCCTTTTTCATAAACTGGTAGGTGTAAGTAAAATATGTTCCTGAGTTCTGTGATCCTTTCTAGTAAATTATTGAACCTGAGGAGGGGGTCATGGAAACGCCTGATTTATAGCTGGGTGGTCAGGGGTTCAAGAGACCTGGAACTTGATGCTGGCATCTGAAATGGGGGAGGGAAGTCATGTGGGACTGAGCCAGTAACCTGGTAACCTGTGGTGTCTGCACCGACTCTAGGTAGGTAGTGTCAGAATGGGATAGAATTTTTGAATACCCGGTTTGTGCCTGGAGAATCAGAGAATCGGTTCCTCTGAGGAAAAAAACAACCAAAACCAAAACCAAAAGATCTCTCTCATTTGGTATTAAGAGGGCAGGAAGGTTGTGAGTAAAAACAGCTCACTGTCATATAGATTTTACATTCCCAAGGCCTAGGAGTATGCCATGCCTTTCAGTAGTTTGAATAGACTCTCTGCTAGTGTGAGAGAACATGCTTTGAATCACTGAGGGCAAGTTAGGGGAAGAACATCGTAGTCATTTTGAGTTGAAACTGAAGAAAAGAATCAGAAACTACTGGTCAAACATTCTTCCCACATGGCATTCTTTCCCCCATGTTACTGAAGCCTCCTGCATTTCAAGTCAACATGCCTACCTATCTCAATTCCTCAGTAAATGGAGACCATGGAGCCTCAGATCATCATAGTATTCTCAGGTTCATTTGGCTTATGCAGACCATAGATGAGAGACTGGACCTCGATTTTGGGGGTCTCTAAATGTGACGTAGAAGAGGGGAAAAGGGGAGGTAGTAGATGTCCTACTAAAGGGTAAGTAATGATCCCAAGCCATGATTATGAGTAAAACTCTATCTGATCTTTTCAGCCGGACCCACCGTCTTCTAGTAATTCACCAAAATGACGAACACAAAGGGAGAGAGGAGGCACGCAGTATATGTGCTCTAGGCCTTTTAGAAAACATGGAGTTGCTCCTTTGGGCATGTATATGTGAATCTATAAGAAAGATGATATTGCAGACATCAAAGGACTGGGTACTTTTTGAAAAGGAATGTCCCACAAGTGTTATTACGGCAGAACTGGAAGGGTCTACAGTGCTCCCCAGCATGCTGTTGGCATTGTTGTAAACAAGTTAAGGGCAAGATTCTTGCCCAGAGAATTAATGTGTGTATTGAACACATTAAGCACTCTAAGAGCTGAGATAACTTCTTGAAATGTGTGAAGGAAAATGAGCAGAAAAAGGAAGAAGCCAAAGAGAAAGGGACCTGGGTTCCACTGAAGGACCAGCCTGCTTCACCCAGAGAAGCACACTCTGTGAGAACCAATGGGAAGGAGCCTGAGCTGCTGGAACCTATTCCCTACGAATTCATGGCATAATCGGAGTTAAAAAAAAATAAAAGACCTCTGGACTGTGAAAATGTTACTCTTCATTGAGTAGAAGTGAAGTGTCCTCTCCCCCAAAGAAATATTTAAAGCAAATTTTAATTGTGTCCTAATTCATTATGTAATGTATTTACTATTCAAATGTAATATATTTCTTGCTGAAAGATGTGAGGTGTTTTACTGTGCAACAAATTACCCAATTGGTTAGAAAATGGCCAGATAGGCCGGGCCTGGTGGCTCACGCCTGTAATCCAGCACTTTGGGAGGCTGAGGCAGGTGGATCACAAAGTCAGGAGTTGGAGACCAGCCTGACCAACATGGTGAAACTCAGTCTCTACTAAAAATACAAAAATTAACCAGGTGTGGTGGTGCGTGCCTGTAATCCCACCTACTCAGGAGACTGAGGCAGGAGAATCGTTTGAACCCCGGAGGCGGAGGTTGCAGTGAGCCGAGATCATGCCACTGCACTCTAGCCTGGGACAGAGTGAGACTCCGTCTCAAAAAAAAAAAAAAAAAAAAAAAGGGGGGGGGGAAACGTCCAGATATTATTTGTGAAATATTTCTACTGGCTTGAAGATAGTCCCTCTAAATCATCATGGAAGAAATAAAATAATTTGCAAAAAAACTCAATCAGATATGGTAATTTACAATGAAACACATCATTTGAAGATGATTATTGCTGTACACCTATTTTATATCCCTAGTTTATGATAAAACCCTTTTTAAAAGTTGTCGGCTAGTGATGCATTCAGAAACCTACTCACTCCCTCCTCTCCAGGCTCCCAGTGCATTGCAGTGAAGACATAATACCCAGCATCTGATGTGTGTCTAATAAATTAGCAGTGAGCTGGATGTCACTTGAAATCTTCTCCCATGGGAACCAAGTGAGCCACAGATTATTTATCTCCACCATTCGTTTATCATTCATATACTTTGCTTCCATTTTCCAAAGAGTAAAATGTGGAGATAAATAGTCCTATCTGTTTACTGGGACACGGAAGACAAATATTCCCTCTTTTTTTCTCCTTGCTTCTACCACACAGCTATATGTTTCCATGAGGTCTCTCTAGCTAACTCAGCAGAAATTTCATGGATGAAAGGAAGGTAGGTAGATAAAGGTAACTGGATTTAGAATAAGTAATTGCATTTCACTTACTCCTCAGAGTCCCCCTCTGTCTATTGGATCCAAATGGAATATACACTATGAATTCATTAGCAACTCCACATGGTGGCCACCTGTTGCAGATACAGCAATTGGCTCACTCAACTCCATTCCAACCCCCATGTAACAGATTTTGCATCAGGCGGTGCTGTGGTTTCCAGAACAGCCGCTTCAGCATCATCTAAGCACTTGTTAGACACCTAAGTATTTCTTCAAATTCTTAGGCTCCACACCTATTGGATCAGAAATTCTAGGTGTGGGACTTAGCAATCTGTGTTTTAACAAACTCTCCAACACACCACAGTTGGAGAACTGCTGTCCATCTTTGTAGCTCAAAGTGTAATCTGCATCAGCATCGGCACTGCCTGAGAGCTTCTTAAAAATGTGTAATCTTGGGTCCTAACTTGCACCAACCGAAAAATGCAGATTCTGCATTTTTACAAAATACCAGGGTCATTCATGAATACAATAAATTTGGAGAAGCCATGCCTTGCATCTCTGGTTTAGCACTGGCTACACATGAGATTCACCTGCAGTGTTTTTTAAAAAGCAAATATACTGAATCCCCAGTGATTTCGATATGCTTGTTATGAGGTATAGCCTCAGTGTTTGGATTCTGAAAGCTCCCCAGGAAGTTCTAATTTACAGCAAAGTTTGAGAACTACTCACATGTCATGCTAAAGACCAGGAACTAAATATAATATTTTCCAGCTAACTTATGTCTTCCTTCAAGTATATGTATCTGAGCATGATTTGCAAAGCATACATGAAGAAGAGTATGACACCAGTCATGGTTTTTCTGAAGCAGCATTTCAGGGGTGCCAAGCTTCATCTCCAGCTTCACAGGCATCAAGAGGTGGGGCATTGGTTGTTCTGGGGTGGATCTCAGCAGAGGAGTGGGGGAACTAGAGCTTGCAGTTGGGAAAGAGGTTCAATGATTTCCTGAGTCCCTGATGACATGACAATGGAGATAGCACTTCTCCTGGTGGGCAGGTTCGGCTGTGTTTTTCTACAAGCCATCCATGCAGTGAGCCTAGAGCCCTCCTACCCATTTTGTTAGCATTTAATTTCTTTTAAATACTTTGCCTCTTAAAACAGCTAGAGTGATTTTGCTATCTGCACTGAACTCTGCCTGATCCATCTATGTAAAGTATAAATTCATGTCCATGCCTATCATTCATTGTTCACAAAGTGACTGAATTGAGCTGAATTAGTTATGAGCCCTTTTCATAAGCATTTGATTTGTATCATCAGAAACAAAAATTAGTCATAAGGAGACTACCATGCAATCAAAAGTTATGATCTTAGTTAAGAACAGCTTTTTGTCTAAATCTTATCCCCACCCTTTTCATCAGTACACATCTTCCCCAGGCTCAAGTGTTCAAGTCATATTTGTGATGATTATAAAATATTGTGTACTGATACTTGCCCTGTCCAAATCTTAAAAGGCCATCCCATTTAGAGACACATGGATGATTCCTTCACTGTCTGGTAAGAAACATCATAAAATGATATTTTCCCACTTATTTCGGGGGTTAAAAAGCCAAGCGTGATTTTTGCATATAATTTCACATATCTGCTTTTATATTCATGAAAGAAAGAGACCTAAATTTGGTAAAAAAAAAAAATTATTTTATTTTCAAATGATGCTTTTTGATTGCTAAACTCGTTTACATTAGTTGTCCAGTTTCTCAAGAGTCTTTTCTGTGCACGAACAGTAACAGGGCTTTTGGTGTCAGGAACTGATGGCACAGCCAGAGGGCAGATAGGAAGATGGAAAGCAGAGAAAAGGGAAGAGTAGTAGGGAGACTGAGGAGAAGGAAAGGCTCAGCAAGATCAAAGCTGCCACAGATTCCTTGCACATGGGAGACAGGCATTAGCTATGGGCACCCTACCCTGCATGTTAAATAAAGTTGCTCATTTTTCATTTTTCCTGGATGTCCCCTTCCACATTGGTGGTTGGCAGTTACAGAAGCATACCTGAAAGCTAAGTTTAGATGGAATCTCCTTCCTAGAGACTAGTGGCCACACTACACAGGATTTTCACATGGTCGCTATTATTTTAAAGGAGCAGAGTAGCAAGAGTGAATGGGCCACCCTTCACAAGACAATCCCAGGTGCTCACTGCCTTTCCCTAATTGGTCCCATTTACCAGCAAAGGAGGCAGGGGAGGTGGTTGAAGATAATTTCCAGGTAACGAGGCTCCCTTTCCCATTACGTTTGCTTCCTTTGAAAATAATCTCGAAGAGTAGCCCCCATCACACAACTTCACACCTGGATGGAGCTGCGGTAATGTACCCTTAGACTTGCCCTTACAAAGAAAGATCAAGGAGATAATTTGCAGCCTAAATTGGACTGAGATAAATGCAATCTTTTTGAAGCTGGGATTCTCCATGGATATATAAGCATCAATGATTATCTTTATGTACAATGAGTTGAAGCTAAACTGCACGTGGAGGTTGACATGTACTTATAGACACAGCTTTACTTCCACTCTTGTATAAGCATGAGTGCTTATCATATTGAATTTGTTGTTGGTTTTATGCATTTTTTTTCTTTACTCATTGTGAAGGTCTGTGGCTTTCCTTTTAACTTTGCAAAGCTTTGGTACAAAGGAAATTTTAGAACATGAAAACATTTTTCAAATAATTTCAAAATGAACTGTATCCCCAACTAATTTGATTTGTAGGAAGAAAAGAACAAAGGCTTGCTAACAGAGAGCTTTAAAATATAATATAATTATTTACACGTGCAAGCATGTTTAAGTGTGCTTTCTCAATGGAGGCACATCGTGCAATACTTTCATGCTCTAACTGTTGCCCATTAAAAAGATCCTGCACCATATGCAGGTGTGATTATACAGCCAACTGCCAATTCTGACTGGCTCAGGGATCCATTTAAAAATGTCCAGATGGATATGAATGTCGGACTTGGCAGTTAAATTGTAGAGTCCAATATATCCCTTTTAAGTTCTAAGGCAATGAAGAAAAATATCGATGTTTCCCTTCACTCCCAAATAGATTTCAAAAGAAGACTTTTGTCTTTAAAGTGGGATTATATTTCCTCATTTCTTTTGAATATCAAGATAAACTTTGTTGTGACTTTTATCACTTTTCTTCAGTCCAAATATGTTAACTAACGATCTCCATTGTTTCTGGTGGATAAGCAAAAAATTAGCAAGAAATTGGCTTTGGAGGTAACCTGGTGTCTTTAAACAAGTGTAAAGTGAAAGAGAAATAAAACGACCCCTGGGCAGCTCCCCAGAGCATGCCATCTACTCTCCAGAGACATGGTTTACAGGAGAAGGACATTTAAACAGAACAGAGGGACAAGTAGGCTCCTCCTGGATTCCTGTTTTGAATCACAAATATGCACATCTGCCACTCCCAAGAGAACAAGGCTCAGCAGCAACTTGCTATCATCAATGCATGGGAAAGTGCCATAAATATCACACTTAATATTTTCTTTTTCCCTGACTTAAAGTCCTCAGTGGTTTTCAGGAAACTCCAGGTTATTGATCGTCTTTTTATAAAATGTGTGTGGCAGATAGAATATAGATTTGCCTCATCAAATGTGTTGTACGGGGCTTCCTTCTTGAACACAGGAGCACCTGTGATACATCTCTAGAGCTTCACCCAGGGCAGGCTTCTACATAACATTGCTGCCTGATTGAAGGGAAGTAACTAATCCTGTCTGTCCCATGATAGACCCAGCATAGCATCTGTAGGTGCTTTAAGCATGGGGTGGAGATTGAAGAAAAGAGATGTGCTTTTAAAATGATCTGTAGGAATAAGATCAGGAAGACTCCAAAAATATCTGCTCTTGTCACTTCTATTCAACATTGTACTGGAGGTACTAGACAGTGTAACCAAAAATAAATAAATGAATAAATAGAAAAGACATTCAGATTGAAAAGGAAGAAGTAAAATTATCATTATTCACAGATGACACGCTCAACTGTCAAAAATTTGATAGAATTCACACACAAAAAAAGCTACTGGAACCAACAGATAAGTTTCTATACTAGCAATAAAAAATCAGAAATTGAAAGAAAATTTCCTTTAAAATGCCTAAAAATATAATGTACTTAGAGTTAAATCTCACAAAAAAATGAGGATGATCTGTATACTGAGAGAAATTAAAGAAGACCTTTATAAATGAAGAGTTACACCATATTTATGACAGTACTCAATATTGTTAGGATGTCAGGTTTTTGTTTTCCAAGTTGATCTAGAGAGTAAAGGCAATGTCAATCAAAGCCTCAGCAGTTAGCAAGCTGATTCTGAAGTTTATATGTAAATGCAAAAGACAAAATATAGCCAAAACAACTTTGACAAAAAGAACAAAGTTGGAGGACTAATATGATCTAATTTCAAGATTTATTTGTAAAGCTACAGTAATCAAAACACTGTGGTATTTGTATAAAGACTGACAAATAGCTCAATGAAACAGACTAGATAGCCCAGAAATGGACCCATGTATACATGGATAACTGATTTGTGACAAAGTGTAATGGTCGTTAGTGTAAAGAGAGAGTCTTTTCAACAAATAGCACTAGTCTTTTCAACAATTGTATATTCACATGTAAAAACAAACAAACTTCAATCAACAATTCACACTATATGTAAACATTAGCTCAAAAAGATTATAGACCTAAATATCGAACTATGAAATTGTAAAAGAAAACGTAAGTGAAAACCTTTGTGACTTGGGCTTAGGCAAAGATTTCTTAGCTAGTACACCAAAACACAACTGATAAAAGAATAACTTGTTAAGTTGGGTTTCATTGCAATTAAAAACTCATGCTTTTAGAAAATACTACCAAAAGATTGAAAAAATAAACCACAGCCTGGAAGAAAATATGTACAGAATTATATATCTGAAAAAGAAGTTACATGCAGAGTATTTAAAGAACTCATAAAACTCAATAATAAGAAAACCACCCCATACAACAATGGACAAAAGATCTGAAGGGACACTTCACCAAAGGAAATATATAAAGACAAATAAGTACATGAAATATATTCAACATCATTTGTCATTAAGAAAATGCAAATTAAAAACCCAAGGAGATGCCACTGTACACCTATTAGAATAACTAAAATGAAAATGACTGACCATATCAAGTGTTTGTGAAGGCTGTGAAGCAACTGGAATCCTCATATACTACTGGTGAGAATGTAAAATAGTACAGCAAATTTGGAAAAACAGTTGAACAGTTTCTTAAAAAATTAAACATATATGAACCATATGATATAGCTGCTCCCTTCCTGGGCATTTACTCAGGAGAAATGAAAGCTGTCCATGTAACAAAATTTTAGCCAGCTGTGGTGGCTCACGCCTGTAATCCCAACACTTTGGGAGGCCGAGGTGGATGGATCATGAGGTCAGATCGAGACCATCCTGGGCAACATGGTGAAACCCCATCTCAACTAAAAAAATACAAAAATTAGCTGGGCGTGGTGGAGTGTGCCTGTAGACCCAGCTACCCGGGAGGCTGAGGCAGGAGAATCGCTTCAACCCAGGAGGCAGAGGTTGCAGTGAGCCGAGATCGCACCACTGCACTCCAGCCTAGCAACAAAGCTAGACTCTGTCTCAAAACAAACAAACAAAAAATTTTTAGCAAATTGAGTTTAATAATTTAATTGGCCTTTATTAGTGATCCATTAATCGACCAGCATTCCATATATGAAAAAGAAAGGCACTCCGCTAAGCTGAACGTAGTAGGTGGGCTTTACAGGTAGAAAATAGCTTAAGAAAGCAGAAAAAAAGCAGATTGGCCATTTCAAAGTTACTTTCCTTATATGATTAAAGTAAAGAGGATTTCATTATCATGCCAGTTCCAGTAGATTGGGCTTCTGTCAGTTGCTGTGAATCTCCTGTTCAGTTTGACCTCATGGCACCTAGCATGAGTGACTCTATTCTGGTTTGGTCTGATCTGTTACACCTAGTGCAGGAGCTCAGCCCATAACAATGCCCCCCACCCCCCACCATCAGTTTTATTTAACAAGCCTAAGACCTACAGCGACTTGAACATGAATGATTATAGCCAAAAACTGGATATGACTCAAATGTCCACTTACAGGTGAATGAATAAACAGACTATGGTGTATCCATACAATGGAATATTACTCAGTAATGAAAAGGAATTAGACTACCTTATGAGCCACGATATGGATTAATCTCAAAATAATTATGCAAAATAAAAATTTTATGGTTTCATTTATATAAAATCTTAGAAAATGCAAACTAATCTGTATGGCAGATCAGTGGTTCCCTAGGCATGGGAGTGGGGAGGATTGCAAAGGTGGGATTACAAAGAGGCATGAATAAACTTCTGGTAGTGATGAATATGTTCATTATCTTGATTGTGGTGACAGTTCCAGGGAGGGATACATATGTTAAAACCTATTAACTTATTAAATATGTAAAGTTCAATGTACATCAGTTATGCTTTAATAAAGCTGTTTAATAAAAGACAATGGGGGAAAATCCCTTTCCTCTTTCAGTCTCTGTATACCTCTTTTTAACGTATGGTTAGGTGCTCTTACATTCCTTGTATAATAGTGGCTTCCTCTGTGAACTCTCATTTAAGTTTGTATGTGCTTCAAAGTGTTCCACCATTCTTCCACCATATCGTTTTAAGCCCCCTCCTTTTTGTTTTTGTGTTAAGGATATGAATTTATCCTCTCTATATTCATTTTGCCCCTGCTGACCCCTTCCAGAAGACAGTTGAATCTCTATGCCTTTATGTAAACATTGGAAGAATTGCCTTTTCACAGAGACATGACATTTTCCATGGGGATTTATGGGAAGAGACAAACTGAATCAGATCTTCCTCACAGTTGAGCATGCCAAGGACAAATCCTCCAGGTTTTCTCTTTCTTTTTCTTCATAGAATCTGTGGCTCCAGGGCCCTTGGGGGTGTGTCCTTTGTGAGCCACACTGTCTAGTAATTACATAGAAGTACAGCCTCAGGCAGGTGTAGCTGAGCGCCCCCACTCCAAGGGGGAGCTTCTCCACTTCCAACACATCTATTGTGACACTGGCTACAGAGAAATTCCTCTTATATTCTTTTTTTTTTTTTTTTTTTTTACAACATTTCTCTTTTTAGCTCTGTGTTATGCTATGATTAAACCGGGCATGAAGTGTAGCACAATTACTTCAAAGGCAATTCCAGTTGACTGGGTCTTTTCTCATTTATTAAAATATGAAGCATGTTGGACCTTCAAACTTTTCCTTTGATATCTGTATCCCTAAGGTGTTATTGGAGCCTTGATTCTCTGTATTTCACATGCGGAGAGCAAAGGGTGTTCTGGTAGGAAACAATCCCTAAATATTTCCAGAACTTGAGTAGCCTCAGTCTTTTGTTCTGCCAGTTTATTGTGGAAATGTTCAGAGAGAGGTTCTTCCCAAGGAAAAAAAAAATCACTTACTATAAAAATCTCAATCTGAGCCCCTTTGGAATATTGTTTCACCTAGTGAAAAGTTTACCCTGATTTTATCTGTTTGTTTCCTCAAGTAAAAACAGCTCAATGACTGTTATTGGCTAAACAATGAAGGAAATAAAAATGGCATTTGCCTGTTGGGTAACTTTGAGCAAATTAATTGAGTCCCTGTGCCTGGACTTGCTCATCTTTCAATTGAGGAAGAATGGTTTCTTAAAAACTTGTTTCATGTTGAAGAAATTTGTACTCCATATCTGAGTTTTCACCTGTCTAGGCTTCTATGGTGGCAAAATAGATAGCAAAGCTTCTAGATATAAAACATTTTCAAAACAAATGCCTTCTAGTAATAAAATATTAATGTAATTTATATAATATTTGATTGATACAGAATAAAGCATGTAACGTATGTGTTTGTCAAAAGCATAGCAAGAAATGCATGCCTGTGAACATACCACCAACAGTCAAAATTACATATGTGCTCCTCAATTCCATCCTCTTACATATCCCACTGCTTAAATTTCTTGCTTTTTTCCCCAGTAATCTTACTACACATGTACATATTGCTAAATGACATCTCACTTAACTTTCCCTATTTGGGGGCTTAAGAAAAAAATTAATCATTCTAAGTATTGTCATCTGCAACTTGCTTATTTTTTTCTAAGATTCCCCCATAATGTTGTCTGTATCTATAGTTAATTCATTCTTACTGCTATTTAATATTTTTACATGCATAGTTCATTTTCTATCTATTCTCTAGTTGGTGGAGATCTCAGTTTGCTTTTTTCTATTACAAAAGAACAGCTGTGAATGTTTTGGTGCATGACTTCCATTGCCCCTGTGCAAGAATTTTTCTCCTAATAGTGGAAGTCCTAGGTTATAGAGTACGTATTAGAATATATATAGGCATACCTTTAGAGAATAATGCCAAATTATTTTTTAAAGAGATTGTACAATAAATTTTTCACAAAGCTTGTGTAGTGTTGGTCCTACTATATCAATGCAATATTTCTACTGTATTCCACAAGCGGAGCATGTGGAAATGGTGCTTGTTTGATAGAAACTTCTCTTCATCTGGCTTCTATTTGTCTACCTACAGTAGAAGTCAAACAGCTCTAATCTTGAACTTAGGGATCTAATCGTGATCAGGGATGAGGCTGGCAAGGCACATCTCCATTTCCTCAGCCTTGGAATCCCTGAACTACCTTTCAGCTCCAGGTGCCTTCCCACTCTTAGCCCCTTTGAACGTGAAATTGGTTAGTCACCCTGTTCTGGATAGCTTTCTGTCTATATTTTCCCTGTAGCTGTAAGTAGTGTAGGACCACATGTCCCATCTATTTGGCTTCTAGAATGAGATGCTACCTGCATACATTCCTTAGCAAAGCTTTATTCTTCCTGCCCTTTGCCTCTTTCCTTTTTGCTTAAACTTTTTCTTTCTTTTAGTAAATGTGAACATATGTTAGGTTTTCAGATTGGGGGGGTAATATTTAAATTAATATTTAATTTTAATTAATTTAATGTAATAATTATAATTAAGACTTAATGTAATATTTATTTTATACAGTAATCCATAATCACATTTTTGATGAGTCATAAGCAAAGACCTCTTGAATGCTTACTTTACTTATTGCCAGGTACTGAGCTGAGTGCTCTGGCTACAAAGATAAATACAGTGTAGTGATGAGTGGGCAGAAAATCATCAGATGCCTCCACATGGTGTGATGATTTCTATGTGGAAATTACAGACACACAGGATGTGAGGAAATATGTGCAAGAAAGTAATGGACTCTGGTTGAGGGAGTGAAAGAAGAAGGCACAGAGATGGTAATGGCTCAGCTGTGCCTCTTCAGGTGAGTTTGCCACGTGAGAAATGGAAGAAAGGCAGGCAAAAAAAGAACAAGCCAAGAGTCCCAGCGGAGACTTGGCCAAGTGTCCTGGGCTGCTGGAACATTCCCCTTTGAAGGTACAAGCCATCTAGTAGGATGTTCAGAGGTAAAATGGACTGAGAAAAATGTGAATTAATGGCTCTCCCTCTTCTATGGTTCTTCCAGGGGTAAAAGCTGACTTGGCAGAAGCTGTCTGATACTGTGGGTCATCCTGACCTTGAGACTGTGCAACGTGCCCTGGCAGATTCAGAGTGTGTCCTGCTAGAACCCATGTGCTGGACTCATTTCCAGTGAGTAATGGGCTGAGGTCAAAGGCTGTTCTCGCAGGAGCCTTTCAGGGTTATGTTTATATCCAACCCCATTCTTTGTGCTAACAGAAAACTAGAATATGTAGGAACTGGAAATCCCCATGCCACACTCTAGTCAGTACTGTCACTGCCTTCCCCACTGAACAATTAGTAAATACTTCTACTATTTCGTTCTGATTGCTGGGAGTTTTATCCCCTTCTCCCTCCTCCAGGAGAGAATGAGTGAAAATTAGCAAGTAAGATGACTACATTCATTGCCTGAATGCTAGAAAGTGCCGCATGCCCCCAGATTACATTTGTGGAGTGAAGGCTTTGATCTCTGCTTCCTACATGTGTCTGCGAGGATTGGTACTATGGTACTAACTTATTTCTTCCCTTTCATTTTATCCTGACTGACTGAGACACATGGACTTTGACTTTCCAAAACCTAAATTCTAACTTGTCTTAAGAGTCAAAATAAGCCATGGTCTACCATTCTATTCCCTCCTCAACTAACCTTTCTCAGATTGATACAACAGCTAGACTCTGTCTGGGAAAGATTGAGGTCTTGGAGACATACTACTTTTCCTGCATTTGCTGGCCTCGGTATGAATTGAGCCAGCTCAGCACTCTTCTCTGGTGTCTGTTTTTAAAGCCTTGTGCTTTTATGGTGCCAATGGCACTTGGGGAGGATTTAATGGCTGCCTGTAAAAGCTGCTAAACTCTGAAGGCTCAGGTGAGGCAGTGTGAACAGGGGAGCAGCAGCAGTTCTTTCCATAGCATTATCTTCCACCAGATATCTGCAAAAAGTCTCTACAAAGTACCTTGTTTTGGCTGATTGGGTGGTTAAGGAGTTAAGCAAAAAAGAGAAACGGATGTTTCAAACAAAAGCCATGCTAAAGACTTTTATTTTAAGCACACTTTGCCCTGCCCTGCCCTATCCAGCCTGGGAAAGAGTCAGCAAGTTCATAAAGGTGAACCATATCATATTACGTGAACACATCAAATATTTTAGAGTCTGTTTCAATGTGAAAGCCGTACATTGAAACTAATGTCAATTTTGCTGGCAAGATTCCGTTTGTTTTTTTTCCCCAAATGGTTTGTCGTATAATTTTTGCTCTTAATTATAACTGCTATAATTTAGAGTTAAATTAGAAGTCGAAGGAAAAAGATAACTTACAGTGCAGTATTCTTATATAGCTGAAGTTTCCAACAGTTATTATGTCTCACAAGGATCTTTAAAAATAGCATTATTATTCATATCTCATCTTTCTCAGCTTGTAATGTGCTGTGCCACTCATACAGTATACTTTGGAGGAAGTTGGGGTTTTACCTTCAAGTTTTGATTTGGAGAACTGTAAAGAACGTAGGCTTTAGTTTAAAGTCAGATAGGCACATCTTTAAATCTTGGTGCCACCAGTAAGTAGCAGAGTGACATCGAAATACCGAAATACCATTGAACGTCCCTGAGCCTCATTTTTCTCATAAGTATCATGTAGATCGGGGGATGGCAAACTTTTTCTGTAAAGGGACAAATAGTCAAGATTTTAGAGTTTGCGGGAAAAATGGTCTCTGCTGCAACTACATACTCAGTTATGCCATTGTAGCACAAGAGCAGCCATAGATAATACAAAAACAAATGGGTGTGGCTGTGTTCCAATAAAACTGTCTACAAATGCAAGCTGCAGGTTGGATCTGGCCTATGGGCTCTAGTTTGCTGACTCCTGATATAGGTAAAGATATTATGTCCCAGTGTTGTCATAAGGACTGCATGCTATATGTAAGATATGTGGAGTGATTGGTGCTGGCATAAAGTCAGCTCTATGACTCAATTCATTCCCTCACTCTGTGCCTCTGTGATCCCCTTTGCTGCCACTAGTGATCCAAATCAGAATGCAGGCAGGTAGCGGAATGCCCTTTTCAGTAGGATATAAGACTGTTTGGATGGAGTTTCTCTTCGCATCCTACTTATTATGTATAAAAGTACTTTTAAAGCTCTGAGCACAGTAGGAATGCCAGTTGTTATTTTTTTTTTCCTCCCTGGCATCAGGGCAAGAGAGGAAAAAGCATTCCTAAAGAAAGTGACCCCTTGGCCCAAGGCAGCCTCTTGATTAAATCTTCCTGTTAGAGCTTTGAGAAAAAGCAGAGATAATTGGATTGTGTCATCTTCCCCTCTGGGCAAAAGTTTTCTGATTTTGTTTTCTGGCTCTGTTTCTGATTTTCTCTCTTTTGACGATGGTGGGTGCCTCTAATCCCAGCTACTTGGGAGGCTGAGGTGGGAGAATTGCTTGAACCCAGGAGGTGGAGGCTGCAGTGAGCCGAGATTGTGTCATTGTACTCCAGCCTGAGTGACAGAGCAAGACTCTGTCTCAAAAAAAAAAAAAAAAGTTATCTCTATCTGGATGGATAAAGAAGGAAAAGTTACATGTGAGATTTTAGTTTGAGAAAAATGTGGCATGGTTGAATAATTTTTATTTAAGCCTTACCCCAACATTGCAAGACACAGATTTGTGTGAAAGTATCTGTTGCTGTTGAATTGATATAAAGAAACAGAATCTACTGGATCATTGGTGTAGAGAATAACCCTAAATATAACATTTATTGAGAGCCTGTTATTTTTTAGAAAGTAATATATTTCTACTCTAGAAAATTTGGAAAATGTAGGAAAGTATATACGTAAAAAATAAATAAAAGGATAAAGCAAAACGATAACAACAAGAACCAAATCTTTTCTCTCTCCGTCAAATGTTGATATTGGACATTTTAATGCTTCTTGTCTTTTATAATAGTTGCACTCTCCATTTTTGTTAGTTTACAAAACTGGAATCATATCCTATGTTCATACGGATTCATCTGTAAGCTGCTCTTTTCATAATAATGGCATGAAGTGAACACATTCCCTTGTCTTTAAAAACCTTTTATGGCATCATTTTTAATGGCTATGGAGGATTCCAGGGATTGAGATAACACATTTGGAGGCTGATCTTTCAAAACCATTTAGGAACTTCCACTTCTCCTTCGCACTTTTGTCATAACTAAAAACAAAATCAAAGAAGTTAAAACTCACATCAGTTTGTTTGTCTCTTTTGTAAAGCGGTAAGAGGTTTGACAATGGGATCGTCCTTTCCAGCTGGATCAGGGCTAAAGGGAAGCAACTGAGCATGGGTCTGTGTTGCATCTGGGCAGTGGGATCCCAGCATCAGTGGCCAACCTGTTTCTTAGGGGCATTGCCTTAACTACAGGGCTGCATGGTGACAATTCAGGAGTTGACAACATCTGCTCATATTGTATAGTCACCACATGCATGCCCCGTCTTGATTAATCGGGTTGTTTCATTTTAGACATTCTCTTGTCACAGAACATTCTGTGCTTGTACCAGTGATAATGAGTTACCCAAGGGATAGCCTCTTCAGAACTAATAAATCTGTAACTCTTAGAGTACTGAATACATCAGCATCTTTCTAAAGATACAAAGCAATACAGCTGTGCATTAATAACATTTAACATTGTAACATTTGTGTCTGGATGGGTAGGAAATGTTATACTTTAGCAATTAACCCTTTTGTCTGTGGCATTAATGAATGAGATTAGAGTTGGATTTAAGGATTTGTTAAATGACAAAGTCCAGTGACCTTAATTACTCTAATGCCGTTCCTAATCTTATCTGACCTGTGTAAATGAAATGCATTTTCAGCACATCAAATGGTAAGGGTTGTTACTTTATAATGAGTAAACTGCTGGTCAGAACTCTAGTGTTAAAAATGGCATGAGAAATAATGGAACGTCCACTAATTTATGCATAAATCTCTAAAAATAAAACTAAAGAGCCTTCAAGTCTGGGCCATGTAGCATCTTCTGTCAATCCTTTTCTAACTTTAAATAAAAATTGCTTTCTTGCTCCCCAATTATAAACATTTACTCAGCCATTGTGAAAACAACAGATGATGTAGCAACTTACAAACGGAGAAAGTAAAAACCTTCCATAAATCTGATTGCTAAGATTTAAGCAATGTTCACATTTTTATTTGTATCCTTCTGGGAATTTTTTTCTGTGCATGTATACATAGAAATATGTATTTTCCTAATATATAGAAATGGGATCATGTTACATGTATTATTTATTGTATTCTTTTATTCAGGCTAAAGAATATATCCTGAGCTGATATTGTCCCTCTTTCTATCTTCAGACCACAGGAACTTAATTGCTTTTGTTTCTCTTCAGAGCTGCCACCAACTCCCCAACTTCTTAAGGTCTCTCCCCAAGACCCCCTGCAGAAGACAATACAGCCCCACCAGTTTTGCTTGGCTCGCTCTCGCACAGACCATTGTTAGGGATTTTATTGTTAACTGAGTAGGAAAACAGAAGGATATAAAAATAAAAACCACGGCACATTGTATAGGTTTGACATATTAAGACCTTCCTGTTCCTTGGTTGGGTGGTGCTTTGGGGCCTGAAAGTTAACTGTCATCTTTAATCCTGGGCAGAAACCTCACCAATCTCCCCCTTACTTAGATATTTTCCTACCTTGAGCTGCTTAAAATCAGTGATTCTCAAACTGTCTGTGGAGATGTGGAGAATATTCAGTTGTATTTTACGAGTTTTTTTTGTTTTGTTTTGTTTGTTTGTTTGTTTGTTTGTTTGTTTTTGAGACGGAGTCTCGCTCTGTCGCCCAGGCTGGAATGCAGTGAGTGGCGCGATCTCGGCTCACTGCAAGCTCCGCCTACCAGGTTCATGCCATTCTCCTGCCTCAGCCTCCTGAGTAGCTGGGACTACAGGCGCCCGCCACCACGCCTGGCTAATTTTTTGTATTTTTCGTAGAGACAGGGTTTCACCGTATTAGCCAGGATGGTCTCGATCTCCTGACCTCGTGATCCACCTGCCTTGGCCTCCCAAAATACTGGGATTACAGGCGTGAGCCACTGCACCCGGCCTTTTTTCTTTAAAAATGTTTTTGTGGTAAAATACATATAACATAAAATTTATTATTTTACCCATTTTAAGTATGCAGTACAGTGGCATTAAGGACCTTTACACTGTTGTACAATTGTTACCACTGTTCACTCTAGAACTTTTTCATCGTCCCAACCTGAAGCTGTACCCATTAAACATAAGCTCCCCCTTCCCCCGAAACCCTGGCCCCACCCTTCTACTTTCTAACACGTGAACTTGACTATTCTAGCTACTTCACATAAGTAGGATCATACAGTATTTGCACTTTTGAGACTGGCTTATTTCACTTAGCATAACGTCTCCCAGGTTCAGCCATGTTATCTCATGTGTTATAATTTCCTTTCTTTTTAAGACTGAATAAAATTTTATTCACATTTTATTCAACCATTTATGCATTGATGGACATGGTTGCTTCCACCTTTTGGCTATTGTAGACAATGCTGCTATGAACGTGAGTGTACAAATGTCTGTTTGAGTCCTAGCTTTCAGATTTTTTGAGTATATACCCAGAAGTGGAAGTGCTGGATAATTCTATTTTTAATTTTTTGAGGAAACATACTGTTTTCCATAGTGGCTGCACTAGCTTACATTCTCACCAACAGTTGTTTCTTGACTTCTCTAACAACAGTTGTTATTTGCTGGTTGTTTTTTTTTTAATAATAGCCATCTTAATGAGTGTGAGGTGGTATCTCATTGTGGATTTGATTTGCTTTTTCCTAGTGATTAGTGATATTGGCATATTTTCGTATGCTGATTAACCATTTGTATTCAGTAGTCCTCCTTATATGCAGGGATGTGTTCCAAGACCTCTAGAGGATGCGTGAAATCTCAGATACTATCAACCCTGATGTCCACATCATCTACCCACAAATTTAATGCCTTTTCCATCTTAACTAAACACTTATGCACCGTGGCCACGGCTTTTGCAGTTTGAAGTCTGACAGCAAAACTAGCACAAATTTCTTCCTTTTCATCTTCACAATTTCATGGATAGACGATTCGTTCTTACCAAGATCTTAGCAACTTCCGCATACATTTTTTTCTTTCCTAATTTAAGTTGAGAACTTTCACCTTTTTACCTAATGGAAGCACTTCATAACTTTTCCTTATATCCCTATTGCCAGCATGACTCTCTTGCTCTTTGGGGTCGTTATTAAGTAAAATAATGGTGACTTGAACACATGCACTGCAATACCTCGACAGTAGTTGTGATCACCGAAATGGCTCTAAATGACTAATGGGTGGGTAGCTTGTGCAGTGTGGATATGCTGGAAAAAGAGTTGATTCATATCAGAGGTGGGATGGAACAGGATGCCACAAGATTTCATCATTCTACTCAGAATGGCACACAATTTTAAATTTATGAATTACTTATTTCTGGATTTTTCTATTTAATATTTTGGACCATGGTTGACCATGAGTAACTAAATCTGTGGAAAGCAAAACTGCAGATAAGAAGAGATGAATGTATCTTCTTCAGATCTTTGGCTCATTTTTAAAATCAGGTTTTTATTTTGTTTTGATTTGTTTTTTACCTTCTTTTTCATTGCAGATTGATACTTTTATAAACTATAGTAATGTTATTATCAGTGAATTATGGAATGTCAAGATGAGGAACTTTAGGATGAAGTCCTAAAATGTCTACTTCTAGCCACAATTAAGTAAAAGAGACTGATCCAGTTTTCCACCTTAAACAATCAGAAAACCAGAAAAATACATGAAACAATGGTTTTCAGATACTGGACAAAAACCCCTGCATACGTATGATCCCTTCAGAGTGATGGTGCCATGGATTGAATGTATGTTTTCCTCCAAAATGCATATGTTGGAACTTAAACTCCAATGTGATAGTTTTAAGAGGTGAGGTATTTGAGAGATGATTAAGTCACGATGGTAGAACCTCTATAAATGACATTAGTATCCATATAAAAGGGCTGGAGAGAATTAGCCAAGCCCTTCTTGCCTTGCATCTATTCTGCCTTGTGAGGACACAGCGTTCATCCTTTTTGCCCTTTGGGCCTTCTGCCATGTGAGAATGCAGCAAGAAGGCCGTCAAGAGACACCAAATGCTGGTGCCTTGATCTTAGACTTTCCAACCTTCAGAACTGTAAGAAATAAACTTCTATTATTTTTTTCTTTATTATTATACTTTAATTTCTGGTATAGATGTGCAGAACATGCAGGTTTGTTACATAGGTATACATGTCCCATGGTGGTTTGCTGCACACATCAACCCATCATTTACATTAGGTATTTCTGCTAATGCTATCCCTCCCCTAGTACCCCACCCCCACCAACAGGCCCCAGTGTGTGATGTTCCCCTCCCTGTGTCCATGTGTTCTCATTGTTCAACTCCCACTTATGAGTGAGAATATGCAGTGTTTGGTTTTCTGTTCCTGTGTTAGTTTGCTGAGAATGATGGTGTCCAGCTTCATCCATGTCCCTGCAAAGGACGTGAACTCATCCTTTTTTATGGCTGCATAGTATTCCATGGTGTATATGTGCCACATTTTTTTTTTTTATCATTGATGGACATTTGGGTTGGTTCCAAGTCTTTGCTATTTTGAAGAGTACTGCATTAAACATATGTGTGCATGCGTCTTTACAGTAGAATGATTTATAATCCTTTGGGTATATACCCAGTAATGGGATTGCTGGGTCAAAAGATATTTCTGCTTCTAGATCCTTGGAGAATTGCCACACTGTCTTCAACAATGGTTGAACTAATTTACACTCCCACCAACAGTGTAAAAGCATTCCTAGTTCTTCACGTCCTCTCCAGCATCTGTTGTTTCCTGACTTTTTAATGATTGCCATTCTAACTGGCATGAGATGGTATCTCGTCATGGTTTTGATTTGCCTTTCTCTGATGACCAGTGATGATGAGCTTTTTTTCATATGTTTCTTGGCTGCATAAGTGTCTTCTTTTGAGAAGTGTCTGTTCATATCCTTTGCCCACTTTTTGATGGGGTTGTTTGTTTTTTTGTTGTAAATTTGTTTAAGTTCCTTGTAGATTCTGGATATTAGTCCTTTGTCAGATGGATAGATTGCAAAAATTTTCTCCCATTCTGTAGGTTGCCTGTTCACTCTGATGGTAGTTTCTTTTGCTGTGCAGAAGCTCTTTAGTTTAATTAGATCCCATTTGTCAATTGTGGCTTTGTTGCCATTGCTTTTGGTGTTTTAGTCATGAAGTCTTTGGCCATGCCTGTGTCCTGAATGGTATTGCTCAGGTTTTCTTCTAGGGTTTTTATGGTTTTAGGTCTAACATTTAAGTCTTTAATCCATCTTGAGTTAATTTTTGTATAGGTATAAGGAAGGGGTCCAGTTTCAGTTTTCTGCATATGGCTAGCCAGTTTTCCCAACACCATTTATTAAATAGGGGATCCTTTCCCCATTGCTTGTTTTTGTCAGGTTTGTCGAAGATCATGTGGTTGTAGATGTGTGGCATTATTTCTCAGGCCTCTGTTCTGTTCCATTGGTCTATATATCTGTTTTGGTACCAGTACCATGCTGTTTTGGTTACTGTAGCCTTGTAGTACAATTTGAAGTCAGATAGCATGATGCCTCCAGCTTTGTTCTTTTTGCTTAAAATTGTCTTGGCTATATGGGCTCTTTTTTGGTTCCACATGAAGTTTAAAGTAGTTTTTTCTAATTCTGTGAAGAAAGTCAATGGTAGCTTGATGGGGATGGCATTGAATCTATAAATTACCTTGGGCAGTATGGCCATTTTCACAATATTGATTCTTCCTATCCATGAGCATGGAATGTTTTTCCATTTGTTTGTGTCCTCTCTTATTTCCTTGAGCAGTAGCTTGTAGTTCTCCTTGAAGAGGTCCTTCACATCCCTTCTAAGTTGTATTCCTAGATATTTTTTTCTCTTTGTAGCCATTGTGAATGGGAGTTCACTCATGATTTGGCTCTCTGTCTATTATTGGTGTATAGGAATGCTTGCAATTTTTGCACATTCATTTTGTATCTGAGACTTTCCTGAAGGTGCTTATCAGCTTAAGGAGATTTTGGGCTGAGACAATGGGGTTTTCTAAATATACAATCATGTCATCTGCAAACAGAGACAACTTGACTTCTTCTCTTCCTATTTGAACATGCTTTATTTCTTTCTCTTGCCTGATTGCCCTGCCCAGAACTTCCAACACTATGTTTAATAGGAGTGGTGAGAGAGGGTATCCCTGTCGTGTGCCGGTTTTCAAAGGGAATGCTTCCAGCTTTGCCCATTTAGTATGATATTGGCTGTGGGTTTGTCATAAATAGCTCTTATTATTTTGAGATCCATTCCATCAATACCTAGATTATTGAGAGTTTTTAGTATGAAGGGGTGTTGAAATTTGTCAAAGGCCTTTTCTGCATCCATTGAGATAATCATGTGGTTTTGTGATTGGTTCTGTTTATGTGATGGATTACGTTTATTGATTTGTGTATATTAAACCAGCCTTGCATCTCAGGGATGAAGCCAGCTTGATCATGGTGGATAAGCTTTTTGATGTGCTGCTGGATTCAGTTTGCCAGTATTTTATTGAGGATTTTAACATCAATGTTCATCAGTGATATTGGCCTGAAATTTTCTTTTTTTGTTGTGTCTCTGCCAGGTTTTGGTATCAGGATGAGGCTGGCCTCATAAAATGAGTTAAACTTCTTCCTAGTTTAGTCTAGGGAGGGTGTTTGTATCCAGGAATTTGTCTATTTCTCCTAGATTTTCTAGTTTATTTGCATAGAGGCATTTATAGTAATCTGATGGTAGTTTGTATTTCTGTGGGATCAGTGGTGATATCTCCTTTATCATTTTTTATTGTGTTTATTTGATTATTCTCTCTTTTCTTCTTTAATAGCCTGGATAGTGGTCTATTTTGTTAATCTTTTCAAAAAACCAATTCCTGGATTCATTGATTTTTTAAAGGGTTTTTCATGTCTCTATCTCCTTCAGTTCTGCTCTAATCTTAGTTATGTCTTGTCTTCTTCTAGAATTTAATTTGTTTGCTCTTGCTTCTCTAGTTCTTTTAATTGTGGTGTTAGAGTGTTGATTTTAGGCCTTTCCTGCTTTCTCCTGTGAGCAGTTAGTGTTATAAATTTCCCGCTAAACACTGCTTTAGCTGTGTCCCAGAGATTCTGGTACATTGTGTCTTTGTTTCCATTGGTTTCAAAGAACTTATTCATTTCTGCCTTAATTTTGTTATTTACCCATTAGTCATTCAGGAGCAGGTTGTTCAGTTTCCATGTATTTGTGTGGTTTTGAGTGAGTTTCCTAATCCTGAATTCTAATTTGATTGCACTGTGGTCTGAGAGACTGCTATGATTTCTGTTCTTTTGTATTTGCTGAGGAGTGTTTTACTTCCAATTATGTGGTCAATTTTAGAATAAGTGTGATGTGGTGCTGAGAAGAACGTATATTCTGTTGATTTGGGGTGGAGAGTTCTGTAGACATCTATTAGGTTCACTTGGTCCAGAGCTGAGTTCAAGTCCTGAATATCCTTGTTAATTTTCTGTCTCATTGATCTGTCTAATATTGACAGTGGGGTGTTAAATTCTCCCATGATTATTGTGTTGGAGTCTAAGTCTCTTTGTAGGTCTCTAAGGACTTGCTTTCAGCTCTTCTTGTTGCGTTGATTCCCTTACCATTATGTATTGCCCTTCTTTGTCTTTTTTGATCTTTGTTGGTTTAAAGTCTGATTTATCAGAGACTAAGATTGCAACCCCTGCCTTTTATTTTTCTTTCCATTTGCTTGGTAAATATTCCTCCATCCCTTTATTTTGAGCCTATTGTGTCTTTGCACTTGAGATGGGTCTCCTGAATGCAGCACAGAGATGGGTCTTGACTCTTTATCCAATTTGCCAGTCTGTGTCTTTTAATTGGGGCATTTAGCCCATTTATATTTAAGTTTAATATTGTTATGTGTGAATTTGGTCCTGTCATTATGATGCTAGCTGGTTATTTTGCCCATTAGATGATGCAGCTTCTTCATAGTGCTGATGGTCTTTACAATTTGGTATGTTTTTGCAGTGGCTGGTACCAGTTGTTCCTTTCCACGTTTAGTGCTTCCTTCAGGAGCTCTTGTAAGGCAGGTCTGGTGGTGACAAAATCTCTCAGCATTTGCTTGTCTGTAAAGGATTTTATTTCTCCTTCACTTATGAAGCTTAGTTTGGCTGGATATGAAATTCTGGGTTGAAAATTCTTTTCTTTAAGAATGTTGAATATTGGCCCCCACTCTCTTCTGGGTTGTAGGGTTTCTGCCGAAAGATCCGCTGTTAGTCTGATGGGCTTCCCTTTGTGGGAAACCCGACCTTTCTCTCTGGCTGCCGTTAACATTTTTTTCCTTGATTTCAACCTTGGTAAATCTGATGATTATGTGTCGTGGGGTTGCTCTTCTCAAGGAATATCTTAGTGCTGTTCTCTGTATTTCCTGAATTTGAATGTTAGCCTATCTTCCTAGGTTGGGGAAGTTCTCCTGGATAATATTCTGCAGAGTGTTTTCCAACTTGGTTCCATTCTCCCCGTCACTTTCTGATACACCAATCAAACATAGGTTTCGTCTTTTCACATAGTCCCATATTTCTTGGAGGCTTCGTTTGTTTCTTTTCATTCTTTTTTCTCTAATCTTGTCTTCCACGCTTTATTTCATTAAGTCTATCTTCAATCTCTGATATCCTTTCTTCTGCTTAATCAATTTGGCTATTGATA
This sequence comes from Pan troglodytes, assembly GCF_028858775.2. NCBI lineage: Eukaryota > Metazoa > Chordata > Mammalia > Primates > Hominidae > Pan > Pan troglodytes. Next base: position 47,015,814 of record NC_072402.2, on the reverse strand, counting down.
CTTGTGTATGCTTCACGAAGTTCTTGTGCTGTGTTTTTCAGCTCCGTCAGATTATTTATATTCTTCTCTAAACTGGTTATTCTAGTTAGCAGTTCCTCTAACCTTTTTTCAAGATTCTTAGCTTCCTTGCATTGGATTAGAACATGCTCCTTGAGCTCGGTGGAGTTTGTTATTACTCACCTTCTGAAGCCTACTTCTGTCAATTCATCAAACTAAATCTCCATCCAGATTTTTTCCCTTGCTGGCAAGGAGTTGTGATTTTTTTGAGGAGAAGAGGTGTTCTGGTTTTTGGAATTTTCATCCTTTTTGCTCTGGAATAAACTTCTACTCTTATAAATTACTTAGTCTGTGGTATTTCTGTTACAGCTACACAAATGAACTAAGACAAATGAGGAATAAACAAGGTGAGCCCTACTATTTCCTCAGCTTGCTGTGCAGAGGCAACCTGAAAGCACACCTCCAGGGGACCAAATTAATCCTTTGTACCGTAACTGCAAGCCACAACAAAGTCCCCCGCTACATAAAAGAATACAGCAAAATCCAACACCCAACTACCAAAAATGCATGCTCTCCAGAATCTAATAAAAAATTATCAGGTCTGCAAAGAATTGTAAAATATAATCCATAAACAGGAAAAAGAAACCAACTGGTAGAGTTGAATTATGATAAAAAATAAAATGGAAAAAATGAAATAGAACATATAAACCCCCATTTCTTTTAATTATTAGATTTAATGGACATTAAAAAATTACATTGCTGAAATCCCTATAAAATTTCTAATGACCTACTCCCAAGTTTTGTAATACTTACTGCTCTGTGAACTGGTAACAATTCACACACTGTCACCAGGTCTCTGGACCACACTGTGTGTCCCTGTTTAGGCCAACATTTTTTTACCCCTAGCAGATTGACTTGAATATGCAGTTAGGGCAAAAAAAAAAAATCATGTTTGAATATGTTTATATAAGAGTGTCGTAACCTTAAGTGAATTACTCTTCCTCCAGGGAGTCCAGACTAAGAGGCTCCCATCTCAGTGGTTTTCCAGCACCATTCTAGATCCCAGGGGAACACATGAGGTAAAGGCTCGAGGTTGTAGAGTGAAGTATGTCAGAGAAATTTATGAGAGGCCTAATTAGCACAGTCATTGTAGATAAGTAGAAACAGCAGTTTTAAGTTAAATGCTTCTGAGTCTAATTATTTCCTCTTTTAGCATGGACTTAGAGGAAACTGCACTAAATCATTCTGGAAATAGATCGCCAGTTCACAGGATGCTGAGAACTAATTATTGAATGCACTGAATCTTGTGCATGTTGTAGCTGCTAAGAGTAAAGACACAGGAGAGCAACCATAGGGCTCTTCACCAGCCACCTCCTCCTCTCAAGCAAATGTCTGTGGACCCATTGTTCCAGTAGAGTATGGGAGTTTGATGTCCTATTAATTGACAGCAGTTTCCCCTTTCAGTCCTCAAGATCACTGCTTAGCCTGCCTAGGTTCAAAACTCTTGTTTGTGAGCTGGGAGGAGAAAGAGAAAAAAGATAAAATAAATGTGAATAAAATAGAAATAAGCAAATGTCATTGATTACATTTCATTTGTTACTTTCATTTTGGAACCCATTGCAACCCACCTATCATGTCTTTTGTTTCTCATCTATAAAAAAGATACAATGATAATAGTACCTACCACATGACGTATAATTGAATTCACATGTGGAAATATATTGGCACATGTAGAGTGTTCAATACATATTAACTCCCTATAACTAGAGCTATACATCCATATGTGTTTACTTCTTTCCTTCATTCTAATCCACTCAAGAACCATATAGTATCTGGGTGATCAATTTTAAAAAATTATGCAATTCATCTTTTTAAATTAAAAGCACTGGTATGATTTTATAAAATGTAGCACTGTTTAACTTAAGATAGGGAGTTTTCATTAGTTTCTGTGATAAAAGCACGTCTCACCAAGGGCAAGGAGTTGAGTCCTGAGGTGTGGGTGGTATGATCGATCTTTGAGGGCCAGCTGCCCGACATGTACTTCATCATCCTCGCAAAGGTTCATCATCTCCTTTTGTTTTTCTATAGAATCATTAGTATCCATGTCCTGTGCCTGGGTAATTTTGGTTTATTGGTAAGAAAAGCAATTAGATGGCAGAGCACTCAGTGATGCCTGCCCTGACTAGGTGTTGCCACATGAACCTTGCAAAGCCCAGAAGAGTGAGAAAGGCGATGCATTTATAGGCTAGGTCTAAAGCTAAGGATGGTAAATCACTTTTTTATTTATAAATTCCAAGATCATATCCCTTTATCCTGCTATGTAAAATAGAATGTCTTGGTAATTGGTTTAAGGTCCTAGATGATGCTCTGCCAAGACACGAAGAGGATCTCAGGACGTAGGTGTTCATATCTGAAACTCTTTGTGAGCATGTGGCCTGGTCACAGACAACTATAGAAAGTCTGGGGCTGGGTACAGTGGCTCATACCTTGAATCCTAGCACTTTAAGAGGCTGAGGTAGGATGATCGCTTGAGGCCAATAGTCCAAGACCAGGCGAGGCAACATGGACTCCATCTCTACAAAAGTGAAAAAGGAAATAAATTAGCCAGGGTGGTTGTACATGTCTATAGTCCCCTGATATAGTTTGGCTGTGTCCCCACCCAAATCTCATCTTGAATTCCCATGTGTTGTGGGAGGAACCCGGTGGGAGGTAACTGAAACATGGGGGCAAGTCTTTCCCATGCTGTTCTCATGATAGTGAATAAGTCTCACAAGATCTGATGGCTTTAAAATGAGGAGTTCCCCTGCATAAGTTCTCTCTCTTTGCCTGCTGCCATCCATGTAAGATGTGACTTGCTCCTCCTTGCCTTCCGCCATGATTGTGAGGCTTCCCCAGCCATGCGGAACTGTAAGTCCAATTAAACTCTTTCTTTTGTAAATTTCTCAGTCTCAGATGTGTCTTTATCAGCACCATGAAAATGGATTAATACATCCCTAGTTGCTTGGGAGGCTGAGGAAGGAAGATTGCTTGAGCCCAGGAGGTTGAGGCTGCAGTGAGCTGTGAGCATACCACTACATTCCAGCCTGGGTAACAGAGTGAGACCATGTCTCTTAAAAATATTAAAAATGCATACATACATAAGTAAAATCTGAAGATAGCACCTTTTCTTCTAATAGTGGGTTGCTGAGTTTCTTTATAGATTTCAGTGACTGCTCCCTATATGAATGTGGAAACTTCTCATAAGATGGCAAGTGTGTTCCTAGGGATGAATAATTACTTTTGGTAGCAGTAAATAAAATTATTTTGAAATGGATCAAAGGTCTCGTCTATAGAGAAAGAACTCTTTTAGTTATCCTTATGCTTGGCTACATTGGTTTTCTGAAATGAGAATGTAATATTCCTGAGAGATTGAGTGTTCATACTGAATTATTTTCATCTAAAAATAATCATTTACAGAGGTAGAGGTGAGCTTTTGTGCTAAACTAGAAGTGGCAAAAACTTAGGTAATAAGGAATTTATTTTTTATTTTTCTGCTTTCTAACTTTCCTCCTTGACATTCTCTAAATTACTACTTTTGACCACTTTTTAAAAAATTTACATGTCCTCTCATGACACAGTCTGCCAATCTCTTGGCTGTGTGACAGAGACAGCCAATTCTCTCTCTACAGCTTTAAGACTTCTTGTTATATGTAATAATAAATCTCTATCATCTAAGCCATCTTGATTCGGTGTTCTGTTCCTTGCATCTGAAAGCACCTTGATTCTTTTTCCTCTAAACGATAATGGGAGAATGAATCATTCTAAAGCAAAGTCATAATCATGTTACTCCCATGCACAGAAATCTTAGTAGTTCCCTACTCCCAACAAAAAAACAGAACCCCACATTTATAATGTAGTATTTAAGGCTTTCCTAAATTTTGTCCCAATCTACCTTTCCAAGCTTATTTCCCATATGCTTAGTTTACCTGGTCCCTTCCATGGGTTACAACACTTTAAGAGCTGCAGTGAGGGAGAGAGGAGAGGGATGCAGTTGGGCCTGACCCTGGACCAAAGCACCCCTTGCCCCTCCTCTCCTCTTCTAGTTTCCACCCTGCCTCCAAAAAATGAATGTGGAACTAGCTGGTATCTGTTTGATTTTGACCTAAAAATCATTTCTGTTTGAGAGGCAGAAATCATTGTTAGTAAATTCTTCTGTGTCTCAATGCAGAAAAAAAGAACAAATTTGAGTGTCCTGAAAGATGAAGGTTGCCTTTGAGAACACGGTTCCTAGATTCCTCAGCTCCAGGATAAGCACTACCATGGGGTAGCCCTGGTCATATCATGTGTGCTAGAGAGGAGAGATTTTTCTTTGGCAGCAGGAGGTATATCCAGAGAATGCTGAAGCTCCTAGACTAAATTCTGCAGCAGAGATCAACAAAGAAGAACAAGGCATACTGTTGACCAGTGTAAAGGCATGCAGCCAGCAAGCACTGAACCACTGCCACCGCCTCAGCTGCTCAGTCTGAGAACAACCCTGAAAGCCTGCCCCTGTGTGTGATGCAAGCTCAGGAGCTCTGTCAGTGCATTCCAGTCACATTAAAGTGAAGGGCTCTCCATCAAGAAAGACAGTGAAAGCCCTAAATCAAAGTCAAAGGGGATGGGTTCTGCTCTTACAGCAATGTTCCTATCAGGAAAGCCTCACCTGGTTTCCAAATTTTCCAGTCAGGCTGAACATGGGAGCTTGTCAATCAGTCCTAGACACCTCTGGGACAGTGACACCGAGAGTAGAAGCCACACCCCTAAAGCACTCCTTAACCCAGGTGGGAGCATGGGTCTGAAGACAGAGACTGGAAATGATGCCAAGGGAGGCATTCCCATCTACTCCTTTGATCTAAGAGGTCCTGAGACTAAAGAATGTAATTCTGCTGACCACATAAAGTTCCAGGATTCCCAGCACACAACACACTTGATGATACCCTCAAATTCTGTGGCCCACAGCTCTTCCATACCTTCCCATAGCCAGACTATTGCGCAGAGTCCACACCTTCTTGGAAGACATCAGCCCAAGTGGTGCATGTGCGTTCAAGCTGCAGAAGCTGTATTGAAAGGTCAGGTTGAAACTGATGCCTCTTTCCAAATCCAGAAAATTCCTAGCAGCAAGATAGAGAGAAGCAAAACCCTGAACACACAGATATCTGCCTTTGGAATGATCCAAAACTTTTCCCACAACAGCCCCCAGCTCCAGCCAACCAGGGCCATATGTGCCTTTCTAGACTTTCAGGAATGTTAGGCTCTGAAATGTAAGGGCAAAATGTCTCCAACCCTGCACCCAGTCCAAGTCTTTCTGGAGTCAGTTGGCCAGACAATGTGCCAAAAATTCCAGATGATGGAAACTTCTCTCTTGGCAAAGAGGTCTTCGGTGTTCTTGGGGTACACTCCCCAAATCCCCAAAGATTGTTTTCAGAGACGTTTTAATAGCAGCTGGCAGAGAAACAGTGAGATCTTCCCCTTGGGATAGCACAGCTGACCTAAGGCCCAGCATAGAGATGACTAGGATGATCCCAGGCTCTCTGTGAATATTCCCATTTTCCCTTGACCAGTTGAGAGACCTCTCAGTCCTACCAGGGAAGACTTTTCCAAAGCACTGTCTCACAGATGGGCTCCGGTTGGGAATTTGAGTTTGGGATGGTTCTTCATGTCATGAAATAAAATGGCCATCTAAATATCAAACGTGGGATCTAACTCTCAGATGATACCTCAAAAGATGAGAGGCTGGGTGTGCCCTGGGGAGATGGTGAATTACAGTCAGGTAGCTCAGCTGTGCTGCCTGCTCAGCAGAAGACAGCACCCCTGCCATGTGGTGAGCACCCTCAGCAGGAAGATGACATGGGCTTCAGGTCATTCTTTCCCATATCTTAGGGTCCAAACTGCAACAGGGTTTGGCAGAATCTTAGTGAACCAATCAGACCCAACAGAAGGACTAACAGCCAGCTCAGTCATAGCCACCACTACCTTTCAACCCTTCCAGAAACCCCATTAGCCTCAACACAGCTTCTGCAGTTTGACATGGCCTGAGGCAGGGGCCCTTGAATAAATCTGGGGCATGCAGCCAGGTGTGTTCTCTTGATATGAACTCTCTGAAATCTCCCACTCTACACAGTCCAGTCTAGTCCACAATATGGGACTTGCCCTCGGGAAACCTCAAATTTCCCCAGGTTCCATCATACCTGGTGGGCCTAATGGCAAATCCTGATGCTGTTGCTTCCATTAAACTGCACCATCTTGAAGTGAGCAGGTTTGGGAAAGGATAGGTTCTGGAGGCAAGTTGTACTAGACAGAAGACTTCTGCAGATTATTTGATGATTGATATTTTTTTGAATATGCATTTTGATATGTTGAGTGTCCAACTTTGCAATGTCCAGTTCTATCAGATTATATCATGATACCATCAAGCTAGTGGTTAACTTAAATGAAAACGCTCCTCCAACTCCCTCACCCAACTTATCATTAATTAAAAACATGCCAGGAATTGCCATTAATAATACATAAAATCTGCAAATTTTAGATCCAGACTCTATGATTCCAATGACAACCCTCCAGCTCAGTGGGAATAACCTAGCCACTTCTCACTCTAACTTGACACCCTTCCTGAATGCCACGGAACCCAGCATACTTCCCCATAGTGCTCCAATGGGGCCTGCTTTGATGTCACACAATCCTATGATAAGTCACGAGTCCTAGGAGCCTTGGCTAGTATCACAATCCTATGATGGGTCATGAGTCCCAGGAGCCTTGGTTGGCATCTCAAGGACAGAAGAATTTCTCTAGGTGTTTGTTAGCCAGGAGGCCCAGAGTGTCTGACTCCTTTGCTATGCTGGGGAATAGCATGACTTCAGGGTTTGTGGACCCAGATCTGCAGCAATCCATATGTGAGTTTGATCTGTCTTCCGTGATTCCATCACAGATGTCCAACCAGACAGTGAACTGTTTCCCTCAAGGGAAAATCTCAGGCCATAAACAATGCCAGGGTTTTTGCAGATGGAGGAGGTGACAGGCAGATAAGTTCCACAGTGGCACTGGCATTGCTTGGTCTAGGGTCAGCACAAGCTCTGAGCATCCTTTGGGTACAAGTGTATCCTTTCCAGACTTTGTCAATGACATTGCTGGCCTTTCTCAAGCAATAACACCAAAAAAAGAAAAATAAATGCAAAAAAAAAAAAAAAAAAAGGAACTAAGTTTAGCATAGATAGGGATGGAAAAGAAATCTTTCGTTTTAAAAAATAGTGAAGTGTAGGACATTGTTTTTGTGTTCAAATGCTCTTCGGCACTGTCTCTCCATGTGTATACAAATTCACCTTCGTGTTTCTCGTGTTGTCTCTCATCCTTCCCCATCTCTGTTAAGTGTGCTTCACAGACATCGTGCCCGCCTTGCTTCCCTCCTCTGTTTTTCCCTTGGGCGCCGATCTACAAGGTGTTCCTCTGGGTGATTAATGGAGACAGGCCTCCACTTCCATGCTGAGCATCTTCGTGGTTTTGAGGGAGAGAGAGAGGTCAGCCACTGGGCTGTTCTATGGCTTTTCTTTCCCTGCTTTGTCTTCTCCTTCACTAATATGCCCTTCCCAGCACCCCGCCCCACCCCCCTCCTTGTTTCCTGTCTTCCTTTTACTCAGAATTCCCAGGTGAATTGTATTAATGTGGGAGTGGAACAGATGCTAAAAGTTACCCAGGACTTTTGTTTTTGTTTTCTTGTCTTTTTTTTTTTTTTTTTAAATGTTGTGGTTATTTCCCTTCTTCCTCCTCCCACACATGCAATGTTACAGCAACTGCCATTCCATTTGGTACAGAACCACTCCCTGGGGCTGTGATGTCAGAAAAATAGAATATATTATTTATTACAAAATTAAAAACCGGAAAGCTCACTTTAAGGCTGAATCAAAAAATCACTTCCATGAGACACTTCCTGGTCTCCCAGGAAGAACAAATGTCATTTTCTTCGGAACTTGCTGCTGAGATCTAACACTTTCTTCTCTCATGTTCTTATAATACATATATATATATTTTTAATTTCAGCTTTCCTATAAACTGAAACTACATGAGGGTTGGGCCTGAGCCTGATTCAATTTCAGATGTTCCACAGTGCTTTGCCTACAGACATTGTGCACAAAAATTTTCTCTAACCACTTTAAATTATAGCTAAACATGGGGAATGGTGAAAAGGAGCAATTAAAGCAAGCCACAAGTTGGGACATGAAACTCAATTTGTGAAATTAGAAAAAAAAAATAGACATGAGGAGGACAGAACTTGAGCTATAAATAGATTCAGGGAGACTAAGCAACAGATGGCAGAGGGGTTTTTATGAGATCACAAGTTGCTGAGGGTGAACAGCCAGAGCCCTCCGTAGAGAGAGGGAAGTTTATAAAATTGGCTTCTTAGCACAGTGAGGCAATGTCAGGATTTGCTGTGGCTTGCACTGGCTCAGAAAGCCCCCACATCAGCTGGAGTGAAAAGTCATGCTGATGACCGCCCTGCACTGCTGGCTGTGCCTTTAAGGCTGCAGAAATGGAATTTTCATAAAATTCAGTGTTCCTCAGGAAAAGCTGGAGGTTAAACTGTTATCAGATTCAGTGCCATTGTAAAATGGCTCCTTTGTGGCATCCCCAAATTAGTTTCTCACTCAGAGCACCTTATTTCACCCAGTCCCAGGTCAGTTATAATAAATGAGGGCTTAGAAGTACAGAGTGCACACAGAGAAGAGAAACAGGCATCTGTGTCTACTTCAGAAACAATTCTGTGTACACGACTAAATCTTAATTTTTTGCAACCATCCTTTTTAAAAGTGATTATTTTCTACATTTTATTTTTATTTACATTAAGAATGAAATCTGCTAACAAAATAATGTCTTTTGAAGCAAGATGGATGAAGCCAGAGACCATTATTCTAAGCGAAATGTCTCGGGAATCAAAACCAAATACTGCATATTCTCACTCATAAGTGGAAGCTAAGCTGTGGGTATGCAAAAGCATACAGAGTGGTATAATGAACATCAGAGACTCAGAAGGGGTGAGGGATGAAAAACTACTTATTGGGTACAATGCACACTATTTGGGGTGACAGGTGCACTAAAATCCCAGACTTCACCACTATACGATTCATTCATGTAACTAAAATCCACTTGTACCCCTAAAGCTATTGAAATTAAAAACATTTTTAAAAATGAATAAATATTCTCAGACTTAAATGATGAAAGAAAACAAGTGTTGGTGAGGATGTGGAGAAAGAGAACCTTTCTAGACTGTTGGTCAGAATGTAAATTGATACCGCCATCTTGGAAAACAATATGAAGGTTTCTCAAAAAACTGACAATAGAATTATTGTATGATCCAGCAATCCCACTTCCAGACATATATGCAGAAGAAATGAAATTAATATGTCAAAGGGATACCTGCATTCTCATGTTTATTGCAGCACTATTCACAATAGCCAAGGTATTGAAGCAACTGACATGCCCATCAAGATGAATGGATAAAGAAAATGTGGTGTGAATATACAATGGAATACTACTCAGTCTTTAAAAAGAAGGAAATCCTGTCACTTGTGACAATACAGATGAATCTAGAAGATACTATGCTAAGTGAAATAAGCCAGGCACAGAAAAGCAAATATCACATGAATTCACTTGTATTAGGAATCTATAAAAGTCAAACTCAGCCAGGTGTGGTGGCTCACACCTGTAATCCCAGCACTTTGGGAGGCCGAGGTGGGTGGATCACTTGAGGTCAGGAGTTCGAGACCAGCCTGGCCAGCATGGTGAAACCCCATCTCTACTAAAAATGCAAAAATCAGCTGGGCATGGTGGCAGGCACCTATAATCCCAGCTACTCGGAAGGCTGAGGCAGGAGAATCACTTGAACCCGTGAGGCGGAGGTTGCAGTGAGCCAAGATCACACCACTGCACTCCAGCCTGGGCACTAGAGCGAGACTCAGCCTCAAAAAAAAAAAAAAAAAAAAAAAAAAAAAAAAAAAAAACTCGAACTCATAGAAGTGGGGAGTAGAATTGTGATTACTGGAAGATGGGGGTTAGAGGATGGACAGGAAAGGAGATATGATTGTCAAAGGGTACAAAGTTCAGTTAGAAAGAATAAATTCTAGTGATCTATTGCACAGTATGCTGACCTTAGTTAATAATAATGTATAGTTCAAAATTGCTAAAAGAGTAGATTTTAAATGTTCTCACCACAAAGTAATAAGTATGTGAAGTAATGGTGATGCTATTTAGCCTAATTTAATCATTACACAATGTATACACGTATCATAATATCACATTGTTTCCCATAAATATATACAGCTGTTATTTGTTAATTAAAGATTAAATTTTAAAAAGTTTCTGTAAATCTTCCTTAAGTACCACAATAATAACCCTCTGAAAGTAGCCTCAGACAAATAAATGTGCAATAAATAGGTATTCTTAAGATGAGTAATATCATATCCAGGAGTCTTAACTTCTAAACTTAATGCTGATGAGAAATTCCCATAGCATTGCTACTGTGGGGACCAAAAGCAAGCCATGGACAGTTCACCAGGAATTTTATCACTCTCCTGAGCTTAACACTCTCTATTTACTCACAAGTATAATCTGCTTTAAATCCAACTGAGGAAAATTTAGACTTGCCAAATTAAAAAGCCAGCAGAGTGATTATCTCCTAAAGAAAAGGATCATTTGCTGTATCAATACTTTAAATAACAAGGTGCCTTAGTACAGTTTAAAGTTGGAAAATATTTATTTCACAGCACCTCTGGATTCCTGAAAATGTGATGTGCCTATATTTTTTTCTTCAGTGCTCTAGCGCAGACCCAGACAATTTCTGAAGCCAGTTAGAAATAAGATGGACAACTAACAGTCTGTGTGATGTAATCTGTGGCTCGTGAGTCCAGAATTAGAGGCCAAAGAAGAAAATAACTGAATCCTTTTTCTAGCACTGATTTGCTGTGAATTGATTTTAAACCTCAAAAATGAATCATTTTATTTTGCTAACAGGGAAATCATATTACATAGCCTACTCCATGTAAAGTAGTTTCGGTTTCTGCAAAGGAAAAAGAACATGATCGGATTTAGCAAAATGGTGTATTACATAGGGCGAAAATCAGATCATCAGAGAATATTAGAGCTTAAATGGTCCTTAGCATTCTCAGTCTAAATCCTTTATATTGTAGATGCTAAAACTATGGTGGGCACTTGAGTGGTGTCTGTCCAGCATTTCTTCTCTTCCCCAGTCAACCTTAAGAGACAAGTCCATTTCCAGGAAAAAAATGACAAAGGGTGATGGTATTACCGGCATTATTAGTGCCAGGCCTTCTAAAGGGACTCCTCTGAAGCTTCTCACTGTATGTCACACTAGATATTAATACATGCAAATTTTTTATATATGGTGGGTGCCAGGAAAAAAATGGTTATCATGTGAATTTAAAGAATGCTCCACGTTTATTATTTTCATCAAGTAAAGTAGATTTTTTTTTCTTTTTTGGTTTGTTCTGACTTGTTTTGCTTTGGCCTGGGGTGGGGCAGAACAGAGAAAGGCACTACAAATTATGAAGCATAATCCTGCACTGACAGGCGTACAAATTTAAACACAGCTTTGAGTTTGAATTCATCTATATAATGTCTAAACCATGCAGTTCTTCTTTTGTTCTGTAGATCAACTTAAGAAATAAAAGACAAGGCAGTTTCTGGTTAACATGTATCCTCCTATTCTGTCCTATACCCTGATCTACGAGGATTTTGAATGAGCTGCAGTGGTATATTATGGCAATGTGTTCTGTCTTGAAAATAAATAAGATATTTCAGTTAAAAATAGATACAGAGATTAGAAGTAGATAAATCTCATTATGTTTGGAATTTGGATTGACTTCATATGAGCATTCTAGGAGTTCTGAAGCTTAATGACAAATTACAGAAATATTTGGGGATTAAAGAACTCATCAAATCCAGGAAAAACATATGGCCTTTAAGGACTTAAAAAACTTACACACACACACACACATGTATATATATATGTGTGTGTGTGTATATATATGTGTGTATATATATATGTTATATGAATTACTATTTTTAACTTAGGAGAGAAGAATGAGTGACTGAGGCTGTAAGTTTTCCATATTCATATGTTTTCCACTTCTACGGGAGAAGAGGATGCTATTCTGACCCGTGTGGTCTGGAGCAGGCAGATCAAATGTAAGAGCACACAATAGTTTCTCAATGGCCATACTAAGAACTGGGCTTTCCTGTGGGTACAAAAGAGATAGCCTGGTCTGAGTTCAAATTCTGTTTCATTTTACTTGCTATGTGGCCGACTTGTGCTATTCTTTCTCACAGAGCCTTCATTCCTTCAACTTAAAGGAAGAGAGTAACAGGTGAAGATAGAGTCGCTAGTACAGAGAAAACTTTAAAAACCATGTCTAACTTAAAAAAGCAATTTAAAAACCCTAAAAATGAAAGTAGAAATTTACCTTCATGTTGACATTGTGAAAGGCTTTGTATGTTTCTGAGGAGTCCTGCCTTTTTTGTACTGCTTATGCAAATGGAGTCCTGCTTATGCAAATGGACCCATTTATTCAGCCCTGGGGCAGTAGTTATTTATGTGCTGTAACACCAGAAGAGGCAGTGGCCCTTAAAAGAGAGAATCATGGGCTTATGGTAAGAACTAGACTTGAGCTCTGACTCCTCCAGGACCTCTGACTTTGGAAAAATCATTAAACTTCCCTGAGTTATGGTTTCTCATCTGTAAAATGATATGATGGAATGAAGTCTGAGTCCTCCCAAAATTCTTATATTGAAGCCTTAACCACAGTGTGATTGTATTTGGGTGTAGAGCCTTTAGGAGGTAATTAGGGTTAGATGAAGTCACAAGGGTGGGCCCCTTACAATGAGATTAGTGCCCTTATAAGAAGAGGTAGACCAGAGCTGTCCCTCTTTCCACCATGTGAGGATTCAGCAAGAAGGCAGTCATCTGCGAGTCAGGATGAGGGTCTTCACCAGGAACTGAATTGGCTGCCACGTTGTTCTTGAACTTCCCATCCTCCACAAATGTGAGAAATCAATGTCTGTTGGTTAAACCACCCAGTCTATGCTATTCTGTTATAGCAGCCTAACCTAAGACAGATAGGAATAAGAATACCAATCTATTGTGTAGAGTTGTTAGGCCACAAATGAGACACTTGTATATGAAATCTATGTAAATTTTCAATCAATTTTAAGTACTATGTTAGAACCTAGAGAGATTTGAAAGTGAATCAGACATAGACCTTGCCCTCAGAAAGTTCAGTTTCCCAGGTGATGTAAGACTCATATAACCAACAAAAATACAAAGTATAAAGGGCCATATTCATTAATTCTTTGTTCATTCATTTATTTAACAAATATGCTTTGAGCATTTAACTATGTGCCAGGTGTTATTCTAGATTTTCGGGAGACTGCAGTAAACAGAAGAAATTCTGTGTTCTTAGAGAATTTGTATCTGAGTTTGGGAAGCAGTCAATATACAAAATGTTAAATATGTCTGGTGGTGGGAAGTGCTTTGAAGAAAAATAAAGTAAGACAATAGATAAGAGTAATAAGGGGCACATGGCCATTTTGTACAAAGTGATAAGAAAAGCTCTAGTCAGGTCTGTCTGATAAGGGACATTTGAGCATATGTGTCCATGAAGGGAGCAATGATCCAAGAGGTTTTTGGGAAAAAAATGTACCAGGCAGAGGGAGCAGCAAGTGCAAATACCCTGAGGCCGCCGGTTATTTATTTATATTTATTTATTTTGTAAGACAGAGTCTCACTCCATCGCCCAGGTTGGAGTGCAGTGTCGTGATCTTGGCTCACTGCAACCTCCGCCTCCCAAGTTCAAGTGATTCTTGTGCCCCAGCCTCCCAAGTAGCTAGAATTACAGGCATGCAACACCATGCCTGGCTAAGTTTTGTATTTTTAGTAGAGATGAGGTTTTGCCATGTTCACCAGGCTGTTCTCAAACTCCTGAGCTCAAGTGATCCGCCTGCCTCGGCCTGCCAAGGTGCTGGGGTTACAGGAGTGAGCCACTGCACCCAGCCAGGAGTCTTAATCACACAAAAGATTCTTCAAAGGGGTTCTGGGAGTTCAGAGTTGAGATTATTTCCAGCTAAGGGTGATAATGACACAAGACCCTAGAGAAGGGGCTTGTAAAAAGACACCACAAATTTTCATAATATTTCATAGTTTTTACTTGTCTTTTGCTTAGATCATATTTCATAAATTCCTAACAATAAGTACAGGTTTTTAATTCTTATTCTCCCCTCAAAGAAAAGCCATAAACATCACTTTTCATTTTCCTATAAACATAATGAATGAACATCGCTATTAGTCATCCTTTCCCATTTCAGATTATTAATATTATCATCATTTTCAGACACAAGGTAGATTGTAGTTAAGAACCTGTGCTTTGAAGTCAAGCAGACAGTAGCTGATGTCCCAATTCAACTTCGTACTAGATTTCTCACCTTGGGAATATTGCTTAGGCTTTAGAATCATAGTTTCAGTCACCTCTTTTTACCTATGGGCTCCTCATGGATGTGATACTAAAAAATTGCTCAGTGTTGCTCTCCTTTTCCACCCTCTCTTTATTGAAGTATTCATAAATATCAAACTAGAAAGCAAGAAGCCCAAAATCTAAAAGTCACACTATGCAAATTTTATACAAAATAAATGAAAGTGAAAGTATGAAGAGAAGTAACAAGAACAAATGTATATACATCTTTACTTAATAAAAAGGGCTTTCATAGATACTCACCTATTAATTCTTTGATAAACTTGTAGCCTGAATATTATTCATCTTCAGTCGACTGATAAAAAATACAGCTCAGACGGATTGAGTTATTTTGGCTAAGATCTCTCAGCTCGTAAGTGGCAAGGCTGCAATTTGTATTGCTCTTCTGAGTCCAATTCCTTGGGGTTAGTTATTGGTACAACTAGTGCCCAAGAAGTCCTCGCAAGACTGGAAGAACTTCCAAGTGATTAACCAAGTTGGTTGCATTATGGGCGGCCTCCCTCCTACTTGTGGAATTTGTTTTCTCACTGAGGATTATTTTAAAAGTTACCTAAGCCGCTTCACAAAGCTTCAAAAATTCCTGGTTATGTGATAGATAATGATGTGTACAAGGCTTTCTTCTGGATGATTCTACAGGGTCTAGAATATAAATAGTTTCTCTCTATGGTGAGCAAGATCTCTGTGCTATAAGGCTCATTTGATCACTCATCTGGGAGCTCTGCAAGAACTGGGACCATGTCTTACTCATCTCTATATCCCAAGGCCAGCCGAAAGCCTGGCACATGGGAAGCACTCAGGTGGGGTTTGAGCACCAGGATGCTAGGCATTATGATGGTGATGCCTGTTAAAAATCATCGGTTAAGCTCCACTTTTGCTGCAGTGAACAGACTAGACATCAGCTGTCATGAGAAAACATATTACCAGGCAACTTTTCCTTTTTTCATCCTGAATCCAAGCAACTGGCCAGGACAGTGAGATGACAGCCCTGCAACTTCCACATCTCACATCACTTCTCTCTTCTCCTACTTCCTTTTCAGAGAGCTTTTTTTTTTTTTTTTTCCAAAACCCAAGCCTGAGCCAGAACTACAGGCTTTGTTTGCCCCAATAGGGAATATACTTTTAAAGCAAGGATGTTAAATCGCCCTGTAATTTTAGTCTCTCGAGTATCAGTTCCACCTAAACCTTCCTCATGGAGAAGGGTGGCACTGATCTCTAGACTGGTGAGGGAAATCAGCACCAGCTTGGAAGGGAGCTGCACTAGGTTTCAGTCTCCGCACTGTCATATAACAATGGCTGAATTTATTGACCAGTTACCTGCACTGATCACCTTACACACATTGCTTTCTTTAACTCTCTGTGAAGGATTCTCATTATCATTCACGTTTTGAAGATGAGAAAGTTAGAGCAGAGAGGTGAAGTGACTTGCCCAAGGTCACAGAAAATGATCAGCAGATCTAAGATGAAACAAACCAATTGTACTCCACAGCTGTATTCCTAACTGTGCTACATTAGGCAAGTGAATGACCCTCTCAGCACCTCCGTTTTCTCATCAGTAAGATGAATGGAGGAACAACGACTTTATTGGATTGTTAGGAAAAGTAATTTAGATAATGCAGGCAAGCTCCTGACACTTAGTAGTTACTTAAGGTATGTCAGTTCTCTCCCTTCCTTTACATAACCTGGAATTGGAGAGCATCACCTCTTAAGCAATCCTTTAGAAATATAAAGCTGAAATTAATCCAAACCACACCAGAGCCAATGACAATAAAGCTGATTTGTTCAGACTTATTATTCTGTTTCAATAAAGATCTGTCTCCAGTTTCCTCGGCATCCCCACAGAGCCAACCCAAACTGAAAACACATGCGGCGAATGCAAACTCATTGGTGAAACATGATAGACACTTCAAGAACCGGGAAATTCCTTCTTTATATGACTTGCTCCTTAGCCAGAGCAGTTATGGGTTAAACAATACAGCAGTGTGGCTGTGGCCTTCAAGATGCACAGTGGGGCTTCATGCTCCTGGAGGGAATGGAAGCACAGGGTTCTGCTTGCCAGCTGGCACCGACACTCCACGGACAAGATACGCATGGCCTGGCCTTCCAAGTTGAGAGCAATTGCTGGCAGTACACTGTGAGCATGTGAAGCTAAGGGAGTATTTTTTTTAAGTCCCATCATTGTTTTTCTTTCTTTAAATGGTAGCCACTGAAAAGCTATGCAAACACTTCAGCTGTGGAATATTTAATCTGACATTTGGCATGGCTCCCTTGTTGATCCAAGACATAAAGTATGCAGTTGTTTCATGGCTTACTCAAAAAAGATAAGCTAGATACAATTTAATTTTCCTTCTCCTTGCTTTTAGCTGGGTCCCTGCATGGATGCATCCTTGATTCCTAAGCAATGGGATGACAATTATAGACCACAAGAGCAGAAGGTGAATAGTTCATTTAACTAGATGGGTCAATTGAATACTTTTCTTCTGGGGGGTAAAGGGGGATACTCTACTAAAAGCTTTAGGAGTCCCTGTGGTTGTGGTGTTTTCAAAGGTTTGGCAGCTCTTCTCACAAGATTTGGTGTTTCGGGGTTTCATGTGCTGTCATGGAAACATCACCAGAATGGTCCCCTCTTCACTCTGTTGTCATTGGTCTTTAGCAAGAGGAGAACCAGCATCTTGTGGGAGTCTTGCACCTGTTCACATAGGACATACCTCCTGGCTGTATCTGCTTTTTCACTCCATCAGGACAAGTTTAACTATCTCACTGGCAGATTTGGTTTCCTGAAAGTAAATCTCCTGTAGGTTCTCTTTCACTGTCATTGAATGGTTTCTGACCCTAGACTGGTAAGGAGAACATTGCCCCTTCTCACAAAACACAGGGATCCAAAAAACTGAGTGAGTGGGCAGTTCTTGTTTCTCAGCATGTGCAGGGAAGGACACAGAACTGTCCAACATTAGAAAGGGAACAGAGACCTTCCTTGTCCAAGTGTTCCTCCACTGGAGAGTTAGAACAGTTGCTGAATGTAAACAAACACACTTCCTAAAGTCTCATCCTTTCTTCAGGTGGACCAAGAGTGCCAAAAACACTGGAAATTATAGTCCAATGAGGACTTTATTCATTCTCCTGTGTTTCAATGCCCATTGTTATAACAACCATGTGATTTAAACATCAGGCTGCTGTCACTTGACTGCAGGTAATGATATAATTTTGCGTTAGAGAAATACTGAAACACAGTTAATCCTTTAAAAAGGGATGGATGAGGGAATGGGGAGAAGAGAATCAAATGGATTTGTTAAAAGAAACCAAATCTTAAAAACCCTGAAACTGCTAAAGTAAATGGAACTGACAAATTGGGATATTTTGTTAGTTCTGATTTAAGTTTCTGGATCCTGTTCCAAATAAAAATATATCTTTTTTTCTAATGGAAAACTCAAAGAACACAAACCTGAGCTTTAAAAGCCATGTACCAGTTTGTTCTTTTATGGTTTTTGAGCTTGAGGGATTCAGTTTGGTGAGAAAGGAACTTCTTAACCTTAAAACACTTTAGTCAACAGACAAAATTGTGCTTGAAGGCAGGGAACTCCTATAAGAATGGCCTTTCTAGCAGGTGTAACACAGTTATATATTTTGATTATCAATTTGTACTTAAAATATCTGCCTAAATACTATTAATAGAGTTTTTCAAAGATAGTGACAAATGATTTTTACTTTCTTCTTTATAACTTTTATCTCTCTCCTTTACAGTTTTTGACATTGAATATCTGTTTTGTATATAAATGGAAAAATGAAAGTTAAAAATACATTCTTTCTCCAAGGATCTAGCAGTGGACCTTTTCTGGGAGTGGCTAGTAAGTCCTGAAATGAGGTAATTCTGAGCATCCTCACTGCAACGAGGCACTCACTCTGGGTCTGGAAACTTCTGTGGAGAGTTTCCAGCAGCTTTCTCTAAAGGGTTCAAACTCTTTTTCCACTTTTTCTAGGCCTTCCCCATGTAAGAAGGTCTTAATATCATGTCCCTATAATGCATCAATTATAGTCAAATTATGGCAGTGATAAACTAAATTCCATAAGCCGAAAATATTTCATAGAAATTGCTTCCCAAAGTTTTGTGAACGTGTTTTCAGTTGTCCAGTGTCTTCAAAATAGGTGGCAGGGCATTTCTTGGTAAGTAATTGGGAAGCATACCAGAGCTCTGCAAGTCCTCCTAAATTCCTTAAAATATAGATTACTATAGATAATTGAGTAACTCTTTAGGGTCTAGAGTGGCAGAGTAGTGACATCTCACCTGCTGACCCTAATTGACTGGGGGCAGCTTCTGGAATGTTCCGTTGAGAGGAAGTAGAAGGAATGGGCTTAGGCTGATGAGCAATGTTGGTACCGTGTCTAAGGTAGCAAATTGGTGACACAGTTGGTTTTAAATTGCCAACCCTGTTCTAGATTTTGTCTGAATGAGTTTCTAGTGATTTGTGTAGTAGTCAAAATGTCTTTCCCACAATGTTTACTTGGACAATATGGAAGCATATCCTAGGGGCACCTCATACTATTTCTCTCTTCTTTCCCACTTGCCTGCCTTTTTTGCATGCCAGGAGCTTCGGGATTACTGGCTAAAGCTTTATGAAGACTCCCTGATCTGTGCTGGAGGCTGTGATGCTGTGGTTAAGTTCTTGGTGAACACTGTCACCCTTCTCTTAGAAAGCAAGCATTGAGAACCCTTGTTTCATGTTTGGTCTTAAAGAAAAAGTAAAAGGAATGAAAACAAGAATATTTCTTTTAATGATTTGCCTTTATATTTGCATTTCCCCCAGTCCTGTACCACTCCACCACAGAAAGGAAATTTTAAGGCAAGATAATCCTATGAAGGCAGTGCTAAACTATCTCTCAGCAGTATCTTTTGCCATTGCCTTTCAACAGATTTCTTATTTATATTTAGATTGTAATGTATTCAATGTATGCAATGGAAACCTTAGAGAAATCAACTAAAGCTGAATTCCTGTGGAAAAAATACTTTACTTCCTGCCATATTGCTGCAACAGAAATTTTATTGGCAAAGTAAGTTGCAATATTACTCCCAGCAGAAGATTTCTGCATATGTAAAAAAAAAAAAAAAGGAGTATAATTGCTTCATTCAAAAATAAAAAGAGGAAAAGAAAAAATGAGCAATTGGGAATCATGTTGCCATAACCATCGTTAAGCTCTGTATTTATTAAATCTAACTTATAAAAAGCCATATTTATTAAACATATAAGGAAAGCAGTGAATTGTCTCAAGATGTTATACCCTATAAGGTTTAAGTCCATACAGAATTCATTAAAAGAAAAAGAAAAAGAAAATGAGTTAGAACTTCTAATATTGGAAATACAGGGATTTAGCAGAAGATAAAAGTAAACACAATTTTAACATTTCCCTAGTAACTATCAAAACCAGATTAAAAGACTACAATGAGGCAAAAATATGTAATAAAATTATACCAGCACTGAAACTTAATGTCAATCTAATACTATAAAATGTCTGACATTTCTATCAGAAAAAAAATGGCTTTTGAATCAAAACAAAGATCCCATGGACCACCACACAACTTAGAGAATAATAACATCATACAAACCATGAAAAATAAAAAGAGAACATTGTAGGAAATTCTTCTAAATATCTCTTAGTTTGAAAGGACAAGGACTGAAAGAATTGGGAGGCTGTGGGAGAAACCATTGCAATTCTGCAATTGGAACCCAGCTCTGTTCTGCATGGAGAGTCCTTGAGGAAATCCAGAGAACTTTTTTTGTATTTGTCTCTGGCTCAGACAGTTATTAACGCTCTCTGAATGGTAATGGGGAAAAGCAATCTCTAGAAGGTAGCTCATTGAAGATCTGGGACTCAATTCACTAGGAGCTATTTCTGCTGCTACATATTATAAGTGTAAATGCATTGTGATGTGTGAAGGGGAAAAGCTGTGGCAGACAAAAAAATATAGTTTGTCCACTCACCAAACAAAAAGTACATAGTAGTGGGGATTTCCTGATCTTGAATTTGTACTAGTATGACTGGTAACTCTGACTCTGCTGAATGAAACAGAATATTCTCTCAGCTCAGTGGAGCTGGAGCTTAGTGAGGTAGTTTCCATAATACATAGAAAAAGCTTACAGTCATAAAATTATTTGAATATAATAGCTTAAAATCCATACGAATCTCTTCAGCCAAAGGCTGCTGAATTGCTTAAATGGCTGGATAGATTCCATTAGCTTGTGGCAGTCAGGCATTCATTTTATGGGGAGATAGGAAACTCCCCTAAGTTAAAGGAGAGGAAATGCAAAAGAAATACATCATACTATTTATTTATTTATTGCCTGTTTTTTTTTTTTTTTTTTGAAAATGACAGTTATAGACTGACTTGTCTCTTTTTTAACTAGAGTAAATGTAATAAAATAGACTAAATGGGCTGGGGAAGTTGCTCACACTGATAATCCCAGTGCTTTGAGAAGCTGAGAAAAGACAATAGCTGGAGCCCAGGAGGTTGAGGCTGCAATGAGATATAATCGCACCACTGCACTCCATTCTAGGAGACAGAGCAAGACCCTGTCTCTTAAAGAAAAGAAAAGAAAAGAAAAAAAGTAAGATAAATATTACATTCCAAAAAAGAGTATCATTTTAACAAATATTTATTCTGGGAGACTCAAATAAAAGTAAATGATATTTTCATTTTAAAGAGATAATATAAAATATAAATTCTAAGAAATGATGTTAATAGACTGAAATTAAAAAGTACAAGCTTAGCAATAAAAACAAGTAAGTTATTTCAAAATTTAAAATTGTATTATAAGTTGAAATAGAGAGCAAGTGGGGAGAGAGAATGAGAAAGAAAGAGAGAGAGGAGAATCAATGCAGAAAGACAAATCAGTGTAATGCAGGACTAGCAGCAGGAAGTTCTACAAATTGGAGAGGGAAAGGACAGAATGCTGGAAATAGAAGGTAATAGATACCAAATGCAAAAATAGAGATCCTGCATATGAATAATGAGTATGAATGAAAAACTGAAGAAAAGATTTTAAAATGTAAAAGAAAAAAACTAACTGAAAGAAGTTTTGACTGTACAGAGTAGAAAACATTACTCCACTTAGACAAAATTATTGGAAAGCAATCAATAATTTCTTATGATATTCTGAAATTGAAAGGTGAAGAATTCCGAAAGTACTGAAGAATCCAATCACTTAAAATGAGAAAAAGTGTCATGCTGGCTTCAGACTTCACCTAGGTATGTATGTTACCAAAATACATAGCAGACACATCCCAAGACTAGGAACTATTCAAATGCCTACTAATGGTAGCTGTATATTCCCACCACAAAGTAGTAAATGGCAATAAGACTAAACTGTTTATGACTATATGGAAAAGTGTATGTGAATCTCATAAAACTAATATTGAATGAAAGAAGCCAAAAATAAAAAAATAAATCCTGCATGAATCCATTTACATAACAATATAAAATAAGGCAAAACAAATGCATGCTGTGAGAAGTCAACTAATGGTTACCCATGAGGGGAGAACGCCAGTAAGGGAAGATTAGTGGAAACTTCATTGGGTGCTGATAATCTTCTGTTTCTTGATCTGCAGGCATTTTATAGTGTGTTAAATTATTCATTTTATAAAAACTTACCAAACTGTACACTTGTGACTTGCGTACATGAATAAAACATTTTTAAATATTGAAGTAAAATTAGAGCAATCATTGAAAACATGGAGGATTCAATGGATAGATGCTGTGAATAGAATTTTAGATAAGCATATGAAAAATCTGATGGTAATAACTAACTATATATGCCATAGCTTCAAAATCAGCAGAAAAATAGAGAATAAAGAAAATTGTATCAAGTTAACAGGAGATAGGAAGGATGAATAAAATGGAAAAAAAAAAAGCATAGTAAACAGAAAATAAAAAATAAGATGGCAGAAATTACTCCAAATATGTCAGTCTTCACAATAAAATATAAATGGATTGAACTCACTTTTTAAAAGATGCAGATTATAAAATAAGATGAAAACATATTCACAGTCAAGGTACTGGTTTTAAAATGTCATTCTCTAATAAAAGTAACCAGGGCCCTCTGGAGGAATGATTGATTTCAGAGATAGGTGAGGATAAATAAATATCCGAAAGTTCATGATGATAAATAATTGAATGAATAAACACATGATGGAAAAGGAATAACCCTTCCTTGTGGAAGAATTCCAATTAATAGATGTAAAGGGGTTGAAGAAAATAGAAAATCACCATAGGCCACATAATAATCGCTGCAGATAAGAGCCACTGATTATTCTTAAATTAGTGGGTAAAAGTATGAGGAGAAACAGAATATTGCATAGCCTCAAAGTATCAACTGCTCCCCAAATATTAATTAATTACAGTGGGGAAACCTGGCAGGTAACACAGGAACCAAATAGTAACAGTAAACATCATCAACAATAAGACAAATCAGCATCCCGTAACCCCCGATCTCATGCACTGAGAAGGGCAAATCTCCTCTGTGTTGTTCTTCCCAATAAGCAAAACCTTACTCTAATCCTGAGAAAATATCACACAAACTCAATTAGTGGGATATTCTACAAGATACGTGACCAATACTCGTCAAAGTGTCAAGATCATAAAAGACAAGGAAAGACAAAGAAATTGCCACAGACTGAAGCAAACCCGACGACTAAGTAGAACGCTCAGGATCTTGGACTGAATTCTGGAAAATGACTAGTACAAAAACTGGTGAAGCCTGAATAATGTCTGTAGTTAATAGTATTGCAGTGATGTTAATTTCTTGATTTTCATAATGTTTCTATGGTTATGTAAGATATTAACATTACTGGAATTAGAATAAAAGGTGTATGGGAACACTACTTTTTTGCAACTTTAAGTCTAAAATTATCTCAAAATAAAAAAAAACTTTTCAAAAAAGAATCAGATCTTAGTAGTTTGTAGAGGCCTCAACAGCCTTTGAAATTCCTTATTATACTTGGTTAGTAAGGTTTACTATATATATTTTAGTCAATATTTATAAAATATTCTCCTGGAAAATATTCAATTTCCCCAAGATATACCAATTTGTAATAATAGCATTCTATCTATTTTTCCTATATTTTAAAACTACTTCTGTTGAATAAATGTGGCCCATTTTTGTTACTTATTCATGTCCTTTTATATTTCTTGATTTAACTGTTAGAGTTTTATTTGTTTTTTATCAAATAACCTGTTTAATCATTTCTTAAACCCTGCTAATTCTTTAACATTTTTTATTAATATTTGCCTTGTTTGTAATAATTTGAAAATTCTAGTTGACTTGCATTTTTTTCTTCTCTTAGCTTACAAATGTAGGCAATTGGCTCATACGTTTTCAAGCCTCTTGCTGAAAGCTTCTGAGGTTATGCATTATTTGAAGATCACTCTTTTGGCTGTATTTCATAGGTTTGAATCTTTCATTCTTCATGATATAATGGCTTGATAATTGGTAACATCATGTTGTACGTTAGTTCTTTCAAGCTGCAACAGCAAGAATACCATCCCAAGAGGCTTAATCAACAGAAATTTAATTCTCACAGTTCTAGAGGCTAGGAAGTTGGCCAGTTTGGTACCTGGTGAGGGCCCTGGTTATGTCATCACATGGGGTAACAGAGGTAGGGCGGGAGGTGATGGGGCAGAAGCAATCTCTCTACTGTCTCTTTTTATAAAGGCACTAACTGTATCACGAAGACTTCACCCTCATGTCCTAATTACCTCCCAAAGGCCCATGTCCATATACAATTAGAATTTTGAGGAGATACAAACATTTAATTCATAACACATTGATTATACTTTAGTCCAAATATATGCAAATTATTTATTTGCTCGATTTTATTTTCACTGATTATTATCTATTTTTAATTTGATTCTTCTCTGTAACCAACATATAGGTCATAGATTATAATCTGTGGTTAGGTTCTGTGGGTATACTGAAGTCAAATAAAAAATCTGTTTTTGTGAAAAAGTATATACACTCTATACAAACACAACTGACACATGGGCATACATATACTACACACAATATACAACCTAAGCATATGCTTCTTATATAGATATACCTAAAATTAAACAACAAAGAAAGGTTGAAAATAAAGGGATTCCAAAAGATACCATGTGGGTACCAACTAAAGGAAAGTTGGTACAACACTATTTGTATCAGGCAAAATGTAAACTTAAATCGCAAAGCGTCTCCCTATCTTGTGGAATATGAAGAAACACATTGTTGTCAAAGGAATATCCAATTAGAAATATTTAATCATGCTGAAGCTGTGTGCACATAGCACCAGAATTATACAATATATAAAGTAAAACTTAGAAAAATTACAAGAAGAATTTGCAAATCCACAGTCATACACATTACAAGTAGACTGCAAATTCTGCTTGTTAAAGAAAACGAATTTAGTTTTAGAAGAAAGGATTTAAAATAAAGTTTTCAAACTTTAATATATACCCACAGAGAGAATAAATATTGTTTATAAGTTCACATAAAACATTAACAAAAATCAACCACAATACTAGTTTACAAAGGAAATCTCAGCAGATATCAAACAGTTCATACCATAAAGAATACTTTCTCTGAAGAAAATAGAGTTGAATTAAAATTTTTAAATAATAGAAAAAATACCATAGTTCTAGAAATTAGAAAAACATTGAAAATGTACGTATTAAACAGGATATCTGATACAAATTATTATCTATGATTTATAGAACAACAATGAAAATACTGCATATAAAACTCAAAGAATAAAACTAAAGTGGCAGTTCACCATTAAAATCAAGTTATAAAACAAATATATTGAACATAAATAATTCAATGCTCAATTCAAGTAGCCAGAAAAGGAAAAAAAATGCTGTAAATGCAAAAAAAGTCAAGGAAGGAGATATTAAAAATAACATGCATTTATGAAGTAGAAAATAAGTAAAAAATAATAACTACAAGTCAAAAATTGATTCTCTGAAAAGAGTAAAAGAAGTATAAATCTCTCAATAAGAATGATCAAAATCTAGGAAAAGACACAAATAATTTATGACAGGAATGGATTACATAACGTAATTACTAGTAACAGTTGAGATGTTAAAAAATATTTGAAGAACTAGGAACAAATTTATACCAATAAATTTTGGATAATTTTCTTAAAAATATGAATTATAAAATTGACTCCAGAATAAATAGAGAAATTAAACAGGTAATAACTACTAAGGAGCTTGAAATTATAGCAAAAATATTTTTCTCACAAGACACCCACCTGCCCAGACAGATCTTCAGGCAACTTTTACCAAAATTTTAAGAAACAGATAATGCATATATTATAAAATCTTAAGACAATTAAAGAGAGAAAACACCCAGCTTATTTTGTAAGGGTAGTATAACCTCGATATTAAAATCAGGTGATAGAAGTATTAGAAAAAATCTAGTCTCAATATTCTTAGGAGGGTTGATGAAAAATAAGATATAAAATATTATTCAGTTGAATCCAGGGTGCGCATGGAACATATGGCCATGTGTGTTTATCTTTACATATGTCATGACTAACTAGACTTTGTCCCTGGGAAGCAACAAGAAATCTATCTGTTTAAATTGGTGTATTGTAACAGACTAAATAAGAAAAAAAAAGTGATTTTTAAAGAAAGGATAAAGAAAAGCTACTCAGAAGTTACCAATAAGCCCACCAACCATAAAGTCATTAATGGATTACTTAACTCCATTAATAATGAAAAGAAAAAAAAATTTAGATGCCATTGCTTCCTAAGTAAATTGGCAAAAATGGAAAAGATTGAACTAAGCAGTGATGTTGTGTCCAAGGAATGAGTGGTATAGATTATTTCAATGATTTTAAAGGTAATTTAGCAAAATAGATTACAATTTAAAGTGCACGACTTTCATCTCAGAAAATCTATTTCCAAAAATACGTTTTAAGTAAATAATTGGGAAAGGGTATGGATATTATGTTCAAGGATGTTTATTTTTGAAGTGGTATGGTATGTACAACTAAGGGAATATTGGCTTTTATTCCCCATCACTCCTAACTCTGGATGTGATACCTGAGTTAGGACACCAAGTTGGATTTAAAGTGAGGACCTGACACAGCTCCATGGATCAGGAGACAACTCATAACCACTGTATCCCTGAGTTTTGCACACTTGGGCCAGCATTACTTATTTATCCTCAAAATATTAATTATGGATTATTAGTCCCTGACAGTTGGGATAGCCTTAGAAGTAGGCTGAGACTGTGGTTCTCAAGTTTGAGTGCATCAGAACCACCTGGAGAGCTTGTCAGTCACCAATTGCTGAGACCCAACTCCAGAGGTTTTGATCCAATACACCTGAGAGTTCGCATTTCTGACAAATTCCCAAGTGTTGCTGATATTGATGGCCCAAGGACCACATTTTGTGAAACACTGCTCTAATGGAAATCTGTTCTGATTATTTTCCTTTATTAATGAAATCATTGACTAGAGAGAAAACAGAGTCTAGGGCATAAGCCATTCTTATCTCCACCTCTCCTGATACATCCTCCCTTTATTTTACTTTGAGAGGGGCATTTATAGCTGTAATTCAATATACATTCTCTGAAACCTCACAATAGCACCATTGTCTTCCTATATAAAGACAAAAGTGAAAAACTAAACAAATACACACACACACACACACACACACACACACACACAATCTTAGGCATGGGACAGCTTCTTCCTGCAGCTTGTCTAATAGGATCTAGTTACTAAGGTACCAGGATCTTTTAAAAAAGCACAATACTATATTTAATGCTCTTTCCTACATTAACACTGAAGGCACCCTTCTAAGCAAGATTCTACCTCATATTACAAAATCTGGGGCTAAACTTTTCCAACATTCTCTCTATTCATGGGCTTCTTATCAAAAGGAAAAGAGAAAAAATAATAAAAGATAAAAACATAAACATAATTTGCCAAAAAGATATGGAAAAAAAAGGCATTTCGCTTATTAGCCAAAATGAGGCTGGGACAGAGCTGATCGCCTCCATCAGAATGGGAAGACTGAGAATTGAGTCTATCCAGTTGTCTCTTTGCCAGAGAACACATCAACACTTTAAGCTGATGACTGTACTGCACTGTCTAACTTCACGTTTCATTAAATTACAAAATGTAATTCAATATGACTGAGGTAATGAGGCTTAATGTGTTGGCTTGGTATACGTCAAAAGACGCAACTCATTGGCAACCACAACTCAGCTATGTGGTGTTTAATCCACCCTCCTAGCCAGAGCCTACCTGACTTTGAAATCTTTTTGTTTCCCTTGAAATTCTGAAATAATAATTTTATTGCTTTAGAAACATCATTAATTTCCAGTTCTAATATTTGCTCCAATAATTTATAATCAGAAAAACAGGCAACAATTTTCCCACATTCAGTCTTTTAAAATGACCTCTATCAAACACTTTGGTAGTTAAGAACATACTCGCAGAAAGTCAATTACTAGGGCTCAAATTCTGTTCTTGCTGTTGTTAACTGTGCAGTCTTGGACAAGTCAATTACTTTTTGGGTAAACTTAATTTTCCTTAACTATAAAGTTTTCTCATTGAATTAAATAAACTAATACATGTAAAGTACTTAGAACTATATCTAGAACTGAGTAAGTACTTAATAAATGTTAGCTCTTATATAACTAATTCATTCCTTTCGTGCTTTGGTAGCAGTCTCTGGGACTATCCTGTTTAGAAGCCTGGTCAACCTTAAACAAATACAACCTTGTTTCCTAAATAAGTTGAAAGCTATAGGACTTAAATATAAGCTGGGTGACACAAGTTGGTTATAATACAGGAACTTTAATTTAGGTCCCAAAGTAATTTTTGTTAGAGTGTAAAAATGAAAAATCTTTTAGCAATATTTTACAACAATGTAATGATTACTCACACCCTAACAGCCCAGCCAATGGACAGCTGAGCTGAATGGTGCCACTCTGTTTGTGTCTGCCTATCTCTTGGCAAGGTCAGCAGCTCCAACCGCCTCCTGGAAAGGTGAGAGATTAGCTTAGGACTTGCCCATACTGAGAAACGAACATTGAGAAGCAAAAAGTAACATTTCATTAAACTGATATAGCCAGTTATGGATTCATTCAGATAAATATTAGATATTTCTTTACCAACCACATGTTGAATTTTAAGTTCAAGGATGGGCAAGGAGAGATAGTTTTACAACAATAAATAAGAGAAAATCCCTCACTAAAAAACATTTGTTTAGAAAATGAGATATTTTTCCTGTTATTTTTCATTATTTTCATACAAAAATGTTTTCTTTCAGCAAATTCATGACCTACCAATACATAAAGTTTTATATTATATATTATTATATTATACATATAAAATATTTTATATATCTAAAACGTATTATTATAAAATCTTTTCATTCCTCTGCTAAGGAAAAAAATCTTCTTTTTAATTTGCACCCTTTGATTACCAGTAAGGTTGAATATTTTATTGTCCATTTGTAAGTCTTCTTTCTTTTTTTTTTTATTATACTTTAAGTTTTAGGGTACATGTGCACACCGTGCAGGTTTGTTACGTATGTATACGTGCGCCATGTTGGTGTGCTGCACCCATTAACTCATCATTTATATTAGGTATATCTCCTAATGCAATCCCTCCCCCATCCCCCCACCCCATGACAGGCCCCAGTGTGTGATGTTCCCCTTCCTGTGTCCAAGTGTTCTCATTGTTCAATTCCCACTTATGAGTGAGAACATGCAGTGTTTGGTTATTTGTCCTTGCGATAGTTTGCTGACAATGATGGTTTCCAGCTTCATCCATGTCCTTACAAAGGACATGAACTCATCCTTTTTATGGCTGCATAGTATTCCATGGTGTATATGTGCCACATTTTCTTAATCCAGTCTATCATTGATGGACATTTCGGTTGGTTCCAACTCTTTGCTATTGTAAATAGTGCCGCAATAAACATGTGTCTTTATAGCAGCATGATTTATAATACTTTGGGTATATAACCAATAATGGGATTGCTGGGTCAAATGGTATTTCTAGTTCTAGATCCCTGAGGAATTGCCACACTGTCTTCCACAATGGTTGAACTAGTTTACAGTCCCACCAACAGTGTAAAAGTGTTCCTATTTCTCCACATCCTCTCTAGCACCTGTTGTTTCCTGACTTTTTAATGATCGCCATTCTAACTGGTGTAAGGTGGTATCTCATTGTGGTTTTGATTTGCATTTCTCTGATGGCCAGTGACGATGAGCATTTTTTCATGTGTCTGTTGGCTACATCAGTGTCTTCTTTGGAGAAGTGTCTGTTCATAATCCTTCTCCCACTTTTTGATGGGGTTGTTTTTTTCTTGTAAATTTGTTTGAGTTATTTGTAGATTCTGGATATTAGCTGTTTGTCAGACGGGTAGATTGCAAAAATTTTCTTCCACTCTGTAGGTTGCCTGTTCACTCTGAAGGTAGTTTCATTTGCTGTGCAGAAGCTCTTTAGTATAATTAAATCCCATTTGTCAATTTTGGCTTTTGTTGTCATTGCTTTTGGTGTTTTAGATGTGAAGTCCTTGCCCGTGCCTATGTCCTGAATGGTATTGCCTAGGTTTTCTTCTAGGGTTTTTATGGTTTTAGGTCTAACATTTAAGTCTTTAATCCATCTTGAATTAATTTCTGTATAAGGTGTAAGGAAGAGATCCAGTTTCAGCTTTCTACATATGGCTAGCGAGTTTTCCCAGCACCATTTATTAAATAGGGAGTCCTTTCCCCATGTCTTGTTTTTCTCAGGTTTGTCAAAGATCAGATGGTTGTAGATGCATGGTGTTATTTCTGAGGGCTCTGTTCTGTTCCATTGGTCTATATCTTTGTTTTGGTACCAGCACCATGCTGTTTTGGTTACAATAGCCTTGTAGTATAGTTTGAAGTCAGGTAGCGTGATGCCTCCAGCTTTGTTCTTTTGGCTTAGGATTGTCTTGGCAATGTGGGCCCTTTTTTGGTTCCATATGAACTTTAGTTTTTTCCAATTCTGTGAAGAAAGTCATTGGTAGCTTCATGGGGATGGCATTGAATCTATATTGATTCTTCCTATCCATGAGCATAGAAGGTTCTTCCATTTGTTTGTGTCCTCTTTTATTTCGTTGAGCAGTGGTTTGTAGCTCTCCTTGAAGAGGTCCTTCACATCCCTTGTAAGTTGGATTCCTAGGTATTTTATTCTCTTTGAAGCAATTGTGAATGGGAGTTCACTCATGATTTGGCTCTCTGTTTGTCTGTTATTGGTGTATAAGAATGCTTGTGATTTTTGCACATTGATTTTGTATCCTGAGACTTTGCTGAAGTTGCTTATCAGCTTAAGGAGATTTTGGGCTGAGACGACAGGGTTTTCTAAATGTACAATCATGTCATCTGCTAATAGGGACAATTTGACTTCCTCTTTTCCTAATTGAATACCCTTTATTTCTTTCTCCTGCCTGATTGCCCTGGCCAGAACTTCCAACACTATGTTGAATAGGAGTGGTGAGAGAGGGCATCCCTGTCTTGTGCCAGTTTTCAAAGGGAATGCTTCCAGTTTTTGCCCATTCAGTATGATATTGGCTGTGGGTTTGTCGTAAATAGCTCTTATTATTTTGAGAGACGTCCCATCAGTACCTAATTTATTGAGAGATTTTAGCATGAAGAGTTGTTGAATTTTGTCAAAGGCCTTTTCTGCATCTATTGAGATAATCATGTGTTTTTTGTCTTTGGTTCTGTTTATATGCTGGAGTACGTTTATTGATTCACGTTTGTTGAACTAGCCTTGCATCCCAGGGATGAAGCCCACTTGATCATGGTGGATAAGCTTTTTGATGTGCTGCTGGATTTGTTTTGCCAGGTTTTTATTGAGGATTTTTGCATCAATGTTCATCAGGGATATTGTCTAAAATTCTTTTTTTTTGTTGTGTCTCTGCCAGGATTTGGTGTCAGTATGATGCTAGCCTCATAAAATGAATTAGGGAGGATTCCCTCTCTTTTTATTGATTGGAATAGTTTCAGAAGGAATAGTACCAGCTCCTCCTTTACCTCTGGTAGAATTCAGCTGTGAATCCGTCTGGTCATGGACTTTTTTTGGTAGGTAGGCTATTAATTATTGCCTCAATTTCAGAGCCTGTTATTGGTCTATTCAGGGATTCAACTTCTTTGTGGTTTAGTCTTGGGATGGTGTATGTGTCCGGGAATTTATCCATTTCTTCTAGATTTTCTAGTTTATTTGCATAGACGTGTTTATAGTATTCTCTGATGGTAGTTTGTATTTCTGTGGGATCAGTGGTGATATCCCCTTTATCATTTTTTTATTGCATCTGTTTGATTCTTCTCTCTTTTCTTCTTTATCAATCTTGCTAGCAGTCTATCAATTTTGTTGCTCTTTTCAGAAAACCAGCTCGTGGATTCACTGATTTTTTAAAGGGTTTTTTGTGTCTCTATCTCCTTCAGTTCTGCTCTGATCTTAGTTATTTCTTGCCTTCTACTAGCTTTTGAATGTGTTTGCTCTTGCTTCTCTAGTTCTTTTAATTGTGATGTTAGGGTGTCAATTTTGGATCTTTCCTGCTTTCTCTTGTAGGCATTTAGTGCTATAAATTTCCCTCTACACACTGCCTTAAGTGTGTCCTGGAGATTCTGGTATGTTGTGTCTTTGTTCTCATTGGTTTCAAAGAACATCTTTATTTCTGCCTTCATGTTTTTATGTACCCAGTGGTCATTCAGGAGCACTTTGTTCAGTTTCCATGCAGTTGAGCAGTTTTGAGTGAGTTTCTTAATTCTGAGTTTTAGTTTGATTGCACTGTGGTCTGAGAGACCGTTTGTTATAATTTCTGTTCTTTTCCATTTGCTGAGGAGTGCTTTACTTCCAACTATGTGGTCGATTTTGGAATAAATGCGATGTGGTGCTGAGAAGAATGTATATTCTGTTGATTTGGGGCAGAAAGTTCTGTAGATGTCTATTAGGTCCACTGTAGATGTCTATTGGGTACAGAGCTGAGTTCAATTCCTGGATATCCTTGTTAACTTTCTGTGTCGTTGATCTGTCTAATGTTGACAGTAGGGTGTTAAAATATCCCATTATTATTGTGTGGGAGTCTAAGTCTCTTTGTAGGTCTCTAAGGACTTTATGAATCTGGGTGCTCCTGTATTGGGTGCATATATATTTAGGATAGTTAGTTCTTCTTGTTGAATTGATCCCTTTACCATTATGTAATGGCCTTCTTTGTCTCTTTTGATCTTTGTTGGTTTAAAGTCTGTTTTATCGGAGACTAGGATTGCAACCCCTGCCTTTTTTTGTTTTCCATGTGCTTGGTAGATCTTCCTCCATCCCTTTATTTTGAGCCTATGTGTGTCTCTACACATGAGATGGGTCTCCTGAATACAGCACACTAATGGGTCTTGACTCTTTATCCCATTTGCCAGTCTGTGTCTTTTAATTGGAGCAGTTAGCCCACTTACATTTAAGGTTAATATTGTTATGTGTGAATTTGATCCTGTCATTATGATGTTAGCTGGTTATTTTGCTCATTAGTTGAGGCAGTTTCTTCCTAGCATCGATGGTCTTTACAATTTGGCATGTTTTTGCAGTGGCTGCTACCGGTTGTTCCTTTCCATGTTTAGTGCTTCCTTCAGGAGTTCTTGTAGGGCAGGCCTGGTGGTGACAAAATCTCTCAGCGTTTGCTTGTCTGTAAAGAATTTTATTTCTCCTTTACTTATGAAGCTTAATTTGGCTGGATATGAAATTCTGGGTTGAAAATTCTTTTCTTTAAGAATGTTGAATATTGGCCCCCACTCTCTTCTGGCTTGTGGAGTTTCTGCTGAGAGATCATCTGTTAGTCTGATGGGCTTCCCTTTGTGGGTAACCCGACCTTTCTCTCTGGCTGCCCTTAACATTTTTTCCTTCATATCAACTTTGGTGAATCTGACAATTATGTGTCTTGGAGTTGCTCTTCTCAAGGAGTATCTTTGTGGCATTCTCTGTATTTCCTGAATTTGGATGTTGGCCTGCCTTGCTAGATTGGGGAAGTTCTCTTGGATAATATCCTGCAGAGTGTTTTCCAACTTGGTTCCATTCTCCCTGTCACTTTCAGGTACACCAATTAGACGTAGATTTGGTCTTTTCATATGGTGCCATATTTCTTGGAGGCTTTGTTCGTTTCTTTTTACTCTTTTTTCTCTAAACTTCTCTTGTCACTTCATTTCATTCATCTGATCTTCAATCACTGATACCCTTTCTTCCAGTTGATCGAATAGGCTACAGAAACTTGTGCATTCGTCATGTAGTTGTCATGCCATTGTTTTCATCTCCATCAGGTCATTTAAGGACTTCTCTACACTGATAATTCTAGTTAGTCATTCATCTAATTTTTTTTAAGGTTTTTAGCTTCTTTTTGATGGGTTCAAACTTCCTCCTTTAGCTCGGAGAAGTTTGATCGTCTGAAGCCTTCTTCTCTCAACTTGTCAAAGTCATTCTCTGTCCAGCTTTGTTCTGTTGCTGGTGAGGAGCTGCGTTCCTTTGGAGGGGGAGAGGTGCTCTGATTTTTAGATTTTTCAGCTTTTCTGTTCTGTTTTTTTCCCATCTTTGTGGCTTTATCTACCTTTGGTCTTTGATGATGGTGACGTACAGATGGGGTTTTGGTGTGGATGTCCTTTCTGTTTGTTAGATTTCCTTCTAACAATCAGGACTCAGCTGCAGGTCTGTTGGAATTGGCTGAACTTCCACTCCAGACCCTGTTTGCCTGGGTATCAGCAGCAGAGGCTGCAGAACCATGAATATTGCTGAACAGCAAATGTTGCTGCCTGATCGTTCCTCTGGAAGCTTCGTCTCAGAGGGGTACCTGGCCGTGTGAGGTGTCAGTCTGCCCCTACTGGAGGGTGCCTCCCAGTTATGCTACTCAGGGATCAGGGACCCTCTTGAGGAGGCAGTCTGTCCGTTCTCAGATCTCAAACTCCGTGCTGGGAGAACCACTACTCACTTCAAAGCTGTCAGACAGGGACATTTAAGTCTGCAGATGTTTCTGCTGCCTTTTGTTTGGCTATGCCCTGCCCCCAGAGGTGGAGTCTACAAAGGCAGGCAGGCCTCCTTGAGCTGCAGTGGGCTCCACCCAGTTTGAGCTTCCCTGCCACTTTCTTTACCTACTCAAGCCTCAGCAATGGCGAGCGCCCCTCCCCAGCCTGGCTGCCGCTTTGCAGTTTGATCTCAGACTGCTGTGCTAGCAATGAGCGAGGCTCCGTGGGCGTGGGACCTTCCGAGCCAGGCACGGGATATAATCTGGTGTGGCATTTGCCAAGACCATTAGAAAAGCTCTGTATTAGGGTGGGAGTGACCCGATTTTCCAGATGCCATCTGTCACCGCTTCCTTTGTCTAGGAAAGGGAATTCTCTGACCCCTTGGGCTTCCTGGCTGAGGCAATGCCTCACCCTGCTTCGGCTCACGCTTGGTGGGCTGCACCCACTGTCCCGCTCCCACTGTCCGATAAGCTCCAGTGAGATGTACCCAGTACCTCAGTTGGAAATGCAGAAATCACCCATCTTCTGTGTCACTCACACTGGGAACTGTAGACTGGAGCTGTTCCTGTTCGGCTATCTTGGAACTGCCCCCATTTGTAAGTCTTCTTTTGTGAATTTGTGTTTATTACTCTCTTATTTGTCAGCCTCTTGCACAGTTATGATAGTAGGATTTCTTGTTTTGTTTTGTTTTTTTTTTTTGAGACAGAGTCTCTCTGTCAGCTGGGCTGGAGTGCAGTGGCATGATCTCAGCTCATGCAACCTCTGCCTTCTGTGTTCAAGCAATTACTATGCCTCAACCTCCAAAGTAGCTGGGATTACAGGCATGTGCCACCATGCCCGGCTAATTTTTTGTATTTTTTGTAGAGACAGGGTCTCACTATGTTGCCCAGGCTGGTCTCAAACTCCTGGCCTCAAGCAGTCCACCTGGCTTGGCCTCCGAAAGTGCTGGGATTACAGGCGTGAGCCACTGCATCCAGCTCATAGCAGGTTTTCTTTCAACCACTTAGTGGTTACCATCATATAATATATCTCATATTCCAAGCCTTTATCTCTCTTTCACTATGTTTTGTAGCAGTTTCATTAAGATCTGGTTCACATATAAAATTCATCCATCCAGTGGTTTTCAGTATAGCCAGAGAGTTGTGCAACCATCATCACGATCAATTATAGAACATTTTTGTCACTCCAAAAGAAACTCTATACCCATTAGTTGTCTCTCCCATTTCCTTCCACTCCAAACTCCAACCCTAGGCAACCCCTAATCTACTTTCAGTCTCTAATGATTTACCTATTCTGTACATTGTGTTTAAATGGAAACATACAATACATAGTCTTTTACATCCAGTATCTTTCACTTAATATTTTCAAGGTTCATCCATGTTGCAGCATGTATCATTCTTCATTTATTTTTATTGCTAAATAATATTCTGTTGTATGGATATGCCACATTTTAAAAATCCATTCATCAGTTGATGGACATTTGGGTTTTTCCACTTTTTTGGCTGTTATGAATAATGCTTCTGTGAATATATAAGCTTTTGCCTGAACATATATTTTCATTTCTGCTGGGTCATATAATAATATGGTTTGGCTGTGTCCTCACCCAAATCTCATCTCTAATTGTAATCCCAATAATTCCCATGTGTCAAGAGAAGGACCTGATTGCAGGTGATTAGATCATGGGAGCAGTTCCTTTTATGCTGTTCTTGTGATAGTGAATGAGTTCTCACGAGATCTGATGGTTTTATAAATAGCTTCCCCTGGGCTTCTCTCTCTCTCTCCTGCCACCATGTGAAGAAGGTACTTGCTTCCTCTTTGCCTTCTGCCATGAGTATAAGTTTCCTGATGCTTCCCCAGCCATGTGGAACTGTGAGTGAATTAACTCTCTTTCCTTTATAAATTGCAGTTTCTTATATTTATTTATAGCAGTGTGAAAATGAACTAATACAGAGAATTGGTACCTCAAAGCGTGGGGTACTGCCATAAAGATAGTTGAAAATGTGGAAGCAAATTTGGAACTGGGTAATGGGCTGAGGTTGGAACAGTTTGGAGGGCTCAGAAGCAGATAGGAAGATATGGGAAGGTAGAACTTCCTAGAGACTTGTTGAATGGTTTTGACCAAAATGCAGATAGTGATATGGACAATGAAGTCCAGGCTGAGGTGGTCTCAGATGGAGATGAGGAATTTCTTGGGAACTGGAGCAAAGGTCGCTTTTGCTATGCATCAGCAAAGAAACTGGTAGCATTTGCCCCTGCCCTAGAGACCTGTGGAACTTTGAACTTGAGAGAGATGATTTAGAGTATCTGGTGAAAGAAGTACCTTTTTTTATCTTTAAGTTCTGGGATACATGTGCAGAACGTGCAGGTTTGTTACATAGTTATACATGTGCCATGGGTGGTTTGCTGCACCCATCAACCCATCATCTACATTAGGTATTTCTAGAAAAGGAAATTTCTAAGCAGGAAAGCATTCAAGAGGTGACAGAGTATAAAATTTTGGAAATTTTGCAGCCTGACCATGTGGTAGAAAATAATAACCCATTTTCTGGGGAAAAATTCAAGCTGGCTGCAGAAATTTGCTTAAGTAACAAGAAACTGAAAGTTAATAGCTATGACAATGGAGAAAATGCCTCCAGGCCATGACAGAGAGTTTATGGCAGCCCCTCCAACCATAAGCCTGGAGGCCTAGGAGGGAAAAATGGTTTTGTGGGTCCCGCTGCTTTGTGCAGCCTCCGGACTTAGTGTCCTGTGTCCCAGCTGCTCCAGCTCCAGCTGTGGCTAAAAGGGGCCAAGGTACAGCTTGGGCCATTGCTTCAGAGGGTGCAAGCCCCAAGCCTGGTAGCTTCCATGTGGTGCACAGAAGTCTGTGGGTGCACAGAAGTCAAGGGTGCACAGAAATCAAGGTTTGGGAACCTTGGGCCTGTGGGTGCACAGAAGTCAAGGTTTGGGAACCTCCTCCTAGATTTCAAAGGATGTATGGAAATGCCTGGATGTCCAGAAAGACATCTGCTGCCAGGGTGGGGCCATCATGGAGAACCTCTGCTAGGGCAATGTGGAAGGGAAATGTAGGGTTGGAGCCCGCACACAGAGTCCTTACTGGAGAACTGTCTAGTGAAGCTATGAGAAGACAGTTACCATCCTTCAAACCCCAGAATGATAGATCCACCAAGAGCTTGCGCCTTGTGCCTGGAAAAACCGCAGGCACTGAACACCAGCCCATGAGAGCAGCTACAGAGGCTGAACCCTGCAAAGCCATGGGGGCAGAGATGCCCAGGGTCTTGGGAGCCCACCCTTTGCATCAGCATGACCTGGATGTGAGACATGGAGTCAAAGGAAATTATTTTGGAACTTTAAGATTTAATGACTGCCCCACTGGATTTTGGACTTGGGTGGTTCCTGTAGCCCCTTCGTTTTGACCATTTTCTCTCATTTGGAATGGGAGCTTTACCCAATGCCTATACCCCCACTGTATCTTGGAGGTAACCAACTTGCTTTTGATTTTACAGGCTCCTAGGCAGAAGGGACTTGCCTCGTCTCAGATGAGACTTTAGATTTGGACTTTTGGATTAGTGCTGTAATGAGTTAAGACTTTGGGGGACTGTTGGGAAGGCATGATTGGTTTTGAAATGTAAAAATGATGTGAGATTTGAGACAGGCCAGTGTCAGGATCATATGGTTTGGCTCTGTGTCCCCACCCAAATCTCATCTCAAATTGTAATCCCTATAATCCTCATGTGTCAAGGGAGAGACCTGGTAGGAAGTGATTCAGTCATGGGGGTGGTTTCCCCCATGCTGTTCTCATGATAGGACTAGGCCCCTAGGCTTCTCTCTCTCTGTGTCTTTATCTCTCTCTCTCTCTCTCCTGCTACAATTTGAAAAAGGTCCTTGCTTCCCCTTCACCTTCTTCCATGATTGTAAGTTTCCTGAGGCCTCCCCAGCCATGTGGAACTCTAAGTCAATTAAATCCCTTTCCTTTATAAATTACCTAGTGTCAAATATTTCTTTATAGCAGTGTGAAATGGACTAACACATATGGTAAATCTAGGTCACTTTGTGTTTAACCTTTTGAGAAAAAGTCAGGCTGTTTGTCAAGTGGCTACCACATTTTAAAAATCACACCAGTAGCTTATGAAGGTTCCAATTTTTCCATATCTTCACCAGTACTTGCTATTATCTGCCATTTTCATTATAGCCGTCCTAGTGGGTCCAAAATGGTATTTCACTGTCATTTTGATTTACCTTTCTCTGATAAATAATCTACTACTTTTTAATTTTGTTAGAGTATATCCCAAAGTAATTTTTTCCTAAGTAATATGAAGTTACTCATATTCCCCAAAATGTCCTTGGGGGTGGGTTTACATTATACTTTTAATCTAATTCATATGTTTTAGCCACTTTAAACATGTCTTCTTAATTACTTAACACATACCCTATGAAATCAATATTTTCTAATTCACTTTTTGTTTGCTTTTTTGTTTTCCTTTAGAGTTGTAGTCACAAAGAAAATATTCGATAGGTTTAGAGGAAAGGCATGGAGTGTGTAAACTGCCATTACTACATTGTAAATTTCTTTTATAAATTTTAATTCTTTTTGTCCAAGTGGAGACATGATTACCACATAGTGATTAACAATTTAAAAAAGAAGTGTTGGTCTTAGCATATCCTAGAAACACAAGAAAATAAATTGAAGAGGCGGGGAGCCTAGAGGTCATATCTTAATTTCTATTGTTGGAAACTATATCAAGAAGGACAGAATTTTATAATTAAATGAGAAATTAAATGCATGTTGATCAAGCTTCTCCCTGTTTGTTGTGATCAAGGAGTGGGAATTTCTAGAATGGGCAGTTTCCCAGTTCTGGGGCACAATTGTCAAAGTCTGGACACACATGTGGAGGCATCATGTATGTTCCCGTGAGAGCTGGAAAAATGTAAAGAGCCCCAGAGCTAGTCTAACGTCTTACTTTATAGATTAGAAAATCAAAGTATAGAAAGTCTCAAGTCTCACAACCTGCTCGTAGCAGAGATGAGGCTAGAATGCAGCTCTCATAAATCTTAGTCCAGTGATCTTTGAATTATCCAATGTGCTGTAGACTGAACGTTTGTGTTTTCCCAAAATTCATATGTTGAAATCCTGATTTGCAATGTGATGGCGTTAGCAAGAGGAGTGATTAGGTCACAAGGGCTGTGAATGGAGTTAGTGCCCTTATAAAAGGGACCCCAGAGAGCGGTCTCCTTCCCTTATACCATGTGAGGACACATCAAAAAGAACCAGGAAGTGGATCCTCACCAGACATTAAGTCTGCTGGAGCTTGGATGTATGATTTCCCACCCTTCACAACTCTGAGAAATAAATGTTGTTTACAAACCACCCAGTCTATGTTATTCTGTTATAGCCACTGGAATAAGACTAAAACATGTTTCTTAAGTTAGTGAAACACTTCCTATTTAATACACACATATAGACATCAACACATCTTCACAAAAAATCTCCCTTGAAATGCTGATGCCCATTCAAATTAAGATATCCTCTTCATCCTGCCCAGCTGATAGTTATGTGGTACAGAACAATATACGATTTCAGTGTCACCTGATGTCACTTTTATTTTTGTTTCATTTTTGCTTCTGGTTGTGTATATTTTAAACAACTATCTCAAATTTAAAATTGGGGCTGGGCACAGTGGCTCACACCTGTAATCCCAACACTTTGGGAGGCTGAAGTGGGTGGATCACTTGAGGTCAAGAGTTCAAGACCAGCCTGGTCAACATGGTGAAACCTGTCTCTACTAAAAATGCAAAAATTAGCTGGGTGCGATGGTGCATGCCTGTAATTCCAGCTATTTAGGAGGCGGAAGCACGAGAATCGAGAATCGCTTGAACCTGGGAGGCGGAGGCTGTGGTGAACTGAGATCATGCCACTGTACTCCAGCCCAGGTGACAGAGTGAGACTACATCTCAAAAAACATTAAAAATAAAAATTGGGAGGGGCTTCATTTTTCTATCTGATGTAGATTGTTACTTTTACCCATTGTATTCTACTGGGGCAACAATAACCTGTTATATGTTATTTCCCAATTAATATATGTCTGCTGGGCACCTATTCTCTCTCTAGAGCCATGGCAATCACTCTTCCTGGTGGACACTCTGGTGAGTGTCAACAGAAAAAGCAAAGGTCCTCACCCTCCATGCCCATGCTATTTGCCCATACCTTCTTCTTTATCTTTCAATATTACCCCTTCCAGACTTTTGAATGACCAGTGAAACAATTCACCACCGCCCAAGAATCCCTCAGCCATTTCTCTTTTAACCCAAAGTGATGATCAGATGTATTGTCCCAAGCTCTATCCATTAGTAGGATTTTTTCTTACTTCCCCTTTTCTGGGCCATTTATAAATAAGACTGTAGTATAATAACAGTCCATTTTTAGCTTGTACCCACATTCCAAATTGACTCATCTGTGACTAGTCTCTTTTTCCTCCTCCTTCAGCTGGTGTTAAGGAGTCCCATGCAGTCATGGGTGCAAGCTGAGAGAGAGAAGCCAGTGAAGCAGTGGTTGATGACGGGGTCCTCTGGGCCACTTGATTGCATAGCTTTCCTGTGTCTCTGTTTTGTGCATTTCTGATCCAAGATACAATTCCATCTTATGGCGGGTTGCTATTGACACTGCCTGACCCCTGGCTCTGTATTCAGACAGACCCAGCTATAAGGACAGCTGTGGCTCCATGCTCACTTCATGGCCTAAATCAGAAGTGTGAGCTCTACAGGAGCCTAGTAACTTAACAGGAGCTACATTTGAATGGTGTATATGGTTTCAAACTTCAGATAGCGCGGCTTTGCTCCAGAACTGTAGAGGTCATCATTATTTTCCTATAAAGCCTGGTTGTAAGCTCCACAGAATGTCTCTTGTTGTCACAGATGCCTCTAGTATTATAGCTTCTGCTGGATTTTATTGTGCAAGGCACAGGTCTAAATCTACCATGGCCTGTATTTGCTGCTTTTGGTTCCACTTAAAACTCTTGACCTTTGTTTCACTCAGTAAGTGGATTAGAGCAATATTTCCAGGTACAAAATATGCTGCCTCTAGAACCTGTGCTTCCGTCTTTGTGGTAGGAGAAGGTGCAATAATCTGGCCTTCACTTTAGAGGGATATCTAGGCATGCCCTGGATCTCTGGACTCTTAAAAACTTTACTGATATTGGGGAAAGTCAAATCTTTATAGAGTTTATCTCTCACACTCAAAAACAAAAGTGTTCCACTATTGCCTTCAAATCCAATTCACATGCCATCAATACAGTGGGCCAATGTGATAGTCTGTGGAATGTCCAGTGGGTTGTGATCCCTTCACACCACATTATAACAGATAATGTCAGTTACCACTCCAGTGGTGCCTTCAGGATCAAGGTATTCATTTCCTTAGCTACCAGAATTGTTGGCTGCTGATGGGCCACAGATGAGCCTCTACCCAGTACTGCCTATAAACAAAGGGAGCTCCCACACTCAAGTTTACACATCTTCTCTTAAGTCAGCTGCATTTGATGATGGGTTCAAGTGGCCTTTCTCAGTTTGGGACACCTCTGAAGCATGATCCCAGTGTCATAGTGCCCTTGGAGAATTGACAGTACACTGAGGTAAAATCTTACATGTTTTTCCTGCATGAATGGGAATTGCTTCTGATCCTCCTTCTTAATAGGGACAGAAAAGAATGCACTTACCAGATTATGTTCTTGAGGTCACATTGATGTGCTCAAGCAGAAATACCACATCTGGCACAGCATCTACAATTGGGGCTAGTGCTTGGTTGAGTTAGTGGGAGTGCATTATCATCTGCCAGGATCCATTTGCTTTTTGTAGTGGCCAGACTGGTGAATTAAATGGGGATATGAAGGTGATTAAAACCTAGGTCTTTGAGGGTAACACTAACCTTTAACATTCTACCCAGGATGCAAAAATCTTATTCCCTCTCTTGAATAGAGGAAGGGGCAGCTTCATAAACTACTTTGCATTCTGCATTATAATAGCTACTTCACCTCAGGTCAAGAAACCAATGTAGGTTTTCTGCCAACTACTAAGCATGTCCCTCCAAAATACACATTTGCTGAATGGGGAAATGACCACCAACTGAACCCTCTGTGACATACTCAACATGACTCCATTTATTACCTAGCCCTCAGATACCACTACCAGGGCATATGATAATTTTTTAAGTCCTCAGCTGTCAATGTTAATACAGAACCTTTGCCAAACAGTCCTCAAAACCTTTGGTTATTCCTGTTTCTCCAGTGGTTACCAAGGAAAGTGGATGTTGTTTTTTCTAATTAGGGGCTTATTCCTATACACACTTGCTGTGGTGCTGGAGGGTCTTTTCTTATTGCACCATGGCATACCTTTTCATCAATGAGATATAGGAACAAGTTTGGAAATTGATTGTTGTGAAGTAAAGTGCTTGAGGTTGAGAATTCAACTTTCTCTGAAGCTCTGATACTCTTATAATTAAGGAAGAGTCTGGTTCTCAGATTTTTCTGCCTTTCAGTTGCTGGAGATGAGTCTCCTTCTGTTGCCAGTAAGACCCTCTAACCTTCATGTTTATCTTAGGTCGAGGAGTATCTTCCTCGTATTGTGCTGTCTTTTCCCAATATAAAGTAGCACCAGAGCAGCCATCCAAATGTATAATCTTTATAAATACTACTTCCTCCATACTTCTCAAACTCTCCTGAGACATTACACCAATAAGTGCATTTGTTTTAGCTGGTATCTCATTTTGGTTCACCACTGATAATAATAGCATTAATAATTCTACTCCAGCACACTGGGGGCTATTAGTACCTACCACTAGTGACAGGGTCTTCATTAGCAGCTGATGGGCAGGTAATCAAGTTCTTTATTCAAATAAAATTCCAATTTAGAGTCTGCTTCCTAGTGCTACTGCCAGTATCAACTCTTTTTGTAGATTTCCCAGAAAACAGACCCTGAAGTAGAGATTTTTTTGTAAGAAATTTGCAGGAGAAATGAGTGAAGCAAGGCTGTGAGAAGGAGAAATTGAGTTACAATGTGGTGGCAGCAGAGTTCTTAACTGACCTCACTGGGGTCTATGGCACTGTGATGGTGCTTTAGTGGTGTACCAAATTGAGGCAAGAAGGCCACTTGAACCAGTCATTGGACCCAAGTTGCCTCCAGAAAATTTGTGTAAACTTGAGTAAGGCAGCTCCCTTTGTCTGTGGGCAATTATGGGGTAAAGGCTCAACTGTGAGTCCTCAGCAGCCCACAGTCCTGCTAGAGGAGGAAATGAGCACTTTGGCCCTAAAGGAGCCATCTGAGTGGTATGTGACAGTATCTACCACATCATGATTCCAATGATCTCAATGAATGCTCCAGAAATTTAGTCTTCTGTTGAATTTTAAAACCAATTTATTGAAAAAATAGGCTGAATACAGGGAACCTGAAATTTACCAGAGTAAGAAAATATCCTGCTGGGGTAAAATAAGCAAAATCTCTGCTAAATAATAGATCATATTTCTTCTGATCTATCTAAGAATTAGCACACACTGTTGAAAAGGGAAGTATGCTTTTGAACATTAAATATGTGGTCTTCAGGCTCTGATAGTAAAGGCTACTAGGAAGGGCTAGAGCTTTTTCAGGTAAGCACATGGTCCCTTAGTTGT
Source organism: Pan troglodytes (assembly GCF_028858775.2). Taxonomy (NCBI): domain Eukaryota; kingdom Metazoa; phylum Chordata; class Mammalia; order Primates; family Hominidae; genus Pan; species Pan troglodytes. The sequence goes on along the minus strand of NC_072402.2, from coordinate 46,971,597 downwards.
TCTCCAACAGAAGTTTCAATCATACTTGTCAAAGATATCATAAAGTTTTTAAAAGGATGAAATCTTTTTTTCCTTTCACTTTTTTCTCCTTTGAGTCTCCTCCCTCCAGAAGCATTTATCTCTATGTGAGCCTACTAAGATTCTGTCAGGTTCCCTGTCTAGGTACCCAGTAGAGACTGGAGCTAACCCACAATGGCCATGACTTCTTTCTTCCCCGCAGGATGGACACACAGAAAAAAAAAAAATAATAAGAGCATACCAGAAAATTGTAAGGAAACAGATGATTAAGAAAATGGGGAATTTAGATTCTAGTAACATTTTAACATTCTGTGAAAGTCAGGGGAACATGATATGCCAACCAGAGGGAGAGAGCATTATCAAGCACTCAGTAACAAATCTGTGGATCTGTCAACCAAAATGTTAGTAAGATACTTCTTTTGCCAAGATCCTTAAGATTAATGGGGAAAATCTGAATTATACAAACACCATAGCTTTAATAACTATGAGAGAAAAGTCTCTGAGAGATTATTACGAATATAGAAACACTTCAAGTCCTACAAATGCATATACATTATACTAACAAGGAAAAGCCTGGATATAGAACTAAAGAGGGTCATTTCACTCTCTCTCCTCTCTCTCTCTCTTTCTCTGTCTTTCATACATTCTCTAAAGCAATAGAAGGTTGTCAGATCAACCAATAAACCTCTAAAACTCCAAAATATGTCTGAAATCACAAAATAATATTCTTTGCATGATGAAATGTACTCTGTCTCTGATTGCATAGACCTCAATGTGAGAGTGCCTTGGCCTCTATTATTTAAAGAATACTATGGAAACAAAAACTTTAATACAGTAAATCTGCGGTTGTAAACTGCTATCACATAAATTAAGTCTGGTTTATCAATAGTTTTTGGCCTCAGATATCTATTTTATTAATATTCTGAACAATCTGAATCCCTAGAAACACTGGACTTCCAGGCCTATGTGGGGCATACGCTCATCTTTTCAGCCCTCTCCTTCATGCCACTCTCTTACCACTTCATTTAGGGATTTGAATTAGCAACTCTAGAAACAAATATAAAAATAGCAGTGAGGCAATTAATAAATACAGGCTGGGAGAGGTCAAGAATAAATTATGTTGCTGAATAGCTAACCTTAAAGATATCACTAATAAAAGTAAACTAAAACCTTGCTGTTTGAGGTTTTTTTATGAAAAACAACTAATTTGACCAATTAGCTATACATGTGGTTATAAATTAGGCAATATATTCAGCTAAAGAAAAGCAAAGCCCTCTAGATACCCATGTTGTAGAAGCTGTCACTTAATGACATAAATAAGCTCTACGCCAAACAGAAAATGCAATCATAATTAGTGTTTTTTTCTAAGTAAAAAAATGCAATAGTCAAAACACTCATAAACAATTATAGACAAGTTCCTTAAAGTTCTGAGATTATTAGCTGGGGCTTATTAACCACAAATACTCAACAAACAGTCACTTGATAATTATGCTAGGAACACTCTTGTTAACTTAGAACCAATTCTAAGAACTGATGGTGAAAACCAACACAATTAAAATGAAACTAGAGAGCTGTTCTGAGGGGGATGAACTCAGGAAACCCAAGCTCTGTTGGATTGTGGAGACTTGAGAGAATCCATGGGGTTAGAACATTCAAAGTAGTCGCTTTTGACAGCCTGAGTACAGTTAAGCCATTGGTGTTGTGTGTTACGGAGGTGGCATCAGGTTCCTGGCAAGCTGCACTGGAATGAAGGAAGCAATACCTCATGACATTTGCCACGCCATATGGCAGGTGGAGGTTTTGCAGAATGCCATCCAGTGTCACCTCATCACAGGAACTGTTCTAGTGAGTGTTACTTGATACATGGAGCTTGCGAAGGAGTTCAAATTCCTGTAGATGATTACATTATCCAGAGGAAAAGACAAGGGCTGAGATAACCTGAGAATTCTGGAGGAGCCAAGCCAAGAAAGAAATTCTGTATACAGTGAGAATAAACTAGAAATTAGAGGACCAGCAAAAGTCAGGGGAACAATACTCAATGGGTCAATATTTACTGAGCTTTGAATAAAGTGACTAAGGATGTGGGATCTAGGTCATACTGGTAATTAATGTTACTTCCATTTCTATTGCAATTTTCTCCAAAAAATAAGCATAATTGCTATTTATTATGTACTTATTGTGTGCTAGGTACTGCGCTTTATGCTTTTCCTGCTTTAGGATGCTTAATGAACATTTGCTGACTGAAGGGATGAGTTAATTCTTCCAGCCACCCTGCAAGGATTACAGATGAGAAGTTAAGCATCTTGTTCAAGGTGTGCTACTAACAGACAAAAGAAATAAAATAAAATCTAAGTCTGCCTCACTCCAAATCCCATGAATTTTCTACTGTTGCTTTGGGCGTAGCGTTGATGAATGAGCAAAGTTACAAGTCACCAATAACCACTCAACGAGTAGTATCAGAGTAGAATAAGAAAGAGAATGGCTGAGAGAAGTGCAGCAAGAAGAGTCTGAAAATATCTGGGGACATGGAAATGATATGAGGGGCAGTGACTTTGACAGATGGAAGCTTAGAAAGTGAGAATGCTGGACTTGGATTAGGTACTCACCTTCTGACCTCAGACATTAAAAATCTGCTTGTCATGAGGCATGATTTCTTGTAGGATGTAGGCTCAATATCTCTGAATGGTGCTCTCCATAGAATGTTCTATTTCTGGGGCTGGGAAGGTTGGGGGGAATGAATGAAAAGTTTGTGCAATATGCGTGTGGTCTCAGATGCAGGTCTTTCTTGACTCTGAATGCTCACATGGTTGTGGCTCCCAAAGTCTGGGGTCTCATTAAAGTATTCTCTCACTTTATGCACATAATGAGCTCACAGGAGGAGGGATTCAAGCAGCCAGCATTTTTCATCTCCTTATCTATCTCTGTGGACTTTCATCTGTAACCAACTATGGGACTTGTAAGCTGGGACGGTGGGGACCCATCTGACATTATGCCTGCAATTCATTACCACCTCCTATGCCCTCCTGGAAGAATTTTCAAACAGTTCTTCCAACAACAATCCAGCTAATATGTATATTCTCCTGGAGTAGTGGCTCTACTTGTCCAGACAACATTATGCTTGCCCCATGCCGGTGTAGACATCTCTGCAGACCATATAAATTATTGTGTCAAGCAGTTAAACCATTAGGCTATTGGGTACAAGAATTGATCTGCTACCAACGCCATTTGCTAATGCCATCCAGTGTAGGATAGATGCAAGAAGCTGAAGCTCAGCCAGTGGACTTTGTTTTACAAATGCAGCTGCTTCTCAATTATCCTGAATAATGAGGCACAGAAAGTGTCTGAGAACAATGATGGATAGGTCTCAAGCTGTTTTCAGTAAAGTACATCTCCTATAGGAGGGTTATAACAAAACCACACAAAGAATATGTGTCCCTCAATATAAAGTGAGGACACCTAGACGGATTTTGAACTTATATTTCTAAGTTACACCGATGTTAAACATTGAATTGCAGCTGAAGCAGATGGACATAACTCCAGAAATCCAGGGAGGCTGCCAAAAAGCCCAAGCTAACAGATTGCTGTAGCCATATAAAATAGGTCAAGTTGGACCTTATGCATGCTCCAGGGAAAGCTCTGAGACCCACACACATGCACACATGCATGCGCACGTGCATGCACGCATACACACACACACACACACACACAGAGATTTGAGACATAAAGCCCTGATTATGTAGATATTTTATATATGCATATATAAATATCCCTATATGTACCTGCATCTATATCTATATACATACAGCTAAGCAGAAAGTGACATTTCCACACTAAAGTCCTGTTCTGCAGAAATCATCTTTAAATACAAGCTGCAATTGTTGTAGTATGGGTAAGGCTGTGCATACCAAAGTCCTGATATTTGCAGTAACTGAACCCCTTTGGAAGAAGTCTAAATTAGCATCAACAATCCTGAATTCTATACAAATAAAAACTATGTATTTTGACTCTAGAATATCACCAAAGGAGACATTCTAGATATTCAAAGGCAATATGTTATTCTAAATATCTATAGATATTCTAAATATTCAAAGGCAACATGTTAAAGCATTCTGGATAAAATTTGAAGCATGGGAACATTTCATCTGCTTCATCATGGAAATCTGTTGCAATTATTACTAACAAAATCAAGTGTCTTCAATTAGTGAAGTCTGTTTCTAAGGAACATACATTGTTTCCAAATTACCATGGCTTCCTCCACTCTTGTAACCTACTGTAATTTTTTCCACAAGGGTTATTAAGTAATTCTGTTTGTCTAAAGCTGCCCAGAAAGTATCCCTTCCAAATACTATTCTTTTACATTTTTGTTCAGAGCAGAGCTGTTGGATGATGCCTCACTGTTAGACCAGCTTTAGTAATCCCATTAAATAATGCAATAACAAGGGATACTTGAAACATGGGACAGATGTATAAGAAAGATTTTCAGGTACACTGGAGGTGGATTATTATGGCATCTCCCAGATGCTGATTTTTGCCTTGGAATCACCCAAACTAACCCCTGATGGGCATCTGTACTCTGAAGCTTATCACAGACTCTTGTGTCTCTGCCTCTGCTCCCGCTCCTAGGGAAGCTAACATTGGTCCAAGTCCTATTTCAGAGCTTAAATAATGAATTAAATGTTTTGGAAATAACTCCTTTATTAAGGAGTAACTGCTGGCTCAAATCTTTGGCCAAGTGTCTCATTCTATGATTCCTCTCTGCCTGCCTGGACTCTATTTTCCTTACCTTGTCACCTTCTAAACCTGGACTTGCAATATGCAGGTGGAAATGCAGAAAATCCAACCAGAAGAGCCTGTTGAAAGGCTATTTGTAGTTGCATAGGGTAATTTTGTCAGTCACTGTTATCATTTCCTATTCTAGAGTTTTCCAAATGTCAAAGTTGTTAATCATATAGAGGACTGGTTATGAAGACAAGAATTACAGGGTATCTTGCCCTCCGAATTTGAGAGGTGAGGTGGAAAGCAAGATGTCTCTTCATTCCTCATGATTAGTTTTCATTATTTAGCGCACAATAAACAATTGGGCATTTAGTTTATTCTTTTCCCTGACTTCTCAAACTATAAGACTGTTTGCTAACTGTAGGTTAGAGCCTTGTCTCACGAAACAAATTTATTAGAACATGACCAGTGAAAATAATAAAATATATCAGAAGTGAGGATATGTTCTTTCACATGCATATATACAAAACGTGTGAACTACAGAAAGATGAGGAATGCATTTTTTTGTACTGTGGATTGAGACTAAAAAAATAAAAATTTTTAAATGGCCAAGGTTTTACATCAAGATTCATATATTCAGAGACCTACAGGGGCCAGGCAGATAACATATATTTATACTCAGGCCAAGGACTAGCCACAACAAGATTGTAGGTGCCATGGATAACCGGAAAGTGCATGCCCATTTAATCTGTAAATGCAAGTCAATTTGAAAAAAATAATTAATTTAAAAATTTTAATTTTTCGGATACACAGTAGGTATATATGTATGGGATATTTGAGATATTTTGATACAGGCATACAATGTGTAATAATCACATCAGTGTAAATGGGGTATCCATCACCCCAACCATTTATCCTTTCTTTGTGTTATAAACAGTCCAATTATACTCTTTCAGTTATTTTTAAATGTGCGATAAATTATGTTAACTGTGGTCACCATGTTGTGCTATCAAATACTAAATCTTATTCATTCTACCTAACTATATTTTTTTACCCATTAACCATTCCCATTTCTACCCTCCTTCAAATACCTTTCCCAGTCTCTGGTAACTATCATTCTACTCTCTATCTCCATGTGTTCAATTGTTTTAGTTTTTAGCTGTCACAAGTAAGTAAGAACACGTAAAGTTCATCTTTCTGTGCCTGGTTTATTTCACTTAACGTAATGACCTCCAGTTCCATCCCTGTTGCTGCAAATGACAGAATCTCTTTATTTTTATGGCTAAATAGTACTCCATTGTATTAATACCACATTTTCTTTATCTGTTCATCTGTTGATGGACACTTGGGTTGCTTTCAGATCTTAGTTGTGAATAGTGCTGCAAGAAACATGAGAGTGTAGACACTTTTTTGATATACTAATTTGTTTTCTTTTAGGTATATACCTAGCAGTGGGATTGCTGGATCATATTTTTAGTTTTAGCTCTATTTTTAGTTTTTTGAGGAACTTCTAAACTGTTCTCTACAGTGGTTATACTAATTTACATTCCCACCAAGAGTGTACAGGCAGGGTTCACTTTTCCCTACATCCTCACTAGCATTGGTTATTGCCTCTTTTTGGATAAAAAGCCATTTTAACTGGGATGAGATGATATCTCATTGTAGTTTTAATTTGCATTTATCTGATGATCAATGATATTGAACACCTTTTCATATACTTGTTTGCCATTTGTATGTCTTCTTTTGAGAAATGTCTATTCAAATCTTTTGCCCATTTTTAAATCAGATTATAGGTTTTTTTCTGATTGAGTTGTTTGAGCTCCTTATATATCATGGTTATTAATCAATTGTCACAGGAATAGTTTGCAAATATATTCTCCCATTCTGTGGGTTGTCTCTTCATTTTGTTGATTGTTTCCTTTACTGTGCAGAAGCATTTTAACTTGATGTGATGTCATTTGTCCTTCTTTTTTTGCTTTGGTTGCCTGTACTTTCAGGCTATTACTCAGGAAATCTTTGCCCAGCCTAATGTCCTAGAGAGTTTCCCCAGTGTTTTCTTTTAGTAGTTTCATAGTTTCAGGTCTTATATTTAAGTCTTTAATCCATTTAATTTGATTTTTGTATATAGTGAGAAATAGGGGCCCAGTTTTACTCTTCTGCATATGGATGTTCAGTTTTCCCAGCATCATTTATTGAAGAGATTGTCCTTTCCTCAGTATATGTTCTTGGCATCTTTGCTGAAAATGAGCTCACTGTAGATGTATGGATTTGTTTCTGTGTTCTCTATTCTATTCTATCATTCGATGAGTCTGTTTCTATGACAGCACCACACTGTTTTTGTTATTATAGCCCTATAGTACAATTTGAAGTCAGGTAATGTGATTCCATCAATTTTGCTCTTTTTGCTCAGAATTCTGCATTTTTTGTGGTTCCATATAATTTTTCTCAGCTCACTGCAACCTCCACCTCCTGGATTTAAACGATTCTCCTGCCTCAGCTTCCTGAGTAGCTGGGATTACAGGAGCCTGCCACCATGCTCAGCTAATTTTTTTTTTTTTTTTAATTGGAGACAGGGTTTTACCATGTTGGCCAGGCTGGTCTTGAACTCCTGACCTCAGGTGATCCTCTTTTCTTGGCCTTCCAAAGTGTTGGGATTACAGGCATGAACCACTGTGCCCAGTCAGTTCCATATACATTTTAGGGTTTTTTTTTTTTTTTGTCTATTTCTGTGAATAATGTCATTGGTATTGTGTTAGCGTGGCCAGATGCCCCTTTCAGGTTTGTTTTCTCTAAAATAAACCTGTGTTGACCGTCAAACCACTTTTTTTGTTTCTTTCCTCTTTCTTTAATTCTTACAATAAGGGGTTGCATTGAATTTGTAGATTGCTTTGGGTAGTATGGACATTTTAACAATATTGATCCTTCCAATTCCTGAACATAGAATATCTTTCTGTTTTTTTGTGTGTGTCCTCTTGAATTTCCTTCATCAATGTTTCATATTTTTTTTCATTGTAGAGATCTTTCATTTCTTTGGTTAAGTTACTTCTTAGGAATTTTATTTTATTTGTAGCTATTGTAAATGAGATTACTTTCTTGGGTTTTTTTTTCAGATTGTTTGCTGTTGGCATACAGAAATGCTACCTATTTTTACATGTTGATTTTGTATCCTGCAAATTTACTAAATTTGTTTATCAATTCTAATAATTTTTTGGTGGAATCTTCAAACAGGGACAATTTGACTTCTTCCTTTTTTGACGGTTTTTATCATGAAGGAATCTTGAATTTTTTCAAGTGCTTTTCAGCATCAACTGAAATGATCATGTGGGTTCTGCTCTTTATTCTGTTGATATGCTGTGTCATACTGATTGATTTGCATATGTTGAACCATCTTTGCATCCCTGGGATAAATCCCAGTTGGTCATGATAAATGAGCTTTTTAACATGTTGTTGAATTTGGTTTGCTAGTATTTTGTTGAGGTACTTTATAACAAATGCTTAGCAGGGGTACTGGCCTGTAGTTTTTGTTTGGTTTTGTATCAGGGTAATACCAGCCTCATAGAATGCATCTGGAAGTATTCCCTCATCCTCTATTTTTTGGAATAGTTTGGGTGGGATTGGTATTAGTCTTTAAATGTTTGGCAGAATTCAGCAGTGAAGCCATCAGGTCTTAGGCTTTTCTTTGTGGGGAGACTTTTTATTATGGCTTCAATCCTTTTACCTGTTATTGGTCTGTTCAGGTTTTGGATTTCTTCATGGTTCAATCTTGGTAGGTTGTACATGTCTAGGAATTTATCCATTTCTTCCAGGTTTTCCAATTTATTGGTATATAGCTGCTCATAGTAGCCTTAATGTCCTTTGAGTTTCTGCAGTATTGATTGTAATGTCTGCTTTTTCATCTCTAATTTTGTTTACTTGGGTTTTCTCACTTTTTTTCTTAGATAGTCTGGCTAAAGTTTTGTTAATTTTATTTCTCTTTTCAAAAATTCACCTTTTCATTTTGTTGATCTTTTGTATTGTCTTCATTTCATTTTTATTTATTTCTGCTGTGCTCTTTATTGTTTCTTTTTTTCTACTAATTTTGGGTTTGGTTTGCTCTTGCTTTTCTAGGTCTTTAAGATGCATCATTAGATTGTTTATTTGAAATATTTCTACTTGTTTGATGTAGGCATTTATAACTATAAACTTTTCTCTTAGTACTGCTTTTTCTGTATCCCATAGGTTGTTGTATTTACACTATCATTTGTTTCAAGACATTTTCCAATTTCCCTCTTAACTTCTTCATTGACCCACTTGTCATTCAGGAGCATATTGTTTAATTTCTGTGTGTTTGTATACTTTCCAAAATTCCTCTTGTTGTTGATTTCTAGTTTCATTTCATTGTGATCAGAGAAGATACTTGATATAAGTTCAATTTTCTGAATTCTTTAAGATTTATTTTGTGTCCAAACGTATGGTCTTCACTTGAGGATCATCCATATTCTGAGGAGAAGAATGTATATTCTGCAGTCACTGGATAAAATGTTCTGCAAATATCTATTAGGTCCATTTGATCTACAATGCAGCTTAATTCTAAAGTTTCTTCATTGATTTTCTGTCTGCATGATCTGTCCAGTGGTGAAAGTGGGGTATTGCTGTCTCTGGCTATTATTGTGTTGGGGTCTATCTCTCTCTTTAGTTCTAATAATATTTGCTTTATATAGCTAGGTGCTCCAGTGTTTTGTGCATATATATTTTCAATTGTTATATTTTCTTGCTGAACTGATCCCTTAACACTATATAATGATCTTTGTCTCTTTTCATAGTTTTTGTCTTCAAATCTGTTTTGTCTGATATAAGTAGGGCCACCTCTGCTCTTTTTTTGGTTTCCATTTGCATAAATGTCTATCTCTTTATTTTCAGTCCATGTTTGTCTTTTTAGGTGAGGTGTGTTTCTTGTAGGCAACCGATCATTGATTCTTGTGTTTTTATTCCTCAGCCACTCTGTGTCTTTTGATTGAAGAGTTTAGTCCATTTACATTCAATGTTATTACTGATAAGTAAGGACATACTCCTGCCATTTTAAAAAATTTGTTTTCTGGGTTTTTATTTTTTTGTGGTCTTCTCTTCTTTCCTTCCTTCCTGTCTTCCTTTTAGTGAAGGTGATTTTTCTCTGATGATATGTTTAATTACTTGCTTTTTAATTTTTTGTTTGTATCTGTTGCATGTTTTTGATTTGAGGTTACCATGAGGCTTGAAAATAATATCTTATAACCCATTATTTTAAACTGATTACTTACCATTGACTGTTTACACAAACAAACAAATAAGCCAAGTGAAAACTAATAAAAACTCCACACTTTAACTTAATCACCCCATTTTTTAACTTTCTGTTGTTTCTATTTATATTTTATTTTGCAATCGATGTCTTGAAAAATTGTTCAATTTGGTGTTCCTGTGGGGAGGATAATCAGTGGAAGCTTCTATTCAGCCATCTTGCTTCACTTCCTCCATGAGTCAATATTTTAAAACACAAAAGCCTCTGTGCAGGCCTAAGAGAAGGCATTGGCACAATAGCCCATTACTTCCTTCAAGGGTCTGCTTGGATGTCATTTCCTTAGGAAAACATTCCCCAGACTAGACACGGACCCTCTGTTGTATGCTCTTCTAGCACCATATACTTTCCGTCAAAACATTTATTAGAATTTTATCTAATCTGTGTGACTATTTGTTTAATGACACTACCCACAAAATCAGGGCTTTTGCCTGCTCAGGTCACTTCTGTGGCCTCAGTTCCTCATTCAGTATCTGGCACATAATAGGTATATAATGAATATTTGTAGGATGCATGAATGAGACCATCAGGAGGAATATCAAGTAGTACAAGTTTAGTAGTGCATTGTAAAAACATTATTTTCAGAAATTATTTCATGGCTTATTCATTTATCTGGCAAACACATATTGAGTACCTACCAGATTCTAAGACCTTCATTGTATATTGAAGATAGAAAACAGATTATGTGATAGTCATTACCCTCACGAAGTTTACAATCTAATTATACCATTAAAAAACTTAGCATTTAAATATTATTAAATAAGATAATCATAGTGCTTTTTTAAACGGTAAAACATAGTTTTTAAGTAATTTTTAAAACATGGCATCTCATTCATTCTGATTCTGGTTATCATCTTCACACATATTTTCATTATGATTTTATTTTCCATTGACATAATCTGATGGAAACTTGGAGAAAATAAAAGCAATATAATTTAAACCATGTTTGTGCAGAAACTGCCAAATAAAAAGAAAATAAAGAATTGGTTTGGAATTATGAAGACATCAATGTATTTGCATTAAGTGTAACAGGAGCTAAATCACTTCTACCTATTAGTAAATTCACCTGGGAAGGAGCCAATAAGCATGTTGTCCAATTATGAGATGCAGTTGGCTTCTGGAATATGAAAAAAGTAAACATAAAAATGAAAAATGTAAGTTTATGACTGCCAAGAATGTTCTGAACATTATCCTTTGTGCACCCTAAGGGTGTTAGAAGCAAGAAAAGATGAGAAAAAAAGCCTGGTCTCTGATGGTTTTTCCTTGACCTTAAGACAAGAGTATGATGATAGAAATAGGTTTGGGTTTTAATTGCAAGTCATTTTCTATGTAATTTTACACAAGTTAATTAATTAACTTGAGACAGTTTCCTCCTTTGCAAAATGGAAATGATAATTCTTAATTTATAGTGAATATTAGAGATCCTGTATGTTAAATATGCAGCATATTGTGTAGACCATGGTGCTATATAAGTGATGCTACTAATTATCATTCTATAATATCCATAAGAGTAACATAATTTCAGCTGATTTGAATGGTACAAAAATAAAATTTTTGTACAGGTTTTCTACAAATCCCTTCAATAATCTAAACAATCATATAATGTGAATATATGGTTTGGGAAGGCAGTTTGAGAATATCTATCAGAAAGTATGTTTAAAAACCACATATAAAGCCTAAAAAACCTAAAAATATTGAAGCTATACAAAGTATGCTGCCCAACCACAATAGAATACAATTAGAAATTAAAAATCAGAGATGAATTTTAAAATTTCATAAATATGTGGAAATTGAACAACATACTCCTAAATAACCAATCAGTCAATGAAAAAAATCACAAGCATTAATAGGAAATACATTGAGTAAATTAAAGTGAAGATACAATACACCAAAACTTATGGGATGTGGTTAAAAAGTAGTTACGGGGAAACTTATACCTGTAAACACTTATATTGAAAAAGAACTATATCAAATCAATTATCTAATTATCTACCTTAAGACACTGAAGAAAGAAGAACAAATACACCTAAAACAAATAGAAGGAATTAAATAATAATGATTAGAGTGGAAATTAATGAAATTACAAATATACAAGCAATAGAGGAAATCAACAAAATATGTTCTTTAAAAATCAACAAAATTGACAAAGCTTTAGCTAGATTGACCAAGAAAAACAGAAGAATACTCACATTGCTAAAATCAGAAATGAAAGAGGTGACCTTATTACCAATTTGCAGAAATAAAAAAGATTATGAGAGAATACTATGAGCAATTGTATGTTGGTAAATTCAATAATGGAAATGAAATGAACAAATTCCTAAAAAAAAACCAACTACCCAAATTGACTAGAGAAGAAATAGATGATCTGAATAGATCTGAATAGATAAAAATAGAGATTAAATTAGTAATTTAAAAAAACTGCCAACAAAGTAAATCTAGGCTCAGATGGCTTCATTAGTGAATTCTACCAAATATTTAAGGAATAATTATTAGTGATTATTCATAAACTTTGTCAAAAAATAGAAGAGAAGAGAATACTTCCTAAATCATCCTATGAGCCAGTATTACACTGATACCAAAATCAAAGATATTACAAAAAAAGAAATCCACAGACCAATATATTTTATAAATACAGGCACAAAAATCCTGAAAAAGAAATACTAGCAAACTGAATTCAGCAACATATAAAAACTCCTACCATGGCCAAATGGGATTTATCATAGGAATACAAGGTTGGTTTGTTATCTGATAATTAATTAGTTTAATGCACCATATCAATAGAATAAAAGGCAAAAAAAAAAAAACACATGATCATCTCAATAGAGGCAGAGAAACATTTGATAGAATCCAACATCACTTCATGATAAAAAATTCAATAAATTAGGAATAGAAGGACACTTCCTCATTCTGCTAAAGGTCATTTACGAAAGAAAATATATAGCTAATATTATGCTTATTTGCAGATGATACAACCTTGTATACAGAAAATCCTGAAGGATACGCACACAAAAACTAGTGCTAAAAAGCAAGTTTTGGAAGGATGCAGACTAGATCAATATGCGAAATCAATTGTATTTATATGTTTGCAATCCAAAAATAAAATTAAAAACCAATTTTATTTACAATAGTATCAAATGGAATAAAATATGTAGGAATACACTTAACAAAAGAAATGCAATACTTGTGCAACTGAAAACGTCAAATCATTGTTGAAATAAATTTAAAAATACCTAAGTAAATGAAAAGACATGCCATGACCACGAATTGGAAGAGAATGCTATTAAGATGGCAATACTCTCTACATTGTTGTACAGATTGAATGCAACCCCTCCCAAAACCCCAGCTCGCTTTTTTGCAGAATTTGACTAGCTGATTTTAAAATTAATATGAAAATGGAAGAGACCCAAAACGGCCAACATGATCTTGGAAAAGAACAAAGTTGGAGGATTCACACTTCTTTATTTCAAAACTTACTACAAAGCAAATATAAGCAAGACAGTGTCATACCAGCATAAGAATACATATAAAGGTCAATGGAATAGAACAGAGAATCCAGAAATAAATTCTTGCATTTGTGGACAACTGACTTTAGACCAGCATGCCAAGACCATTGAACACAGAATGTAAAATCGGCAAAGAATCTGACTAGACATTTCTGCAAAGAATATATAAAAATGGCCCACAAATACATTAAAAGATACTCAACATCATTATTCTTCAGGATAATGAAAATCAAACTCCAATGTGATGCTACTTGTCACACATTAGAATGGCTACAATCAAAACGACAGATAATACCAAGTGCTGACAAAAATATGGAGAAATTGCAACCTTCATACACTGCTGGTGGGATTTTAAAGTGGTGTAGCCATTTTAGAAAACAGTCTGCCAGTCCTTAAAATGTTTTTGAAATATTAAAAACATTTAATTTACTATATATATTTAAATTTTGGAAAGTTATTAGGCAGATGCACTTTGCTTTATCAGTTTAGTTTGATCTTCAGTTACCATTTTATGAGATCTTTCCAATAGCTTATCCCATATCGTAAAACGTGCTCTTAAGTGAATGGGTAAAGACAGACCCTGGAATCTTCATATAAGACTTGGCTGGTTAGGTTGAAGATTGTGAACTGCTGACACTTCATACTGGAAGCAAATACTTGTTCTTGGAATCAGAGGGCCCTCACTCACATCAATGAAATTACCTATTCTGTGTAGCTTGACTATTCTCTCAGGGTTCTGAGATGCCTTCTTTTCTGTGAAATCTGTTTTGTACTTGTGTTGAAATATTTCCAATGCCACTTTTGCTTCAGCATCCAGAGTTTGAAATGAAAGATCTTTATAAATTAAAGCATGAACGTCCTTTGTGAAGGAACGTAGGTTCTCTTTTGCTCAATGTAGAGAGTTACCATTTGACACAAGAATTCCACTCCTAGGTATACACCCAAGAGAATGAAAAATATAAGTTTACATAAAAATTTGTGCATTAATATTCATAGCAGCGTTATTCATAAGTGCTCAGAGATGTAAGCAACCCAAATATCCATCAACCAATAAATGGATAAATAAAATGTATATTCATACAAATGAATATTATTATGCAGTTAAAAGAAACGAAGTGCTGATGCATGCCACAATGTGAATAAACCTTAGAAACATTATGCTAAGTGAAAAAAGGCAGACACAAAACCAAAAATTTTCTGATTCCATTTATATGGAATATCCATAAGAAGTAAAGCTATAGAGACAGAAGTAGATTAGGGGTTTCCCCGAAAGGGAGGAGAAGATTGAGGAGTGATGGCTTAGATGGTTTGTGTGTTTTGGGGGGGTAATAAAAATGTTCTAAAATTTATTGATTGCACAATTCCGAATATACTAAAATCATTACATTTTATACTTTGGGTAAATTGTATGGTATGTGGATCATACCTCTGTATATCACCATTACAAAAAAGTAAATAACAAACCTCACATATATCCATCTACTCAAAATTCTGGATGTCTATCTTAGAGAAACATTTACATATTTTCACCATAAGTTTCATACAAAGAGATTCAGATTTAAAAAATAAAAACAACCCTTCAATAGGGAGTGTGAATAATGTGTGGCAAATCTGTACCAAGAAATACTCCACTTTTATTATAGAATATAACAGACCTTTCTCTATTAACTCAGATAAATCTTCCACATTGTTAAGAAGAGCAAGTTGTCAAAAAAACGTGTAAAGTATGATCCCATTTATGAAAAAAACTACGTCTTCATATACATGCATATATAAATGAAAAAATGACTGATGAATGTATATCAAACTATTAACAGTAGTTTGTTCTGAAGTAAGAACGTTGGTAGGTTGATAAGAAGTATAGCAAGAGAAGTTGGATGGGGTAACCTTCACACTTCACTCTATAAATTTCTGTATTGTTTGCATCTTTTTTTTTTTTTTTTTTTTGAGATGGAGTCTCACTCTGTTGCCCAGGCTGGAGTGCACGGTTGTGGTCGCGGTTCACTGCAAGCTCCGCCTCCTGGGATCACACCATTCTCCTGCCTCAGCCTTCCGAGTAGCTGGAACTACAGGCGCCAGCCACCACGCCCGGCTAATTTTTTGTATTTTTAGTAGAGATGGGGTTTCCCTGTGTTAGCCAGGATGGTCTCGATCTCCTGACCTCGTGATCCACCCGACTCGGCCTCCCAAAGTTCTGGGATTATAGGCGAGAGCCACCGCGCCAGGCCTATTGTTTGCATCTTTTCAACAAGAAAGTATTTATGTGTTACCAGTACAAAATAAAAACAAAAAGAAAACAAAATACGATGAATGTTAACACATGGACCAAGTTCCAAGGCAGTTCATACCATCAAATTGTGGTAATGAACTTGTGAGCTAAATGAACAATAGTATTGGTGCAGGATTAATATGTTCTTCACTACCCTGTTAGAGCAGAATTTTATTTTACGGTAGAAGAGAGATGAGATGCTTTGACAAATGTTCTGTCTGGTACATGTTCAGGGCTTTGTATTTGTTATTTCTTCTGCCTGGAATGCTCTTCCTGCAAATATCCACATCCAACTCTGCCCCCTCCTTTAGATATTTACCCAAATATTTTCTTCTCAGCCAAGTCCTGCCTGCCCACCCTGCCAAACTTCAATGTTCATTCCCCTCTTACTCCTCATGACCCTTCCTGCTTAATTTTTCTCCATAACATTTTCAGCCATCTGACATTCTACTGAATCCACTTATTTACTTGTCTAATGTCCATCTCTTCTTAGTACAAGTGAAGTCTATGAAGGTAGAAACATTTGTCAAGTGTTTCAGAGCTGTAACCCTGGAGCTAGAGTGAAAGCTAGCACATAATATGTGCTCAATGAATTTTTGCTGAATGAATGAAAAAATAATTTAATAATAGCATTTGAATCAAGAGCTATTGACACAGGTAGGATAAGAAAAGGATTGTATCTCTGAATTCTCATCATCAAATCTCTTCCACTGAGCGAAGAATTTAAAAACTAGACACAGATGGCCTCAGGAAGATTTTCAGATTTTCTTTTATTGACCAAGACGTTTTGCCCCCATTCACCCACCATTCATCATCTAGATGCACAAAGAGGAGAAACATGAGGACAGAAATGCCATTTTCCTTTCTCTCTTCTTCTTGTCAAGCTGAACTAATCACAGAATCACAAAGAAATCTGAAATTTTTGTATTTAAAATTAGCCATCTGAGTGTTCTTTCGATGATCCCAATTTTGTTGGCAACATCCAAAGCATCATAGTCATGCCTTTTTTTGTTCATCAGGCCTGATCAGTGTGTTGATCTTGGCCATGTTAGTGTCATGAAGCTTCTTCACAGCCTTTGGAACTGGTGCATGTTGGTTTTGACATCTAAAATGAACACATATGTATTGTCTTCCCTATTCTTGTCTGATTCAAGTGGAACATGATGGCAGAGTGATCAAGCTTGCTTCTCCTGGTGGTACTTTTCTAAGGACATTTTGCTGCCTTAAAAGCTGCAGAGTCTTGGGCCACCAGAAGTGGAGTAGTGTGAGGATCTTTTGAGTATGGTTGTGGATACTTTTCTGCACTGCCTTTTTGGCCTTCAAAGACTTTGCTTTATCTTGACTTTGGGAGGAGCAGAGGTTTCCTTCTTAACTTTCAGGGCCATCTTGGTGAGAAGTTACATTTTTAAATTTAGTTCTTCATCCACAACAGGACTATTAGGATTTATTATGCAGAACCAGTTTTAGAAGACCAAACACACAGAAGAAAGAGGTAGTTAAAGCGAATTAACAGCAAAACCACCTAAAGGAAGAGTGCGCGTGGGTGAGACGTGAAGCATTTATTCATCAAGAGTTAGAAAAACTGATTTCTTCCTCCAAAGAGCAACAGCAATTTCATAACAACGGAAAAGAACATAGAGTCATAAAACTACAAAACACTACCATTTAGTCTTATATTTTTTCTTTGTCTTCTCAAATGCACTAATTTAGGTATTCCAAAATGGGTGAAAGATACATCTCTTTGTCACTGTTTAAAACTCCACAAAGAGACTCTGAAATCCAAACACTGCATGTTCTCACTCATCAGTGGAAGATGAACAGTGAGAACACATGGTCACAGGGAGGGGAACATCACACACTGGGTCCTGTCGGGGGTTGGGGGGCTAGGGGAGGGAGAGCATTAGGACAAATACCTAATCCAGGTGGGGCTTAAAACCTAGATGATGGGTTCATAGGTGCAGCAAACCACCAGGGCATATGTATACCTATGTAACAAACCTGTACGTTCTGCCCGTGTATCTCAGAGTTTAAATTAAAGTAAATAAAAAATTTTCAAAAAATTTATAGTTTAGTGGCCTAAACTCTTTAAATCTGATTTAAATCTCTCTTGTTTAATTTAAATTCAATGCCTCTTCCATAGTTCTTGGAGTAAAGAGAGAGACTGCCCTTCTTGGGAAAACAGATTCCTCTGCCCAAGCAGATCTACAACTGGTTAGGGTATGGCTGCACATAGTGTGCTTTATACTGCAGTGCAAAACACTGCGTTCCGTAAACATTTCTAAGAACTAGTATAAAGTATTAAGGCTGCTCTGCCAATCAGATTCTAAGTGAGCTGAACACTCCTTACCCTCTCATAACAGAGTACATGTTGCCTGCAGCTCTGGCTGTTAAAAGGACAGAGCAATGTTCCTAAACAGATTGGGTGGTGAGCAGAGGTCCCGTGATTCACCCCTAAATTAGTTTTAACTGACAGGTTTTGGAAGTGAGGCTGGCTAGGGTCTGGCTGCGTGGATACCACGTGCTGCTCTGTCCAGTCCGAATTGCTCAGAAGGAATCTTGAGCTGTGTGATTGGGTAGGGTGGGGGTGGGCAGCTCAAGAATGTGGGGTTAAAAATAGGAGCAATGATTTCCAAAGTCCTTGGCCAGCTGTGTGGAACCTAGTGTCTCATTCAGTACATGTTCCTTGAAGGCAAACTACCAGATCGAGTTTGGAGAGATTGTTGTTTGGGCTGGTACAAAACCTTTGGGTTTTGTACAACTTTGAAAAGAACAAACAAGAAATTGGTGTTTCTCTTTCATACTCAGTCTCATTCCATTCTCTATTTTATTGGATTCCACTGTGTCAGCTGAATAGAAGAAATATACAGCCCTTGTCTCATATTTCCATAAGCACATATTTTACTCATACTACAAAGTAGTAATTATTCCCATAAAATAATGATGTAATATTAATAAAGATGAAATTTTGAGATTGACACCAACAATGGCAAGAAAAAGATTATTTATTATTGCTATTATTGAAGTGTTTCATATTGTACTCTTTGTCCAAGGCTTCATAGATAATTAAAATTCATGGATTGCACAAGTGTCTCATGAAATGTGTTAGATTGTTTTCTGATATGCAAAAATGTCCTGACATGGTTTGTAAATGCGTACTGCACATCTCCAGCCAATTACCATACAAAACGCAACTATTTCTTTTTGTCTATCACTGAAGCCTGAACAGACAGCATTAGACTCAACTGCATAATTCTGGCCTAATTTTCGTGTCTGATACTGTAGTGATGTTGTGAGGCATTGACTTAACAACAGGAGTAAATGTTCTTTTTGAATACATATTTTTTTTCTTCAGCCTCTTTGGAAATATGCCTACATGAAGAAGCACTCCTTCAGCCTCTTCAGAAAAATGAGCATGTGTTTACACCCCTTTTGCCCCCACCCTTTGTTTTCTCTTCCTAATTGGTGATGATTTTGATGGGATGAGGGTTTGTGCTGGCAAAATTCCAAAGGGTGGACAAATTGGGCTGTACTTTCATTAATGCAAAACTGAAAATATTGCTAAATTATTGTGGCTAATATAATTTGTGTCTGCTCAGGCTTTGTATTAGTTTGCTAGGGCTAGTATAAGAACCACAAACTGGGTTGCTTAAACAACAGAAACTTATTGTGTCACAGTTCTGGAGACTGGAAACCCAAAATCAAGATGTCAGTGGGATTGGTTCCTGCTGAGGGCTGTGCAGGAAAATCTGTTCCAAACCTCTCTCCTGGCAGTTTGCTGGCAATATTTAATGTTCCTCGGCTTTTACATCTCTGCCCTCTCTCTTCAAATGACATTTCTCTGTGTGTGTATCTATGTCCACATTTTGCTTTTTCAGAAGGACACCAGTCATACTGGATTAGGGACCCATCTTACTCCAGTATCTTAATTAATTACATCTCTTAATTAATTACATCTGCAATGACTCTATTTCCCATTCTGAGGTACTTGGTCCCATTATGGGATACTTGGGATTAGGATTTCAACATAAGAATTTTGGAAGGACACAATTTAACCCATAACAAGCTTCAAATAAATAATAGACTCTGTAATTCAATGAATATATATTGAATTGTAGGTTCAAAAATAATGAAATAGAGAAACTGGTTTTCAAGATTAACATGATATTTGCTTTTCAACTCCCCCAGAGGAGTTAAAAGTGGCTCCCCCAGAAGGACTCTTTTATCTTGATTTGCCAAGCAGTAGGAAGAAGAGTTATAACTAATGGAGTGAGCCTCGCTGTTGGCAGAACTTTAGTCCAGCCTTTCCTAGTTCCAGATATAAAAATGACTTTTAATATAGTGAAGTTTTCAGTGACTTCTATCACTTCTTCCTTCACTGCTTCAATTGCTTCTGGTAAATATACAAGAGCATGTGCTTACTTAGAGGGGCACAGCATTTATTGGGGTTTGACCTGGCTCAATCACAAAGTATATAAAATGAGCCAAGGACCTTTTGAGGTTGAATTCAAAATCCAGTGCTTGTCATCTTCTAGACCCTAAAAAATACTGTAACAGAGTAGTGGGTTGGTTAGTAAGTGTCCCATCGAAAGGCATGGCTGACCAGAACCTTATTAGTTATTATAAGATATATAGACTAAAGAATCCAGAAATTAGGACTAGAACTGCTCAAGAGAAGATAGGAAAGGAAATGTATGTATTTGAGATACAGAAGAGAGGTTCAGTATAGCAGGCAGAATATAGTATCTGAAAAGGTCTGGCAACAGATAGCAGGTGGCATGCCAGGATAGCACTGGGGGGCCCAACTTGAAGACACAAGGGTCTGTGGTAGAGCTTGGCCCTGGGAATCTGGGAGCAGATGGTGATCAGAAACACAGGCAAGCAGCTGGGATCTGAGAAGTCAGAGCCAAGCCTCAATGTTTCTTAGAATTTTGCTCTCAAATATGGTATAAACCCTCCTTGACACTTTTCAGTTCTTAATATGTTAGAGGCATTGATCTTTCTCTGCTAGAGTCTTATCACTGTGACATTGCTCTAATTCTTCTCAATTCTCCTGCCTCCTAACTATTTCTTTACTAAATCCATTCACTTTGTGTTTCAGGGAAAGAACGGTGATCTTAACGAAGGCAGATTCAGTAGCGTGGTGGGGTTATAGATGTGAACTGGAGTTGGTTGAGGAGAGATTGGAAGATAAGAACAGGAGAGTCTTACCATGATGGGAAGCAGCCCACCTGCACCCACTCTGGAAGTCATGTCATCTTGCTCCTTCTCTTCCAATGTCATCCATACTTTGATGACTCCTCAATTTGTATCTTCAAGCCTGACTTCTCTGCTGGACTACAGACTCCTATTTCCAGCTTGCTGGAGCTCTCTACTTGTACGTCTCTAACAGAGTCAACACTCTGCAAAAAAGCCAGAGGGATTTTCTGAAAATGTGAAGTACAGCATGCCATGTTTTACTTAAAGCCCTCCCATGACTTTCTAAAATGCTTAGAATAAAATCCAAATTCCCTATTATGACCTCCAAGACCCCCAGTAATCTTCCTCCCTAATCTCACTTCTATGACTTTATAGTTGTTTCACTATTCTCCAGCCAGTCACACTACTAGTCTTCCATTTGTTTATTGAGCAAGCCTCATGTGCTTCTCTGATTGCAAACTTGCAGTTCATTCTACCTGGAGCAATCACCCACCAGATACTCACTTGGCTTCCTTCTTCTCATCATCCATGTCCAAGCCAATAGGTTACCTGGTCTTTAGAGTAGCCTTTCCCAAAGAGATAATCTGAAGTAGCAAAGTAGCATCCATCCACCCAGCCAGTCACTCTGTCACATTAAACTGGTTAATTTGTTTCACACTACATATTGCTATCTGAAATTTATCTTGCCTATTTCTTACAACTATGTTGCCTGTTTCTGCCCCCAACTTCCCTTCTCCAAATTCAGAGAGGAATAGAGACCATGGGTTCGATTTTTTGCTACACATGGCTTTTCCAGTAATCAGAGTAGCATCAGTACATAGTAGGGACTTGATAGACATTTATTGAAAAAGTGAGCAAAAATAGGTCCAAAATTCAACCTACTGCGCTGGTGCAAGCCACCACCTTTTCTTGGGTCAATTACTGAAATAACATCCTAGTTGGTTTTCATTCTGCTTTTGTCTCCTTCGGTCTATTCTCAACACAGCTCTCAGAGTGAACTCTTTAAAAAGGAAGTCATTAAAAAAGTAACCACTCTTGTGCCTAAAATCCTCCAATGACTTCTTATCTCAGTGTGAGAGCTGGAGTCCTCATATCCCAATCTTTTGCTCCCTCTCTGACTTCACCTATTATTTTCTCTCTTCCTCATTATACTCTATCTACACCGACCTCTTCAGTGTTCCCTGAGGACACCAAGCAGCTCAGGGTCCAGGAATGTTGCACTTGCTGTTCCCTCTGAGTGGAATGCTCTTCTCTCAGATATCCATATAGCTGGCTCCTTCACTTCCTTCAAATCTTGACTAAAATATCACTTTACCAGCAAGAACTTTAAAGGCCACCATAATATAAATATTCAACGTAAGTTCCAATCTTAATGAAAATAAAAAATATCAGTAAAGGGCCAAACATTTAGCTCAATATGATTTTCATCAAAAATCTTGATATCATTTATTCAGCATTAATAATTATGCTATTTCAGGCCTGGAGTAATTAGTTGTCTATTAAGATATTGACTATATTCTGAGATACATCTCTTGTGAAAAACCCTTAAAAGCATTAATCTGGTCTTTATTGATATTATCAGGGTCAGAGAGAAATGATTTTCCCTTTCCTCATTTGAAATCCTCTTATGACAACTTATCAATGAAAAAGGAGCAAGATATTTAATAATTATTGCCAATTTACTTGCTCATTGGATCAAAAAGATGTGGGCTTATTGGCTAGAACTTGATAAAATTTGTTTCTTTCTCATTTCATTCAATATTAAATCAAGATCAGGAAATATTCTGCCAACTGTTTTCTTTGCAAACAATAAGGTTCTAGCACTCAAGTACTTTATGTTCCTTTAATGTCCACAACCGCATATGTAGATGATCTCCTTTGATCCTGATCCCAATATGCCTACTACATGATTTCACTATTTGTTTAACTCTAGTAAAATGGTTTTGTTTTTCTTACTAGTAAAATGTTTTCTTCCTATAGCATGGCTTTCCAATATTAACATAATAAAAATATGTTGCTTACTTCTTCATATGTATTCTACACATGCTGAGAAACTACTTAAATGTGTACATCAGTGGTTTCAGCCAAATGTGAAGCAAAGTGTATGCTATCAGCTATACAAGCTCCTACCTATTTTATGTAGTGATACTATTAGTACATTATTATCAATGTTTTAGTTTCTGAAATTAGAACTGACTGTATATTCCCTGGAATCATCAGAGGTTTATGGATCACACTTGAAGAAATACTGCTACATTGATGGGAGCCAATAAAGCTGTTTTAAAAATTATGTTTAAAATATATTTAAAGGGAAGTGAGTAGGGCAGATGAGGAAACAGGCAGAGAAATGGTGGGATGAAGGAAATGGATGTTCATTTATATCTACTCACCCTTCCAGTAGACTTCACCAAGGCAGGAAGTCGCATTGGGAGCAACTGGAGTCCTACTACCAGGTGACCCCATTTCTCCCATGCTGTACCTCCAAAAGGACATAAAAGATTGAGTGCTGTCAGTTCTCAGTGCTCTCAGCTCAGCAGCTCCAATCTTTTCTTTTCTGGGTTTCTCTGAGAACACAATGCATTCTTCTTCTTTTCTGTCTGTCAGTCTCCAACAAGGAAACTCTTGAGCAGTGTTTTGCACATTGGAATGGGAACAGTTTAAGCAGAGTAGAAAGCCCCACTAGCTTCTATCCATGGTTGGCCATCATCATTTCATAGCCTAGTGCAGAGCATAATGTTCACCATGAGGACTCCACACAGAACTTCACTCTTAAAGTGCTTTCACATTCATTGTTTTCTTAGGTGTGGCTAAGCTGCCCAGCCCAAGGAAATTTTTCTCCAGCACTGGCAAGAGGTTTATTGAAGGTACAATTCAGTCATAATACCTCCTCCCATTGAGGCAAAACATTTATACAGTTGATAAACTCTACAATTCAGAAAGATAATGAAAGTCTTCAACCATCTTATTCTGTTTCTGAAACTTAGGTTTTGCTGAAAGAAAGGCACAGAAATTTCTAAGAAATGGATCAGGGTGAAAATGGAGTTCAGGTCATTAAGAAAGGAAGAAACGGGTCTCTCAAAATATGGGAGCAGCTCGGAAATATTTGCCTTATTCAAGAAATAAAATTTGTTAACATGGGTGGCAAGTATCAGAGCCTACTAAGAATGCAAGTTCCTGCAGTTCAGACATGTAGCTTAACAGATATGTAATCTATGGTGCAAGCAGCTAAAATCTTTAATCATATTGATGGAATCTTTGGGATTTCAATGCACTTGAGAACATGAAGTAATTCTCAAGGACAGCTGCATTCATGTGCCAGATATCAGAACCAGGAAGTAGGTTAGATTCTTCTTTTTCTGTAAGTATCATAGTGATGGTCAGGAGCTGCTCCTCCCTTTTTTTCCATCTCTTTTTTACTCTCTTTCTCCCATCCCATACCCTCTCCTCTCTCTCTCTCCAGAGTTATTTAGCCCCTACCATGAGCCAAGCCCGGTACTCCACTCCAGAAATTCTGAGATGAATGTAGCACTTTGCCTGCCTTCCAGATGCTCATACACTAATGAAGAGGCAGACATCTGGTTCATGCTCTACCAACTCAGGGCATCTCCGCTTGTCAATATCTCCCATTATGTCTCATTAATACACTGCCACTTCCTTAAAGGGGATTTAAATAGCTGTGTAATTCCATCCTGTCTCACATTCCCAGGGCAAAAATGCAACAAATTAAAATTAGAGTATGATGGAATTACTGAACATAGAATACACTTCATTAATGTATTCTATATGTTAATTAGAGCCCTAAATTGGGGTGTGATTTCTACATATTTATAAGAACTTTTGACATGAGTGCTTGTGCAGTGATTCAAGCCACTAACAGAAATATTAAATGTAGGAAAACACTTCCTAAAAGATATGCAGTAGGAAACACCAAGCCCTGCTCTGCGATCATTACAACTGACCTTATGCTACTCTTCCTTTGTGTCATTAGGTGGACTAAATAATAATGTAACTTCAAATCTGGCATACAATTATCATCAAACTTTTCAAACTTTGAGACATTTAAAGAAACAAATTCAGGTCTTCTTGTTCATTAAATAATGTGAATTTACCTGAACCCCATCTTTCCTCATAAGCACATAATATATAACATTATTTTAAAATGTGTAGTTGAGGTAACAAGAAAAGTAAGAAAAATCCCCAGGTGACAGGTATTCTGAGAGGCAGGGTATAATAATACCGTGAGGCACAGCTGAGGCTTTCATGGTTAGTTAGCTCTGGGTGACAGGGTCTGTGAGAGACTGGGGGAGTAGAGTTTGCCAGTTCAAGTAGCCTAAGAGCTTTTATGTTAAAGTCCTTAGGGTAACAGAGTACATTACTCAGAAGCCCATGAGGGGAGAGCTGGAAACCTTGAAGGACTAGGCCTCAGTAAAATACAGGACTAAATCATCTGTGCCCACTGACACAGGAAGACAACAGAAAAGCTTACCTATCTCTGCTTGAGTTCCTGAAGAATTTGTACTCTGAGCCTGTTTCATGAACAAGTGTGTGGTTCAAATTTGTACTAGCTTCAAAATCTTCAATGTTCAGGAATATCCAAAATAAGAAATTAACATAAATATGCTCCTGTACCAGTGATAATTCTGGACACCTGTTAGACACAATGACAACATTAGAGCATGTGTGCTCCACAACTTCCACAGATAAAGTACCTCTAAACTTGAATCTTCACAAGTAAATAATCTAAAATGGACGAGAAACTAAAGACACAACAGGTAACAGCATTAGAAGATCAATATTTTCACATTAGAGTGTCTTCTAATAGATAATATAAAATTATTGTGTTCACATAATTAAAAGTAATGAGAATTAAAGCTGTAAGAAATGTACAAAAAATAAAATAAGCAAAAGCCA
Source organism: Pan troglodytes (assembly GCF_028858775.2). NCBI lineage: Eukaryota > Metazoa > Chordata > Mammalia > Primates > Hominidae > Pan > Pan troglodytes. The sequence continues at coordinate 46,945,673 of NC_072402.2, read as the reverse complement.
CATAGATTAAAACAAATAAAAAGGACTTTTTAAATCAAGCCATAAACAAGTAGCTTATGCTGCATATTAAAAACAACTAAAAGCAAATATTTTGAATTAGAAGGTAGATTTGAGGAAATTAAATGAAATGTATCAAAGAAACATAAAGAAATTGAAAATGCGAAAGAGATTATTCAGTGACATGAAGGAGAATGAGATCTAATATATGTATGCAAAAAGTACAGGAGGAAAAAGAGAAAGAATGACAAAGAGTCATAGTGTAACAAAATGGTGGCTGAGAATTTTATAGAACTGATGAAAGACATGAATCCTTAGATCCAAGAATTAAAAGCTTTAACTAAGATAAACAAAGGAAAAACTCTTGACAATAGACTTCTTATGGTAACAATAGAGGCCAGAGTATAAATGAGCATTATCTTTACATTGCTGAGAAAAAAATAACTGTCAACCTAGAATTATATACTAGACAAACTATCAATCAAGACTGAAAGTATAAAAAGGGCAATTTTGGACAAAAAAAGACATAGAGGCTTTATCATAACATACCCTCACTAAAGTAGCTATATACCTCAGAAAGAAGAGCCTTGAACACAGAAGGAAGAAAAGAGTTTCCAAAGGCAATAATGGGCAAAATAATTGGCAAACATAAGGTAAACCTAAACACATGCTAATGATATAAAAATGAGAATAATGATACACAATGTGGGGTTCATAAAAATAAAGTTAAAGTAAAAATCTTAGACAAATGGCATATAAGAGAAGAGGGGATAATCAGAATTAAAGTTTCTAAAGGCTTTGTAATATTTGAAAAGGTTGTAAAATTATGAATTCACTTTGGACTTTGTTCAGACAGGCATACATTTTAAAAATGAAATGGTAAATCATAAAAGTATAGAGATTAAATGTGCAATTTCCAAACCAATGATAGAAAAGAAACAATTAAGAAAAATAAATCAGTCTAATACTTGTTTTGAGAGAAAACCCAGATATAATATAAAAATCATAAAGTAATATAAATAAAAACTGCCAAAATAAAATAAATTTAAATGAACTAACCTAATCAGTTAAAAGATTCCAAGATTAGATTAAGAAACAGAATATAGCTCTTTAATGTCTACAAAAGTTATATTTTGCCTTGTTCTGGTGGTATCAGTATGTTTGGGCTGCCATAACAAAATACCACAGGCTAGGGTGGCTTAAACAATAAACATTTCTTTTCTCATAGTTTTGGAGGCTAAAAGTCTCATATCAAGGTACTATCAGGGTTGGTTTCTGGTGAGAACTCTCTTCCTGGCTTCTAGACAGTCACCTTCCAGCTGTGTCCTCACATGGCCTTTCCTCAGTGTCTGCATAGAGAAAAAGAGGGTGAGGTTCCCTCTGGTGTCTGTCCCTATAAGCTCACTAATCCTATTGGCTTAGGACCTCACCCTTATGACCTTATTTAATCTTAGTTACTTCCTTTGGCCAAATACAGCTACAATGGGGCTTTAACATGAATTTTGAAGAGACACAACCATTTAGTCTGTAACATTGGCCTTCCACAAAACAGAACACAAGGCAAGGATTAAGGTGCTAACACTTTTTAGTAAATGGAAGCATGAAGCAGGATGAAGAGGGAAAAAAAAAAAAAAAAGGAAATAAGCCACTGAAGAAAAAGAACAAACTTGGAAGGTTCATACTACTTAGTATAAAGCAACAGTAATCAAGACAGTGTGGTACTCGTGAAAGAATAACAGATAAAGAAAACAGAATAGAGGTGGGTAGAGCCAAGATGGCTGAATAGGAACAGCTACAGTCTACAGCTCCCAGCGTGAGCCACACAGAAGATGGGTGATTTCTGCATTTCCAACTGAGGTACAGGTTCATCTCACTGGGGAGTGCCAGACAGTGGGTACAGGACAGTGGGTGCAGCGCACCATGCATGAGCCGAAGCAGGGCGAGGCATCACCTCACCTGAGAAGTGCAAGGGGTCAGGGAATTCCCTTTCCTGGTCAAAGAAAGGGGTGACAGACAGCACCTGGAAAATCAGATCACTCCCATCCTAATACTGCACTCTTCCAACGGGCTTAACAAACGGCACACCAGGAGATTATATCCCATACTGGCTCAGAGGGTCCTATGCCCACGGAGCCTCGCTCATTGCTAGCACAGCAGTCTGAGATCAAACTGCAAGGTGGCAGTGAGGCTGGGGGACGGGTGCCCGCCATTGCCCAGGCTTGAGCAGGTAAACAAAGCGGCTGGGAAGCTCGAACTGGGTGGAACCCACCATAGCTCAAGGAGGCCTGCCTGCCTCTGTAGGCTCCACCTCTAGGGGCAGGGCACAGACAAACAAAAGGCAGCAATAACCTCTGCAGACTTAAATGTCCCTGTCTGACAGCTTTGAAGAGAGTAGTGGTTCTCCCAGCACACAGCTTGATATCTGAGAACGGGCAGACTACCTCCTCAAGTGGGTCCCTAACGCCCGAGTAACCCAACTGGGAGGCATCCCCCAGTAGGGACGGACTGACACCTCACACAGCCAGGTACCCCTCTGAGACAAAACTTCCAGAGGAACCATCAGGCAGCAGCATTTCCCGTTCACCAATATCCACTGTTCTGCAGCCACTGCTGCTGATACCCAGGCAAACAGGGTCTGGAGTGGACCTCCAGTAAGCTGCAACAGACCTGCAGCTGAGGGTCCTGACTGTTAGAAGGAAAACTAACAAACAGAAAGGACATCCACACCAAAAACCCATCTGTATGTCACCATCATCAAAGACGAAAGTAAGATAAAACCACAAAGATGGGGAAAAAACAGTGCAGAAAAACCGGAAATTCTAAAAATCAGAGCACCTCTCCACCTCCAAAGTAACGCAGCTCCTCACCAGCAACGGAACAAAGCTGGACAGAGAATGACTTTGAAGAGTTGAGAGAAGAAGGCTTCAGAAGATCAAACTACTCCGAGCTAAAGGAGGAAGTTCAAACCAATGGCAAAGAAGTTAAAAACTTTGAAAAAAAATTAGATGAATGAATAACTAGAATAATCAATGCAGAGAAGTCCTTAAAGGACCTGATGGAGATGAAAACCACGGCACAACAACTACGTGATGAATGCACAAGCCTCAGTAAACGATGAGATCAACTGGAAGAAAGGGTATCAGCGATGGAAGATGAAATGAATGAAATGAAGCGTGAAGAGAAGTTTAGAGAAAAAAGAATAAAAAGAAACGAACAAAGCCTCCAAGAAATATGGGATTATGTGAAAAGACCAAATCTACATCTGATTGGTGTACATAAAAGTCACAGGAAGAATGAACCCAACTTGGAAAACACCCTGCAGGATATAATCCAGGAGAACTTCCCCAATCTAGCAAGGCAGACCAACGTTCAAATTCAGGAAATAGAGAGAACGCCACAAAGATACTCCTCGAGAAGAGCAACTCCAAGACACATAATTGTCAGATTCACCAAAGTTGAAATGAAGGAAAAAATGTTAAGGGCAGCCAGAGAGAAAGGTTGGGTTACCCACAAAGGGAAGCCCATCAGACTAACAGTTGATCTCTTGGCAGAAACTCTACAAGCCAGAAGAGAGTGGGGGCCAATATTCAACATTCTTAAAGAAAAGAATTTTCAACCCAGAATTTCATATCCAGCCAAACTAAGCTTCATAAGTGAAGGAGAAATAAAATCCTTTACAGACAAGCAAATGCTGAGAGATTTAGTCACCACCAGGCCTGCCCTAAAAGAGCTCCTGAGGAAGCACTAAACATGGAAAGGAACAACCAGTACCAGCCACTGCAAAAACATGCCAAATTGTAAAGACCATCAAGGCTGGGAAGAAACTGCATCAACTAACAAGCAAAATAACCAGCTAACATCATAATGAGAGGATCAAAGTCACACATAACAATACTAACCTTAAATGCAAATGGGCTAAATGCTCCAATTAAAAGGCACAGATTAGCAAATTGGATAAAGAGTCAAGACAAGACCCATCACTGTGCTGTATTCAGGAAACCCATCTCACGTGCAGAGACACACATAGGCTCAAAATAAAGGGATGGAGGAAGATCTACCAGGCAAATGGAAAACAAAAAAAGGCAAGGGTTGCAATCCTAGTCTCAGATAAAACAGACTTTATACCGACAAAGATCAAAAGAGAAAAGGAAGGCCATTACATAATGGTAAAGGGATCAATTCAACAAGAAGAACTATCCTAAATATATATGCACCCAATACAGGAGCATCCAGATTCATAAAGCAAGTCCTTAGTGACCTACAAGGAGACTTAGACTCCCACACATTAATAGTGGGAGATTTTAACACCCCACTGTCAACATTAGACAGATCAACGAGACAGAAAGTCAACAAGGATACCCAGGAATTGAACTCAGCTCTGCACCAAGTGGACCTAATAGACATCTACAGAACTCTCCACCCCAAATCAACAGAATATACATTTTTTTCAGCACCACACCACACCTATTCCAAAATTGACCACATAGTTGGAAGTAAAGCTCTCCTCAGCAAATGGAAAAGTACAGAAATTATAACAAACTGTCTCTCAGACCACAGTGCAACCAAACTAGAACTCAGGATTAAGAAACTCACTGAAAACCGCTCAACCATATGGAAACTGAACAACGTGCTCCTGAATGACTAAACTGGGTACATAACAAAATGAAGGCAGAAATAAAAATGTTCTTTGAAACCAACAAGAACAAAGACACAACATCCCAGAATCTCTAGGACACATTCAAAGCAGTGTGTAGAGGGAAACTTATAGCACTAAATGCCCACAAGAGAAAGCAGGAAAGATCTAAAATTGACACCCTAACATCACAATTAAAAGAACTAGGGAAGCAAGAGCAAACACATTCAAAAGCTAGCAGAAGGCAAGAAATAACTAAGATCAGAGCAGAACTGAAGGAAATAGAGACATAAAAAACCCTTCAAAAAATCCATGAATCCAGGAGCTGGTTTTTTGGAAAGATCAACAAAATTGATAGACCACTAGCAAGACTAATAAAGAAGAAAAGAGAGAAGAATCAAATAGACGCAATAAAATATGACAAACGGGATATCACCACCGATCCCACAGAAATACAAACTACCATAAGAGAATACTATAAACACCTCTACGCAAATAGACTAGAAAATCTAGAAGAAATGGATAAATTCCTCAACATATACGCTCTCCCAAGACTAAACCAGGAAGAAATTTAATCTCTGAATAGACCAATAACAGGCTCTGAAATTGAGGCAATAATTAATAGCTTACCAACCAAAAAATGTCCAGCACCAGATGGATTCACAGCCGAATTCTACCAGAAGTACAAGGAGTTGGTACCATTCCTTCTGAAACTATTCCAATCAATAGAAAAAGAGGGAATCCTCCCTAACTCATTTTATGAGGCTAGCATCATCCTGATACCAAAGCCTGGCAGAGACACAACAAGAAAAGAGAATTTTAGACCAATATCCTTGATGAACATTGATGCAAAAATCCTCAATAAAATACTGGCAAACTGAGTCCAGCAGCACATCAAAAAGCTTATCCACCATGATCAAGTGGGCTTCATCCCTCGGATGCAAGGCTGGTTCAACATACAAAAATCAATAAACATAATCCAGCATATAAACAGAACCAAAGACAAAAACCACTTGATTTTCTCAATAGATGCAGAAAAGGCCTTTGACAAAATTCAACAACCCTTCATGCTAAAAACTCTCAATAAATTAGGTATTGATGGGACGTATCTCAAAATAATAAGAGCTATTTATGACAAACCCATAGCCAATATCATACTGAATGGACAAAAACTGGAAGCATTCCCTTTGAAAACTGGCACAAGACAGGGATACCCTCTCTCACCACTCCTATTCCACATAGTGTTGGAAGTTCTGGCCAGGACAATCACGCAGGAGAAGGAAATAAAGGGCATTCAATTAGGAAAAGAGGAAGTCAAATTGTCCCTCTTTGCAAATGACATGATTGTATATCTAGAAAACCCCATTGTCTGAGCCCCAAATCTCCTTAAGCTGATAAGCAACTTCAGCAAAGTCTCAGGATAAAAAATCAACGTGAAAAAATCACAGGCATTCTTATACACCAATAACAGACAAACAGAGAGCGAAATCATGAGTGAACTCCCATTCACAATTGCTTCAAAGAGAATAAAATACCTAGGAATCCAACTTACAAGGGATGTGAAGGACCTCTTCAAGGAAAACTACAAACCACTGCTCAATGAAATAAAAGAGGACACAAATAAATGGAAGAACATTTCATGCTCATGGGTAGGAAGAATCAATATCGTGAAAATGGCCATACTGCCCAAGGTAATTTATAGATTCAATGCCATACCCATCGAGCTACCAATGACTTTCTTCACAGAATTGGAAAAAACTGCTTTAAAGTTCATATGGAACCAAAAAAGAGCCTGCATCGCCAAGTCAATCCTAAGCCAAAAGAACAAAGCTGGAGGCATCACGCTACCTGACTTCAAACTATACTACAAGGCTACAGTAACCAAAACAGCATGGTACTGGTACCAAAACAGAGATATAGACCAATGGAACAGCACAGAGCCCTCAGAAATAATGCTGCATATCTACAACCATCTGATCTTTGACAAACCTGAGAAAAACAAGCAATGGGGAAAGGATTCCCTATTTAATAAATGGTGCTGGGAAAACTGGCTAGCCATAAGTAGAATGCTGAAACTAGATCCCTTCCTTACACCTTATACAAAAATTAATTCAAGATGGATTAAAGACTTAAATGTTAGGTCTAAAACCATAAAAACCCTAGAAGAAAACCTAGGCAATACCATTCAGGACATAGGCATGGGCAAGGACTTCATGTCTAAAACACCAAAAGCAATGGCATCAAAAGCCAAAATTGACAAATGGGATCTAATTAAACTAGAGAGCTTCTGCACAGCAAAAGAAACTGGCCGGGCGTGGTGGCTCACGCCTGTAATCCCAGCACTTTGGGAGGCCGAGGCGGGCAGATCACGAGGTCAGGAGATCGAAACCATCCTGGTTAACACCGTGAAACCTTGTCTTTACTGAAAATACAAAAAATTAGCTGGGTGTGGAAGCTGATGCCTGTAGTCCCAGCTACTCGGGAGGCTGAGGCAGGAGAATGACGCGAACCTCCGAATGGGAGGCAGAGCTTGCAGTGTGCTGAGATCACGCCACTGCACTCCAGCCTGGCAGACACAGCCAGACTCCGTCTCAAAAAAAAAAAAAAAAAAAAAAAAAACCACCATCAGAGTGAACAGGCAACCTAGAGAATGGGAGAAAATTTTTGCAACCTACTCATCTGACAAAGGGCTAATATCCAGAATCTACAATGAACTCAAACAAATTTACAAGAAAAAAACAACCCCATCAAAAAGTGGGCAAAGGATATGAACAGACACTTCTCAAAAGAAGACATTTATGCAGCCAAAAGACACATGAAAAAATGCTCATCATCACTGGCCATCAGAGAAATGCAAATCAAAACCACAATGAGATATCATCTCACACCAGTTAGAATGGTGATCATTAAAAAGTCAGGAAACAACAGGTGCCTGAGAGGATGTGGAGAAATAGGAACACTTTTACACTGTTGGTGGGACTGTAAACTAGTTCAACCATTGTGGAAGTCAGTGTGGCAATTTCTCAGGGATCTAAAACTAGAAATACCATTTGACCCAGCCATCCCATTACTGGGTATATACCCAAAGGATTATAAATCATGCTGCTATAAAGACACATGCACACATATGTTTATTGCAGCACTATTCACAATAGCAAAGACTTGGAACCAACCCAAATGTCCAACAATGATAGATTGGATTAAGAAAATGTGGCACATATACACCATGGAATACTATGCAGCCATAAAAATTGATGAGTTCATGTCCTTTGTAGGGACATGGATGAAGCTGGAAACTATCATTCTCAGCAAACTATCACAAGGACAAAAAACCAAACACCACATGTTCTCACTCATGGGTGGTAATTGAACAATGAGAACACATGGACACAGGAAGGGGAACATCACACACCGGGGACAGTTGTGGGGTTGGGGGAGGAGGGAGGGATAGCATTAGGAGATATACCTAATGCTAAATGATGAGTTAATGGGTGCAGCACACCAACATGGCACATGTATACATATGTAACAAACCTGTATGTTGTGCACATGTACCCTAAAACTTAAAGTATAATAATAATAAAAAAAAAGCAAAAAAAAAAAAAAGAAAAGAAAACAGACTAGAGAGCCTGGAAGGAGACCCACACAATCAACTGATCTTTGACCAAGGAGCAAAGACAACCAAATGGAGAAAAGATACTCTTCCCAGTAAATGGTGCTGACATTAACAAGCAGACATCCACATGCACAAAAAGAACATAGACATTTACTTTATTCCTTCCATAAGATATTAACTCAAAATTAATCATAAAGCTACATGTAAAAGAAAAAACTATGAAGCTTCTAGGAGAAAACGTGGGAGAAAAAAAATCTGTAAACTTGGATTTGGTGATGAGCTTTTAGCTACAACACTAAAAACATGACACATGAAGGGAAAAAACTGATAAGTAAAATTTATTAAAAAATTTTTGCTTTGTGAAAAACCTGTCAAGAGAAAGAAAAGAGAAACCATATACTGAAGAAAAATTTGCAAATATTTGCAAAACATATATTTGAATAAGGACATATCTAAAATATGCAAAGAATACTTACAGCTCAACAAAAGAAAAGAAGTTAAAATGGGCAAAAGATCTAAACAGACACCCTACCAAAGAAAAGATGCAGATATACATATGTAAAATGTTCAACAAGATCTGCTGGTAGAAAATTGCAAATTAAAATAATGAGATACCAATACATACCTATTAGAATGGCTAAAATAAAGTCGAAAAGAAAAAGTTGGCAATACTAATGGTCAGAGAAAATTCAGAGCAATAGGAATTTTTATTCATTGTTAGTGCAAATGCAAAATGGTGCATGCAGCCACTTTGGAAGACAGTTTGGTAGGTTCTTACAAAGCTAAACATAGTTTTACCATATGATTCAGCAATTGTTTCTAGGTATTTAGACAACTAATTTGAAAATATACATCCATTAAAAACCTGTACACAAATGTTTAGTTTTATTCAAAATCCCCCCGCCCCCCAAACTGGAAGCAACCAAGATGTCCTTCAGTTGGTGAATGGATGAATAAACTGTAGTATATATACATAATGAATATTATTCAGCAAAACAAAAAGACAGCTAGCAAGCCATGAAAAGACATGGAGCATTAAAAGTGTATTTAAATGAAAGAAGCCAGTTTTAAAAGGCTACATATTATATTATTTTAGTTATATGATATTCTAGAAAAGTTAAAACTATAGAGACAATAAAATGATCAGTATTTGCCAGGAGTTCAGGGCATGTTTAGGGGTAGTGTTTAATGAATGAAGCACAGGGGACACTTTTTTGATGGTCAAACTATTCTGTATGGTGCTGTAATGGTAGATACATGTACTATGCATTTGTCTGAACGCACAGAACTTCACAGCACAAGGAATAAGCCTTAATGTATGCAAAGTTTTAAAAAATCATTTAGATTTGAGGAGTCAAGATTGAAATTCAGAATGTGACAGAACAATCCAACAGTTTTAGAATATGTACAACTTCACTGAAGAGCATGGGAAATAAAGGAGAAAAATCTAAGTAACATTGAAAATGACTGGAAAGTATAAGACTAAAAGCAAAAGAACTGTATGTAAGCACTGAACTCTAGTTGGTAAAGTTGTTTTCCATGGGGAAATGGGTTAACAGTTCTGACGCTGTTTTACATATATGCTGGATAATGGATAATGGGAGCCAGATTTCTCATTGTTATAGTGGTAGGATATAGATAAGCAAAGGGAAGGCTGGAATGATCCATATGGTAATGGATTCTGGTTGGAGATATCAGTATGAACTCATGTTTAGCTTACTATTTACAGAGATTATTACAAGTAGAAATATTTGTAGCTATGTGTGTATACAGAGGTGAATATAACACACATATTTCCTTGTTCTGCCAGCTAAGAGGACCTGGAGGCAATGATGTCCCAGCAGTAAGGAACATGCCTGATTTCTAACACTATATTCCAATTAAAAAAACTTATCAGGGCTCCTTGGAGAAATGGCTGATTCTAGGATTTGGGCAGGAGGTATACAAGATGAGTCTGGAATATCTTGTGCCAGAAAATAAGGAAATGCTCCAAGTAAAAATTTATAGGGTATGTCAAAGAAATACAGGAGACAATTGAAAGAATTCCCAATAGTCAAAACTGAAACAATTTAAGAAAACAAAAACAAAAACAAAGTGTTGCATTATAAATGAAAGTATAAGATAAAATTCATGAGTTCATATTGACATAAATAAATGATAGAATAAGTAAATAAAAGTGGGAGAAAACAAAACCCCCAGGCAGAATAATTCCAAATAATTTTTGCAGATACTCTGCCCTCAAGGGTAGGAGCATAATTCCCCACTTCTTCAGCATGGGCTATGCATAGGGACCTCTTTCTAAACAGTTCAGTGTGGAAAGGGGAAGAAGAGTAACTTAACTGTGGAGAAACCTGACAAACACTGCCTCAGGTGATCAAGGTTAACATCAGCAGTGATAAACCATGCTGATAGTATGTACTTTTGATGACATATGATGAAAATAGCAATCTGTGGTCTATCTCCTCAAAAACATATAATTCTAGTCTAATCATGAGAAAAACATCAAATAAATTCCAACTGAGAAAGATTCTACCAATTACCTCAACGGTATTCCTCAAAATGGTCAAAGTTATTAAAACAAGTAAAGTCTAAGAAACTCTCTTGGTCAAAAGAAGCCTAGGGAGACATAATGACCAAATACAAGGTGATATCCTAGGTAAGATTCTGGAACAGAAAGGGGATATTTAGATAAAACCTAAGGAAATCTGAATAAAGTATGGACTTTAGTTTTTAATAATGTCTCAATATTGGTACATTAGTTATAACAAATGCACCATAGTAATGTAAGATGTTAACAATAGGAAAAATTGGCATGGGGTGTATGGAAACTCTTTATATTATCTTTGCATATCTTTATATACCTAAACTAAAATAAAGTGCTTATTTTGAAGGACGTGAGGCAAAGAAAAGTGAAATACAAAGCAATGCAAGGTGTTCCTGCACTGGCTGCCTCCTTCTAATAAGGTCAAAGAGACTCAGCAGGTAGCTAGGCAGCCATGTTCAGTTGGTACACAGGTCTCCAGAATGGTATAGAGGAGAACTTGTACCTTTGAGCAGTTAACGGGAGAGAAAAAGAGGGAGAATTTGTCTCACTTCTCCTTTCCTCTTAATTCTCTATTAGTAATGGCTCACTCCCTTGGGAGCTAATTTCTCTACATGTATGGATGATATCATTTGGGCCCTCAGTGGCTACTCAGGAAGCCAGGTTCCCCATCCCATGGTGTATGGCTTCACCAAATGCCAAAACTGAAGAGGCAGCAGACTGTTGGTGTGGTGACAACCAAGAGCAATAAAGCAAGGAGGTTAAAGGAAACTGGAAAGACACTCAATGTCTGTGTTCCAATGAATACCTATAAAAAGAAGACACAGGAAAGTTTAGATAAATGGGAAGAAAAATACAATGGAAAAAAATTATACATAATAAAAATTGTTCTGTTGATATTTGATAAAGTAGAATTTAAAATGAAAAACATTATTAAACATAAATATGTGTCACTGGCTACTGCTAAAAATAAAAATTAGGAAGGAATATATAATTTTTCAAAATCGATATATAGATAATAGCATAACCTCCAGATATAGAAAGTTAACTGGGAGTTGAAGAGAATATTTATAAACATCCATTATATTTGAATTAAAGTACATCTTTCTGAAGAGTTGATCATACATGCAAACAAAATTCTATAATATCTGAACTACAAAAATGAATTCTTATCTAATAAAAATTTATAGATCTCTGCAGTAGTAATTAGAGAATAAGAATTCACTTTGTGCTCATATGGACCATTATAAAATTTGCTTATGTATCTGACATAAGGCAATTGTCATCAAATATTGAAGCACTGATATCTAAATACCTTTTCCAATCACCATGCGGGGGTCTCGTTTCAAATTCTTCAGAAGCATACCTTGAGACAAGGATTTGATTGAAGGTGGTTTATTATTCCTGAATCTATGAACATTAGAAGGTGGGTGAGGAAGTCATACAGGAAAGGAAAGTCAGACAAGAAAGAATATCTTTTAAGACAGCTACAACAGTGGATAATTGGAGTTTAATTCAATTGAGAAACTCTGACAAATTGTGTAAATATGTCTCAAAATTATCCTACCCAAGGCGTGAGAGCACTGGGGTGTTTATGCACTAACTCCCCTTAGTCATTGGCTGGTGATAGTTCCTAGGGGATACTAATTATCCAGCACTTCCCTCCTGTATTTAAACAGAACACTGTTTCATGGTTCCAGAAAAAACTCTCTGGCTCAGAGAAGCACATAATAGCAATTGGAAGTTGTCTGGAGTACAATGAAATAATAAGTCTAAGGAATATAGGTAGAAAAAATCAGCTATTGTAACAAAGCAAAAAAGCAATTTTAAAAACATAACAAAACCAATATGTTTATAAATTTTTTTATTTCCAATTTTTAAGTTTAGGGTTTAACGTACAGGATGTGCAGGTTTGTGGCATAGGTAAACGTGTGCCACGGTGGTTTGCTACCCAGATCATCCCATCACCCAGGTATTAAGCCCAACAGCCACTAGCTGTTGCTATTCCTCCTGATCCTCTCCCTCCTCCCACCCCCTGCCCTCCAACAGACCCCAGTCAGTGTGTGTTGTTCCCCGCAATGTGTCCATGTGTTCTCATCATTTGCACACACACATACAGACACATTAATTAATAACTCATAGGGCAAAGAAAAAACTTAAAACTTAAACTTGCAATTAAAGGCAAATTCTTGGAGATAGAAAATAGAATATACCAGGGACTGAGAGGAAGGGAGAATGGGGACTTATTGCTTACTGGGTACAGAGTTTTCTGAGATACTAAAAAGTTCTGGAAGCGAATACTGGTAATAGTTTGTGACATTCCGAATGAACTTAATGTCATTGAACTGTACATTTAAAATGGTTAAAATGATGAATTTTATGTTACATATGTTTTACAACAAAATTTATTTTTATTGCAATAATTTTATTGCAATTAAAAATATTTAGAACACAAATAATGGAAATACTATATGTTAAAACTTTTGTAGTCAAGTACTGGTGGACTTAGAAATTTATAGTCTTAAATGAACATACTAGAAAATAAAAACATATCAAAAATTAATAAGCCAAACATATAACTCAAAAGATTACAAAATATTTGAATAATTTCTATGACTGTACAGAAAAAGAAAAAATACTACTAAAAAGATAGTCCTAATTTGATTGTCCAAGAAAAAGGAAAGGTGGCAAAAATTATAATACTGGAAATAAATGAGAGGTCAGAAATTAGGATTTAATACCACATGTTCTCACTTATAAGTGGGAGCTGAACAATGAAAACACATGGAGGGGGAACAACACCCACTGGGGGCTGTCAGTGGGGGCGGGGGACAGGAGCGCATCAGGAGGAATAGCTAATGGATGCTGCACTTATTACTGAGGTGATGGGTTGATCTGTGCAGCAAACCACCATGGCACGCATGTACTTATGTAACAAACCTACACATCCTGCACATGTACTCCAGAACTTAAAATAATAGTTGATGGGAAAAAAAAGAAATTGAGGTTTAATGGAGACTTAAAATTAAGAAAAAAAAAAGTTTTGGTTCTGGCTGTAATAGAGTGGTAAGAATCACATTCATCTTTCCACTGTAAATACCTATAAAACAAACTATATGAAAAAGCTGTTCTTTGGCATCGTACAATAGACAACATAAGGCTTTGATTCTCAAGAGAAGGGCTGCAGTTGTTGTCGTGAGTCATGCCTGTAATACCAGAATTTTGGGAGGCCAAGGCAGGAGGATCGCTTCAGGCCAGGAGTTCAAGACAAGCCTGGGGAACATAGTGAGATCCCATCTCTGTAAAAATTTTTTTTTTAATTAGCTAGATTTGGTAGTGTGCGCCTGTAGTCCAGCTGCTCAGGAAGCTGAGGTGAGAGAATCGCTTGAGCCCAGGAGTTTAAGACTGCAGTAAGCTATAATTGTGCCACTACACTCCAGCCTGGGCAACAGAGTGAGACTATCTCAAAAAAAGAAAGAAAGATACCGCATGTTCTCACTCAGAAGTGGGGGTTGAACAATGAGAACACATGGACACAGGGAGGGGAACAACACACACCGGGGCCTGTTGGGGACTGGAGGGTGAGGGGAGGGAACTTAGAGGACAGGTCAATAGGTGCAGCAAACCACCATGGCACACACGTACCTATGTAACAAACCTGCACATTCTGCACATGTACTCCAGAACTTAAAATAAAAGTTGATGGGAAAAAAAAGAAATTGAGATTTAATAGAGACTTAAAATTCAGAAATAAAAAAAGTTTTTGTTCTGGCAGTAATAGAGTGATAAGAATCACATTCATCTTTATACTGTAAATACCTAAAAAACAAACTATAGGAAAAATCTGTTCTTTGGCATCATACAATAGGCAACATAAGGCTTTGATCTCATATTGTCTTTTTTTTTTTAGAAGAAATTAAAAAAAGAGAGGAGAGAGTAGGGATCCACATGAGGTGAACCCCACATTCACCCAGCTCTCTCCCTGAGGCACCTTCCCAATTGCAGCACAGGGAAGTAGGAACCTACCAGAGAGTAGAGGTCTGCCTGGTTCGAGCATGCACATATTAGAGTTTGGAGCTGCTGAGGCAACTGGGATTTGTGGGAACAAGGTACTAGGAGGAGAGAGCTGCACAAAGAAAGACTCCCAGAAATCTCCAAAAGGGTTCTCTGGACTCTTTGGCTAAATATTAAGCTATGCCTGCACAAAGCAAGACTCTGGAGGGCCAAAGAATAGCTTCTGGGGCAACCATGAGCAAAACAGAGATTCCGAGAGTGACACGGCACTGGGAAACAAACCACAGTGGGGAGACCTCACAAACAACCCAGGATCTCCGTTGAAATTCCAGAAATATGGTGCCTCAGGAGTAGAGCTACTGTGGCTCTAGGGTAGGGGCTGTTCTAGACTTATCCAAAAATGCCTAAAATCAATCTCAAATAGACTTAACCGTAAAATCCAACACTCCTTAAAAGAAGACTGCATAAGCCAAACTCTCACCAATAAAGCACCCCTGAAGTTGAGCATGCAATAAAACAATTACTAGACATATAAAGAAGCGAGAAAGCATAAGCAAAACCAGGAGAGAAAACAGTCAATCAAAACAGCCAGAGGTGAGACAGATACGGGAATAAGCACACAAAGACGTTA
This sequence comes from Pan troglodytes, assembly GCF_028858775.2. Classification (NCBI taxonomy): domain Eukaryota; kingdom Metazoa; phylum Chordata; class Mammalia; order Primates; family Hominidae; genus Pan; species Pan troglodytes. The sequence continues at coordinate 46,930,240 of NC_072402.2, read as the reverse complement.
AAACAGATAACAGTAATATGTTTAAGGTCTGAAAGGAAAAGCTGGACAAAAATCAGAGGATGGGTGGGCAAGCTAGCAGAAAAACAGAAGTTACAAAAAAGATCCAGGCAAATTCTAAAGTCAAAATGATACAATATCTAAAATTTTTAAAAATCACTAGAAATAAGTAGTTTGGAAACTACAGAAGAAAATATTAGTGAATCTGAAAATGGATTTAAAAAGCTATCCAAATTTAGACATAAAGTGGGAAAAAGAGCAAAAATAAGTAAATCGTGCCTATGAGATAAGAAGCAAACACATGTATCATTGGACACACAGCTAACCTACATATCATTGGAGATCCAGAAGGAAAGGAGAGGGGGATTGGGGTAGAAAAATCATTTGAAGAAATAATGACTAAAAGTTTTCCAAATGTGATGAAAATTATAAAGCGATATTTCCAAAACGCTTTAAAAACCCTGAGCAGAATAAACACACACATACAAATCACACCTAGGCACATCACAATCAAGTGGCTAAAAAGCAAAGTTTAATAAGAATCTTACAGGCAGCCACAGGAAAAAAAAAAAAAAACTCAGGGGAAAAATGATTTTTTATTTTTTATTTTATTTTATTTTTTAACCTATTATTATTATTATACTTTAAGTTTTAGGGTACATGTGCACAATGTGTAGGTTAGTTACATATGTATACATGTGCCATGTTGGTGTGCTGCACCCATTAACTCATCATTTAACATTAGGTATATCTCCTAATGCTATCCCTCCCCCCTCCCCCCACCCCACAACAGGCCCCGGTGTGTAATGTTCCCCTTCCTGTGTCCATGTGTTCTCATTGTTCAATTCTCACGTATGAGTGGGAACATGCAGTGTTTGTTTTTTTGTCCTTGTGATAGTTTGCTGAGAATGATGGTTTCCAGCTTCATCCATGTCCCTACAAAGGACATGAACTCAGAAAAATGATTTTTTAAATATTTGGTAACATATTGGGACAGCTAAGATAATGGACAGCATTTTAAAGTGCTGAAAGAACAAACAAGAATAACACAGTCAACCTAGCATTCTCTATCAAGTGGAAATTTCATTCAAAAATAAAGGCAAATAAAGCCATTTTCATATAAAGAAAAGCTGAGAGGATTCATCACTAATACAGCTTTAGTACTATAGGAAATATTAAAGGACGTCCTTTAGGCCCAAGACATAATACTGGATGGAAATTTGGACCTTCATTCAGGAATAAACATACATCCTGAAAAATATATATGCACGTACAGAAGCTAGCCATGTAACAGAGATGACATGTCCCTTAACTGAAGAAAGGATGGGATCTTCCCTTACTGGTGTGGTGTTATATATACCGGTAACACTAAATTACATATGTATCTCATATCATATACAAACATTAACATCAGATGAAGACAAATTTGATAAGTTAAACTTAAAATTATTAGATGAAAAATAATTTCATTGGAATAAGGAATTATCTCTTAGTTAAGATAGAGAAAAACACAAACAAAAAAGAAAAAACATGACAAATTTGGCATTATCACTAATAATAAATAAAAGCTTCTTTTAATAATAATAAAATCTTTTAATGACAAAATGACTTACATGCTAAAAGAAAATATGTGCCATTTATTTATTAGACAAAGAATAAAGTTCTAGAACACATTTTTAAATATCTTAAAAAATAAGAGAAACAAAGTCAACCCAGTAGAAAAATAGTCAGTCTTGATCATGTGATTCACAGAGGAAATACAAGTGACCAGTGAGCTTGTGTTCAACCCACAAGTAATTAGTAAATATAAATTAAAACAATTGGTATTTCAAATTGGCATACCATTTAAAACTCCTCCAAAACATAATAACTAGCCTGAAAATACCAAGTACTGGCAAGAATGTGGGAAAATGGGAACTCTTTCACATTGTTTGTGGAAATTCAACTATTACAATCATTCTGGACAGTAATTTGACAATATATAGTCAGGATTAAGGTGTGTGTTCCAGTGCGCTGTCTTTTCCTTTCTAGATATTGTTGACTGCAGTAATTTTTTTTTTTTTTTTTTTTTGATACGGAGTCTCACTCTGTTGCCCAGGCTGGAGTGCAGTGGCGCAATCTCGGCTCACTGTAATCTCTGCCACCCGGGTTCAAGCGATTCTCCTGTCTCAGCTTCCTGAGTAGCTGGGATTACAGGCGCCCGCCACCATGCCCGGCTAATTTTTGTATTTTTAATAGGGACGAGGTTTCACCATTTTGGTCAGGTTGGTCTCGGACTCCTGACCTCGTGATCCGCCGCCTCGGCCTTCCAAAGTGCTGGGATTACAGGCGTGAGCCACCGCGACCGGCCCAGTAATGTTTTTAATAGCAAAAATGTGGAGACCATCTAACTGCCCTTCAGTAGGGGAATGGATAATAAGTTGGCTTATTCACAGATTGAAGTTACATATAGGAGTTTCAATAAATTTGATCTATATACATTAACATGGATAGATCTCAAAAATAATATTGAGTGATAAATGAAAATTACAAAAGATACCTTATTGATATGCTCTATGAAACTGAGAAATAAAAATATTAGCCCAAATTATTTACGAATGTTTATATACAGTAAAAGTACAAATACATGCACAGAAATGGTGACTAACATCAGTATAGTGTTTTCTAGGGATGGTGGGGTATAAAGATGGGAGTAGAACTCCGACTATGTCTAAAACATATTATTTACTATAAAACTATATATACAGAGAGAGATATAAAGTAAATTTCTTAGAATGATAGAGTCCATTTAATTTTGGGTTCAAAGGTGTTTATTATATTATTTTTACATAATGTCTTTCATTTGTTTTATGTCAAACATTTCCTTTTAAAATTTTTATTTAAGTATGACAATTGAAATTACACAAATTCTAATTCTATAGCTTGATGATTTACCACAAAGGGAGTATATCTGTGAGTCTGAAGAATGATCTGCTCAAGTTCTTTTTCAGAATCTACAGGCGCCTTTAGGAGCAAAGTGAACCCATATGTCTCTTCTCCCTCCCCTCCCTTCCCCTCCCCTCCCCTTGCCTTCCCTCCCCTCTCCTGCTCTCCTCTTCCCTCCCCTCCCCTCTCCTCTTCTCCCTCCTCTTCTTTACCTCCTTCCCCTCCCTTGGCATCCCCTCCTCTCTTTTTCCTCCATTCCTTCCCCTTCCCTCTTTCTTCCCCTCTCCTCCCCTCCCCTCACTTCCCTTCTCATCTCTTCTCTTTCCTTTCCTTCCCTTCCCCAAATATTTTTCACTGACTTATTTTAATTTTCTCCAGCTTCTCTAGCTCTTCTTTTAAATTACCACACCCATCCCCTCTCCATCAAAAACAAAAGGATATCTTTTATTGATACACACATGCACACACCTACACACACACTCAAATAGCAAATCCAACAATTCAAGACTCTAAAGGACACTGTTTGATGGGACTTTAGCATTGTGTTAAATGTTATAACAAAAATATTATAAAAATTTAGCCTAACACCAGCAATATCCATTGGAGGAATTAACAAAGTTGGACAAGTAGTGCTATTAGTGTAATGTAGTAGCTGTCAGTGATTAATAAATTGATACAGGAAGACACATTGTAATGTAATCAAAGTACATAAAGTGTATCTCAAAGTAAGTTTTATCCCTAAAATAATAAAAGCCCTGAAATTCAGATGAAATACTAAAAACGCATAAAGAGAACTGGACATTAGAAATAAAAGTAGAACCACTGTTTTACCATGGCACATAGCTTCGCGTTAAAAGACTACATTTTTCAGCCGAGTGTGGTCATGTTACCACACTCATTTGGTTTGGGCCAAATGAACATGAATCAAAGTGATGTGTAAAGGCTCTGAAACCTGCCCTTAAAGAAAAGGGACAGGCCCTTTTCTCACCCTATTCCCTTTTTGGCTGGCGGGAAAGAGAATATGAAGGCAGGAGCTACCGTCGTCATTTTAGAACTCAAATGGACAGTGACAGTTGAAGATGGCAGATCAAAAAATTAACAGTCCGGGTTGCAGTTACCATCTCCACTGTGTTCAAACTATTACACAAAAGGGAAACTCTTCTCTAACCTGTTTCAGCCATTGCTATTTTTGAAGTTTAGTTATAGAAGCTCATAAGTTAATTCTTATACCATGCAAATTACCTACATTTCTTTGCCATGACAGAGAAATACGTGAAGGTGAACGTCAAATAAAAATAGAAACAAGTAACAGGACACAATTGCCAAATACCTTTTAGGACCATGACCCAGTACTCATCAAACTACTCTTTGGCTTTTCATCATTTCAAGCTGAAGTTCTTGTCCCTGTGACCTAGTGAAACAGTGCTTATTTTCATTGTTGATATGATTATGTCCATCTAATGATAAGAACATTGGAAATCTGCTTTTAAGTATTGTGGTTTTCCCAGTCTATCTCACACTTGTTTATCTAGCCTACAGCACAATAAAGAAACTAGAATCTATTTCTTCCCAAGGTACCAGATATTATGACTTTACTTTTGATTAGTTTGATGGTTTTTTTCTTTTTCTCAGATATATCTTTGAATGATCATCAGAAAAATTATTACACTAACCTTACTGATTTTTGTTTTCTGTGAAGAAAAGCATGGAATCCTTTCTGCACGACATTATCTGTCACTTTCCTTGCAACTTTGGGTTTGACTAAATATTTTTTTTTAACCAATGGAAAATTTCCAGTTTAATATTGTACTATATATGTATATATTTTTAATTATTATTATTATACTTTAAGTTTTAGGGTACATGTGCACAATGTGCTGGTTAGTTACGTATGTATACATGTGCCATGCTGGTGTGCTGCACCCATTAACTTGTCATTTAGCATTAGGTATATCTCCTAAAGCTATCCCTCCCCCCTCCCCCGACCCCACAACAGTCCCCAGAGTGTGATATTCCCCTTCCTGTGTCCATGTGTTCTCATTGTTCAATTCCCACCTATGAGTGAGAACATGCGGTGTTTGGTTTTTTGTCCTTGCAATAGTTTACTGAGAATGATGATTTCCAATTTCATCCATGTCCCTACAAAGGACATGAACTCATCATTTTTTATGGCTGCATAGTATTCCATGGTGTATATGTGCCACATTTTCTTAATCCAATCTATCATTGTTGGACATTTGGGTTGCTTCCGAGTCTTTGCTATTGTGAATAGTGCCGCAATAAACATACGTGTGCATGTGCCTTTATAGCAGCATGATTTATAATCCTTTGGGTATATACCCAGTAATGGGATGACTGGGTCAAATGGTATTTCTAGTTTTAGATCCCTGAGGAATCGCCACACTGACTTCCACAATGGTTGAACTAGTTTACAGTCCCTCCAACAGTGTAAAAGTGTTCCTATTTCTCCACATCCTCTGCAGCACCTGTTGATTCCTGACTTTTTAATGATTGCCATTCTAACTGGTGTGAGATGGTATCTCATTGTGGTTTTGATTTGCATTTCTCTGATGGCCAGTGATGATGAGCATTCTTTCATGTGTCTTTTGGCTGCATAAATGTCTTCTTTTGAGAAGTGTCTGTTCATATCCTTTGCCCACTTTTTGATGGGGTTGTTTGTTTTTTTCTTGTAAATTTGTTTGAGTTCATTGTAGATTCTGGATATTAGCCCTTTGTCAGATGAGTAGGTTGTGAAAATTTTCTCCCATTTTGTAGCTTTCCTGTTCACTCTGATGGTAGTTTCTTTTGCTGTGCAGAAGCTCTTGAGTTTAATTAGATCCCATTTGTCAATTTTGGCTTTTGTTGCCATTGCTTTTGGTGTTTTAGACATGAAGTCCTTGCCCATGCCTATGTCCTGAATGGTAATGCCTAGGTTTTCTTCTAGGGTTTTTATGGTTTTAGGTCTAACATTTAAGTCTTTAATCCACCTTGAATTAATTTTTGTATAAGGTGTAAGGAAGGGATCCAGTTTCAGCTTTCTACATATGGCTAGCCAGTTTTCCCAGCACCATTTATTAAATAGGGAATCCTTTCCCCATTGCTTGTTTTTCTCAGGTTTGTCAAAGATCAGATAGTTGTAGATATGCGGCGTTATTTCTGAGGGCTCTGTTCTGTTCCATTGATCTATATCGCTGTTTTGGTACCAGTACCATGCTGTTTTGGTTACTGTAGCCTTGTAGTATAGTTTGAAGTCAGGTAGCGTGATGCCTCCAGCTTTGTTCTTTTGGCTTAGGATTGACTTGGCAATGCAGGGTCTTTTTTGGTTCCATATGAACTTTAAAGTAGTTTTTTCCAATTCTGTGAAGAAAGGCATTGGTAGCTTGATGGGGATAGCATTGAATCTATAAATTACCTTGGGCAGTATGGCCATTTTCACGATATTGATTCTTCCTACCCATGAGCATGGAATGTTCTTCCATTTGTTTGTATCCTCTTTTATTTCATTGAGCAGTGGTTTGTAGTTCTCCTTGAAGAGGTCCTTCGCGTCCCTTGTAAGTTGGATTCCTAATTTTTCCTAATATTTCCTTAACTACAGTTTGTAAAGCCCTTGGTCTGTCACTGGCACCTTTTTTTTTTTCACTTTATTCAGATTAACCAAAAGATAATGATTCTTTTTTTAACTGATGGTCCTGGACTATCTCTGTCAGTTGGCTGATGAGTTGAGGATGTGAAAAACACTATCCATTAGAATCTGGCTGGTGTCCCCAACAGAACAAAGGTCAGCCCCAGTATGGAGAGCACATATTGCCATGAGTGATGCTTTCTACCCAGTCTAATCCAATTCCTCCCAGTGGTCAGGCACGTAGAAATCTCCAAAGCTCAGAAGAATCAAAATACTTGTAAAATTCATCTGAGTCAAAGTGACTTGTTCACCAAATGCACAATTTTTCAGTTAAGAGCATTTTTATAAAATGACCCTTCCTTCTAAACTATTTTCAAGCCACAAACTACAGCCTTTTTGTAAAGAAATTAAAATACGCCATCAGAAATTTGAGAAAATACACTCAAAAGCCACTGTCCTTCAAATGTCTGTGATCCCTTTTAAATCTTTGTTAAAGTACATGTCTAAACAGCCTCTATTAAAATAGCGCTCAACAATTCTAATTGCTTTATAATTGTAGAGAAACCACTAACAGCATGCATGTGTTTTCTTTACCAGAGAAGCACACCAGAGTTCAAGAATATAAAATTCTGAGACAAGGGATGTGTGGTAAAAGGAGACTGTGCTTGGGCTTCGTATTATACAGCTCTGCATCATTTCATTTCCAACTAGCACTGCCAGATCTTAGGGTAGAGAATCAAAGCCTTGTTCCCTCATTAGGACAGGCTTCACTGATTGTTTAATGATGCTTTTATTTTTCTTTTATTATCTTTTGCTTCTTTTCATAAAAGATCTTATAGTTTACTGGATTTTAGCAGAAATCCCAGCAATATTATTGTTTCATTTTTCAATATTAAAGAAGATTGCTGCATAAGAAAAGTCATCTCCTGAGATTTGAGTCCTGCTGCCAGTGCCAGTGCCTCTTCACTGAAACATTCATGTTTTCATTTCTGAAACAGCAGCAAATGCTGCGATAAAAATATTCTTCTCCCTTCAGTGGCTGGCAAAAATTTGCCAAGGCAGCTACGAGCTGAGACAAAGTTTTGAAAAGGAAAAGAACATTCAAGAGCCCAAGCATTCTTGAATTTTAATTCTTTGTCAAACGCAAAGTTTCAGAGCAAATAGAAACACCTCCTTAAGGTGTAATTAAGCATTTTCATGGACTTTAATTATCATTTATATCCTGAGGAAGGATAGGGGAGCATGTTTGCAGTTGTACACACTTTCTTTTACCGTCCACAGAACATTATAATCACAACTTAATGATTTAAGGGACACATTAAATGATTAAGAGGGACACATTTGCAATAGAACTGTCTATGTAAAAAATACTGGAGTCTCTGAAATAGCCCTAGCATCTTTAAAATCTATCAAGTAGGCTGGCGCAGTGGCTCATGCCTGTAATCCCAGCACTTTGGGAAGCTGAGGAGCGAGGATCACCTGAGGTTGGGAGTTCGACACCAGCCTGACCAACATGGAGAAACCCCATCTCTACTAAAAGTGCAAAATTAGCCTGGTGCAGTGGTGCACGCCTGTAATCCCGCTACTTGGGAGGCTGAGGCAGGAGAATCGCTTGAACCTGGGAGGTGGAGGTTGTCGTGAGCCAAGATAGTGCCATTGCACTCCAGCCTGGGCAACAAGAGTGAAACTCTGTCTGAAAAAAAAAAAAAATCTGTCAAATAATCAGTGGGAATTTACTACGTGCCCTGAGCCATGCTCATCTCTGTTGATGAAAACATATAATCCTTTGTCCATGAAGGAAGTGAGGAAACATGACACATATTAAAAATAAGAGAATAATGACAAGTCAAAGAGTCAAAGAGCTGTGTACCCAGAGAGCATTGTTCTGACCCAACTTACTTTTCTTGAATTAGACCCTGGATTGATGCCAGAAGTCTGCTTTGAGAGATTTCTGAGAAACAGCTTGAGTGCAATTCACTACAGTATTTCTTATACAGTTGTTAGAAATCATTTGCCTCAAATAAATAATCTAAAAATCACAGAAGTAACAAACAAGGAGATGTTGTGAGATACAGATAAAATTGCTGAGGTTAGAGAAAAGTGAGGATACTCAAGGAAGTTTTCTTGGAAGAGATAAGGCTTGAGCAGTGCCTTTAAAAAAATTAGGTAAGTTACAACCATAAAAAGGGCAGGAGAGGAGTCAAGACTGAAAACATAGTCATTTATACATTAATTCAACACATATTTATTAACCCATGCCAAACTATGTACCAGCACTTAAAGTGCAACAACAAAAAAATGAACATCATTTCTGTCCTCAGGGAGCTTACTTTCTAGTGAAGAAATATAGGTAGCAAGACCAGACCATGAAATATTTAACTTTGGGCATGGCTTTCTTTCCTGCACTTCCCGACCATAGTATCAGGCAGAGCCAGGGGTATTCATACTTCCTAAAGGAAAACTAGGACTGTTATGGCAGAAAGAGAAGAAAATAAAGAGTAAACCTCTATGGTTTTTAGTTTTTATTCCTTCCAAGCCAAGAAAATGAGAAGACAGTCCCCAAGGGAAGTGGAGTACAGGAGCTTATCACACGCATGTGCACACACACATACAAACACAGGCACACACCACAGAAAGAAGACAGACTCTAGATGGGGTTTACCTGTGCTGAAAGGAGAAAGAGAGGTCATGAGGCAGTACTTTAGAGGAGGTCAGATAGGGAGGAGTCAAGCAGAGAGGAGGCTGTTAACAGAATGAGCATATCAGGGACTGCCAGTGGTCAGAGCCAGCGACTACGTGGTACTGACCCAACACTCACAGACCTCTGGCTTTTGGACTGGGAATGCCCATTGCCACTGCGGAGGAGGCAGCTATTTTCGTCATGGGAACCAAAGGGCATCCCACTGGCAGTTCTTGCCCACACACCACCATGGATCATCACCGTGGATCATATGACTGATCCACGGTGGTATCAGTTGAGATTCAGTGTGCCTGTATCTCACTTGAGAATTAGCTGACACTCTGTGAATGACTCAGGTCACTTTTAACCTTCTGTCACACTCAAAAGAAAGTATAAGTTCTTGAATTCTGGGGAAGGGGTAGTGATAAAGAAGAGAAGATCCTAGTATTGGTTCTTGGATTGGCTGAATGGTGGGAAAAGCCATGCTTGTTACGTAAGCTGCACTTTCACATACGTGTGTGTGTAGACACTTACCTATCGCTAAAGAAAGGGCTGTTAGATTCCAATAAAGTTTAACAATGGAATTTTAAAAAGTTAACCCTATGATGCCTGGTAATGTAGTGGGATAAAGAATGATTGATGTTGATGTTTCCCAAACTTACCTAACTATAAGCATCACCTGGGGCAATTGCTTAAAAGGCCAGTTTCTAAAAGTAGATCTGCCATTCAATCCAGCAATCCCACTACTGGGTATCTACCCAAAGGAAAAGAAACTGCTATATCAAAAAGACCCCTGCATGTGTATGTTTATTACAGCCCGATTCACAACTGCAAAGATATGGAATCAAACTTAGTGCCCATCAACTGATGAGTGGATAAAGAAAATGTAATACATATGTGTGTGTATATATATATTACATATATATACACATACATACACTGTGGAATACTACTCAGCCATAAGAAAATAATGAAATAATGTCTTTGCATCAACTCAACTGTAATGGGCAGAGGATTATTTGCTCACTAGTTTGTTTCCAAGATTGTGTACAGCACCAAGCACAGAGCAGGTACTTGATGAGTATTTGTTAAGCGCTGAGGACACTGCTAGCGGTCTAGCCAGATCTCTTGGGCCCTAGGATCCTTTCAGTGTGTACCACCCCCCACACCCCCCATCCCACTTTTGTGTGATTTTGCTTCTAATGACCTACACCTTGATTTGCTTTGAGGGATAATGTGTGACATCTGGAGCCACATCATCCAGATATTCAGAAAGCTGGAGATGCTTGGGGTTTTATATCTCTGAAACTGATCTTTAGGGAATGAGTGACTACTGACTCTGTGAGAATATGAAAGCCCAGCTCCCTGACCTTAAAGAAGAAAAACTTTGAGGCATAAATCCGCACTCCTAAGTTTCTCTTTAGGGTCAGGCTGAAGCCAGCCTCCACCAGACTTCGCTTATAGTCACACCCTGGCTTAGCTCCTTCTCTTGCCCTCCTCTGCTGCCTGCATTCCTTTGCAAGTGTCTCTAGCATATCTTTAATCAATTATTTGCACACAAATCCTCAACTCGGGGGTTGCTTTTGGGGATCCCAACTCAAGACATTTAGTAAATTGAACAAACTGTTCCTGATACAGAGAAATTTTTATTCAGTTAGTATGGCCTCCAAGGCTCATGAAGAGTAAGGCTACAGGGGTGAGGTTTGTATTGTGTATGTTCTAACAGATACCAGGTATCAGCCAGAGATTCATCAATGGAATAGGAATACCCAAATAGCTCTTTCTATGGGTAGCAAATGTCTATGTGCAACAAGGGCAGAAGAAAATAAGAAGATGATAGGGGATTTTTAAGGTAGAAAAGTGAATCTCTATCAGGAGCATCTTCTCTCTGCTGATACACAGTACACTTGAGAGCACGGATTTCTTGGTAAATGGTTATTAAAAAGCTTTGGCCTTTAGCCAGGCAATGAAAAGAAATGCATATTTTTCTTAGGTGTGTCTGAGCTATTTTTTAAAACCCTTTGCAAAGCTGAGCTATAAAATCATGAGAGGAAATGGCCAAAGAAATTTCAGCTTTGTAACTGTGAAGGCTGCATGTAAAGAGCAGAGATATTTGCAAGCTGTCAGAAAAGACCAGGGTGTGCATGAGTGTGATTGTAAGTGTGAATGTTTGCAGCGGATTATGTCCCTGTAAAAGTAGTTTATTTCTGACAGCAAAAGGAAAACATAGAATTTCTTTAATGTGAAGCCATTTTGAATACAATTATGGAAAATTTCAGAGGGATTATTCATGAATTAAATCAGAATAGTGCTTCCTTTCATTTCTAGGATGAGAATAAGACATAAGATTCCTATATATGTGTTTATATATGGATACATATATATATAAACATCCATTTAAATGAAAGCTCCAAATGTAACTCATTCCTCTAGGCATAGCTAAAATTACTCACCACAGTCCTTGTGTTAGAAAACAAATTCTCCTGGTCTAAAATGCTTTTTTATATATTCTAAAGAATTTGGCACTCCAAATTTTGGCTGACCTGTAAAATATTCTATGGGAATATTACTTCCTGAATTCTGTTCTATTCTATTCCATTCCATTGATCTATTTGTCTATCTTTATGTTTCTATGCCATCCAGCCTTGATTAATGAAGTTTTATAATAAATCTTAAAATCAGGTAGTAGTATTCTCCAATTTTGTTCTTTTTGAAAATCATTTTGGATATTTAGGCCCTTTACATTTCCAGATGAGCTTTAGAATTAGCTTTTTTTCTATCAAAAGAATACCCTGCAAATATTTGACTCTTATGTTCAATCCTTTTAATTGAGGTATCCATTTTCATTTAGTACAGTCATTGAGGTGGTTAGATATAATTCTATCATGTTATTTTATATTAATCTCATTCATTCTTTATTCTCCTTTTCCTTTCTATCTCCCTTTTTTGATCAACATAGCATTTTTTATTATCTCATTTTATCTCCTATGTTGGCTTATTGGTTCTAACCCTTTGTTTTGTTTAGTAGGTACTTTATGGTTTATAGTATACATTGTTAATTTGTCACAGTCTATTTTCAAGCCATATTATGCCACTTCATGGATATTTTAAGAAGCTTTACAACAGTATGCTTTTATTTTTCTCTACAGAGCCTTGGTTCCACTGGTGTGTCTCAACATATTTTCATATCTTTTATAAACTGCATACTATATGATTAGTTTTGTTTAAATAGCCAATTTTCTATTAAAGTTATATAAATTACAGGAACACAGTCTTGTGTATTTACTCATATTGATCCCGTTTTAGTGCTCTTTATTCCTTTGTATAAATCCATATTTTCAGGGATATCATTTTCCTTCTATCTGAAGCACATCCTTTCACATTTCTTATAGTTCATTTCTGCTGGTGATGAATTCTTTCAGCTCTTGTATGTTTAAAAATGTTTTTATTATGCCTTGGTGTCTGGAAGGTATTTTCCCATGGCATAGAATTCTATGCTGACTTTTTTTTCTTTTGGATGTGGAACGCTGTTTTCTTGCATTGTGTCTGATTTTAGAAAAATCTACTTTGTTTCTTATCTTTGTTTTTCTGTACATAACTATATCATTTTTTTCTGGTTGCTTTACAAATTTTCTCTTTATCACTGTTTTTGGGCAATTTTATTATGATGTGGTTTGGTGTAGCTTTTTTCTTTTTTTGTGCTGGTTCTTGTGTAGCTTCTTGGATCTATGATTTGCAGTTTTCATCAAGTTTGGAAAAAGTGCTATCATTATTTCTTCGAATATTTTTCTGTCACCTATTCTCTTCCAGGGACTTCAATTACACATGTATTAGGCTGTTTGAAGTTGTTTCACAGCTCATGGACACTCTTTTTACTTTTTAAAATTATTTTGTTTCTGAATGTTTAATTTTGAGTGCTTTCTATTACTACATCTTCAAGTTCACTATTTTCTTCTGCCATTTCTAATTTGATGTTTATCATATCCAGTTTATTTTTTCATACTGGGCATTGTAGTTTCCATATTTTAAAAAAAATTGATTTGGTTCTTTTTTTATATCTTCCATGTCTCTACTTAACATTTTGAATATAACTGTCTGAAAGTCCTTGTTTGCTAATTGTAACATTTATGTGAGTTATGGGTCAATTTTAATTAATTGATTTCCTTCTCATGTTGGTCGTCGTTTCCTTACTTTTTCCATACTTGGTAATTATTTATTGTATACCACAGATTGAGAATTTGACCTTCCTAGGTGTTGGATATTTTTGTATTTCTTTAAATATCCTTTTGTTTTTGTTGTGGGACACAGTTACCTGGAAACCGTTTGATCCTTTTGGGTCTTTCTTGTAAGATTTCTTATGCAGTACTAGAATTATGTTTAACTTGGGAGTAATTCTCCTTTACTACTGAGGCAAGACCTTTCTTTCTACTCTAAACAACTGCATGTGACTTACAAAGTTTTCCACTCTAGCTGATAGGAACAGGCACTTCCTGACCCTGTGTGAACAATGGGTGCTGTTCTCGCTAATGCTTGTGGTGGTCCTTTCTTCAGCTTCAACTCCTTTCTTCACATGAATGTGTTGATCAGTACTCGGCTGAACTCAAGAGGCAACCCCTGCAGTTCTCCAGAGTCCTCTCTCTATGAAACCCTTATTTTCTCCTACACTATTGTGAGCTTTAGCTGCCTTGCTCTCCCTGGATACTCAGCTCTGTCTCTTTAATTCAGGGAGTTTGCTGAACTACACCTGATTTCCCCTCTCTGCTCTAGTCCAGGAAATTCTCTCAAGGCATTAATCTGAGGCAGCCAAAGGTCTTACTTCATTCACCTCCAATATTCCAGAGGTCACTGTCTTTCATTATCTAATATCAAGTTTCTTAAAAGCTAATGCCTCATATATTTTGTTCAGTTTTTCATTCACATCAGGCAGGAGGGAAAAACCAGTCTCTAAAACTCTGTTTTGACCATGAGTGAAATTCCTAGCATGGTGTTTAATTCAGGTTTATATTTATTTTCTAGATATGAAAACTAAGGCTTAGAGACGTTGGGTAACTTAATCAGCCTCACACACCTGGTAAGAATTGTAGCCAAAATTTGAAATCTGGTTGTCTGACAGAGTCTTTGTGTTTCTTCACTTCTTTGCTTTACCCTAATTCCTGGATATTTCAAATCTAGGCATAGATGACAATGGTGACTAAACTGCAACATATTATTAACCAGAGGACCTCATTCTCTAACCATACCAGTTAACAGAGCATTTACTGTAGGTCTTTGGTGATTTTTCAATACAGAGACCCCCTGCAGGGGTTCATGGCTTTAACTAATTTTCATATGTATTACTCCACAATGCAATGACATCCTTTCCTAACTGATCTTTCAAAAATAAATAGTCCACTGTGCCTATATAAAAAGCATTGTTCCACCAGATTATTTCACACTTGTCTTTGCCTTCCCAGTGCACAATGAGTGAATGTGACGGGAGGAAATTTACCATCTGCAACATAACACATGGCTCCTTTTTCTACAGTGACTGAGAGACTACAGCTCTTTCTCTAGATTGCAGAGAAAACAATGCTTCTATGCAGACATCCAGAATCATGTGCACAAACATACTGTTTGCAAAATAATCCTGGTCTCTTAGCCTCTGTCAGCAAAAGCAAAAGTGAAGTTTCACCGACTAGTCTCACTTCTTTCTCATCCTATGGTTTCATTGTTTTACTAAAATTTATAAAAGTTTATATTTTTCCTGAAAAATCTTAGCATTGAATTTAATCCATAGTTATTCAAAAGTTTAAATTCTTCAGGAGCCGTTCTAATATATATGGTATGTGTATATATCAGAAGTCTACATGCATATAATATATGTAATAATTACATTACTGGATTAAAATGAAGTGGTGAGTGAGCCAGGGTCCTTTTTCCTTTTGGTTATTTCACTTAGTAGGCTTTGGTGTCTGAAAGAAATGAGCAAGATTTAGGAGAAATCCATCTAGAGAACAGAGGAGGGTGGAGGCTGCCCACAACTAATAGAGTTATAACTATCAGCGTATTTATGAGGTTACCACAGATATGACCTCTTTTAAACGGGCAGCATTGAAAGTGTTTCTTAGTCATATGTAAATAATTGAATGTATATTGCACACTACTTGGAGGAAGAACTGAAACCTGGTTTATCAAATAACTGAATTAGCTTCCTTTCTTGATGAGATTTTTCAAACATCTTAATTTCTATCTGCAAAAGGTTTGAGGTTTGCTGTTTTGGGGATCTGCATGTAAAACTGTTTCATCTCATTGACCGGCTGAGACATTTCTTCTTGGTTTAGCTTGATTGTATGTTCATATTGTTGGTTGTTATCATTTTAAAAGACACTGAGCCAAACTTGGATGCACTGATCAGAAGAATTCACTTAAGTAAGTAATTAAAAAAAAAAACAAAATTCATGTACCTGCTAGATTTCAGATACCGATAAGATACATAATTCCATTTGGAATTCACTGGAGTAGAGCCAGTGGCTCCCATCATCACCAGGAGTCATTTTTTGGACTATGAAATGCTGCATGTGACTTAGGATAGTTCTGTGTGCTGAATTAGTTCCAGAGACTTGAATATACAGGTCAGTGAACACACAGAAATCTCTTTTGGTTCTAAAAATAATAATGGTATCTTTTATTATTTTTGGAACCAAAAGAGACTCTGTGTTCACAGAAAAATGGTATCTTTTATTTGCATATGGTGTTATAATTTTGAAAACACAGAACTACATTTTTAAAGAAGTTTATAATCCAGCTTGGGAAACAAAACAAAAATATGTAGAACGATTAAGTGCTCAACTATAGTTCAGCTGATTATAGAAGCAAAGGAAAATAGAAGTAAAAATCTAAATAGAGTCATTGAAAGAAGCTTTCTATAGATTGCTTAGTAGACACAGGTGAGGAGAAAAGCTCTCACAAATCATGTAAAACAGCATGGGCAAAGGCAAGAAATAAGAGTATAATACATGAGGCTGGGCGTTGTGGCTCACGCCTGTAATCCCAGCACTTTAGGAGGCCAAGGCGGGCAGATCACAAGGTCGGGAGATCAAGACCATCCTGGCTAACACGGTGAAACTCCATCTCTACTAAAAAATACAAAAAATTAGCTGAGCGTGGTGGTGGGCGCCTGTAGTCCCAACTACTTGGGAGGTTGAGGCAGGAGAATGGCATGAACCTGGGAGGCGGAGCTTGCAGTGAGCTGAGATCACGCCACCGCACTCCAGCCTGGGCAACAGAGTGAGACTCCTCCGTCTCAAAAAAAAAAAAAAAAAAAAAAAAAAAAAAGAGTCAGGAAGTGACTGTGAAGGGATCCTGTTGTGGGGGCTGGGAGACAAGTTGCTATCAGATGATGAACGGCCTAGAAAGCTGAACAGAATGTATATCTAATGCCAAATACAACAGGAAGCCACTGTAGGCTTTTGAGCAGATGAAAACTCTTAAGTGCAGTTTTGTGATTAGCCTGCAGTGATATGCAAGAGGGCTTGGGGGAAGATGAACTTAGAGAGACCAGCTTGAGCCTAGAGGAGGAGTTTAAATCAGGAGTACTACATCGGGGGATTTGGGAAGGGCCAGTTAACACTGTAAAGGAAGAAATGACAAGTCTTGAATATTCCCTGTCTCACTGTTCACAATTCCAATGGGACATTTCAGGAACGAGTAGTGGAGGTCAGAGGGTGTATATGATCATTTCTCTGATATCATCTTACGTAGGTATTTTGCTACTCAACTCCTTTGGATGCCATCTGTGTGAATAACTGATCTTTCTCCAGGAAAGAATAGTGTGTGGTGTGGTGTTTAAATGCATAAGTGCTAGGATATTCGTACTCTCTCCCCCGACCCCTTTATAGAATAGAATGGAAATTTTAAAAGGTAAAATTGAGTAACTAGAAACAATTAAGAGAAAAATACTGGGAAAAAAGATTGCTAAGAAAGGAAAGGTAAGCAAAGGGGAGCCAGGGAATAAAAATAAAGAAAAACAGGAAAAGGAAGAGACAGAAACTGGACAAGAAGCAGACAGCCCAGCTTCTCAGGGTTTGAATGGCCTCAGTGAAAAGCCAGTCTCTAAGTGCCACCTGTGTCTGCCAGAAGAAAGGTAGAATTATACAGCTTACAGACTTTTCCCCTCCTTTTGATTCTGCAGATAACTGATGCCCAAAGAGGTCAAATGACTTGCACAAGATTAGATGACTATTGCCACTGGAGACAGGTTGAGAATGCAGGTCTGGAATAGAGTGTGGCATGGTCTTTATTCCAGTCCCACACTTCTTTGTCCAGAAAGGATAGTGCATAGTGTTAGGGACTGCCTAGTTTAGATAATACCATTCTGACCACCAAATTGTGCTGCTGTGGTCCATATTTCATTCAGATGTGAAGAAAGTAGAACATAAAAACTAAAGAAGAGAAGGTGCTATCATAAGAGAAAAAGAAACAAATAGGAAATAAAAGACGAATCAGAAATAAGAAACTAAAAGAAAAAACATTCCTCAAACAATCTTGAAAAAAGAGAACAAAGTTTGAGTTCTCACACTTCCTGATTTCCAAACTTATTTTATTACAAAGCTACAGTAACCAAAACAGTGTGGTACTATCATAAAGACAGACGTAGACCAATGGAACAAAATAGAGAGCTCAGAAATAATCTCTCACATATATGATTAAATAACTTTCGAGGAGGATCCCAAGACTGTTCAGGGGGTAAAGGACAGTCTCTTCAACAAATAGTGTTGGGAAAACTGGATATCCATAAACAAAATAATGAAATTGGACCCTCACCTCACATCATATACAAAGATTAACTCAAAATGGACCAAAGACCTAAATATACGACCTAAAATTATGTAACTCTTAAAAGAAAATAGAAGGAATGCTTCTTGACTTTGGATTTGGCAAAGATTTCTTGGATATGACACAAGAAGCACAGGTAACAAAAATAAAAATAAATAAATTGGACTACATCAAAATTAAAAAATTTCTGTGCATTAAAGAGCAAACATGGAGTGAAAAAGGCAAATTGTGGAATGGGAGAAAACATTTGCAAATGATATAAAGAACTCCTACAACTTAACAATATCAGAAAACAATCTATTAAAAATGGGCAAAGTTCTTATATAGACATTTCTCCATACATGATATTCAAATAACCAATAAACATATTAGAAGATGCTCAACATCACTAATCATTGGAGAAATTCAAATCAAAACCACCTCACACTCATTAGGATGGATGTTATAAAACTAAAACCAAACCAGAAAATAACAAGTGTTGCTAAGAATGTGAAGAAATTGAAACCCTTTTGCATTGCTGGTTGGAATGTACAATGGTGCAGTTGCTATGCAATTCCTCAAAAAATTAAATATAGAATTATCATATGACCTAGTATCCTCCACTTCTAGCTATATAGCCAAAAGACTTGAAAGCAGGTCTTGAAGAAAAATTTGCACATCTATGTTTATATCAGCATCATTCACAATAGGCAGCAGGCAGAAGCAACCCAAGTGTCCACTGGTGGATGACTGAAAAAACAAAATGGACTGCATACTATTATATATACATAATATCAATACATATATACATACATATATATGTATATACATATATACATATATACCAAAAGTCCATGGACTCCTGTGTGTGTGTGTGTATACATATTATACATATATATATACATGGTATACATGCACACACAGAATATTATTCAGACTTAGAAAGGAAGGAAATTTTGATACATACTACAACATGGGTGAACCTTAAGGATATTATTTTAAGTGAAATAAGTCACTTACAAAATGACAAATACTATATATACCACTTATATGAGGTTATCTAGAGTAGGGAAATTCACGGAAAAAGAAAGTAGAATGGTGTTTTCCAGGGGCTGAAAGGGGAGAAATGGAGAGTTGTTTAATGTATATTGAGTGCCAGTCTTGTAAAATGAAAAAGTTCTGGAGATTGGTTGTACACAAATGTGAATATATATAACACTCCTCAACTGTACAGTTAGAAATAGTTGAGATGGTAAATTTTATGTTATTTTTTTACCACAATTAAGAATTTTTTGAAAATAAAATGAGAAATAAAAGTATTTAATGCCATAATCTGTTCATATCCTTATACTCTCCCCAGAAATGTTTATAAAACTAATGTAATTGAGAAAATTAACATCTCTTTTTTAAACATTTATTTGACCTATTCATGAGTAGACAAACATGTAGCTCATTCACATATAGATAAAAATATCACATTTTAATTTTAATTAATTTAATTTAATTTTATTTTATTTTTTAAATTATACTTTAAGTTTTAGGGTACATGTGCACATTGTGCAGGTTAGTTACATATGTATACATGTGCCATGCTGGTGTGCTGCACCCACTAACTCGTCATCTAGCATTAGGTATATCTCCTGATACTATCCCTCCCCCTTCCCCTACCCCACAACAGTCCCCAGAGTGTGATATTCCCCTTCCTGTGTCCATGTAATCTCATTGTTCAATTCCCACCTATGAGTGAGAATATGCGGTGTTTGGTTTTTTGTCCTTGCGATAGTTTACTGAGAATGATGATTTCCAATTTCATCCATGTCCCTACAAAGGACATGAACTCATCATTTTTTATGGCTGCACAGTATTCCATGGTGTAGATGTGCCACATTTTCTTAATCCAGTCTATCATTGTTGGACATTTGGGTTGGTTCCAAGTCTTTGCCATTGTGAATAATGCCGCAATAAACATACGTGTGCATGTGTCTTTATAGCAGCATGATTTATAATCCTTTGGGTATATACCCAGTACTGGGATGGCTGGGTCAAATGGTATTTCCAGTTCTAGATCCCTGAGGAATTGCCACACTGAGTTCCACAATGGTTGAACTAGTTTACAGTCCCACCAACAGTGTAAAAGTGTTCCTATTTCTCCACATCCTCTCCAGCACCTGTTGTTTCCTGACTTTTTAATGATTGCCATTCTAACTGTTGTGAGATGGTATCTCATTGTGGTTTTGATTTGCATTTCTCTGATGGCCAGTGATGATGAGCATTTTTTCATGTGTTTTTTGTCTGCATAAATGTCTTCTTTTGAGAAGTGTCTGTTCATGTCCTTCGCCCACTTTTTGATGGGGTTGTTTGTTTTTTCCTTGTAAATTTGTTTGAGTTCATTGTAGATTCTGGATATTAGCCCTTTGTCAGATGAGTAGGTTGTGAAAATTTTCTCTCATTTTGTAGGTTGCCTGTTCACTCTGATGGTAGGTTCTTTTGCTGTGGAGAAGCTCTTTAGTTTAATTAGATCCCATTTGTCAATTTTGGCTTTTGTTGACATTGCTTTTGGTGTTTTAGATGTGAAGTCCTTGCCCATGCCTATGTCCTGAATGGTAATGCCTAGGTTTTCTTCTACGGTTTTTATGGTTTTAGGTCTAATGTTTAAGTCTTTAATCCATCTTGAATTGATTTTTGTATAAGGTGTAAGGAAGGGATCCAGTTTCAGCTTTCTACATATGTCTAGCCAGTTTTCCCAGCACCATTTATTAAATAGGGAATCCTTTCCCCATTGCTTGTTTTTCTCAGGTTTGTCAAAGATCAGATAGTTGTAGATATGTGGCGTTATTTCTGAGGGTTCTGTTCTGTTCCATTGATCTATATCGCTGTTTTGGTACCAGTACCATGCTGTTTTGGTTACTGTAGCCTTGTACTATAGTTTGAAGTCAGGTAGTGTGATGCCTCCAGCTTTGTTCTTTTGGCTTAGGATTGACTTGGCGATGCGGGCTCTTTTTTGGTTCCATATGAACTTTAAAGTAGTTTTTTCCAATTCTGTGAAGAAAGTCATTGGTAGCTTGATGGGGATGGCATTGAATCTGTAAATTACCTTAGGCAGTATGGCCATTTTCACGATATTGATTCTTCCTACCCATGAGAATGGAATGTTCTTCCATTTGTTTGTATCCTCTTTTATTTCCTTGAGCAGTGGTTTGTAGTTCTCCTTGAAGAGGTCCTTCACATCCCTTGTAACTTGGATTCCTAGGTATTTTATTCTCTTTGAAGCAATTGTGAATGGGAGATCACTCATGATTTGGCTCTCTGTTTGTCTGTGGGTGGTGTATAAGAATGCTTGTGATTTTTGTACATTGATTTTGTATCCTGACACTTTGCTGAAGTTGCTTATCAGCTTAAGGAGATTTTGGGCTGAGACAATGGGGTTTTCTAGATATACAATCATGTCGTCTGCAAACAGGGACAATTTGACTTCCTCTTTTCCTAATTGAATACCCTTTATTTCCTTCTCCTGCCTAATTGCCCTGGCCAGAACTTCCACACTATGTTGAATAGGAGTGGTGAGAGAGGGCATCCCTCTCTTGTGCCAGTTTTCAAAGGGAATGCTTCCAGTTTTTGCCCATTCAGTATGATATTGGCTGTGGGTTTGTCATAGACAGCTCTTATTATTTTGAAATACGTCCCATCAATATCTAATTTATTGGGAGTTTTTAGCATGAAGGGTTGTTGAATTTTGTCAAAGGCCTTTTCTGCATCTATTGAGATAATCATGTGGTTTTTGTCTTTGGCTCTGTTTATATGCTGGATTACATTTATTGATTTGCGTATATTGAACCAGCCTTGCATCCCAGGGATGAAGCCCATTTGATCATGGTGGATAAGCTTTTTGATGCGCTGCTGGATTCGTTTTGCCAGTATTTTATTGAGGATTTTTGCATCAATGTTCATCAAGGATATTGATCTAAAATTCTCTTTTTTGGTTGTGTCTCTGCCAGGCTTTGGTATCAGAATGATGCTAGCCTCATAAAATGAGTTAGGGAGGATTCCCTCTTTTTCTATTGATTGGAATAGTTTCAAAAGGAATAGTACCAGTTCCCCCTTGTACCTCTGGTAGAATTCAGCTGTCAATCCATCTGGTCCTGGACTCTTTTTGGTTGGTAAGCTATTGATAATCACCAAAATTTCAGCTCCTGTTATTGGTCTATTCAGAGATTCAACTTCTTCCTGGTTTAGTCTTGGGAGAGTGTATGTGTCCAGGAATTTATCCATTTCTTCTAGATTTTCTAGTTTATTTGCGTAGAGGTGTTTGTAGTATTCTCTGATGGTAGTTTGTATTTCTGTGGGATCAGTGGTGATATCCCCTTTATCATTTTTTATTGCATCTATTTGATTCTTCTCTCTTTTTTTCTTTATTAGTCTTGCTAGCGGTCTATCAATTTTGTTGATCCTTTCAAAAAACCAGCTCCTGGATTCATTAATTTTTTTGAAGGTTTTTTTGTGTCTCTATTTCCTTCAGTTCTGCTCTGATTTTAGTTATTTCTTGCCTTCTGCTAGCTTTTGAATGTGTTTGCTCTTGCTTTTCTAGTTCTTTTAATTGTGATGTTAGGGTGTCAATTTTGGATCTTTCCTGCTTTCTCTTGTGGGCATTTAGTGCTATAAATTTCCCTCTACACACTGCTTTGAATGCATCCCAGAGATTCTGGTATGTTGTGTCTTTGTTCTCTTTGGTTTCAAAGAACATCTTTGTTTCTGCCTTAATTTCGTTATGTACCCAGTAGTCATTCAGGAGCAGGTTGTTCAGTTTCCATGTAGTTGAGCGGTTTTGAGTGAGATTCTTAATCCTGAGTTCTAGTGTGGTTGCACTGTGGTCTGAGAGATAGTTTGTTATAATTTCTGTTCTTTTACATTTGCTGAGGAGAGCTTTACTTCCAAGTATGTGGTCAATTTTGGAATAGGTGTGGTGTGGTGCTGAAAAAAATGTATATTCTGTTGATTTGGGGTGGAGAGTTCTGTAGATGTCTATTAGGTCTGCTTGGTGCAGAGCTGAGTTCAATTCCTGGGTATCCTTGTTGACTTTCTGTCTCGTTGATCTGTCTAATGTTGACAGTGGGGTGTTAAAATCTCCCATTATTAATGTGTGGGAGTCTAAGTCTCTTTGTAGGTCACTCAGGACTTGCCTTATGAATCTGGGTGCTCCTGTATTGGGTGCATATATATTTAGGATAGTTAGCTCTTCTTGTTGAATTGATCCCTTTACCATTAAGTAATGGCCTTCTTTGTCTCTTTTGATGTTTGTTGGTTTAAAGTCTGTTTTATCAGAGACTAGGATTGCAACCCCTGCCTTTTTTTGTTTTCCATTTGCTTGGTAGATCTTCCTCCATCCTTTTATTTTGAGCCTATGTGTGTCTCTGCACATGAGATGGGTTTCCTGAATACAGCACACTGATGGGTCTTGACTCTTTATCCAATTTGCCAGTCTGTGTCTTTTAATTGGAGCATTTAGTCCATTCACATTTAAAGTTAATATTGTTATGTGTGAATTTGATCCTGTCATTATGATGTCAGCTGGTTATTTTGCTCATTAGTTGATGCAGTTTCTTCCTAGTCTCGATGGTCTTTACATTTTGGCATGATTTTGCAGCGGCTGGTACCGGTTGTTCCTTTCCATGTCTAGTGCTTCCTTCAGGAGCTCTTGTAAGGCAGGCCTGGTGGTGACAAAATCTCTCAGCATTTGCTTGTCTGTAAAGGATTTTATTTCTCCTTCACTTATGAAGCTTTGTTTGGCTGGATATGAAATTCTGGGTTGAAAATTCTTTTCTTTAAGAATGTTGAATATTGGCCCCCCACTCTCTTCTGGCTTGTAGGGTTTCTGCCGAGAGATCCGCTGTTAGTCTGATGGGCTTCCCTTTGAGGGTAACCCGACCTTTCTCTCTGGCTGCCCTTAACATTTTTTCCTTCATTTCAACTTTGGTGAATCTGACAATTATGTGTCTTGGAGTTGCTCTTCTCGAGGAGTATCTTTGTGGCGTTCTCTGTATTTCCTGAATCTGAACGTTGGCCTGCCTTGCTAGATTGGGGAAGTTCTCCTGGATAATATCCTGCAGAGTGTTTTCCAACTTGGTTCCATTCTCCCCATCACTTTCAGGTACACCACTCAGACGTAGATTTCGTCTTTTCACATAGTCCCATATTTCTTGGAGGCTTTGCTCATTTCTTTTTATTCTTTTTTCTCTAAACTTCCCTTCTCGCTTCATTTCATTCATTTCATCTTCCATTGCTGATACCCTTTCTTCCAGTTGATCACATTGGCTTCTGAGGCTTCTGCATTCTTCACGTAGTTCTCAAGCCTTGGTTTTCAGCTCCATCAGCTCCTTTAAGCACTTCTCTGTATTAGTTATTCTAGTTATACATTCGTCTAAATTTTTTTCAAAGTTTTCAACTTCTTTGCCTTTGGTTTGAATGTCCTCCTGTAGCTCAGAGTAATTTGATTGTCTGACACCTTCTTCTCTCAGCTCGTCAAAGTCATTCTCCATCCAGCTTTGTTCCGTTGCTGGTGAGGAACTGCATTCCTTTGGAGGAGGAGAGGTGCTCTGCTTTTTAGATGTTCCAGTTTTTCTGCTCTGTTTTTTCCCCATCTTTGTGGTTTTATCTACTTTTGGTCTTTGATGATGGTGATGTACAGATGGGTTTTTGGTGTGGATGTCCTTTCTGTTTGTTTGTTAGTTTTCCTTCTAACAGAGAGGACCCTCAGCTGCAGGTCTGTTGGAATACCCTGCTGTGTGAGGTGTCAGTGTGCCCCTGCTGGGGGGTGCCTTGCAGTTAGGCTGCTCGGGGGTCAGGGACCCACTTGAGGAGGCAGTCTGCCCGTTCTCAGATCTCCAGCTGCGTGCTGGGAGAACCACTGCTCTCTTCAAAGCTGTCAGACAGGGACATTTAAGTCTGCAGAGGTTACTGCTGTCTTTTTGTTTGTCTGTGCCCTGCCCCCAGAGGTGGAGCCTACAGAGGCAGGCAGGCCTCCTTGAGCTGTGGTGGGCTCCACCCAGTTGGAGCTTCCCAGCTGCTTTGTTTACCTAATCCAAGCCTGGGCAATGGCGGGCGCCCCTCCCCCAGCAGTTTGATCTCAGACTGCTGTGCTAGCAATCAGCGAGACTCCGTGGGTGTAGGACCCTCCGAGCCAGGTGCGGGATATAATCTCGTGGTGCGCCGTTTTTTAAGCCCATCGGAAAAGTGCAGTATTCGGGTGGGAGTGACCCGATTTTCCAGGTGCCATCCGTCACCCCTTTCTTTGACTCAGAAAGGGAACTCCCTGACCCCTTGTGCTTCCCGAGTGAGGCAATGGCTCGCCCTGCTTCGGCTCGTGCACGGTGCGTGCACCCACTGACCTGCGCCCACTGTCTGGCACTCCCTAGTGAGATGAACCCGATACCTCAGCTGGAAATGCAGAAATCACTGTCTTCTGCGTTGCTCATGCTGGGAGCTGTAGACCGGAGCTGTTCCTATTCGGCCATCTTGGCTCCTCCCTCAATTTATTTTAAATTACATTTTAAAGTTTTATTTCTCAGAGATGTTAGAACATACTTCTTAACTCATGAAATCTGTTATCTTTGTGTGCATGGATGAAAAAAAAGCTATCCCATAACATTTTCCCCATAACCTTATCTCCAGCCCATCAGTAACATCTTTTCTAATCAGATTATAAAAGAGAGAAGATAAAATAAACTAACTGCGTCTTGGAAAGAGTATGAGCATGAAGGCATTGTCTAACATTGTTACAGTAGCCTGTTGTCTCCATGTAGAAAGTGAAGAACCTGGATTCATTTGCTCAAAGAATAGAAAGCACTTTCTATTTTCAAGGAACTTTCAGTCTAGAGAGATATGATTTGCCACAATTGCGTATGATTAATACATATCTATAAATAATCTCAGATAAGGAATATATAAGACATAGTCCTAGATGAAGAAAACACAAAAATTTGCATATAAAAATATATACCTTGTTATTTATATGTATGTATATACATATACACACATATTCCTTATATTTACACACAGTCTTTTAAATATATTTATACAGTATTTCTATTAATTAGGGAATGTACATGTATATATGCACACACATAGACATACACACCTTTTCTAAGGTGGATGTTTTATTATCATCAGTTCTGTACAAGTTAATCATTTCATTTAAAATCCTAACAAACAGATATCTTCTTAAAAATCTGATAAAATTATTTTAAATTCACTTGAACATAAAAGGAAACATTCATGAATGACTAAAATACATTTAAGCATTAAAGCCGGGGTCCCCAACCCCCAAGCCATGGACTAGTACTGGTCCATGGCCTGCTAGGAACCAGGCAGCACAGCAGCGGGTAAGTGAGTGAAGCCGAGTTTTGCCTCCTGTCACATCAGCGGAGGCATTAGATTCTTATAGGAGCGTGAACCCTATCGTGAGCTGCGCATGAAAGGAACGTAAGTTACGTGCTCCTTATGAGAACCTAATGATAAATGTAATGCATTTGAATCATCCCAAAACCATCCACCACCCGACCCCACCCCTGTCCATGGAAAACTGCCTTCCATGAAATTGGTCCCTGGTGCCAAAATGGTTGGGGACTGCTGCATTAAAGTACAAGAGGAGTCATGTTCTATCAAGTGTTTTAGAATCAAGACTGTTACTTATTTTAAAATTTTCTTTCATATCTTATTATAGTACTATAATAGTACCGAAATAGTTAAGTACTAAAAAATGTTTGCCAAAGTAAAACATATCATAGCACTGTAGTCCTTAAAACAATTCCAAAAGTAATTCTACTCATAGGAATTGATTTTGCAAATATTCTCACATAGTTTTGAATTCACATATGCATAAAGCTATTCACTGTAACATTGTTTTTGATAGCCAGAAAAGAGAAACAATCTTCCTGTCCATCAATAGGGAACATGTTTAATTAATTAGAACACATCTATGACTCAAATAATATATTGTTGTAATACTGAATGAAGAGGCTTTTTATCTGACTACATGGAAATATCTTCAAGATTTACTGTTAATTTCCAAAAAAAAAACCACCAAAAAACAGAAACAAAAACAAAAAAATAACAGCAAAGTGCAGAACAATAATTATATTATGTTAGCATTGTGGAAAAAAAGTTTATTTTATTTATCTGCTGTATTTGTATATATTTTATGTATATCTAGGATAATGTATAATAGACTAACAATAGTGTTTGCCCATAGGAAAATTAAATGGGCAAATAAAAATGACTGACAGGGAACCATTTTTACTTTTTGACTTTTGAACCATGTGAATTTATATTATTTAAAAAATAATATAAAAATAAGAAACCAAAAACTCTAAATAGTGTACTTCTATAATTTACACAGAAAAATAAAGCAAAGACAGTTCTCACTCATAGGTGGGAATTGAACAATGAGAACACATGGACACAGGAAGGGGAACATCACACACTGGGGCCTGTTTTGGGGTGGGGGAAGCGGGAGGGATAGCATTAAGCGATAAGCGATATACCTAATGTTAAATGAAGAGTTAATGGGTGCAGCACACCAACATGGCATATGTATACATATGTAACAAACCTGCACGTTGTGCACATGTACCCTAAAACTTAATGTATAATAAAAAATAATAAAAATTAAAAAAATTAAATAAATA
Source organism: Pan troglodytes (assembly GCF_028858775.2). Classification (NCBI taxonomy): domain Eukaryota; kingdom Metazoa; phylum Chordata; class Mammalia; order Primates; family Hominidae; genus Pan; species Pan troglodytes. The sequence goes on along the minus strand of NC_072402.2, from coordinate 46,902,543 downwards.
AATAAATAAATAAATAAATAAAAATAAAGCAAAGATAAACCATAGTGTGTACAGTGTATGATAAGGACAGCATCAAAAATCAATAAGAGGATCCTGATTTCCAGTCTGGCATGTAAGGAGCTTAGAAGTTATCACTTCATCCTAACAAGCAAAAAGCTGATAAAACTGAAAAATCAACAACTCTTCTTAGATATTTCAGAAAAAATGAGTTCACAGGGCAAACCACTGCCCCCAAAATTGGAGAGATGGGCAGATGCAGAAAATCACAACCTACCAAATAGGGAACCTTCCTACAAAACAGTCCTGGGTAGGAAAACCTGAACTCTGACAAACTGCTAAAAACTCAGTGTATTCAAGTCTGAGAGTTAAAAACTCAGGGGGCTCAAGTCATAGGAGGACCCCTAAGCCTTTGTGATTTTTACTTTTAGGGGCTCTAGCAGGATATTGCCATGACCACCAGAGAGAAATCCCCTTGTGCCTCTGGCAGGGAATGGGAAAAAAGTAGGCATTTAAAATACATCCCAGAGCCTGTGTTCTTAACAAGGCCTGCCCTCAGGGGAAGCTATTTTACCAGTGCCTAACCTACTAGAGTTTTATCAGTTTATAAGAGCCTAAGTAGTCTAGTAGAATACCCAACTCCATCCTCCTCTGGCCACCCTGTCTTACCTAAGGAGTGAGTGAGGGGATTGAGAAGCACTTGTAAAGGTCACAGCCCAGGGCACAGGCTCACTAAAAGCCTGAAACCTAATCACAGGACTACAGAATGCTTTCTCTCCCTTCATACTTACCACCACACCACTAAAGGCCTATCTACAGCAGTTTCTTTTACACAGTACATCATGTCAAGATTTCTGTTGGGGGAACCCGCCCCAATATTTCAACGTAGGTTCTTTCTATAAGTGTCAGCCAGCTGAGAAATAAAGAGAGACAGTACAAAGAGAGGAATTTTACGGCTGGGCCGCCAGGGGTGACATCACATATCGGTAGGACCATGATGCCCATCTGAGTCTCAGACCAGCAAATTTTTATAAAGGGTTTCAAAAGGGGAGGGGATGTAAGAACAGGGAGTAGGTACAAAGATCACATGCTTCAAAAGGCAAACAGCAGAACTACTAGTAAGGGTCTAACAAAGATCACATGCTTCTGAGGGAGCAGGACAGAGGGCAAAAGTAGAACTACTGATAAGGGTCCAACAAAGATCATAAGGCAAAGGGCAAAAGCAGAACTGCTGATAAGGGTCTATGTTCAGCAGTGCACGTATTTTCTTGATAAACATCTTAAATAACAGAAAACAGGGTTCAAGAACAAAGAACTGGTCTGACCACAAATTTACCAGGGCAGAGTGTTTCCCCACCTTAGTAAGCCTGAGGGTACTGCAGGAGACCAGGTTGTATCTCAGTCCTTATCTCAACCTCATAAGACAGACAAGTCCAGAGTGGCTGTTTATAGACCTCCTCCCAGGAATGCATTCCTTCCCCAGGGTATTAACATTGATATTCCTTGCTAGGAAAAGAATTTAGCGATATCCTCCCTACTTGCACGTCCATTTATAGGCTCTCTACAAGAAGAAAAATATGGCTCTTTTTGCCCAACCCCACAGGCAGTCAGACCTTATGGTTGTCTTCCCTTGTTCCCTAAAAATCGCTGTTATTCTGTTCTTTTTAAAGGTGCACTGATTTCATATTGTTCAAACACACGTTTTACAATCAATTTGTACAGTTAACACAATTATCACAGTGGTCCTGAGGTTACGTACGTCCTCAGCTTACGAAGATAGATAACAGGATTAAGAGATTAAAGACAGGCATAAGAAATTATAAAAGTATTATTTGGGAACTGATAAATGTCCATGAAATCTTCACAATTTATGTTCCTCTGCCATGGCTCCAGCCGGTCCCTCCATTTGGGGTCCCTGACTTCCCACAACAAATTTCAACAAATAACTACTACAAGGCAAAAAACACATTTGAAGAGACACAGCAATCATCAGATCCAGATGCAGGCATGGCAGGGATGTTGGAATTATCTGACTGGGAATGTAAAACAACTGTGATTACTATGCTAAGGAATGTAATGGAAAAGGTAGACAGCATGCAAGAGCAGAGGAATAAGGTAAGCAGAGAAATGAAAATTGTTAAGAAAGAATAAAAAAGAAATCCTAGAGATAAAAAACACTGTAAGAGAAATGAAGAATGCCTTTGATAGGCTCAGTAGTAGACGAGATGTGGCTGAGGAAAGAATCTCTGAGTTTGAGGATTTATCAATAGAAACTTCCAAAATGGAAAAGTAAAGAAAAAAAATGGAACAAAATAGCCAAGGACAGTGAAACACCTACAAAATGTGTAATATACCTGCAATGGGAATACCAGCAGGAGAAGAAAGAGACAGAGGAACAAAAAATGTTAGAACCAATAATGTCTAAAAATCACCCCTAAATTAATGCTACACAATAAACCACAGATCAAGGAAGCTCCAAGAATACCAAAAAAATTGAATAACAAAAAAACTATACATAAGCATATCATATTCAAATTGTAGATCATCAAAGATAAAAAAAAAATCTAAAAAGGAGCCAAAGGTGGGGGAAAAACCCACCTTAACTATAGAGGAACAAAGATAAGAATTACATCTGATGTCTCAGAAACCATACAAAGCAAGGAGAGAATGGACTAAGATATCTAAAGTGTTTTGAGAAAAAAACTCACCTACCTAGAATTCTGGACCCTGAGAAATTATCCTTTAAAAGTGAAGGAGAAATAAAGACTTTCCTGGACAAACAAAAATTAGGAGATTTGTTTTCAGCAGACTTGCCTTGCAAGAAATGTTATCAGAAATTCTTCAGAGACAAGGATAATGATATAGGTCAGACACTAAGATTATGTAAAGAAAGTAAAAGCATTCGAGAAAGAATAAGTGAACCCTAAGTGACATAAGAGGGTGCATCCAGCCTGACACACTATAGCCAGCAGCACCTTCAAATGGAATGACCATGTGCAGGGTCACACAATTTCAGAGCAACATGGTAGGAGCCACTTGCAGGCCGGGCTGCAGCTCCCTGTAAAAGCGTCTCTTCTGCTTACATGTTCACTAGCCCAGTAACAAACCAAGCATACCTAAAAAACCTTCCCTGGAAGGAGGGGCAATCCACTGACACCCATTTGACTGAAGGGCTGAAACGAGGGAAATGAAATGTTAAAGCAATATCCTACAGATTATGGCCACTGCGTTTGGTTGGTTTGTTCAGAGCTGTTCAGGAGGAAGTACATGCACAAAATCTCTTTGATGAAACATCTTGTGGCACACTGTGATAGAAAGCCCCCTTGTGCAGAACCAGGATGTTTTGGGGATGAGCTATGTTTGTCTTAAGCAGGGCAAGGCTGTGTTTGTCAGGTCTCTGAGCCCAAACTAAGCCATCATATCCCCTGTGACCTGCACTTATACATCCAGATGGCCTGAAGCAACTGAAGATCCACAAAAGAAGTGAAAATAGCCTTAGCTGATGGCATTCCACCATTGTGATTTGTTTCTCCCCCACCCTTAAGAAGGTTCTTTGTAATCTCCCCCGCCCTTAAGAAGGTTATTTGTAATTCTCCCCACCCTTGAGAAGGCACTTTGTGAGATCCACCCCCTGCATGCAAAACATTGCTCCTAACTCCACCGCCTATCCCAAAACCTATAAGAACTAATGATAATCCCACCACGCTTGCTGACTCCTTTCAGACTCAGCCCGCCTGCACCCAGGTGAAATAAACAGCCTTGTTGCTCACACAAAGCCGTTTGGTGGTCTCTTTACACAGACATTTTAGACAGTGTTGATACTCCCTATGCATCCTTCTATCCTTTTGCCTGAAGCTGCATTGACCCCTTACTTCCTCCTTTAGTGTGCATTAGATAGCGCTGCCAGGTCTCCCTACTTTCAGCCAAAACCTTAGATAGCCATGAACACCTTAGTGAGAATAATCAGACAAGGAATTCATTCATTCACAGCAAAAACTAAGTACCTTTCCAAAAGGCACTTATTTCCCATATTAGGCTTATACTGAAGTGTGGAACAGCAGTATGCTCTGTTTCTGAGTTTGAGGAAACTTGGGGAGAGGCAGATGTCTTTCCATGGGCAGCTGAAATCACAGCATGGCCCATTCCTGACAATCCATGCTTAAGTGTCTGTAAGGCAATGGTGTCTCTTTATTCGGAAAAATTTCCCTAGAGATGTTCTGTGTATCTGAAAAGGACCCATCTTGTGTCCATCCAGCACTGTTCTTTGTAGAACTGAATCACCCCACCAAAGAGTTTCCATGACAAAAAGGTCAAAGGCCTGACTTTAGGTTTAGGCTACGGGAATGATAGCATCCTGGAGCACCCTGTTTCTGTATATAAAGAACTGCAAGGTGAAAGTCAGCAGTCTCAAGACTTTCTAATAGCTCAAGGCTAAGAAAAACATCTTTTCCATGGTGACTGTCATGGCTTTGTTTATAGACACAGAAGCTAGCCTCCAGCCCCAAGCAGAAGTTTGCTGGAATTTATTTGTTGGAGGTGGTAGTATCTTGTTTGTATTGTTAATAAAGCAACTTCTTTAGAAGTATATATATATACGTATATATACACACACACATATATATACATATATATACATATATATATATATATGGAAAGGGATGAAGTACAAAAAAATGAAGTTGGTGATGGTAATAATAATATGATGCTGATGACGATAATGATAGCTAACCTATCTAACATTCAGAATGTGTCAGACACTGCTCTCTGCACATTACATGTTATAACTCGTACTTACCTTACCAAACTTATGAAGTAGGTATTATTGTATTTAATTTACAAATGAGGAAACTGAGGTAAAAAGAGATTAAGTTCATAGTATATAGCTAGTACATAGCTTAGTAGGTTATAGATTTAAAAATTAGTTTCTTGCCCATATCATATACCAAAATAAATTCTAAGAGAATTTAATTTAAGCAGTTAAATCACAAAATTAAATCAGAAAATAACTAGAAGAGAATTTTTTTGAATATTTATATGATGTCTGATGGGGTAAGATATTTTCCAAGCATAAATACAGTGAAAGAAATCACAAAGGGAAATCTCAACATATCTAAACACCTACTTTTAACTTTGAAGTGTCTACAAGCACACAAAATTAAGAAGCAAAACATGCTCCTGAAAAGCAAAAAAAAATACTCCTAATGGCTAATACCCTCAATACGTAAAGTGCTTATAAAAGTCAATAAGAAAAACAATAATACCTTGAAAGATAGATGATCAAAGAATAGGAAAAGACAATTCACAAAAGAAAAAAATAAACATTACTAGGGCTATATGAAAAATAATAATAATAGCTATTATTGAGTTTTTAATCTGGGCCAGGAACTGTACTAAATACTTTTATTAAATTATTAAATCTTCAAAACAGTTGTGTATGGTATGCATACCCAAGATCACAAAGTTAGTAAGTAATGGGAATAGGAACCCAAGTCTGGCCAACTCCAGACTCATTATTTAACCATTATAGTATACTTCCTCCCATGGTGTGCAACACATTCCAGCTTGCAAGGGTCCACTGAATACCTCTTCCCAACTCTATGTTCAGTCATGTTGTGTTGGTGGCCTGAAATGGGCCATGGTGGCCCATTTCAAAGATCAGTAAATGCTACAAATGAGCCCCCACCACCTCCCCAGAAAGCTAGTTGTTAAATATTTACCATAATACAAAAAATGTGAACTAAAATTCCAGTTAGATACTATGTTTGCCTAGAAATTAGCAAGGATTAACAGACAACCACAGTAAACTAAATTTTGATGCTGAAGGCATGTAAATTAGCTCAACCTTTTTGGAAAAGTATTTGGTAGTATGTATCAAGAGTCTTTCAGAAGCTTATATATTTCAATCTTATAAATCTACTACTGAAAATCTAGAGGAAATAATCAGAGATGCATATAATGACCTGTGGGTGTTCATTTTAATATTATTTAAAGTAAAAATGTGAAAACTCCTAAAGTAGACAATATGAGGACTACAGTTAAATAATATGTGTAATAATCATATGATGATATATAACAAAGCTATCAGAAAGTTTTGTTTTTAAGTGGAGGAAGATGGCAGATAGGAGATAGGGCTAACATGCAGCTCTCACCTGGACAGACAGAACAGCATGTGGGACTCACACTGTGGACTTTTGCTCTAAGAATCACCACAGGAATGTACCAGGAAAGCCAAAAGAATTCACAGAATCCTTTGAAAGGAGGGACATGCCAACCAGGCATGGTGGCTCATGCCTGTAATCCCAGCACTTTGGGAGGCCAAGGTGGGCAGATCACCTGAGGTTGGGAATTCAAGACCAGCCTGACCAACATGGAGAAAGCCAATCTCTACTAAAAATCAAAAAAAAAAAAAAAAAAAAAAAAAATTTGCCAGCCATAGTGGCACATGTCTGTAATCCCAGCTACTTGGCAGGCTGAGGTAGGAGAATCACTTGAACCCGAGAGGGAGAGGTTGTGGTGAGCCAAGATCGCACCACTGCACTCCAGCCTGGGCAACAAGAGCAAAACTCCAACTCAAAAAAAAAAAAAAAAAAGGAAAGAAGTGACATGCCACTGCAAGTTCCACGAGACAGGTGATAAACTGAGTTCCCGAAGTGCGAGATGGGGAAAGCCTGACTCTAAACACATATCCGCACTGGGGAACCTGAAAATCCAGATTACAGGAGAAGGATTTAACCTTACCAAGAGTTGAAATGGATTTAGCATGAAATATAAAAGTAGAAGCAGCAGTGGGAAGAGCCTTGTAGGCACTCCCATTCTCCAGCTCAAGCCCAGGGAAGCCATGCATGACTATACTCATGGGGGCCCTTGGGGAAGGCAACTGGCAGGATTTGGGAAGGGTCACAGGGTGAAAGAAGCTTCCAACTGAACATTGAAATAATTTTGACTGGATGCAATTTATCTTGAGCAGAATCCAGGGGTCAAACTGGAACTGCTGCAGAAAGAAATGCAGGAGCTGCGGCCAAGAATGTGGGCAGTGGGGGAGGGGTGAAGCCTGAAAACTATGCTTGCTTTCTCAGCAGGGAAGCTTATAACCTGGGGCAAGGTGTGAGTCCCACCTGCAGGCTGCCTGCAGCGAGAGAGCGAGACTGGCCTTGTCAACTGCATGGGATCCATGGGAGAACTATGGTGACAGAAGCAGCCATAATCCCCTCTGGAACATAATCCTGTTGGCCTGAGAACCACTCCCCATCCCCCACAGTTGCCATGGCAAGCCCCACCCAAGGAGAACCTGAGCTCACAGAATCTATTTCACTTCCCTGCCACCTTCACCAGGGCAGGTGCTAGCATCCACAGCTGGCAGACCTGAAGACAGATCACAACACAGGACTCTTTACAGAAAATCCTGGCACTGGCCCATAGCCTGGTAGCCCTGCTGGGTGGCAGGATCCAAAAGAGCAATAACAATCACTGCAGTCCAGCTCCAAGGAAGCATCCCTAGGGGACGTGGGAGAGTACCACATCAAGAGATCACCCCGTGGTGCAAAATAATCTGAACAGCAGCTCCTGAGTTCCAGGTTTTCCCACTGAAATGGTCTACCCAAATGTGAAGGAATCAGAAAACTAATTCTGGTAATATGACAAAACAAGTGTCTATAACACCCCTAAAAGACAACACTACCTCCCCAGTAATGGATCCAAACCAAGAAGAAATATCTAAATTGCCAGATAAGGAATTCACGAGGTTGATTATTAAGCTACTCAAGGAGACACTAGAGAAAGGTGAAAAACAACTTAAAGAAATTAAAAAAAAAATACAGGATATAGATGAAAAATTATCCAGAGAAATAGCATAAAGAAAATACAATCGCAACTTCTGGAAATGAAAGACACACTTAGATAAATACAAAATACACTGGAAAGTGTCAAAAATAGACTAGAAAAAGTAGAAGAAAGAACTTCAGAGCTCAAAAACAAGGCTTTCAAATTAACTCCATCAGACAAAGACAAATACAAAGAAAATTTAAATAATGAACAAAGCCTTCAAGAAAGTTTGGGTGTTCCTGAGGAAGCAGAGAAATCCAAAAGTTTGGAAAACTTGTTTGAGGGAATAATTAAGAAAAACTTCCTTGGCCTCACTAGAGATTTAGCCATCCAAATACAAGAAGTTCAAAGAACACCTAGGAAACTCATCATAAGAAGATCATTACCTAGACACATAGTCATCAGGTTATCTCAAGTCAAGAAGAATGAAAGAATCTTAAGAGCTGTGAGGCAAAAGCATCAGGTGACCTATAAAGGAAAACCTATCAGATTAACAGCAGATTTCTCAACAAAAACCCCATAAGCCAGAAAGGACTGAGGTCCTATCTTTAGCCACCTCAAACAAAATAATTGCCAGCCAAGAATTTGTATCCAGCAAAACTAAGCTTCATCAATGAAGGAGAAATAAAGTCTTTTTCAGACAAAGAAATGCTGAGAGAATTTGCCATTACCAAGCCAGCACTACAAGAATGCTAAAAGGAGTTAAAAAGTCTTGAAACAAAACCTCTAAATACACCAAAATAGAACCTCCTTTAAATCTCACAGGGCCTATGAAACAATAACACAATGAAAAAGAAATCAAGATATTCAGGCAACAACTAGCATGATGAATAAAAGAGTATCTCACTTCTCAATAATAATGTTGAATGTAAATGGCCTAAATGATCTACTTAAAAGATACACAATGTCAGAATGAATAAAAATCTACCAATCAAGTATCTGCTGTCTTCAAGAGAATCATCTAATGCATAAGGATTCACATAAACTTAAGGTAAAGGGGTGGAAAAAGATATTCCATGCAAATGGACACCAGAAGTGAGCAGGAGTAGCTATTTTTATATCAGACAAAACAAACTTTAAAGCAACAGGAGTTAAAAAAGACAAATAGGGACATTATAAAATGATAAAAGGATCAGTCCAACAGGATAATATCACAGTCCTAAATATGTATGCACCTAACACTGGAGCTCCCAAATGTATAAAACAATTTTACTAGACCTAACAAATGAGATAGACAGCAACACAATAATAGTGTGGGACTTCCACACTCCACTGATAGCACTAGACAAGTCATTAAGACAGAAAGTCAACAAAGAAACAATGGACTTAAACTACACCCTAAAACAAATGGACTTAGCAGGTATTTGTGGAACATTCTACCCTGTAAGTGCAGCATATACATTCTTTTCATTAGCACATGGAACATTCTCCAAGATGGACCATATGATAGGCCACAAAACAAGTCTCAATAAATTTAAGAAAATTGAAATTATATCAAGTACCATCTCAGACCACAGTGGAATAAAGCCAGAAATTAACTCCAAAAGGAACTCTCAAAACTATACAAATACATGGAAATTAAATAATCTGCTCCTGAATGATTCTTGGGTTAACAATGAAATCAAGATGGAAATTTTAAAAAGTATTTGAGCTGAAAAATAATAGTGACAAAATTTATCAAAACCTCTGGGATATAGCAAAGGCAGTGCTAAAAGGAAAGTTGATAACATTAAATGCTTATATCAAAAAGTCTGAAAGAGCACAAATAGACAATCTAAGGTCACATCTGAAGGAACTACAGAATCAAGAACAAACCGAACCCAAACCCAGCAGAAAAAAAGAAATAACAAAGGTCAGAGCAGAACTAAATGAAATTGAAACAAAAAATACAAGAGATAAATGAAATAAAAAAACTGGTTCTTTGAAAAGATAAACAAAATTGATAGACCATTAATAAGATCAACCAAGAAATTAAGAGAGAAGATCCCAATAAGCTCAATTAGAAATGAAACAAGAGTTATTACAACCAATACCACAGAAATAAAAAAGATCATTTGAGGCTACTATGAACATCTTTACACACACAAACAAGAAAATCTAGAGGAGATGGATAAATTCCTGGGAATATATAACTCTGCTAGATTAAATCAGGAAGAAATAGAAATTCTGAACCAACCAATAACAAGTAGTGAGATTGAAACTGTAACAAAATATTGCCAACAAAAAAGTCCATGATGAGATGAATTCAAAGCTGAATTCTATCAGGCATTTGAAGAAGAATTGGTACCAATCTTACTGAAACTATTATAAAAAATAGAGAAAAAGAGAATCCTCCCTAAGTCATTCTATGAAGCCAGTATCATCCTAATACCAAAACCAGGAAAGGACATAACAGAAAAAGAAAAACCACAGACCAATATCCCTGATGAACAAAGATGCAAAATTCCTCAGCAAAATACTAGCTAACAAAATCCAACAGCATATCAAAATAATAAAACACCATGATCAAGTGTGTTTCATACCAGGGATACAGGGATTATTTAACATACACAAGTCAATAAATGTGATCCATCACATAAACAGAATTAAAAACAGAAATCATATGATCATCTCAATAAATGTAAAAAAAGCATTTGACAAAATCCAGCATCGCTTTATTATTAAAACCCTCAGCAAAATTGGCATAGAAGGGCCATACTTCAAGGTAATAAAAGCTATCTGTGACAATCCCACAGCCAATGTAATACTGAATGGGGAAAAGCTGAAAGCATTCCCTCTGAGAACTGGAACAAGACAAAGATGCCCATTTTCACCACTGCAATTCAACATAGTACTGGAAGTCCTAGCCAGAGCAATTAGACAAGAGAAAGAAATAAAGGGCACCCAAATCAGTAAAGAGGAAGTCAACCTGTCACTGTTTGCCAATAAGATCGTATACCCAGAAAAAACTAAAGACTCATCTAAAAAGCTCCTAGATCTGATAAATGAATTCAGTAAAGTTTCGGGATACAAAAATCAATGTACACAAATCAGTAGCGCTGCTATATACCAACAGTGACCAAGCTGAGAATCAAATCAGGACTGAAACTCCTTTTGCAACAGCTGCAAAAATAAAAACAAAAACAAAAACCAACTTAGGAATATACCTATCCAGGGATGTAAAAGATCTCTACAAGAAAAACTACAAAACACTGCTGATAGAAATCATCAATGACACAAACAAATGGAAACACATTTGTTTCCATGCTCATGGATAGGTGAAATCAATATTGTGAAAATGACCATACTGCCAAAAGCAAGCTACAAATTCAATGCAATTCCTATCAAAATATCACCATCATTCTTCACAGAAATAGAAAAAACAATCCTAAAATTCATATGGAAGCAAAAAAGAGCCCACATAGCCAAGGCAAGACTAAGCAAAAAGAACAGATCTGGAGGCATCACATTACCTGACTTCAAACTATACTACAAGGCCATAGTTACTAAAACAGCATGATACTGGCATAAATATAGGCATGTAGACCAATGGAACAGAATAGAGAACCCAGAAATAAAGCCAAATACTTACAGCCAACTGATCTTTGACAAAGCAAACAAAAACATAAAGTGGGGGAAGGACACCCTATTCAACAAATGGTACTGGGATGATTGGCAACCCACATGTAGAAGAATGAAGCTGGATCCTCAACTCTCACCTTATACAAAAATCAACTCAAGATGGATCCAACACTTAAATCTAAAACCTGAAACCATTAAAATTCTATAAGATAACATCCATAAAACTCCTCTAGACATTGGCTTAGGCAAAGACTTCATGACAAAGAACCCGAAAGCAAATGCACCAAAAACAAAGATAAATCGATGGGACCTAATTAAACTAAAATGCTGCACAGTGAAAGAAATAATCAGCAGAGTGAACAATCAAGAGAGTGGGAGAAAATATTCACAAACCATGCATCTGACAAAGGAATAATATCCAGAATCTACATGGAACTCCAATAAGTAACCAAGAAAAAAAAATCCCATTAAAAAGCAGGCTAAGAATATGAATAGACAATTCTCAAAAGAAAACACTCAAATGGCCAAAAAACATGAAAAAATGCTCAACATCACTACACATTAGGTATGGTGTACACTGCTCGGGTAATAGGTGAACCAAAATCTCAGAAATCATCACTAAAGAACTTTTCCATGCAACCAAACACCACCTATTCCCCAAAAACTATTGAAATTTTAAAAATTTAATTTAAAAAATTGTTTTTAAGTTCAAAAACATGGTAAAACCATAAATGAAATGAGTCATATATTATTTAATATATATGCCTCTATACATATATACTATATATATTACTCAGGTACATAGGTCTTTTTTATATACTTTAGTTGAGTTTTGTATTTTTCTTCATATAAAACCTATATATATTTTATATATGTCTGTGTGTGTATAAATGTATATGTGTGTATATATATGCATATATATGGACCTATTTTAAAACACTAAATATATATTTGAAATCTATATACTTAAAGCACCAAATAAATTGAAATATATTTCATGCTTATGAGTGTGAAGACTGAATATTATAAATATTACAATTCTTTAAAAATTAACTTATAACAGATGGCCGAATAGGAACAGCTCCAGTCTACAGCTCCCAGCATGAGCGACGCAGAAGACAGGTGATTTCTGCATTTCCAACTGAGGTACTGGGTTCATCTCACAGGGGAGTGTCAGAAAGTGGGTGCAGGACAGTGGGTTCAGCGCGCTGAGCATGAGCTGAAGCAGGGCAAGGCATCGCCTCACCTGGGAAGCGCAAGGGGTCAGGGAATTCCCTTTCCTAGTCAAAGAAAGGGGTGACAGATGGCACCTGGAAAATTGGGTCACTCCCACCCTAATACTGAGCTCTTCCAACTGGCTTAACAAACGGCACACCAGGAGATTATATCCCGTACATGGCTCAGAGGGTCCTATGCCCACGAAGCCTCGCTCATTGCTAGCACAGCAGCCTGAGATCAAACTGCAAGGTGGCAGCAAGGCTGCAGGAGGAGTGCCCACCATTGTCCAGGCTTGAGTAGGTAAACAAAGCAGGTGGGAAGCTCACTGGGTGGAGCCCACCACAACTCAAGGAGGCCTGCCTGCCTCTGTAGACTCCAACTCTGGGGGCAGGGCACAGCCAAACAAAAGGCAGCAGAATCCTCTGCAGACTTAAATGTCCCTGACAGCCTTGAAGTGAGTAGTGGTTCTCCCAGCACGCAGCTGGACATCTGAGAACAGACAGACTGCCTCCTCAAGGGGGTCCCTGACCCCCAAGTAGCCTAACTGGGAGGCACACCCCAGTAGGGGCAGACTGACACCTCACACGGCCGGCCGGGTACCCCTCTGAGACAAAACTTCCAGAGGAATGATCAGGCAGAAACATCTGCTGTTCACCAATATCCGCTGTTCTGCAGCCTCCACTGCTGATACCCAGGCAAACAGGGTCTGGAGAGGACCTCCAGCAAACTCCAACAGACCTGCAGCTGAGGGTCCTGATTATTAGAAGGAAAAGTAACAAACAGAAAGGACATCCACACCAAAACCCCATCTGTACATCACCATCATCAAAGACCAAAGGTAGATAAAATCACAAAGATGGGGAAAAAACAGAGCAGAAAAACGGGAAAGTAAAAATCAGACCACCTCTCCTCCTCCAAAGGAATGCAGCTCCTTGCCAGCAATGGAACAAAGCTGGACGGAGAATGACTTTGACAAGTTGAGAGAAGAAGGCTTCAGACGATCAAACTACTCTGTGCTAAAGGAGGAAGTTCGAACCCATGGCAAAGAAGTTAAAAACAATGAAAAAAGATTAGACGAATGGCTTACTAGAATAATCAATGCAGAGAAGTCCTTAAAGGACCTGATGGAGATGAAAACCAAGGTATGAGAACTACATGATGAATGCACAAGCCTCAGTAACCGATGCGATCAACTGGAAGAAAGGGTATCAGTGATGGAAGATGAAATGAATGAAATGAAGTGAGAAGGGAAGTTTAGAGAAAAAAGAATAAAAAGAAACGAACAAAGCTTCCAAGAAATACGGGATTATGTGAAAAGACCAAATCTACGTCTGCTTGGTGTAACTGAAAGTGACGGGGAGAACACCGTTTCCTGCAAGTTGGAAAACACCCTGCAGGATATTATCCAGGAGAACTTCCCCAATCTAGCAAGGCAGGCCAACGTTCAAATTCAGGAAATACAGAGAATGCCACAAAGATACTCCTTGAGAAGAGCAACTCCAAGACACATAATTGTCAGATTCACCAAAGTTGATATGAAGGAAAAAATGTTAAGGGCAGCCAGAGAGAAAGGTCGGGTTACCCACAAAGGGAAGCCCATCAGACTAACAGCGGATCTCTCAGCAGAAACTCCACAAGCCAGAAGAGAGTGGGGGCCAATATTCAACATTCTTAAAGAAAAGAAATTTCAACCCAGAATTTCATATCCAGCCAAACTAAGCTTCATAAGTGAAGGAGAAATAAAATCCTTTACAGACAAGCAAATGCTGAGAGATTTTGTCACCACCAGGCCTGCCCTACAAGAGCTCCTGAAGGAAGCACTAAACTGAAAGGAACAACTGGTACCAGCCACTGCAAAAACAGGCCAAATTGTAAAGACCATCGAGGCTAGGAAGAAACTGCATCAACTAACGGGCAAAATAACCAGCTAACATCATAATGACAGGATCAAATTGACACAGAACAATATTAACTTTAAATGTAAATGGGCTAAATGCTCCAATTAAAAGGCACAGACTGGCAAATTGCATAGAGTCAAGACCCATCAGTGAGCTGTATTCAGGAAACCCATCTCACGTGAAGAGACACACATAGGCTCACAATAAAGGGAGGGAGGAAGATCTACCAAGCAAATGGAAAACAAAAACACTAGGGTTTGCAATCCTAGTCTCTGATAAAGGAGACTTTAAAGCAACAAAGATCAAAAGAGACAAAGAAGGCCATTATATAACGGTAAAGGATCAATTCAACAAGACGAGCTAACTATCCTAAATATATATGCACCCAATACAGGAGCATGCAGATTCATAAAGCAAGTCCTTAGAGACCTACAAAGAGACTCAGAATCCCACACAATAATAATGGGAGACGTTAACATCCCACTGTCAACATTAGACAGATCAACGAGATAGAAAGTTAACAAGGATACCCAGGAATTGAACTCAGCTCTGCACCAAGCGGACCTAATAGACATCTATAGAACTCTCCACCCCAAATCAACAGAATATACATTCTTCTCAGCACCACACTGCACTTATTCCAAAATTGACCACTTAGTTGGAAGTAAAGCACTCCTCAGCAAATGTAAAAGAACAGAAATTATAACAAACTGTCTCTCAGACCACAGTGCAATCAAACTAGAACTCAGGATTATCACTCAAAACCACTCAACCACATGGAAACTGAACAACCTGCTCCTGAATGACTACTGGGTACATAACGAGATGAAGGCAGAAATAAAGATGTTCTTTGAAACCAGTGAGAACAAAGACACAACATACCAGAATCTCTGGGACGTTTTCAAAGCAGTGTGTAGAGGGAAAGTTATAGCACTAAATGCCCACAAGAGAAAGCAGAAAAGATCTAAAATTGACACCCTAACATCACAATTAAAAGAACTAGAGAAGCAAGAGCAGACACATTCAAAAGCTAGCAGAAGGCAAGAAATAACTAAGATCAGAGCAGAACTGAAGGACATAGAGACACAAAAACCCTCCAAAAAATCAATGAATCCAGGAGCTGGTTTTTTGAAAACATCAACAAAATTGATAGAACACTAGCAAGACTAATAAAGAAGAAAAGAGAGAAGAATCATATAGACGCAATAAAATATGATAAAGGGGATATCACCACCGATCCCACAGAAATACAAATTACCATCAGAGAATAGTATAAACACCTCTATGCAAATAAACTAGAAAATCTAGAAGAAATGGATAAATTCCTCAACACATACACCCTCCCAAGACTAAACCAGGAAGAAGTTGAATCTCTGAATAGACAAATAACAGGCTCTGAAATTGAGGCAATAATTAATAGCTTACCAACCAAAAAAAGTCCAGGACCAGATGGATTCACAGCCGAATTCCACCAGAAGTACAAGGAGGAGCTGGTACCCTTCCTTCTGAAACTATTCCAATTAATAGAAAAAGAGGGAATCTTCCTTAACTCATTTTATGAGGCCAGCATCATCCTGATACCAAAGCCTGGCAGAGATGCAACAAAAAAGAATTTTAGACCAATATCCCTGATGAACATCGATGCAAAAATCCTCAATAAAATACTGGCAAACTGAATCCAGCAGCACGTCAAGAAGCTTATCCACCATGATCAAGTGGGCTTCATCCCTGGGATGCAAGGCTGGTTCAATATACACAAATCAATAAACATAATGCAGCATATAAACAGAACCAAGGACCAAAACCATATGATTATCTCAATAGATGCAGAAAAGGCCTTTGACAAAATTCAACAACCCTTCATGCTAAAAACTCTCAATAAATTAGGTATTGATGGGACATATCTCAAAATAATAAAAGCTATCTATGACAAACCCACAGACAATATCATACTGAATGGGCAAAGACTGGAAGCATTCCCTTTGAAAACTGGCACAAGACAGGGATGCCCTCTCTCACCACTCCTATGCAACATAGTACTGGAAGTTCTGGCCAGGGCAATCAGGCAGCAGAAGGAAATAATGGGTATTCAATTAGGAAAAGAGGAAGTCAAATTGTCCCTGTTTGCAGATGACATGACTGTATATCTAGAAAACCCTATCGTCTCAGCCCAAAATCTCCTTAAGCTGATAGGCAACTTCAGCAGTCTCAGGATACAAAATCAGTGTGAAAAAATCACAGACATTCTTATACACCAATAACAGACAAACAGAGAGCCAAATCATGAGTGAACTCCCATTCACAATTGCTTCAAAGAGAATAAAATACCTAGGAATCCAACTTACAAGGGACGTGAAGGACCTCTTCAAGGAGAACTACAAACCACTGCTCAATGAAATAAAAGAGGATACAAACAAATGGAAGAACATTCCATGCTCGTGGGTAGGAAGAATCAATATTGTGAAAATGGCCATACTGCCCAAGGTAATTTGTAGATTCAATGCCATTCCCATGAAGCTACCAATGACTTTCTTCACAGAATTGGAAAAAACTGCTTTAAAGTTCATATGGAACCAAAAACGAGCCCGCATTACCAAGTCAGTCCTAAGCCAAAAGAACAAAGCTGGAGGCATCACGCTACCTGACTTCAAACTATACTACAAGGCTACAGTAACCAAAACGGCATGGTAGTGGTACCAAAACAGAGATATAGACCAGTGGAACAGAACAGAGCCCTCAGAAATAATGCCACATATCTACAACTATCTGATCTTTGATAAACCTGACAAAAACAGGAAATCGGGAAAGGATTCCCTATTTAATAAATGGTGCTGGGAAAACTGGCTAGCCATATGTAGAAAGCTGAAACTGGATCCCTTCCTTACACCTTATACAAAAATTAATTCAAGATGGATTAAAGACTTATATGTTAGACCTAAAACCATAGAAACCCTAGAAGAAAACCTAGGCAATACCATTCAGACCATAGGCATGGGCAAGGACTTCATGTCTAAAACACCAAAAGCAATGGCAACAAAAGCCAAAATTGACAAATGGGATCTAATTAAACTCAAGAGCTTCTGCACAGCAAAAGAAACTACCATCAGAGTGAATGGGCAACCTAGAGAATGGGAGAAAGTTTTTACAATCTACATATCTGACAAAGGTCTAATATCCAGAATCTACAATGAACTTACCCAAATTTACAAGATAAAAACAAACAGCCCCATCAAAAAGTGGGCAAAGGATATGAACAGACACTTCTCAAAAGAAGACATTTATGCAGCCAAAAGACACATGAAAGAATGCTCATCATCACTGGCCATCAGAGAAATGCAAATCAAAACCACAATGAGACACCATCTCACACCAGTTAGAATGGCAATCATTAAAAAGTCAGGAAAGAACAGGTGCTGGAGAGGATGTGGAGAAATAGGAACACTTTTACACTTGGTGGGACTGTAAACTAGTTCAACCCTTGTGGAAGTCAGTGTGGCGATTCCTCAGGGATCTTGAACTAGAAATACCATTTGACCCAGCAATCCCATTACTGGGTATATACCCAAAGGATTATAAATCATGCTGCTATAAAGACACATGCACACGTATGTTTATTGCAGCACTCTTCACAATAGCAGACTTGGAACCAACCCAAATGTGCTACAATGATAGACTGGATTAAGAAAATGTGGCACATATACACCATGGAATACTATGCAGCCATAAAAAAGGATGAGTTCATGTCCTTTGTAGGGACATGGATGAAGCTGGAAACCATCATTCTCAGCAAACTATCGCAAGGACAAAAAACCAAACACCGCATGTTCTCACTCATAGGTGGGAATTGAACAATGAGAACACATGGACACAGGAAGGGGAACATCACACACCAGGGCCTGCTGTGGAGTGGGGGGAGGGGGGAGGGATAGCATTTGGAGATAATACCTAATATTAAATGACGAGTTAATGTGTGCAGCACACCAACATGGCACATGTATACATATGTAACTAGCCTGCACATTGTGCACATGTACCATAAAGCTTAAAGTATAATAAAAAAAATTAACTTATAAGTTTAATAAAATAAACATAAAATATAAAACACAATTCCAGTAGAATTTTTTTAAAACTTGATAAGATGATTCTATAATTTATCTGTACAATTGTGTGGAATTATGAATTATTTCCTTATTCAGGAATTTTACATACCAAATTTTATATAAAGATATGTAATATATCACTGTACATCTGAAAAATACTTGATATAGTAATATAAATGTTTAATTCATATTAAACAAACAGTAGAGATTTTATAATATGTTTAGTTTTTTTATATATGTAGATCTCATGATGGGGAACACATGAGAAGTATAAACCAAGTGCAATCGATATCAAAAGGAAGAGATTTCTTCTGTTTGGGGACATGAGGAGTAAGGAACATCACTATCATCCACGTAAGTGGTGAGTGTTTGAGAAAAACAGTCTAATCAGGATTATAAGCTGTTCATTTGAAATCAAGATGACAAGCTTTTTGAAGTTCCATTAGTGATATCACTCTTTATTGTAAATTGACTGGAAATACCCTCAATTCATGGCGGTTTTATAGCTCCCACTCATGGAGAAGCTATTGTTTTGGTTGTATAGCTTTGCATTCTCTTAGGGAAACTGTTGCTTTCAACTTTGCTAAGACTAAAAATTAAATGTCTGATAATACGTGAGCTCTAAATCTTAAGAATTGTGACAGTGGCCTTAGGATTCCTGTCCGGATTCATTTATTTTTTCCCTAGAATAAACATTAAAACCAAATATAAGTTTTGCAATGGAGGCAACCTTGTGTACAGGGAATAGCATGGAATTTGAAATCCAAAGACCAATGCTTAGAGTCATATCTCCTCTTTTGCCTAACTGAGTAATATTGAGCAAGCCAATTAACTATACATTTTTCTTACATCATTCATTCACTGAATCAATCAACAAATATTTACCACTCTACTAACATACATCAAACACTGATCCACACTACAAATCAGTAGACAGAAAAAGCCTGTGCTCGTATGAATCCTGCGTTGTAGCTGCAGACACAGAAAGCAACACCAACATAGCCCAATAAAGGCTAATGTAATTTTTAGATAGTTAAAAGTGCTTGAAGAAAAATAAGACAGAGTAGGGTGATAGAACATGTAGGGATAGAGATGGGTGGATTGGAGGAGTAGGTTGATGAGATGGTCAGGGAAAGCCTTTCTGGGGTTGTGGTGTTTAAGAAAAAACTCAACTGGGGATTTAGCTCTGCGAAGAATGTGGGGAGAACTTTGAGGCATGAAGCACAGTTGTAAAGGCCTAGGGGTAAGGGAAGAACTACAAGAAGGCCAGTGTGGCCAGGGTGGGTGAGCAAAAGGAGAAAGGTGGTAGGAGATGAGATTGGAGTGGTAATACCAACCTCATCACCACAGGGGCCATGGAGATTAAATGAGATACAGGTGTGAGGATACCCACAGTGTTAGTCCACAATTCACTCTATAAATACTAGAGGATAGTAAGAAAGGAGGGCCCTGGCATCTTTATCATCATTTGTGGTTTGACCAAGCCATAGAGGTTGTGATTTAGACAGAAGGCAATTCAGCAGGTAAGATTTTCCTCTGGAAGTCTTACCAAGGCCAGTCCATCTGGGGCTCACTGGAGGCCACATTTTGTTCTATGCAACATGTTTATTTCTTCTGAAGAACCCACCATTGGCCAGCACCAATGGCTACCTCCTTCATGCTGCAGATATTTGGCACTGAGTGTGCACTGCTGCCACTCACTCTTGCAATGTCATATACAACAACAACTATCTGGTAACACAAGAAATGGTTAGGGAAGCTTTGACAATGCATGGCACAGTATAAAGAGGATGCCTTCAAGGAAAGTTTCATTTCTAAATGTATGCAGTTGTATATGGGCAATATTTACCATCTTACCTTTATCAGGCCCTTTCCATCTGGGCTCGATTACATGTCTTGTAGCCAATGTAGTCTCACTTAACATTTGGAGAGGTATGATCGCTAGAGAATGATGTGGAAAACCACACTCAGTCATAATCCCCTTTTCCCACAGTCTAAAAGGGAGTAAGATTCACTCGGTTTAGCATTTGACAACATAATGCACGGTTGTCAGATTTGCCCTTCTTCCCAGACCATCACCTCCCTTCTGCTACTCTGCTATTACTTTTGACCTCGTTGCTCATTCTCCTGTCACTGCTACTCTTCCCACCTCATCCTGCTGTGTCAGCACATGTTACACTCTCCTGGGGCAAAATCTCTGTCCAGAAGTGTGGGAAGAAGAGGGAGAGGCTGCTATGCTCATTTTCCAGGGTGACAGTTGTCTCAATATCTTGGTGTAGAAATACCTGCCTATCCACAAGCCTCCAGGCACCATGGTCCTAGAACACACACTCTTTCATAAGCCTTGGGATCACAGAGTGCATGTGAAACCTATACAAGTTCAAGTGGACTTAAAAGTTTTTCAAATATGCTTTTTGTTGTTGATCCTCACATTCATCTGCACATCTGGCTTGGAAAATCTGAAGCCACAAGATCAGCTCTTCTTGACTGGTTTGCTGCTGTAATAAAGCCAAACACAAGCATGAGGCTCTAAAAGGCAACTCCCCTTTTGAATGAATGCTCTCTCCTCTATCCAGAGTTCATTGTGGGGTTTTGTTGTGTTTCAGTTACTTAGATAACATTTAAAGAGGTGTCTCCATAAAGTGAGAGATGAAACATTAGTCACATGCCCTAGGCCCTTCAAACTCACATTGCCTTGTATGTGCCCCGGAACATAAAATAAAAGCCAACTTTGCCATTAGGCAAAGGCCATGTAGGCAAAGTCTTTGGTGCTGACCAAGAAATGAAAACTGCCAATTGAATCTTCCAGGTCCCATTGATTCCTCAATAGAAAATAGAAGGCTTTCACACTGTGGGTTTGAGTTGCTACTTGAAAAAGTCATCAGAAAACTTTCTCAAAACTGTCATTGGATAAGTCATTTGGCCTCTACTTTCAGCTCCTTCTTTTCTTCATACTGGGACTTGATGTGTTGATTTCCTAAGGGCTGGCTTTGTTTTAATTATAAAGAGAATCAGGTTTGTCTGGACTTTGGAAAATTATACTCCTTGAACTTGCAATTATTTTCTACAGGAGAAATCTCATAAAACAAGTTGTAATGGTAGAATTAAGGGCCACATGCTTCGGAGGGACAGGAATGGGAGAGTGAAGGGTCTAGATTTCAGGCTGCTGGTGTGGGCACCCCATGTGTTCACAGCTGATGTCAGTCTCTCCCTTAAGATTTTTTTTAAATGCCTACAGCTTGTGGCTACTTTCTTTTCTCAATCTCATTCTGCACCTATGTTATTGCTTTATTGTCATTTCAGCTCCTTGGTCTACAGTGAAACAACCAAGAGTCTAATCTCTGATTTTATAAGTATAAAGTCTTCCAACCCCAGTCCTTATAGACACTTCCTCTTGCTCAATTTAGTCCAACAAATGTTTACCAAAAGCCGGCTGAAATCAGCAGTGGAATTACAAAGATGAATAAGTTTCGGTCCCTGCATTAGTGCGTCTTAGAGTCCTTAGAGTCTAGTAGAAGAAACAGACACTTAGTAGATAATTTTAATAATTTCAATACAATACATTAAGTACTGAGCTGGAAATCTTCCCCTTGTGCTATGGAAATACAGAGCAGAATGACCCTAGTTCAGCCTAGAAGTTCAGACAAGACTTCCTGTGAGAGGCTATAACTAAGTTGGGTCTTTAAGGACAAGCAATATTAAAATAAGTGGGAAAGGTGTTCCAGATGGAAGGAACAGCACAAGTGAAAGCAGAAATTCCTAAGATAGCATAGGGTCTACAGCGAATCATAAGCAGTTGATATTATTTTGGCCTGTATAGGTATAAATTAAGAGGTTAGGAAGAAATGAATTTATAGAGGTTAATCTGTGGCTGCCAGGTGCTAAGAGCCTTCCAGGTCCCCCAGAAGAATTTGAATTCTATAGGCGATGTGTAGTCTTTGACTGTATTTAAATGGGGACTGCTGTGGTCAGATACAAATTTAAGGTAGATAATTTTGGAAAATTTTTCAAGTATGGATTCCCAGGGGATACTACTGAAGACATGGAGATGAGTCATGAGGCTACTGGGTCCAGTACAGAGATGATAAATGGGGATGGAGAGAAGCGATACAACTGAAAGATTCTAGACTTGGTGACTGACTGATTGATTGATTAGATGTCGGGGAGGTAAGAAAGAAAGATCAACTGAAGGTAACTAGGGTTTCTTCATTGTGATGGGGTGGTTAATAGGGCTGTCATTGGATTAAGCACTACAGAAGAATGAGATTGTTTGTAGGTGTGATTGCCGTATAAGAGGCAGTGAAGCACACAGCACCCGAGTAGTCAGAGTGCATGGATCCTGTATCCAGTAGTGATTTGCAGGGACGGCATTAGAGATTTCAAGGACAGGATTTTTCAGGTGCAGAAGGAGCTCATCCTGGGCTGAGCTAAGACTTCCGAAAAGAAAAAAAGTGAAAATATCCAAAGAAAAATTCTGATTTGGAAATATTATAAGTGGTTTTCTTCCCCTATCTCCCACCTTCATCTCTTGACATGCTGTAGCCACCATTAGAGTGTTTTTCCTATAAGTCAAAAGTTCCATGTACCACCATTTCAATACCATAACAGTTTATTCTTAGAGCATTTCTCTCTCATTTCCAATATTTCCCATAAATTGTCATGAAAAACTGGTCAGAATGCAATTTCTGTTTCCATCTTATGGTAACTTCTGCTTGTTTAAATCTCTCTGTGATTCCATCAGTAACTAAATACATATATCACTTGAGAATTAGAACTACACATTTTGAGACTATAGTAAGAAGCATTTGCATTTGTTTGTTCATGGGGAATGCTTATTGGCTGGAGGCTTTTGTCTCTTTTGGCTTCTCTTCTCAACTTCAGTTACCTTTTGAAGATTTAGGTAATTCTATCTGAAAACAAAAAAGCATACTTGAAAGAGAAATATTAAGATTTACTGCAGAGATACAAGTAGGCAGATGGATTAATTGTAATAGTTTAAGTCAAAACTGCCTTTTGAACCACGACTATCAAATAAAATACAATGCGAGCCACACATGTGTGCAGTCTTGAATTTTCTAGCAGTCACATTACAAAAGTGAAAAGAAGAGGGTAAAATTAATTTTAGCAATATACTTTACTCAACCCAGTATATCTGCAACATTATCACTTCCTCATTTAATCAATAGACGTGTATTAATGAGGTTTTTTCACATGAAGTATTTCGAATATGGCATGCATTTTACACCTACAGCCTATCTCAACTCTAATACTAAATTTCCATAAAACACACTTATTTGTACTTAGATTTCATAAAATCCGAGTTGTAAAGTTACACCTACCCACTCTGTTCCAAACATACTTAATATTTCCTCAGGTGCATTCACCAAACTTTAAGTGTTTGATGTTCTCCTGCAGGTACTGTGTTGCACAGAGTAGCTGCAAGACTTTTAAAATCTTTCCTTTCACCCAAATCTTCTGATGCTGCAAATGAGCTTAGAGCAACTGAATATTTCAGGAAGATATATATGAACGTTTTGCAAATCACCTAAGCCTTTGAGATCTTACCTAGAAGCTCTAGTTAATGGAGATATCAAAGTAGCTCAGCCGGGCTTCTAAAGATCTTTAGAGGAAGGCGTGAAGCTTGATGCAATGGAAAAATAACAAAAAGCAAAAGCATTCGACTAAGGCAGGCAGAAAGGTGTCTGGCAGTGTCCTGTAAATATATCTGTGAAAGTTTTAAAACACTTATTTTATTGTGAAATCTTTTTATAATGTTAAAGTAGCCTTCAAGGTTAGTTTTAAATGGTGACATAAGTTTTCGTTTTTGTTTGTTTGATCTTGTTTCCAAATACATTATCTTAGAAAATTCACTAATTACCATGTGCTCCAATGTAAACCTAGTTACCATCAGAAGTTAAGAATTCTGGCCAGGCATGATGGCTCACGCTTATAATCCCAGCACTTTGAGAGGCTGTGTGTACTAGTCCGTTTTCATACTGCTGATAAAGACATACCAGAGACTGGGTAATTTACAAAGAAAAAGAGGTTTAGTAGACTCACAGTTCCATATGGCTGGGGATGCCTCACAATCATGGCAGAAGGTAAAAGGCACGTCTTACATGGCAGCAGGCAAGATAGAATTGAGAGCTAAGTGAAAGGGGAAACCCCATATAAAAACATCAGATCTCATGAGACTTATTCACTACCACAAGAACAGTATGGGAGAAACTGCCCTCATGATTCAATTATCTCCCACAGGGTCCCTCCTACAACATGTGGAAATTATGGGAGCTACGATTCAAGATGAGGTTTGGGCCGGGACACAGACAATCCATATCACCAAGGCAAGTGGATCACTTGAGGAGTTTGAGACCAGCCTGGCCAGCATGGCGAAACCCCGTCTTTACTAAAAATACAAAAATTGCCTGGGCATGGTGGTACACAGCTGTCATCCCAGCTACTCAGGAGCCTGAGGCAGAAGAATCACTTGAACCCGAGAAGTAGAGGTTGCAGTGAGCTGAGACAGTGAGCTGAGATTGCACCACTGCACTCCAGCCTGGGTGAAGAGCAAGACTCTGTCTCAAAAAAAAATAAAAATAAAAAAATAAAAAATAAAAGAAAAAGAAAGAATTCTTATTAGTAAAGTAAATGTGGTTCAAGGTTAAAGCTCACTGCCCACCCCTGCCTCTGGCCCAAACACATACATAGGGACCTGTGTGGCTTCAGAGCAAAAAACCTCTAACAAAGGCCAGCAGCAGAAGTGTTTGGACAATGTTGTACGCAGTGTCAGAGTTCAGCAGTTGGAAAGATTGTTTCTTTGCCATCAAATATTTTAAATTTCTGGCAGGGGTGGAGGGAGAGGTGGAGAAGCAAGGAGTCATTCCCTGCTTCTCCTTTCTGCCTGGTAAATTCTGGCAGGGTGAGCCTGGAAAGCACTCAGCCTGTACCCTGTACCTGCACTGAACATGAGCCAATGTGTGGGGTCTAGAATGGGAGTGAAGGCAGAGGAGGTGATGGGTGGGGCAAATCCAGGCTCCTTCCTGGCTGCAGCAACATCCGGGCTTACCCCTCTACCTCCTACATCTTTTGTGCTCAAGGTTCACTTCCCTTTAGTGACTATTTAGCAGATCTCTTATCTTCAGAGTCTTATGACACATTCCAGGAAACACTGGCCTTTCATGCCATCCACCTCTTGCGACATTTTAGACTAGTTCTCAGAGCATGATGTCTGCTGTCCTATCTCCCCTTCCTCTAACTCACCATTTTCAACTTTTTTTTTTTTTATCTTGAGCTCACATTGTGTTTAACATTAACATTTAGACAAAGAGAAACGTTTCAGCTTTTTGACTGCAGTTATCAGGGTTTTGAACACAAGTCAGTTAAACTTAGTAATCATTTATGGAACACCTGCCCTATGCTAGGAGCCTCAGTAGGTGCTCTGGTGTCAGATGTACCACATAACACTCAGGTGGGGGAAAAACAAACTTAACACTCAGGTGGGGTAAAAACAAACTAGAAAATGCTGGCCTTTCTTCCACGTACAAACTGGGTGACATAAATATTTAAATGGCCAGATATTCCTAAAAGACAAATTGGTAACAGAGTATATATAAATTTTTCTTTGTTCTCAAAAGTCATGCTGGTGATCTATTTGCATTCTGATCCTATTACACCCCAAGTGGACATTTTATAAAAACAAAGCCAAGAATAAATGGAAATCACAAAAAATCTTGCCAGCTCTTTGCTTCAGATCTCTGGCTACTCATCTTACAGTGATGACTTGGGCCAAGGCTTCCTTCTGAGACATTTTATTAAATGTGTTCAGTAATTCACTTTTGCCCCATTAGAAGCATGGATCCTGAGATTTAATCTATCTTACTCATAGAGAATATTTGACCATTAAATACCTAAAAGTGATCTAGGTAGAAGAAAACAGGAACCATTGAAAATACAACATGAACATAATTTCACATTAAATCTGAGATGGATTTGGGTGGGTATTTGGGAGGTCGGGAGTGGCTGGTGCCAAAGAAAGAAAGGGAAAAAAGAAGAAAAAGGATGGTTTCTAACCTCCTGGTTAGAAACAAAAACCCTGGAAGGGAGGGACACATATCCATCTAACCAGCTTCTGTCTGTGCCATCTCTATCACCCGTTTCTAAATTCTCCTCTCCAAAATATTCATGCCTACTTTTGGTGTGAGACTTGTGTAAGAAGGTTATTTTTACCATTTTATTTTTACTCTGTGAGAAGGTTATTTTACCTTGTGTGACTGACACAACAGCTGTCAGTGTTCTGGAAGAGGCAGACGCCTTCCGTGACAAGTTAAATGGCCACCTCTGGCCATCTAATCCACAGTCCTTTCCTGACAAGGAAACATCACAGGTAGCTAACAAGGTGATCAGAGTAGGAGTTGAATAACAGTAAGAAAGAATTGGAGACAGTGTAGGGGGATGGAATTGACTTGTAAGACTTAAAGATATAGATGCAAAAGAAGAGAATCTTTTGCAATGGAGAACACAGACATAGTATGCTCCTGAGAGAAACACAGCTGAAGAGGAATTATAAATGATTGACTAGAATACCATAATGATGTGAAGCAGCCCTGGCAGGCAGCATGGAAAGAAGGAAAGGAACCGTAGCAGCATTGTAGGAAAAAAAAAAAAAGGATTCCAAAATAGGTTCCAATATGGCTCTCAGGGTCTGATGTGGCTCCTTTCCTAGCTGTGTGATCCTGGAGAAATCATTTAGCCTCTCTGAAATTCATTCAGCTTCAATATTTTCATCCACAAAATAAGAATACTAGCTGGGATAATCTTTCAGCTACCTTCAACTCTAAAATTATTATCTTCCTTTTACCTTTTATGATTCTAAAATCTTGGGAGGAAGAGTTGGGAAAGTATTTACTAAAATCTAAAACTAAACAGCTTCAATTTTCACCAGTGATCATTTACACAGTACAGGAGGGCAAGAGGGAGGGTGTCTGCATTGAGTTAGTTTTGTTGATGCAATGAACAGTGCGGGGGGCAGGGGAGCAGGTAGGATATTCCTTCCTTCCACTATCTTTAAAAATAATAACAATACTACCTTATAGTTTTATTCCGTGTTATTCTTTTAGAAATTCTTGCAAATCCATTGCCGTCTTTGATATTTATAGCAATTAGGTGAAATGGGCAAGAAAGTTTTTTCGTTTTTGTTTTTGTTTCACCAATGACAAATTCAGAGAGTTTAAATGAGTTTCTTGGGGTTGTAGAGCTGGTTAATGATAGGGCTGGGACTAGATTTTTGGTCTCTAGAACACTGGGGTTGGCTATTTGCTTTTGGGTACCTTTTGGAACAGTCTTCCCAGCAGTATCCAGAAACATGAGGAAGCTGCCTGGTTGTCACAATCCCAAATGACCTCAAAAAGAGGATGCAGCTTCTCAGATTGGACTGTATTTGTCTTTGGTCAACTCATAACTATCTTTTGGTAAGAGCCTCCAAAATAGGGTATAAACACCCTGGAGGTACACAAGGTGATGCATTAGGGTGCAGAGGAAAAATACTAAGAAAATTGCTATTTGCATTCATTTTTCATCTTTTTAAATCTATTTTTTGTGTTTTATGTTACATAATATATTAGCATAAAGTATCAGAAGAGGCAGTACATGAAGATAACTTATAAATGGGGTATATGTTGTACTGATTTAATCCATGATCAAAACTATTTCAAGACTATGTTGTAGAAAATTGAGGGAAAGGCCTGAAGGATGAATCATATGGCTGTTAACAGGAGTCTTCTCTTGCTCTTATCCCCTAAGATGACTCGGGGAAAATGGGAAAGGTTGTGGAAAAGACCAGGTTCAATCAGAATCTTGAAGAACATCCAGAGAAGTAGATGAGCAAATGGAACAGCTCTGACCAAATTAGGGCGGCCGGTCACATGCTTCCCACCAACACAAAGGTCTCTTTGTTTTCTGCACACACACTGCAGTTCTTTGTCAATTATAATCAACGATTCCATTCAGCTCTTCTTGCCACCACTTCTCTCCTGTCTTTCTAGTCTGCTGGGCAATAAATGTAAGGTAAAACTTCACAAGACCTTTAAAAGATAAGGTTGAAAGAGAAAAATACATCCTAATCAATGAACCTACCCAGAAGAAATAACTGGGGGATTATTCATAACTTACAACTTAGTTGCCAACTAATTTTTGGTGTTGAAGATCATTGTACTATACTGGGTAAGTTTACAAAACAGAAAAGGAATAATGGTGAGGAGAAAAATTATTACCTCTTGTCTATGGACTCCAGGAAGTGCACCCAAGATTATTAAGTTATTAACACAGAGACAAAGAAGGAGTGGTAATGAAATATCAGATAAGTAAGTACTCTTTCTACAATGGCAAGTAGAAAGTCATCTCTCAGGGTTAATATTTGGGACTTTTCAAGGAAAGAGAGAGCTGTAGAAGGGGTAAAAGGTTTCCTTACACATACAAATATTATAGGGCAAAAGGAGCCAACCTAAGGATTTTGCTCACAGTATGCCTGTGTCATTAAACCACTTTCTTTACTTGCAATTGTTGGCAGACATCAAAGCCACTGGATCACTGTTATGATATTTCATAACAGCACAGACCATAGGCGTCGTCTCATGCAATTCTGGTGTGCCTAACACAGTCCTGCCAGGAAGGCATCTGAAGGCTTCCAAGCATGAGCTTTCTGAATTTTGAGTGTGGTACTGTGGAAAGTGCTGGATTTGAGGGGTGAAGGGAGGGCAAGGTCTTTGGTTTCTTGTTCCACTTCTGTCACTTAATTCCTTGGGTGGACTTCTTAATCTCATTTTATAGAGCAAATTCATTATAGAGAAAATTATGAGAAAGTTTCTTTCTCATCTGTGGCATTTATTTATTCATCAAACATTATTGTATTTCCTATGTTTCAACACAATATTAAATGCCAGAAATACTAGTGTTTAAAAAATACTTTTTCTCAGAGGGCACACAGTCGAAATAAAGAGATAAGACACATACAATTATGGTTAACTCAGTATAGAGCAATATATGAATGAAGACAAACAAGTGATATCTTAGTAAATGCTATTAAACGTCTTAAAGGAAAAGAAAAAGTTATCTTGTAGTGCAAAAAAAAAAAAAAAAAACCCACAAAGTTATCATCGTTTCCCTCTGGCATCCTCTTCCGCTTTGCTTTGTTCTGGCACCCATCTTTGCTGGATCCCATTGGCGTACAGATGAGAAGAGTAGAAAAGAGCACACAGCTTAAAATCACAGAACTGTGACTTCTACTTTTTTCTCTATTCTAGAGTGTGCCTGCAGCATGCATTCATTACTGCATCTGATGGAAGCACAAAGGGAGAGACAAAGATGCAGAGAACAATGGTAAACAATTGGTGAAATGTGTTGGCAAATTGAGTCCAATGCTGTCTGTAACAAATGGCAGCTATTTTGTGTGTGTGTCATCTAAATAAAAATAAGGTGGATTAACAAACAACTGTATCTGGCTGAGGGAAGACTGCCGCCATTTTCTTAATAAATCAGTTATTGTGTGATTTATAATAAACTATTTGGACTACTTTCCTACCACGTATTTCCAGTAGACGGATTTAGAAAGCTAATTTTAAGGCCAGGCATGGTGGCTTATGCCTGTAATCGCAGCACTTTGGGAGGCTGAGGCAGTTGGATCGCTTGAGGTCAGGAGTTTGAGACCAGCCTGGCCAACATGGTGAAACCCCATCTCTACTAAAAATACAAAAATTAGCTGGAAATCACTTGAACCTGGGAGGTGGAGGTTGCAGTGAGCTGAGATCATGCCATTGCACTCCAGCCTGGGAGATAGAGCAAGACTCAGTTTCAAAAATAATTAATAGTAATAATAATAATAATAATAATAATAACAAAGGAAAGCTATTTTTTTTTTTTTGAGATGGATTCTCACTCTGTCACCCAGGCTGGAGTGCAGTGGCACTATCTCAGCTCACTGCAACCTCTGCCTCCCAGGTTCAAATGATTCTCCTGCCTCAGCCTCCTGAGTAGCTGGGATTACAGGCATCCAACACCATGCCCGGCTAATTTTTGTATTTTGTATTGTTGGTCAGGCTGGTCTTGAATTCCTGACCTCGTGATATGCCCGACTTGGCCTCCCAAAGTGCTGGGATTACAGGCGTGAGCCACCGAGTCTGGCCAAGGAAAACTAATATGAACAATCACTATGGTAACACTATTTTCTAACTAAAATATCCTGATACATGGTTTAATAAAACCCACTTTTCTCTGGCCTTCAACTCTGTCTATACACAGTATCCTCTAAAAGTCTAAGGGTTAAAACCTACCTGGTGAATTACATAACTGAAAAGACCAAAACTTTCTAAAACGTATAATATCTAAAAATCTAAGACATGGAGTATTATTCTTATCACTCTTTGTATTTTTTAATTTAATGTAGCCTAAATCAATTAGAATTCTGATAATTTGAAAAGAAATGTGAATCAGTCGATTATTGTTATGTTTTGTTGTTTGTTTCTGATTGTATACATGTATGAAATTTTCATTATTACCTCCTTTCTTTTCCTTCATTTCTGGATTGGATTCATTTATTAAATTTCTGTTCTTTTAATGGTTGTTTTCAAAAGCTTAGCCTACAAACTTAACTATAAAATCTTATCAAAGCCCGAGTTTATTAAATATCTTTACCCTTCTCCCAAATCAAGCAACAAACTAGCTACTAAACAACTTCTATTTACTACCCTCCATTTTTCTTCTATTATTACTATAATTAATATTAGTTACCAAAATCTTCTTAATAGTAGTTAAATACAATAACTGTTCTACAAAATATAGTGCTATAAAAGTTTCTCCAAAACTTAGTTGCATAAGAAATCAGTATTTTGTTCACGGATTCTGTGGGTTAAGAATTTAAGCAGAGCATTTTAGAAAGTTTTGTGGGTCAGTGCATGCGTGTATCTGTGTGTGTTTAATATTTGTGGGTACATAGTAGGTGTATTTATTTATGGAGTATATGAGATATTTTTATACAGGCACACAATGCATTTATCCTTTTTTTGTGTGTTACAAACAGTCCAATTATACTCTTTTAGTTACTTTAAAATGTACAATAAATTATTGTTGACTATTGTCACCCTGTTGTGTTATCAAATACTAGATCTTCATTCTATCTAACTGATTTTTGTACTCACTAACAATCCCTACTCTCCCCTGCCTCCACCACCCCACTATTCTTTCCAGCCTCTGGTAACCATCATTCTACTCCCTATCTCCGTGAGTTCAATTGTTTTAATTATTTAGCTCCCACAAATGAGTGAGAACATGCAAAGTTTGTTTTTCTGTGCCTGGTTTATTACACTTAACATAATGACCTCCAGATCCATCCATGTTGTTGCAAATGACAGGATATCACTCTTTTTTATGGCTGAATAGTACTCCATTGTATATATGTACCACATTTTCTCTATCCATTCATCTGTTGATGGACACTTAGGTTACTTCCAAATATTAGTTATTGTGAATAGTACTGCAGTAAACATGGGAGGGCAGATATCTCTGCAGTATACTAATTTCCTTTCTTTTAAGTATATACCTATCAGTGGGAGTGCTGAATCGTATGATAGTTCTAATTTTAGTTTCTTGAGGAAACTCCAAACCGTTCTGTATAGTGGTTGTACTAATTCCCACCAACAGTGTGCAAGGGTTCCCTTTTCTGCACATTCTCGCCAGCATTTGTTATTGCCTGTCTTGGATAAAAGCCATTTTAACTGGGGTAAGATAATATCTCATTGTAGTTCAATTTGCATTTTTTCTGATGACCATTGATATTATATATTCTGGTTATTAATCCTTTGTCCCTGGATACTTTGAAAATATTTTCTCCCATTCTGTGGGTTGTCTCTTCACTTTGTTGATTGTTTCCTGTCCTGTGCAAAAGTTTTTAATTTGATGTGATCACATTTGTCCATTTTTGCTTTGGTTGCCTGTGCTTTTGGGGTACTACTCAAGAAATATTTGCCCAGCCCAACACCCTGGAGAGTTTCTCAATGTTTTCTTTTAGTAGTTTCATAATTTGAGGTCTTAGATATAAGTCTGTAATCCATTTTGATTTGCTTTACGCATGTAGTGAGAGATAGGGTTCTAGTTTTATTTTTCTGCATATGGATATCCAGTTTTCCCAGCACAATTTATTGAAGAGACTGTCCTTTTCTGAATATCTGTTCTTGGCACATTTGTTGAAAATGAGTTCGCTGTAGATGTACAAATTTTTTTCTGCATCGTCTGTTCTGTTCCATTGGTCTATGTGTCTGTTCTTATGCCAGTACCATGCCACTTGGGTTACTGTAGCTCTGTAGTATCATTTCAGTCAGGTAATGTGATTCCTCTAGTTTTGTTCTTTTTCTCTGGATAGCATTGGCTGTTCTGGGTCTTTTGTGGTTCCATATGAATTTGAGGATTGTTTTTGCTATTTCTGTGAAGAATGTCATTGGTATTTTGATTGAGGTTTCATTGAATCTGTAGATTGCTTTGGGTAGTATGGGTATTCTAAGTAGGGAGAGTTTATCTCTGTCCCACATTTTATAAGGTCTCCTGGGAATGTGGCCATTGGCTGAGGGCCTCAGTTTCTCTTTTTGTATTTTTTTCCCATGTAGTTTCTCTGTGTAGGCTACCTTGGGCTTCCTCAGAGCATGATGGCTAGGTTCTCAAGGCAAATGTACCAAGAATGAGACAGGCAAACAGAAGCCGTATTGCCTTAGCCTTGAAATTCATACAGTACCACTTTCATAGTGTCCTACTCATTAGAGCAGTTCCATAGTCTCCCAAAGTTCAAAGTTGGAGAAAATAGACTCAATCTCTTGATGGGTATGTGACAAGGTTCTACAATAGCTTAGACTGAAAATGTTGCTGTGATGGAATTGGTAAAAACTACTTTAAAGTTCATATGGAACCAAAAAAGAGCCTGCATTGCCAAGTCAATCCTAAGCCAAAAGAACAAAGCTGGAGGCATCACGCTACCTGTCTTCAAACCATATTACAAGGCTACAGTAACCAAAACAGCATGATACTGGTACCAAAACAGAGATATAGACCAATGGAACAGAACAGAGGCCTCAGAAATATTGCTGCATATCTACAACTATCTGATCTTTGGCAAACCTGACAAAAACAAGAAATGGGGAAAGGATTCCCTATTTAATAAATAGTGCTGGGAAAACTGGCTAGCCACACGTAGAAAGCTGAAACTGGATCCCTTCCTTACACCTTATACAAAAATTAATTCAAGATGGATTAAAGACTTAAATGTTAGACCTAAAACCATAAAAACCCTAGAAGAAAACCTAGACAATACCATTCAGGACATAGGCATGGGTAAGGACTTCATGTCTCAAACACCAAAAGCAACAGCAACAAAAACCAAAATTGACAAATGGGATCTAATTAAACTAAAGAGCTTCTGCACAGCAAA
Source organism: Pan troglodytes (assembly GCF_028858775.2). Classification (NCBI taxonomy): domain Eukaryota; kingdom Metazoa; phylum Chordata; class Mammalia; order Primates; family Hominidae; genus Pan; species Pan troglodytes. The sequence goes on along the minus strand of NC_072402.2, from coordinate 46,868,485 downwards.
AGAAACTACCATCAGAGTGAACAGGCAACCTAGAGAATGGAAGAAAATTTTTGCATCCTACGCATCTGACGAAGGGCTAATATCCAGAATCTACAATGAACTCAAACAAATTTACAAGAAAAAAACAAACAAACCCATCAAAAAGTCGGTGAAGGATACGAACAGACACTTCTCAAAAGAAGACATTTATGCAGTCAAAAGACACATGAAAAAATGCTCATCATCACTGGCCATCAGAGAAATGCAAATCAAAAACACAATGAGATACCGTCTCACACCAGTTAGAATGGCAATCATTAAAAAGTCAGGAAACAACAGGTGCTAGAGAGGATGTGGAGAAATAGGAACACTTTTACACTGTTGGTAGGACTGTAAACTAGTTCAACCATTGTAGAAGTCAGTGTGGCGATTCCTCGGGGATCTAGAACTAGAAATGCCATTTGACCCAGCAATCCCATTACTGGGTATATACCCAAAGGATTATAAATCATGCTGCTATAAAGATACATGCACACGTATGTTTATTGCGGCACTATTCACAATAGCAAAGACTTGGAACCAACCCAAATGTCCATCAATGATAGACTGGATTAAGAAAACGTGGAGGTGAAGCCAAGATGGCCGAATAGGAACAGCTTCAGTCTACAGCTCCCAGCGTGAGTGACGCAGAAGACGGGTGATTTCTGCATTTCCATCTGAGGTACCAGTTCATCTCACTAGGGAGTGCCAGACAGTGGGTGCAGGACAGTGGGTGCAGGAGAGTGGACACAGCGCACCGTGTGTGAGCCGAAGCAGGGTAAGGCATTGCCTCACTCCGGAAGTGCAAGGGATCAGGGAGTTCCCTTTCCTAGTCAAAGAAAGGGGTGACAGACAGCACCTGGAAAATCGGGTCACTCCCACCCGAATACTGCGCTTTTCTGACGGGCTTAAAAAACAGCGCACCAGGAGATCATATCCCGCACATGGCTCGGAGGGTCCTACACCCACGGAGTCTCGCTGATTGCTAGCACAGCGGTCTGAGATCAAACTGCAAGGCAGCAGCGAGGCTGGGGGAGGGGCGTCCGCCATTGCCCAGGCTTGATTAGGTAAACAAAGCAGCCAGGAAGCTCCAACTGGGTGGAGCCCACCACAGCTCAAGGAGGCCTGCCTGCCTCTGTAGGCTCCACCTCTGGGGGCAGGGCACAGACAAACAAAAAGACAGCAGAAACCTCTGCAGACTTAAATGTCCCTGTCTGACAGCTTTGAAGAGAGCAGTGGTTCTCCCAGCATGCAGCTGGAGATCTGAGAACGGGCAGACTGCCTCCTCAAGTGGGTCCCTGACCCCTGAACCCTGAGCAGCCTAACTGGGAAGCACCCCCCAGTAGGGGCAGACTGACACCTCACACAGCCGGGTACTCCTCTGAGACAAAACTTCCAGAGGAACGATCAGACAGCAGCATTCACGGTTCACGAAAATCCACTGTTGTGCAGACACCGCTGCTGATACCCAGGCAAACAGGGTCTGGAGTGGACCTCCAGCAAACTCCAACAGACCTGCAGCTGAGGGTCCTGTCTGTTACAAGGAAAACTAACAAACAGAAAGGACATCCACACCAAAAACCCATCTGTACATCACCATCATCAAAGACCAAAAGTAGATAAAACCACAAAGATGGGGAGAAAACAGAGCAGAAAAACTGGAAACTCCAAAAAGCAGAGTGCCTCTCCTCCTCCAAAGGAACGCAGCTCCTCACGAGCAATGGAACAAAGCTAGACGTAGAATGACTTTGACGAGTTGAGAGAAGAAGGCTTCAGACAATCAAACTACTCCAAACTACAGGAAGAAATTCAAACCAAAGGCAAAGAAGTTGAAAACTTTGAAAAAACTTTAGACGAATGTATAACTAGAATAACCAATACAGAGAAGTGCTTAAAGGAGCTGATGGGGCTGAAAGCCAAGGCTCGAGAACTACGTGAAGAATGCAGAAGCCACAGGAGCCAATGCGATCAACTGGAAGAAAGGGTATCAGTGATGGAAGATGAAATCAATGAAATGAAGCGAGAAGGGAAGTTTAGAGAAAAAATAAAAAGAAACAAAGAAAGCCTCCAAGAAATACGGGACTATGTGAAAAGACCAAATCTACATCTGATTGGTGTACCTCAAAGTGAAGGGGAGAATGGAACCAAGTTGGAAAACACTCTGCAGGATATTATCCAGGAGAACTTCCCCAATCTAGCAAGGCAGGCCAACATTCAGATACAGGAAATACAGAGAATGCCACAAAGCTATTCCTCGAGAAGAGCAACTCCAAGACACATAATTGTCAGATTCACCAAAGCTGAAATGAAGGAAAAAATGTTAAGGGCAGCCAGAGAGAAAGGTCAGGTTACCCACAAAGGGAAGCCCATCAGACTAACGGCAGATATCTCGGCAGAAACTCTACAAGCCAGAAGAGAGAGGGGGCCAATATTCAACATTCTTAAAGAAAAGAATTTTCAACCCAGAATTTCATATCCAGCCAAACTAAGCTTCATAAGTGAAGGAGAAATAAAATCCTTTACAGACAAGCAAATGCTGAGAGATTTTGTCACCACCAGGCCTGCCCTAAAAGAGCTCCTGAAGGAAGCACTAAACAAGGAAAGGAACAACTGGTACCAGCCACTGCAAAAACATGCCCAATTGTAAAGACCATCGAGGCTAGGAAGAAACTGCATCAACTAACGAGCAAAATAACCAGCTGACATCATAATGACAGGATCAAATTCACACATAACAATATTAACTTTAAATGTAAATGGACTAAATGCTCCAATTAAAAGACACAGACTGGAAAACTGGATAAAGAGTCAAGACCCATCAGTGTGCTGTATTCAGGAAGCCCACCTCACGTGAAGAGACACACATAGGCTCAAAATAAAGGGATGGAGGAAGATCTACCAAGCAAATGGAAAACAAAAAAAGGCAGGGGTTGCAATCCTAGTCTCTGATAAAACAGACTTTAAACCGACAAACATCAAAAGAGACAAAGAAGGCCATTACTTAATGGTAAAGGGATCAATTCAACAAGAAGAGCTAACTATCCTAAATATATATGCACCCAATACAGGAGCATCCAGATTCATAAAGCCAGTCCTGAGGGACCTACAAAGAGACTTAGACTCCCACACAATAATAATGGGAGACTTTAACACCCCACTGTCAACATTAGACAGATCAATGAGACAGAAAGTTAATAAGGATACCCAGGAATTGAACTCAGCTCTGCAACAAGCAGACCTAATAGACATCTACAGAACTCTCCACCCCAAATCAACAGAATATACATTTTTTTCAGCACCACACCACACCTATTCCAAAATTGCCTACATAGTAGGAAGTAAAGCTCTCCTCAGCAAATGTAAAAGATCAGAAATAATAACAAACTGTCTCTCAGACCACAGTACAATCAAACTAGAACTCAGCATTAAGAAACTCACTCAAAACTGCTCAACTACATGGAAACTGAACAACCTGCTCCTGAATGACTACTGGGTACATAACAAGATGAAGGCAGAAATAAAGATGTCCTTTGAAACCAATGAGAACAAAGACACAACATACCAGAATCTCTGGGACACATTCAAAGCAGTGTGTAGAGGGAAATTTATAGCACTAAATGCCCACAAGAGAAAGCAAGAAAGATCTAAAATTGACACCCTAACATCACAATTAAAAGAACTAGAAAAGCAAGAGCAAACACATTCAAAAGCTAGCAGAAGGCAAGAAATAACTAAAATCAGAGCAGAACTGAAGGAAATAGAGACACAAAAAAACCTTCAAAAAATTAATGAATCCAGGAGCTGGTTTTTTGAAAAGATCAACAAAATTGATAGACCGCTAGCAAGACTAATAAAGAAGAAAAGAGAGAAGAATCAAATAGATGCAATAAAAAATGATAAAGGGGATATCACCACTGATCCCACAGAAATACAAACTACCATCAGAGAATACTACAAACACCTCTACACAAATAAACTAGAAAATCTAGAAGAAACAGATAAATTCCTCGACACATACACTCTCCCCAGACTAAACCAGGAAGAAGTTGACTCTCTGAATAGACCAATAACAGGCTCTGAACTTGTGGCAATGATCAATAGTTTACCAACCAAAAAGAGTCCAGGACCAGATGGATTCACAGCCGAATTCTACCACAGGTATAAGGAGGAACTGGTACCATTCCTTCTGAAACTATTCCAGTCAATAGAAAAAGAGGGAATCCTCCCTAACTCATTTGATGAGGCCAGCATCATCCTGATACCAAAGCCAGGCAGAGACACAACCGAAAAAGAGAATTTTAGACCAATATCCTTGCTGAACATTGATGCAAATATCCTCCATAAAATACTGGCAAACCAAATCCAGCAGCACATCAAAAAGCTTATCCACCATGATCAAGTGGGCTTCATCCCTGGGATGCAAGGCTGGTTCAATATACACAAATCAATACATGTAATCCAGCATATAAACAGAGCCAAAGACAAAAACCACATGATTATCTCAATAGATGCAGAAAAGGCCTTTGACAAAATTCAACAACCCTTCGTGCTAAACACTCTCAATAAATTAGGTATTGATGGGACATATCTCAAAATAATAAAAGCTATCTATGACAAACCCACAGCTGATATCATACTGAATGGGCAAAGACTGGAAGCATTCCCTTTGAAAACTGGCACAAGACAGGGATGCCCTATCTCACCACTCCTATTCAACATAGTGTTGGAAGTTCTGGCCAGGGCAGTTAGGCAGGAAAAGGAAATAAATGGTATTCAATTAGGAAATTAGGAAGTCAAATTGTCCCTGTTTGCAGACGACATGATTGTATATCTAGAAAACCCCATTGTCTCAGCCCAAAATCTCCTTAAGCTGATAAGCAACTTCAGCAAAGTCTCAGGATACAAAATCAATGTACAAAAATCTCAGGCATTCTTATAGACCAATAACAGAAAAACAGAGAGCCAAATCATGAGTGAACTCCCATTCACAATTGCTTCAAAGAGAATAAAATACCTAGGAATCCAACTTACAAGGGATGTGAAGGACCTCTTCAAGGAGAGCTACAAAGCACTGCTCAATGAAATAAAAGAGGACACAAACAAATGGAAGAACATTCCATGCTCATGAGTAGGAAGAATCAATATCATGAAAATGGCCATATTGCCCAAGGTAATTCATAGATTCAATGCCACCCCAATCAAGTTACCAATGACTTTCTTCAAAGAATTGGAAAAAACTACTTTAAAGTTCATATGTAACCAAAAAAGAGCCCACATTGCCAAATCAATCCTAAGCCAAAAGAACAAAGCTGGAGGCACCATGCTACCTGACTTCAAACTATACTACAAGGCTACAGTAACGAAAACAGCATGGTACTGCTACCAAAACAGAGACATAGATCAATGGAACAGAACAGAGCCCTCAGAAATAACACCGCATATCTACAACTATCTTATCTTTGAGAAACCTGAGAAAAACAAGCAATGCGGAAAGAATTCTCTATTTAATAAATGGTGCTGGGAAAACTGGCTAGCCATAAGTAGAATGCTGAAACTGGATCCCTTCCTTACACCTTATACAAAAATTAATTCAAGATGGATTAAAGACTTAAACGTTAGACCTAAAACCATAAAAACCCTAGAAGAAAACCTAGGCAATACCATTCAGGACACAGGCATGGGCAAGGACTTCATGTCTAAAACACCAAAATCAATGTCAACAAAAGCCAAAATTGACGAATGGGATCTAAATAAACTAAAGAGCTTCTGTACAGCAAAAGAAACTACCATCAGAGTGAACAGGCAACCTACAAAACGGGAGAAAATTTTCGCAACCTACTCATCTGACAAAGGGCTAATATCCAGAATCTACAATGAACTCAAACAAATTTACAAGAAAAAAACAACCCCATCAAAAAGTGGGCAAAGGACATGTACAGACACTTCTCAAAAGAAGACATTTATGCAGCCAAAAAACACATGAAAAAATGCTCACCATCACTGGCCATCAGAGAAATGCAAATCAAAATCACAATGAGATACCATCTCACACCAGTTAGAATGGCAATCATTAAAAAGTTAAGAAACAACAGGTGCCTGAGGGGATGTGGAGAAATAGGAACACTTTTACACTGTTGGTGGGACTGTAAACTAGTTCAACCCTTGTGGAAGTCAGTGTGGCGATTCCTCAGGGATCTAGAACTAGAAATACCATTTGACCCAGCCATCCCATTACTGGGTATATACCCAAAGGACTATAAATTATGCTGCTATAAAGACACATGCACACGTATGTTTATTGCGGCACTATTCACAATAGCAAAGACTTGGAACCAACCCAAATGTCCATCAATGATAGACTGGATTAAGAAAATGTGGCACATATACACCATGGAATACTATGCAGCCATAAAAAATGATGAGTTCATGTCCTTTGTAGGGACATGGATGAAATTGGAAATCATCATTCTCAGTAAACTATCGCAAGGACAAAAAACCAAACACCGCATATTCTCACTCATAGGTGGGAATTGAACAATGAGAACACATGGACACAGGAAGGGGAACATCACACTCTGGGGTGGGGGGAGGGGGGACGGATAGCTTTAGGAGATATACCTAATGCTAAATGACGAGTTAATGGGTGCAGCACACCAGCATGGCACATGTATACATATATAACTAACCTGCACATTGTGCACATGTACCCTAAAACTTAAAAGTATAATAATAATAAAATAAAAAATAAAAAAATAAAAAAAAAAATGTGGCACATATACACCATGGAATACTATGCAGCCATAAAAAATGATGAGTTCATGTCCTTTGTAGGGACATGGATGAAGCTGGAAACTATCTTTCTCAGCAAACTATCGCAAGGACAAACATCCAAACACCGCATGTTCTCACTCATAGGTGGGAATTGAACAATGAGAACACATGGATAAAGGAAGGGGAACATCACACACCTGGGCCTGTTGTGGGGTGGGGGGAGAGGGGAGGGATAGCATTAGAAGATATACCTAATGTTAAATGACGAGTTAATGGGTGCAGCACACCAACATGGCACATATATACATATGTAACAAACCTGCACGTTGTGCACATGTACCCTAAAACTTAAAGTATATTAAAAAAAAAAAGAAAAAAAGGAAAATGTTGGTGTGATGCTACTGGACAAATACAATCTGTCACACTAGCATACTTTACTCATTTCCACAATTGCCCTTATTGTTCGTGTCTCAAGCTTTTCCTCTGGATTTCCTTTTCTTCAAGAAGCATGTCAATTAGTGGTTATCAGCAATGGTTACGAATGATAAAGCATTTTAAATGTTATGTCTTACACCTGAATAATAGCTTAGCTTATCATAGAATTTACATTGGCAGTTATTTTTATCATCAACATCAAAAATATTCCATTGATTTTAAACATCTACTATTGTTGATAGAAGTCTACTTTTATTCTAATTGTCATCCAGTCTTCATTTTATACTTGATGTATAAAATATCAATTGAATTTTAAGATCTGGATTTAATTCTTCCTACACAGTGCATTTTAAGTCTAAGAAATAATGTATTTATTTAATTCTGGACAGTTTATTTTTATTTTTTGTTTTTTAGTATTGCTTCTCTCTCATTCCTTCTCTTCTCTCCCCTTGGGGCTCCTGTTGTATATTATAAAACCCTCACAACTTATCCTATACATTTCTCAACTGCTCTGGTACATTTTTAATGAATTTTTCTCTCTGTATTGTGTCCCAGATCAATTTCTTAGCACTGCTTTTAACTTACTAATTCTCTGTTTGATTGTTTTTGTTTAGTATTTGAGGGAGGAGGTATTCTTCCTTTCATTATCACTTTAAGCTTCCTCAATGCACTAATTTTAAACTAAATTTCAGATTGTTGTAGTGTTTTAGTCTTTAGGTAAACTTATCTCCCAGTTGCTGATTTTGTTAGCATTTGTCTTTATCTTATGTGTAGGATTTTTGTTTGAAGACTCATTTTGAGTGGCAGTATATATTTTTTTCCTTCTTTTGAAAAACCATCCTGCCCTGTCTACTAGTTTCGTAGTCACTTCTACCTTTCCTCAGGATCCAGAATTTATATCGGGCTTTCTATTGGATACCCAGGTCACGTGTGCTCAAAAATATTGAAAACATTACCTATCTAGGCCTTGAGCTAGTAAACAGTTTTGCTTAACTTTTAGCATTGAGATTCTATTTCTCCCTCTCGTCTCTCTAGGCACTTAGCTTTATAGATGCTGTAGCCCAAGACAACAGTAGCAGTTTTATTTCACCCTTGTGTACATTTGAGGCCCACCTATTCCGCCCTCTGACTTCAGGAAGTAGCCAGGCTCCAGCCTCCTATCTCCCAGGCTTAACAATAGGCAATTTTAGTTCTCATCTCCCCACAGGCATCAAGACCCTTAGTGCCCTCTGCTAGTTCCTAGATTCACAGCCCCAAACATCCCCAGCTCAATGCCTCTCAACTTTAGCTCAGCTATTCTAATACTTCTGGTCCATGAAAATGTCTCATATTTTTAAATCATAACTATGTTTTCAAAATTTTTTATCATTGTTACATGTTTACAATATTTGGAATGACAAAATTACGAATCTATAATTCTATCCTGACTGGAAACATGAGTTTACCTTTAATGCTCTATCTTCTTAATTCATTAAGCAGTCACCAGAGATAACACAAGTAAATATTAAGGCAAAAAAGAAAAGATGAGGATCATGTAAGCAGTGTAAACCCAACATCTCAGTTATTTTTATTCTATCCCTACTCTCTCATAATAGCTGAAGAAGAACAAGATTGCATAGCATTCTTTACATTAATTGTAGAATTATGTAATTCATGTGTCATATACTAAATTCCCAAGAAGAGCCCAATGACACAATGAGAATTCATGTCTCTCTAGTTCTCCACTAGGGAAACATTCACGTTGGTGCTAAGTACTTTCTTGTATTACAAACGCTTTTAATCCTTATAATGTATTTTGGGATTTTCTATTTCTAAATTTTTTCTGTTACAAATTATATAAGCCGAGTAGGTAAAATGGCAGAGACTGAGTCAATTCTTTCGGTTTAGATAGGTTTATTTTCTCAATGCAAGAGATACTGAATATTCAGATTTCTTCTTTATTTCTTCTGAACTCAAAGGTCTAAACCAAAAATAAAATTCTAAGCCCCTCAACAACTGAATGGACTCCTCTTCTCATCCAAGGGGATTCCAAAAAACAGGAAAAACTAGTTCAGGCCGTGACATAAGATGGGGGTCGGACATGCCTTATTGTACTCTCTCCATTGGGGAATTTAAACACAACTGACCAGCATTAAAATTAAAATAGAAATTCTTAGACTGATGGAACAGACTCTTTGTAGCAATGAGATACCAACTCCAACCTGACTCTGAGTCCCCATCTCAAAGGTCCCCAGTGCAATGGCTCTGGTGTAACATCACATGACAGATAAAGAAGGAAATCAAAATATTTTACCTCAAAATATGTTTCTTTGCCCTATTCTTAAATGACCCTGCAAAATTGTCCTTTGTGGGGAAAATTTGCATCTGTAAAGCATTTCTATTAACTAGATCTTTCCCCTTCCAGGCCCTCCCAATCCTGAAGAAATTAACTAGAGTCTAGCACTTTTTAAAGGTCTAAATAGAAAACATTTGCATCTATTGTCTCTTATGGTGACCACCTATGGGACTTCCTATGTATAATAAGAACCTTGGTCTCCATAACACTTTATCTTAACCCAGACACTCCTTTCTATTAATTCCAGATCCTTAGGTAATAACTTAACTCTTTCAACCAATTGTCAATCAGAAAATCCTTGAATCCACCTATGACTTGAAGCCCCCATCCTCTTCTGCTTCGAGTTGTCCCACCTTTCAAATACCTCACATGTATTGAATAATGCCTTATGTTCCCCTAAAATGTATAAGATCAAGCTGTAATCCAACCACCTTGGGTATGTGTCCTCAAGACCTCTTGAGACTGTGCCTCGGGCCATGGTCACTCATATTTGGCTCAGAATAAACCTCTGTAAATATTTCACAGTTTGACTGTTTTCATTGACAATGGAAAGCTAGTATACACATTTTTTGCTTGGTAGGAAAATAAAGTTTTGTTTTTTTCTGTTTTTTAAGCAATATATAAATGTAATTTTAAAAATCAAACAGTAAAATAGATTACAGATTGAAAACTAAATCTCTCTCCCACCCTAGACAGCTAGTTCCTCTCCTTATAGGCCATATTTCCTTACCTTGCTTTTCCACTTTAATATATTTAGAGGGTTTTCTATATCAACATATATAAATCAACCCTCTTATTTTTAATAGCTGTAGATCATTCTGTTTTACAAGTGTACTGTAATTTATTTCATCTGTCTCTTATTTATAAGACTTTAAGATTCTTATAAATTAGGTATAAGATACTTTATTTCTAGACTTTTGCTACTACAAACCATAATGCAACAAATATCCTTGTAGATAAAATTTTGCTCACATATGCACATTTATTGAGAAGTACTAAGCCAAACTGCCCTTTGTTGAGGCTGTACTGAAATAAATCTTTTAAAACAAATGCATCGTTTTCCTAAACTGGAAACATTAAAAATTTGGCACTATTGCCTAAATCTACAACCAATTCTATTTCCACTTTCTTCAAGTTTGTAACAACCATATTTGTGCATGTGGGACTCAGGTCTGCATCTGGATTTTGAGGTAATATTTAAAAGATTTTAAAAAGATAATTTATATTAAGTATTTTCTGAACAACTTATTTTATTAAAAAAATAAAATCTTGGTCAAGTATACACAATTTGATTGTATGGGAGATGATCAGAATTGGGATTAACCTTCTAAATATATTTGCCCCATAGTTTTGATGGTTGGCCAATCTCTGGCCTCCTTATCCATTCTTATGTTTATATATTTTAGAACTTCCAATATTTTCTTCAGACTACTGGAGTTACTTGACACAAAATGTTTTTCCCTTCTGATGCAGCTCAGAATGGCTGTATTGCACACAGTCCTCTTCTGAGGACCCATTCCTGAAAGAAAGCAGGCCATGCTGGTCTCAGTATTTGCATGGAAGGTGAGCACTGACTTCAAGCCTGGGTGAGGTGTGCCAGTGCCCTGAGAAGATGCCTGAATCAGCACCTCTGTGACAGCACTGCCCCAATCTGGTCGTCACTCAGGAAGCCTGAATGTAGGACTTCAAGAAGAGAGTCAGCAGGAGTGGCAAAATCTCTGGCAACAAAGAGGGTGAACAAGTCGCTGAGTATTGGAGGAGTAACCAACATATATCTTATGCTAGGAGAGTTCAGGTCATGGGGCCGGTGCTGTGGCATCTTATGAACAACTCTCTGGTCCTTGTGGCCTGGCTGGGGAGCTCATAGGGTGGTCTCTTATTCTCTCCTAATATGCTCAATAGGTAAATTAACTTAAGCATAAATGTGTTCCTGCAACCTGAAGGGAACTGGCTCAGTACCCTTAGCAAACAGGAAAACATTTAATCACTCAACAGACAGCAATTAAGTGCCTGGACGTGCAGGGTGTTGGAGACCCATAAGTGAATAATTCATGTGTCATGTACTAACTGCCCAAGGAGAGTCCAATGACATGATGAAAGTCCACATCTAACTAGATCTCCTTCAGAGAAATATTCACTTTGGTACTTGCAAATGTTTTTAATGCTTATAATATACTTAAAAATTTTCTATTTCTAAGTTCTTCCTGTTACATATTATACAAAACAAGTAGGTAAAATGGCAGACAATGTCCCTAATCTCATGGAACTTACAATCTTATGAAAATGGGAATAATTTTTTTAAAAATTTAAGAAAAATTCTAAATAGTGCCAAGTGCTTATAGATAATTATTAGAAGGTGGTAATGAGACAGTAACTGGGTGACTACCTGAGATTAGTGAATCAGGTAAATCTCTATGAAGAGGTAACACCTAAACTGAGACCCAAATGACAAGAGGGATCCATTTGAGAATTAAGGGAAGTGTATTCTAGAAAAAGAGACCAGATATCAGAAAAGCCCTAAGGTAGGAATGTTTATGTTGAAGAAACAGACAGTTGGGTAAAGGGGAAGATCTTATGACAGGAGGTTGAAAAACAGTCTGGGACTGATTTTATAGGGCTTTGCATATACCAGTAGGGATATACTACTTGGTGAGAAGCTATGTGACATTTATAAGCAGAGGCTGATGTGGTATGATTTATGTTTTCAAAAGCTCATTCCTCACTCAAAAGTGCATGGAGACCTGGGGAGACAATCATGGGAAGAGCAGGTAGATCAGTTGTGAAGCTACCACAATAGTCCAGGTGCAAAATGATGGTGCCTTAGGTGAAGGTGGCTGCAGTGTGGGAAGAGAAACATTTGGAATCTAGGATATGCTTTGTAGGGAGAATCCTTAAGACTTGTTGCTGAATTGACTGTTGGGAGATGAATTGTAAATTTTCTGAAAGGATCAAGGGAAAATACACACTGAAGTCTGATTTTTCCTGGACGCTTTAAACCAAAGAATGTCACTTTCTTTTTTATTGAATCACTACATCCCATTGAGAAACAGGTGGAAACACACTGAACCCATTGTTAAGCAGTATTCTCCTAGACTTGGCTTTCTGAAGCAACAAGGAAAGATTAGAATATGTACAATGCATTTTAGATTAGAAAGCACTTTATCTTATATGCCAGGTGTCTGAATGTATCTATCCCATGTGCCTTATATCTCATTGAGTCTAAAACGGTAGATGTGAGAGTGGTAAGGGCAGAGAGTTTGTTCCTGTAAGTCTAGGAGAAATTTAGGGGCATTTCCATAGGTAAGATAATATGAGTTCTTCTATCAGCCTCTATTTCACCATTTTGTACTTTACTGGGTTGTCTGTGCTCTCTCGTCCTGTGTCCTATGAGAACTGCCTGAAGACAAAGCTCGGGTGCATTTTATTCACCATGAGTATATGTATGCGGTGTTGCTAAATGAGTGAGTGTTTGAGTGAATGAGTGAGTGAGTGAATGAATCCTGAGTAGCTAGTCCTTGGTCAATTCTTTCCTTTGAACAATACAAGTTCTCTAACCTCAACTCTTCTTCTTTGTTCTGAGATTGGCCTTTTGCCCCAAATAACTTTTCAGCTATTGGCTCTAGATCTCAGTTTCTGCATGTTCATTCTCAGTCTGAGCCTCCCCTTAATTACTGCACTTTTTCCTGCTTCCATCATGGTGGATGTCCATATAGGATAGACATGCACATAGAACGTTTGTGAAAAATCCAACATTAAGATAGGAAACATTTGTTCTCAGAAAGTTTTCAGGTTAGACACTCTAAATTCTAACATTATTAGCACATTGGGATGAGGGACGCACCACACTACTTGTGATGCTGTGCAAGACTCTACCAAGTCTCTTTTCAGCTTCAGAGTTGATCAGAAGCCATTAGTTCTGTCTATCTGGGGACCCAGATATCATATTTAAACATGCATCCTGCAGAGCAATTCAGAGAAGAGTACAATGTATCAGTTGAGTACTAAACATTGGCTATTTGTATAATGAAAAAGTACAGAGAGTTCCATTTATGTTTGTCCTTTTATTGAAAATTGCTACAACCTGGTCAAAAAATTCTCTCTGTGTGGCAGGATATCTGCCAGTGAATGAGTCTGTTGAAATCACCACACCAAATTCAACATTAAGGGCCAACCCTGACCACAGCTGAGCCGTGTGAAGAGGCTGACAGCGGCGTGGCCACCACCCAGGATGGAGAGAAAGGCATCGTGAGGTGTTAATGGAAAAATCCAACTTCCTTTTCTTCCAAAGATGATGACTGAAACCAAAGTGGAGCTTTCCCTGTGAGTTTTAAAAGATAACTTTCACTTTTTTTCAGAATAGAAATATTTACCAGGCTTTAATATCTTTTGTCTTTTTATATTCCTCTCTATATAATAAGTGCCTTTTTAAAAGCTCATGTTTGCTTAGCAATAATTACTTGTTTTTTGTTTTGTTTAATGTGAGGGGTTTAGCAGTCACCATATACTGCACTGCACCCTCCTGGTGGTCTGTGTCTGTGTCTTATGACCTGGGAGGCCAGGCATATGGATGGAAACTTAGTACTCAGTAAGTTATAGTAGAATGTCTTAGAATGATGGCACAACATCACCTTCAACAGAGCCCTATGACCTAGAGCCAAAAAATACAACGAGGAGCAGGATTTGATTACAACTAAATTTCCCTTTTGAAACCAAGGCCTTGTATTTGCACAACTCTTGGTTGATTCTAAAGTTCTTCAATTCCAAAGAAGTCTTCATTTCCTAACATGTTACATAGTAGAAATTCAGCATTGCCTGTCATTCTAATAATTATCATAAACTTTTCTGCACTAAATAGCTGGAGTAAGGAAAAGCCCTGGTTTTTCACCACTGGACCATGATCCTCTTTAAATTGTATTTTTTATTTAAAAATATTGGCTTCAAAAAGCTGCTCTGATACTTAATGTAGCTTTACAATGATAACATTTAAACACATTGCCTGGCTTTGTGAATTCAATTAAGCACCCCTGAGTGCATTGCTGCCTTTGTTAAAAACAAGCAAAAACACATCTGACAAGCCTTTTTTTTTCTCTAAGATTCTATTTACCTATTATTGAGACCACAGAAAACCAAGAGCTAGATAGGCTACCCTGGATACCATGATTAATTAGTTACTCAGCGCAGAGTTACTCTATGTAATTTGGTTGATTTTTCATTTGGTTTTCTTTGGAAATGACTTTACTACTCTGAAACAATTCCTTTCAAGCCATTTTTCTTCCTTTTAAAAACATGAGTTCTATGATTCACCCTGTGTAAGATAAAGGTTGCAGATGCCCTTCATTTATCATAAAATACAATATATTTCTTTTATTTGGGGGGTGAAGCACCCTTAAAAGTTTTGCAAGCTTTTTTATTTTCCTTAAGAGTGAGACACTTCATGATGTGAAGATACTTGCAAACACAGATCTCAACAGGAAAGAATCACTCATTAATCTGTGAAACAGACAATTGGTACTGAGAAATGCGGCTGTTATTAGAACGGATGCCTGTAAAAGTAGAAGCAGCTTTGGAACTGGGTAATGGTAGAGGCTAAAAGCATTTGGAGAATCAGGCTAGAAAAAGTCTGTATTGCAGTGAAGCATTAAGGGTGTTTCTGGTGAGGGTTTGGATGAAAAGGAGAATTATAAGGAAATTTGAATTTTCTTAGAGATTACTTAAGTGGTGGTGACCAGAATGTTCGTAAAAATATGGGCAGTTAAAGGCCATCTGATGAAGCCTCAGACAGAAATAAGAAACGAGGTATTGGAAACTGGAGTAAAAGCCATCCTTGTTATTAAGTAGCAAAAAACTCGGTAAAATTGTGTGTATGTTTGAAGGCTTTATAAAATGTAGAACTTAAGAGCAATGACAGAATATCTGCCAGAAAAAATACCTAAGCAGCAAACCATTCAGGCCACTGCATGGCTACTTTTAAACACATATAGTGACATGTGAGAGGAAAAGAATGACTTAAAGATGGAATTTATAATTAAAAGAGAAGCAGAATGGAAAGATTTGGAAAATTCACAGCCTGGCCATGTAAAGAGTGAAAATACACCTTTAGGAGAGCAAATCAAGGGTGTAGCCAAGCAACTATTTGGTAAAGAGATTCCCATGGACAGAGGGGAGCCAGCTGCTATTAACCAAGTCAATGAGAGAAAGACCCTGAAGGCACTTCAGAGCTCTTAGAGGCTGCCCTCCTATCACAGGCGCAGAGCTCTAGGAGGGAAGAATGGTTTCAGGGGACAGGCCCAGGGAACTCTTCATGGGCTCTCTCCTCAGAGCTTACTCAGGTATCTGCTTCTCCCTGTATTTCAGTGCAGTTCTCCTTGACTGCCCTAGCCAGGGCTCAAGCAGGCCAAGGTATGGTATAGGCCACTCTGGAGCATGCAAGCAGTAATCCATCCTTGATGGCATCCATGTGGTGTTCAGTCTGTAGGTTTGCAGAATGCAAGAGCTTTGGGGGAATGGCTACCTCCACCCAGATTTCAACGGATGTCATGAATAATCTGGGGGCCCCAGGCAGAAACCTGCTGCAAGAGTGTAGTCACCACAGAGAGTCTCCACTAGTGTGATGCCTAGTAGAGCTATAGGATTGGGACGGCCACTGAGACTCAAGAACTGTAGAGCTGTCAATGTGCAATGTTAGCCTAGGAGAGCTGCAAGCATGAGACTCCAATGCCTGACAGCTGAGTGGGCTAAGCCCAGCAAAGGCCTGGGGGTGGGGCTTTGTGAGGCCCTGGGGGCGCAATTCCCACCCCAGTGTATTCAGGAAGTGGGACATGGAGTCAAAGGAGATTATTCTCCAGCTTTAACACTTAATATTGTTTTCCCTGTTGGGCTTTGAACTTACTTGAGACTAGTTACGCCTTTCTTCTTGCCTATTTCTTCCTTTTGGAATGGGAATGTCTATCCTATGCCTGTCCTATCACTGTATTTTGAAAGTAGATAACTTGTTTTGATTTCACAGGCTCACAGCTGGAGGGAATTTGCATCAAGATGAAACATGGCTCTAGAACCATAAGCCAAATAAATTTCTTTTCTTTATAAATTACCCAGTCTGTGGCATTCTGTTATAGCAGCAGAAAACAGACAGAGACAGTCATTCATAATCCATTTCACTTCCCTAAATCCTGGGGCCGGGGAGTGGTTATTCAATGTCAAATTCTTATTTACCCATGATGACATCAGTGTCTTTGAAAAATTACACTAGATCAGAGGATAAGTTACCAACTCTTCCAAATGTTTGGTTAGAGATCATTGATCAGTAGTTAGGGTTGCATACTGGACATGTACCAGCCTGCTCACTTTATCGCTTTTTCATGCCACCCTCCTCAGCTCAACCCCCTTCAGGCTTTCAGCCACACTGAAAATAAGAATGTGTTCGAGGTGTTTCACCAAGAATCACTTATTCCTGACATCCTGGTAGATCACCCACTTTAGCCAATCCCTTTAAGCTTCTCTTTTTCTTTTTTCTTTTCCTCTTTGGAATGAGTGCCTAACTATGTAATGGTTATTGGATGTATGTAGATTTCCTGAAAGTGTTTCATGTTTTGAATGACGAAGAACATTCTGGGGGATAATATGCTTTAAAAACCAGGGAAACCCGAAAGATCTGGGAGAAGCCACTTAAACTGAATCCCAATTTGAGAAAATTGAAAATAAGAAAAGAGGATTATTTGCCTATAGCAAGTGGAGGATTGAATTTTCTCAAGGAGAGGATTTTTATGCAATTTCCTTGTGGAAAATGATAGGAGATGTAGATGCTTCTAAGATGCCTTCTGCTTTCCACTTAGGTCTAATTTTTTTCTTTAAGCCTGTACATGCAGTCTTAAGATTATTTTTATGATGCAATTAATAGCTATTTAAACACTTTAAGTTGATTCTTTTCAGATATTATTTACTCTAGTCCATTTACATGTGGTAAGTCATTATTTCATTGTGTTATTTTAGTTTTCGTTTTGTTTTTCTATGGAGATGTTTTTTATGAAGAAATTTTAAATGAAAGACTTTAGCCTCTCTTCAAAAGAACAGTAAAAATGATTACTCTCTTTGCTAGGATGAGTATGATGGCATGAGTTTAAATTTTAGATTCTCTGTTGATGTCAAAGTTGCAAACATTTTTTGTATCTGGGCACCATGATGGTATGGCACTCCATCTGTGATTTACTCTACTCAGAGAGGAATGAAGTGTAGTTAACAAGAATCAAACTAATGGAAAACAGGATTTTGGTGTTGCTGGAACGTGTAGAAAAAGGTGGAGTCTAAGAAAATATTTCTCTAGCCAAGACAGTATTGAAGAAACTCATTATTTTCCATCTGCTTGTTCCTTGTTCCCAGTGTGAAGTGAAAGCAAAGTTTTAAAATTTTTTCTCCTCTGCAAGAAAATATATTTCAGAAAATCCCTATCTCAAAAATGAAGCAATTAAGAACTGTCTGGCTGTGAGGATCTGGCCTCAACTTGACTTAAAGCAACTACTTCAGTTACGTATCAAGATGTGCGTGAGAATGAACCTGCTCTGCTCAGCCAACGTGCTGAGTGACTTGATGTTTGTAATAAATAAACAAATAAACAACAAACAGGTTGTCATGAAATATCCTTTGTAATTATAAACACAGGAAACTTTCTGAGATGCAAGTGGGTGTTAAATGGTTCAGCAAAGCCAAGCCAGAGCAGTTGGTGTGCTTTGAAATGAAGCAACATTGGAAAAATGAAATCTACTGAAAGATCACTACATGTTTCAAAGGTTTGACTTTTTAAAAATTTTATTCAGTTTTCTATTTTGAAAAATACAAAGAGGTTTGCATTTGTTTTTATATAAGCAGCATGTGTAGGCTACCATCTAATATTTGGCAACTTTAAAAATTTTTGAGCAAAAGCAACTGTTTAGGAGTTTAACCATTACTTAAAAAAAGATACATGAAAGTTATTATGTGTATGTTCCTGCATGGTACATAGGAAATTACTAATTGCTAGTTAGTTCAATTTACTTAATTAGGTATTTACTCATTGGCTATTATGTGCCCAGTTTCGGGCTATGTAATATTTTAAAAATTAGCATTATATATGTTGCCCTATCTACACTTTCTGGGGAGCAAAATTTTGAAAATCATTTGATGTGGAAACCCTTTAAAAAGAACTAGATTGCAGCATGTATTCGAATTCAAAATTGATTTTCATCAAGTGCTAAAATGTGATACAGGCCAAACAATAGGAATTTTCAGGAATGAGAATGGTTGTGCTGTCAAAAAAGATAAACAATATGGATGACTTATGAATATTTATGTCCTATTAAATTTATTGAATTTTGGAAGGCAGAGATTGCTAAAGCGGAGATAGTTGACAGCAGAGAAGAGCTACCAGTGAATTCACGAATTACATTCTGGATTTTTCTTTTTGAAAGAATATATATTTGGTGCATTTGTCATTAGTAAAGTTAATTAATCAGTTAATGTCTTGAAGTAGTAGTAGATTAATCCTTTCTTGATATGCATGATGTATTAGCCTGTTTTCACGTAGCTGATAAAGACATACAAGAGACTGGGAAACTTACTAAAGAAAGAGGTTTAATTGGACTTACAGTTCTACATGGCTGAGGAGGCCTCACAATCATAGCGGAAGGCAAGGAGGAGCAAGTCACATCTTTCTTACATGGATGGCAGCAGGCAAAGAGAGAGCTTGTGCAGGGGAACTCTCCTTTTTTTAAAACTATCAGATCTCATGAGACTTATTCACTATCACGAGAACAGCACGGGAAAAACTTGCCCCATGATTCAATTACTTCCCACTGGGTCCCTCCCACAACATGTGAAAATTCAAGATGAGATCTGGGTGGGGATAGCCAAACCATATCACATGTTATCCTAGTTGTTGCCATAGTCAGTAAGCAACTGTTCTCACTCAGGGCTGTTAATATATAAAAGGTGATATTAGATAGTATTTTTCTACACTTGTTCTCTCTATACTTCTGGCAGAATTACCTTTGTGGGGGTCCAGTGTAAAATGAATAATTATTATGAATTTGAAGAGCACTAAACCAAGTATGAGGTCCTTCTAAGCAAGGAACCTTTTGTAACTGCATAAATCTCACAAGTCCCGTGAATCTAGTTCTGTCAATGAGGATAGACAAATTAGTATAAATGAAAGGTGTTTATTTAAGGCAATCTTTAAATCCAGGCACAATCTACTAATGTGCTTATCATAGATGAGTAACCAGTTAATGATCATTAATCATGATAGATATAGACATTTGTATGCATACATTTGTAGAATATTTATCTAGCATTATATTTGCACAAACACATATATGATTAAAATATGTAAAACAGACTTCTGAAAATCTCTAGTATGGTAGCCTTTGCAAGATTAACTAGAAAAAGATGACTTGTCACAATCCACAGATCCTATTATACATCATCCAACAAATATTCTCCGAGTACCTAGTCCATACCAGATATTATTCATGGTATAAAGATATAGCAGAGAACAAAATAAACAGAGTACTTGCTCCTAGAGGGTTTTCATACTATTGCATTTCTGAAATTTTGACTGATTTGCCCAGGCTTTAGTTTGTATTTGTTTGTTTTTTGTTTTTTGTGGTTTTTTTTTTGCTGAAACCCCTGTCTTCCTGACTTTATTAAGAACAGAAGCAAAACTTAGCTATTCTTGTCACTGTTTAGAACTGACTAGAACCAGAACTCTTCAGAAAAGAACGTGCTAAAGGTTTGTCCTTGAGAAGTTTCCAAGCCAAGACACTCCTAGGAGCACTTCCCATTGAGGCCAAAAGGCTCATCCACTTACAGCGATTCATGGGAAAAGAGGACAGCACCCTCATCTTTGGTCCAAGAACACAATCCTGAGTGACACAGGATTGCCCTGAAAGTCAACAGCATCCGTCTTACAAAAATCAACAACACTCGCTTTTCAACCTTCCAAAGAATTTACTGGTCTGGTTTGGCCTTTTGGTGCCACATTCCATTCCAGAACCCCAGCTAAAATGTTCTCAAGGGCTGACCAGAGATTCCTCCTCCTTTCTCTGGGCTGGTACAACTTGACCGCTGCTTGACATCAAGGTCAACTGGAGACTGGGAACAGTTATGTAACTGTGTTGTAAATTGAATTAGAGCTGTACATGAGCCCAGACCAAGTAACCAGTGCAGCTCCAGGCAAGAGCAGCAACATGTCCCCCAGAGACAGCATTGGAGGAACAGCTTACTGGGGAATGGAAAAAGGGTATCACAGGGTAAAAAAGAAACCATCTCTTTCCAGTCCTTCTAAAGTCTGAGCAGTTGGCTGCCCCATCACATGTGGAATAAGAGGGGGGCATTAAGTGCAGAGGGAGCTGGTGTCAGTATGGCAGGCAAACACGAGGAAAAATCAGCATACATAGTATACACAAAGAGAATGAGAAAAAAATATTTGTAACACCAGAACAGACACCACCCAGATGAAAGAAATAAGAAGGCTTACACGTGGAGAGGAAAAAAGCCTCTGGCAGTGGTCAGTGGACTGCAGAATGTGCAGGAAAGGCATGACCATCCTCCTACCAGTGACTGGTCATTCTGGAGAGGATACATGTGCACAGATCTGGAAAACTAGGGCTGAAAAGCCTTTTGACACCTTTGGTGACCTAGGACATGGTCCCCCAATGTAAGACATCATGCTAGATAGAGGGGAAAATAGTAAGTTTTCTTCAAAGGCAAATGAATACAACTTGAGATAACTTTTGAAAAGAAAAAAGGTACTGGGACCATGGCATGACTTTGATCTGTGCTAACATGACCGCCTGCAGAAGCAGATGAGGAGAGGCAGAATAATGTAAAGCTGAAAGCTTGGAGTCACCAAACCATAGATAGCTTCACCTCTTACCAAGTGCTTGATGTGTGGCTAGGTTCTTAAATCCCCTACAAGTTCCAGCTTCCTCATCTGTAAAAAACGAGCAAGTTAAGACTGGGTGAGTTAATAGATGTAAAAGTACTTAGTACAGTACTCTACAAATAGTAAGTGCCCAATAAATGTTAACTGTTATTATTATGTATTCTGTCCTTCACTATGTTAGGCCCTGGGATGTAGTGGTGACAGGCAAGGCTGCTGCTCTTGTGGTTCTTACATGAAACAAGGGAACAGGGAAATAAACAAAATAAATGCAGACTATGAAAAGTGCTAAAGAATAAATAAATAGAGTAATATAATAGAAGAAAATGCCTCTCTGAGGAGGTGACAGTTAAACTGAGACTTGAGCAATCATCAGGGGCACAGGGTTCCCAGAAGAGAAAAAAATAAGTGCAAACTCCCTGTAATGAAAAAAAAAAAAAGAGCTTACTGTGTCCAAAAATTAAAACGAACCCTAAAGTGGTTTGAGAATAGTAACATGGGCTTTGGTTAGGCTGGAGCTAGGGCTCACCTAGTAGAGTATAGAAAGGCAACACCCCATCTCCTGCAAATCTATTTTCATCCATTAATTTACACAGCATCTGAAGAACATGCTGAATTAAAGCCTGTTAACCCTTGGGATACAGTCATCAAATGTATCAGATATATTGAGATAACCCCAACAGAGGGGATAAGTCTTTACAAAGTAAATCTATGCATTTCAGCATTTCTTACAATTGCCAAAATATGGAAGCAACCTAAGTGTCCCTCAGGAGACGAATGGATCAAGGCAATGTGGTATATACACAGTGGAATACTGTATAGCCTTAAAACGAAGGAAATTCTGTAATTTGTAATAATATGCATGGAACTGGAAGATACTGTGCTAAATAAAGTAAGCCAAGCACAGAAAGACGAATATTGCATGATCTCATAGGTGGAATCTAAAAAAGTCAAATTCATCGAAGCAGAGAATAGAAAGGTGGTCACCAGATGCTACGAAGTAGGGGGAAAGGGAGGGAAAAGGAAAGATGTTTATCAAAGAGGACAGTTTTAGTTAAACTGGAGTAGTGATCTATTGCAACTGCATGGTGACCATAGTTAATAATATGTTGTACATTTCAAAATTACTAAAAGAATAGATTTTTAACATTCTCACTACACACACAAAAAATGGTAAGTTGGCGAAGTGATGATAAAGTGTTAACTAGTCTGATGGAATCTTGCCACAATGGATACACAGATGAAAACATTGCATTGTACCCCATAAACAGACACAACTAGTATTAGTCAATTAAAAATAAATTTAGAAAAAAAGACTGCACTAAGAGAATAAATAAATCTAAATCAGAAGCAAGCCTGAGAATTGTAGGTGAGTAAAGGGTCTAAATTAAATGTGGTGGAGGATATCATAGACATCCTGATTCTGGCATCCTACCATTGTGTTTGCTCACCTAGAAAAAAAAATAAGCATATCTATTGAAGTATATCATAGTATTAAATACTATGGCACACTGGGATCAGGAATCCTTACTGGGATTCCTTCCTCAATACCCAGCTAAGCTTAAAACTGGAGTGTCCCCTACTCACTTTATAAGGGCAGTGGCAAGATCTCCCATCCTGAGGCACAGCTATCATGCTCCAGTTCCATCATATTGGGCCCCATTAATTTGCAACTCTGTAAAAGTAGGCTGTCACAGTGAAAATATAGTTGTAAGAATAAAGTTTTAACTTCAGAGATTCCAATATATTGAACTAGCTGGCCAGCATTGGCAAGATGGAAAACCCTGGCTTAGGCACATATGTGTGTATGCTCATAGATTCCTAGAAATAGTTAAAGAGGGATCTGTAAGACTGGTCTTCTCACTGTTAAACAGGTGGGAGTCTAGAACCAATAGACACATTTGTGTATTAATGTTAAAGGGCAATGGGACAATTTAAAATATATCTGTATATTCATACTTGAACTAAGAATCATTAGATGAATAAAAACCATAGGCCATGCAATACCCCTTTGAAGTCAAAGTGATTTTCTAATCTCAATTTCAGTTTTTCTTATTGGACTTCCTAGAAAGTGATCATGAAAGAAGAAAGACTGACATTTAGAAAGTAGACCACAAGCACAGGATCTGAACTCTCAAAGTTCTGAGTTATACAGAGATGACCAGAATAGGTTGTATTAGACCATTTTCACACTGCTGATAAAGACATACCCGAGACTGAAAAGAAAAAGAAGTTTAATTGGACTTACAGTTCCACATGGTTGGGGAGGCCTCAGAATCAGGCGGGAGGCAAAAGGTACTTCTTACATGGTGGCAGCAAGAGAAAATGAGAAGGATGCAAAAGCTGAAACCCGATAATCGCATGAGATCTTGTGACATTTATTCACTATCACAAGAATAACACGGGAAAGACTGGCCCCCACGATTCAATTACCTCCCCCTCAGTCCCTCTCACAACATGTGAGAATTCTGGGAGATAGATACAATTCAAGTTGAGATTTGGGTGGGGACACAGCCAAACCATATCATAGGTATTTACTTTGCTTCTGATAGAAACTCTTCCAACCCTCCACTCACTCCTATACTTGTTTTCTGGGCACCAAATCTGAAAGGAATTTAACCTATGAGACTGGCTATTTCTATTGCCCTTGCTTTTAAAGTTGCTTCTCTAGGCATCATTTACCAGTTACCCTTGGTCCCCAGACCTCAGTGAGTATGCTTCCCCTCATAAACAAGCACACACACAGATGGTTATTAGATTAGATTATTAAATTTTTGAGAGCTGAAGTCGGCTTCATTCATCCTAGTGTCAAGTAATGTTTGCGGAATGGATGTATTTATTTCACGTTCTACATTATATTTACAAATCCCTTTCATTATCTTTTTTTGACCTTCTCAAATACTGCATAAGACAAGAAGACAAACAAGTATTATTATCCTGGTTTAATAGATGAATAAAATTTGACTCAGAGAGGTTAAGGAACATGCTAAAAGTCTCGCTAGTAGGAAATGG
This sequence comes from Pan troglodytes, assembly GCF_028858775.2. Lineage (NCBI taxonomy): Eukaryota > Metazoa > Chordata > Mammalia > Primates > Hominidae > Pan > Pan troglodytes. The sequence goes on along the minus strand of NC_072402.2, from coordinate 46,844,003 downwards.
CAGAGCCAGAATTGAATCCAAATTTTTGGTTACAAAATTCTCTGTTTTTGGTCACGGGGTTCAGACACTTGTCACCTACTCAATGAAAATGACCACCACAATTCACCTAGAAGTAACCTGGGCTGCTCATCACAAACACCATTCAAAGATATTTGCATTTTGTTCTTGACCCCTTACCTTCCTGCTCCTTTCTAAAACAGAACACCACACTGGCCACTAGACAAAACATAACAAAGATAGCTCAGAGCTAAAAATAAGGAGATTTAGGTTTTTCTACAGTGTCTTCATATGCCAGAACTAAAGTACAGGATGTGTCATTACTCCCAGAGGAGCTTACAGTCTAATCTTCTCATTGTGTAGGGACCAAATAAAGCAAACTCCTTTGGCTGCCTCAAATACTGGCCAGGTCAGTGATAGGCTCTCCAGAAATAAATTGTAGTCAAAGTGAGCCACACCAATCTGAGTATGTTTTCTCATCTGTGAATTCATCTGGTCCTCAATTGAACTGAATCAATGAATTTATAAATCATGTCTTACATTTCTTTACTGTTTCCATGTGATGGATAATTTTTTTATGTTACATTGATTGGACTAGAGGGTTCCCAGGTATTTGATTAAAGATTTTTCTTGGTGTGTCTATGATGGTGTTTCTGAGCTGGGAAATAGGTTTTCTCCTGCCTTTGGACTTGGACTCAGACTGAAACCATTGGCTCTTCTGTTTTGCAGGCCTTCAGACTCAGACTGGAACTGCACCGTTGGCTCTCCTGGGTGGGTCTCCAGCTTGCTGACCACAGACCTTGAGACTTCTCAGCCTTTAGAATCATGGAAGCCAATTCCTTATAATAATATATATCCTTTTCCTAGTCTGTGGACTTTTCCCAGCTTCAGACAGACAACCTTCTATAAACTCCAGGATGCTCCATCGATGCCCTATCTAGACTCTACAGATTTTGACCCTGAAGTAAAGTAGGAAAGGCTATGGAGACATGTTAAATGTTGTACTACTGCCTGAAGCCTTTTCTTTAAATTTTTCAACAAGAGTTGAATGCACACGTGGAGCTTAATTGGACAACAACTTTTCTCCTCTTCTGTGGGATCCCGTCAGTGCTTTAAGCAATGAGAAGGCAGCTCATTTCCAAGTTTGTGTGGTAAATTTGGGGCAAGTGGGAGAAAAGAAAGAAAGGCTGAGTCTTATAGGGTGTGATTTGGTTCTAGACATGCTTATGTTACTTTTTATAAGATTATCCATTTGACTAGATTTCTTTCCTGCTGACAAAAGAGGCAATTTCTACATATAAAATAAATCTGATTAAAACTCTTTCTCTGTTCCTGTCAAGGTAATAGATGCAGACCCCAGGAACAGAATATATTTGGATTCCTAGTGTGTGCAAATGATTGTTTATGTGATATCTGGTGCCAAGACCCACAGAAGGCTCCTGTACTGCCCTGTAAAAATAACGGGAAAGGAAAGCTTTTCCTTAGGCATAAAAAGTTAATTTTATTTCTTATTCTCTTTCACAGTGGTAACTATTACTTTGTAATTTTCCTGGTATTTTGTTGGCAGCCAAAAATGACACAAGTAATAGTCCTTGCCTACAATATGCAGTTCCGATTCATTTTGCTTAGCTCAAGTTGCCTCCTATAATAAAGGTGGTGGCACTAGACCTTAAGCATAGGTCTAAACTAGAGCAAATTTCTTAAGCCCGTTTTTAATCAGAAAGGCAGAACAAGTTCAAATCCTTTCCATTCCTTTATCCTAGTAGGGTTTTTAGAACACACCAAATAGCAAGAAATGAATGCAGCTTTAGTAATTAACATTGATAACTCTTCTCAGCCTCCAACTGAGTGAACAGCCTCTTTCAGGCCAGTCAAGAACCATTCTGTATAATCCTATCTGCATGTTATCTTGACAGTGGGAGATAGTAAGTCATAGACAAAGGCCAAGGTGTTGGGCCTGAGCTAACCAAGTGCGTTGAGAATGGAGGCAGTCTCCCAGGATCTGGGACAGGTGTGAGGAGCCACCAGGAGCCAGGGACCATTAAGTGGATGGGTTAGTCAAAGCATTACTTCATAAATCCAGGCAGACACAGAGGTCTGAGTATTTACAGACACCACTTGTCAAGAGAAGTGGCAGCCTTGAAACCAGAAGGCACAAACACTGAAAAATCAGGTGGTTCAGGCTGCTAATGGTCCTATTAGGCAGTCACGCATCAGAGGACCCATGGTAGACAACAGAGCACCACAAAGGCCCCATGTGGGGCATGGCTTCTATGCTAGAATCCACCTCTATGCAGACAAAGGACTATCATGTGCTTCTTCTCTTAAACAAAGAAATCCATGTGTGGCTTGTCCAGGGCCTTCAGTTGCAAACAAGCAACTTAGACCACCAAAAAGGGATATGGCATTGGCCGGGGATATGCATTCCTGAAAATGTAAAACATTACTTTGTGCCTCCTTTACTTAAAGCAGTTAGTGAGTAACTAAGTTACGGAGAAGCTTAGAAACTAAAACACTCTGGCTTGCTTTGAATGTGGCCATTTTTACAGGTAAGAAAGCTGGGACCCAGAAAAATGCACTGATTTACCCAAGGAAGCAGAGCTGGGAACAGAATACAAGGCTTCTAATCTACTGATCATTTCACTGTGTCATACTATTTAAGATGTAGAAACAGCTGAATTCATCTTGTCAACTCAGAATCCTTTAGTATCTGTGTCCAGAGGAGGATTTGCCTGCACTCTAAGGGCTTTGGGTTTGTCTGGGAAGGGCTTATTTTTCACTTGCTTTCTTAGGTAGGAAATCAGGGTGGGAGATCTCAGTCAGCATCAATGCCTTCCTTCCTGTGGATCTGGATGTCTTTTAATGCACTCATGAGCCTAGTGTGAAGCCTGGCCACAGAGATCCTGAGAATTGTACTCAAGAGAGTTTGAGCTTCAGATGTCATGGGTGCTCCCTGTTCTAGAGATAATGGTGTAAAGTGACACAGACACAGCATGTGCTGGCTGGAGGACAGATAAAAATAACAAATAGTCTTAATTGAGTACAGTGATTCAATTTTGCAAGACAGGCAGCAGCTAAAGAGATCTATTGGCACTTTATAGGTAATGTTGAGCGATAAAATAATAGTGATGATTATGCAGAGGAGGAAGAGTAGCAAAAATTGCAGTCTCTGTGTCTTGCACAGTACTTAGCCCATAATTAATATAAATTATGTATCTTAGCCAACAGTACTTAGATGCATAATTAATATTATGGAATCGGATAAACTGAACTGATGACTATGACCCATAATCCATAATCATGACCCATGACCATGACAGGGATGGTGCAAGGTTAGTGTGAATTCTGTTTCAGTAGGTGAGGACTAGCACAGACTGGAGATAAAACTGTGGTTTGGCATTCTTCCATTTTTACCTTGCTCATTTTTTAAGGCAGGCAGTTTGTACCTCATTGATTTTCACTGCTCATCAAGTCCTATTAGCCTATTCATTAGTGATGGCTTCATTCCCTTCCCACAGTCTGTCTCCTGAATGACACTTCCTTGTGTTAAGGCTGTGCTTAGCCCTAGCCATGATTGCTGGGTATCGACAGAATGTGGCATGACCAGCAGGCCCTGCTGGCTGGCAAGTAGCACCCTTCTCCAACACATTGGTACCCACAGAAAGAAGGTGGCAATTTCCATTACAAGGAAGATCAGGTTGTCAACTGATATTATAGTTCCAGTCTCTCTCTCTCTCTTTCTGTCTGCCACCCACACACCTTCACACTCACTTGTCTAAATATAAATATGAACACATTATCATAACCCCAAGCCTGTTCTTGCAGCTAAATTTATTTTCTCACTGGAACCACAGTTCACTTGTCAGCCAAACTAGAGGCCCAGAGTCATCTCTCTTTGTTTTGCTCTTCCCCACATCTGATCAGGCACCAAGCTCCAACCGTGCTTCCTTAGACACCACTCTTGAGACCTCCCCTTCTCTGTTTTTCCACTTCTATTGCTCTAGTATAGTTACTATATTATACTATCATCTTTCACCTGGACTTAAAGACTCCAGATAGTTCCATCTTTCTAATTCCTCTTCCCCAGTGCAAAGTGAGGATGCAGAGTACCTGTGGAAAGGCTAAGGGAAGACAGACTCCAGGCATGAGAGAGAGGAATACCAGCAAATATGTATTGAACACTTAATGTGCCAGGGCATTGATTTACTAATATTTACATTTGTTTTTACTTAATTCTCACAAAAATCTGAATGTACATACTATAATTATCTCCATTTTATGGATAAGAGACTCAAGGCTAAGAAATTTTAAGTGATGTATAAGATCGTATATAAGGAAGTGGCAGAGCTGGACTCAAACCAGGGGTCCAGTTTGTCTAACTCTTAGGTCCGTGTCATTGTCGTCACCACATTCTACCTTTCTAGTTGCTCTATACTAGAGGTTATCACCTAAGGGGTTTGTTAAAACTGTGTTTTAACAAACACAGATTACTGGACACAACCCCCCAGAGTTTCTGATTCAAGTCTGGGATGAGGCCTGAGAATCTGAGAAGTTGCATGTTTATCAAAGTCCCAAGAGATGATGACGCTGCTGAACCAGTGACCACACATGAAAGCCTTCGCCCCAGCCTTTGGCATTTATTTTTGGCACTTTCTCCTCAGGCACAGCACAAGTGGTTCAAACTTCAGGCTTACATATCAGACCAGTTTGAGTCCTGGATCTGCTACTCAGTAGCTCTGTGTCTGTGGGCCACTTTATTTAACCGCACTAAGCCTCAGCTACCCCTTCTACAAAATGGGAATAGAACCTACCTTGCAAAGATGTTTGAAGATGGGGAATCATGTATATAAAACTCAGAGCTCTGTGATTTGCACAGATTTGAACTTAATAAATGTTAGCTGTTTAGGAATTTACAAGTGTATGAATTTTATTTTTTTTATTTCATTTAACTTTTATTTCTGTTCGTTTCTCTCTGCCTTTTTTGTTTCTCTCACTGACTCAGATGGCTTTGCATTTGATTTTCCTTACATTTGGAATTTTGTTCTCCAGACCTTTGCATAGCTCACTTCTTCTCACCACTCAGGTTTCAACTGAAATGTACCAGTTAAGGAAGGCTTTGAGCCTAGATGAGGGTACCCTTCTCCTATCCGCTACCCACGGCACTTTCTCATTGTATGCTCAGTGGGTGGATTTTTACATTGTGATCCAATTTCTGGAATAGTAATAGACATTTTCAGGTTTTCTACTTCTTCTACAATCAATTTTATGTTTTGGTTTTATAGAAAATTGTCCATTTTATCCGTTTTCAAATTTACTGTCATAAATTCATTCTGTGACATTAACTTCTTCTTATTCTCTACCATATCAGTCTTGTACCCCTTTCACTTTCTAATATTCTTCGCACCTTCTCTCCATTTTTGTTGATCATTCTTGCCAAGGTTTGTCTATTTAATTAGGCCTTACAATGACCCACTTTCTGATATGTTTGAATCTCTTTATTATATCCTTGTTTTTACTTATTTCTATCGTTTATTTCCTTTCTTTCTTCTTTCTGTCTTCTTCCCCCTGACTTATTAAGTTGTATACTTAGGTCTTTAATTATTGATGTTTCTCCATTTATTCTATGAGCATTTAAAACTGTCAACATTCTTTGAATCTCAATCATGGTGGCATGTTTCTTATATGACTTTCAATACGTTTGAGCTACTTGAGCAAGTAAAACCTGTTGGAATTCAGAAGGCCCTCAGTTCAGACTCAGCAGAGGATTTTCTTTGGCTTTGGCCAGGTGCCCAGGCACTGCCAGACTGGGACTACTGTGTTAATTTCTCGGTTTAGGGTTTCCCAGCTCATGCAGGTGTTATAAATTTAAACCTCAAACCCACACAAGGGCAGGGCTGTGGTGATGAATTCTCAAGAGAGACCATTATTTTTTTCTTCCTCCTAGATTTAAAACAAAGAAACAGTTCTCTCGTCATCTCCTTAAAGGCAGTTTCACTGAGAGGGTAGCACTTCAGGGCCCTGAATTTATGGGACTTTCCCCTTCTCACGCTTCTCCTTACACAGGCTCCATCTTCTCCTGCTCCATCTTCGCCTCCTCTCCTGGGTGTTGCCATTACAATTCCATATTGGTAGATGGCCTCAGCGAGATTCAGTGTGAAGTATTATTCTAAATAATTGTTTAGTTTTTATCTTTTGATTTTTAGGATTTTCCTTACTTTCTTGCTAGTTTGGCTGTGCATTCTCTATTCTTTCTGAATTGTATGTTGGGATAGTACAAAAGAGCTTATTTTGAGACTATTTAGTCTGCCATCTTACCAGAAATTGAAGTGACTCTCATGACTCTTTAGCACATCACTGTCTTTTATCTCCTCTATAGGCTCACTAATGCCTGAATTTATTTTACTTATTTATGAGTTCATTTTCTGTTCCTCTGTTGCCAAGTTAAAAGTAAATAACCTGATGACAGGGTCTCCATTCTGTACACTGGTATAGCCTCAATATCTAGAAAAGCTGTTGGCGTGAAGTAAGACTCAATCAAAATTTGTTGGTTGAATGACTGACAAATAAATCATGGAGTATACATATGTGGACTATATCCTATGCGAACTTTAAAAGTAACTATTTATAAAATATCTCTGACACAATAAGGTAGAAAGTTAGGTTATTTAATAGCATGTGTAACATAACCTCTATTATAAAACCCGTGTGTGCATATGTGTGTTTATGTTTGTATTTAAAACTATCTGGAAGAATATGCACAGAATATTAACTGTTTATCTCTGGTTAGTGAGACTTTTCATAATTTTTCTTTCATCCTAATACTTTATACTGAACACATATTAGTATTTTTTGTAATTAGAGGAGGGAAAAACCATCTTATAAAGGTCTGGGATATTTGCTACCTTAATTTCAAGGTGCATATTACAAATAAAGCTTCATTTTATCTTTCTTCCTAAGGACTCAGTCATCAGTTACTTGTGTTTGTTTCTACTTTTCTTGGAAGTAAAAATAAGCCATTTTCAGGCTTCATCTCTACTATTATTCTGCTCAGTATAGGATGGTTTTTTAAAAACAACACTAATATGTGTTAATTTATCACTACAGGCACCAGGATTATGCAAGGATCAGCTAGAACCTCTATTCTGGATTTGATACCTTTAGCAACTTTAGTTTTGTTACTTTGATGTAAGGAAAGAGAGGACACCAAAATATGTCCCACACTGGCCTGGGGAGAGGAAAGGAGTGTTAGAGATCCTTTTTCTCCTCTACCACTACAGTTTTTGTCAGCATAAATTTGGACTATGTTATATCTTTATGCTAGGTGTCACCTATTCTTGCTTAAGGAATAGTCAGCAAGATTGTTAATTAATCCTCTTCCTTCTCAGCTGCCTGCCATTTATATCAATGATAAAGTCAGGAGCTGAGGACACAAAGGTGAGTAACAATCAGACCCTGCCCTTGCATCCCACAGAGATGTCAAAGAACATAATAAAGATGTCGTGTCATAAGTGTTATGTATGAAGTACTTTTGGAATTCAGAAAAAGCTCTTGTTGGATGAAGACGAAGCAATCATCTCCCTCCTGTATATTTTTCAGCCTTGTTCATTACACTTGCCTCTTTTGCTCTAGCAACACTATTTCTTAGTTTCCACAAACTACAGGCCAGGGTTTTTGCTCATATTCATACTGCATCCTCTACCTGGAGTTTCCCTTTTTTCATTTTCCAGGCAAATTCCCACTTAACCTTCACAACTTGCATCAGGCACCAACTCCTTCAGGAATCTTTCTTTCTTTCTTTCTTTCTTTCTTTCTTTCTTTTCTTTTCTTTCTTTTCTTTCTTTCTCTTTCTTTCTTCCTCCCCTCCCCTCCCCTTCTTTCTTCCTTCCTTCCTTCCTTCCTACCTTCCTCTCTCTCTCTCTCTCTTTCTTCTCTTTTTTTTTTTTCTTTTATTTTGAGATAGGCTCTCACTCTGTTGCCCAGGCTGGAGTGCAGTGGTATGACTACAGCTCACTGCAGCCTCCACCTCCTGAGCTCAAGCAATCTGCTTGCCTCACCCTCCCAAGTGGCTGGGACTACAGGCATGCACCACCATGCCCAGCTAATTTTTGTATTTTGTAGAGACAGGGTCTCGCTATGTTTCCCAGGCTGGTCTGGAACTAATGGGCTCAAATGATACACCTGCCTCAGCCTTTCAAAATGTTGGCATGAGTCACCATGCCCAGCAGGAAACACTTTCTAATTCCCCATCTCCAGGCGAGTTGGTTCTATGCATTCACTCATTCATTCAACAGGCAGTGTTTGGACTCCTATGACCCATCAATATTACTGTGCTAGACCCAGATAGACAGTGGTGAAAACAAAGCCCACATTCCATCCAAGAAAGTAACTCTCCTTCGAGTTTGCTCCAGCTCATTTTAAAATGTGATCCTGAATTCTTCTCACCATACCTGAAGGAGAAGCAAAACTAACTCAACCCAGTTGACAATGTGTCTGCCATGCCCATCTCTAGCCTCTTTTTGAACCAACACTTTGGTTCTTCCTTGGAACCCTGACTCCCATGCATATCCCATATGTATTTGGAACTAGGATGTACACTACAAAGTATACCAGTAGAATCTGAACTATCCAGCATTTCTCAGGCATATTTATCACATTAAACAATCAAACTTTTAAGACTTCATGATCAAGAACCCAAAATCAAATGCAACAAAAACGAAGATAAATAAATGGACTTAATTAAACTAAAAAGCTTCTGCACAGCAAAAGAAATAATCAGCAGAGTTAACAGACAACCTACAGAGTGGGAGAAAATATTCACAATCTATACATCCAACAAATGACTAATATTCAGACTCTACAAGAACTCAAACAAATCAGCAAGAAAATAAAACAATCCCATCAAAAACTGAGCTAAGGACATGAATAGACAATTCTTAACACATACAAAGAGCCAACAAACATATAGAAAAATGGTCAGCATCACTAATTATCAGGGAAATGCAAATCAAAACCACAATGCAATACCACATCACTCCTACAAGAATGGCCATAATAAAAAAATTAAAAAATAATAGATCTTGGCAGGGATGCGGTGAAAAGGGAACACTTTCACACTGTTGGTGGGAATGTAAACTAGTACAAACACTATGGAAAACAGTGTGGAGATTCCTCAAAGAACTAAAAGTAGATCTACTGTTTGATCCAGCAATCCCACTACTAGGTATCTACCCAGAGGAAAAAAAAAAGTCATTATATGAAAAAGATACTTGCACGTGCATGTTTATAGCAGCACAATTTGCAATTGCAAAAATATGGAACTAGCCCAAATGCCCATCAATCAACAAGTGGATAAAGAAAATATTATATGATATATACATATATACACACACACATGCATACACACACCATGGAATACTACTCAGCCATTAAAAGGAACAAAATAAGGGCATTCACTGCAACCTGGATGGAACTGGAGACTATTATTCTAAGTGAAGTAACTCAGGAATAAAAAACCAAACATTGTATTTATTCATTCATACCTTGGAGCTAAGCTATGAAGACGCAAAGGTATAAAAATCGTACATTGGACTTTCAGGACTAGGGAGAAAGTGTGGGTGTTGGCAAGGGATAAAAGACTACACATTGGGTATAGTGTACACTGCTAGGGTGATGGGTGCACCAAAATCTCAGAAATCACCGCCAAAGAACTTATTCATGTAACCAAATACCACCTGTTCCCCAAAAGCCTATTGAAATAAAAAATTAAAAAGTAATAAAACAAGTAAATAAGTAAAAATAAATTCTAAAGGCCATTTCTTTGAACTCTGGAGAGCAGCTCTGCATGGAGGTAGACATCCACAGTGAGTCTGAAGGCAACAGGGTTTGGTGTGAGTGATATGTCTCAGTTGCTCCCTAGGTTGCTGCTTGCATTGCTGAGTAGGTAGTATTGTCTAAGATAGGGACACTGGGAGAAGACTTGCTTTAATTAGGGGTGTTGGAGAGTGGAATTCATAAGTTTAGGTTTATCCTGATTAAACTTGAAATGTCTCTAGGAATTCAAAAGAGGGTGTCAAGCAAGCAGGCAGGTATATGAGCAGAAGTATGTAGCCTGGAGATAACAAATGTGTGCTTCATCTGCAAATGGGGATAACTGAAGTTATGAGCTTGGGTGGTGTCTGAGAAGAAAGTACTGAAGAACAGAGGAGGGTCTAGAGCCCAACATGGAGAAATCCCAACATTTAATGTCAGAGTAGTACAGAATAAGCCTGCCAAGGAGACAGAGAAGAAGGATCCTAAGAAGCAGGCGAAAAGCCAGGAGAGTATTAGCGCCCAGAAGCCAAAGGAAGAGAATGTATCAAGGAATGTGTGGTTAAATTCAAAAGCTGCTGAAAGGTCGGATAAGATAAGGAATAAAAAACGTTCATTGGATCTAGAAAGATGTAGGTCACTGGTGATCACAGCAGAAGATGAGAAAAAAATGATGGCGCTAGAATTCATATCGGAGTGGACTGGAGAGTAACTGAGAGGTGAGGAAATCAAGCCAGTGAAACTAGACAACTCTTTCTACTACTTTGGCTATGAAAGGGCATGAGAGCAATAGGGAAGAAATGAATTGAGATGGGGAAGAGAATATTTTTGATTTTTGATTTCTTTCTTTCTTTCTATTTTTGCAATGTGGGAGACTAGATTGTGTCTAAAAATATTATTCCAATATTTTGAAAGGAGATTACTGGGTGTACTTTCAGTACAGTGCTAGGGTGCACTTTTTACAACAATTTACAACTCTGTAATGGCCAACATGGACATTTTTATTACTAGAAACATAAATAAATTTAATCCAGAGTAAATAGACTAACAGTGTGAACCAACGGACCTGCTGGACATTAACCAGTGTTGTGCCTAACCCAGAAATTATATCCTAACATTTCTTTGTTGAATTGACTATATATGTCACATTTCCAGTGCTTTTTGGGCTGGTTTTACTGTTTTACCTGCCCCCTCCATTATTTAATGAATTAAATAAAATCATTGTCATGTGCTTGTTTTGCATTTGCCTGAGAATCATGATTTTTACCATTGTAAAAATTATACTTTCATACTTGCCAAACCAATTTTAAGAAGGAAGTGGAGAGATCAGATCAAGCACCAGCTTCATGAAAATGAAAGAAACATATTCAGAAAAATGCAGGCTGCAGAACAATATAAAGAAGAAGGAAGTAGGCAACAGTAGAGCTGAGAAAATCCTAGGAAGGACACGAACTTTCAAAACATAAAGCCATAACTATTTAGGGTTTTAAGTTTGAGGCCTACAGAATTTGCACTATGAGTTCATAAGCAATTTCTGGTCAATACTTATTTTAAGTGAATAAACTAGAAAAGACAGAGACTTTTACTCAGAGAGTGAAAGCTGAGTATTGTAAGGGGATTTTGGATGCATTTGTGAATGGGAATCCAAATGCAATGGATTGGTTTAACTGGTAATATCTTTACATTTCCAAATTCAGATGTTTACTTCTGGGCAGAGTTCAACAAGCATCATCAGAGCATCTCACTAGTTTTGGTGCCTTACCACCTCTTCACAGCTGCTCACCCGGCACTAATGTAGATGATGTTCCACACAGCCCAGGAAAGAAGTGGTCATTATGGAAATAAGCACATGTGGTTAAAGACAGCAGCACACTCTGCCCCGAGCTCCCAAAATAAACTTGCTTACATAATATACAAAAACCTCCCAATCACTCCCTTGAGTTCCCTTGGCAGAACAGCCCATTTCCACCAAGAGGAACTATTCCATTATCCACGATAAGGACTCTACTCACTAACATTTTTGTCACTCTTACAATAAGGCTTTTTGAACTTTTATCAGAAAGGTCTTTGCTGGCCCCTTTTGCTGCACAGAAATGGTAGTTAAGGGCATCAAACTGGCTCAGCAAAAATAAAACATTAATCAACAGTAACCTTCTGTTTTATCTGTTTTCCTACCCAAGGCCTGATTATCTCGTGAACGGTCCATTCTAAGAAGTCATTGTGACACTGCTTATTTGAGCAATATGTTTATTCAGAGTTGCTCACCTCTTACGGTGATCTTTACAGTGTAAATTTGTTTGAAGCAGGGATCTGACTGTTCCCAAATTTTGCCTAGTGCAGTGCTTTTTCAAACAGAAAACAAAATTCATGTGTTTTGATCACAGGTATAATACTGATAATGATGACGAGAAGGCACAAAGGCCTGTGGGGAATGTTCTGAGGCAGCACAGAGCAGCAGAATGTTCATAACTATGGCTAGTTCCATGGCACAGTTACAGAAGCAGCATCAGAAACGATCGATTGGTTTTGGCACCGCTCACCTGGAAGACAGCCTCTAGCTGACTAAATTTCTATGCATTACAAATGACTGGTTAGCAAAGAAATGTGGTTACAACGTCTGACTCATTAAAAGGAGAGAGAAAGAGAACACTTTCTCATTGGCTTTTTTCTTTTTCTATGTAGAATTCATATGTCCTTACTATACTTTATCACTTGCTCTCCTTATTTGTGATAAATATAAGAAGGTCAAATTGTTACCTGTCTTGCTACATAGTATTAAGAGGGGAAAAAGCCCTGGTGGACACCTTTTGCTGCAGCCAACAACATGCCCATTACCCCATCCTACAGAGCAGTTAGAGGGAGGAAGAAATGCTTCAGTGCAGTTGACTGTTCCTCCAACGGTGTGCAAGACCATAGGCAGGAAATAGGATCCAAAACATTTTTATTTGCTGCAGAAGAAATGGCTCATGATCAGTCCATCATGTTTTGCCAGGCAAAACTCCAATCACCTCCTACAACCGGGGCAAAGCAAGGAGGGGAGCAAGCACAGAGAAGGAAAGTGTAAGGAGATGGCCTGAGGGCTCATTTCCACTCCTGTCCCAGAGCCCCCTTGGTAAAAAACAGAACAATGGCCACCAATTATGAACATTTAACATGTGCCAGACTCTGAGCTAAGTACTTTCAGTATACCAGCTAATTTAATCCTTCCAACACCCATTATGAGGTAGGTATAATTAACTCCTCTTTACTCTTTCAGAAACTGAGCCTTTAAGACATTAAATAACTTGCCTCAAAGCATACAACTGCCAGGTGTTGGAGTCAAATCCCAGGCCCATCTGACTCTACAACCTTACCCTCAATCATTATGTTATGTTAATGCCATAGAAAACTAGCCGTCATTAAGCCTCCTCTAGTCTAACCTTTTACTGAGTGCACAAATTCCCTTGATAACATCCCAAACACATGGCCATCTATGGCTCTGTAACCTCCACTAAAGGAGCAGTACTGCATAACCTGGCATTTCTCGAACTGGTACCTGAATCCTCAGAGCAGATAGATTCTTAACACCCATTTGTACCCAGAGGACATTCAAAGCCATAGTCTAACCATGCCCCCTCTCCTAGAGGGTCAATTATACTTAAAGAGATGGAGGAGCAATTATATTTTTTATTAAAACAAACAATACAGCTAAGTCCTCACTTAGTGAAATGCCAAAAAACAAAACCAATTTTATTGTAGGCTAATTGATATAAATAACAGTAATGGCCTATTTCCGTTCACAAAAACATCACCAAACTTCTAAAGAAAAACCAAAACACTTCTAATATTAAACACTGAAATAAATGTGAGCTATATGTACATTTAAGAAAGATTAATAAAAACAAGAAGATCATTATTTACCCATTGCCTCAGAGTCCCCACTGCCTCAGAGTCCCCACTGCCTCAGAGTCCCCACTGCCTCAGAGTCTCCACAAGGAAAATGCCTAGTGGAGGCCGCAGAAGCAGGGCCACCCACCCTCCAGACCCTAGAATATTAGAGCCACCAGCAGTGCGAAACCTCAGCGTGGAGAACCTGCAGGCATTTGACTGCAACTCACAAGAGCAGCCAAGTAGGCCGAGCCTGCGAAGCCACAGAGGCAGGGCTTCCTGGGCCTTGGGAACCCACCTCTCACCGGTGTGCCCAGGATGTAGGACATGGAGTCAAAGGAGTTCATTTCTGGAGCTCTAAGACTTACTGTCGCAAGATGGCCGAATAGGAACAGCTCAGGTCTACAGCTCCCAGCGTGAACGATGCAGAAGACAGGTGATTTCTGCATTTCCATCTGAGATACCGGTTTCATCTCACTAGGGAGTGCCGGACAGTGGGCGCAGGTCAGTGGGTGCGCTCACCGTGCACAAGCCGAAGCAGGGCGAGGCATTGCCTCACTTGGGAAGTGCAAGGGGTCAGCGAGTTCCCTTTCTGAGTCAAAGAAAGGGGTGACAGACGGCACCTGGAAAATCGGGTCACTCCCACCCGAATACTGCGCTTTTCCGACGGGCTTAAAAAACGGCGCACCGCGAGATTACATCCCGCACCTGGCTCGGAGGGTCCTACACCCACGGAGTCTCGCTGATTGCTAGCACAGCAGTCTGAGATCAAACTGCAAGGCGGCAGCGAGGCTGGGGGAGGGGCGCCCGCCATTGCCCAGGCTTGATTAGGTAAACAAAGCAGCTGGGAAGCTCCAACTGGGTGGAGCCCACCACAGCTCAGGGAGGCCTGCCTGCCTCTGTAGGCTCCACCTCTGGGGGCAGGGCACAGACAAACAAAAAGACAGCAGTAACCTCTGCAGACTTCAATGTCCCTGTCTGACAGCTTTGAAGAGAGCAGTGGTTCTCCCAGCACGCAACTGGAGATCTGAGAACGGGCAGACTGCCTCCTCAAGTGGGTCCCTGACCCCTGACCCCCAAGCAGCCTAACTGGGAGGCACCCCCAAGCAGGGGCACACTGACACCTCACACGGCAGGGTACTCCAACAGACCTGCAGCTGAGGGTCCTGTCTGTTAGAAGGAAAACTAACAAACAGAAAGGACATCCACACCAAAAACCCATCTGTACATCACCATCATCAAAGACCAAAAGTAGATAAAACCACAAAGATGGGGAAAAAACAGAGCAGAAAAACTGGAAACTCTAAAAAGCAGAGCGCCTCTCCTCCTCCAAAGGAACGCAGCTCCTCACCAGCAACGGAACAAAGATAGACGGAGAATGACTTTGACGAGTTGAGAGAAGAAGGCTTCAGACGATCAAACTACTCCAAGCTACAGGAAGAAATTCAAACCAAAGGCAAAGAAGTAGAAAACTTTGAAAAAAATTTAGAAGAATGTATAACTAGAATAACCAATACAGAGAAGTGCTAAAAGGAGCTGATGGAGCTGAAAACCAAGGCTCGAGAACTACGTGAAGAATGCAGAAGCCTCAGAAGCCGATGCGATCAACTGGAAGAAAGGGTATCAGCAATGGAAGATGAAATGAATGAAATGAAGCGAGAAGGGAAGTTTAGAGGAAAAAGAATGAAAAGAAATGAGCAAAGCCTCCAAGAAATATGGGACTATGTGAAAAGACCAAATCTACGTCTGATTGGTGTACCTGAAAGTGACGGGGAGAATGGAACCAAGTTGGAAAACACTCTGCAGGATATTATCCAGGAGAACTTCCCCAATCTAGCGAGGCAGGCCAACGTTCAGATTCAGGAAATACAGAGAACGCCACAAAGATACTCCTCGAGAAGAGCAACTCCAAGACACATAATTGTCAGATTCACCAAAGTTGAAATGAAGGAAAAAATGTTAAGGGCAGCCAGAGAGAAAGGTCGGATTACCCACAAAGGGAAGCTCATCAGACTAACAGCGGATCTCTCGGCAGAAACCCTACAAGCCAGAAGAGAGTGGGGACCAATATTCAACATTCTTAAAGGAAAGAATTTTCAACCCAGAATTTCATATCCAGCCAAACAAAGCTTCATAAGTGAAGGAGAAATAAAATACTTTACAGACAAGCAAGTGCTGAGAGATTTTGTCACCACCAGGCCTGCCCTAAAAGAGCTCCTGAAGGAAGCGCTCAACATGGAAAGGAACAACTGGTACCAGCCACTGCAAAATCATGCCAAAATGTAAAGACCATCGAGACTAGGAAGAAACTACATCAACTAATGAGCAAAATAACCAGCTAACATCTTCATGACAGGATCAAATTCACACATAACAATATTAACTTTAAATGTAAATGGACTAAATGCTCCAATTAAAAGACACAGACTGGCAAATTGGATAAAGAGTCAAGACCCATCACTGTGCTGTATTCAGGAAACCCATCTCACATGCAGAGACACACATAGGCTCAAAATAAAAGGATGGAGGAAGATCTACCAAGCAAATGGAAAACAAAAAAAAAGGCAGGGGTTGCAATCCTAGTCTCTGATAAGACAGACTTTAAACCAACAAAGATCAAAAGAGACAAAGAAGGCCATTACATAATGGTAAAGGGATCAATTCAACAAGAAGAGCTAACTATCCTAGATATATATGCACCCAATACAGGAGAACCCAGATTCATAAAGCAAGTCCTGAGTGACCTACAAGGAGACTTAGACTCCCACACATTAATAATGGGAGACTTTAACACCCCACTGTCAACATTAGACAGATCAATGAGACAGAAAGTCAACAAGGATACCCAGGAATTGAACTGAGCTCTGCACCAAGCAGACCTAATAGACATCTACAGAACCCTCCACCCCAAATCAACAGAATATACATTTTTTTCAGCAACACACCACACCTATTCCAAAATTGACCACATACTTGGAAGTAAAGCTCTCCTCAGCAAATGTAAAAGAACAGAAATTATAACAAACTATCTCTCAGACCACAGTGCAATCAAACTAGAACTCAGGATTAAGAATCTCACTCAAAACCGCTCAACTACATGGAAACTGAACAACCTGCTCCTGAATGACTACTGGGTACATAATGAAATGAAGGCAGAAACAAAGATGTTCTTTGAAACCAATGAGAACAAAGACACAACATACCAGAATCTCTGGGACGCATTCAAAGCAGTGTGTAGAGGGAAATTTATAGCACTAAATGCCCACAAGAGAAAGCGGGAAAGATCCAAAATTGACACCCTAACATCACAATTAAAAGAACTAGAAAAGCAAGAGGAAACACATTCAAAAGCTAGCAGAAGGCAAGAAATAACTAAAATCAGAGCAGAACTGAAGGAAATAGAGACACAAAAAACCCTTCAAAAAATTAATGAATCCAGGAGCTGGTTTTTTGAAAGGATCAACAAAATTGATAGACCGCTAGCAAGACTAATAAAGAAAAAAAGAGAGAAGAATCAAATAGATGCAATAAAAAATGATAAAGGGGATATCACCACCGATCCCACAGAAATACAAACTACCATGAGAAAATAGTACAAACACCTCTACGCAAATAAACTAGAAAATCTAGAAGAAATGGATCAATTCCTGGACACATACACTCTCCCAAGACTAAACCAGGAAGAAGTTGAATCTCTGAATAGACCAATAACAGGATCTGAAATTGTGGCAATAATCAATAGCTTACCAACCAAAAAGAGTCCAGGACCAGATGGATTCACAGCCGAATTCTACCAGAGGTACAAGGGGGAACTGATACCATTCCTTCTGAAACTATTCCAATCAATAAAAAAAGAGGGAATCCTCCCTAACTCATTTTATGAGGCCAGCATCATTCTGATACCAAAACCTGGCAGAGACACAACCAAAAAAGAGAATTTTGGACCAATATCCTTGATGAACATTGATGCAAAAATCCTCAATAAAACACTGGCAAAATGAATCCAGCAGCCCAACAAAAAGCTTATCCACCATGATCAAGTGGGCTTCATCCCTGGGATGCAAGGCTGGTTCAATATACGCAAATCAATACAGGTAATCCAGTATATAAACAGAGCCAAAGACAAAAACCAAATGATTATCTCAATAGATGCAGAAAAGGCCTTTGACAAAATTCAACAACCCTTCATGCTAAAAACTCTCAATAAATTAGGTATTGATGGGACGTATTTCAAAATAATAAGAGCTATCTATGACAAACCCACAGCCAATATCATACTGAATGGGCAAAAACTGGAAGAATTCCCTTTGAAAACTGGCACAAGACAGGGATGTCCTCTCTCACCACTCCTATTCAACATAGTGTTGGAAGTTCTGGCCAGGGCAATTAGGCAGGAGAAGGAAATAAAGGGTATTCAATTAGGAAAAGAGGAAGTCAAATTGTCCCTGTTTGCAGACGACATGATTGTATATCTAGAAAACCCCATTGTCTCAGCCCAAAATCTCCTTAAGCTGATAAGCAACTTCAGCAAAGTCTCAGGATACAAAATCAATGTACAAAAATCACAAGCATTCTTATACACCAACAACAGACAAATAGAGAGCCAAATCATGAGTGAACTCCCATTCACAATTGCTTCAAAGAGAATAAAATACCTAGGAATCCAACTTACAAGGGATGTGAAGGACCTCTTCAAGGAGAACTACAAACCACTGCTCAAGGAAATAAAAGAGGATACAAACAAATGGAAGAGCATTCCATGCTCATGGGTAGGAAGAATCAATATCATGAAAATGGCCATACTGCCCAAGGTAATTTACAGATTCAGTGCCATCCCCATCAAGCTACCAATGCCTTTCTTCACAGAATTGGAAAAAACTACTTTAAAGTTCATATGGAACCAAAAAAGAGCCCGCATCGCCAAGTCAATCCTAAGCCAAAAGAACAAAGCTGGAGGCATCACACTACCTGACTTCAAACTATAGTACAAGGCTACAGTAACCAAAACAGCATGGTACTGGTAGCAAAACAGAGATATAGATCAATGGAACAGAACAGAGCCCTCAGAAGTAATGCTGCATATCTACAACTATCTGATCTTTGACAAACCTGACAAAAACAAGCAATGGGGAAAGGATTCCCTATTTAATAAATGGTGCTGGGAAAACTGGCTAGCCATATGTAGAAAGCTGAAACTGGATCCCTTCCTTACACCTTATACAAAAATCAATTCAAGATGGATTAAAGACTTAAATGTTAGACCTAAAACCATAAAAACCCTAGAAGAAAACCTAGGCAATACCATTCAGGACATAGGCATGGGCAAGGACTTTATGTCTCAAACACCAAAAGCAATGGCAACAAAAGATAAAATTGACAAATGGGATCTAATTAAACTAAAGAGCTTCTGTACAGCAAAAGAAACTACCATCAGAGTGAACAGGCTACCTACAAAATGGGAGAAAATTTTCGCAACCTACTCATCTGACAAAGGGCTAATATCCAGAATCTACAATGAACTCAAACAAATTTACAAGAAAAAAAACAAACAACCCCATCAAAAAGTGGGCAAAGGACATGAACAGACACTTCTCAAAAGAAGACATTTATGCAGCCAAAAAACACATGAAAAAATGCTCACCATCACTGGCCATCAGAGAAATGCAAATCAAAACCACAATGAGATACCATCTCACACCAGTTAGAATGGCAATCATTAAAAAGTCAGGAATCAACAGGTGCTGCAGAGGATGTGGAGAAATAGGAACACTTTTACACTGTTGGTGGGACTGTAAACTAGTTCAACCATTGTGGAAGTCAGTGTGGCGATTCCTCAGGGATCTAGAACTAGAAATACCATTTGACCCAGCTATCCCATTACTGGGTATATACCCAAAGGACTATAAATCATGCTGCTATAAAGACACATGTGCACGTATGTTTATTGCGGCACTATTCACAATAGCAAAGACTTGGAACCAACCCAAATGTCCAACAATGATAGACTGGATTAAGAAAATGTGGCACATATACACCATGGAATACTATGCAGCCATAAAAAATGATGAGTTCCTGTCCTTTGTAGGGACATGGATGAAATTGGAAATCATCATTCTCAGTAAACTATTGCAAGGACAAAAAACCAAACACTGCATATTCTCACTCATAGGTGGGAATTGAACAATGAGATCACATGGACACAGGAAGGGGAACATCACACTCTGGGGACTGTTGTGGGGTGGGGGGAGGGGGGAGGGATAGCATTGGGAGATATACCCAATGCTAGATGACGAGTTAGTGGGTGCAGCACACCAGCATGGCACATGTATACATATGTAACTAACCTGCACAATGTGCACATGTACCCTAAAACTTAAAGTATAATAATAAAAGAAAAAAAAAAAAAGACTTACTGTCTGCCCTGCTGGGTTTTAGATTTGCTTGGGACCTGTTTTTCCTTGCTTTTAGCCCATTCCTTCCTTCTGAAATAGAAATGTTTACCAAATGTCTGTTACACCATTGTGTCTGGAAAGTAAATAATCATTTTCGATTTTACAATCCTAAGTCTCAGGAAACTTGCCCTGAGTCTCAGTTGAGACTTTGGGCTTTGGACTTTTAAGTTGGT
This sequence comes from Pan troglodytes, assembly GCF_028858775.2. Lineage (NCBI taxonomy): Eukaryota > Metazoa > Chordata > Mammalia > Primates > Hominidae > Pan > Pan troglodytes. The sequence continues at coordinate 46,823,707 of NC_072402.2, read as the reverse complement.
ACTAGAACAAGTTAATCCTTTTGGGACTACTGGGATGGAAAGATAGTATTTACATGTGAGAAGAACATGAGTTTTTTGGGGCCAGGAGCAGAATGCTATAGTTTGGAGGTTTGTTCCCTCCAAATCTCATGTTGAATTCTGGGGCCTAATGGAAGGTGTTTGGGTCATGGGGGTGGATCTCTCATGAATAGATGAATGCCCTTCCTCAGGGATGAGTGAGTTGACTTCTTGCTCTATTGGTTCTTGTTAAAAAGAGCCTTGCTCCTCCCACCTTTTCTCTTGCTTCCTCTCTCACAGTGTGATCTCTACATATGCCACCCCTTTACCTTCTGCAATGAATAGAAGCAACCTGAGGCCCTCACCAAATGCAGATGTCAGTGTCATGCTTCTTGTAGAGTCTGCAGAATGATGAGCCAAATAAATCTTTTTTTTTGTAAATTACACAGCCTCAGGTATTTCTTTATAGCAACACAAAACAGAATTAAGATACCCACTTATTCCAGTTTAGGGTCTTAAGTGGCCACAGCCTACCTCAGCACCTCAGGGAACAAGGTGGGAACCTGGCCTGGTCAAGATATCATTCCATTGCAGGGTGCACTCACATCCATGCCCACATTCCCTCAGACTGGGCAATTTAGACATGCCAATTCACCCAACATGCCCATCTTTGGGAAATGGAAAGAAACCAGAGTACTCGAAGAAAACCCATGCAGACATGGGAAAAAATGTGCAAACTTCACACAAACAGTGGCTCTGGCCAGGAACTGATTATTTTTCTCATCAGTATTATAACAAAACAACATTGAACAAAAACAATGTTATGTGAGGATCAACTGTATACTGTGGAATTAATCGCAACATCATCATTTATGAAACCTTAAAAATTAGCACTTGCATTGAACAATTACATTCTACAACATCAGAAGCTGCAATCCCACGTGACTCCCCACCCCAAACTGATACTACTACCAGGTTCAAATTCTGTCTGCTATACTTAGTAGTACTTCAATGCAAAAGAATGAGAGGAACTGGTTTAGTGGACTAAGCATAATCTTTGGAATCTAAGTCCAAAGTTCATATCCCATCACTACTTCTAATCTGCTATCAGCTTAATCATGAGCAAGTTACTTGATCTGTCTGAGCCTCAATTTCCTTATCCACAAAATGGGAATGATATTGCTCACTTCTCAGAGTGGTTGGGGGGATTAAATAGACAAGTACAAGTGTCCAGAATAGTTCCTGGCACATCAGAAATTATCAATATGGTTTCCTTCCCCCTCATTCTCTGAAATCCACTCTAAATTAGTATGTTTAGCATAATCAACCCTCTCAGCATCACAGAGGGGCTCCTGCTTGTCACTGAAGCTTCCTGAACCTCTTTTTATACTACCCTTGACATGACTCAGTTAATGAACATTGCTAGAGATTAGCTGGTGTGAATCACAGGCTCTGTCTCTATTTCCTTCCTCACCTCCTGTCTAGCTTTCCTCACGGGAGAGCTGCCATTCCTCCCACCTGCAAGATTTGAGTACTGCCTGTACACTACTAGGCCACATCTAGTCACCTGTAATCTCAAAGTAATGGTCATTTGAAGTATCTGGATAGGAACACAAAGATATCTAAAGCTGCAAGAGGATCCGGGTTTCCCTAGAAAGACAACCTTATTATCTCAGAGGAATTTGCAAAGTGCACAACTTGGGAGGAAGAAGGGACTTCTTCCTTGGGGCTACTGAAAATTGTTCACTTTGGTTTTATAGAGACCTCCATTTCTGACTCAGGCTAGGGGGAACCATTCATCAATAACAGAGAGGTGGAAAAGGGATTTGCAAACAAGGATCCACACTTAATCAGTAGGTGCCAGAAATTGCATCCCAGTGCTGTGAGCTCTCCTTACACTGACAGAAGTGGCAATGGGAACAAGGGGTCCAGGTGCGCCCCAGGCTGTGTCCCAGTCTCACAGCTGATAGCTCGGCTCTTGAAACCCCAGGAGATGGCTGGTTGGGGTGGTATTACAGGGCTGGTAAAGTGTTGCTTTTAAAAAATACACATTTTATTGTGATAATGGGATGTTAAAGAAAGAAAGAGAAAGGCAGGTGCCCCTTGGGAGTCATTCAACAGCGTTACCACATGTGATACCTGGGAAAGCATTTCCCTTTTTGCTTAGAAACAACCAGCTACCCAGGTGGTGCCTGGGTAAGGTTTCTTAGCCAGCACCTCTTTGACCTGGTGAGGAAGCCAGTAACAATTTAGCTCTCTTTGTTTCTTCCAACCGCCATCTAATTCATGGGCAGTGGTCTGACTTCTTCTTCTTTATGCTTTTCCCTGGAGCAGCAGGGTCATTGCTCTTTGAACTCAGCTTTCTGAACTGGAAGGAACGGGCCCAAACCAGGCTGTCATGCGGCCATCCCAACCCACTGTGGGCTCAGGGGGTTTCCTCTGTTTCTGTGAGGGCAAGGGCAGGGACAGAGTGTTGTGGCCAGGAAGGTCTGATGAGCAGCTACTCTGTCTCGCTCAGCTTCACAACTCTCTACCAATCAGCTAAGTAAACTGATGCCTCTATGTCTCTCAACTGTACCACAAGTTAATTGGAAAGTCATCCTGCAAACCTGGGTATTGGGGAGTGAATAAAATCCTCTCTCTCTGACAAGGCTAGTAGTTCCTTCAGCCAGTTGCTGGTTGAGAAATTCTTATCAGTAGTGCCCTTTATATACACAGTTGAAGTTGATATGCCTTTAAAATTCTCTTATCATACGAATTTTTACTTCTTAGCACATTATAAACCCAGTAGGACAAACTGTTAAAAAAAATTGTTAAAAAGGACTGTCTACAAACCTATTAATCCTGGGATACAAAGTGTAGGATTTTCCATCAGCCAAGGTTATTATTGTTCATTCTGTGCTCTGAAGGTGCTTTTCCCTTTGTTTAATGAGCTAAAGCTTCAGGACAACCCTGTTAGAGGGGCTGATGCCATAGCAGTCATTATCTTCATTTTCTGCACAAAGTGTCAAGAAAGGAAGTGATATACTAGAGGTCCTGGAGCCTCTGCTTGAACTAGGACTTGAACCCTTATAATCCAGAGCAAGAGGCTGAGACTTGCCCCTCTAACTTTTACCACCTCTAAACTAGCCATCCACCCCCTGAAGGGGGCTGCCCATTTTAACCTTTCTTATTTACACATCTGTTTATTAAATCCCACTTTAGAAGAGATGAGAGGCAAAGAGAGAAATTAAGAAAATATTCATATCATAAGTCATTGTGTCCTCACCAGATGGAAGAAAAATAAAGAAAAATTTAGCAATTCTTTCAGATGAGTTTAAGGAATGTCCCTGTGTGTCTTGAATGGCAAGAGAAGGAAAACATTCCCCTTTCAATGGGTACTTCCTCTACTTTAAACTGGCAAGAAACACCTCAATAACAGGTTGTACAGAATGTTACTTCAAAGACCTCAAGTTGGCACTTTGGATGCTCTTGCCACAAACTGTATCCAAAAATGATTTAACTTCCCCCGGCCAGTGATGCGTACAAATGGCGCACACACCACTAACCACACATGCACGCAACATATGAATTCCCATATTCCTGATTTCTCATTCCAACTTAAGAATACTTTTTCCAGAGCTAAAAAGACATGAATCAAGTTCGTAAAAGGATATGTGAGAAAATGCCAAAAGAAAAATGAAAATCAGATGCTTTTAAAGGCAGAGCCTGAAGTGCTTTGCTGAGATGTTCTGCACCCTAAAGGCCACTGAATCTTGTAGACCAAAGGGTCATAGGGTATGGCAGCAGGAGGAAAGTAGTTTAGTAGTTCTTTAAAGCAGTTATAAAATACTTAATCTTCTGAAGGAATGGTATTTCTGAGTAGTTCTTATGGGCATAGCATCCCTGCAACTCAAAATACTTTTCTGTATCATTGTTGCTATACTTTCAGCTAGTGGGATTCTTGAGAATGAAAGAAGTCATTTCCACCAAAATGAATACCCTGATAGCATGACTGGGCCTAGAAAAAACAACAGCAGCATAGTTTTTCAGCCTAGTGCATTCATAGACTCAAAAGATTTATTGGGAATATGGAGTGATGGGAAGGTAATATTTTACATCATAGTTTTTATTTTTCTTAAACCCCTGAGGTGAATTCCTATGTTCTGAGCCAGCTTCTCATCAACAGAATTAAAATGTTCTCTGCCATTCCAGTCATAGCATGATATTGATCACAATACATTGCAAACTCAGCCACCTTCTCTGGAAATTGCTGTGCATGGGACTAAGTGGATTTACTGAGAAGATAACTGCCAGCCTTAGAAATATTCTGTTGATGGTGACCTGGCAGATTTTATTTATGCCACTGCTTAAGAGTCCCCATATTGGATAAAATTTAGAAAATTTTATTGCCCAGTAGGATATCAAAAATCCAGACAAAACATTCATCAGAAACATAACTTACGAATGCCCTCTACTCTGTATGGTTTTTATATTTTTCTGAAAATCTTGATTTGAACAGTGCTTAACTAAGAGCATGTCTATACTATGTGGCGATTGTCATTTTTTTATTTGAATGGGGCATTATGATTATTCAAAGGACAGACAGATTTGAATGGCATCACGGAAGAGGAAATGTGATAAGTAGCTAGAACAATATGTTAGCCATATAGATATACAACAGTCCCCACTTTCTCTAAGGAATGGCAGTGTTGACAAATACTAAGCCATGCCCTTTCCATGATGTACATGTCAATAATTTCTGCTTGACTGAGACTAATTAAAGCAGAAATAATTACTTAGATAAATACAGAAACATGGAATTTAAAACAACTGGTACCACACAAAAGACTCCATCTCTCCTTTTTTGTTCTCCCCAGAATCACAATACCAAATATTGACAAGTCTAGTTCTGGTCAATGAAATATTCTTGTAGTGTGATTTCTGAGAGAAATATTGGGCCTGCAATATATCATCTAAATTGTGTCAAGTTGCTTTTAGAACTGCCTTTATCCATCTTTAGTCTTATAAATACTGAGAGAATCCTAAAAAAAACAAGAAAAAAAACACATTCTTCCTGATTTTCAAATAATTCCTTTTTCATTATATCCGGCATAAGTGGTCAGGGTGTAGCATACTTTGAGGTTTGACCCTAGAAACAGTATTAGTGGGCAACTGAGAAGAAACATCAATCATCAGTATTGGGCCAAAAACTAACAATTTAATGCAATTTTTAAATTGGGTTAAAAAAAGAAATATTAACAGTCAAAAGCTTTGGGTAGTGTCTAACTCTTTGCCATCGAGCTCTAGCTTAGAGAAGTTACAAGAGCCCCCTTGTGTCTTTAGAGAGTTGCTTTATTGTGTTGGTTTTACAGATGAGAGCTCAAGTTCAGAGAAGTTAAGTGGCTTGTTCCAGGAGTTATAATGGAGAACTTGTCTCATACGCAGATACGTTTCTTAATAGAGTCTAACGTTCTCCTTCTATGTTTATCCTTTACTAAAATCTGTCCTGAATTTTCTTTGACACAATCCCTCCTACTATGCAAGGAATCCTCATTGTTTGAGTGGGGGTATGGAAGGCAGGATGTCTGGCATATGCTTTTCCATAACATTGAGGTACGATATATACAAAATGTACACATTACCTGCAAAAGAGCAGAACTAAAAGTTTTTTACAATGCTATACTATGTAAGATATTACAATCATTACATCTTCATTTGCAAGATGCCATCAAATGTAAAATATATCACTGATTAAATAACATTTTAAGGAAAAAAGAAGTCTACCTGAAACGCACAGATACATTCCACTGTAAGACGTGTGAAAAGATAAAGATTATATGTGTTGGAATAAAGGAACAGGGAATTACCATTATATCTTCCCCACCAAAGTGTGTGTTCTTTTTAAGATATTCAATTTGCAGATCAAACAATATATAGTCCTCTCTGTAACTAGCATTATTGCATCTCTTAAAAAAAAAACTTTTAAATAATAGAAATGAAAAAGAAGAGGTGATGTCTCTAATAGTTAGAGGTCCTCAGAAGTGGGGCATTCCCTGCCTCTAAAAATATAAAAGCAAAATTTGGATCATCAACCTTCAGCATACAGTGGGAGAAAGAGTATGATTTCTTCCAACTCAAAAATTCTGTTGTTTCATTAGAATTAAGAAGAAAGTAAAAACGTTTCAATTGACATAACTAACCAATAATAATAGCAATACTAGTAATTACTAACACCATGGCTCATCTCAAGAAATAAAGAAACACTAATCAACAATCTCAAATGGAAGTGGATGGAAGAGAGGAGCTGATGGTAGTTAAATCACTTTCTCCCTCTCCATTATTTTTAGTTAAATCGTTTTACATAACCAACAGACCTTTCTGCTTAGTAATCCACTAAGAAATTAAAGGGTTTGTCTAGAGTTGACAGGAGCCATCATCAGCCACAAATAATCAGTTCAGTGATGAGTTTTTTTCAGCCTTGAAAATGCCCAGATTTTATTAATCAAAACTGGCTATAGACTTTGTAAAATCATATCCAGGTCTGAAAAAGAGAATTGTAAAAAATAATCATGAAATACAAATCTGGAAAGAGCAATAAGAAAGCAAACAAGTTGTTGAACTGTTAGAGCAATCTGGAGATGAACTCTGGGAAGAACTTGGTGTCCCCATTACCTGGAAGACTTGGGCTTGGTAATGAGGTAAGCAGGCTGCTGCAAGCTGAAATCTGAAAAGTCCATGTGCTCCTCTCCACCCTTTGGCTACTAGGGCCAGCTAAAATGACAAGTCCTCCACCCTCCCTTCCATTGAGATGCTAACTCTTACCTCAGAATTATACCTGGGGCCCTGGCTTCATATTAGCTATGTTTCCTGGAAGAAAATGACAGTCAATTGCTTCTATTTGGAGCTTAAGAGCACACTGAAAACATTCAGATTGTGTTGTTATTGAGGAAGATGGTTGTGCAGTGGACAGGGAGAGAAATGAAAAGAGAAAGAAGAAAAACAGCTTTGCACCATCCTAATGCATATCTAATCTGTAACTCTATGCCAGGGGCCCTCACACCAGGGTGCTGAAAGGATGTTCTAATTACCTAATGCGGAAGGCCCTGCCATTGTCCTTGGCCTTTTTATCAGAAACCCAGGTGCAAACCAGAGAGCTGTCAGGTAGCAAGAGTGTCTTGTAGAACAGCAGAAGGCAATATGGAAATGAAGGTAACTTGGCCTGTCAGCTAAAATTACAAGGAGCAGAAACAAAAGTCAAATCAAATGTTATTGTTTCCTTGCCACTGCCCAGTGCAACCAAGCATATGGAAAGCTTGAATTCTCGCTAGTCATGAAAGAAAAGAAGGAAAAATATGATTCCATCCGACTAAACCCAATCTTCTCATAGTAGAAAATGGCTCTTTTTTTCTTCCTTCTTTTTGCAGATTCTTAGCAAAATCTATTAAAAAGAGACCTTGGAAATTTAGATTGGGGATCTGTGTTTAAAGGCCTATTAGCCAGATGAATCTTGGTCCAAATGATTGATAGCTTTTGGCTTAACATCTTTCTGGAAAAGTCAGGTTTTTCTTCTTCTCAGGCTTGTGTTTGTTCTTTTTTTTTCCTGGCCAGTTACTTGCAGTGGCTTATAAAGAGAAAAGCAGAGGAATGGCGAGTGGGGGGCGGGGGGACGGTTAGGGGTCCTGGGGTCTTTCCCCATTTCTGTAATGACCTTCAGGAAAGTTGGTGACACTTCCTGAGCCTCTATTTTATCACAACTCAGAGGAGGAATCTGAACTTACAATATTTAAGCTTCTTTGCTGTTCTAAAGCCCTGATTCTTTGATTTATTAACCCTCACTTTGAACGCCTCCTTACTGACATCTTTATCCTCTTCGTAGGGACCATTATGTTGGATTTTTCTCTCCTTCTCCAGCAATATAATTCAAATTTTTCTACCTGTCTTCCCAGGGATGGTTTCTGTAACTTTAACAACTTTTGCTGCTCTCCTCTGCACCTTTCTAAAGTTACATCTTGATGGTAGCAAACATTCAGATTGTATTGTTATTGAGGAAGATGGCTGTGCAGTGGACAGGGAGACTGCAGTGCACAATCTGAATGAAGAGAGGCTCAGATGAAAGTCTGACCAGTGCCAACATAGGAGAATCACCCTATGTACCCTTCCCCATGTTTGACAGATTCAAGCATCTGGCCCCACGTGCTGCGCTCTGCAGAGTGCAAGTAGAGAGATCAGTCTGGTCCTAGACTGACTCTGCCACCACACACAGTGACTTTGTTCCAGCAGCATCCCCTCTTTGGAGTTCAGCTTCTTCCTTAGCTAAAGAAAGGAGGGGATCATCTGACTGAGCTGTCTTCCAGCTCCGTGATAAATTATTCTGAGATGATCACAGCTCTTACACCCATGCTTGCTCCAAGCAATCACAATTGTATTTCCTGTTTATGTAGTTCGTTTTTATTTCTTATCTTAAATATATTACCAAAACAAAACAACAACAACAACAACAAAAACCTCTCCTTTTGAAGACCATCCCAGACGTATCCTACTTCATTTACAAATGGTTAACTTTGTGTTTAAATTTCATCTCCCAGAGAAGAGCTATTAACATCCACTTGGTTGTCAGGGCCCCTCTTCCATTAGCAGGTCACTAATAATCAAGTTAGTAATAACACACTGACACTGTATTTTGTAGAATTCAATATGTACAACCAGGCTCATAGTAACTCATTGATAAGTGCAGATTTCATTCATTTTGAGTAAAATAGATTTTTTAAAATGTCGATATGATTAGGCGGTGAGAATTGGCAAAATTGAACCAGTAGAAAATCTGAATGAATGAATGAATCTGAATAAACTGATTTTTATTTCCTAGGAATAACAAGTTTTAAGTATTAAGTATCTATTATGTGCCAGACATTATTCTAAGTGTTTTATATATAACACTTTTACTTTAGTGATGGTTAAGTTAGGACAGGTGGCTAAAAAAGGGTCAAATAGCAGGACTCCCTAAATATATTCTATTAATGCAATGAAGCCTCTAGGAATCCTTAATCTTTGCCAAGGATCACAAGCTCACATGCCTCCAGAATCTGGGCCACTCACATATATAAATGAACAGAGCTAAGTATGAAACAATAGGAAAGAAAGGAGACTGTGTAGAACAGGAGAGTTCAGGCTCCAGCTGGTCATTGCCTTGCTGGAATGCTATGTTGTACCTAAATTGTGACATTTTATTCAACAAAATCCAGAAATCTTCATGTAAATGTGGTATTCCCCTCTTGTTTCTAAAACACTGGACAGGCTAAACAAAATGCATCTGAGAGACACATGTGCCTCCCTTGCCCCTACTCATGGCCTTTGCATTTGTATACATCACACACTCCTGTCCTGTTAAAGGCAACCTCCTATTATGTACAGTGGGAGACCCTGGCTTTGGAATGCCTCATGTAGGAGCTGAGTGACCTCTCTGACTAGGGACTCAGTTTCCTTCTGTGTAACGCCTTACCTCCTTTGCAACCAGAACTTTCCCTTAGTAAGCAGTTCAGCTATTCCATCCTCCTTGAGATGGTTTTCCTCTCCTACATTTCTTCCTTATTGTATCATGCCCAGTGACGGCAGAGGGTCAACAGGCTTTCCTTGAAGATGCAGGTTCTTCATCCCTGGATGACTTCCTGCAGCTGAAGGCCATAGCCATCACTACCACTTATGAAGGACCTCATAAGCAGCCTTCCCATTCCCCAAGACTTCACTTTCAGAGCACACTTACAGAAGATTTGAACCCCTCTCTGAATCTTGCAAGAACTATACCTCAGTCTCTTTTCCTACTACCTGGGATCCTCCCTCAAGAACCATAAATTCCCATTTCCTCCTGCTTGGAACTCTCAGTTTGGTTTCCTTCCCTAGTGTTTGAGACAGACAAGTCAAAGTGTGTTACAGCCAGTGAAAATGTAATGGAGTAGGGATGATGGTGATGCAGACCCCTCTCTGTGTAATCAATGTCTGATGCAATATTGTCCCATAGCAACAATATTAAACTTAGAAAGTTAGTTCTGAAGTACTGTTGTGTGCATACCACCGTGAAACTGGATGAGAGATGATTAGATTTTTCCACATAAGTGTCCATTAAAGGACAGGGGTTGTATATCCCACCATTTCCCCAAGCCCCATCTACCCTCTGTGAAGTTTTTGTGGAGACGTATGACTTATCTTGAAAGTTTATAAGCATTTTTGCATTCTGTTCCTTGTTATATTTACTTAAATTTTAAAATATCTTAGATTATTTATATACATAAAAGTAACCACTCTCCAAGATGTAAGCTATATTTATTCTGGGCTTCCAGTATACCCCATATGCTATATGCTATTATATATACTTGGTAATATACGAACCCTAGACTGAGAACCACAGACCAATATAATGGCTTAGACTAAACTTTATAGGCAAGCCTAAACATTTAATTACTTTCATGTGCAAAATTATTTCCATGGAGTTGGCTTACAAGTTATAAATACAATTTGAGGCATGCCTTTTTCCAAATTTGAGACTTATTACAAATGGCCTATCTTCAACATTCATACTTTCCATAAACACTTGTTGAAAAGGTAAAGAAAATCCATCTCAATTGGTGGCCAAGAATATGCTATGTACAGTACTTTCAAACTTCAAAGTAAGCTTATGAAGTACTAAAAGGAAAACCTGTTTTTCTACTCACATATTTCTGACACCAAATGTGTTTTCCACACTAAGCAATTCTCCAGTTCCCTGTGGATACCAAATGAGTGCCATACAATTTTAATTCAATTTTGGCACTAACTTAGGGCAGACCCGGCAGGTTAAGGGCTCGGTTTCACAAGATGGTTCCCCACTTCAGACGCCAATCACAGCACTGGGTCCTCAGGTTGCTCTCGCTACTTTCCAACTGAGCTATGAGGTGGGGATTCCCATGACCTCCTCCTCAGGTTTGATAATTTGCTAGAGCAGCTCACAGAACTCAGGGAAACACTTTACTAATGTTTACTAACTTATTATAAAGAACACAGATGGGCAGCCAGATGAAGAGGTACACAGGGCAAGGTCTGGAACTGTCCTGAATGCAACAGGTTTGCCCCATGGAAATGGGATGTATCACTCTCTCAGCAGGTGGATGTGTTCACCAACCTGGAAACTCCCCAGATCCTATTGTTTAACATTTTTATGGAGTTTATATTACATAGGCACAACTGATTAAATAATGATTTAATTGGTAATCAACTCAATCTCCAGTCCTTCTCCCGTCCCCTCCTCGAGTCACATGGTTTGCTCCTCTGGCAATCCTAGCCCTCACCCTAAGCTACCTAGAGGCCCCTAGCCACCAGCCATCTCCTTGGCACATGAAAAGACATTCATCACACAGAGATCCTAAGGGTGTTAGAAGCTCTTGTGTCAGGAACTAAGGACAACTATTATAATAAAAGATACTCTTATCACTCCAATCATTCAAGAAATTACAAGGGTTTTAGAAATTCTGGGTTAGAAACCAGGGAAAGAGACAAAATACATATTTCTTATTATGTTACAAATACTATTGGTATTCATCATTTTACAAATTAAAACAGAATGGGGTGGTCAAACTGCTAATGGGGGCCCTGATCACAAAGCCAGCAGAAAGAAGCAGTAGAATAAATCCTAAAAGAAGGGAGGACGGTCCCTTGGAATGAATGTTGTCTGTACCCAAGGCAGGCATAATACAGAAGTAAACTAAAAATGTGTCTAAGACAGGTCTCAATCAATTTAGAGGTTTACTTTGCCAAGGTTGAGGACACACCTGGGAAAAAGAGACACAAGCTATTGTAGGATCTGTGGCCAGCACTTTTTCCAAGGAGAGTTTTGCGGGCTTCAATAGTTAAGGGAGAAAAAGCAGACAAGAAGGGAAGGAGGAAGGGAAATAAAGGGAAGGGTAGACAAACGAGAGAGTGGTTATATTCTTTTGAGGCTTTGATTAGTGCTCACTGAATCCGTGTGTTGCATGTGAAAATCAGGGGGTAGAGGAATAGTTTTCATCTTGTGCTCAGTCTGTACGTTCCATAAGATAATCTTATAGTAGTGGAAGAAATCAAACATACATTTATCTCGGGGTGGGCAGATGGGTGATTTCTAGTTTCCTCTCATCCCATACTCATGAAGGTAAGCTGTTAATTTACATTGTCAGGGTAAGGAAGCCACTTGGGGAGATACCTGGCATTCTATCATGTAGCTATCTGTTTAGGAGCAAAAGGAAAGGCAGGGTTGTTTTGCATGACTCAGTTTCCAATCTTAACTCTTCCTTGTGGCATAGTATGTTTAGGGTACCAAGATTTTATTTTCCTTTAACACAAGATAGTTTAAAAAGGTTCCCAACCAAAACTGGCTAACCATGTGTAGAAAGCTGAAACTGGATCCCTTCCTTACACTTTATACAAAAATTAATTCAAGATGGATTAAAGACTTAAATGTTAGACCTAAAACCATAAAAACCCTAGAAGAAAACCTAGGCAATACTATTCAGGACATAGGCATGTCATGACTAAAACACCAAAAGCAATGGCAAGAGAAGCCAAAATTGACAAATGGAACATAATTAAACTAAAGAGCTTCTGCACAGTAAAAGAAACTACTATCAGAGTGAACAGGCAACCTACAGAATGAGAGAAAATTTTTACCATCTACCCATCTGACAAAGGGCTAATATCCAGAATCTACAAAGAACAAATTTATAAGAAAAAATCAAACAACCCCATCCAAAAGTGGGTGAAGGATTTAAACAGACACTTCTCAAAAGAAGACATTGATGCAGCCAACAGACACATGAAAAAATGCTCATCATCACCGGCCATCAGAGAAATGCAAATCAAAACCACAATGAGATACCATCTCACATCAGTTAGAATGGCGATCATTAAAAAGTCAGGAAACAACAGGTGCTGGAGAGGATGTGGAGAAATAGGAACAATTTTACCCTGTTGGTGGGACTGTAAACTGGTTCAACCATTGTGGAAGTCAGTGTGGTGATTCTTCAAGGATCTAGAACTAGAAATACCATTTGACCCAGCCATCCCATTACTGGGTATATACCCAAAGGATTATAAATCATGCTGCTATAAAGACACATGCACACATATGTTTACTGCAGCACTATTCAAATAGCAAAGACTTGGAACCAATCCAAATGTCCATCAATGATAGACTGGATTAAGAAAATGTGGCACATATACACCATGGAATACTATGCAGCCATAAAAAAGGATGAGTTCATGTCCTTTGTAGGGACATGGGTGAAGCTGGAAACCATCATTCTTAGCAAACTATCGCAAAGACAGAAAACCAAACACCGCACGTTCTCACTCATAGGTGGAAACTGAACAATGGGAACACTTGGACACAGGATGGGGAACATCACACACCGGGGCCTGTCGTGGGGTGGGGGGAGTGGGGAGGGATAGCATTAGGAGATATACCTAATGTAAATGATGAGTTAATGGGTGCAGCACACCAACATGGCACACGTATACATATGTAGCAAACCTGCACATTGTGCACATGTACCCTAGAACTTAAAGTATAATTAAAAAAAAAAAGTTCCCAACCAAAAAATAAGATTTGATAAAATGAAAGCAGAGAGTTCTGAAAAACTGGAGCTTAGAAAATGCAGACAAACATATTGTTGGAACGAGTAAAGGACAAATAAATGAGAAATGAAGTGAAAGAATGTCTTAGGTTTCAAATGTGCTCCTTTTCAGCTCTGTTTTATATGTGTATTCAAAAGAAATGGAAAAAAAAAATCCCAGAACATTTTTCTTTTAAGAGTCTTCATTCTTGAAGTGTGCTAAAAAATCAAAAACATTTTAATTTAAAAAAAAACTTTCTCCAACAAGAAAAGGGAAAGTTTTGGTTTATAAAAAGATTGCACTATTATTAAAAGGTATAAGTTGGTTTCCAATTGCATTTATTAAATTGGAACTGTCTTCTAGTGAACCCACAGGCTCTTTATTCCAGACATGATTTTTGGATGGAAAGAACATGAACACTTTTAAGCTTCCATCTAGAACCTAAGAAGCTAAAGCAAAACAAAGCAAAACTGCACATCGCTAAGGCTTGAATGGCAGTGGCATAGTAAATGTGAAAGCAGCTTTATTGGGGTATAGTTTATATACCATAAAATTCACTCTTTGCACATGCACAATTCAAAAATTCGTAGTAAATTTGTAGAGTTGTGCAGCATACCCCAAAGTCCAATTTTAGAACATTTCTACCAATCTCAAAGTTCTCTCATGCTCGTTTGCAATCAGTCCCAGCTTCAACCTCTAGTCCCAGGGAAACACTGCTTTCTTTCTCTATAGATTTGTATTTTCTAGAAATTTTGTTTAAATGGAATAATACAATATGTAGTCTTTTGAGTCTAGCTTCTTTTGCTTTGCATAATATTTTTGAGGTTCATTGATGTAGCATGTATCAGTAGTTCATTTCTTTGTGTTGCTAAATAGTATTACATTGTTCACACATACCATATTCTGTTTATGAATTTTGATTGCATTGGATATAGTTTTTGGCTAATATAAATAAAGTCACAATAAACATTTGTGCACAAATTTTCAGGTGGACATATGTTTTCATTTCTCCCAAGTAGTTACCCAAGGAGCTGAATTGCTGGGTCACATGGTAAATATATGTTTCAATTTTATGAAAATGCCAACATTTATAAAAATGGCTACACCAATTCACATTCTCACCAGGAATGTATGAGGGTTTGAATCTTTCCACATCCTCTCCAACACTTGGTATTGTCAATTTTTTTGTATTTTAGTTATTCTAGTGAGTATGCACTGGTCTCTCACTGAGATTTTAATTTGTATTTCCCTGCTGACTAATGATATTGATCATGTTTTTATGTTCTGTTTAGCCATTTACAAGCCTTCTTGGGTGAAATGTCTTTAAATCTTTTAGCTCCATTATAATCAGGCTGTTTATCTTCTTATGAAGAGTGTTTTTAAATTTTAGAGACAAGTCTTTCATCAGATATATAATTTACACATTTTTTTCATTGTGTATGGCTTATGCTTTCATTTTCTCAGTGATGTTTTTGGAAAAGCAAAAGTTTTTAATTTTTAAATTCTTACTTGGGAAGCTGAGGCAGGTGGATTACTTGGGCCCAGGAGATCAAGTGTAGGTAGCATGGGCAACATAGTGAGATCCTGTCTCTAAAAAACAAGGTTTTAATTTTGAAGAAGTTCAATTTATAATTTCTTTTTCTCTTTAAGATCTTGCTTCTCTTTAAGATCTTGCTTTTGGTGTCACATTAGTGCCCATGGTGACAAAAATTTTAGATTTTCTTCTAGTAGTTTTATAGTTTTTGCTTTTACATTTAAATTTGCAATTGATTTTGGGTAATTTAGTTAATGTTTTATGTGATGTGAGAAAAAGATAAGTTCATTTTTTTGTATATGAATATTCAATTCTTCTGTAACCATTCTCGAAAAAGGCTATTATTTCTCCCACTGAATCACCTTGGTACATTTTACTGTAAAGCGGTTGACTTTACAGTAATATAAGAGTTTCCTTCTGGGACTTCCTGTTCTATTCCATTGATCTGTCTATATGTTCATATTGCAATACCTGTCCCATACCTGTCAAGGTAAGCTGCCTTGATTAGTGTTACTTTATAGTAAGTTTTGAAATCAGGAAGTGAAAAGTCATCCACATGACTATCACAAATCTGCTGTTGATCTTCTCTAGCTAATTTTCATTTAAGTTATTTTATTTTCAAATCTAGAAATTCCATTTGTTATAGTTTTTATATCTCTGTTGAGATACTCCCCTTTTGTTTTTTTAATCTTCTAACTTTACAACAGTTTTAGATTTATAGAACATTTGCAAGAATACTGTAGAGCTCTCATGTAGCCCAAACCAAATTTTCTATTGTTAACCTATTGTATTTGTCACAACTAATGAACCAGTTTTGATCCATTATTATTAAAATGCATACTTTACTCAGATTTCTTTAGTTTTTACCTAATGTCCTTTCTCAGTTCCAGGGCCCCATCCAGGATATTACATTATATTTAGTCATTATTTCTCCTCAGCCTCCTCTAGACTGTGACAAATTCTCAGGCTTTTTGTGATTTTGATGACCCTTGACGGTTTTTTAAAGTAATGATTAGGTATTTTGTAGACTGTCCTTTGATTTTAATTTGTCTGATGTTTTTCTCATGGTTAGGGTTAGACTGAAATTATGGGCTTTTGGGAGTAAGACTGCAGAGGTATAAGTACTATCCTCATCACATAATATCCAGGGCACATACTATTAACCCGACATATCACAGATGACATTAACCTTGATCATCTGGCTTTAGAAGTATGTGGTTTCTCCACTGAAAAGTTGTTTTTTGTTCCCAATTTTCCATACTGTATTCTTCAGAAGGAAGCAATTATGCACATCTTACACTTAAATTTAGAGAGTTACCTCCACCTCTTTGAGGTGAGAGTATTTACTAAATGATTTGAAATTCTTCTGTACAGGAGATTTGTCTATTTTCCCTTATTTATTCAATAACTTACTCCTATTAGTAGGGAGATGGATATTTCTTTTTACTTTGGGCTATAATCTAATACTACATTATTTATTTTGTTGCTGAAATTGTTTCAGATTTATCCATTGGGAGCTCTTTCATTTAGATCTTGTGTCCCTTTGCCATACCTCCACTATTATGGTTTTTTGAGCGTTTTCTTACTCTATGACACTGTAAGTCACTCCAGGGTCATCTTGTATATCCCTGCCCCAGCCATTTCTTCAAGGACTGCTGTGTTCTTCCAGTGGAGAATAGTATTAGAAACTAAAATCTGAGTGCTGGTGTCCCTATTTGTTTTCACACTGTCATTATATTTTCCTTTAATTCTTTGAATGTATTTATAATAATTATTTGGCATCTTTGCTGATGCCAACGTTTGGACCTACTAGATTTCATTTCTAATGACTGCTTTTTCCCTGAGTAAGGCTCACACTTTCCTATTTCTTTGAATGTCTCAATTTTTTGTTGTTGAAAATTAAATTGTGATCATTTTAATAATTAAATTATAACAATATACTATAGCAAATCTGGATTCTGATTTCCCCCCATGGAAATTTTTTTAAAACTCACCTGGATTTAATTTATGGAATCCATCTCTACAATGGTGTGAAGCCATTGATGTCTCTGCTTAGATATTTTACTCTTATTTTTACTTTTCATCTGACTTGTTAGGAGGTTGCTCCCAAGTCTGCATAGTATCTCTTGCTTATTATTCAGGCAGTGATGGAGAAGATGCTGTCCTTAAAAATTCCATCCCTAAGGCATCCACCTCTCCCAGTGGACCTGTGTGCAGGTTGGGAAGTGCATTACAAGTTCAGGCTTTTATGAATTCTGTCTCAGCTTCTCCCTTCTACCAGGACTCTCAGATCTCCCTTGCACATGTCAGTAATTTTCTAGTTAGACAGAGGCATATGAAAGGCTCATACATTCCTTCTCTGACTTTCTTTAGTATCTCCTTGTTAAACTCATGGCTGGTCCACCACTCTCACCAACTGAGACTGCAATCTTTTGCTAGCAGAGCTGTGGATTTTCTCTTTTATTTTCTACCAAAGGTATTACTTTTATTGACAGTGCTGACAGGTATGGATTTTCCTTTTTGCTCCAAATTGAGTCAGCCTCCCATGGCAAGGAAGCTGCTGTTTGTCATGGTTCACCCAATTCTGATACTACCATAGCACAAAGTGAGCTGAGGCAGCAGATGTAGATGGGTATAGCCCCAACCAAAAAGGCTGAAGATTTCTACCGTTCTTTCCTAAATTTCTGGGTTTCTTTTTTTCATGAATAAACACCTTTCAATTTTTCATTTGCCTTTGCTTTAGTCAATTTTCAGATCACAGATATGGTTTTATGGATTTTTTTTAAAACAGACATGTTTTTTATTGGGGAGAATATTAGCTTATCTCTTCACTTCACTATAGCTAGAAGTCTGTCTACTACAATTTCTCAATAATTATTTATTTTAACAAAACAATTATAGTCTCATTTAGCATATAGCACTAACAGATATGGACTCAGTAAATGCATTGTCCTGTTAGCACTAGATACCAGAAACCTAATTATCTGATATTTTACAGAATAAGTGACTTCTGCATGGGAAACTTAGGAAAAGAGGTAGTGGCTGTGCAAAAGAAATGTCTTCCCTAATTTTTTTCAGTCTCAGTCTAGTTAGTAATTTCCTTGCTATATTCCAGATAAGCATCTGACAAGAGAAGCCCACACTCCTCCACTGGTTCACCAAGAGTTCCTAAGCCCCTAGTCAGTTACTCCTTTTCAGGGTTGTCGAAAAGGGCACTCTAAATGAATCTTATGTCTGAGCCAAAGAAAAGTCACAGAATGGATAATTGGGGTCCTGTCCTCTAATGGGGAAATCCAGAGGCTCTAAGATTTTGCATATCAAAAACACTTTTCTATTTTTAAAAATTAGAATTTTTACTTTGTCAATTAAGACATTTTTTTAAAATAGCCATACTGGCCATCAACCATCATCATCATTCTGATAGCAGAAAGATGTCCTCTCACCCCTAAAACAGGGAGAGTTTGCTAGCTAACAATATTTGTAATTTAAACATTTTTTTCTATATGACAGGATTTTTAGTTTCAAGTATTATACATCACTAGTAGGGGCATAGTAACATATCTGGGGGTTTCACAGCCCGGGCTGATGCCTCAATATGCTGCCAGATGGCTCCATCCGAGCCCATCCTGCCCCTGAGGGGTACAGGCATTGCAGTTTACATTTCAGACGCTTGGCAAACTACTCACCAGGCCATCAGCTGCAGCTCCCTTTAAAACAGGATTTCTTAGTCATACTTCTGTCTTATCCTGGGTTTCCTAGAAAACAGAACCTAAGGAAGAGCTTGCATGCTGATGCTTTAGGGGTTGGTGTAATCCCAGAGAAGCAAAAATAAATAAGAAAGGGAAGAAAAACAGGAAAGAAGTACATTACTGATCTGGCTGCAATTTCACACACAAGAAAACTCAGCTAGTTATTCAGATGTATAGGATGTCTCCAGAGAGGTTGTCAACAATCCCTGTGTCTTACAAAATTCTTCGGTGGCAGGGAAGATGGTTGATTTATCTGCTGGTTCCTTCCTTGGTTAAAGGTTGTCCCATGAGATACTGGGGCTTTGCTACCTGTACCCTCCAGGTAGCCACTAGGAAGCCAGAGTTGCCATGGGTCTGGTAGGTTTGAGTCCTGGAGCTGTTGCAGCACTCACCAAGGTGGGTAATGGAACACATGCTGCACTCTGCAAAGGATCAGGGTGTGACCTGATGGACCCTCGCTTCCTGTACATCGCTATGTTCACCAACCAGGAAGCTTCCTGAACCCATTCTTCAGAGTTTTTATCTAGGTCTCATTATGTAGGCACAACTGATGAAATCATTGGCCATGTTGTTGAACTCAATCTCCAGCCATCCTCTCACACTTCCAATCTGTCATTAGTTTTCCTGGAAACTAGCCTTCATCTTGAAGCTATGCAGCCCCTTTCCTTACTCCCCCTAAGAGTTATCTCATTAGTATAAACTCTGGTGTGATCCTTAGGGGCTCATTATTAGTAACAAAGGACCCTCCTATCTCTCAGGAAATTCCAAGGGGGTTTGAAGCTCTATGTCAAATACTAGGAGAAAAGACCAAATTCTTTTTCAAACCACAACACAACTGAGTGAATCTAGGGAGAATATATAAACCATGTCCAGTACGATTGCTAAATGGCTTTCCATGACACCTGCTTCTTCACGGTACTTGCTTACAAATAGAAATCACAAAGTACCTCTAGGTGTATGAAGACAAGTACTCAAAAATTAATAAATTACCCCAGGATGAGACATTTTTGCAAACATATTAATTGTTCACTACACTGTGAACCACTAAATTTTTATTATAGAGGAGCCCAATACTGCTTTTTGAAAAAGATCATTAGATTAAAAATTTTTGCTAGAAATCATTTTGCAGTTCCTGTTATAGAGCACGATCCTTTTTTGTGTCATTATCTAAATGTATTCATGCCTTTGGAAGGGATTGCAATGCAGTTGACATTTCCTTAGACCTAAAGTTTAAATTACCTGAAGAAAAAGAATAATACTATTAATTTGTTAGTCTAAGTGTAGACTAACAATCTCTGCACTTAAGGGAAGAAAGGGAGTATAAACAAAATAAATAAATAAAGTAATTTGTATCTAAATATTAAGCCCATATTCCATGGTAATTTAGTCAGTATCTAATAGGCGTCAGCAATTTTATTATATGTTATCCTAACAAATACAGTAATTCTGGGAGATAGGAATCTTTATTCCAATTTTATAAGTGACAGAATTGAAGCTCTGAGGTTAAAAAATTGATCACGTAGATGCTGCATGGAAAAACAGAATTAAAATCCAGGACAAGCAACTTCAAGGTTGGTCATCTGTTTCTTCTATCTCTGCTGCTTTTTAACATGTAAAGTAGCTTTTCAATACTCCAGGAATCTAAAGTTTTGAAGCTCCCTTATGTTTTTTACAGAATCAATAAAATACTCTCAAGAGGAAAATAATCCTCCCAAATGCTGTGACTTTTTCAGGAGGCTAAAGAAGTACTCCTTCCCCGAGTTTAGAGCAGAATTGTTTCAAACACCTCTTTCCTTCTGACTTGTACTTGTTGAACTGTTATCTTTCTTGTTCTCATCAGCATTCATATAGAAATATTTACTAGCCTTAGCCATATTCTGGGCTTTGTACCAAATAATTCTCATTAAATCTTTCTTTTCCAGTTCATTTTGGCCCTTGCCCACATGCTACTTTATGGGAAGATTGAATTGTTTAGGATGTGTTTTGCTCATCAATTAGATGGTATGGTCCTGGAGAGAATGGACTTATTTTGTTACCAGTGTTAGCCAATAGCTCGCATTTAACTGATGCTTTTTGAATGGAAATTCAGACCATTCAATGAATGCTGGGAAGCAATGGCTTCATCTAGGAATGATCTGTTTATTGCCGTCTTCCTCACACAGTGAATCTCTTTCATGCCATTTCCTCAACATGAAGATGGAGTCACTTGTCAATAATGCAAATAACAGGAAGGTGATTGGTGAAAGAAAGGGTGCAAACAGGGTCACGAGTGAACACTTTTGACTTGGAATAAGTAGGCAATTTGGGCCTACAATAATGGGAAGGTGGTTTGGCGCTGGAAACATATTGCTTTCAGCGTAACTGTCCCTCTCACAAGAGGACAGAAGGAACATTGTAATTAATGAGTTCTTTCAAAGAAAACAAATGTAAAGAATTTATCAGAGCACCTTAATGTTGCTTGTGGCTGCATCTGTGAAAAACAAGGAACAGGTTTGTCTCCTGGCACTCGTCAGGGGTTAGTTGCTTTCAGCTTCTTTTTGACTTTCTCTACAACAATGTTGATCATAACCATTTTGGTTCTTGAGTGTGCACACTATCTAAAAGCAATCTCTAACTCTTACAAGGCTCTTATTACCCAAAATGGTTATATGTAAGGTGAAAGCTGCTCCCAGGGTAATTTTAATTGGGGTGTCCAGCTTAGAATTGCCTAGCACTAATGTGGAAGTGGGGAGCATAGTGTGGAATAGATGCAATGGCTGCAAGGTCAAAGCTTTTGGGCTGAACACACAGGAAGACACCTGGCAAGGCAAAGGATGGTTTCAACATCTCCATGGAAACAGAGCTCAGGTCCACTTGGTCTACACATCACCTTTGAAAAGCAAAGATAACAAAGCAAGGCCAGTGATTTTTATCAGTAAATATGAGAATTCAAAAATCTGTTTGAGGGAGCCAAGCCAATTCAATGAGGAAAGAATAATCTTTTTAACAAATGGTGCTGGGACAACTAGATATCTACATGCAACAGAACAAAGCTAGGTTTCTCCTCAGAACAAACATAAGAATAAAAATGTAGGAGTAAATCTTTAGGACCCTGGATTAGAAAAAGCCTTCTCAAATATGACATCCAAAGCACAAGAAACAAAAGAAAAGAGAGATAAACTGTACTTCATGAAAATAAAATAATTTTGCTTCAAAGGAAACCACCAAGAAATTGAACAAGCAACCCAAAGAATGGGAGAAAATATTTGCTATTACAGCTCAATAATAAAAAGTCAAGTAACCCAATTTTAAAATGCACAAAGGATCTGAAGAGATTTTTTTTTTCCAAAGAAGATGTACAAATGGCCAATAAGCACATAAAAAGATGCTCAACATCATTAGCCATCAGGAAAATACAAATCAAAACCACAATAAGAAACCACTTCGCCTGCACTAGGATGGCTATAATCAGACAGATAGATGATAAGTGTTGGTGAAGATCTGGAGAAATTAGAACTGTCATCTCTTGCTGGTGGGAATGTAAGCTGAGCAGCTGCTTTGGAAACATTGTGGCTGATCCTCAAATAATTAAATATAGAATTTCCTTAAAACCCAGAAATTGTTCCTGTATGTATACCCAAGAGAAATGAAAACATACAACCACCCAAAAATGTGTACGCCAATGTTCATAGTAGC
Organism: Pan troglodytes; assembly: GCF_028858775.2. NCBI lineage: Eukaryota > Metazoa > Chordata > Mammalia > Primates > Hominidae > Pan > Pan troglodytes. The sequence goes on along the minus strand of NC_072402.2, from coordinate 46,801,153 downwards.
ATTGTTTATAGTAGGCAAAAAGTGGAAATAACCCAAATGTTCATCAATGAATGAATGGATAAATAAAAGATTGTATATCCTACAATGGAATATTATTCAGCAAGAAAAAGAAATGAAGTATTGATACATGCTACATGTGTCAATGTATCTAGATGAATCTAGAAAATATGCAAGTGAAAGAAACCAGTCCAAAAAGACCACATATTATATGACTCAATTTATTTGAAATATCCATAAAGATAAATCTGTAGAGACAAAAAGTAGATTAGTTGTTGCCTAGGGCTGAGCAAGAGGAGTAGAGAGACTATAGGGAGTAACTGCTAATGGATATGAGGGTGAAGGGGTGATGAAAATATTCTAGATTCTGGTAATAATGTAATTGTGGTAAGGGTTGCACAATTCTGTGAATGTACTAAAAAACGTGCTGCACACATCAAATGAGTCAATTGTATGTTATGCAAATTATATCTTGAGTGCTATTTAAAAATCTGTTTGAACTCACTAGAATAATTCATAGCATAACTAAACAATCAGCTTTAACAGGAAGGTTTATTTATATATTTTATTTTGCCAGAAATTGTTTTTAAAAAGTTATTTAATATAATTTTCTTAACCTAATTTAATAATATTCAACCTAAATAATGCTTCAAATAGCCATATTATTAAAAAGTCAATATAGAAGTAAATGTATTTGATTTGATAATTTATTATGTTTGTACAGATTAATATGCATTAACATATTTAATTCTTCTTGAATATTAACTTCAAATATTGGTTTATCAGTATTATTACTTCATTAAATATTGAAATATTTCAGATGAAATTAATAAAATATAATATGTACTATATGTTTTAATATAGGAATATATTTTCTAAAAATATACATATTTATAAACATAAAAATATAAATGCATTTTAATAAGCATATTAAAATGTGTATATTTTAATAATGTCTTACTGACAATAACTTATCTCATGGATTTTTAAATACACTATTACTACATTTAGTAATAGCAGAAGACATAGAATGCTTATTTGAAGGCAAAAATATTCTCATGTGAATATTTTGTCCTGTAAAAAAATACAATTTCTAGAAGCAATGAAACTTTAAAAAATTATTTATTGTTTTGGTCATTGTTTTCTATTTGTGTTATCTTAAGAATGCAGATATTGGATATTGCAAATAAATGCAGCATTTATTTGAAACAGCCAAGGTGCCTGCAACTTCTGGGGCAAGATATTGGAGGTGAGAGAGTTATGCAGAGAATAATCTGACCATAAGAGTAACTTTGAGTTTTTAGATGAATACTAATGCACTGGTTGAGAGGCCATGAGTCCTGAAAAAGAAGCTACAGACATTGTGAGTTAAGCACAGACTTTGGAGGTTATACTCATTGGAAGAAATTGGAATTTTAAACAGCTAGGGTAGAGTCATTTCACTAAATTATCTGGCCATTCAGTTGCAATCTCAATAAAATCATGCCTTAGCAGTGTGATTTTAGAAGCTTAGAAGTTTACTCTAACTGCAAAGTAAATGCTGTTCTAGACTCAGCCTAATAAAGCCTAAAAAATATACCTTCACAGGATAAAACTGATCTGCCAATAAACTAGCTGGCTTACAGAAAGATGCTCAATAGTTGATATGGTTTGGCTGTGTCTCCATGCAAATCTCACCTTGAATTGTAATAATCCCCACGTGTCAAGGGCAGGGTCAGGCTGAGACAATTGAATCATGGGAGGAGTTTCCCCATACAGTTCTCGTGGTAGTGAATAAGTGTGATGAGATCTGATGGTTTTATAAATGGGAGTTTCCCTGTACAACCTCCCTCTTTGCCTGCCACCATGTAAGACGTCCCTTTGTTCTTCCTGCATCTTCTGCCATGATTGTTGAGGGCTCCCCAGCCATGTGGAACTATGAGTTCATTAAATCTCTTTCCTTTATAAATTACCCAGTCTTGGGTATGTCTTCATTAGCAGCATAAGAACAGACTAATACAATATTCTAGAGAACAACAACCAAAATCTAGACTCAACAGTAATATCCACAATGCATAAGCATGCACAAAACTGTTACTAAATAAGAAGAAAAGAAGGAAAAATGTGACCATAATGAGAAGAAAATGATCAATAGAAACACTCAGATACAGCACAGACGTTAAGACAGCTATTATGAATGTAAAGTATGCAGATGGAAAATCTCTGCAAAAGAAAAAATAAAACAAACTATAAAAAAGAGCTAGATGAACATTGTAATTCTGAAAGATATAATAACTGAAAAGAAAAATGCCCTGGATGGGTATAACAGCAGATTGAACACTGCTGAAGAAAAGATGAGTGAACTTGAAGGCAGGGCAATGAGAGCTATCCAAATAAAAGTACAGAAAATAAAAATAAACAAAACTTCAGTGACCTGTTGTACAATGAGCTACATACCTATAATTAGAATCCCATAAGAAGAGAAGGGAAAAATTGGGGAAGAAAAAATACTGGAAAATATCACAGGCAAATTCTTCACAAATATAATGAAGACGATAAACCTTCGTATCTAAATAGTTCAGTGAACCCCCATGGATAATGGACCCAATGAAAACTGCACCTAGACATATCATAGTCAAATTGCTAAGAATAGAAATAAGGAGAAAAATATTAAAACAGCCAAAGTAGGAAAAATCATGAAATATATTAAATATAATTTTACATATAGGTGCACAACAATAATGATTACTAATTTCTCTCAGAAGTAAGGCAAACCAGAATATAAAATCCCATCTTCAAAACCCTGAAAGGGAAAAGTTCAATATTAAGTTAAAAAATATTTTACAAGATTGAAAGAAAATAAAGACACTTTAAAATAAATCAGGCTGTGCGCGGTGGCTCAAGCCTGTAATCTCAGCACTTTAGGAGGCCAAGACAGGCGGATCACTTGAGGTCAGGAGTTCAACATCAGCCTTGCCGCATTGGGAAACCCTGTCTCTTCTATAAAAATTAGCCAGGAGGGGTGGCAGGTGCCTGTAATCCCAGCTACTTGGGAGGCTGAGACGGGAGAATTGCTTGAACTCTGGAGGTGGAGGTTGCAGTGAGCCGAGATTGTGCCATTGCACCCCAGCCTGGGCTATAAGAGCGAAACTCCATCTCAAAAATAAAAAAAAAAAATTAAAAAAATAAGTTAAAATAATTCAGATAAAATTCAAGAGAGTTTCTTAAAAGCAGAATTACTCTACAGGAAATGATAAAGAAAGATCTTCAAGCTCATAGAAAATGACAGGAGTAAAATACTCAGATATATGTAGAAAGAAACAAATTGCACATAAATGGTATATGTAAATATAGAATACTTAAACTTTAAAAAATTCTTCAAAAGACAACTGTTTAAAGCAAACAAAAAATGTATAGCAGGGCCTATAATCTATGAAGAATAAAAATATATAACAGCAATAAGACTAAAAATAAGTAAAAATAAACCAAAGAATAGTGTTGCAAAGTTCTTATACTATAAGGGAAATGGTATCATATTAATTCAAATTACACTGTGAATAGTTAAAGATGCATTTTGCAATTCCTAGAGCAAGCACATACACACACACACACACACACACACACACACAAAAGAGTGTAATAAAAGAGACAACAGAGGAAATAAAATGGAATAATAAAAAATAATTGATAAATCAAGAGGGAAGGAGACGGGGAATGAATTAAAAAGACAGACTGGACAAATAACAAATAAATAGCAAAATGATATTAATTACTGTTACTTAAATACAATCATATCAATGATTTTGTAAATGGATAAAGGTTTTCAGTTAGAAGGGAGAGATTTTGAGGCTGAATAAATTCCGTCTATATAATGTTTATAACAGGTGTACTTTAATTACAAAGATATAGATTAAAAGTAAAAGATTTGAAAAAATATAACTTGCAAACACAAATCATAAGAAAACTGGAGTGCTACATTAATATCAGCTAATACATACTTCAAGACAAAGGTTATTTTTTAGAAACAAAGATAGAAGCTAAGAAGACATCAAAATCCTGAATGTGGCTGCACCTAATAACAAAGCTTCAAAATATATTAAAAAACTGACAGAGCTAAAGGGAGAGATAGGCACATCCACAACATTCACTGGAGATATTTAACGCTACTTTGTCAGTAATTGCTAGAACAAGTAGACAAAACACAAACAAACAAAAAACACCGTAATAGTATTTGAATAACACTGCTAAAAAAATTGACCTAATATCTATAGACCACTAATAACTGCATAATACATATTTTTTATGAACTTGTTTCTTTCCATGAACATTTATTTTTTTTAAATGTTCATGTAATATTCACAGATTGACCAAATTCATAATAATAAAATAATACCCAATAAATGGCAAAGGATTGAAATCATACAGAGTATGTGTCTTATCTCAATATAATTAAATTGGAAATCCATATAAAAAGTCTGAATAATCTCCAAATACATGAAAATTAAACAACATACTTATAATCTTGGGTCAAAACAAAATCTCAAGGGAAATGCAAAAATATGTTAAAATAAATAATAATGAAAACATAACTTCTCAAAATGAATGGGTTGTAACTAACAAATTGATTACATAAAAATTCATATCAAAATGCATATATTAGAAAAGAAGATTTAAAATCAACCATCTCAGCTTTCATGTTAACAAGGAAGAAAAAGACAAGCAAACTGAAGCATAAGTAAGAGTGAAATAATAAAGTAGTAAGTAATACTAAGTACTAATAATAAAGTAGTAAGTAGTAAGAGAAGAAACAACATGGAAAATAAAGAAAATAAAACAAAAATTGACTGTTTAAAAAGATTAATAAAATTGACAAGTGCTAGATAGCACAGAGAGAGACAGAAAAAGAGAGAAAGAAAGGAATGAAAAAGATCATTGCCACTCATCATCCATAAATTAAAAAGATAATTAAGAGGTTATAGAAAAGTTAATGCCACTAAATTTGCAATTTTAGATAAAAAATAAATTTCATTGAAAAAAACACGTCCCAAAACAGACACAGTAAAATATGCAAGGAGAAATAAGAAATCTAAATACCCTATATCTGTTACAGCAATTGAATTTGTAAGACAAAAAAACTTCACAAATAAGACTTCACACCGGGCTGGCTTCCATGATGAATTGTAAACATCTGTTTTTTAAAGAAATGATATAATTTTACATATACCCTCTTCAGAAAATTGTGAGGGGAACAGCTCCCAACTTATGTAATGAGGTCGGCATAACACTGATATTGAAACCAGACAAATATATTTCAAGAAATGTGAAGATACAGATGTAAGAATCCACAACAATATAGTAGCAAATTGAGTCTTGCAATGTATAACAAAAATAATGCATTAAGACTAAGAAGGATTTCTCTCAGCAATATAAATTTGATCTAACATGTAAAATTCAATCAGTTATTTAACATATTAAAAGAAAAATAAAATTTGATCATCTTCATAACTCTAAATTCACTGCCCATTTATGATTTCTTTTTGAGTAAGCAAACTGGATAAAGAAAGTGTATTAGTCCATTCTCACACTGCTATAAAGAACTACCCAAGACAGGGTAATTTATGAAGGAAAGAAGTTTAATTGACTCAGTATCGCAGGGCTGGAGAGGCCTCAGAAAACTTACAATCATGGCAGAAGGGGAAGAAAACACGTTCTTCTTCACATGGCAGCAGGAGAGAGAAATGAGTGCCCAGCAAAGGAGGAAGCCCCTTATAAAACCATCAAATCTCATGAGAACTAATTCACTATCGCAAGAACAAGAAGGGGGAAACCACCCTGTGATTCAATTATCACCACCTGGTCCTTCCCACAACATGTGGAGATTATGGGAACTACAATTCAAGATGAGATTTGGGTGGGGACACAGCCAAACCATATCAGAAGAGTAACTTCAAAAGCCAATAAAGGGGTCTACAATAAATGTTATAGCTAACATCACATTTATTCATAAATAACTAAAGATTGTTTTCTCTAAGATTGGGAATAAGATAGGAATAAAGTCTTCACTATTTCTACTCACAATTGCACTGAAGATTCTGAAGTCCATGAAACAAGAAAAACAAACTGCATTAGTAAGAAGAAGTAAAACTTTTTACTCATAGGCAATATGCTTGTACAGGTAAAAAAATCTTAAGGATTATACAAAATAAAACAAAGTTTGCTAGAACTAAGAAGTGAGTCTAGTATTTATATAGGTTATAAGGCCAATATACAAAAATAAAATGTATTTTATAAACAAGTGAGGGACAAGTGACAATAAAATAAGTAATTTCATTTTAAAAACCTAAATACACAGGAAAAAATGAAAAAGCATAGGAACTGACATAGTGTGGTAACTAAAAATATTACTGAGAGAATTTAAAGACTTAATTAAATAGAGGAATAAAGTATGTTCATGCAGTGGAAGACTCAAGACTGTTTAGATGGTAATTCATGTCTAACTCATCTATATTTCAAAAAGTCCCCAATCAAAATTTCAGCAAACTTTTTGTTTTTCTAGAAATTGGCTGGCTAATTGCAAGCTCATGCTGGAAAGTTGAAAGATCTAGAACAGTCAAAATAATATTGAAAAAAAAAGAAACAAGTTGGATGACTTTTTCTATCTGATTAAGTCAGGCAGGTCTTTATATTAAGTTAGGTCTTTAAGATTTAATGTAAAGCTACAGAAATTAAGACAGTGTGATAATGGTGAAAGTAGACAGTAAATGATAAAGTAGAAATAAATCATTGCAACAGTAGACAGAGTCCCAAAATGGACCCACCCATGTATGTTAAGGTAGCCATCCTTTAACACAGCCTCTAATGATCCCCACCCCCTGTATTCACAACTGTCTGTAGTCCCTTCTCACACCATATAAAGATTGGTTCATGTGATTAATGGAAAATGGCATACTTTGTCTGCCATGTCAACTTCTGTTTAAACCATTTAGTGATTTTTTAAAGTTCGTGTACATTTTAGCTTAGAATATCACTTGTCACTTGTTTTCTTTCCATAGTTTCTGTTTACTATTTACTGTTTCCCTTTAATTCTTTGAACATATCCTAATAGCTGCTTTGAGGTTTTTGTCTGCTAAATTCATTACCTGGACTCACTCAGAGTCAGTTTCTACTGATTTCTATTTTTCTCCCTGGAGAATGGACCACCCCTTCATGTTTCTTCATATATCTGGTAATTTTTTGTATTGAAAATTGGACTTGGTGGATAATAAATGTATAATTATACAATCTATTTTGTTATTGTGAGGTTTGACTTTTTTTTTAGTAAGTAATAAACTTTCCCTAAACTGCAAAATCTGTCTCCCCTGTAATATGTAGACACTAATGATTCTGCTTAATACTTGGGGGGTGGTGTGTGGGGGCATTTGAGTTCAATAAAGATCTTCCCAGCAACTGTAGAGCTCGGCAGTCAGCCAATTATTTGGGCAGAGGCTATGTTCAGACACATCAAGCCTGTGAGGCCCTACCTTCTGCTGCCTGAACTGTGTGTGGGTTGTGAATTACAACTATCTAAATTGTGTGTGGGTTGTGGAATGCCGCAAATAGAAAAGTTTTCTGCAAATGTACCCCATTCCCCTGTGCGAGAATTGCTTGAAATGGAACCAGAAACTACCAAATTTAGCCCGGCTGTGAGAACTTACGAAGAGAAGGTCAGAGTCACCATGGAAGTAGCAGGACAGGAGAAATTTAAAGGTGTTGGTCGAAGTAACAGGATTGCCAAATCTGCAGCAGCAAGAAGAGCCCTCCGAAGCCTCAAAGCTAATCAACCTCAGGTTCCCAACAGCTGAAACCCCTTTTTAAAATTCAAAAAAAAAAAAAGGGGGGGGGGGGAAATTACTTAAATTGGAAGGGATGACTTAAAGTTGATATTGAGCTAAATGCATTGAAGGCAGAATTTAAAGTTTGTTTGATAATAAGATAGCTAACAGAATAAAACATTTAGCATATGTATACAATTTTGGAACTAATTGTAGTTTTAGTTTTTGCACAAACACAATCTTGTCTTCTTTCCTCACTTCTGCTTTGTTTAAATCACAAGAGTGCTTTAATGATGACATTTAGCAGGTGTTCAAAATAATTGACAGAGTTTTTTTGTTGTTGTTTTTTGTTGTTGTTGTTTTTGAGTTTAATTTATGTCAGCTTTGCTTAGTGTTAGAAGGCCATGGAGCTTAAACCTCCAGCAGTCCCTAGGATGACGTAGATTATTCTCCATCTCTCCATGTGTGAAGTAGTGCCAGTCCTGCATTAGTTGATAAGCTGAATAGAATGATAAGGTTTTCGAGAAGAGAAGTGCACCAATGTTGTCTTTTCTTTCCACGTTATACTGTGTAAGGTGATGTTCATGGTCGCTGTTGCACCCGACAGTAAGGGATAGATATTTAATGAACAGTGGCTGGCATGTTGGTTAATCACATTTTAGTTTTCTGATGCCACATAATCTTGCATAAAAAAGATTCTTGCCTTAACAGTAAAACCTTCATGGATATTCTTTAATCTCTGATCTTTTTGGAAAAATGTTTTACATTCCCTTCATTTTATTATGCGTTAGACGTTGAGACATCATGATACTTACAACTCACTAGTATAGTTGTAACTTATTACAGGATCATACTAAAATTTCTGTCATGTATACTGAAGACATTTTAAAAACCAGAATATGTAGTCTATGGATATTTTTTATCATCATAAAAATGATCTTTGGCTAAATACCCCATTTTACTACAGACCTCCTGCTAGGTAATTCCACTGATGGAAATGTTTTGTGGCAAATAATTTTGCCTTCTAGGCTGTTGCTCTAACAAAATAAACCTTAGACATACCACACCTAAAATATGCTGCAGATTTTATAATTGATTGGTTACTTATTTAAAGAAGCAAAACAGAGCACCTTTACCCTTAGCTTCCTCACATAAATTTCTTACTGTACTTTTCATAATGTTGCATTCCTATTTCACCTACCAAGCCATGCTGTTAATTCCATGAAAGTTTAACATTTGTGATAAACTGCTGTAATTTTGATACATCTGTGATTTAGGTCATTAATTTAGATAAACTAGCTTATTGTTTCTGTGTTTGGGAAAGGAAAAAAAGACTTTTTTAGGCATTTGCCTAAGTTTCTTTAATTAGACTTGTAGGCACTCTTCACTTAAATACCTCAGTTCTTCTTTTCTTTTGCATGCATTTTTCCCCTGTTTGGTGCTATGTTTATGTATTATGCTTGAAATTTTAATTTTTTTGTACTGTAACTATAATTCCTCTTAGTTTACCTTTTTAAAAGTTGTGGGTCAGTCTTGCACTCCCATCAACATACCAGTAGAGGTTTGCTGCAATTTGCCCCATTAATTATGCTTGAAGTTTAAGAAAGCTGGGCAGAGGTGTTTCATATTTCCCAGCACATGATTCTGAAGTTGAAGCTTCATGGAATGCTGCATGTATGTGTATGTGACATTTGAATACTGTCCTTCCTGCTTTATCTGCATCATCCACCCACAGAGAAATGCCTCTGTGTGAGTGCACCCACAGAAAACTGTCAGCTGTGCTTTCTAAGGAACCCTGAGTGAGGGGTATATTATGCTTCTCCAGTGTTTTTTGTTGTCTCCAATCTTAAAATTAAATTGAGATCTAAATTATTAAATGAGTTTTTGAGCAAATTAGTTTAGATGACTTGTTTTAAAAATATTTAATTCTGATTTGGAACCTTAGATATCTACTTGATTTTTTAAAAAACCTTAATGTAACATATGGCCAGTTAAAACAAAATAATTCTTGAATTATGTAACTATAAAGGTGTACAGTGAACAAGTAAGGTTGGATGTGAATTTTACTGTGAGGGTTATTTGTGATCAAGTTTAATCACAAATCTCTTAATATTTATAAACTACCTGATGCCAGGAGCTTAGGGCTTTGCATCGTGTCTAATGCATCCATCCCAGTGTTACGGGATTCTCTTGATTCCTGGCACCAAAATCAGATTGTTTTCACAGTTACGATTCCCAGTGGGAGAAAAATGCCTCAATATATTTGTAACCTTAAGAAGAGTATTTTTTTATTAGTACTAAGATGTTCAGACTTATGCACATGATTAGGTCATGCATTCTCAGGGGTGCAAATTTCCTTCTACCATTCAAAATGTTTTATCAACAGCAAACTTTAGCTCTTTCACTTTTTGTTGGAGAAAAATAGTGGATTTTAATTTGACTCACAGTTTGAAGCATTCTATGATCCCCTGGTTACTAAGTTAAAAAATTTTAAAAGTACAGGTTAGACATATGAAATGGTTATGAACGCTTTTTTGCTGCTGATTCTTAATGCTGTAAAGTTTTCCTCTGTTTAGCTTGTTGAAATGTTTTGCATCTGTCAATTAAGAAAAAAAATCACTCTATGTTGCCCCACTTTACAACCCTTATGCCATTCTTCTGTTCCTGTGATTGCAATGTGAGACTGAATGTAATATGGAAAACCTACTAGTGGGGTGTGGTTGTGCTCTGAGCACATGTGTAAAGGACTGGGGAGGTGTATCTTGAAAAAGCAACTGCAGAAATACCTTGTGATGATTGTGTGCAAGTTAGTTGACATGAATCTTCATTTGTAAATTTTTTAAAATATACTTTCCGCAGTCCTAACTATGTTGCGTTTTATAATAGCTTTTTCCCTTCTGTTCTGTTCATGTAGCACAGATGAGCATTGCACTTTGTACCATGCTTTACCTCATTTCAAGAAAATATGCTTAACAGAGAGAATAAAAATGTGGTTTGGCCTTGCTGCTGTTTTGACTTATGGAATTTGAAAAAGATAATTATAATGCCTGCAATGTGTCGTATACTCACACAACTTAAATAGGTCATTTTTGTCTGTGGCATTTTCACTGTTTGTGATATGAAAAAGATTTGTTAACTGAACTCTTAATTATGTTTTTAAAATGTTTGTTACATTTCTTTTCCTTTTTCTTTTATATTACGTGAAGTGATGAAATTTAGAACGACCTCTAACACTCCTGTAATTGTCTCTTAAAATACTGATATTTTTATTTGTTAATAATACTTTGCTCTCAGAAAGATTCTAATACCCTGCCTTGACAACATGAAACTTGAGGCTGCTTTGGTTCATGAATCCAGGTGTTCACCTGGCAGTCAGCTCCTTCAGTCGCTCCCTGGAGGCAGGTGGGGACTGCAGAGGATCACTGGAATCCAGAATGAGCGCAGTTCATGCACAAAGCCCCATTGATTAAAAATATTGGATCTTGCTCTGTTAGGGTGTCTAATTCCTTTACACAAAATTTAAGCCACTAAACTGAGACCTTGATACCATTTTTTAACGGCATCTGAAATTATGTTGAGTCCTTAACCCATTTGCGTTATCTGCACAAGAGAAACTCATGTCATGTTTATTACCTATATGGTTGTTTTAATTACATTTGAATAATTATATTTTTCCAACCACTGATTACTTTTCAGGAATTTAATTATTTCCAGATAAATTTCTTTATTTTGTATTGTACATGAAAAGTTTTAAAACTATGTTTAATACCAAGACTATTAAAATGATTTTAAAAGTTGTTGGAGATGCCAACAGCAATATCTAGGAAATTTGCAATGAGACCACTGTATTTTCCACTAGCAGTGAAAATGACTTTTCACAACTAACTTGTAAATATATTTTAATAATTACTTGTTTTTTTTCTAGTCCATTTTTTTTTTTTGGATATCAACCACAGACTATTTAAATTCTATAGATGCACTAAGAATTCACTGCAGCAGCAGGTTACGTAGCAAAAATGCAAAGGTGAACAGGAAGTAAATTTCTGGCTTTTCTGCTATAAATAGTAAAGGAAAATTACTAAAATCAAGTAAAACTAATGCATATAATTTGATTGACAATAAAATATTTACCATCACATGCTGCAGCCGTTTTTTAAGGAACATGATGTCATTCATTCATACAGTAATCATGCTGCAGAAATTTGCAATCTGCACTTTATGGATCACAATTACCTTGAGTTGTTTTTTTGTAATAATTGTAGCCAAGTAAATCTCCAATAAAGTTATCGTCTGTTTAAAAAAAAAAGTAGGCAAAAGACATGAACAGACACTTCTCAAAAAAAGACATGAAAGCTCAGTGTCACTGATCATTAGAGAAATGCAAATCGAAACCACAATGAGATACCATCTCACACCAATCAAAATAGTTATTATTAAAAAGTCAAAAAATAACAGATGTGGGCAAGGTTGCAGAGAAAAAGGAATGATTATACACTGCTGGTGGGAGGGTAAATTAGTTCAACCACTGTGAAAAGCAATATGGTGATCCCTCAAAGAGCTAAAAGCAGAAGTACCATAACACCCAGCAATCCCATTACTGCGTATATACCCAGAGGAATATTGATCATTCTTCCATAAAGCCACACGCATGTGAATGTTCATTGCAGCACTGTTCACAATAGCAAAGACATGGAACCAACCTAAATGCCCAACAATGATGACCGGATAAAGAAAATGTGGTACATATACACCATGGAACATTATGTAGCAATAAAAAAGAATGAGGTTATGTCTTTTGCAGGAACATGGGTAGAACTAGAGGCTATCATCCTTAACAAACTAATGTAGGAACAGAAAACCAAATACCATATGTTCTTACATATAAGTGTAAGCTAAATGATGAGAACTTAGGAACACAAAGAAGGAAACAACCAACACTAGGGTCTACTTGAAGGGGAAGGATGAGAGGAGGGAGAGGAACAGAAAAGATAACTGTTGGGTACTGGACCTAATACCTGGGTAATGTAATAATATGTACTACAAACCCCCATGACATGAGTTTATTTATGTAACAAAGCTTCACATCTACCCCCAAATCTAAAATAAAAATTAAAAAAATAAAGAGAAAACAAACTAAGTCATTTCCAAATCTTTATGAATCCCAAGTTTACATCTCTAGCTAAATCTCTCCTCTAAAATCCAGATATAATTGATATTTAATATCTTTAATTGGACAGGACCTAAATCCAAGATAAACAAAAGGAATCTCATTTTTTTCCTAAGCTTGCTTTTCTCCTGATTTCTTATTCTTGGAAAATGTTATCAAGACTCACCCAGTTACCCAATCCAAAAGCCTGAGATGCTTCCTTTAGTCTTCTCTCTTTATCATTTCTTATTTATTATTGCTTACCAGTTATATACATTCTTATGTATCCTTTTTTCCTGATACTCTCCAACTCTATCACTTCCTTCCCAATGCTAGGACTATTGTCTCATTCAGAATTTTCTTCATCTTTTTTTTTTTTTTTTTTTTGAGACAGAGTCTCGCTCTGTCGCCCAGGCTGAAATGCAGTGGCGTGATCTTGGCTCGCTGCAACCTCTGCCTCCCTGGCTCAAGCGATTCTTCTGCCTCAGCCTCTCGAGAAGCTGGGACTACAGGTGCATGCCACCACACCCGGCTAATTTTTGTATTTTTAGTAGTGACCGGGTTTTGCCATACTGGCCAGGCTGGTCTCAAACTTCTGAGCTCGTGATCCGCCCACCTCGGCCTCCCAAAGTGCTGGGATTACAGGCATGAGCCACCGCGCCCAGAATTTCTTCATCTCTTAATTGGAATACTCAACAGCTCTCTAACTGGTCTCACTAACTTCAGTTTCTTATACCTTACTAATTTTTAAATTAAGTAATGCTTTACATACACATAGATCTTAAATTCATAAATCATTAAGTGTATAGTTAGATCAGTTTTGACAAATACATGCACTCAGATATCTGTCATCTCTAGCAAGAAAAAAAACCAGAAAAACATTTCCATTACTCTAAAGAGTTTCCTTATACCTCTTCCCAGTAAATTATCCCACCACCAGAAACAAGCACTGATCTGATTTCTATTATAATAGATGTTTGTCATGGTTTAGAACTTCGTATAAAAGAAATAACATACTATATACTTTTTTCTGTCTGACTTATTTTACTTGGCATTATGTCTTTAAGCATCATTCATCATGTTGTGTTCATCAGTACTTCTTTTTTGTTTGTTTGTTTGAGCAGTCTTCCATTGAAAGGACACACTATAATATGTTCATCCAAACTCTTTAAATGAACATCTAGACAATTTCCAGGGGTTTTTGTGTTATTATAAATAGTATTAACAAAGCTAATATGGGCGTTCTTCTATAAGACTTTTTGTTGATATAGGTTTTCTTTTTTGGAGAGGAGACAAAGATCTAAGATTGAAATTGCTGGGTCATACACTAGATTTTCATTTACTTTTTAAAAAACTGCCAAAGAATTTTCCAGTGTAGTTGCACACTTTATATTCCCATTTATAATGTATAAGAATTCCAGTTGCTTCATGGCCTCTTCGATATTAGGGGTATTTTTGTTTTTGTTTTTTTTAGGTTAGCCATTCTATGAGAAGTGTCGTTTTTAAAGTGGATAAAGTGTTTTCCGTATTTCATTTGATATCCTCTATTGATTGTTTGCTGTGGCTCTTTGTGTTAAATTTTTTTAGTGGTTACATAGGAGACTTCAATACACATCTCTCACTTATTAGAGTAAAGCTTCAAAAATGTTCAAATATTCCACAAAAATATGAGAACCTTACTACAGTACACTTTCCACTAAAACCCACCCACCCTTTGTGTTCTTTGTCATATACTTCATTTTCATATATGTCACAAATACTGCATTGCATCTAAAAAGTTTAAAGTCAGTAGTCTTTAAAGCTTATCATTGGTATATAAAGATATGAATACTTTTGTAAAGCTCCTTTCTATTTTGCAACATTTCAGTCTTCCTGGTACTCTTTCTTTCTTTCTGCAGAAGCAGGTTTCTACCTGGTATCATTTCTGTTCAGCCAAAGAACTTCTTTCGACTTTTCTTGAAATTTGAGTCTGCTGGAAATAAATTCTTTTGATTTTTGTCTTTCTGAAAACGTCTTTTTTCTTTATATTTGAAGAATTTTTAATTAGAAAGAGTGTATATCTACAGTTTTCTTCTTTCATCACTTTAAATATTAAATATATTCTTCCATTGACCATTAGCCTCCTTTTTTTAAAAAAATTTTTTATTTCCATAGGTTACTGGGGAACAGGTGGTGTTTGGTTACATGAGTAAGTCCTTTAGTGGTGATTCGTGAGATTTTGGTGCACCCATCATCTGAGCAGTATACATGGCACCCTATTTGTAGTCTTTTATCCCTCACCCCCTTCCCACCTTTTCCCCCGCGTCCCCAATGTCCACTGTATCATTCTCATGCCTTTGCAGCCTCATAGGTTAGCTCCCACTTATGAGTGAGAACATATGATATTTGGTTTTCCATTCCTGAGTTACTTCACTTAGAATAATAGTCTCCAGTCTCATCCAGGTTGTTGCAAATGCCATTAAATCTTTCCTTTTTATGGCTGAGTAGTATTCTATTGTGTGTGTGTGTGTGTATATACACATGTGTGTATATATATACACATATATGTGTATATATGTGTATATATATACACATATCACACGTGTATATATGTGTATATATACACATACATATACATATATACATATATACACATATACATATATACATATATATCACATATATATGTATATATATACACACACATATCTCACAGTTTTTTTAATCCACTCATTGGTTGATGGACATTTGGGTTGGTTCCATATTTTTGCAACTGTGAATTGTGCTGCTATAAACATGTATGTGCAAGTATCTTTTTCGTATAATGACTTATTTTCTTCTGGGTAGATACCCAGTAGTGGGATTGCTGGATCAAATGGTAGTTCTACTTTTAGTTCTTTAAGGAATCTCCACACTGTTTTCCATAGTGGTTGGACTAGTTTACACACCTATCAGCAGTGTAGAAGTGTTCCCTGTTCCCTGTTCACCACATCCACACCAACATCTACTGTTTTTTGTTTTTTTGATTATGGCCATTCTTGCAGGAGTAAGGTGGTATCACATTGTGGTTTTGATTTGCATTTCCTAATCATTAGTGATGTTGAGCATTTTTTCATATGTTTGTTGACCATTTGTATGTCTTCTTTTGAGAATTGTCTATTCATGTCCTTAGCCCACTTTTTGTTGGGATTGTTTTTTCTTGCTGATTTGTTTGAGTTTATAGTAGATTCTGGATATTAGTCCTCTGTCATATGTATAGATTGTGAAGATTTTCTCCCACTCTGTGGGTTGTGTGTTTACTCTGCTGACTGTTCCTCTTGCTGTTAGTGTAATTAAGTCTCAGCTATTTATCTTTGTTTTTATTGCGTTTGCTTTTGGGTTCTTGGTCATAAAATCCTTGCCTAAGCCAATGTCTAGAAGGGCTTTCCAATGTTATCTTCTAGAATGTTTATAGTTTCAGGTCTTAGATTTAAGTCCTTAATCCATCTTGAGTTGATTTTTGCATAAGATGGGAGATGAGGATCCAGTTTCATTCTCCTACATGTAGTTAGCCAATTATCGCAGCACCGTTTGTTAAAAAGGGTGTCTTTTCCCCACTTCATGTTTTTGTTTGCTTTGTTGAAGATCAGTTGGCTGTAAGTATTTGGGTTTATTTCTGGGTTCTCTATTCTGTTCCATTAGTCTATGTGCCTATTTTTATACCAGTACCATGCTGTTTTGGTGACTATGGCCTTATAGTACAGTTTAAAATCAGGTAATGTGATGCCTCCAGGTTT
The DNA here is from genome assembly GCF_028858775.2 of Pan troglodytes. Lineage (NCBI taxonomy): Eukaryota > Metazoa > Chordata > Mammalia > Primates > Hominidae > Pan > Pan troglodytes. The sequence continues at coordinate 46,784,465 of NC_072402.2, read as the reverse complement.
GTACTTTTTGCTTAGTCTTGCTTTAGCCTTCATTGTTTTTGACAAGAAGCCAGCACTCATTCTTGTCAGTTCTCTATGTGAAGTATCTCTTTTCTCTGACTGCTTTCCATTTTTATAGTATAATCTAATAGAGAAATTGCTAAATGAGAGATATTTTTATTTTTCCATTTTTAGTTCAAATTTGCAAATATTTCAGCACTCATTTTCTTGGAGGTACGATTTTTTGTTCCCATTTAAGGGCTTTCTTTTGACAAACATGCTAGCGAAAAATTATCAAATAATTTGTCTCTATTATATTTTGGATATAGGTAATAGAAGATCTTATGCTTTCTCATTTTATTATTTTGCAATGGAAAATATAAATTTATCCAATTATATATAGGCATTCCAACAAAAGAACCTTCCCCAAAACTAAGATAATATAAAATGCAACTATGAAATTTTGAAACTAAATCTTGAACCCTGTTTTAACTCTCAATATTTAATAAATTTAGACCCCCCATTTTGTAGTGATAAAATTCCTGTTTTTGTTTGCTTCTTTGAAAACATTTGATACTCCATTGTTGAATATATTGATTAAAGAATTCCCAATTATTTTGAATTAAATCCAACCAAAATGCAGAAAACTTTGTAAATACCATTGTAAAATAGGTATATGGGTACTGCTTTCAATTTTTTTCTTTATCTTTGGTTTTCAACCATTTAACTATTATGTGCCTAGGTTTGTTTTTCTTTGCATCTCTCATACATGTAATTCACTAAGAAGTCTTAAGATTCTTGGATCTGGGGTTTGACATATTTTATGAATTTTAGAAAATTCTCAGACATTATCTCAAAATATGTTTTTCTGTCTACTTTCTTTCACTTTTCTTCTGGAACTTCAAGGCCAAGTATGTCAGATTATTCAATATTATCTCAAACATCTTGGATGTTCTGTTCTGTTTCTTATGATACTCCCTCTTGTATTTGATTTTTATAATTATTATTGACTAGTCGCTATGTTTGCTAAATCTTCAGATTACCTAATCCCGTCGGCTGTATAGTCCATTAAAGAAATTCCTCATTTCTTTTTTTTTTTTTTAAGTTCTAGGGTACATGTGCACAACATACAGTTTTGTTACATATGTATACATGTGCCATGTTGGTGTCCTGCACCCATTAACTCGTCATTTACATTAGTTATATCTCCTAATGCTATCCCTCCCCCATCCCCCCACCCCATGACAGGCCCCAGTGTGTGATGTTCCCCTTCCTGTGTCCAAGTGTTCTCATTGCTCAATTCCCACCTATAAGTGAGAACATGCAGTGTTTGTTTTTTTGTCCTTGTGATAGTTTGCTGAGAATGATGGTTTCCAGCTTCATCCATGTCCCTACAAAGGACATGAAGTCATCCTTTTTTATGGCTGCATAGTATTCCCTGGTGTATATGTGCCACATTTTCTTAATCCAGTCTATCATTGATGGACATTTGGCTTGGTTCCAAATCTTTGCTATTGTGAATAGTGCCACAATAAACATACATGTGCATGTGTCTTTATAGCAGCATGATTTATAATCCTTTGAGTATATACCCAGTAATGGGATTGCTGGGTCAAATGGGGTTTCTAGTTCTAGATCCCTGAGGAATCGGCACACTGTCTTCCACAACCGTTGAACTAGTTTACAGTGCCACCAACAGTGTAAAAATGTTCCTATTTCTCCACATCCTCTCCAGCACCTGTTGTTTCCTGACTTTTTAATGATCTAACTGGTGTGAGATGGTATCTCATTGTGATTTTGATTTGCATTTCTCTGATGGCCAGTGATGATGAGCATTTTTTCATGTGTCTCTTGGCTGCATCAATGTCTTCTTTTCAGAAGTGTCTGCTCGTAATCCTTTGCCCACTTTTTGATGGGGTTGTTTGTTTTTTTCTTGTAAATTTGTTTGAGTTCTTTGTAGATTCTGGATATTAGCCGTTTGTCAGATGCGTAGATTGCAAAAATTTTCTTCCATTCTGTAGGTTGCCTGTTCACTCTGATGGTAGTTTCTTTTGCTGTGCAGAAGCTCTTTAGTTTAATTAGATCCCATTTGTCAATTTTGGCTTTTGTTGCCATTGCTTTTGGTGTTTGAGACATAAAGTCCTTGCCCATGCCTATGTCCTGAATGGTATTGCCTAGGTTTTCTTCTAGGGTTTTTATGGTTTTAGGTCTAACATTTAAGTCTTTAATCCATCTTGAATTAATTTTTGTATAAGGTGTAAGGAAGGGATCCAGTTTCAGCTTTCTACATATGGCTAGCCAGTTTTCCCAGCACCATTTATTAAATAGGGAATCCTTTCCCCATTGCTTGTTTTTGTCAGATTTGTCAAAGATCAGATGGTTGTAGATGTGTGGTATTATTTCTGAGGGCTCTGTTCCGTTCCATTGGTCTATATCTCTGTTTTGGTACCAGTAGCATGCTGTTTTGGTTACTATAGCCTTGCAGTATAGTTTGAAGTCAGGTAGTGTGATGCCTCCAGCTTTGTACTTTTGGCTTAGGATTGTCTTGTCAATGCGGACCCTTTTTTGGTTGCATATGAACTTTAGTTTTTTCCAATTCTGTGAAGAAAGTCAATGGTAGCTTGATGGGGATGGCACTGAATCTATAAATTACCTTAGGCAGTATGGCCATTTTCACAATATTGATTCTTCCTACGCATGAGCATGGAATGTTCTTCCATTTGTTTGTGTCCTCTTTTATTTCATTGAGCAGTGGTTTGTAGTTCTCCTTGAAGAGATCCTTCACATCCCTTGTAAGTTGGATTCCTAGGTATTTTATTCTCTTTGAAGCAATTGTGAATGGGAGTTCCCTCATGATTTGGCTCTCTGTTTGTCTATTATTAGTGTATAAGAATGCTTGTGATTTTTGCACATTGATTTTGTATCCTGAGACTTTGCTGAAGTTGCTTATCAGTTTAAGGAGATTTGGGGCTGAGACGATGGGGTTTTCTAAACATACAAGCATGTCATCTGCAAACAGGGACAATTTGACTTCCTCTTTTCCTAATTGAATACCCTTTATTTCTTTCTCCTGCCTGATTGCGCTGGCCAGAACTTCCAACACTATGTTGCATAGGAGTGGTGAGAGAGGGCATCCCTGTCTTGTGCCAGTTTTCAAAGGGAATTCTTCCAGTTTTTGTCCATTCAGTATGATATTGGTTGTGGGTTTGTCATAAATAGCTCTTATGATTTTGAGATATGTCCCATCAATACCTAATTTACTGAGAGTTTTTAGCATGAAGGGTTGTTGAATTTTGTCAAAGTCCTCTTCTGCATCTATTGAGATAATCATGCGGTTTTTGTCTTTGGTTCTGTTTATATGCTGGATTATGTTTATTGATTTGCGTATATTGAACCAGCCTTGCATCCCAGGGATGAAGCCCACTTGATCATGGTGGATAAGCTTTTTGATGTGCTGCTGGATTCAGTTTGCCAGTATTTTATTGAGGATTTTTGCATCGATGTTCATCAGAGATATTGGTCTAAAATTCTCTTTTTTTGTTATGTCTGTCAGGCTTTGGTATCAGGATGATGCTGACCTCATAAAATGAGTTAGGGAGGATTCCCTCTTTTTCTATTGATTGGAATAGTTTCAGAAGAAATGGTACCAGCTCCTCCTTGTACCTCTGATAGAATTTGGCTGTGAATCCATCTGGTCCTGGAGTTTTTTTGGTTGGTAGGCTATTAATTATTGCCACGATTTCAGAGCCTGCTATTGGTCTATTCAGGGATTCAACTTCTTCCTGGTTTAGTCTTGGGAGGGTGTATGTGTCCAGGAATTTATCCATTTCTTCTAGATTTTCTAGTTTATTTGCGTAGAGGTATTTATAGTATTCTCTGATGGTAGTTTGTATTTCTGTGGGATCGGTGGTGATATCCCCTTTATCATTTTTTATTTTGTCTATTTTCTTCTTTATTAGTCTTGCTAGTGTTCTATCAATTTTGTTGATGTTTTCAAAAAACCAGCTCCTGGATTCAGTGATTTTTTGAAGAGTTTTTTATGTCTCTATCTCCTTCAGTTCTGCTCTGATCTTAGTTATTTCTTGCCTTCTGCTAGCTTTGGAATGTGTTTGCTCTTGCTTCTCTAGTTCTTTTAATTGTGATGTTAGGGTGTCAATTTTAGATCTTTCCTGCTTTCTCTTGCGGGCATTTAGTGCTATAAATTTCCCTCTACACACTGCTTTAAATGTGTCCCAGAGATTCTGGTATGTTGTGTCTTTGTTCTCATTGGTTTCAAAAAACATCTTTATTTCTGCCTTCATTTCGTCATGTACCCAGTAGTCATTCAGGAGCAGGTTGTTCATTTTCCATGTAGTTGAGTGGTTTTGAGTGAGTTTCTTAATCCTGAGTTCTAGTTTGATTGCACTGTGGTCTGAGAGACAGTTTGTTATAATTTCTGTTCTTTTACATTTGCTGAGGAGTGCTTTGCTTCCAAATTTGTGGTCAATTTTGGAATAATTGTGATGTGGTGCTGAGAAGAATGTATAAGGAAATTCCTCATTTCTTATATTATCTGTTCATTTCTGGGATTTCCACTTCAATTTTTTTTATACTTACCATGTGTTTGCTGAAATTTCTTCACCCATGAGGGTCAGTCACCTTTTTGTCTAGGTACTTTAACATATTTATGATAGTTACGATAATTTCCACATTGAGGCCATCTCTGGATCTGGTACCATTGACTCTTTCCTTCATTGTCCATGGATCATTTTGTTTTCTTTGTTGTTTTTGTGTCTTGTGACTTTTTATTAACCACCACAAATATGTAAAAACAGCATGGTCTAATGCAGTTATATTTATGTACAGAAAAGGGCGCATTTCTGTTTCTTTCAGGTCATTAGTATTGAGGTTTGAGTCATTCTAGTTGTGTTTAGTTTGAGTATGAGTTTTTGCTTAAGTTACATTCAGTTCACTTCAGGTTTCAAAATATTTGAGGTTGGGATCATTACTTTAGCAGGGTTTGGGCTCTTAATGCCTAAAGGGTTTGCCTAAGTTCCCCTGCCCTAACTTTAGACTTCAGCAAACTCCATACTTCTGTATCTCAGGGCTTCTCTCTCAGCTCTCTTATCCCTTCTCTGGAGTCAAGGGCTCTCTGCCTCAATCAGCAGGCATCCCCTGGGTAGTTGCTTTTAAGTCTCTTGCTCTTCCTAAGGATAGAGGAGACCTCGTGAGCCCATACCTGAATGGGTCTTGCTCTGCTGCTCTGCCCTTTCCCCAATGGTAGATCATCTTTGCCTGATATTCAGTGTAAGGTTTTGAGTATGAGAATATTTCTCTGTTTTTGTGCTTCACTCTCAAACTACAGCAGAAACACTGCTTGCACTTCAGAGGAGATTGTTCTGAATAGTTCTGCCCCGATCACAATCTTTCACATGAGGATATTGTGAAGACTTGTGTAAAATACCTTATAGGGTAGGCGTGGACTCCTCTTTTGTCTGGGGTTCTCAAGGATCCTAAGCTCTAATACTCAGTTCACACTCAGCCTCCAAAAGTTCATTAAAATTCAGCTATTTTTTTCTTACCCACATCCATGAATGTGTTTTCCTCCTCTCTCTGTTCTGCCAAAGATGAAAATAGCCATGGTTCCCATCTCTCTTAGGAGGGACTTGACCCCTCTTGGATTTTAGTTCATTAGATTACTTTACAATCTTAACTTCCTGGCAGGGTTAAAATGACAATGGTTTTGTAAATCATCTGGCTTTTTAATGACTTTCTACATGCTAAATAGAGATTAACTCTCTCTAAATGTTTAAAATAATTCTCACACTCTTGTCAAAGTGATCATCTAAAATCCTACCATAAAGGTTTTCTGCTGGAATCTTCTTCATTCACTTATTTGCAGGGAAATTCTTAATCCTTTTTCAAAACTACAGTCACTTATCACTTTTTCTAGAATGTATAACTAGGGATTGCTCAATATCACCATGATTGACATCTGGGGCCAGAAAATTCTTTGTCATGGAGCTTTTTCTTTGCATTGTAGGATGTTTAGCAACAACTCTGATCTCTATTGCTAGATGTTAGTTTCATATTATATCACCTCTCTAATTGTGACAATTAAAAATGTCTCCAGACATTCTAAAGTGTTGAGAACCATTGCTGTAACTTGATCTCTTTTCTGGGCTTAGGATGAGGGGTTGCTTTTGTTAGTTTTGGTCTCATATTATCCTGTGTCCACCTGTTATATTTTCACTTATTATATTTTCTTGTATTTTTCTGTCCTTCTCTCTCTCCCTCTCTCTCTCTCTCACTCTCTCTCTCCCTCACACACACACACACTCACAGACACACACATGCACACACACAATTGTGCCTGGTTAGAATCCTCTACTGCACTGAGAAGGGTGAATGCTAAGAAGTAGAAAGGTGGGAAGGGAGTTGATCACTGTGATGATGCAAATAATTTGTAAAATCTGAAAAGGAACTATTAGTGTTTGTATTAGAAAAGGGAAAGATACAGGGGAAGGGGTGTGTGTGTGTGTGTGTGTGTGTGTGTGATGGCATGGAAGTGCCATTGAGAGTGGATACCCATCCTCGAAAAAAAAATGAGTTGGAGACAGAGAATTGGGAGAGATTCGTGGGGAAATGGTTGTGAAGAAAATAAAATTTGGCAATTGAAGCAATAATGTCAGGAAATTAGAGAGGTCTAGTTGGGATTCTTGTTGCATTTTTCCATATAGTATACAATTATTTAACATTCTCCTCACACTACCTGAAAAATGTTCATCATTGTGGAGTTGGGTTTGCCTTTTAAGTTTACAAGACAAACGTCAAGTTCTGCCCTGAGGTAGACAAGATATTGATGACAGTCCGAGGTGGGAATGAGGTGTGGTATATAGTCCTCTGTTTTTCTTTGTTTTCTGTGGTTTCTTCCTGTTCCATTGTGAGCTGCTTGAGGGCCAGGCGTATGTCTCATAGAGAGCAGAGTTTATGGCACATAGTAGACTCACAATATCTGTTATATAGGTACCTGGATGAGAATTACCTTCTCTATTAAGGGTGATTAAATGATCAGTGACCATTATTGCCTGAGCTTATGGAGAAAAGTAATAACCTGGCCATACAACCTGGGGAAAGGATATTCTGAGTATTTCTCATGCTCAGATGCCAGATGAGGACTGTTAGTCTTAGGACTTAAAGCAGGAGTTGGAAGAAGAGCAGTAGGAGGGGAAGGAGAAAGAGGAAGAGATAACATTTACTGAGAGTTTACTAACATTTTCCATCAAATGTAAAAGTCAAAAATGCCAATTATAATTTCAATGTCATTCATTACTTCTAAGACACATACTAATTTCACAGATGTCTGAATATATAAGTTAATATTAAAACGGAAATGTGGCACATGCCATGCAGTCTTCAGGGTGATCTGAATAAGTGAAGTCATTCAGTCTTCACCACTATCCCATGAGGGCCCTTATCATTAGATGGCAGAAGGCCCACTAAGTTCTAGTCCTTGTTTTATCCCAGATTATGATGTACCTGGAAAGCCAAATTTTCCAGATATGATGATACGGCTCTTGGTTTTCTAATGAAAAACTGTTTCTGAAAAGATGTAAGGACAGAAGCTCGTCAAAAGGATTTAAGAAAGGATAACCGGTGGTAAGCCTAAAAGTGCATGTTCTAGAAATGAATAAATGGATATCCTGTTCAAATTTATTCCATGATGTTAATGTAACCAACAAAGTGTGGGGCAGGAAACACTTTAGATTGTTTAAAAGTTCTTCTTGTCCCAGGACAACAGTTTGAATATCTGCTGTACTCTTTGAATACTAAGCAAGGCTATGTTCCCTTTGCTGTACAGCTATGGAAAGAGGGATATTTCTATAGGAAGGGTGGGAGAATAGAAGAGAACACAGAAAAAGTTTACTATTCCTGAAAGAACAGACACCTTAGCATCCTCACGTCTATTCCTACCCTATGTAATCATGAGAACATGACGATGGGGGTGGCCAAGAAAGAAAAGATCACGGAGGTTTAGGAGGGAAAGCAGACTAGGGAGATGTAGCCATCTGGATAAGGAATCTGAGCAGGGTGGTTAGAAGTGTGGATTCTGGGACTTAATAGCTTGCGTGTGAAACCTGGCTCCATTCATTACCAGCTGGTAACTTGGGCTAGGTACTTAGCATCTCCAAGCCTCAGTTTCCTCATCTGTGAAATGTGGTTGATAATATTATTTATCTTGCTGTTATTGTTGTAAAGATTGTTAACCTAGTGATTGGCACATTAGTTAAGTGCTCATAAAAATTAGCTATGGTTATTATGAGACTTAAAAATTATTATTATGCCATAAATACAGATATAGATAGATATAGATATAGACATAGATATAGATATAATCCTGTGTTCATGGATGAGAAATGGTTTATATAATCAAGAAAGGAAGGAAGGTAGCTCAGCTCAAGAGAAAATATGACTAGAAATATGTTGACATGTGAGCAAGAAGCAAAGGCAAAATTCCCTAAAACAAACTGTGGCAGGACACACTGGGATGTCATGGATAGCAAGAGGCAGAATTACAACTGGCCCCCCAGCAATTGCTTATAACCTGATAGGAATGCATTTCAAATGTGGACATTATCCTTCAATGGTGCACCTGCCAACATCACTGTTTTAAAGAAGTGATTTTCAACTTTGTTTGCACAACAGAATCATCTGGGGAGCTTTTAAAAATGTACAGATTTCTAAATCCCACTCCAGACCAGTCGATTCAGAATCTTTGGGAGATTCAGGCACTCATATTGAATGGACAGCCAGGACTAAGAATCATTGCCTTGGAGCAATGGTTCTCAAACTGGAGCATGCATCAGAATCACACAGAGAGCCTCTGTAAACACAGATGGCTGGACCCCACCCCTGGGGTTTTAGATTCAGTAGATATGCAGTGGGGCCCAAGTGGCAATGCCCTTCAGCCCAAGACCACCAGAAACACAGCTGTAGTTAACCAAGTTGGTCTTATTATTTGTTGTAGCCAGGGACAGCACACACCATGGGAAATATGAGTGTCCCAGTAAGGTGTTAATAAGATCCTACAATAGGATTTGGGCTTTGGTTGAGTGATTTGAAAGTTTAAGAAAGCAAGTGTTTGCTCTAGATTGGGTGCTGCTGGAAAGTGGATACCATTCTATGATTGGCTGTCTAAATAAGTTTTATCTATAAAGAGCGGAGACTAGCAAGAGGATAAGCTGTACTTAGTAAACAAGTGGCAGCCACTCATTGTGGCCAAGAGAGGATGTTTGGCAGTTTGTAGGCTGCACAATGACCTTATTTTTATCTGTGTTTAGATAAAATTATGAAGTAGACTTGCTTTGTCTCATTTCTCATGGTCTGCAACCTTGTTTAGGGTTGGTGTTCTGTGAGACTGTTTAGTAGGAGAATGGCATGGCCTACTGTGGGTGCTTTAAAATGTCAGGAACTGCCCTCCTCTTCCCATTTCCTATCCTGCCTGTTCCCCATGATGCTAATACTGCTAATCCAGAGACTACCACACTCTGAGAACCACTGCCTAAGAGGATGAAGTGACCTGAGAACTACTGTTTGGAACAGGTGCAAAAGAAAAAATATACAAGTAAATACAATCTTGAAAAGCAAGGGAACAGAACTTCAAGAGTAAAACAAAATAAGAACAACAGATCCTAGCAGACAACGTACCCTGGGCAAACTGAGTAGATTAATGTAATGCACAGCTTTAAATGGATGGGATATGGCTGGCATCATCTGGTCATGCCCCTCCTCTCCAGCTCCCAGCTGCCTTTCTTAACCAACTTCCAATTAAGGCCTTTGTGCCTTCTATGTCCTTTGCCTAGAACTGGTGCATTTTTCACCTGCTTCTTACTCATTCTTTATGTCTCATTTAAAAACGTCTCTTCTTCCAATAGGCCTTCTCGAAACCCACTCCCTCTTAGTAAACTAACTTCCCTTTTAGTCACTATCATATTTTCTTTTTCTTTAATGCATCAATCATAATTTATCATTAGATATTTATTCTTATGATGGTTGATTCCATTTGTCTGTCACTTCCACTAAACTGTGAGCTCCCTGTGAGTAGGAACCATACCTATCTTGGTGACCACTGTCTCTTTCACTTTTAGAAGAACACTGGAAGGGAAGGACCCACTTCCTTCCTCTGCATGCATCGAATCTCCAGTGAGTCCCTATTTTCCTGTATCCAGTATAATACACACTAGATCTTTGAAAAATTCTCGATTGCTTTGGCTTACAATGACACTCTCTGTTTTTCATTGCTTTTGTAAATCCCAAAAAACACTTTATATTTTTATTTTATTATTTCAATAAACATTATAAAGTATGTGATGGAAATCTATATAAGCAATGAAACTTGAGTTTCACACCATAACCGACCATGATTTGTTATCAAGCCCTCTTTGCCTTGATTCAATCTGATGGTTGCTCTTTTAGTTGTTGTTTCATGCTCACTATTAGAAAGCTAATAGGGACTAACATTAAATGAATTTTTTTCCTTTGGGCACTTCCCCTGTTTGAGATATATTTCTCGGGTTTGTTGTTTCAATTAAGTGTTCTGACACACTTCTCTTAACCCTTCTTCTGGGGCTGGGCTTGATACAATAGCCTTCTTGGCTGTGAATCTGGGATGGGAGAAGATATTTCGCCAAGAATAGTATCCAGCAAGGTCTCAGGAGTTTTAAGCTTCAAGTTAAACTGTGTCCTGTTCAGATCTGGTTTAGTTGACTCCCTAATACTGAATTCAAATGACTCAAAATGCTCGTAAAATGGTAACAGAAGATTCTGTGTACATCAAACAGCTCTTACTGAACATCACTTTAATGAGTTCAGTGTAAATGAAACAGAAACATATGGATTCAATTGTCCTAAAAATACACAGGGCTTTAAAATAAAGGCAAATAAGGAAGTTCCATGGTGACATGTGTTTTAAGGTTTGCTGAACCAAAGATGTTGGAAAGCTCTCCAAAACACTCATCAAGACTAAAATGCAACTGGCTTCACCTACTCCCTCATGTGTGGCCAATGACAAATATGCCTACTCTTCCCTTGTACCCTCGAAGCAAATAGCTCTTTTCCTAAGATGGGGCCCAGCTCACTGTCATTAGTATATGCAGATGTGAACAAGTTCCCTGCCCCCTCAGCCTCAGGAAACATGTGTTCCCCAAGCAAAGTGGGAAGAGGTACTTCCTCTTCTCTCCATCCCAATCCCTGTCCTATATTCTCTTCTAGAGTCTTGCCTCTTCTCTCTTCAGCACCAGAGGGCTGATCAGCTGGCATCCTAGGTGGAGCTCAGCTCCAACACAAGCCTGCCAGTCTCAAAAACTTGCACTGGGTTGACAGTGCCGGTTCCTTCAGGCCACAGTACAGACTTTTGAGTATTCTTTAACTTTAGACTCTTGAAGCCAAGCATGCACACTGCTGTCACAGGAGCCTCTCCTTGTCTGTCCCTTGCCTTTCCAGTACCCATACTTGTACATGAGAAAAGGGCTTCCTTCTATAATTATCCACTGGACCAGAAGCTTCTTGGGTGGGAGAAGCAGGTAGACTATCATTTTGCCTCTAGTCTTGCTCTTCTTTTTTACTTTTTGCATGAGCCTGGGCTTTATTTTCCTGTAGCATGTAATATATTTACCATGACAACACAAAAACAGTTCTGCTGCCTTTGTCTCAGACACTCATCAGAGAATCTTTTGGCCACATTCTGTAGGCTATGAAAAGTACTAACCCCAAAAACCTTCAAACAAACCATAGTCCCTTCTTTTAAAGGGGTAAAATAGACATATGGGAATCTCTAGAGGCTGCAAAGTATCTGTTTCCTCATGACTTTTCAGTTTCTCACAACTCCAGCAAGCAACTCTACCTTAGCCTAGACTGAGTGCTATAGTTTGGATGTTTGTCCCCTCCAAATCCCATGTTGAAATTTAATCACAAGTTTTGAAGGTGGGGACTAATGGGAGGTTTTTTGGTCACAGGGGCAGGTCCCTCATGAATGACTTGATGCTGTCCTTCTGGTAATGAGCGGGTTCTCACTCGACTAGTTCCCCGCAAGAGCTGGTTGTTAAAAAGAGCCTAGCACCCTACCTTTCTCTCTCGCTTCCTCTCTTGACATGTGACCTCTGCACATGTTAGTTCTTCTTCACCTTCTGCCACGAGTGGAAGTAGCCTGAAGCCCTTGCCAGAAGCCAATGCTTGTGCCATGGTTCACGTAGAGCCTGCAAAACCATGAGCCAAATAAACCTCTTTTCTTCATAAATCATCTAGCCTCAGGTATTCCTTTATAGCAACACTAAATGTACTAAGACACCAAGGAACCAAGAGGTCTGTGTATAATGTTGTCCCTGGAGAAGCCTTTTGGTAAAGGTTCACTGGCTTTGCTTTTTCCCAGGTGAACAAACCAAAACAAGCAGAGGGTCTTCCCTTACCTAAATGAAGTGAATACCTAGAGGTAGTCAATGCACATTTGAACATTCTTGTACAATTCGTTTTGCTTATGAGGATGGGTCAGTCATCTGATGTGAGAAAAATGTCTTTGATTTCTATAGCTTTTTTTCCCTTGATTTAATCTTTTATCCTTCTGCTCGACTATTTCTTTTTTCCTAATGTTTTGCAGCTTATTTTCAGAAATGTATTAAAATTTTACTTGAATCAAGAAGACTAAGCAAAAAGGAAAGTGTGTCAAGGTGTGAGACAAAGGAAAAAATGCCAGTTCTGGTGAACAAGAGGACAGTTGTCACTCAGGGGAAGTCAAGAATGACATTTTGGTCCTGGGGTCCTGACCAGCTAGTAAGATCAGACCCATGCTCCATTTATGTCATAGATAGCTATAAAAGGGATCTCGAATATATTTAAAAAGCAGAAGATGTTGACTTCACTGGGTTTCCTGGAGCTTCCTTGTCTCAGCTTCAGTCTTTGGTCAGCAAATAAAAGAGGGATTTGCATGATGGGAGTAAAGGGAAGCTCTGTCTATGGTGGCTAACGTTATGTGTCAACTTGACTGGGTCATAGGGTGTCCAGATCATTGGTAAAACACTATTTCTGGGTATAACTATAAGGGGTTTCCTCACATTTGAATCAGTAGACTGAGTAGGTCAGTTTGTCCTCCCCAGTGTGGGTAGGCATCATCCAATCCTTTGAGAACATGAATAGATCAAAAAAGGTGAAGGAAGAAAGAATTCACTCTCTGCCTGACAGCTTGAGCCAGGACTTTGGCCTTCCCCTGGACACCTGGTTCATTATCAGTGCTCCCAGGTCTCAGGCCTTCAGACTTGGACTAAAACTTACACCATCAGTTCTGGTTCACAGATCTTCAGACTCAGACCAGAACCTCACGACTGGTTTTCCTGGGTCTCCAACTTGCAGACAGCAGATCATGAACTTCAGCTTTCATAATTGCATCTCTCTCTCTCTCTCTCTCGGTGTATGTGTGTGTGTGTATGTGTGTGTGTGCGTATCTATATCTATATCATCTATATCTGTTCTATTTATTATGTTTCTCTGGAGAACCATGACTAATACACTCTCTATCTAATACAAGTATATTGGAGAAAAGAATTAACGAAGAAACATTTATTATTAACATAACATGCTTCCTGTTAGCAAAGCAGGCTGAGATTTCCAGGAGTAAAATTCTGTCACACACACAAAATATGTCCAGAGTCTGCCTCTGTTACCTCTGTTACCATGTACTCCTAAGATTTCCAAGGTCTCTAAAGATTTTCGGAGGGACATTCACATAACCTGTATTTCCTTGTTATTTCCTGCCATTTTCTGCTGTTACTACTGTGGCAACTTCTTTCGCCCTCACCCCAGCCCCTCACCTCATTCTCCAGTTGTACATTAGGTTCATGGCCAATGACAAATTCAATTACTATGAAAAAAACGAAAAAATGAAATTCAATTTAGCCTGGCAAATGGTTAGATTCAAGACCACAAAACAAGCAATCTTGTGCATAGCCTTGAATACAATCTGAAAAAGCCCTAAAATGTTATTTTTATTACTATTTGAAGAATGACTAGACAAGATTGACCAGGGAACATTCTGGGCAGATTTCTTTCTTTGTTGATAGAGGGAAGGGGAGGTGACCTCATAAATTTGTTTTTTGACTATTTTTTTACAACTCTTTATAAGAAATTTGGCTTTGTAGGCTTTTACCCTAGGGGAAGCTGGTGTTCTTAGTGAGGAAATAGTTTATATCACCATGCAGCACTGTGAAATACTTGACTCAGTCAGGCTGCATACACAGTGAGAAAAAAAAAAGACTCATTTTCTTAGTAAACACTGCTATATTCATAACACTTTGCTTTAGCTGTCATGACATTTTGAGATATTGCTCTGCAGTTGCTGAACATAGGGGTAGAAGGGCGTCCTCCATCCTTTTGTTTCTTACTACTACCTCTCCCCTCTTCCCTTGACAAGATGAACAAACCAGGTTTCAGTGGCTGAAATCTTTGAAAACATCAAGTTACCTTTCCCAAGGTGAATAATTATCTATATAAAGAACCTGTGGCTTTCATATCTATCATACTTTCTTTTGTCCTCTTTTTTAAACATCAGTTTAGCTCAATTCAAGCCTTTTCCTAGACTGCTTCTTTACACCAATAATTCACTGCTGGTTCTCTGACCAGTCCCCTGCTAATCCTTTCACTATATTGCAGTGTTTCTCTTCCTGAAGTCTTCTCCATGTCCATAGCTCAAGAAGAAAGAACACATCAACGACTTGTAGACAGCCTAAACACACACAGGCGCGCAGGTATACACAGATAAATGTTTCTTCACACAAAGCAAATTAATTTTCAGCATTGAGACTCATGAGAGTTCACCCTAAGAGCTTTCACTGAGTGTGAGTCACAAGTAATCAGTCTTTGTGGCATAACCTGTGAGTTAGTGAATTCTTACTGGTCTCAATGAAAAGCCTTCTTTGTCTATGTGGTTATTAATGGGACTGTAAAACTGCATGATAAGATAAAATGAAGCCCTAAAACCTTACATGTTTACCCCAGTGCAAAACAGCTGTCCCATACCATCTCTCATGGCCAGATCTACAGTTTTAAGATCTGTGCACCACAGGTTAGCAAAAAAACCTGCTTTGTAAAGGACCACATTTTTCATCAGAGGACCAGCCACTTAACGTAAAATTTGAAATCCTCAGTGATAAAAAAGACAGAAATGCAGAATATACCTCATTTCTGAGATCATTTGAAGTTTTGATAAGGTGATTTCTAAACATGGGCTCTAATTTTCTCTGACTACAAAGTGACATTCAGGTGTGAGATTCCATTTCCAGTGGTGAGTTTATCTTTTACTGCCTTTTATCAGCACGAATTACGGTGCAGCAGGTACTTACTTCTCTATAACAGCAGGGGTCAAGTAGATAATTAATGAGAATTAATCTGTAAAAAGAAATATAATGTCCAATTTGAATCTTGGTTTATGACTTGGTTTATTGTGCAAGTGTGAAACTTCAAAGGGAGCTAACTCAACGTGGCACTTTAATTACGTTTTATTATATTTAAGAGTTTTGTGGAAATTTTGCTTGCTGCCAAGAAATGTTTCTTAAGAACACTTTCTTTCCCAGTAGACTGCTGGGGCCCCTATTCCCAGAGTGGCTACAGAGGGGAGCCGCCAGCACCTTTCTCATATCAGAGAGAAGGTGCAAACAGCTGCGAGGTGGAACACTGGCCTAGGGTGTGGCCAAGGACAATTTCTCTCACAGAGGGTAAAACCACAGAACCCATGAGACTCCCTTTAAGACTTTCCAAAGGCAAACATTCCCAATGGCAAACTGGAAAGCTTGAGTTTAGAGACGGGTTTTTGGAAGACCAAATATGAGATGTCAATCCTGTGGTGACCTCAGAGATGGCCACTTCCACCACTTGGGGAAAAAAAAAAAAAAAAAAAACAGAGGGGGAAGCACATGCATCTCCTTTCATTGCAGCTTAAGTCAACTTAATTGTGCTGGATTTAAGAGTAAGGGAAGAGATCCTGTCTTTAATAGCTGCATTGTTTCCCTATCCGCTAATCTTTTGGAGGGCATAAAACTAAGGAAAAAGAATTCTAAGGTTAACATGACCCAGTGTCTGAATCCAGGGCAAAGGGCCAGGGTTCCTCCTATCTCATTCCAGCTCTGGTACTGACTTGTCTTATGGCCTTGGGCAAAGGCGCTTGGTCTCTGTGCTTGGTCTGCCCACTGCTAAAATGACAAGGATGATGCCATTTGTGCTGACTTCACTGGGACATTGTACAGACAAGTTGGAAGCTATTTTTTTTGTTGTTGTTTAAAAAGAGTGTTAGGTTTATTTTATTAGATTTGAAGGATATGTTTCTGGGGATAGCAGACTGAAGGAATGCCCAGAAATAGAAAAGCTAAAGAATTGGTTGATTGATTTGGCATGATTAAAGGACAGAACAATGTGTCCAAAAGTGGTTCTGCAAAAAGTAAATGAAGGAATGCTATTTAAGAATAACTTTGCTGTGGGAGGAAACTGCCCTCAGGTTTGAATAGTTTGGTGTTTTCTTTTACTCTTACCAATGGGTTGGCCCCATTGTTTCATAAGTGGTAAAATCTAGGGGTCACCAGACTAATTTACTTCATTTGGAATGAAGGAAAGAGAAAAAAAAATACCATTTTCTCAAAGATACAATCAGTGTTGTGGAAAAGATAAAACATCGAGATTGAAAAATGGCTAGAAATTGAAGAGAATATTGGAATTTTCCAAGCGCTATTAAAATTTGTATTTACAGCACTGAAAGTTGACAGGGAAGAGGCAACCTCATATCTAATCTTGTGGGAGGATAGCCTGCACTGATTATTCATTTATTCATCCAACAAAGATGCACTGAGCACCTCCACCAAGACAGAGTTCCTGCCCTCAAAGAACTTAGAGTTTATTAGAAAAGTTACATGCATTAACAAATTACTGCAAGGTCCTATGATGAGTGTCATAGTAAAAACACATTATGGTTCTATGCTTATAGAGAGAAATGAAAGACATATTCAAAAAGTCTTTGGTAGTCAGGACTGACTCTACGTAGGGAGATGATGAAAGGATCATGATGTGCTTCTTAGACAAAGAGATGAGTAAGAGTTTACTTGGAATCAGCGGAGATGCAGCAAAGATGAGCGGAGGAATAAGCAGAGGGATCCGCATGTACAAAAGTATAGGGGCATCAAATAGTGTGATAAGTTCATAGAGCAGCTCCATGGAGTTGAGACTTAATGCTGGGAGAAAAAAGATGGCAGAAGAGGAAGCCAGAAAAATCAGCAGGAGGCCATCAAGGAGGGAGAATAACTCTGCAATCAGCTCGTGTTTTTCTGCTTACTGCGTTGCATACTAGGGCAGGTTCCTCAGTTCCTAAGTAAAATGGGACTAATAATCATACCTACATTGAAGGTTATTGTGAGGACCAATTGAGATAACATGCGATTAGTATAGGTGAAGCAATTAGAACAGAGACTGGCATAAAATAACTTCTCAGTGAATGTGCATTTATTCTTACTCATATATTAATTGATGACATTTGTCTTTAAGTCTATAGGCAGAGAGCAGCCGTAAAAGTATCTTAAGAAAGGGTATGCTACGATAAGAGTTGCATGGAGAATGAAGAGGAAATAGGTTAAGGTAGGGAGTGTACTGAGGAAGGGAGGATTTAAGAATAGCTAAAAAGGGCCGGGCACAGTGGCTTATGCCTGTAATCTCAGTATTCAGGGAGGCTGAAGTGGGAGGATCACCTGAGGTCAGGAGTTCGAGACCAGCCTGGCCAACATGACGAAATCCCGTCTCTACTAAAAATACAAACATTAGCTGGGCATGGTGGTGGGTGCCAGTAATCCCAGCTACTCGGGAGGCTGAGGCAGGAGAATTGCTTGAACCCGGGAGGCGGAGGTTGCAGTGAGCCAAGATGCTGCACTCCAGCCTGGAGACAGAGCAAGACTGTGTCTCAAAAAAAAAATTTTAAATAAAAAAAATTTAAAAATTAAAAAAAAAAAATAGCTGGGCCGGGCATGGTGACTCACACCTGTAATCCCAGCACTTTGGGAAGCCAAGGCAGGAGGATTGCCTGAGCTCAGGAGTTCAAGACCAGCTTGGGCAAGACGGTCAAACCCCATCTCTACTAAAATAGAAAAAATTAGCCGGGCATGGCAGCATTCACCTGCAATCCCAGCTACTTGGGAGGCTGAGGCAGGAGAATTGTTTGAACCCGGGAGGCAGAGGTTGCAGTGAGCCAAAGTCATGCCACTGCACTCCAGCCTGGGCGACAGAGCAAGATTCCATCTCAAATAAATAAATAAATAAATAATAACTAAAGAGAAGAATTTATAGAATTGAGTGACGGAGATGGAGATGTTATAGGAGAGATTTCAGCCATCTCCCAGTTTTGGGACTTGGGTGACTGGGACAGGCAATGATAACATTAACCTGAGTACGAAAATGTAGAAGAAACAGGAAGTATAGTGGGAAAGTAATAAATTCCGTTTATTCACATGTGAAGTTTGAGGTATCCAGGAACATTCAGATCAGCCATTTTCAGGCAACCAGAATCAGGCCAGGATATCTGAAAAGAAGTCTGGAGACTAGACTAGACCACAATACAAATTTAGTCTCAGACTAAAAATAGAATTTTAGGAGCCTTTGGATTGGGTGAGATTATTTGTGGAAAAAGGCTAGGATGTTAGTCTGAGAAAGACTAGAAAGAGAAGTGTGAGGGAGCCAGGAAGACATGAGATTGCAGAAATCGAGGGAGAAGAGAAGATTCTGATTAACTTTGGAATCATTTTTTGACTCATTTTAAACCGCCTTTTTTATTTTGCCATCCCTTCTGTAGACCATCTCTAAGTCCTCCCATAAGGTGCCTGGACTCGTACAGCCGTCTGTGGAACAAACATTAACTCTATCCTGCAACTTTTCACTCTTCCCACTACAGGGTTATTTTGCACGTGATTTTCTTTAAAAACAACACAGAAGGTATGGAGTAATATTGAAAAGTCAGGCAAAAATTAAACATGAAACAACTTCTTTTTTGTACATTTTATTAACATATATTTGAATTATAATCAAGTATGTTTATGTGACTTTAAGAGTAATTAGAAATCCAGAATCACTAAAAGAGATTGTAAATTTTAATTTCTACATATATAAAAAAAATTCAGCATGAAAGTGATCACCATAAGTAAAACCAAAACTCAGAAAGGTATTTGCAGTTCGTATCACAGATGAAGGACTACTCTCCCTTACACACAAAGAGCATCTAGAAATCATTGTGAAAAATGCCAGTAATAATAAAAAGGTATGGGCCTGAACAGTTTATACACAGACAAAAGAAGATATTGGTTGCCCCCAAACAAATGAAAAGATGCTCAACCTCATTCATAATAAAAGAATGCAAATTAACACTGACATAGCATTTTATACTTACCAGTTTGGGGTAAAACACCCAAAACAGTATGTTGGGAAACAGACACTGTCTTACATCGCAGGTGAAAATATGAAACTGATATAACCAGAATAACCTTGAAGAAGGGGGATTTAGTAAGATTTATCAAAATTACAGATGACTTTACCCCTAACTCAGAAGTCTCACTGCCTACAGATACTCCTGTACAAGTACAAAATGATATATAGGGAAAGTTATTCCTTGTGACATTGTTAATAGCTGAAGTTTGGAAACCACCCAAGTGACAGCAATAGGGTGTTTGGTTGAGTAAAGTATTGTACATCTTCGGAACATAGTAACATGCAGCCATAAAAAATTTAAAAATTAAAAATAAAGAATGAAACAGATTGCTAGGCCCTACAATGAAAAGTGGAGAGATCTCTAGGACACAGTACTTTAAAAATACAAGAGATAGAGGGTTATGTAGTATGCTACTGCTTGCGTGGGAAAATAAGGTGATAGGAACACATACATGTATTGGCTTATAATTACAAAAAGAAATATTTTGGAACATAACTTCCTGGTTGTGATTTCTTTATTTGGCAATATAAACAAATATTTAGCAAAATTTGTTACCTAGAGAGGATAAAGAAAAATGAGGTAAAGGGTATACTTTTAGTGGGATATTTTGTACACAAAAATTACAAATAAATTTTAGTAGTAATACTGGCACTGCTATTTTGAAATTATTTTCTTTAT
This sequence comes from Pan troglodytes, assembly GCF_028858775.2. Taxonomy (NCBI): domain Eukaryota; kingdom Metazoa; phylum Chordata; class Mammalia; order Primates; family Hominidae; genus Pan; species Pan troglodytes. The sequence goes on along the minus strand of NC_072402.2, from coordinate 46,764,334 downwards.
ATTTCTTACATGAAACAAAGAAACTATGTAAATTTTAAGATTAAAGGTTTTTTTTAAGCAAATTCCAGTTATAAAATCAAAGACGCTAAGTAAAAACAATATAATATTAAAAATAAACTGAAAATATCAATATGAACTTTTAGTTTAAAAAATATGTTATTTGTTATCTAGCACTGAAGTTACCTAGAAAGAAGGTCACCTTGAGGCTTCCACACACCTCATGCCCAGAGTTTGAGTTTTAATATCATTGTCCCCTAAAGAAAATCAAATCCTTTAAGAAATATCTGATTTCTGCTTTGGGGCAGGGTGAGCACAGGATGATGGGCAAAGAAGCATTCACAGATTAATAAGTTCAAATCAAATGGTATAGAATCCAGATGAAAGGGGCTCAAACTAACCAAAAACATAACAATTTGAGTGTCAAAAAGAATACTGTTTGTAACTGACATGAAATCTATGGAAATCTATCAGTCTACAACAGCACTCAAAGAGAAAGCAAAAAAAAAAAAAAAAGAAAAGAAAAGAAAAAGTGGTCACCATTTGAGACTATTGAACCAAATCAGCTTTGACAATCAGTAATTTAAAGGAGAAAATTAAACATTCATTCTGTCTTACGAAGAATTTTACTTAAAGTTTACTAAATAGTCCCAGTTGGAAAGAGAAAGCTCTACTTTACAGGAGAATGGCAACTAATGTATAGGAAAATAATAATAGATTTAGAAAATCATTGTGCAACTACAAATGGAAGTATTGATTCAGACACATTAACAATAATTGCTAATAAATAAGGATGGGTTTTCTCCATCTGCCATCAGTGTCCCCAAATCTTGATGATAAAATCATCAGGTGAATGGTTAATGTATTCGACTTCAGTACAGTGCCAAAAACAACGTTCCACACTACTCAAATGGGAGAACTTAGCAATGGGAGGATCACATCAATGCTCAATTTAACATCTTTAATGGTGGGGGAGCCCATTTGAGATGGAATATGAAGTAAACCATGTCATGTGGAATGTTTTGCATCTCAAAAGTTTTAACTGTGATCTAATAAAGTCCTTCTGTTTTAAGGAAATGTAGGGGCTAGTGGGACAAGCTACATGATATCCTCAGAAAGTGATCAGAAGAATCATGGAGAAGGAATGACAACTGGCTGATGGGGGGCAGAGATAGAATGGAGACTTCCTCTCTACCTTTGCATAGATCCATGTGACTTATTACCTATTTAAAAATGAAATAAATTAATCAAATACTTTTTAAACAAGTGATTAGATATTATGCCTTGTAATTGTAATGGAAGAAAAATTATTCCAACTACAGTCAGATACTGATATTATTCTGCCATTTGTGAAAGAGGGTTGCTAATCAATAAGAATGTGGTTTTCCCATCTTCCATACTGTCTCAAAGTCTTGTTTATATAACTCAGCTCTAGCACTGTACTACTGAATGAAGAATGGCTTTTTGCCTAAATACAGTAGACACATTCCTCCTCCTCCCCTTACCCAGTTCACCACTGCCTAAGAACCCAATTCTGAAAGACAGGCACAAAATAAAGGAGCATGAGAAATCTCATGCCAGATGCCTCAGGAGAATATCAGAGGGCATAGGGTTTGGATATTGATGCTTAAGTTTCGGTTTCTCAAAAGGGCCCATAGGTGCTCTCCATAGCAGTTCAGGTTGGCCTCAACTAGTCTTGAAGCAAAAAGGCCTGGTAGATCTGCTTTCCTTTTGCTGCTTACTGGCATTAAACAACAATCAGTAAGCAGGCCCTTAAGCAGGCAGATTGTCCAAATGTAGAATTCAGGCAAGCTGCAAAGGGAAAATTCACCTACAGAGCAGAAGTCTGTGTCCCTGCCTTCTCCCAGGGGACGTGCTCTGAATGGCAATGTTTAGTGCCTCTGCTTCTGTGCATACATTAAAGGAATTAGATAGACCCAACCTTTTGTTTTCCTACTTCTTGCACATGGCAAATATTTAATTTTTAATTTATCAGATAGAAGTGACACATTCTTACTTAAATGCTAGGAAAGGGTCCTCAGAGTCCCTGAGAAAAAGGCAATGAGTGGCCTTCTTTGTAGTAATTTTCTTGGCCAAAATAAAGGACAATGGTGACCTAAGGAGCAACTCACTACCAGACAAAGAAGGGGATGGATTTAAAACTACCTTCCCTGGGAGGAGGGCTCTTTTCAGATCCATCACTAGGATCTCAGACCAAAGGGCTGGATGGGTAAGTGGGTAGAAATGGCTGGTATTTACAGCACTCTGAATTAAATTCATCATCTGATTGATATTTGACCTGGTTAATCACTACTGGCCAATAGCAATATTTCCTTGAGTAAAGGAGAAATTATGCTCTTCTTAGAACTAAGGAGTTCAGGGAACCAGAGAGCATTTGAGCAAAGACCTTGGAAGAAATCCCAAGTGAAAAGTCCACGGCAATAAACAATTGCAAAGAAAAGAAGTGGAAGTTGGAAGACAAAGCCTGGAGGGCATCCTTAAAGGGATCAATGCCACACCAGAGTACATGGGTTTATGAGAAACATGCTTAAGCCATTCATTCCACAAATATTTGAGCATCTTCTAAGTGTTAGCCACCATGCTAGGAGCTAAAGATACAATGGTGAGAAGAAGCAGACACAATTCCAGCCTTGATAGAGTTGTGAGAGGAGATGAACATATGCTCATTCACAGCCCAAATGTCAAAATCACACCTCAGCTAAGTGCTACAAAGGGGAAGTGCTCAGTGCTATGGGGAGTTCAGTGGAGATATTTATCTTACACAACGTCAGAGAAGGTTTCTCAAGAAAGTGACATTCAAGCTGAGTCTTGAAGTAGAGGTGGGGCAAAATTCAAGTCAGCCAGAATAACATATGCAAAAGTCCAGAGGTGAGAATACCAGGATTTATTCAAGGGACAGAAAAAAAGACCACAGTGCAAGAGGGCCTGCCATAAGATAAGCTAGTCTTTACTAAGAGCAATGATTCTTTATTTGGCAATGAAACTGGCTGTATTCCAAACATTTCCTCCCTATAAGCTAATCCAAGGATTGTATTATACTAACTGTATACTAGGTTAGGAAGCCCATAGTCCACAGATAACAAAATTTGAGAATGTGTTTGTTAATTGTTCAACAAAAATTAGTTGACTATTACTAGGCTTTGAGCTAAGAGCTGGAGTTTTAAGTTACTTATATTTCTTTAGGTCACATAGTTGATTTTTGTTGGGCCCATGTTAGTAAAATGTATCATCTGCTTATATACTCTGATCAAGCACTTAATTTTGAGACAAGATCCACCAGAAAAAGGAAGCTTTCTTAAGAACAGAAGTATTGGATGTTATGAGTTATGGGATTCAACTTTGCCAAGATGTTTTCTCCAGTTCCTTGAGATTCCTCAACATGGATTCACAGTCAAATATAACCCGACCTTAAAAGAGAAACCATCATTTCTTCCTTATATAACCCATCCAATAGTCTGTGGGGCACTTCCTCAACTCTCAAGCCAGGCTTATTTTTCCAAAGATGTTACCACTGGACTTTAAAATCTAGACTCCACAGTAGGAATGACTAGATTTTTAAGCCAAAGTATTCTCTACTGATGAGAGTCCAACTCTATTGTATCCTATTGAGAATATTATTCAGAATAAGATCCTTTGATGGCTTTGTTGCTCTCTATTCAGCCTTTTACTCAAGGCAGAAATAGTCTGGCCCCAAAATGTTCAGTCCTGGAAGAATTTCAACTTGGTAATGGTTTATCAATATCACAATGAGAACCAGAGTGAGTAAAACAGATTAATGACAGATGTAATTCTAATTCCAAATTGGTAAACCATGATTGTGCCCTGTTTCTATTTTGACTTATAATTGATTAATTTCTTAGATAAATTGGGTGGGTGCTGCAACCTGCTTTAGCAAATAAGAAGATCAATATCATTTAGGTGGTTTGGCTTTGCTGTGCAGTTATCACATTTCTGTCTGCCAGTTTTTCCCAGTTTGCTTACATCCATGGAATGTTGACATAGAGTTTTCAGAAAATTCCATAGCCCTTAGAACTTAAAAGTTACCTGGTTTACATGGCAAATTTAGTCCATTTTTCTTCTATCTTTATCTTGGGTTATACTTTATCAAATTATTGCCTGAGATTGTATTATATTTTAATGGTGCTTCCCTGTTAATTTGTCTGTATTAATCTGGCATATTAATACAACTACCTCTTTGTTTCTATTTGTCCCTTTCACTGTAAAGGACTAGAACAGGGTGCAAAATGGCCCCTGTTCAAGCATTTTAAGGTCCACTGGGGAAGAAAAATTAATGCACACAAACCAAGTACAGGGTTACCCTTGTGTTGGTTAGGACCTTACTGTTCTTAGAGATTTCACTGTGCTTGCCTTGAGGTTCCCAAAGGAAGATTCTCCCTTATTCTTCTCTCTGTATCCACATTCCTATATTTCCCCTTTTTTTCTACTGCTGTATTAGCCCCTTCTCACATGGCTAAAAAAAGACATACCTGGGGGGAGGAGCCAAGATGGCCGAATAGGAACAGCTCCGGTCTACAGCTCCCAGCATGAGCCACGCAGAAGACGGGTGATTTCTGCATTTCCATCTGAGCTACCGGGTTCATCTCACTAGGGAGTGCCAGACAGTGGACGCAGGTCAGTGGGTGCGCGCACCGTGCGCGAGCCGAAGCAGGGCGAGGCATTGCCTCACTTGGGAAGCGCAAGGGGTCAGGGAGTTCCCTTTCCGAGTCAAAGAAAGGGGTGACTGACGCACCTGGAAAATCGGGTCACTCCCACCCGAATATTGCGCTTTTCTGACCGGCTTAAAAAACGGCGCACCACGAGATTATATCCTGCACCTGGCTCGGAGGGTCCTACGCCCACGGAGTCTCGCTGATTGCTGGCACAGCAGTCTGAGATCAAACTGCAAGGCAGCAGCGAGGCTGGGGGAGGGGCACCCGCCATTGCCTAGGCTTGCTTAGGTAAACAAAGCAGCTGGGAAGCTCGAACTGGGTGGAGCCCACCACAGCTCAGGGAGGCCTGCCTGCCTCTGTAGGCTCCACCTCTGGGGGCAGGGCACAGGCAAACAAAAAGACAGCAGTAACCTCTGCAGACTTAAATGTCCCTGTCTGACAGCTTTGAAGAGGGCAGTGGTTCTCCCAGCACGCAGCTGGAGATCTGAGAACCGGCAGACTGCCTCCTCAAGTGGGTCCCTGACCCCTGACCCCCGAGCAGCCTAACTGGGAGGCACCCCCCAGCAGGGGCACACTGACACCTCACACGGCAGGGTACTCCAACAGACCTGCAGCTGAGGGTCCTGTCTGATAGAAGGAAAACTAACAAACAGAAAGGACATCCACACCAAAAACCCATCTGTACATCACCATCATCAAAGACCAAAAGTAGATAAAACCAAAAAGATGGGGAAAAAACAGAACAGAAAAACTGGAAACTCTAAAACGCAGAGCGCCTCTCCTCCTCCAAAGAAACGCAGTTCCTCACCAGCAATGGAACAAAGGTGGATGGAGCATGACTTTGACGAGCTGAGAGAAGAAGGCTTCAGACGATCAAATTACTCTGAGCTACAGGAGGACATTCAAACCAAAGGCAAAGAAGTTGAAAAGTTTGAAAAAAATTTAGAAGAATGTATAACTAGAATAACCAATACAGAGAAGTGCTTAAAGGAGCTGATGGAGCTGAAAACCAAGGCTCGAGAACTACGTGAAGAATGCAGAAGCCTCAGAAGCCGATGCGATCAACTGGAAGAAAGGGTATCAGTGATGGAAGATCAAATGAATGAAATGAAGCGAGAAGGGAAGTTTAGAGAAAAAAGAATAAAAAGAAATGAGCAAAGCCTCCAAGAAATATGGGACTATGTGAAAAGACCAAATCTACGTCTGATTGATGTACCTGAAAGTGATGGGGAGAATGGAACCAAGTTGGAAAACACTCTGCAGGATATTATCCAGGAGAACTTCCCCAATCTAGCAAGGCAGGCCAACGTTCAGATTCAGGAAATACAGAGAACGCCACAAAGATACTCCTTGAGAAGAGCAACTCCAAGACACATAATTGTCAGATTCACCAAAGTTGAAATGAAGGAAAAAATGTTAAGGGCAGCCAGAGAGAAACATTGGGTTACCCTCAAAGGGAAGCCCATCAGACTAACAGCGGATCTCTCGGCAGAAATCCTACAAGCCAGAAGAGAGTGGGGACCAATATTCAACATTCTTAAAGAAAAGAATTTTCAACCCAGAATTTCATATCCAGCCAAACTAAGCTTCATAAGTGAAGGAGAAATAAAATACTTTACAGACAAGCAAATGCTGAGATTTTGTCACCACCAGGCCTGCCCTAAAAGAGCTCCTGAAGGAAGCGCTAAACATGGAAAGGAAAAACTGGTACCAGCCACTGCAAAATCATGCCAAAATGTAAAGACCATCGAGACTAGGAAGAAACTGCATCAACTAACGAGCAAAATCACCAGCTAACATCATAATGACAGGATCAAATTCACACATAACAATATTAACTTTAAATGTAAATGGATTAAATGCTCCAATTAAAAGACACAGACTGGCAAATTGGATAAAGAGTCAAGACCCATCACTGTGCTGTATTCAGGAAACCCATCTCACGTGCAAAGACACACATAGGCTCAAAATAAAAGGATGGAGGAAGATCTACCAAGCAAATGGAACACAAAAAAAGGCAGGGGTTGCAATCCTAGTCTCTGATAAAACAGACTTTAAACCAACAAAGATCAAAAGAGACAAAAAAGGCCATTACATAATGGTAAAGGGATCAATTCAACAAGAAGAGCTAACTATCCTAAATATATATGCACCCAATACAGGAGCACCCAGATTCATAAAGCAAGTCCTGAGTGACCTACAAGGAGACTTAGACTCCCACACATTAATAATGGGAGACTTTCACACCCCACTGTCAACATTAGACAGATCAACGAGACAGAAAGTCAACAAGGATACACAGGAATTGAACTCAGCTCTGCACCAAGCGGACCTAATAGACATCTAAAGAACCCTCCACCCCAAATCAACAGAATATACATTTTTTTCAGCACCACACCACACCTATTCCAAAATTGACCACATACTTGGAAGTAAAGCTCTCCTCAGCAAATGTAAAAGAACAGAGATTATAACAAACTATCTCTCAGACCACAGTGAAATCAAACTAGATCTCAGGATTAAGAATCTCATTCAAAACCGCTCAACTACATGGAAACTGAACAACCTGCTCCTGAATGACTACTGGATACGTAACGAAATGAAGGCAGAAATAAAGATGTTCTTTGAAACCAACGAGAACAAAGACACAACATACCAGAATCTCTGGGACACATTCAAAGCAGTGTGTAGAGGGAAATTTATAGCACTAAATGCCCACAAGAGAAAGCAGGAAAGATCCAAAATTGACACCCTAACATCACAATTAAAAGAACTAGAAAAGCAAGAGCAAACACATTCAAAAGCTAGCAGAAGGCAAGAAATAACTAAAACCAGAGCAGAACTGAAGGAAATAGAGACACAAAAAACCCTTCAAAAAATTAATGAATCCAGGAGCTGGTTTTTTGAAAGGATCAACAAAATTGATAGACCGCTAGCAAGACTAATAAAGAAGAAAAGAGAGAAGAATCAAATAGACACAATGAAAAATGATAAAGGGGATATGACCACCGATCCCACAGAAATACAAACTACCATGAGAGAATACTACAAACACCTCTACGCAAATAAACTTGAAAATCTAGAAGAAATGGATAAATTCCTCGACACATACACTCTCCCAAGACTAAACCAGGAAGAAGTTGAATCTCTGAATAGACCAATAACAGGAGCTGAAATTGTGGCAATAATCAATAGTTTGCCAACCAAAAAGAGTCCAGGACCAGATGGATTCACAGCCAAATTCTACCAGAGGTACAAGGAGGAACCGGTACCATTCCTTCTGAAACTATTCCAATCAATAGAAAAAGAGGGAATCCTCCCTAACTCATTTTATGAGGCCAGCATCATTCTGATACCAAAGCCGGGCAGAGACACAACCAAAAAAGAGAATTTTAGACCAATATCCTTGATGAACATTGATGCAAAAATCCTCAATAAAATACTGGCAAAACGAATCCAGCAGCACATCAAAAAGCTTATCCACCATGATCAAGTGGGCTTCATCCCTGGGATGCAAGGCTGGTTCAATATATGCAAATCAATAAATGTAATCCAGCATATAAACAGAGCCAAAGACAAAAACCACATGATTATCTCAATAGATGCAGAAAAAGCCTTTGACAAAATTCAACAACCCTTCATGCTAAAAACTCCCAATAAATTAGGTATTGATGGGACATATTTCAAAATAATAAGAGCTATCTATGACAAACCCACAGCCAATATCATACTGAATGGGCAAAAACTGGAAGCATTCCCTTTGAAAACTGGCACAAGACAGGGATGCCCTCTCTCACCACTCCTATTCAACATAGTGTTGGAAGTTCTGGCCAGGGCAATTAGGCAGGAGAAGGAGATAAAGGGTATTCAATTAGGAAAAGAGGAAGTCAAATTGTCCCTCTTTGCAGACGACGTGATTGTATATCTAGAAAACCCCATTGTGTCAGCCCAAAATCTCCTTAAGCTGATAAGCAACTTCAGCAAAGTCTCAGGATACAAAATCAATGTACAAAAATCACAAGCATTCTTATACACCAACAACAGACAAACAGAGAGCCAAATCATGAGGGAACTCCCATTCACAATTGCTTCAAAGAGAATAAAATACCTAGGAATCCAACTTACAAGGGATGTGAAGGACCTCTTCAAGGAGAACTACAAACCACTGCTCAAGGAAATAAAAGAGGATACAAACAAATGGAAGAACATTCCATGCTCATGGGTAGGAAGAATCAATATCATGAAAATGACCATGCTGCCCAAGGTAATTTACAGATTCAATGCCATCCCCATCAAGCTACCAATGACTTTCTTCACAGAATTGGAAAAAACTACTTTAAAGTTCATATGGAACCAAAAAAGAGCCCACATCGCCAAGTCAATCCTAAGCCAAAAGAACAAAGCTGGAGGCATCACACTACCTGACTTCAAACTGTACTACAAGCCTACAGTAACCAAAACAGCATGGTACTGGTACCAAAACAGAGATATAGATCAATGGAACAGAACAGAGCCCTCAGAAATAACGCCACATATCTACAAATATCTGATCTTTGACAAACCTGAGAAAAACAAGCAATGGGGAAAGGATTCCCTATTTAATAAATGGTGCTGGGGAAACTGGCTAGCCATATGTAGAAAGCTGAAACTGGATCCCTTCCTTACACCTTATACAAAAATCAATTCAAGATGGATTAAAGACTTAAATGTTAGACCTAAAACCATAAAAACCCTAGAAGAAAACCTAGGCATTACCATTCAGGACATAGGCATGGGCAAGGACTTCATGTCTAAAACACCAAAAGCAATGGCAACAAAAACCAAAATTGACAAATGGGATCTAATTCAACTAAAGAGCTTCTGCACAGCAAAAGAAACTACCATCAGAGTGAACAGGCAACCTACAAAATGGGAGAAAATTTTCGCAACCTACTCATCTGACAAAGGGCTAATATCCAGAATCTACAATAAACTCAAACAAATTTACAAGAAAAAAACAAACAACCCCATCAAAAAGTGGGCGAAGGACATGAACAGACACTTCTCAAAAGAAGACATTTATGCAGCCAAAAAACACATGAAAAAATGCTCATCATCACTGGCCATCAGAGAAATGCAAATCAAAATCACAGTGAGATACCATCTCACACCAGTTAGAATGGCAATCATTAAAAAGTCAGGAAACAACAGGTGCTGGAGAGGATGTGGAGAAATAGGAACACTTTTACACTGTTGGTGGGACTGTAAACTAGTTTAACCATTGTGGAAGTCAGTGTGGCGATTCCTCAGGGATCTAGAACTAGAAATACCATTTGACCCAGCCATCCCATTACTGGGTATATATCCAAAGGACTATAAATCATGCTGGTATAAAGACACATGCACACATATGTTTACTGCGGCATTATTCACAGTAGCAAAGACTTGGAACCAACCCAAATGTCCAACAATGATAGACTGGATTAAGAAAACGTGGCACATATACACCATGGAATACTATGCAGCCATAAAAAATGATGAGTTCCTGTCCTTTGTAGGGACATGGATGAAATTGGAAATCATCATTCTCAGTAAACTATCGCAAGAACAAAAAACCAAACACCGCATATTCTCACTCATAGGTGGGAATTGAACAATGAGATTACATGGACACAGGAAGGGGAATATCACACTCTGGGGACTGTGGTGGAGTGGAGGGAGAGGGGAGGGATAGCATTGGGAGATATACCTAATGCTAGATGACGAGTTAGTGGGTGCAGCGCACCAGCATGGCACATGTATACATATGTAACTAACCTGCACAATGTGCACATGTACCCTAAAACTTAAAGTATAATAATAAAAAATAGAAAAAAGAAAAAAAAGAAAAGGAAAGACAGTACAAAGGATAAACAGGCAAGAGACTTGAAAAGGCACTTTATAAATAAAGAATATCCAAATGTAAAAAAAAAAAAAAAAAAAAAAAAAAGACATACCTGTGACTGGGTAATTTATAAAGGAAAGAGGTTGAATGACTCACAGTTCAGCATGGCTGGCGAGGCCTCAGGAAAGTTACAATAAAGGTGGAGAGGGAAGCAAACATATCCTTCTTTACCTGGCAGCAGGAGAGAGAATGAGTGCCCAGCAAAAGAGGAAGCCCCTTGTAAAACCGTGAGATTTTATGAGAACTCACGCACTATCATGAGAACGGGATGGGAGAAACTGCCCCCATGACTCAGTTATCTCCACCTGGTCCCTCCCATGACATATGGCATTATGGGAACAACAATTCAAGATGAATTTGGGTGGGGACACAGCTAAACCATATCATTCCACTCCTGGCCCCTCCCAAATCTCATGTCCTCACAATTCAAAACACAGTCATGCCCTTCCAACAGTCCCCCAAAGTGTAAAATTTCCCACATTTTCCTGTGTTCTTCTGAGCCCTCCAAACTGTTCCAATCTCTGTGTGTTACTCAGTTCCAAAGTCACTTCCACAGTTTTGGGTATCTTTATAGCAATGCCCCACTCCCAGTAATAATTTGCTGTTTTAGTTCGTTCTCACGCTGCTAATAAATGCATACCTAACTAAGACTGGGTAATTTATAAGGAAAGAGGCTTGATTAACTCAGAGTTCAGCATGGCTGGGGAGGCCTCAGGAAACTTATAATCATGGCAGATGGTGAAGCAAACACACCCTTTCTCACATGGTGGCAGGAGAGACAATGAGTGCTCAGTGAAAGGGGAAGTCCCTTGCAAAACCATCAGATCTTGTGAGAGTTAACTCACTATCACGAGAACAGGATGGGTGAAACCTCCCCCATGATTAAATGGCCTCCACTTGGTCCCACAACACGTAGGGATTATAGGAACTACAATTCAAGATGAGATTTGGCTGGGGACACAGAAAAACCATATCAACTGCATTTCCACACTTTTGGTTCTATCCTTGTACTGTCATCAGATATAAACTTTGCCCTTTCAAAGTCAGAAATTGACCCACACCTAAGTGTTTCTTGAACTTAATAACTTCACAGAAGATTTCAGGAGTCATAAAGGAAGGATTGCATCACAAGGTATCTGTGTTGTACCCTCCACTGATACATCCTCCTTACCTCACCTTTTTATGTCTCTTTTCCTCAGACTCTTGAGTAAAACAAGCATATTCTTCCCCTTTTTCACATAAAACAGTTCTTACACCACTGTAGGTATTGTAGGAGAGAAGGTCAGGGAGACAATGGGTCTGTCACTTCAGGAATGCAGGGAGTGGGATTTATTTGTCGTCTTGATCCCCCCTGAAGCAGACCCTGAGGTAAATCAGCTTTTTTATTAAGGAGTTCCTCCTGAGGAACATGGATAAAGAATGGGGAAGTGAGGCAGGAAAGGGAAGGAAGCCAGTTGAAGCTTAGTCCTGCTGGGGAGCTTCTATTGAGGAAAAATTTTCAAATGGTAAAATCGTTTATTTCATGCAAACATGAAATGAACACATATCAAGGATTTCATTCAACTTATCAATTATGAAGGGAACTAGTATGATATTACAAAGAGTTCAAATAAAAATTTGACTTATCTACTGTACAAAATCCACTGACTTTGTCATGAGTGGTAAACATTTGCTTTGCTATGGACAGAAAACATCCATCTGCAGTCCATCAGCTTTGCCATCAGTGCCCCACAAACTTCTGCCTCTACAGACAGAAAATAAAATACTTAGTCAGACAATCAAAGCTGTATGCCCTTATGGAATAGACAATGCCTGAGGGTCACTAAATCATACCCAACATTCCTTTGAAAGAACATCCAGTAATCTCTTTTACCCACTTCCAAATCTTTCACAATTGTTTTTCACAACAGTATAGAACATGCCTCAGAGTTGTCCCGCCTGAGAGAAAGGAAGCTAGGATATTTATTCATTGATTCCAGTCAGCATTGATTGACTGGCCTTTCCAGCTAGCGTTGTACATTGGCCAAGATTATAAAAAAAAATCCTCAGGCAAAGTCACAAGGGCTGGCAATAAGCAGCCCTCTGTGCACAGAGGTGAATGCCAAGGGGGACAGGGAGAGAGTAAAAGAAGATTAGGCACTAGTATTGTCTGCTACACTTGTCTTGTTTATTATTTGTTGATTTGATGTTTTGTCTGTTCCACCTTTCCCACCAGAATGCAAGTTACCTGAGGGCCAGAACATGTCTGTCTTAGATTTCACTGTCTCCCCAACAATTGTCCAGCATGTCGTAGGCACTCAACAAATATTTTATGAATATTGTTAAATAATATGGGCCTTGAGCTGGACCTTAGAGACAGGTTGCAGTCCAGATTTAGAGGAAGGGAGTCTGCAGGGAACTGTAAGAGACCCAACTAGCCAGGTTTAGTACCATGTCCTGGGGCATCAACTGCACAGTTGCTCACCGGTTACTCACTCCATGGCCAAGCTCCTCTCATGCCAAGTCGTGTTCATACTAAGAACAGAGGAACACAAAGTACAGACTCTGCTTGCAACATACTTGAAAATGGTCAATAACACAGCATTATACCTCCCACCCCTTGCTTAATTAGTATCCATTAATTACTCTCCGTGTGTGCTCATAACACTGAGACCTTTCTATACACTTTCCAAGACTCAGAACAAAGAAAGCATAAAAGAGCAGAGACATTTTCTGTGAGGCATGCAGTATGCTCATCCAGGACAGATCTTGGAAAAGTCTATGAAAAAGCTAAATTGCATGTAGGCATCACTGAACAGACCCAAGAGATGTACTGGTTTTATTAAGTAGCCAGATGGCCTTCCAGAGTAGCCAGAAGAGCAGACAGGCCCCAGATGACAAATGATGAGGGGCCTTCCCTATGGGCATTTTGTGAGACAACGTGTTGACATTAGGTATGGAAGAAATCCATAACTACAGTGTTCATGCAAATTCTCAAGAAAAGCAGGTGCTATTCACTGACCTTACCCAAATGAAATTTTACCAGAGAAAACAGCCCAACTCCCTTTTAAGTTTAATAACAGCAGGCTCTTTCCTCCACACAAAAAAAAGCAAAAAAAAAAAACAAAAACACACACACAAAAACCACTTCAAAATAAATTCCATACAAAAAACCAAGTGGGGAAAAAATATAGCTTGAAAATTGCCCTTGATTTGAAATGGGTTGACAGATGTCTTACAGAAATTTGGAGTACTGTCCAGACGCTTAGAATCTACTCGTTTTAAACAAAGTGCTCATGAAAGCATCATCATTGTCGGATTATAAAGGAATGCTTAAAAAAACTATAAAAATAAATACATGCATTTTTATTAGTGTCAATATTATTTACCAATAACAATTAAATGGTTTAGAAATACAGAGAGAACATTGTAGATTGGTTAGTTTTTAGTCCTCAGAAGAAAATCTAAGGTTTATCCTGGTAATGCAAATATTCTTCATGTGTATGTATGTTTACTTGTATGTTGCATTTTAATAGACACAGCTGGATTCTCCAGGAAGAGATGGCTCTGAGAATCTGAACACTCCTCCTCTAACTGAGTAACTCATAGAAAGCTGTTAGATATCCACAGGAAAAAAGAGACAATAGGTAATCTGCCCCATCTCCATTACAAGTCAAGAATCTACACTTTGGGATGACTTGGAAACTATCCAATCATTCACTCAAAAGAAGTTTTTAAGGTACTACTGCATCAGTCATTTTTATGGTGTCAAAAAATGTTTTTGCCTTCAGGAAGCTTATGTATTGTCATGGAGAATAGGAGCAGAGATATTAAGGCCATACTTTACAAAACTGTAGGCAATGAATGGAAAAAAACTGGGGAGAAAAATTTTCCTGAAGAACACATGCTAAGTAAATAGTTAAATATATACAGTAACTGTAAAAATAGAAGCAGAGAACTTAGGGGAAGGAATTGAGAGAAAATTATAGGAATTTCAAGGAAGCCAACAATCCATCACTTGTCAACAAGAACTTCAGGGACACCTGCCACTTGCCCAAGACTGTGTTAGAGGCAGGCGAAGAAGTGTCAAGTTTAATTTCTACCCTATGGGACCCAAGGTTGAAGTGAGGATGCATTACTACACAGACAGAAAAATTAGTAGACAACTCAAACTAGCATAAAATTAAAAAGGAAAAAAAAGGTCATCAGTGTCAATGGAAGGTTTCCTACAGAAAGTATGTTTGGGAAAGTCTTTATTATAGTAGGAAGCAAGGAGCTAGGTTTTGCTCTGGCTACTGCTACCTAAGAGATTACTTTATTTACAGCCAGATCAAATTGCCTCAGATTCTTGCCTGTTCTAAAAATCAAGCATCTTTACTATAAAGAGTGAGATCTTGATGGGAATAATATGTAGCAGTGTCCAGAAGCATTTAGTGTGAAAGCAGAAAAGCACACAGAAAATACAAAATTCTGCAAAATGTTCAACAATGATCATCACTGCAGGACAAAAAGCAGGAAACTGGGATTCTCTCACTATGCCCTCTCTAGGAATTATCACTGCCTGTCAGCAGATGTGAGAATTCTCCTTCTTAAAGCCCTGCTTAGCAGACTGATTCTCTGCTCTTTACACTTGATGTAAAGAAATGTACACCAACTGCATCTATTTAGGATTCAAATGTCCAGGAGGTGATATTTTCCTTCTCTTCAGGTCTAAGTCAGCAAAGGCCTGATCTGGTAGTCAGAGAACAAGGTTTGGTCTACAATTATTCAGATGGTAGGGCATCTACATTGATAAAAACGATCCTGGAATGGGTGGTCAATGCAGAACACATGCAGAATTCATATCACACACAGAGTGAGGCGGGGAGACATGTCGAACATATTGCAAAGTTTTCCCATTATCCAAAGGAATCAGATACAGCAGTCAGTGCACATTAACACATAGCTCCCAGACATGACAGCTGCAGAACCCTGAGGACCTCGTGACGGAAAGAATTGACCTCGTGTCATCTAGGAACAGAGGGAAGGCAGCACGAACACGAGAGGCCAACACCTGGCTTCTATTTCTAACTCTGCCGCAGACACTCTGGCAATTTTTCCAGAAACTGTAAAGCTGTGGGTTTTAAATTGTTGGGAAATGTTAGGTTTGTGGCTTTCTTTGCCTGTGGGAACAGAGAGATAATTTTTCTTCTTTTTTCCCTCTTTCTGAAATTGTCATCATCTTCTCTTCTTGTAAAATTTGACCAAGTGCTTTCAAGAGAATCTAGAGCTTAGAAGACTATCACTTTGACTTTAGGACCCCACAATCTTTCCTCTATGCTCAAAATGAGGTTAGGCCAAGGGACATAAAGCAACATGCTAACACTAGAGATCCCGTCAATAGTTTCTATTTGGGGTACAGATATTGGTCTAATGGAAAATGTTCCCATTAAGAACAAACATTCTCTTCACTGGCAATACTCATTAAGAGCTAGGCCTAATTTAATTCTATAGAGAATTAATAGGGTTCTAGAAATGTAGATGATTCATAGCTAACGTGCCCAGTACCAGTCATTCAAGATGTGTGAATACACAGAAGAAAATTCCAGCATGAGGAAAAATGTTAAATGATAGAGGTATCCCTTTTAGGAAGGCCAAAATAAAGAACTCTGATCAGCTTATATATTTTTAGAAAGCAATACAGTTGGGATCAAGCTATAGCTATCTTTCTCCCGATCTTTACCTTTATCCCTTACCAATGTAAATAAATTGGCCACATTTGCAATAAACTCCATGAGGTTTCACGTAGAATCTCTGGCAGGGAAAATCTTATCTAGGTAAGGTACCCAGAGAAAAATGAGGAAAGAGACACTGGCTTACAGAAATTGACTCCTTCTGGGCTCATCCTTGCAGTTTTCAGAGGGAGTGGTCCGGATTAGGTTTGGAGATCAGCTCAGCAGAGAGGTAGGAACATGAGATGAAGATTAAGAAGTTCTGGCTCCAGTTTACTTAAAACCTCGAAGTTACATTTTTCTCATCTGTAAGTTGGGGCTAATAACATTCCTGTTTACACAGGTCTCTCAGAACTGCTGTATGAAATAAGCAAGCTCAAGAACTTTGATACTTTGAAAGACATGGAGTGCTATCCAAATATATAGCATTCTTATTAAGGTAAATAGGAAAGGCTGTGGAATAGTTGGCTATTAGAACTGAGTAAAGTAAAAGCTTGAAGACCCAGGGAAAGGACATCAGTGTTACTTTGGTACTCAGTCTTGTTGGAGCATTGCAGCAGAAGAGTCCAGAATCTGCCCTGGGCATTTGGCTACTTAGTATGAGTGCTCAGCGGTGACACTTCAGTATTCAGGGCGCAGCACCATATGATTCTAATTAGCCAAGTGCCGGTGCTTCCTATTCCCTGTTTCCAGCAATCCTGTTCCCTAGAAGGTCACCATATACATTGTTTTCACCTCTCTTCTTCGCTCCTGCCTTTCCTGGGCTCAAGACTGCAAGCAGAACTAAAATGTCACAGTTGCCACCTGTGCAGGTAGTAGGGTCAGCAAACCTCACCTGCCACTGCTGAACCTGATCCTAACTTTGCTCCCATTGCAGCTTCTCCATGGTGCCCTGTGTCTGCAGAGCTAATGAGGAGGAGCACTTACAGGAGGGAGAACAGGGAAAGGATCCTGACCCAGACCGAGACTATAAGACTGTCCTGGTTATTCAGCTTCATATCTCAACTTCAGGCTTACCCTTCTCCTCTCTGCTTTGTGATGTTGCCAGTCTGCCAACCAGTCTTCCTTCATCACCTGGCTCCACGTTAGGCTCTGCTAATCAGGTTCTAGGGAAGGCTGCAAGGCTTGGAGAGGGAGAGGAAAGAGACCTACCCTTTTCACTTTGCTACTTGCTCTTGTCTGCGTCACTGCAGCATTCATCTCATCTTTAACCGGTAGCAGCTGTTACAGCAGCCTCATGGCAGCTCTTCAGAAGCCTAAGTCCAGCTCCCATGGGCCCCTCCTCCAAGTCTCTAAACTTTAAAAACACCCAAGTTTCATTTTATTTCCCCAGCCCTATGTGTAATAGCTGCCTCCTGCAGTTACTGCCTGTATGATAACTTGATATCCTTTTCTTGCCTCTTCACTTCTTTAATATAGGCAGTCCTCACTTTGCACAGTTCTGAGGTGCATGAATTTAAGAGTTTAGCTAAATAATGTCAGTACCCCCAATAACACAGTCAAATTTCAGTTACCATGGTATGTTAACTGTGAGTAATTGCAAAGTACAAGCTTTATTGTTCTCTTAAGTCCACAAATCTGCATACATAACATGTGTATCATGATAAGTGACCAATCACGTCATTTTTTCCCCCAATCCATTTGTTGTTTACTGTGCATCTGTTATTCAGTTCACACACAGATAGCAGAGCATATGGATGTGTTGCCTCCCTGCCTCCCAGTGATAAGCCCACATAACATTTTATAGAAACAGAAAATCAAAAGAGGGAATCGGCCAGCAAAGTTGAAAATGCAGCAAAGAACTGACAAGTGATACCACTGGAAGTGAAATTCAAACCCAACATAAATGAAGTTGTTAAAAAAAAAATTAGGGGACCGTGAGACCATTGACACTGCTGTCATTTGAGAGAGTCAGGATATGTGGTGCGAGGAAGCCAGGGAAACGAAATGTAACATAAATCAGAAACATGGTTTTGGCATAAAGGATGATAATATCCCAAAGAAAGGAACATTGGAAAAAAAAAAAAAAAAAACCAAACTTCACTTTAAAGAAACTCTAAGAGATATTTTATGACTTTGAAGGCAAGAAAGATAAATGTTAAAAGCTGATCCAAACTTAGAAAGGAGTATGACAATTTGCCAAGGTGCAGAAAACATGTTTGCTCAGTAGTGTTCATTATAAGACAAGAAGGTCAGCACTGTTCAAATTATTCTTGAAAAGGTTTTTAGAAAGATAGAAAATATTTAAATCTCCATGTTTCTAAGGCTTTATAGTGTTCCAAATAAATGTTTGTTTTATTATGCGTTTCGTTTCCCTACACATTTACAACCAATAATAAGAGATTTTTAATATTTTTATAAAAATTATTAAGGGTCACAGAACAATCACAATTTTCTCCTTGATGATTAAGATTGCTTTGTGTGAGTACAGCTTGCAAAATCATTTTTATAGTCCCATACAATTGTGCCAAGCAGACTGCCTGTATCTGGTTAACAATTCTTTGTAGTAATTTTCTCTACTGAAGATGTAGATTCTGACCCCTGACTGACCTGATATGACCCCAAAAGCTCAACCTGTTGGAAAGCCTTACGTCTCATTACATTTCCCTGCCCTTTTGCTGTGGGTTAGTAAGAAAGAGCCATGAATGAAGAGGCAGAAGACTTCAGTTCAAATTCAAGCTCTATTTGTTTGCTGAAAATAGTTATTTCCTCAAGTAAAAATGAAGTTGATAATAAAATCGGCTACCATAAAAATCAAGAGAACTCGATGACACATATATGTGAAAGTGCTTAGTGAGGTACCGGGGTAGGCTGAATAATGATCTCCAAAGATATCCACATCCTAATCTTCAGAACCTGTGAGCAGTACCTCATATAGCAGAAGAGGCTTCATGGCTGTGATTAAATTACTGATCACTTTCACATGTGTGTGTCATTGGGTTCTCACAACAACCTTTATGGTAGCTGATTTTATTATCAATTGCATTTTTACATGAAGAAATCACTATGTTCAGGAAACTAATGGAATTTGAACTGAATTCTTCTGCCTCTTCATTCACTGCTCTTTCTTATTAACACACAGCAAAAAGGCAACAAAATGTAATTAAGCATATTGAGATGGGGAAATTGTCCTGGATTATGTGGGCGAGTCCTAAATAAAATGACAACTGTCCCTATAAGAGGGAAGTAGCAGGATATTTGACTCCAGAAAACGAGAGGGTAATGTTATGAGGGAAGCTGAGACTGGAGCCATGTGCTTTGAAGATGAAGAAAGTAGTCATGAGAAACTAAAAAAGGCAAGGAAATGGATTCTCCCCTAATAGCCTTCAGAAAGAACAAGCCCAGCCAAAACCTTGACTTTATCTCAGTAAAACTGACTTTGGAATTCTGACTTCCAGGCCTATCAGAAAATAAATTTATTTTGATTTCAGCAACTAAATTTGTGATAATTTGTTACAGTAGCAACAGGAACTAATGCAGGTACAAATTGCAGATTTTATTATTATATTAATACCACACTTGGTGAAACTGTGAATGCAGCTCATTCCCACTTAGTCCTTTCGTGGGATCCTTCCTAATTGGAGTCAAGACCTTTAGGAAGCACTGTGAGTACTAATTTGGATGAATACAGTCAGCTGTGCTTGTTCCTCATTTGTCAAGTGGAACCAACGAGGGCAAAACCCCATCTTCTGTTGCATACATTCATGTGACTTGAAGATCGTGCTTCATCGAAATCTATCCTGATGAATTCTTCCCAGTGGGGTGGAATGTTTTTTCTTCTTGTACACCTTTTGCTATATTTAACCAATAAGGCAAAAGATCTCTACTATGAAAATGATAAGACGATGAGAGAAATAGAAGAAGACACAATAAATGGCAAGATATCTTGTGTTCATGGATTGGAAGAATTAATATTGTCAAAATGTCCATACTACCTAAAGTGATCTACAGATTTGATGTAATCTTTATCAAAATCCCAATGGCATTTTTCACAGAAATAGAAAAAGCAATCATAAAATTCATATGGAACCACAAAAGGCCCCCAAAAGCCAAAGGAATCTTGAGCAAAAAGAACAAAGCTGAAAACATCATGCTACCTGATTTTAAAATATACTATAAAATTATAGTAATAAAAGCATCATGGTACTGGCATAAAAAACTGACATACAGACCAATGGAACAGAATAGAGAACTCAGAAACAAATCCACACATTATGGTTACTTGGTCTTTGTCAAAAATGCCAAGATCACATAAAAGGTAAAGAACATTTTCTTCAATAAATGGTGTTATGGCTGCTCTGCCTATGGAGTAACCATAATTTATTCTTTTATTTTCCTAATAAAATTGCTGTCACTTTGCTCTATAGACTCACCCCAAATTATTTCTTGCATGAGGTCCATCTTATAAAAAATAAAAATAAAAAAATAGTGTTAGGAAAACTGGATATCCAATGCAGAAGAATGAAATTTGACCATTTTCTCACATCATATACAAAAATCAACTTGAAGTGGAAGAAAGACTTGTATGTAAGACCTAAAACTATAAAACTGTCAAAAGAAACATAGGAAAAAAGCTTCTTGACATTGGTCTGGGCAATGATTTTATGGATATGACCCCAAAAGCTGAGGCAACAAAAGCAAAAATAGACAAATGAGACTGCCTCAAACTGAAAAGCTTCTGCACAGCAAAGGAAGAAACCAATAGGGAAAGAGATAATCTACAGAATGAAGAATATATTTGCAAACCATACATCTGGTAAGGGGTTAACACTCAAAATATATAAGGAACTCAATCAATTCAATAGCAAGAAAAATAACAGTATTAAAAAATGGACAAATGAGCTGAATAAACATTTATTCAAAGAATACATAAAAATGGCCAATAGATGATCATTTATGATCTGAAAAATTCAAATCAAAACCACAACGAGATATCACCTTACACCTGTTGAGTCTGTCATTATCAAAAAGACAAGAGATAACAAGTGTTGGTGAGGGTGTAGAGAAAAGGAAACTCTTGCACACTGTTGGTGGGAATGTAAATTGGTATAGTCAGTATGGAAAACAATAGGAAGGCTACTCAAAAAACCTAAGTGTCCATTGACAGATGAATAGATAAAGAAAATGTGATAGATTACATAGATAGATAGACAGACAGAAACATACATGTAATGGAATATTGTTTAACCTTAAATAAGAAGAAAATTCTGTCATTTATGACAGCACGGATAAATCTAGAGGATATTATTCTAAGAGAAATAAGCCAAGGACAGAAAGACATAACGCAGGTTCTCACTTTTATGTGGAATCTAAGAAACTGGAAACCATCATTCTCAGCAAGGACAAAAAACCAAACACTGCATGTTCTCACTCATAAGTGGGAATTGAACAATGAGAACACATGGACACAGGAAGGGGAACATCACACTTCGGGGACTGTTGTGGGGTTGGGGGAGGGGGGAGGGATAGCATTAGGAGATATACCTAATGCTAAATGATGAGTTAATGGGTACAGCACACCAACATAGCACATGTATACATATGTAACAAACTTGCACATTGTGCACATGTACCCTAAAACTTAAAGTATAATAATAATAAAATTAAAAAAAGAGAAAGTCAAACTCATAGATGAAAGCAGAGTAGAACAGTGGTTGCCAGGGCCTGTGGAGGGGGTGAAGGTGGAGGTGGGGAAAATGGTAAATGTTGATCAAAGGGTGCAAAACTCAATTAGGCAGGATAAATAAGTTCTGGAGATCTAATGTAGACCATAGTGACTATAGTTTAAAACACTGTATTTTATACTTAAATTTGCTAAGAGAATAGATCTCAAATGTTCTCATCAGTAACAAAAAGATAACTATGTGAGGTGATGGATATGTTAATTGGCTTGATTGATTTCACAATATATACATATTATATCACAACATCACATTGTGCACTGTAAGGATATAAAATTTTTATTTGTCAATTATATCTCGATTAGACTGGGGGAAGAAAAGAAAAAGAAACTAAATATTAGTAATGCTATAATAGGTACTTACATCAACTCTTTTGGAAAGTTAACTTTCTGGAAAGTTAATCTTGCTGGAGAAATTGACCTGAAGACAGGACAATGTCAAATTTCAAAAAAGTAAGTAATTGTTATTATTAATGTGGCTGTAGTCATTATTATTGCTGCTGCTGTTATTATGGGTGTGGCTATGTGCTGGACCAAAATTAATACAGTCAACATGGAAAGGAGCACTGAGGGCCCTGGTTCCACAGTACAACCAGCCATGAGATCTACGTCGTTCCCCAGAGCATGAGAAGGCGCAGCAGACTTGGGACCAGAAGAGACGAATCAGCACCCCAGCTCTGTCACCTCCCTAAGGTACTTTACCTGGATCTCAACTTCTTGACTGGCAAATGGGAATAATAAAGCCTGCTATACAGGGGCTTTTGTGAGGATTGAATGAGCTCCTGTTTGTGGCAGTGCTTTGTAAACTGTAAGGCTCGACAACCCCTGAAGACTTGGTTTATCTCACTGAGTCCTACTAAATTGTGTCTGACCCGCTAAAGGACTAGATGTGATAATAAAACATTATAGTTCCATTCTATAATCCTGGAGCAATATTTCTGAAGAATCAATGTTATGCAATGTAATATGAGCCAGTGCATTTGAAAGCACCCAGTGCATAACAGATACTCAATAAATGTTTTTGGAATCTGAGGTTTTATTTATTTTTTCTCATTTCCCTGCTTCATCTCCTTCGTTCAGGTAGACAGATCCCTAAGAATGTTTGGTAATCTTTAGCCAAGTCTCACTAAATTTCATGAATGTCGTGTGTGAAGTCTTTTGCCCATGCACATGTATACTGAGCAAATAAGAAAACCGAAAGTATATCACTGCCCACCTAGTCATGCCTAGAACTGGAAACTAGCCAGTACATGGCTAGCCATCATTATGAAAGGAATCTGGAGTTATAAAGGTGAGGCTTAACGGGTGTCAGTCTCAGCAGCATGCCAACTGCCAATTAAGCTTTCCTCTGGATAGACTGGCTCAGAGACTGTCATATGAAACTGGAGGCTCCAAAGGGAAGCTTCTCCAGAATCACTCTTATTGGTTATTTCTTGATGGCCCAACCTGGTCCCCAGGGTCATCAGCAGGCATGCCCTCATGGAAAGCTGTGGAAGGGCAGTGTGCCAAGGGGTGTGGCCGGAAGTCTTGATGCTAATGCTCCCTAAGAGAGCCCAGCCAAATCCAACCTTAAAGGCGTTACTGTTAGGAACGGAGGGACAAACTGACATTTTGTGCCCCCTCATGAGAAGCAGCAAAACACACAATATCACCTATGTAGTAGTTTTGCCAGAAATGTTTCAAAGTAATGTAAACTTAAGGAGTAAATGAAATAAATCTAGAATGTGGGACACTCTGTGACAGCTCCTGGACTCTTCAAAAAAGCCAATATCATAAAAAGCAAAAAAGACAAAAGTGGAGGAGAATTTTCTAAGTTAAAAGAGATTAAAGAAGCGTAACAACAAAATACAGCATGCTAACTTGGCTGGATCTTTGATTTAAAAAAGTTCTATAAAATATATATTGGGGATGATTGGGGGAATTTAAATGTAGACAGCACATTAGATAATATGGAATAAGTGTCAATATCTTGGGTGAGTACTTCCACATACTTTAAATAAATAAATATAAATAAGACAGGGAGAGAAGTGTCACAAATATGGTAAAATTGCACAATCTTAGTAAAGGAAAAAAGGGGAGTCGTACTATTTTCAACTTTTCTATAGATGTTCTATTTTTAAAATAAATAATTGGGGGATTTAAATGTTTTCCAATTATCAGAAATATTCAGAGCACTGTAGTAATTTACTCCTTCATGTTGAATGCACCTAGACATGAATTTCCGTGTCTACCAGTTACAATAAGATAATAATATCAACAATTAAAATAACCCTGAGAGTTCCTAAAATTATACAGCTGTCTAGCGTTCTGGTGTCCAAAATACGTTAACACATTTATCTCATTAGATATGACTTGGTCACTGAGCACTATAATCTTCATTACAGATGAAACCAGTTGCCTAGCAAATCAGTCTTCTCTTCCTATCTGTTAATTTTGAATTGATGATGTCTGGTTTGTTTTTTGTTTGTTTGTTTGTTTGTTTGTTTGAGATGTAGTCTTGCTCTGTCACCCAGGTTGGACTGCAATAGTGTGATCTGGGCTCACTGCAAGCTCCGCCTCCCTGGTTCAAGCCATTCTTCTGCCTCAGCCTCCTGAGTAGCTGGGACTACAGGCGCCCGCCACTACGCCTGGCTAATTTTTGTATTTTTAGTAGAAACGGGGTTTCACCGTATTGGCCAGGCTGGTCTCGAACTCCTGACCTCATGATCTGCCTGTCTCGGCCTCCCAAAGTGCTGGGATTACAGACGTGAGCCACTGCAACCGGCTCTGTTGATGCCTGTTTTTCTTCTACAATCGGCCATCCAGCACAGGAACTTGGTCCTGGCACAGTGTATGTCCCAGCCCCCTTACTTTGCCCAGCTCCCCAGATGCCAGGGTTTCTTATTCATAGATATACAATGGATTCTATCTAGTGGGGTAGCAGGGACTTGGCTCTTTAGCTGCTCAAATGAGACGCTGTCCCAAACTACTTAACAGTGGGTATGTTTTCCATCTGGAAAAAAAAAATGCAGTGAGCACTGCATTAATTGCACAACTGTTGATCTTCAGGCACTTGAAAGGGCAGGAAAAGAGTAGAACTTTACAAAAAGGTAATAAGCACTTTTTAGAACCTTTTTCTTTTGGTTATTAGAGAAATTCAAGGGTTAAGTCACAGGACTATGAAATCCTACGGTGTACAGAACTCCTTTAAAGTCAGAGATAATTTAACCAGATTACTCTTAATATTTGCACAGCCTGGAGATACATACGTGAAAGTTGGTACAAAGGAATGTCTTATATTTAGATGGCTGAATGGTGACTAGAGGCATTTCTTACTGACAGCAGCCTCATGCAAGACACGTACAACAGGGGAATTGTTTTAACAAAGAACAACAAAAAGGCACTTGCTCCTCAAGCTTGCCATCAAAAGGCTTAAGTGAATTTGTGTGGAGAAATTCTGTGCTGTGGAAATACTAGCCAAAAAAAGCAAACAAACAAACAAACAAACAAACAAAAACGGTATTTCACTAAGTTGCTAATTAGGTAATAATTATCCAAGGCAAGGTGTAGAATTCATATCTCACTCTAGAAATGTTTAGGTCAGTCCAAGAGTCCAACAACTCCACAGAATAGTAAATTGTGGACTCTGAGCCAAAATTTCAAACAATGATATCAAATATGGGTGATATTAGAACACTGACATTAAACACTGTAACACTTCCACAGGAACTTGTAGCCATGATAGGAATTTCCTAGTCAGCCTCCTCCCCTCAATGCCCCCTGCACCCCCATTAACATTAACAGGCCCACTCACACAGAGAAAGCCTCGCTGGAGTGTCAGAGGCTTGGGCAGGAGATAATTCGCCGTTGCGCTTGGAAAATCCTGCAGTTGTACCTGCAACAGGCACCTGAGGAGGCTGGGCAAATATTAATGTATAATACTTCTTGAGTGCTTCCTATGAACTAGGACCTCTGAGAAGAGATTTACGTGCAGACCTCCCCTAACCTTTCCAGCAGCCCATGAGGTAGGCACTATGATTTTATTTATTTCTGCAGTAAGGAGGCTGAGGATTCAAAACGTCAAGCCACTTGTTTACATTCACACAAAGAACAAGTAGCAAAGCTAGAATTTGAGCCTACTTAATCTGACTCCAGAGACTGGGCTTTTAAACATTTGTACTTATTCTTTCAAACAAGAGACTGAAGCACAGCAATTCTGTCATTGATAATAGCCCTTCTTATATAGCTCTTCATAATTTATACATTTTAAAAAAATATTACTTCCTTTACCACTGCAGTGGTCTCTTGTCTGCCATCCCTAAAAAGGGAAACCTCATTGGCAGAACTGCCTGAGCCAGTGAACCAGGTCTGGGCTGTCCAAGGCCAGTGTCTCTCTTTATCCCACCCTGCATTTGGTGCCAGATCTTTTTGCACAGTTCTTGTTAAGTGTTCAGATTTCTCCTTAGTCTTGTTCATCAGGAATACAATAAAAAGCTCTGGGACAGCCTGTCTCTCTTGAAGTTGCCTCATTTGCCATCTGTCTCAAACTTGACCCCACCCTGATGCTCTTTGCTACACTGGTCATCTTCCTTCTTTTAATTGATCTTCTTGGTAATTTTAGTCCAGTTGGAGCATTTGGCTCTGTGTCTCAGGGATCTCTCTCCACTTCAGCATTTATCAGCCCCATTCCCTAATTAGAGGAGCGTAGGCGGTAAAACATCCACAAAGCCTGTAGTGCAATACAAATTATCTACAGCTTTCAGATGTTTATTTTACTAATTATCTGCCAAAAATGTGATTTCTTTTTCTGCCCAACAGAAGGTTTTTGACTCCCCTTTTGTAGACAAAATTGCTTGATAAGATTGACAGATGTCAGCATAAACAGTGAGACTGGCCTTTTCCAAAATTGCATGACTTTATAATAGCTGTGGCAGAAATCAACTAAGGGACTCAAGGGGAGAGCTCTCGGTGAAGTCACACACAGAGTGAAAAAAGAGTGAGATTTCATGACAGTGCTCAGAAGCCATAGATACACTTGGAAAGGGCATCAGAATTTACTATAGAATTAACAAGGATGGACAAGGTAATAATTGAATTGTGTTTATAGACTACAGGTGGATAGCAATGAATGAATGGGTAATTAAACAAATGTAGGAACAAACATTAGGTAAGCATAAACTACGATGAGTGCTTTCACACGTATAAATTCTCCCCATGGCTCTGCTAGATAATAATTATTATTTCAGTTTTATAGATGAGGAAACTGAGGCTCTAAACGGTTGAGCCTTGCCAAGATAATCCAGCCAGAAGCTGGAGGCTTCTGAATGTAGATTTCTCTTGCTTTGGGTTGCTTCAAGTGTACCTAGGATTTTGTTTTTATTCAGGTATGGTGAGGCCAACAGATAAGATGGTTGCCACCGAAATGATAGTTTGTCATAGTGTCCAAGAGGAGTGAGCTCAAATACTGTGCAGGGCCACAGGGAAGTACCATGGTCAATCAGGAGGAAGAAGGAGGGAGGGGGCACAGTCTTTATTGTGTCTTTTGCACGAAGAAATGGGTGAGGCAGATTAAGCAGCTGAGCAGGCTTAGGATAGCATGGTTTGAATAATTTGGGCGAGCTCTGGGCTGTAGGAGTAGTCTCTGATTGTTTTGTACCTAGCCCTGTGTGATCTGGACTGTAAAAATCCAATAACAGAAGACACATGGGGATCCAGGATTGGTTGGTTTACATATGAAAGCTGTGTTCACAGGTAAGTTTTTTGTTTTCCCTAGGAATTAACTAACCCTGAGAGGGGCAGTCAGTTTTTCACTAGATCCACAAGGCCCCAAGATGTCAAAACATCATGAAATACAGAAAATAAAAAACCATGATTAATACATGAGCAGAATTTATAGTTTCTATCTCTATAGTGATGAATTACTTAATTTCTGGAAGTTTAGGATGTCATTTTCCAAAACGCAGTAAAAAACTAACCTGAAATGGCAGATAAACCTTTTCAAATATTTCCAATGTCCATTCTTGTTCTTTCTGTGTTTTGGGTTCACCCCCAAGCAAAACTTTTATTCCTGAGTCTGGTCTTGCTGTCTTTTCCATTGCTAAGGAAATATCTTCCCTGACTTAGAGGCAACCTCTTTTGCATGTACTACAGCTGCCTATTAATGTGGTCACTATAGAAACTACATGTCAACTGAACTCCCAATTTTTTTCTCAAACTTTGAGAAAATATTATTTAAGAATATAAGCTATACTTATCTTTGCCTTCTACATTATTTGATGCATTGAGGTTCATAGGCAGAAGTCAGGAATGTTTCCAGGTTCTGTGTGGAGCTGAACCTCCAGGTAAGGCCTAAGGATTCCAGCTGCGAAGGTGTAGAGTAGGCAGAGGCCGAGAGTTCGGGAAATCTCTAGATACGCATCACAAGCACTTGGTCACTAGTCCTCCTGTTCCACTGTTCTCTTTTGTGTTCATACATGTCTCTTATTAAATAATCATCATGCTAACACTAATGAAAATATCTGATTTTTCTTGAGCATTTACTCTGTCTCTGGCATTGTGCTAATTTCTTTACATTCATTTTCTGATCTAATCCTTGCAACAACCCTATGAGATAAGCACTGTTAGTTCAGTTTTTGAGATGAGGAAACCAGAGCATGAGAAAGGTAAATAAATTGCCAACACTAGTACAGCTGTAGGAAGTGTAGCCTTAGGTCTGCCTGATATTGACATTAATACTTTTCATCATTAGCTATGCTGCATTTTCCATTTCAATGTACACTCTCCTGCAAGGACAAGGTACTCCTTGTTTGTATCTACCAAATCTGTAGTATCACTGACATTGGCAGCTCAACAAATCCCAAAACAAGTGTACTCTTTATTGAAGGGATGGAATTCAGGCACAGAACCTTAGCTTCTAAGAGAACAGGAAGGAGGAAGGGTTGGATTGGGTGGAAGGGAAGTGAGAGGATAGCCTTGGAATATCCAAGCAGGGAGAATCTGAGCTCCTCATTGAGACACCAAACAAGGATTTGGTTACTAAAAGGGAGAAGTAGTGTGGAGCTTGGTGATAGAGGAGCAAAAAAAGAAAAGGTCAGCACTGAAAGTTGATATCAAGCCAGAGCATGGCCAACTCCTGAACCAGAGGTTGCAGAGTCTGAGAGCTCCTCAGGCAGAGTGCCTGCAATTGTTTCTAGGTTCTGTGTGGGGCTGAAACTCCAGGTAAGGCCTAAGGATTCCAGCTGCAAGGGTGTAGGGTAGGCAGAGGCCTGGAGTTTGGGAAACCTCTAGATACACATTACAGGCACTTGGTCACTAGTCCTATTGTTCCACCATTAGGTCACCATTAATATCAGAGGACCAAAAGCAAGTTTTAGCTCTGTGTGTTGAAGTAGAAGGGAGGCACTTGTTTATGTGATTTGAAGGGTGAATACTGGAAGATGATCCCCCTTATACACACATATTCCTGCTTTGCCTGAAGTCGCACCCCCCATTATAGGTATTCCTTTACATTAAGACACTGTTTTTCTAAAGGTTAAAAGTAAAATGTTACTCTTACTTAGGAGGAATAAGAGGTTAATCCAACAGCACCGTTTCGATGATCTGTGAGCTGAGCGTAAGGATATGAGAGTTGAACATTTTGGTTAGACCACCTGGCACAAGCTGGGATCTGAGAACCCAATTACACCATGGTGTGGGTAAATTTTAATAGGAAATGCCACCCTATAATGCAGCCAAGTGAGGCCCAGGAAGGCTGCCCTGAGTGGAGATCTAAGTAGCTGGTGATGTGGGGAGAAGGCAGGGGAAAGAAATTACCACTCATTATGTGTCTTTCATGTGCTAGTTATGTTATATAGCCTATATCTCATTTAACACAAAAATTGAAAGGAGATACCATCATTCCTATGTTAGCTCTGAAGAAATTGAGGATCACGGGGTTAAAATAATTGTCCAAGGTCCCCCAGCTGCTTGATGGTGGAGCTAAAATTAAAATCCACATTTCCGACTATAAAGCCCATGTTCTTTTTCACTGTGGCACAGTGCAGGAAATGCCAAAGATAAATGTCTTTCCTAATTTTCCCCAGAGTCCTCCCCAGTGATAGCCAGAATCAATGTACATCTGCAAAGTGGGTCTTTTAACATATGTCTTGTTCACACTCTTGACTCTTCTGTCCTGGTAGAACGAGGTTATCTGATAGTGCTCTGCGGGGGCCAATACTCTGGGTCACTGTTTGGGAATGCTAAATGCTTTCCTTTATTTCCAAATTGCTTTTCTGTTTAAAAAGCAACATAAAAAGCTTTTGAAGTTTTAAAAATGACCGCAGGGAGACTTGTACATGCAATTTTGAACTGCGACTGTTGAGAAACAAATGTCTGTTTTTATTTTTAAATGTTCCTTCAGCTCGTGAAGACATTTAAGAAAAAAAGAACAAGGCTTTTAAATCTTCCTGCTTATCCCTGGGGTGATCTGTCCTCTGTAGAGCAAAAGCCAAATGGTCAAATAGTAAAGAGTGCTGCTTGGACTGGGTTCTGCAGCCTAACATGTGGTCTCAAAATTGGAAGGGACTTCTTAGGGTCTTCCATTGATTGGCATGAATCCACTGAGATGCTTGAATGAATTATGTTAGCCTCAGGACTAGCCCAGGTAGTCCACATCTATAGTTATTTATGGGGAACTTTTGATACAGTACACTGTCTCCACTGTTCCACACCCTACTACATAGGTTTTGGGAAGCAAATCTTGTTAATTATGTCTAGACCTTCAGACAATATTCTATCCATTTTCCATCTGTTTTATGTGGAGCCACTGAAGGAAATGCAGCCCAGGACAAATTTTGGTAACAAGTGAATCTAGGAGACAATCTGAAACACAAGGCATGGTTTTAAGGTTGAAGATAACCAAGCACTATGTGGGGTTTAAATAGACTGTTCATAATCTGAACACTGACACCAAGTCAAGGAGAATTCTAAGTCAGGAAGGACTTCAATTGAAGCTTTTAAGTCAGTTGCTCACAAATATTTGATAAATCCAGTGGGAGAGCTGTTTTTGCTTTGTTTCAGAGTTTGTGTGAAGTTTTTTTCAGCCACATTTGAGCCTGAGAGATGGAGGTGATAACATTTTCTTTGTTTAGCATTAGAGCAAATAAGAACTCATGCTTTCTTTCCAGTGTAAGAATTTTCAATTCAATTGAAAGAAAATTCAATTACTTGAAGTTTTCATTCAAGAAAAATGAAACTTCGAACTTGAAATATTTTTTTAAAGGTACATTCTTTGATCACAAGATTGAAATCTAAAAGAAGAGATGACTACTTCAAAAAAATTGTGTAAATGTTAAATTCAAGACTTCACTTTTATAACCACAGATTTATCAAGGGTTCAAACTTATGCTGTCTACCACTTTCATTTATGCCTCATTGGGTGACCCTGAACATATTATTAGCACCTCTTTTATATATATTTATAAATACTTGTATAACTGCTAACCTTCAGACTAAGGGATTTGACTATTTCAATGAATACTGTCACTAGACCAAACTCCTCAAATGAAAAATGCCAATAAAATCAGAAAATTAGAAAGCACATGACAAAAGACACAAGATGGTCTGGATATTTTTTCCCATCTCACTCTTCTCTTCCATTTAGCTATTTAATTTATTCTCCTCTGCTTGCCTTTTGCAGGCTCAGGGATAGAGTCAGTCGGATAGGAACATGTTGGCTTAGTAGCAACAGAGGGGAGGAAGGAGAAGGAGAGAATTCTGAGAAAATGGACCCAGCTAAAAAATGTCTTGGATTTTCATGTAAGATGTTAATAAAAGCTGATGAAGAGGGTTCTGGAAGGACAGATGAAAGGATCAATATAGGCAGCAATGAGCATAACCCTAAGGACCGGGATGACAAGTAAGTCCCACATCTACTGCCTACTCTGATCAGTTGCTATAGCACAGCTGTCCAGAATGTCAGCTTGAGAAGGCTTCTAAGACTGCTCCATGCTCAGTGGGAAAGTGTGCTGTATTGGTTAATGATGTCTGACATGGTCATGGCTGGGAGAAAGGGAAGAGAATAGCTCCTCTTATTAAATATCTATTCTCAAACAACACTATGAGGTAGATGCTACGAACCTATTTCATAGAAAGTGAAACTGAGGCTTAAAGACCTTAGGAAGATTTTCCAAGGGAACAACTGGAGAGTGCTAGAGCTGAGATTTGAACTTCAGTCTGTCTCCCTCCCATACATCCCGTGCTATTCTACACTGCCTATCTAGTGACTAGCTGTGTGAGCTCGGGGAAGAGACTAACCATCTCCAGGTCTTGGAGTCGCTTTGCCCAAATAGAGATGACAGTCTCAGCAATGCCTACATCGCAAGGTTGTAATCAGGAGGATTTTATTTAATAACTGTATAGTAAAATGTTCACAGAAATCTTACAACTGTGGATGATGGTACTGATATGGTACTAGCATATAATGTAAGGGATGGTCATCCTCCTACTCCTTGTTCCATGAAATACTCCTTCTCCCGAGAAATACTGCCTGCAGCCGATTAATTTTAGGACAACAAGGCTAAGCTACTATGAATGAATCAATTCTGAGCATTTGATTTTCTTTAAAGAATGCTGTAAAGTCACTTTTTAAAAATTCCTCCTATTAAATGCTTCCCTGAGTTAAATCTGCGAGAGAACCATCTTTCTTCATTGGCAGCCCTCTAAAGTGCTGGAGTTCCCTGCTGTAACTAATGTTCCTCCAGAGGCCTTAATAGATTGCTGAAATTCTGAACTTTAATATTGCAATAACATTGGTTTTGCCTTAATATGCTGTAAAAAAAAGTTTTATAAAAATAAGCCACAGTTTCTATGCATATTTTCACATCCATGGTATTTGCATATATGTGGTTTTCTGTAAGCTTTTTTCCATCCTTGAAATCATAAAAATGCTCAAACTAATGAAAAAAAAAAAAGAAACCAATTTCACTGGAGATCATTACTGGCATGATCCTGCTTCATACATTTGTCAATTAAATATGTTTTTGGAAGTGCCTGTGGACTACATTGTGAAGGTTATTAACTCAAAAGAAATGGCTGTATGCAGGTCATGAGAATATTATCATCCTTCCCCTCTTTTTCTACTCCTATATTGTATCTTTATTGTTTCAAAACTATACCCCAGCTCGGGATGGTTTTATAAATAACAGTGAATTTCTAATTTTTCCACAATTTAAGCATAACAATTTTTTGCTCAAATTTTATGCTTAAAGTTGAAAATATAAATATAGCCCACACCTAGATGTCCATGCCATCCAAAAGCCACTGATTCATACTCATTAGGGTGGCTATTATTAAAAATGGAAAATAACAAGTGTCGGCAAGAATATGGAGAAATTAGAACATTTATGCATTGCTGGTGTGAATATAAAATGTTGCAGCTGCTGTGGAAAATAGTTTGATGGTTTCTCAAAAAGTTAAACAGAATTACCATGTAATCCAGCCATTCTACTCTTAGTTATATATCCAAAAGAATTGAAAACAAGGACTCAAACAGATACTCATATATCAATCTTCATAGCAGCATTATTCATGATAGCTAAAAGGTGGAAACAACCCAAATGTCTATCAACAGATGAATAAACAAAATGTGTTATATGTGCAATTAGAAAGGAGTAAAATTCTGATAATCCTACAACATGGG
The DNA here is from genome assembly GCF_028858775.2 of Pan troglodytes. NCBI lineage: Eukaryota > Metazoa > Chordata > Mammalia > Primates > Hominidae > Pan > Pan troglodytes. The sequence continues at coordinate 46,730,697 of NC_072402.2, read as the reverse complement.
TGAATCTTCAAAATATCATGCAAAGTGAAATAAGCCAGACACAAAAGGACAAATAGCATATTATTCCATTTTTATGAGATACTTAGACTAGTTCAGCCCTGACAGACAGAGAGTAGAGTGGTGGTTGCCAGGGGCTGGGGGCAGAAAGAGTGGGAATTATTTTTTAATAAGTATAGCATTTCTGTTTGGGATGATAAAAAATTCCTGGGAACGAGTAATGCCGACTATCACATGGCATTTTGAATGTACTTCATGCCACTGAAACGTATATTTTAAAATGGTTAAAGTGGTAAATTTTTATGTATTTATTTACTTTTATTTTTTAACTTTTATTTTAGGTTCAGAGGTACACGTGTAGATTTGTTACATAGATAAATTGTGTGTCACAGGGGTTAGGTGAATTATTTCATCACCCAGGTAATCAGCATAGTACCTGATAGGTAGTTTTTTTATCCTCACCCTCCTCCTACCTCCCACATAAAGTAGGCCCCTGTGTCTGTTCTTCCCTTCTTTGTGTCCATGTGTACTCAGTATTTAGCTCCCACTTATAAGTGAGAACATGCTGTGTTTGGTTTTCTGTTCCTGTCTCAGTTTGTTTAGGATAATGGCCTCCAGCTCCATTCATGTTCCTGCAAAGGACATGATTTTGTTTTTTTATGGCTGCATAGTATTCCATGGTGGATATGTATCACATTTTCTTTATCGAGTCTAATGTTGATGGGCATTTAAGTTGATTCTATGTCTTTGCTATTGTGAATGTGTTGTGATGAACATACATGTGAATGTGTCTTTATGATAGAATGATTTCTATTCCTTTGAGTATATAACCCAGTAATGAAATTGCTGGGTAGATTGGGAGTTCTGTTTTACATTCTTTGAGTAATCACCAAACTGCTTTCCACAATAGTTGAACTAATTTACATTCCCACTAGTGGTGCATAAATGTTCCCTTTTCTCTACAACCTCACCAGCACTTGTTATTTTTTGACTTTTTAGTAATAGCCATTTCTGACTGGTGTGAAATGGTATCTCATCATGGTTTTGATTTGCATTTCTCTAATGATTAGTGATGTTGAGCTTTTTTTCATATGCTTGTTGACTCATGTATGTCTCCTTTTGAAAAGTATCTGTTCATGTCCTTTGCCCACTTTTTAATGGTGTTGTTTTTTGCTTGTAAATTTAAGTTCCTTATAGATTCTGGATATTAGACCTTTGTTGGATGCATAGTTTGCAAATATTTTCTCTCATACGGTAGACTGTCTGTTCACTCTTGATAGTTTATTTTGCTATGCAGAAGCACTTTAACATAATTACATCCCTTTTGTCAACTTTTGTTTTTGTGGCAATTGCTTTTGGCATCTTCACGAAATCTTTGCCAGGTCCTATCTCCAGAATGGCATTTCTTAGGTTGTCTTCTAAGGTTTTTATAGTTTTGGATTTTACATTTAAGTCTTTAATCCATCTTGAGTTGATTTTTGTACATGGTGTAAGGAAGAGGTCCAGTTTCAATCTTCGGCAGATGGCTAGCCAGTTATCCCAGCACTATTTATTGAATAGAGAGTCCTTTTCCTACTGTTTGTTCTTGTCAATTTTGTTGAAGATCAAATTTTATGTTATGTATATTTTACTACAATAAAAATAATGAAGACTCATGACTTGTGAAGGTAGACTGTGTACCATGTACTTAATAGACAAAACTTACAAATATCATCAACTTATTTTTAATAATACTAAGATTTACAAACAAAATTAACATTTTATTCAAAAAATTAAATGCCAGTAATTGCACAATCCCTTTTTGGTGTTTCTATCCCCAAATACTTATCAAGTATTAATTTTGTAGCAAACACACTGGCACTAGCGTTACAAAAGTGACTAAGCCACAGTACCTAACTTCTACAGTCTGAATGTGTGTGTCACTCAACCCTAAAATTCATGTATTGAAATGTAGTAACCAATGTGATGAAACTAGGAGATGGGTTCTTTGGCAAGTGATTAGATTATGGGTGGGATCCTCATTATTGTGATTAGTTTCCTTATAAACATGACCCCAAAGAATTGCCTTTACCCTTCCACCATGTTCCAGAGAACTGCCTTTACCCTTCCACCATGTGAGGACACAGCGAGAAATCAGCAGTCTGCAACCTGAATGAAGGCCCTCACCAGAATCCAACTGTGCTGGCACCTTAATCTTGGCCTTCCCAGCCTCTACAACTGTGAAAAATACATTCTGTTGTTCATAAGCCACACAGCCTATGGTGTTTTATTATAGAATCCCAAGTAGGCCAAGATGCTAACATGGAGGTAATATGTTACAGAATCCCAAGATACTAACATGGAGGTAATAGCAAGGAACACAGTCGTAGGGAACACTGACGTACAAATCCAGCATCCTAATACATCATAAGTATGTTGGTAGAAGCACTTAAGAAGCATATGATGTGCCAAAGTAAATAATCTTGTGCAGGGGTTAGTCTGAGAAGGCTTCCCAGAAGGAGAGACATTCTTTCTGAGTTTTTAAGGATGAATGAAAGTTTGCCAAGGGAAGAAGAAAACTGGAGAAGAACAATGCCCTGGCAGAGAAGGTTCATCAGTGAGGACAGCGTCAGTCTTGGTGCACAAGGTGCCAGGCTGTGGCAGGTGAGCCTGAAGTCATAAGCTGGTACCAGATCACAGAGGCACTTGAATAGCTTATTAAAGAATAATGGGCCGGGCGCAGTGGCTCATGGCTGTAATCCCAGCACTTTGGGAGGCCAAGGCGGGTGGATCACCTGAGGTCAGGAGTTTGAGACCAGCCTGGCCAACATGGTGAAATCCCGTCTCTACTAAAAATACAAAAATTAACTGGATGTGGTGGCGGGTACCTGTAATCACAGCTACTCCAGAAGCTGAGGCAGGAGAATTGCTTGAACCCGGGAGGTGGAGGTTGCAGTGAGCCGAGATCGCACTATTGCACTCCAGCCTGGGCAACAAGAGCTAAGCTCTGTCAAAATAATAATAATAATAATAATAATAATAATAATAATAAAATAATGGCCTTATCCTACATTGTGTGCATCTTTTGAAAAGTTTGAGAAAGAAGAGTGCTTTCATCAAGATTCATGTTTTAGAAACACTACTCTGGTCTTGGGAGAGTTGAGGGTAGATTGGATAGAGTAAAATAAGAGACGGAGAGTGATTAGATGATATAAAAGTCGAATTCATTATTCTAACAAATATTTACTGAATGTCTATTACATGTCAGGCACTATTTCTAGGCTCTGGAAATATAGCATTAAACAAAACAGAAAGAAAATCCCTTTTCTCATGGAGTTGATGGAGAGAAAACAAGGTAAACAAATCTAATGAGGCTATGAGAACTTTTTCTCACTTAAAGCCTTCATGTAACTAGAAATACAAGAATTTAAGAATGTACCGGCTCAAAAACAAGACTGCAAAAAAACACTGATGCTATTTTTCTTCTCTTCATAATAGGAAGATTATTTCAAAGACAGGGTCATAACTGCTTTTCTTAAATTACTACTGCCTAATTCCATGTGAATTCAATCTGCATTGGGAAGGATTAGAGATAATAATAGGAAAGACTTTCTTAATAATATAAATCATCTCCAATGAAATGAATCCCTTCAATTATCTGTGGTTTTAGTCTTCCTGGGTATCTTTATAAAACTTAAGCTTGTTTCATGTCTTTGGTTTGGGCACTTCAGGTCTGGTTCACTCAAAGGCTAAAAAAATGTCCTTTATAGCAGTGGTGGTTCACAGGTTCTCCCTGTTAGGATCCTGTGATGGAGGGTCTGGCCTGGGCCTTTCATTTACCTGTTTTCTCTGCTTATGTAGACCATCCAGCTGATCTGTCTACACAGTTCCAGAAAGATGAAAAAGATCCTTGTCTGCAGCCCCACATTGTCTATGCTCTAAGTTTTTAATATTTTATAGGCTTCTCTTATTATTCAAGTAGACTCACAATCAGTAAATCCTGTGGTTCCCCTGAACTCAGTTGACATTATATCCATAGCCTCCTTGTTATTATTATTATTACAGATTTATTTGTATATTTGTATGCTTCAATCTAAGCATTACAGGGTTCTGACACTTTTCCCTGTATCTGTCTCCTGCCCTTGGTAGTCACGCAAGTCTCACAGGTCTGGGACCTTGCCCTGGTGGCTTTAATTCTTATTCATGCCCACTCTGCAAAATCATTTCCCTGTCTCCTTGGCATTGAGATTTTTCACAAATATGTGAAACAGTATTTGTGTATTAAAATGTACATGTTTGATGTGCTCTTGCAATCTCAGAGAACTGTTAAGAAGGTATGGAGAGAGGGAGGCTTTAATAGGTACTGCAGATTCTCCTTCTTGATCTTTCCATTCCTCTGGCTTTTAACATTTCCTGGGCTCAATTTTTCGCTTAACTTGGATGAAACTTATGGAAGAAAAGTAGTTCTCAATGTGAGAGGAGAAAGGAGTGTTAGAGTAGAGATGGCCCATGGGGAGCTGCCCACTCTGCGCACCTCTGTCTCTCTCTCTCTCCCCTGGAAGCCCAGTGCTTCTTGTTGCCACAGTGACCAGCGATGTGGTACTGAGGTGGCCTGCACGGCTTGCCCCTCCCAGGAGCTCTGCCCACCTAGGGTCTTTCTCTCAGCCCTCTCCTAATAAACCTTGTGGACATCGTGTCGCATTTCTCAGCACCTTCCTTTTATCCAGAAAATTCGTTCCAGCTAAGTCTTTTTTAAATTTCTGCCAAGGCATTATTGAATTACCCCTCTTAGATGAGCTTTGGATTTATGAATCATTAGCATCATAAGACAAAGTGATATTACAAATTATTAAAAATTACAGTCAAATTTAATAAATTATTACAGAAGACAGAACTACCAAAGAGAGATTTTTTTTTTTCCAGCATGGTCTTTTTGCCCGACACTGCCAAATCCTAGAAACCCCTTTCTCTGCCTCTGGAAAAGGCCTGCACAAGCCAGGACCCAGAAAGATGTGTACAGAGATCACACTAACAACATTTGTTCTGTTCCATTTGGTTTTTCTGCTCAGATGCAAAAGAAAGACCTCTGGATTCACAAAGCTCATTTACTCAAAGAGGAGATCCAAAATAAGTGGAAAAGATACTTACAGAGAAGTCAGGAAGATCATGGGTCGATGGCGTAAAATACAACTAATAAGAGAATCACCATGCGGGGTCTATATCAAAAGGTCAAAGACCATGACGTCCCAGGCATCGCCAGCCAGGTGTGCTTGAGAGGATACAGCTTTAGTCTCAGACAGATCCAGTTCAATTTCCTGCTCTTTTCCTTATTGGCTGGGTGGTCCTGGGCAAATTCCTTAATCTTGGGTCTCTCCTTTTTAAAAGCGACATAATACCCATTTTTCATGTAGTTCAAGGATTACAAATAATGTTTATGAAGTACTTAGCCCAGAGCCTAGAATATAAGAATGCTGAGTAAATGATAACTATTATGATTATAAGTATTGAACATTTTGCCAGAGACTAAATAGGCTGTAAATAGATTTATATTACTTGGATTTCACTGAAACCATAAACTTCCGTGAAAAGCAACACTGCACCTGTGCTTACTACATTCCACAAATGTTTTCGTAGTTAGAAAGTGCAGACCCTGAGCATCTAAAAGTGGATAAATTGCAACCAGATCAAATTAAATAGAGTGGAGACAAAACTGTTCATGGCCGTTCTAAAGTGCACCACTTCTCCAATCTCCATTTTAGCTGTAGGTTGGCGCCGCTATCTTGCCCTTTCTTTTCCAAGAAGGAAAACCTGATTAAGGTGGTTTCTCTTTCCATCTCTCCTTCAATCTAAGCATTACCGGGTTCTGACACTTTTCCCTCTATCTGTCTCCTGCCCTTGGTAGTCACACAAGTCTCATTCAATTTCTTACCCATTACTGCCAACAAAGAACTATGAGCCTTCACTTAAACCATCATTTTTCATTTTTCTACAGGGAATCTTGAATGCTAATGTTGACCCTGGTGCTTTTGCCCTTTGTCCCCATTTCACCCTTTTTTTTTTTTTTTGAGACAGAGTCTTGCTCTGTCACCCAGGCTGGAGTGCAGTGGCATGATCTTGGCTCACTGCAATCTCCACCTCCCAAGTTCAAGCAATTCTTCTGCCTCAGCCTCCCAAGTAGCTGGGACTACAGGTGCCTGCCACCATGCCCCACTAATTTTTATTAGAGATGGGGTTTCACCATATTGGCCAGGCTGGTCTCAAACTCCTGACCTCATGATCTGCCCACCTCAACCTCCCAAAGTGCTGGGATTATAGGCATGAGCTACCGCACCCTGCCCACCTCACCCTTTTTAACAATGAGAACGCACTGTGTGCCTGTCAGGTAGAGAAACTACCAAGATTATACAACCCTGTCTCCGCTATAGAGGAACTTGAAATTCAATGGGAAATAGAATTAAAGTTTTTGAATGGTGAAATAATAAAGGCAACATATGTTAGGTACTTCAAAATCATCTCTACCCTCTTGGAAATGCCGCCATGAATTTCAGTATTCTCTGATTCGGGCCCTGAGCAACACTGGCCAGGACAGACCTCTCTTTCCTCTCTGCCAACCTTCCCTCTTGTCTTCCCCTAGAAAGCTGCCATGGAGCCTTCATTGAACCCTTACCATGGGACAGCCACTGAGCTAAGAGCATTGCATGCATGAGCTCACATAATCCTCACAACACCAAATGGAGATATCATTAGCTCCATTTCACAGAAGAAGCAATCAAGGTTTACAGAGAATGGAGAACCTGGCAAAGTCATCCAGCCTGTGTGTGGTAGAAGAAGATTTGAATTAAATACTTTCCGCCTCCAAAGTCCTTGCTGTTAACTGAGCTGTGCTGCCTCCCAGATGGTCACAGTCATTGCTCCCTTCATCAGAATTTCCTCTTCTCTGTGCATGCTTTTTCTCACATGGGTAAGTATCAAAAACTTTTCCTGTTCTTGGATTTTAAGCCTTCTGGTTTTCTTTAAAGCACTCGGAAAATACTATCTTTTGCTGGAAGTTGTCCTGACTGAAGGGAGCTCAGTCAAAAACTCCCCATCTGCATCCCAGGCAAACTCGTTGTCCCTTCCACTCCTCAGCAGTCACTCAGGCATTAAATATTTATAGGATCTCATTCCTGCAAACCATTACCATCAGTGGTAGAACTGAACTGAACTCATTGACTGGAAATATATGGCTCTTGGTTCCTTTTTTTTTTTTGCTTCTTTAGTCCAGTCCCTTGGTTTATTTGTCTAATCGCTGTGCTGGTATAACACCGATTTAGTTATTATTGCTCTATAATAAATCTTAATAATGAAAGGGCAAGACCTTCTTTCTTCTTACTCATTGTTAGAAGTGTGTAGGCTATCCTTCCATATTTGTTAAACTTAATTTCATGAGAAGCCATTTTGTAATTTTATTGAAATTGCATGAAATCTACAGATGAATTTAGGAAGAAGTGACATCTCTATGGTATTGAGTCTTTCAAACCTTAGTATGGCACATCTCTTCCATAATACAAGTTTTTCTTTCATCCTTAAAGTTGTATAGTTTTCTATATAACAATCTTACAAAAATGTTTAATAAGTTTATTTCTTGGTGCCTTTCACTATTTCTTACTATTATGATTGTGTTCTTCTTTTCTATTGTATTTTCCATCTGGTTATTTTAAGAGCACCAGAAAGCTATTTTGTTTTTGCATGTTGATCTTTGTATCCTACAAACATTTCAAGGCCTCTTATTAGTTGTATTATTTGTTCATTCACTCTGATTTTTTGTATGCATATGTTATCTGCAAATTGGACAGTTTCCATTCTTTTAAATCTTTATACTTCATTTTTTATTGTCTTATTGAATTTACTAGGACCTGCCGCACAATATTCAGCAATAAGAATGACAGCAAACATCCTTATCCTATTCCTACTTGAAAAGAAATGTTTCCCATTTTACTATTAAGTATGATGTTAACCATAGATTTATGGTTTAGCTTAAGGATACTCCCTCCTTTTCGTAAGTTGCTTAAAATTTTTAATTATAAATGTATACTGAATTTTATTAAAGACTTATATATTCTAATAATATTTTAATGTGGTCATTTGAATTTTAATATTTAAAATATTGTTCCATTCCTAAGATATACCCTACTTGGTCACAGTGAAATATCTTTAAAAAATTTTTATTTTTCTATTATGTGGAATTTTGATTTGCTTATGTATTTTTTTCTTACTTTACCACTTGAGTTAATAAAAGTCATACAAAATGAGCTTTCTCTGTTTTTCTGTCCTCTGGAAAAAATAACTAAAGAGAATGATAATTTCTTCCTTGAAGTTTAGGCAAAAGAAGTTGTCCTTAAAACAATCTGGGCCTGGTTCTTCTTGGATTGGATGTGGAGATTTTCTTATTAACTCCATGTATTTAATAATTATTGATCTAGTGAAGTTCTCTATTAATATTAAGTAAATTTTATAATATATATGTTTTTCTACAAAGCTATCTATTTGACATATTTTCAGGCTTATTATTATATTACAAACTATTCATTTACCATTTTAACCATTTTTAATGCTTCCTATCTTTATACATATTAATTTTTTTCTAACATATTGTTTGCTTGATTCTCTTCATTTCATGCAGTTTGCCAGAGGTTTATTTATCTTATTATCATTTTCATATCTTTAACCAGTTTTTGTTTGCAGTGTTTTTTAATTGACCTATAAAAAACTGCACATATTTAAAGTATAAAATTTGATAAATTTAATCATATGCATACATCCAAAAAACCATCACCAAATTACCTGCAAACATTACTAGGAAATAAATGCAGGTTAATAGATATTTGTATTACTTTTGCAATTTTTTCCTTCCACTCCTCCTCACCTCCTATCTACTCTCAAACAACCACTGATCTGCTTTCTGTTAGGATTGATCTGTTTGCATTTCCTAGAATTTTTTATAAGTTGACTCATTTAGCAAATAATCATTTTGTATCATTTTTTTCACTCACACAAAATTATTTTGAGTTTTCTCCATGCTACAATGTGCATCAATAGTTCATTCCTTTTTTTGCTGAAGAGTATTCCATTATATGGATATATCATGGTTTTTTATTCGTTCACTTGTTGATTGACATGTGGGGTTTTTTTTGATATGAGCTGTTACAAGTAAGGTTGCTATGAACATTCATGTACAAGTCTTTGTATGGACATATGCTTTCCTTTCTTTTGGGTAAATACTTAGAAGTGAAGTAGCTGGATCATATGGTAGGTATATGTTTAAGTTTTTAGAAAACTGCCAAAATGAATTGCAAATTGGTTGTATAATTTTACATTTCCATTTGCAGCATATGAGAGTTCCATTTCCTCCACATCCCCACCAACACACAATATGGTCAGTCTTTGGAATTTTGGCCATTCTAATTGATATGTAGTTGTATCTCATTGTGGTTTTTATTTATATTTTCCTAATTACTAACAACGTTGAACATTGCTTCATGTGCATATTTGTCCTCTGCATATTTTCTTTAGTAAAGCATATTTTTAAATATTTTGCCCATTTTTTAGTTGGGTTGTTTTCTTATTTTTGAGATTTAAGATTTTTTTCAAAAAAATATTCTAGATAAGTCTACTATAAATATTTGCAAATACATTTCCCCAGACTTCGTCTTGTCTTTTCATTCTCTTAACAATGTATTTTGAAGAGTAGACATTTTTAATTTGGATGAAAGCCAATTTAACAATTTGTTCTTTTATGGATTGCTATGTTTCTGTTGTATATAAAAGATATTTACCTAACCTAAGGTCACAAAAGTTTTCTCCTAATGTATCTGTATTAGTCCGTTTTCACACTATTATAAAGAAATACTGTCCCTGTTTGCAGATGACATGATTGTATATCTAGAAAACCCCATTGTCTCAGCCCAAAATCTCCTTAAGCTGATAAGCAACTTCAGCAAAGTCTCAGGATACAAAATCGATGTACAAAAATCACAGCATTCTTATACACCAATAACAGACAAACAGAGAGCCAAATCATGAGTAAACTACCATTCACAATTGCTTCAAAGAGAATAAAATACCTAGGAATCCAACTTACAAGGGACGTGAAGGACCTCTTCAAGGAGAACTACAAACCACTGCTCAATGAAATAAAAGAGGATACAAACAAATGGAAGAACATTCCATGCTCATGGGTAGGAAGAATCAATATGGTGAAAATGGCCATACTGCCCAAGGTAATTTATAGATTCAGTGCCATCCCCATCAGGCTACCAATGACTTTCTTCACAGAATTGGAAAAAACTACTTTAAAGTTCATATGGAACCAAAAAAGAGCCTGCATCGCCAATACAATCCTAAGCCGAAAGAACAAAGCCGGAGGCATCACGCTACCTGACTTCAAACTATATTACAAGGCTACAGTAACCAAAACAGCATGACACTGGTACCAAAACAGAGATATAGATCAATGGAACAGAACAGAGCTCCCAGAAATAATGCCACATATCTACAACCATCTGATCTTTGACAAACCTGACAAAAACAAGCAATGGGGAAAGGATCCCTATTTAATAAATGGTGCTGGGGAAACTGGCTAGCCATATGTAGAAAGCTGAAACTGGATCTCTTCCTTACACCTTATACAAAAATTAATTCAAGATAGATTAAAGACTTACATGTTAGACCTAAAACCATAAAAACCCTAGAAGAAAACCTAGGCAATACTATTCAGGACATAGGCATGGACAAGGACTTCACGTCTAAAACACCAAAAGCAATGGCAACAAAAGCCAAAATTGACAAATGGGATCTAATTAAACTAAAGAGCTTCTGCACTGCAAATGAAACTACCATCAGAGTGAACAGGCAACCTACAAAATGGGAGAAAATTTTCACAACCTACTCATCTGACAAAGGGCTAATATCCAGAATCTACAATGAACTCAAACAAATTTATAAGAAAAAAACAACCCCATCAAAAAGTGGGAGAAGGATATGAACAGACACTTCTCAAAAGAAGACATTTATGCAGCCAAAAAACACATGATCATCATCACTGGCCATCAGAGAAATGCAAATCAAAATCACAATGAGATACCATCTCACATCAGTTAGAATGGCGATCATTAAAAGTCAGGAAACAACAGGTGCTGGAGAGGATGTGGAGAAATAGGAACACTTTTACACTGTTGGTGGGACTGTAAACTAGTTCAACCATTGTGGAAGTCAGTGTGGCAATTCCTCAGTGATCTAGAGCTAGAAATACCATTTGACCCAGCCATCCCATTACTGGGTATATACCCAAAGGACTATAAATCATGCTGCTATAAAGACACATGCACACGTATGTTTATTGCGGCACTATTCACAATAGCAAAGACTTCGAACCAACCCAAATGTCCAACAATGATAGACTGGATTAAGAAAATGTGGCACATATACACCATGGAATACTATGCAGCCATAAAAAATGATGAGTTCATGTCCTTTGTAGGGACATGGATGAAACTGGAAACCATCATTCTCAGCAAACTATCGCAAGGACAAAAAACCAAACACCGCATGTTCTCACTCATAGGTGGGAATTGAACAATGAGAACACATGGACACAGGAAGGGGAACATCACACTCCGGGGACTGTTGTGGGGTGGGGGGAGGGGGGAGGGATAGCATTAGGAGATATACCTAATGGTAAATAACGAGTTAATGGGTGCAGCACACCAACATGGCACATGTATACATATGTAACAAACCTGCACATTGTGCACATGTACCCTAAAACTTAAAGTATAATAATAAAATTTTAAAAAAGAAAAAAAAAAAGAAATACCTGAGACAGGGTAATTCATAAAGGAAAGAGGTTTAATTGACTTACAGTTCCACATGGCTGGGGAGGCCTCATGAACTTACAATCATAGCAGAAGGCAAAGAGGAAGCAAGGACCTTCTCATGGCGGCAGGAGACAGAAGCAAGCAGAGGAAATGCCAGATGCTTATAAAAACATCAGATCACATGAGAACTCACTGACTATCACGAGAATAGCATGAGGGAAACAGCCCCCATGATCCAATCACCTCCCTCCCTTGACATGTGGGGATTACAATTTCGGATGAGATTTGGATGGGAACACAGAGCCAAACCATATCAGTATTCTAGAAATATTGTGGAAGTCTTACAATTAGGTCCATGATTTATTTTGAGTTAATTTTTGTATAATGTATGAGATATGGAGAAAAATTTAATTTTTTTCATATGAATATCCAATTGTTTCAACACCATTTATTTTAAAGACTAACCTTTCCCCAACTGAATTGTCTTTACACCTTTGTATAACACCAGTTTTTCATATATGTGCAGGTTTATTACTGGGATCTACATTTAATTCTATTAATCTATTTGTCTATCATTATGCCAATACCATATTGTCTTGATTGATGTCGTTTTATAATAAGTCTTGAAATCAGTTAACTTTAGCCTTCCAATCTTGTCCTTTTTCAAGGTTGTTTGGCTATTGTAGGTCCTCTGTATTTCCATGTGAATTTTAGAATTAGTGTGTCAATTCCACCCACACCCAACCCATAGCCTTTAAAATGCCTACTTGAATTTTAATTGGAATTGCATTGGATGCATAGATGAACTTGGATAGAACTGATATCTTGACAATATTGAGTCTTCTGACACAAGAACACAAGATATCTTTAAATTAGGTCATTGTATTAGTCTGTTCTCATGCTGCTAATAAAGACATACCTGAGATTGGGTAATTTACAAAGGAAAAGAGGTTTAATTGACTCACAGTTCCACATGGCTATGGAGACCTCACAATCATGGCAGAAGGTGAATGAGGAGCAAAGTCATGTCTTACATGGCAGCTGGCAAGGGAGTGTGTACATGGGAACTCCCCTTTACAAAACCATCAGATCTCATGTATCACGAGAACAGCACAGGAAAGACCCACCCCTGCCCCTGCCATGATTCCATTACCTCCCACCAGATCTCTCTCAAGACACATGGGAATTATGGGAGCTACAATTCAAGATGATATTTGGGTGGGGACACAGCCAAACCATATCAGTCTTATTCAATGTTTCTCAGGAGGGTTTTAGAGATTTTACTATACAGGTATTTCATATCTTTTCCCAGATTTATATCTAAATAGTTCATATTTTAGAGGCTAGTGTAAATGTTTTTTTAATTTCTATTTCTGATTGTTGCTAGCATATAGAAATATAATTGTTTTGTATATTGACCTTGTATTCTCAGTCTTTCTGAACTTACTTATTCTAGTAGTTTTGGGGTAGATTTCATCAGATTTTCTGCATAGATAGTCATGTTTTCTGAGGATAAAGCAGCGATACTTATTCCTTTACAGTCAGGTGTTGTGTGTCTCTTTTTCCTGCCTTATTGTACTGGAGAGGATACCAGTGCAATATTCAAAGTGGAGAGGAGTTTTTTCAATAAACAAACAAACATTAAAGTAGATATTATTGTCATGTTCCTGATCTTAAGCATTTTCAGGGAGGCGGCAAGAGAAGAACCATCCAAGAATCTAAATTCAAAAGGATCTGAATTTTAAACTATTGTGATTAACTAAGGCATTCAAATATAAATCCTATTGGGTAAAATGCTACATGAAATATTGAAGCTTATTTTAGATTTCTCTACTTTCGATTTAGTGGAGTTTCTAAGGAAGATCCTTAGTAAGATGTACATGTGTGAGATATTTGAAAAGAAGAAACCAGTATGGATATTGGAATCATCACATCTGTCCATTAAATGTCACTCAGACAAATGTCAGGAAGAGGAGAGGTCAATGGGAACAAACATTGTACCTCAGTAGCTTCCAACTTCCTGTTCTTTGCATTACAGCACTACCAGGAACTGTAATGAGAAATGCCACTTCTAGAGATATTGAGTAACTTTGCTCTGGGCATCTAAAAAAAATGTACGTAAACATGCGTGTACACACACACCACCTGCCATATCTGAGTTTTCATGGGGGCACTTATGAAGGTGACTTCATATCAGAATGGAAATTTGGGATTCATAATAATATTGTTATTGTGATTACTCGAAATACCTTTATCAGACTGCACTCAGAAGGAACCTGAACTAAATGTTCTAAGAGGCTCCTATGGTTTAATAGGTGGCTCAAATAATTTTTCATCACCTTTGAATGCAGGATTAGATGAGTTTTGAACAGATCTTGGTGGTGCTGGCTCTGGTTAGAGCACACCACAACTGAGACACCTGGCTGAGGCCCAGGCTGGAGGAGAAGGCTTATGATTGGCCCAGACAAGACAAATGGTATGAAGTGTGCTCAAACCAAATGATCCCTGCTCAGAGTGAAGCTGGCAATGACCCAGGGACTATCACAAGAGTCCTCAGTCAATCTGGGCCAAGATCATCAAGTTATAGGATATTTAAATTATGAGGGTCTTTAGAGGTTCATTTATTCCAACCCTTTCATTTCATTGCTGAAGATACTGAGGCCTGAAGTAAACAGACTTATCCAAGCTCTCCCAGCTGATTATCAATGGAATCAAGCTAAGAACTCAGCTCTTCTGACCCCTGGTCAAACGCTCTTCCTACAACACAGTATTCTTTCCTATAATTGGTTGATATCTGCCACCACCTGCCTTGTCAAATATTAAAGTAAGTGAGGAAAAAGTATGGGTTGACCTAAATTGTCTGAATAATAGAGAGTAACTGCTACCCAGGCATAGCCACATATGGAAGCTGACCATCTAGAGAGTAATATATTCAAACACTCTCTAATTATAAATCCCTCTGGAAATGAATAGCAAGCAAATAATTTCCCCTTAGGGAACTCAGTATGCCTCACCATTTCTTCCAGACGTTCTCCAACTCCCTTTACCTACTATCACTATAATGCTCAGCTTATCATGCCATGAGCAGGCACATTCTCTATTTGAGGAAGAAAATCAATGTATGGGTTAGAGATCTCTGGTCCAGTTTCTTAGGTCCATACTAGAAAACAACCAATAGCCAGCTCCATAAACACAGAAGCATCTGTCTGAATTATTGAATCTGAAAAACGTGTGCTCAGGGACTTTTTTCTTTCTTTCTTTCTTTCTTTCTTTCTTTCTTTCTTTCTTTCCTTTCTTTCTTTCTTGTTTGTTGTTATATGACTGCTATTGTCTGATTGTTTATGCACCCCCCGCCCCCAAATTCATATGTTGAAGTCTTCATTCCCAAGGTGATGGTATTAGGAGGTGGGGCCTTTGTGAGGTGATTAGGTCATAGGGGCAGAGCCCTCATGAATGGGCTTAGTGTCCTTATATAAGAGGCCCTAGAGAAACCCTCCCCAACCCCGCCACCCATTTTACCATGTGAGGACACAGTGAGAAGACACTATGAACGAGAAAGTGTGCCCTCACCAGACACGAAATCTGCTGGCACCTTGATCTTGAATTGTCCCGCCTTAAGAAGTACGAGAAATAAATTTCTGTTGTTTATAAGCTACTCACCTTATGATATCTTGTTATAACATCTGGAAAATAGACTAAGACAGTGACCTAGAGCAAGTTACCATTCTGTCTCAATTTCCTTGCACACAGAAAGGAAATAATAACATCTTCCTCATAGGCCTCTTTAAATGAACTGGTAAGTTATCTAATCCATGCAAATGTCACTTCTTTCTTCTGCCTTCTACTCCTTCATCCAAGGTTTAAAAATTCTTTCAATGATGATTATTATGGTAATAAGAACAACAGTTCTTAAGTACTCTTCACTTTGGCCAGTCAGCAAAGAAATTGCTTTTAACAGAACTGTTTTCTAACTTCAGCTCGGCATTCACCAGCTGACGACTTTGATTATCAGCACCAGAAGTTTCATCCACTTAAGAACATGAGGCAAATCTGAGATATGTTAACAAGGCAGTAGACATGTGTTGTGCACTCTTTAAGTGTTTACCATCTGAAGACCACCAGGATGAATAAACCATATATCTGTGGGTGTCTTTATGGTTCTGAGATTCTTTGGTCATCACCATTAGCTATCGAAGGTGCACTGCCTATTGAAAAAGGAAGGTTACTTGCTTCAGCCCTGCTCTCTGCCTGGTCACAGTATGTTAGTCTGGGTCCTCTGAGTAGCAGGTATCCAGAGAGGGTTAAATATGCAAGTATTTTATTAAGGCAAACTCCTGTGAGGGAACATGGGAAAGGAGCCAGGAGAGGCTATGAGAGTTATCATATCCTTATGTAGGTCTGACCCTTGTGAAGGACAGAAGGAAGAAGGCAAGTTGGGTGGGAGAATCTTAAATGGCAGTGCAGGGTCAAAGAAGTTCAGCAACACAGCTAGGGAATTACACAGCTCAAGGTGTCCACCAGAGGAGTCCTCCCCCACAGGAATGAGCCATCCTCGGGATCCCTGCTGGGCTCAGTCATTGGTTGGCAGCAGCCTACAGCAAGTATGGCTTCAGCACCAATTCCAGTATGGATTTCCAGGCTCAGCAGCCGAGACCTTCAGTCAATTCTGCTCCTGCGGTGAGAGATCTGAGAGGCACATCCTCATGGCTACCTCAAATACTACAACCAGCAGCAACATTGCTAAATACATAAAGTACACATCGGTAACAAACTAAAATGTCAATTGACACAAGTAAGATGGCAGTTCATCATTTTGCCACCTCAGGTTCTCTCATTTGTAAACTAAAAAACAGTAATAGCAAAACAGTAATCTAAAAGTTTGCTTTCATCCTGGACTGCTAGGAATACACCATAATATTCGCAACCACTGATGAGCACTTCTCACTTCATATACAACGTCTTGCTTAATCTTTATGTAAATCCTATTGAGGAAATATTATCTGCAGTTTGCAGATGGAGAAACTGAGCCTTAGCCAGGTTATGTAACTTGTTCAAGGTTATACGACTAGTAAATGGTGAAACTGAAATTGAAAAAATAGACTGATTCTAAAGCACATGCGCAAAGCCACTCCTCCCTATTCTCCCTTCCTTTGTGGAAGTTTGAAAACCCAGAAAAAAACAGCAACAATCTAAGTGGCCATTTAAACCTCAGTGAGGTCAACTTGATCCTAGCTGAGACACAGTCACCATTAATTGTTACATTAATTCACCAACTCAGCTCTCATGTATCTATTTTCTCCACTGTGGGTGAGAAATTATGAGTACTTATCCTCATTTTTTTTCTAAAATATACAAAACACAGTAACAATCTATTTTCTAAGCACTGACAATGCAGTAAATTTTTCTAAAGCTTTAGGAGACTGATGGAGCCCTACAGCTGTTTCTCAAAACCATGTCTCCAAATAACACAGCAGAAAAAGGTTGTCTGATAGATTAGAAACCGTACCTTTGCCCTCTGTGGCTAAACCCCAAAGTTTTCCCAAGCCTCTCTATCTTAGCTTCCATGTTCAGTCAGTCAGTCAACCTGTGAATAACACTTACTGAGACTCCACTGGGTGTTGGAGATAGGGCACAAAGAAAATAGAGGCTTCAGCTCCCATCCCTGAGAACATTACAATCAATTTCGGGAAGTGGAAGATACACTCATGATGGAAATGTAAGATCACTTTAAGCAATGTGCAAACATATTCAAATGCATGTGGGTCAATGTGACCACAAAAGGAGAAATGTCATGTAACTTTTACCATGGGACAGCACAGCTGACTGCAGGAGACTGCTGTGGGCATTCAGTCTGCACCAGGAGTTCTAGTCTTTGTTTTGCTCTGACACTGTGAACTTGAGCTTGCCACTGAATATTTCTGGAATTCCACTTCTTCTCTGTAAAATGAAGCAGTTGGTCAAGACGAGTGATTTTCAAACTCTGCAAAGCTGAAAACCGCTATTTTTTCTCCTCCTAGATGAACCATAATATAAGTTTGAATTAAGGCGCCCTCTATATCCCCTCAGAAGTCCCTTAGGCTGTGCATGAAATTGTGGAGTTCCCAAGGACACATTTCAAAACTTCTAGTCTGGACACTCTCTAAGATACTTTCTTACATTAATATGTGATGATTCTGTGAATCCCAGAGCATGGGCAGCTTAATGTAGGAAACAGATTTTAGTTCTTTTCAGATTTGAATTCAACTCAATTTATAAATCAATAGTACTATAGTAGAAGTAGAGACATTATATCTTTCTACTGTAGAAGATGTGAGATCAATAACCCATTAGACAAGCAATCTGGGTCATTCTTAACCCAGATTTATAATATTCATAAACATTTACTGAGCATCTTCTACATGCCAAGCATTATATATATACTGGGTGCTGGGATTTAAATCCCTGGAGGAGTACTCAATCTAATAGGTTTTGGACCAGAAAATGTTCTTTATTTTGAGAAGCCCCAAAGAAGGCAGAGTGTTCTCAATGACAGCTTTTAAGCCATGGGTTATTTATTTTATCTAAATGGAACTACTCTGGATGGATTGAACATGCACAACACAGCCTAAGGAAGATCTGTTCAATCTGTCCCAGCATGGAGAGACTGGTGGAGTCCTGCCTCCACGCCTGGGACACATTATGTGTACTTCATCATTTAGAGACAGAAGGTAGATGGAAAATGCTCTATATGAACAAGCTTCACTGGTTATTTTATCCTGAAACATGGCTCAACAAGGAAAACACTCTGTCGCTACCACCCTAACCACTCCCAAATCCACTCGTTACTCCTGCATGTTAATCTACTGGAAGATAAAAAATGGGCCACAAAATAGCCATCGACTGGAGGACCAGGAGTTCGGACATGTTTTATGAGGGTTCTTGCCTGTAGAACCCAAAACCTCTTGTTTGTTAATGGTTAAATTAAATCTTGCTATGTCTCAGGACTAGGGCAATATGGCTGTTGACTCAATGAGAATCTTACAAGATCAAACATCAAATTCTAACACAACAAGAAGAAAAATGAATATGTACATTTTTGAAGCATTGCAATGAAAATGATCTTCAGAGAATAGATAACAATGCATAATATGAAAGGAAGCTCTTTTTATAAGTATACAGTTATATATATTTATATTTGTTATATGTATTTTTTAAATATATGTATGTATTAAATTGTATATTTATATACACACATTTAAATATAAATAAATCAATCTATGTATAAGTATTATATATATATTCTTTTTTATAATAATATATTTGCATTATATAATGTTATATATACTACATGTAATAATATAATATATATATTTATATATTATTTATATTTTTATATAATCGTAATATAGAAGGAGCTCTTTAAATATCTTTCTTTGGTTGGCACAGAGATCACTTTGAAGCTGAACACACATAAAGTTATTCACATAACCAGGTTAACTCCTCCAGGCTATGAGAAGTCCTACCTAGCGTTTTGTGCACACCCACCTTAATACAATTGCAAGTACCATCCTCTTGCTAAGAGGCCGAGAAGTAATGAATTCTGGGAAGTGGAGTATATAGTGATATATATATCAGTATCTATCTATATATATATAAAATTGTATACACAGCCCATAGGTCAGTGTCTTTTTATCACTAGCCATTGACAAAAGTTTATTTATTTTAATAAATCATTTCTTCTTGTAGAAAATTTCAAATGCATACAAAGGTAGAGACGATAAGATAATAAACTCCCAATACCATTATGTAACTTCACCAATTATCAACCAAAAGCCACTTTTATTTCATTTATATGCCTACCTACTTTCTTTTGGAGCAAACTATAACATTACATCATTTCATTCTTAAATATTTTGGTGTATATCTCTAAAAGATAATAAATCTTTAAAAAAAACCCTGAGACCATTATCACACTTAAAAAATGAGTTAACAGTAATTCCTCACATCAAATATCCAGGCAGTTTTCAAATTTTCCACATTGTCTTATAATTTTTACATGATTTTTATTCCAATTAGCTTTAAGTAAGTGCTTTGCAGTTGACTGATATGTCTCTGAAGTCCCTTTTCAACTGCACTAGAAGCAGCCAATAAGGATATAATGTGAGCCACCCATGTAATACTAAATTGTCTAATAGCCACATTTTAAGTGTTAAAAATGGCAAAATTCATTTTAATAATATATTTTATTTAACCCAATATATGAAAAATATTATTTCAACGTGAAACCTATATAAAAATTATCACTTTTTTTGTATTAAGTCTTGAAAGTTGGTATATACTTTGTACTTACAGTATATCTCAATTCATACTAGCTGTATTTCAGGTGCTCATGTACCTAGTGGCTACCTATTGGTATGAATTGTAGGTTCCCTCTCCAAGGCCTAAGTTTTTAGTAATCAAAAAACAAAGTAGCATAGGAACAATTTTTATGTAACTCTTTCTTACAAAGTGATAAGATTCCCAACAGTATGACATATGCATGTTTTGGCCTGTGCATCCCCAAATATTGAGACACACTCGTGTGCCCATAGTTTATTTGGGAATATGATCCTTCATAACAGGAGTACGTGGCAGGTGGCAGGAGAGTAAAACATGAAAGGAGGGAAAACTTGTTCAAAATTATGTTGTAGAGTTGGCCTCTGCTACAGGCTACTGTGATTTATTCTACTGGGGCCTTCTGGTCACCTGCGGGCAAACAGTAAAGCTTGTCTACAATGGCTCCCACCTGCCAGTGCCAGAAGATGGCCTCTTGGGTATTATGGCCCTCATGTTTCTAGAAGTAAATGTGTGAGTGAGTGTCCAACAGTTCTGTGGAATGGAAAAGCCCAAGAGAGGAAGCAAGAGGTATCTGACTGGGCCAGAGAAAAAGTGCTGGCGGAAGGAGAGGAAGGGGGTGTGCTGGTGACCTGTTCTAGCTGTGCTGATGTGAGCAAAGCCTGCAGGGCACAGACCACCCACTGCAGCAGTGGCAAGAATTAAAAAGTAAGGTCGAGAGGTTTCTGGTGTTCATGAGGATGCACTTGCAACTTGAAAGTAAATATATGTTAGATGGAAACCATTTCTACAGAGATAGGATGGCCGTGATGGGGGATGGGGAACGTGGTTAAGGAGGCATTAAAAAGCCATGCATGGTGGCTCACACCTATAATCCCAGCACTTTGGGAGGCCCAAATGGGAAGATCACTTGAGCCCAGCAGTTCGTAACCAGCCTGGGCAACATAGCAAAACCCTGCCTGTCTCTATTTTTAATTTTTTTAAAATTTGTTTTATAAAAGAAGGCAGCATCAGAAGAGGCAGGAAGAGACTGTACTGAAAATATTACTCCAGCTCAACTCCCGTATATGCTACTGTTTTTTTAAAGCCACGTAACTCTTCAAATACAATCAATAATATTTGAAATACCAATCAGAATATGTAATGTTCTGGTTTTCATGTGCTTATCTTTATTATATTATTTTATCATTCTGGAATTAATCAGGTTTTCACAATATGGACAATAACCAATCAATTCCTAGACATCAAATATACTTAATAAGCAATATATTTCTGCCACTTGTAGTTGATATAATTTTGTGAAATTGTTTAATCAGAGCTGGAAAAGACCTTAGAAAGAAGTGATACGTCAAACCAATGCCACTAAGTGATGTAAAAGTTCCCTTGAGAGCCTTCCTTAGAAATGGTCCTTCAATGTGTGCTGCTACCAGAGAATCAATGTGAAATACCTAGCTTAGTTCTGAGCATCTGCCTGAGTACTACTGCCTGAGTACTTCCAGTTGTCATAAAGCTAGGCTGCTTATCCACCCTCCACTAGTTAAATGCTGCTGTCTAAAGCATGACATACTTTAGTCTGAAAATGTTCAGTTCAAGGATGCTATGTTCTGCAACATACCTTTTACCAATTCTGCATAGTAAAAAGTTTATGGTCCTATGTATCTGCCTAGTCACCATACTATACCAGATAAGTCATCTGTAAGAGTGAGTTTTACTGTGCCTCGAAATGTCTGTGATGGTTATAAAAGTAATTGTGTTTATGAATACTGCACACATTATGGGATCTTATTTTCTTTACATATCAAAGTCTGATTCTTGTTGAGTGGCTGAATAAAAATATTACTGCACTGGGACAAAAATGATTAATCTGGAAATGTGAATGGACTTGGCCATTCTTCTAGCATCCCAAAGATCATTCCGCAATTTCTAACCAATTCCTCGTCTACACCCTTCCTGAAGGGAATAGGTAATTTATAGTGAAGAGAAGCTAAGTTTATCTACATAATAAAGGGCTAAGAGAAATCCTGTAGAGGCAGGAAAGGAGGGAAGAAAGCCCTGTAGGGTAGGAGAGGAAGAAAAGTATTGTTTTGGGAGTTGGGGGTAAGGAGATAACAGAGAGGATCTGACTGCTAGGATATGTGAAGGAAATGGAGAAGAGGGAAAGATATCAACATCGCTGTGGACTGAGGAGTAGACTCCCCTTTAATGTTCTTTATGAGAAATTGTAAAGAAATGTCTTTTTAATTAATGTTGGTCTTTGAACTGTTCTTAATTGCTCTGTGAATATTTGTGTTTCTGGGGGTTATACTACTCTCCTCCAAATGAAGCCCAAGTTCAATGAGATATTAACCAAGTAAGTGAAGGTAGCCCATTGCTGATTTATTGGCCTCATATCTTATTTTTCATGTTTGTATTAGCTGCTTTTTCTCAGAGCTGCATTTGAAAAAAAAAAAAAAAACACCTTTCTTGGCTTAGCTTTTGAAACATTTCTTCTGAGTGCAACAGCTATTGTGGTTAAGTTGCCACTGCATTGTGAGTTGTTTCATTTTATTCACCAGACCCATATTGAGTGCCAACCATATGTCAGGCTCAGTGCTAAGACTGACGGGCAGCTATAATCCATGAATCCATGATCAGAGCTTGCATGGAAAGCAAGTGATGGTACTGGAGTATGCTCCAGGGCACCTGAGCAGGAATGTTTAAAAATGCATATATGTTAATAGTGTTCACAGTACTGCAAGCCATGATCTTAGGAATCTTATTATGCTTGTTATTGCCAAGTCAGAGTACCCACCAAGAAATTTCAACACTTTGGGTAGTTATACACAAAGATGGATGAAAAGGGAAAAATTCAGTCACTCATCCAGATCTATTGCTAATATTATGAAATTTCTCGGCAACTGTCTGATTTCCTTTGCTTTCATCTTGAAGTTTGGCCTCATGGAGCCATATGTTGAGTGTAAGCATGTTCAGGAATGCATATCCTCAGCTTCAAGGACATTTTCATTTGATTGGAGGTGATAACACAACTGGAATTGAGTTATGGCACTGGATGCATCCCTCCCATTCCAGTAAAAATGGTTGGAGGATGTTCAACACCTGAAATTAACCAGATCTTCAAGTTATACATCTCATCATTAAATTTATCACTACAGAACGTGAATTTTCCTGACATGGAAAGCTTTTTTAAATAAATGCTTAGAGCTGGGAAGATGCCCAGCACATTAATCCTTGAACCATACAAAGGGAATCGTTTTGTAAATGGAAATAAGTCCTTTAATATAAACTGGGCGACCATTCAATCACTAAGCCTTGCTTTGCAGTATCCTATTTAATCCACTGAGTGTTCTGTTCTTTTCCATTCATCTAGCTTGAGCCACAAATATGTTGCTTCTCGTTTTGCCCTCGGATATTTTTTTTCTTATCATGACTTAGAGGCAGCCAGAAGAATAGTATCAGTGCCTAGAAATGAATTATGAATCACTCAGTAGTTTCAAAATCCAAAGGGATAAGAAAAGTCATAATCCCAAATATACCAGTCATTCTTCTTTACTTCACTTTTTGCAAGAAAAATGTTATAATTTGAAAACTTGCTACAAAATTTTCTTGTTGAAGTCAGAGACGTGGATATTCTGGAAAGAAGATGTAAGAGTAAAAACGTGAGAGAGACAAACAAGCAAGTGTGTTAAATGCATCTTCATTATGTACGATTTTTGTGCCCAATGGATGAGTCAGGATGTCAAGACAAGGAAGTTTGGATATGTAGCTTTACCTTCAAAGTGTAGTTTGCTGCTTTCTGCCAAATGAAATGTAAATAGAAAGTCAAAGTGTTCTTTTTCTGCTGTGAGTCAGATGTCTAAAGGCCCGTTCAGGAATGAAGGCTGGTCCATGCAGAGGTGACCTGACGATCTGACAGAAAGGTGCTTCTGTATTTGAGAGGCTCGGACTAAGCCAAAAATAAAAGCAGTGGTCTCTGGGGGCTCCCCTCATATTCCAAGGTAAACTAAATAAATTAAATAAATGGTAAGTCAGCATTAACATTCAAAATTTGTGACAGGTAAAAAGGAATCATTCAGAAAGAAACATGGTCACACTTTGTATCAGATTCAAAGCAGAGATTCTGACCCAGTATAAGCAAGAGTTTGTGTCTTTTTACTTACAATACTGTGACGGTGACTTATAAAGGTCTTTGTGTGTGGGGGGGGGGAGGGGGGGTTAGTGTCTTTCTATTGTGTATGCAGGAACATGCAAAGAACTCTACAGCCTCATTAACAAATACTAGATTTGAGAGGCTAAGTATTTTATGGGATGTTCCCACTCGTACACTTCATTAGTAAAGATTTGTTAGTAAAGGCGATCTCAAAAGGTCTGGTTATTCCTAATTTCCCTAGTCCCTAACTCAAAGTCCATATTTTCATTTCACAAACTGGATAACATTTAATTGCTTCAGGTCCTTTTAAGTAGCTGTACCAAAGACCATTGTTTGCCTACCCCCCAGTATCCATTCACCACCACCCCCTTATTTTTTAGCAGTAGAACCCTGATTTCTAACTAGGATTCCCATATTTAGCAAATAAAAATACAGATTGCTAAATTAAATTTAACTTTCTGTAAAACAACAAATCAATTTTTAGCATAAGTATGTCCCAAGTATTGTATAAGTATTGTATAGTATAAGTATGTCCCAAGTATGCCTAGTTAAATTTGAATTTCAGATAAGCAACAAATAATTTTTAGTCTACATATTTCCCAAATATTTCATACTTAAGCAAAAAAGTATTTATCTGAAAATCAAATTTAACTGGGCATTTATTATTTTATCATGCAACCCCCTTAACTGCTCAATCCTCTTAACTAAGTTGCTACCCAACTTAGACTACATTTCCAAGGCTCAGACCATGGTGTGACAATGTGACCAAGCTCCTGTCAATGAGGTGGAAGCTTATGTTGAGTGGTGTTCCCAGGAAGTCTCCTAACCAGAAAGGAGGTCTACCAGAGCTCAGTCATGAACAAGGCTCTGATAGAGACAGAAAGAAGTGGGGTCCCTGGCAACATCGTGTTGCTGACATAGCAGCACTGAGCTGCCTCCCTGCAAATTCCCTTAAGAGAGAGCTATATAAACTCCTGCTTTATTTAAATAATCACCATTTCTTCTGTTACATTCAGTTGAGCCCAATTCTAACTGATAGAGGCTTACCTCCTTAGGGATTTGTGAACACAGCAAAACCAAGATCTGTGAACAGGGAGGTCTGTGGAAAGTAGAGCATGTGAAACAGTGTGAACATTCACAGTTACGTAGATTCTCATAGTCTCGCTGACTGTCTCTCACACACATTCAGATTTCCCTATTTTTCTAAAGCCCTGGGTCTTCTAATTTCCTGCCCTGTCTTCTTCCTGACAGTGCTCAAAAGTTAACTCTAGTAATTCAGAAAAAGAAACAAAACAAGCAAACAAACAAACAAAAAACCCAAGGGCCATCCTTAGAGGACTGGAGCATAAAGCTAAATTGGGGTTAACAGTTTCATTGAAGAGGTTGGGTGGCGTGGCCATTTTCAACACAAATAATTTGTGGATACTTTTTCAGTGTGCTGTCAGGTGGCAGGAATTAAGGTCCTAGATTACAGTAATTTAATACTTTGGAGCATCTTTGGCTTTGGAGAAAAAAATGTAAAAATGAATTCCTAATAACATGTTACCGTGTATAAAAAGGAATAGATCAATATATCATCCCTTGAAATTTTCCCAGGTCAGAACACTTATATATAAAATTCTGTTCCAAAAATGCAATGTTGATTTTTTTTTTTCAGTGCTTAAGATTTGCCAATTTCAACATTTTTCTTGGTACCGTGAAAAATGTTGCCACTGGCAGGCATTCTATGGAGGTAGGAAAGAAAAAATAGTGTTAAACAGTGGGACTGTGAGAACAGGAGTCTGTACATTTTCATTAACATGTCATTCAGAATCCTGATTAGGAGATCTATTTTTAATTCCTTAAGGGGGACAGAAATATATAGAAAGCAGATGAACAGAAAAAAAAATACAACCTTCAAATGTAACAAATAAAAGTAAAACTAAGGCAAACATAAGATATGAAAAAGGATAAACACGATTCGTTTTGTCATAATAAAGACACAACCACCACTGGTAGATTTTTGCAAAGGCTAAAAATTTCAGAATCTGGTTAGAATGTGGAAGTTATCTAAAGGGGATTGATTAGTATCTCCCCAAAATGCAGAATTCAACCTATTTGGAAATAGGTTCTTTGCAAATGAAATTAGTGTTGAAGGCATACTGCATTAGACGGGCCCCAAATTCAATCATTACTGTGTTTATAAGAAGAGGAGAGGACATGCAGAAAGACCATGCAGAAAGAAGGCTACATGGCAACACAGTCAGAGATGAGAGTGATGCAGCTACATGCCAAGGAATGCCAAGGACTGCTGGCAACCAGCAGAAACTAGGAGAGAGGTTTAGACCAGAGTCTTCCTCAGAGCCTCCAGAAGAAACCAACTCTGCTGACACATTGATTTTGGACCTCTAGCCTCTAGAGCTGTGAGAAAATTAATTTCTGTTATAGTAAGCTACCCAGTTTGTGGTACTTTTGTTACGGCCCCTAGGAAACTAATACATCACCCAATGCCCCTTGCCTCTGAAAGCAAGGCATTATATACATGTTCAAAAGATACCACTGGATCCCAGGTCACTCAGAACATTCCAGTGCTTATTTTTCAACTCCTCAGATCCCGACCAATGGATGCTATTGACAAGCAAATATTTTTGCAGGATCTTTATTTATTTGAAAGCCTTTATTCTGCCTGCCAAGTTGGAAAGACCATTCAATTATGTCTTTTGTTGAAAGCTTAGTTGTTTATATTTTGTGGCTTCATTGGCTTCTTTATTTTCAAAAGAAGAGAAAGCAAAATCAAAGGAAATGAAGCAAAGTGAAGTTTTATCAGCACTTCAAGGTCTCTGAGCCTCTACAAATCTACAAACACAATAGCATCATCAGTGTGTCTCATATATTCTAGGTCTGTGAAGTCAGGTATATAATATGGAAGGTTTGCAAATGGTCTGCCCTTCCACCATTACCTAACTAAGAGTGCATTTAGTATTTGTTCTTCATCATATTGACAGTCCACTCAAAACAAAATAGAACTGTATTCTTTTCCCTGACCAAAACCAGGACTGTGAGCCTATTCCTCTTATAAACACTGAGGGTCCCTTTGAGAAGTGTTACTCAGCCCTTCTTCAAATCAGCACGCATTAAGAAAATGAGCATTATAAAGCATAATGCAGTAAATCGGAAGAAGAAGGGGACATGAGGAAATTTATTTGCAACTTGGTGGAAAGACATATCACATTTTGTGTACTATATAAAAATGGCAAGCGATAAAATACAAAATGTTAAGGAAGGTATTAAATAATGACTGCATAAATATTCTGAATAATTTTTTCAAACTACTGAATTCAGGAAGTTTTCAGGGGAAGCTGGATAAATATTATTCATTATAATTCCAACATTGTACGTTTTTAGATGTTTTTAAAAATTGGTCTTAGGACTTTTAACATCAAGAGTTTATTGAAAACTATCTTGGGGGAAATTCTAGAAAGAGGATGGCAGTGGCTACGAAGGTTTTAAATCTCTCTAAATATATAAAAACAGAGCAGCTAGAGAAAAAATCACAGAAACCTGCAGCAGACTCTTACAACACAACTATGCAACAAGGCATCCCCAAAAGCTATAAAATGCAATTGGATGACACAATACACGCTAATAGTCATAAGACCTGCATGATCTCAAAATCCATGGCAGAAGGGACCAGGGGTGATGGACAGACTTGAGAACATGAGAATTTCAAATGTTCTTTTTATCATGACACTCCCTCTCATAACTTGTTGCTTCATGCTGCATTTGCTGAATCTTTCCAAGCCTCTGTCACAGATTTAACCTACCTCCCTCAAATGTTACCAAAGAGACAGACTTGAGTCTGATCAGTCCTCATGATCCAGTTGCCAGTTTGCAGGAAAAGTGGAGAATAGAGAAACATGTTGTATGAAACCATAAATACGCAGTCAACAAAATCCTGACTGTGGAAAACTGTAAAAGTCAAACGCTCTAGTTCCTCCACAGAAATATTGAAAGAAAAGAAAGAGAGGGAGAAAGTGTAGATTTAAAAAGATTTAAAATACACATGAAATTTTTTTAAATGGGTGAATCTACACGATAATGTTTAGGAATGCACACTCGCATGATAAAAAAAAAGATTTAAAAAAAAAAGCAAGGATGTGATTTACTTTCGAAGGGTAAGGAAGAAGCTGCCATTGAGCTAGAATACACAGAGAGGTCTAATAAAGAGGCTCGGCGGGGCGCGGTGGCTAACGCCTGTAGTCCCAGCACTTTGAGAGGCGGAGGCGGGCAGGTCACCTGAGGTCAGGAGCTTGGGACCAGCCTGAGAAACATGGAGAAACCCCGTCTCTACTAAAAATACAAAATTAGCCAAGTGTGGTGGTGCGTGCCTGTAATCCCAGCTACTCGGGAAGCTGAGGCAGGAGAATCGCTTGAACCCGGGAAGCCGGTTGCAGTGAGCCGAGATCGCACCGTTGCACTCCAGCCTGGGCAACGGAGCAAACCTCGTCTCAAAAATAAATAAATAAATAAATAAATAAATAAATAGGCTGACTCTATTTTTGATGTTTGCCTGCTGACAACTTTCAAGTCTCCCTGGCCCCTGCTCCCCATTCTGCCCCACATTTGGACAAGCCAATAAGAGAGCCCACAAGCTCTTCCTTTGCCACCAGCAGAAGTTCCAACTATGCATGCCATTTTCAGACCTGCTAGGATACCTACCTTGCTCTTGCCAGAAAGCCTCATTATATGAGTAATACATCTTTTCATA
Organism: Pan troglodytes; assembly: GCF_028858775.2. Taxonomy (NCBI): domain Eukaryota; kingdom Metazoa; phylum Chordata; class Mammalia; order Primates; family Hominidae; genus Pan; species Pan troglodytes. Next base: position 46,701,659 of record NC_072402.2, on the reverse strand, counting down.
CCCTCTTTATGTGTTCATACCCAACATTAATCTCAGTATCCAGGCCAAATTTTGGGTAAAGAATCAATTTTATCTCTGTAGCATGACCACAACAAGGCTTTTGGGGTGGCTGGCAAAACTCTACTTTTTTGACCTGTGTGGGTACTTAAAAAGGTGTTTGCTTTATAACTTAAGATGAATGTTTATCATGTATGTGATTTGCTGTCTCTTTATTTTATTTTGCAACAAAACAGATAAAAATAAAAGCAATAACAACAATGATTTCCTGTGGCAAATTTGTAACCCCTTGTGATACATCCATTAGAAATCTCAGACTTGGAATAACACACTTCTTAGAACCAAAGTACTAAGTAAGATAGTGCTGGTCCTTTAACCTGGCTTGCCACCGCATACGCTGGTTTCTGGACACTACCAAGAATAGGACTCTAATCTTGACCTACAGAGTATATTAGTCTGGGTCCTTCTGGATAAAATCAATTCCCTACATGTCCCATGTCTTCAACTATAATTTCATGTTTTTCCTTTTGCATTTCATACAAAGATGACCATAACTTTTCTTGGATAACCTGAAGAAGGTACATAAGGGAACATTCTATGTATTCCTCCTGTTTTACATCTTCTTGGACACCAGTTCAAAGGGAGTCAAACAGTTAGCAAATTTGCTTCCTTCTTTTTTTTTTTTTTTTTTTTTGAGATGAAGTTTCGCTCTTGTCACTTAGGCTGGAGTGCAATGGCACTATCTCCGCTCACTGCAACCTCTACCTCCTAGGTTCAAATGATTCTCCTTCCTCAGCTTCCCAAGTAGCTGGGACTACAGGTGCCCACCACCACACTCAGCTAATTTTTGTATTTTTAGTAGAGATGGGGTTTCACCATGTTGGCCAGGCTGGTCTCGAACTCCTGGCCTCAAGTGACTCACATGCCTCAGCCTCTCAAAGTTCTGGGATTACAGGCATAAGCCACTGTGCCTGGCCTGCTTCCTTCATTTTTATAATAAAGCTTTATTTATTAGCCACATTAGAAGCACACTTTTGCTTAACCATTTTATTATATCACTATCTAAACTTCTATTTGAAATATGCCAAATAGATTTAGATAATACTGCATTTAAAGTGTCTGTATAAACTCAGGAGACTTGAACTAGTGAATTAAATAAAATGTAAGAGAACTGGTTGCTTTTATTTTATTTCATTTTTTGCACTTATGATAGTCAATGAAATTGGCATGTAATTTTCTGTTCTTATATTTGTCTAGTTTGGGTATTGCATAAGCTAGAATAACTAATATTAACTTCTGTAATATAGGAACCTCAAACCTTAGTGGCTTAATCTCATAAAAGTTTATCTCTCACTGATGCAAAAGCTAATCAGTTCTTCTTTGTTTAAGGGCATCATTCTATATGGCCATTCTGGGACACACTTCTTTTTATGTCTGTACCATCCACCAAGTCCTTGAAGTACTCTGCCACTTACTCTGCATCCAGCTCTCAGAAAAGGCAAGAGAGACCATGTAGAAGATAACATGGGAAGTTTCAAAAGTCCAGGCCTGGAAGTGGCATTGTACATTACAACCACCCATGTTTCAATGGCAAAAACAAAGTCACATGACCACATCTACAGCAAAGGATATTGAATTGTGTAGATTGGTTTGTGTAAGACTGGAATCAACATTTATCTGAATGTTTGATAAATCTTTCTGATAAAATCATCTAAACCAAATTTTTTGTTATTAGGAAAAATTTTAACTATTGTTTAACTAAAAAATCAATTACATTAAGGTTTTTGAAATTTATTGGCATAAGTGTTTTCAGAGAAATCTCTCATATTTTAAAATCTTTGCCATGTCAATTGTCATGTCCTCTTTTCATGCTTAATTTATTGTGACTTCTCTTTTTTCCTCGATCAAAAAATCAGCTTTGGTATTTATTAATCCTGAATATCATTTCCTATCTCATTAATTTCTTCTCAAGTCTTTATTATTGCCTTCCTTTGACATTTTGGGTTTGATATATTGTGACTCCTCTAATTCTGGCATTATCGTAACAACATTTTTCTAATATTAAGCATTTTCACTTCTAAGTTTCCTTTTGATTATCACTTTAGCTGATTCCTACACGTTTGTATATGAAGTATTTTAATTAGTAAGTTTAAAAATATTGTAACTTCCACTCTGATTGCTTTCATGGATTGTTTTAGTTTGTTTGCTGGTGCTATAATGAATCCCTCAAATTGGGTAATTTATAAAGAAGAGAAATTTATTTTCTCACAATTCTGGAGACTGGGAAGTCCAAGATCAAAGCACCAGTAGTTAGCAAGTGTCTTCTTGCTGCTTTATCACATGGTGGAAGGGCAAAGAGGCAAAAGGGGCCAAACTCACCCTTTTATAATGGCATTAATCCCACCCATGAGAGTAGAGTCTTTATGCCCCAATCATCTCTTAAATGTCCCACCTCCCAACACCACTGCAATGGTAATCAAATTCCATGAGTTTTGGAGGGGACAAACATGCAAACCATCACATGGACAAGTTAAGTTAATTATTAGAACCGTCTCCCATTAAAATTCCACGTTTGGACTTTTTTGCAGTAAACTTCTTGTGTGTTTTAAAATTTTTTACTTAATTATATTAGGGTTAGATAGTATGATTTCTATAATAGAAATACTTTGACACTGACTGAGACTTGCTTTAAGGGCTTAGTATGTGGTCAGTCTTTATAAATACTCCATGTGCCTTTTAAAGGAAGATTCATTCTAAATTTGCTGGTTGCAGGGTTCTACATTATTTCCGTCAGATCAAACATGTTAATTGTTTTACTGAAACTTATATCCTTTAGTAAGTTTTTGCCTACTTATTCAACCAATATGTTAAACTTCTTCCATTTTGCTAGTAAAGTTATTAATCTCTCTTTATAATTGTGTCAAATTTTTCCTTGTATCCTCTCAAGCTATATTATTGGGTGGATAGAGGTTAATAATTATTATACTTTCCTGTTGGATTTAACCTTTTATTATAATGCCTACTAATGCCTTTGCCATGAAGATATCAGGAATTTTATCAGTAAGCTATACCAGATGTCATTAAATTTTACCTGAATATATTTAACAGTTTTTTTTTATGAGGGTCAATTGCATAGAGTTGGATTAATCAAAGTCCTTGGTGCAGTATGCACTGCATTTATTGATCTATCCATGACCATTCTTTATTTCATTGTCTGTCTATTTGTTTATTTGTATGTTTATATTATAAACTCCCAGGAACCAACTTCCCAATACATAGAGCATTGCCAATAATTTATATGTGAGCTCCTTCTATATTTCACACTTCTGGTTCCCCTTCAGAGGCAGTAATTATCCTAAATTTTGTGTTTATCATTTGTTTGGTGTGTTTGTATTTGTTTTGCTTTCGGGTTCACTTCATATATTTGTTTGTTTTTTATCAACTTTTAAGTTCACTTCATATATTTGTATGCCCAAACAATATATATCTTTTAGTTTCATAAAAAATACATTATATTGAGGCTGGGCACGGTGGCTCATGCCTGTAATCCCAGCACTTTGGGAGGCCGAGGCAGGTGGATCACAAGGTCAGGAGTTCGAAACCAGCCTGGCCAGCATGGTGAAACCCCATCTCTACTAAAAGTACAAAAATTACCTGGCCGTGGTGGTGCACGCCTGTAGTCCCAGCTACTCGGGAGGCTGAGGCAGGAGAATTGCTTGAACATGGGAGGTGGAGGTTACAGTGAGCCAAGATCACACCATTGCATTCCAGCCTGGGCAGCAGAGCAAGATACTGTCTCAAAAAAAAAAAAAAAAAAATATATATATATATATATATATATACACACACACACATATATATATTATTATATTGCATGTTGTTTTGAGGGAGTTACTATTTTTACTCAATTTCGTGTTACTGAGAATCACCCACCCTGTTTTCTGCACTTAATTATTTTCAGTGCTGTACAATACCATGTTACCTGATTATACCACAATTTCTTGATCCATTTTCCAGGCAATGAGCTCCACTTTTATATTCAGTCTTCCTGTCAACTTATATTTTAGATTCACTTCTAGTGAAAATAAAAACCAGAAGTTTCTTTTTAAATATTTTAACACAATATGTTAATTTTACACCTGGATTTAGATTTTGTATATTTAAAGAAAATTACCAAAGTTTTTTCTACATTTTTAGTTTGAACTTTCTATTTTCTTGCCTTTATTATGTTTCTTTTATTTCTTCTTTCTAAACTTTTTTAGGAGTGATTTTTTTTTTCATTTTTTTAACCTATGTTTATAGAAGATATGTACTTTGCTACTTTTAATAGTTGGCCTTAAAATGTTAATATATGCATTTAAATTAAAATGTAAAACTATTCATTATTTCTACTTTGTTTCTGGACAATACAATGACCTTGGAACTTTTTACCTCTGGTCACCTCTGTGGTAGACATGGAGGAATGATGTTCAGCGTCTATTGCAAATTTTTTTAACTGACAAGGGCTAGAATGCTAAAATGGTTTTCCAGCCTCTTGCGGCTAGTGTTCTGGATATGATTTCGTTTCCACCAAACAGAAGCACCACCCATCAGAGTTGGAGTACAGAAGTGAGGTAGACATCATACCTTGGCTGTTTCGGCTGGCAGGTACGGTCAGGAGGCATGTGGTTACTCTAAAGCAGTGTTGTCCAAGGTCTAGTATCCAGTCAGTTGCTTCACGAATGTTGTCAGACAAGATGTGAAGCATTCATTTTAAGGGACCATGTTTTTGATGTTGTATCTAAAAAGTCTTCACCATTCTCAAGATTATCTAGTTTTTGTCCTACGTTATCTTCTAAGAGTTCTATAGTTTTGCCTTTGATATTCAGGTCTCTGATACATGTTGAATTAATTTTTGTGAAGGGTATAAGGTTTGTGTCTAGATTAATTTTTTTCTGCTTATGGATGTCCAGCTGTTCTAACACCATTTGTTGAAAAGACTGTCTTTTCTCCATTGCATTGCCTTTGTTCCTTTGTCAAAGACCAGTTGACTATATTTATGTGAGTCTATTTCTGAGTTATCTATTCTGTTCCATTGATCTATTTGTTTATTCTTTTGCCAATACCACACTGTCTTGATTATTGTAGACTTCTAGTAAGTCTTGAAGTTAGGTAAATTTAATTCTCTCACTTTGTTCTTCTCCTTCAATATCGAGTTGGCTATTAGGGTCTTTTGTCTCTCCATGTAATGTTTAGGATCAGTTTGTTGATAGCCATAAAATAACTTGCTGAGATTTTGGCTGGGAATCTATAAATCACGTTGGAAAAACCTGACATCTTGATAATATTGAATCTTGCTAACCATAAACATGGGACATCCCACTTTTTATTTCTTTATTTCATCAGAGTTTTGTGGGTTTTTTGACATAGATATTATATGTATTTTGTTAGATATTTATGTAAATATTTTATTTTGGTGAGAACCACTGTAAATGATAACATAATTTTAATTTCAAATTTCTCTTATTTATTGCTGGCATATAGGAAAGTGATTGATTTTTGTATGTTAGCCATATTTCCTACAACTTTACTATAATCACTTATTACTTCTAGAACTTTTCTTGTCTATTCTTTAAGATTTTGTACATAGGCAATCATATCATCTGTGAACAAACGGTATTATATTTTCTTTCCCAAGCTGTATACCTTTTATTCTACCTCTGTTTTTGAGTATTTGTATATCACCATATATAATTTGCAGAGGGCAGTTATTTTCTTTCATCCCTTTGAAGGTATTATAAACCAATTTTTGGTTTATATTGTTTCTGTTGAGGTCTGCTACCAATATAATTTTTGTTTTATTATAGGTCAACTCTGTTTTTCTTTGCCTGATGTTAAGGTTTCCTCTTTGTCTTTAACGTTATGTAGTTATACTACAAAGCTTTTAGAAGTGTTTTTTTAAATTTTCTATATCTAATTCTTTGCATCTTGTGGGTTTCATCAATTTTAGACATTTTTCAACATTTTATTTTCTAATATTGCATCTTTTTCATTATCTTTAATCTTTGGTTGGTTTAAATTCAAATAGGCATAAGTTAGAGCTTCTCATTCTGTTTTTCTATTATATTTTTCATCTCTTTGTCTCTCCTACATTTGTTTCAATATCTTGTGCTCTATCTCCCAGTTCACTTATTATCTCTTCAGCTTTATCTAATCTTCTGTTTAGATTTATGTGTTGAAGATTATATTTTTTTACTTCTAGGAGTCCTTTTTTATTCTTTCTCAAATCTGCCTGGTCATGTCTGAGAGTATCACGTTCTACACTCATGTTTCCAATTTCTGTATTTCTGAAAACACTTTAATCACATTTTTTCTTAGTGTTTAATAATTCCAATATCAAACAGAGGGGTGTCTAGCTCTGCTTTTTGTTGTTTCTGATAATATTTATATCTTTTTTCTTCCTGAACAATGTGACTAGGACCTCATATTTGACTGTTTTTATATACACAAATTCTGAAACGCCTAGGCTGAGATGCATTCTTTTAGAAGGAATTTGTGTTATCTCTTTCCAAGCATCCTGGAACATCCCTGACCCCAAAAGATTTTAATTTAATTTACTGAATTGCATTTCCCTGGACTATGCAAGTGATATTAATTTGAATCCTTTTTCTGTACATGGGTAGTCATATGGCTGCTAATTTCCAGAAAAACATTTTCCCACCTCAAGCCAAGAACTTAGACATATTTCCTTGCCAGCTTCTTTTTCCAGGAAACAGATTTTTTTTTAGCCCCCTTTTTACTGTAGCTATAACCCTTCATAACTGCAGGGTATTTGCAGGTCTTTGTTCTTTCTACACACTTTATGTGAGCCAAAGTTTTGTCTGTCATTCTCCCTCATGGCTACTACAACGCAGGTTTTGAAGCTCCTCGTACTGGCAGATCCCTTCAGTGTAGCCCATGTCTCTATTACACATACATCACTCTAGTTTAGTTCACTATTTTTTGGCTCCAGTAGATTTCTTGCATTTGTGTTGTGGGTGGGTGTGACCCTACATATGAATTTCAAAGATTATTAGTTAAGTATTAAGAAACATAGCTAGGTGTTTGCAAAAAGAAGGCTTTTCAGAATTTCTTACTCATAATATTACTGAAGTGGTAATAGAGTTGAGAGCCATAAAACAACTGGAAATTATTTAAAGATAATAATGCTTATAATAATGCTTATAATAATTTTATGTACCAAAATGCACGTAATAACCTACCCAAAGGTTTTTGGTGCAATGATATAGGATATCTTGAAGGAGTACTATTCCAGCTTTATTAACATTTGATATTATGTATATAATTGTTCAATGTAGATTAGCCAGTGTTCGTATTTTGTCAGCAAGTGTTCAAGTCTCAACTGGGAGGAACTGTGAGTAAGAAAAGCATGAGATATTTTAAAGGAATTAAATTTGATATTTGGATTCCTGGATTTCTAAAATTGCCTTTGACCTTTCTGCCCTATGTTTGTCTGTAGCCACAAATTTCAAATCTGTCAACCATTTTTATTTAAGACAAAGAACACTTTTGAATCCTGAAATTTCTGTGCCGTAATAAGTTGGATTTTATCTGTTCACTCCAGAGAATACACATGCTTCAAGTGTGTAAACCCAGGATCCTCCTTCTGCCATGAGGAATGAGGATGCATGTGAATCTCTTCGGGCCTGTACTCAAATTGCCCAAGCCCTGAGAGCTTCTAGTACCACCAGCAACAACAGCAGAGCTACAGGCTTTCCGTGAACCCACAGAATCTCTGGTTTGGAGTTCTGACCATGATTTTTCTGCTCCCTCCTTCTTCCCCTGCCTTGTTCTCTTGTTTGTGCCAGAGTCAAATGGAAGCATCAGACTCCCATGTAAGTGGTGACTGTGATCTCCCCACCCTATGGCTTACTGGACTTCTGGCCTCTCTTCTCTTCTGGGCAACCTCTGGAGAGGAGGATGTCCATCCCCCTCAGGCCCTCAGCTGCAAGCTCTCTGGTTGCAGGGCAGAAACTCTGCCTCATTCACAAGCTTTCTGTACTTAGAGTGAGCGAGAAGCTCTGTTCTTTCTTGCTCTGTGGAGATTGTAAGCAGGATAGCTCCTAACTGACACATTTGTTAAAGCCTCTCTGCCAGCAGCTCAACTTGTCCTCACCCTACCGTGCTCCCAGCCATGAAGCTTTGTAGGCTCATTGCACCTGTTAACAGAGGGGCCATGGCCACAGGCCCAGCTGGCTCAGCATCCCTCCAGCAGGAAAGCATGAAAAGTGTTAGACTCCCATGCAGCACCCCAGACCCATGGGCAGGGCAGGATGAGGCAGAGGGTCTTCTAGAAAAATCTGAATACCTGCTGTGAATGAACATCATGCCAGTTAAGACTTTCTACAGGTGGGAGGCAAAGAACTGTAAAGACTTCCTTCCTCTCTCAGAACGTATAACCCACTGCCCTGAAATGCATTTAGCCAGGTAGCTGGTCAAGGTGTCAGGCTTATAGTAAACTCTCAAAGTCTGTATCATGCTCTTCCCCTCTCTTCCCTTAGGCATCTCTATTCCAAGCTTTTATTTTGAGACTTCTTTTAAAAAAAAAAATTGTTATCCAGAGATATATGATAATATCATTTTGATGTACGTCCTCTATAATTATAATCTAGATGCATGCCTCCAATAATTTTAAATTTAGATTTTAGTTCATAATGATTCCAGTTTTCAAAGCCTTCTAGTTTGTGCTGTACATTAAAATAGCCATAATTCTTGACTTCCTTTCTCAAAAACTGAACTCCAGAACAAGCAAATTCATTCATATATTTAACACTGTTGAGCATTTACTACTGCCAGGCACTGGGCTAGGTGCGAGATATATGAGTGGGAATATCAGACAAGATCCCTCCCCATACAGTGTTTACAGTTTAATTGGAGAGACAGAGCAAAGTAGCTATACAAATAAAATAACTACAAACTGGGATGGTTGCTATGAAAGAAACATGCAAGGGGCTGAGCTGAGACTACAGAAATTTTCCTATATTTCTTATCAAAATATATCCTAATTATCTGTCTGTTCCTCTGTTTCTTCATTAGACTGTTAGAACCTGTAAGGTCACAACTAAGACTTTTTCATCTTGCTGTCCCTCGTACTTAGGAGAGTGTGTGATACATGATGGGTACTGAGAAAAAGGTCTGCTGAATGGACATAAGAATGTCTGTGTCGATCAATGAGTTAGCATAAGATTGGGGCTTCACTGAGAAATGGTTACACTTTGCACCAAATAGGAAAAGAATTGAGCACAATCTACATCTCACATTGTTTTCTTAATAATTTTTCTATTTAATATTCAAGTTCTCTGTTTTTATCCTATATCAGTTCAACCCATAAGGAAGCGTAAGTTTTATAGGAGAACAAAGAATCCAGTTTTCCGAATTATCTTCTGGCCAGACACAAATGAAGCACACAATACTAGTGCTGTTAGTGTTAAGCTGTGTCATCAATGCTGGAGGAAAACCTGAGAAGGTGGAGGTGTCTCTGGAAGCTTTAGTGATAATTAAGTTCCCTGTTCTCAGGTTTCTTGTCACCTTCCTTTTAGCTACCAGCACAGTGTGTTTTCAGTCCTGACTACTGACGAACTAACTGAGCAGCTGGTTTTGTTCCTGTCTCTTCCCCGCTGGGCCCCACTACCCTTTCAGTCGCTCCCTTGAATTTCCGGTCACTCTGCAACTTCCCCAGGGGCACTGGGTTGAACAGTGCTGGTATCTCTAAGCATATCCCATGATCTCCAAGGCAACATTTGCCTTCAAGATTGTGTGGCTTCTGGTTTCTGAAAGATATGGATGCTGGATGAGATCTGGGAGAACAAAGACTAGAAAATGTGCTGCTTTTGGGAAACTGAAACGGGAGTAATTATCACCTTCAACCGACTGGCTTTAGGACAAGAAGCTGAGGCCAGAGGGGTAAAGTAAATAAGTGAGGAAGGTGGAAAATGGCAGGCCCAGGGCCAGAAGCCCGGCCACCCGGCTCTGGCCACAAGTGCCCTGCCTCCTCCACCTACATACTTACCGCAGCTGTTCTCCAGTTTTGCAGCACTCAATGTACAAACTCTTGCTTGAAATTGGGAATCAGAAGTTTAATTTCAGTTGGTCACAATCACAATTTTACAAATATTATGGAGCATCTGTCAAATGCATGGATACTGCTATTTTAAAAAATCAATAAATGACATAGCTCCTGCTCTTGCAAACCTCACAATAAGGAAAGCAACTTTAAAGCTACAGTTGTGTTATTTAGCAAAGGAGGAAATGGTCCCACTGAAGGAAACATGATCTCCCAGCTGATTCGCTAACTGCTGGAGGAATAGCTGAAACTAAACCCTAGGTCTCCTGACTTCCAGAATGATGGGTATTCTACAATATCCTACAGGCTGTGTGTAACCACAGTGAGAACCACGTGGAAAACAGGAGCCGGGGCTTGTGGTGTTGCATATTGACTATACCTAAAAGAAAAGGGGATGGAAAATATGGCAAACATCAGGGTAGATCCTGGGAAGAGGCAAGTCCTGAGCAAGGATTTATAGGAAGATTGCATTTGGGAAGGAGAGACACACACACACAGAGAGAGAGAGATGGACGAAAGAGCAATGAAGTCATAAGAATAAACCAGATAGCTTCAAGGGCTGCTAAGGGGACCCACGTTCCTGGAGTGGAAGTGTTTCAGGAGAGTAAAGAAGTTGCATAGAACGGGTGGGATCAGCTCAAAAGTTCAACACACACAACTGGGCACCCTACGTATGCCAGGCACTGTGTTAGGCACTGGGGATAGACAGATGAATGAGAAATGGTATCCCATTATAGTGGTTTTACCACTTTGGCCACTAGAAGCTTCATTCTAAGAGCCAGGTAGGGTTTGCCAAATCTACCTACAGAAAAACAAAACCCAAAGGGAACTTTAACACAGAACTTTATGAAAGATGACAGGAGGGTGTGGTAAAAATGGGTTGACAACATACTTTGTTAAAAGATCAGATAGTTCTTGATCTATACCTGGGGACAACAACGTCTAAAAGATAGACATTGATGCTGATGGCCGGCTACCAGTTCCTGCTAACCTAAGCAGGCAACCACCCTCAGCCAGTGGAATTCAAAGAACATTTTCTGAGCTAACCTGCTCCTGCCTCTGCCCTGGATCCCCTTGGCTCTAATCACATCTGAATGGGGATGTTTCCTCCTTGCTTCAGAAGCCTCATTTCTAAGAGGTAGTTTGCCTTTTTTTCTTTTCTTGTTCTTTAATGCACTCGCTTGCTAGCCAGTTGATTTTGTCTTTCCAGGGTACTCTGCAAACTCTGTGGTGAATGTGTGATACTGAAGTCCAACAGCATCGTCTGTGTCCTCTTCACCAAGCTACATCTTTTTTTCTGGCTGCCAGATACTTTACAAAGAATTATCATTATTCTGTCTGCTGTGTTAGTGGGAGGTTTCTCAGTTTTTTGTTTTTAATTCTTCTTGGAGAAAATGTCACTCCCTGTATAGAGGATGAGATTAAAACAAATGCCACAATAGGCTTTTTGCAACATCATTTAGCATCCACCTGTCCTCAAGAAAATGCGGTGGAGATTAGAAAAATCAGTTGAACTCAGTGATTTGTTGGGTATGAATAAAGAGGAGGAAGGGATGGAAATGATGGAACAGCTCAAAACATATGTCCTGCTAGTTTCTCAGGCCAGGTAAATTGTGACTTTCCTCTCCTGTTGCAAGTTCTATTCTCAGAAGCATGGGACACACACTCCTGTGGAACATTCAGCAAAGAACACGGCTGACTGGGAGGCTTCTGAAGGTGCCCTCTTCAGGAAGTCAAAGAAGTCATTTGGTTTGATTAATTGATCTCCACTTTCAAGTTATAAAACAAAGGAGGCACCACAAGTCGTAAGAAGTATACAAGGAAAAAACTCATTTTTAATATTTTTTTCTCATTGCTTTTTATATTATGGAAAATTTTAAACATAAAAAAGTAACAGCTTGGAAAATAAACTCCATGCACTCAAATATAGTTATTTTTATTCTACCCTTTTTATTCTGTTTCACACTTTATTTATCGGTTTATTTATTTTAATAATTTTAACTTTTATTTTTGATTCGGTGGGGGTACACATGCAGGTTTGTTACATGGACATATTGTGTGATACTGAAGTTTGGGACACAAATGATCCTGTCATCCAGTGATCACAGGACCCAATAGTTTTTCAGCCTCTGCTCCCCTCCCTCTCTCCCTGCTTAGCTGTCTCCAGTGTCTATTGTTCTATCTTTATGTCCATGAGCACCCAGTGTTTGGCTCCCACTTATAAGTGAGGCATGCAGTATTTGGTTTTCTGTTCCTTCATGCATTCTTTATAATATAAATAATACATAGAGTAATCCATTAGATGATTTACATATTATATATATTTGAGAAACATGCTCGAAATGTTTTACAAATAGGTGTATTACATCAAAAGTATTTGGAGACAGTTGTGTTAACAATGGTCAATAGGCATGTTTAGGAACAATAACAAGAATGATAAAATGTGTTGATGCTTATCTGTGCCAGGCTTGGTGTAAATGGCTACCCTGTGAGGCAGTGTCAGCAAGGCCCAGACTGTACACTTTTCCTGTAACATCCATTACTTGTGTAAAAAAATTGAACTGATGAGCCTCAAATCAGATATTTAATCCTACCTCCAAAAAAAAAAAAAAAAAAGAATTGTTCTAAAAAGAAGTACTAACCTTCTCAATATATTTTTTAAAAATCTAAGTTTATATAACATTCATATTAAATAAATATATAGTACTTTGGGGAAGGCATTATATTTTTTTAGAACCTGTTTTAGTATCTGCAAATGAGGGAGCTGGAGTGTCTATTGTCTTTAATATTCTTCCTAGCCCTAACATTTTACGAGCCATTTCTCTGAAGCTGTAAATTGCTAATGCTAAACAACCTATCCAGTGCATTATGTATTATTATTGTATCTGCTCTTTTAGCAGGAGGCTTACACTTGCAGCATGCTGTTATGTAAATCTTTATCACAATCATCAGCATTTATTGAGGACCTCTGTTCTACGGCAAATGTCACCAAACAGTACCAAGAATGAATGTGAAGGAGGCCACATTTTGCAGATTCCGTTCATAACTCTGGCAATCTTAGACCACACACAGACTGCCAGTGCCTGGTCACGCCATTGTCCTGCCGTCACCCTCTCCCCTTGGAAGGAATTGCCTTGATATGTGGAGGCTGGCACCCTGCTCAGTTGGCTGCAGGGAGCCTTGTAGCACTTAGAGGGATGGGCATGTGGGCTAGATTCCTTTGGATAAAGTGATAGGCACATCACACTCTGGTGTGCAGGCTCTGACATGCCGCAGATTAGCAGGCATGCCTCTGGTAAGAGGCATGTGACTGGCCTTTTGGTCCATGCTATGAAACCCTTGAATTCTCCCTGACATTCTATACAGCGGTTTCCACCCAGTTAGGGCCTATTTTTTTTAATGCTTCAAGTGCAAAAAATGAAAATGCATAACAGTGGCTACGGCTCACTGACTTTTGAGTGCGATGTTTCCATTTTTCTATTAGACAAAGCTTAGAGAGAGAAATTGCAGAGACTGAGTACTGTGATCAAATGAACAATTTCAATGTGCTTAACATAGAAGATACTAGAGCATAGGAGTTTTTAAAAACGGGCTTTGGTGTCAAGCAGACATGGACTTGATTCCCATCTCTACCACACTCACTGGCCATTTGACCCAGGGCAAGCTTATTTTTCATAAGATTAGAATAAATACTTATTTTATAGGGTTGATAACAGAATTAAATGATTTAATATATGTAAGCTACTTAGGAGAATACCTGGTATCTGGTAAGCACTAAAAAACCAGAATTAGTTAGCACCATCATTGATAATCCCTTTATTGAGTTATAAAGCCAAAGAGTCTCCCAAATGTTTCCGTGGCAAATTCATCTTAAATACTGACTGATATAATCAAGAATTGCAAAATGAACGGTAGGGTGCCAGATGCCTATGGCTTGTCCTGTTCACCTCTGAACTCATCTGCAAACAGGGACCACTTTACCTATAGCCAATTAGACCACAGAGGTGATAAACTTGAGGCCCAGCTGTCACTCAATTCCCCTCAGTATGACCCAACCAATACTACATGTCATCACACGCCTCCTCTCTGCTAAAGATATAATGCAGATTTCCAATGGGATTGTGGCAGAGACCTCCGGACTCAATAGTTCAGATAAATATTCTGAGAGAAGAGGCAGAACAAATTGCCTTTGCAACATTTTCAGTTTAAAGCTATATTTTCATGTGTGACCTAGGGTCTCTCAATTGACTAAGAACTCCTGTCTATAATCTTTTTGTTCTTCCACTCGGTTCAGAGCAAAGGAATTTTTAGTTGACACCTAAGAAAAATAGTTACATGCCGTAAATAAATAATTGGTCTGTCAATCTTTATGAAATACTCCTCTACCAAGTTCATCTCTTGATAGCTTATGGGATAAGTGGGGCTTCTCACAATATGACATGATACCTACTTCATCAGAGTATTGAAAATGTTCAGTAGAAAGAGACAGAGGAACCCACTGTTCTTTGATTTGTATTAACCACATAAGTACCTGGAGAAAATTATAGCCAAAGCAGTGGGACTGATATCCTACTGGCCTTTTGCCTGGAATAAGAGAGAAAGATGACTGTGGGAATTAGTCAAGGTACAAATCACATCACATCATCTTCTTGTGCAAACAGATTGCCTGGGGAGTGGTTTCCAAGATTTTTCAGTTTATAGAAAATACAGAAAAATGACAAAACTGAATATATAACACAGAGGCAGAGAGATGAGGTTGCTCATGAGTGAGGTGGCCATCCTGGGAGCTCTGGGCTTCTCAAACTTGAAAATTTTGGCACATTTGTAACCAATAAGAGGTACCTTGGATGAAAAGCTCAGGGCTTTCGGTTAACACTAAATCCATTTACTCTGGATCTATGCATAACCCCAGGAGAAAAAAAACCCGAGTCCTTTTTGGGCATATTAAAAAATAAACAAGAAAACCCAAGCAAAGAGAAACAGGTTTTTTCCCTCCATCAGGTGTTTAAAAGATAACTGAAAAGAAGTGTACTATAATGGTTAAAAGATTTGACTCTGGACTCAGATGTGAATTCACATACCGTGTATGACACCAATTAGCTTTGAGACCCTTGTGAAAATTACCTGATCTTGTTAAGCCTCAGTTTCCTCTTCCTTAAAAAGTCATATGCCCCTCAGAGAGATGTTAAAAGAATTAAATAAGATAATGCATGCATAGTACTTAGCACAGCATAAAAGTTGATTGAGTTCTGCTTTTCTTACATGTGTCATTCTGAAATAATCATTGCATGGGGCTTTTGCTTTACACCAAGATAAGCATAGGTCAAGGAAGATGGAAAGCAAAGAAACAATCCAGTCACTGGTTTTGCTCACCTTAGCCCCAACCAAGAAATGAAAGCACGGCGTTAGTTATCTTTCATATTCTAACTCTGTTTTCCTGATCCATGCATGAATTTCAGTTCTAGGCATAGACATGTGTGACCAGTTTTAGTTTGTAAAGGTAAATCAGATTTGCATTCAATCTAACCCCAGAGGTCTAGTTCCAGAATTAGAGGCAAAGGGGGCTTTCTGGTTTTGTTGCCCAGTGTGCACAGCAAATTAAATCCATGGAAACACCAGGCAGCAGCAGAGAAAAAGGTTTAATTGTAGGCCCTGCTGAATGAGGAGATGGGAGGAAACCTCAAATCCGTCTCCTTAGGAGTCTGAAGCCGGGGTTTTAGGGGTTTTGGAGTGGGCCAATGTGTGGAGATTGTTGATTGGTTGAAGAGTGCAGGTTGAAGCTGTGGGACAGGAAGATGAAGAAACTGTATTCTCATGCTGATTCTGTTTCTCTATAGGGGTCTTCAAACTGGTTGGCATCAGCTGTTTCGGCTGTTTCGCTAGAATTTAGAATCTGCGAGACCTCTTAAGCAACTCTTAAATAAAAGCCTTATGCTTCTAATGTCAGAAATCCTATCTACCCTAAACAAAAGCCTTATGACTCTCTTGTCAGAAATCCTATCTACCCTTAACAAAAGCCTTATGACTCTCTTGTCAGAAATCCTATCTATAGGATCAGTGAGGGTACACAAGGTCAGCATTTAGAGTTATGTGACTTTCAGTTACAAGGAAGTAGGTCAACGTGCAGCCTGATTATTGTTTAGTTATAACTACATTTCTATCTAGAATTCCTGTTAGCCATGTGAGGGTGGCTTTAGTTTGAGGTTCTCAAACTCTGCCTCAAAAGACTGTTTCAATGGCACACTGTTCTCTCCTGACTTTAAATACTTTATGACACTCAATTTGTTTGAACCAATGCTTGACCAGGCTCCCAAGGGACAACGCTTCTGCCCTGACTTGCTTGAAAGGAGTAGAAGCTCTGCACTTGTGCAGCTCCTTTGCAATGTCCAGTGCATACCCCATGGCAGCCCTCATCCCTCACCTGGGGCTGGGCTGGAACAGGCTCTGATCCAATTTCTGTCTTCTGAGTGAAAAGTGGACAAACAGGTTCCTTGAACCTCCCATTTCCTCCATCCATAAGGTGTTTTACTCTGTTCTTTGAACATTAGAGCTAGTTCTTTGGAATTTACAAACCAAAAATTATCTGAGATAGGTCTCAGTCATTTAGCTTATTTTGCCAAGGTTAAGGACAAGCCTGGAAGAAAAGAACGCGGATCATAGAAACGATGTGTCGTCTGTGCCTTTCTCTAAAGATGAATTTGAGGGCTTCAGTATTTAAAGGGGAAAAGCAGGCTGGAGAGGAAAGACGGAGGGTTTGTAATCCACATGTTGTAAGAGAAAAGGAGCAGGTAGGGGAACAGTCAACTATGTATTCCTCTCACACTCAGTAAATTGGCACCTTACATAAAGTAAGGTGAACATAAGAGTTATCACTTGTGGATATATTTAGCCTTTTATCTGTAGCTATCTGCTTAGGAACAAAAGGAAAGGCAATTTCTTGCATGATTCAGCTTAATTTTTTCCTTTTGGCATAGCTAGTTGGAGTCCCAAGTTTTTACTTTCCTTTCACAAACTGCATTGCAGTTTGCACGTGGTTCTGTAACAGCCACATCAGTACACCTTTGGTAACCTCTGTATATTTGTAGTTTCATTGGATATTGCCCTTATAGAAAGAAAATTCTCCTCAGCAGACATGAGACTGTGTGTATCATGGGACAGGCATGATCTTCTTGCCCCTTGTGAGCCTCCTGGCCACAGAGTTATTAGGAAAGAGATTTAGCTAGCAGGAATATATTGTAGCAGATTCAACACAAGTGGGAAAACAGGTATGCAAGAATTGCCACATTTCGTTACTTCTTTATTTTCTTAATTATTTTATTATTATTACTTTTTTAGAGACTGAGTCTCACTCTGTCACCCAGGTTGGAGTGCAGTCATGCAATCTTGGCTCACTGCAACCTCTGCCTCCCAAGTTCAAGTGATTCTCCTGCCTCAGCCTCCCGAGTAGCTGAGATTACAGGTGCCCGCCACCACAACTGGCTAATTTTTGTATTTTTGTAGAGACAGGGTTTTGCCATGTTGGCCAGGCTGATCTTGAACTCCTGCCCTCAAGTGATTCACCTGCCTGGGCCTCCCATAAAGTGCTGGGATTACAGGTGTGAGCCACTGCACCCAGCCTGGTTACTTCTTTAAATCAAATTAAATTCTATTCTCCACCTCCCTCCAGACTGGGGCAAAATTCAAAGGCAATCATCATTGAGGCTCCCTTCGCCCCCAACACCCACCTCCCCAAAGAGTCTTATATATTCAGAGAAATCCCTCTGATCTTTACTCCACTCTAGGCACTTTGGAAATGCAAATTCATTAAGCCGTCATGTTTCTTTGAAATCCAGTAGCCTGGAGCCTCTGTCTCCACCAACTGGTTGAGCATTGCTAGGTGACCCCATTCCTTTCCCATCCCAGGGCAATGTGCAGGAGCAGACCATGGGTCCCCTCAACACATGAGACCCACAGAGCCCTGTGTCCTCTCTGGAGGCCTCCCCATTTTGCTGCTCTCATTCTGTCTCATTTTTCTCCCTGGCTTAACCACTTCAATATGAACTCAATTTCCAGAAAACAAAAGCCAAGGAAGACAGTTCTTAGGCGGCAACTTCTGTTTCCTGTTGTACAACACATACCTCCCCTAAGGCAAGGAAGCCTGCCCACTTTCTTGGAACAGGCGATAACACACAAGAAAGATAGAGCGAAATATCTCAATGAATTACCTTGCTACAATATATAAGAAATTTAGGCTGTCTCCAGGTTTGAGTTGTTCATTTGGTTGGTGATGGCCACTATTTAAGAAGGTAGTGAACATTCTAGTACATATATTTGTTTACATATTTATGATGAACTCCTTGGGGCAAATTCCTAGAAATGAGATTGTTGGGTCAGAGGGTATGCACAAGGAGCATTTTAATAAATATTGCTAAACTGAACTTTCAAAACAAGTATAGTAATTTACATTCCCATTAACAAGGCATGATTGCTCATTTCCCAAGATCTCTATCAAAACAAGTATTGTCAAGCTTTTTAAAACTTTACCAAATTGATAGGCATTTTTAAAATCTTGCATTTCTTCAGTTGTCAGTGAGGCCAAATACTTTTTCCCATATAGTATTTAGTCATATTAATTACCTATGTATATCTTGTTTGTCTGATGGTGTATTCTTGTTATTGATTTGCATGACTTTTGGTATATTAAGGCTATTAGCCTATGATTTGATGCTGATCCCTAAAGTATAAAAAAGTCCTCTAAAACTCCATAAAATCAAACATCTTCCTCTTCAACTAAAATGGGGCAGTCACTTCAACAAAGCAGTCATACCTGTATTTGGTGAAAATTTTCAGCTATGGAACCTGGACCTGCCAAGCTCAAAGGAGACTCCAGTCATCCAGAAGCCCAGGCCCTACCTGGCTTTCTCACCACCTGCTTTGCTCACCTTCAGAAGGGAAAATGTTCTGTGTTGTACATGGTGCTAAAACCCTCTACACTCACTTAGTAAGTCTAGAGTTTAGGGTGGGGAGTGCTGGTAATAAACACAGTGCATATTTGTGACAAGTGTCTCCTCTGTAAATCATTACCTTAAGGCAGCATTCTTAAACTTTTCCAGAACACAGACCCCTTGGGCAGTCTTTTGAAGTCCATGAACCCTTTTCAGAATCAGTTTTTAAATGCAGAAAATAAAATACAAAGGATTACATAAGAAACCAATTACATTAAAAATGCTTATCAAAATATTTTCTGAACATAAATTTGTGACAATATACGGATGAATCCACATATGGATGAATATTATAATATGTATTATATAACATAATATGAATATTATTGTCACAAATTTATGGGACAAATTGACAAATTAATGCCAATATTGTGTATATATGGATGACTATATCTTACTAACACATTAAATAATAAGACCTAGCAATGGCTTTAATAGCTATCATAAATTTAGAATTAGTGCTGGGAGTAAATGATATCAACAAACAACCATAAAATAGTATAAAAATATCTACTTTCTATTAGAGGTGAAGTCATAGGTAGCACTAATATTAATGTATTAGGTTGGTGCAAAAGTAATTGAGGTTTTTGCCATTAAAAGTGATGCCAAAAATCACAATTACTTTTGCACCAACCAAATAGTTTGTTCCCTACCTCCATAATTGAAAGAAATGCTAAGTTTTATTTAGAATTGTTGGAGGTTAAAGAAAATAAGATATAATTTTTTCCCAACCAAGTTTATGGACATTCTGAATGCTGGGGGGTAGGTTAAGAGCCTTTTTATAAGAGGCAGAACATGTAGTGTTAGTTCAGAGGAGAATTCTGCTTCAATGTTTCCCTTGAGAAGGCCCTAAAACTTTTACTTTTAAAGTTTTGTGCTCTACAGATGTTTTACATTTTTAAAGATTCCAATTTTAACTTCATAGTTTCCATTTTTCTCCCATGCTGCTGCTTTTTTGGTAGACCGGTGCTTTTGCTCCAAGGGAAGCAAGGGTAAAGATGTGACAGAGCTTCAGGAGCTTCTCTCCAATGAAGTCATTGAGGCCTGCGAGAATGGGGCACAAGGCAGTCTTCCTGGAGAGCTGTCTTCAGCGTTGAGCAGAACATGACAGCTGAGCAAAACTAGAGAAGTTACAGACAAGGCCTGATACTTAATAAAGGCTCTCCCCAACCAACAATTATGTGTGTCTTTTTCCATTGGACAGAGTCACTTACGGGTTCTTGAAGTTTCTCTTTGGAATCTTTCCAAGGGCATTTCTGACTTTATGTACCTCTATTGTCATAAGATACCCTATTCTCAGTCTTATGCCTAAGCAGCTAGTTCCCTAACTAGAATTGGTCTAGTTATGACCATCTTGTATATATAAACATTCAAATTTTATTCCACATTTTAAAGAAAGTATTGAGAGAAATTATGCTTTAAATGTGGTCATTGTAAATTCATTGGAACAATGGAAATTACCAGGTTTTGTCTTTGACCAATGTTCCCTCTGACCTCTTTTCCTATCCCTGCCTTCACCTTGCTATCTCATGTGATTTCTGATCTCACCTTAAAATGCCACTTATTCATAGAGCAAATAGGTCCCCTGTTACATTATCATGACTTATCATATTTTTAACTATATAACTTAATGATTAGCCCAATGTTGATCCCTCTTGCTAGATTCTAAGTTCCATGATGATAGTAACCATGTTTGCTTTGCCTGCTTCAATATCCTCAATGCCTAGTTCGGAATCTGGCACATAGTAAGAGTTTCATAAATTTTCATTGATTAAACAATAATTATTGTTGTCTCTAAAAAGAGAAATAGCATCAGATTGAGTTATAAGTTTGGTTTGAAGTGAGAAAACCTGGATCTGAATCTTTCCATAGCACTTTTATTAGCTGTATGACCTTGGGCACATTACTAAATTGGTCAGTGCCTTAGTTTATTTGTCCATAAAATGGGAATAACAGTAGCAACAGCATAAACTTTTATGAGGATTAATCATACAATGTGACCACAAAAACTCAAAATCAGCTGTTATTATCATAATCATCACTGGAGAGAGAGTTATCTGAAAGCAAATAAAGATAAGGCATTGAAAACATTAAAAATCTCACTTCACATCAAGTTCTTTCTTGGATTCTTTAAAGTGAGGACAAAAAAAAAAAAAAAAAAAAAACTCAAAAAAAAAGAAAGCCCCAAGGAAGTTACGTTTGGTAAAGATTTCTATAAGCATCAACTCTCTAGTAAGTAAGAAGAACTAGACCCATACCTTTTTCTTTTTAAATACATGAGCTTTTTATTATTTTAGCCAAAAATCCTCCCATTGAAAGAAAGTTGCATGGTCATAAATGAACTTCTAACAATGCCAGCAAATTCTCTGATGTTGCAGCTCCTTTCTGCCAGAGTCATAGCTGGATTGAGTAGGAGAGCTGTCGAGACAATGGCTAGAAGATGCCTTGCATTTGCATGCAAACTGCTGTTTAGCAATGCCAATCATCATTTCCAAATTCATGCCAAATGCCACGATGTGATAAGAAGCATCATCTTTGTTCCCATCATTGCATCTCAACTAGTCATATTTACCAGTTATTAAGCACCTGCCAGTTGAAACCTCATGAAGGATTTATTTCTTGACCTATGAGCTATTTCTGTACTACAAGGTATATCTGATTCTCATACCTGTGCTTGGCTCAACAACATTTCTGTGACCAAAAAAAAAAAAGCCAAAAATATCATTAACGCTTCAACCATTAAAGAAATGAGCAGTTTGTGACCACTGGAATAAGCAACATATATATCATTTGGATAAAAAGATAACTACCTCTTCTCTCACGTATCTTTCCATTACATCAAAATTCTTCAAAAGCTAAAAATAACTATCCTCTTACTGTCTACCTGAGAAGCCACACCTGTTTCTTCCTGCAAATCTACTCAAGATGCTTCCAGAAGACTGACCTGACCCTGGACGGATACCAGAGTGACTCAAACACAGTACTCAGAAGACCTAGATCTCCCTGATGGCCTTCAGTGCCTCAGGCATTTCTTGTAATAAATGGTTTCCATGCTCAGAAATAGATGAAAGCCAGGTCTTGCACCTTTCTGGAATCAGGAAGAGTTATTATAACAGGCATAGATAAAAATTCAAGACCATAAAAGGAAGAAAAAAAAGATGGGTATGCACTGGAAAAGGCAGTAGAGAAAATAAAACGTAGCGTACCTCAGAATAATAAGAACCTGGTTTTGCTTAAAACCAGAGTGGAAGAAGTTTGAATCATGGTGCAGCAAGAATAGGAGACAAGCCCTCGCTGCTATTGAATTTGCCCTTTCTGTTTGTGTTTGCACATCAGCCAAATTCAAAATGGCAGTGAGCAAGGCTGAGGAGGCCTCCAGAAAGCCAAGACAAAGGCAGCTTCCTGCTGCAGGAAGCTATGCTGTGCTTCCCCATAGGAAGGACTCATGGACCCCTGAAAACCGTCATCCTGCAGGGGTGACCCCCACTCTATACAGAGTAGCCGTCCTGGAGTACCTCAGAAAAGAGGTTCTTTAGGCAGCAGCAACTGCACCAAAATATATCAAAATGACAAATGTCACCCTTCTCACCAGTGGCCTACCATTCCTTGAGATACAGAGTTGGAATCTCTCTTAAGGCAACAATTGCTACGAGAAGTGTAATTCCATACATCTAGTTCTTCGATGGGAAAGAAAGGATAACTGAAAGAAGTTAGGTGCCTGGATTTCTCATGACTTCAGAAATCCAAATATTTGAATGATCATCCAGTATCAGTGATGCCAGCAGACTGTTCACTGTGAAAAAGACAATTTTGCCTTTAATTTTATTTTAGCCACTTAGAAGTTTAATAGCCTTTTTACAAACGGATTTCAACATTTGTTAACTATATGTAGGTGTTAATGCAGCACTGAAGAAGCTGTTGATTTTGAAGCAGTGGGTTTTTAATGAGTTTACTCTTTTTACATTGTGATGCAGAGGTTGTAGCAACAAATATATGATTTCATACAGATTTACTTCCACCATAGTGGATAAGAAGCTCAAATCTAAAACTCAAAAAAAAAAAACTAAATAAAATAAGGAGGAGGAGAAAGAGGTAGGTAAAAGGGAGGAAAGGGGTATATTTGAGGACAAGGTAGTGCAGGCTACCTTTTGCAAGGTAGGTGAAGGGAATGATATTGTTGAGAAGAACAGACATATTTTCCAAGCAAGCCAGCTGGAGGAGGCCTTGGCAGGTTGGTGTGAATTTACTTCTGGCAGCACCAAACCTTAGAACAAGTATTTCTTTGGTTGTCTGTGGGTAAAGAAGCTACAGCATCAGATAGCTTAGTAATTAAAAAAAAAAGAAAGAAAGAAAGTAGCCCCATTCTCCTGAGCCAGGCCCTGCAGATAGGACCCCCAGTCAAGATGGTGACATCTCTGGGCAAGGAGCCAGCTTAATGCCCCCAAACGTCACCAGCACTCACTAAATGTTGAAGAACACAAATACTGGGATCGCTTTAAAAATATCTAGCTGTTTCTCTTCAATTGGGTTGAATTTCCTTTCGCAATATGAACTATGTTCCTGCCAATTTTAAAGTTTACAGCTCCAGCTGTTAGAGAGTTATGTAAGAGCAAAAGTGATCAAAGAGCCTCAAGAGTGGAAAATGCATTTTTTTTCCCTTGGTTGCATAACTCCTCGAATGGAATGGGCAATGCAAAATGCAATAGAAATATCATCTGCCCACTCCTCCTGCCCCTCATTACTACCTTTCCAAGAAAAGAAAAAAAGTTCACCTTGGAGGGAGTAAAGAAGAACATGAGCGATGTTGTTGGACTCAAATTTAGCATGCCCAAGCATTTTTCAAAATAAAGTTGCAAGTAACTGAAACAGGTTTAAGCTGAAACCAAATTCCTCTTAACTCTAGGGCACTTTCCCTAAAAATAAAAAATGAACCTAGTACATTAAAGAATACAGTTCTTTACAGCCAGCACAATATTCTAATGTCATTATTTTCTGAATGTCTCTCCTCCTATTAGTCTTTTAGTTAACAAGTGTTGAAATCAGTTTGTAAAAAGGGAACTTCTCTTTTTGTCTTTGCCTTCCCAGTTCCTGGCATAAAATAAGATCCAATAAATAATATACGAATAAGGATTATAGAAAACGTGGCTTTAGCCATATATTTAGACTGACTATCTGCGGAAGCCTAGACATGATGCAACGACAACCTTTGGAAGTAAGAGTGAGACACTTGATAAAAGCCAAACATGTACTTTCTTACCCATTTTTCCCTTTTTCCTCATGGCTCTGATTGCAAAAAGACTGATAATAAAAGCTAGACAAAGTCAGATTGATATTTGATCTGTGCCCAACCAAATCTCATGTCAAATTATAATCCCCAATGTTGGAGGTGGGGCCTGGTGGGAGGTGATTGGATCATGAGGTTGGATCCTTCATGAATGGTTTAGCACCATCCTGTTGGTACCAGTCTCATGATAGTGTGTGACTGAGAGCTTGACAGATCTGGTTGTATAAAACTGTGTAGCACTTCCCCTCTCTCTCTCTCCTACTCCTGTGCCCATCACGTGAGATGCCTCTGTATTAGTTTGTTCTTGAACTGCGACAAAGAAATACCTGGGACTGGGTAATTTATAAAGAAAAGAGGCTTAATTGGCTCATGGTTACACAGGCTATACAGGAAGCACAGCAGCATCTGCTTGGCTTCTGGGAAGGCCTCAGGAAACACAATCTTGGCAGAAGGTGAAGGGGAAGCAGGCATGTCTTACATAGCTGGAACAGGAGGGAAACAGAGGTGGGGGGAGGTGCTACACTCTTTTTAAACAACCAGATCTCATGAGAACTCACTCACTACACAGTACCAAGGGGAAATGGTGCTAAACCATTCATGGGAACTCCAGCCCTATAATCCAATCACCTCCCACCAGACCCTATCTCTGACACTGAGATTTACAAATGAACATGAGATGTGGGTGTGGACACAGATCCAAACCGTATCAGTTTCCCTCCCGCTTTGCTTTCTACCACAGTTGTAAGTTACCTGAGGCCTCCCCAGAAGCGGAGCAGATGCCAGCATCATGCTTCTTACACAGCCTGCAGAACTGTGAGCTAATTAAACCTCCTTTCTTTATAAATTACCCAGTCTCAGGTATTTCTTCATAGCAATGTGAGAACAGACTCATACACAGATGACAGAAGCGGACAAAGGTAGAAGTCTCTGTAAGCCGTTAGTAACAACTACAGAATGTCTCTTGGGTTTCAGATGTCAATGGCCCACCATATTCGTCTCTGAAAATGTCAGCTACCATACCATAATAACCCCTGCCCAGAGCTGAGATAGGTATGGACAGTGATAAGCCCGGGCGCAAAGATCCCACATGCCTCAAGAATGGCCCAATAACCACTTAGCAAGTGATATTCCCAGATTCAGGTTATACTCAGTCACTGGACAGTGTGATTCAGGTTTATAATACATTCTACCAAAATCTAGGGAGCTCCATCCTCAATAGATAGATTCTACTCCAGTGGGAGGAAAGGGAAGCTAGAGAGAAATTCCAAAGAGCTGACCAAGGGTTTGAGAGGCAGCAGGATGAGAAGACAGGATCATCCTTGCTAACTTTAAAAAGACACTTCTCTCTTTGTGATAAAATTTGCGCTCATTGCATTCTTGGTGTTTCCATTCCATCATCCTTATTTGGGTCTTCCATTTTTCTGGTCTTTTTATCTATTAAAGAGAGTAAAGGAGGATTCATGCACTGGAAAAATGTTGAATTAGAGAATTACTAAGACCTTTCCAGCTCTCAGACACTTTAGTTTACATATATTTTTGTACCCTTCTCATTGGTCTCAATCTGCACTTTTTTCTCGTAGGACTCTTCCCCACTATATAAAATCATCAGGTTACTTTCACTATTTCGCAATCCTGTTCAAATGCCAAAAATGTCCTCCCTACCTTACCCTAACCTCCTGAAAGTCTATACCTCTTTGCCTATCAGAACACCTCAAACTGTGGTCTAGACCTTCCTCTTCTGCCTTATTTTCTCTATTGTCTAGAAACACTGGTCC
This sequence comes from Pan troglodytes, assembly GCF_028858775.2. NCBI lineage: Eukaryota > Metazoa > Chordata > Mammalia > Primates > Hominidae > Pan > Pan troglodytes. The sequence continues at coordinate 46,675,517 of NC_072402.2, read as the reverse complement.
TTTCTGAATCATGCCCATCTTTTAACATCTAGGCCTGGTACCTTTTGTCTAATTTCTCCATGCCATAGCAATATCTCAGTCCTCGGAGGTTCCAGGGAATGGTTTAATAAGGAGGCTCATGTGCTCAGTTTTCTCTTCCTTGCTGGAACTATGGGTCAATTCCATACATGTAGGCCACAGTGGCTTCTAAATGTCATGGAACTTGAAGGGATCTCCTGTAGTGAGAAGAGCACTGATACAGACTCACAGGTCTAAGTCTCAGGGCCAACTTGGCTATTTAATGACTCTGTGGTATTGCACAAGTGATTTATAATCTGATGTAGAAAGGGACAGGTACACTATTCAGTAACATGTGCCAGAAACCTGGGATTGCAGATTATTTTAACCATATATTAAATATTGTAATTTTATGTTTTAGAACAGAAGTTATTTTTGTAACAAAAATTATAGAAAGTAAGGTTTGACCAAGTCTTGGCTAAAGAGTGCCTTTAGAAATGGACTTTTTAAAAAGTATTGAGGCTTAATTAGAGATGAAAGGCTTGTTTCCCTCAGGAATGGAGTAGATTAGAATTTCTAGGGGACATGAGATTTTTGTGGTTATTAAAAGGGTTAAAAGTTTAAGAAAACTGGCAGCTTACCATATCATAAGTATTATTTTATGTAATATGGAAAAAGCAATTAATCATGGGGTTCTTGTGAGAATTAAGTGAGACAAGGCCTGTGAAAGTGTTTGTAAACAGCAAAGTGTTATTTAAATGTAACATATGAGCCCATATAAGAGGTTCTTATTACCCAATGTTTCTAGTTAATACCAGAAAAAGACAGCTTAAACTGAATCCATTTAAAACAGAGACCAGTGTGGACATAGGAACTAGTAGGGGGAAATGAAATGTTTGATTTGAATATGGATATGAATATTAAAACTAAAAATTATGAAGATGATTTATTTACCTTGCACTTTATAAACTTTAGAATATTATTATGGCCATGTGCTAAATCTTAGGACAAATAATTCACATAATTTATCTATTAAAATTGGATCATAGCACAATACAACTAATTTACCTTGCATTTGGGTTTTTTCAGTTTGCTCATAACAAGGAATAATTTTTGCAAAAGCATGAGATGATTCATCAATTTTCTCAAGGAAAATTTGCTTTCTCTTTAGAAGCCCCAACATGTTATCAACTTTATCAATTTTCTTTTCTTCAATAATTGATTAAAGTCTGCCGGATTTTAATTTGTCAATAGCATTATATCTGATTGAATGTCTCCAACATCAATTTCATTATTCTTATGAAATACTAAATATTTTCTAAATTTGTCATTTTGTTTCTTTTTCTGCACTGTTTTTCCAATGTATTTTCTGCTATTTATAATATCAGTAGGTCATCAAAACACTATTAACAAATACACGTTGACATTATGAGTGGAGGTAGATATTAGAGTTAAACAAAGAATACTGAGGTGGATCAATTCATTTTATAAATGGTCCATTTATTAGTTTTATATCTTATGGTAACTTGCTTTGCTTTGCAACCTGGCACTGCAAGGCCTTGGATGATGAATTCTTAGGTTAGTAATGAGAATTTTATCTCATATTTTGTATTTCTAATAATGCCTCTACATTGCCTTACTGAGAGAGGTGCTTGGTTGACTGGATAAGTAATTGATTGATTGAGAGGGTGAGTGAGTGAGTGAGTGAGTGAATGAAGAAACTGGAGAAAGAAATAAACAGCCAACAGCTCTAAGCTCCTACTATAGATTTACGTGTTAGCAAAAAAAGCCACACAGAAGAATAGTTAATCTCAGAGAAATAGGATAAACACAACATCAGAAATGAAAATGAATGGAAACAGACCAATTTGTCCAGGGTTCATGAGGAAAGTGTGTAGGTTCTCACTAGGTCCATCCCTAAGCAGAGATGTAGATGAATAATATCTACAAAAATAACAATAATTGTAATAAAAGCTAACACTAGGCTGTGTCAAGGAGCCACTTTGTACCAGAGGCCTTATATGCATTATGTTCAAGATTCTCGCATCAGGGAGTCTCAAGGGATCTATAAAGTTATAGGATAAATACAATTAATCATCTCAAGACAAAATTTTACTTAAAGATTTGCAAAGAGGAATTTTCATATTCTTTTTATCTTAAACACAAACATATTTTTGAGTAGACTATAAACTAACCATACATTTTTACAATAAAACTTGAGTTTTCTCAGACACTTTCCTTTTGCAGAAGGTCTTGAGGCTATCTCTTCAGTGAGCATCCCGCCATCCACCCTTTTGGTCCTCCAAAGTACACGTTGATGCTCAGCTATTAGGAACACTTGAGTGGAAAATTTTAGAAAGCTCTTTATCATATCCTGCCTTCCTCTCAGCAACTTCATGACACACATCTTTGTGACATGAGCATCATTTTTGTTTTGCATATGAAGAAAATGAGCCCCAGAGAAATTATGAATGAAAGCTTGCAAACTTGTTAGGACAGAATGGAGATTTCCCCTAAACTACATTGTCTGGGAGTCAAGATGATCTTTCCTGTCCCCACCATTTTCTCCTTTTTCCACTTTCCTTTCTTTGGCTGAACCTCCTTTCCAGATGCCCAGTCTCTGTGGTGTCTCATTACCTAGATTCACAGAGGAATACAAGCTGATGGTTTGTCTTTACAAGTCAGGATTCTAAAGGGGTTAGGCAATTGAGTAGCTGCTTTCTAACAGAGAACCGCTAGGCTAGAGAAATGCTCATCCAGTTAACTGAATTGTCTTTAGTGGAATCTCCAGCTCCTCATAGATCAATTAGGGCAATACATTAGATGTCCTTTCCTGTACTCCTCAAATGACACTGAATGAACAGCTTCAGACATGCCAGGCCAGTTCTTTCTTAGAGCGCTGGCCAACAAAGACATCCATGAATTATCGTCACAGCCCACCGTGCCAGCTTTCCCAGAGGGGGTGGCTGGAGAATGGCAGCAGGTAAGAGGTCTGCTGGCAGTGGAGAGGGAAGTTTTTCTGTTGCGTCATTTAATCAACTCATCATGAGGCCCATTTTACTCTTTACTAGAAGAGTATAAACAGATACTCTCCTAGCCCCCAGAGTGTAAAGGGGTGAATACATGAAAAAAAGAGGAACTATATCCTTAAATAGTTCTAAGGAAGGTCTTTGCCCTGAGGGGGAACTGAGATCCATTTCAGAAACTTGTGGCCATCTGTCATCACAGCATCCTACAAAACTGAAAAAAAAAAAAAGTCTTTCTCTAATATCTCTGCGATAGAGAACATAGAGTCATTACTTTAGGAAGTTGGTCTGTCTGTCATTTGACTCTTCTAAACCACAGGAATTTATGGGTTGAAAACAGCCTTAGAATCTCCAGGATTGGCCCAGAACTCCAACTTGTGGATAAGCCACAACAGGACATAATATTCTTTCCTGTTAAGTTCCTATATAATTCTAGTTTGAATATGTCCATACTTGTGGTTTCTATTTCTGCCCTAGTTTTGCTTCCTAAACTTCAGAATGTCTGGTTCTCTCGTGCTCTCTCTCTCTCTCACCCTCTGACACATACACACCACATTTTATTTCTTTTGTTGGGATTTATTTTTCGATGACAATTAGAGGATTGCAAAAACTAAAGGCCAGAGGCCTTATCTGACAAAGGCCTTCTAAGGAAAATCTGATAATATTTTGTGATCTGAAGGTTTGTAAGTATAATTAAGCATGCATGAGACCAAACTAAGGCAATGAGATAAAGAATAAATTACAGTTTGTAACAGGAATTGTGAGGAAAGAGTAAAAGGATAAACAGCAAGCATTGGTGCGGTTCTGACTATATGACAGGTACCCTCCTATGTGTTAAATAATCCTGCCAGCAACCTCATTATGTTCTAGGAACTATTATTATCCCCATTTTACAGATGAGAGAGTTGAGGCACAAAAAAGTTAAAAAGATTTGCTTAACACACAGCTAATTAATGGTAGAGGCAAATTTGAACCCAGGCATTTAGGCTGCCTAGTTTAAGCTTTTAACCACTATAGAGATCTGCCCTTCTAATAATTGGTGAAACTTTATTTACTTATTCATCCATCATAGCCTTTATTTGCTTATTCATCCATTCTCTATTCTCTTCTTTTCTTCCCTTTCCTTCATTCTTTTCTCTTTTTTTTTCCTTTTTCTTATTCTGTATCCCACTATTTGCCCCAACATGAAACCAGTCGTTTTTAAATGCATTTGCTGTAGTTAAGATAATATGGCAAGCTGTTCCTCATTCACTCAGCAGATAGAGGACACTTCCACTGGTGAATGCTCAAAGACAAAAACAGGATTTGCTTACTTAAAACACATACACAGCAAATAAACATTCCCTTCTCTTTGTGTGTCTCAGAAGAATTTTTCTTCTGAGGGTTAGTAAAAACCTCCCTACTTTGTTCTTACTCTCTGGGTTGCAACAACACCCTTAAGATTTTGTCTTTATCAGTCCTCCTTAACATTTTAAGAGCTTGAATTCAATCCATAGGTTTGTTTACAGCTGGGTTCAATCCATCAGAAATTCTATAACCCACATGGAACCCGCTGAGCTAGAGCCGTTGCTGCTTCCTTATTTTACTACTGAACTGTAGTTGTTTCTGTGACAATTTTCTTATTACTGTGGTATGGTTTTCTGAGATTTTGTTTTTGTGTTTTCCATCCAACAATAAGCAGATCTATCTTTTTCTATTCTAGCCCATTCTGTCCTTTTAAGGAGGAGGTCAGTTCTAAGGTGAGGCTAGTTTTCATTCCCTGATAGACTGTCAGCTTGCTGAAGGCTGAAACTTATGACAGCATAAATGCCTGTGGGTGCCTAACAATATCTAGCATGTAACAGGTGCTTAGTAATTGCTAGTTAAATGAATGAAATAATGAATACATAAATTTTCCCCCTATTTTGGCCATCTCTCTATCTCAGACTTTGAAGACAACATCCCTCCTCCTCCAATTTACCCAGTAATTCTTTCCCAATGTATATTTCATTATTAAACAGAATTCTGAACTAACAGTGGGTAGATTATGTAAGTCACAAACTCCTTTATACTTTAAGATGTCCTCTGACCAATCATTACATCAAAAATCTGTCCCAAAATGTTGCTAACTGCTAAAGCTTGGTGATGGGTATATAACGATTTATTATATTATTTTCCAAACTTTTGCATACATTTGAAAATTTGCATAATAACTTTTTAAATCTGCTTACCTGAAATGTTACAGTTTAATTAGGATAATAGTGATTTTAAAGGAAGTGATAGTATTAAAGCATCTACTCAAATCTTCTGGGTATAATTGCAAAAGAAGCTATTGATATTTGTTTCAGCCATAGTGAAGCACTGATTTAAAAGTAGTTTAGTTAGAAAGCTAGTGAAACAATTTTAATTTAAAACTGGATGGATCGATGGATCCTTTGGAAATAATATTTATTTTTTCTCTTTCTCGTGGAATGTGGCATTTGTCTTACCACACAGTGACCTATCAGTTCTAAGATGCTGACGGAATCTAGGTAATAATGCTAACATTTCCTGAGGACTTAAATAGAAAATTGTACCAGTGAGAAAATAAACTAGAAACTTAAAGCATATAAGATGACTTCTGTATGCATGTTGTCTATAGATGTAGACAAATATTTATACTGAAAGATATTTCCACTAAAGATAAATAAGAAAATGCTGGCTATAGCCATGAACATTGATGGCTCAGAAACGTAGAAACAGCAGGCTTCTGTTTCAATTAGACTTTGCTATTATACAATTGTGTTAACTGACTAAAGGCATTAGGATATCCTTATCTATGGTAATATATCTATTTCAAACAAACCAGACTATGGCTTTTCATGGTAGTATCCATCTTCAGTATGTTGGAATTTTTAAAAATTTATATAACCTACATAAGAAAATGAATTAAACTTAGGCTAAAATTCTTTGGTATTTGTAATTTTTAGAAGAACTTGAGATTGAGGCTGAACACACTGGCCTAGGACTGTGACTCAAATACACACTACTTGCTCCCACTACACACGTTTCTGAAGTTCTCTGGTGTCTCAGTTCCCCAGTTTCTTTAACGTGCAGAGATTATTCAAGTTAGAATTGCAATTCATCAATTTAGAAATTCAAAGATTGTTCTTAACTTTTTCATTTGGAGTTTTTTCTCAAATATACAATATCTGAAGAAACTGGTCCAAACTCCTTAAGACAACAACACTTATTTCTACTTGAAATTCAGTTCCTTCTTTTTTGTTAAAAAGGCTTGTCTTTCTTTGATAGCATTTTTTTTTAACCATTTGAGTTTCTTTGGTATTAAGAACGTTTAAGAAACTTCTGAGATTCTGTATTACCTAGAGTACGTGTATACCTACCTATGAAGACAGTGGCATCAAAGAAGAATCTGTAAATTAAGTTAATTAAGTCATGGTTGGCAATAATTCTGGTGAGACTACTGCTGCACCTAGGATCCAGGTCCCTAACAGAGAATACACATGAGAGGGCCACAGCCATCTTAAAGGACAAAGAACTTCAAGTCTCTCCAGAATAAGAGGTTGGCAGAGTTTGGGACCAGGCATCCAGCAATGTGAATCGCTCATTTTCAGACACTGTACACATCTTATTGGATCTGAATTGATTCAGTATGGATTTTCCAAAAGAATTCAAAAACTTAATAAATATTAAGCTGACCTTGTTGCATGAGCCAAATCCAATTAATTTTGGTCAGTATAATCCTAACAAACTGGGATGCTGTAAATGGAACATTCTGAATTCTGCTGACCCACTTCAAATAAAAGTATATGCAGTTAAAGCCAATGCTTGACTAGCTGGGCATAGTCAGAATTATTTGTTTTAATGTTACCTTCCTATATGTCTTCGTGTTAAGCATATGCCCAACTGTCTTCAGTCAACTAGTCTGAGGCTATAACATGCTAAAGTACATCATTCAACTGTTGGTCTTTGAGGAAGTGCAACCTTTGATCACAAACCCCTTTGGCCAGTCACTCTATTTTACCAGATCAAAAATAGAAGTATTTATTTCATTTGGCATGGATTGGAAAATTAAATCAACACATCACCAAACACAAGCTCTCCAGAAGATGTATCTCAGACAAGGATCCTAGAACAGTCCCAGAAATTTTTTTATGGCACATAAAGTTTTTATTATGCATAAACTAAATTTATTTTTAATTTTTTCAAGGCTGTCAGTGGAAGGATTGCTGGGCCTATTGCAAATTGCAGATTATAAAAATCTTTCCACAATGAGGCAACATCTTTTTCCAAGGTGACTGTGATCCAGGTTCTCACAGCAATGTTCTTACCACACTGGGTCATGGCCAGGTACCTTGGAGGTTAGACAAATACAGCCAGCTAAGAAAATCCTAAATGATAATTGTGTCCCAATGTCCTTTGCCATCCCCCTCCCAGACACCAAACCATTGGCTTCCTTGCCACTGGGCCAGCACACATCCTCCCCTCCTGCCCCACTTTCTCTCACAATGGCCAGCATTCTGCATTGCTCTTGGCCCAAGGTTTGGCCCATGCTCCCAGGGCCTTGGAATTCATCTAGAAGTGAGGCTCTCATGATTCAAACTTCCTGTGCAGACTTCAAACACACACACAAGCACCAGGACCAGCTCTCATTGAGTGAGAAAACAACATAGAATACACAAACCTGATCTTCATACCTGCCAGCAATATCTCAATAAATCCTCCAGTGTTGTCTTAGGTGGAAGAAACACTTCTGGGATCACTTCTTCTCTACTTGAGGGACGAAGCATCCTCCAAACCCCAAAAATGTGGCCTAGATTCTTTGGAGGCAGTCTCTTTAGTAAGGTCCAGATAGTTTCTGAAATAAAAGGTCACTTTCTGAAGATATTAGCAGGATTCTCCCTCTTTTTATAAACACTCAGATTTCATTCTCCCCAAACCCATTTGAAATCTGCAAAAGTTTACATTGTTATAGAGGAAATATAAATGTACAAACAAAGAATCATAATATAAGGCTTCTTTGTATTAGAAAATAAACTTGGAAGACTTAATTCCTTCTGGCAATTAAGTACTTACCATTCAACTTTCTGCTAAGGAATAGAAAAGCCTCCTTCAGGAACACTTTTCCACTGTTGGTGGGACTGTAAACTAGTTCAACCATTGTGGAAGACAGTGTGGTGTTTCCTCAAGGATCTAGAACTAGAAATACCATTTGACCCAGCCATCCCATTACTGGGCATATACCCGAAGGATTATAAAGCATGCTGCCATACAGACACATGCACCTGTATGTTTATTGCGGCACTATTCACAATAGCAAAGACTTGGAGCCAATCCAAATGTCCATCAATGATAGACTGGATTAAGAAAATGTGGCACATATACACCATGGAATACTATGCAGCCATAAAAAAGGATGAGTTCATGTCCTTTGTAGGGACATGGATGAAGCTGGAAACCATCATTCTGAGCAAACTATTGCAAGGACAGAAAACCAAACACCGCATGTTCTCACTCATAGGTGGGAATTGAACAATGAGAACACTTGGACACAGGGTGGGAAACATCACACACTGGGGCTGTCGTGTGGTGAGGGGAGGGAGGAGGGATAGCATTAGGAGATATACCTAATGTAAATGATGAGTTAATGGGTGCAGTACACCAGCATGGCACATGTATACATATGTAACAAACCTGCACGTTGTGCACATGTACCCTAGAACTTAAAGTATAATTTAAAAAAATAAAAATAAAAACAAAATAAAATAAAATAAAGAAAAGCCTCCTTCAGGAAGTGAGAATTTAATTAAGCCCTAAAAGAAGGATGGATTTGGCCATGATAGTCCCAGGAAATGTTTCTCCTTCCCCCTCACAAATCCTCCAAGGAGAAAGAATAAACTTTGCAGAAATTGCAAGAATCTGTAGCTGAAAGTCAGCCACGTGGAGGAGGAGGAAGAACTGAGATTCCACTAGTCCATACAGTACAAAGTCAGTGCTCCAATGCCAAAACTTGACTGTCCCCACTGATTTCCCTTTTTACCCATATATGTTTTGGCAACAGCTTTGAGTTTCATGCACAAAAGTTTCGTTGAATAGGTCTAGTCCAGGCTTTAGGCAAGAGGAGTCAAACAGTCTTCATTTTCATTTGTCCTATTCCTGTTTTCTGTTCAAGGTAACTGAAATGGCAAGTCCATGGGAATGTTATGATTTATCTTGGCTCCCAAGAAACATCTGGGTCAAGAAACATCTTCATTGTGTTCTGGTGGGAAGTTGTAACCAAAGACATTCAAATATTTCTTCAATTCTGGGCCTATCTTCTGGCAAACATGAAATTCTTCCTCTTTCTCTAGAATTGAAACTTATGATATATTTAAAAACAAATGATCTCTGGCAAAAGTAAACACACTTTCTATTTATGGACCAATAACAGAAAAAGTCATTGAAACCCAAGTACTCCTAAGAAAATTAAGATCCTGAGGCAGCAGGACTTCAGAATGACACAGTATGCAGCAAACCACCATGAGTCATACTTTCCATCAATAAAAAGTTTTTAAAACTCATGTGTACAGTAATCACACAAAGGATCATACAGCCCCAGACAATTAAAAGAGCACTGGCTCCTAGACTCTAAGGATAACTATAAAAAGATGAGTACATTTGAGCAAGCTTCTTAGAAATGTGCTTAACCAAGCGTGGTGTTAAATTAAGTTTAGCCTAAAGCTGGCTCCTTACATATTTTAAGTTCAGTCTAAAGGTTTCTCTGTACATCAAGAACTATAACCTAAATGGAACTGTAAACAGACTATAGCCTACTCTTGTGCCAATCAATGAATTTTGGCCAATCAAAAGTGGCCAACTGCTCAAACCATTTTTAAATAAGGCAAACACCAAGTTGTAACAAATCCAGCTGCTTCTGTACCTCACTTCTGTTTTCTGTATATCACTTTCTTTTTTCTGTCCATAAATCTTCTTCCACCATGAGGCTGCGCCGAGGTCTCTGGGCCTACTCTGGCTCAGGAGGCTAACTGATTTGTGAAACGTTCTTTGCGGAATTAAACTCTTTTAAATTTAATTTGGCTGAAGTTTTTCTTTTAACCATGGTTAGCAACTGGGTGGTGTCTTTAAGGCAACAAAAGTAAGCGTGTGTGTTGCTTAGGACCAGAAACCTCTCATGGGTGTTCTTAGGTCACGTGAATTAGGAAGACCTGACTAAAAAAAAAAAAACAAAAAAAAAAACCTTTTGCATTTCTAGCAATATGGATAAAATTCATGCCATCGGGGATACATTATTTGGGGTTAGGATTTTGGTTATCCACTCTTTCTTTTATAAAATGCAAATACCCCTGAAAAGTGGCATGACATTAACACATTAACAACCAGATGAAATTGCAAATCATTATCTTCCCTGGGCAGTGAGAGAATAAATCAGAAGATATACATTTAAAAAAAAAATTATTTTCCTGTGTGTCAGAAAGGGGTTTGGAAGAGTTAAAACCAGGAGCATTTAGAATCAGTTTAAGAGGACTCCTGATTAGCCAAAATTCTAACACAAAGTAATAAATCTCTAATTATATGATTTCATATATCCTTCCAATTACAATACCTAGACTCAGGTCTCCTCCAGCAAAGACCGAGCACAGATGACCCTTGAACAACATGGGGGTGAGGGGTACCAATCCCACCATGCAGTTAAAAATTTATGTATAACTTTGTTTGTTTGTTTGTTTGTTTGAAGACATGGTCTCACTCTGACATCCAGGCTGGAGTGCAGAGGCACAGTCATGGCTCACAGCAGGCTCACCCTCCTGGGCTTAAGCAATCCTTCCACCTCAGCCTACTGAGTTGCACACCACCATGTCTGGCTAATTTTTGAATTTTTTGTAGAGATGGGGATCTCAGTATGTTGCCCAGGCTGGTCTCAATCTCCTGGGCTCAGGCAATCCACCCACCATGGCCTCCCAAAGTGCTAAGATTACAATTGTGAGCCACTGTGCCCAGCTTCATGTATAACTTTTGACTCTGAGAACTTAACTAAAAGCCTAAGGATTCTGTTGATCAGAATCCTTACCAATAACGTAGTCAATTAATACATATTTTGTATGTTATATGTTTTATATACTGTATTCTTAGAATAAAGTAAGCTAAAGAAAAAATGTGATTAAGAAAATCATAAGACAGCGAAAATATATTTACCATTTATTTAAAAAAGGTGGGTCATCACAAAATCTTCATCCTCATCTTCACACTGAGTAGGCTGAGGAGGAGAAAGAAGAGGAGTGTCAGGTCTTGCTGTCTCAGGAATAACAGAGGCAGATGAAGTGGATAAGGTGGAAGGGGAGGCAGGAGAGGCAGGCACACTCTGTGTAACTTTTATTGAAAAAAATCTTCATATAAGTGGACCCGCACAGTTTGAACCCATGTCATTCAAGGACCAACTGCAACTGAAATTGGATTTGATATATATATATACACAGTTTCACTCTGTCACCCAGGCCAGAGTGCAGTGGCATGATCATGGCTTACTGCAACCTCGACCTCCCAGGCTCAAGTGACAGGGTAGCTGGGACTACAGGCGCTCTCCACCATGCACAGCTAATTTTTGTATATTTTGTGGAGATGGGGTTTCACCATATTCTCCCAGCTGGTCTAGAACTTCTGGGCTCAAGCCATCTGCTCACCTTGCCTTCCCAAAGTGCTGGGTTTACAGGCGTAAATCACTGCACCCACCCTGCAATTTGATTTTTTAAAACTTGTGTGTGTGTTTGTGTGTGTGTATGTATGTGTGTGTGTTGTTTTCAAGTCATGTAAGCCTGCTGTCTCCTCTTAAATTGGCTGTTTCCATCCTGCCTCATTCCAGCCAAAGGTTAAGATAAGCAACTGTGCTGAAGGCACCTCAGGCATTAGAGACCTGTTCATAACAATTGCCTCAAACCTCTTTTCCCTCCAGGCCTTGCTTCTGCTTCTTGTTCCTGCTGTCTTTCAGTTTGGCTCAGCCCTGACCCTCTGGCTGTGTGTCTACTCTTGTCCTCCAGGTTTTCTAACAAAGTAGATTTTGTTTATCTGCTTATATTTCAGACCTGGCTTGAGTTTACCGTCTAACAGGGTTGATTCTTGAGCTCTGGATGAAATCCCCACATCACTGGCTCCAATATTGCCCAAGGGGGTCTGGGGAGGCAGGGTTTGAGGGGTTCTGACTGAGGTGCCTCTGCTGCTGTGTGATTAGGTGCTCCACATTGTATACTCATGACAGCATCTCCTCATGGTGAAGGAATGAGAGAAATGTTGGCTCCCAGCTAACAAGAGCCCTAAGAAGCTTGGAGAATATTATAGCAAAGAAGATTACAGTGACATTTTTATGGCATGTATTGTGCCTTTCTTTACCCTAATTACAAAAGTAATGTGCTATTGTAGAAAATTTGGAAAATAAAATTTAAAATGTAAAAAAAAAAAAAATTTTAATTATCTCATCACCCATAACAGAATCTCTGTTAACATTTTGGTTTATAATCTTCAAATACTATTTCTTATATAGAGTACATGTTTACATAGCAAAATTAGTCACAGTAGTCATTCTATTTTGTTACTTTATTTTTGCTTAATATATTCAATGAACATTTCCTAGGTCTTTAACTGGTTGTATTAAACTTGAAAAGGCTTTCACAAAAAAAAACTATGAATTCAACATAATCAGTGAGTATGATGGACAAAATGAAATAAATAAGTAGGTCAAGTAGAGATGATTATAAAGCACAATTTAAACATGGTGATCTAATGTTCTTGGTGATATAAACTTATTCTTTTTGAGGCAACATCACTTAGGAGTAGTGATTCTCCACAGAAAACCCAGACCAAAAACAGACAACTTCACTCTAGACCACTGAACTTGTAGTCAAATACCCTAGTTCAAGTTTAAATCGGTAGTGCATTCTTTAACAACCCCCTCAGCCTTTCTTAGGCTGTCTCCCAATCTTTAAAACAAAGTTCATAATTGTTACTATTTAGAGTTACTGTGAGGATGAATAAGATAATGCTTTGTGAACTGGGAAGTGCTGAGTAAATACAATGAATGGTTCATTGTGACTGGAGTGTAAGGTTGATTAAGAGTGTTGCCATTTAATTTCCAATAAGCACACTGAGTGCTCTAATAAGAGCAAGTTTTCTGAGAACATCTCCAGATCTCTGAATTCTCTCCCTCCTAAATATCACTAGTATCAGCATGGTGGATAGTTCCAATTTTCTCCCCACTTAGATCAGCAGAGTGGACGTGTCCTAGCCTTACTTTCCTTCTCCAAAGGTCATCTTTCTAAAAACCAAAAAACAAAAATAAAACAAAACAAAATAAACAATTAAAAAACACTAGTTGAAAAATCTTGTATACTTCCACTGGCTCAACCCAGGATATTAAATATAAAACTCTCCACCTAAAAAACTAAAATAAACTTTTATTACAAGGCAGATTTTAGAAAATGACCTTAAAGTGAATACTACCCAATAACATTGTCAATTTGTGTGTGAAAGTGGGGATGGAGGGCTGTCTAGAAAACCATAGAAGTGTGAAAATGAGCTATCTGTGACACCCTTCTCTGCCTAAAGGACTATAAAACACATTTAAAGTGGGATTTCATATTGAACATCACAAGCAAAAATAAATTCACTTAACGTGACCAGTTACCTCTGGTCTTGCCAAGTTTTGTTTCATGTGTATTAATTTTTGGTCCCGATTCTCACCTAGATGATGAGCCTGCTGAGGGCAGGGTACTCTTAGAACACTCTGTGGCCCCTACAGTTCTTGTCGCCACAGAAGCAGTTCATTAAAACCTGTTGATCCAGCCGGGCATGGTGGCCCAGGCCTGTAATCCCAGCACTTTGGGAGGCTGAGGCAGGTGGATCACCTGAGACCAGGAGTTTGAGACCAGCCTGGCCAACATGGTGAAACCACGTCTCTACTAAAAATACAAAAAGTTAGCTGGGTATGGTGGCGGGCCCCTGTAATCTTAGCTACTTAGGAGGCTGAGGCAGGAGAATTGCTTGAACCCAGGAAGCAGAGATTGCAGTGAGCCAAGATCATGCCACTGTACTCCAGCCTGGGTGACAGAGTAAGACTCCGTCTCAAAAAATAAATAAATAAAAAACAAAAAGTATCTATCCAAAATATACCAAAAAAAAAATCTTTAAAAGTCAACAATTAAAAGAAAAAACCCTACTAAAAAATAGGCCAAAATGGGACTAGTTAATTAAAAATCACCAAAAAAATTACTGAAAAGACATACAGAGGGCAAATAAGCATATAAAAAGATGTTAGGCCGGGTGCAGTGGTGCACGTCAGTCTCAGCTACTTGGGAGGCTGAGGCAGGAGAATCGCCTGAGCTGGGAGTCAGAGGTGGCAGTGAGCCGAGATCGCGCCACTGCACTCCAGCCTGGGAGACAGAGCAAGACTCTGTCTCAAAAAAGAAAAAGATGTTAAACATTATGCAACATTAGGGAATTATACATTTCAACAATGAGACACATTATACACCTACTAGGATGGCCAAAATCCAAAACACTGACAACACCAAATGCTGACAAGGACATGAAGCAACAGGAACTCTTATTCACCACTTATGGGAAAATGGTACAGCCACTTTAGAAGACAGTTTGGCAGTTTCTTAAAAAACTAAACATATTCTTACTATATCATCCAACAAATACACTCCTTGGTATTTACTCAAATGAATTGAAAACATGTGTCCACATAAAAACCCGTGCATAGGTGTTTATAGTAGCTTTATTCATAATTGACAAAACTTGGAAGCAACCAAGGTGTCTTTCAAAAAGTATAGATAAACAAATTGTGATACATTTATACAATGGAACATTATTCAGGTATAAAAACAAATGAGCTATCAAGCCACACAAAAACTGGAGTACTCTTAAATGCATATTTCTAAGCAAAAGAAGCCTGTTTGAAAAGGCTACATACAGTGTGATCCCAGTTGTATGACATTCTGGAAAAGGCAAACCTATAGAGACAGTAAAATGATCCATGGTTACCAGGGCTTAGGGAGGAAAGGGAGAGAGGAGTAAATAGGTGGAGTGCAGGGGAATTTTAGGGCAGTGAAATGATTCTGCATGATACTTTAAATGGTGAATACATGGCATTACATAGTTGTCAAAACCCACAGAACTGTAAAAGGCAAGGACTGAACCCTAAAGTAAACTACAGGCTTTGGTTAATAATAAACTATCAATATTCATTGGTCAATTGTAACAAATGTTATACACTAATGCAAGATGCTAATGATAGGAAAAACGGGCTGGGGCAGGGGAGGGAATATATGGAAGCTGTCTGTACTTTCTGCTCAATTTTTCTGAAAACCTAAAATTGCGCCACAAACAAAAGCCTATTAATTAACAATCTTGTAAAGCTCCTATTGATCGACTTCCTTTAATAGTGAGAAATGAGAAATGGAGCACTTCTGAGGGTCTAGATCCTCTTTCCAAACAGGAAATGCTACTGACGATTGTTTGATAAAAATTGGAATCATGAAGTCTTCCTACTGCATACCAAGTGCAAAGGCAATATGGAATTTATGAGGCTGTTTGCCAATCAAGCCTCTTTCTTCCTCAGAGCCCTGATCTTTTCTAAAATAAAATCTGCCGGAAATTTCACACGCATGGAAGCAGAATGGCTCCTCCCCACAATCCCATGAGGGAAGCGCCCTTGTGGCCTTGAGCATAAACACAGACAGGGAAAGGCAGATTGAATAGCTCCCTTGCTCTTCTCCTGGGAGTCCCTGTGTTGTGCAAAATCATGAGTAACTTCCCAGACAGCTGAAAGGGACTTTCTACTAAGCCAAGGGCAATTTAATGTATTCACCTTATTAATCTTTGAACCCTCATTAAATGGAAGATGTATTAAATGGACCTGAGATGTGGAAGCTGAGAGAAGAATATTCTGGGCTACATGGGGTCACCCTGGAAAAAAATTAATGAGGGAGGGAGAAGGGGGAGAGAGAAAGAAAGAAAGGCTGGGATGGAGGGAGGGAGGGAGGAAGAGAATATCTTTTCCAAAGTCTTAAAGCATCGATATTTAAATACATCCATCATGACATCTCTGAATTTACATGTGGCAGAGTAAGGTCACATGCATATATGAAAAAAATTAGCTTCCTAGGAGTACTGATGCATCACTCCATTATTTTTACACTCAATCTCTTATTTTCACTTTTTCTGAACCATCTCCCCCAATCTAGAATGCTTTTCTAATATTTTTTCCTGTGATGACTGCCAAGTTCTAATTAATTAAGAACCACCTTCCCTCCCTCTTATAAACTTTTGCTCAGAGTTCATATTTTCCATAGACACTTCTCTAAAAAGAACAAATTTCTATTATATTCATTGTAATATTTAAGGTAACTGATAGTGCAGCTAATTGGCACAAGGCATCAAAAAAAGACTTAAAGATTCAAAACCAAATAAGAATGTCAAAGTTGAAAGAAATGTAAGGGTCCTGGAAACTTGTTTCCTTTTTTTCATAGGTACGGAAACTGGGAATTGAAAGAGTTAAGTAGCTTCCTCCGTGTCACATAGTGTCAGATCTAGGATTAGAGCCCAAGTCTCTCAGAACCTGTTTTCTCTTATCTATATAGCAACATACCTTAAGCTGAATATAAATTTTGTTCCAATGCTTTTTTAAATAAAAACACTAGTTTCATTACTAAGCAGCAGTAACTTATTTATTCATTTTCCCTACAAATATTTTTAAGGCATATCCCGCTTCAACCCTGCAATACAGTGACCAATGGAACACACATGGACCCTGCCCTGTCCAGCAGATGACATCTTCAACATTTTCACTATAGTAAGGGGGGTGGTGGAAAAATACACACATTGCACTCAGAGTCAGCCCTCATGGAATTTAGGATCAATCAGAGGGTACACGAAGGGACACAGAGGAAATAGAATTCAAGGTTTGGAAGAGGTTAAAAATAAATACCAGGAGACTTAATTGTCTTGTTTTTGAGGGTAGGTTTCATTTTGTCCATAACAAGAAATCATTGGAGGATTTTTTTTTTGAAATGGAGTCTTGCTCTCTCTCCCAGTCTGGAGTGCAGTGGCGCAACCTCGGCTCACTGCAAGCTCTGCCTCCTGGATTCACGCCATTCTCCTGCCTCAGCCTCCCGAGTAGCTGGGACTACAGGCGCCCGCCACCACGCCTGGCTAATTTTTTTGTATTTTTAGTAGAGACGGGGTTTCACCATGTTAGCCAGGATGGTCTCGATCTCCTGACTTCGTGATCCGCCCGCCTTGGCCTCCCAAAGTGCTGGGATTACAGGCGTGAGCCACCTCGCCCAGCCGCCATTGGAGGATTTTAAGCAGAGAAGACATGGACTACGATCTGTGCTTTAGAGAATTCTCTACAGTACAAGAAAGAGAAGGGCCTAGAGCAAGGCAGCCGCCACTGTGTGCTACACCAGCCCTCCCCTTAGCCACGCCCTGCATAAGGCTAGCCCTCTATATCACAGCAGCAGAGAGCTGGGCAGTTCCTTCTAGAAAGACACAGTTCCTATGCTCCAAAACCTCTGTTACCTAAAATGGCCACCACTGGCATTATCCCAGAAAATAGTTATTTGTAGGGTAGAGTCATTTCAAACCCCAAAGCTACTGAAGAAGTCGTAAAAAAGCAGAAGTACAGATACAGTGGCTGCATCCTTTTAAAAGTAGGGTCAGGACCCAGGTCCCTACTGATTACTTAAGTAGAAAAGAGCTTCCAAACTTTTCCCAAAACAGGACACTCTTATTTGGAGAACGGAGCTACACAAATACTAATTAAAAGAACCCACTTTGATTTCCTATCACAGGGGTAGGCAAGCATTTTCTGTAAAGAGCCAGAGAATAAATATTTTAGGCTTTGAGGACCATACCACTTCTGTTGCAACCATTCAATTCTGTTTTCATAGACAAAATGTAAATGAATGAGCATGGCTGTGTTCCAATAAAACTTCAGTCACCAAATAGGCAGTGGGCCAGATTTCACCTACAGGCATTGCTGCCCCCACCCTTCTATCCTATAAGAAATCACTTTCTCTGTAATTTTCCCATAGGACATGTTTGTTTTGCTAATTCCTACTCATCCCCAACAAGTTAAAATGCAGTATCTCAGTAAGTTGTTCTTGTTATTTCATTCCTTGCTTCCTTTTTGCAAAGCTGATGAACATTACATTTCTTTTAAAAAAAAAAAAAAGGTTAAGTTTTACTTGATTTAAAGCATCTGTGAGCAGTGGCAAATAATAGAAAGTCTTAGTATTAGAAATTGAGAAAGGTTTTAGAGACCCAACCCCCTTTCCTGGCATGATAATCTGAAGCTAAAGAGGCGAAGTAACTTGCCCAAGGTCAAGCAGTCAGTTCAGTGTATAATCTCAAATGAATGATATGAATTGATAGAAATACTGTGCATCAGATGGACTGCTTAGATTGCCCCATCGCAGGTTGGTGGACACCATGTTTGGAGTTTTTTCCTCCTATGCAACCACACTCATATATCCATGCTCTCTTTTCCTTCAGTTCCTTTACTTAATTTTGAAAAGCAAAACACAGTCTTTCCACAATGCGTCAAAGAAGTCCACCCTGATAGCGGCCCAAAGCAGTCGGCAAAACATCCAATCTTGGGGCCATGGTCAAAGAGGTACCACTTGCCAAGCAGAAATACATGAGTATTAGCAGGAGTCTGAGACCATTCCTGAAGTTCCTGTTCTGGCAGTAGGTTGACTTGCCTGTCATGTGCAGAAGTAACAGATTTGTGTTACTCTGTTCAGGGGCATCCATTTATCTCTTCTAGAACGATTAGAATTAATCTGACTATGATTTTAAAATCCAATATTTCAAACAAGATTTCCAATGCCATTTGCACTAGTTGAGCTATTTTGTTTGTAGTGGAAATACTTATAAATTGTCCAGAAAGCTGTGAGCCCTGTTAACATCTGTTGGAATGGGGTGAATACAAAAGGTTAGAGAGGAAGTGCCAGGAGCAGAAGTCTCCGATGACAACATTTCCTTTCTTCTACCTCCACCTTCTCTCCAGGTGGGTATGAGTAGGAATGCCATATGCTAGTGTTGAATTTAGATGTTCGAGGTGGAACATTTGGACTTGCACTGAATATTTCCCTTGAATGCAAGCTATAAAAATAAATTATACACTGTCCACGACTGACTCATTTGGCAATGGTTCCCACAGAGAGGGCAGATTAACTGTATTCATTCCCTTAATATACTTCCACTCAACACTATGTCAAGTTGGTATCTTTGCATTTTAAATATTCTGAAATCTTGTTCATGTACATACTGTTCCATCACACAGAAAGATCATTAATTCTTTGTCAGTTGATAGTGTCTTTTATTTCTGTTTTACTTTATATTTTTCTTTCCCTCCCTTTACCAGAAACAATTCAGCCACCAGCCAACCTAGATTAGTATCGACTTGCACTCAGATTTCTGGGGCAATTTAAGAGAGTAAGCTCTCTTCTGAGCTAGAGATGGATGGTCCTAAAGACTTCCAAATTCAATTAGATCCCTGGGTTTCTACTCCCTAATTTTGCTTGCTATATGCCAGGCTCTGTGTGAATTACCACATTTAATCTTCCAACGACCCTATGAGATAAGCACATAATTATAATAGCTCCACTTTACAGAGAGAGATATTAATGTTTAGAAAGGTTAAAAAAAATTGCCTAAGCTCACAAAACTAATAATAAGTGAGGAACCAGGGATTCCAACCCAACTTGTCAGCCAACAGGGTTCACAGTCTTGAATACCATGCAAACTCTTCCAATTTGCTAAATAATTCCAGAATCATTTTTTGTAACATGTAAAGCAAATAATATTACTCTTCTACTCTGAAAACTTCAACAGCTTTTTATATCTACAGTAGATTATTCAAAATATATTTTCCCTAGAGTAGCATTTTGGAGCCCCCTCTGCCCTCCCGTCTTTCTTACCGTACCTTTTTCCACCTGTTCTCCTGGCTTACAGTTTATGTGCCAAGCTGCTCACATGTAAATATGATGGGCTACTGCACTTCTCCTGCTTTGCTCAAACTGCTGTCTCTGCCTAGAGAACCCTCTCTCTTGTTCTTCTTGGGAGATACCTATTCACTAGCATTTGGTTCACAGCCATCTCCTCCTAAAGACTTTTATAAACTTTCCCCCAACTTCCTTCCTTCGGCCGCTATTTTACTTTGTGCTGACTTTTGTAATGGTGACTAGAACACATCATTGTATTTCTTGGCCATAAATCTGTCTAAACGCCTCTTTAAGGCAGGCCCCATGCCTTATTTATTTCTGTATCCTTAGTGCTTATCGAAAATACATAGTAGGTGTTTGATCATAGCAACAATAAAGAGCTATCATTTTTTGAGCATCTGCTGTGTGCCCAGTTTGTATATGTTCTTTAATCATGTGTGTATATGTCCATGTGTCTCTTTGTATATGCATGTATATGTATATGTATATGTGTATATGTACGTGCATGGTAGGTTTTATTACGTACACCCTTGAAGACACAGAAGCTACTGTAGCTTGATTGTTGCTCAGAGAGGTTATATAAGTTGTCTAAAGACATGAAGCAAGAAAATGACAAAGCCAGAATTTGAACTCAAGTTTGACTGACTTCAACAAGAAAGGAAGGAAAGCAGGTAGAAGGAAGAGGTGTATAATCTCAAATGAATGATATGAATTGATAGAAACACTGTATATCAAATGGACTCCTTAAATTGCCCCATCAAAACATGAACAGCATATTTTGCAGATGTAGATAGCAGGAATGGAGGAACTGTCTTGGAGACTTAACTGGTAGTACACTTTTTGTGGGAAAATTCAAAACAAACATGCCTGTTGCCCCAAAACCATTTGCATAATCACACTGCCAAGAAGAAAGTAAAAAGGACAAGACAGAAGCCCTTTAAAAGCATTGTCCTTTCTCTGCAACTGTCATCCTCTCTCAACAAATAACAAGGGAAAAACCTTCATAGCAAATTATAACTAGAAAAGGAGTTCCCTAACCATTTAAAAAAAATGAAAACTTGCCTTCAACTTTGTAAAGAGTCCCTCCTCAAGTTAGTCCAATTTAAATGTGTCATCTGTTTCCTGCAGGTGTCCTGACTGATACAGATAAAAGCATATAATTCCCAGATGAAAAAATCTAAATGGACAAAAAAAATGAAGATGTAAATGCACATTAAAACAATCAGTGGGAGAGCATGTCATGCCTATTAAATTGGGAGCAATTTCCAAGCTTAACAAGAATTTGGGGAGAAGGGAAGTTGGCAACTCTTGTTGAGAGTATTAGTTGGTACATCTACTTTGAAGAGAAATTTGGCAATACATAGTAAAGTTGAAGGTGTTTCTCCACTGAATCTTAGAAGTTCCACCTTTTGTACATGTTTTAGGGAAATCTTTGCACAAGTGCAAAAGAAGACATGCACAAAATGTTCATGGCAGCATCATTTGCTATTATTAAAAATGGAAATAACCAACAGTTCCATAATTAAACAAATAATAGGATATTTATATTATGAACTTTTGTTTAATACTTGAATGCATTACAGCTACAACATAGTATCAGTATAGACGTCTCAAAATTATAAATTTAAGGGCAAAAAGCAAGTAGCAGACTGATATAAACAGTCTGAAATTATTTATGACAGGAAACAACACTATTTTGCTAATGGCTACATCTGTAGGTAGTTAGTTCATGATACTATAGACAGAACTCATATTCACCAACCTCAAGGTAGTAGTTCTCTCTAAGTAGGGAATAGATCACTGTATTGTTTTGTTTTTTTTTTTAATTTGAAACAAATAAAACAAAAGGTTAATATTTGTTCCTTTGGGATGATAAGTACCCGGAATGTTGTTATATGAATATCTGTTATGTTCAATTTGTTTGAACAAATTTCAAAATAAAAAAATGATCATAAAAAACCTAATCCATGAGCCCAGCCCTGTAGGAAATGTTATCTGGACATGTGTGTTCATAGTTGTAAAACAGGATCATAGCATGCATAACGAATGCATGCCAGAGGAGCTCAGGCATCCCACACTCACTGATGAGAACAGTGGAGTCAGCCCTTGGATGATTTGTCTAGCCACACATGTAGTTAAGGAACAAACCACCACAAGAGGTGGCTGGGCTGCTAGTTAGTGACAGAGCAGCAGCCTAGGTCTTCAATGTTCTTCTGTGATCCTGGGCCCCTCCTCAAAATCAAAACCAGGTGAAGGAAAAGCACTTAGAGCTTGTTTACTGAGTGTTCCTGGTGTTACTCTCTTTTCCTTTTATGATGGCCTCATGCTAAATGGTATACATTACTGTTTATTTATTGCTTTGTAACATTTATAGCAAAAAAAAGGGTGGGGGGAGAAATAAGTTGACATAAAACCATTATTCCTGTCCCTAAAAGAGAAAAAATTGTTATTTTGTAGAAAGAAATTCTGAACTGAATGACAAATCCCAATCTCCAAATCACCTTATCCTTTGTGACTCTTCCCAGCTGATTGTGGAGAACAGATGATTTGTAAAGCTATTGGGTCACTAACAGACACTTTTCATGACTTCTCTCACACACTGTTAATTTCACACACAAAATGTGAGGGCCTCTGATTCAGGACAACATTCAGTTTCCTCCACCACACACCCGACCAAGCCAGCCAGAGACTGCCCCAGATTGCCCGACAGCAGTGACCGGCTCCCCGGCCTCCTGGCCATTCTGCTCTGTTGTCCCCTCAGCCTGTGCTGCTTCAGGCCAGGTGGTGTTTGGTTTCTCCCACCCACTTCTGTTCTTATCTCTTCATCACCAACCACAAAATGGGACTCTGTCCCAAACTGTAAGTGGAATGGGGAACTCAAGAGCCGACGGTGGGCAGTCACTGCCCCATCTGAGAGCAGCCTGGAAGGCCAACTAGGAAGGTTCCGCATCTCTGCCATAGACGACGCCCGTGCTATGGGTCATGCTGTGTCTTGGAAGAAAGCCAAGAAGAGTCAAGGCCTCCTGGGTTAAAAGGCCTCCTGGGTTAAAAGGTGTTTAAAGAGGAATGTCAAACCCTGGTGTGATCAGGGCTGATGACACCTTGAGGAGCTGCTGAAAGATGGGGGGAGCAGGGCCATGAGTCAAGAAGGTCTACCCATTTTGAAGCAGGACACCAGTCAGGGGCTGGAATATTGGGTACAAGCCTATTCCCTCAGAGGATGAGAGTGAATAGCTATGTCACATGCCAAGATGGCTTACACTAACAGCATAATTAAACCCCAAGAAGGAAAACAAAATGCTGTTCAGGAAACCAAGGCAGAAGAGGCCTGGTTTCCATACACCTGAGTGTATGGCCTGGGACATGGCTTGGGAAGGGCAGGTGATTGCATAGTGATGGCTGTGAGATGCCAAGAGTGCATCCCTGGCATGTGGACTCTGGGCTCAGGGAAGCCAGACTAATTCTAGACCCCAACATGTAGGGACTGAGCCAACTGATATTTGTCCACCTGGGTCAGGAATTGCTCCAAGACTAGGCAGGGCTGAGCTTCCAGGGTGAGGATTCTCAGGACTGCAGCCTGAGCGGCTGGGGAAGGCAAGTACTGACCATCAGGAATCTTCAAAGCTTGGGGAACCTGGGTTTCCTTCCCAGAATTGGGAAATAAATTTATTCTACAGTGGAGGTCGAACCAAGTATGCCTATTCTAAAATTAAAAAATAAAGACCCCAAACACCTTCCACTATAGGAGGTAGAGAAGATAGTTCCCTTTGTTGATAATTTTATGTTGGAGCTATGAAACTGCTATTTTTATACATAAAAAATTCACCCGATATTGGCAATTTCACAGGATTCCATCTTAGTAAATGTCCTACAAGCCTTGGACAATGTGAACTCTTTCCGTGGGAAATGCAGTGACCATTTCAAATCGTTGGGTAGTGAACTTTCCTGGTGGCTTCGTTTCCTCTACTGTAAAATGTGTAAAATCCACACTGATCATCCTTCAGCAGAATTGCTTCAAAACATAATAATGAAAATAATAATCAGTCACTGAAAGAGAACATGAGGTCATGCTAGAGAATGTGAGGTTATTGTCATGCTAACTTTATGCATTGAATATTATAATAACACTCTTCTGTATGTCATCACAATTAAGACTAGTGTTTATGAAAACAAGCCATCAATGTCATGTCTTTCCACTCTTTTCCCCAATTCATTACTACTTCTTGGCATCCAGGTGCCCTCCCTCTGGGTGCAGGCCAATCATTTTGGAACAGAGGTTACTCAGAACCAGGCTTGTCTCTAGTGGCCTCCTGGGTGTCTTGTGTCTAGTGATCCTTGGCACCCTGCAGCCTTAGCTCACCTTCTGTATCACAAAGACAGGGGTATCAAAGGGCAAAGGGGGAAAGTCTGAAAGGAAGCTCTTAGAACTTTCGCTGGGCGCGGTGGCTCACATCTGTAATCGCAACACTTTGGGAGGCCGAGGTGGGCAGAGCACTTGAGGTCAGGAGTTCGAGACCAGCCTGGCCAACAGAGTGAAACCCTGTCTCTACTAAAAATACAAAAATTAGCCAGGCATGGTGGTGCATACCTGTAATCCTAGCTACTCGGGAGGCTGAGGCAGAAGAATCGCTTGAACCCAGGAGGCAGAGGTTGCAGTGAGCCGAGATCGTGCCACTGTACTCCAGCCTGTGCAACAGAGTGAGACTCTGTCTCAAAAAAAAAAAAAAAAAAAAAAAAAAGAAAGCAAAAGAAAAAAAAAGAACTTTCCAGGCCAGAAAAGAATCTCCCTTCTAGGCAGGAACAAACCCCTGTCATCACCCACTGTGTTCCCTGCTTAGGCACACCCTGGGACACTGGAAAGGCATGTTAAAGCCAGTGGCCCTGCGTGGATTGTTCTTCTTATTTGTTTACATAACCCAAGACAGATGCCAAGTCAAGCAGTGGAGGAAGAGCAGGCAGGACAGAGTGTCACTCAGATGAGCCCTTCCCTGCCCTTGCCTTTTCCACTTTCCATGAGGAGGCCAGCAGACACCTTGGGGCTGCTGTAAACCTTCAGTTAAATGGCAGCTCAGTGACAATGACAGCAAAGCTGCATTCCCCCATGGCAGACACGCCATGTGGGCACTTCCTCAGGTCTGCTGGGAAAATTGGGGCATCATGTGCAGACCCTGCTGGAGGCACAGCAGGATGTGACCAGGCACAGGCTGGGCAGTCCTTCTTCCGCCCCTGAGTCACTGCCACATGCATGAGAAGGGAACTCAGTGCAGGCTAGACAGAAAAGGTGGAGGCTCAGGCAAGAGGATCAGGAAGACATTTAGATAAAGAGGATGACTAAGTTAACACAACACCCACAACCCCACGCACACAGAGATTTACACTCACACACGCACTTGGCATCTGTCCTCAGTGAAGAGCAATGAAAGACACACCCCTCAGATTCAAACAAGCAAGCATTAAACGGATTGCAATTATTCTGGAACAAATATAATTCCAATTTGTGTTCCCAGTATCTATGCAGCAAACCCGAATTTCCTAAACTAGCACCAACTTCCTTTTACTACACCCACACCTACTTTCCTATTTCAACACGGTCCCCAAGATACATGGAATTTGGAAATATATCAATCCCATTCTTTTCTCCTTGCATTGACTTTTTCCATTCCTCCCAACCTTCCAGAAAATATTTGGCCTCTCTCTCTAAATCTATTCCTGGATTCATGCAATAAGTATTTTTTGAGTATAGTGAGTAGCTGTTACATGCCAGGCACTGTACTAAGTGATAGGAACACAGCAATATGCAGAAGACACCAGAGCCCTGTTCCCACAGAGTCTGTTATCTTAATGCAAATTCCTATTTCTTTTCTTTTTTTTTTTCTTTTTGAGATGGAGTTTCACTCTTGTTGCCCAGGTTGGAGTGCAGTAGCATGATCTCAGCTCACTGAAACCTATGCCTCCTGGGTTCAAGCCATTCTTCTGCGTCATCCTCCTGAGTAGCTAGGATTACAGGTGCCTGCCACCACGCCCAGCTAATTTTTTGTATTTTTAGTAGAGATGGGGTTTCACCATGTTGGCCAGGCTGGTCTCGAACTCCTAACCTCAGGTGATCCACCGGCCTTGGCCTCCCAAAGTGCCGGGATTACAAGCATGAGCCACCGCGTCCAGCCGCAAATTCCTATTTCGAGTATGTCCTCTTCCATCTCTTAACTCATGGCAAAATTGCCCATACCAATATTTGGCAATTAATACTCTGCTTTATTTTTGTTCATTGTTCTATTGTATTGTTATTTAACACTTTATAGGTATCTACATGGTCTTATTAAATGAACTCTACAAGATCTATGAGGACAAAGACCTCACTTAAATTTTTCTTTGTATTTAATAGCTGTCTTGGGGAGCATGGTGAAAATGAAAATATGTAACAAGATAATAAGAAAGAATGGAGGTCTTATCATTCCTTATTTCACTAGCCAAGGCCTAACCCAGGATTTCTCGACCTCAATACTATTGATATTTTGGACCTAATAATTCTGTGTTGAGAGGGCCTGTCCTATGTATCATAGGATGTTCAGCAAAGTGCCCTCGGCCTCTTTCTATTAGATGCCAGAAACACTCTTTTCCCATCTGTCACAACTAAAAATGTCTCCAAACATTGCCAAACATCCTCAAGAGTTGAACAGGACCAACACTAACCACTGGCTCACAATATATCTGATATATCTTGAGCTTCCTTTCTTGTTTCTATGTCATTAAATTCATACACACATGTGATATTGACATTGAAACAAACACAAATTTAATTTTATGTGTGACATATTTTCCCAAGGCATTAAAAAGTGATTGAGTAAGCTCAGTACACTAAAATGCAGCCCCCAGGGCCTAAGAGTGAGGAAGACAGATCTCAAGGGTCATAATTTGCTCCCCAAATCTATTTTGTGTCTTTGGAGAATTTCTTTAATATTCCAACAGCTGTAAGTCTATAAAGCCCTCAAGACAATCTCCTGGGATAGTTAGTGCCTGCTTATTTAACTAGGGCTAGCTGGAATTCATGGTCTAATTGCCATCATCCACATCCTTCCTGCAGTTTATAGTTCTAAATTCCCATCCCATGTGACTGCAGTAGTGCAGCCTCCTCCTTGCATGATACTAGTAGACTAGAACCAGGAAGTCAAAGGGAATGTCACCTTTTCCTTTTGTGTGAGTGTGCTAGAGGGGCAATGTCAGCTCATGCTAAGGTTGAAAATTCTTCCTTTGAAAGATGGCCTGTCAAATGTGCCTTAGGAATCACTTATTTTTTTTTTTTCTTGAAACAGTCTTGCTCTGTGGCCCAGACCAGAGTGCATTGGTACCATCTTGGCTCACTGCAACCTCTGCCTCCCAGGTTCAAGCAATTCTCTTGCCTCAGCCTCCCAAGTAGCTGGGATTACAGGCATGCATCACCACACCTGGCAATTTTTGTATACTTGTATTTTTAGTAGAGATGACGTTTCACCATCTTGGCCAGGCTAGTCTTGAGCTCCTGGCCTCAAGTGATCCTCCACCCTCGGCCTCCCAAAGTACTGGGATTACAGACGTGAGCCACCACACCTGGACAAGAATCACTCTTAAATAAGATATAAAATTGCAGAACATATTTGTCCCTGGCATTCACCATTTAACAAAAATGTTATTAAATATTCTTATAGATTTTTTAAAAACCTCCCTTCTGGATTTTTTTAAAAGTAAGAATGAAGTCACAATTAATTGGAACCTAGAGACATACACTTACAGGTTTGTTAGGACACTCCTGGGTGGGTTTCATGAGGAAGCAGAGGGAGGACTGGGGAATTGTGAAGCCTGCTTGATCGTAAGGTCTCTGAAGGCAGGGAGCGATCAAACGCTTCCACTCTCAGTACCTCCAGCACTTGGTACAGTGGTGGGCTTTTACATATAATATTCAGTTCAATAAATGTTTGTTGATTAAATAACTTCAATAAAACATATCTTATTTCTTTTTGGTCCTAGTTTGAGATGCGATTTGATATAAATAAATGTATATTATAAAATATTATACTTTATATTTTAACATACAGTTTATTTACATTATAGAAAATAAATTTATTATAAAAATGTGAATAAATTATTTTTTATATTTAATTATATAATTTAATATAAATGGAAAACAAAATCTACACTGTGTGTTACTATGTGCCAAGCATTCTACTGGGTTCTTTCACATATGTTTCATTTCATTTACTTTAGATTTCTGTGTATATTCCCTCTTAGATCCTTAAGATACATGATAAACCAAAAAATTAGTGATTATTTATAAAGCATCTATTCTTTAATTTATTCATTTTTCTTATTCATTTGGCAATTAAATACTTGGTGAACACCTACTCTCTATAAGCCCCTTATTGAGACCTGGAGAGAGATAAAGAAAATAAGATAAAGCCCTTACCCACAAGAAGATTCTGGTCTACAGCGAAAAACAAAAATCTAAACAGATAATTATAGTGCAATGTGGTAAGCAATAAGGATATTTATAGGCATTATAGATCCCCGGAGCAAGGCCCCCTAAATGAGTCAGGAAGAGAAGAGAAGATGCCAGAACAGGTTGCTGGTGGAAGAGACAACTGAAATGAGTCATTCATAGGCAATGAAAACTAACCAAATAAAGGGAATGAGAGAGAGGTGAGTGTATGGAGTCAAGCTGATGTAACTACTAAAAACAGGCTGGGCGTGGTGGCTCACGCCTGTAATCCCAGCACTTTGGGAGGCCAAGGCAGGCGGATCACGAGGTCAAGAGATCGAGACCATCCTGGCCAACAGAGTGAAACTCCATCTCTACTAAAAAATACAAAAATTAGCTGGGCATGGTGGTGCACGCCTGTAGTCCCAGCTACTTGGGAGGCTGAGGCAGGAGAATCGCAGAGAATGCAGTGAGCTGAGATTGTGCCACTGCACTCCAGCCTGACGACAGAGTGAGACACCACCTCAAAAAAAAAAAAAAAAAAAAACAAAGGCATGTACTCAAAAAATACATACAGGAAATTGCAGAAGTCTGGAACTTCTGAGGCACTGGGTATCAGTCAGGACCTGATTAAAAGTGAGGATGGGGAAGTAAAGCTAAGGACCAGGCCATGGGGGTGTCGGGGCTTTATCTTGTGAGTGGAGAACCATGGAAGGGATGGAAGCGGAGGCACAATGTGCCCAGTTTTGGTTTTTGATGGTTCACTATGGTTGCAGTGTGGCTGGGAGGGCTCAGGCCCACCTAGGGTTTGGTGGGTGTGGAGGCGGTGATAAGAGTCAGTTAGGAGATGAGAAAGGCTATAACAGAACAGCTTTGGTAAGGCTGGAGAGGAGAGAGTTGAGTCGGAATATATTTGACATTAGGATATTAATCTAGGCTGTAAAGGTCCACGTAATGGCTTCTGAGAATCCAAGAGTCCTCTGACACTGAAGCAATGAAGCATGTGTGTGTTTTTCAGTAGAAGGGACCATCACTTCAACAGACTTTCAAGATTTACAATTTATGAGTATATTCTGGAGCATGATTTTACCTTATATACAAAGCTCCTAATTCTAGTTTCAAAATAGGATCATCATTCTGACTAGCCACTGATATCTGCTAGTAGCTAGTGGTTAAGATTCAGGTAATTGCAGAAATTTAATTTTAATTTTGCCAAGGAAGATAATCCTGTTTAGTAACATAGCAGACAGCTGAATAACTGGGGGTCAGGTGTAGTGAACAGAATAGTTATCAGCACACTTTGGGTTTTTTTCTTCCATGTTTATAATGGGATATATCATCTTCCTCAGAGAAAAAAACATCTGGCCATGCATGGTGACTCACGCCTGTAATCCCAGTACTTTGGGAAGCCAAGGCAGGAGGATGGCTTGAGACCAGGAGTTCAAAACCATCCTGGGCAACATAGCAAGATCCCTGTCTCTATAAAAAAAAAAAAATAGATTGAAAAATTAGCTGGGTATGGTGGCACACACCTGTAATCTCAGCTACTTGGGAGGCTGAGGCAGGAGGATCACCTGAGCCCAGGAGTTGGAGGTTGTGGTGAGCTACGATTGTACCACTATACTCCAGCCTGAGTGACAAAGAGATACCTTGTCTTGAAATAAAGGGAGAAAGAGTGAGAGAAAGAAAGGAAATAAAGAGAAGGAAGGAAGGAAGGAAGGAAGAAAGAAAGAAAGAAAGGAAGAAAGAAAGAAAGAAAGAAAGAAAAAGAAAAAGGAAGGAAGGAAGGAAAGGAGGGAGGGAGGGAGGAAGGAAGGAAGGATGGAAGGAAAGGAGGGAGGGAGGGAGGGAGGAAGGAAGGAAGGAAAGAAGGAAGGAGACACAAATAAATGAAGAAAAGAAAGAAAGGAAGGAAAGAAAGAGAGAGAAAGATCTGGTCATGGGTGCTATTAACCTCATCTGCTTTGTCAGGACGTTACTTCATCTTTGTTCTCACTGTTTTTCATACAGATACACCATTTTCAGTGGGAAATGGTCATCTAATTGTGCTGTTGAATTCTTTCAGTGAGTTCTAGTCAGCTGGCAGAGTTAGTTGTGGCCCAGTTTATCAGGTCTCCCTTTTATGATCTTCATCATGGTAGATAATGAGAGACAGACAAAAGCAGTGAGGTGTTTGGAAAGGAGCTTTGGGAAGAATATCAAGGCATAACTTTTCACTAATCTGGACAAGAATAATCTAAGGATTCTAATTTCTGCTCCAAGGAGAGCGCATATATTGTTCCTTCCATCTCTTTCCACGCTTTCCCTGAAAGTGTTCTTTACCCAGTTACACTAACGAATGTGTAACCTTGTGGTAATGCACCCAGATCAATACAGAAGCAGCCCCATAGAATTAGGTCACTCTAATGGAGATGGCCCACCCACTTGTGAAAAAACATGCTGCTAATTGAGTCAGAGCCGCAGAGCAGTCTTCGGTTTCCATGTGGGGGGGAGAAGAGTCGCAGTGCAAACGGCGATCCCGTCCAACATGTCCATGAGCAAGGTGATACATTCACACCTCCCTTTTCTCTGTTTTTTTGTGAGAAATCTATGCACCGGAGGGAAGTGTACTTGCACAAAAATCCAGGATGGAAAATAAACTAAAGGGTTTTTTACTAACCATTCCACATGTAGTCTCTTGTAGACTCTTGTCCATCACAGGCAGGAATTTTATTTGTGTTTGTTATTGAAGACCACTTTTGGCACTTTTGGCGAGACTTTTGGCAGAGGGTACGATGAGGAGAGAAACACTGGTTTGGTTTAGAAAGTAACTTTATGGTCATACCTTCTTTATACCTACTATCTGCATGATGTAGTCTTTCTCTAAATGTTTGTTCAGGTTATTCAGTACTTGGTTTTCCCGTTGACATCATCTGCAAAAATAATGGGAAATGGCAAAGTTCAACCTGATATTTTTAAACAAGATTACAAGTGTCTTACAATTTCTGAGTGTCTTGCAAACTCATTTCTTACAAATCCTAAGTGGTAGAGACTTTGTGGGCAATTTTCATCTTCTTGGAGAATCCTCTTTAGTTTCCCACATCTGTAATGACTCTACTTCCTAGCTAGGAGTGTTGAAAAAATATCTTTTAGAATAGTTATTGTTATAAAGCAGAAAATTTTTGAACTGAGAATGGTGTATGTGTATGTGTGTGTGTGTGTGAGAGAGAGAGAGAGAGAAAGAAAGAGAGAGAGAGTTGTGTGTATATATGGCATAAGTTCCTCTCTGCCAAACTGCCTAAAAGAGTAAAATAAATTATTAAGACTTTTAAACGTAAGTTGAAGGCTGAGATGCTGCCTGGAGGATACACACACACACATACACACATATGCTCACACAATATCTGTGTATTTACAGATTCATGTACATATATGTGTGTATATACAATTCTCCATGGCACACACACTATCCCTTTCAGCAGTTGTCCTATTGCTCTTCATCAAAGTACCTCACTGACTCCTCTCCAAAGCTGACTGAGGGGAAAATCTTTGATCCTCTTTTCCCGTGCTTAAGGGCCTCCTTAAGAGCAAACTAGGAACTCAGTTACATTACCTTCTCAGGAAGTGATAAACTAAATGTGACCCTAGTGACTTAAAAGAGTTTGCATTTCCAAGCATCATATTCACTCTCCTGCATGTATGTACAAGATGGAAAAACCAAATGCATATACTCAGTTTCCCCCAAAGTTTTAAAAAAGTTCCTTTGGGATTTGTGATTAGTGGGCTGAGCCATAGTTTACCTTTGCATGTTTCTACCTAAACAAGGACATGTTTAATCCACTAATAATATCAATTAAAATGTAGTAGTATTGTAATAGAGACAGGGTTTATAGTCACCAGGCTTGGTTTGAATCCCACCTCTGCTGTTTGTTGTAGATGGGGAGGACTGTCTATCTCGCTTCCAAGAGTGGCACTGAGGGTGACGGGAGATGATGAAGAAACGACTATTGTTATGAGCTGAATTGTGTCTCCCTGTTCCCCTGCCACACACGCAAAATTCATGTGTTGCGGCCCGAACTCCAAGTACCTCAGAATGTAACTGTATGAGTATTTGGAGATAGGGCCTTTGAAGAGGTAATTAAGGTAATATGAGGGCATATAGGTAGGCCCTAGTTCAATATATCTAACATTATTTTATGAAGAGGCGATTAGGACACGTACATATGAAAAGAGACCATGTGAAGGCATAAAAAAATGCAACCATCTACATGCTATGAAGAGAGGCCTCCAGAAGAAACCAACCCCGACAATGCCTTGTTCTTGGACTTCTAGCATCCAGAATTGTTAGGAAATGAATCTGTGTTGTTTAAGTCACGCAGTCTGTGGTACTTTATTATGGCAGTCCTGGCAAACTAATACTAAACTGTAAAACTAACTAAAACCTACTAAACTGTAAAACCAACTAAACTGTAAAACTCCACAAAAGTTGGAACATTAGCATCCTACCACTGACAACATATTGTTGTTAAATGTTTTGTTTCTCTACAAATATGTATGTTTAAAATTCTAATTGTAGGTAATTTATATCTTTTTATTTTGAAAAGCAACTCTGACTTAAAAGATTATTAGCTCTTACCTTATTTTTAAACTTCAAAATAATGACAATTGAATGTAGACTTTTCGGTGATTAACTCTAGCTTTTCATTTAATTTGTCTAAATTATTTTTTTGTGTCTTATATGTTAGAGACAATGGGAATTGTGACCTTATAAAAATGCCATATACATACTTAAAGTTGTGAATGACGTGAACTCTTGAGTTCTTATTTGTTTGTTTATTGTATTCAAATCTGTGTATTTGGAGCTCTTTGGATTTTAAATTTGATACACCAACACAATTTTACAATACGTCAATTTAAAAATTTTTCAAAGTACACAATACTGACAATATGTAACAAAGAATGAGTCAAAAAGGCAAAATATATATATTATATATATAAATATTTTGCATTTTAAAATATATGTAATATTTTATATTTTAAAAATATATTTTAAAATACACACACACACACACACGCAATTCGTCACTAGTGTTTGAGAACAACCAAATAAATATACGTAGATTTTGTCACAAAAAAGAAAGCATGTAAAGTGGTTTGGAAAGGCATAAGAGAGGGTCATCAACCTCCAGAATAAAAGGTAGCAGTGAGCAAAGGGAGTAGGCAGAAGTCAGAATGGATAGGTCTTAGTCGGCTGCGGCTGCCATTGCGAAATACCACAGACTGGCTGGCTTGAGCAACGGATGTTTTCTCACAGCTCTGAAAGCTAGAAGTCCAAGACCAAGGTGCTGTCAGGGTTGGTTTCTGATGAGGCCTGTCTTCTAACTTCTTATTATGTCCTCACAAGGCCTTGCTTCTGTGTGTGTGCAGAGAGAGATCTCTGGTATCCCTTTTTATTCTTTTTTTTCTGTTGTTGTTTTGAGACGGAGTCTCACTCTGTCACCCAGGCTGGAGTGCAGTGGCGCGATCTCGGCTCACTGCAACCTCCGCCTCCTGGGTTCAAGCAATTCTCCTGCCTCAGCCTCCTGAGTAGCTGAGACTACAGGCACCCACCACCACGCCTGGCTAATTTTTGTATTTTTTAGTAGAGATGGGGTTTCTCCATACTGGCCAGGCTGTTCTCAAACTCCTGACCTCATGATCCACCCCCTTCAGCCTCCCAAGGTGCTGGGATTACAGGCCTGAGCCACCACACCCGGCTCCCTTTTTATTCTTATAAGGAAGTCCTTTCAGATTAATGCCCTACCCTTATAACCTCATTTAACACTTGTTACCTCCTTAGAGGACCTTTCTCCAAATACAGTCACGTTGGGGGTTGGGACTTCAACATATGCATTTTTGAAGAACAGGATTCAGTCAATAAAATTCTGCCTTATAGGCTTCCGAAACTCATCTTTCTTGTACGCAAAAAATTTTCACCTCATCCTAACATCCCACAAATTCTTACTCCAATCCAGCATTAATTCCAAGTCCAAAGTCTCACTAAATGTCATCGACATGAGGTATGGGTGAAACTTTGGGTATGATTCCTCCTGAGACAAAATTCCTCTCCAGCTGTCCATCTGTGAAACCAGATAAGCTACATGCTTCCAAAATACGATGGTGGGACAGATACAAGATAGACATTCCCATTCCAAAAGGGAGAAATGGAAAAGAAATAAGGGCTCTGGGTCCCAAATAAAACCAAAACCTGGCCAGATAAATTCTGTTAGGCTTTAAGGCTCAGGAATAATCTTTGGGCAGATGTTCTGCCTTCTGTCCACTGAGGTGGCGGTGGCCATTCCCATGGCACAAGGTGGTAGCCGCACCCCCTCAGCTCTGTGCAGCACCCCCCTACCACCACCACATTGAGCAGCCTCGCCCACTGAAATTGAGGAAGTAGGGAGGTGGCCTCACCTTCTGAAATCAAGGAGGAAACAGCCTTGCCCCCAGGATCAGTACCCTCTGGGTGAGAGTTGCAGCCCTGATGATTTCGGAATCATCTTCAGAGTCAGTCTTCCATTTTCTTTAAGGATAAAGCATATTTGCAGCCAAGTAGCTCTATTGGAACATCAGAAATCTGAAGCCTTCCTTCTGTCTCTGTCTCCTTTTGTTCATATTTGACAGTGTTTTTGCTGATATAATCTCATTTCTCTTCCTGGCTTCTGCTGAAATAACTGATTAAAGTCAAAAATAATCTCTTTATGGAGTGATTGTCCAGCCCATCCTTGGTGTTCTCTCTAGAACATGCTTTCTCACTTTTTGCAATATGGATAGGCTGAGAATTTTCCAAATCTTCAAGTTCTGGTTCCTTTTTGCAAAATAGTTCCTTCAATTTCTCTCTCTTCTCTTGCATTTTACTATAGACAATAAAAAGAAACCAGGCCACACCTTGGAAGCTGCTCAGAAATCCACTCAGGTAAATATTCAGTTTCATCACTCACAAGTTCAACCTTCCACAAAACACTAGATGACAATTCCGCCAAACTCTTTGCCAATTTATAACAAGGATTGTCTTTCCTCCAGTTTCCAATGACGCATTTCTAATTTCTGTCTGAGATCTAATCAGAATCACCTTTCACGTTCACATTTCTACCAACACTCTGTTCATGATGATGTATGTATTCTCTAAGATGATAGAAACTTTCCCTACAGCTCTCCTTTTTTTGTCTTCTGAGCCCTCATCAGAATTGCCTTTAATTTCCATATTTCTTTCTACCAACAGTCCCTTCAAGGAAATCTAGGCTTTTTCTACCATGCACCTCAAAACTCTTCCAACTCTACCTATTACCCAGTTCCAAAGCCATTCCCACATTTGTAAGTAATTGTTACAGCAGCAACATCTCATTTAACAGTACCAAAATCTGTATTAGTTTGCTAGGGTTGCCATAACAAAATACCACAGACTGTGTGACTTAAACAACAAAAATTTGTGTTCTCCTGATATCTAGAGGCTGTAAGTCTAAGGTGCCACCAGAGTTGGATTCTGGAGAGACCTCTATTCCTGGCTTGCAGACAGTTGGCTTCTCACTGTGTCCTTACATGGCCTTTCCTCTGTGCATGTGTGAAAGAAGAGGGATCTTTGGTGTCTCTTCCTCTTCTTAGAAGGAAACCAGTCCTGTTGGATTAAGATCCATCCTTTCAGCTCATTTAACATTAATTCCCTCGTTCCCTCCTTAAAGGCCCTATTTGCAATATAGTCAAAATAGACGTTGGCTTCAACATATTGATTTCACAGGGACACAATCCAGTCCTTATCAGGACCCAAAGGGTGTATTTAAAAGCTTTGCTTAGGTATACAGAGAGATAAAGGATGGGCCAGAAGTAGAACTGGAATCATAACCTCCTGAACCTAGAGAGAACTTCAAGAAGTCATCTCTTATCATTTGGCTTCAGAAAGTAAATGGCCAGGAAACCTAGAGGAGATGATTGTCTATTCTCTTTTCAATATCCCTGAGTGTGGATGGCCCTTCTAAAGTACAGGACTTCCTCATGCTAATAAAAATCTTTCCTCTTCTCATCCCCCACAATCATCAAGAATGATTCACACATCATGCACACAACAGGAATTCATATCACTTAATTCTCACAGTAGAAGATAATACAGAAGGAAAAGCCATGTTTCCTATCCTAAAGAAACCAAGGCAATCATTGAGGGAATAAGAATAGTCATATGGATTGATTCATCCAGAAACATCTGTCATCAAATCACCTCTTTTGTCTTAGTGGAAACTGCATCAGATTGGAAGTCAGGAGACCTGGGCTCTGGTCCCAGGTTGACCATCACTTAGTGATATAGACATGATGAATTCGACCCTTTTTGTATCTGCATTTCCTTGTACGTAAAATGGAGGTGGTAGGTGACTGTTGAACTAAAAAAATCTCTAAATATCTTTCAATTCTTTAAGCATTTCTAATAATCCACAATTGTCTATTTAATATTTTTTTAAACCTCCCTGACACAGTCATACAGGCTCTATTGCCCAATACTTCAATTACTTTTGTGTTTCATTTTACTATAAAGTGCAGGGACTAAAACTGGAAACTGTATTCTAATAAATCTTCAACTAATGCTGAATATAGCAAAAAACAATTATTCCTGGCCTTGGATATAATTCTTCTTTTATAACTTCTCAGTATCATGTCTCTCTTTTCCCACAATGGAAATCTGGCTGAGAATTTTGTTACCAAAAATAAGGTTGAATATGATACGACATAAAAGCGTGAAGAGACCAGTGGAGGACCCAATAATGTTTGCAATGAATCCAAAACTACAAATATTCATTTTTACACAAAGCAAATTAATTAAATAATTGACAATATCCCTTTCCCTTGTTTTCTATGAAAGGGCAATGTTTTGTTTAGAAGGAATTAGATACTTTGCTGCATTTGAGAAAGAAATGAAACATTGTGTAAATTATGATGTATGACAGCGATCCTAATATTTTCTTCCATTGACTCTGAGTGTCAGACCCAGCTCAAGTAGGGAAGCCTGTCATTTAGAGTGTAACCTTTCAGAAAGACTTGTATGTTCCTGCATTTCTGAGGTTAAATCTGTTTGTGTTGGTACGTGGACCTATGGTGCCTTGAAATTTGATTACAAAACTTTGCATACTAAATAATATTTTTTGAGGTACAGATTGTTTTTGTTTAATAATAGTAGTTCTCTATTAGAAAGATCTTCAGATGATGTAATTGCCATATATTGCACTGAAAGTTGAAGAGGATAAGGTTCAAGTGTTAAATTCTCAGACACCGGTTAAGGAGAGGCTAAGAATGTTACAGAAATGATAAGCTCGGTCTCTTGGAAAGAGATCTGCACTTTTTAATTTTCAGCACCTTTTGTTCATAAGACCCCCTTAATATGAGAATCGAAAAAGCTGCCTACATCCCAAAGACTGAGCATAGTTAATGAAAAGGAAATCTAAAATATTTGACAATGGTAATTAGCTGATACATAAATACTATTGATAACTCATTTCAAAGTGTAAATGTGCATTTATTCTCTTTGCATAGGATGAATGCGCAAGAGGACTGCGTGTAAAGAAAGGTAAGAACATTCAGAGGTAGATCACTCAAAGTATTGGTGAAATGTACATTAGTCTTAAGTACATTATTTCAGACACAAATTAGACAGTAGGAAAATAAAGTGTGACAAGAGAGGGCAAGAGACTCAAGAAGCCCACCTTGGAAAGCTTGACAGGAGAAGCCACCCATTTCTTATTTCTATCCTCTTGGAGTAGAATTCCTCACAGGGGCTTCACATTCCTTGGGCTCAGACATGATTAAACATCATATCTTTAAAAATGTTTTCCTATTCCAAGCTGAGGAATATATAAATAACCCCTTTCCAGCTACCACTCCTTGGCCTGGAATTCAAGCCGAGTGTCTTCTGGGCTTCAGTCTGCTTTGACGAGGCTCCATGTAAGAACAACAGCAAAAGGCCACCATGCTGAGCAGCCTGGGAATCTGCATGCTGAATGCACAGGAACGCAGCAGTGAGCAGTAATGGAGGCCTTGTTTTTTTGTGCCTTGACATGTTTTAAAAAGGAACAATGAAGTTGTAGCCACATGGTGAACTGAAGGAGGTTTGAACCAACTCAGATCGGGAACAAAGGTTCTAAAATCCCTCTCAATGGCTGGTATTGATAAGGGACACAGGGCTTTCCTGAGCAAGCACATACGAAGACTTTTATGTCTGTTAAGAGTCAGGATGCATCAGAATTTACATCTAACATCATCATAAGTCACCCCAACTGTGATCTGTATGGAGAAGTTAATATGCCAGGGGCCTTGCTTGGGGAGAGAGGACTGGCACTTGCCTTACCTAGTCCAGTCCTGACCTGCCTCTCCAATCTTTTCTCCCTCTACTACCCTGCACACCAGCCAACGTGATGACTCTTTTTACTCTGAAGCAGTCATCTACATTCCTACATCTATCCTTTTTCTCTCACAGTGAAGGCCCTACTACCTCTCCTTCCTTCCTCCTTCCCTCCCTCCCTCACTTCCTTCCTTCCTTCCTGTTTTCTCTCCCTTCCTCCCTACAAGCTTCCTTCCTTTTTTCTTTCATCTTTCTCTCTCTCCCTCCAACTGCCTCTCTTCTCCCACCGTCTCATTTAAGTTTTGTTCTCCCTCAATCCAAGTTACAGTGTCATTTCATTCCAAAACAATTTCCCTGTAAATCACAGACCAATATTTTTAAAACTATGTTCCTCAAACTATCTGGCTCAGAATGAAATGCCAGTTTCTGAGCTCCCAACCTAGACCCACAGAGTAAGACTCTGTTGTGATAAGAGCCAAGGACCTGCATTCTAACAAGCTCCCCAGGTGATGCCAATGCTCACTAAAGTTTGAGAACCTCTCCCACAGCCTCATTGTGTATCCTTGTAGCAGATACTGTCAATCAATATCCTGACGATCTTGTATAGCAGTGGTTTCTTCTCAGTGGTTCTCAAACAGTAGCGTGTATCAGAATGCTGTGCAGAGCTAATAGAAACTATTGAGGCCAGGCTTCATGAATAAGGTCTTTGTATTTTACCAAGTTTCCCCACAGGCTTCTGGTTCACACAAAAATTTGAGGCTAGCTGTCTCCCATTATTTGTTATTATTTTCTGACTATGGCCTGGGTCCTTCATTGAATTAGAAGTCCATGCAGGACAAAGACACAGCATATGATTACAATAGAGTTATTGGTGATGATGAAGATAGTGATGTGATACATTTGCTTCACTTTACATCCTTACATTCCTGGGATTTTCATTCTTCTTTGTGTCCTGCAATAAATCTGTTACCCAGTCTTCAACAGGGCCAGCTTTGTGGGCATGCACTCTGAGCAGTTGTATGGGGCCGCATGCTAAGAAGAGCCATAAATTTGGTTTAAAGCCCCGCTCTCATCTCAGTGAAATTGTTACTAATTTTTAAATAATAGACCCAGGTTTTCATTTTGCACTGGGCTTTGTAAATTAAACAGCCAGTCCTAGTCCCGTAGACTCATTTGTTTCAGATGCATTACTTTCTCTGTACCCTGTCTGCATCCACTCTGGCCCCAGGTGCTGTTATCTCATGCCCAGGCAGCTGCATCATTGTTTGCCCTTCCCCTAGTCACTTCTCACCCCAGAGCATGCTCAGCATGCCAGCTAGTGGCCCTGAAACAACTGATCAATTTTCATTGATATGAAAAGTAATAAGGGAGATGGGTAATGGAACTGTAAATCAAGGCAGACAATTGGCAATTTTTCCTAAAATTTTAAATTCACATAACCCACGAGCCAGCAATTTTATCTTAGGAACATCCTGTAGGAGCAAATTGCTTGTGATTATACAGATGTTCATTGCATTGTCTATTAAAGCAAAAGATTACAAGCAAACTAAATGTCCATAAATAGAAAACTAGCTACATTTATACATATACAGATACATATATATCTATATATGCCTGTACATGCATAAAATACTTCAAGAAGTATATGCAGGAAACTGGGAGTGGCTGCTGTCTCTGAAGAAAGAAAACTGGGGCTGGGTGAATAATCACCTATTATTTTATGTCTTTTTGCTTTGTTTGAATTTTTTTCTTAATTTGCCACATGTATTATTTTTCAGTCACAAAATTAAATTCAATTTTTAAAATGTAGTACGGCTTGATTGAAACTTCTCATGGTAGGCTGATAAATAGCCCCTCAAAGATATCAGGTGCAAACTCCTGGAACCCGTGAATGTTACCTTTCATGGAAATAGGGTCTGGCAGATGTAATTAAGTGAAGAATCTTGGCTGGATGCAGTGGCTCACACCTGTAACTCCAAAACTTTGGGAGGCTGAGGCAGGAGGATAGCTTGAGCCCAAGAGTTTGAGACCAACCTGGGCAACATCATAAGACCTTGTCTCTATTTTTTTTTAAGTAAGTTAAGAATCTTGAAATGGGAAGATTATCCAGAATTGTCAGCGGTTCTACTTATTATAGTACTGTCTTGGCACAATCTGTGTTGCCATAACAAAGTACCCAAGACCGGGTAATTTAGAAAGAAAAGAGGTTTATTTAGCTCATTATACAAATGGCTGGGAAGTTCATGATTGAGGGGCCAGCACCTGGGCAGCTTCGGCAAGGGCCTTGTACTGTGTCATACCATGGTGGAAAAGCAGAAGGGGAAGTGGATGTGTGCAAGAGGCCACCTGGCTCTACAACAACCTGTTCTCATGGGAGCCAATCCATCCCTGTGAGAACTAACACAGTCTCTCAAGAAAGGCATTAATCTATCTTAATGACCTAATCACATCTTAAAGACACTACCTCTAAACACCGCCATACTGGGGACCAAGACTCAACATGAATTTTGGTGGGGACAAACCATATTCAAACCAGAGCAAATATCCCAAACTGGGAATTACCCAAATGTCCATCAATAATTGAATGGATAAATACATTACGGTGTAGTCACACAACGGAATGCTCTACACTAATGAAAACAAATAATCTACCATTAAACTGCACAGTTAATTATTTTTATTTTATATTTTTGGAACTGCTTAAATTTCATTTTTAAAATTTTGCCACATATATTACTTTTTCGATCACAAATTAAATTAAAAATTTTTAATGTATTAGAGCCTGATTGTTCTCAGAAACCTGAAAGAAGACAGATATGAAAGAATATATATTGTGTGATTCCATTTATATAAAAGGAAAAATAAAAGTCAAAATCTATATGTGTCTGGGCGCAGTGGCTCACACCTGTAATCCCAGAACTTTTAGAGGCTGAGGCAGGTGGATCACCTGAGGTCAAGAGTTCGAGACCAGCCTGCACAACATGGTGAAACCCCATCTCTACTAAAAATGTAAAAATTAGCTGGGCGTGGTGGCGGGTGCCTATAATCCTAACTTCTCAGGAGGCTGAGGCAGGACAATCACTTGAACCCAGGAGGTAGCTGTTGCAGTGAGCCAAGATCACACCACTGTACTCCAGCCTGGGTGACAGAGCAAGACTCCATCTCAAAACAACAACAACAAAAGAACAAACAAACCCACTTGCTGTTGAAAGAATCTGAACAGACATTTCTCAAAAGAAGAGATACGAACAGCCAACAGATATATGAAAAAAGTGCTCAACACCTCTAATCACTAGGGAAATGCAAACTAAAACCAGAGTGAGATATCACCTTATACCTGTTAGAATGGGTAATATCAAAAAGACAAATAATAACAAGCATTGGCAAGGTGGGGATGAAAAGAAAACCCTTGTACACTGTTGGTGGGAATGTAAATCAGTGCAGCCATCTCAGAAAACAGCATGAATGCTCCTCAAAAAATTAAAAATAAAATTACCGTATAGTACAGCAATCTCACTGCCAAGTATATATCCAAAAGAATTGAAATCACTCTGTCAAGGAGATATCTGCACTTATTTCAGCATAATTCACAATAGCCAAGATACGGAACCAACCTAAGTGTCCATCAATAGATAGATGGAAAAAGAAAATGTGGTATAAATATACACGGAATACTATACAGCGTTTAAAAAGAAGGAAATTCTGTCATTCGAGACAACATAGATGGAACTGGAGGACATTATGGTAAGTGAAATAAGCCAGGCACAGAAAGACAAATTTCTTTGAGACTATATGATCTCATTTATATGTGTAATCTTAGAAAGTCTATCTCATGGAAACACAGAGTAAAAGTGGTCACCAGGGGCTGATGGAGAGGGAGAGAGATGGGGAAAGGAAAGATGTTGATCAAAAGGTACAAAGTTTTGTACCTTTGGAGGAATACATTTTAGTAATCTGTTGCATGCACGGTAACCACAGCTGATAATAATGTATTGTATATTTCAAAATGGCTAAAAAAAAATAGATTCTTAATGTTCTTACCACAAAAAAAGTTAGTGAGATTATATGTTAATTAAGTTGATTGACTCATTCTATAATATATACATAAATCAAAACATCCCATTGTATACCATAAATATACACAATTATTATTTGCCAATTAAAAATAAATTGTAGGGCCAGGAGCGGTGGCTCATGCCTGTAATCCCAGCACTTTGGGAGGCCGAGGTGGGTGGATCACGAGATCAGGAGATCGAGGCCATCCTGGCTAACATAGTGAAACCCCATCTCTACTAAAAATACAAAAAATTAGCCAGGTGTGGTGGCGGGCACCTGTAGTCCCAGCTACTCGGGAGGCTAAGACAGGAGAATGGCATGAACCTGGGAAGCAGAGCTTGCAGTGAGCCGAGATTGCGCCACTGCACTCCTGCCTGAGCAACACAGCGAGACTCCATCTCAAAAAATAAATAAATAAATAAATAAAATAAATAAATTGTAAACATCTATATGCTGTCAGAAGACAGGAAAGGGTACCCTAGAGGGGGAATATGTCAGGGACGTGGGGATAATGACTTATCCCTTTATCTGAATACTTATTGCAGAGTTGTGTACACTCTGTGAAAATTCAAGCTGTACATTTATGCTATGTGCAGCATTCTGTACCATTGTGGGTCCGTAATTGGTGGGTTCTTGGTCTCACTAACTTTAAGAACCAAGCCGCGGACCGTCGCGGTGAGTGTTACAGCTCTTACAGTGGTGTGTCTGGAGTTTATTCCTTCTGATATTCGGATGCGTTCAGTTTCTTCCTTCTGGTGGGTTCGTAGTCTCACTGGCTCAAGAGTGAA
This sequence comes from Pan troglodytes, assembly GCF_028858775.2. NCBI lineage: Eukaryota > Metazoa > Chordata > Mammalia > Primates > Hominidae > Pan > Pan troglodytes. The sequence goes on along the minus strand of NC_072402.2, from coordinate 46,631,886 downwards.
GCTGCAGACCTTCGCAGTGACTGTTACAGCTCTTAAGGCGGCGAGTCTGGAGTTGTTCGTTCCTCCCGGTGGTCTCGTGGTCTCGCTGGCTTCAGGCGTGAAGCTGCAGACCTTTGCAGCGAGTGTTACAGCTCATAAAAGCAGTGTGGACCCAAAATGAGCAGTAGCAAAATTTATTGCAAAAAGCGAAAGATCAAGCTTCCACAGTGTGGAAGGAAACCTAAGCGGGTTGCCACTGCTGGCTCGGGCAGCCTGCTTTTATCCTTTTATCTGGCCCCCACCCACGTCCTGCTGATTGGTAGAGCCAAGTGGTCTGTTTTGACAGGGAGCTGACTGGTGCGTTTACAATCCCTGAGCTAGGCACAAAGGTTCTCCACGTCCCCACTAGATTAACTAGGTACAGAGTGTCCATACAAAGGTTCTCCAAGGCCCCACCAGAGTAGCTAGATACAGTGTCGATTGGTGCATTCACAAACCCTGAGCTAGACACAGGGTGCTGATTGGTGTGTTTACAAACCTTGAGCTAGATACAGAGTGCCCATTGGTGTATTTACAATCCCTGAGCTAGACACAAAGGTTCTCCAAGGCCCCACTAGAGTAGCTAGATACAGAGTGTCGATTGGTGCATTCACAAACCCTGAGCTAAGACACAGGGTGCTGATTGGTGTGTTTACAAACCTTGAGCTAGATACAGAGTGCCCATTGGTGTATTTACAATCCCTGAGCTAGACATAAAGGTTCTCCATGTCCCCACCAGACTCAGGAGCCCAGCTGGCTTCACCCAGTGGATCCCGTACGGCGGCTGCAGGTAAAGCTGCCTGCCAGTCCTGCGCCATGCGCCCGCACTCCTCAGCCCTTGGGTGGTCGATGGGACTGGGCGCCGTGGAGCAGGGGGCGGCGCTCATCGGGGAGGCTCGGGACGCCCAGGAGCCCATGGAGGGGGTGGGAGGCTCAGGCATGGCGGGCTGCAGGTCCCGAGCCCTGCCCCGCGGGAAGGCAGCTAAGGCCCGGTGAGAAATCGAGAGCAGCGCCGGTGGGCTGGCACTGCTGAGGGACCCAGTACACCCTCCTCAGCCGCTGGCCCGGGTGCTAAGCCCCTCATTGCCCGGGGCTGGCAGGGCCGGCCGGCGGCTCCGAGTGCGGGGGCCCGCCAAGCCCACGCCCACTCGGAACTCCAGCTGGCCCGCAAGCGCCGCGCGCAGTCCCGGTTCCCGCTGGCGCCTCTCCCTCCACACCTCGCTGCAAGCTGAGGGAGCCAGCTCCGGCCTTGGCCAGCCCAGAAAGTGGCTCCCACAGTGCAGCGGTGGGCTGAAGGGCTCCTCGAGTGCCGCCAAAGTGGGAGCCCAGGCAGAGGAGGCGCCCAGAGCGAGCGAGGGCTGTGAGGACTGCCAGTACGCTGTCACCTCTCAATTGCATTAAAATTTTTTGAAAGATCCAAAGGTCTGATAAAAGACACGGACATATGTATGTAAGAATGTAATATATGTATGTGTGCCTACATACCACACACACAGAACACTGCTTTTATAGAGGGCCTAATAAACTTAGCAAAAATATTTTAAAGCTGAGCACTGAAATTCCTTGTGCCCTCCTTGCTGACTTGCCCTTTCTCATAATGTTATTTGAAGTCACACAAAATTTGGTATTTCGGTGTTTCAGCACATTTTTTTTTCTCTCAGTGGAAGGAAAAAAAGAAAATGTCACATGAAGACTTATATACCTCAAATGCAATTCTGCGAACAGTTCTTAATCATCCCCGGTTTTCATCTCTGAGCCAGTCTTCTTGACTGAGGGGACTTATTTTTAGATAGTTGTGCATTTGACAGTTGAGAATCCAGCCACTCCACCCTCCTTCCCTACCTCTCTGCCAGATCCTGCTCAGTTGGGAATTTACATTTTCCGCTGTCCCCCTAGGATTTTTAATGATGTTGGGAATTAGCTGATGTGGAAAGCACAACCATAGAGTTGGACAAAAACTGATGTTTGCAATGGAACATTTAGAAACTAAAACAATGACCATTTAATTTAAAACTGAGGCTTCAGGAATGAGAAATGAGCTATGAAGTTTTCACCTCCAAGTCACTAGATCAAGTTACAATTCTAAGCCCTAAGAAATATTAGTCCCCAAAGTAAGTATCGGTTTAGAAAAATCAAGCACCCAACTTTATACTATAAGTCAGTGGCTCTCAAAGTGTGTTCCCCAGACCAGCAGCCGCAGCAGCAGCAGCCCCCACGAACTTGTTAGAAAAGCACATTCACAGGCCTACCCTGGACCTACTGAATCAGAAACTCTAGGTGTTGGCAAACGCTATTGGGGAACAATATGAAAATAATTAAGTGTATCAGAAACAGCACTGCAACCGGTGTTTCAACGCGCCCTTGAGGTGATTATGATGCATAGTAAAGTCTGAGAACCACTGCTCTAAATAAGTGTTTTTTCATAAAGAGTTAAAACGTAATCATTGTGCCGCATCATGCAGTTGCATTTTCCACATATTTAAATAAGTGTAATAGAATATTCGCTAGCATTTGCTTTTCCTGAATTTCCCAACAGGCCAGACACAGTTAAAGAATTATCTGGCAACACAAACACCTTTAAGCACAAAGGTAGGGATGTGAGTGGATATGGAGTGTGTCTGCATGCACGTGTACATGCTTGCATTGGGCAATGGAGCCACAGCAGCCTGCCTCTGTACATGCTGGTGTCCACTGTAACCTGCAATTATTTCATTTGCTTAGGTTTGAAAAGTAATTTTTCAAAACTCTGCCTACCACCTAAAGACTTGTGGGAACACCCAAAAATAGATCTGTAAGTCCATAAATATGGTCCCATTAAATTCAAGGCAGCAGGTGAAAGCTTAATTTTTTTTTCAGGGGAAATTGTGAATGCTGGAAAAAGCTCCCAGATAGGATTTCGAAGATAATCAACATAACGCCTTTGAAGAAAACCGACTTGAGCTAAAGAGACAGAAGCACTGAATCTAATACCCCATGGAAAAAACTCCATCATTTAAGTTTAGATTTAAGCATTTACTGAGCATCCATATGTGTAAGGATCTGTGATAGTATTTTACGCAGTGTGAAGAGCAGTCTTCTGATGGGACGGTACATCCCGACCTCCTTGGAAATATAATTCCCTTGTAACAGGAGGGCTGTTATGGCAAATGACAGAAAATCACCATGAATTTGCTTAAGCAAAATTTTAAAAAGAAAAAGGGGAGGAAAGGAAGGAGAGAAAGGCATTGAGATTGTATTGGCTCATCAAACCAAACTTTGGAGAGATTAAGGCTGGAATATACATAACAAAAGTTTAGAACCAGCAACTCAAATAACATGCATCTACTTCTGTTATGGTTAGTATTACTCTATTTCTCTCTCTTGTTTAACTGCTTTATTGAGATATAATTTGCATGCCATACATCTGACCCACTTAAAGTGTACAATTTAATGACTTTAGTATAATCACAGAGTTTTGCACCTGTCATGATAATAAATTTTAGGATATTTTCATTACTCCATAAAGAAACCTTTCACCCCTTAGCCATCAACCCTCCCCAAAACCTTACCATCACTCCCACTTCTAGGTAACCTCTAGTTTATGTTCCATCTCAACAGGTTTGTGTTTTCTGAATATTTCATATAAATGAAATCATAAAATACATGATCTTTTATGACTGGCTTATTTCACCTAGCATAATGTTTTTAAAGTGCATCCATGTTGTAGCATGTGTCAGTAATTCATTCCTTTTAATGACTGAATAATATTCATTGTTATGGATATGCCAATTTTTATCTATTCATCAGTTGACAGATATTTGGGTTACTTTCGCTTTTTGACTATTAGAAAAATTGCTAGCAGTACTTTCATAAAACAGTTTCTCTAGGTGGCAGGAATCTAGTCATCACCAGTCCTATGTTCACACCAAGTCCCTAATAACTTCCCAATCAGAAGTAAAATCTTCCCTACAGATTTCAGATTGAAAAAAGAAACAGGCGGGCCTGTAATCCCAGCACTGTAGGAGGCCAAGGTGGGCAGATCACCTGCGGTCAGGAGTTCAAGACCAGCCTGGCCAACATAGGGAAACCCCAGCTCTACTAAAACTACAAAAAGTAGCTGGGTATGGTGGCACATGCCTGAAATCCCAGCTGCTCCAAAGACTGAGGCAAGAGAATCGCTTGAACCTTGGAGGCAGAAGTTTCAGGGAGCCAAAATTGTGTCCCTGCACTCCAGCCTGAGCAACAGAGTGAGGCTCTGTCTCAAAAAAAAAGAAAAGAAAAAGAAACAGGGAGGAAGTATGTCTAGGCTGACTCAGTGCAACTCTCGACCAACTTAACTAAGGGGCCAGAGAGAAGGAAGCACCTAACAAGACAGCCATTCCTATTCAGATCACTTGTTTAGAGCGGATGATTGTTGTTTCCTGAAAGGAGTAAGAGGTAGCATAGACACAGTTACTATGGAAACTTTTAGTTGGGCAGCTTCTTCCATTTTTGTCTAGCTCTTTTCTGCATATTCCCTGTACCTCAGGCATATGAAGTCGACAAACTTGACATCTTGAGATGTGAAACCATAAAGCTACCAGCTCTACAGTCCTTCAGAAAGACCCTAGAGAGTTCTCAAGAACAAAGTACATGAGGTGGGTCCAGATTTAAAAGCAAAGAGAATACACAACGTAAAAGGAATTCATCCAGTTAGTCAACTATCAGATATTTATTACTTATTTATGTACTATGAGTTAGATACCATTGTAGGTAACAAAGCAAATAAGATCCATGAAATGATTTGGGGGCTGTAGTGATCTTGCTAAGAATTTATTTTCTTTCTTGCTCTTTCTTCTGCTTCTCCTTTTAACTCATGGTGGCCTGTGAGTGTACAGGTTTGACACAGTGGGCCTCAGGATTTTAAAGTTGTGAATTTGTTCCACTGTCAATTATCCAAGTTTGTTCTCTTCCATGGCATCAAAATGCAACAAGCTCTTCAAGACTAGGCTTTGGACCAGGAGAGAGAACAAAGAATTCTCAAACCTGGAACAAATCCATGCTGGAAAACCATGCAAAGGTTACCAGGCACTAGGGTTTTTGTTTTGTTTTGTTTTTATCAAAGGTAAGAATTGAATTTAGGAGGAATTTCAAGAAGTTAAAGACCTTAGAATATGTGGTTCTGACTCCACACTGTTGCATTTCCCTTGGGACTCTGTCACCACCCCCATTATTCCCCTGAGAAAGAGTCCTCTTTAAAAGCCTGGATAAGCTCAGACAAAACCTTTAATAAATGTGAGTTGGCAAATGCTATTTGGGAACAACATGAAAAAAAGTAAATGTATCAGAAATAGCATTGGCTCTGAAGCTCATCAAAACTGTTGTAGCACTTCCTATCTGTGGGAGGCTGGAAAAGTCATTTATATTCTTTTAAATTCTTTTTTCTCTTCTGGAAAATAAGGGTAATAATACTTATCTTGGGCCAGGCATGGCAGCTTCTGCCTATAATTCCAATGTTTTGAAAGTCCTAGGTGGAAGGATCACTTGAGGCCAGGAGTTTGAAAGCAGCCTAGACTTCATAGCAAGACACCATCTCTACAAAAAATACATATACATTTTTTATTTATGTATAAATAATATATAATATATAATTGTATATTTTAAATATATGTTTATAACATATAAAATATATATATATATTTAAAATATGTATTTTAGTCCCAGCTACTCAGGAGGCTGAGGCAGGAGGATCACTTGAGCCCAGGAGTTTTCAAGGTTACAGTGAGCTATGATCATGCCACTGCACTCCAGCCTAGGTTATAGAGCAAGACTCTATCTCTTAAAAATAAAAACAATAAATAAAGAAAATATAATACTTATCCCATAGGCTTATATCGAGGGTTAAATAAGATTTATTCACTTGACAAATGTATACTGAGTGCCTATTAAGTGTCAGACACTGTTTTAGATATAGCAATACATACATACACAAAAATCATACCTTTATGGAGCTTACATTCCAGTAAGGGAAGACAGACAATGAGCAATTAAATAGATAGAAAATTTGGGCTACATATATTTTACTTAATATTTGCTGCTATAACAAAATACCTGAGACTGGGTAGTTTATAAAGAACAAAAATTTATTCCTCACAGTTCTGGAGGCTGAGAAGTCCAAGATCATAGCACCAACATCTGGTAAGGACTTCTTACAGTGTCCTCACATGGCAGAAGAGCAGAAGAGAGCAAACCCAACCCCACAAGCCCTTTAGATCGTGGCATTAATCCATTAATGAGGGCAGAGCCCTCATGACCTAAACACCTCTTACTAGGCCCCACCTCCCAACACAGTTGCATTGGAAATTAAGTTTCCAACACATAAATTTGGGGTGACATATTCAGATCATAGCAATGTGTGTAGCCATGTCTAAGAAGAAGAAAAATATATATATACATATAATAATTAAAAAATATATATATATAATTACTATCTGAAAGCCACCTGCAATTTGTAACTGTTGCTCAAGAATGTGCTTTTGGAAGAAGTTGACGCTTTTGTCTGTGAAGAGCATTTCAAGGGGGATTTCATTATCCAAAGGAAAAGGCCAAATCCCATTTCACAACTAAGACATTTTGGAGAATGAGGAGCTAGACTTCTATGCACAATAATTAAGACATTAAGACAGGTCTGGGACATTAAGACAGGTTGAGGGAAACTTGGCCTAAGTCTAGTGAGTACAGAGTTGAGGGAGTGGGGACAGCCCCTGACCAGGGTAGCAGACTGGGGCTCAGGAGGAAGCAACCAATCACTGATCCTTTGTGAAGGAGCTTGGTTTGTGTTTCCAGGAGTAGGAATGTCTGATATATAGTCTGAATTTTCCATCTTGGCATTGTAATTGTCTTCTGTTATTCTCAAGCTATTTGTAAAGTTTTATCATACATTAAAAACTGGTAGGTAGTAACCATGCTTTCTGAGAAAAGGAGAAGAGTATTTGTTCATACCAAGAGTGCCTCAGGGTGGGGAGAAGCCAGAGGGCATTACAGAAATCAAAAAGTGTGAAGAGAAATGCCTGAAAGAGAAGTCTAATGTGAGAGATGACAAAAGCCAGATCAGAGGACTGAGGGTGCATTTTCTAGCAAGCACAAGATTACTAAGAAAGGGGAAACTCAGGAAGATGAGAACCTGTGGAATGGAGCATCGGGTTACATTTGTTGAGCATTTAAAAGAAACCCCAAAGGCAAGAGAATTTGGGAACTTTATGAGCACATATGTAACACTCTGGACACATAGTAGACACTCAATACATGTTCATTACCTTCCCTTCTTCCTTCTTTATTTACATGATAAAATCATAAGAAAAAAATCAAAGATGTGAGAAAATATTCACCCGTCAAGGTAACGTGGAGCTACCAGAGTTAATTTGGATACAAGGCAATGTCAATTCACAATGTTTATAGAAATTTTCAAGGATTCTTGCTTCCTAACTTTCATTTTGCTGCCCCATGCAAATCCTTTTTTTCTTTTTGCTACGTAAGAGTCAGTGTCCAAACATCCTTTTCTTTGTCCCTGTTCAGGCTTCAAGTGAATTCTCACTGGTCAATCACTTCAACATCCCAGCTCAGTTCCGGTTCCTGGTTGTAAATGTCCTCCCTCCACATAATTAAGCATTATATTTGATGACTTGCCTGGTCTTATCTCTAAGACCAATCTTGCTTTTTAAATACAGGATAGCCTGACCATATGACCTGTATCCAAAGAATACTTCAGTAAACACAACCATACAGCTAATGTGCCAATAACACTATTATCGGGGTGGTGGTTCCGATAGAGTGTAGTGAAAATTATATTTTCTTTCCCGGTGCTTCTCTTGGCTCTTTATCCTTCATTTAAATGTTTCTCAGTGAAGCAACACAAAATTTGGTTTCTCTCCTTTCCAATATTTCTTTTTCTGCTCCCTTTGGTTGTGAGTTACCATTTACAGGTAAGACTGGAGATGGAGTTTGGCTATAGTTGCATAATTTCATCTGTTTAGCCTCATCACGAAGCATGCTGGAAAGATCTTAAACGTGGTGCACATTTTGCAGGCTAGTAAATACCTTGTGGTACTTTAATTTACTTTATAGCTTTTTTCCAAGCCTGGTGCTTGTCTGCAAGGGAAGAGTCAGCTCTTCCTTTAAGTGACGGAAATAAGCCATTCTCAAGTAGAAGGAATGCATATTTAAATTTATGATAGCTGAACTTGGCTGCAACAGCCACATTCTTGTTCTGCTTGGAGCTTGGCAGGCCACCTAATACTTGTGCTTGGTCTGTAGACGAGGGAACTCTTTATTTTTCTTTGTTGGGATCTTACAAAGCTCAAAAATATATTTTCATTTGAGACTTTGATAGACCATACAAAGATGATGTGAACAGTCAAGGTTTGCCCAGCCTGACAAACCAGTAAAAAGAATGTATTTACAGTTTGTTTATGTTTCACTGCCATAAGACTGCCAAACATTTTCTTTATATAGAGGCTGATTTACAGTCAAATTCTAACAGCAAATTATTTTATTCTAGACTATCTGTTCAATTGGTTCAGTATAGAAGTCTAGTTTTAACAGAAATAATGTTTTTAAAAGCATATAGGCCCACAGTATAAGTGGTCTAGTTTAAAATCCAGAGATATTGCATTTATTTGGCTCAAGTCCACATCCTAAATCCTGGGGCAGAGTAGTGAATTAAACCAATCTTTCCTTCCATCTACCTCCACATATTCAAACACACTCACAAGAATGTTATCACAACATATCAGGAGGAAATTTTATTATAAGAAATACATGAGTCATCAGTATTCTGCAACCTGTCAAGATAGACTGTTTTTTAGACTTTAACTCATTTAATAAGTAGTCATTTAAACATCTATTATGTACCAGATTCTGGGGATACATGTAGTAGTAAGCCAAAAGACAAATTTCATATAATCCTGGAGCATTCTACAGGGAGGGCAGGGAGTGGGTGTGAAGCAGGAAGGCAATAATCAGATGACTATGTAATATAAAGTTAGCTAGCGGTTACAGCTTGGAAGAAAAGTTAGTTTCCACAAGAATCAAATGGGCACTTGTTTAAAATGCAGATACGTGAGTCCACCCACACTGAACTGGAGTATTCATTCTAACACCTCACACTGTAACCTGGAAAGTGTCTCCAATGCTACTTCCAGTTTGGTGGAAGTCTGGTTCATCTAGACAGCCCTGGCAAGGGAAAGTAAAGCACCATCCATTGCAGCCTGCCCTCCACATGGTCACCTATGCTTAGTGGGTAATGATTAGTCCGAACTGATGATCAACCAGTAGACTTTCTACCAGCCCCAGGCAGCTGCAGCTCTGTCTGAGACAGCAAATGCCTCTGGAAGTTAACTATGCCCTGTGCCCACTCATAAGGTTGCTATAGGCAGGGGTCACTTTAAAGAGAAGAAAGCAGAAGATGTTAGAGAGAAGCATTTATTATAGGAGGTGGGGAGGTGGGAAAGGTCAGTTAGATTCTCCTCCTAATAACACATGACCCAGATGTCCCAGATATCAGATCTATCCCAATCAAATGACAAGGTTTCTTGAAAGGGAAAGTAAATAGCCTGATCCATTATGTGAGCCTCAAATGGTATATGAATGTGCGAGCGAGACAGAAGAGAGAGAGAGTAAAAACTACAGAGCCTCTTTAAGAGGGAGCAGCTTGTATCCTTAGAAGGACCACTGAGGTCAACAACAGGAAGAGTGAGAAGGTTAAACTTTTTATTTTTTGAGACAGGGTCTTGCTCTGTTGCCCAGGCTCAAGTATAGTAGCACCATCATGGCTCACTGCAGACTTGACCTCCTAAGCTATCCTCCCACCTCAGCCCCCCAGGTAGCTGGGACTGCAGGCGTGCACTACCACGCCCAGCTAATTTTTGAATTTTTTATAGTGATTAGGTCTTGCTGTTGCCCAGGCTGGTCTCAAAATCCTGAGCTCAAGCAATCCTCCCACCTTGGCCTCCCAAAGTGCTAGGATTACAGGCATGAGCCACCACACTCACCAGTACCTTCATGCATGCTCTTATAACTTACATGTGAACAAATGAAAACGGTATCTGTAATTTCTTAGATAAGTCAATTCTTGAGGGAACTTTAAACAACATCCACCCCGTATACAAGCAAGGAAAACAAGGACTAGAGGGGTGAATGATGTCTCCAAGGGTTCAAGACAAGTTGAAGCAAAAGCCCGTGGAGCATGTGGCCTCCTAGTACTAACTAGTCCATTTCAGATGTTAAAGGTAAATGTTATAGTTTACCCTATATAGCCCTTTTAAAAAAAATCTAAGTTTTTATCAGAAATAACTGAATTCAGATGAACCGTACTAACAGTTTATTAAATGGATACCTCAAAAGAGCCTTAACTAAGGTTAACTCAAATGTACCTAGTGAGTTGAGTGAGGATTCTACTGACATAGGATGAAGATCTGGGTCAATTCACCTGTGTCCATCTGTCATTTGCTGAGAAAGACCTATGGGGGAAAAGGTGAAGGGTTAACTTCGGAATGTCTAACCCTGCGTTAGAACAGTTGGAAGGACCATGAAGCATGGGGGAGATGCACAGATTTCCCCTCTGAAAACAACTCCAATGCTACAGAGCCAGGGGAAAGAGGCAGCAGTATCTCTGACGCTCTGAATTGGGTACAGCCATTCAGAAGTACAGAGACCTTCCTGAGGTAAGGTCACCTGGAGAGCCAGAGGCTCATTTATGGCAACTTTGATTAAAGGAAAAAAAAATTTGCGGAGAGATTCTCAGTGTAGAAAGCAAATAAATATCTCAAGCAAGGGCACCATAGCTCCCCCTTGTAAATGCTGGGCTATGCCTATGAGCCCAGCTTTGCAACCTGGAGTTTCATTTGACCAGCCTAAGGTAGTACCAGCCAAGAAATTAGATCTGCCAGCGTCCCCTTAACAATAGTGATGAAGAAGTGGAGCCTACAGACAGGACTCAAAAGCAGAAATCCCAGCAAAGTGTGGAGCTAAGCCAATGAGGTGAAGAGGCAGCCCATTCAGATCTCAGCCCTGAAATCTCCTTCCCCCTATCTCCCCACCAAAATCCTGACCACTCCTTTATGCCAAACTCAATCCAACTTGTTCCACGAAGATAAGCCTGTCTGGCTGCGATGGCTCACGCCTGTAAAACCAACACTTTGGGAGGCCGAGGCAGGAGGATTGCTTGAGGCCAGGAGTTCCAGACCAGCCTAGGCAACATGCTGAGATACCATCTCTGTCAGGCTGCTGCCAAAGGCTTTCCTTTCATTGTGTTCCTAAACTTTGCCTCTTCCCATCAGAATTCCCTACCTATGTGTTTTCACCAGTTTGTGAGCTGGACCTTATCTTATTCACATTTGTACGTTCCTCCAGAGCCCAGACATTTGCTTGCCTTTGTAGGAGTGCAAAAATTTATTTACTTTGTTGAATATAGAAGCACACTTAAAGGCTTAAAATGTTAAGGCTAGGCATTCCAGCTAGCACCAACTGGGATTGCAGGAAGTATTGCTAAATGGTCCTGAACACTAAATTAGAAAATCCTCTTTTTTTTTTTTTTTTTTTTTTTACAAGTCTCTATTCAATTCTCACCTCCATCAAGACATTTCTTAGCACATTATTCTAGCATTTGTAGCCAACTTGGCCACTGCTCACTGTGCCCAGATTCTCTGCCTTCTGACATCTCTTCTACTTTTGTCCTTTACTGCTTTTCAACTCCCATATGTTTTTCTTATTATGTATCACAGAGATTAAGAACACAGACTTTGCTATCAAATAGATCTGAGTTCAACTCCTAAGCTAACAGTTACTAATCAAGCACCCTTTGACTTGCCTTCTCTCTAAGTTTTTATATCTGTAAAATGGGAAAATAATAACGCCTACTCCATAGGGTTATTGTGACCATTTAATGAGTCAAATGTAAAGTGCCTAGCATGAATCCTGGCACAATAATAAATGTTAGTTCTTATTTTTACTATTAATATATAATAAATAGCTCCCAGGTTATTAGATATTTTCTTAGGAAATGGACTTCTTTAAATATCTGATTTAAAACTCTTGCCATTCGGCCAGGCACGATGGCTCACGCCTGTAATCCCAACACTTTGGGAGTCCGAGGCAGGTGCCTCATCTGATGTTAGGAGGTCGAGACCAGCCTGACTAACATGGTGAAACCCTGTCTCTACTAAAAATACAAAAATTAGCCGGGAATGGTAGCACACACCTGTAATCCCAGCTACTTGGGAGGCTGAGGCAGGAGAATCACTTGAACCCAGGAGGTGGAGGTTGCAGTGAGCTGAGATCGTGCCATTGCACTCCAGCCTGGCAACAAGAGTGAAACTCCCTCTAAAAAAAAAAGAAAAAGAAAAAGAAGAAGAAAAAAACTCTTGCCATTCTCCTCTGAAAAACGATAGATATACACAAAATTTTGCATATAATTGCAGGAAAACCATGGAAGCTGTGAATCCATCCTTTCACCTCAGTTTGGGATACCCTGGTATAGAGTGTACTTCAGTCTTCAATCACAGTATATGATTTTTGAGGGCTGAAATTATGTCTTCTGGGTTTTCTGCTCACTATAACACCTATAACAGTGCCGAGAGTTGGAAAACACTCAATAAATACTTGAACATTTGTTGATGCCAAATTTTAATTCTCCATTGAATGTTAGAATTAAGCTCTAAAAATGTGAAGTTATTCTCTTTATTAATAGAGGAAAAAATGAGTTTTGCTTTCCTATTCTTTGGAGGACTTGATGTTAGTATTGCTTTTGCCCAGAACATGAGTTATCAATTCCAAATGGGACTCTCAGTTTCCAAAGTTCTGCGGCCAGTTCCAAGGAAGGACATTCAAGCCCCTAAGCCAAGTCACACTATCTGGGAAGAAAGGGCGTTGTTAGCCAGTGTCTGAACCAGAAGTTTTTCACATCTCTGCGGACAACCAGATGTCATGGTGCACTATTGCAATTGCTCGCATGAGGCCATTTGCAGCATGTCAATTTATACCAAGCCTAACTTTTTCAACATAGGCTAGAAATTGAGCCAAAAATTCAATAGGAACTCTGTCAATAATTAACTCATGTTATTGAACCCTTTTGTTAATGTAGACACACTATAAATATATATTTTTTCAAAAGAATTGATAAAAGGTGCATTTGTCCAAATGTAAATACAGTCGTATGACACGACCTGCACTTTATGTCCTTCCCTCCCTCTTTCCTTTCCTTTCAGGATTTTTGATATTTTTCCTTCTCCTTTGCTTACCTATGAGTAATAGTTGTAGCATGTTTTGGGGCAAAATAGATGCTGACCAGAAATAGCGTATCTTTTCTTGTTCTATTATTGGAATTAGTTTCTACCTTTCTTGAAGTAATCTGTTAACTAATTGTGCACTCTAACACTTGATCATAATGTGAACTGAAAATGCAATAACAATAGCTAAAGAAGATAAAAGAAAATTTAAAGTCTCTTTTTATAGATCCGGTCAGCACGAAAGCTCAGACCTCAACATTTTTATTCCTTTTTCTTTTCCTAACATATGTGTGGCAGAGACTAAGCAGGTTCTTTTCCTTGAGACTTTGTGTTCTTCAAACTAACTGACTCTGGCATCCTGCTCAGAAGAATGCAGAGCAGGCCCGTGGGCAAGTGTTGACTTGTTTAAAACACTGTTGAGAGCATTAGGAGGGTTTAAGTAAGGAATTGGGAGCAGATTTTGCTAATTCTGACATTCTGCGCTGCACTATCTGCTAGCCTGGGGGCACGGACTTCCTCTATGGACCTTAACACACAGAAATGAATATAAGGCAATCCTCTATCCCCCACAGGGGCACGCACACACACTTCACACTTCACACTTCACTACCTAAAATAATGTACACAGTATATATGAAAGCATACTTAAAAGCAAAAAAACAGGCCAGGTGCAGTGGCTCACGCCTGCAATCCCAGCACTTTGGGAGGCCGAGGCGGGTGCATCACTTGAGGTTAGGAGTTCGAGACCAGCCTGGCCAACATGGTGAAACCTGGTCTCTACCAAAAATACAAAAATTAGCTGGGCGTGGCGGCGCACATTTGTAATCCCAGCTATTCAGGAGACTGAGGCAGGAGAATCGCTCAAACCCTCGAGGCAGAGGTTGCAGAGAGCCCAGATCATACCACTGCACTCCAGCCTGGCGACAGAGTGAGACCCTGTCTCAAAAAAAAAAAAAGAAAAGAAAAGAGAAAACAAAAATCAAATCGTAAGACCCTGTGCTTGGTTCCTCTACTCCCACCAGCAAGCTAATACTCTCTATCCTAGTTCTTTGGGACTCTTGTCTGTGAGTGGAACTTGGAGGAGCCCCTCAGATGACAGCTTCCTAAGTGACTTGCAGAAGTGTTCAGAAAAAGCTTTGTTGCCCCGAGCCTTTTCTTCCCATGCCCCCTGTGCATACTCTTTCTATTTGAATGCCAGCAAGAAAACCAGTGCCTCCTCCAGTGCGTTCCTTTCTTCCAGACTTTGAGTGACCTCGAAGACCCACTCTAGTCACTAATGAGTTAAACTTTCTGCCTTCTTAGCCTACCCCACCCTTTAATAATCTTGCTAATGTATAACTTATCTTTGAAGATAGGGATAAGAAGACCCAATCACTCACAACTTGTGTTTAGAACAAAGTTTTGGCTTAATAACTAGAACCAGGAGCAAGTTAGAGGAAATAAGGAATCTGGCTTAGGCCAAAGTCCAGAGCCCCAGTTGAGGCCAAGGGAGTGGGCTTATGGGTGAATTCTAAGTATATGAGTGGAGAAAATCAGCCCTGCTTCTGACTCCCATTGAGAGAATTAGACTCTCCTCTTTGCATTCCCTGCATAGCTCTAACAAGCAGGCCAAAGCTTGGCCACAAGCCAATAAGACTTGGAGCAGCCAGCAATCAAGATACCATTTTTTCCTGGTTCACAATGTCTCCAAGTTTCTAGATATGAACTTCCCTTCTTCCAATCCATGAGAATTAAATTTGCAAAGTGACAAAAGCTTTACAGAGAGCAGGGTGGACAAAGCACCCTGGTAGAATCTGGTGCTTAGCTAGAACCTGAGCCGGTTCTATTCATCTTGGTCCTGGGTCTCCTTCCCATCATGTTGCCCATGCTGAGCACAGTTACGCTGTGCTGGCACCAACCTGTGTAGGTTTAGATGCAGTTGCCAGAAGGTGCTGGATTCAGGTACCCAGGCCTCTGCTGCCTGTCTGGGGGCTTAAATGACCAAACCATGTGACTATAGGGAGTCACTCTCTTTCCTGCCCATGTCACAGCCCCTACAATTTAGTAGGAGCTAGACTCACACAAGGAATTTATTTTTACTTTGGAAAATGGAATAGTGTTATTTTGGCTAATTATCAACATGCAAAAGCCTCATCATGAAAACAAATATACAGTGTGAATGGAACCTACGGGGTTCGCAGTCATCATATTTTATATATCCAAAAGGGTGTTGTCTCCTTTGACATAGTTTCTTCAACTAGTCAGAAGTTTAAATACTTTAAATAAGAGTTCACGACATTTTCATTTTTTAATATCCTCAATGGTGGTAGCTCTGTACTCTTTCAGGGTGGATTTGGGTTTTGAAGGCAACCAAAAGTCATTTAGACTTCAGTCTGAAGACTACCATTGGTTGTCCAGCTGGCTACAGGCAGCAACTAAAATGGTCCCTGGAAATCCCTGCCTCCTTGTATTCATGCCCTTGGGCAATCTCTTCCCCTTGAGTGAATGCATTTTTAAGAAACAGTATATAGCAAAAATGATAGTGTGCCACTTCCAAGATAAGGTTACAAAAAGTGTGGGACTTCCATCTTGCTCACACTCTCTTCCTATTCCTTTCTCCCTTGTTTGATTTCTGAGGGAAGCCCCTGCAATGGTGTGAGCTGCCCTGTGAGAGGCAAGAAACTGGTGTCTCCAGTCCGCAGCTACAGCGAGCCAGAGGTCGGTTAGGAGCTGCTGAGTGAGCTTGGAGCAGATCTTCCCCCATGCAAGCCTCCACAAATCTGTGGCCCCAGCTGTCACTGTGCTTGCAGCCTCATGACAAACCCTAAGGCAAAGGACCCACATAAGCTTCACCCAGACCCCTGACCCACAGAAATGAAGAGATAGCAAATGTTTGTTTTCAAGATGCTCTGTTTTAGGGGTAATTTGTAACACAGTAATAGATAACTAACACAGATTATGTTAGAATCAAATGAGGGTGTGGCCGCTGAGCAAGAAAAATGATTTTCTTTTGTACCTCAAAACTGATGACTCCAAATTAACTCTCATCCTGTCTTAACATGCATCTTACATCTGGGAGCCCCTATCTTCAGGACTATAAGTCTGACACCTCCCCTCTCCGCCTGACAGTGAGCTTAGGGCATGGACCAATGGACTAATGGACCAAGGCTGGTCTGAGTAGAAGGCTACCTAGCAGGGTGCTTAAGAAATGCCTTTGAGTCTTCCATTCTTTTTCTTTTTATTTCAGATTACTACCCTGTCTTCCTGCTATGGCCAGGATGGGGAAACGTATTTAAACATAGCTTCAGGTACAAGAGCAGTTCTGTCAAAGTAATGAGGAGACCAGTTTAAGTGAGCAATGAACTGAGTTCTAGAGATGGTGGCAGCAGCGCTCCCTGCCTCCCCACCCCTAGTATTTAAAATGCCCACCACCCAACCCACATTGTAAGCAAACCTTTATCATCTCCACTCCTTATAACCAAACTCTTCTTTTTCAGCCTTCTCCAGAACTAAATCAGAGAAAACAGGTTATTCGAACTGCTCGAGAGGAATTTCTTCACACACTTAGCCTTCTCTTCCTGCCTCTTAGGAAGCTGCTGTGAGGCACATTCCACTCCCTGATGATGAGAGAGAGAGGGAAGATGAAAAGCAAGATGGAGGCAAAATAGAAAGTCAGGGAGAAAAAGAAATAAAGAGAGGTGACCCCACCTGCCCTACCACTGGGCTACCATGCTGCTTGAGTAGTCACTTCTTTTTCTGACAATGGACTGGCAGGTGTGTTCCTGATTTGCTTGTTGTCTATTTGATATGACATATTATATCAGTTAGTCCAGTGAGTTAAAATTGCTCAGAAATGTGGTCACAATATATCTCCATTTCCACTTTTGTCCACAAGCTTCTCGACAAAACTGGTTGGCCAACTTTTAAGTGTCTCTGCTATTCCCTGAGTGGGAAAAGTAAAGACTTCTTTAAAATCTGGAATCATTGTTTTATGAACTCAAAAAAAGAGAGGGAGAAGGGGTGGGGACTGTAATTTCCATGGTAAGCCTTCTGGCCAGGAGGCCAAGTCTAACTTCTTATCTTAAGTGTTGAGTTTATACAGCTGATCTTCTAACAAGACTATTATATGTTGCTTCTGGGCTCAAAATTGTATGGGAATAACTTGTGGAGTCTTTTGTTTATTTGTTTGTTTTTTGTGTCTTGTTTTGTTTTCCGATGGAGTCTCGCTCACCCAGGCTGGGGTGCAGTGGCACGATCTCGGCTCACTGCAACCTCTGTCTCCTGGGTTCAAGCATTTCTCCTGTCTCAGCCTCCTGAGTAGCTGGAATTACAAGCACATGCCACCACACCCAGCTAATTTTTGGGTTTTTAGTAGAGACAGGGTTTTGTCATGTTGGCCAGGCTGGTCTCAAACTTCTGATCTCAGATGATCTGCCCCCCTTGGCCTCCCAAAGTTCTGGCATTACAGGCATGAGCCACCGCACCCGGCCAATAACTTGGGTTTGGTGACCTTGTTTGTAGTAGTTGAAGAATTATAGAAAAATGCATAAAAATCTTTCCACGTGAAATTTTTTGCCTAATTTTAAGGCTGTTTCCTCAACTTGCTGTCCAACAGTCTCTTTCTTTTGATGCCACCAACATACCTCTTATCCAGAACACTCCTTTTGCCTGCTGGCAATCAGGAAACAGAAAGCCTTTGCTAAGTTGTCACATGGCAGAAAGGACAGCTTGAAGAATCAGCGAGCTGTTCTCCTTGGACTATGGGAAGCAGTTCTCTAGAAATCAAAAAATCCAAACACAGCCCTGAGGCAGGGGAGTTTTCTTTCTAGCCCCGGGGAACGTATCCTTTCCAATGGAACTAAGAAGGTGATGTGTGCCCTTTCTCTCCCTACTGCACTGACTAAATTCTAAATGGAGCAGGAACTTCTGTGATCTCATCCTTCTCTTTCTTCATCATTCTTCCGAGTTGGCAATTCTTTGCCAAGAACAGGAAATTGCATACTTAAGATTTGCTTTGGATTAGAGAGTTCGTGAAGAAGAGGTAGATTTGGGGTATTAGTATGAGTGTACGTAAGTATTAGAGACACTTTCAGGTCTCCTCGTGGGAGGCGCAACCAGAAAGCAACAGTAATAGCATTTTAAACTTTAGTGTCAGGCCTGCAGAGAGACGGTGCCAAACACCCTTCCAACCCCATCACCTTCCTGCTCCTCACACCTTCAGCAGCACTTCCCGTCTGGTTTTCTGCTTGCAGCACGGGCTGGATGATACTTGTACCTGCCCCTGCCATGGGTACCCAGAAAGCACGTGCAAGTGAAGGTTCTAAGCTGTAATTTTCCATCAGGAGGAAAGCATAATATTAGTGAGTAAGGAAGATGTTATTAGAAGGCTGACACTGGATCCGCTATCACTTATATTTTTAAAAATAAAATAAATAAACCATTCACATGTCAGTATTTGCAAACACTACTGATAGCCAACTGCCTGCTCCCCATTCCACCAGTTGATGCAATGCAGTGTCATGGTATGCATGGAGGCTCTGGGTCTCAACCCCTTACTGTGCAACTCG
The DNA here is from genome assembly GCF_028858775.2 of Pan troglodytes. Classification (NCBI taxonomy): domain Eukaryota; kingdom Metazoa; phylum Chordata; class Mammalia; order Primates; family Hominidae; genus Pan; species Pan troglodytes. Next base: position 46,613,081 of record NC_072402.2, on the reverse strand, counting down.
TTGAAGCTGCTTAACCCTGAGCCCTGGTTTCTTTTGAAAACTTAGGATGATAATAATTCATAGTTCATGAGGTTGATGGGATTGTAAAGTATACTAACTACATCTAAAGCTTTTGGAGTAATGTTAACTTTAGGAAAGCAATAGTATGTATAGTTCAATTAGGGAAAAATGTACCAAAGTGTTCTATGCGTGTTATGACAGTAGAATGCTGCCCACCCCACCTATGTATCTCTTAGACAATCTTGGTAACCTGAGATTAAGAACATTTGCCTAGCACAGGGTGTGACAAAGTATTGTGTTGGGGGGCAAATGCAGCCGACTTGCTTTTGTAAATGAAATTTACAAAATTAACTAGTTTATGTATTGTCTATCGCTGTTTTCAAGCTACAGCATCAAGGTTGAGTACTTCAGGCAAAAGACTGTATGAGCCACAAAACCTGAAATACATATTCTTAGCTCTTTGCAGGAAAAGTTTGCCAACCACTTACATAGCCTGCTGTGAGACACTAATTATATCCAGCATAGCCTGTATTGATACAGCTTTTTTGCAGGACCAACTACATAATTTGTGAAGCACACTGCGAAATAAAAATGTGAAGCCCCTTGTTCCAACCTTATTAGGAATTTCCAGACAACAACAGCGTATCATTAAACCAAGCATGGGACCTCCTGAATTAGACCTAGCCTGACTGACTACAGAGGTAACACACCATGAATCCAGCCATGCCTTTATGTTCTCCAGAATTTACCCCTAGTGTAAATTCCATTTTCATTTTCATCCTCAAAGTACTTTTGAGGCAAAATCTAGAACAAAAAAAGAGAAGTATTACCAAAGTTATGCCATGAAATAATTCCAGGCGAATTGGGTTTGGAGTTATCTATTGAAGGGAGAATTGTTCATATGAAACACTCTTCCTTCATGTAGCACAATATTTTTTCTCTTGGTTCTTTGTATTCAATTATTTTCCTGGGTTTTTTCTAATTTCTTAAGTTATTTAACTAACTATTTTATCCATTCTATCAATACTGGTTAGCTGACCCACAGAGAATCATCATATTTGGCATTTGGAGTCTGACAACTATTAATGCATTCTTCCTTGAGCAATAAAGAAGGCATTTCGTATTTTTAACCTTGTAAAACTAGAAAATGTGTCCTAAAGGCGAGAAGAGCAGCCCTAAGCTTATCAGAGGCAAGAGTCCAAGATAAAGTATTACTCAAGTTTTCTTTTTCTCATTTTTTTCTATAAAATATCACCTGCCATTTGGTTCCTAATTTACAGTATTCCTTTTTTAAAATGGAAGTTTTATAGATCTTTGAAAAGTATGTACTTTTAACGCATTTGAACATTTCTGTCCCATCAATGTCAGGACTTAAAAAGGCTTGATAACCAAGAGCAGCTAGGAAATAATTCTGCTGCCTTTCTTCGCTGGTTATGCTGATAAATGAGGAACAAAGTGGACAATCTCCCACCTCTTTGTGTCATTTATGCTACAATAACACGTGGGTTAAGGCACAGGATAATTAAAAAGATAAAGTTGGGCAGACCCCCACAGATCAGCATCCTTTCCAGACCCAGACCCATGTTTTTTCTCTTTAATTAGCAGGATGACAAAGGCAATGGGAGCTAAGAGACGATTCCAGGAATTAGCCGGGCATGGTAGTGCCTGCCTATAGTCCCAACTTCTTGGGAGGCTAAGATGAGAGGATTGCTGGAGCTAAGGAGTTTGAGGCTGCAGTGAAACTAGGATTGAACTACTGCACTCCTGCCTGCGCAATAGAGTGAGATCGTGTCTCCAAAAAAAAAAAAAAAAAAAAAAGAAGTGGATTTCTTCTCAGGCAACCCTTCCTAAACCCCTTTACCCATAAGCTTTTCCAAAGTCAAGAACAGGAACAAGGGATGTATAAGGCTAGGCACAATGGCTCATGCCTGTAATCCCAACAGTTTGGGAGGCAAAGACAGGAGGATAGCTTGAGCCCAGGAGTTCAAGACCAGGGCAACAGAGAGAGACCCCATCTACATAAAAAATAATAATAATAAAATGAAAGAGGGAGAGAGAAAAAAATAGAGATATATGTTAACTATAGGACGAGACCCTGTCTCTCTACTCTTCCTCTGTTTGCCCATCTCTGGGACCCATTCTCAGACCTGGCGTTCCTTGTTTTCTTCCTCTTGAAGTAAGGAGAGTTTGTGCAAATTTACTGGAAGTTAGTCATGCCTTTGTATTCCTACTTCCACAACTCAGCGTGGTCCTCCAGCTTCCACAAACAAATGGCCCACTCTCAGCCAAACAGACCACATACCTTCAGAAGAGAGTGACCCTAAGAGGCAGCAAGAGCTGGAGATGATGTCTGAGAGCCATGCACTTGAAAGCCGGCAGTGTCCTGGCTGTGGCTGGCTGGGCTGGTGTCCTTACCACAGTCTCCCTGCAACATGGTCTTGAGAGATCCTCTGCTCCTAGCCTCCTGCAGTCCAGCTCATCTTCACCCTTTTTTTTTCCTAGCCTTCCCACCCACTTTGTGAGATCTCTGGTTGTTGAGATCTCTGGTATCCTTCTAGTCATCAGCTTGTCCACTTTTGTTCACTGAAATTGGCTTCTGCAGTTTGTAACCAGGAGCCCTAACTGACACCACTGCTGTTTTTAAGAATCAGGGTTGTAAAAGAAAGAAAAAAGAAATCCCAATTGTTTAGAATGGGTCACACCCTCTGAGGGGGCTGAAGACATCTGTGCTGGCTTCCTATAAAAAGTACCTGTGGCCGGGCACAGTGGCTCATGCCTATAATCCCAGCACTTTGGGAGGCCGAGGTGGGTGGATCACCTGAGGTCAGGAGATCGAGATCAGCCTGGCCAATATGGTAAAACCTCTCCTCTACTAAAAATACAAAAATTAGCCGGGCGTGGTGGCACATGCCTGTAATCCCGGCTACACAGGAGGCTGAGGCAGGAGAATCGCTTGAACAAAGGAGGCAGAGGTTGCAGTGAGCCGAGATTGTGCCACTGCACTCCAGCCTGGGCGACAGAGCCAGACTCTGTCACAAAAAAAAGTACCTGTAACTCTGCCCAGTAGAGCATCTTGGGCTCAGTGCTCTGTGCAAATACGCCTGTCTCACACCTCTGCCCGGCCACCGCAGCCTCTCAGGACTCCCCCACGGGACTGAGCTGTCTTCAACTGGTGGTAAGAGAGAGGAAAGGCATTTTTAAAGTGGAAGGAACTTGACTGACCACACCCTCCGGAGCCTTTTTGCTCCCCTCCCGTCCCCTCAGTGGTCACTACCATACCCAAAATGTGTTTAGAATCAGAAGTAAAATGTTATCAGTAAAAAAAAAAAAAAAAAAAAAAAATCTGTTTTGTTCATTTCTATCATTCCTTCTTCAGGGCAAAAACACATAGAAGTTACAAGTAAGGGTTGTTAAAAATAGAGACCTGGATTCAAATTCCAGCTCCACCATTCACTTGTTCCCTTAAACTCTTTGGGCCTCAATTTCTCCATCAATAAAATGAATATAAAAATGATGTCTGCGTCATAAGTGTTGTGAGAATCAAGAGTCCCATGTAAAGCATTCAGAGCTGTGACGGATACATTAAGTGCTCATTAAATGTTAATTACTGCTATTATTATTGTATTATTTCAATCTCGTCATAGTGCTTGCTGCATAGTATTTTTTCCAAGGTGGGGCGAGGTTACATGAGTGGGAAAATAATCAGCTGATTCTTTTTAAATGCAAAGGAAATGCATGTTTTTAACATCACAATAGGATTTCACTTCATCAGAAGCCCCAAGCAGAACATAACTAACTGTTTGAGGAAGTGGTGTGGGTAATTATAACTCAGTCTCATTGACAACATGAAGCGAGGCCTCCGTTTTAAAGGGCTCACTTGGCATTTCATATGGCTGCCTGCTGCCCCTCTGTTCCAAGTTCACTTTAATCTGCCATTTTGGACCCAAATAGAGATCACTGACACATTCAAATAGACACGCCTTTCTGTTTTAAACAGATTTTAGTGCATTTTGGTACAAGCAAAAAAGTTTCACAAATAATGTGATTTCTAGAACTTCAGGCTAGTGAACCAACATCTGCTGAGTAATCACATGACCTCAGGCCAGGGAACTCTGTAGGCCACTGCAAAAAGTAACTTAAAAATGAAATTTGGCCAGGCGCGGTGGCTCATGCCTGTAATCCCAGCACTTTAGAAGGCCAAGGCAGGTGGACCACCTGAGGTCAAGAGTTCGAGACCAGCCTAAACAACATGGTGAAACCCTGTCTCTACTAAAAATACAAAAATTAGCCAGGGTTCCCTAATCCCAGCTACTTTGGAGGCTGAGGCAGGAGAATTGCTTGAACCTGGGAGGCAGATGTTGCAGTGAGCCAAAATTGTGCCATTGCACTCCAGCCTGGGCAACAAGAGTGAAACTCTGTCTCAAAAAAAAAAAATAAAGTGAAATTTTTTTCATGCTTATAATCCCAGCACTTTGGGAGGCTGAGACAGGAGGATCACTGGAGCCCAGGAATTCGAGACCAGCAAAATAGAAAATAAAAAAATTAGCCAGGTGTGATTGTGCATGCCTGTGGTCCCAGCTACTTGAGAGGCTGAGATGGGAGGATCACCTGAGCCTGGGAGGTCAAGGAGGCAGTGAGCTGTGGTCTTGCCACTGTACTCCAGCCTGGACAACAGAGTGAGACCCTTCTCAAAAAAAAAAAAAAAACATCGAATTTTTTTCTAGAAAGAACATTAGACTGCCTGGCTCCTTTTTGCCATTGGAATAATGTCACATAATTAGTTCACCACGCTGGAGTGAAGGCTTCCTCTCTTGAGAATATGAACCTGCAGTCACAGCCCTGCTGTGGCCAGGGAAACATATGGCCTTGTGTGTGCCACGGGGATTATACATGGGTTCCCTGGAAGATTTCCCCTGTGAACAAAAGCAGAGACCCACCAAGAGGACAAAGAAATTAGATTCATGACCCACAAAAGGGGAGACTGAGCCTGAGAAGTGTGTGTAAACAGTGATGCCATATAAATGGAAAGAAAGGTCAGGTGCCAGGAAGGCCAGAAAGAGTCCAGGGCAAGAAAGAGAAGGGGGTTACACTGCCAGGGTTTGGATCCTGGCTTCAATACTTACAAGCTGTGTGATTTCAAGCAAGTTAGTTGAATTATCTGTACTTCATTTTTCTCATCTGTGAAATGGAGATGAGTCTGTCTGCCACTTCTTCTAACCACCATGACCTCCAGAGAACAGTGGCTGTGGCTGTTCTTCTGTCTCTAAAACCTCAACACCTTTTGGTGAACTCTCACCAGGAACATTTAGATGAGGGTAATACAGTTCCTGCTAAACCAAACTGATAACCAATCGTTAGGGGCTGAATTGTGCTCCTCATCTTCCCAAATTCGTATGTTGAAGTCCTAACCCCCAGTACCTCAGAATGTGACTATATTTGAAGATCTGCAAAGAGCTAATTAAGGTTGGATGAGGTTCACAGGGTGGGCCCTAATCCAATATGATTGGTATCCTTAAATGAAGAGTTGATTAGGGCACAGACAGGCAGCCCTGTCTCACAGTGCTATTGTGTGGATTAAACTTGTTAATATACATAACAAGTTTGTCCAGCCCGCAGCCTGTGGGCCACATGTGGCCCATGATGGCTCTGAATGTGGCCCAACACAAATTTATAAACTTTCTTAAAACACTATGATATTTTTTGTGATTTTTTTTTTTTTTTAGCTCATCAGTTATCATTAGTGTCAGTGTATTTTGTATGTGGCCCAAGACAATTCTTTTTCTTCCAGGGTGGCCCAGGGAAGCCAAAAGATTGGACATCCCTGATATATAAAGTGCTCAGAACATTGCCTAGCACATAGTAACACTGTATGAGTGTTAGCTATGTTATCAACATTTGCGATGATTAACATATTGATGATGGGTCAACAGGTGCAGCTAACCACCATGACACACGTTTACCTATGCAACAAATCTGCATGTCCTGCATATGTATCCTGGAACTTTAAATTTAATTTAATTTAAAAAAATATTGAAATGCTTTGCAATGTACAAAGCAATATGTAAATGTAAGGCGTCGTGCTGGATTGATCAGTGTATGTGTTTGCTAAGGCTGCCCTAACAAAGTACCACAGAGTGAGTGGCTTAAACAACAGAAGTGTATTTCCTCATAGTTCTGGAGACTGGAAATCTGAGATCAAGGTGTCAGTATGGCTGATATCTTCTAGGATATCTCCCTCCTTGGCTTGTAGATGACCGTCTTTCAATGTCTCTTCACATGGTCTTTCCTCTGTGCCTGTCTCTGCCCTAACCAACTCTTCATTTAAGGATACCAATCATATTGGATTAGGGCCCACCCTGTGAACCTCATCCAACCTTAATTAGCTCTTTGCAGATCCTGTCTTCAAATATAGTCACATTCTGAGGTACTGGGGGTTAGGACTTCAACATATGAATTTGGGAAGATGAGGAGCACAATTCAGCCCCTAACGATTGGTTATCAGTTTGATTTAGCAGGATCTGTATTACCTTCATCTAAATGTTCCTGGTGAGAGTTCACCAAAAGGCGTTGAGATTTTAGAGGCAGAAGAACAGCTGCAGCCACTGTTCTTTGGAGGTCATGGTGGTTAGTAGAAGTGGCAGACAGACTCAAAGATGTCAGGCAGATCCAGATTCTCCTGGCTCTTCTTTGCTCCCCAGCCCTTCTTCCAGATTCCTGACCCCATTGACCAGCAGTGGCCCTAAGCCAATCACCAGACATTAGGCTGAGAACTCACAGACGTTTCCTATACCCCTCACCATAGCACTTCAGTGGCTGGATGTGCCTGGCTCTTAGGATTGACCAGCAGCAGCTGCCCTTCACCTCCCACAACTGCACAAAATCTAGCCAGGAGGTACATCTCTTATCCTATAACACTCAGAGTGACTCTGCTCCCATCATTGGACCTGGATTCTAGATAGCTAGAATAATATTTAATAATAATGTTATTATTATTTTTTTAGACATGCTATCACTGAACCAGAAAGGAGTCTCTGCTTCACTGATAAGCATATATTTGAAGTTCTAATTATCTCAAGCAGGAGCTCATTCCGAAGTCCTCTGAATTTGTCCTCATGCTGCCATCTCTCCTGGCTCCAATATGTCCCACAAGCGGCTGCCAGATAAAATTTCTTGAATCACATTTATGTCATCTAGCAATGGTCAAGGGAAGTCCCAAGATGACAGCTGAGTAGCAGGCCTAGAGGGCAACACATTCAGACTAGAGCAAAACAACAAAGAAATGGAGGGTTCCCAGACAGTGGTGTCCAGGAAAAACAAAATGGAACAAATGCACCGAAAGTATGGGAAACATTAGAGGGTGGTTTACCATGCCATTGGGTCACCGCGGAAAAAAAAATAGTAATGAGGCATAGAAAATTATGCAATTTTTAAAGTCATTACAGTTGTCTTCCTTATCCATGGGGCATATGTTCTAAGACCCTCAGTAGATGCCTGAAACCACAAATAGTACAGAACCTGATTGCCATCAATCATAATACATTTCTGTTCATGTCTCGCACCCACAAACTTAATTCCTTTTCCATCTTAACTAAGCACTTATGCACTGTGGCCATAACTTTTGATGTTTCATGTGTGACAGCAAAACTAGCATGAGTTTCTTTTTCCTTCTTCACAATTTGATAGATAAAAGATTTGTTCTTACCTTAGATCTTAGCAACCTCAGCATATGATACATTTACTCTCCTTATTAAAACTTTCACATTTTTACTTGAAGGAAGCACTTCCTGGCTTGCTTTTCTTTGGCATAACTGTATTGCCAGCATTACAACCCTTTTTTTTTTTTTTTTTTTTTGAGATGGAGTCTTGCTTTGTTGCCCAAGCTGGAGTGCAGTGGCACAATCTCAGCTCATTGCACCCTCTGTCTCCTAGGTTTAAGCAATTCTTGTGCCTCAGCCTCCCAAGTAGCTGGAATTACAGGTGCATGCCACCATTCCCAGCTAGTTTTTGTGTTTTTAGTAGAGACGGGGTTTCACCATGGTGGCCAGGCTGGTCTCGAACTCCTGACCTCAGGTGATCCACCTGCCTCGGCCTCCCAAAGCAGCATCACAACTCTTGCACTTATGGCCATAGTCAAGTAAAATCAGATTTACTTGGATGCAAGCACTGGATACCATGACAGTGAATCTGATAGCTGAGCCGGCTACTAAGTGACTAATGGGCAGGGAGTGTAGAAAGCATGGAGATGTTGGGCAAAGGAATGATTCACGTCCAGCGCAGAACGGAGGGACATGGTTTGAGATTTCATCACACTACTCAGAAGGGAATGCAATTTAAAACACATGAGTTGTTATGCAACCATAAAAGAGAACAAGATCATGTTCTCTGCAGGAACATGGATGAAGCTGGAGGCCATTATCTTAGTAAACGAACACAGGAACAGAAAACCAAATACCACACGTTCTCACTTATAAGTGGGAGCTAAATGATAAGAACACATGGACACATGGGAAGAACAACAGACGCTAGGGCTTACCAGAGGTGGGAGGCTGGGAAGAGGGAGAGAATCGAGAAAAATAATAAATGGGTACTAGGCTATTGGTGACGAAACAGTCTATACAACGAACCCTCCTAACACAAGTTTACCTATGTAGCAAACCTGTATATGTACCCCTGAACTTAAAATAAAAGTTAAAATTTTAAAAATGGCCAGAGGACATGAACAGACACTTCTCAAGAGAAGACATACAAGAGGCCAACAAACATATAAAAAATGCTCGACATCACTCATCGTCAGAGAAATGCAAATCAAAACCACAATGAGACACCATCTCATAACAGTAAGAATGACTGTTATTAAAAACTCAAAAACAACAGATGCTGGCAAGGCTGTGGAGAAAAAGGAATGCTCATACACTGTAAGTGGGAATGCAAACTAATTCAGCGATTGTGGAAAGCAGTTTGGAGATTTCTCAATGAACTTAGAACTACCATTCCACCAGGCAATCCCACCACTGGGTGTATACCTAAAGGAAAATAGTTTCTTCTATCAAAAAGACACATTCACCCACATGTTCATTGCAGCACTATTTACAATAGTGAAGACATGGAATCAACCTAGGTGCCCATTAACAGTGGATTGGATGAAGAAAATATGGTACATATACATCATGAAATACTACACATCCATAAAAAGAATGAAATATGTCCTTTGCAGCAACATGGATAAAACAGGAGTCCATTATCCTAAATGAACTAACACAGGAATAAAAAAACAAATACTGCATTTTCTCACTTATAAGTGGGAGATAAACATTGAATACACATGGGAACAATAGACAGTGGAGACCACTAAGATGGTGGAGGGAGAGAAGGGGATGTGAGCTGAAGAACCACCTGTTGGGTATTATGCTTACTGCCTGGGTAATGGGATCACTGGGACCTCAAGCCTCAGTGTCATATATATGCCCATACAACAAATCTGCACATGTACCCTTTAATCAATAATAACAGTTGAAATTATTTTTTAAATAAATAAAATGGTTGAGTTGTTTATTTCTGTAACTTTTCATTTAATACTTTCAGACCACATTGGACCGTGGATAACAGAAAGCAAAATCCCAGAGAGCAATGCCAAGACCAGCTAGGTTGGGGAGACCCTAACCCAGTGGCGCTAGAGGAATTAAAGACACACATAGAAATATGGAGGTGTGAAGTGGGAAATCGGGGGTCTCACAGCCTTCAGAGCTGAGTGCCCCAAACAGAGATTTACCCACGTATTTATTAACAGCAGACCAGTCATTAGCATTGTTTCTATAGATATTAAATTAACTAAAAGTATCCCTTTTAGTAAACGAAGGAATGGGCCAAATTAAAGGAATAGGTTGGGCTAGTTAACTGCAGCAGGAACACACCCTTAAGGCATAAATCGCTCATGCTATTGTCTGTGGCTTAAGAATGCCTTTAAGCAGTTTTCCTCCCTGGGCAGGCCAGGTGTTCCTTGCCCTCATTCCCGTAAACTCACAACCTTCCAGCTTGGGCATTAGGGCCATTATGGACATATTACAGTGCTGCAGAGATTTTATTTATGGACAGTCTTGGGGCCAGTTTATGGCCAGATTTTGGGGGGCTTGCTCCCAACAGAGCAAAATTGTGGATAATAGGGAACTACTGCATTAATTCCAGGACATACAGAAAATCATACAGGAAAAAATATCATCAAATTACACTACTACACTCAAAGGTGAAGACTACTTGGCATAAGAGCATACAATGTCATGACTACTTACAGAATATTAAGTTGTGAAAAAGCACTGGAGAAAATGGGGAAGAGGCTGACCTAGCAGGGCAGAGGTCACAGAAGGGTGTTTCAGGCTGTAACAGGCAGCCTATGTGGACCACACCTTAAAGAAGGCAGACTGCAAATGGGTAGCTGAGAAGTGCAGCAGTAACTCGCAGGGCATGTGGGACAAGGAAGATTTTGGGGAGATGCAGGAGAGAGGAAAGCTGAAAGCAGAAAAGCAGATAACCAAAGAGTATTTGAGAGGGCTAAGAGGATGGACTTAAAGCCCAAATGGAAGATCAGGGTTTCCATAGGAACAGGGATGTGTGTTTCATTACACCAGGTGGGAAAAAGATCCAGGCACAAGCAGGCTTGTGTGTCTGGGTTGAGAGGAGAATGATTTCCTTTCCCCTCATCTCCACCTCCACTTCCTTAGATGTGAAGTCTCAATGCACTTTCTTAGAGCTGCCTCTTCTCCCTACTAACTGGGAAGGTCATAGAGGAGTAGAGAAAGCTTAGGTTGATGATGGGGAGATCGTAAACCAAGGCAGAGATGAACCAACTCATTGGAGTCACACGGCTAATTAGTGACAAAGCTAGGACTAGAATCAAACTGGCTCCTAGCCTAGTACTCTTTCACTACCAAATTACCATGTAATATTGAACAGATGGGAGTGATTAAGGTTTAGAGCCGTTACAAAGACTAACACAAGCCGAGTTACATGAAATAAGGAATCAAGCAGAAATACAGCTGAGATGTTTAAACTTCACTTCACAGGAAGGGGTAATTTTACCCACTGTGAGACCATGATTAGATCAGGGTGGGTTGAACCGAACTGTAAACTTTTTCAAGGCACTGCCTTTGCTGTTCTCTAATCCAGAGGGACTGGGAGAAGCCCTCGCTGTACTAGGTGGCACTCAGGGGGTAGGATAGAGATAAATGTCAGCCAATAGTATTTACCAGTAAATTTACCCAAATTAACTGTTTAAATTACACAGATCCTCTGGCAATCTTTGCCCTACTCAATTCAGAAGCATGCGTTAAATACGCCGAAATGTACAAAGTACCTAAAAATAACAGGTATTGTTCCACCTCCATGCATGTGGGGTCCCTGGCATTTGTAACTTCAATGAGAAGAGGTTTTTCTTCAAAATATACTTTCCATAAACTTCTCTGTCATGCCATTCATGTGGCTCTTGTTTCATTTGCAGCAAAAGTCTTTCATTGCTGTGTATTTGAATTTCCAGCATATCTTGGACCTTGGTGTTTATTTTGATTGACATTTAGTTATCTGTCATGCAAGTATTATTTTTCCCTCAACATCACCGAGTGTGATATATGTGTGATACATGTTTCATTACAAATGCTGGCATTGGTCAAGTAGGTTGGTTTTGCTGTTACATAACTTTGAGGGTGAGGGGCAATTTGTTAATGCCCACATTGACAAGTTACCATCAGATTATGCTAATTTGCAGTACCCTTTGCAATTAAAATCCTTCTGGCTGAATATTTAGCATTTATAATTAATGTAATTTTTAAACACTCAACCAATGTTCACCTTTTCCACTAAGGCTGAACTCCAGTACCCTGCCCCATAGCCCAGGACAGAATTCCTGGGCCAGGGGAAATCTGGAAGAACTCCATGGGATTCCAGATTGCCCAGGCATCAGAGGGAAAATACTCATCCTATCGAGAGGTATTCTATTAGATTACTACTCTTACTAAATTCTCATTACCTTACCTCAGACTAGATCAATATAATTATATGTCCAGGTCTCACTCTCACCTCACAGAAAGGCTCTGGAGCATCTAGGGACAAATAATACAGCAGATACCAGACAGAGTACCATTCCCCACCCACTTCACCAGGATGGCGTGTAACATAACTTCCAGTGGGGAAGTGATAAGCTTATAAATGCAGAAGCCTTCTCTGGTCAACCTATACCAAGAAAATGCCATCCGTATCTTTCCTTGTTATTCTGTGTCTCAACATCCTATGCATTGTCTTCATTTCACTCATCATGATCGTTTGAATTTCTGTTTTACTTGTTTATTATCTATCTTCTCCACTACAATGTAGTATTCCTAAGGGCAGAAGCCATGACCATCTTGTTTCCTGTGGAATCCCCAAGTGCCAGGAACAATGCCTGGTGCAAAGTAGGTACTAGATAAATATTAATTGGTTGGATGGAAGGTTAGATGGATGAATAGAAGTAATATGCTCTCTTCTCCCACAGTGAGAGTAAGATGGGGCCCAGTGAGCCCCCTGTTTAAAAGGAATCCCAGTTCTGGATAACTAGGTGGGTCTCAGGTGAGTGTAGCAGAAAATATGACAATTGCTAACTCTTTTGATCCAACTGACACTTAAACTTGAAAGAAAGGTAACAAAACCAGATGGAGAGTTGAGGGGAAACCTGACACTACAGGGAAGAAAGAAAACTTTGTTATAGAAAACTACCATTGTCATGTCTTGGAAACCTAAATGAAACACAAAGGTGAATTAGACAAGAGATTAGGAGATATTTAACAAATACATATTGATTGACTAGTTAGCTGACAAAACAAACAAACAAAAGGTAGACATACAAATTAGATTCTAACCTGTTAGGGTGGAGTCTTCTGTACTCTTGAGGAGGATCTACCCTTGGCGTGAAGCAGGGGAGAGTCCTCTTTAGGGTCCACTCCTCCACCGCCTACTCCCGACACACACAGTCCTGTCCATATCCAGCAGGTTCATATTGACTTCCTGCTAATCCCGCCACCCAAGGGCTGCTTTCTCCATCAGTCTGCCCACATTGTAATGTATTCCAAGAATTTGGCTTTTCTTTACCCTATCAAAAATATTTGTCCTGGATTTTCTCCATTCAAAATTCTGATGATAAATAGTTAACTGAAAACCCCTCAAGAGTGGTCATTTCCATCAGGGAAAAAAAAAATCATAATTTTTTTCAACTTAAAAATAATAATTTATTGACCTCATCTCCCCTCTTGACACAGCTCCATCTGCTTCCCATTTCTCTGCTCCTCTTTACAATAAAACTCATTAAACTGTGGTCTACACTTGCCATTTTCAATTTTTCCCCTCTTATTATCTCTTGAATCGACTCCAATAAGAGTTTTGTCTCAACCATTTCACCAAAACGTCTTTCATCAAAGCCACCAATAGCTTCCAAGTTGCTAAATCCAGCAGCTATTTTCAGTCCTCAATTTCCTTAACCTCTCAGTGGCATTTGACACAATAGAGTTCCCTCATCCTTGAGATGCTTTCTTCTCTGGCCTTCCAGGACATGCCTTGTCCTAGCTTCCTTCTGGTTCACTGGTCACTCCTTCTCAGACTCCTTTGCTGATCTCATCAACCTGATCTCTCAACTCAGTCCTTGGTCCTTTTCTCTTCTTATCTGCTCTCACTTTCTCAGTGATCTCTTCTAGCCTCAGGGCTTTAATGGCCATTTACAAGCTGAGGAAGTTACATTTCCAGCCTGGATTGCACTCCTGAACTCCAGATCCGTAGATCCCACTGCCTAACTGAATCTTCTGCTCAGATACCTAGATCTGCAGATTTTCCTCCCAAATCTGCTGTTTTCACAGTATTCCCCACATGAGTAATGGTAATTTCACTCTTCCAGATGTTCAGACTCAAAAACCTCAATGTTGCCCTTGGTTGCTTTTTTTTTTTCCCCCTCTCATATCCTACAACCAAACACCAGTAAATTCTTTAGACTATGTTTTTCAAAATATATCCAAAATTTAGATCCACCTCTTTGGTTCCAACCTGTTCAAAGTCATCAATACCTCTCACCCCGATTAGAACAGAGATTTTCTAATGAGTCCTCCTGCCTCTGTCCTTGCCACCTACGGTCTATTCTCAACACAGCAGCTACGGGATCCTTGCAAGAGAAGGTCAGATGACATCACCCCCCTTTTCAGAACCTTCCTATGGTCTCATATCTCACCCAGAACAAAAGTCAGAGTCCTTACAATAGCCTGCCCAACCTATACAACCTGGAACCTGTTGTCTCTCTGCTCATCTCACACTGTTTTTCTCATCATCACTTTGCTAGCCATCTGGGCTTCTTGGTATTCCTCAATCACGCCAGGCATATTCCCACAGCCTTAGCACCTACTGTTCTGCTCTCTTGCTGCTCTTCTCCCAGACTGCCTTGAGGCTTCCTCCTGTATCTCCTTCAGGGCTTTACTCAAATTTCATCTTCTTAGCTGAGGCCCTCTCTGACTACTCTATTTCAAATCACAATGTCTCCTCTCCTACCACCTCTCATTCTTCCCCTCTGCTCTATTTTCTTCCCCACAGAACTTATTACTATCTATTTTATAATTTTTGTTATGTTGTCTGTCTTCCCACATTATAGTGTAGGCTCCATTAGGACAGAAGTTTCGTCTTGTTTGTTCATTGTTTTATCCCCAGTGCCTAAAACAATGGTAAGCAATCAATACATCAATACATATTTGTTGAAGCAATGGAAAAGCCATTCTGCCCCAATGCGTTAATAATTTCTAGAATTCTAATGGGAACGGCCTAGACTCAATTCATTCCCCCAAACACAGTTGTCTAACCCAAAGGAGTAACACAGATGAAGGGATATCAGACCACATAGAATGAGCCCATAGCACCAAACAGCCTAGTAAAGAGATATGTTAGGGTGGCTGGGCTCTTGTGGTACCCCTCAAATTATATTGCATTGTTGACTGCTATGTGAGCATGTAAGCCACATGCTCAATATGAGTCACAAGAGTGGTATGGCTGCCAAAAAAAAAAAAATACAATTGTTGACTACATTAATGGTGATATGTTTCAATGGGTATCATACTTCCATTGTTTTCTGGTCTAGTCATACCACATTGGGAGTGCTGTGTTCAACTTTGGGAGTTATTTTTCAAGAGGAATATTTTTCAGGAAAATCAAAGAGAATATCCATGATATATGAAAATAAAACAATTGAGTGACCAAAGGTACTCGGGGATTACATTACACTTAAGGATGGTCTAAAAAGGTACACCATCCTGCCACCACTCTCCTCCTCTGTCCGTGGAAGACATTAATAATCAATCATTATTCTCTTCCGGTAGTGTTTGGCCAGCTCATAGCCCTCCAGGCAACCACTATGCACTCTATTGGATTGGACAACTAAGATGAAATTTATTAGTTATTCCAGCTTTAAGGCAGGTAAAATTTTCTCATTAAAATATTTTAATGTGGCCAGGCACAGTAGCTCACACCTGTAATACCAGCACTTTGGGAAGCCGAGGTGGGCAGATCATTTGAGGCCAGGGGTTCAAGAGCAGCCTGGCCAACATGGCAAAACCCTGTCTCCACTAAAACTACAAAAATTTTCTGGGCGTGGTGGTGGGCACCCGTAATCTCAGCTACTCAGGAGGCTGAGGCAGGAAAATCTCTTGAACCTGGGAGGCAGAGGTTGCAGTGAGCCGAGATGGCACCACTGCACTCTAGCCTGGGCAACAAAGCAAGACTCTGTCTCAAAACTAAATAAATAAATAAATACATAAATAAGAAATATTTGAATCCATATGCTATGGAAAAAAAAAACTGAACAAACTAGTCCCATCTAGTTCTAGAGGGTAAAACTAGAAAACTAGAACCTCTGAGTAGCAAAAATTCGGGATCAAGAAGAATATTCTAATGGTAATAACTGTCCAAAGTGAGGTATTGAAAGGTAGGAAGTCTGGAAGACCACCTGCCAAGGAATAGTGGATGAAATCTCCTATCTTAGGTGGGAGATTGGACTGGATAACCTCTAAACTTCATCCAGCCCTAAAATTCTTCAGATCTTTTCCTACTTGGCTCTGCTAGGCAGGGCCAGGGTGTTTTCCTACTTGGATCTGCTAGGCAGGGGAGGTGGCTGGCAAAGAAAGTCTGCAAAGCAAAACCATTCACCTTTAAATTTCAGTTATCTCACTGAAGAAGATAACAGAAAAACAGTATAAAAGAGATGATGGATTCAGCACAAAGAGATAAAGTGATTATATCTAAGTTGAATAACAATAGAAACAAAAATCTTTTTGTTAGCTTTTGGACACTCTCATCTCCCATTTATCTTAGTTCTTCCTTATTCTCACATTCTTTAACCTCATGCCCTAATCTTTTTGGTGAGAAGCCAATTAACTCTGTAAAAACTCTGGCAGCTGATGCCAGAAGCGTGGCTCACTGTGTTCCAAGACTTGGTAATTCCTTCCCTAATGACACAGTAGAAACACTGTCGCCACAGTTAAGAGCAGGCTAGAGGCAATTACTATATTTAAGCTGTGCTTTGCAGGTTATCATACCCACATCTGCAAGCTATTCCCTTTGTAAGGCATTTGGCATCATTTGCCACAGAAAACTTATTGCAAAGGGCCAGCAAGCAACTACAGGAGGACCAAGGACTGAGACTTATTCCATATGGCTAGCAAAAGAGAGACGTATAACTTTCTTTCAGCAACTCCAAACCCACTCCTGCTTCCTGGAGCCAGGCTCCTCTTATCAAAACAGGAAATCTACAAAGAGGGGTCCACAGAAGGGCTGGTGAGGAACAAATGCTCTAGCAGCCACCCACCCACTGGTCTGTGAAGGGACAGAGACCAATCCAGCAAGCTGGGCAGCTGGAAGGTTACTCGCTGAACAATCTCCCTGAAAGCACAGGACTCCTGCACAGGATGGCATTATCTAAAAGAAATCACAGGACTTGCTGGGTCCTTCTGAATACTGAACTGCTAACATTCTTGTCATGGAGCAATTCATGGCCTGGAGTTCACAGCTGCTCTGGGCCTTGGCCCCTTCATCTTTAAAATGGGGATATCAGTGCTTAAACTTCACTGCTCTGGGGGGAATGGAAAGATTAAAGTAATAGATGTGAAAGCACTTTCAAAAGCATTTTAAGAATTATCCAAATGTCAGTATTGTTCTTATGAGTATTAGTATTATTTTGAGCCTGTAATGATAATTACCTATAAGATTTCATATAGTGATGATTATCCTAAAACCAAGATGAAATCAAGGCCAGTGTCACTCTAATGCTTTTGCATAGGACCTTTGACTGAGTTCCTCTTTTCTGAGTTCATGCCTTTCTATGTTTTTCTAGAATTTTCAGTCCTTCAGTTGGTTAATTCTTTCAGTCATCACCCAAATATTGAATCAGTTATCTTTTGAAAGAGTGTGTCAGTTATTCAGGACAGGTGCTTAGGCAAAGGCCTCTTACATAGAAAAATTGCACTTCTTTCTGCTGACCACCAGGACTCCCACTTAAAATTTCACCCCATCTTACCCCTTGTCTCACCTCATCCCCATCCTCCTTTCCCAGTGAGTTAGACCTAATTAGATGTACCCATGTTTTGTCACTCCTACCAAATGGATGAGTCTGCAAGGTACATAGATACCTCCATTTTTTAATTGACTATTCTAGTAGCTTATTGAAAAAATATGTCTTTGTTTTCATTTGCATTCATCTGTACAAATTTTAATTTTACCCCAGAGGTAGATAGAATAAGATAAAAAGTTAAACTATTTAACAAGTACTCAGAAACAAACAGGGAGCCAGTACGTAGGACAGGGAAAAGAAGTGAGAAAGCAGGATTGAACCACTGGTTAAAAGGATATTTTTAGATATCATTTAGTATAACATTGATGCTGCCAATTACCATGTGTGTATTGGCTAAATCTGTGTCAAGGGAACTGTTTTCAGATATTCTCCAGGATTTCCCAAATAAAATAAATTAACTATTCTAGAACATAATTGGTTTTATGCCTGTGAGATATAATCTTGCAATATTTATTGAATGTTAGGCTCTTTACTTTTTATGTTCACTATAGTCATGGAATTGTAAGAAACACCAAATAAAATTGAGCACTAACACATTTCCTAAAGTAGTTTAACAACTAAGAAATGACAAATTTCTGCATTATCTTCAGACACTTAAGCTAACCCTACTTTCATTTTATAGGACCAAATAGAATATATAATTCTAATTTGTGTTGCGTTGAATGTATTATAAGAACATATATATGCTAATGTATTTTATTATAAAAAATTGGAAGAGAAAAAAATGAGTCAGACACAGCAAGTAGACAAATTTACAACATCTCATCCATCACTTTAAACCTCCTTATTTTGCTTCCTATTACAAGCATGGTTGGTGTGGGACTTGATATGACAATGTAAGGTTATGACAAATGTATCTTCATATATGTATCTCACATTGATTATTCTAAATATTAAATAAATCACACAGCATTAACAAAGAAAGGACAAAACCTTTGAAGATACAGAATGAGACACATATGTATAAAAGAACTATGATTCCAGCAATCAGTCACTAAATATTTAGTTTCTTTTTCCTGGTTTTTTTCCACCCCTTCCAATCCCTCATTCAACTCTGCTCAGGATCTTAAAACTTACAGTAACTCTATAAATAGCTAGTCCCTGGGTCCATAGAAGTCCATAAAGGTGGTGATAAAGACTCATACACTATTTTCAGTATTTCAAAAATTCTAACAGACAGTATCTATTTGCTATAGATCTGAGTGGTAGTTGTAGATGTTTTCTGTAAATAAAATATTTGAAACAAATAATTAACAAGTTCTCGTAAATGTTTCTAGGTAAATCTGTGAAAACATAGGATCCGTGTACATGGAAAATACTCCTAAAAAGAAAATACTCCTAAAGCACTCCTGCATTGGTGATGAAAGCTTTGGAAACCTCTGAAGTAGCAACTTCTTGAGAGTAAATTGTGGAGGAGATAAGAGACAAGAATTATTGTGGGCTGCTTTGACCTTTTGATACAAGGAATTCCTATCTTCCTGAGAGGGCTATTCATGTACTTCCTTAATTCTTTCTCACTCTCATCCAGAAGCAAACTCACTGGCAATAGCTATATAAATAAAATTATAATCTGCATATGGATACTCATGTACATTTTCAGAGGTAATCTAAAAAATGTGAAAATGAAAATGATCGTATCTTGTCTGATATAAAACATGAGCCCTTGGCATGTGGTGTGTAGAACATGCAGAAAATCTTGGAAATAAACTGTTACTGAAGTATGGCTCCTGAAGAGGAGTTCCTTTAAAAGAATCAGTTAAAAATTATGCATTCCTTATCATTTTTGAAGAATCCAGGGTTTTCTTTATAAAGGAAAGGATAGCATGCCATGGTACATGAGGGAAAAGTAAGAGTCAGGCCCTAAAAGAAAATCAAAGAAGCCACCAGTTCCGACTTCTAACTGGAGTCTAGGCTGGTTTCCTTGATCAACAATGAGTATCTATTCCTGATGTTAAAAGCCTATGTTTGTTTTATTCATTCATGTATTTATTCCTTTATCTATTCACTTATTTTTCTATTTATATAATATTCAGCAAATATTTTTGAGCACCAATCATGTACCAGTATAAGTTGCAGAACTATAAAGATGAATATATTATGATCCATACCACCAAAGAGCTTACAGTATAACAAAGAATGCGGTAAAATAAGTATCACTGAACAAGTGTCTATTGAACACCTGCTAGGCACCAATGTTCTAGGTGCTAGGACACAGCAGATCAAAGCAGACACTAATCCCAGCTCTTGCACAGCTTATTTTGTAGTGCAAAGCTTGCTATGATAAAGATATAGCCACGCTGCTACGGGAGTAAGAGGTTGCGCTAACTAATCCAGATTTGGAGTCTGGAACTAGAGTAGATTCAAATTTGTAATATCAATTCCTCCTAAGGCACAACAATCCCTCCCTCCTACTCCAGCCACAGCATAAAGCCTCAACCTGTTGAGATATTATTGGACACTTTTAGAAAAGTAAGTTATAGTGAATAAAAAATAGGTGTTATACATTTACAACATGTTTTGAAGTCTTTGATAAGGTCAGGTCCAGGAATCACTGTCTTCGGCTGTTATCTCAACACAAACTATTTAATCCATCCAACTGAATGTGACCTTTTCACAACTTTTTAGAAATCTAGAAATATGAAAATGTATTTGTTCTCACCATTCTTATCTTCCTGGAGGACAGAGTTGGCCTCAGCTGTATTATCAGGCTTCAGTTTCCCATAAAACAAGGGGTATTGGGAGGATCATGGTTGTGATTCTTCCAAGGTCATACTTCTTGAGTTTTTCATAGATTATGCATAATCTAACATGATATTGTTTATATGTCCAAAAATTTATATTTACACTTTTATATAGGTATGCATGTAAATTAATTCAATATTTGAGAGCTACACATATCATATCATTAGCAGTGATTGGTTCTAGAGTGTAGAAATAAAATGGGGAAATGAAGTAGAGTATTTTAATTTTTAAATGATTACATAGTTATATGTTATTTGTATGATTTTTAAATGACTTTATTAAGGTATAATTGACATAGAAAAAGCTGTATATATAATATGTGTACAACTTGATAAGTTTGGAGATAAATATATGCCCATGAAACCATGATCACAATCTGTGCCATAACCTATCCATCATTTTCAGAAGTTTCCTTCCACCTTCTTAGTTTTTATCATTGTCGTGATAAAAACACTTAACATAAAGTATACCTTCTTTAACAATTTTATGTATAAAATACCATATTGTTGGCTGGGCACGGTGGCTCACACCTGTAATCTCAGCACTTTGGGAGTCCAAGGTGGGAGGATCGCTTGAATCCAGGAGTTTGAGACCAGCCTGGACAATACAGCAAGACTCCATTTATATTTATAGTATATTAAATACGTAAAAAAATAAGAATGCAGTATTGTTAACTATGCTGTACTGTAGATCTCTATGACCAAGCTCACCTACAAATAACCCTTTTTTTAAATAATGTTACAAAATAATCCTAATTCCTTCCTCTCATCCCTTGTATCATTGCTTCACTTATTTTAGTTATATATACACATACATATGCATATATGCACACAGAAGATATACATAAGCATACAGAATCACATGCATTGTTGCTGTTATTATTATTTTGAACAGGTATCTGTTAGATCAATTAAAGGTAAGAAAAATAAAGTTTTTATTTATTTATTTATTCATTCACTCATTTATTTATTTATTTATTGAGATGGAGCTTCGCTCTTCTTGCCCAGGTTAGAGTGCAGTGGCGCGATCTCAGTTCACCACAACCTCCACCTCCCAGGTTCAAGCGATTCTCCTGCCTCAGCCTCCCGAGTAGCTGGGACTCCAGGCATGCACCACCACACAGGGCTAATTTTGTATTTTCAGTAGAGACAGGGTTTCTCTATGTTGGTCGGGCTGGTCTCCAACTCCCAACCTCAGGTGATCCACCTGCCTCGGCCTCCCAAATAAAGTTTTTATTTTACCTTCAACTATATCTTCTTCAATGCTCTTCCTTTTTTTGTGTAGATCCAAGTTGCAGACTTATATTATATTCCTTCTCTCTGAAGAATTTCTTTTAACATTTCTTGCAAGGCACATTTACCGGGAACAAATTCCCTCAACAAATTCCCGTTTTGTACGAGAAATTTTGTTTTGTTTGGTTTTTTCACTTTTGAAGGACAGTTTTGCAGGGTGCAGAATTCTAGGTTGAGTTTTTTGTTTGCTTGTTTGTTTTTCTTTGT
Source organism: Pan troglodytes (assembly GCF_028858775.2). NCBI lineage: Eukaryota > Metazoa > Chordata > Mammalia > Primates > Hominidae > Pan > Pan troglodytes. Next base: position 46,591,229 of record NC_072402.2, on the reverse strand, counting down.
GCTTTAAACATTTTACTCCACTCTCTTCTTGCACATCTGTTTTCTGAGCTGTCAGATGTAATTCTTTGCTTCCCCATAGGTCAGGGGATTTTTTTCCTCTGGCTTCTTTCAACCTTTACCTTGATTTAAGAATAATATACCTAGTGTCATTCTTCGGTTTTGTTTTTTGTTTTATCCTTTTGTGGGTATTTTTTGAACATTTATCTTGCTTGGTATTCTATGAGCTTCCTAGATTTGTGATTTGGTGTCTGACACTAATTTGGGGAAATTCTCAGTCATTATTGTTCCAAACATTCCTTCTATTGCTTTCTTCCCTTCTCTCTTCTGGTATTTCCTTCTCTCTTCTGGTAAATCCTCCTGGTACTTCCATTATGCATATGTCGCAACTTCTGTAGCAGTTCCATAGTTCTAGAATATTCTGTTCTGTTTCTTCTTAGTCTTTGTTCTTTCTGCTTTTCAGGAGGTTTCCATTGAAACGTCCTTAAGCTCAGAGATTCTTTCCTTAGCCACGTCCAGGCATTCTTCATTTTATTACAGTGTTTTTTTGTTTGCTTGTTTGTTTTGTTTGTTTTGTTTTTGAGACAGAGTTTGCTCTTGTCACCAGGCTGGAGTGCAATGGCATGATCTCGGTTCACTGCAACCTCCACCTCCCGGGTTCAAGCAATTCTCCCTCTTCAGCCTCCCAAGTAGCTGGGATTACAGGCACCTGCCACCACACCTGGCTAATTTTTGTACTTTTAGTAGAGACAGGATTTTGCCATATTGGCCAGGCTGGACTCAAACTCCTAACCTCAGGTGATCCACCCAACTCAGCCTCCCAAAGTGCTGAGATTACGGACATGAGCCACTGCACCTGGCCATTACAGTTCTTTTTATCTCTAGTATTTATTGTTGGTTCTTTCTTCGGATTTACCTCTTTGCTTACATTGATGATATAGTTCAAATGTTGGTAGCTGCCAAAATTCATCTATTGTTACTTAGTACTCAGTGTGATAGTATTAAGAGCCTTTTGGCAAGTAACTAAGTAATGAGGACCGCACCCTCATGAGTAGATTAGTGCCCTTATAAAAGAGGCTGGAGGAACCTAGCAAGACAGGCCAACATTCAAATTCAGGAAATACAGAGAACACCACAAAGATACTCCTTGAGAAGAGCAACCCCAAGACACATAATTGTCAGATTCACCAAGTTTGAAATGAAGGAAAAAATGTTAAGGCAGCCAGAGAGAAAGGTTGGGTTACCCACAAAGGGAAGCCCATCAGACTAACAGCAGATCTCTCCGCAGAAACTCTACAAGCCAGAAGAGACTGGGGGCCAATATACAATGTTCTTAAAGAAAAGAATTTTCAATCCAGAATTTCATATCCAGCCAAACTAAGCCTCATAAGTGAAGGAGAAATAAAATGCTTTACAGACAAGCAAATGCTGAAAGACTTTGTCACCACCAGGCCTGCATTACAAGAGCTCCTGAAGGAAGCACTAAACATGGCAAGGAACAACTGGTACCAGCCACTGCAAAAACATGCCAAGTTGTACAGACCATGGATGCTAGGAAGAAACTGCATCAACTAACGAGCAAAATAACCAGCTAACATCATAATGACAGGATCAAATTCGTACCTAACAATATTAACCTTAAATGTAAATGGGCTAAATCCTCCAATTAAAAGACACAGACTGGCAAACTGGATAGAGAGTCAAGACCCATCAGTGTGCTGTATTCAGGAGACCCATCTCATGTGCAGAGACACACATAGACTCAAAATAAAGGGAGGGAGAAAGATCTACCAAGCAAATGGAAAACAAAAAAAAGCAGGGGTTGCAATCCTAGTCTCTGATAAAACAGACTTTAAACCAACAAAGATCAAAAGAGACAAAGAAGGCCATTACATAATGGTAAAGGGATCAATTCAACAAGAAGAGCTAACTATCTTAAATATATATGCACCCAATACAGGGGCACCCACATTCATAAAGCAAGTCCTTAGAGACCTACAAAGAGACTTAGACTCACACACAATAATAATGGGAGACTTTAACACCCCACAGTCAACATTAGACAGATCAACGAGACAGAAAGTTAACAAGGATATCCAGGAATTGAACTCAGCTCTGCACCAAGCAGAATTAATAGACATCTACAGAACTCTCCACCCCAAATCAACAGAATATACATTCTTCTCAGCACCACATCACACTTATTCCAAAATTGACCACATAGTTGGAAGTAAAGCACTCCTCAGCAAATGTAAAAAAACAGAAATTATAACAAACTGTCTCTCAGACCACAGTGCAATCAAACTATAACTCAGGATTAAGAAACTCACTCAAAATCACTAAAGTGCATGGAAACTGAACAACCTGCTCCTGAATGACTACTGGGTACATAATGAAATGAAGACAGAAATAAAGATCTTCTTTGAAACCAATGAGAACAAAGACACAATATAGCAGAATCTCTGGGGTACATTTAAAACAGTATGTAGAGGGAAATTTATAGCACTAAATGTCCACAAGAGAAAGCAGGAAAGATCTAAAATCAACACCCTAACATCACAATTAAAGGAACTAGAAAAGCAAGAGCAAATACATTCGAAAGCTAGCAGAAGGCAAGAAATAACTAAGAGCAGAGCAGAACGGAGGGAGATAGAGACACAAAAAAACCCTTCAAAAGAATCAATGAATCCAGGAGCTGGTTTTTTGAAAAGAGCAACAAAATTGATAGAACACTAGCAAGACTAATAAAGAAGAAAAGAGAGAAGAATCAAATAGATGCAATAAAAATGATAAAGGGGATACCACCACCGATCCCACAGAAAAACAAACTACCATCAGAAAATACTATAAACACCTCTATGCAAATAAACTAGAAAATCTAGAAGAAATGGATAAATTCCTCGACACACACACCCTCCCAAGACTAAACCAGGAAGAAGTTGAATCCCTGAATAAACCAATAATAGGCTCTGAAATTGAGGCAATAATCAATAGCCTACCAACCAGAAAAAGTCCAGGACCAGATGGATTCACAGCTGAATTCTACCAGAGATACAAAGAGGAGCTGGTACCATTCCTTCTGAAACTATTCTAATCAATAGAAAAAGAGGGAATCCTCCCTAACTCATTTTATGAGGCCAGCATCATCCTGATACCAAAGCCTGGCAGAGATACAACAACAACAAAAAAGAGAATTTTAGACCAATATCCCTGATGAACACTGATGTAAAAATCCTCAATAAAATACTGGCAAACTGAATCCAGCAGCACATCAAAAAGCTTATCCACCACGATCAAGTTGGCTTCATCCCTGGGATGCAAGGTTGGTTCAATGTATGAAATCAATAAATGTAGTCAATCATATAAACAGAACCAAAGACAAAAACCACATGATTATCTCAATAGATGCAGAAAAGGCCTTCAACAAAATTCAACAGCCCTTCATGCTAAAAACTCTCAATAAACTAGGTATTGATGGGATGTATCTCAAAATAATAAGAATTATTCATGACAAACCCACAGCCAATATCATACTGAATGGGAAAAAACTGGAAGCATTCCCTTTGAAAACTGGCACAAGACAGGGATGCCCTCTCTCACCACTCCTATTCAACATAGTGTTGGAAGTTCTGGCCAGGGCAATCAGGCAGAAAAAAGAAATAAAAGGTATTCAATTAGGAAAAGAAGAAGTCGAATTGTCCCTGTTTGCAGATGACATGATTGTATATTTGGAAAACCTCATCGTCTCCGCCCAAAATCTCCTGATATTGCAACTGATAAGCAACTTCAGCAAAGTCTCAGGATACAAAATCAGTGTGCAAAAATCACAAGCATTCTTATACACCAATAACAGACAAACAGAGAGCCAAATGAGGAGTGAACTCCCATTCACAGTTGCTACAAAGAGAATAAAATACTTAGGAATCCAACTTACAAGGGATGTGAAGGACCTCTTCAAGGAGAACTACAAACTACTGCTCAATGAAATAAAAGAGGACACAAACAAATGGAAGAACATTCCACACTCATGGATAGGAAGAATCAATATCGTGAAAATGGCCATACTGCCCAACGTAATTTATAGATTCAATGCCATCCCCATTGAGCTACCAATGACTTTCTTCACAGAATTGGAAAAAACTACTTTAAAGTTCATATGGAACCAAAAAAGGGCCCGCATTGCCATGACAATCCTAAGCAAAAAGAACAAAGCTGGAGGCATCATGCTACCTGACTTCAAACTATACTACAAGGCTACAGTAACCAAAACAGCATGGTACTGGTACCAAAACAGAGATATAGACCAATGGAACAGAACAGAGCCCTCGGAAATAATACCACACATCTACAACCATCTGATCTTTGACAAACCTGACAAAAACAAGAAATGGGGAAAGGATTCTCTATTTGATAAATGGTGCTGGGAAAACTGGCTAGCCATATGTAGAAAGCTGAAACTGGATCCCTTCCTTACACCTTATACAAAAATTAATTCAAGATGGATTAAAGACTTAAATGTTAGACCTAAAACCATAAAAACCCTAGAAGAAAACCTAGGCAATACCATTCAGGACATACGCATGGGCAAGGTCTTCATGACTAAAACACCAAAAACAATGGTAACAAAAGCCAAAATTGACAAATGGGATCTAATTCAACTAAAGAGCTTTGGCACAGCAAAAGAAACTACCATCAGAGTGAACAGGCAACCTACAGAATGGGAGAAAATTTTTGCAATCTACCCATCTGACAAAGGGCTAATATTCAGAATGTACGAAGAACTTAAGCAAATTTACAAGAAAAAATCAAACAACCCCATCAAAAGGTGGGTAAAGGATTTAAACAGACACTTCTCAAAAGAAGACATTGATGCAGCCAACAGACACATGAAAAAATGCTCATCATCACTGGCCATCAGAGAAATGCAAATCAAAACCACAATGAGATACCATCTCACACCAGTTAGAATGGCAATCATTAAAAAGTCAGGAAACAACAGGTGCTGGAGAGGACGTGGAGAAATAGGAATGCTTTTACACGGTTGGTGGGACTGTAAACTAGTTCAACCATTGTAGAAGACAGTGTGGTGATTCCACAGGGATCTAGAACTAGAAATACCATTTGACCCAGTGATCCCATTACTGGGTACATACCCAAAGGATTATAAATCATTCTGCTATAAAGACACATGCACAAGTATGTTTAATGTGGCACTATTCACAATAGCAAAGACTTGGAACCAACCCAAATGTCCATGAATGATACACTGGATTAAGAAAATGTGGCGCATATACACCATGGAATGCTATGCAGCCACAAAAAAGGATGAGTTCATGTCCTTTGTAGGGACATGGATGAAGCTGGAAACCATCATTCTGAGCAAAGTATCGCAAAGACAGAAAACCAAACACCACATGTTCTCACTCATAGGTGGGAATTGAACCATGAGAACACTTGGACACAGGATGGGGAACATCACACACCGGGCCCTGTTGTGGGGTGGGGTAAGTGGGGAGGGATAGCATTAGGAGAAATACCTAATGTAAATGATGAGTTAATGGGTGCAGCACACCAACATGGCACATGTATACCTATGTATCAAACCTGTATGTTGTGCACATGTACCCTAGAACTTAAAGTATAATAATAATAATAATAATAATAATAATAAAGTGGTTGGAGGGAGCTTCCTTGCCCTGCTGCCATGACAAGGTGCAGCTAGAAGGTGCCATCTCTGAAGCAGAAAGCAAGCCTTCACCAGACACCAAATCTTCTGGTCCCTTGATTTTAGACTTCATAGCCTTCAAAAAATTGTGAGTATTAAATTTCTGTTGTTTATAAGTTACCCAGCCTAAGATATTTTGTTATAGCAGCAGGAATGAAGACACTTGCCCATCTGTTCTTACATGCTGTCGACTTTATCCTTTAGAGCTGTTAGCATATTAATTACGGCTGTTTTAAATTTTCTGTCTGATCATTTCAACATCCCTTCTATGTCTGGTTCTGATGTTTGCTCTGTCTCTTTAAACTGTATATTTTGCCTTTTAGTATGCCTTGTAATTCTTTCTTGATAGCCAAAAATGTTGCAGTGGGTAAAAGGACATGCTGTAAAGGACTTTACTAATGTGGTGGCAAGAAGTGGGAAAATGGAAAACCTTCTATGATCAGTGCTGTGATTCAATCTCAGTTTTTTTAGTGAGTCTGTGCCCCCACACTGTGAACTTCACAATTGTTTCTCTTTTTTCTCTTCCCTTAGGTGAGACAGTATGACTAGAGTGGATGAGTGTGTGTTTCCCTTCTCCTACATGGAAGGCTAGCTGGAAGCTGGATATTTGACTTCTCTCAGGTAATTCAGGCTCTGATAAAACCTCAGCAAGTTAGACTCTGGTTGAATAATTTATCCTGAGGCAGCCTTGTTAAAAACAGTGTTCAGCAATGTTTTTCAATTGTTCATTTTCTCCTCCCACTTTCAGAATCGTGGGGAATTTTCTCCGATTTTTACTGTGAGAACCAGATTGGGTTCCTGGAGGTAAATTCACAAAAGTGTGGGCCCCTGATGACTGGGTCCTGTGGAATTTTTAACTCTCAGACTTGTCCACATTGCCTCCAGCAATTCATCAATTTACAGTTCAGGTTTTCCTACTCAGGCACTAGTTTCTGCAGAGGTTTCTACTCCAATAAGTTATGATTCTTTATATTCACCTATCTCTTCAATTTTGAGGGCAGTGGTTTGCCCTGTGACCTCACTTCTCTTAAATATTTAAAAAGAGTTGTTGAATTTTCAGGTTGTTCAGCTTTTTACTTGTGGTTAAGATGGAATGGTAACACTTAGCTCCTTATATGCAGAACTGGCAACTGAAAGTCCTTTGTCTAATTTTTTAAAAACACACACAATATGCATGATAAAGGGGATAGTCTCTATCAAAAAAATACTACCTAGAAGTTAATTTATTTATTGGAACCACTAGGATTTGTTTTAATCATCAAATGACCTTTTCTTGTTTTCAACTGAGTAAGATGTGCCCATCTATTATTATTTACCCAGAAACCTTCCTGACAAGAAAATACAAAAGCATCAGCAGGCACGTTGGGGGCTGTGAGTGTGTTAGGAATTGTGAAGACAGGGAGAAGGGGTTTGTAAGAGGATCTCTTTCTCACCCACTCAGGTTTGCTCTGCATTTCCTTATTTGAATAGGAATAGGCAAAGGAAGTCAGAAAAAATACAAGAAAAAATTAAAAATGTGGAACTAGAAGAGACTTTATGGGTTATTTTTTATCTCTAAAAAAAAATAAGGCCTAAAACTTTTCAATGACTTACCCAAAGTCAGGGGTTGAGTAAGTATGATACTGTGATGTTGAAATCCATGTCTTCTTATGTCATGCTCTTTATACTGAATGTCCCTGTCTTTTGATCTCCAAGTGTCTCATAAAGTCTAATTGCAAAAGCTTTAAAATGAAAGGTTTACCAAACACAATATGTAAGAAACTGCAGTTTCTTACATATTGCCACCAAATCATGAGATCTTCTCCCCTGTCTTCACTAACATTTCACCCCAGGTTTACCAGAAATACCTTTTTTAAAGCTTCTCTTGAAGTCCAGGCTACACTTCAACTTCAAATCCAGATGGTTCTCTTAACTGTTGGATATTTTCAGCCATCAGGCTTTCTGGAGAGCCCACTTCAGTGTTGTAACATTTGTCTTTCAGTCCTATTCAAACTGCGTCCATTTGGTACCTGCACACTTTCGTGCCTTGATGGGCTTGGCCTGGAGACTTCCATGTCCTTATCTCTTTTTCTTTCTTCTACTTCTCTCCAAAACACCGGAGGTACAAAGACAAAACTTCAATCCCATGGTCTTAAAGATCCATTTTAGATGACTTAGACCCCTGACCCAACTATTTAAGAGTTTAGTTCTACAACTGTGCTCCAAAAATGACAGCTGGAGGCAAACCCCAACAGCCAATTAAATTCAGAAGTGACAGTAGAAAGCAGACCAAATATTTTTATAGAAAAGTTTTGTCCATTTGAGAAGTGGTAAAAAAAGACTGGGATTGCTCAAGAGCCCTTTCAACAGGTCCAATTTGGGACACAGAAATTTAATAATGAAATGATGTGGTATTTTGAGGGACATTAAAGATGCTACATGCTGTTTTCATCAGGCACCCTGACTCAAGCACTGAATGTATTTTCTAATGTCATTTGTCAGAGCCCTTAAAGCCAATGCTGTTGACAACAGCTGAGGGGCCTATGAATCACCAGCTCCAGCCTGCAGGAGAATGCCGTGTACAAACTACGTTGACCTAATTGGACTGAAATTTAGAAGCTACACATTGACCTCCGAAGTGAGTACATTAGTTGTCCTCTGGAGTCGACCCTCAGTTAACAAAGATATGCATTTGGATTAACTCACATGCCCTTCATTTCTTTGAGTTCACTCAAGCGAAGCCATTTTTAAAGATGGTCATGAACAATGCCCATTGAGCAACGTCCTGAAATCAGCTGAGTGACCCTAAGGGCTACTTTCTAAAGTCCTCTTCTGTGTCACTCATTCTTTCTCTCCAGTCAACCAAATGCCATTTTCCTGAGCCCCGTGGGGATCTTTGGCTTGATACCTAATAGTTTGCTACTTTTGTATCCTGCAGGTGGTTGCAAGATGGAAGATAGGGATACATCTATTTCTAAAGTGTAATTTATTTTTTTTTAATTTTTATTTTATTTTATCCTTTTGAGATGGAGTCACCCAGGCTGTTGTGTAGTGGTGCCAACTCAGCTCACTGAAACCTCCACCTCTCCGATCCAAGGGATTCTTCTACCTCAGCCTCCCAAGTAGCTGGGATTACAGCACCTGCCACCACACCCGGCTAATTTTTTCTACTTTACATTAGTAGAGATGGGGTTTCACCATGTTTGCCAGGCTGGTCTTGAACTTCTGGCCTCAGGTGATCCGCCCACCTCGGCTTCCCCAAAGTGCTGGGATTACAAGCATGAGCCACCGCACCCAGCCTAATGTAATTAATTTTAATACCAGGTGTAAATATTTGAAAACTGAAGAAGTCTGCAAAAACTGACATTTCTGATTATACCATGCTCCAAGAGGTATTTTATAGTTAGAGTTTGTTTCTGGGCACCTATGATAAGTATACTAGTCTCAGGAAAAAGCGAAGTCTTATCACTATTCTAAAGTTTCACCTACTTAAAAAAAACGCGTCTGCGTAAGGAATTCATTTACAGTACAATTGTCACAATTGTACATTTATTTTTTCTACTTGATTTTGTTTTTTACTCTTTCTTGCTCTTGAATAAATTTTATAAATCTACATAAATAATAAACCTCCAAATTTCAGGTTAAGATATGTTTATGTGTAAAAGACCCTTTTAAAAAATATCATGTTCATAATAAATGCTATAAAAATAGCCTACAATATTTCCAGTTGTATTAAATTTACCTAGGAGTTTAAAACTAACAGGGATTTAAAATAAACTTAAACAAAAAAATGTTGATACGTTTATCAAACTGGAGATTTAGTAGAACCAGCTAAGTCTGGATGCCAGATCCCATAACCTTTTTGATCAAGAAATATTTTGGCCCGTATAGTCAGTGTCTCTACGTCCTGGGAGACAGAACGAGAGACTCTGACTCAAAAAAAAAAAAAAGAAATTAGTAAAATCTCATTGCACTCATCATATGCATGGAGATGAAAATGTCTTGTAATGCGATGTAAATTTAATCAAGCTTCCTATTATTATTATTATTATCATCATTATTTTTGACACGGAGTCTCGCTCTGTTGCACCGGCTGGAGTGCCGTGGCCCGATCTTGGCTCACTGCAAGCTCCGCTTCCTGGGTTCACGCCATTCTCCTGCCTCAGCCTCCCAAGTAGCTGGGACTACAGGCGCCTGCCACCACGTCCGGCCAATTTTTTGTATTTTTACTAGAGACGGGGTTTCACTGTGTCAGCCAGGATGGTCTCAAACTCCTGACCTCGTGATCCGCCCACCTCGGCCTCCCAAAGTGCTGGGATTACAGGAATGAGCCACCACGCCTGGCCCTAGCTCCCAATTTTAACACCCACAAGACATTGGGAATAAATACAATGGTGAACAGTCAATAGAACGTTTCTATTCTCCCAGGTAACACTAAAGCTCTCTTTTGGTGCTCATGCAGCTTAGTCTCCTCGCTCTAGGTTTATTTTCATTTTACTTTTCAACTCTTTAGAGATACCAACTATTTTGATCTTATAATCACGTAAAGCTGTGAATCGAGTTCCATTTTCTTTTTTTCTTTTTATATATCTTACAATACGTGGAACAAATTGAAAATTTTGAAGTTCTAAAATTCTGGTTTTTATTTTATCCATTTGTGCCTCAGGCACATGACTTTGAAAACTTAAGATGACACTGAAAAATTCCCTTGGGGACTTTCTAAGATGACTGTCCCTTAGCTTGGTTTCACTAGCAAATTGCTGGCCTTCTGAGGTTGCTGTACAGCTCCATGTGCACAACAGCAACAGAAAAGGATGTGATATGGGTGAGCACATGTGACTCCACACACACTTTCTCCCTGGAGATAGTCCTTCAAATGACAGCGGAACCAAAACGTTTCCAAATATGATTTAAGGAAACCAAATATTTGAATTTTTTTAATGAATACTAAAATTCTGACTCAATATGGTACCACAAGCCAAGATGACAGAAGGTGACTAGTATGACTCAAGTCATGAAACCAACAAGCAAATAAAATTTCTGTTCACAAAAAGATATTCAAAATGTGGTCCTAGTGCATGATTTAGAATAATCCTAACTAAGGAGTGAAACTATATTGTTTAATAGAGTTACAGATCCATGAAGTCGTTTAGTCTCCAGAAATCTCAGTTTACTACACAGATGGATTTATAACAACCTCTAATGGGTGTAACTTAAGATGGAACAGATGACTCTACCAGTGGATTAATCAACCTCTTCCAAACTGCAAATTAAAAAAGAAACAAATCAAACACTGCATTTTCCTCACAGATGTTTAGCAAAACATATTCAGTCTTACTCCTATAATTACAGCATTAGGAGAGTTTTACCAGCATCAAAGTAAATAAAAACATACCAAATGAAAGCTGATGAAAAACTAACAAGAGACTGAATAATAATTTTTAAAGATCTCACGGCCAGAAAATCTTATTGATTTCAATTATATATTCATTACTTTCAAACGGGGAGCCCTGGAGTTAGAAAATGTGACTCTTGTGGGGACCTGAGCTATGTTCTAACCACAGTATCCAACAAAATTCATCTCCAACATCTGCAGTTGATAAAAAAAAAAAAAAAGTTTTTGTTTTTTTGGAGTTTTCTTTTTTTTTTTTTTTTTTTTTGCCAAGATTCATTTGAGCTTTTTTACCACCAGAGGGAAAGAAAAAAAAAAAAAGAAAGAAAGAAAGCAGTAAAGATACCCCAAATCTGGGATATTCAAAGCAAATATTATCAATTGACCTTCACATTCAATGTTACATTGAGTACAAATAGCAAATTTTCACAGGTGATTTTCTATTAATGACTCTCCTACATGACTTCCGTGAAGTAAATGACTCAGAGAGGACTAACCTCTCAAGAGATGTATTAACAAACATCCCATTCCCTCATGCCTTCGTTTCCTAATGCTCACGTGACTTAACCACACACAATCATGGTAGTGTTGCCTACAAACTGACCAAGGTTAGACATCACTTGCATTGTCTCAATCTCTGAACAGCAGCCAATGAACATGCTCAATACTCTCAACTCTGCTCAAGGCTCTTGGAAGATGGAATGATAGAGGGGCAGTCAATCAAAGCTATAACTACCTCAGCTCCCGCCAGTCTGTCTCCACTCAAAGTGTCCATTTAGCTGGGAAGCACAGCAAAATTTATAGCCTGGACTTTTATTGTGCAGAGCTTTAACACTGTAAGGAACTCTATACTCATGCCTGAAAGCCTTTAAGAAGGGCAGACCCTGAATTTGTTTTAACCAATAGGCAAGTTCAATAGCCTACGCAGTGATAAGCCTGAAATTAATCAGTTTGACATTCACAAATCTCCCAAGCTATTACTTTGCATTTTATATCTGATGATGCCACAGGTTAAAAAAAATACAGCATTCATTCCATTTTTTATACATTTTCTTTTTGCACAACATGTCTGAAGTGGCAATCTCTTTTTTTTTTTTTTTTTTTTTTTTTTTGAGACAGAGTTTCACTCTTGTTGCCCAGGCTGGAGTGCAATGGTATGACCTCGGCTCACCACAACCTCTGCCTCCCAGGTTCAAGCCATTCGCCTGCCTCAGCCTCCCGGGTAGCTGGGATTACACATGTGTGCCACCACACTTGGCTAATTTTGTATTTTTAGTAGAGATGGGGTTTCTCCATGTTGGCCAGGCTGGTCTCGAATTCCCGACCTCAGCTGATCGCCAGTCTGGCCTCCCAAAGTGCTGGGATTACAGGTGTGAGCCAACGTGCCCAGCCTTCTCTCTCTTTTTTTTTTTTTAATTTTTTTGTGTGTTTTGGGTTTTTTAAATTAATTTTTGTATGTTTTGTGGGGGTTTTTTGTTGTTAATTTTTTGTGTGTTTTGTTGAAGAGGCTGATGGAGAGGCCCATGAAAAAACAGACCCACTTCTCTTTACTCCAGCTTTTTTTTTTTGTAGTTATTTTTGAGATAGAGTCTCACTCTGTCACACAGGCTGAAGTGCAATGGCATGATCTTGGCTCACTGCACCCTCCACCTCCTGGGTTCAGGTGATTCTCCTGCTTCAGCCTCCCCAGTGACTGAGACTACAGGTGTGCACCACCACGCTTGACTAATTTTTGTATTTTTAGTAGAGACAGGGTTTCACCATGTTGGCCAGGCTGGTCTCGAACTCCTGACCTCAGGTGATCCACCCACCTCGGCCTCCCAAAGTGCTGGGATTACAGGTATGAGCCACTGTGCCTGGCCTTCTTTACTCCAGTTTCTCAGGAGTCATGCCTTGGTGCACCACATAAAATGTCAGTGCTTCCTTCAACCCCCAAACACAAGTACATCATATCCCACTTCCCAGCTTTATTTTTTCTCCCTAGTAATCATCACTTTATATACACTATCTTATGTATTTCTCTTATTTATTTTGCTTATTGTCTGTCCTTTTCAGTGGACTGTAAGTTGCACCGGGATTGCCTGCAAATGCCTCTGTATTGCCTGTCAATAGATTACAATGTGGCTATGTGTTCATTCAACAAGTTATTGAGCACCTACTATGTGCCAGGCCTTGCTCTAGGTAAACAAAACAGACAAAAATTCTCCTTTTCCTGACTTTTCCATCAATGCTAATGTGCCTCACTGTGGGATTATCTATCAAAGCTATTGTGTTTCACTGTGGGATTATTGGAAATGAAAGCCATTTTTTAAATGACATTCTTAGCCTGATCTTTTCCATAGGCAGTTGATCACAGGAGACAAGCTGCTTGTAGATTAAGTTGACATAGGCACAAGTCAGGAAAAGAGATTATTGTGTTATGTTCACTGCTGCATCTCCAGCACCTAGAGCAGGGCCCAGCACATAGCACATGCTCAGTAAATATTTGTTGAATGAAAGGATTTGCCCATCATCATAATTTACTGTCATAGGAAATGATTACTCTATTTCATCTCCTCACTCTTAATGGGTTTCTATCCTGGAATCCCAGTGTCGTCTCCTGAAGCATCAAGCCTAAACCTCAGCTTCTCACCCCACCTATATCCCAATCCTCAAATCTCACGAATTTAGTCCTGGTAGCTAACCTGATAAACTAAACCTGCAGAATAATAGTAATTGAATACGTCACCCTTTCACATATAATTAATGATCACTTTAACTATGATTTAAAGTCATAGACTCAAGCAGTGACTATTGTGGCAAATCAAGTTCCAAGTGTCCTACTCTTATCCCTACCCCTCTCCCTACCATTATAACAACGTGGGTGATCAACTGGGCTAGAAGGAGTTTTCAGAGGCTTCTAATTAATTGTGCAATTGTCCTCAGGCTGGGCATCAGGCCAATCACATACAGGAGATAATTGGAGGGCAGCTATTAAACTAGGTAAGGAGTCAGCAAATCTTTTCTATAAAAGGTCAGATACAATGTAAATATTTCAGGCTTTTAGGACCATATTCCACTCTGCCATTGTAGTGCAAATGAAGCCACACACAATATAGAAAAATATGTTCCTGGCTGTGTTCTGATAACACTTTATTTGCAAAAAACAGGCTGTGGGTCAGTCTGTGTCCACAGGCCATGGTTTGTTGACCCCTGCTCTAGACCCAGGTGATATGTAAAATAATCCCAAACCCTACTCTCTAGGCCCTTAAAATTGAATATGATCCTGTTGCTTAGTTAATTACAACTAAATGTATCACAGGTATCTGCACACCTAGTGGTTATTTTTCATAAAAGAAAAAGAAAGATGATAGTCATTTCCTGATAAAAATTAAATTGTCTCTCTCTCTCCCCTTCTCTTTTTATGTGTTCACCCACTCATTCTCCAGAATTCACCCCCACCCAGTGGCAGCTATGGTACCAGCTTAGGCCTCCCTCAGGAAAGCAACTTGCAACTCAGCTTCAAGGAGTGCTGTTAGGTGACAGTCTCCAGGGACAATGCCTTCAGTGTCTGCCACAGTGTCACTCTGAGCTATGGTCTTTCCAGGCAGCTCCCAGCCAATGACTGAGCTTGGTGGAGCATCAGGACCCAGAACCAGCCCTGGCTGGTGGTGGACTCCTCACAGGCCAGCTTGGCACCAAAACTTCCTATTGGGTTGGCCAAGCTCTGTCAGGTGTGAATTACAGCCAGAGAATTTTCCAGGCCGGGTCTGCTGTCCTCTCCTTTTCCTGTTCTAGGCATCAGCTCTGGATCACTGTCTGATTTCCCCTGCCCAATCTGGTTTCCTATCTCTTTATCTTTCAGACATTCTACAAAAACAACAACTTCTACAAAACAACAACTTCCCCCACCCCAAGGGAAAAAAAAAAAAAAAAGAACACTGTACTCTTAATTCCTATGGATGAGTATTTGCCTCACTTCCCCTCCCCGCCAGCCCCTACTCACCTCCTATTCTATTGAGATCCTTCATACGTTTATGTTATTTTGAAAATCTCAAAGTGGGTCTATGAATACTTCAGTGAAAACAAGAAAAAGAAAGTTCTCCTGCTTCTCAGTGATACCTTGATATAGTTTTGATCTTATACTTAAAGATAAGTTTAAACTTACTCTTCCAAATATTTCTCAAATCACTGTTAGGGACTGGGGGAGTGATCACAGTACCTGCTCGTGTCATCCAAAGTTGACAGAGGGCCAAGGCTGTTTTGAAGGGCTACACTTATGAATACAGGACACATCCAAGCAGTAATTATTGTCCAGAGACCCTGAGTTTCAGTACTAGGTCAAGACCCATACAACTAGCACCTTCCAAGATCTAGAAGAGATGGGACCCATAGGTCACAAACCTATTCAGATGAGAGCACCAATTAAAGGGAGGTTTTGTCACAACCACTTTGGAAACTATCTGGAAGCACAGGTGACAGAGTGTCCCTGAATTGAGTCCCTGAGCGATAGCAGTTGCCTGGGAACCACTAGAAGAAGCCGGGGCTCCCTTCTCTATATCCTGGAGGCAGAGTGCATTTCATTAGAAAGCAGTGCTTGAAGCCTACTTTAAGGAGCTCTGCTCAGCTCCCATAAAAGACACAGAAAAGCCCACAGTGCCTACAATGACACTGACAACTGGTCCCTTCTTGCAGTTAGCTGACAATATAAAAACAGAAGAAAACAAGAGGAGGTGAAGAAAAAGGAGGAGGAGGAACAGAGAAGAAGGAAAAAGATGAGAAGAAAGAAAATGTAAAGTAAGACACAAAACCAGGTAGGACGTGAGATTTGTTGTTCAAGGCACAAGCAATTAATGAATCATTGCAATTGATTATTAACGTCTGTTCCGAGCTTCCTGACCGCCCAAGGCTTAGAGGAAAGACAAGTCTTCTGATGAGGTGAACTCTTTGTGGGCCCAGATTTCTGGGAATCCATCCATTCATGAGAAGTGTAGCCAAGTCATTTCATTTTCCTGGGCCTCAGTCTCCTTACCTCAATAAAACTAGGGCTTGTATTAGATGAACACTGGTTCCCATCACTGCTACTATTCTGTGATTACATTGAGCCCAGAAAATCAAGAGAATCTCTCAGGACTTATCAGCCACTCTACCTCCCCCCATCCCTATAAACCTATGGGAGTTTTTAGAGGCCAGGGGTGGATGTGGAATTTATATTTTCTCCCACATACTATTGGCCAGAGTTCAGTCATACCTTTACCCCGTCTGCAAGAAAGGCTGGGATAGAATTCACCTGTGCACCCAAGAAGAACGACCCAGTTTGGTAAGCATCTAGCCAGCAGTCATTGAAGGCTCTGCTTCAACATTAACCAGTGAGAACTAACCACTCTCCCTTTGAGCCTCCACTCTACTTATTCGTGTTTCAGTCACGATACCTTTGACAAAAGATTGCACGTGTGTGTCTCCTTCTCCATCTCCTCTCATTGACTATAAGAACCTTAAAGATAAAGCGTATTTCTTATTTACCTCTGGGCTCCCAGTGGCTAGCACTATGCACAGTGCCTGGTGCATGCTAATTGTTCAATAAATACTGGTTTGAGAGAAAGAAGACAGGGGCAGCGGTGGGGAGAGAGAGGGAGAGAGAGAGACAGGAATAAGTAAAAGAATTGTGTAGATAATAACAAATTTACCTCTTTACTCAAAAACCATCAATAGCTCCCCCATTGCTCAGAGGATTACATCCAAATTCCTCATTATGACACTCAAGATAATCCTTTCTTACCTCCCCAATCTTAATCCTATTACTCAACATCATGAAAACGGTTAGCTCATTTTGTTCTTTCCTTCCCTCTTTCTTTCATTCCTTTCTCTTTTCTCTCTCCCTCCCTTTCATTCCCCTCTTCTCCTTGCTCTCCTTCTTTCTTTATTCTACTTTTACTCATTGACCTGACACTTCAGCCCCTACTATGTATCAGGAAACTTGCCAGCTACAGGAGATACAAAGATAAGTTGCCTTCAGAGTCTGCTGCACATAGACTTGGTGGACAGGCAAGTCCAATGTGCCCTGAAAGCTGAGGTAGTTTAGAAGCTCAGAAGAGGAGCAACTATGCAGACTGAGGGAAGGGGGAAGAGGGGCAGAGGGCAGAGAAGGCTCAGAAAAAATGGCAATCCCTTAGTGGATTCTCAAAGGCTGAATGGGCTTGTTCAGACCCAAAATGGTGGGACAGAAATTGCTGGCAAGAAGTATGTACCCAGGTATGGAGACGAGTGCAAGCACAGCACACCTGAAGAGCTCCAAGTACTTCCCTTATCTGCAGAATGAAAGCAGAAAGCTTTTGACAGATGGGGCGGGCCAGAAGCCAGATCACAAAGGTAACATTATGTTAATTAAGTTTTGCACAGAGGTAATGGGAGAGAGGAGATGAGTCCAGAGGGAGGAGTGCAGTGGCAGGAAGATACCGGCCTGCCCTGAGGCAAGGGCTCTGGGACCGGACATGCAGAGTCAAGAGATATTCAGAAGGAAAAATGACCAGATTTTGTGATTAACTGATTAAGAGACAGGCAGATTACAGCAGGAAAAAACAAAGGAGGTTAGGTTAGCTCCAGTGGCTTTGCTCTTGGATGGCCAGCTGGACAATGGCTCCCTTCACTGTGCCGGAAGATAGGAGAAGGAAAGTAAGTTGTAGGGACAAGCCTACAAGCCGATGAGGTCAATACTGGCTCGGGTAAAAGTGAGCTAAGTGAAAGACTCTTAGGCAGAGATGGCAGGTAGGATTTTAGGGGTGATCTTTTTCAAACAGGGAAATTTGTGCCCAAAGAGGTTACGGGAATCAGTCGACTCCACATAGCTGATGAGTGGCAGAAAGGAACTCAAGGCCCAGCTGTGCCCAGGTATGCTACTCTAGTCCAGGGCTCTTTTCACTACACCCTCTGCCTTCACCTTCCGCCCTCCAGCCTTGCAGCAACAGCTCAAGATGAGGTCTCCACCACACAGTCACTGGCTTTTTTTTTTTGTTACTCATTTGAAGGTATGAGGAGGAAAAGCCCTCAGGAAACTTCATCAAAAAATCAAAAATCATTTTAGATTGTGAGCACTTAAACTAATTTTTAATTGACTAACAATCAATAATTTGATCTATAGATGTGTTCTATTTTGAATTCGAAGTATGAAGACCCAATCTACTCAAGAAACGATTTGTTTCTAATTTCTCAAAGTTTTGGTTTATTGAAAATATCCTCAGTGGGACTCAAAACACCAATTTCAAGTAAATGTGGTAATAAAAATGTTATTGTAGCTTTGCCGGGATAGCCTGCCTTTCTGCCTCCATAGTTCAATTCCAAGTATAAAACACATGCAAATGGAAAGCCTGCTCCCAGAGACAGGTCCTTGCTTACTCCTATCTCCAGACAGATGGCCTCTGGGAGGCGGTGGTGGGGTTCACTTTATGGGAATTCATTGATCCTCAGATTTTCCCCATGGGAAAGTCAGAGACAGCAAATGTCATGAGGAAAGTCACATTTTCCAATGTTTTCACAGAATGTCTCACACAGTAACTATCCCTGTGAAATGATTTTCTCTCTAAACTCCTCAGAGAGTTGTGCTCAGTATGTGAACTTTTAGAATAATCATCTAAGAACCTAGCCGGGTGCAGTGGCTCATGCCTGTAATCCCAGCACTTTGGGAGGCCAAGGTGGGCAGATCACCTGAGGTCAGGAGTTCGAGACCAGCCTGACCAAAATGAAGAAACCCCGTCTCTGCTAAAGATACAAAATTAGCTGGGTGTGGTGGTGCATGCCTGTAATCCCAGCTACTCAGGAGGCTGAGGCAGGAGAATCGCTTGAACCCAGGAGGCAGAGGTTGCGGTGAGCCGAGATCACACCACTGCACTCCATCCAGCCTGGGCAACAAGAGTGAAACTCTGTCTCAAAAAAAAAAAAAAAAAAAAAAGAATCATTTAAGAACCGAAAGCATCACCAAAATGTGTTGTACTTTACCGGTCTATGTTTTCCAGGTCTCTCTGTGAGATTGTCACTGATTAAATGGTTAAACAGCAGCTTGAAACTGTAAGAGATACACTAGTAAGAATTTCTCAACCTACCTTTCAAAAGGCCAAATTTTTGGTACATTTACCCGGTCCTTTTTTTTTTTTTTTTCCTTTATGCTTTTTCTGAGGAGCTCTCTGGTGAAACAAAAGCATTTTGACCTTCAACTAGAATTAAAAACTTGGTGGGCAGGGCAGGGGGAGGAACAATACCACCTCGCCCCCCACCCAAGCCCTTTGTGGAGAAGAGCCTGAAGTAGCCCCCAGAGGGGTTGACTCTACACTTGGAGTAGAAAGTATTAGCAAATACTCAAACTAATTTGCTGTATGTGGACTTTAATAAAAAAGATGGCCTAATATATACACAGCGTCTTCCACTCTGAGAACTCCAAACATGACCTCCCCTTTTCAGCAGGCCACCTTGGATTCATTGACCCATCCCTTTCCTACCAGCAAGGAGGTTCTCGCCAAGTCACACTCTGGTGGCTTCCTTCTCAACATCCCAGATTGGAGTCCTGTCTGTTAACACTCCTGACGCCCTGTTGGGATTCAGTCATTTCTCAACTCCTTACCTCTTTTTCCTCTTAGAGAAGCACAGAAACAGCCAGTGGCTTAAGATTTCATCCTGGCACAACTGTATCTCAAGAAACAGATTGCCAACTCTCCTGGGGACAATCTCTATACCTTCTGTCAAGAACCCATGAGTTCTCCCCAGGCTCCCTTTAAGGTGGTTTCTCTTAAATGTTACCAACCTAAATCACTATTGTTTGAGATGTGTCCTACTTTTTATTTATATAGGCATGAGGTCACACTATGTTGCCCAGGGCTAGTCTCGAACTGCTGGCCTCAAACAATCCTCCCACCTTGACCTCCCAAAGTGTTGGGATTACAGGTGTGAGCCACAACATGCAGCTATACCTTTTTTTTTGAGATGGAGTCTCACTGTCACCTAGGCTGGAATGCAGTGGTGTAATCTCTGCTCACTGCAACCTCTGCTGCCCGGGTTCAAGTGATTCTCCTGCCTCAGCCTTCTGAGTAGGTGAGATTACAGGCACCTGCCACAATGCCTGGCTAATTTTTGTAGTTTTTGTAGAGATGGGGTTTCAACATCTTGGCCAGGCTGGAATTGAACTCTTGACCTCACAATCCACCCACCTCCGCCTCCCTAAATGCTGGGATTACAGGTGTGAGCCACTGCACCCGGCTGCCTTCTTTTTTATTATTATGTAAAATGGATAACTGCCAGTTACCAATTTTGTGTAATCTCCCTTTGCAGAATTGTCCCTAGAAAAATGTTCTTATTTTTTCATGTTTCCTTTCCAAGTTAAACACCTTAGATTTGCTTAGCCCATTTTCATATTTTTGCTGGATGCCATTTTCCACTATCTTCATCAGGCTTTGTTTTCCCTCCTCTCTTGAATGGTGAAGCTGTTAACTAAACACTGTCCTCTCTGAAGGGTCTGACCATTGCTAAATATGCCCAATGTCCTCTTGGCTGCTTCATTTAACATGCCAGCCTTGAATTGTTCTTTCAAAAACCACTTTTAGTACATTTCTGATTGATGTTTAACTTTTGAAACCCGATTCTTTGAACACCTGAAAAACCCAGTGTTGCATTGGTGCAGTTGATTTTTCTTTTTGCTCCATTGTCACCCTAACCTACCCCATTCATTCAGCTTCCTCCAGTTTGGCCAAGTGGTTTTGAGGTCTCCCTTTCCCTGTGGCTTTTCCCTGTCTGGGGATGTGAGCCTGGCCATGGAGAAGCAATTTCCATGAAGTCCCCATAATTTTTAGGCTTTTCTGTGTGCCATCAGCATCCCCCAGCCACAAATACTGTCTGCTTCCCCACTCTTAGCTTAGGAGAATTTAGAGAAATAGATAGAGCTGTATAATCCAAACCAGATTCTCAAGGCTTACATATGTATATCTTAAAAAATTAATAAGGTACACAAGGTAACCTAAGTTATTTAATCAAAATGTTACTTAAATATCTATAAGCATAAATCCACGTACAAACTCCTTATATCTATAGTTTTTATACAACTATCAAATAAAAATAAAATTATAAGTTAAGTACAAACCACAAACCAAAATAATAATAATAATCAAATAAAGTAATTTAATGTAAGCTGGTCTTGAACTGCTGGTCTCAAGCGATACTTCCGCCTTGGCCTCCCAGAGTGCTTTGATTACAGGCATAAGCCACTGCGCCCAGCCACGTTGTTTCATTAAAATGGAAACCTCTCGCTTGATGTGAAAAGGGTACTGATGTTAATGGCAAAGGTTCTTTTCAGTTCCACGCACCTGTAGTATTGTTTGTAATGTAAAAACTCCATTTTGCCACCGCATTTTTTCATTCAAATTTCTGCAAAGATTTTGTTTCTTCAGAGCAATAAAATGTCTTTTGACCTTGGGTTGATCTGAGCATCTTCTTCTAGCCCTTGAGGCTAGAAGACTGATGCCATATGTTATTTCCATGGTGTCACGTCAAAGTATCAATATGTTAAATCACTTAAGAAATGAAAGTCTTCTTTGGGAGACCAAGGTGGGAAGATCACCTGAGGTTGGGAGTTTGAGACCAGCCTGACAAACATGGAGAAACCCCATCTCTACTAAAAATACAAAAAAATTAGCTGGGCGTGGTGGTGCATGCCTGTAATCTCAGCTACTTGGGAGGCTGAGGCAGGAGAATCACTTGAACCCGGGAGGTGGAAGTTGTGGTGAGCTGAGATTGTGCCATTGCACTCCAACCTGGGCAGCGAGAGTGAAACTCTATCTCAAAAAAAAAAAAAAGAAAGAAAGAAAGAAAGAAATGAAAGTCTTACCTGGCCAGGTGTGGTGGCTTGTGCCTGTAATCCCAGCACTCTGGGGGGGTCAAGGCAAGTGGATCGCTTGAGGCCAGGAGTTCAAGACCAGCCTGGCCAACATGGTGAAACCCTGCCTCTACTAAAAACACAAGAAAAAATGAGCCAGGCATGGTGGCAGATGTCTGTAATCCCAGCTACTCGGGAGGCTAAGGTGGGAGAATCGCTTGAACCTGAGAGGCAAAGATTGCAGTGAGCCCAGGTCACACCACAGCACTCCAGCTGGGGTGACAGAGCAAGACTCCATCTCAAAAAAAGAAAAGAAATAAATGAAAATCTTACCTTATGGAAACATCTTTTAGTTGCAAATTATTGATGTAAAATTAAAGTTTTGTCATTAATGAGATGAAATAATTCAACATAAATTTATTGGTAGATCCAGAATGTAGGTTATCAGTTTGAAAATAGAACAAACTAGCCTGGGCAGGTGGCTTACGTCTGTAATCCAAGCACTTTGGGTGACCAAGGCAGGCGGATCACCTGAGGTCAGGAGTTCAAGACCAGCCTGGCCAACATGGTGAAACCCTGTCTTTACTAAAAACACAAAAATTAGCCCAGCATGGTGGCACGCACCTGCAGTCCCAGCTACTTGGGAGGCTGAGGTAGAAGAATTGCTTGAGCCCAGGAGGCAGAGGTTGCAGTGAGACGAGATCACACCACTGCATTCCAGCCTGGGTGACAGGGCGAGACTCTGTCTCAAAAAAAAAAAAGAAAAAGAAAATAGAACAAACAATCACAGGTAACTAGAGAAGCTTTCCAACTTACTAAATTTTACTTGAAATCCTTTTAGGATATCAAAAAGCCAAACTACATGTATTTAATACATTTGTAAATACAAAAATAAATGCAGGTGCTGAAATCAGCAGACATGGGTTTGTCTTTCATATTGTCAAAAATTTAGTCCTTTATTATTAAAATGAAAATATAAAATTCAGGATTTTTCATTGTGAACTCAAAGACCTAGGAGAATATGTCCATAGACCTTGGAATGAGATAAATCTAGCCTGAGAAACAACCAAATTTACTGGAGTTGAAAGGAGCCCTTACAAAATACCTAGGGATTGATGGGTTGACAGGTGCAGCAAACCAGCATGGCACATGTTTACCTATGTAACAAACCTGCACATCTGGGGTACATCTTGCACATGTACCACAGAACTTAAAATAAAAATTACAAAAAACCCCAAAAATTACCTAGGGAAGACCGGACCATCTTGGCCAACCTCCTCTCCTCAACTTGAAATGGAAGACTAGGGATCTGAAGAGCTTAAATGATTGGTCGGTGACAGATATGGGTCTCCAGATTCCAATTTCATGACCCTTCCCACTACATCAACACTTACCAACTTGTCTTACATTTCATGATGTTGCATCCCATTAATACTTTGAATACACAAAGCCTGCTAATGCTCAGAAAATATTTTTATAATATTTGGTCATATTCATTGACCAAAGAAAAATCCTGCAAAATGGTAGCTCTTCAATTTATTTAAATGATTCTTTAATGAATATCCATTTAGGAGGACTCTATTTATTAATTACATCTGTATAAACTAACACTTTGTTTTATTTTTTGTAAGATTACTTCTTTCCAGTTTCTAAGATTGCCTGGGGTTTATAAGTGTGTTCAAATCTCCACTATCCTAAAGGGATGCTATGGTCTAAATGTGTTCTTCCAAAATTCACATGTTGAAATTTCATCACCAGTGTGATAGTATTGAGAGGTGGGGCCTTGACTCAGGGAGAAAGGGTGGGAAGGAGGGGAGGGATAAAAGACTACAAACGGGGTGCAGTGTATACTGCTTGGGTCATGGGTGCACCCAAATCTCACAAATCACCACTAAAGCACTTACCCATGTAACCATACACCACCTGTTCCCCAATAACCTACAGATATAAAAAATTAATTAATTAATTTTAAAAAAAGATAGCAATGGGGCTTTTAGAAGGTGATTAGGTCATGAGGGCTCCACCTTCGTGAATGAGATTCATGCCCATATAAAAGAGGCTTCACAGAGCATTGGTCCCTTTTGCTCTTCCATCTTTTCTGCCCTGTGAGGACACAGCAACAAGGCGCCATCTTGGAAGCAGAGAGGGCGTTTTCACCAGACATCAGATTTTCTGTTGCTTTAATCTTGGACCTCCCAGCCTCCAGAACTGTAAGAAATAAATTTCTGTTGTTTGTAAATTACCCAGTCCAAGGCCTTCTGTTATAGCAGCAGGAAAAGATTGAGACAAGGACCTCCCTTAACATTATTCCTACTCAAATTGTTCCCTCCCCCTCCCTCTGTGTCATCCAAGGTTTTTGAAAATGAAATAGAAAATTAATGTCTCCATTTGCTAACTTCCCATTCTCTCAGTAGCCCATGTAAGTGGTGTAAGGGAGCTTCTCTGTTCTTCTGTTTTCACTACTCCATTGAAATTGTCCCCTCAAAGGCCACACTGGTATCCTAATTGCCACATCTAGTGAGCTCGTTATGTATTATTGTACTTCACCTTTCCAAAGGGCACTTCCCTCTTAAAACTCTTCATCCATGGCTTTTTTGATGCTTGTCTTTACTTTGTCCATCTGCTCCTCCGATTTGCACTTTCTTTGTGTTACCTGCTTTCTCTTCCCAACTTCATGAATATTGATATTCCTTAGGATTGTATCATTATTCTTTTTTCTTCCTTATTGAATGTCATCCCAATGATGGTTTCATGTGGACCCATCTTTTAATAATGCCTAAATGTGTCCCTTTAATCCATCTTTTTTTTCGGGTCCAGAGAAGTATTTCTAGAAAACATAAACATTTAAGAGATAAGCATGGGATTCTAGGTCTGCAAAAAAAGCTGGGGTTGTATTTACACTATTTATATTTAATCATAGTATTCCATATAGAAATACAAAAATATTTTTCATATGGAAAAGGAAAGAGGAAATGAAGGAAGAGAGAGTTTCAAGGAGGCAAGAGTCAACTGTTTCAAATGCTACAGTCACGTCGAATAAGATAATAATGGAAGTATTCTTTAGTCTTAGCTACTTGGAGGTTACTGGAATCTTGGCAAGAGCAATTTGGTATCAAATCCAAATAAAAATTTGTTGAGGAGTGACTTAGAAGAGAATAAATACAGACTGTGAATATAGAAAATCTCCAGCAACTTAACTGTGGAAAAAAGGAGAGTTTATGATTTGAGGGGAACCTAGGGTCTGAGGAAGGGTACGCTTTATTGGTTAAGAAGGAGCCAGGACAGAGAAGGAGCAAAAGATAGGAGCGAAGGGAAGCCACATGCCTGACCAGATATTGTGAACTAATGAGTCTTAGGCAAGAAAAGAGGTACCTCTTTCATTGGCTAGGAGGAATGAACTTGAGGGTGGTTGTACTTCTTGTTGACTGAGGGAGCAGCCAAGTATTCCAAAAAGTTCACATCAAATAGTTTTTTTTTGTTCTCTTCAAAAACTGCAAAATAAGAGGTGAGGTCTCCTTCTGATGTTCATAGAAAACATGATGAGAGATTTGAGGAGAGTTGAGATTAAAGAAGGAACTGACAGCCTTCCATAATTTATGTTCTTATCTGTCCAACACCCTGCTGCTAGAGAGACATTTCTGAAATGTGGATCCAATCATGATGATTTTTGGCTCCCAGGTTCCCACAAGATAAATTCCTATCCATAACTTGTTCTGTACAGCCTTCCACAGTGCAGCTCCCACTAATCTCAAGCCTCATCAGCACCACCTCCCCACTCCAGCTTCCAGCATCACCGTTATTCAAACATGGTACATGCCAGAACTCCCTGCCTAGAATTCCTTTAACCTCACTTCTCTGCCCAAAAACCTCCATACACCCTGCAAAATTCAGTTTAAGAGTTTCTTCCGGTCAGGCGTGCTGGGTAATCCCAGCACTTTGAGAGGTCAAGGAAGAATTGCTTGAGGCCTGAGTTTGAGACCAGTGTGGGCAACGTAGGGGGAGACTCTGTCTCTATAAAAAAATTCAAATTTTAATATTCTTGTTCTTTTCAAAAGAAGTATCTTCTTATTCTGGATATATCTTACTTTTTCTAACCTGTTTTCTCTGTATACTGATTTTATTTATTTATGCACTGATTTATTTTTACTCTGTCACTCTTAGGTATTTTTGTATGGTGTTTCAAATCCCCTTGAGGGATATGTTTCTTCCATTAATTTAATTAACTAGCCAATGAATATGTATTCTGCAAAATATAGTGTATAACTTTAAGGAGCTCCAAGGAAACAGGCAGCCATAATTCAATGTAACCTGTGCTATAAAGAAAGATAGACAAAGCTGCCACAGGCTTGGAGTGGAGAGAGTAGTAGTGAATGGGGATGGGAGTAAAGGAGGCCACTGAAGGCTTCCTATATGCATATTCATGCTTCTGTCCCTCTCACAAGGAGTTTCATGGTGAGTTCCATGAAGTCTAGGGCAGTGCCTTGTCCAACAGGGTGTCCCCGGGTTGCAGCATATTGACTATTACGTTGTGCCTGCTCTACAAGGTTAAACAGATGCTCGTATTGAGGAAGCAATTGTATAGCTTCCTACTTTCGGGATCTTATAGACTCCTGTTACAATTATTTTCAGTCAGAAAGATTAATTATTCTTTCTAACGTTTTGCCACTTCTTAAAATATCTGTTCACGGTTATTGAGAGGTGAAAACAAAAATAAAAAACCCTTTTTGATGCCATTGGAAAGTCCAGTCATTACTGCTCTCAGCGCGGCCATCTGTTTCTTGCTCTGTTCCGTGAATCCCTGACTCAGCTTCTCCTCTATCACGAGGGCCCTGCCAAGGGCAAATTCCTCTTCTGCACTCACCACCAAGGATTCGGCTTCTTCCTTCCTTCAATTCTTTTGTCTATGCTAATCATTTGTTGTTGAGTTGCCTGAAAAGAAATGGATGTGATCATTGTATAGGACTTTTGTTTTTTAAAATAAAAAGAGAGAACGAAAAGGCTCTGCTTTCTCCTTGCACATCACTGTTTGGTGCTCAATCTAGCATGACTTCTGCTTTGTATATTTGGGTTGCTAAACAAGAGAGTCATTGTTATCCGCTTAATTTGAAATGATGATTTTTCTATGAAGCATTCTAATCTCAGCTTTACCAGCAGACGGGCTTACACCTAAAATAAGACTAGCTTCTCGCCTACACATTTTGTCTGTTTAAATCCTTTTTATAGGAGTATGAAAGGCTAGGGGTTGAAATTTTCACATGTTCTGTGACTACTTGTTGCAGAAGTTTCCAGACTTGAAATATGCAGCTGTAAAATATTCAATTGCAAAGGCTGCAACACCTAGTCCCACAGCTATCAACATCTTGCCAGCCCCTGGAAATGTCTACATCAGGTCTGGTGGTCCCAGGCCTGTCTTACCTGTATTAGTACGGTGGCTCGTGATGGTTCTAGATTCCATCTTGTACTTCAGGTGGGAGTCATACTTTCTCCTGCCATAAAGCCCTCTTTCTTTCAGATCATTCAAATCTTTCAGATTGTTTGTGTATTCTCTTTTCCTCCCAAGACTAATTTCTAGCAACAAGCAAATGTTATGTTAAAATTCCTTTTATCAAATAGGAGTACATTTGGAATAGTGATATTCTTTGGAATAGCAATATAGCAATAGGAGTCCATTTGGAATAGCAATGGTGAGGAAGTGAGAGTCCAGAACTCCTAATAGAGTTACAGTAGACAGTCCCTGAGGAAGGTGTGTTCAGTCAACTGCAGAGTTGTTATTTTGTTTCCATGATATGGATATGCAACTTTGGGGTTGAAATGAATATCTCAGGACAACAGAAAAGAAGTTAGAGCTGCCGCCTTCTTGGCTCTTCTCCCAGGTAGCCTTAAGCCTTTCTTCTAAATAAGTGTTTAGCAAATACTTTAACACGGTTTGAAGAGGTGCCAAATGATTAGCCTCTCCAGAGAACCGAATGTCCTGGTTCCCTTGCTTGCTAGTAACAGATAGCTCAGAATTCAGCACCTAAAACTAGCCTGTGTTGCATTTTCTCTAGGGGTCTCTCTTGTCATTGACCAGAACACAGACTCATTGGTCACATCTTTGATGACATGTACCCCTACCAAAGTTTTCTCTAGTGTTCCCTCTTTTGATTGACACTGTTTCTGAGAAAGATTTCATTGTGAGCTCTCTTCCCAAACATGCTAAATAAAACAGATGTGCACCCTTTTGGGGTTCCACTCAATATGACCTCCTTTTTCAGAGAAGGGCCCCATTTTCTCTGGGTGGAAGGTTGTAAACATATGGAATTCATTACTAGAAGCAGTGGTTCA
Organism: Pan troglodytes; assembly: GCF_028858775.2. Classification (NCBI taxonomy): domain Eukaryota; kingdom Metazoa; phylum Chordata; class Mammalia; order Primates; family Hominidae; genus Pan; species Pan troglodytes. Next base: position 46,562,981 of record NC_072402.2, on the reverse strand, counting down.
GGCTGTTTCCGATCCCTAAGCCAGTTCCCTTACCATGACAAAACATTCCCCACAATCTCATCATGACTCATTTTTATCTTTAAATAACCTCTGGTGTGGAAAATTGTCAAGGTTTTTGAAAAGTTTAAGAAATGATGTCCACATGCTTATTGACCTGCTCAGAGAATTCTAGTAGATAAAGCCTATTGTCTCCTAACAGAAATCATTGTCTATGTTTGCTGAATAGTCCATGACTGCCCTGGAACTTACAAAGGTGAATTTATTTAAATCCTAATGTGTGTTCATCATTGTGCTCAACTCTAGGAGGGGAGAGGAAGAAGTATAAAGGCATGGTCTTTGGTACTAAACACCTTGAAATCAAGTCAGATGGATTAAAAGAAGTCACAAAATGCTTAGCAAACAAGAAGATACATAAATGTGGTGGTGACTAACACTATAAAAGGAGTTCAGAAAATAAAGAAACAAGTGTATTAGAAGAAGAAGGACAAATCTTCAGAGAGAAGAGAGCCCTCAAGTTGAGTCTTGAAACCTAAGTAGGCTTTATAGAGACAGAGCAAAGGGAAGACTGCAGAGAGCTTCCAGGCATTCCAGAAATAAAAGGGAAATAGCATGAGAGAAGACTCAGAAGTAGGATTGTCTGGTCGCAGCAAACATGTAAAGGAGTCTGAGAAGTTCAGGATGAAACTAAGGAAAGCCTAGAACAGCAAGCCAGAATAGTGAGAACTTGATATGATACACGATAAATAGTTTTGAAAGGGCTTTAAGCATATTTAGGAATTTAGTATTACAAAGAAAAGAAGGTGTTTGGAAGTGAGAAATGGAAGCAGTTTATTGAAGGACTATCAAGACAAGCCAAAACTGAGAGTTTACTTTTTTTTTTAATTTATGACCAGGCATGGTGGTTCATGCCTGTAATCCCAGCACTTTGGGAGGCCAAGGAAGAAGGATCACTTGGGCCCAGGAGTTCAAGACCACCCTAGGCAATATAGTCAGACCCTATCTCTACAAAAAATTAAAAAAAAAAAAAGTCAGGTGTGGTGGCACACACCTGTGGTCTCAGCTACTCAGGAGACTGAGGCAGGAGGATTGCGTGAGCCCATGTGGTTGAGGCTGCAGTGATTGTGCCGCTACACTCCAGCCTGGGCAACAGAGTGAGACCCTGTCTCAAAAATATATATATATATATTAGGATAGACTGAACATGAATGAAGACAAGTGAAAGAGCACAAGGAAAACTTGAAGGTAGAAAGAATAGTAATAATGGATGTGGAGTTCTAAAGGAATCACTACTGTTATTAAAATCTGTACTAGTTTCCTGGGACTGTCATAACAAAATGTCACAAACTAAGTGGCTTTAAATGACAGAATTCATTCTCTCCCAGTTCTGGAGTTTCTAAGTCTCAAACCAAGGTGTTGGCAGGGCTGTGTTCTCTCTGTGGGCCCTAAGGAAGAAACCCTTCCTTGCCTCTTTTGGCTTCTGGTGGTGGTTGGCAATCCTCAGCATTCCTTGGCTTGTAGCAGCATCACTCCAGTCTCTGCCTCCATCTTCACATGGGCTACATCCCACTATGTCCTGTGACTCTGTATGTCCTCTCCTCTTCTTGCAAGAATGGTAATCACTTTGGACTTAGGACGCACCTTAGTCCAGTATGTTGCTTCTTAACTAATTACATCAGCAAAAATCCTATTTCCAAATAAAGTCACATTCTGAAGTTCTAGGTGGACTTGAATTTCAGGGGATTACGATTCAATCCAGAAAGTATATGAAGGGGTTAACCTTATAGGACCTCAAGGGAAGAGTCTCTCCCTCCAGGATTCTAGGGGAAATGAGAGGCGATTCAGGGCCAGTGAGTGTGAGAGTGAGAAGAGAGTCTGATCATCTGTAAAGCAGAACAGGCTTCCATTGAGAGGGGACTATGGTTATGGGAAGCAGAAATAGCAGTTTAAGAGGAAAGGGGGCCTGGAGGAGTCACAGTAGAGAGCAAAGGAGAGAGGCACAAAGGATCAATGAGTTCCCAGTGTCAGAGTGGGTCTGGAGGCTATGCGTGTTCAATGAATCAGGTCATCACAATATTTTTACTTCCTCTTATCCTGTTTTTATTTTTTTATTTTTAATAGATTTTATCTTTTAGAGCAGTTTTAGGTTCACAGCAAAATTGAGCAGAAAGTACAGAGTTCCCATGTGCCCTCTGCCCACCCCCGACACACTTAGCCTCCCCCAGTATCAACACCCCCCGCCATGGTATATGGTATGTTTGTTACAGTCTATGAACTTACATGACACATCATTCACCCAAAGTCCATGGTTTATATTAGGGTTGACTCTGTGTTGTACATTCTACAAGTGTTGACAAATATATAATGAATTTTTTTTTTTTTTTTGAGACGGAGTCTCGCTGTGTCACCCAGGCTGGAGTGCAGTGGTGCAATCTCGGCTCACTGCAAGCTCTGCCTCCTGGGTTCATGCCATTCTCCTGCCTCAGCCTGCCGAGTAGCTGGGACTACAGGCACCCACCACCATGCCTGGATAATTTTTTTTTTTTTAAATAGAGATAGGGTTTCACCATGTTGGCCAGGATGGTCTTGATCTCCTGACCTCGTGATCCGCCCACCTCAGCCTCCCAAAGTGCTGGGATTACAGGTGTGAGCCACCGCGCCTGGCCTATAATGACTATTTTAAAATTGTGTTAATCCACCAGTTTTTCAGTTACGAGAGTTAGTCTTAGTCTGTAATTCCCATAGTATTTTCTGGAGCATTTCCTGTGGACAAGGGTCACATTGGTTTTAGGGAATAACAGATGTCACATTTTGGCCAGCAGATCCACAGAAGTACACTTGAGTCCTTCAAATTTTCTGACAAAATGCTAGTCGGTGAAAATGACCTTCTTTAGGCAAATACATTTGTATGAAAAAAAAAAAAAACTAAAGTACATGGATAGTTTTTTTTTTTCTCAAATGGGGTTTTAATCTAAACAGGGTACCGCAGTTTATTGTATGTATCTACTCTGGAAATTCAGTGGTTCATATTTGGAGAAATATATTTTATTTTTTAAGTAAAAAATGCAAATTCAATTCAAAAACACAATATTTTTCACGCATACACACTCACATACACCAGATAATTCTGAAGGATTTAACTGAGCTCCTAAAAAATAAAACGGGGCTACATGGTACTTAATTGAATTATTTTTATAAAATTTGATAATGATATCTTGAAAAGGGTTGGGAGGGTACTTTAATTTTTTTTTTTAATGTCTAACTTCTGTTTCTAGGGTCAGAGCTCCACTCAGCTGACCTATTGATTCATGGAGAGAAAACTATAAGAACCAAAATGTAGATTCACAGTGTAACCCTACTGCAGGAATTGTCTTCAAACATTGTACCCATGGAAAGAGCAGGGCCTTTGGAGCCAGAAAACCTGAGTTAGAATCTAGACTTATTTATTTATTGAATTGATATCTCACTTAAATTATTTGCATTTATGCCATCATATAGGATTGAAATTTAATCTAAATTTTGTTTCTGAATTTTTGCTTAAAGCATCTTCACCAAGTTAAAAGTATGATGTAGCATTTGAGGGTCACTTGTATTTTTAAAAATGTTTTACTTTGAAATAAAATGTAATCCCTGAGCAACTCTGCACCTGCATGACCCTGGAGTGAGGGTGTCTCTAAATTTTGCATCCAATGAGCTCCATCCAAGAGACAGCCTTGTCCTAGTCTTGTGTGGAAAGGAGACAAAAGCAGGAATGGGCAAACGGAAAAGTCAGGCTGTCATGCAGATCTCAATGAAATCCTTGGCCAATCCCATGGCAGTCCTGAAGCGAGAAAGGAAATGGCTTTTCAGCACAGGCTCCTGCTGTCCAGAGCTCAGGCCAGGTCTTCCAGTCCTAAATCAGTCATTGGATTTGCACTGGACAAGGCAGCTCTCTGAAGCTGAGGCAATCCCTTTAAGGACTAAAGTCACCTGTGGCAGCCCTACCAGCAGCCATCAGCAGGTTATTCATTGAAGGGAGACCTGGGCAGGACTTCACAGCATCCTTTACACTATCTTATTTATTTATTAATTTATGTCTTTATCGTAGTTGTTATCTAGAATGTTAGCTTTTTTTTTTTTTGAGACAGAGTTTCACTCTTTGCCCAAGCTGGAGTGCAATGGCGCGATCTCGGCTCACTGCAACCTCCGCCTCCCGGGTTCAAGCGATTCTCCTGCCTCAGCCTCCCAAATAGCTGGGATTACAGGCACCTGCCACCATGCCCGGCTAATTTTTTTTTTTTTTTGTATTTTTAGTAGACACGGGATTTCACCATGTTGGCCAGGGTGGTCTCGATCTCTGGACCTCGTGATCCGCCTGCCTTGGCCTCCTAAAGTGCTGGGATTACAGGCGTGAGCCACCATGCCCGGCCTGCTTCTTGAGGGCAGGGATTTTGATCTCTTCTGTTCACTACTATATCCTCAAACTTGATAGTTCCTGATACATGGTGGATACAAGATAAATATCTAAGAATATTCCAAATTCCTTTATGTACTGGCTCAAAGAGGGAAGGGAATTCATTTTCCCCAGCCGCTGGCCAAACTCTCAACTCAGAACTAAAATGAATTCTCTAATGGGCCAATTCTCAAGCTTGAAAACTCATGTTTCCTATTCAGAAACATAAATATCTCATACTTTTTATAAACTGTATATTATAAAAACATTTAAAAGTTTTACAATAATTTTACTTAACTATTAATTACATATATTTTTAAATTACTCTCCCCTCATCCTGTTTCTGATAACTTGAGGGTGGTGGAGGGAGGCTGACCTCACTCCCTTCAACTCCTCACTGAAGTCACGAATCCTGTCCCACCCTTTCACTAGGGGAGTGAGGAGACGGGGAAGTAAAGTACTTGGCAGAGAACACATCTTTTGAAGCAAAGGCCAGCAGGAACCCAGGCCGTTCACCATCTCCTTGCCTGTATAATAGCCAAGCTTGGTTTGGAATTCCCAATCAGTCCCAGCAAATCATCACCATTTTTCACAGCTATTTTTGCATTGTTTCAGGAATATTCAGACAGCTGTTGTTGGTATTTTAAAGCCTCCCATGGCAGTGGGGACACCGGGTCTCCTGATGGTGTTGTGTAAATTCACTAGAACAGCTGGTTCACCCATGTTTTCCTCGTGATACTTTTGAATATAAACTAGCTGGAACAGGTTGACCCAGCTGTTGGTTCCTATTACTGGCACACAAAGGTAAAGCCACACCAAATAACTAGGTCACTGTTGAATCCACTCTGCCATCACTATCTGCCAAACACCTATCCCTGGACCCAAATTCAAGTTGTCCTGAAAGTCGTCAGAATTAAACTTTAAAAAAACCTCATGAGTTGTGTACTTTATTGCATGCATTTTTATATGTATATAAAGTGAGGTTTAAATAAAATCTATGGATAAACTTCCTATGTCACATATAAGCACTAAGAACAAATGGAAAACCACATGTCATTTGAGTGGAGAGCCTAGATTTCTTGCACCAAATAGGAGTAGACATTTATTTCAACTTGAAAAAGCTCCCACTTCCACCACCTTTGATCCCAAGGACTAACATTTGATGGTTTTGGTATTTCTAGGTATTTCTCCATGTACTTATTTTTTACATTAACAGGCTTCAGTAATAATTTTTTTTCTTGTTAATTCAGCTGATCCTGGACTCAAAGGAAAACTGTAAACAAAAGGAAAATATACAAGGAATGTTGAGAAAAATCCTAAAGATAGACTTGTATCTTGTAGACAAACTTGTAAAAACTTGTATATGTATATTTCAGGGAGAGGATTTTAGTAAAGATGTCCTGAAAATAATATTGCTTTTGCTATTCAATTCTTAAAAACTCAACTATCCCAATGTTATATTCCAATATATTGGGAGTGAACCTTGTGCATACAGGTTAGAGCACAAGCTTTTGTCAATCCATCCAGGTTAGAAATTCTGCTGTGTCATTTACTAACTCTGACCTTGGGAGATTAATTAACATTTGTGCATCCCAGTTTCTCATCTGTAGATAGGGTTATAACATCTAAATCATGGAAGGTTGGCAATAATTAAATTAAATTAGATAATTTAGATAAATCATTTAGCATAGCCATACCTGGTACATCATAACATGATAGTCACTCAAATATTTTTATTATCATTATCATCATCATTACTAATATACTTTTCATAATTACTCCATGTGCTTCACCTCCTTTTATCTAAAAAATGTGTTTTCCTCAAAAATAATTTTCATAGCAGTTGCAGTAGTAAATAGCAGGGTTCTAGTGAAAAAGCAGGCCCCCCTCATATATGTTTGTTTTATAAACAGAACACTCCTACTACTCATTTATTCAACAGCTATTGATTGCATTTTATTATATATAAGGCAATATATATGTATGTCCTAGTCCAGTATACCTTTCCCCACCCTTCCCCACTTTCAGCTCACTTTTTTTAAAGGATGCCATGTATCTAAGCAACTGTTTCCAAAGGAACAATGTAACACTGGTTTAGTTAAAATACAACTGTCACACATGTGTGGCCTTCAAAGGCTCTCTCAGGATAAAGTGTAGTAATAGTATATTAGAATGGGCATTAGGAGCCTAGGAATGTAATCTCTGTTATGCAACAAGCAAATTAGTTTTGTGATTTCAGGCAAGTCATTTCACCTTTGTGGGCTTTAATTTCCTTGAAAAATGGTCCTCCAATTAGCCTGGTGGCTTTTAATCATTTTGGTGAACAGAACCTATGACTCAATCTAAGGATATCATTAGCTCCTCTCCAGAACATGAACATACACATGCAAACTCATAATTCACATTCAATTTCAAAAAGTTCCTGGCTTTCCTTGAAGCCCATCTGTGAACCTTGAAGGTTCATGGATGAGAGGTAAAGAACCCTTATGCTAGAATAAGGCTCTCTGCTTCACTATTTTGAAATTCTAGACCCCACTACCAACACATGATCTTCTACTCAAAAATAACAGGATTAAAGTCTCTTCCTAGATAAGATATCATTTCACACCTCCAGGATTATAACTAATCTTTCATCACCTTCTCTAATCGCCTTTTATTATTCCAAATATGCTGATAGGAATATATCTCAGAAAAAAATATTGGCAATCAAAACTCTGTACAGATCTTGAATAATCACTGAACTTTAATTCCATGGAAAACTAATTAACAAACTTCCCCTAGGCACTACAGCTTCCAAAGGGATTACCATGAAGAGAAATTGTGCTCATATTCTTAGGCCTCCAATATTTAGACCCAGCTATTTCCACCAGAAGAAGTCTGTGTCATTGTCTTCTTATATGAAAATACAGCCAAGGGAAAAGTGAAAGGCTTTTGGACCACAACATATTTTAAATTGGGAAAGAAAGAGTAGTGGGTTAAAAAAAAAAAGAAAGAAAAAGAAAAAAAAAGAGCAGAAGCCATCCCAGAGACCAGGCAATGAAAATATATTCATATTTTAAAATGGTGCCATTGCAGATGATCCTTGGCTTATGGACCAATTGAACTGACCTCAGAGGTCAGAATAATCCAACCTCCCACACATCACATGTGTGACACATCACATGTGTGACACATCATAAACTCTTACACACACACAACACACACACACACATCCTCACACACACACACTATTGACAACACCTGAGCTCAAGCCAAAGCCTTGATGTAAGGCAATGTCATAGGCAGGTTTCTAAGAGGATCTTCAGTGACCTTTACCCTTATGTAATCTCCTCCTCTCAAGTGTGGACAGAGTCTGTGAATAGACAGTCATGAATTGTTTAATGACAGGGATATGTTCTGAGAAATGCAGTGATAGGTGATTTCATCCTTGTGCTAACATCATAGAGTGTATTCACACAAACCTAGATGGTATAGCCTACTATACACCCAGCTATATAGTATAGCCTATTGCTCCTAGGCTGTACACCTATATAGTATGTTACTGTCCTGAATACTGTAGGCAACTGCAATAAAATGGTAAGTACTTATGCCTCTAAACATATCTAAATATAGAAAAGGTATAATAAAAATACAGTATTATAATCTGATAGGACCATTGTCAATACGCAGTCTGTTGTTGACTGAAGAGTTATGAGGCACATGATTGTCATGAGATACCACTCCTATGACTATGTTACATATATAGCAAAATGGATTTTGCAAATGTGATTAAGTTCCCAAATCAGTTGACCTTAAGAGACACAAATTATTCAGGTGGGCATGACCTCATCAAGAGCCCTTTAAATCTGCATCTAGAGGTGAGAGACAGAAGAAGTAAGAGACTTGAAGCACAAGAAGAATTTACTGTACCACGTCATTGCAGGCTTAAAGATGGAAGGAGCCATGTGGCAAGGAAGTGGGTGACCTTAGAGACTGACAGCAGCCCCCATCTGACAGCAAGCAAAGAAATGGAGACCTCAGTTCCACAAGCTCAAGCAACTAATTTCTGTCACCTGAGAGAATGAACTTGGAAGTGGATTTTCCACCAGGGTCTCCATTTGAGAACTCAGTATGGACAATATCTTGATTTCAGTCTTCTTGAGCAGAATCCAGTCATGCTGTGAAGGACTTCTGACCTACAGAGCTGGGCTAATGAATGGGTATTATTTTAAGCCTCTAAACTTGTTATTTGTTACCCAGCAATAGAAAACTAATACAGGGAAGAAATAAGAAAGATGTTTGTAATTTGATTCTCCATAGTCAGGCACATGGAAAAGTAAACTCTTTCTTCCTACTTCTAAAAGCCAAATTCATACACCCTCAGGCTATGTGTGATTTGCCTAAGCAGTCATATAAAGCTATTTTATGCTTTCAACAAATATTTATTGACCTTCAGGTGATACCTTGGGAACTGTGTATGTAGGAATGAGTAAAAATATTGGAATTTGACATTTTAACATTTTAAACTAGTTGGACCATTAGAGAACTAGTAGAAGTTCTTACCAAAAAGAAAAGAATGACTTATGACAGCAGTCCCCAATCTTCTGGGCACCAGGGACCATTAGAGAAGTGGAAGTATAGCATTTTAAATGATTTGGTTTAAAACTGGCAGCATCATCATAGTGTATGTCTGCCTATATTTTAATATAGATGCATAATTTATTTTTATAACAATTTTTATAATTTATTGGCAGTGTGTATGTATTTGATAACTGATATGGTTTGGCTGTGTCCTCACCCAAATCTCATCTTGAATTTTAACTCCCACAATTCCCACATGTCATGGGAGGAACCCAGTGGAAGGTGATTGAATTATGGGAGTGGGTCTTTCCTGCGCTGTTCGCATGATAGCGAATGAGTCTCATGAGACTGATGGTTTCAAAAAGGGGAGTTTGCCTGAACAGGCTCTCTTCTCTTGCCTGCCACCATGTGAGACATGACTTTCACTTTCCACCATGATTGTGAGGTCTCCCCAGCCACATGAAACTGTAAGTCCAATAAACCTCTTTCTTTTGTAAATTGCTCAGTCTCAGGTATGTCTTTATCCGCAGTATAAAAACAGACTAATACAATAACTTTCATCATAAGTGGTTCTCAACTAAATCAATTGAACAATACATTAAATTGTGTATTGAATCTTGACATTGTTTGGGGTATATTCATTCACTCACCAAGTATTTACTAAGCATCTATTATGTGTCAAACATGCTTTTAGGCCTTCAGTGTATAAAGATTAAAAAGAAAATTAAATATGACTTAAGGAGCTTACAGTCTAATGGAGAAGAACAACATACAATAAATAATTATACATGTTATTATATACATATAATTATACATATACACATACAAAATTATATATGTATATATTCATATATACAATTAAGCTATAAGCTCCTTCATGTGTGTGTGTGTGTGTGTGTATATATATATATATATATATATATATATATATATGAATCTCTTTTTCCTCTTTAAGCACAGACATAGACCCTCTGCAATAGTGCTGTTGTATCATGAATGACCTTTAAAGACAGATACCAGAGTTTAGAGCAACTAGAGACTCAATCCCCTGATCTCAATCCTAGGCCTGCTACGGGGCTCATCAGGGCAGGGATGTCAGCAGCCAGTCCAAACCAGTCTGCTGCCTGTGTTCCAGCCAGTAGCCAACTTCCCCACCAACTCCCTGCTACCTGGCCATTGGAAGAATATCTGTATCATGTGCTTGGGAGCTAAGACCATCTGCCAAAGAAACTAGCAAAAACTCTAGGGTTTGGGAAGATAGTTCTAAGTGTCCCACCCTCTGAAGGCCTTTCTCTTCCTATTCTAGAAGCCAGGCCCTAGACCATCAAGACTCTGCTGTCCCAGCAAATTGGAAATCTGGGAGATATGGACAGCCTGTTTGAGGGCACCACAAGCTGAGATCCTCTGGCACTTGACACATATAATATTCTTTTTATTGAATGCTTTTTTAGTTCAAATAAATCATTTGTTTTCTTGCTCAAGTGCAAATGATTGGGATTATTACCCCCAGCAACTCCATAACAAGGAAAAGTACATGCACTTGGCCTACTGGTTAGGAAAAATATGAAATGGAAGAGCAGTGAAAACAGAGATGGGTCAGGGAAAGAGACCTGTGGTCTGCAAACATCATGTGCAGAGGTCAGGAAGGAGGCCAGAGGTTTTTTTACCAGAAAAAAAAGCACACCTTATGGCAGCCATCTGCAGCCTTTTGGGCACCAGGGACTGGTTTTGTGGAAGACAATTTTTCCACAGACCAGTGTCAGGGGGTGGTTTCAGGATGATTCAAGCACATTACATTTATTATGCACTTTATTTCTATTATTATTACATTATGATACATAATGAAATAATTATACAGCTCACCATAATGTAGAATCAGTGGGAGTCCTGAGCTTGTTTTCCTGCAACTAGACAGTCCCATCTGGGGGTGATGGGAGACAGTGACAGATCATCAGGCACTAGATTCTCATACAGAGTGTGCAACCTAGATCCCTCACATCTGTAGTTCACAATAGGGTTCACACTCCTATGAGAATCTATTGCTGCCACTGATCTGACAGGAGGCAGAGCTCAGGAGGTAATGCAAGCAATGGGGAGCAGCTGTAAGTACATACAGATGAAGCCTCGCTCACTCATCGCCCCACCACCCACCTCCTCCTATGTGGCTCAGTTCCTAACAGGCCATGGACCAGTACCAGTTCATGACCCGGGGGTTAGGGACTCCTGCCTTATGGCACAGAGAAGAGAGCAACTTGTGGAATTTGCCAAAACTCAGTTCTCACTCACTATTATCAATATTGATCAATTTGCCTGTTTTTCAGTTTACCAAAAACTTAATTAACTTTCTCCAAATACTATAGCAAATCACTTCCCTTAAATGGTTGCAACAGCCTTTAAGGATTTTTTTTCACCATTTAGTTTACCTTTTTAGTTGAAGCAATTTGAAATTCACAAGAAATCTTCATTCCCCAAATCATAAATTTAAAGTACCTAAAATACAGAACTTTGGCTCACTGCTGATAATTGAGTAAATTGACTTTGTGAGGTTAAACTAACTGAAAACTAATGAAAAGCTGTGTTTATATGTGGTTTTAAATCACTTTACCTTTTGGTTTCCTCTATTTCTCCCAATTGCTACCACATTGACATTTATTATTCTTTTGGCAACTTACATCTGAATCCTGTTTCAATGGGGATGTCTTCTAATGAGAGAGAACATGCCTCCTGCTAGGAAAGGTAAAAATTCCAGGTACTCCATTCTCTTGCTTTCCTTACAGCTAGGGCAGGGCTATGCGAATTGCTATAAAAGGTATCAAATGCTATAAACATTACTTTTTAAATCTCCTTAAATTTTATCAAATAATTAGACACATTCTTCCCCTAGAGCTTTTCATGTCTGGCTCCCTCCTACGATTCAGTTACTAGAAATCTTTTCCTAAAACCCCTGATCCCAGCACCACCACACACCTCCCACAATGAAAAGCTGCCTCTCCTTATCCTGTGCCATATTAAATCAGTAGATTAATTGATTATAATTGTAAAATTGAATTTCAATTCCCTAAAATGCTGCTACGAAAGCAATAAAATGAAAACCAGTCAACTAAAGCATTGCAGAAATCATCAGAAGTTGTTTTAAATATCCCATCTAATATAAACTGCCATAAAGTTTATAGTTTTTTAACACATTTTTTTGGAAAATTAGTATTTGGGGTATCTTAAGGATAATTGATTCCTTGGTCAAATTCATTTCTAGTGAATCGATGTTTGGTGACTTTGACCTAGAAAGCAAGAGATGATGGATAGAGCCATGTGCAAGGACCAGCTCATGGCTTATCTCAGCCATGCTAAGGGGTCTGAACTCGATCCTGAGAACATCTGAGAATCCCTGAAGGAAGCTGACTTGCTACGACTGTATTTTGGAAAGATCTGAATGTAGCTGAATAAACTTAACTGTAGTTATATGGGGGTGGGAGGGGAGGACAAGGGAGGAATTGGGGAGATGCCAAATTATCTTTTTGTTTGGCTTCTCTAGTTTCCCAACAGTGTTACTGCAATGATTTGGGAGAGGGAAAGGAGGAAGAAAAGTAAGGCAAAGAGCCTCAAGTTTTCCCTGGGCTTTTTGTACAAAGAAGTGATGCTGGCTAGATAGCAATTTGTACCTTTTTTTACTTCTTTGTACATATTCTTACTCTACCTTCACTAACAAAAGCAAAAATCAATATTCCACTATCAGAAAGAGAACTTTTTGCATGATTCTTCTAATAATTATGGATATTACACTCAGCTACAGAAATACTCTCTTCTATTAATAATAAACAGCATTAATCCAGTAGCTGCTCAATAATTAGCTGTCTGTGGCTAAATTCTGGTTCACTGCTGTCCCAGTGTTTCTCAAAGTACATTTCTTTGACTCACTAGCAGCAGTTTCACCTGGGATGCTCACTAAAAGTGTTAATTCCTGGATCCTGAGCCAGCTCCACTGAATCTGAATCTCTGGGATTGGGGCTTAAAGGTTTGCATTTTAATAAACTATCTCTGTGATTCTTAAACAAGATAAAATTAGGGATCTTCTACCCAGACTATCTCTGGGCAGTGGTTCCCTAACCAATAGCAAGCTGGAATCACCTGTATTGAAAACACAATCCTGGATGTCTCCTAAAGATTTTATTTCATAGGTCTGGCCTGGGGCTCTGGATGGCTGAGAATCCTCTGAAAATCAGTGGATTTACCTGGTACACTTGATGGCACTCATACAGGTGGTCCAAAAGAAATGTGAGCACTTCCCACAGAGGCTCTCTTCACTTTGCCACACTGATTATCTAATCTTTTAATTATTCACCACTAAAAGGAGGTTTGATATGAATCCACAAAACATCTGCCTGCATGTCAACTGAGTATTTCTATGTATGTGAAAAACATTAGTGGTAATGACAGAGAAACTGAAATAAACTCCAATAACTAGAATTCACAAAGATCCAGGTGTGGATTCTCCTTGTTCACAGATAGCCTGACATACATTGTAAAATTCTTGGAGGCTTCAACCTAAGTGTAGTCTTTACTTGACCAAAAAATTTTTTTCTCTTTTTCAAAAATGATAACAGAAGTGAGTTACAACGAATATAGGCCTAAAATATCATTTTTCCAGTCTGTCAAGGTGATGATTAACCTAATGGCATTTCAGAGGTAGAAGTAGTCATCTTCATAGCATTAAAATGGAATTTCAGGCAAATTATTATTTGATGGCATGAAAAATATATAAAATTGACTTGCGCAAGATGGCTAAATAGGAACAGCTCCAGTCTGCAGCTCCCAGCCTGATCGATGCAGAAGATGGGTGATTTCTGCATTTCCAAATGAGGTACCTGGTTCATCTCATTGGGACGGGTTGGACCGTGGGTGCAGCCCATGGAGGGTGAGCTGAAGCAGGGTGGGGGCGTCACCTCACCCTGGAAGCATAAGGGGTAGGGGGAATTCCATTTCCTAGCCAAGGGAAGCCATGACAGACTACCTGGAAAAATGGGACACTCCTGCCCAAATACTGCACTTTTCCCAAGGTCTTAGCAACCAGCAAACAAGCAGATACTCTCCCGTGCCTGGCTCAGCAGGTCCGAAGCCAACAGAGCCTTGTTCACTGCTAGTGCAGCAGTCTGAGATCGAACTTCGAGGCACACCCTGGCTGGGGGAGGGGCGTCCGCCATTGCTGAGGTTTGAGTAGGTAAACAAAGTGGCTGGGAAGCTCGAACTGGGCGGAACCCACAGCAGCTCAACAAGGCCTACTGCCTCTAGAATCCACCTCTGTGGGCAGGGCATAGCTGAACAAAAGGCAGCAGACAACTTCTGCAGACTTAAAAGTCCCTGTCTGACAGCTCGGAAGAGAGCAGTGGTTCTCCCAGCATGGCATTTGAGCTCTGAGAATGGACAGACTGCCTCCTCAAGTGGGTCCCTGACCACCGTGTAGCCTAACTGGGAGACACCTCCCAGTAGGGGCCAACAGATACCTCATATAGGTGGGTGCCCCTGTGGGACAAAGCTTTCAGAGGAAGGATCAGGCAGCAATATTTGCTGTTCTGCAATATTTGCTGTTGTACAGCCTCTGCTGTTGATACCCAGGAAAACAGGGTCTGGAGTGGACCTCCAGCAAACTCCAACAGACCTGCAGCTGAGGGACCTGACTGTTAGAAGGAAAACTAACAAACACAAAGGAATAGCATCAGCATCAACAAAAAGTTCATCTACATCAAAACCCCATCTGTAGGTCACCAACATCAAAGACCAAAGGTAGACAAAACCACAAAGATGGGGAGAAACCAGAGCAGAAAAGCTGAAAATTCTCAAACTCAGAGCACCTGTTCTCCTCCAATGGATTGCAGCTCCTCGCCAGCAACGGAACAAAGCTGGATGGAGAAGGACTTTGATGAGTTGACAGAAGTAGGCTTCAGAAGGTCAGTAATAATAAACTTCTCCGAGCTAAAGGAGGATGTTTGAACCCATTGCAAGGAAGTTAAAACCTTGAAAAAAGGTTAGATTAATGGCTAACTAGAATAAACCGTATAGAGAAGACCTTAAATGACCTGATGGAGCTGAAAACTGTGGCTCGAGAACTTCGTGTTGCATGTACAAGCTTCAATAGCTGATTCGATCAAGGGGAAGAAAGGGTATCAGGGATTAAAGATCAAATTAATGAAATAAAGTGAGAAGACAAGGTTAGAGAAAAAAGAGTAAAAACAAACATACAAAGCCTCCACGAAATCTGGGACTATGTGAAAAGACCAAATCTACATTTGAGTGGTGTACCTGAAAGTGACGGGGAGAATGGAATCAAGTTGGAAAACACTCTTCAGGATATTATCCAGGAGAACTTCCCCAATCTAGCAAGACAGGCCAACATTCAAATTCAGGAAATACAGAGAACACCACGAAGATACTCCTTGAGAAGACCAACCCCGAGACACATAATTGTCAGATTCACCAAGGTTGAAACGAAGGAAAAAATGTTAAGGGCAGCCAGAGAGAAAGGTCAGGTTAACCGCAAAGGGAAGCCCATCAGACTAACAGCAGATCTCTCGGCAGAAACCCTACAAGCTAGAAGAGACTAGGGGCCAATATTCAACATTCTTAAAGGAAAGAATTTTCAACCCAGAATTTCATATCCAGCCAAACTAAGCTTCATAAGTGAAGGAGAAATAAAATCCTTTACAGACAAGCAAATGCTGAGAGATTTTGTCACCACCAGGCCTGCCCTACAAGAGCTCCTGAAGGAAGCACTAAACATGGAAAGGAACAACTGGTACCAGCCACTGCAAAAATATGCCAAGTTGTAAAGACCATCAACACTATGAAGAAACTGCTTCAATTAATGGGCAAAATAATCAGCAAACATCATAATGACAGGATCAAATTCATACCTAACAATATTAACCTTAAATGTAAATGGGCTAAATCCTCCAGTTAAAAGACACAGACTGGCAAATTGGATAAAGAGTCAAGACCCATCAGTGTGCTGTATTCAGGAGACCCATCTCATGTGCAAAGATGCACGTAGGCTCAAAATAAAGGGATGGAGGAAGATCTACCAAGCAAATGGAAAGCAAAAAAAGTAGGGTTTGCAATCCTAGTCTCTGATAAAACAGACTTTAAACCAACAAAGATCAAAAGAGACAAAGAAGGCCATTACATAATGGTAAAGGGATCAATTCAACAAGAAGAGCTAACTATCCTAAATATATATGCACCCAATACAGGAGAACCCAGATTCATAAAGCAAGTCCTTAGAGACCTACAAAGAGACTTAAACTCACACACAATAATAATGGGAGATTTCAACACCCCACTGTCAACATTAGACAGATCAATGAGACAGAAAGTTAACAAGGCTGTCGAGGACTTGAACTCAGCTCTGCACCAAGCAGACCTAATAGACATCTACAGAACTTTCCACTCCAAATCAACAGAACATACATTCTTCTCAGCATCACACCACACTTATTCTAAAATTGACCACATAATTGGAAGTAAAGCACTCCTCAAAATGTAAAAGAACAGAAATTATAATAAACTGTCTCTCAGACCACAGTGCAATCAAATTAGAACTCAGGATTAAGAAACTCACTCAAAACCGCACAACTACATCGAAACTGAACAACCTGCTCCTGAATGACTGCTGGGTAAATAATGAAATGAAGGCAGAAATAAAGATCTTCTTTGAAACCAATGAAAACAAAAACACAATGTGCCAGAATCTCTAGGACACATTTAAAGCAGTATGTAGAGGGAAATTTACAGCACGAAATGCCCACAAGGGAAAGCAGGAAAGATCTAAAATCAACACCCTAACATCACAATTAAAAGAACTAGAGAAGCAAGAGCAAACAAATTCAAAAGCTAGCAGAAGGCAAGAAATAACTAAGATCAGAGCAGAACTGAAAGAGATAGAGACAAAAAAAAAAAAAAACCCTTCAAAAAATCAATGAATCCAGGAGCTGCTTTTTTGAAAAGAGCAACAAAATTGATAGACTGCTAGCAAGACTAATAAAGAAGAAAATAGTGAAGAATCAAATAGATGCAATAAAAAATGATAAAGGGGATAACAGCACCGATCCCACAGAAATACAAACTACCATCAGAGAATACTATAAACACCTCTATGCAAATAAACTAGAAAGTATAGAAGAAATGGGTAAATTCCTCAACACATACACCCTCCCAAGACTAAGCCAGTAAGAAGTTGAATCTCTTAATAGACCAATAACAGGCTCTGAAATTGAGGCAATAATTAATAGCCTACCAACCAAAAAAAGTCCAGGACAAGACAGACTCACAGCTGAATTCTACCAGAGGTACAAAGAGGAGCTGGTACTATTCCTTCTGAAACTATTCCAATCAATAGAAAAAGAGGGAATCCTCCCTAACTCATTTTATGAGGCCAGCATCATCCTGATACCAAAGCCTGACAGAGACACAATTAAAAAAGAGAATTTTAGACCAATATCCCTGATGAACATCAATGCAAAAATCCTCAATAAAATACTGGCAAACCAAATCCAGCAACACATCAAAAAGCTTATCCACCACGATCAAATTGGCTTCATCCCTGGGATGCAAGGCTGGTTCAACATATGCAGATCAATACATGTAATCCATCACATAAACAGAACCAATGACAAAAACCACATGATTATCTCAATAGATGCAGAAAAGGCCTTTGACAAAATTCAACAGCCCTTCATGTTAAAAATTCTCAGTAAACTAGGTATTGATGGAGTGTATCTCAAAATAATAAGAGCTATTTATGACAAACCCACAGCCAATATCACGCTGAATGGGCAAAAACTGGAACCATTCCCTTTGAAAACCAGCACAAGATGGCCAGGCGCAGTGGCTCATGCCTGTAATCCCAGCACTTTGGGAGGCCAATGTGGGTGGATCACGAGGTCAGGAGATCGAGACCATCCTGGCTAACATGGTGAAACCCTGTCTCTACTAAAAAAATACAAAAAAATTAGCCAGGCGTGGTAACAGGCACCTGTAGTCCCAGCTACTTGGGAGGCTGAGGCAGGAGAATGGCATGAACCTGGCAGGCAGAGTTTGCAGCGAGCCGAGATCACACCACCGCACTCTGGCCTGGGCGACAGAGCAAGACTCTGTCTCAAAAAAAAAAAAAAAAAAAAAAGAAAAGAAAAGAAAACCAGCACAAGACAAGGATGCCCTCTCTCACCACTCCTATTCAACACAGTATTGGGAGTTCTGGCCAGGGCAATCAGGCAAGAGAAAGAAATAAAGGGTATTCAATTAGGAAAAAATTAGGAAAAGAAGTCAAATTGTCCCTGTTTGCAGATAACATAACTGTATATTTAGAAAACCCCATCGTCTCAGCCCAAAATCTCCTTAAGCTGATAAACGACTTCAGCAAAGTCTCAGGATACAAAATCAATGTGCAAAAATCGCAGGCATTCCTATACACCAATAACAGACAAACAGAGAGCCAAATCAGGAGTGAACTCCCATTCACAATTGCTACAATGGGAATAAAATACCTAGGAATCCAACTTACAAGGGATGTGAAGGACCTCTTCAAGGAGAACTACAAACCACTGCTCAACGAAATAAAACAGGATACAAACAAATGGAAGAATATTTCATGCTCATGGATAGGAAGTATCAATATCATGAAAATGGCCATACTGCCCAAAGTAATTTATAGATTCAATGCCATCTCCATCAAGCTACCAATGACTTTCTTCACAGAATTGGAAAAAACTACTTTAAAGTTCATATGGAACCAAAAAAGAGCCCACATTGCCAAGACAATCCTAAGCAAAAAGAACAAAGCTGGAGGCATCACGCTACCTGACTTCAAACTATACTACAAGGCTACGGTAACCAAAACAGCATGGTACTGATACCAAAACAGAGATATAGACCAATGAAACACAGCAGAGCCCTCAGAAATAATACCACACATCTACAACCAACTGATCTTTGACAAACCTGATGAAAACAAGAAATGGGGAAAGGATTCCCTATTTAATAAATGGTGCTGGGAAAACTCGCTAGCCATATGTAGAAAGCTGAAACTGGATCCCTTCCTTACACCTTATACAAAAATTAATTCAAGATGGATTAAAGACTTAAATGTTAGACCTAAAACCATAAAAACCCTAGAAGAAAACCTAGGCAATACCATTCAGGACATAGGCATGGGCAAGGACTTCATGACTAAAACACCAAAAGCAATGGCAACAAAAGCCAAAATTGACAAATGGGATCTAATTCAACTAAAGAGCTTCTGCACAGCAAAAGAAACTACTATCAGAGTGAACAGGCAAGCTACAGAATGGGAGAAAATTTTTGCAATCTACTCATCTGACAAAGGGCTAATATCCAGAATCTACGAAGAACTCAAACAAATTTACAAGAAAGAAACAAACAACCCCATCAAAAAGTGGGCAAGGGATATGAACAGACTTCTCAAAAGAAGACATTGATGCAGCCAACAGACACACGAAAAAATGGTCATCATCACTGGTCATCAGAGAAATGCAAATCAAAACCGCAATGAGATACCATCTCACACCAGTTGGAATGGCAATCATTAAAAAGTCAGGAAACAACAGATGCTGGAGAGGATGTGGAGAAATAGGAATGCTTTTACATGGTTGGTGGGAGTGTAAACTAGTTCAACCATTGTGGAAGACAGTGTGGTGATTCCACAAGGATCTAGAACTAGAAATACCATTTGACCCAGCTATCCCATTGCTGGGTATATGCCCAAAGGATTATAAATCACGCTACTATAAAGACACATGCACACGTATGTTTATTGCAACACTATTCACAATAGCAAAGACTTGAAACCAACCCAAATGTCCATCAATGATAGACTGGATTAAGAAAATGTGGCACATATACACCATGGAATACTATGCAGCCATAAAGTAGGATGAGTTCACGTCCTTTGCAGGGACGTGGATGAAGCTGCAAACCATCATTCTCAGCAAACTATCACAAGCAGGGAAAACCAAACACTGCATGTTGTCACTCATAGGTGAGAATTGAACAATGAGATGACTTCGACACAGGGCGGGGAACATCACACACTGGGGCCTGTCGGGGGGTCAGGGGGCTGGGGGAGGGATAGCCTTAGGAGAAATACCTAATGTAAATGATGAGTTGATGGGTGCAGCAAACCAACATGGCACATGTATACCTATGTATCAAGCCTGCACGTTGTGCACATATACCCTAGAACTTAAAGCATAATAAAAAGAAAGAAAAGAAAGAAAGAAGAAAGAAAGAAAGAAAGAAAGTTTAAAAAAATAAAATAAAATAAAATTCTGAGTGGCAGATGAGAGCCAAAGCTTGAGAGGGGCCATAAACCATGGAGAGATTGCTATCAGTGAAAGATGATTAATTCTCATAGAGACTAATAAATAAAGTTAACAATATGTTGTATTATGCTTAGCACGTCTGGTACTTCAAAACTCATAATCAAAGCACAAACTGAAATTTGAGTCAGCCATCCTCACTGGGGAAGTTACCTCAGAGGTGACTCTGAACTGCTTTTTCATGAAATCAGCACTGCATGGGACATAATCGCTGGCCTTCAGCTCAGGACAATGCAGTAATTGCAGGTGGTGAAAGGGGGATTATCAGCTTTCAAGCGGCTAAAGAGTCAGGTGGCACCAACTTTGTAAAGTGGATCAATATTTGTACAATCGATTTTTCTCTCTTTCTTTGGTCTTCAAATGTTAAAGGGTCAGAGAAAAGCATAGATGTATTGCAAGTTAAGAACAAAAAAAAAAAAGCATACATCTGAGTCACTTTTCTTAAGTTGTTGTCATCATGAAGTAACCACATATTAGTTATTAAAATCGGAATTTGAGAATTGAATGGACAAGCTAAAATCCACTTAATCCAACTTGCTTCCTTTCTGGATGTAGAAACTTATGATCAGCTGAAATGAACTTATCATTTTAATGAATGTAGTATTTATTTCTTAAATACAAGTTCTATTGGAGCTATCCCATTGATTATTTTTAGGATTTCTTAAATTGAGATTCCATCTTTATATAAAATTCAACTCAGTTTTTTTCCCTGAAATTATGCTGTGTGCTTTAAATTATAACTTGTTTTTTTAGAAAAGGAAAATGTTACATTATCAGGAAGAGGCATAGAAATGACTATTTGGAAAACTCCTAAGCCATATAAAACTCTCATGAGACATTAATTGATCAAATTGTTCTTAATCATGATCTATGTGCCTGACTCTGGGTTCATTGCCAGACCTAAAGGAACTAATAGCCCATAAAGGAAAAAAGACACCTGAACAAATATTTAATAAAGTGTTTCAATAAATATATGGTAAATATTGTGGTAAATAAAGATGTGGTAAATATTGCAATATTGGTACATAAATGCTGTGAAAAGAATTGGAAGTAAAACATCTTGAAAAAATAGTAACCTGTGTAATCTGGAATATTCTGTGGCATCATTTCCAAGGAATAGTATTAATAAATCACTTTAATTGCCCTTATCCAAGTCAGGATGACAAAATAAATGCTTTATATGAAATGGTGAAAAGCAGAAAAAATTAAAATTGGGGGACTTTGTTATTTCATAGGCTGTAATTTCTAGATGCTATTACTACAAAAAATACTTCATGGTAGAAATAATTTATGGACAGCATAGTACTTCATGTGGAATTATGCTGGCTGATAAAGATACAGAATTACTGAGTTCTGTTCTTGAGAATCTCACAGTCTTCAGAGAGAAAGAGACAGGTAAATAAATAACCACAAATGCT
Source organism: Pan troglodytes (assembly GCF_028858775.2). NCBI lineage: Eukaryota > Metazoa > Chordata > Mammalia > Primates > Hominidae > Pan > Pan troglodytes. The sequence continues at coordinate 46,541,190 of NC_072402.2, read as the reverse complement.
ACAATACCTAAAGTACAGAGAAATGTTTCTCTTGAATCTGTTTTGGCTACACAAGATAAATCTCTTTGAAGGATATCAATGAAAAGTACAATCATAATTAGGAGCAGAATCCAAGCCTTGTAAATAGGAAGCAAGGTAGAACACACATTCTGTTGCCTACTCTGAGTTGGCACAAATCTGGCAGGTGTGGATTTGCATCCAGGTAACCACCTCAGGTTCACACAGGTCAGCACCTGCAGCCACAAACACAGGTGATGGTTGGCAGCATTTTTGAAACTTTACCTACTAAATTACAGTCTCCTGTTTCCACCTTCCAAATACCACCGTATGTATGTTAGTCTGGCCTTATTTTCTATCCTCCTTAAAGAGAACTAGCAATTTCAAACCTTCCAAAGGGCTGTGAAACCCAAATAAAGTAAATTTCCTGCTCCAGTGGTTCTCCAACTCTGACCATCAGTTTTTTTAAACGCAAATTCCTAGGACAATCCCGCATCTATCAAATTAAATCCACTGGGAGTAGAGCCGGGGGAACTGGTGGGTTTTTTTCAGGTACCCCAAAGGAATTCTGATATAGGTAGTTTATAAGCCTCACTTTGAGGAACACCACCTTAGGTTATACAAATATGTACATGCTAGTCAGATACCATCAGGTATTTTGATCCAAGAGTAAGGTGATAAAATGTCTCAGCCACATTTTTTAAGTGATTAAAGTTATGATAGTTTTCAGTTATATTCTGCAATTAACATGGCCATGTATGCTTGTTATACACATTCACGAATGGGGAATTACATACAATAAACACTCTCCCCTTCCTCCTCCCACCAGGCCACTTTCCACCCCAGAGGCTGAGCACTTGGTCACTGCATACAGAGCCTTCCAGGCCTGTTTCTATACAAGCACATATCTATAACTATGATACAATTAAGATTTACTGTGTTTTAATTTTACAGAAATCAAGCTTTTTTATTTTTCACTTAAAAATTTATACAGATTTTCGAAGTTAGAATTTATGAATACATTTCATTCTTTTTATTTATTCTATTATATTCTAGTATAAATATACCGTAAGTTGCTTAATTATTCTCAACAGATGTACATTTAGGTTATCTCTTTCCTTTGCTATTACAGAAAGCATTTCAGTGAAACATCTTTATGTATACCTCTTTGTGCAAATGTGCAAGAATTTCTTAGGGATAGCCACATAGGTGTAGAATTTCCGAATCCAAAAGTATATACATTGCAAGTATCGATTGCCTTCAGACACTACCCTTTTACCACCACATAATAAAACCTAAATAAGCCTGGTATAATGTCTTGAGCCTGTAGTCCCAGCTACTTAGGAGGCTGAAGTGGGAGGATCCCTTGAGCTGAGGAGTTCAAGCCTAGTCTGGGCAACATAGCAAGACCCAGTCTCAAAAAAAAAAAAAAAAAGCAAAAAACAGACCTCTCTTTTAGCTTTATTTGGACCTTTGTAAAAAACAAACTAACTAAATATACTTTTTTAAGCCAACTTGATGGGTGGAAATTATATCTTATGCATTTAATCTGTATTTCCATGATCATTACTCAATTGAGCTTTTTTTTGGGAAGTATATGGGTCATCTGTGTTATTTCTGTGAATTGCCTACTCATATCTTTTGCCCACTTTTCCATTCGTCTGTTTATATTTATCTTGTTGATTTATGGGCATTTTAAATAGTCTTGGTGGTAATAATATCTATGAAATAATGCTGAGAAAACTAGAAAGAAAACCAACAATCACATAATAATTATAGAATTGGGGCTATAAATATGAAATTAATATTATAAGCAATATTTCAGTGTCTATTACATGTTTTTATTTTATTTATGATGCCTACTGTCATACAGAGCTGTTTTCTATTTTATGTAGTCTAACCTGTCCATCATCATGTCTATAGAGTCTAGATGTACTTACTGTCTCTGTTGCTTTCTGGATGTGCATGGGGGGTGGCTGCTGGGGTGAAGAAGAGAGGCAGGGTAAAAATTGATCAGGGCTTTTTAGCTTCAGTGACTTCACAGTCAGTGGTACCATTAACTGACATAGGAGATGGAGGAAAAAAAGCAGACTTGAGAAGGAAAACCATTGTTGAGTTCTGTGTGGGGTATGTTGGGTTTCAGATTCCAGATGAAAATCTTGATTGCGATGCCCAGTACAAAGTTGAAAATGTACCCATCACTCACCAAAAAAGCAATTTTTTTTTTTTTGAGACAGAGTTTCGCTCTTGTCACCCAGGCTGGAGGGCAATGGCACGATCTCGGCTCAGTGCAACCTCCGCCTTCCAGGTTCAAGCGATTCTCCTGCCTCAGCCTCCTGAGTAGCTGGGATTACAGGCATGCACCACCACACCCAGCTAATTTTTGTATTTTTAGTAGAGATGGGGTTTCACCACACTGGCCAGGCTGGTCTTGAACTCCTGACCTCAGGTGATCCACCCGCCTCCAAAGAAGCAATCTTTTTATGGATGTTTGTGGCCCCTGACTGGTGCTCACCTTCTAGTTTTGCTGTGTGAGCCTACTTTCTTTTGTTTACATGAGATTGGAGTCCAGCCATCAGCTCAAAGCACATGATGTCAAGTTTGTAGAACCAGATTGACTAGAGCCTGCTAATGAGCTCACTCTCATGGTCTGTGTTCTTGCCTGGAAATACAATATTGCATACATTTTTTAAATAAGCCCACTGGGGCAAAAATTATTCCTAAGCTCCTTGCAGAGGTTACTACCTGTTTGTTCTAATTTTCACGGTTTTTAAACAACTAGATAAACAGAAAATATTGGTGTTTCAGCAGCTACCTACTCTTTCTGCTTCAAGGCTTTTTACATTTTATGAACATGGACAGTTTAGACCTATGTATAGGCTGTAATTATCAATATATTATTGACACTGAAGCTAGTAAGTGAAAGTGCCCAGATTTAAACAAAATATGTTCCTTCATTTCTGGGAATAATGGTTAAGCCCTGAGCTCAGGAGAGAGGTCTAGGCTAGAAATATGGACCTGCGATACATTTCCTTGAAGATCTGGAGCTGAATACAGGTTTGGCTTCATGGATGTACAACTTGTGTAGTTATAAAGGAATCCTATGTCCTCACCAAAACTCATGTGAAAATTTGATTCTCAAAGTAGTGATGTTGGGCAAGGGAGCCTAGTGGGAGATGTTTCAGTTATGGGGGCAGATCCCTCATGAATGGCTTGGTGCCATTCTTACAGTAGTGAGTTCTCATCCTAGCGTGACTGGATTTGTTCTCCAGGAATGGATCAGTTTCCATATCAGTGAGTTGTTATAAAGCCAGCATGCCCCTCAGATTTTGTTTGTTCACATTGTATCTGCTTCCTTTTCAACCTTCTCTGCCATGTTATGATGCAGCACAAAAGCCCTCTCTGGAAGCCAGGGCCATACCCCTTGAACTTCCCAACCTGCAGAACTATGAGCTAAATAAACCTCTTTTCTTTATAAGTTTTATAAGTTATCCAGTTTCAAGTGTTCTATTATAGTAACACAAAACAAACAAATGAGGCCATGTCTGGCTTAATGTTCTGCTATTGCCATCTTGAAATTTTTAATAATTGTTAAGCAAATGACCCTGCATTCTTATTTTACACTAGGCCTCACAAATTATGTAGCCAGTCCTGCCTGAATGAGATTGTTTAAGGGATGTGAATAAATTAAGACTCACAGCAAGACAAGGGACAGAATCCTAGCAGACCCAACTTGGAAGTATTGGCAGAAGTAGAATTGTCCATGAAGAGAATTTTGAAATAATGATGCAAAAAGTAGAAAGAAAACCAACAGGCATGGGTGTGGTAAGAAGTGAGGGAGGAGCTCAATAAAGGAAGAGAGGATCCACAGTGTCACCTGTTATAAGGGGTCCAGGCCACTAAAAACTAAAATGAGACTTTTGTCTTTTGAGGGGTCAGAAAGTGAGAAACGGTGCTGGCAGAGGCCAGATGCAGCTCAAGTGTGACAAGGAGGTCATGAAGTGAAGCTGGTGTGAATAGACTATCCAAGGAAGAATTTTGGGAAGCAGTTTGGAGGCTATGCAGAGACAAGGGACAGCAATTTTTTAAGGGGAGAAATCAGAAAATGTCTATGCCTGGGGGAAGAAGCAAGAAAGAGGAAATAAGTAGAAATAAAACAACAGATGATTCAAGAGAAATTAACATTATCATGAGGTCTGAGGTCATATGTAAAAGAATGAGGTAGATGATGGGCATGCAGTTAGACAGAAGAACAGAGAGAAAAGAGAATGAGTACAGATAAACAAGGGAAGGTGGAAGGTAAGGAAACTTAAGGAGTTTATGCTGGGTAACCTCTGTTTTTTTCTAATTACATAGGAACAAGACTTCAAATGTGAAGATAGGAGGAGCAAAGATAAAAGTCATTTCTAATTGGAAAGAGAGCCAACCGTGCATGAGTAATGGAAAAGTCAGGCTGTGCGGTTACTGACTCCCTGAGATTTTTGTCAGACCACATGCAACATTTTCTTGCATGGCTGTGAATCAAACAGGAGAGAGTCATCTTCACATTTCTGTCCAGTTGGTTTTAGTTGTTCAGAATTATTTACAAAGTGACGTGTTTCTTGAATGCTTTCTTATATTCTAGATCTGAGAATTATCAGAGGTAAGACAGAAAGAATTAGCTTAGCTCTGCTTTTGGCAGCATGAGGATTCCAGGAAGTATTGATATTCCAATTCTCTAATTATACTAATTTTTGAATCTGTGTCACTTCTTTTTCCTTTTCAAAAAATTTTTTTGTAGAGATGGGGTCTCACTATGTAGCCCAGGCTGATCTTGAACTCCTGGCCTCAAGTAATCCTCCTGCCTCAGCCTCCCTAAGTGGTGGGATTACAGGTATGAGCCACCTCACCCAGCCTGAGTCTGTGGCATTTCTGTGCAAGCTTACTAGGCTCCAGACATTTTTATATACATCATCTCATTTAATCCTTGTAAGATTCCTATGTCATTATCTTAATTATGCAGAGAAAGAAATTGAAACTCCAAGAACTGATAATTAAGTTCAAGGTCACAGGTAGTACCAATCAGGATTCAACCAGACCATAACAACACTGTGGCCACTGCCCATTCCCCAACCACATGCATTAAAATCACCTTATGAGTTATAGTAATTTTGCACAGATGGTCCCACATGAAGTTCATAAACAACCCTGAGAGGTAGATATTATTATTTTCAGTTTACAGATAAGAAAACTGAGATTCAATGTGACTTGCCCCAAATCACTCAGTGGGTGAATTCAGCCTTTTTAGCATAAAAACCCATGCTATTTCCAGAAAATACATTTAGGGCAGCATTCCTCCCAGTGAACCATATCAGGTTTGCATATAGCCACTGAATTTATCTTGAGATGATACTGTCTGAGAATGCACAGCCTGCAGGTGTGGTTACCTAAAAAGAGAAAGTGTGTAAGTTGATGGGAACTGAGACTTTCCCCAAAGGGTGTAGAGTGTAGAATTAAAAAGGAACCAGGGTCACATTGGGCAAATGTGACCGTTGTTCTCTGTGAAGAGTTACCCAAAGATTGGAATATGTCCTTGGGGTTGCCGAGGTGGCAGCTGTGTACCCAGGATGGAGAAGGGGAGAATAAGACAAAGTTCCCATTTTGCTTAAAAGGACCAGGTGGAGGTCCATGAAAGGACAAGCCTTTAACCCAGAAACTGCAGGGAATCCAAAGAGCCAGTGGTGGCAGGGGAGAAAGCCCATGATCCTCTAAGGGGGCCCCTGCCTTGTTTGAGGCTGAAAACTGAGTGATCCTGAGAAGTCAAAGATAGAGGAAGAACCCTCTTGCTGGAGAGAAGCAAAACAGGGAGGTCCTGGCCAAATTTTTTTTAAGTTAATTTTAAGCCTATGCTAAACTATAACTTACCAAATCTCTATAGTGCTTGGATGCCCTGAAGTGTTGTGCATCATAGTTGGAGGCAATGTGTTCTATTTCATTTACATGGTTTGGGGAACAGTTCTGCAGCAGAATTAAATGGGGAAAGTCAGAAGCTCCTCAAAGGGCCTTCTTTCAAGGAGAATTTCTTCTTAGTTTGAATGAGTGGTGATAGCAGAAAGTTACCAGAATAATCAGCAGCAGTACGCAGGAAAGCACCTTCTACACACAGGCTGCCTTCCTGGCACCTTTTGTCCCTCATAGTGATCTATTCACACTCCCAGTGGTTACTGTGCGACCCCAGGATCTCTTCCCACAGTTTCAGTCCAGAGTTCATCTGGCCTCTCCCACCAATACACATTGACCTCCTGCTCCTCCTAGGTCTGGCTCTGCAAAACTTACTAAATCAATGTCACAAGTTTCTCGCCAGGGTTAGTAACTTATAAGTGAGAAGTTGCTCAGATTATCATTACTAGGAAAATAATTATGACCTTCAGTCTTATTGGAGCAAGAGAAAATGTCTAGGTTTATATATGTAATTCTATGTATGAATATGTGTGCGTACACATATATTTACACACACACACACACAGTGCCATCAGCAGTTTATCTGAAATTGATTTTCATTATGAAAGGCATAATGAAAATTGGAAGCTTCATCAAAATAAGACGACATGAGTATTGCATGTTGCCAAAACCATTAAAATGAATGAGATAGTTATGCTCCTAGCACGGGGCCACCAGCTTAGGCTGGAGTGTTATCACAGCCCTGCTGGTTAATCAGTAGTCCTCCAAGGACAGCTGCTATTTGGTTGGTTAATGCATTTCTGTTTGGCATGTGCCCTCGTGTTGTTGAATATCTGAAGTGTGTAGTTTAGCAAAGCAGACACAGAAGGATTATATTCCTATGACTTGACTGCAGACATAGCTGACTAGACATAATTTTTCTTTACAAACTTTATCTTGTACTATTAGCAATATTTAACCCAGCATATTTTCCATTCATGTAATTTACCAAAAAAAAAATAGGTATTTAAAATGTTCAGAGTAACATACCACTTTGGAAAAGAGTTTGTCAGCTCCTTAAAAAATTAAATGCAAATCTACCATACTAATTCAGCCATTCCTCTCCTACGTGTTTATCCAAGAAAAATGAAAGCAAATGTCCATACAAAGATTTATAGAACAAGAATGTTCACAGCAGCTTTATTTATGATAGCAAACATCTAAAAGCAACACAAATATCCATCAGCAGGTGAATAGATAAGCCAATTGTGGTACATGCATGCAATGAAATACTACTTGGCAATAAAAATGAATGAGCTGTTGATACAATGAAATCACATGAATGAATCTCAAAATAATTATGCTGAGTGAAGGAAGTCAGACAAAAAAAAGAATACATATTGTCTGACTCCATTTACATAAAATTATGAAAAGTGTAAACTGATCTATAGTGATGGAAAGCATATCAGTGGTTGAGTACACAAAGAAACAAGTTCATTAACTTGATCATGGTGATGGATTTATAGGTATACGCATATGTAAAAACTTATCAAATTATACAATGTTAAAGATGTGTTATTTATTGTATTTCAATTATATCACAATGGATTTTTTAAAAGTAGAGACTGTATGTAGGAATGTGGACAAAGTAAACAAGATTGGCAAGGATATACTTGCTCTATAGGAGCTCTTTGGTTAAGAAGGCACTACATGACCAACTCAATAATAGAAGGTGAGGGAAAATCGCGTATATGCTTATTTTGCATTAGTTACATATTTCTTTTCACCATCTCTATGTCTTCTTCTCACCTCCTGCCCCCAATCCTCTCATTGATTAGTAAGTGCTATTATTGAAGCAGAGATATTTTGGTTCGTTGTTAGCAATTTCAGCTTCTGTTAATATCTTTCTTCCTCTTGATTTAGGGTGGAAATTTAGCATTACAATTGTAAAAAAAAATTAGGAGTAGAAGTTGAAACTGAGGTTGAGAGAGAACAGTTAATAGAGCAGTTTAGTAGTAGGTAGAAATTAGAATTTGGGAAGTTTGCCTTGGAAAGAAGGGTGGATACTTTTGTTTAGGGAAATGGGACCAAAGGAATAGAGGAGGAGATGGAGGGATATTGAAGGAGTTGGAACACCGCTTAGCAAATGGTCTTTTTTTCTGGCATGTTAATGGAATAGTCTTAAGATAAAGATAAGGAATATAAATAAGGGGCTGGGATTTGAGGCAAAAGAAGAATTTGGGAATAGTCCCATGGGGAATCACTAGGGAGTCAACAAGAAGTGGGGGGAAAAAAAGAAAAACAAAAGCTTTGCTGAATAGCACAGAAGCAGCACTTGAACTCAACTAGCATGAATTTCTGTGGAGTGCCCTTAGCATGGTTTAGAAAATTTTCAACAATATTAGTGGTATTCAGTTAGAGGCACAATCAACCTTCATTGTCAGAAGCAGAAAAAAGTGTTTGCACCTTTAAAAAAATTAAAGTCCATTCTCAGCCAGATAAACTATCATATTAAGAAAAATTGAGGGGCTGGGCACGGTGGCTCACACCTGTAATCCCAGCACTTTGGGAGGCCGAGGCGGGTGGATCACGAGGTCGGGAGATCGAGACCATCCTGGCTAACACGGTGAAACCCTATCTCTACTAAAAATACAAAAAATTAGCCGGGCGTGGTGGTGGGCACCTGTAGTCCCAGCTACTCGGGAGGCTGAGGCAGGAGAATGGCGTGAACCCAGGAGGTGGAGCTTGCAGTGAGCCGAGATCGCGCCACTGCACTCCAGCCTGGGCGACAGAGCGAGACTCTCTCTCTCAAAAAAAAAAAAAAAAAGAAACATTGAATTATGCTTTTCAAAATGTTTGCTCACAGATTTTCAACTACTTTCAGTAACGTATATTGTCTCCCAAACATGCACTTTATTGTATGTAGTAACTGAGTATTTTTACAACTAACTATAAATAAAGCTATTGTAACCAGCTTATTTACTTCCTGGTTTCAATGTGGTAGGCACTACTTTAGGCATTTTAAATATATTAACTCATTTAATGCTCATAACAATGCAATTACATGCTTCACAAAGGAGAAAACTGAAGCACACAGAGGTTAGACTTCTGATAAATGACAAAGCTAGGATTCAAGAATCTGGCTCCAGAGCCCAGTTTCTAACCTATATAATATAGTGCCTTGCATACAATTATGATATTACATTATGTTAGTCATGTATGTCACAATTATAAGCCAGAGTCATGGAATACAATCAGAAAGCAACTTTCTTTTCATCCCCCACTGTACTTTTACATTTATTCATTATGTCTAGTCCATCCCTATTTCTGAATGAAATTTAGGGCAATCTCATGACTTTTAGAGTTACTCTTAATAATTTAAGATCGTGCAATCAGTAATATACACATCCAGTCCAGTGCAATAGCTAGCATTTAAATTTCATCAAAAGCTGATTCTTTTTTTCCAGGGCAGGCCTAATCACCCTAGCAACCTATGAAAATGGTAGTAGGAAGGAAGTCTGACTTTTTCTCTCTTTCCCACCTTGCACTTTTATACTTCCTGACCTGCCTTGTTTACTGTGCTTTCTGACGCCTACCTCCAAGGTCAAAGGAGGAAGAGGAGCTTAAGTGGCAGCAAACGTCTAACTAACAACACTGTGGTATTAGTACCTTCCAGTTATGGGTTCAAAGCCTACCATCTCCCAGAGGCACTTTGGTGGTCTGTTTGCAATTCCTTCCTTACCACCAGGGATTTCTTACTTGCAGTTCCCTTGAGTAAGGCAAGTCCAGCTGATCATTAGCTACTTCGTTGGCTTTCCAGGTAACTGACAGTTTCCTTCTGTTGGGGTTTGCACACACTTAGACTGTTCTCTTGAACAAAACTTAGGTGGTCCTGTACAGGCATTCTTTCCCATTGAACCATATCTGATCCATGAGAAACATTCAAGCATCGTTTGTCCTGACCAACTCCAATGGTCCAGGCCACTAACATAGCCATCTCTCCTTTGATAAGCCACCTCTTTTACATTTTCCATAAAGGATTCGGGAGCACAGTTCACCTAGAACTGTAAACTGTAGAGAATAGTTTATTCGGTTCTTTAAATCCCTCATATCTTGACTTGAGGTGAAGGAGAAAGTGGTTCCCAGTCAACCCCTTCCATTTAGGTTAAAGGACTTATAGCACACCCCTAGCTGTCTCCAAAAAATTCTCCTATAATCTTTGATCCCATCTCCTTTTGTTTATTTTTGAGAGTGCATTAAGAGTTACAAACCTAAATTTCTAATAATCAAATTCAGCAAGTTTGCTGGATATAACAGCACTATACAAATTAAATAGTGTTCCTAGGTGGTTATCAGTAACCAAATACGTAATATTTATAAGCATAATAAAATATAATTTAGAAGCCATTCACAATAGCAACAAAAATTACAAGGCATCCAAAAATAAATTTACTCTATGTAAGATAGTTATGGGAAGGCACAATATCATAAAGTCTGTTCCTCCAACATTTTCTATAAATGCAATAATATTCCAAAATTTTTAATAACTACAATGAAATGTTTCATGTCATTTAACAACTAATGAAAAATATATACAAAAGATTAAAGGGTGGGAGTTCTAAACAATTCTGAAGAAAAGAAAATGGTGGGAAGTCTTGATGTACAAGCATGCAAGACTTTTTTTTTTTCTTATTTTATTTTATTTTTTTTTTTAGAGACAGAGTCTCACTCTGTCTCCCAAGCTGCAGCTTTGACTCCCTGGGCTTAAGCAATCGTCCCACCTCTGCCTCCTGCATAGCTAGAACTACAAGTGTGCACCACCATGCCTGGGTAAAAGACTTATTTTAAAGTTATGGAGAAGTAAAAGTGAAGTATTGGTTCAGGAATAGACAGATAAAGAACAGAACAGAGAATTTTTTAAAGTCCAAGCAAAAATGAGATATTGTTATAAAATGTGGGACTAAAACTTAGCTGGAAATGGATGAGCTATTCAATAAACTAAAACAAGAGGACAAATGAAAATAGGTCTCAGTCAAAAAAATTCAAACAAAAATTCCATAAAGACTAAAACAAGTGTAAAATTGAAACTTGAGGAACAAAATATCAGAAACTATCCCATGATATTAGGAAAGGTAGAGATTTCTTATAAAAGACACCAAAAGCACAAAACTAAGAAAAAGATGGAAAATTGTGACTACTTAAATGCAAAACATCTGGCAGTCAAAAGACACCATAACCAAGTTAAAGCAAGCTACAAAGTGAAGAAACATATTTACATATATACAACAAGCAAAGGCTTATATCCAGAAAACACAAAAAGCTTCTACCGCATCATTAAGAAAAGAAATAGAAAAATACTGGCGGGGAGAGCAAGGTGGCTGTCTAGATAGAGCCAGGTGGAACAGCTCTCGTGGAGGGATTGAAACAACTGGCATCCTCCTAACAGATCTTTAGAGGAAAGACACCAGGAGTAGACAGAGGGAAGACACACAAGCTGGGCTGAAGGGGAAGAAAGCTGGGAAACCTGAATGGAACTACCATGCACTGGGACTCATTCCTGACCCACAATGCCTCTGGGGGAATAGATGGGTTGAACTGGGAAGGAGAAACCCGCTCTCACTATGGGCTTCTGGAACCCTAGTAGGAGACAACTTGACCACCATGGACACTTGAGTTGGCAGGGAGAGCTGCTTAGAGAAGTGGTAGGGGCAGCAAGTCAGCTGATGTGGATCCCAGAGGGTTTGGTGCGGGAATGTCTATAGCAGAGCACAGCCAGGGATGGCCATCTGCCTAGGCTCAACTTGCTCCCATAGGAGACTTTAGCCCTTAGGGAACTGTCAGACCTGATCTCTGCAGGATGGTCTTGCCCATCAGAAGATGCTGGTCTGACCTGAGTACCTATTGGTCTGTTGACCTCTCCCAGGGCCCCAGCCTGACCACACCTGCTTTCATGGCAGCGTTGGGTGTCCTGGGGACCTGCACCATAGCTTCTATGCTGGTGGACCATGTCTAACCAGCAAAGATCTCCAGAAGGGTGGCCCTATGGCCATGCACCAAACTGCCCTCTCCCTCCCCATACTGCAGCTTTTCCCAGGGCCTCGAAAACTCTCCACATCACTTTTCTGGCACCTGTCTGCACAGGCAGTTCTTGCTTTCCTTGCCCTGCCAGTGTGGGAGTGTACCTCACCCCTCTTCCCCTGCTGATCGCCTTTGCAAACAGAGCCTTGGCAGGCACAGAGCCATCCAGCCCCACCCCCACCAGTGTCCCACAGTTGCACTAATGCTGTGCAGAGAACAGCAGATCCTACCCTGCCCTGAGTGATCACTCCTGCTTGCAGGGCACAGAGAAGGCACCCAGACCTGTGTCCGCCAGTGCCCTGCTCCTGAGCAAACACCAACTCCAGTGAGACTGTGTTCAAAATTGCCAGCAGGGACTCCCCACACCCCCTACAGCTACATTGCCTTTGCCTCTGTGGTGAACACCTGCAGGGAAGCAGGCACCCTGGGAACTGGTAGCACTCTGTTGCAGCTGCCATACCTCAGCCCCACAGTACAGTGGATTCCTAATCTCAAGGAACCAGAGAACAAAGTTGGGGCCCAATACAAGCTCCCCAAAGTTAGAGCATGCAGTACGGGAGTTGAAAGCTGAGCGTTGGCTCCCTAAAATCCTCTAGAAACCAAGCCAGTCAGCTGAATCCACCTTAAATCAAAATCAAACCCTCAAGGTCATAGGATAAAAGAAAAAGAAACCCACCCAAAGGTCGGCAACCTCAAAGATTGAAGGTAGATAAGCCCACGAAGATGAGAAAGAATCACCACAAGAGCCCTGAAAACTCAAAAAGCCAGAGTACCTTCTTTCCTCCAAACAACCACATCCCTTCTAAAGCAAAGGTTCTGAACCAGGCTGAGATGGCTGAAATGACAGAAACAGAATTCATAATATGGATAGGAGTAAAGATCATTGAGCTACAAGACTACATTGAAATCCAATCCAAGGAAACTAAAAATCATGCTAAAACAATGCAGGAGCTGACAGACAAAATATCTAGTATAGAAAAGAACATAACCAACATAATAGAGCTGGAAAACACACTATAAGAATTTCATAATGCAATCACAAGTATTAAGAGCAGAATAGACCACGCAGAGGAAAGATTATCAGTGCCTGAAGATTGGCTTTCTGAAATAAGATAGTCAGATGAGAATAGAGAAAAAAGACTAAAAAGGAACAAAACCTCAGAGAAATAATAAATTATATAAAGAGACTGAATCTATGACTCATTGGTGTCCCTGAAAGAGATAGAGAAAATGGTACTAACTTGGAAAACATATTTCAGGATATCATTCATGAGAATGTCCCCAACCTAGCTAGAGAAGCCAACATTCAAATTCAGGAAATGCAGAGTACCCCAGTAAGATACTTCACAAGATCATCCCCAAGACACATAATCGTCAGATTCTCCAAGGATGAAATAAGAGAAAAAATGTTAGAGGCAGCTAGAGAGAAATGTCAGGTCACCTACAAAGTGAAGCCCATCAGATGTAACAGCAGTTCTCTTAGTTGAAACCCTGCAAGCCAAAAGAGATTGGGGCCAATATTCAACATTCTTAAAGAAAAGAAATTCCAATCCAGAATTTCATATCTGGCCAAACTAAGCTTCATAAGCAAAGGAGAAATAAAATCCTTTACAGGCAAGCAAATGCTGAGGGGATTCATTACCACCAGACCTGCCTTACAAGAGCTCCTGAAGGAAGCACTAAATATGGAAAGGAAAGACCATTACCAGCCACTACAAAAACAAAATGAAGTGCACAAACCAGTAACACTATAAAGCAACCATATAAACAAGTCTGAAAAATAACCAGCTAACATCAGGATGATAGGATCAAATCCACACGTATCAGTAACAACCTTGAATGTAAATGGGTTAAATGCCCCAATTAAAAGATGCAGAGTGGCAAGCTGGATAAAGAATCAAGATCAATTGGTATACTGTCTTCAAGAGATCCATTGCACATACAATGACACACACAGGGTCAAAATAAGGGGATGGAGAAAAAGACACCAAGCAAATGAAAAAACAGAAAAAAGCAGGAGTTGCAATCCTAGCTTCAAACAAAACAGATTTTAAACCAACAAAAGACAAAGAAGGGCATTACATAATGGGAAAGGGTTCAATTCAACAAGAAGATTTAACTACCCTAAATGTATATGCACCCAACACAGGAGCACCCAGATATGTAAAGCAGGTTCTTAGAGACTTTCAAAAAGGTGTTAGACTCCTACACAATAATAGTGGGAGATTTTAACACCCCACCAGCAATATTAGACAGATCATCGAGTCAAATCAGGAATGCAATCTCATTCACAATTGCCACAAAAAGAATAAAATACCAGGAATACAGCTAATGAGGGAGGTGAAAAGGCTCTGCAAGGTGAACTACAAAACACTGCTCAAAGAAATCAGAGATGACCCAAACAATTGGAAAAACATTCCATGCTCATGGATAGGAAGAATCAATATTATTAAAATGACCATACTACCCAAAGCAATTTATAGATTCAATGCTATTCATAATAAACTACCATTGACATTCTTCACAGAACTAGAGAAAACAATTTTAAAATTCTTATGCAACCAAAAAAGAGCCTGAGTAGCCGAGGCATTCCTAAGCAAAAAGAACAAAGCTGAAGGCAACACACTACCTGATTTGGCTGTGTCCCCACCCAAATCTCATCTTGAATTGTAGCTCCCACAATCCCCATGTCATGGGAGAGACCTGGGGGTAGGTAATTTAATCATGGGGATGGGTTTTTCCCATGTCGTTCTCATGATAGTGAATAAGTCTCGAGAGATCTGATGGTTTTATAAAGGGCAGTTCCCCTGCACATGCTCTCTGTTGCCTGCCACCATGTAAGACATGGCTTTCTCCTCCTTTGCCTTCTGCCACGATTGTGAGGCCTACCCAGCCATGTGGAACTGTGAGTCCATTAAACCTCTTTTTCTTTATAAATTACCCAGTCTCAGGTATTTCTTTATAGCAGCATAAAAATGGACTAATACAATACTATTTTAAAATTCTTATGGAACCAAAAAAGAGCCTGTGTAGGCAAGGTATTCCTAAGCAAAAAGAACAAAGCTGGAGGCATCACACTACCTGATTTCAAACTGTATTACAGGGTTACAGCAACCAAAACAGCATGGTACTGATACAAAAACAGACACATAGACCAATGAAACAGAATAGAGAACCCAGAAACAAGGCACACACCTACAACTAGCTGATCTTTGACAAACCTGACAAAACCAATGGGAAAAGGATTCCCTATGGTGCTGGGAGAACTGGCTAGCCATATTCAGAAGACTAACACTGGACCCCTTTCTTCACCATATACAAAAATTAACTCAAGATGGATTAAAGACTTAAGTGTAAAACCCAAAATTATAAAAAACCCTGGATGACAACCTCAGGCAATACCATTCTGGACGTAAGAATAGGCAAAGATTTCATGACAAAGATGCCAAAAGCAATTGCAACAAAAGCAAAAATTGACAAATGGGATAGAATTAAAGAGCTTCTGCACAGCAAAGGAAACTATCCACAGAGTAAACAACCTACAGAATGGGAGAAAATTTTTGCAATCTATGCAACTGACAAATGTTTAATACCTAGATTCTATAAGGAATGTAAACAAATTTACAAGGAAAAAAACCATTAAAAAGTAGGCAAAGGACATGAGCAGACACTTTTCAAAAGAGGACTCCCATGCTTGTTGTAACTCTCTCACCTATTTCTCTCTCTGTCTCTGTCTCTCTCTCTCTCACACACATACACACACACACACAAACACACACACCACTCCCAAGAAGACTGTAGTATTTTCTAAAATTTCTGGCTCGTAAGAGTCACTCAGAACGTGTACAAAAGCCAGACCTCTAGCTCCACTTCAGAATTGTGAAATCAGAATCTCCAGGGAAGGGGCCTTAGAACCTGTGTGTTGGTCGGGCATAGTGGCTCACGCCTGTAATCCCAGCACTTTGGGAGGCTGAGGCGAGCGGATCACCTAAGGTCAGGAGTTCGAGACCAGCCTAGCCAACATGGTGAAATCCCATATCTACGAAAAATGCAATAATTAGCCGGGTGTGGTGGTATGTGCCTGTAATCTCAGCTACTTGGGAGACTGAGCCAGGACAATTACTTGAACCCGGGAGGTGGAGCTTGCAGTAAGCCGAGATCGTGACACTGCACTCCAGCCTGGGCGACAGAACAAGACTCTGTCTCAAAAAAAAAAAAAGAACCTGCATGTTGAACAGCTGAATCTTAAAAGCAGGCAAGTTTTGGGAACCAGAAAGGGAAGCCACATCTGAGCAGGTTTGCTAGCACCTGATTTGAGCTCATGAGACAATCTGAGCCAAAGAAGCTCATGCGTAAGCCCAGTGTTATAATATTGGTAGAATCATGTCCAAAGAAGCAAACAGACCAGAGGGAGAGTTTCACCTGTGTACCATGGCAGGGGAAGAGGAAAGACAATAATAATACCTGTGAAAGGCATTAAAACTGTGCACAGAGGTGGAAGGCTGTGAAGACCACAAACCTGCCCTCCCATTTATCAGTGTCCCAATTTTATTTTATGTTCATTGCTTCTGGGCTTCATAAAAGGCTCCACCTCTCCCTGGGCCTCAAACTACTCACTTGACCAAAACCACTGGAGCAGTGGGGCAAGACGAGGCAAGAAGAGAGAGGAATAGCTGAGTGTGTCATCTGTGCCGAAGTCATAACCACTTTGTGTTCTATCACTTCAGAAACTTGGTGGCATTAGAGGAATTTTCATGTAACAACAGAGGCCTGTTACTAGCCCTCAGGAGCAATGAGTTGTGTTGGAAAGATGCCATAAGTTTGGAAAACTGCTCACATTACGAGCCTTCAAATCTCATGGAAAAAAATAGTAAAGGGATGGGGGTTAGAGGGATGGGGGAGCCAGAAGCTGAGAAGGAACTGAGAAGCTGTTAGTTTATCAATCTGCAAATCTGGAGCCAGGCCAAATTTGGTAGCTGTCAAATCAAGTATGCACCTAAATTAAAAAGACATATCCATCTGTAATGATTCATAAGAGGGCCCTTATAGAAGTTCAACTTATACAAATTCAAAAGGATCGGCTGGTGTGGTGGCTCACGCCTGTAATCCCGGTACTGTGGGAGACCGAGGTGGGTGGATCACCTGAGGTCAGGAGTGCAAGACCAGCCTGGCTAACATGGTGAAACCCCATCTCTACTAAAAATACAAAAAAAAATTAGCTGGGCGTGGTGGTGGGTATCTGTAATCCCAGCTACTCAGGAGGTTAAGGCAAGAGAATCGCTTGAACCCGGGAGGCAGAGGTTGCAGTGAGCCGAGATCGTGCCATTGCACTCCAGCCTGGGCAGCAAGAGTGAAACTCCATCTCAAAAAAAAAAAGAAAAATTCAAAAGGGTCTATGTAGGCATTTTATGCTACAATTGGGGGAGGAGTTAACACCTAACCATATTTCATTTGGCACTTATTTATAACATGTATTGTAAAGTAAATAGTTATTTTAGAAATTGAGGACATTTTGGTACTATTGCTAAACCTGGGGAACATATAATTAGTAATAATAATAATTGCCTGTGTAGCATAGACTCTAGGCTAATTACTGTATGTTTGCTGTCTCATTCAGTCCTCAGTCCTCAGAACAGCCCTCGGAGAGAGTGACTATCTTTATGTCCAGTTTATATACCAGCAAACTGGTGCTTGGAGATGTTAGATTACTTTCCCAAGCAGAATGCTTTTGAGAGTTCATATGGCCAACAACTGTGCTCTTCATTAACTCTAGCTGTTTTATTGGTAAATTTCTTGGACCTGTATCCCACTTCTTTAAGGTGCTTTCCTCATTTCTGTGTATACCAACATCTCCTCCTCCCAGCTTATCCTGATATTCACTGTGACTGTCTTTCTGCTCCTTAGTTCAGACACGCTCAAATGTTGCTATTTAAATGGTGCTTTCTTGGTGTGTTACACCATCTTCACTAGATCCCAAGCTACCTGGGGGCTGAGATCATGTCATATTAGTTCATCTTCTTCTTTCCTGATCTCTCTCTCTCTCTTTTTTTTTTTTTTTTTTTTGAGACGGAGTCTGCTGTCTCCCAGGCTGGAGTTCAGTGGCACAATCTCGGCTCACTGCAAGCTCTGCCTCCCGGGTTCTCGCCATTCTCCTGCCTCAGCCTCCTCAGTAGCTGGGACTACAGGTGCCCGCCACCACGCCCAGCTAATTTTTTGTATTTTTAGTGGAGACGGGGTTTCACCATGTTAGCCAGGATTGTCTCAATCTCCTGACCTCGTGATCCACCCACCTCGGCCTCCCAAAGTGCTGGGATTACAGGCGTAAGCCACTGCGCCCTGCCCTTTCCTGATCTCTCTAAGTAGCAGATATTCGTTAGACAATTATTAAATACATGTTATGTCACTGGAGGTTATAACACTTGTTATTCTAGCTGAAAGAATGAAAAAATTACTAATTAGAGCATTTCAAAAACCAACCAACTTATTTTGCTATTAAAATCTGATATTCTCAGTGAAACAGTTTTCAGACACTAGAGTTTATGGCTCAAGATTATTTTGTTATTAGGAGAAATAAATTTAAAAGAACCTACAAGCTTGATGGCCCATATGTAATGAAATATACATTTTGTAAATCATTTCATTGTCAATCTCTGCTTAGTCAACCTTGTCTTGCCAGTAGTTAATGGCAAGTCTATTAACTCTACTAAGAAGTAATGATTTGAAAAATGAAGATTGATTGAGCTGCAGTATCTTCAGATAACCATTTATCATCACTAATTACACTTCTGACTTTGTAACTATTTCAAGGTAATTTATAGGAACTAAATTCATTATTCACAAAAACCAATGACAGATGTCAAGGATAGAGGGTTACAGCCCAGCAGGTCTCACTAATCAGCATTTCCTTTCTCCAGCTTGCCTGTTGCTCAATTTATGCCCGATCTCCATGATCTTAGGTAGGCATTATTCATAGTAAGTCTTAACAGAGAAAGAAATCTGAAGGCAGTTTTCAGAAAATCACAAACAACCTCTACCATTCAGCTCTTTCAAATAAAATATCAAAGGTAAATTTCCTTGCTTTACTTCAGTTAGAAGAATTTTTCTAAGGTATTATCAATGAAACAGGTCACAGTGCTCTTTGAGTTACCTAAGCGGGCAGCTAAGCTCCCCGTTGCATCATTAATGACATATACAGTGAGATGTCCCTTTTAAGAGCTGCTATTTAATCATTCATAAAACGATTGTTTCTTTCTGTATCTTATATAGTGAAAAGTAATTGTCTTCAGTGGAACACCAAAGCAGGTGGCTTTTTGATGGGCTAGAATCCAGTCTTTTGCCGTTCACACCCCTACTTCTGTGGAGTCTACTTTGGTGGAGGTTTTAAAAGGTCATGGCTTTATATATATTACACCCTAAGTGTTGCTTTTGTATGTGTTCAACTTGCCACTTAGTAAGTCACCATATCTAGATTGTCTCTGCTAAATTAAATCAATTTGATATGCAAAGATGTCACAGGTTTGACCTACTGAAATGTGAGTGTGTATGGGTGTGTAATTTAAAAAAAATCTTTATTAGATTGGAGTGTATTTTTTAAAAGCACAAAATATATGGAGGAAATCTAATTTTGTTCACAAAAATAGTACACATGAAAATATATCTCCCTGCTACAGACAGAAGTCATGCCTTTTATTTTATTTTATTTTATTTATTTATTTATTTATTTTTTGAGGATGGCATGGGGGAAAATTGTGCAAGAACAGTTAATCCCAGAGAAAATATCTCTGTTGGAACACTAGCAAGGTCAGTGTTCCCTTAGTTATTCACTGTCAAATGTCAGTCTGATTGCAAATAATAGATTAGTCTTGTATGTTGAAGGTCTCCGAATATCTCTGTATCTCAAGGTTGTTCTCGACTCTGTATGATCTAGACTTCAAGAGCAGATGCCAAAGCAGTGGATGTCTCTTAAAACCACTTTTGCTGAAAAGAGGATTCCCCTTTTATGTGTCCCTAGAAAAAGGTATTGGGTAATGCTGCTGACACCGTGATTTTGTACTTCTGGCCTCCAGAACTGTGAGAATAAATTTCTGTTGTTTTAAGTCACCAAGCTTTTGGTAATTTGTTATGGCAGTGCTAGGAAACTACTACAGGTCAGTAACATTGTCTTTATAAATAAAGTGTCTATAAGCATCACCTCCACCATCTGATATCCAAAGACTCCTCTGAGGATGGCTACTTTATCAAGAATTGGTGCCAAAAATTAAAAATCAACTTCTCCTCTTAAGGATTCATGACATGAAACCTAAAATAAAATGTTTATAGACTGGGCGCAGTGGCTCACGCCTGTAATCCCAGCACTTTAGGGGGCTGAGGTGGGCGGATCATGAGGTCAGGAGTTCAAGACCAGCCTGGCCAATATGGTGAAACCTTGTCTCCACTAAAAATACAAAAATTAGCCGGGTGTGGTAGCGCACGCCCATAGTCCCAGCTACTCAGGAGGCTGAGGCAGGAGAATTGCTTGAACCCAGGCTGGTGTGCAGTGGCACGATCTCGGCTCACTGCAAGCTCTGCCTCCCAGGTTCACGCCATTCTCCTGCCTCAGCCTCCTGAGTAGCTGGGACTACAGGCGCCTGACACCATGCCAGGCTAATTTTTTGTATTTTTAGTAGAGATTGGGTTTCACCGTGTTAACCAGGATGGTCTTGATCTCCTGACCTCGCGATCCACCCGCCTCAGACTCCCAAAGTGCTGGGATTACAGGCCTGAGCCACTGTGCCCGGACTGGTTAACTCTTATTCGTCATGGATGACTTGGGTCAAATGTAACTTCTGTAAAGCCTTCTCTGACCTCACACCCTGCTTCATATTCCCACTGGACCATTATACCAGTTCCTGTTTGTATGTTGCCTCTCCCACTAGTCTGTAACTCCTTGAAACCAGAAACCTCTCTTATTAAAAATGAAAAGTTCAGTCTCTGGAAACAGACAGCCCAGATCCACACCTAACACCAACAAGCACTGCTGTGTACCTTTCAGCAATTTTATTTAATCTCTCTAATCCTTGATTTTCTCATCTATAAAACGGACATAATACTAATACCTACCTCATTCAGGTATCTCTGAAAATTAAATAATAGACATGTGAAGGATATATCTATTACATAGTAAAGACCTATGATTATTAGCTATTATCTGTTTTTATAAACTTTGCATATCCAGTATTTAGCATTCTTTTGAGCAATGAAAAGGTGTGCAATAATGTTAAGTTGAATGTAATCAGAAAGACTTAAACAGAGTTGAAATAGACTGAAGCCAAGTTGGTTGGGACAGAAAGTGGGGCAAGAAAAAAATGAAGGCACAGATGGAGAAAGAGGTAAAAACTGTACTGAAATTTGCAATCTTCAATGTGCTGATTGGACATAGAGAACACAATAAGGAGGGGATCAAAAGTGACTTCAATGATCCCAATTTGTGGATGTATGGTAATGCTATTGCTCATTGCAAGAAACATGAGAGGGAAAGCAGATCTGTATGCAAAGATAAAGAATTCCATACAGATCTTTCCAAACATTCCAGTTTCAGTTGTTTTGAATCTGAGGTGCCAGTGAGATAGCAAAGTGTAAATGTCCACTGGGGCTAAATGTAAGGGTATGGAAAACAAGGTCATGCTCTGGTAGGGAGAATTGTATTGGAGCTGGAGGAAGATTGCTTCAGATGGAGACCCAAGGACAAGAAGAATAGTAAAGCCCTTGGCTTTCTGCTCTTTCATCACATCTGCTGCTGGTCCTGTCTCCAGTGTGAGCCTCAAACATTTTCATAATCAGAGTCAAGGATTCTACGCAACACATCAAAGTGAAAGAAAAATTTATTTATTTCTAGATCTGTATCTATTCATCCACCTTCCCACAATAAAGCTTCCATGCCTTCTAGATTTGAATCCTGACCAAAATATTAACCTGAGAAACCCAGGAGACACACAGCCTAAAAATTGACTATCAGGATGCTAGTGACTTTACCTGTGTGGACAGTACATTTGAGAAATTAAAATAAGTTTGTTTCTTGGGTGTCCTATACTTAATTTCTTTTTGAAAGACCTTATTTAAAATCCACTATCTTTACTTATCGAGAGTTAGAGGAACCACATGAATGAATTACTTTACTGCACCACTGCAGCTGAAGGTATGGAGGTGGGGTTGGTGAGGTGAACAAAGTGGCCCAACAAAAACACTCTTGGTTTTACTTTAATAATGAACTGGATTAACCCGGAAATAAAATGCCATGGAAAAAAGCTAAGAACTGAATCCATGAGCAGATTGAAGGGACTTTCCTTAAGCCATCTTAAGGAATTGGTTTAGACTATAGACCAAGTCTAAACCAATCTCACCCTCCTCACTGACAGCACCTCCCTTCCCTCGTCTTCCCAGTTCTCCCTCTCTTGAGAGACAAAAGGAAGTTGACCAAGGCTGGAATTACCCCAATTTTGTTTTCCTTCCTTCCAATGTCTTTTTCATTTTTATTCATTTGTTTATTTATTTTGAGACAGAGTCTCGCTCTGTCACCCAGACTGGAGTGCAGTGGCACAGTCTTGGCTCACTGCAACCTCCACCTCCCAGGCTCAAGTGATTCCCCTGCCTCAGCCTCCCCAGTAACTGGCATTACAGGCATGCACCACCACACCCAGCTAATTTTTGTATTTTTAGTAGAGACGAGGTTTCACCATGTTGGCCAGGCTGGTCTGAAACTCCTGACCTCAAGTGATCTGCTGGACTCAGCCTCCCAAAGTACTAGGATTACAGGGGTGAGCCACCGTGCCCGGCCCCAATGTCTTTTTCAAAATTAATGTTCTATTATTGTCTTATTTCGTTACAAATGGGGATACACTCATCAGAAAACACAGACAGCAAAAATAAATTTCTTAACATCCATAATCCTATACACCCAAAGATATCCAATGTAAACTCTTTGTTGTATAGAGTTTGTTTTTCTTATAAAGATCTAGACAGATGTGTATAGACCTAGATCTACATAATAGATTATAGCTATAGATATAGATGTATTTACAGATATAATTACATTTATAAATATAGACATAGCTATGTTTATAGATACAGATATCTGTATATTTGCAGGGCTAACTCATGCAGCAGCAGAGGGTGCTGAGGGTAAAGGCACTTTATTCGGTGGATGGGGCATATTTTGACTCATAATCTGCCTTTTTCATTCAAATTAAGACACACTTTGTGTTTAATCCTAAATTCTTTCTAGATTCTTGGTTGTTCCCCACCACCCCCAGTCCAGCTTTGCCCTCCCCAACTAGAGTCCATCCTTAGCTGTGGCCTCTCCAGTGAACCCAGCTCTGCTGTGGGTAACCCAGTCCAGGGAGTCCTCAGATTTTCCTACCACAGAGAACTGGCTGCTCCTGTTATGTCTGGGATGAAGGGAACAAGGCCTGCTAATTTCAAGCCAGTACATTCAACCAGCAGCTCTGGTTTCCTCTTACCCTCTCATACACTGCATGATCCTTGAATGTGTTTTCCAATGGCAAAGATTCTTTCCAAAATAAGGCTGAGTGGAGTTTTAGATGTAAAGACAGAAATACTAACAATACACTAAACATTGAGTGTTATCTATAAAGCTGAGGGCTTTATAATTAGCCCTTAAAGCAACTTCTTAAGGCAAATATTGCTATTATCCCCAGTTTACAGATAAGAAAACCAAAACTTAAAGAACGATCTAAAGTTTGATTCAAACCCAGGATTGCCTGACTCCCTAACATGAATCACACTACACTGCTTCTGTCTGCGGGAGTGTCTCACAGGAGATTTAGCAAACGCCCACGACATGGATTCTGTGTTAAACTCCTCTTTCCCAAGGCTTCAGTTCTTTCTGGCTGAGCACGAGCAAGGTCTGCAGCTATGCAGAAGCATCTTGGTGAAGGGAGGCAGGACCCCTGCTGAGCAATCATGCATCCACCACAAAAGTGCTGGTGGCGCCAGCTTAGTAAACTTAGAGTTACATCTTTCTCCCTGAGATGGTTCAGAAGTTTGGCTTAGTGATCATCATTTGAATGACAGAAATTCTGTGTACCTGATGGTTTGGGTAATCATCTTCAGAGTGCTGAATGCCAGGCTTGGCACTGAGCCGGGTGGGGCTTTACCTAGGCTAGCTTGACTCAGGGTGCTTTTTCCCCAAAGGCCATTCCTCTACGGAAGACTTAGCAAGTATACGAAAAAACCCTGAGTCAGGCCCGTTTGTATATATAATCTAATATTGTCAAAATAAATTGATTTGGAATGAAGAGCTTCCTGTTTCTGCAGATCATTTTCCTTTGTTGAGGATCATCTGAAGCTCCGTTTTTATTAACTTTTATGAGCACCTTCTCTCCTCTTCTCCTGTCAACAGATTGTTGATATTGGCCCTGATTGTTCCATGTATGGGTAAACGTGAACCTTGTTCTCTTAAATCCTAGTTTGATAAGAACTAACAGGAAACAAAAAACAGAAATTAAATAAAAAGTGTAAGTCCTGGGTAGGTTAGCAAAATAGAATATGGAATAAGGTAGTCAAGAAATCAGCACATTTGTATCTCATCATACAAATCTTACAACTTGCCCCCAGATTTTTAAATAATGAGCCCATGAAGGAGATCCTAGATTTAACAGTGAGATCCAATTATAAGGGTAGATATTAGGACATAGTTACCCAAGCAATGACCTTAAAGGGAGAGGATGCAGAAGCACGGATTCCAGCTGACACGTGGAAACCTCCCTTTTCCTCATGAAAACTGCTTCAGCAACCCAGAAGAATAAACTTTATTCAGGGAAGGAACACCTTTTCTACTGCAGCTGAAGGTGTGGAGGTAGGGATAGTGAGAAGGCAGATATTTCATAAAAAGGAATCCTTGGGTTTCGGGGATATCATACACGACGGCTTTAATTTTTTCTATGAAATAAGGTGCAGAGGAGATGGGGAGGGTAGCTTGAAGAGAGTAGTGAAAGTCTGGCCCCGGTAGAGAAGGAGAGGGGATCTGAAAAGGGCAATTTTTTAAAGGACACAGAGCACTCTGAGGACCAGTCTGGGTTTGGAGACCCTGAATGTACAGGGGCAGCAATAAGTAGTGGAGTGACATACCAAAGTAAGAGACAGCAGAGAATCAGGATGATCCACTTGTGGAAATTGGAGAGACAGGTGCAGCAGAAAGACAGTGGTTCAAGAGACACAGCCCATATTTAGTTTGGATAAGGAAGGAAACAAGCCACAGGTAAGGATATTCAATGGGAAGGGAAAGGAGCATTTAAAGGGCTGGTGTATTGAAATAGAATGAGGTTGAATAACAAACACTGGGGACATGAGAGGCAGAGAACCGAAAGGATAGAAAGTTGGTTAACAATTGATAAAGGAGAGCTTAAGATATTGGAGGAGGTGGAGCTCCTGTTGGTAAGACCAAGGTTGGATCTATCAAGGAGAATGGGTAACTGAGGCAGAGAGAACATAAACTGTTGAAGATGCCAGAACCTTGAGGCTAGTTTGTTGAAAAAGTGGACCAGCAGGATTTGAAGACACCTATAATGATGACAATGCTTTCTTTTTTCTTGTAATATTGTATCATTATTTTATGGCATGACTTCTTGTTATAAGCCATTTCCAAAACTTGTGGAGCAAGGAAGAAAACAAATAAAATAGGAAGAGAGCCAGCGAGATCAACAAAATATGAAAGTCATCACTGGATATAGGAAGTGCCCAAAACTATGTGAATTAGGTAGTTGAAGGATCTTAATTTCTTAATATTTTGGGGATTTAAAAATCTGCTCTTCTGGGCTATGGATTCATTGAAGGGAGGTCTATGACTTATCATCTGTGCATCCTATTATGGTTCTGAGCACAGCTGCCTACACAAAGCTATTGTTCAGTAAAACTTCGTTCATGGAATTAAGTTTGCAAATGGTTCTAATACATCCTTAGATGTTCATATACTTTATTCATTTATTTATTTATTTGAGACAGAGTCCTGCTCTATCATCCAGGCTGGAGTGCAATGGCACGATCTCAGTTCACTGCAACATCTGCCTCTCAAGCTCAAGTGATTCTCCCACCTCAACCTCCTGAGTAGCTGGGACAAAAGGCATGAGCCACCACACCTCGCTCATTTTTGTATTGTTGTAGAGACATGATCTCCCTATGTTGCCCAGGCTGGTCTTGAACTCCTGGGTTCAAGCAATCCACCAGCCTCAGCCTCCCAAAGTGCTGGGATTACAAGCATGAGTCACCAGGCCCAGCCATGCTGTTTTGATAAGTACTTATATTAATGCTCAAGCGTTCACATAATGATTTCCACATGTGCAGCTTTAACCCACTTGCATATTTGGAGGGTTCCGGATGGTAAAGAGAGCAGGTGTGGATGCTGCTGAAGACAGATAAGATCTCCTATAGCTTCTAGACTCCCCCCACCCCTCCAGTACAGGGCTCATAACTTAATAAATGCCAATGAGTCCAAGATTAGAAAGATGACTCCCCACCTTGCACAGATTTTGCTTCTAACCAACTAGACATTGGGAAGCAATGACGATCAGTATTACCAGGAGCACAGACTCTTCCAAGCATCTTCAGTACTGCTCACAGAGTCAAGCTCAGACAATGCTTTTTTTTGTTTGTTTTAAGATTAACCTACCATGGTCCTGGCATAGTGGCTCAAGCCTGTAATCCCAACACTTTGGGAGGCCAAGGCAGGTGGATCGCTTGAGCTCAGGAGCTCGAGACCAGCCTGGACAACATGGCGAAACCCTGTCTCTACAAAAAAATATAAAAATTAGCCGGGTATTGTGGCACATGCCTGTGGTGCTAGCTGCTCAGGAGGCTGAGGTGGAAGGATCCCTTGAACCCAGGAAGTGAACACAGTGCAGTGAACTGTGATCATGCCACTGCACTCCAGCCTGGGCAACATTGAGATCTTGTCTCAAAAAAAAAAAAAAGAAAAAGATTGATTAATCTACTGTGTATCTTTTTCTTATGAGAGGAGATACTTGAATTATTTTATAAGTAAATAAGTAAATTCACAGTTGGGAGGTATTTACTATATTGTAGGATAATGTGTTCCAAATGTTGGTGATTTCAAGCCCAGTAATGTGGTTTTGATACCATTCCACTGACTTTCTGTTCCTAACCAATCTGTGAAATTGTTGGTGTGTCAGGAATGCTTCAAGTCAGTGAAGGGACATTATGACAAAAAGGCAAAATTCTTATAAACACTGGAGGGACAGTCCTGAACTGGGCTGGGCCTGGCCAGGCAACCTTCCTCTTCATGAGCGCTATGTTTAGAAGCAGGAGAATTGGAGTAGCAGGGTAGAAGCAAGGCCTCAAGCTGTACATCAGGATCTATAGTATGTCAATACACATTTTTTGGTGACCATCTGGGGATTAAATTAACATATTTAAAGTTCAAAAGGGAATAGAAATTCATTACCAGAAAGGGAGAGGTCATTTTTTTCCTGGATCACTCCCAAACAGAAAATTGTGAACAGGATTTGTTGCAGTAAAAACCCAAAGGGATTGGTATTTTCCTTCAACAAAGCCAGCAGATGTTTTCATTCTTTTTAGAGCCAGCTCTCGGTTAATCAGCACTTGGTTGTTTGGTTTTCAGTTATTTAGTTTTGCTTCTCTTTTTCACGTCCTCAAGCCTGAAAATAACCTCTCTCTAGTCAGTATTTGAAAGATTCTACTGTTTGTTAGAATATCTACTACCAATTGGACAGAGCAAAATGACAAATGAAAAGCAAATAAGGTTTACTTTCCTATTTAACAGCATTTTGGCCTCCTTCATTCATACCTTCTCATTTTTCCTCTTTACCATCATATTCTCCCACCATCTCCTTCATGCCAGCATGTGGACAGGTCCTCGGAGTCTTACTGCCCTCCTGTCCTCTCCCCAACACACATAGCCTTCCCAGGAGAGCTCACAAGCACTTCCTCCTCAGGTAGCATGACATGGGATAATTAGAAATTCAGGGCAGGTCAAAGAATTTCAAAATGCTGAATAACACTGCAGTGAATAACCACTGGAGACCTAATTTACAGAAGTAATTTTCTGTTTTTCAATTTAAAGATTTTTTTTTAATTTAGCAACAAACATAAGATTGCCATTTGGTTGTAGTATCAGATCAAAAACTCAGAGTGCCAAGGTCATTGGCCCCTGGATGCACACATCTTATAATCTATGGCTGCCATATAAGACAGAAGAAAGAAATGTGCGCTGTGCCTGCTGAACCCTTTTATATCACTATTTTATTTAATTGTCTCAACAATATGCTTGGATCATCTCATGAGCTCTATTATACAGATGAAAAACTAAAATTTGAAGAGATTAAGTAGTCCAAGTTCGTGCAGCTGGTAAGTGTCATCAGCTACCATTTAAGCTCAGGTCTGTCTGGCATCAAAGTTTGTACCATACCTTTACCTCCTAATTCAAGAGAGGACATATGACAATTTTCATTATAGTCCACCCTGATTTATTTGCAAGTATATTATCCTTTTTTCAGTGACTATGGATCTTAGGGGCCATCCAGTTTACAAGCTCTTGAAGTGATGATATCAGTGGTATCAGTTTTAAAAGGAAACTTGGAAAAAATACAGAAAAGTGAAATGTGTATGGGTGTTATATTAGTCAGGGTTCTCTAGAGGGACAGAACTAATAGGATAGACATACATATAAAGGGGAGTTTATTAAGGAGTATTGACTCACACAATCACAAGTAAGGTGCCACAATAGGCCATCTGCAAGCTAAGGAGTAAGGAAGCCAGTCTGAGTCCCAAAACCTCAAAAGTAGGGAAGCCGACAGTGCAGCCTTCAGTCTGTGGTCGAAATTTCAAGTCCCAAAGCGGAAGAACTTGGAGTCCAATGTTCGAGGGCAGGAGGGATCCAGCACAGGGGAAAGATGGAGGCCAGAATACTCAGCCAGTGTAGTCTTTCCATGTTCTTCTGCCTGCTTTTATTCTGGCCTGGCTGGCAGCTGATTAGATTGTGCCCACCCATAGTGAGGGTGAGTCTGCCTTTCCCAGTCCACTAACTCAAATGTTAATCTCCTTTGGCAACACCCTCACAGACACACCCAGGAACAATACTTCGCATCCTTCAATCCAATCAAGTTGACACTTAATATTAACCATCACAGGTGTGTTTATGTTTGACTATTTGAGCTAATGTGAATATTGCCTGACATCCAGAAGTGAAAAAGCACTGGGGTTTTGTGGGGGTTTTTTGTATTTTTTTGTTTGTTTAGTTTTTTGTTTGCTGGCCTGAAGCATGGATAATTAGGAGCAGAATTTATGACTGAGCCCAGGGTCACAGATGTTGAGGGTAATAACTATAATGATATCATGGAAAGTTAGAGATGAAAGGGATGTTAAAAACCAACTAGGTAACCCTATCATTGTGCAAATGGGAAACTGAGGACTAGACGTGTTGTGACTTGTGATGTCTGTCAGAACACCTTCTGAGTAATTAAGGGTTGAACTGAATCAGGAGGTTGAAGACAAGATCAATTCAATGAACTGCCCACGACTACAAGGCTAAGCCATGCTCACTCAGCCTGGACCAGGTCTCCTTGTATTCTTGGTCATTTATTCCTTCATTTAGCAGTTTGCTTGCTTAAGATACCAGTGATTGGGTACATATGCTGCTTATCAGGCACTCTGATAAACAAGTTTATTTGGATTATCTCACTTAATCATCACCACAAGTCAGTGAAGCAAGCAACATTATTATTCTAATTTAACATGGGAGGACATTGATTCTTAGAAGGATTAGGTAACTTGACCAAGGTCAAAATTAAATAGCAGAGTCAGCAGTAAACCCAGGTGCATCGACCCTATCCAGAGCTCTGAATTCTTGCAGTATTTCATAAAGAGATGGAGGGTAAGCTATTATCACATAAATTTTTTTCCTGAAGAATTGAGATCTTCAACAATATTCAAACAATACTGTTAAAATATTGTTTTAACAATATTAAAACAATACTGTTAAAATATTGTTTTAACAATATTAAAACAATACTGTTAAAATATTGTTTTAACAATATTAAAACAATACTGTTAAAATATTGTTTTAACAATATTAAAACAATGTCAGCAGTCTCCCCCGTAGCCCACAGAAAGTGGGAAAACCACAGCCAGATTCAGGTTCTCACAGCCCTCCACTCTGAGCTCTTCCCTCATGCCTTGGGCTACAGGTCCACATTTTTTATATCAAGATCTTAAATGTCTCACCCAGGCAAAGTAGCTTCCATGGACAGCCTCCGCTTTCACCCCTAAGACAATCTGAAATCATTCCCAGCTGATAATGATAAGTCCTTCCAAAAGGTCCAACCTCACCACACAACAATGAAAAAAAAATTGATCTTTTACTGAAGACTCTGAAGAAAACCAGAGAATCACCCTCCACAGAGTAGAACTCATCACAATATCATGAAACATTTTGATTCTTTCCTGATGGATTTCTCCTGCTTCTAGCTGATTCTTCTATTTTTTTCCCTTGCATATGTCTACCAACCTTTTCTAGTGGAGCAGTTCAACTCCGGCCTTGCCCAAAACCCCTTCAACTCCCCCACCAGCAACATGAAAGCCTAGTGGTTAGCCAAACAGTACTAAGCCTGTCTCCAGAGATTCAGTTCCTGTCACTACAAAAGCCTTACCTGGTCAACCCTTAAATCCACTGTTGTTGCACCAACAACCACTCTACATGTCTCACCCCTTTTCTAACCTCCTTTCTGTCTTCATGTTCTCCTCAAGGAAGAGGAAAAGGGGTCAAGGAAGTGATTCTGAACAAGAAATTCATACAGCATCTCTTCCCCCACCATACTCTGCCCCTGCACACATGTACACGCATACACACATGCAAACACACACACACACTTTCACTCCAGAGATATCTAGCCTTCAGAGAAATTTAAAGATGTTTCTCCTGCTAAGCACTTTTTTCAGTTGCCTGATCACAAATAAACTAGATTTTAATGTTAAAAACTAGAAAATGAAACAAAGCAAGAAAAATAATACCCTACATTCCAGAAACTGAAAAATTCTTTTTTAACTCTTGTAACAAAGAATAAGTAAAATCAGAAACTGAAAAATGCAGATAATAAAACACAACATAGCAGAATCTATGGAATATAATTAAAGCAATGCTGAGAGGAAATTTTATATTTATGTAGTTAAAAGGAAAAGTTTAGACAAAACAAATTTAACAGAGTTTATTTTAGCATTAAATGATTAATGAATCAGGAACACTCAAAACCGGAAGAGGTTGAGACAGCTCCACTGAACCTGCATGAGCTGCAGGCCTTTATAGGCTGAATTGGGAAGCAAAATAATCAAATTACTTGATTGGTTATAGCTCGGTATTTGTCTTATTTGGGTCTGATCCAGTGGAAAGTCCCTACTTAGAGGTCGGTTGGCAGTTTCTGACTGGTTAAGTGTAACTAGTGTAACTTTCATTTTACTATTTACATGGGATTGGGTTTTGGTTTGTCTACATAGGAACCCCAGGCGCTGGCGCCATCTCAGCCTAATGGCCTCCCAATTAATTGTTTTAACAATATTAATAAATAAGAAAGAAGTAAGTACATAATTCAAAAATTTAGAAAATGAACTATCAAAGAAACCCAAGGAAAGACTAAGTGAAAATAAAAGCATGAGTCAATTAATTGTAAAACCAAAAGTATTACAAAATCAATAAATAAAGCCAAGAACAAGAAAAACAATAAAAGAGGGCCCATTAGCTAGTCTTTTTTTTTTTTTTTTTTTTTTTTTTTTTTTTTTTCCGAGACAGCCCTATTAGCTAATCTTATCAAAAGCAAAATAGGGGCTGGGTACCATGGCTTACACCTGTAATCCCAGCACTTTGGGAGGCCAAGGCAGGAGGATCACCTGAGGTCAGGTGTTTGAGACCAGCCTGGAAAACATGGTGAAACTCTGTCTCTACTAAAAATACAAAAATTAGCTGGGCATGTTGGTGGGTACCTATAATCCCAGCTACTTGGGAGGCTGAGGTGGGAGAAACGCCTGAACCTGGGAGGCAGATGTTGCAGTGAGCCAAGATTGTACCACTGCACTCCAGCCTGGGTGACAGTGAGATTCAGACTCAAAAAAAAAAAAAAAAAAAAGTCCTAGCCAGAGCAATCAGACAAGAGAAAGAAAGGAAAAGAAGTCAAATTATCTCTCTTTGTGGAGGTTATGGTTCTATATCTAGAAAACTCTGAAAACTCTGTCAAAAGGCTTCTGGAACTGATAAATGACTTCAGTAAAGTTTCAGGATACAAAGTCAATGAACAAAAATCAGTAATATTTCTAAACACCAATAACACTCAAGCTGAGGGCCAAAAAAAAAATAATTCCATTTTCAATAGCCACACACAAAAAAATAATACCTCAGAACATATCTAACCAAGGAGGTTAAAGATTTCCACATGGAGAACTGAAAAACACTGCTGAAAGAAATCATAAATGACATAAACAAATGGATAAATACTCCATGTTCGTGGTTTGGAAGAATCAATATCATTACAATAGTCATACAGCAATCTACAGATTCAATGCTATTCCTATCAAGCTAACAATGTCATTCTTCACAGAACTAGAAAAAACTATTCTAAAATCCATATGAAACCAAAAAAAGAGCCCAAATAGCCAACACAATCCCAAGCAAAAAGAACAAAGCTGGAGGCATCATGCTACCTGACTTCAAACTATACTACTGGGCTACAGTAACCAAAACAGCATGGTACTGGTATAAAAACAGACACAGAGACCGATGGAACAGAATGGAGAACTCAGAAAGAAAGCGGCATACCTACAGCCATCTGATCTTCAACAAAGGCAACAAAAATAAGCAGTGGGGAAAGGACTCCCCATTCAATAAATGGTGCTAGGACAGTGACTAACCATATGCAGAAGAATGAAATCAAACTTCTACATTTTACCATACACAAAAATTAACTCAAGATAGATTAAAGATTTAAATGTAAGATCTCAAACTATAAGAGTCCTTGAAGAAAACCTAGAAAACACCATTCTGGACATTGGCCTTGGGAAAGAATTT
Organism: Pan troglodytes; assembly: GCF_028858775.2. NCBI lineage: Eukaryota > Metazoa > Chordata > Mammalia > Primates > Hominidae > Pan > Pan troglodytes. The sequence continues at coordinate 46,508,117 of NC_072402.2, read as the reverse complement.
ATGACTAACTCCTCAAAAGCAATTGCAGCAAAAACAAAAATTGACAGGTGGGACCCAATTAAACTAAAAAGCTGCTCCACAGCAAAGTAAATTATCAACAGAGTGAGCAGAAAACCTACAGAATGGGAGAAAATATTTGTAAACTAAGCATCGGACCAAGTCCTAATATCCAGAATCTATAAGGAACTTAAACAATTGAATAAGCAAAAAATGAATAACCCCATTAAAAAATGGGCAAATGTCTGCTATAAAGACACATGCACACCTATGTTTATTGCCACACTATTCACAATAGCAAAGACTTGGAACTAACCCAAATGCCCATCAATGATAGACTGGATAAAGAAAATGTGGCACATATACACCATGGAATACTATGCAGCCATAAAAAAGAATTAGTTCATGTCCTTTGCAGGGACATGGATGAAGCTGGAAACCATCATTCTTGGCAAACTAACACAAGAACAGAAACAAACACTGCATGTTCTCACTCATAAGTGGGAGTTGAACAATGAGAACACATGCATACAGGGAAGGGAACATCACACACCTGGGCCTGTCAGGGGGTGGGGGGCTAGGGGAGGCATAGCATTAGGAGAAATACCTAACATAGGTGACAGATTGATGCGTGCAGCAAACCACCATGGCACATGTATACCTATGTGACAAACCTGCACGTTCTGCACATGTACCCCAGAACTTAAAGTATAATAGTAGGAAATAAAAAATAAATAAATAAAATGGGCAAATGACATGAACAGACACTTCTCAAAGGAAGACATAGAAACGGCCAGGTGCGGTGGCTTACACCTGTAATCCCAGCACTTTGGGAGGCCAAGGCGGGTAGATCACCTGAGGTCAGGAGTTTGAGACCAGCCTGGCCACGATGGTGAAACCCTGTCTCTACTAAAAACACAAAAATTAGCCATGTATGGTGGCAAGTGCCTGTAGTCCCAGCTACTTGGAAGGCTGAGGGAGGAGAATTGCTTGAACCAGGGAAGTGGAAGTTGCAGTGAGCCGAGATTGTGCCATTGCACTCCAGCCTGGGTGACAGAGCGAGACTCTGTCTAAAACAAAAAGAAGAAGAAGAAGAAGAAGACATAGAAGCAGCTAACAAACATATGAAAAAATGCTCAACATCACTAATCATCAGAGAAATGCAAATCAAAACCACAATGAGATACCATCTCACACCATTCAGAATGACTTAATAAAAAGTCAAGAAACAACAGATGTTGGTGAGGCTGTGGAGAAAAGGGAATGTTTATACACTGTTGGTGGGAATGTAACTTAGTTCATCCACTTGAAAAGCAGTTTGGAGATTTCTCAAAGAACTGAAAACAGAACCACCACTTGACACAGCAATTCCTTTACTGGGTATATATCCAAAGGAAAATAAATTGTTCTACCAAAAAGACATATGCACTCATAAGTTCATCACAGCACTATTGAGCACTATGGCTCAATCTAGGTGCCTATCAATGGTGGATTAAAGAAAATGTGATACATATACACCATGGAATACTATGCAGTCATAAAAAAGAACTAATGCATGTTCTTTGCAGCAACATGGATGCAGCTACAGGCCATTATCCTGAGTGAATTAACTCAGCAACAGAAAACCAAATACTGCATATTCTCACTTATAAGCTGAGAGCTAAACATTGGATACTCATGGACGTAGACAGGGACAATAGAAACTGGGGACTACTAAAGGTACAGGGTGGGGGCAAAAGTTGAAAAACTGACTACTGGGTACAATGCTTGGTACCTGGATAACGGTATGATTCATACCCCAACCTCAGCATTACGCACTATATCCAGGTAACAAACCTGGACATGCACCCCCTGAATCAAAAATAAAACTTGAAAAAATAAAATAAAAATAAAGAACAAAATTAAGCAAGCAAAAATATATTCAAGAACAAATGAATGAAAAATAATCACACTACAAAGGCAATACAAAAAATAATAAACTCAGCCCCAGATAAGTAGAAATAAAAATCTGGATAACATGTGTCATTTTTAAGAATTGACTCCCAAAGAAAGGGGAAAAAATCAAATAGGCTAATTTGTAAAAGAGAAATAGGAATACATGTGAGCTACTCCCTAAAAACATCCTTTGGCTGGGCACCCTGGCTCATGCCTGTAATCCCATCACTTTGGGAGGCCAAGGCGGGTGGATCACAAGGTCAGGCTTTTGACACCAGCCTGGCCAATATAGTGAAACCCCATCTCTACCAAAAATAGAAAAATTAGCCGGACATGGTGGGGGGCGCCTGTAGTTTCAGCTACTTGGGAGGCTGAGGCAGGAGAATCGCTTGGACCTGGGAGGAGGAGGTTGCAGTGAGCCAAGATTGCGCCATTGCACTCCAGCCTAGGTGAAAGAGCAAGACTCTGCCTCAAAAAAAAAAAAGAAAAAAATCCTTTTATTGTTATGTTTTTTTTTTTTCCTATTCAGATGAGTTTAAATAGTATTGGGGTTATCTGTTCCACAATAGTTTCGTAACACTTAGCTATAAAACCTAATTTGGCATCACATTCTTTAGGGAATCAAATTATGATTAAAGTAGCATTACAAATCAGTGCAAAGAAAAATTAAAATTATTTATGTAATGGTGTAAGGAGAACTGGGTAGTCACTTGAGAAAAAAGAATTCAGTCAATGCCTTGCTTGTTACATTAAAAATATGTTTAAGAGAAATCAAAGATTTAAATGTAAAAAATAAATAAAAATACCAAAATAAATTAAAAAATGTTTTTGTTTGTTTGTTTTTGAGGTGAAGTCTCACTCTTGTTACCCAGGCTGGAGTGCAATGATGAGAGCTTGGCTCACTGTAACCTCTGCCTCCTGGGTTCAAGCAATTCTCCTGCCTCAGCCTCCCAAGTAGCTGGGATTACAGGCATGTACCACCATGCCTGGCTAATTTTGTATTTTTAGTAGAGAAGGGGTTTCTCTATGTTGGTCAGGCTGGTCTCAAACTTCCCGACCTCAGGTGATTTGCCCACCTCAGCCTCCCAAAGTGTTGGGATTACAGGCATGAGCCACCGCGCCCAGACTATAAAATGGTTTTATAATCTCAGAGCATTAATTGCTTCACTATGACACAAAACCTAGAAAGTATTTTTAACTGAAAAATTAGAATACATAAAAGTCAAAATTTTCCTGTAAAAATATACCATAAACAAGATGAATAGAAAAATTATTAACTAGGTAAAAATACTGGTAGAAACATAAAAAATGGCCAATTTCCTTAATATTAATATTTAAATATTTTCTAAAAATCAATTTTTAAAAATCCAAATACCCATCAGGAAAACAACTAAAGACACAGTTCCAAAGAAGCAAATACACATGGCTCTTAAGCACATAAAATACCATTCATAATGAGAAAAGTGTAGATTTAGGCCAAGCACAGTGGCTCACACCTGTAATCCCAGCACTTTGGGAGGCAGAAAAGGGAGGATCACCTGAGTTCAGGAGTTCGAGACCAGCCTGGCCTACATGGTGAAACCCCGTCTCTGCTAAAAATGCAAAAATTAGCTGAGCAAGGTGGCAGCAGTCTGTAATCCCAGCTACTTGGGAGGCTGAGGCAGAAGAATTGCTTGAACCTGGGAGGCAGAGGTTGTGGTGGGCTGAGATTGCACCACTGCACTCCAGCCTGGGCTACTGAGTGAGTGAGACTCCATCTCAAAAAAATAAATAAATAAATACATGAATAAAAAGAACAAGGAAAATGTAGATTTAAACTATCAAATGCCTTTCTTCATCTATCAGATTGGCTGTTGTGAGTTTGTGGGGAAATACGCAGTCTGTCATAAACTTTTGGATGGAATGGTAAATTAGCACAATTTCTTTGGATGACAATTCATGAATAACAAAAATTGAAATGAGGCTGGGCATGGTGGTTCACACCTGTAATCCCAGCACTTTGGGAGGCCAAGGCGGGTGGATCACTTGAGGTCAGGCGTTCAAGATCAGCCTGGCCAACATGGTGAAACCCCATCTCTACCAAAAAATACAAAAATTAGCCAGGCATGGTGGTGACTGTCTGTAGTCCCAGCTACTTGGGAGGCTGAGGCAGGAGGATCGCTCGAATCTGGGAGGCAGAGGTTGCAGTGAGCCAAGATGCTTCCATTGCTCTCCAGCCTGGGCAACAGAGTGAGACCTTGTCTCCAAAAAAAAAAAAAAAAAAAAAAAATTGAAATGAATGTTCACATCTAGATTATGTTTAGACATGTGAAATTGATACTGACAGTTGATTTTAATAGGAAACCCTGGGAATAATCTAGATACCCATCATGAGGGAACTAGTTCAATAAAACATGGAACATCCAAATTTGGAATACCATGTAACCATTAAAAGAGAAGAAGTCCCCCTAATCTGTCAGACGTAGAATAAGCTCTGAAGTATGTTGTGTTAAGTGGGAAAAGTAAAGAGGAGTAAGATGTGTAACATGCTACACTTTGGTGGGTTTTTCTAAACCCACAAATATAAAACTAACATATTGAATAAGAATGACTCGTGGAGTGAAATCACAAAGCAACTTTATTTTGTGTCCCATTGACCCACTAAAATATACTCAGTGGGGAAGTTCTCCCGATTCTGAATGAAAATTCAGAAAGTTTTATAACTTTTCTAATCACTTGAGAAATACACACTTTTATATCACTTTAGATCACCGACTTCATCTCAATTAAGAAATTAAAATGCCCAGTCTCATGTCATAGTCAAACCTGCCAACTCAAAGTTATTCTTACACTCCTCCCCCAGGTAAGGCTTGCTTTTTCTAGCTGGACATTTCTGCTAGTCGTTTCTCACCATTCCAGGGTGAAATGACAAGAAGTAAGAGAGCCTGAAAGTAAGAACTTGACTCTACTGTCTTAAGATAGCTTTACACTCTGTAGGTATGACAAGTATTTAAAGCTTACATTTTCACTTAGTGGCAGGATGACCAACTTACCCCGGGTTTCCCAGGACTTTCTTGGTTTTAAAACTGAAAGTCTCATGTCTCTGAAACACACTAAGTTCTGGGCAATGCGGGATGGCTGGTCTTCCTACTCAAGGGACACTGTTATTGCCTTTTGGAGGCATCTCCCTCACCGATGGAGATATCTCACCTGCATTCCCCTGATGCATACAATGATGTACTCTTAGGAGCACTCTGCCATTCTTCCTCCTGGGAAACTTGCAGTTCACCCTCATCTTTTAACTGCTAAAGTCTCGTGCCCATCTGCATCGACTATTGTGCATATGCATGACTGCTCTGGTTTGAATGTGTGCTTCCTCCAAAATACATGTTGAAACTTAATCTCCAGCATGGTAGTGTTAAGAGGTAGGGTCTTTTGTGAAGTGATTAAATCATGATATCTCCTCCTTAACTAATGGGTTAATGCCCTTACAAAAGAGGTTTCAAATCCCAGCACTTTGGGAGGTCAAGGCAGGCAGATCACCTGAGGCTGGAGTTCAAGACCAGCCTGACCAACATGGAGAAACCCTGTCTCTACTAAAAATACAAAATTAGCCGGGTGTGGTGGCACCTGTAGCCCCAGCTACTCAGGAGGCTGAGTCAGGAGAATCGCTTGAACCCACGAGGTGGAGGTTGCAGTGAGCCAAGATCACGCCATTGCACTCCAGTCTGGGCAACAAGAGCAAAATTCCATCTCAAACAAAAAAAAAGAAAGAGGTTTCAGAGAGTGTGTGCCTCTCTTGCCCTTCCTTTTTCCACCATGTGAGGACACAGCAACAAGGCACCATCTTGGAAGCAGAGAGACCAGATGTTCAGCATACACCAAACCTGCCAGCACCTTGATCTTAGATTTTCAGCCTCCAGAACTGTGAGAAATAAATATCTATTGTTTATAAATGACCCAGTCTCAAGTATTGGTGTTACGGCAGCACAAATGGACTAATGACCTCACAAAACTTTCTCTCTCTCTCTCTCTATCTCTATCTGTCTCCCCTGCATGGCTCACATCTGCTGCAGGAAAATCACTCACACATATTTTGCCTTGACAAACTCTGAGCATGCAAACCCAACCCACATGGCCCACACTCCCATTGCTTCACTATCAGTAGCCAGCCCAACTGTTGCCCCTGGTTCTCAGGCGAAAGTGAAACACTGTTCTTGGTGTCTGCCACTCAGCAAGGCCACAAATCAAACTCTCACAGGTACTGCTATGGAAGGCTCTTCTCTCTAGGCCTGATGTTGGTGGGAAATGCAACATACAGCACAGTTTTATCCCAAGAAATTATCTTCACAATCATAGCTCTATTTCAGTTTATTTTTTGCCAACAGCCTACCATTGCATATCCTCAGTCTGGCTAAGAAATTTAAGGCTCATGAGACTGGTTTCTGAATGTTTCCATTGAAGATTTCTATTTTTATACGGCACTCACGTTGGTATCTGAATATCTAATATCTGTCATCTTAGAGTTTTAGCTGAAAGTGTCAGCTTAGTATCTTATTTCTATGCTTACATATGCATAGAATAGCACTGGAAAGACTATGAAAAATAGCAATTGCTTCCAGAGTGGGGAAGTAACTGGCAGAGAAAGTAAAGGAAGAAGACTCACTTTTCACATTTTACAATCTTGTATCATTTGAATTTACACACTGTGCATATATTACCTGTGAAAACACTGAAGTGAGTTAATGTTACTAAAAAGGGAAAGGTAGAATACTCATGATTAAACCTGTATAAATATAATTGCCAAATTTTGATAAAAATACCCACTAAATTAATAATAATTAATAAGTGTGCTTCCATGCAGGAATAGACAGATGAATCAATAAAATGGAATAAATACAAAGTACCAAAACAAGCCTTAGGTTACATACAAACTTACTATTCGATAAGCTGCACCTCAAATCAACAGGGCAAGATGGATTATTTAGTAAGTGATGCCTAAGCAACAGGCCAGCCATTTGGATAAACTTAAAATGCGGTTTATGGCTCGCTCATAAACCAAACTAATTTCAAATTGATCAAAAATTGTAATGAAAGAAATAAAATCATAATAGTAGTAGATAAAAATACAACTGAAAGTGTTACAATCTTAACGTGGGCAAGCACAAGTATGATACAAATAGAGAGGCTATAAAGGAGAAGTGAGGTAATTACATAAAAATTAAAACCTTCAAAATGTCCCAAAATATAAATAATGAAAACAAATAAAAAGATCACGCACACATAATCTATAAGACTATATACAATAATGTTAACAGTAGTTTATGTTTTCATGGTAGTATTACACATGATTATAATTTTTTTTTCTTATTTCCTTGTTTTTTCTTGAAACTAATATGCAATATTTAGCAACAAACTTATTTTAAATTACATCGAAAGTAATGAGCGATGCAACAGTCAAAAGACTCACTGTAGAAACAGTATTTTCCAGTAAAATATGAAGATAAAATACATTTGCTCAGGTAAAGGAAATGTCTTTTTTTTTTTTTTTTGAGACAGAGTCTCACTGTGTCGCCCAGGCTGGAATGCAGTGGCATGATCTCGACTCACTGCAACCTCCAACTCCTAGGTTCGAGGGATTCTCCTGCCTCAGCCTCCCGAGTAGCTGGGATTACAGGCATGCGCCACCATGCCCGGCTAATATTTGTATTTCTAGAAGAGACAGGGTTTCCCCATGTTGGCCAGGCTGGTCTTGAACCCCTGACCTCAGGTGATCCACCCATCTCGGCCTCCCAAAGTGCTAGAAATACAGGCTTGAGCCACTGCGCCCGGCCGGAAATGTCTTTATAGCAGGTTATTTACCCCAGTGGGCCTATTCCTAGAGCTTGCCGTTTCTCATAATGGAAAAAGGGCTGAAGCTTGAATCCTTTTATGTGCTTACTTTCTTTGAGCTGATGTTAATAGAATGATGTCCACAATAACATAGGAGACAGGATCTGTTGATGAATCTGAAATTGGAAGCTCTGGTATAAGCACCTCCCAACAGAATGCTATTGTGGAGGGTGTATGCACTCTAATTGATTTATTCTTTCACACCCAGGTTCAGTTTTTCTTATTCCAGCCTTATAGAAGAGGACAAGGGAGATATTTTAGCTAGAAAGTCAGAAAAGGAGAAATGATGATTCCTCTACCTTAAGAAGTCAGCATTTCCAGTATTCAGAAATTCTAACAAATACTATATTCACAACAGAAAAGTAACCTATGTGATAAAGTACTAATAAGGATGACAAAACAGATATGAACATGCTACATTAATCGCAGTGACAGTGACATTTACTGAGTGCCTACTATGTGCCAGCTGCTGTGCTGTATGATTTATAAACATTATCCTTAGCCAGAAGTAGCTTCTTAAAAAACAAACTTCTTTACTAATTACTTTTCAAAAAGATAATTCCATAAAAATTAGATTTGGGGCCTGTCCATCACATTATCCTGAAAATTAGTGCTATTGAGTACAAACATAAATAATTACTAAGGTCCTAATACCAATTATAACTTCCCTAAGGAATTTTCGGGCTATAAATGAAGCTCTTTGGGACTATGTAGCTTTCCATAGTGAAAACAAAGTTTATAGCGAAAACAAACGGGTCAAACACGTAGATTCCTACAAGGGGCTGGGAGATGATGATGGTGATGGTGATGATGATGATGATGATGGTGATGCTGACAATAATGATGATGCTAGCTAGTACTTAAGGAACCCTCACTGTATGTCAAACACTCTTCCCAGTGTTTTACATGTATGAATTAATTTGATCTACCCAACAACTCTATGAGGAGTTACAACTATTAACTGTTTTAAGAAAATGGAACTGAAACATAAAGAAATGTTAAGACTTATCCAAGATCATGCAACTAGCAAACGACAATACTGATAATTGAATGCAGACAACCTGACTCTAGAGTTCTTATACAATACACTGTGCTGGCCAGGCACGGTGGCTCACACCTGTAATCCCAGCACTCTGGGAGGCCGAGGCAGGTGGATCACCTGAGGTCAGGAGTTCGAGACCAGCCTGACCAGCATACCGAAACCCTGTCTCTACTAAATACAAAAAATAATTAGCTGGGTACGGTGGTGCATGCCTGTAATCCCAGCTACTTGGAAGGCTGAGGCGGGAGAATCACTTGAACCCGTGAGGTGGGGATTGCAGTGAGCCAAGATTGAACCCCATTGCACTCCAGCCTGGGCAACAAGAGCAAAACTCCATCTCAAAAAAAAAAAACAAAAAACCAATATACTGGGCCTTGGAGTCTGACCCCCCATCTCAGAGCCCAGTAGGGTAGTGGGAAGATCTACTTATCAGATTTTTAGAAATAGGTCTGCCTCCTTTTACTAGCATATCAAAATGAATAACTGAAACAATATTTGGACAAAATTTCCCCTCACTCAAATACGGAATTAAACAAAACTTGAAGAGGGGGTGCCTAAGTTGCTGAGGTAATTGCCTTGGGGTTTTTTTAGCCTCTGCTAGAGGACACTGACCTAGAAGGCCGCACTCTCTTGAGTGCCTGCTTTCTCTGTGACTTTAGGGCCAGGTTTTCACTTTACGTCATTGTTCTTACCCTGGGAAAGCTAGTTTGCCTCTTGTCTAAATCAGTAAGGCAGTGACTGAAATGACAGCATTGTAGAAATATAGAAAATACACACTAGTATACAGAGTAGAAATATGAATTTTACTACACACCCATATGTTGTCTCCTAAAACACAGTTGAGTCCATGTCATGTAATGATTAAGGACATGGACTCTGCAAGGTAGATAGAACTGGCTTTGAATGGTGGCCCTCAACTTATTAGCTTGAGACCTTGAGGAAGTGACTTAACCTCCCAAAGCCCCAGTTTTCCCATCTTCAAGATGGGGATAATACATACCTACTTCACAGAGTTTTTAAGAGGGCCAGATGAGGTAACATATCTAGTTCAGTTACTGGAGCAGAGTAAGTGGCATCATTGTTGGCTGCTGTTATTTTCATCATCGTCACCTTCAATACCTTCATTATAATTAGCCAACACCTGCTCTGTTGTCAGCATTCTTCCACATTCAAAGTGATTTCCAGTGTGGCTGTCATCCTTGCTTTTCATTATTAACTAGAGTTGGCCCTCAGTATCCAGGGGACGGGATTGGTTCCGGGATCCTCTCAGATACCAAAACCTGGGATGCTCAAGTCTGTGATATAAATTGGCATAGTGTTTGCATCAAACCTATCAACATTCCTCCCTTATACTTTAAATCATCTCTAGATAACTTATAATATCTAATACAGTGTAACTGCTATGTAAACAGCTGTTACACTGTATTGGCTTTTTGTTTGCACTTTTATTGTTGTATTTTTTTCTTGAATATTTTGACCCACTGTTGGTCAAAATCCTCTAAATTTGTGTATGGAGGGCCAAGTATAAAGATAATGAGAGGTCAAGATGCAAAACAAAGCATCTCATCAAGCTATTGAATTTTCCATCTAAAGCACCTTGTAAATCTAAGGGAACAAAGAAAGGAGAAACAAGACAAGATAATAGTGAGGAAAGTGCATCCCACAGAGGATCTTGTGGCCCAAGCTCTTGCAATAAATGCAAAGCACATAAAATGGAATGTCCCCTTATGTCACAACGAAAAATTGTAACATAAATACTTTTGTCAGTTGGTTTTATTCTACAGATGTTTTTGAGAATTTGTTGTTGAAACAGCCAATTCACTCCTGAATTTAAAAAAAAAAAAAACTTTTGGCAATACTCAAAGTGTCAACTAATTAGATCCAAATTACAGCTGAACATTTTGAAATATATGCATCGCCCACGTGAATACTGATTGAATTTATTATAAATAGAATTTCAATTGCTGTGAAAGAAGGATACAATGGCATGGGAGTAAACTAATTTGTGAGCTTTTATTAAACACCTTATTAAGAGCTCCCCTCACAAGGGACAGTAAACAATGGATTAAATGACGGTTATTCCAATGCTGTGCTCAGGGAAGGCACTCTGTGTTGAGTCACAAAACCACTGGAGGTTTTCTTTCATATGGAACTTGATTCTAATCCTATCTTGGCTACTAAATTTGTAAAGCTTAAAAGTTGCTTATCCTTTTTATAAACTGGGCCCCCAACCTGTCAGCCTAATTCTCTCTGCAAACTTCTTTAAAACTGAATGTGACTGATTTGACGTGATGCCACCCATTTTCATTCATGGTAGCCACAGTTTTTCCTTTGACCTCAAAGGGAGACTTCACCCAGTTGAGCTACCCGCTCGCTTTGTAGATGGTCAGTAACCAGAGCCTTGATTTGACCTTTTGGGATTTCAGTTTCTGTCTTTGAACAAGATGAACTTTCAGTGAGTCATTTGCCAAAGTATATCATGGTATGTATTAAAGATGACAGAGTTCTAGACTGTTTATAAAAATTTAAAAATGTGGCCAGGCGTGGTGGCTGATGCCTGTAATCCCAGCACTTTGGGAGGCTGAGGCAGGTGGATCATGAGGTCAGGAGACCGAGACCATCCTGGCCAACATGGTGAAATCCCGTCTCTACTAAAAATACAAAAATTAGCCAGACATGGTAGTGCATGCCTGTAGTCCCAACTACTCAGGAGGCTGAGGCAGGAGAATCCCTTGAACCAGGGAGGCAGAGGTTGCAGTGAACCGAGATCGCGCCACTGCACTCCAGCCTGGCGACCAAGCAAGACTCCATCTCTAACTAACTAACTGACTAAATAAATAACAAAAAATGTAGACAACCAAGCAGACATATCTGTCTGTTCATTATAAGGAAGAACTCTATAACTTTTAAAACCAGCCAGCAGTGAATCTGCCTGTTCTATTAGGTAGTGAATGCCCCATCACTGGACTCTCCCAGCCCAAGACCATTAAACTACCTGCAAAAGGTTTGAAGAAGAGGCTTTGGTATAGACTGGTATGCTTATTAATTTCCTAGGGCTGCTGTAACAAAATACCACAAACTCGGTGGCTTAAAACAACAGAAATGTATTGCATTACAGTTCTAGAAGTCCAGAATTGGCAGAGCCATGATCCCTCTGAAGGTTCTAGGAAAGAATCCTTCCCTGCCACTTCCTAGTTGCTGGCAGTCCTAGAAATGCTGGGCATTGGCCGGGCGCAGTGGCTCACGCCTGTAATCCCAGCACTTTGGGAGGCCGAGGCGGGCAGATCATGAGGTCAGGAGATCGAGACCATCCTGGCTAACATGGTGAAACCCCATCTCTACTAAAAATACAAAAAAATTAGCTGGGCGTGGTGGCGGGCACCTGTAGTTCCAACTACTCGGGAGGCTGAGGCAGGAGAATGGAGTGAACCTGGGAGGCAGATCTTGCAGTGAGCCGAGATCGCACCACTGCCCAGCGTGGGAGACAGAGCGAGACTCCCTCTCAAAAAAAAAAACAAAAGAAAAGAAATGCTGGGCATTCTTGGCTGGTAGCTGTTTCACTCCAATCTCTGCTTCTGTCTTTATGTGGCCTTTTTCCCTCTGTGTGTGTGTGTCTCCAAATCTGTCAGTCCTTATAAATACACCCGGGATTGGTTTAGGGCCCATCCTAATCCAGTATGACTCCATTTTAACTTGATTACATCTGCAAAGACCCGATTTTTAAATGAAATCACATTCATAGGTATCAGGGGTTAGGACTTCAACATACCGCGGGATGAGGAGTAATAGTTGGGAAGATATAATTAAACCGCGCGTAGGTATGACTAGTTGACTGATATGATGATCGAACCTATGGTGAGATTTTAGGAGTTATATAAATCCTCTCTTACCAAAATGATCTCATTAATTTGTCCAACAACCATTAACTAGCTTCATTCTCTAGTACTATTCTATTTTTCAAAAACATGACATCTTACTAATGCTTTAAGTCTTGTATTTTATGGATGCTTGGGGAACCTTAGACGATGCCTTGAGTCAAAGCCCAGAGTACAGGGTGCTATAATTACTGTGTCTTTTACTTCATGTTCACATTCGCTGGCCTCACATTTGCTGTGTATTCAGAAATACAAATACAGATTACAATACCAAACATGAGTTATATGTTGAACATGAGATAGAATGAATTTCTAAAACTCTATTAGTTTTAATGATAAACTAGAGCTTAAAAATTAGCCCTATATTTTCCCGTAGAAAATTACAGGCTGAGGGCCGGGCGCAGTGGCTCACGCCTGTAATCCCAGCACTTTGGGAGGCCGAGGCGGGCAGATCACGAGGTCAGGAGATCAAGACCATCCTGGCTAACACAGTGAAACCCCGTCTCTACTAAAAATATAAAAAGTTAGCTGGGCATAGTGGTGGGTGCCTGTAGTCCCAGCTACTCAGGAGGCTGAGGCAGGAGAATGGAGTGAACCTGAGAGGCAGAGCTTGCAGTGAGCTGAAATTGTGCCACTGCACTCCAGCCTGGGCGACAGTGCAAGACTCCGTCTCAAAAAAAAAAAAAAAAAGAAAATTACAGACTGAGGCCGGGTGCGGTGGCTCACACCTGTAATCCCAGCACTTTGGGAGGCCAAGGCAGGTGGATTACCTGAGGTCAGGAGATTGAGACCAGCCTGGCCAACATGGTGAAACCTTGTCTCTACTAAAAATACAAACATTAGCCGGGTGTGATGACACCTGCCTGTAGTCCCGGCTACTCAGGAGGCTGAAGCAGGAGAATCGCTTGAACCCAGGAGGCAGAGGTTGCAGTGAACTCAGATTGCATCACTGCACTCCAGCCTGGGTGACAGAGCAAGACTCAGTCCCTCCAAAAACAAAACAAAAAAATTACAAACTATTCTCTCTAGTGAATCTGAAAACAGCTTTCATGACTTAAATCTAGTATCTTACTCTAATCTGTATGCATCTTGGCCTTAAAATGTAGCATTTTGGATACATACACTTAGGTGATTTGGCTCCATTGTTTTGTTTTGACAGGCAGCTTTTGTATCTGTCTTCTATAATTTAGTCTAGGGCTTCTCAACCTCCACACTATTGATGTTTTGCGCTGGATAACTCTGTTGTGGGAGCTGTTCTGTGCATTATAAGATGTTCAATAGCATCCCTGGCCTCTACACACTAGATGCCAGCAACACCTTACCTGCCACCTCAACCCAATGTGACAACCAAAAATGTCTGCGGATATTGCCCAGTGTCCCTGGAGGGGAGGTTGGGCAATATCATCCCAAATTAGGAATCACTGCATATTTGATGAAAATTAACTGCATTTTTTTAAATAGTGAGAAAAGTAGCATTGTTACATCATTGCAAAAATGTTGATGTCTGTGTGCACATGTATGTTTATTGCAGCACTATTCACAATAGCAAAGACTTGGAACCAACCCAAATGTCCATCGGTGATAGACTAGATAAAGGAAATGTGGCACATATACACCATGGAGTACTGTGCAGCCATAAAAAAGAATGAGTTCATGTCTCTTGCAGGGACATGGATGAAGCTGGAAACCGTCATTCTCAGCAAACTAACACAGGAACAGAAAACCAAACATGGCATGTTCTCACTCATAAGTGGGAGTTGAACAATGAGAATGCATGGACACAGGGAGGGGAATGTCACACACTGAGGCCTGTCAGGGGTGGGGGGAAAGGGAGGGAGAGCATTAGGACAAATACCTAATGCATGCAGGGCTTAAAACCTAGATGACAGGTTGATGGGTGCAGCAAACCACAATGGCACATGTATACCTATGTAACGAACCTGCACATTCAGCACATGTATCCCAGAACTTAAAGTAAAATTTTAAAATAAATAAATAAAAACCTTCATGTCTCGCTTAATAGAAGACAGTTGGATTCTCATGTCTGCTACTTCTTTCATTCTGCTGATATAGTTGGAAAATGGAGGAGTATTTTAATAGCCTTTTTAAATAGTTGTGGATATTTTTCTTTAATATTACCCCAAAATCACCAAGTAGTAGTTTCTTAAACGTTGCTTGTCAAATTAAAATTCTTCTGTCTATCTTTCACTTTGAATGGATCTTTTACCCATGCATTGATCATTTGGAAAATACTGGTTCAGTGAGTTACGTTGTTCTTCCCAAATTTGATGTGTTTTATTATCGATGTTATTATTATTATTATTATTATTATTTTAATATTTTAAAAAATTACAATTGTTAGCTGGGCACAGTCAGGTTTACCTGTAGTCCCTGCTACTTGAGAGGCTTAGATGGGAGAATCGCTTGAGCCCAGGAGTTCTAGTCCAGCCTGGGCAACATAGTGAGACCCCTTCTCTAAAAGCATTTTTTTTTTCTAAATCACAATTGTTAACATCATCACCAATCTCATCAGCAAAGCCTTAAGTATTAGGATGTTGTCAAGCCCACAGTGGTGAATACGAATTTTCTGATATTCTAATTTTTACTTGAAAGCTTAAATTTTATCACTGGCAACAAATACCACCAGTTGTTTTCCTTGAAGTGACAGACTCACTTCATTAATTTTTGAGAAAATGTCTGACAAATACTCAAGTATGAATAACTATAATTTGTCTGTCAGTTGTTCTTTCAAGTAAAAAAAAAAAAGTGTATTGTGAAAAATGGCTCTTCAGCTTGTATCTCATACAATTAAACATGCACTTTTCCTCACACCGACTGTCATACTTCAGCATGCAGCCACAGCGTTTTCTGTGCAGTTCCCATTTTGTCATACAGAGTATTTTTAAAGTGTACATAATGGTTGAGATTTAAGAAGTTTTTTTAATGCTGTTTCAAAGACATTCTTTTTTAAAACTATAGAAGGCTTCACAAATGTGTATGCCATCCTTGCATAGAGGCTGTGCTAATTTTCTCTGTATCATTTCAATTTTAGTATATGTGCTGCTGAAGCGAGCACTCAAAGACATTCTTTTTTTTTTTTTTTTTTTTATCTTTCAAGCTTTTATTTAAATGCCATGATCCAGGATGGATTTTAGATCTTGTTGAAAGCAGCCACATCCATGGACTGCACATAGTCCTCAAAAGCAGTGATCTGCTCCTCCAGCATATCTGTTCCAACTTTATCATCTTCAACTACACACTGTATTTGGTTTCTTAATTCCGTATCCCACTGGAACTAGTTTAGATGAGCCCCAGACTAAGCCGTCTGCTTGAATGCTTCTGACGCACTCCTCTAATTTCGCCAGATCTGTCTCCTCATCCCAAGGTTTCACATCTAGTAAGATGGAAGACTTGGCAACAAGTGCAGGTTTTTTGGCTAACTTTGATTCATATTGTGCAAGACATTCTTCCCTTAGCCTCTTTGCTTTTTCACTTTCCTCCTCATCATCAGATCCAAAGAGATCAATGTCATCATCATCTTTACTATCTGTACCTCCACTTCCTGTAGCGTCTTCCACATTGGCAGGACCATACTTGCCCAAAGCTTTCTTCACTCCTGGCAGGCTGGCCTTTTCTTTTTCGTAAGACTTGACATGATTACACCAACGTAGGGCATGACACAAGCCAGCAGGCTGTGGGCCGGACACGGCTTCAAATACTGCCACATCTGCTTGTGATGGCACATACCCCTCAATGTAGCTCTTGTCCACCAGGTAATCATTGAGCACCTGGAGGCCCGCGGGGCTTTTCAGGTCTCCGAAACCCATGGTGTCGGCTGTATCTGAGAGCTGGGGAGCAGCAGAAAGAGAGCCCGCAACTTGTGGGCACCCCGCGCTGGAGAGAGGAAAAAGCTCAACGACATACTTAAGTGAAACAGTGAAACTGGTTTTTTTTTTTTTTTTCTGCAAGAGCCTTGTGGTGAAGAATACAGTATCTGCTGGCATAGTTTTATGCTACTGTTATGGTTTACGCTAAAGCACAAACACCATTGATGTAAATATCAACACAATGAGAAAGGCTATTATTAATAATACTAATATTAATAACACTAAGGCAAACAATGTCTTAGTATTACTATAAAAACTAGTTTTGACCTTGGGGACCCCCAGAGGCCCAAAGACTACACTTTAAGAACTGCTGGTCTATGAAGATCATTCCGCTCCACACTTAATTTGAACGATATAGAAAATATCTGCTGACAGACTTGCATGATAGTAGATACACTTCATCAAAGTAGAATTTAGTATATTCTAGGAACTGCATGTAGCATTGCAGGAACATACCTCTCACTACCAATCAAAATTGTTGAAAGACTGCTGGGCACGGTGGCTCACGCCTATAATCCCAGCACTTGGGAGGCTGAGGCAGGTGGACAGGTGGATCACTTGAGGTCAGGAGTTCGAGACTAACCTGGCCAACATGGTGAAAACTTGTCTCTAAAAAATACAAAAATTAGCCAGATGTGGTGGTGGGTGCCTGTAATCCCAGCTACTCAGGAGGCTGAGGCAGGAGAATCACTTGAACTCGGGAGGCGGAGGTGGCAGTGAGCAGAGATCACACCACTGCACCTCAGCCTGGGTGACAGAGCAAGACTCCGTCTCAAAAAAAAAAAAAAAGAAATTGTTGAAAGACTTGTTTGCTCTCTTTGTCAAGAGTCTCAGAGGTTAGAAATATTTCCACAACATTTTAGTTTGTCTCGATGGAGCTGACAATTATGTACTTTCCTTTATCTTTTTTGAAACTGTTTCCACATTTGGCCTAGACCCTCTTGGAGTAATGAGTTTCAAAACCTTGTGTGTGAGCACTCCTTTCTGGGATTTGTAGAAAACTTGATTTTTTTTTTTTTTTTTTCTCAAAGAGTAGGTCGCAGTTCCAAGGAATTTGGTAAGGAAGTGTGCATTCTCTCAATTTCTAACACAATGCCTTGTTCAAATTAGGCACTCAATAAATATTTGTTGACTATAAAACTTAACTGATTGACCTCTTTTACAATCTTGGTAGTTTTATGATCTGATGAGATGACTCTCAACCTTCATCCATCTAGACTGGAGAGGGCAATTTTTTAGACCCCTGGAACATTTGAAGGTGAAAGTAAGGCTCTTTATTGAAAACAGAGTGATTAAGGAAACATCTGCATACTGAAGAGTAAACCCGCCCCTTCCCCAAGGCCTTTCCAAAACGCTGGCTGCCAGTCTTTTATGCACACCCCTACCATCAGGCAACTGAATGATTCTGTCTGAGAAAGCTGATAAGCCCAAGAGATAAATCTTAAAGATAACTGGCATTTGGGATTCCACAAAGAACCAGATGGGCCTTGTGTACAGAAAGGCCTACCATATGAAAAGCCCCACCCTAAGCACACAGGAGAAACAAGGAAGATGGTATCCCACAGAAGAAGTGATGAGAATTTCTAGGATGATAGTCAAGGAAGTCTGGGGATAACAACTCTTCAGTAAGCCAGATTGGAATAAGAAGATGGAGTACTCCAAGAGGGATGTCTTCAAGGGGGGAAAAATGGAACATAGAAATTACCAATTAAATTTGACAATATTGAGGGGCGTGTTAGACACTTGAATGGAGAATTTAGGGATAACTTATTGCTATGTGAATAGAATATTATAAATACAAAAGAAGCAATTAACCCCTGTAAAATTTAGAAGTTATACAAGGAAAAAATGTGTTCACAGGGTACCACATGGTTCAACCGAGAACAATACTTACATGATCAAAATAATGTAAATACTGTACTCTGATTTGGCCAAAAATTGTGAAAGATTTATGTTGGGAACATAAAGATGAAGAAGTAATTGTGTGCAGTAAAGTCTAGGGATGGTAGTTATTAAAGAACTAAATCCTAATTTAATAGAGAAAATCATGTCTAAATCAAGAAGTAGCAATATAAGTATGTTTCTTCAAAAATGGAATTTAAAATCAGAAAAGCCTGAAAGTTGAAAGTAGTTCCTCTAGGTAGTGGAACTCAGGAATGGGCAGGGTTAGACAAGATTAATTCTTTTTCCTTGTAAACCTTATAGAGTGATCAAGTTAAAAAAATGCCTACATATATTACCTCAAATTACCTAATAAAAATTAAAAATAAGGCCAGGCACGGTGGCTCACACCTGTAATCCCAGCACTTTGGAAGGCTGAGGCGGGTGGATCACGTGGTAAGGAGATCAAGACCATCCTAGTTAACACAGTGAAACCCCGTCTCTACTAAAAATACAAAAAATTAGCCAGGCATGGTGGCAGGCTCCTGCAGTCCCAGCTACTTGGGAGGCTGAGGCTGGAGAATGGCGTGAACCTGGGAGGTGGAGGTTGCAGTGAGCCAAGATCGTGCCACTGCACTCCAGCCTAGGCGACAAAGCAAGGCTCCGTCTCAAAAAAAAAAAAAAAAAAAATTAAAAATAAGTTAGTAAGTCAAAGATGTTTTACTTTTCACATAGATGGATCTGACTACATAATCAGGCTTTCGCCTAAAAGTTTGTGGTAAACTATACATACTATTCGATTTTTTTCTATGTAGGCACAGAGAGCAGCCACACGTCAGACTTTCTTTGACCTCCTCCCATAAGAATGTATCTGCAGTGTGTCTTATCTTCTCAAAATTCATATATAGTTAATTGAATTAAGAATTTGGGCCAGGCACTGTGGCTCACGCCTGTAATCCCAGCACTTGGGGAGGGCAAGACAGGCAGATTATGAGGTCAGGAGTTCGAGACCAGCCTGGCCAACATAGTGAAACCCCGTCTCTACTAAAATTATAAAAATTAGTCAGACGTGGTGGCGGACACCTGTAATCCCAGCTACTCGGAAGGCTGAGACAGGAGAATCGCTTGAACCTAGGAGGCAGAGGTTGCAGTGAGCCGAGATGGAGCCATTGCACTCCAGCTCGGGCAACAGTACGAAACTCTGCCTCAAAAAAAAAAAAAAAAAAAAGAGAATTTGATCTAACTTCCTTTCCAACCTGATCTGCTTGACATATCCCATATGAACAATTCTCTCTAGACAGACTGGTCTACTTCTTATGATTTGATTATGCCATTTGGCCAAAGTTAAAATTTCTTTCTCCCCTTCTCCTTCCAGAGCTTTGCCTATCAAATTTTTGATAATAGTTCAAAACCCAATTCCCTGCGGAAACTACTCTTGCCCTTTTCAATTGGAAGTGACTGCTTCTTACTGTATACGATCTGGTTTCATTACCTTTTAGCGTTTTTGAGAGATCTACCTTAGATACAAAAAGTATGCATCATTTATCCTTCCTTACAACTTAGAATAAAATAAACATCCAATAACTCACCTCTTAGCTTAAGAAATAGAACATTACTCTTCATGACTGCGTCTTCTCTCCCCACCCTACAGAGAAAATTGCTATCCTATTTTGGGTTACTCCTTTTCTTGCTTTTCTTTATGGTTTTATCATAACTAGATATATCCCTAAACAATGTCTTAATTTGTTTCCCCTGGAACTTTATTTGTCTCAAATTTTCTTCTTTTGTTCAAATATTGTGATAATTAGCTACAGTGGTGCACAAAGCTGTAGGTCATTCTTTGTCATTACTATATAATGTCCAATTGTCTTAATATACTATGAGTTATTTATCGTTTCTGTTGTTGATTGCCATTATGGGTTGTTGCCAATACTTTTCTGTGATGGTCGATGCTTCTATAAACTTTCTTATATATACATTCTATACTATACTATAAACTTTCTTGGTGCATACGTGCAGGACTTCTGTGCAGTACTAGTTCTCAAGGGGAGAACATTCTGGGAATGGGAATTCTCAGGCCCCACTCAACCTACGGAATCAAAAGCTCAAAAACTCCCAGGGTGGGACCCAGCAATCTGTGTTTTGTTTTTTTTGGTTTTTTGCTTTTTTTTTAAGATGGAGTCTTGCTCTGTTACCCAGGCTGGGGTGCAGGGCACCATCTTGGCTCACTGCAACCTCTGCCCCCAGGGTTCAAGCAATTCTCCTGCCTCAGCCTCCTGAATAACTGGGATTACAGGCATGCACTACCACGTCTAGCTATTGTTTGTATTTTTAGTAGAGACAGTGTTTCACCATGTTGGCCAGGCTGGTCTCAAACTCCTGACTTCAAGTGATCTGCCCACCTCAGCTTCCCAAAGCCACCACACCAGGCTGCAATCTGTGTTTTAACAAGCCATCAAGGTGACTCGAATGCTCACTGAAGTTTAAGAACTGCAGATACAGTGTGACAATGGATTTGTCATGTCAGTTTCTCCTTGTAGCTCTTTTCATATTTATTTTATATATTCTGAAGCCATATTATTGCACTATATGAATTAGAGTAGCTATATCTTCCTGATTAATTAAAACTATTTCAGTATATTTGGTAAAGGCTTTCAGGCTTAAAGTCTACTTTGATACTAAAATAGTCTTGCTAACTTTCTTTTGATATCTGCTTATTGTCTAGTTTTCCATCTTTTGACTTTAAATCTTTCTCTGCACTTAAGTTTTGGCTGAATGTGGCATTTGTAAAAGAGTGAATTACCTTTTTAAAAAAATTCAATCTGATAGTATCATAATTGGGGATTTTAGTCCACCTACCTTTTAATTCATTTCTACCATCTCACTTTCACAGTCTATACACTCCGATTTTTCTTTTTCTTTCTTTCTTTCTTTCTTTCTTTTTTTTTTTTTTTTTTTTTTTGAGACAGTCTTGCTCTGTCACCCAGGCTGGAGTGCAGTGGCATGATCTCAGCTCACTGCAACCTCCGCCTCCCGGGTTCAAGTGATTCTCCTACCTCAGCCTCCCGAGTAGCTGGGACTACAGGCACTTGCTACCATGCCCGGCTAATTTTTGTATTTTTAATAGAGACAGGGTTTCTCCATGTTGGCCAGGCTGCTCTCGAATCCTGACCTCAGGTGATCCACCCGCCTCGGCCTCCCAAAGTGCTGGGATTATAGGCATGAGCCGCCGTGCCTGGTCGATTTTTTTTGTTTTGTTTTGCTTTTCCCCATTTTTACTTCTTTGGGTTGTTTCAGATTTAGTTTTTCTTCATTCCATTTTTTCCACTGTAGTTTTTGTGGTTATCCTAAAATTTTTAACTTGCATATTTAATTTTCAAAAGTCCAAATTTAATTAATACTTCTAATCTGAAGAGTATAAGAAGCTTATGATGTTTTCATGTTAAATGGCATTTCTCCTGACATATGATTTCTTCTTGTTTTGTTTTGTTTTTGTTGCCGTTTTGAGACGGAGTCTCGCTCTGTCGCCCAGGCTGGAGTGCAGTGGCCAGATCTCGGCTCACTGCAAGCTCCGCCTCCCGGGTTCACGCCATTCTACTGCCTCAGCCTCCCAAGTAGCTGAGATTACAGGCGCCCGCCACCACGCCCGGCTAATTTTTTGTATTTTTAGTAGAGACGGGGTTTCATTGTGTTAACTAGAATGGTCTTGATCTCCTGACCTCGTGATCCGCCCGCCTCCGCCTCCCAAAGTGCTGGGATTACAGGCATGCGCCTGGCAGATATGTGACTTCTTAATCGAGCATTTTGTTTTAAAATTTATTTGCAACTCCAGAAATTAGATGTTATTGTTTAATTCCATCTTTGCTTTTAGATATTAACATATTATTTTCTCGAAATTGAGATCCTCCAAGATCCGTTTTCTTCTTTACAAAATCTATCACGTAGGAGTACATCAAATCTTCTAAGTTTTGATGGTGGTAAACTTTCTCAATATTTGTATGAAAAATTCTTTATTTCATCTTTCTATTAAATGGTAGTTTTACTGCGTAAACAATTATATGATCATGGTTATTTTCTCTCCAACAATTTAAAAATAGTATTCCACTGTCTTCTCACTTCCATGTTGCAAGTCAACTGTCAAATTAATTGTTCTTCTTTGGTAGTAAAGCTTTCTCATTCTTTCTAATGGATTTCTTTTTCTTTTTTGTTTTACTTTCATAGTTTCCCTATAAGTGTCTAAGTACAGATTTCTATTTAACTTGCTTGAGATTTGTTGGGATGTCTGAATCTAAGAATTAGTCTTGTAATAGATATAACAATTAAACTCTACAATTTTTATATAACTTAAAGTCTGTTAAATTTTTTATTGTTTTCTTTCAAATATTGTTTTTCTTCATTCTTCCTATTATCTTTTTAGAAATCTGATTACATTAGATTATCTCGCCTCATCCTCAATATCTCTTGATCTCTCTTATATTTTCATTCCTTTTGAAGTCTTTCTATTTCTAACTATATTTTAATCTGATAATTCCAATATCTACCATCTTTGTGAGTCCGTTTCTATAGTTTCCTGTTTTGCTGATTCTTATTCATGGTGGCTTGTCTCTCCAAGTTATTATTTGTATGTATGTCTGTGTGTGTTTGTGTGTGTGTGTGTGTGTGTGTGTACAGAAAGTAAGAGAGAGAATGTTGATGCCAGATATTCCATGGAATTCAACATGTAGAAGTTCATTTGAGATCTGAATTTAAGGAGCAATACCAATTTGGGATCTTTTTCTTTTTTTTTAAATCATTACAGGGTCTCGCTCTGTTGCCCTGGCTGTAGTACAGTGGCACGATCTCAACTCACTGTAGCTTCCACCTCCCAGGTTCAAGAGATTCTCATTCCTCAGCCTCCCGAGTAGCTGGGACTGCAGGCGCTCACCACCATGCCTGGCTAATTTTTGTATTTTTAATAAAGACAAGGTTTCGCCATGTTGGCCAGGCTGGTCTCTAACTCCTGACCTCAGGTGATCTGCCAGCCTTGGCCTCCCAAAGTGCTAGGATTACAAGCATGACCCACTGTGCCTGGCCAGGATCTTTTTAAATACCATACAGATATTGGCAATTATGGTCCCAAACCCGTGTGGTTAGAAATTCTCAGAAGAAACATTTAACAATATTTTGTCCATCTTTATCTGCTATTTGTATTTCACTAAATCAATTGATAGTCTATTTTACTGCAAGCCATCTTATGTCCTCTTTGAGAACAGTTTAAATTGTAACCACAAAATGAAAGGAATAAATTGAAGAACAACTAAAGGCTAGTTGATTACAACATTGGATTATTTTTAAATAAAACTTTGCTAGGATCTCAGGGAACATAAGTCAATGTGCTTTGCTTTTAGAGTAAGTTTCAGGCCATTGCTTGAAGCAATGATAGCAGAATGAATTGATTTTAAAGAGCGCTTAGGCAGGCTCAAAGTCTGAGCTGGGAAAACATGGAAGTTCCAATTCAACATTAAATATTTACATGGCAGTTAAAATTTAAAGACTTAGAAACTCAGACCTGGGTTTGCTTGCCAATATGAATGGGCAGGTTGGAGTAGCATGGACTCTGTGTAAAAGAGAGTGATGAAGTTCCAAAATATGCTAAGTGAAAAACTGTAAATGCAAAACCTTTGTCTAGTGTGCTGCCTTCCATGTAAAAATAGGAGGAGCCTAGGCGTGGTGGCTCACGCCTGCAATCCCAGCAGTTTGGGAGGCCGAGGCAGGTGGATTGCTTGAGGTCAGTAGTTCAAGACCAGCCTGACCAACATGGTGAGACCCTGTATCTACTAAAATTACAAAAATTAGCCAGGCATGGTGGCGAGTGCCAGTAATCCCAGCTACTAGTGAGGCTGAGGCAGGTGAATTGCTTGAACCTGGGAGGCAGAGGTTGCAGTGAGCTGAGACTGTGCCACTGCACTCCAGCCTGGGTAACAAAGCAAGATTCTGTTTCAAAAAAAAAAAAAAAGGAGGAGAAGGATGTGAATTTACTTGTATGTGCATAAGATATCTACAAAAGGATACCCAGGAAACCAAAAATATTGATGCCTCTGGGGATAGAAACTGGATGGTTGGGACAGAGGTAACACAGATTTTTCCGTATGTACCATTTTGAACCTCTTGAGTTTTGAGCCATGAGAATATATTATCTATTCAAATAAGTAGACATGTAGATGCACAGATTCATAGCTATGAAGATATATAAGAAGAAAAGCCAATGAATGAATGAATAAGCAGGCGAGTGACTGAATGTGCCCCTGACTGGATGCACTGCTTGCTAGCTGTTGCCTAACTCCTGTGTTCCTTCATTTCCTCATCTGTAAAATGGGAATAATAGCACCTACCTCAAAGGGTTATTGTGAAAATCAAATGAGTTAAAACAAGGAATTAGAACAAAGTTTAGTCAGCATAAGTACAAAAAAAGTTAGCTATCATTATTTTATTGCTGTTACCCTTGTGACTTTCGGAGCTTACTTACCCAACTAAACACAGGCTTTATACTCAGCTATATCTGGTTTTTTTTTTTTAGACCAAGTCTTGCTCTGTAGCCCAGGCTGGAGTGCAGTGGTGCGATCTCGGCTGACTGCAATCTCCGCCTCCTGGGTTCAAGTGATTATCCTGCCTCAGCCTCCCGAGTAGCTGGGACTATAGGCGCCTGCCACCACGCCCGGCTCGTTTTTGTATTTTTAGTACAGAAGGGGTGTCACCATACTGGCCAGGCTGGTCTTGAACTCCTGACCTTGTGATCCTCCCACCTTGGCCTCCCAAAGTGCTGGGATTATAGGCGTGAGCCACTGCGCCCGCCCTATATCTGGATTTTAACCCATGCTTGCCTCCATATCTTCTGTGAGATATTGTGCAGGATTTTAAACTTTTCTTTCCCTCAGTTTTGTATTTGTAAAATGTGAATAATAGTATAACAGCAACAATAATAATTAATTCAGAAAGCAGACTTACTAACTTGATATTTGTTGATAGTAGGAAATTCTTGATATTTTAGATGTGATAATCATACTGAGTTTATTTTTATTTTTTAGAGACAGAGTCTCGCTCTGTTGCCCAGGCTGGCGTGCAGTGGTGTAATCTCTACGCTCACTGCAACCTCTGCCTCCTGGGCTCAAGCAATTCTCCCACTTCAGCCTCCCAAATAACTGGGACTACAGGCATGTGCCACCACACCCTGGCTTTTTTTTTTTCTTTTGGTAGAGATGCAGTTCTGCCACATTGCTCAGGCTGATCTCCAACTCCTGGACTCAAAGGATCTGCCTGCCTCGGCCTTCCAAAATGCTAATATTACAGGCTTGAGCCACTGTGCCCAGCCTATTGTGTTTAATTTTAATGAGTCCTGTGTTCTATAAATACAAACTAAAATATTCATGGATAAAAATATATAAGATTTGCCTCAAAATCGTAAATGGAAGAATGGGTGGGGGTATGAATAAAACAGAAGTGGTCATGTATCGATGATTGCCATGAGAGAGTGACGGGTACATGGGGCTCAACACTTGATTTTCTCTGCTTTTGTGTATATTTGAATTGTTCCCAGATAAAAAGGGTTTTTCTTAAGAGACTACAGTAAAGTGAGAAAACACATCATACAGTAGCAGGAATGCAGTAATAACTTTAAAAAAAATGGCTGCTGGTAGCCAGGTGTAGCAGTAGTTGTAGTATCGTGATAGTTTTTATTAGCTTCAGTTAAATGGTCAGGCAGAAAGGCTGATAGGCAAGGGAATGGATTAACTGATATGTGAGGAGAATCATCCCTTTTCAAGTTCTTCTAACAAAGATCCCACTTTTCTTATGTTTAAGGGAGCATCAACCCCCACAGGTACAGAGGTCTGCAGAACTCTAACATATAACATTCACAGAACTCGGCCACAAACCAGACCCCAAAACATGCTAGAATTCTCTCTCCATTGTTGAATGTTAGCAGCCATTTTGCTTTCATTTAGAGCTTCAATTAAACAGTATCAAATACGTCAGGTATTTTCTTTTATTTCTGCAAATGTATCTTTACAATCAAATGCCTCATTTTTAGCCATTCACTCTTGAAAAACTGAAAGTGATTTCAAATAGTGATGTGTGGCCAGCTTTAACTTGGACAGTCATTAGTATTAGAGGAGTGGGGATTTGGAAATACTGCCTTAAGAAAAGTTTCCCCCTTAACTTATTTTTTACCCTTCCCACCTCTGTCTCCATGGAAATGAGGTCAGAGGCCACGGAGAGCTCCCGGGGAGCCAGCAGCTGGGAATGAGAATTCTCACTTAGAGATTTCAGCTGAAAGCTATAAACTCCTTTACAAAGACCAGCTGAGTCTTTTGGCCACCATAGTCTCCTTTTTACACTAATAAAT
Organism: Pan troglodytes; assembly: GCF_028858775.2. Taxonomy (NCBI): domain Eukaryota; kingdom Metazoa; phylum Chordata; class Mammalia; order Primates; family Hominidae; genus Pan; species Pan troglodytes. The sequence goes on along the minus strand of NC_072402.2, from coordinate 46,481,249 downwards.
AGGTGGCTTTTTTTTTCTTTTGTCTTTCTCTTTTGGCACATACATGGAGGAAGAAGAGGTGCCACTGAGTAATAACCATTTTTGCATTTATACTTGAACTTCTGTGCATTAAATCAAGATGGAGATATTCCTTAAGAATTTATTTTCAACTTAATATGTTTAAATGATAGTGTACATATGGAATTAAGCAATTATCACTTGCTTGATCTCTGTCCTTTCAAGTTTATGATAACACCAGATATTTGAAGACAAATATATGTGGTTATTCATTACATGCTATCAGTTATAAATGATTCTAATAGAATGTCACCATGACATAATTCAAAATCACTTAATTAAAAGAAAAAACAAATCTCAAGATATGAGCAGTTGGTACCATTAAACAAAATGTTTTATGAATTAACGTATACTTTACTATTAGTACCTGTTTTTGTTGAACTGTTAACACAAGTCCATATGTTTTTGCACTTTAAGTATTCAGTTTATTTACTCATAAATCATTTGAAAATATCTGAGAAGGGTGACTACTCAAATATGCCAAACACTTTGTTATTTTTATAAGTTATATATTATTATTTAGTAGCCAAATATTTATTAAAACAATATGAAATGTAAATTTAGTTTAAAAAAAAAAGCCCTAACAAGTTCTTTTTAAATTTGGAGCTATAGGAGTCTGTGTTTCAAACTTTTTTTTCCTTCATGCCACACTTTGTTTTATGGTTCAAGGTTTATAGACTCAATAAGATTCAGCATTATTTCCAAAAACTTTTACGAAATTTCATCATTACTCTTACATAAAACACTGAGTTATTACTTTTAATCATCAATCACAGAACTGCACTGAATTTTCCAGAACTTAGCTTCAGCAAGCATCAGAACCACAGCACCTCTCTCAGACACTTTCACATTCTTTCTCTCTCTCTTTTTTCAGCGTTGTGGTCAGCAGTCTAATGATGCTGGGCTTTTATTCTTTACCATTTCCTTTGTCTTTGGGCCCTTTCGCAGGTCCCTGCTGAGCTCTCTCTCTCTCTGTCCTGGGTTGAGCCCTTGTTCCATTTTCCCCTGCTCTCAGAAGTGAAACAGAACATCGTGTTCCGAAGCTGCCCAGCACACATGCTTCACGATGCTGCCAAGTTTGCAGCTGACCAATTGGCCTACTTTAGAGGACTCGCATTTATAAAATTTACAAGTCTTTATTTCCACCAGCCCATCACCTCCTCCCCACCCCGCCGAAAAAGAGTATGCCAAACACACTGATAAATCAAGAGTTTTTTGGTGTTGCAACAAAATGGGCAGTCATTTCTTTGCCCTTTGCTGGCTCTCAGCCTTGCTCTTCCCTCCTGAATAGATGGAAAATATGGGTTGGTGTACGGTACAAAGACATTCAAAAGTGATTGCCTCTGTATTAATAACTAATTTCAAAAGAAACATACAAACGAAATGATATGCTCTTCTATTTTTTTCGGAGATCGGTATTTCTAAAGTAATTCCTTTCCAAAAACTGATCCAGGCAAACCTGTCTTCTTCCAGATTAGGAAGACAGAGTTAATGCTTTGCTTTTTCAATGAGATTGGGTCAGGCAAGTCATGGATTTAGATATTTTGAACACTCCTTATTGGCATTTGAATCTTCTAAGCTTCTATAATAGATTCAAGATCAAATAGGAGAGGGTAAGGATTTAATGGAGCAAAGAAAAGTTGTAGGAATTGGTTTCTTGTGATTTTAGTGATTCCTGCCCCACTCTTCAAGAAAAGGAACTCGGTCAAGGGTAGATCCAGGTTATTGCAAAGCTTATAAAATATGGAGCCCTCTTTATGAAAAAGAATATGAAATTAAGCCCAAGAGTAAATATCTACTTAGAATAAGAGAAGAAACCATAACAAATGACAAACTTTAAAAGGCATCCAGAAAAATAGCATCATTACCATTAGTATTAAGAATTATTGTTATTATTATAACTTCACTGTTTGATCCACCTATATAACACTTCTTTTCCCTACTTTTTTTACTTTATCCTCTTTGATCGTTCCTCAAATAACCAAAACTTTATAATACTATTTTGTGTAGAGAGAATAGAAAGATAATTTTGGTTTTTTTTTTCTGGCATGGCAGATAGAAATATGTTTTTTGTTATTAATGGCTTAGAAAATAATCTTTCAGCTTGAGAATTATTGGTCATGCCACAGCTGAAACAATCTCTTGCTCCAGAGGTGCTTCGTGCTCTAAGAAAATTCCTCAGAGACTCCAGACCTTTGATCTTGCTGGGCAGGGCTCCAGCTGACCCTTTGGCCATTGTCTCAGCAACTGATCCAGCATCCCATTTGGTGTCCTGGGTGGAAAGGGCAGGGCTCGAGATGCTGGTGGTGGGGCCTTTGTCTGGAGAACCCTGAGCAGAGAGTGGTGGAGCATCTCATTCCAAACCTTCTCCTTGGTGCCAGAGTTGGATTTCAGATACCTGGGGAGGCTCCACATGTTGCAGGGCATCACTGGAGGTCAGCAAAAATTGAGAGTACGTTCAACCTACCAGCCTTCCACACAGACCGAGAATGTAGAGATTGACCCTCTGGCTGGCGTGGCTCTCCATGCATCCAGCTATACCTTAAATCCCTGCGAAGGACACACAGAACCTTGGAAGGGCCTGTGAAAGTAAGCGGCTGTGAAACTAAAAGCTCATTAACTTTATGAAAATCCTCCCCTCTGTTCAGTGCTCATAATATAGTGGACATTCATGGAACTGAAAATAGAAATGAATTCTCTGGCCAAAGTGACCCCTATTTAGTAGTCTCAAAATTTTAAGCTCCACAGGGCAAGGATTTTGTCTGCTTGGGTCACTGCTGTATCTTCATCTTCTTCTGAATATTGTTCCATTTGTTAAGGGGACCAAAATTAGTTAGCAATGCCTTTTATTTTCCTGGGTTAAAATAGGCTGGCCAACTGGAAGCTACTGGATATTGCTCACTTTTAATTTCTTCACATACCCTTGAGATACTTGTTCTTACATCATCTGAGCTCCTCCGCTCCCCCATTCATTTTGTTGTGGGGGTGGGTTTTGAAGCATAGTCTAAGCATCATGTCTTCTTCTTTTCATTTTGAGTGCATGCTCTATCGCTGCCCAGATAGTCAAAAGTCAAGCCTTTTTGGCTGGGACTCTTCCAGTTGTATTACAGTGCTGGAACTTTTTTAAAGTAGAAAAGCCCTTTACCCTGTTTTTAAATACCAGTTTAAGATATTAGAAGAATATTTTTGAAAGTATGAACATATTTTGTTGTTTCTTGAGGATTCTGAGATGCTTCTTTTGGCCTATGGGGAGAAAATAATGCAGTCAATTTGGTCAGTGTGAGATTATATTGGGTCTCTTCATTTCTTAAGCTTGCAAGTCGCAATATGGCCATCTAAGCATTCAGATAGTGAGTCAGTAGGTTCTACTCCTCCTCACTATCTATACATTTAGATGGCCACATTGTGACTTACAGACTTAAGAAATTAAGAGACCCTGAGGCCAGGTGTGGTGGCTCATGCCTCCACAGCACTTTGGGAGGCCAAGGTGGGTGGATCACTTGAGGTCAGCAGTTTGAGACCAGCCTGGCCAACATGGTGAAACCCTATCTCTACAAAAAAAAAAATACAAAATTAGCCAGGCATGGTGGCACACAATTGTAATCCCAGCTACCTGGGAGGCTGAGGCAGGAGTATCGTTTGAACCCGGGAGGCAGAGGTTGCAGTGAGCTGAGATTGCCCCATTGCACTCTAGCCTGGGTGATAGAGCAAGACGCTGTCAAAAAAAAAAAAAAAAAAAAAGAAGAAGAAGAAGCTGAAAACATAGAAATGAAGAGACCCAAAATAATCCACACATTGACCAAATCAACTGTATTATTTTCACCCATGGGCCAAAAAAACTCATAGATTACACAGAATATTAGGGCTGGAATGACACAATGTCTTCTCCCCTTTACTAGTGAAGAAACTGACCCTCAAAGGGATAAAATTAATTGCTCAAAGTTGTAATCACGAGTAGCATCAATCAGAAGCTCTATTAAGGGAAGCATAATAAAGTTATTCTTCCAAATAAGTGTCTTGGTTCATTCAGGCTGCTATACCAAAATGCCATAGATACGGTGGCTTAAAAACAAGGAGAATTTATTTCTCAAAGTTCTGCAGACTGGGAAGTTCAAGATAAAGGCAGCAGATTTGGTGTCTGGTTAAGGCTGACGTTACCTTGGTGCATAGAGGGTGCCTTCTCACCGTGTCCTCACATGGTGGAAGGGCAAGGGGTAACCTTTGGGCCCCTTATTTATTTTTTTAAGAGGCAGGGTCTGACTCTGTCACCCAGACTGGAGTACAGTGGTGCAATCATAGCTCACTTGAACTCCTGGGCTCAAGTGATCCTCCTGCCTCAGCCTCCCAAGTAGCTGGGACTACAGCCTTGCACCACCACACGCAGCTAATTAAAAGAATATTTTTTGAGGCCGGGCGTGGTGGCTCATGCCTGTAATCCCAGCATTTTGGGAGGCCAAGGCAGGAGGATCACCTGAGGTCAGGAGTTCAAGACCAGCCTGACCAACATGGAGAAACCCTGTCTCTACTAAAAATACAAAATTAGCCGGGCATGGTGGCACATGCCTGTAATCCCAGCTACTCGGGAGGCTGAGGCAGGACAGTCGCTTGAACCTGGGAGGCGGAGATTGTGGTGAGCCGAGATCACGCCATTGCACTCCAGCCTGGGCAACAAGAGCAAAACTTTGTCTCAAAAAAAAAATATATATATATATATATTTTTTTTTTGTAGAGATGGGGTTGGAGGGTCTTGCTATGTTGCCCAGGCTGGTCTTGAACTCCTGGCCTTCAGTGATCCTCCCACCTCGGCCTCCCAAAGTGCTGGGATTACAGCTGTGAGCCACCACGTCCGGTTAGGCCTCTTTTATAAGGGCACTAATCCTGTTCATTAGAGATCCAAGTTCATTACCTAATCACCTCCCAAAAGCTTCACCTTCTAATACCATCACCTTGGGGATAAAGACTTCAACATAAGAATTGAGGGGGGATAGCCAGGCACAGTGGCTCACGCCTGTAATCCCAGCACTTCGGGAGGCCGAGGCGGGTAGATCACCTGAGGTCAGGAGTTCGAGACTAGCCTGGCCAACATGGCAAAATCCCATCTCTACTAAAAATATAAAAATTAGCTGGGTGTGATGGTGCACACCTGTAATCCCAGCTACTTGGGAGGCTGAGGCAGGAGAATTGCTTGAACCCAGGAGGCAGAGGATGCAGTGAGTCGAGATCACGCCACTGTATTCCAGCCTGGGTGACAGAATGAGACTTCATCTCAAAAAAAAAAAAAAGAATTGGGAGGGATGGCAGGGGGGACTCGCAAACATTCAGAGCATAGCAGTAAGTTTTGAAACTTTCCTTATCTCTTATTTTCATTTTTCCATCAGCTCTTATCTCTAATACCATGATAACTGTGATTAACTATGTCTGAGTCAGTAACATTTGAAACCCCAATACCTATATATTATAAGGAACACTGGGAGACCAAGAAAATCAGAGACATTATCTTGGAGGGACTCGACATTGGCATGGTGCTGGCCACTGGTAGAATACTTTCTGAAGTAAAATTGAGTACACTCGAACCTTGTCTCAGTTGCCTATACAGTACTGCAAATGCAGGACTTATTCATTTATTCAACAGACATTTATTAGAGCATTGCTCCAAGCCAGGCACTTTGCTCAGAGGAGCTTAAATAGATTAAAAAAAAAAAGACATGGATTCTGTCTTCCAGATCATAATTGAGTGGAGAAGCAAATACATAATGTACAGTAATGCTCCGCATAATAACGCTTTGGTCAATGACAGACTGCATATAATAGGACAGTGGTCTCATAAGATTATAATGGAGCTGAAAAATTCCTATTGCCTAGAAATATCATACCCACTGTAACATTGCAGTACAATGCACTACATGACTCAAGTCAGAGTGTTAAAAAAAAATTTTAGTTCGGAAAATAAAAATGTTATAGTAAGTTAAAGTTAATTCATTTTTGAAGAAAAAAATTGTTATGAACTTAATGTAGTCTAGGTGTTTATAAAGTCTACAGTAGTTTACAGTAATGTCCTAGGCCTTCACATCCACTCACCACTCACTCACTGACTCACCCAGAGCACCTTCCAGTCCTGCAATCTCTAGTCATGGTAAGTGTCCCATACAAGGTGTACTTTTATTTATTTATTTATTTATTTATTTATTTTTTATCTCTTTTTGAGACAGCCTCTTGCTCTGTTGCCCAGGCTGGGAGTGCAGTGGCACGATCTTGGCTCACTGCAACTCCGCCTCCCAGGTTCAAGCGATTCTCCTACCTTGGCCTCCCTAGTAGCTGGGAATACGGGCACGTGCCACCACACCTGGCTAAATTTTGCATTTTTAGTAGAGACAAGGTTTCATCATGTTGGCCAGGCTGGTCTTGAACTCCTGGCCTCAAGTGATCCACCCGTCTCAGCCTCCCAAAGTGCTGGGATTACAGGTGTGACCCACCATGCCTGGCCTATTTTTAAAGTCTTTTATGCCATATTTCTACTGTACCTTTTTAATGTTTCCATACACAAATACTGACCATTATGTTACAATTGCCTACAGTATTCAGTACAGTAACATGCTGTAGAGGTTTGTAGCCTAGGAGCAATGGGCTATACCATATAGCCCAGGTGTGTAGTACACTCTACTGTCTAGGTTTATGTTAGTACACTCTATGATGCCCACAGGACCAAATCACCTAATGATACATTTCTCAGAATGTATCCTCCTTAAGCAACACATGACTGTATTTGTTTCTCCTGCTGTGACTGCAAATTACCACAAATTTAGCAGCTTAAACCCACACTTGTTTCTAGCTCACAGTTCTGTGGATGAGAAAATCTGGGAACAATACAAATGGGCTCTCTGCTCAGGTTCTCACAGGACTAAAATCGAGGTGTCAGGCAGCCTGCATTCTCGTCCGGAGCTGGGATCCCATTCCAAGCTCATGTGCTTGTGAAAGAACTCAGTTCCCTGAGGCTGTAGAACTGAAGTTCCTTGCTGGTTGTCAGCCAGAGGTTGCTCTCAGATCCTAGATGCTGCCTGCATTCCTTGCCATGTGGCCCCCTCTGTCTCCATGTAAGCAATGGGTTATCGTTCTTGCATCAAACCCCTCTAATACTTCAAATCTCTTTTGAAGAGCCTCGTCTCTTTTAAAAGCTGACCCGATTAGGTCAGTTGCACCAAGGGTAATCTTACTATCTTAAGGTGAGATTTGGCATGTTAATTACATCTGCAAAATCCCTTTGTCATATAATAGAACATAATCATGGGAGCAATACCACATTGGCCTTGTTCACACTCATTGGGAGAGGATTTAGGGAATCATTGGAGGTCATTTTAGAATTCTGCCCACAGCCTACAGCACGTAACAAAAAGTAATGATATAGTGAAGCGAGCTACAAAGAATGCAGCGAGCTGTGAGAATGCAGAGAAGGGTAAATGTAACTCTGCCTAGTGGCAGGATAGAGTTAGGCTAAGAGAAGAGGTAAAGTTTGAGCTGATTGGGAAGAATGAGTAGGAGCAGAACAGGCAGGAAAAGGGCAGGCCCTTCTACTTTATTGCATGTGTCTGTTTTACCTCCGCCAGTACAGCTGACGACCTTGGGTATGTGGAGCAGGCCACTTCTGGCGACTTCCTTCCCCAACTCCCAACACACCAACCACAGTCATGGACTCCTAGATAGTGTTCAAGAAATATTTTGCAGGCAGGGCGCGGTGGCTCACGCCTGTAATCCCTCCACTTTGGGAGGCCAAGGCGGGTGGGTCACGAGGTCAGAAGATCAAGACCATCCTGGCTAACACGGTGAAACCCCATCTCTACTAAAAATACAAAAAATTAGCTGGGCGTGGTGGTGGGCGCCTGTAGTCCCAGCTACTCAGGAGGCTGAGGCAGGAGAGTGGCGTGAATCCAGGAGGTGGAGCTTGCAGTGAGCCGAGATAGCGCCACTGCAGTCCGGCCTGGGCGAAAGAGCGAGACTACGTCTCAAAAAAAAAAAAAAAGAAAGAAAGAAAAAAGAAATATTTTGTATAGATTCAGTATCTAATTAATTTTGTTTCTTTAAAAAATATTTATTTATTTATTTATTTAGAGACAGGGTTTTGCCATATTGGCCATGCTTGTCTTGAACTCCTAGGCTCAAGCAATCCACCCCCCTCAGCCTCCCAAAGTGTTAGGATTACAGGCGTCAGCCGCCATGCCCAGCCAATATCTAATTTGTGATAGCCGTGTAATCATGAACCTCTCACCTACCTTATTCTTACTTTCTCTGCATCAGAGGTTTTAAAACAATAAAATTTGAATTTTATAAAACATTTTCACACACACACACACACACAGAGGAAATATCTAGTTGATTTTTGGTGACTGACTTCTATTAATCTCTTCTGTCGTTTTTTTTTGCTCCTCCTACCCACTTTGCTCACCTTGCCCCAGCTGAGTCATCCCTGGTCGGATGTTGTCTCAATCAGGATTCTTCAGAGAAATAGAACCAATAGGAGACAGACAGATGGATAGATAGACATAATTTTAAGAAACTGACTCATGCAATTGTGGAGACCCGCAAATCTGAAGTCTGAAAGTGTAGAGCCAGCCCACAGGCAGCCTGGAAATTCAGATAGGAGTTAACGCTGCAGCCTTGAGGCAGATTTCATCTCCAGAAAAATCTTGACTTTTGCCCTTAAGAATTTTCAACGGTTTGTATAAAGCTTATTCCCATTATCAAAAGTAACCCCCTTTACATAAAATCAACTGACAACTGATGTTAACCACATCTACAAAATATCCTCACAGCAACATCCTGATGTTGTTTGACTAAATAACTGGGTAATACAGCCTAGCCAGGTTGACATATAGAACTAGCCATAACATATTTTTTCATCCAGGCTTGGACGTTTTAGACCAGTCAAGCCCCCCCGTGACTGAACCCTCAGCCAAAAGGTGGAGTAGCAGTGATGGCAGTGATCAGCTGCACCCAGTCAACTTTGAATTTTGTGAAATAGCTGGGCGCGGTGGCTCACGCCTGTAATCCCAGCACTTTGGGAGGCCGAGGCGGGCGGATCACAAGGTCAGGAGATCGAGACCATCCTGGCTAACACGGTGAAACCCCGTCTCTACTAAAAATACAAAAAAAATTAGCCGGGCCTGGTGGCGGGTGCCTGTAGTCGCAGCTTCTCGGGAGGCTGAGGCAGTAGAATGGGGTGAACCTGGGAGGCGGAGCTTGCAGTGAGCCGAGATAGTGCCACTGTACTCCAGCCTGGGCAACAGAGCAAGACTCCATCTCAAAAAAAAAAAAATATATATAGAGTTTTGTGAAATAATAAAATGGTGGTTGTTTTGAGACAGAGGTTTTTTGTTGTTGTTGTTGTTTTTCTCTTATTTCCCAGGCTGGAGTGCAGTGGCACCATCTCGGCTCACTGCACCTCCTGGGTTGAAGCAATTTTCCTGCCTCAGCCTCCTGAATAGCTGGGACTACAGGTGTCTGCCACCATGCCCAGCTAATTTTTTAAATATTTTTAGTGGTGATGGGGTTTCACCATGTTGGCCAGGCTGGTCTCGAACTCCTGACCTCAGGTGATCCGCCCACCTCGGGCCCCCAAAGTGCTGGGATTACAGGCATGAGCCACCACATCAGGTCAAAATGGTGGTTCTTTTAAGCCAGTAAGATTGAGGTGGTTTGTTAGGGAGTAATAGAAAGCCAAAACACCTACCGATTAAAAGAAGGCCTTGAACCACACATCCTTGGGTACAGATAAAAGGTGGAACAGCTCTGGGAACAGAAGCAAGATTTTCAGTCCCAGTCTTTGGAGCAAGACCATTAATGTGACTGTGCTCCAGTGAGCTCAGAACCATGTTCAAAGTTCTTCAGGTATCCATCAGACATGTGTTTTATTACCTTCCCTTTTCTCAAGAACACCTGGTTTCTGTTTGGGAATCCAAGAAATATACTGTCTCTTTCCCCTCAAAGATGAAGCATATGACCTTGGCTAAGCCAATTAGCATCTCCTTGGATGTAGTGATTGATTCAAAGAAGGACCTATGACCTAAACCTGTTCAATCAGAGTGACTTTCTGAGCTTTTGCTGAAAACGGTGGCAATGATACTCTTTCTGCCTTGCTGGATGTCAGTTTTAAAGCACACAGTTCCTTCCAGGAAATGCTGGTAGCCAGCTGTGACCTTGAAGGGAGTTAAGTATTAATCCAGCAGCCTGGAAGGAAGAACAGAGAGAGAGAAAGATAAGCCACATCTTTAGTCCTTCCACTTAGCTGCTGGAGTAAGCCTCACCTGAAGCTTACTTTCTGCTGGCTTTTCAGCAAATTTCCTCTATTACTTAATCTTACTTAAGGTGTATGTTTTGTAATTTGCATCTGAAAGCCTGTATGTATCAGGGCCATTCTTAAAGAAGAGAGAATTGTTATGAGTTCTGCAAATACCTCAAGAGGTGTCTACAAAAAGGCTGTAACTCCTTTTCACCTATATCAAGAGATATCTTGAAAGCAGGGACATGGAAAGAGATCCCATGACATCCCTACTGACACAAGGACTCTGGACTCTGCTTGTCACCTGTTAGGAAGGGAGAATGATGAATGATGAAACTGGAACTAAAACTTACTGAGCACCTACTGTGTGCCAGGCACTGGCCTGGATCCTTCACATACATTATCTTACCAAATATCTACAAAATCCCTTTGAGTGGTTATTCTAATTCCTGCAGATGTGAAAGCTGAAGCTAGGAGAAGATAATTAACTTGGCCAAGGTCATGCTGCTATTTAGTTTCAGGCAAGTTTCAAACTCTTGCTTGAAGAGTTCTTTCTGACTCCAGTGCTCCTTCCCTCCCCCTAGGAGTCTTTAGACTCCTACCAGAAACACCCTCTCCTATCAGTTCTGTTATGATCACATCCACAGTAACTAGCAGTGAGGATAAGGAAAGGAAGGCATAAAACCTTGGAGGCGGAGGTGTGGGTGTGGGGAGGAACGAGCTCTACCCTCAGCCTAACTGTAATAGTTGCACAGGCTATCAAGTCTCATAGCCAGATGTGTTCCATATAGATTCTTCAAATGTCAGAGCAGAGTCATCTACTCTGACTTTCTCCTTTTATAGTTGAAGAACTGAGTGAGGCCAGAGAGGTCAACTGACCTGCCCTAAAGCCACACAGCTAAAGGCTGAACTAAAACCAGGCTGTGCTTTGGCTCCACCTCTGGTTCATAGTATAGACCTGGTTTCATTGCTTGGCCCTGCCACTTACTGAATGGTTTGGGCAAGTTATCTAATCATTCTGGGCCTTGATTTGCTCACCCGTAAAGTGTGGAATTTTAGCAGCACTTATCTCTTGGATATAAATTACATAAAACACCATCGGGGAACCTAGTGAGTGCTAAGTGTTAACTTCCACTGATGGGCTCACAGCTCACTGTCTCAATGGCACTGATTCTCTTCCCATCCAGCCCCAACTTCAGCATCTCTCAGGTGTCTTTTTACACTCTGGTTACCTCCAGTGTGATCTAAATTACAGTCTGTCACTAATCTGCGTGTATCTGCTCTAGAAAAGAACTTACAATGACTATACCATGAAATCAGGGAGGCAATAGGGGAAGAGCCCTAATTTTAATCTTAATTTGTCTAACCTTTAGTTTTCCCTTTTTCCTTTTTCTGACTGTTGATGGAAGTAGGAAGAGGAAGGTTTTCCTGTTTCTCTTTCCATCCTTTCACTATTGAAATCTGCCACCAGGAAAGGATCTGATAAATTCATTCTGTGGTAACTTACTGATAAGGCTTAACTAGTGACTTTTGTTTTTAAGGGTATTTGCAAGCTTCATCAAAGGTCAAAGCCTAAACCAAGGATCTCCAATGTTAGAGTTTTGGTATCAATCAAGAGTGGGACAGGTTTGCATTTTGGTTTGTTTTTGCTGGTGTTGGATCAGGGAGAATGAAAGGAAGGAAACCCAGAAGATTTTTTATAAATCCAGGTTCCACCCTCCAGGCTGAGAGTGAGCTAACCATGTGGGCAAGTGGGAAGGGGGAAGTGTTGAATATTCCCCAGGACTTCCTGGTAGACAATCAGAATTGCCTTTGAGGGAACCTAGGGGTGGGAGTGGAGGACAGATCCACCAAGAACCAAGGCCTTTACCGAGGACCAAAAAGCCATGCGTCATATCCAAGGAACCAGAAGGGGACAATGTAACCCGTGAACAACCTCTGGAGTAAGTCTGAACCCAGAGCTCACACCCTTCTTTCCCTTGAGCCGGCTCTGTGCTGTGGGGTGGGACAGATTCAAGGCTCTGAGATGGATGACACTCCCTACTGTTGCTGCCCCTCTTGCCACCCTCTACTCTCAGGGTTGTCACACTTTCCAAAGAGCTGAGGGGGCGGGGTGGCGGGGCAGAGGAGGCAATAACCAATGTTACCAAGAGTCTCTTGGACTTTGGAAGGGCACCAGAGCTCCAGCCAGGTCAAAACCATCAGCCCACATGGTGTTCTATCAGCACTTCCTTCTCACATTCTCTGAAGACACAAGGAGGAAGTGGGAGTCCAGGTAGAACAGCTCCCCTACTAGAAGAGAAGACCTAGGTCAGGAACACAGGGCTGGGCATGGGAGCAGGAGAGGCAGAAGTAGCACCATATGCCTTCCTGGTGAGGGGCCCCTGTGGTCCCAGGGCTTTCTGCAAGGATCTATGCAGCAAACACTCTATACAGACTTACCAGATGCATGTCTTCACACATATATGCCACTGGCTTTTCAAATGTATACAGAAGGCTATAGTGTGATAATGTGATAATATCATCCCTAATTTATAATTTATAATTCTTATTTAGTCAATAACTGGACAGTATAAGACAACTGCTCTTGTATTTTAGTAGAGATGGAGTTTCCCCATGTTGGCCAGGCTGGAACTGCTGACCTCAGGTGATCCACCCACCTTGGCCTCCCGAAGTGCTGGAATTACAGGCATGAGCCACCGTGCCTGGCCCAATTTTGGCTTTCAAAGGGGATTCTCACTCTTGAAAAGATTAGACACATTAGGCTACATCATTGCCTTTTCCTTTCCTCTCCTTACCACTGCCACGTGTGCCAATTATAGCTTTATGAATGTGAGTCCTTTGCCCATCCCCTTCACCAGCAGAAAACAGCTATTTGTTATCCTCTGCTGCACACTGGATAAAACTAATCAAATAAATATATCTGTTTAAAACTTCCTTTAAAAATGCCTCAGTGTATTTTCCATTGAGGAATATCTTTTATGTTCTTCCCTGGGGGGAATTTAGCCTAATCCATCCTGCCTACCAGCTCCTTTACAATATGTTGATTTGGGGGCAGATTCTTTTGAAAAAAAAAAAAAACTGAACTCCGCTTTCTGAATTTTCCCACTCACAAAAAAATTTAGCTAGATATGATCTACAGGCAAGATATACCTAAGTTGTCTGGGATTGGCACTCAGATTGTTAGTTAAGTATCAATTCAAGGTCAAAGGCACACTGCTAACTTTGTTCAGTTTTCTTTCCACTAAAATAAATTGACCATCAGACAATTTTTGGTTATATTTCTAACATAGTTTTTAATTAAGTGACAAAATGTTTAAATTTACAAAAATATGCTTTAAAACATTTAAGCAAAATAGAAGTGTACAAAGAAAAATGCCCTCATTAGCCCATAGGCAGAAGTGATTATAATTTGAAATGTACTTACATCTAAGAGATTATTTTATGTTTTTTTTTCTTTTCTCCTATAAATACCGTAGAAATCCAAACAAATGCGTTTGTATAAAACACTGAAGAAATGGTACTACCTCCTTCTCAAACTTCTACCCCTACTCATCATTTTTGTCTTCCGCCTCATCATCACCAAAGAATCAGCTACCTTCTGTGTTTTGTAGGGAAATTTGTGCCTGTTCCTCTTCGAAGCAAGTGGACTTTGTTTCCTTGGAATAAAACTCTGTGGCTTGGGACAACTCACTTTCCCTCTCCAATTTCTCTGCAAAATATGAGGGGTCCTTAGGACTTTGATACTAAAACAACTATGCCCACCTTTTTGTTTTTGTTTTTGTTTTGAGACAGAGTCTCGCTCTGTCCCCCAGGCTGGAGTGCAGTGGCGCAATCTCGGCTCACTGCAAGCTCCGCCTCCCGGGTTCAAGCAATTCTCCTGCCTCAGCCTCCTGAGTAGCTGGGATTACAGGTGCGTGCCACCACAACCGGCTAATTTTTTGTATTTTTAGTAGAAACAGGGTTTCACCATGTTGGCCAGGATGTTCTCGAACTCCTGACCTCTTGATCCACCCACCTCAGCCTCCCAAAGTGTTGGGATTACAGGTGTGAGCCACCGTGTCTGGCCGCCCACCTTTTATATAATTCAAAATAAAAACAAAACTGGGTCCTAAAATAAATGTCAGTATACCCAACAATTTGATTCGCCCCATGATGACTGTTTCCTTGCTTTGGGGAAATATAGAAAATTCTTCCAATACATGTATTTCTGTTTCTTCTGGCTTTGGCAATCAAACCCCAAAAGAACAAGGAGCAATACATTGTCTCTGAGCTCTGAAAGTCTATAATTTGTCAGTTATAATTTGGAGAATAGAAGTAGAGGTGATGAGATTGAAAAACATAAATAATATCAAATAAAGCTAAATAAGAATAGATCATTTTGAGAGATTGGGAGAAATGAACAAGACTCTTGCTAATGAGAGCCCTACTTCATAGTGAATTCCAAAGAATACAATATGTAAAGGGGCAAAAAAAAAAAAAGTAACTTTACAGTGGAGAAACCTGACAAACGCTACTCGGTCAGGTGATCAAGGTCAACAGCAACGGTCATAAATCATGTAGATAGTATAAACCCTTGATTTGATGTGACAAAGTGGTATCTTACCTCTGTGGTCTTCTAGAATCCGTTACCCCTAGTCTAATCATAAGAAAAACAACAGACGAATCTCAATACAGGGGGGGTACCCTCTTACCTCTTTCAAAATTAATAATCAGTAGTCCTCAAAACTATCAAAGTAATCAAGACTAACAAAAGTCTGAAAAACTCTCACAGCCAAGTGGAGCCTAGGGTGACAGGACAACTAAATATAATGTGGTACCCTGGATGGGATCCTGGAGTGGAAAAAGGAATTAGGTAAGAACTAAGAAAATCTGAATAATCATGATCTTTAGGTAATAATAGCATGTCAATATTGCTTCAATAATTATTAAAAATTTCATTATAAACGTAAGATGTCAATAATACGCGAAACTGGCTGGAGGGTTGATGGGAACCCTATAGTATCCTCAATTGTTCTTTAGATCTCAAACTGTTCTGTTTCACTTTTTTGCCCAGGCTGGAGTGAAGTGGCAGTGATCTCGGCTCACCGCAACCTCCGCCGCGCCACTCCACCCCACCAGGGTTCAAGCGATTCTCCTGCCTCAGCCTCCCAAGTAGCTGCAATTACAGGCACCCGCCACCACGCCTGGCTAATTTCTGTATGTTTAATAGAGATGGGTTTTCGCCATGTTGGCCAGTCTACTTTTGAACTCTGATCTCGGGTGATCCACCCGCCTTGGCCTCGTAAAGTGCTGGGATTACAGGCGTGAGCCACCGTGCCTGGCCTAAAACAATTTTTTTAATGAATAAGTAGTTATTTAAAATAAGAATGACAATGGCCTGATGGCATTACACATTTTTGCATAGGCTCACGAAGCCCAGGCTATAGTGTTTTTTCTTATTCTTTACATGTTGGGAAGGGAGGCTTTTTCAACTCTGCCTAATGATTTTACCTTAACTGAATTTTTCCTGAAATTATCTGCAGTGAAAAGCTCCTGTGTGTGTGGGTGGGGTCCGGTTCGCCGCGCCCCGCCCCCACCGCCGTGCGCTCGCTCCCTCCCTCCCTCCCACGCTCCCTGCCGCCAGCCCCGCCGCCCCTCGCGTCCGGGACGCCGGTCCCATCCTCGCGAAGCCCCGGCCTCGGGGAATCGCCACGCTCTGGCCGGGCGCGGTGGTTCACGCCTGTAATCCCAGCACTTTGGGAGGCCGAGGCGGGCAGATCACGAGATCAGAGGATCGAGACCATCCTGGCTAACACAGTGAAACCCCGTCTCTACTAAAAATACAAAAAAGTAGCCAAGCGTGGTGGCGGGCGCCTGTAGTCCCAGCTACTCGGGAGGCTGAGGGCAGGAGAATGGCGTGAAACCGGGAGGCGGAGTTTGCAGTGAGCCGAGATCGCCCCACTGCACTCCAGCCTGGGCGACAGAGCGAGACTCCGTCTCAAAAAAAAAAAAAAAAAAAAAAAAAAAAAAAAAAAAAAACTCAGAGCAGATATTATAGCGTATGTGAATTATTAATTTACTTTGTTTTCCCATGGCCAACTCACCTGTTCTAAGCCACAGCCACCTGGCACCTTCAATTTGAAATGTATAAGGCATAAGTTATACGTTCCTCATGGAAAGAGTAAAAGTTATTTTATAGCCATACCAAGATTGGATTTCGGGTGTACTATTTATAAGCTGTGTAATAACGTTGGACAAATTACTTAACCTCTGTGAAACTCAGTTTTCTCTTTTATTTTGTTTTACTTTATTTTTTTTAGACGAGTCTCGCTCTGTCACCCAGGCTGGAGTGCAGTGGCGTGATCTCGGCTCACTGCAACCTCTGCCTCCCGGGTTCAAGCAATTCTCTGCCTCAGTCTCCCGAGTGGCTGGGATTACAGGCGCCCGCCACCACGCCCAGCTAATTTTTTTGTATTTTTAGTAGAGACGGGGTTTCAGCATCTTGGCCAGGCTTGTCTTGAACTCTTGACCTGGTGATCCACCCGCCTCAGCCTCCCAAAGTGCTGGGATTACAGGCGTGAGTCACCGCGCCCGGCCGAGTTTTCTCTTTTATTAAAAAAAGAAAATCAACAACAAAGTTTTGCAGGATTGTAGTGAGTGAATATAAAGTATGTGATTCGGTATCCGGAACATAAAAGTTCTCAGTAAATCACCATTAATAATAAACAGTAACAAATAATGATCAGTCCAAACCAAGAGAAGATAATCTCCTTTGGCTGTAAGAAAATATGACTTAAACAGCTCTTTCCTTCAAGTCCTCCTTCCCACTTTAACAGGCCACACTGTACTGAGCATCTAGAAGGCTCTCTGCCAACAGCAGCGCCGGTTTGTTATCTAAGTGAGCCTTGGTCATTAAGCAAAGTCAGGGTCTTTGTTATTGGTTTCATCCCCACTGGCCTTGCAGAGAAAGCCCAAGCCACAGGGTACATCTCTGCCTGCCAATGCCCTGTATTCCTGAAACAAAAAGGCAATAAAAAACACGACAGTTAGTGTCAGACACGGAGCCCGGGCTTGGGGGCGGGCGGGGAGGGCTCCCTTTTCTCCTTGTTCCGCAGCACCTGTCACGGAGACGGGAGATGGGGGCCTGGCCCGGGATGGGCAGCCCCGCTTCCTCCTGCCCCCGCCGCGCTCCCTCCCGAGCTGCTCCTGCCCCGGCTCCCAGCAACGCGGCGGCGGCCCGCTCTGCGACTAGAAAGCGCCCATTGAGGGCTTGCAGCTGCCAGTGCCGCTTGCCCAAATCCGACATAAAGCCTCGACTTCAGCTCCAGTGAAGAAGACACTACTGTGTTCTTCCTGAGCCCCAGTCACGGCTATAAAACATTAAAAGCAAACTGGCGATTGTTAAACACTGCATTTGTTTACACCCCGAATCTTGAATCACAATGGGGCATCTTGGGCTGCCCAGGCCCGGCGAGGCCGGGCTTTCTCCTAGACACTGAAGTCTGTTCTCCGACCCAAGGGACACAAGAAAAGTTGAGTAAATACCATATCGCTTTTCTGTTGATAGATGTTTGTTCACGGAGACTTCAATAGGATATTTGGTTGGGGTTGGGTGGGGGTGGGGGGCGTTGGGTTGAAGGACACGTCCTTGCAGAACCAAGATGCTGTCTCACGTTAGCTTTGAGGCTTTCTAAAGTATCCTGAAAGAAAACAAACAAACAAAAAAAGCCGAGTTACATAAAATATATCCGACCGAATTAAGGCATAACTGGCATCCTTAAAAACAAACAAACAAAAAAACCCAAAACTGCTTGGAAGAAAAAATGGGGAGGGGGAAATAAACGAAACGATGATGGCAGTGTGGTTAATTGGTCAAGCCAATGGAACCTCAATACACTATTCTACTCTTGCAAATTTCAAAACAATGTTTCATTTTAAAAATTACACTTAAAAAAGTCCCTTTGCTCTCCCTTTTTCCCAGGCTACAATACATAAAACAGATTTCCTTTTAAATGTCTCACTCTATTTCATTTTTGAATTTTTCAGGGGTTTTTTTTGTGTGTGTGTTTTTCTGTTTTAAAAAGTACATCATAATTTGGTAAATTGAGAAGATGCAGAAAAGAAGTATAATGAAGAAAGTAATTATAAGTCCCATGATTTCAATTAGCACTTGCTTATATTCTTATGTATTACCTTTCAATCTTTACATACACACGTGCACACACAGAAAGAAAGAGAAAAAAATGAACATACATAAATGGAATTCAATCCTACTTAGCTTTATACCATGCTTTTTTTTTTTTCCTTCTGGTAACCATTCCCCATGCCATTAGATATTCTTAAAAGGGTGATTTGTACTGACTTTGGAATATTTCTAGGCTATGTTTCTTTATGCTAGAAAAAGTTCAGACAGTTTTATTTACACCATGCCATACTTAGAAACTAGAAGAGGATGCTTATAGTTAGAGATTACAAGGAAATGTATTTTGCACTAGATATATACCACTTTCTTCAGAATCATTTAAGAATTGCAGCTGGATTCAGCATAGTATTTGGCAAGTACAAATATAGTAATACGATGAAGTTTTCTCACCTTCAGATGTGCTCCAAAAAGAGAAATCAGAAGGAATGAAAATAGAGCGTGAGGGTGGGGTGTGGACGTTAGGAGCAAAGCAAGAGAAAGGGAGACAATGCTCAGCCCACCCACCCACACCCACACATAAACACACATACACACATGCACACACACACAAACACACCAATTTCCGTAAGCCTCACATCAGCTGACGTGATTTCTGTTTCTTAATTAAGAACCTCAGAATCAGGCCGGATGTGATGGCTCACGCCCATAATCTCAGCACTTTGGGAGGTGGAGGCGGTGCAGAGCGGGTGGGGTGGGGATCACTTGAGGCCAGGGGTTTGAGACCAGCCTGGCCAAAATGGCCAAACCCCATCTCCACTAAAAATACAAAAATTAACCAGGCATGGTGGTGCGTGCCTGTAATCCCAGCTACTCAGGTGGCTGAGGCATGAGAATTGCCAGGAGGCGGAGGTTGCAGTGAGCCACTGTACTCCAGCCTGGGTGACAGAGCGAGATTTTGTCTCATAAAAAAAAAAAAAAAAAAGAACCTCAGAATCAAGACTCAAAAGAATCCAGTGGAAAATCACAAGGATTAAAGCGAAGAGACATATTGCATATTAGAAATGCACAGCTAACGATGTGACAGCAGACGGGTCCAATGACAGGACACTCGGCATTGCTTGATCACCTGTTGCACACAGGGCTGTACAATGGACATGGAAACGTAGAGATGAATAAATAAGTCACAGGCCTTGGTCCCTTGGAGTTCACAGTCTAATGGGGAAGACAGGATATAAGCAAGTAGTTTCAGCATAGCTTTGGAATTGCATGCAGAGAAGTGAGTGAAGTGAGTGAGGGCCCAGCCAAGGTAAGACCAGGATTCACAAGAACATCCCAAGATCTCAGAAAGGAAGGGAACTTGGAGCAAAGTAGAGAAGAATAAGACCTTACAAACATAGGGGAAAAGGAGACATAATGGGAGAAATTTTAACAGTTTGATTAATTTTTTTAAAAAAAGGCAAGTGTATTTTAAAATGTCTGTTTTTCCTAGGCTTGGGAACCAATGTTATTGGATACAAACTTGCCCTTGTTTTTGTAATAAGAGATATTCCTTTAAAAGTTTGGTATATGGCAAACTTTGATATTTTAAGCATATTTCAAAAAAAAAAAAGGACTCACCATGTAAAGAAACTGAACTATGAATTTGTTTGTTGTCTAGATAACACCTAATTTGACTTTTTTTTTTTCTTTTTTTTTTTTTGAGACGGAATTTCGCTCTTGTTGCCCAGGCTGGAGTGCAATGGCACCAGCTCGGCTCACTGCAACCTCCTCCTCCTGGGTTCAAGTGATTCTCTTGCCTCAGCCTCCCGAGTAGCTGGGATTACAGGTGCCTGCCACCAGTCCCAGCTAATTTTTGTATTATTAGTAGAGATGGCACCATGTTGACCAAACTGGTCTCAAACTGCTGACCTCAGGTGATCCACCTGCCTCAGCCTCCCAAACTGCTGGCATTACAGGCGTGAGCCATCATGCCTGGCCTATTTGTCTTTTTTTCATATGGACTTTACATACCACACGTAGTTAGTGCAGTCATGAAAATAGTATCTCCCCACTTGTTCCATTCATTAATGTCAAGCCCAAAAGGACCTTGAGTGAGTTTTATGTTTATTTGCTTGAGCCCATCCCCCAACCCCCCACCCACACACATTCACTTACCCTACTTATATGTGAATATTGCAATTAAGATGGCAAAAGGCAGGCAGCAGCGCGAGCACATGTGGCCATGATGAATGCAAATGTTAAAGATTAACCTTTTTAAAAAAAGCAGGTTTACTTAATTTTGAAAAGTATCATATTTGCAAAGCTAATTTAGTATTTTTAATTCCCACACTGATTTTTCTTAACCAGTTTGCAGCCTTCCCAACCTACACAGTGACTTTGACTTCTTTTTCTTTTTCTTCCTTTCTTTCTTTCTTTCCTTCTTTCTTTTTTTTTTTTTTTTTTTGTAGTTTAAGATCATTTTTTTGAACAACAAGAGACAGGGAGAGGGAGGGGGCAACTACATCCCCCAAGCCCTACCATGGGGAATGGACCTCTCCCTGCCTCCTGCCCCCTAAGCAGCTCCCCTTGTACTATGGGAGGGAGACTTTGTGCAAACTCAGCCCTGAGGGGGTCACAGTGACTCTTAAGGTTGGTCAGGGCTGTAATTACAACTTAGCAAACAGAGAAACCAAAATAAAGAGGCAATTTTAGCTGCTTTCTCAGGTAGGCCCTCAAATTGTCACCTGTTAGAGTGCATTTTCTGCAGTGACTAGAGCCTGCATCTTTAGACAAGTGCTCTGTCCATAGAGTCATGAAGCTGCTATTCTTGGGAAATGGATCATGCTCCACCCTTTAATTGAACAGAGTACTTGAATTCTTATAGTATTGAAAATCTCTATGAATTTAACATGGGAGGAGCATGTGCCACACAATCTGGCTGGAGGGGTGGGAGGCAGGAGTCTATGCTTATCTTCCTATATTTTTCCTCCGATCACCAGACCAGAATGTGTTTCACTGTGGTTAGAGTAAATAAAGACTCAGGATAACTTTTTTTTTCAAACAAAAACAAAAAATTCAGTTGTTCTGAAAAGCACTGATAATGTGAAATAAGACAACTGTAGCTGTAATTTAAAGGGTCATCTTTGTTTTATTTTTCTTAAATTGAATGTTGTTTTTTCAGAATACTCATGTTCCATGAATATATTTCTAGTTTGAAGAAACTTAAGCTGCTTTTCAAGGTTATACTTAAAAAAAAAAAGTCATTTAAAACATTGCATGATCCAGTTTACGAGGTTCTTAGGTCAATTACACCATTGTTATCTTTCTCTTCTTGAGCATAGTCTATAACCATTGGGGAAAATAATTAAATATAAATGTTTCTGTATTAACTTTGATTCTGGATGACTTATCTTTTTTTTTTTTTTTTTTTTTTTGGAGACAGGGTCTCACTCTGTTGCCCAGGCTGGAGTGCAGTGGCGTGATCTAAGCTCACTGCAACCTCTGTCTCCCAGGTTTAAGCGATTCTCCTGCCTCAGCCTCCTAAGTAGCTGGGATTACAAGATGCCTGTCACCACACCTGGCTAATTTTTGTATTTTTAGTAGAGATGGGGTTTCACCGTGTCGGCCATGCTGGTCTTGAATTCCTGACCTCAAGTGATCCGCCCTCTTTGGCCTCCCAAAGTGCTGGTATTACAGGCGTGAGTCACCACGCAGGGCCTGAATGAGTTATCTTAAGAATAATATCACTGAAGATACCATACTGGTTAACAACTACTACATAATAAATTACTCCCCCAAACCAGTAGCTTAAAACCTTCATTTCATTTTGTTCACGGTTTTCTGGGAATTCAGGAAGTACTCAGTCCAGGCAGCTCTCTGTTGGGTTCTCTCATGCAGTTGTAGTCAGATGTTGACTCTGGCTCCAGTGACATAAGGATCAACTGTCATAGGTCCAGCAGTTGAGGCCCAGCTCTGCCATAGGTCCAGCAGTTGACATGTCTGCAGTGAGCTTGGCAGAGGCTAATAAGCGTAGCTACACCAGCATGGCTGTCTCAGGGTAATCAGACTTTTTACATGGCGGAAGACTTTCTCCAGAAAGGCTCAAGAGAATCAGACAAGGGCTTTTTCCAGCCAGCCTCAGACATCACACAGCATCACTACAAGATTCAACTGTTTCCTATTGAGTCACTAAGATTGGACCTCTCTAGATGGGAGGAGTATCAAATAACTTGCAGATACATTTTTAAACTGCCATACATGTGCATTTGTGTTTTTCTTCGCAAACAGCTCAGCATGTATTCTCTTTAGCTAAAGACCCCAGAAGTTTTTGAGTTCATTTTGTGCTTCCAGAACCTAGCACAGGGTATGTGTTACAGCAAATGCAGCCAAATATTTGTTAAACTGAACCAAAGGCTGACAAGCCATGAACTCCTGCCATCCACATGAAGGAGGGATTTTGTGGCTGCCAAATTTTTCTTTTGATAAGTTAGATGGCTTATCATGCTGATAATACAACTATATATATAGATAATAGAAAACCTTGGTTTTTTTCCCAAGGTAAAGGAGTCTCAGAAATCCTGTAGTCCCACCCTTTACCTTGTACCTCCCAGCCCTCCTCACCCCACCCCAGTTTCATAGCTGAAGCCCAGAGAAGTTAAGTGACCTAACCAAGTGATAAAGGTATGGTCTCTAGTTGTATAATGTTGGTGCAAAGTATTTGCGGTTTTTGCTATCAAAAGCAATTCCAGGCATTGTTTCTTGTCCATAACAAAATATTGTTTTCTCGCTTACTGTTTGGGGTTATGACTTTATCAAAAATTGCAGGGACATTGTGGGCGTTAGGTCATTTTTATACATGAGGGTGAGGAAGTGATACTTCTGCCAACCTGTTGATCTCAGCAAGAATTCTTTTCCTCCCTGACCTTTCTATTTATTCCATCAGGCAGATAAAGAAAAGACCCAGAAAGATCTCACCAGGAGGCTGTGGGACTCCAAGTTGCTCTCTTCAGATATAGGTCAAAAAAACTAACTTCCTGACCCTTTCTTCATGCCTTGCAATAAGATCTTGTAGTTTCTATGTCTGGGGCAGTGCTGAGTCTAGAAGGCTTCCTGTGATTTACAAAAAGCCTGTGAGGAAATGGAGATGTCCCTGAGCCTGCCTAAACCTGTAACAGTGATCCATTGTATTTCCAGGGGGCAACCCATCATACTGTGATGTAAGACGTCGTTCCAGCCCTTTGGGGTCAGGAATGCAAAATGCCAAGTCATCTATTTTGCATCACAATGATGCAGTTTTGTCAGGAAGGATAGTATTTTTAAAGTGATCACCCAGTTGATTAACAAAAGAAAAGAAATCACACCTTCTCCTTTGAAGTTTGCCAGGCTTCCCTTAACTAAAGAAGGCTCTTTCCTTAGCTTGTATCAGGACCATATTCAAGACTTTCTCAATTTGGAAAATTTCATATTTATTAGGAAAGGTGAATAATAGAGCTAGTATATGGAACTAATTTCTTAGGTCAGTCAACATTTCTTTAAGTCAATTCATTGAACTGATGTTTGTGTGAATGTCTGGCTTATAGTGAGCACTCAGTACATGTTAATTCCGCTTCTTTTCCTAACACCATTGTATGGGGAATGACTCAGGTTCACAATGTTTAGTATTTCTCCAAAATACTCTGAGTCTTCATTACCAAAAAAAAAAGTTCCATAACATTTGACCTCCTGTATTTACTAAGGCAGAAAAACCTTCTAAGCACCTTGTATTGTTCAGTGTTCTCCAGAGAAACAGAACCAATAGGATGTGTGTGTGTGTGGTGTGTGGTGTGTGTGTAGGGGGCAAGAGAGTTATTTTAAGGAATTGACTCGTGTGATTATGAAAGCTGGCACATTACAAGAGCTGCAGTGAGCAACCTGGAGATCCAGGATACCTGATAGTATAGTTCCAGTCTGAGTCCAAAGCCTGAGAACCAGAAGAGCTGATGATGTGTCTAGTCTAAATGCTGGCAGGCTGAAGACCCAGAAAGAGCCAATGTTTCTGTTAGAACCTGAATGCAGTGGGGGAAAAAGCTAATGTTCTAACTCTAGGTAGTCAGCCAGAAGGAAATTCCCTCTTACACATGGTAGCACCAGCCTTTTTGCTGTATTCAGCCTTCAACTGACTGGATGAGTCCCGTCCACGTTAAGGAGGGCAATCTACTTTACTGAGTCAACTGATTCAAATGTTAATCTTGTCCAAAAGAACCCTCATAGAAATACCCAGAATAATCTTTGGCCAAATACCTGGGCACCCCATGGTCAGTCAAGTCAACATATAAAGCTAACTATCACACTCCTTTTCCGTTGAGCACTAGTCAAATTGAAATTTCATAGAATTTGTGTGTTTGTAATAGAAATGATTTTCTGGTTAACCCTGTTTTACCAAATATGTACGGTGTACCCAGTTCTCCTTAGGATTTACTCTTTGCTCAGAGCATTTCATTTTGGGGCATGCAAATAAATGGGATGCCCCCCTTATCCCTGCCCCATTATCCCTTATCCCTGTCCCTGTATGGAATACAATGTACACTCATAACATGAAACCAAAGGGAGGATGTTCTATGTAACATTACTGATTCTGTGACCATCCTAGGAAGGAATGCTGGTGCGAGCTCTCCATCTTCACTTCATGAATTAATAGACTTGTCATCGGAGGTATTAATAGGGCTTGGAGTTACAGCAAAGCTTCACAGACATTCTCAGACATCAATCACATTTTGGTGTTTGCAGCTCTAAGGCAAATCATCTGCACAATTATGATTTATATGAAATTCAGAAATCATAAATGTGCTTCACTTTGGTCTTATTCAGAAACCAGTAGCTTTTACTCATGGATGCTAGCAAGTTTGGCTTGCATGGTGGAGGCTGTGTGCTGTTGAGGTTAACAGCATGCAATTACCCGGGCTCTAACTGCAGCTCTACCAACACAGAAGCAAAAGTGGAAAACATGGCAGAGTTCTTAGAGTAGAAATAAAACTGTAAAAACAATGGTTGAAGAAGGATCTTTGTGCTTGTTTTAGATAGAATTCATTAAATTTTTAATTGCTATGCCAAAGAGACTATATCCATATAATCTTTAGACATGCAGTGAGGTAGGTACTGTTATTATCCCCATGCTAGAATTTGAAAACAGAAACATAGAGAACATAAGTAACTTGTCCTAAGGTCACTTTGATTTGAAAGTAGGGAGTGTGGTTCCAAGACTAACTACCAAACTAGGTGTTTCTTTGCTGGGTGAGTCCTCTCTCCGTCACCCAAACAAACACACAGCCTGGCCCAGTGATCCCATAGAGGTGCTGCCTTGCACTGCCAAGTCCTATGGGAATACTGGGCAAAGGTTCTTTTCTGCTTTCAGACCATACCCCTTGCGTCTCAGGTAGAATACTACAGGGGATAAATGGAAGACCAGATCCAGTTGGGTCAGAGGCCTCCCCTCCAGATCTTCCGCTCTCCAGAGCCTTTTTCCACCCTCTCCCCTGACCATCAACCACATGTCCCTTAGAGTTTCGTACTGTCCATTCCGCTCAAGACTTGGGTTTCCCTTTAACATTTTTATTGGTTTTGTAATAAACATCTTGGTGCTGATTTGTTTTTGTTTTTTTTTTTTTTTTTAACTGAGTTTCACTCTTTCGCCCAGGCTGGAGTAAAGTGGCATGATCTCGGCTCACTGCAGCCTCCGCCCCTGCCAGGTTCATGTGATTCTCCTGCCTCAGCCTCCCGAGTAGCTGGGATTACAGGCGCAGGCCACCATGCCCAGGTAATTTTTGTATTTTTAGGAGAGAGGGGGGTTTCTCCATGTTTACCAGGCTGGTCCCGAACTCCTGACCTCAGGTGATCCACCCGCCTTGGCCTCCCAAAGTGCTGTGATTACAGGCATGAGCTACCACGCCTGGCCGGTGCTGAATTTTAATTCCGCAACCAGCTGGGCTACCCTTGGTAATACCCTCAGTAATCATTACCCTCCCCCTCACGAACTGCTCACTTGATCACTCAACACATAGAGAGAGTCTCCTTCATTCCCAATGTAGAATAGAGAGCAGAGATAACAGTGGAGAGTAATGGCAACATGGTCCCTGCCCTCACAGAGTTTATAGTATAGTGGGGAAGACAAACATTATTCAAAGAGTTACATATAAATATAAAACTATACTGTGACAAATGCCACAAGGGAAAGGTGCAGAGTTTGATGACCCCAGGACCTGGAATTGACCTAGTCGGAGAGATCAAGGAAGGCTTCCCTAAGGAAGTGGTGCAGAGCTGAGATCGGAAGAAGCAGGGATGTTCTCCACAGGAAGAACATGCTCAGAAGCCCAGTCAGCAGCAGGAAGGAGTGTGGTGATTTTGAGGAACCGAAAGAAGACCAGCATGGCTGGAGAACAGAGGATGGGGGTGTGATATGTGACGAGTGAAGAGAAGTAAGCGGGGGGAAGATTGTGTAAGCCTGTGATCAGGATTCTGGCCTGTATGCCTAGAGCAGTTATTTTCAACTTCGGCTACATGTCAGAACCACCTACAAAGCATTTTAAAATACTGATTAAAGGATCCCATTCCAGAACCATCAAATCCAGATTTCTGGAAGTGAGAACCAGGCATAAGTATTTTTTTTAAAGCTTTCAGGTGATTTTATCGTGAAAACAAGGGTGAGAATCATTGACCTATAGCAATGAGAAGTCACTAAAATGTTTGAAGATAATATGTATGCTATGAATCTTTAGAGGGAGTTGGAAGCCATCTCCAGATTTACATTTCAAAAAGCATCCTCTGGCTAGAACCATGGAGTTATCAATGCTAGTGATTGAGAGTTCAAAAAGGAGACCAATTCAGTGACAACTATTTTTTTATTTTTACTTTTTTGAGATGGAGTTTCCCTCCTGTCATCCAGTCTGGAGTGCAATCTCACAATCTCGGCTCACTGCAACCTCTGCCTCCTTGGTTCAAGTGATTCTCCTGCCTCAGCCTCCCAAGTAGCTGGGATTACAGGCACCTGCCACCACGCCCAGCTAGTTTTCGCATTTTTAGTAGAGATGGGGTTTCGCCATGTTGGCCAGGCTGGTCTCAAACTCCTGACCTCAGGTTATCCACCTGCCTCGGCCTCCCAAAGTGCTGGGATTATAGACATGAGCCACTGTGTCTAGCCAGTGACTGCTATCGATGAATGGTGCAGGTGAGGATTAGGGTAGCATCAACGGAGATGAAAAACATACATATACTTACAAGATTTTTAGTTGGTTAAAACACTGAGACTGGCAGAATGATGAAATGATGGATTCTATAATGGGAAAAAAGAGAGCAAATGACTACCAGGGTTCTGCTCACACAATAAGATGGATAATTGTGCCACTTGTTGATACAGGGACGAGGACTAGAACCAGAAATGTTTAGAGTGAGGGTACGTTTTCATTTGGGCATGTGAGGTTTGCTTTCATTTTGTCATGCATGTTCTTTACCTCTCTTTTCTGTAGGTCACCCATACTTCATTTACCAGTCCTTGCTAAGGATTATTCATTAAAACACACAACAGCAACAATAACCACAAAAGCAACAATAAAAATACCTTTGAACTCACTCAATCTTGAACTATTGAACATGCTAAGTCCGTGTCATTGGCCTACTTAATCAGCCCTCGATTGTAACTTGAAGAAGCTTATTGATAAGAAAATAAACTT
Organism: Pan troglodytes; assembly: GCF_028858775.2. Taxonomy (NCBI): domain Eukaryota; kingdom Metazoa; phylum Chordata; class Mammalia; order Primates; family Hominidae; genus Pan; species Pan troglodytes. The sequence goes on along the minus strand of NC_072402.2, from coordinate 46,453,117 downwards.
CTCATAAAGTATAACTACTTTCTTAGCAAAACTATTTGTTTCATCTTCTCTTTAAAATTTTTGATATTATGTATTTCCTTTTTTTTTTTTTTTTTTTTTTGGAGACAGAGTCTTACTCTGTCACCTGGGCTGGAGTGCAGTGGTGTTATCTCGGCTCAATGCAACCTCCGTCTCCTGGGTTCAAGCAATTCTCCTGCCTCAGCCTGCCGAGTAGCTGGAATTACAAGCACCCGCCACCACCCCCAGCTAATTTTTTGTATTTTTAGTGGAGACAGGGTTTCACCATGTTGGCCAGGCTGGTCTTGAATGCCTGACCTCAGGTGATCCATCCACCTCAGCCTCCCAAAGTGCTGGGATTACAGGCGTGAGCCACTGCACCCGCTCTATTATGTATTTCTGAAGATATTTAATGCCAAGTAACAGAAACCACACTCCAATGAGTTTAAACAAAAATAACATTATTATAAGAATATAAAGGTATCTTATGGAATATAAGAATAAATCTGTGGCTAGAGTTAAGGAAAAGCTAGAATCACGAACTCATGACTTCACAGTTCCCTCTCCCCAGCTCTTCTTCTCTTGTGCATCTGCTTTGTTTTTCTTTCTCTGTTCTCAGAAACTAGCTCCCATCACTTTTCTTCTTAACATGAACAAAAATATGACAAGTGACAGCTCCTGAGGTTTAAGCCCTAGAGCTCAGACATCAGAGGGAAACAATCTTAACTCTTTCAGTACAAAATCTAAAATCCTGGGGTAGAAACTCAAGTAGACTAGCTGTCCTTCTTCAGACCAATCCACTGTAGCCAGGAAGTCGGAGCTGGGGAAAAAGCTGTAACTATCCCACTTTGATTCATATATGTTACTGAACTGTGGCCAAAATGGATACCCCCCTTGATAGTCTCAGGGGATTCCCTTAGGACTTGATTTGCAAGACCCAAAAGAGCAGGGGCTGAGCAAAACATGCAAGTTTGCCATTACATCCCAACTAAGTAAATTAACATGTGTGATCCTCAAGACCTAACTGAAGACAATCCTAAAAAGGCTGATAGTTATGCAAAATATTTCATCTCCCTGAACTAGTGGATTTTTTTTTAATTATTATTAAGGCAGCTGAAATTTCCAAATTTTTAAAAATTTTATATTTGATAATGATGTATGCCAAGAGATTTGCATTTGTCTATGATATGAACTATGATGTTTGAACTGATTCTTTCAACAAAGCAATGCACTAGTTCTGAAATTATCCTAATTTTAAATATCATTTGCATTTCTGTAGATGGAAAATTATATAACAAATTCTAGTTCTTTTCATTTTCATTTGATTAACACTAAGACTCTCCAAAGCTGTAAAAGAAATAGCAGGAGTTGAAATTTCAATTGCATTTGGGAAAATATGTACTTTGTTCCTTTAGAAATAAAGGAGAACATGTGAGATGACAAGTCATAAAGAAGCTGGTCTCAATATGTATTCTTTTGAAGCTCTAAGATGAAATGAGGGCTATGCACACTACTGGTGATGAAAATGATCACAAATAAAGATCTTTTATGAGCCTTCTTGTGGAAGGACATTGAAAAATGTAAGGAAATAATCAGGCCAATACTTTCCTTCTGACTTCCCAGTGTACAGCCTTCTCCTGCAGGAAAGAGAGACAGACCATACCCCATGTGGTCATGACTTAAACGGACTTTCCCTCAAGGAATTTATAATCTAGTTAGGACTGAACATATATATGGCTAATGACATTTATAAAATAATCCATTCTTAAGTGTCCAGTAGACAACGCACATCAGTGTAAACAGAAGTCAGAGACTAGGAGTCCACGCAGGCTTGAGTGGCCCTGCCAGGGCTGGCCCTTGACAAAGCTGTGAAGCAGATATAATTTGTCTTGGGGGCTGTTGTGCCCCAATTATCAGCACAGTCCCTGTTTCCTCCCTTTTGGCCCCCTTGTACTTAACTTTAACTTCATTCTTCATCCACTGGATGGTATCTATCATTCTTTCCAGTTTTGCTCCTAACTCATTTTCAACAAATCCCTGCCATGGTACTGACTGAAACTTGAAACTGAAACATAACAGATCTGTGGGTTGCAGAATTGAGTCCTAGTCCTGGCCTGCACCTCTCATTCAGTGTAATCCATCACTGTACCTAGCGAATTTTTGTATTTTTAGTAGAGATCGGGTTTTGCCACGTTGTCCAGGCTGGTCTTGAACTCCTGACTCAGTTGATCCACCCGCCTCAGCCTCCCAACGTGCTGGGGTTACAGGCATGAGCCACCACACCTGCTCTGCATTTGTATTTTTTAAAGCGGGAGAAGGACAGTCCCTATTATTTTCCAGTATAATTTACTGCAAGAGTCAGCAAACTTTTTCTGTAAAGAACCAGATAGTAAATATTTTAGGCTTTGTGGGTCATACAGTTTTTATTGCAATTACTCAGTTCTGCCATGGTAGCAGAAAAGCAGCCACAGACAACTTCAAAAGTCATTTAAAGGACAGGTGGTAGGCCAGAGTTGGCCTGCAGAGTGTAGTTTACAGACGCCAGGTTTAGAGGATGCTGTCTAGAGCCGATTTGCTTGAGTTCAAAACTCAGTTCTACCTGCTTACTAATCTCTTTGTGCCACAATTTTCTTATCTGTAAAACATCTACCTCATAGGTTGTTTGTAGGGACTAAATGAATTACTATGTATAAAGCACTCCTCTATTTGTGAACTTTCTACCTGTAATCATAGATATTGCCAAATCTTTTTACCAGAGCAAAAACACACAAACTTGGCCCGCCTCAAACTATTGACTCTAGTGGCCACTTGCATGGTATTACTTTGACTCTAAAGCCAAATGATCTTGCAGCCTTCTGCAAGGTAACTTGTTGATAAGCCAAGAAGTTTCTGAAGAAAGTACGAAAAAGAAAAACTTGGCGAAGCCACCTCTGCCAAAGTACTGAGCCTTGTGTTAGGGAGAACGCTAGGTTTTGGATATTTATTTATTTATTATTATTGTTATTATCATTTTTTGAGATGGAGTTTCACTCTTTCACCCAGGCTGGAGTGAAGTGGCGCAATCTCGGCTTACTGCAACCTCCGCCCCTACTAGGTTCAAGCAATTCTCCTGCCTCAGCCTCCCGAGTAGCTGGGATTATAGGCACCCACCACCATGCCTGGCTAATTTTTTATTTTTAATGGAGACAGGGTTTCGCCATGTTGGCCAGGCTGGTCTCAAACTCCTGACCTCAGGTGATCCACCCACCTTGGCCTCCCAAAATGCCAGGATTACAAGTGTGAGCCACTGTGTCCGGCTGGTTTTGGCTATTTAGTATGTAGTAATACCAGGTTTATAGTATTACATGGAAATTGGTATGGGAATTAGGGAAATATTAAGATATCATTTTAATGGGACCCAATATGGATTGGCAAATGGAGGTGGTGATGGTGGTGGAAATGATGGTGTGTGCAAACACTCCCAGACAGGTAAAGGGCTTAGGAACAGATGTGTATTCTCTTTTCCCTCCAAATTCAGTGACTGAAAAAAGAGCAGTAATCGCCAACTCCTCTGCCACAGTCGTATGGTAAAATTATGTGATAGAGTATTTTATAGCATTTCAGGTTTAAGTGAGTTTTGCCTTGGATTGCAACATCAACCTGCCTGGTTCCTCCTGTTTTTCATGTGGCGTGGTGCCCAAATTTTGTACAAGATTATTAATCTTTTACAAGGGTATTGTTGACAGTCCTGTAATCATGTATACAAGTCATAAATCTTTTCTTCAATAAGTCAATGGTGCCTGCCATATTTGGCAGGTATTTCCCAGGCATTAGCTAAACTGGAATGATAACAGTGAGGCCATGAGCTAGAACAATGAGGCCTGGATTGATTGATTGATTGATTTTTTCGAGATGGAGTCTCGCTCTGTCACCCAGGCTGGAGTGCAGTGACGCAATCTCGGCTCAGTGCAACCTCTGCCTCCCAGGTTCAAGCAGTTCTCCTGCCTTAGCCTCCTGAGTAGCTGGGATTACAGGCATGCATCACCACACCTGACTAAATTTTTTGTATTTTTAGTAGAGATGGGTTTTCACCATATTGGTCAGGCTGGTCTCGAACTCCCGCAACAACCTTGTGATTGCCCGCCTCGGCCTCCCAAAGTGCTGCGATTACAGGCATGAGCCACCATGCCAGGCCCTGGATTTATTTTTTATTTTACTATATATATTTTTTTCAGAGACAGGGTCTCACTCTGTCAGGCTAGAGTGCAGTGGTACAATCATAGCTCACTGCAGCCTTGAACTCCTAGCCTCAAGCCATCCTCCTGCTTCAGCCTCCCAAGTAGCTGGGACTACAGGTGTATACCATGGACCTGGATTTAGACTTAGGTTCTTCTCATGGTTCTGTCACTAACTAGCTGTGTGACTTGAAGCATTAACTACCTTTGTATTATAGAGATAAGGGTCTTGGTTTTCTTATCTGAAAAACAGTTAAATTAGATATATGTAGCACTTGCCAATTCTATAGTTCAATATTCCTGAAGTAGAGAGATTAGGTGATCCAAGAGGTCTGAAACTCTGTGTTAATTAGCCCAAAGCCTTTTTGGGCCCCTTCAAAATTTATCCTAGGTTTGTGGTAATGATAGGTCAGTTAATAATTACAGAAGTTAGACTGAAAGTTACCTGGAAGGAACACAACACGGATTTAGAATAAGGAGCACATTAACCCAGATGGAAGAATCATCAGACAGTGAGGCAGCACGTGCTGCTCGAAGAGTCAGAAGACCCAAGGGTAGATTTGGTTCTGTTGCTTCCCACCTATGCCAAATCATGGAGTTTTCCCAAGTCTTTTTCTTCATCTATAGAATGAAAATCATGATACATGCTCTGCTTACCACCCAGGGCTGGTGCGTCAAATAAAACAATTCATGTAAAAGCCCTCTTTCTTTCCTTTTTTTTTTTTTTATTTTGAGATGGGGTTTCACTCTGTCATCCAGGCTGGAGTGAAGAGGTGCAATCTTGGCTCAATGCAACCTCTGCCTCCTATGCTCAACCGATCCTCCCACCTCAGCCTCCCAAGTAGCTGGAACCACAGGCTCATGCCACCATGCCCAGCTAATTTTTTGTAGTTTTGGTAGAGTTGGGGTTTTACCATGTTCCCAGACTGGTCTCGAACTTCTGAGCTCAAGCAACATGCCCACCTCAGCCTCCCAAAGTGCTGGGATTGCAGGCATGAGCCACCGCAACCAACCCGTAAAAGCCCTCTTGAAACATTAAAATTGAATACCACAACCATCGTAAGCATGGTTCCCTTCTTAAAACAGAAAACATAAGCTACCTTTTTCAAACACATTAGTATTTAAAGAATCTAATAACTTCTAAAACATCCTAAATTATCCATAGTCACTCTTTCCAAAGTCATTCTTCCAAATAGAAAGTTGTTGCTTTCTATTTATAACAGAAAGGAAATCCTTGTTAACATTGTGATGCATGTACCAACAACGAGTTTAAGTGTTTAAATGAAAAATTCTAACCCTTTTGAAAAAAATCAGTATTGTCAGAATACAGCTTTGCCTGATCTAAAGTGTTTTCTTTGCACATAGCTTAGCAGGATTCAGAGAAAAGTCTATATGATAAGAGCTAGACTGGGGAGGCTGATGGGAATGTGTCTCCTTTATTCTGTAAGCTTGTTTGAATGCTAGGGGCCAGGTTCTGTCGGCAGCACTGACATCTCTGGGTACCCTCCAGTGGAGGGAACAAAGGCTGGGGTTTCTTTTGAAAAATTCTTTCTGAGCAGTGAGATTGTCCAACACAGTTTCCTTGATAAAGGGCTCATTATCTATCAGTGTGACTTTGCCCTTAATTTTTACGCCAGCAGTGCCAACATGAACATACTCAAGCAAATCCTTTTACCCAGACAGTTGTAACAGCACCCTGATAATTTGCGCCAGTGCTCAAGGCTTGGGTGTGGAATATAATCAACCATGCGCTAAATTTCCTATTAGTTGAATCTCCAAGAAATATAATTTATTAGCTTGCTCTTCATCATGTTTACGTTCCTTGTCACTTTTCAAACACAAGCTCATTTTCAGATAAGCAGAGTAGAATGTTTCAGAATTGCATCTTTAGTTCAACTAACACATTCCTTATGGATCTAAAAGAGTTGCTTTTGTTGGAGAAAGGTAGGTCCAAAACTTTGGGAAAAGTGACCTTCTGAGAAAGAAATCAATACAACAATGAACACATGATGACTCAGTCTGACAGAGTCTTTAAATGGTGGAGAAAATCTGGTATCTCCCAAATCTGAACATAGGGATTAAGTTTTAGTCTCTAAGAGGTGGGACTAGAGTATTATGTTAACTGAAGAAGCTGAACGCTAAGTGTACCGTAAGTGTTGTAACACAGTTGTAATCTAATGGAGTGGCTGTGTAGAACCTACACAAAAGGAAGCCAGAGAATACGAGTGAGTTCATGTTTATCAGGCAGTCCAGGGGAGAAGGTTCCTGGGATGGGGGATGAAACATTCTGCTCACTAGGAAGATGGACTCGACTGGGTGACTGGGACACTTCAATAGGGTTTTCCAAAGCCAAGATGAAATATCCCTCAAGACTCTCCACCATCATTTACTCTGAATCTATGCTCTTTAAAAACAACTTATCAATGAATAATTCTGCTTCCAGGTTTTCCTAGTATTGGGAAGGGGGTTCTGTGAACATGATTTCAGGCTGCTATTCATGGAGGTACTGGCTGTGCACTGGACAAGAGCATCATGTGAAAGGGAGCGTCAGTCACAAGACAAACCTTGTAGATTTGAATATTTCTTATGACAACTTTCTGGCAGATATTAGAAAATTCTCATTGTACTTAACAAAATCAGTATTTCCTAATAATTTTCTGACTTGATGAAATTAGAACATCATGAGGAAGAAGAGCTTTATAGTTTTCTATTTTTCTTATGACTTCATTGAGATATAATTGATATATAATAAACTACACATATTTGAAGTATACAATTTAATGAGTTTTGACATATGCAAATACTCAGGAAACTATAGCCTTCACCCCCAAAATCTCTGCATGCCCTTTATAACTCAACCATCTTTTCACTCCTGCCTCATCCCAGCGAGGCATCAGAAACCCACTGGACTGCTTTCTGTTACAGATTAGTTTGGATTTTCTAGAATTTTATAAAAAATAAAACCAAGTTGTACATATACTGTTTTTCTTATCTTGTTTCTTTGTATTAACATCATAATTTTGATATTCATCCATGTTGTGTGTATCAATAGTTTGGGGTTTTCAGGGCTGTGGTTGTGAAGAAGATCGAGACCCATGATGGGAAGCTGGTGTCCGAGTCCTCTGATGTCCTGCTCAAGTGAACAGCCACAGCAGCCCCTCCCAGCCTATCCTTCCTGCAGCTGCCCCAGAGCCCATGAGAAAAGCCACTGCGCAGGGGAGCACAGGGAACAGGAGACCCACCTGAGGCTCAGCCCTATCCCTAAGCCCACGTAGGGGAGTTTACTCTCTGGGGCACCCCCCTTGCCCATGCCTCCAGCAACAAAACAATTCAATTGCTTTTTTTTTTTTTTTTTTGTCCAAAATAAAACCTCTGCTAGCTCTGGAAAAAAAAAAAAAAAGAAGTTTGGTGTTTTGTTTGTTTTGTTTTATTTTTTTTTGTTGTTGTTGTTTTTTTTTTTTTTTGCCAAGTAGTATTCCACTGTATGGGAATACCATAATTTGTTTATTCTTTCACCTGTTAATGGACATTTCGGTTATTTACAGTTTGGGGCTACTAAAAATAAAATTCCCATGAATATTCATCCACAAAATTTTGTATGGACACATGTTTTTATTTTTCTTGGGCAAATACACAGAAGTGGAATCACTGGATCTTACAGTGGAGGTATGCTCAACTTTTAAATAAATGGCCAAACTGTTTTCTTGATTACATCATTTTACATTACCATCACCAGAGTTATAGAGTTGCACCTGTTCCATATCCTTGGCAACACTTGGTATTATCAACCTTTATAATTTTAGCCATTCTAATGGATATGTGGTCATATCTCACTGTGTTTTCTTTTTTAATTCAGAAAGTATTTATTGGGTACCTAGAGAATACAAAATAATATCCTTAATATGGTTTGGCTCTGTATCCCCCACCCAAATCTCATCTCAAATTGTAATCCCCGAATGTTGAGAAAGGGACCTGATGGGAGGGGATGGGTTCATGGAGGCAGTTTTTCTCATGCTGTTCTCATGATAGTGAGAGAGTTCTTACTAGATCTGATGGTTTAAAAGTGTGGCACTTTCCCTTCATTTATGTTCTCTCTCTGTCTCTCTCGCTGCCTTTTGAAGTTGTGCCTTGCTTCTCCTTCACCTTCCACCATGATTGTAAGTTTCCTGAGGTGAGGCCTCCCTAGCCATGTAGAACTGTGAGTCAATTAAACCTCTTTCCTTTGTAAATTACCCAGTCTCTGGTATTATCTTTATAGCAGTGTGAAAACAGGCTAATACATTCCCTTTATATATATTTGGCCCTTAATTATTTTTTAAATTTTTATTGAGTTAAAATATATAAGATAAAATTTGCCATTTTAACCATTTTAAGTGTACAATGTAGTGGTATTAATTACATTCACAGTGCTGTTAAACATCACCACTATCTATTCCAAAATTGCTCATCTCAAACAGAAACTGTACCCATTAAGCAATAAATTCCCATTCCCACTCACCCAATCCCATAATCTCTATTTTCAGTCTCTATGAATTCATCTATTCTAGATATTTCACATAAGAAGACTCATACAATATCTGTCCTTTTATGACTGGTTTATTTCATTTAGCATAATATGTTCAAAGTGTATCCATGTTGTAGCATGTGTAACAACTTTCTTCCTTTTTATGGTTGGATAATATTCCTTTGTATAGATACACCACACTTTGTTTATCCATTCATGTTAATAAATACTTGGATTGTTTCCAACTTTTGTGTGTTGTTGAGTACTGCTGCTGTGAACATTGGCTTACAAGTATCTATTTGAGTCCCCTCTCATTATGATTTTAATTTGCATTTCCCTAATGACTAAAGATGTTGAGCTTCTATACATGAACTTGGTTGCCATCCATATATCTTTTTTCTTTTTTCAGAGACAGGGTCTCAGTCTATGGCCTACATTGGAGCGTAGTGGCTGAATCCTAGCTCACTGCAGTCTTGAACTCCTGGGCTGAAGCAATCCTCCTGCCTCAGCCTCCCAAGTAGCTAGGACTACAGATGCATACCACCACACTCAGCTAATTCTTTCTTTCTTTTCTTTTTCTTTTTCTTTTTCCTTTTTTTTTTTGAGATGGAGTCTTGCCCTGTCGCCCAGGCTGAAGTGCAGTGGTGCGATCTCGGCTCACTGCAAGCTCCGCCTCCCAGGTTCATGCCATTCTCCTGCCTCAGCCTCCGGAGTAGCTAGGACTACAGGTGCCCGTCACCACACCTGGCTAATTTTTTGTATTTTTACTAGAGATGGGGTTTCACCATGTTAGCCAGGATGGTCTCAATCTCCTGACCTCATGATCCGCCCTCCTCGGCCTCCCAAAGTGCTGGGATTACAGGCATGAGCCACCGCGCCCGGCAGCTAATTCTTAAATTTATTTTATTTTTTGGAGATACAGGATCTTGCTATGTTGCCTAGGCTGGTGTTGAACTCCTGGCCTCAAGCAATCCTCCAGACTCTGCCTCCCAAAGCTCTAGGATTATAGGCTTGAGACACTGTTTTTGTTTGATTATTTGCTTTGTTTTGTTCCCCTGGCCCTGGAGTGCAGTGGCAAGATCTCAGCTCACTGTAGCCTCTGCCTCCCTCAAGCAATGCTCTTACCTCAGGCTCCTAAGTAGTGGGGACCACAGCCACATGCCACCACTCTCAGCTAATTATTGTATTTTGTGTAGAGACAGGGTTTTGCCGTGTTGGCCAGGTTGGTCCTAACCTCCCAGGCTCAAGCAATCTGCCCACCTTGTGTTCCCAAAGTGCTGGGATTACAGGCATGAGCCACCATACCCAGCCCTATATACCTTCTTTCATAAAGTGTTGTGCAAGTCTTTTGCCCATTTAAAAAAAAAATGCAGTTTTTTAAAAATTAAGTTGTAAGAGTTCCTAATGTATTTTAAATACAAGTTCTTTGTTGCATATGTATTTTGAAAATATTTTCTCCCACCAGGCGCGGTAGCTCATGCCTGTAATCCCAGCACTTTGGGAGGCTGAAGTAGACAGATCATGAAGTCAAGAGTTTGAGACCAGCCTGGCCAACATGGTGAAACCTTGTCTCTACTAAAAATACAAAAATTAGCCAGGCATGGCAGCACGTGCCTGTAGTCCCAGTTACTTGGGAGGCTGAGGCAGGAAGACTGCTTGAACCTGGGAGGCAGAGGTTGCAGTGAGCCAAGATTGTGCCACTGCATTCCAGCCTGGGTGACAGAGTGAGACTCTGTTTCAAAAAAAGAAAACATTTTCTCCCAAGATAGGGCTTTTCATTGTCATGACAGTGTCTTTTGAAGATCAAAATTCTCAATTTTAATGAAAGGCCAATTCACTGATTTTGTTTTTTTCTTAAGTTCAAGCTTTTTTGGTCCTGATATTTAAGAAATCTTTTCCAAACCTTTTTTTTTTTAAATTTTTTGAAGTATTGTGTTAGCTCTTAAATTTAGGTCTATGATCCATTTTAAGTTAATTTTTTATATGGTAGGATATAAGGGTCAAGATTTATTTTGCCTCGCATATGGCTTTCCAGTTGTTTCATGCTCAGAGATGTTTTGGCACCACTTGCAGATTGGCATAATGGGTGGTCCTGTTGATCTGTTTCCAGATCTGGCTCTGACTTACCAGACCCTCAGAAGGATAATCTAGACAGCATTTGCATTCTATTGTTTCAACTGCCACAAATGTAAGAAACTGGTGTCAAGTTTCCTTTCACCCTTCAGACCTTTCTCCGTTACTGAGTGCCCATGATGTATCAGGAAGTCTGATAGCTGCTGTATTTTATACAAAAATAAAAATTCGCTCTTGCTTTCAAGAAAATAGCACAGAAATCTTCTACATTTCATATTTTATCAACTCAACTGGGATAATTGTATTTTAATTTTTTTCAGGTGAGTTTTTTTTTTTTTTGCAGGTGATTTTGGGATCAGATATTGAGTAAAATTTATCTGAAACTATAACTCATGAGGCTCATTTACTTCCATTCTATACTGGTTGACTTATTTTCAGAGTCTTATTCCTGAAGTATGAGGACTGAAGAGCTAAAAGAGACAAGAATCCCTAGAGCATACATTATGATCAGAGACCTTTGAGTACAGGTGATTATAATCTGACTTGCTCTCTGGGATACATTAAAGTTCCCTCTCCTTCTAATGCTTCAACATGAATAATAGCTTGAAAAAGCTCAGAAACAACAGAATGGGAATTACAGTACTGTTGGTCTTCTGAATTCTTACTATGGTAGTATATTAGTCCATTTTCATGCTGCTAATAAGGATGTACCCAAGACTGGATAATTTATAAAGGAAAAGAGGCTTAATGGTCTCAGAGTTCCACATGGTTGGGGAGGTCTTGCAATCATGGCAGAAGGTGAAAGGCACATCTTACATGGTGGCAGGTAAAGGTAGAATGAGAGCCAAGCGAAAGGGGAAACCCCTTACAAAACCATCAAATCTTGTGAGACTTATTCACAACCACGAGAACAGTATGGGGGAAACCACCCCCATGATGTAATTATCTCCCACTGGGTCCCTCCCACAACACGTGGGAATTATGGGAGCTATAATTCAAAATGAGATTTGGGTGGGGACACAGCCAAACCATATCATTCCACCCCTGGCCCTTCCCAAATCTTATGTCCTCACATTTCAAAACCAACAGTGCCTTCCCAACAGTCCCCCAAAGTCTTAATTCATTTCAGTATTAACTCAAAAGTCCACAGTCCAAAGACTCATCTGAGAGAAGGCCAGTCCCTTCTGCCTATAAGCCTGTAAAATCAAAAGTAAGTTAGTTACTTCCTAGATTACAATGGAAGTACAGGCATTGGATAAATACACCCATACCAAATGGGAGAAATTGGTCAAAGCAAAGGAGCTAAGGGCCCCATGCAAGTCTGAAATCCACCAGGGCAGTCAAATCTTAAAGCTCCAAAATGATCTCCTTTGACTCCGTGTCTCACATACAGGTCATGCCGATATAAGAGGTGGGCTCCCATGGTCTTGGGTAGCTCCACCCTTGTGGCTTTGCAGGGTACAGCCTCACTCCCGGCTGACTTCATGGGCTGGCATTGAGTGTCTGTGGCTTTTCCAGGTGCATGGTGCAAGCTGTTGGTGGATCTACCATTCTGGGGTCTGGAGGACAGTGGCCCTCTTCTCACAGCTCCACTAGGTGGTGCCCCAGTAGGAACTCTGTGTGAGGACTCCAACCCCACATTTCCCTTCTGTACTGCCTTAGCAGAGGTCCTTCATGAGGGCCCCACCCTGCAGCAAACTTCTGCCTTGACATCCAGGCCTTTCCATACATCCTCTGAAATCTGGGCAGAGGTTTCCAAACCTCAATCCTTGACTTCTCTGCACCCACAGGCCCAACCATGTGGAAGTTGCCATGGCTTAGGGCTTGCACCCTCTGAAGCCACAGCCCAAGCTGTACCTTGGCCCCATTTAGCCACGGTTGGAGCAGCTGTGGAAAAGGTCTCTGGCAAGCCCTAGAGACATTTTCCCCATTATCTTGGTGATTAACATTTAGTGCCTTGTTACTTATGCAAATTTCTGCAGCCAGTTTGAATGTCTTCTCTGAAAGTGGGTTTTTCCTTTCTATCACAACAGGTTGCAAAATTTCTGAACTTTTATGATGTGTTTCCCTTTTAAAACTGAATGCTTTTAACAGCACCCAAGTCACCTCTTGAATGGTTTGCTGCTTAAACATTTCTTCTGCCAGGTACCCTAAATCAACCGCCTCAAATTTGAAGTTCCACAAATCTCTAGGGCGGGCCAAAATGCCACCAATCTCTTTGCTAAAACATAGCAAGAGTCATCTTTACTCTAGTTCTCAAGTTCCTTATCTATATCTGAGACCACCTCAACCTGGTCCTCATTGTTAATATCACTATCAGTATTTTTGTCAAAGCCATTCAACAAGTCTCTAGAAAGTTCCAAACTTTCCCACATTTTCCTGTTTTCCTCTGAGCCCTCCAAGCTGTTCCAACCTCTGCCTGTTACCCAGTTTCAAAGTCACTTCCACTTTTTCAGGTATCTTTACAGCAGCACCCCACTGCTGCTGTAATAATTTACTGTATGAGTCTGTTTTCATGCTGCTGATAAAGACATACCTGAGACTGGGTAATTTATAAAGGAAAAGATGTTTAATGGACTTAGAGTTCCACGTGGCTGGGAAGGCCTCACAATCATGGCAGAAGGAGAAAGGCACGTCTTACACGGTGGCAGGCAAAGAGAGAATGAGCGCCAAGTGAAAGGGGAAACCCTTTATAAAACCATCAGATCTTGTGAGACTTACTCACTACCATCAGAACAGTATGGGGGAAACTGCCCTCATGATTCACTGATCTCCCACCAGGCTTCTCTCACAACATGAAGGCATTATAGGAGCTACAACTCAAGATGAGATTTGGGTGGGGACACAGCCAAACCATATCAGGTAGTAAGTATTCCAGTCAATAATTTTTTCATGTTTCTCTTAATATGTAATTAACCTGCATAACTCACAATAGGTGCAGATTTTAATCTAAGTAATGCAAAGATTCATTCCACTTTCCCACCCCCAACACATCAGTTAGCAGGCAGGAGAAAGAGAAAATAAAAATATTGCATAGAAGACCATAGTGTTTTGCCCCAGGGTTGCAAGCATTGATATCTCACCCATTACCAATTCCCAGTCATTGAATGCCTACGGTGTTTGGTTCTGTTAGAGAACAGAACATTTAAAACACTTGACTCTTTAGATCATGAGGCTTACATTCCAAGAAGCCAGTACTCTTCTTGGGTGAATTTTTTTTCCCCACTTTATTTTATGATGTGCAGCATCATAACATCACACTAACCTAACCCACATTTCAAAAAAATCACACGAATGTGGCCTAACCTATATTTCAAAAAATGTTGACTTCATTGCCAGCATTCAATAATTGGAAAATAGTCCATAAAAATCTGTATTTTCAGCTTCTCTAGGAAAATTGGAAAATTTGGGCTCACATTCCTGTGCGGTAACAATTAGCTAAACTCTAGTTCAGCTGCCCCCTTTAAGACCAGCCATTTGTACTCTACTGTACCCAGAGGGCTTTCCTAATGGCGCCTTTCTTAAGTGGCTCCTCCAAAGCAGTGGTTCCTAAAATCTGGCTTCCCACTGGAATAATGTGAGGAGCTTGAAAAGTTACTAATGCCTGCATTTCACCCCAGAGATTTTGATGTAATCCATCTGGGGTGCAGACCAGGTATTGAGATTTTTATAAGCTCCTCAGGTATTTGCAATGTGTAGAGAAAACTGAGAACCCCTGTCTAAGATAGGGCTTCTCAAAGTTTAACTTGCATAGGAATCACCTGATAATCTTGTTAAAACGCAGATTTTGATTAAGTATGCCTGGGATAGGGCCTGGGATTCTGCCTTTCTAACAAGCTCTTACATAGTGCCAAAGCTGCTGGTCTATGGGCCTCACTTGAGAAGTAAAGGTCTAAGCCATTTGTATTTCACATTGGCTTTGAACCCTAAGATACATTCTTAGGTTTCAAGTCTAATGAAAGCTAATTCTAGCACTCACAATATTGATGTAGCTGGAATGATGATGCCAAATGAGAGTATCCTACCATACTTTGGGGAGAATTCTTTCTCAGCCTGTAGCTACTCAGCCTTTCTTGACATTGGGGGGTCCTTGACTTCTTATGCTTTGTATGTGACACCCCTGTATCAACCCTTTCGTTGCAAATTGTACATCTTCTGCTATTTTGAGCTCCTTGCTGGTGTCACTACCTGCTGGCCAACAGTTTGGCCATTACTGATTGAACCATGGTGTTTGGGTACTTAATGTGAGTATTTTATTGCAGAGGTTTTCAATCAGTGTTTCCAGAAGCCTTAGAGTAATAGTTCTGAAACCATAGCATGCATCAGATCACTTGGAGAGCTTATTAAAATACAGATTGCTAGGCTCCACCCTCAGCATTCCTGATTCAGTGAGGACAATTTGAATTTCCAACAAATTCTCAGCAGATGCAGATGTTTCTAGTCCAAGGACCCAGAGGTTCTAGACAGAAGGAAGGGAGGTGGTGCAATGGGCCTCTTGGCCTTGTTACATGACTTCTTACCTTATAGTTGTATTTGGGGATTCTAGACTAGATTTTATTAAATAAAAAGATTATTTTTTAAAAAGCTTGAATACTGCTGTTTTGTTGCCTTTGCTTTTGTTTCATAGAAATCAATTGAAGGTGAAAATAAATAAAAATGCTAATACTAGTGATATGGGGAGATACCAGTTTAAAACAAATGAAATACTGAATTTATTTAGTATATGAAAAGAGAGCCTTATTTTCTTCCCTTGGGACACTCTTTAGACTATGATGAGAAAACGTAAAGGAAATACAATGTACGCTGGAAATAAATTACTAAAGACTGTGTCTAAATGAGGAGGTGCATTTGGGAATTTTATTGTTTTTAGGTTTGCGGGTGAACAGAATCCCACTGCAATAGTGCATAAGATTCTTTCCAGCTATCTCCAGAAGAAGGAGATAACTAGCAAGGTTTTCACTGTTAGAGTTTGTTCAGAGCGGAACCTAAAGGAAATACTGGGAAGGTCACAGCAGTTTCATCTCAGCTTATTGGATTGGATCAAAGTAATTCTACTGCAAGGCAAGGTATATCATTCCATTTACAGACAGAGAATGCATGAAGTCCTTCATTTCACACAGTAGGTGTGAAGAAGGTACCTTGGTAAATTTCCTATTTGCTTTCAGATAAAGTGTATTCTTAAACATGATGTGGGTAGCTGCCTGTTTTTGTGTCGCCTCTGCAAGAGACATCTTGGAATAATAGAAACACCAGTGTCTGAATAGCCTAAAGTGGAGCTTACTTTTCTGTTAGGTGAGTCACCTTTAAAAATGATATTTTTTAAGGATAAGCGATGAATTTTAGGACGTTCTTCCCTCTACTTCCAACGTCCACAAGAATAAACCACCAAATTCGACGTTTTACAGAGGCCAAGTGCTTAGGTTTTGTGTGTTTGTTTTTAAAAGGGTTTTCTTGCAAGGAAACTGGGAGGGAACTATAAAAGGGCTTTAGGCAAACAGGGTGGGCGGGTGCAGGGCTTTAAGCTGCAGAAAGGAGAATCTGGAAAGAGCTTTTAGGAAGCAGATTCTCACATGTTTTAATATGAAAG
The DNA here is from genome assembly GCF_028858775.2 of Pan troglodytes. Lineage (NCBI taxonomy): Eukaryota > Metazoa > Chordata > Mammalia > Primates > Hominidae > Pan > Pan troglodytes. The sequence goes on along the minus strand of NC_072402.2, from coordinate 46,436,742 downwards.
AGTGGCACACGGGGTGCTGGCATTCCATCTTACCATCAGTGGAAGGTTTGAACCAACATCAAATTTTTCTGGAGCAACTTAGGTAATTATTACTTGAAGAATCTGCATTTCAAAACTAACACCTTTAAGAGACAATGTAATTCACCTGCGCTTCCCCGCCCCCCCGCCCGCGCCAACCCCGCCCCTCGCCAACCCCGCCCCCGACCCCGCGAACGCCGAGGGGCCCGTGGTCTGCCTGAGTGACCTCCATTTGCTCTGTCATCTCAGGACTAGAAGCCATCAGCCAGCGTACGCCCTCAGAAAACTCTCTTCCCTTCTCGCGGGTCCGCCTGGCTCCCGGAGGCGGCGCTGCCAGGCGGCCGGAGTTAGCCAGCGGCAGGCTGCGGGCGCCCGTCCCTCCGGTTCACCCTTTCACCCCTCCTTCACCCCCGGAGCGCCAGGCGGGTGCCGCGGGTTTTCCGCCCACTCGGAAGGCAGTGCTGGCGAGACCAGGAATTGCAGGGCCTCTCCGCTTTGGCGAGCTCTGGAATCCGAGTCCTCCCCACCCCAGCCACTCTGCTGGGGCGCTAGGGGCTCGAAAAAGCCTGGGGTTGGCTGAAAGACACTCGGATTAGAGACGCAGCCAGCCTCCAGGGAGGTCTGAACTTGTCTTCGACCTCCCCGAACCCCTCCGCCTCTGCGCTGGGAGACGCCCAGCAGCCGGGCGGGCCCGGGACGCGCAGAGCCAGAGCACTCCGCAGCGGAGGCAGCGCGCAGCACGGCCGCCCGGGGCATCCCCGCGGCTGGGGGGGCGGAAGGCGAGGGCGGTGGCAGGAAAGGTCCGCCAGGCCTGAGCTCGCTCCCCCACTGCCAGCCGCCGGCTCGGAGGCCCGAGCCGTGCGGACGGAAAGGGGCGGAGCCGCGGGCTCTGGTTGGTGTGGGCTCGGGGGCGGGGCGCGCGGGGCCGGGCCGGAGGCGGGGCTAGCGCCGGGCGCTGGAGCTGCGGGCGCACGGAGAGGAGTCGCCAGCAGCTGGAGCGGAGTTGGAGGAAGCAGCGGCAGCGGCGAGGGCGGCAGGCTAGCTGTCGGAGACGGCAAGCACGGATCGGGCACGGCCGGCGGGTCGCAGCCGGGCTGGAGGCGCGTCGGAACCGAGCGGGCAGGAGGCCACCGCTGCAGCGCGGGCCCCGCAGAGGAAGGAAGCCGGCGGGCGGGGTAGGTAGGCAGCAGCAGCCCCGGGTGTGTGTGCTCGGGCGGGGGAGGCGGTGCATGTGTGCACGGCTGCCGCGACTCTCTTCCTGTCACTGGCAGCGGCTTCTCCTTCTGCAGAGCCCCGCCGGGGGGAAGCGGGCTGGCCACCGGCCCTCCCCGCCTCCGGCATCTCCTGGCCGCCGGGCAGCACTACCCCCGCGCGCGGCCGGCGTCCTGTGAGATCCCGGCCATCCTGACTCCCGTTTCCCCCGTCCTCCTGCGAGCTGGTCCTGCACGCCGCCGGTCGCATTTGCCCCCGGAGTTGCCGACGAGCTCGGGCTTCCTCCCACCCTGCGTCACCGCACACTTCCGAGGGTCCCCGCTGTCGCCTTGCTGCAGTTTTCCGGGGCCCCTCACCGGAGGAGAGCGCCCTGGCCGCTGCCTTCGTGTTGCGGGAAGGAGCGCTCCCTTCCCCCGTGGCCCTCCAGCTGCAGCCAGGGTCGCTGCCCGGGCCCTTCCCGGGGCGGGCGAGGCGGCGGTGGTCCCCGGAGCTCGTCCCCTAACCCCCGCCTTCCGAAGTTTGCCGCCCTCCTCTTCCGGGGTGGGGGAAGTGCGCCTCGGGGCGGTTGGTCGCTGGGGCCCTAACTCAGCGTTTAGTGCCAGCCAAGCTTGGGCAGGTTGTTGGAGGCATATTTAGTGGGGTCTTGGAACCGCCCGGAAATCCAGCTTTTTGGAACGTGGGGCGAGGCGGGAGGGACCTGCCCAGCAATATGGAGCCGGCTGGGGAGAGCCAGGGAGCCTGCAACCCGGAGCTAAAATATCGTGGGCAATTCTCTGGAAACCACAGCTCTAACACTAGTGAGCTCTAACCACAGCTCTAACCTAAGCTCAGAAACTGCCCCTCAGATCACAAGACAAAGAGAACAGAAAACCTCTGGCCAGGCACTCCTGTACAGAAATACACTTTGATAACCAGAATTGGAGCCTGAAATGCAAGGGTATATGCAGAATGGCTGTTACGTGTTGAATGCAGAATGTGTGTCAACTGGGTTTGGGGGAATTCTTCTGTTTCCCGGGGCGCTATTAATATCGGAAAGGTCTCACTTCCACCGTTAATCCCTTGAGCTGCAGCGCTGTTGGTGTCCGAGTGTGAGTCTGCTCTTTATTTGGGGGCTTCATGATTTTAGGTTTTTTTTTTTTCTCTTCTTTTCCTCTTTGTCAGCCAGTGCGAAGTACCAATGGATAAAGCAGTTCCGGGTTTTGAATGCAACATAAGATTGTCATTTTGGTGTGATGAGGCTCAAGTTTTAGTAATCAGGAGGGATATTCACAGAGCTTATTGGTCAAGGCTTGATGTGGAGTTATATTTTAATGCTTCATTAGTTCTGTTACGTTTTGGCAACCTTAAAGATGGTTAGATATTAGCTAGGAAGGGTTGGAGTGGGCAGACAGGTTCATTTCTTAAGCAGGCTATTAGAATATTAGATTGTCACAGTTTGAATTACTAGGAATTTGGTGACTTCTGCACAGAAGGCCACAAGTATCTTTTAACATTGAAAAAGGAAGAAAAAGCAACTCACTAGCTATATAACTTTTTGACAGATTACACTGTTCTTGAAAAACCGTTTAGAAGAAAGCAGATAAGAGTTTTCTTAGGTGCAAAAGTTGATTAAACTTTAGGAAGCAAGTGTTTTTGACCAGTATAAAGAAAATAAGAGTAATGTGTGGGGGTGTGTGTGTGTGTGTGTGTGTGTGTGCGCGCGCGCGCGCGCCTGCGGCTAAAGTTTGGGAAGAAATGTTGGTTCAGAGTTAAGGTTTAAGTTGGAAAGGCCAGTGGAGGAGGCTCCCTGCCTTGCAGAACTGCTGGTTTTTGTCACTGCTTGCCTCTTCAGCTTTTATATGCAGGTAGGTACTAGACAGTCATATTACTTTTTCCAGAGAAGTGGATAGATTTTTATGATTGGGAGAAAGTTTAATGTATCTGATGCTGGCTTGCAAAGTGTAATGTGCATTTACTTTTAACTTTCATCTTGACTTGGGACCTGTTCTTAGTTGCATAACAGAACTCTGCAGTGTACACACTGCTATTTGATGTTTTATCTGCTTTTTAAAAATAATGATATCAGTGAGTCTCTTCCTATCCATGATGCTGTATAGTCAGTGTAAAAAGCATTTTGTTTCCCATTTATTGAATGTTTTTTCTTTAGCGATTTCTTGAGTTTAAATGTACTAAGCGCAGGAAATCCTCACAGAATAAAGTTGGTTCTGGGAAACAGAAGTGGAACAATAAGTTATAGGAATACATATTTTGATTATAGACAGTGATGATGGTGGTATGCGTTTATCTTCTGGTAATGTCAGTTTCACCTAACGTGATTTTTGAAGGACTTTGAATTGTAAATGCAAACCTACTCAAAGTAACCCAAATTTTGTACTGTTAAAAGTTTTGGCCATTTCTTTACATTTTTCCACGACTGTCATATAATTTTTAGGTTGATATGTTGATTGAACATATCAACCTAAATTGATATGTTCAATCAACATATTGGTCGTTCAGGGGAGTATTGTAAAAAGGCATCTACTCTGAAAGATTGTTCACATGATCATTAAAATAGGAACAATTCTAGTTCAGCTTTTATTGTGTTTGCATTTTGTGATTTGCAAAATACATGTTTTATTGAATAAAGAGATGGTGAATGAGCAGGCTGAAAAAAAATTGATTTTTATGCTCAAGTAGAATATAGCCAGTTGAGATAATGTTTGTGTTGGGTTTTGGAATTCTCTCACGTCAAGGCATACACAATGCAAAAGATATTGTATGTTTCATATGAGCCCCTCCAGCTCTCCCTCTTGCAGGGCACAGGGTTTGCAAGTGAAGGCAAGAGAATGAAGCATTTTAATGAAGCCCTGGAAGACTAGAAAGTTAGTTATCAATGGAAGGAATTATCAAGTTAGTTTTTACTTTAGAAAGCAGAATATAAATTATATCACAGCTTTTTATCAAAACCTAGGTTTTAATTAATTTTCAAAGTATTCATATCATTTACTGCATTTTCCCATGCCTCCTTTATGTACACCCTAATGCCCTAATGTGATTACTTGCCATGATTCTGCCAATACTTGTATGGAGTTACTTGCTTAAAAGAGTGGCAATTAACGACCATTTCATGTACATTAAGCCACATGAGCTGAAAAAATAGACTATATAGTTACTTATAAACTTGTCTGTATGGCCTTTATTTATCCCCTAGATGTTAGGTGTTTATTTATTTGAAAGGCTAGAGTGATTGTAGTATAGTGTTATTGGAAAAAATGTCTACTGTAGAAACATCTTTGGAGATTTTATTCTGCTAGCATTGTTTTCCTTAAAGTAAATCAAATACATATCCACAGGCACCTGTAGTCAAAATAGTTGTCAGGTTAATGATCATCCAAGAGAGTATTGAAGTCACAGGAGTCTGGCCAAAGTGTGAGGAGACTCCACCAGTGAGTGTAGTGAGTTAATAAAGCCAAGGCATCTGGACCAGCCATTCCTTGCCTGTTGTCTTCCTCCCCGGATGTCCCAGTGTCCCAGCCTGGGGTTCTGCCCCAGGATCAAGGGCTGTACCATGAGGACACAGCTACTCATCTCTAAATCCTGGGGATGCACACACACATGTACACATCCCTTGGCCTCTCCCAGGCCTCCTTTGTCCTGACCTCTGTAGAGCCGTCCTCTACCTCAGGTAAGGAGAGAACTACATGGGCAAAGTCCACACTCAGCCTTTATCTATTTACTCCAAAAGGGGTTTAAGACAGCGGGAGTTTTATTTTAGCTAGATTCAGGATTCACTTAGAACTGTTTGCAGAGTTAAGAGGCAATGCAGAAGAAAATCCCTCACAAATGTTTGTTCCTCTGTTAAGTCTGAATTGTATAAATGGCAGTAGGTGACATTCAATACTAATAGAAATAATAGTAATATAATAGTTGCAATTTACTAGCTATGTAACTTTAGGCAAAATATTTAACTTTTATCTGCTTGTTTTCTCATCTGTAAAATAGGGATAATTGTTGTACTTAGAGTGATTGTAATGGTTAAATGAGTTGATATATGTACAACTCTGAGAACTATGTGCCTGGCACATAGTAAGTACTATGTTGGCATTAATTATCCTAAGCTCCTATTATCAAGTATGGAGCGAAGTGCTTTATGTATGTCATTTTGTTAATCCTCATAATGACTCTGTGGGCTGTAGGTTTGCTTATAGCTGTCTCACAGATGATAAAACTGTGCCACAGAGAGGTTTAAGTAACTTTCCTGAGGTTACATATTTAGGCACAATCTGACTGGGGCAGCTGCCTGAATCTGAAGCTCAGTGTTCATACTAACCTTGCCAAGAAGTTTACAGAATAGCATCTTTTTTTCAAAAGAAGAGAGACTTGAAATCATCCCCTTCAGTCCTCTCATTCCTGCCCCCTCAGGTCCTCTTCATTGTGATGATGCAGAGAACTGGAATGGTCAGCCTCATGGCCTTTTCTGGGTGATAGGATCTGTCTGTCCCTCAGGTCCCAGAAGCTACGTCACCCTTTCTCCCAGCCTCTGCCTAATGGCTACTGCGTGCCTAAGCGTTGCTGTCACCTGGGCCAGGGTCATTCCTCTGTGTTTCCTGCAGTACCTTCCCCTCATGTTGGCTGCTTTCTGAAGAGCCCTAGCTCCTTGTTGTGTTACCTGGGCTTGTGCTACCTGTTCTCCTCTCCCTCACCCCACAAACACAACACCAAAAGGGCTTGTAGGCGAGAATTACAGCCTATACAGCCTGTTTACCCACACCACACACCCAGCCCTGAGCATGGCAGCATGCAACACATTCTATTTAGTTGGTTGGTTTGGAAATGAATTTGATGTCTATTATTTGGGGTTAATCTGAGCCCATTATTTTCATTTTATTTTAATTGATATAAAATCCACATACCATAAAATTCACCCTAAATTCATCATTTCAAATTGAAGGCAATTTATTATGTTTACTAGGTGCTCTGGGTTGAATGTGTCCCCCAGAGTTTACATGTCAGAAATGTAATCCCTAATGCAACTGTGTTGGGAGGTAGGGCCTAATAGGAGGCTGTGCTCTCTTGAATGGATTAATGTCATTATGGCAAGAGTAGATTAGTTATCTTGGGAATGGGCTTGTTATAAACTCGAGTTTGGCCCTGTCTTGCTGTCTTGCCCTTGCAAGAGGACATAAGATGAAGGCCTTCACCAGATGCTAGTGCCATGCTCTTGGACTTTCCAGCCTCCAGAACCAAATATACTTCTGTTGTTTATAAATTACCCAGTCTCAGGAATTCCAGTATAACAACACAAAATGGACTAAGACACTAGGATATTTTAATTTTGTTCATCTTGATTTTCATGATTTCTGGGACACCATGATTTGGAAGGTAAACCATTTTTAAATAATGATTTTTTTAAAGACTGTATGAATTTAGGTGAGGAGCTTGACCTAGACTCTGAACTAGCACACTGAAGTTAAAAAGATGGACTGTAGAGAGATATGGGCTGTGGGCCCAGGAACCCTTCCATACCCTCCTGCCTTGGTTGAAGACCCATTTCGTGCTGCCATCCAATGCCTAACTGCTAATTTCATTGGGAGATAGAATCACATGACTTGGATATATTCTTGATTAATTTAATGTGATTTAAAAATATCCTGTATTCCTGCCTGTCCATCAAGTTCTCCAAATTCTTGTCATTTCTAAATGGAGAATGGAGTAACTCAACAAAGTCAGAGAGGGCTTTTTTGTTTGGCTCTTTGCCAAAATGCCTATAGGTTAGAGGGTTACACAGAAAATCTAATTTACAGCAGTTGTATGTTAAGTAGCTGTGGATTGCTATTTGTCAAACATCAGAAACAATTTTATTTTGGGGAATAGAAAGAGAATTGCTCTGTATGTTAGCAGGGACAGAAAACATGCTTCTGATTAATGGGATTGCAGGCAGTCATTAGAAGGATTGAAAGACTGGAGAAAAATTCCTTAAACAAAATTTTGAACTGTTGCATATGATATTATATAAGAGTAAGTTAGTTTACTTGTTCGTAAGATTCCTTTATACCCTTTGTTACAATAACTTATGCATGCACTAGCTTGGAGCCTGTATCACAAAACTGCCTTGGTTATTTGAAAATATTACATTGTAGATAATGTTATCTACATATAAAAAGCCTTTGCTATGTGAATAATCATGTCAGAACTGGGTAAAAATAGTTTAGTGGGCAGGTATATGTAGTGAAAGAGAATAGAGGCATGATAGAGTGAATCTGAGGAAAAATCCTGTTGATTCGGATAGTTTAGGCTCCAGGTCGATCTCGGTAGGGGTGGTGGTTACACAGGTATTGCCAAATACCTCAGGCTGCTGGGTCTTCTGCAGTACTGTGAAGAATTTGAAGATGAGAGAAAAGAGAACTTCCCAGTCCTCTAGATGTGACAGTCCTTGTGGCAGTGCCATATCCCCCTAAGGAGGAGCTGGGTTATTGGAAATTGTTCAGTGGAGGGGCCTGGGATAGTGGCAGGAGGCAGAGGTGCTAAGAAGGATACAGGTGGCAGAAGCGAAGCTCATAGAGCAGAAATAGGCAGTATTCCAGAAGCGGGCAGCCTTCCAGAAGTGGTGTGCCCAGTATTCTTTTATTCACTAGTTTATGGACTTCTTTCGCAGGGACACATTTTAATGAAGTCTCTTTGGAAGAAAATTTGCATGGCTGAGATGCTGGGTTTTGGAGTTGATGGAACTGCCGAGTTAAAATAGCTTTTTTGTGTGTGCAGGTAGTGTGAAAGAGCCACATACACTATCAGTAAAGCCGCTGTCTGAGAGAGTTAAAGAGGCAGACAGACAGTTAAGGTTAATTGGAGTGATCAGCTTGTGCAGGCCACGAACCTGCATCATCCACACCAAAGCAAGTTGAGTTCAGGCAGTAGATGCTGGAGGTGTTAAAAATGGGACTTATGGAGCTAGACTGCCTGGATCTGAATTCTAGTTCCTCTTCGCAATTGCTAAGTATTATCGTGACAGAGATATTCTCTGTCCTATGTTAAGTGAGACTACTGATAGTACCTGTTTTTATATAGTTATCTACACACACACACACATACATATATGACTATATATATGACTATATATAACTATATATAGTCAGCATCATCATATCATCTAATACTAATTGGGAGCTATATGTGTACAAACTCAATCATCATCATCATCATCATCATCATCATCATCATCATCATCACCCAATACTTAACCGGAGTTTTATGTGGATTAACCCATTCAGTCCTCAAGAATGACAGACGTCAAAATGGACATGGCACTCAGGAGAAAGTGTACAATGTGCAAAAGAGTAGGGGTGGCTGCCTTCTCTGTCTAGCTAAGGGCTCTCTACATCTTATCACCATGCTGTCCAGTCCCCACCCCAATGACTTGACTGCTCTCCTTTTTTTTTTTTTTTTTCCCACAACATTGCCCTCAGACCACTTAATTGACACTGACTAATGGCTGGCCTTGAATTAACGTCTGCATCAATGGATGGATGCCCTGTTTGTATCCATCTTCCTGGCCTTACTTTGGGGTCTCAGAAGACAGAAATGGTGTGTTCTATTTACCATCCTAGAGTCATAGAAGATTTGTGGTTCTTTTTATCAGATGAGGACCCAGAGTTCTGCACAGGGTTCTTCTTACCCACAAAGTAAGGTTCTTCTTACAGGTGGCAAGGGAGAGAGAATTTGTAGAGACCTTTAGTTCTCTGTCACTTCAGACAGGGATTGCCTCTCTGGTGTCTAGCCTCTAAAAGTCATCATGTTCCTTAGGTTTCTATTTCCCTTTGCACAAATTTAGCCTCAGGCAGACTCAAGCACAGCTTTTAGGTTTGTAAAACCTTGACAAGTCCTGGAGCCTTTTCTTAATACAGAGCCCCCTGGCAAGGAACAGCTTCAGAGGTAAGCTGTGAGCAGGGGCTTGCTTGATGGTTCCTGGAGGATTGAAGATGGGGAAGAGTTTGTTCATTATACTTCCCATTCTATTAAGAATCCCACCAAACTGGCCCACTGGGTGGCTGGAATAGAGGAAGTGTTAGGAAGCAGCTGGCATAAAGATCTACCCAGCCTATTGGTTGAGGATTTTTTTTTCCCCCCTAAAAGACATACATTGCCAGGAAAAGCTAACAAAAATTTCAAGGCAGATTTGGAGGAATTAAATTATTCTTAGGCACATTGCCTGGTTTCTAAGCATTTAGGGATATGTAAATGTTCATGTTCTTTAGAGGTCTCTGTCTCTTTTGTACAGAGTACATTAGTACTAAAAATGAGATTTGCTAGTTCTACATTTTCATGTGAATTTATGCAGTGAATATTCAATTTGATTCTGGATCTTTCAAAAGGAAAGGCTTTCTTTAAACAAATAATATAGCTTATTTTTCTGATATGCTCTATTGGTTGCTTTGATTTTTTTCTCCGACAACTGAAATGCAAAGTAGAGTACTATCCCCAATTAATATTCTTGCTCCACAAAGACTTCCAGTGTTTGTTTTTGCTTCTTTTAATATGTAACTCTCCTAAGTGTGTTATTGTATTACAGCTAAGAGGCTTTACCCATGTAAAGTTGAATACTTTACACTTCTGAATGCCAACATAACAATTAATCTATGATTAGATTTTGCTTCTTAAGATGCCTCCACTGACGAGTGCCTGTAATATTAAACTTCTAAAGTGTTCCACTCTTTAAAACTTATAAAAGCTCTCTTTGATATAGCCCACTGAAATTGTGTGGCTATTGTTTTTATTGCTTTATTGTGCAGCCAGCTTAACTGAAACCTTTGGGTGGCTTTTACTCTTTATAATAAAGATAACATTGAGAAATGCCTGGAGTACAAAGTGTATATGTGTACATGCTGTTCTCAGCCATCTCCTCTGACTTAGTAACTCTCTAATTCCCTTGCCTCCACTATGTTTAAGAACAAAAAAGAAAAACACTTATATTTCACATTTCCTCCATCAAGCTGTCTTTATAGAGTGGTCTGTAGCAACCATTGCTACTTCCTCTCTAATATTTTTTAACTCCTTAAGATGTTGTTGCTGTCCTCACTGCTGGACTGGAATCTGCGTGATGATTCCATCATGGGTGAAGCCCCAAATTATTTAGCCTTGACTCAGTCTCTCCTGTCTGGATGCCTTTGCAGGATTTAGTCTTAGGGATCACATTTTCCTACTTAAACTCTTCTTCCTTGTTTTTGGGATGTTGTCTCTAAACCTTGACTTTCCTTCCTCAGTTACATACATTGAACTTCACTATTTGGCCCTTGGATCTTTTTTTTTTTTTTAACTTTTAATTTGTCCTTGTGAGCTCTTCCATTCCATTGAATTCAGCCCTGCCTAATTGTGGCTGATTGCCAAATCCCTAGCATGTTTCCTCTTCTGAATCACAGACCAGGGTTTCATCAGCCACTAGCACACTTGCACAGGGGTGCCCAGAATCACCGTCAGCCCATCAGGTCACCTGGCTTCTCTTTGCCTGATAGTGCTCCAAACTCTCATTAATGCAGGATCAGGCACCCTTTGCTCCTCTCGTTCTTGCCGCACATTTAAGCATTTGCCACATCCCACATGTTCTTTCTCTGCAGTGTTTATTTCACTCCTCCCCTTTCCACACCTGCTGCTGCCACCCTGGTTTGTGTCCTCACTACCTCTTGGCCAGACCTCTGCAACACACCTTTCTCACACATTGTGGTTAGATTGATATTCCTCAAGTGCAGCTCTGATCCTATTGCTCACTTTTCACCAAGCCCTTTCAGTGTTCCACATTGTGGGCTGAATTACTCACAAACTCAGCATGGGCATGCGTGATGTCCTACAGCCCCTACCTAAATCTCTAACCCCAATCCCACTGCTCCCTCTTTGGCTTCAGACGGATTGGACTGCCTGTTCTAGCTCTTCTCAGAATATGACATTTTCTTGGTCACTTCTGTAACTAGCGTCCCACCACACATGCCATTCTGTCTTCAGATTCCTGCAGTTAGTGTGCTTTCTCCCTCGTTTGAACCCTGTAGTGTTTAGTTTCTGCCTCTCTTATGACATGTACTAGTGTTGTGGCTCTGTGTACTCGTCTTATCGCTGAGACATTGCCTCATGCCGACACTCCTCCCCTCTGCCCCCGCCCAGTGTTCTTAGAAGGCAGGGACTGCCTTACTAATCTTTGTTGTGTCAAGCAGTAGCACACTGGCCTGTGTCTGTCTGCCAAATCGATTAAGTACTTGTTGAATGGAAGTAGAAATTCCAATTAACACAGATGGCAAAGTGTGCTGTTCATTCTTAAGTCTCGTTTTTTTCATTCCTAGGTGAAGCTCGTGTGTGGAGTGCCACGGTACAATCAGACGACAGATGGACAGTGTGACAAAAGTGTCAGAAAGGATTGGGCCTCGCTGTGAGAGTCAGCCTGGATTCAAAGTGTTGACAAGTTGCTGAAAAGGAAGCCAGTGAGAGGACTGTGGCACGCAGAGGAAGTGGAGCCCTGTCTTCGGTCACACCATTGATGGAGGACAGATGGACAGCCGTATGGCCAGTCACCTCTCCTCTTAAACCTTTGGAGAGTGGTCCTTTGTCCTCTGCTGGACACATAATAGGAATTCTAACACACTCTCTGAATTCACTTTTCATAAAAACGTAAAATCAGACTGCTCTGTACAACTAGGCTCAACTGTTGCATGGTAGCAGATTTGCAAACATGAGTGCTGAGGGGTACCAGTACAGAGCGCTGTATGATTATAAAAAGGAAAGAGAAGAAGATATTGACTTGCACTTGGGTGACATATTGACTGTGAATAAAGGGTCCTTAGTAGCTCTTGGATTCAGTGATGGACAGGAAGCCAGGCCTGAAGAAATTGGCTGGTTAAATGGCTATAATGAAACCACAGGGGAAAGGGGGGACTTTCCGGGAACTTATGTAGAATATATTGGAAGGAAAAAAATCTCGCCTCCCACACCAAAGCCCCGGCCACCTCGGCCTCTTCCTGTTGCACCAGGTTCTTCGAAAACTGAAGCAGATGTTGAACAACAAGGTCAGTATTGATAAGTGGTTGCTTAATGACTCCCTTTCTTTTTCTTTTTAAGGAAAAGTCTTAAGTTTGGGTTGAGTCGTTATGTTCTGGGCAGAAGTTATCTTGGCAACTGCACCTGAATTGATGTGTGGTGCATAAAAGCTTGGTCAATCATTACACAACTAGAAATTTGTGTTTGTGGGGTTGGAAGTTGTTATAAAAATAGGGACACAGTATCCGAGAACCTGTTTAGTGAGTGTCGTTGAACACTAGTATTATAGTTGTCATTGAATTAAACATCTACTATATTTCTTATTTTTGTAATTGGCATTATAGGCGGAGTATTCCTAGTCTGAAAATATGAAATCTAAAATGCTGAAAAACCCAAAATTTTTTGACACCCAAAGGAAATTATCATTAGAGCATTCCAGAATTCAGATTCAGTGGTCAAGGGGTATAATGCAAATATTCCAAAATCCAGAACAACATGAAATCTACAACACTTCTGGTTCCAAGCATTTCAGATAAGGAATACTCAACCTGTGTATATCTAATAATAATTTTGGGAAAGTGGAGGGTAAGTCTAATATAAGTATATTTAACATGATTTGTATGGAAAAATGTAGAGAGTAAATAAAATGACCACAGAACTCGGCTGAGAAGAAACCATTGTTTTTATAACCTGGTATCTACCTCTTGGTTTCCTCTCCAGGATCGCTGTGGCCAAAGCTGAAACCCAATCCTATAGTTAGTATAAAAGTAAAGGGATTTCACTTCCTTTGTGGGTAGTGTCATTTGTAGCATTAATGCCTATAGTCTGGTTCGCCTTCATGAGGGGGAAGAAAAATTCACTGAATACTTTGCTTAAATGGAAACCACCTTCATTCAAAAACCACTTATTGCTTATTGGAGATGGTCCATACTTGCGCTTCAGGCACAGCTGTGTCTTTAAGGTTTATCTTCTGTTCGGTTTCACACAGAGACAAGCCTTATGCTCAGCTTTGCTGTTATCAGCTTTGTCAAATACCGGTTTCCTCACTAGTAAATCACACGCATTTTTCTTTTTTCTCTTGTGTAGTCTTCTTTCTTAGGGTCTAAGAAGGGAATGGGAAGGAATGGTTTAAGATGGGTGGGCCTAACTGCAGTAGTTATATATTGAGGAGACCTGACTGGCATCACAGGATATTTCTGGAAGAGATTCTGATACCACTAGTAAGCTATTATACCTTCTTTAATGTTGCCTTATTCTAACACAAGTGAATAAGACAATGAGAACAGAGAAACAGAATGCAAGGGTAAGAGCTGCCTTTCAGTATTGAGTGGTAATAGATTGGGAATATTGTGTTAAAATCAAGGAATTTATTAATGATACCTGAAGGGAAGCCCTTTTCTTTCCCATACCCAGCCCAAAGGGATACTTATTTCATAAATGTTATACTTTATAATGTTCAAATAATATCTTTTATTATATTGTTCAAAAGCCAAAGTTAATTTTTCTTTGCAGATCAATCAAAAAACCATGACTCTCCGCACATACATAAGTGATTTTATCAACCATTGCAGCACTTAGCAGATTGAAGATACATACGTAATCGTTTTTCTCCACCAAGTTATATATTTTCACCTTTTATTTTTTTTAAGTTAAAAACGCTTTCTTCAGTAGCCTAATTCCAAAGGAAAAGTGATTTAATTTTTCCGAGAATACAGAGCTTTACAGAATCATAAACATATCTCAGTTGAATTAGAGAAGATTATTTAAAAGGTGGAATAAGGGCACCTTGTCAAGATTAGTTACAAAACAATTTTATAAAAGCAGTTTCTAAACAAAATTTGCATTTGATAATTGCTATCAGGTGCAAGTTTCTTTGGCTCTGGTGTACAGAAAAGCAAGTCTTTCCTTATAGGAAAAGTCATTTTCTCTTTTTATATCCTAAACTATTTTATAATGCTTGCTTTCTCATGTAATGTGATGACAATTGAGATTTTTAGCAGCTTTTTCGTTTTTCTTTAATACATGGAAAGATGGAGTGAAATGAAAATTTTTAGCAGAATTCAAGAAACAGACCCATGATAATGTGCATAAAAGTATTAGAGCCTGAATATAAATGAGAAATTAGGAATAACTGAAAGATTGAAAGGTGAGTGTTGGGGGGGGTCATGTGGGGAGTATAATACTAAACATTCAATTTTCTAGAAGTGTTGGTCTTGTATTCTCATTTAAATATTCCTATGAAGCGAGAATTCAATAGCTCCTATGAGTTGCATGTTGAATTGATATGGAAAGTAGTTATAAGGACAAATTTTATATGTTAGAACCTGTGAGACTAGTTTCTTTTGCCTCCGTTTGTATTTCTTTGAAAAGCTTTTGCAGTGACAAATTGTGTGAAGGCAAGAAATGATAGTTCTGTTCTATTCTTACCATAATTGAATTCTTTATTTCTTTTCTTTTTTTTCCTTTTAACACCCTCCACCTCCACCTGACTTAGCCAGTTTTTCATGTTATGCTGTGTTTATTGCATTTAGAAGGTTATTCCTCACCAACCCCCCACCCCAGGTCTAGGAACCACATGCAGTTTTGTTTTGTGGACTTGGCACACCTCGTTAATGGGCAGCAGGGTAGACAGAGGGTGCGAGGACAGCCTGCATGCCAATTGTGTGTCTGTGTCCTGCTGAGCCTTGCTGCCCTCTCTGTTTTTAAAAGGAAATTGTCCTTAGACTCTGGCCAAGAGTACATTCTGTGAGAGATTCCTCCCTGTACGATAGAGTCTTATTTTTCCACTTTGCTTGTATGTTCTTGGAAATAAAGCTGTGATATTTAACTTTTTGAGAGAAAGAATCAAAAACCCATTAGGAAATCTTATATACAGCACTGTACTTTCTTCCAATACATTTTGCATGCAGTTTTTTAGGAAGCTCTGGCATATAGATTGAATGAATTGTTTTAATTGGATAATTTTGGAAGTTTTTGGACTTAAATACATTCAGTAAGCATGGTCTGAGTCCTTATTTTGTGCTGGAAAGCAAAGATAAAAGATGAAATCAAGGCTCAAGAGCCAGCATGCCCTGAGATGCTCTCTCATGCCTCTCTTCCACCTTTGGAGCTGTGCTTTTTCTCCTCTGCTAGTACAGCTCTTCCCCTAGACATCTGCCTGACTGACCCACTCTCACTTCTCTGCTCAAATCTTTCGTCTCATGGAGTCTGGCTCTACTCACGCTATTCTATGCTGGGACCTACCTCTCTGCTTTTGCAAATCATTGATTACTTAACCCATGATATCGTTTACTTATTACGTTTATTGTTCATTGACTGTTCCCTCTGTTAGATTTTAAGCTCCATAAGGGGAGAGATCTTTGTGGTCCCCCATTATCCTGAGTACCTAGGACAGTGTGGTAGTTTCCCAACATGCTGGTAAACATGTGCTGCTGCAGCTTATCCTACAGCTATTTCACTTTCTGCATTGCTTTTGAAATTGACCACGTGCTCTGAATGTCATGTGCAGTCATACAAAGCTTAATGGCCCATCTTGTTTTAGAAAATAACAGCTTATTTGTTATCCACATCCTCCATCTGAGGCATCCTGCCTTGGCCTTAACCATTGCCTGGTATGTCTCCAGAACTCTTTATTTTCTTCCCAGGGCCTGGGACAGGTAGTTCTGCTGGTGGGAAAGTGCATTAAGCTGATAGTACCTTCAGTCACTTAAGCCAAGTGAGTAGAGGGGCTGTCATGGTCAGCGAATATCCTCAGGGCAAATTCTGTGCCCTTTCTCCCATCCTTTTATCTCCTTCCCTTTGCATGGGGGCTAAAATTGCCAATATGAGGATGACGTTTTATTTTATTTTTCTACAAGCCAGTAGAGCCCTATGTTATGTTCTTTGGAGAGAACCTCTTCCATGTTTTGTTTGGATAAAGAGTGTGCTGGGTGTGCAAGGTGGGTGTTACATGTCCTTGGGTGAGGCAGCTATTGAAAGGCAATCTTATGGCTCTTTCTGCTTTAGCTTGCTCAGATCCTGGCATCCCATCCCGCTACACCAACCCCATTCAGCCAGGGTCCTGTATTTTCTCTTGTACACAACGAAATGAGTTGATTGAAAATGGGGATATAGGGATATGGGAATAAAAATATATTCCTCTGTCATATGTAAGCCATCCAGTGGGGCTATTTCTCAAGACAGTGGTTTTAACTCATACTTTGAGATCCTTTAATTAAAGTCATGCTAATGCAGAATATTTAGACGGGTGAGAGTCTGTGCCCATGTTAGTTTGTGTAGTGCACTGAAACCTGCTAACACAAGAGATTACTTACTGCATACCCACCTCCATCCTGACCTGCACAACCCTCCCTGGCTCCTCCTGCAGACTCTGACAGTGGATTTCAGCTGGTTTCAAACCTAAGACATAAAGCATGCATTTGACATGGCTTATGCTAAATTTTGATCAAAATCCCTTTTAAACAGAAAGAAAAAGGCCACCATTGGTGTTGGTTTTCATGGTTTCCCAAGGCATGTTATTGTTACATTTTTCACATTCAGCATTTGAGTGTCCCTTCATGGTTGTTGTTCCCTGTCCAGAAAGCAGGGCTGCAATAAATCACAAACATTGACTACACGGTACAGAGGTCACAGAAAATAGTGACCTGATCCTAAATTACACACCTCTCCTGAGCCCGTTGGTCATAACCTACGCTGTCTCCTTGAGGCAAATAGTGCTTGTGCAAGTAATTTGCTTTGCTTCACAAATTCCTGCCTTTATGAATTCTGTTTTCTTTCAGAATATACTTTCTCATAACATTCTTCACCTTCCTTCCTACTTAAGTCTTTGCTGTGAACTTGGAGGTTTGTCTTGTTAAGCCCAAGTGATGGGGAAAACCACCCAATTTATGGTGCTGACTGCTCATTCTGCATCTATCGACCACTCTGTTTTTGCGAGAAAGTTGGGTCAGTTACAGGATCTTAGAAGATAAGGGCCTTTGAGCTCTGTCTCTAACTTCTGACCACAAGAAAAGTTCATCAGGACATTATGGAGATTTTTACCCAGGCATGAAAATTTAAGTGTTTGCCCTCTGTGTTTCAGTAGGAAATGAAATATATTTCTACTGAAATATAATTGATTAAAGAGTGTGTCTGGAAAAAACAAATGTGCTAATTATTTTGAATAAAATCAGATTAGCCTAACCACTTAGGGTCACAGAATATGTCATTTGCATATTAAATTACTTATTGCAACACAGTTCACCCTCTCATGAGCATTTATATTTTCAATACATTCTTGATTTTTTAAAAACATTTTTTCTGTTAACTTTGTTTCCCTAAAAATGTGTAAGAGAAAGGAAAGTAGCCCTAATTAGTGATTTGTGTATCCGTGGTTTTTTGAAAATGAAATTGACAAAAAGAGACAGGATTCTCACTTTTATTGCTTTTTGCAGGAGGGTTCTTACCCTGAGCTGGCCTGGCCACTTTAGGAATTCACAGGCACGCTCTGAGGGGCCTGTGAGTAGGGAGGCTCTCTTACCCAGAGGGGAGAGGAAGGCATTTCTCCCTCCTTCCCTCAGTCTGTTATTTGAAGGGAATCACTTGAACTTCTCTCCTAGAGCTGTGGTGACAGTTAAGTCCAGGGTTGCAGAATAAGACAGTATTTGAGGAGAAGAAGCTTTCTGCCAGGTGTCTGTTTCTGCCTCTGTCCTTTAGAATCACAGGGTTATGGTAGGCAAGTTATATTTTCTTATTTAAGTGAAATGTTTGTTCAGATGCTTTTGTTAAGGCTTCTGTTCTATACACTTCTTTCTGTGTTCTTTTTTCAAAAATGGGAAAAGGGTCCAGTGTCCTTGTATGTATATCCTAAGTAAAGCCCTCACACACCTCTGATTCAAATAGGAGTTATTTAATTAGAGGGAGCATATTTTGTTTTCTGGCAACTAAGTTAATGTTGATATTCTAATACAATTTTCTTTGTTATAAATATGGAACTCTCTATTTAACTTGTCAATAGATTCTTTGATAAATTTGATGTCAGTCTTTTCTGGTTTCTAGGTGATGCATCTTTGTCGACAACAAGAGACATTCTGATTAGTAAGAATTTCTTCTCTGAGTTAGAAAAAAAATTAGAAATTCTGAAATTCAACAACAAATGCTGACTTACATCTGCTAAGTAGCACCCAAAAAGGGGAGAATTTTTTACCTATGGCAAATAAGAGTGCCAAATATGACATCATTTACATATCCATGTTTTGATTAGTAAAAACCAAACAGATGTTAGCAGTACAGCTGGCTCTTGCACATATGTGTATCTTTGTTGCTAACAGATTTCCATGGGGAAGGATGTAGCACTGGTCTGAAGTCTCAGATAGGAGAAAATAACATGGTGTGATAGCTTGAAATGAGAAGCATAATTGCATGATGGATTATATCTGAATGTTTTGAGGTCTTGAGTTTATAGCATTCGATATCAAAGCAGTCCTTAGGCTTTCAATAGAGGAGGACACATGGAGGGGGACAAAGTGAACTAGAAATGGGCTTTATTTCAATTGCTTGGGTATAGTGTACCTAAAATGTCAAGTTGTTTAACAGAATATCAGACTACTTTATAAATGTGTTATTCCTTCTTACCAATTTATGTAATATTTTATTTTTACTATGAAAATTCCATGCAGTATACAAACAGTGCGTGGAATTGTAGTAGAAACATTGTTAAAATATAACTTTGAATTAAAAACAAAACATGGTATACATTGTTATATAACGGATAACATAGTGTATACATTGTTAAAATATATCCTTGCAATTAAAAACAAAACAAATCAGCTGCAAACCTTTGTTTAATTATGTATGCAGAACTTTCTCCCCATGGCTTTATACCACCTAAGGCATGGCTGTGATTTTCAGGAATACCCTCTCTGGACTGTTTCTTGCTTGGAGGTGTTTGCGATGTATGTGTATTCGTCTATCTATCTATTCTCAGTTGGTAGATTATGTAATGCCTATAGATTATTCTGTCCTGTCACAGTTTGATTCATTTTGAAGTTATAACTGTGAATTTATTACAGCGTATTGCAGGAGACGTAATTTGATGATCAAATCTGATATCCAAGATCGTAAAGAATATAGGCATAAATGAAATATAAATCTGTGATATATTATTTGAATCAGAAATTCCACATTGCTTTGCTTTCTATAAATTCCTTAACGTTCTAGTTCCAGTGTTCTCTAATTGTAAGATGAGAAGCTAAATGCTGCTGTCTCTTTTGAGTTTCGGCAGTTTTTGTTTTAATCCTTCTCTTCCCAGTCAGAAGAACTGTCGGAGAAATAAGACCCAGAAAAATTGGTTCTCACTAGTAGTGTTTCCCCAATAATGCAACCCAGAAGCCCTGTATATGAGAATAAGGGAATGTAGTGAGAGGATTTATGCAGAGAAACAACCTAGGATGGTTGGAAAGATGTACTTACATGACCTCATTGCACGATCTGATTGGAGACTGGTCCATGGATTGTATGGGATTATTGCTTATGAAAGTGCCCACCTGGTATCAAGTTTTTGCAGATGCATGCGGTGTATGGTTTTAAGACATGTTTCACCAGTGTGAATATTTAGGCTCTACTTCTGTTGGTGGGCAGTTAGCAATTGCTGGTATCTAAACTGGTTTGAGACTTACTGCCTCATTTGAACAGTATCTGTGCAGTAGCGCTAAACTCGTTGACATGATCTGTGCTGAGAGTTCCTACAGATTTGTTTCATATATATTTGTTAAATTTTCCAAGGTAAGTAGAGAGTGATGGTTATAACATTTGTTTATTCAGATCCCTCTAAATCTACCTAAGAGGTAACATGTTAGCATAGGCATTAGACAAGGCTGCATTGTGAAGTCAGAGTGACTGTCTGGGGTTGTCACTGTCATCTTCCAAGCTTTCTCCTAAAGAAGAAAATTGACATAATGCTCTCAGACTTGCACATGGGACCAGTGCCACAGCAAGCACTGGTTCTAGCCTGCTACTGGTTTTTGGTAAAATGCAGTTTTCAGAACTACTCAAGGGTGTAATAAGATTAATTTTTATGATATTAGATATAATATGTTAACTTTTTAGCTATTAATCTTAAACACTGATGGCTTTATTTTTATTCTATTTAAAAAAATAATTTTTGAGGCCAGGTGCAGTGGCTCACACCTGTAATCCCAGCATTTTGGGAGGCCAAGGTGGGCAGATCACTTGAGGTCAGGAGATCAAAACCAGCATGGCCAATATGGTGAAACCCCATCTCTACTAAAAATACAAAAATTAGCTGGGTGTGATGGTGCATGCCTGTAATCCCAGCTACTAGGGAGGCTGAGGTAGGAGAATCGCTTGAAACTGGGAGGCAGAGGTTACAGTGAGCCGAGATTGTGCCACTGCACTTTAGCCTGGGCGACAGAGTGAGAGTGTCTCAAAATAAATAAATAAATAAATAAATAAATAAATAAATAAATAAATAATTTTCAATGCTTAAGAATTTTTTATCAGTAAACAGTTCATTTGAATTTTTTTTTGCATTCTTGTTTCCCAACTATAGAAACATAGCTGAAAATTTGTGGCATCATTAATGCATAATTTCAAGGCATTTTACACATTGTTAATTAAATCTTACCATGTTCTTTCAGGTAGCAAAAAGTAAGTTTATTTTTGATTCAGAAGTATTTGAAGAAGTTAGAACAAGATGATTTTATTGCTAAATAATAAGGAATATCTGTGGAGTACCAAGGAATGAGATATAATGAATTTGGTTAGAGTATATCAAAGTACATCTTATAGTTTTTGTCTTACACTTCCCTGTGGGTCTGTTTAACTATTGAAAATGTCTTCTTCAAAATGAACCTTAAACATTTGCAAACTTACTCTTTGCTAGTTATTCTGCCAGGCATTTTTTTTTTCTTTTTTTTTTGAGTCTTGCTCTGTCGCCCAGGCTGGAGTGCAGTGGCTCAATCTCAGCTGACTGCAACCTCTGCCTCCTGGGTTCAAGCAGTTCTCCAGCCACAGCCTCCCAAGTAGCTGGGACTACAGGCACATGCTGCCACGCCTGGCTAATTTTTGTATTTTTAGTAGAGACAGGGTTTCACCATATTGGTCAGGCTGGTCTCGAACTCCTAACCTCAGGTGATCCACCCACCTCGGCCTCCTAAACTGGTGGGATTACCAGCGCAAGCCACCACGCTGGCCCTGCCAGGCATTTTATAGACATTTTTCATTTGACGCTCACAACCACCCTGCAAAGATGGCATATTATAACCTTTTTTTGTTTTTTTGTTTTTTTGAGATGGAGTCTCGCTCTGTCGCCCGGGCTGGAGAGCAGTGGCACGATCTCCGCTCACTGCAAGCTCCGCCTCCTGGGTTCACGCCATTCTCCTGCCTCAGCCTCTCCAGTAGCTGGGACTACAGGCACCTGCCACCATGCCCGGCTAATTTTTTGTATTTTTTGTAGAGACGGGGTTTCACTGTGTTAGCCAGGATGGTCTCGATCTCTTGACCTCGTGATCCGCCCACCTCGGCCTCCCAAAGTGCTGGGATTACAGGCATGAGCCACCACGCCTGGCCCTATAACCGTTTTTGAGATTTAAAAACTGAAGGTCATGTGATTGTGTAAATATTTAAAAAGAAAGGGGACTTCATAGTGATGGCACATTGATAAGATTCAAGAACATTTTGGGCAAGGCAGGCAGTCGTGAGGATCTCCTTAAGCAGTCTCTTGTGAAGTGATCGGTAACTGAATTTTGCTTTTTGGGTGGTCTTCAATTATGTCTGCTTTATCTGTTAAGTTTCACTAGCTATTACATTCATGCAACTCCAGAAATTTACCTCCAATTTATATGTGACTTACAACATTTTCTTATGTCTGGTAAATATTTGAAAGGATTGAATTACAAAGAGACGGATAAGGCCATGAAGCTAAGACAAAGTTTTGGGTATGTGCATGTAAATGCAATTTTTCTCAGGAAGAAATACACCATGATCAGATAACTCAAAAGTTTTATAACCTTGATAAATAGATTTACCTTCGTTTCTGTTGTTTTTGAAGAAGTTAAATGTCTGCTTTAAATGTTTCCCTGAGTTTCAAGTTTTCTTATTTCAGACTCATAATTATATCATTTTGATTAAAATGGAGCACAGACTGGAGTTATTACTTGCTTAAAAGCCAAAAACTTGAGGGTATCCAGCATAAGAATTGTGTGTTTTGGTCTGTGGATAGCAGCTGCTTGAAGTCCATAAAAACAAGAAACCTGAAGTTGATTCAGATGAATCTGAAGTCTTGTACCTGAATTATGTCAAGGTTAGCAGTAAATGCCATTTAAAAAGACTGAGTACAAATTGCCAAATTCCTTTGAATGCCAAACCATATTTCTCAGGAAAGTTGGCCACTGCCAAATTTATAACATTTGTGTTTCTGTTACCTGAATTCCAAGGGCAGAGGGGTGATTGAGGGGGTAAGGGAAAGGCACAGGTGAATTTTATTTTCAGATGTCTAATAGGACAGTGTGACATTGCCCAGAGATAGTCTCTCAAAGGTAGTGAGTGCCAGCAGAACTTCTCGAATGCGAAGTTGAGAAATTTTACTTATTTACTTATTTTCCCATTGAAAAAAAAAAAAACCTTTAAATGTTTTCTGAGTTAAAAAGGCCTCTGACTGGTAGTCCTGACACAGCTTCTTGAGAGTCTCCGAGAGAGCCTCTTCTCAGTACAATTCCTAAGAAGATAGGAAGAAAAAAAATATTCTTAACACATAAAACTAGAATTAGTGGGAAGAAATGCCTACTGTAAACTCAACAGAACCGGGGTTAAAAAATATAGGATAAGTTTTGACTACCTAAAAGTAGCAGGGCAGACCCATCTCTTCCCTAACTCTGTCCATAATTCAGAAAGGGCCCAGGGAACTGTCCTCAGGAATGCTCTTCCCCCCTCTTCCTTGTCCTCTCCGACAGAGCCTTTCCAATCAGTAGGAGGTCACAACTTAGAAAATAACCAGAGAGAGCTGGAATGGTAAGTTAGGGGCTATTACTGTTATATTCTGAGAATCCTGATCCATGAAAATGAAGTGCTGAAGGTGGGGTAGAGTTAGAAAGACCTGTGTTCACTGAGGGTTTTGAGTATTACAGGCTCTCCATCACTCAGAGCATCAGAAAGCCAGGCGGTGAACGCAGGAGATTTTTCTCTCAGGCTAACCAAAACCATGTTGAAATGAAAACCACTTTGGAATTGGCCTTTTCATCTCAGACTGCCAAACAACCAGCACCCAAGTGGATCCCTTAGCTCAGAGCAGTCACCAGGCATGGGTAGGTCTTTCCTTGTTTAGTGATAAACAGGAAAAACCTAACCGAGCCTACTGAACCATGTCCATCTATAAAAGAAAAAGGGAGATCATACTGGAGATTTGAAAGAAGGGTAGACCTCCAGAACTGATTGATTATAATTTATTTCTGTTATAGTATTTCCACTTAGTATTATGATTTATTTCTGTCCCTCATGAAAGGGACAGAAAGTAGTCAGGTGGTTATGAGATGAAAAGACAGTAAGATGGGATGAAATCGGAGTGAAACAATAAAAAAAAGACTAAGTTAAAAATGTAATAGCATATTAAAATTCATGTGTAAGGGGGTAATGAGCTGAAAATAAAGTCTGTGTTGTGAAGGAGAAACAAGATAAAGCTCTTTGGAATCCAAAGGATAAAAACGTAAAATGAGGGAGAAGATATATAGAGAGAATATCTAACAGGAGAATTACAAGTGTTGATAAACAGGGAACCAAGTGAAATAGAACAACATCATTATAAGAAGTTTTCATGCACATGTGCAGATTTGAAAGTGTTGCCGTATTTTTCATGTGAAATCAATGAAAAATATGTTTGGGCATTTCTATTTAAGAATAATGTTAAAGTACCTTGCCAAAATATCTGGCAAGATATTAGCTACCAGGGAACAAAGTTGTTTTTCTTCTCCTTTCTAGCAATAAATGCCAAAAAAAAAAAAATAGTGCATTGATTTTAGTAGAGTTTTGAGGAGAAAAGATGGTGACTTAAGAACTTACTGAGCTTCCTCCTTATATGTTATATGGAAAGGCAATTGAGAGGCATTCACTGATAAGCAGGAGCTCAGGAAAGCTACACTAAACCTCTTGTTCACGTGGGAGTACCTAAAGGTTGCCTTTTTATTGTTAAGCTTTATAATTTAAAAAGGTGTAAATTTAAACGTAATTCATTTTGGTTAACTTCAGTAATTATCAAAATAATAAAACTATAAAGTATGTATCTTCTAAACACCTAGAAATATATATTCCAAAAGATAGGCAACAAAGAAAGAATAAAAATAATACAGGGAAAATGTTTACTATATATGAATACTTTAAAGAAATACAGACATTAACATATGTATGTACGTATATACACATACATATATACATATAAAATTGACCATATACATATATTTGTGTGTTCAACACACGCATTATTTTTCAGGTACTGCACTAACCTTTTATTCCATTGACTTGTTACTTTTCCTAAGAACTCTATGACACTGGCCTTATTATACCTGTTTTAAAGATAAACAAGTTTAGTTAGAGATGGCCCAAGGTCACACAGCTAGTGGAGGAGCTGGGATTTGACCCCAAACAGTCTGACTGTTGACCCAATGCTCTTAAGCAACTGTGCAATACAGCGAAAGGGGCGCCGGGGGTTAATGTTCACACTGCTTGATGCTGCTGACTTCCGACCAGCCACAAGGCACCCCGGAGCCAAAGGCAGATGACTCCCTGGCTTGCCAGTGACGTATGATGCGGTCTGATATGACAAAGTGAGTTAAACAAGCAGATTTTTCCTCTCAGGAAACAGACACAAGAACAACTGAAAAGAATAAAGCAGATGTGTGAGTTACTATTCCTTACAGCAAAAGAACCTCATCAGAACCGCAGGCTGGAAAGAGGTGATTACTTTTAAAGGGCAGTTCATTCCTTCTGCATGTTGGAACCTGTGGCTCTTAACTGGCTAAAATTTTAACTTTCAGTGTAGCCCCCACTTGGCTTGTGCTTCTTAATGTTGTAGATAACATTATAGATTTATATAATATTCAACTTTTATATATATATTACTTATATATAAATGTTTATGTATAAATATATATTTGTATATAATATGTATTCGTATATGATATATAGTAAATGTTATATTTAAACCATCATATAGAAAAGCCATTATTGGGTACACTGTACAAATCTGCCTGTATAATTGAGTGTACTGTTCTACTAAAAGCAGCTTTAGAGAAAGGATTGAAAGCCAGCTCTTTCTACTTCACTAGCCTTCATTGTTTGGATTGGCATTACGTGTACAGTTATATTGTAACTGTCACTTGTGGTCTAATCTTCCCCTTAGGGGAAACTTGAGAAACCTGGTCAGCTTTAACATTTAGAGGAAGTTTAAACATATTGGAGCATAAAATTCACAGTTGTTTAACTGAAACTCCAGTTCTTGTCAGACCACATCTCTCCAGCCCTTCTGTGATTGGAATCATCTAACTTTGGCCCTCACTAAGGAAAACTTTGACAAGATGCAAAAAATGTTTACTCTTGTTTTCTTTGCCAGGAACCTGAGTCTTTGCAGCAGACTCTGAGACCTCTTTGCCTACCCCAAATAAGTGTATTGTCACTGTAACTGTTTTTTATCCCCATAACTGCTTTCGGTGAATGCCAATCTAGTTGTTACATCCCTTTAATATTTTGGGTAATTATGTTCTTTAAGAATGAAAATATTTTTTCCTTCCTTCCTTTCTTCTTTCCTTCCTGGTTTTGTTATAGTCTAGCTGTGAGACCAGCTGCCTTTCATATATTCTAGAAGAGAAGGATGAGGTGAGTTTCACAGTGATCTTTTTCCAAAATACAAAACCATTGTCACTCTCCACTTCCCAGGCAACCCCACTCATTCTATTTTCTAGTGAGGGTTTTGCTTAGATGATGACGAGTCTCTTGATTCAGTGGACTCCTAAGGGACCATCTTTCACCAGCACCAAATGCTGTTTAGTTCACATATTGAAATGTTTTAAATTATAACTTAGCAATTGTAGTTAGTAATCTTCACATTATATTGTCTCACATTTAATGTATAATTTCCTAAGAGAAGGAAATGGTCCTGGTGGGGGTTAATAGTTATAGTAACTATTAATAATACTGATGACTACTAGTTAATAGTAATTAAAGCCTCCTAAAATGAGAGGAAAAAAAATCTTTTGTTTATAAGGGTTAAAAAGAAGAGTTGAGACTTAATAGTTTTAGTAAAACCCCAGTGCATGTTCGATTAATTTTGTTACTTTATTCTGGGCATGTAGTTGAATAATTACCTGCATTTTTGATTTGCTGAAAAGGTGGTGGTTACAATTTTTTTTGTTTTTTTTTTTTACAGTACTGTTTTTAGTTCATTACATTGAGGTGCTACATTTTCCTTTTCTTAAATACATGCAAGATGAAATGTTTTACCTCTGAGATGAAAAATTTGAAATTTCTTTAATGTGTCTCCTTACTAACACAATTGCAGGCAAGCATTGAACATTTGCTTTGTTCCAGGCACCATGTGCTGTGTGCTCTACCTACCTAATCTCACTTAGTCCACTTAGTGCTATTTGCAGGTTGAGGCTTAGAAAGAAAAAGAAACTTGCCCAGAGTCCAACACTAGTAGCTGGTAAAGAGCTGGTCTTTGCATGCAGCCTCTCTCACTTCAGGATGGGTGCTTCCCAGCACCACACTGTACCACCCTCAAGACGAGTTGCAGGAGGAAAGGAACCTCTAGTGGTATTAACTAAATCTTAGCAAGTAGTTGCCTGTAAATTGTAGACTTTTAAATACAATCTCACATTTCTGTGATCTTTACCCATACACCAGTTACCTTCAAACTAATTTAAGAATCTTATAGATATTAAAAATGCTTGATTGGCCAATATCTCATTTCTGTCAAAATCATGTACTAGAAGCATGTATCAAATCAGAGACTTCTTTCAAAGTTTACTTGAAATAAAAAGGGAGGAATACGAAGTATCACAGGTTAAAGCAATGCCCTCATTCCATTTAGGCAAAAGTGTTGTGCTATTTGAATATTGTTAGTTTGAGAATATGGAGTTGTACTCCTTATAGCAATTCCAACCTAGAAAAATGTTTGTGTTTTAATTGATGGGTTAGGCAAAAAGTTAATCTTTGCATAGAGGAAAGAAACAGCTCTGACTTAGAGGTCTTGGGGCTAGAACATGGATCAAGTGTCTGAAGTTTTTCATGTGGCCTCAAGTTGAATCTTGGTCAGAGAATACACGGTGGTCAAACTTCACACCATAGTCATAATGTATGAAGCCAAAAGAAAAGTCCTAGTTGCTGGGTGCTTCCATTATATCATCAACCTGGGTTTAATGATTTTATTGGAAGCACGACTTCCAGTGAGGCAAGGCAGTAAGCCCCAGAAGAGGGCCTTCCATGGGTAGATAGGAACTCAAATGCTTTCCCAGGCCGGACCCAGGAGACTGTGTCAGCTACTGTGATATGGCTTGCCACCAGGACAGATCATTCTACCCGTCTAAGGAGTTAGGGTATCCCCAAGAGCTGTGATGGGAGGTGGAAATTCACACCTGTGAAATGGGAGGTATGCTGAGTTGAATGGGATAGCCCAAGGCCTGTCCATGAACTGAGCCATGGCCAAGGATTTCTTAATTCTAGAGGCCTCCTTCTTGAGCTTGCCTTCTTTTGAACTTGGCCCTCAGTGTCTGGGTAAGTTGGAGCGTGACTATCCAGGGAAAGCCCCTGGTTTGTATTTAGTCAAGTTGGCCAGAGAAGACTGGATCTAAGCGGGAATAAAATTTGCTGACCCCCATCTCAGAGGTTAACATTTTCATTTGTGTTTTGCATGACTCATTTTAAATTACAGTGCTCTACAAGTATAGAAAGAAGCCTTCCTCTTCCCACCCTCCCCCAGACACCACATAATGGAAAAAGCAAGAATTTTCTGCATAAGCAAGGCCTTAAAAAAAAAAAAAGCCAGCCTCTGATGGGACTTCTTTCCTGCCAGAAATCCCACTGGTCCACGGTCGCAATTTTTACAAAAGGCCACGATGAAAGAGTAAGGCCCATTTTGAGCCCTTTGCTTCTGTATTATGTGAAACATAACTTGTATTTCTGTTCTTGGTATCCGAAGAATTGTTAGTTTTTGAACATGTAAAATCTACTAGGGTCTCTGACTGTTAAAGTATAATTTTGATTAAGAAAAGATTTGTTCCACTGCTTTGATTAGACACATAAAACTTTGAAAAGTTTTGATGTTCTGTTTCCTGTTTTAAAAAAACATGTCCTCTCCTATGAACTCTAACTAGATGAGAGGATTTTCCTCAGAGAAAATTCAGCCCTGGGAAGAACCATCTATGGAGGTCATAACCTAGAAAATTCTTCAAGGGAAGTTGCAGTGAATTAAAAGAGGGCGGAGTTAGAAAGTCCTGTTCTACCAGATTTGTGCTAATAGTTGCACCTTTCTTTCTTTCCCAGAATGGTCACTGGAGAAAATGTGTAAACCAACTGCAAACAAGTTTATCCGTTGCCACCTTTCTTTTCCTTTAGTGACAGTTCAATTCGTTAACCTGAAGAAGCTACTGTACCATCAAGACTAGCTCCCAGCCCAGGGCTTCAGCATAAAGCAACTGCTCAGTTAATTTTGGTGGATCACGGGCAGAAACAAGTTACCTTTGGGATGCAGATTCTGAATAGTCTGCCATGAAATGATTAAATGAATGAGAGTGATGAGGGGCTACTTAATTGGACTATGTAAAATGGCTCCTTAAGCTTCGTGGACAATTGAGTAATTTCAGTTTCCTCTCTTCACTCTTGTTTACTTCCTGCTCTTCTAGAATCAAGTGTTAGGTATTCTGTTCTCTTACAATGAGAAGATTAAACAGCTGTAGTTTAAATTAAAGCATTAATTTGGAGTGTTCTGTGGCTACATTAATTATATTTTCTACTAAGATTAAATTGCAGATGGATATAAGCAGCAATATATGTTTATCCAGGGCAAACCAAAATTCTGTTAACCAGCCATCCTTGGTGACTTTTTATTTATATATAAAAACCTTTTTAAACTGAAATAATTTAACTTGATTTTTCCCCCCAGTTAGGTAGAAGAAAAAATAATTGGATGCAGAAAACAGTTGTATGGAGCGTATTTGCATAGGTACAGGACTTGAGTGACAGAAAATTCCTTTTATTTTTTTCCCCAGTGGGATTTAGCAAAAAGCATGTGTTGAAAGTCTCTTGACTAAATGGGTCATAATTAAAGACTTTGGGATTTATTTATGGGTATTTTAATTAGAAACATTAAGTTCTCTCAGTGGTCCTTGTGAAAACTTTTTTCTAACTGCTTATTTTATATCAAGTAATAAATAAAATTTCTGTGGGTATGAAGATGAGTTTTAGGGCCGCCTATTTCTCTGGGACCCCCCCCCCCCCCCCCGCTTCAGAGAGCTTTTCTCTTTCTTTCGCCTATTAAACTTCTGCTCTGGACCTCAAAAAAAAAAATGAGTTTTAGCTGTAACCACATTGTAATTCGTGCTGAATATATGAATGCTGCTGTTCACTGAATAGTTAACTGGTTATATCCCTTGTTAATTTGAAGTTTTCTTCCTTCGTTTTGGAATGATAGTTATAAGGCAACATGCATTTTAGAAAAATGCACTTGTTTGAACTTCTCAGATCTAATGTGACTCTGTGGGACTAGATGTTAAGAAACCATATCTTTAACTGAACATCATCTATGATATTCCATCTCATAACATGTTCCATGAGTTTTATGGACAATTTCTAAGAAATCCAAAGTTGCATGCAGTTTTATCAACCTCTCTGCATCCCTTGGCACAAGGAATAATTTTTCTGTTATTGAGGGGCAAAACAGAGGGGTAAAGGCACTCATACAGTTAAATGCCAGATTAAGTCAGGCATCCAAGTCACTCTGCTTTGGGTTGATTCTCTGAGACTCAGCTGGCTGACTTCAAAAGGACAAAATAGATTTCAACATTGGAAAAGAATACAGTATAGAATATATGATGGGTCTTGTTAGCTATCTCTTATTTTCTAATCCAAAGAGCCTCCTAGTTGGAGGAAAAACTTGAACTACATAAGTATATCAGCAAATTTTCATTATATTTTGTAATTCTTTATTGCATTATACGTGAATATATTTAGCAGTGGTAGTACGTCTTGGAAAGTTTAAGAATTTAGACAAATATGCTTTTTTTTTTTTTTAAAAAAAATAGTTGCGTTTTGAATATGCTGTTTGGGTCCTTATGAGCATGTGGGAGATATATAAGAGAAAGAGTTTGTTGCTGATGTTATAGAATCACCAATGCAGCATTGCACTTTTGTTCTTTTCCATTCATTGTTCTTGCTTACATGGAGCACTTGCAAACAGGCTGGACGTCTCAGAGTTCTGAACAATGCCCTTGGCTAACCGTTAGTCCTAATTGCTGTGACTAATGTGCTGTGTGACCTAAAGACGGTAACATACTTAACCTTGGTTTTCTCATCTGTAAAATAGAATTGATGACCTCTACCAAGCCAAGGATTTCAGTGAGGCACTCAAAAATAAAAATTAAAAAATACATTTGGGACAAACATGAAAAAAATTACTTTTTAGACTTAAGCAATGCATTTAAACCTGACGAAAATGAAAGGAATTGAAATTGTTTAGCCACAGAAAATAAAGACCAAGGACCAATTTAAACAGTTGAAAATTATATGAAGCAGTGTTTTATGGAGAGTAGTAATGAACTCTTCTTCACCTTTTTTGAGGCTGTCCAAAGAAGAAATGAAGTTAGATTATTGCAGAATTACATAAGTTAGTAGGCATGGACTGACCAGTTCTTTCTAAGACACATACTTGAGTATTCTCTTCAGTTGTAATGAAGGTGACAGTGAATTTGCTGAATAGCTGTGTACATGTTTCCCCAAAGAGACCACTGGAATAAAGTTTTGTTTCTTGAGACAGTTTCCATTGCACTTATAAGTCTTGTCCCTTGAAGGATGTTTTCTGGTAAACACCTGTATTCTTTTTACATTATATATCTTCATTACCGTACAAGTTGGTTGTGAGCCATTCCAAAGTCTTTAGTATGCTGTATGGGTGTATTCTATACTTTATGCCTTATTTGGAAGTCATAATAATGTCAAAACCATCCCTAGCCATCCCCTTCCCTGCAGAGTCTCTTTTGCTTTGTCCACTTGGTGTGTATCTTTTTTTTTTTTTTTTTTTTTTTGAGACAGAGTTTTACTCGTCGCCCAAGCCGCAGTGCAGTGGCGCGATCTCGGCTCGCTGCAACTTCTGCCTCCCGGGCCCAAGCGATTCTCCTGCCTTAGCCCCCCAGGTAGCTGAGATTACCGGTGCCCGCCACCACGCCCAGCTAATTTTTGTATTTTTAGTAGAGACAGGGTTTCACCGTGTTAGCCAGGCTGGTCTGGAACGCCTGACCTCAAACGGTCAGCCATCCGCTTCAGCCTCCCAAAGTGCTGGGATTACAGGCGTGAGCCACCGCGCCCGTCCATGTGTGTCTTTTTTATTTTTTATTTTTTGAGACGGAGTCTCGCTCTGTTGCCCAGGCTGGAGTGCAGTGGTGCGATCTTGGCTCACAGCAAGCTCCGCCTCCCGGGTTCACGCCATTCTCCTGCCTCAGCCTCCCGAGTAGCTGGGACTGCAGGCGCCCGCTACCACGTTGTGTGTCTTTTTAAAAGATTTCCGGGACTTCTTTTTCCTTTACAAATCCAAAATTGCAGTAGCTTAATAAATAACAAATATTTTGGTTTTATGATTACTGTCAAATAGCTCATTAGTAAGAGAAAAAAAGATGCCGAGCCTTAAGAGGGGAGAGGAAAGGCAGTCTTTCTGAAGCTGAATCCTTTGCCTAAATTGTCTTAGCAATAAATCTTGCCACCTATTGGTAAAAAGGAAGAACTGAAACTAAAAGGTGTTTGCCGTTCTCACAGGTAGTTAGTAGTGTGATCGAAATAGAATTCTTTCAGCGGTGCTCTTGGATAAGGGACTTGGAAATATGTGATTTGATATGGAACTTTTCCCTGTGCTTTGAATTTATCATGGCTCATCTCTAAGTCATAATAGTTTTTTGAGTAGAGGAGGTATGCTGCTCTCATGGTCTCTCTTAAAATTATTTTTTTTGAGATAGAATTCCATTTTAATAGATCAGTGGATTTTAATTGGACACATTTTAGAGGCTTGATTGATTTTGAAAACATTTTTCTTTTTTCTTTCTTTCTGTCTTTCTGCCTTTCTTTCCACCACGGCTAACTGCAGTCTGAACCTCCTGTGCTCAGTTGATCCTCCCGCCTCAGCCTCCTGAGTAGCTGGGACTACAGGCGTGCGCCACCATGCCTGGCTAATTTTTCTGGAGAGATGGGGTTTCACCATGTTGCCTAGGCTGGTCTCAAGTGATCTGTCTGCCTCAGCCTCCTAAAGGGCTAAAATTATAGGTGTGAGCCACTGCACGTGGCCTTTTTTTTTTTTTTTTTTTTTTTCTTGAGACAGGGTCTTCCTCTGTCACTCAGGCTGGAGTATAGTGGCATCAACATGGCTCACTGTAGCCTTGACATCTTGGAGTCACCTGATCCTCCTACCTCAGCCTCTGGTGTAGCTGGGACTACAGGCTGAAAACATTTTTCTAACTCTGTTGTTAGTTTGGGCTTTCCTTCATTCCAGCCTCTGAAATCCATTATTTCCTGCCCAACTGAAATGGGACAGGCCAGTGGTGACGTTGGCCTTTGGTGCCAGGGCCTGTTTTTCCAGATCATGGGCACCATACAAAGACAACTGCCCTAAACGGCATCGTTGCCCCAGAGTCATTGAATGTCCTTAAGGTGCATTTGATAAAACAAAAACAGTTTTTTGTTTTGAAAATTCTCAAGTATTTCCATACTGGGAAAATGTTCTTTTTTTTTTTTTGACAGGGTCTTGCTCTGTTGCCCAGGCTGGAGTGCAGTGGCGGGATCTCAATTCACTGCAACCTCTGCATCCTGGGTTCAAGCAATTCTCCTGCCTCAGCTGGGACCACCGGCACATGCCACTAAGCCCGGCTAATTTTTGTATTTTTAGTAGAGATGGGGTTTTGCCATGTTGGCCAGACTGGTCTTGAACTCTTGACCTCAAGAGTGACCCATCTGCCTCGGCCTCCGAGAGTGCTGGGATTACAGGCATGAGCCACCATGCCTGGCCAACAATGTTCTTTTTAATGGTGTTTTCCCCACTATTTGGATAGATATATGAATTCAGTTACTAAGATGACTTAGATTTAAATATAAAACACTAGCGTAGCAGTTTTTGATTCTTAATATTATCTTAAATCCACCTCCCTTCATTGTCCTCTGTATCTAAACACCCTTCAATTCTTGAGAAAATTAAGATTTCCATAGATTAGTAATCTGTTTGTGATTGTGTGTGTTGGTGGACATCCTAACAAATTTATGAATAAAGCCAATACTGTTTTGTTAGTGTCCTTATTTTTTCTTTACGTCTGTTCATATTTGGAATTCTAAGTTTTTTTTTGTATGAGGCACTACCCAAATAATCATTTGATACCCTTGGTTGGCATGACATGTTTGGTCAATTGTTTTGGCAAAAATTATGTATCCACCACTGGGAACTAAGCACTGTAACAACTAAAGAAAAAGGTCATACAAGGGAAATTGGAAGAACTATATGTTATTTGTTTCAATTTTTATGTAGTACACCTATATATGTGTGCAAAAAAATGTAAACTGTTACAAAGCAACATATTGATGAATTTAAATGAGTAGAGCATAATAAAAGCAAAAACCAAACAGAAGAGTGGTTGGAGTGAGGCCATAATAAACCAAGAGATATTTTCTGAAGGAAGTGAACATGTTTGCATTTTCCAGCATACTGCTATGGATGTCAGCATTAGGCTCATACATAGTATTGCAGCGTGATTCAAAAAGGTGAGATAGAGGGGAAATAAGATAGCTTCATAAATATTACCAAGGAATTTAAGACATGAGCATTTTATGTAGGGAGGTTGAAATGCATTGTTATAATCAGGCTGTGTAATTTCCTTCTGTCAAGACCTACCCATTTACCAGTAATGATACCTTCTTTCTCTTCTATTTTTGTCTCTTCCTTTAGGAAAAGGAATATATGCTTACTCATTATTTAAAATTCAGAGTCATTTTCCTGTTCCAGTTGGTTTTGTTCCTGGAACCACCAAAGAAGAGTAGAATTAGGTGCATGTGAAACTTTTATTTCTGCTTTTTCTACTCAATCAACTTTTATCCCTTTTTAATTTTTACTCTCTCAACCATCAGTTCTATATCACGGTATCTCTTCTTGGTCTTTTTGTATTATATTTCCATAAAACCAGATGTACGGGGTTGTTAAAATACTGCCTGGACATATTATCTACCCTGCACTAAGTGGTCCTATCACAAAATCCAGTTAAACACACACTGAAGTATTTAAATTGTTTCTTTTTTAAATAACATCATATTGGGCATTGGGCTTCTTAACTAAACTATTTCTTTCACTAAATGACATTGGTTAATTCAACAAGCCATTGTAGGAATTCTGTTAACCCAGTAGCTTCTACTACTATGTTACTATGGTAATGACTTAGCTTCCCATAAAGCTGCATTTAAATAGGTGTTTATAGTCACCAATTACCAGGTATTTCAAGTACTCTTTGAAAGGGGACTGCTTGTGGTGGGGTGGGGGGCGTTAACATAGATACTTTCTCAGTCAAGTAGCCATTTGAAGTTTTTCAGGTAGAAGACAGTTGATAGACTATTTGGTGAGCAAATGAATAACTGGATGAATACCCATCTGGGAACCCCTAAAGAACTGAAGATAATTCCCTGGCCACCACTGTTCAGAGTCATCTATTATGTGCTTACTCTATGCCAAGTGTTGGGCTGGATTCTGGGGTCACCAAAGGGAAGAGAAAATTTTCACTGCCTTGAGGGTAGCTAAAAACTTAATGGAGGGAAGCTGAGAGCATGAGCGAGCATGCCACCCCAGCTGGGTGAGCAGCACACCTTGGGAACAGCTGGGAGACCCCCAGTGGTGTGTGTCTTCCTTCACCCTTAGCACTTGCTCCTCTCCAGCTCACTATGTTTCTTTTCTCTCTGGGGTCTAAGGAGCTTAGGCTTCACTGCCTGCTCCTCAGATTGTGGGAGCAGGAGCAGAGAGTGGGTGCCTGCCACGGGACATGGGGTCCTAGAGACAGGCCCTAGCATGGGAAGGCAGTGGAAACCTATGCATTGCTCTCTGGCATTGCCACACGTCTTCTGCTGCCTGCCTTCCAGCCCTTTGCTTTTCCCCAGCTCCGTCAGCTCCTTGCCTCTGACATCAGTGATGAAAGTCAGGCGTGGGGGGATTAGATTATTTCCATTAGCCTTGATAGACTTAGACATATAATAGAAGCTATGATAAGTGAGTTAGTTTTCCATGTTTGTTTACTGAAGTTTATATTACCCTTTATGTCACCAAAACATGCCCATTTGCAGTCATTGCCAATGTAGTCATGCAAAATCACTTGAGTGAAATAGACTTTGGGGATCTAATCTCAGGACCTAACCACCATTTATAATGCTTTTTTGGGGAAAATGTGTTCTGGATTTCGCACAGCCAGCTTACAAATGAGCTTTGGAAACACAATCCACATGTAAGTTGGAGACTTCCTATTATTAGCATTCAGCCCTGCGAGGAGAGCCCTTGCTTTGTTAGCAGGCCTATGTATCCTCAGCCCTAAGTTCCTAAAACCAACACTACTTGAGGAGCTTGAATTGGTGCTCTTGGAGTTCTTTAAATTAGTTATGAGACTTCAGAACCTGCTTACCAGCAGTACTGAGCTCAAGGAAGCCTAATTCATATCCTTCAGAAGATAATTTTAAGAGAGTGTGTATGTTTTCCTTTTGTGAACAAAGGAAAGTTAATCTGGTGCTCCGTGTCTGTTTTGTAATTCCCCAAGGGAGAAGGAAAGGGAGGGAAATGATTGATTTCCAGATAGGATAAAAACCAGTCAGCACACAATGGGTTACTGCCACCGCTTTCTGATAAGGATCCTACTTCAACTATCTGAAGAGATTCTTCAAGGTGGAGGATACAGTGGTTATATTAGTTACTCTCACCCTTGTTATTATGGAAGGTAAAATTCCTGGATCCTAGATTTAATTTTAAAATAGTAATTTAATAATGTCTGGTGGAAACCTCTTTAAAAAAACACTTTGCAGCACATCTCTGGTAGCCCTGTGCTTGAGATGACTTTTAGGCTGCCAGTTCAGAAGGTGGAAGATATAAACTGTGTTGATGAGTTGGTTTTTCAGTGGACCCTGTTAGGTTCCTTTTTTTAAAAAATAATAATTTTTATAATGAGTATGTCTTTGTGAGCCCTCACAACCCTTGAAGTTTTTACTTGTTTGGCAGAACTAAGGGCACTGAACGTTTGTAAGCCATTCACTAACACTTACAGGAAGGGCATAAAAGGGTGCTCAAGTCAGTCTGTAGGTGGTGGGGGCGGGGTGGAAAGAGGGGATTCCTGTAGGCCTGGATGAATCAGCCACTGATTTCTGATGGTAGCCCCAGCTGCAAAAAAGTAGGAAGCTTTTTTTATGGACAGAACTACAACTCCTTTCTTTCAAGTTTTTCAGCCTTTTCACACTTTTCCATTCTTCAGACTTTGCAAGTTTTTAAACAAAATGTTTGTATTTCCCCAAAGGAAATCACACAGTTGACTGCATTATGAGAGGGAAAGGAGCAAACTCTGTCTCATCTGAGGAGGGGCTCAGATCAGGAGTTGTGTAGGGCCCTCACCCGGTTGGGGGTGGTGGAGCCTTGGCTGTGTGCAGGAGTGACTGTTCTTGGAGATGTTCTGGTTGGATCATGAGTTTGCGCTTGGAAAGCACTGCCTCAAGTTCATCAGCAGGAATGAGGTAGAATTCACTACTTGCTGTCTTAAGACCTTTCTGTCTGCCAAGTGTTTGAGCAATCCCTCACATCTCCCCCTTGAACTAAAGAGCAACAACTGGTCAAGAGCCCAGCAGGGATGAAAAAGGTTGGCCCCTTGCATCCTTCATCTGCTGTTTAGACTAAGG
The DNA here is from genome assembly GCF_028858775.2 of Pan troglodytes. Taxonomy (NCBI): domain Eukaryota; kingdom Metazoa; phylum Chordata; class Mammalia; order Primates; family Hominidae; genus Pan; species Pan troglodytes. The sequence continues at coordinate 46,399,386 of NC_072402.2, read as the reverse complement.
GCCGCATTCTAGACCACTCTCGGCCATGCTGTCCTGAACCCGAGGATCAGCAGAATTACAGGCCCAATTTCAGGCAGACGTGAGCTTGCATCTGATGACAGGCAAGTACCTACATGTGTCTTTCATTACTCCGCTGCCTTAGGAGATGCTGTTTAAGTTGGCAGATATGCTTATTGAAAGCAAAGCTTGTTGCTGGTGAGATTACTGAATTTACAAAAAAAAAAAAAAGTGGGGGGATCAGATGCCGAGGGAGAGGGAAGGGAGTGTGTAGCATTTAAAAGTGTGGTGAAGCCATCAAGTTAACAAGAAAAAGTAGAATAAAATGTGGTTCCAATTTGTTGTACTGGGCTCAAGATGATAATATTGCAATAGGAAACTGTAGGGATGTGTGCGTGCAAATGTGAGCACATGTGTGCTTGCTTTCTGAATTTCAAAATCGTAGAAGTTATTAGAAGTTCTAATTTTAGTTCCCAATTTAATTTACTCTGACAGTAAATTAGTAATTTTCAAGGGATTTACTGATAATCAGAACAAAGATTTGCAATTTCTAGGACAGATCCCCAATTTTGGGGGTGGGAAGGAGCTACTTTGTATTTCCCTGAAACCTTGAGTTACTGGGGCCGAACATGTAGGGCAGATATTGAATGACCAATCCTAATGCTCTTAGCAACTTTGCTAAGTAAAACCCCGCTGCCATCCAGTGGCAATTGGCTATACGGCATGGTAGCTGTAAAATATGCCCTTTTCTGCCTTTTCTCCCTCAGATTCCACCTTTCTCAGATGCTCCCAGTTTTTTTTCCCAGATGGCACCTGACACAGTACTTGACAGGAAAAATTGACTTTATGTCTGGCTTAGGTAATTCAGGGCAAGTGTGCATTTATTTACCTTGTCTCTTCTCCTAGCAATACTAATTTTTATCTCCGTTGCATTTTTATTTTCTCCCCAGATTTGTCGTAACACACATACTTTTTCCTTGAATATTTTTGTTACCTTAGCTAAAGAATTAATGCATTGTGGTATTTCTGCTTGTCATAGTTTTACTTTAGAGTAGATTTCGCTTATATCTTTGTATTTATGCTTTGAGCTGTGGTTTACCAATTTCCTAGCATGTTTCATGACACTTATCCTACATTTCAGACAAGGATTTATGTGTCCCATAGGATTCAAGCTGGACTTGGAGAAAGAGCCAGCTAGCAAATGGAATTATTCTGACTTGTGAAAGGTTCCAGCCTTTTAAAACTAGGCTCTGAGAAATAAAAAAACAAATATTCTTGGGAAGAAACTGGGTTTGTGAGTACTTGGCTAGAAATTTTAGGAAAGGAAAGAACATTTCCTCTGGCCTCGGGAGCACATTCAATGTGAAATATTGCTGCCTTTAAAAGAGCCAAACTTAAATTTCTATTTGGATCATTTACTTGACTTAAAAATAAAGGGATCTATTTTTTTTTTAAGGTTCAGAACCCTATTTTAAATAAAATGACATTCTAGTAAGTAAGGCAAGATGCCCCCAACATGAGCTATTAATTAAAAACAGCCGGAACTTCTGGAGGTGTTAGCAAGTATCTACTATGAGCTTGGGGACTGGCGAAATCTGGTACAAGTTAGTTCCAGCTGCGCACATTTGCCTTATTACAGTTCTTTATGATAAATTAAATGCATGCTTCATACATCCTTTGGTGTAGTCATATTCTCTCAGCACTTGACTAAGCAGGTGGAAAGCTTATTTAGTCAGAGGATGACTGAAAACAATGAACTATAAACCCATGTATATCCACTCCAAGAAAAGAGCTAATAAATGTCATGTTTTTTATTTTCCCGTGGACCCCCTTTTTTTTTTTGTATTTTATAACCTTTCCAGAATCTTGAGTGATTTTTAAATGTTTGCCCTTTGGTCATAAATGCAGCAAGTAAATGTGAGTCTGCACACTCGAATGTTATATAAATCAGTTGACCAGTCAGTGTTGGAGCAAACTTCTCAGGATTGCTCTGTGAACTCCCTGTTCTCTGGCAGTTGCCAAATACAAAGATAAACCAGGAGAGACTTATTCCCAAGAAAAGAATGATTCTGCATCCTTAACTTACATATAAACTGTTGAGATGTTTCATTGTTTTGTATGGTCAAGCCCCTTCTCTTGTTCTCTCTCTTCATCAGTTAGTATGGAAAATTGGAAGTTTACTGAAAAGAGTTTCGAATCATGGGATTTTAGATTTGAAAAGGACCAGAGGGATCATCTACTCTTCCAACAAATAAAAAATAAAACCCCCAAAGGAATGAATGATCCATTGCTGGGACATTGGAATCTCTCTATAAAGGAGAAATCATATTAAGGTATTTTCATCTTAGGCCTCTAACCCCAAGGGTATCTTTACAAAGACTTTATTTTAGTGAAGCCTTCAATAAACAGTGACCTCATGTCAAGAATTCTAAAGAGAGGGTTATGGAATATTGGTTTGATATTAAAGTCATTGTTATCTTGGAGCTGGCCTGAATGGACTAATAAGTGGCCTGTCACCAGTTGTAACTTACTTTTACAATTTTAATGTGATTTAAGGGAAGACACTCTTGGAAATGCTTAGTTATGGTTCATACCCATAATCGTGTTTCTTTTAGGTCTTAAAATTTTATATAATACAGGGGAGTAGATTGCATCAGTACAGTCTTTTTCTTTTTTCTTTTTTTTTTTTTATGATGCAAACAAAGCAGTATCTTAAATTAAATCAAGGTTTCTTAAGGTTCCAGATTGTTATTCCTAAATTTTCCACTGAGTAACCTCCAAATTCTTCTCCTGCCTTTGTCCCTAGTTGACACAAGTCAGGCCACAATTTTTTTTCTGCAAATGGACGAGCTGCTGCTCAGAGGCTGCACTTACTGGTGAGAGATCCTTCAAGGGAAATGAATCTGGAATGGCCTGGAACATTTGTCTTTGGGTTGCTCCAGAGCTTTATTAGAGCTTCTGAGATTTCTAAGTAGGTGATGAAATTTAGCAGCATCTGATTTTCTAAAATGACCAAAGGAGAATTGTTTCAGTCCCTGATTTGCAAAGTACTCACTTTTTGGTCCTCTCAAAATTTTTGTCAGATAAAGATTTTTCCGTGCCATGGATATAAGAAATAACCCACTCTTACCGATAAAGGGAAGTTAGTGTTGTAAAGGAACAAATGGTGATTCAGGGCTCTTGGGAGACTTTGGAGGTATTCATTCTCCACTAAGCTATATCCCAATACCATCATTATCTGGGTCAGCCTCCGATTCAGCCTCATCCTGTGCTTCAGCAGTGGGGTAAAACAAATGTCACTTGTTAGCTGCTTCTTCATGACCTTCATAGACTATGCATTAATTTGAAGCCCTGCCCCCAAAAATAGTGCTTGGGGGGGGAAATGAGTTAGTGATTTTGTGAAGATAATGGGAGTTGAGGAAAACACTTAAGTTTGCTTTTCTGAGCTCTAGCTTCATTTTACTTCTCAGTCTCAGTATTTAATTGTCTCCACTGTTTTTTCTAACTTGGAAGGAAATCAGATGGCGAAAGTGAAACATACGGCTATCAATGTGAAAAAGCTGCTCCCTATAGCACTGGAATTCTCTTGTCATTAATAGCTCTTGTAGTCGACAGATTATAATGTACAGAGTCATAAATGTTCTTGTTGTCATTTGGAAAATTACAAATTCCCAAAAAGTGGTGATTATTTGGGGCTTTGGGTCTGCAAGACGTTTCACATTAGAATGCTGATAATATCTTCAAAAACCACAGAGCCATGGGCCTTGCAGGCTTGGTAACTGACTGCCTTTGTGGTGTGGTTTTATTCTTTCTACTGAAGCACCTGGTTGAAAGGAGTGGGATGCTGAATTCATAGGGGCGTGTTCACAAAAATCTTTAACATCAAGTATCTGTTTATTCAAAATAGTGCATAGTTCAAAGCAACCTTGATTCCTTAAACTAGATGTTTTTCTGTTCTTTAATGAAAACAGCCTGAACGTGGTTATTAATCTGAGTCTTTCTCCATTCTGACCACCCCACTCTGTTTTTCTCTTGAGTATCAAAAAAAAAGGATAAAAACATTTTGTAATTTTTTATTTATTTATTTTTGTTGAGACGGAGTCTCGCTCTGTCGCACAGGGTGGAGTGCAATGGCGCAGTCTCGGCTCACTGCAAGCTCCACCTCTCAGGTTCACACCATTCTCCTGCCTCAGCCTTCCGAGTAGCTGGGACTACAGGTGCCCACCACCACGCCCAGCTAATCTTTTTGTATTTTTAGTAGAGACAGGGTTTCACCGTGTTCACCAGGAGGGTCTCGATCTCCTGACCTTGTGATCCGCCCGCCTCGGCCTCCCAAAGTGCTGGGATTACAGGTGTGAGCCACCGCACCCAGCAACATTTTGTAATTTTTTAAAGGGCTACATAAATTCAAGGTATTATTGCTATACTTCTTTTCTGTTACCTTATGAAGTTGATTGTTGTTGAAGCACCAACAGTATGCATGCATGGGTATCCAGAATGACCATCTAGTCTCAGTTGTGCAAAATTCACCATGTAGTCTCATGGATTGAGAGGGGCAATTAGCAAGAGTGTGAGATAATGGAGAACAAAAAATAATGCCAAGCTGGGTTAAAAAAAAAAAATTGGGGAAAGAAAAAACAAGTGCTCAAGACAAGCCTCCTATTTTTCAGTTTGGCGTAGCCCTAGCCCTGTTGAAGAAGGTTAGTACATTCACCTGGCCAGTTTTAGCTAACTTGGTTACCTGGCAAGTGGCAGGGATGCAGTACATTAGTACTTGTCCTGTGGTACAGAGCATGTGTCTCAGGGTGTGGCCACTCCAGGGAGAGGGAAGACGTGCTTTATGGGGCCTCCTCAGCCATCACTGTGATATGTGCCACCAGGAACCCAGGACCTTTCATGGTCCAGTCTGAGGTGGGAGCACCACAGAAGCAAGAGCTGCCTGGCCCAGCCAAGCCCAGATTACCCTAAAATCTTACTGCTTTTTTCCCTTCAGCATTTTAAATTATAGGAGCAAGTAAAAGTGTACATAACGCAAGGCAATCTGAACAGGTGGCTGATAGCTGCTCCATCCAGAGGAAGAGCCATGAAGTTCCCCCGACCCACACATTTCACCCCGTCTTGTCTACCAAAAATCACGTGAAAATGCAGACATAACCATGGAGGAGTAACCCATGAACAAAGGGCTGGTAATTACAATTTAATGTTGTTCTTTTTACCCCTTTGGCTGGCTGGCTGTGCAAAGGCAGGCCCCGGTAATTACGGTTTAATGTTGTTCTTTTTACCCCTTTGGCTGGCTGGCTGTGCAAAGGCAGGCCCCACAGGGGAGTAATGTATTTGTGACAGCCAGTTGGGGTGGGGAGAGATGGGCTGTACTACACTTTGAATTTATTATGTTCTGCTAATACTTTTACTCCTATGCTGGAAAGTTATGTTTTCCTTCCTTTGTTAGACAATTTTTGCAGAGTAGTTTAACATTTTCAAACATTTACTATATATAGCACTTTTAAAATCCAGGAACTGTCATTTCCAAAGAAGATTCCATGTCTATAATATTAATTCCCTGTCCTCTCCTCATTGCCTTTTTCAGACATCCACTGTAGATAGCCTCTGTTCCCCAGGAACTAACATTTCCAAAGGAAACTCCCTTGCCTATAATTCCCTGTTATCTTCTTGTTGCCTCTCCTGAATAATAATTTTTGATTCAGTACCTTTTAGCTATTTATAATGTTATCGTATAATCTGAGTTTGGGAACTGCTTGCCACTTCCAGTTTCTGACACCCAAAACACATTTTATGCTTAGAGAAAACAATAGCATCCTGACTTTTTAGAAGACATAGTTTTCCCTTGGGGATCCAAACTGGAAGCAGATATTTGAGCTGTGAACACATTTTTTCTTAGAAGAGTCAATTAGGAGCTGGGTTGAAGCTTCAGTCTATGCACTTAGAGTTAGGTTTTAGGACCAAGAGCAAGCACTGTGGGCACCTGTTGTAAGAAAACATCTGACAGCATGAGGTGCTAAATTGCTTCAAAATCCTCCATAGCTCGTGGGGATGCTACCTTTTTAGTAGGAGTTTGAAGCCCAGAATGCACTTTATATTGTAACCAACACAGTTGAAAAATAGGTTCCATGTTCTATAAGAATGGATTCATTAAACTGCATGTTCTGGAAAAAGGATGTATTAGAGACTTTGAATTTGAGGATCCTGTGTTATATACATCTCTGAGCCATCTTATCAGGAAGAAAAGCAGCTCCTTAAGGTGCCTGCCTCTTCCTCTAATACTATGTACATATTTCGACCTCTGCCCTCTTTAAGTTATTTTCATTTGTCTTGTAGCCAGTATCAGACATGTTAATGACCACTAACTTTGTAAATGAAATTATTGCAGCTCATAATGTCAAGATGTGAACCTAAGCAGGCCTTAGGTTTTCTGACTTAATAGCCGAACCATACCAGTCTTTCCCTGATCATTGAACCTTCTGTCTTCTGCAGTCAGCAGACCGTCTCTAATGAGAGGTGCACAGACACTTTTGATGCTTATTTTAACGGAAGCCAGTGGCAGATGGAGAGCCATCAGATGAAACTGTTATTAATCACACCATTTCTGAAGCTGTTCTGACTCCACACCCTGCATTGTGACAAACGCCAGGATGCCAAGTTCCTAGTATTGCAGCAGGTTCTTAGTATATAACAAACACTATCAGTGCCCCCAGCTCAACTTCGACTAAATGCCTTCCAATAGAGTTAAGCTGTTTTTATCTAATACATGCTAACAGTAAAAGGACACAGACCCTCTTATTTGACCCTCTTAGCATCTAAGGAATATGATACTTTTTTTCTTTATACTTAGCTGTGTATTCAAAGCTAACACATTCTCTAAGTAACCAAGTTCACACTAAAGAAAAATTGAAGGCCATCCTGTAAAGCCATGCTGCTCAGTGTAGGAGCCACCAGCCACATGGTCAAAGCCACACAGAGCCACTGAAAGGTGGCTGCTATAAATTGAGATGTGTTATGAGCATAAAACAAGAGAGAAATGAAGACTATCTGCTTCATAATTTTTATATTGATTATATGTTGATTATATTTTGGATATGTGGGGTTAAATAAAAGATTAAATTTCACCTTTTGTTTTTGCTTGTGATGTGGCTACTAGAAAATGTAAAATTACATGTGTGGCTTACAGCGAGACCCCACTATTTACAGGGCACTGAAAGTCATTCTTCCTCTTAATTCCTCATCTAAACTCTACTCATTGACTATTTTGTGTATCTGCATCTTTTCTTCCAAAATGAATGATCAGCTGCTAGAAGGCATGACTGTGGAAACAGTTTATCTTCTACTGTGATTTTTCAAGAGTGAGGAAGTTTGGCTATCACCATGGGCGTGGGGAGAGGGGTTCTGTTCTCATTTGGTAAACATACACCAGATATGCTAAACATCCCATAGAATATCTTAGACAAAGAAAATTACAGTAAGTAGAGAAATGGATCAAAGAGTGGCTATTCTTGAACTCTCTACTTTCCAGGTCTTTTTGGCTAGAGAACTCTTTTTCTAACTTTGTTGCCTGGCTCTTGGCAGTCAATGTCCAAAGTAGTGCATTGAGCTGCCCCCCAAAAGGGGCACAGTTTGTAAGGAAACCATATGCCCTATGGGACCTCATGGGATGACACTCAGTTAGTACATAAGGATCTCTTGGAAGGGAGCTGCCTTTATGTCCTCTAAACCAGGTCATCTCTTATCAGCTAAATCCTGGTGCTGACTAGTACAGCTGTATGAGCCTGGACAAATCACTTCTGAGCCTGTTTTTCCTCTCTGTACAATGACAATGATGATAGAACCTTTCTTATAATGTTATGAAAGATTATATTTTCTGAGATAATTTTAGTAAAGCAACTTAGCATAGAGCCTGATAACATGTTAAGTACGTTGTGTATATTGGCCATGATTATTATTGGCTTCTTGGTAATGAAAGCATCAAATACTAAGGGCAGCTTTTAGTATATTATTTCTGATCTTGTGTGATCAGAAATACCACATTTTTGAGAATGTATTATTTTCCAAAGAATTAAAATGACTCTCAGAGGGGAATGGATAAACCCACAGAGGTTCTGGAAATGGAGCAGTTTCCTGTAAGTATCATGACTTCTAATTAAGCCCCTTTATCTGTTTTATCCCTGACACTTGTACTCACTGTGTAGATCATGAGCTAATTTTGCTTGGACTCTCCCCTCCCGCCATCTCTTAGAGCCCAGCAGTGCTATGCATGCATGGGTTAAACATTTCAAACTGTCCAAATGAATTGCATTTATTGGCAATTTAATGCTGAAACTCAAAGAGGGAAAAGAGGAGAAAAAAAAATCAAAGATGAAGTGGAAAGACAAGGGCCCTTGGATGCAGCCGGACAGAGGTTGTAATATCTGCTCTGCCAAACACTAGTTAAGTGATCTTGGTGTAGTCACCAAACCTCTTGAGTCTCTTTCCCACATACAAAGTGAGGTTGATGTATTTCACAAGGCTGTTATCATGACTCAAGGAAATAACCTAAATGACTAGGGCAGTGACAGCTCACCTCTCTCTCTTCATGTTGCTCTCAATTTCATGATCTTCTTCTCCCCGCAACCCCATGATTTATAGAAGCCAAGTTACATTCTCTGATGTATAGCTGTTGTAACTTTGGAATACATTTAAGAACATGGAATTAGCTGTCTTTTGTTAGATCCACATACAGAAGTCACAGAAATGTTTTCATCATTTTGAATTTTACTGTTCATTCTGGCAAAGTGAAAATGTATACCAAAACACTATTTTAAACCACCTATCCCCTGGGTTAGAAATTATAAGTTAGTGTAGCCCAGTGAAGTATAATTAAATGTTGCCATTCTCCCATTTATTTAACTTCCTTCCCTCCATATTTGAAGTAATTTTCGCTTGGTGCCAACTCCAGTCATTCTCCAGATGCCTGTGATTTCTTCCAGATTTTCAACACACTGTGGCTAAAGATAATATAGAATTATTTTTTAAGTAATTTGTGATTAAATGTAAATTTAGTAATTTTATGTTGGGACATGTGATCTCCTTGACATTTTCTCCAAAACACAGAATTTAAGAACTAGAAATGATTTTAGAACATCTAGTTAAACCATTACCACTTCACTGTTATGACAGTGAGGCCTGGAGACATTAAATGTTTTGCCCAAAGTTACCAACATGTTGTTGGCAGAAAAATCTGGAACATATGGCCTCATCTATTGTCTAAATTTTTTCTACTAGTGCACAGTGCCTTTTCAATTGCTTTTTATTTGATATAGTGACAATCATAAATAGGGGATTTAATCAATACTCTTTTTTAAAAAAAAAAAAAGTCACAGAAAGAATGCAATTGTATTGAAAACCCCTCTCTAGTTTTTCCAGTAGGTTACATTAAATGGCCCCAAAAAATAATTTATGGGCTAAAATGAATGTCTTCAGAAGGCTAACATAAAAGATGACCAACAGGGGGAAACCTGAAACAGCCTTTTAGGTAATTTGCTTAACTTCTAGCCCTTTTAAAAAAATTACTCAAGCTCCTGTTAGAGCCAACAAAAAACATCTGTTGTTTTATTTATAGCCACAATTTCTAAGAAGCATATTCTATAGCAGATGAAAAAGTAGTTGACAGCTTATAATTCATAAAGTTACTGAGGCCTAATCTGATAGAACAAAATGTACAAACTCCCTCCCGTGGTTCAGACCCTATCACTTCCCTTTCGGCTGAAGACAGAAATGGTGCAACAGAGGAGTGGAGCATAGGTTATTACGGTTGTTAAGGAAGAGGCGACTCTGAGATGATAATGCAGAAAGGAGTACCCCGCAGTGATAAATGATTGCTTTCACCTCTGGGCCATCCACCAGCCTGAGTCACTGCTACTTTTTCATTAACATTGTATGGACTTTCATTATAGGAAGCCAACATTTTGCTGTGTTCAATCTACAGATTGTTAAGAGCGTATTTCCATCAGGAATCTAAAGTGTTAATTAAAATGACTGATTGAATAGTTCCCTCTCTGAGGGAAGCTTTTAGTTTGCCCCTTCCTTTCACCAGTTAGCTCTAGTCTATATTGACATAACTTTCTCCCTGCTGACTCTTAAGCAATTATTAGAATTCACTCATTACTCAAATATCACCTATCTGTATCTGTTGGCTTATTTCTGAGAATCTTTTTGAGAACATGACCAGGCTTCTTTCTATAATTTTTATATATATATATATAACATATATATATGTAGAATACATATATATATTTATATATGTACATATATGTACACATATATATCTATATATGTGTACATATATATGTATACATATATATCTATATATGTGTACATATATATGTATACATATATATCTATATATGTGTACATATATATGTATACATATATATCTATATATGTGTACATATATATGTATACATATATATCTATATATGTGTACATATATATGTATACATATATATCTATATATGTGTACATATATGTATACATATATATCTATATATGTGTACATATATATGTATACATATATATCTATATATGTGTACATATATGTATACATATATATCTATATATGTGTACATATATGTATACATATATATCTATATATGTATACATATAGATACATAGATATATAGATACATATCTATATGTATAATGTATACATATATACATGTATATACATGTATACATATGTATATAGATACATATATAGATACATAGATACATACATAGATATATAGATACATAGATACATATATATGTACATATATCTACATATATATACATATATCTACATATATATCTACATCTACATATATCTACATATATATCTATATATGTAGAATATATATATATATTCTACATTTTAGTTCTGCTATATCTATAGGGCCTTCTATATATCACAGTTTTGTGTGTTGTTTTTTTTTTAAGTGCATTGGTTTGGCACAAATAGCTATAGTACTATTTATTATCCTGAGCTTTTTTGAGAATGTAGTGATAGGGTTCAACATCTGCCCAAATTGACCCATCTAGAATTATAATTCTAAAACCATAACCAGAAGAAGCCCATTAATTTCTTTAGTAGAGAGGTGAGTAGCCTCTTGTTTATTTCACTACTGAACATAGTCTATTGTGAGATATGAAGATGTATTAGCCCACCAGAATTAATCACCTTTGTCTGAAGTAGTTAAAGTATATTGCTTCATTTTGTTAAACTCTGATTCCTTACACAATTGTTAAGGATTGTGTTTACTTTTATCTCAAAATTGTTACCTTTTAATATATATAGTCTTATATCAGTGATCTTTTCAAACTTTTAAAATGAAGTCTGAATAAATATTATTTTCTTATGCATTTCTTCTGCACCAGCTGATAGGGAATTTTCTGTACAATGTTTTCAGGCCTCTTGCCTTTCTTGCCTTTATTTTTCTCTGCAATTCCACACACAGGTCATTGCTTTCCCTTCCTCTCCCTTTTTGATCATGGGTGCTTCAACTCCCTTCATATATTTGTTAAGCATATTTTACTAAGATTTCATTTTGGGATGCTTGCAAATATACATTACAAAATATATACTTTTAAAAAGTGATTTGAAGGGCCCTCTGTGCATCTGATGATTAACTAGAAGAGTCTTTTGTACCTTGCTAAAAGTGATAAGTTAGCCAGCTATATTTAGCTGGATAAAACCCATTACATCCTTGGGGAAGAATGTGCTTTGTTTAGCTTTATGAGAAAATATTTAATAAATGCTGTCTTGAAAATATTTAGCCTGGCTGAGTGGGCTGGCAAGGCTTCAATACCGATAAAGCAGAGGTGATGGTGAGAAGCTGGCCTGCCAGTCCAAGCTCAAGTTGAAAAAATGCACCTCTTGTCACTAAGGGTTGCAACTGTCACCAAGTGCTTGTCCATCAGTGTCACGTAAAGATTTTTTAACCTCACATATGGCGTCATGCAGTTTGTCTGCCTAAAAAGGCAACCTAGATTCACAGAGTGGTTACAGTTGGCTTTGAAGTCCCATCTGTTCTGTAAAATCCTAGCTTTATTTCTTACTGCTGGTATGACTTTAGGTAACTTGTTTAACTTTTCTTAATCTCAGTTTTCTCATCTGTAAAATGGGGACAATGATAATTTCTTAGAGCGTTGTACAGATTAAATGAGATTAAACGCTGAGCAGAGTTTCTTACACTAAGTGTTCACTACATGGGAATTAATCAGCAGTAGTAGTGATTTTTAATCAGCCTAACATTTTCGGTCCCTCCCTAACTCTTCCCACCCCACAGGAAATACAAAGAGCAAAGTCCTCTTGAATGTGGCGAGGTGGGAAAGGCTCTGGCATGGGCATCAGGAGGCCTGGGTCCTCGGCTTGAACTTCCTGTGGGACCTTGGGCAAGTTGTGGCTCACATAATCCCTCCCCACTCATCAGTACACAGTGCACAGGGCAGCAGAGCTCCTGGCTGCTAGTCTCTCTTTTGATACCTAATTCGTTGTGGTATCAGACCAAATTTGATATGATAGCTAGACCCTCCAGTCCGTCAGTATCATTTGGGGTCTGGTGTAAGGTCAGCCTGTGAAACTCAGGCATGTAGGCAACAAGTTATCAGTAAGAAGGTCAATCATTGGGATTCTGTCTCCCACAATGGTCTGGATTTTCTCTCTGTGGCTGGTGGGCTCAGCCCCAATCCTTGCTACTCAAAGTGTGATTGTGGTCTGAGGACCGACAGCATGGGCATCACCTGGGAGCCTGTTGGAAATGCAGAATCCCAGACTGCACCCCGACCTCCTGAATGAGGCTGTTAATATGTACATTAAAGTTGGGGAACCACTGCCTCAAACTACTGCCCTTGGGAATATTCTGACACGCAGAGGGTATTTATTTACTAAATACTTACAGAATTTGTGTTTGACATCGACATTTTCTAGACAAGGTTCCATTCCTCTCTTTGGGTGTAGTGTACTGATGTGTTAGGTCAGGGTTACCATAACAAAACACCACAGACTGGTGTTTATGTCTGTACCACCATAGACATTTAGAAATCTATTTCTCACAGGGTGCCAGTGTGGTTGGGTTCTGGTGAGGGCCTTCTCCCTAGCCTCCAGGCTGCCGCCTTGTCACTGTGATCTCACATGGGAAGGGTGGGGAGAAAGGTCTCTGGTGCTGCTTCTTATAAAGGCACTAATCCCATCGTGAGAGCACTTGCCCTCATGACTTCCTGTAAACTCAGCTGCCTCCCAAAGGCCCATCTCCAAATATTATCACATTGAGGGTCAGGGCGTCAACATGCATCTGGGGGAAGGGACACAATTCAGTCTGTAGCAACTGACTTCCACATCTGACTTTAAAATGCATCTTTAAAAAAAATGTGCTGGCAGATAAATATGTAAATAAAGCAAATATGAAAATGTTAATCGTAGAATCTAGGTGAAAGATAATGTGGGCGTTCACTAACCAATTCTTTCAACTTTTCAGGATATTTTAAAATGTCAGAGAAAAAAACCCCCTACTCTATATAGTTATTTAAAAGGAATCTGGTGCTGCTTTTTTCTCCTTATTTCCATCCAGGCTTTCTTAAGAGTGCTTGTTCGGTCTGGCTGGACAAACTTGCCTTTTTGGCAGTTTCTCTCTCTCTCCCCACTCACTTTCTCCTTGGTCAGCCAGTGGCCTGCTTCTGCACTGTCAGTGAGGTCCCAGCCTGGATCCAAAGCTTCTTTCTGGTCTCTAGTCTGCCAGTAGCATCTTTCTGTCCAGTTCCTCTCCATCCCCCTGCCCTCTCCTAATACTAATCAGGGGATCCTTCAATTGCTTGTGACATCGCAGCTTCTCAAGTTACATTTTACAACTCTGCTTTATTATTTTTAAGCATTTCTAACATGACATTTTATAAGTTTGACTCTGAAATTTATCATCACATGTAAGTAGGAAAGAAGTGTCTCCACAAGTTTGCCCTCAGCCAGAGATAGTGTGGTTCATCTGGAATGCCCCTGCCTTTCTCTGGTTATTAATAGGGGCTCCTATTGCTTTTCCATTTACAGTGTTAATTATCTGCATTTCAAAGTAGTTCATAATGAGAGGGAATATATTAACTTGTTATTTGGGGAGGAAGTACAAAAACTGCTATTATCAAGATCATTTAACTTGAGCATAATCAGAAAGTATTAAGGTTATTCCCTTGTGGGATTGACCATCAGATATCTGTGTGTTTCATAACACCCTTATTGCAGATACCTTTTAAAGAAGGGAGGCTTGCAGGAAGTGTTGGGAAACTTACTATAAGCTTCTTTCCTTGACTGGCACTTGTATACTCTGGCGCAGGGAAGACAAGCCCAAACTAACTACATAGGCATTACTTAAGAGCTTTGTGACGTTGGACAATTAGTTTCCTTGCCTTTAAATTGGGGATAATAGAGACTATACACCTTTGAGCTGCTATGAAAATATTTCTGTAAAATACTTTGGGAATGTGGCTCCTAGTTGATGTTCAGTACTAATCATTCATTCAGCAAACAGCCTACCGCCCACTGTGTGCCATGGCCTGTGATTTGTCTTTTTTCTTTTTGGGGGCTTCTGGGTCAGACTTCGTATGAAATCTTTCTTAGCACACCGAAAGACCAACTTTCCTTATAAATCATTGGCTTCAAAAATCCTGTGGACTCAGGTATAAATTATTTTTCTGGTGAGGAGAGGAGGAAGTCCCTTTCTTCCCCATTTACATCCTGCCTAGCTATTTTAATTTGCTGTACACTGTAAATTGTAATCTTAGAATCAAACTCCAATTTAGGTGATAAGGATCACAATTAATTAGGCTAGCCTGTCAAAGATTAAATGTAATCTTGCATTTCAGTTACCTCTTAACTCTGAGGCTTTAGCTAAGGCCGTCAGAAACAAAGCTGTTAGGTCTGCTTAGGTTTAATAAGATCTTTGCCTGCTGTTTGTTTTCTATGCCAGTCTGTTGTCTAGAAATAAAACGAATGGACAGAGGATCTCAAATCCCTTTCATTTGTTTTTAGCTGTGCAGCAGGAGAGATAAATGAGAGAAGATAAACTTAACGACATTAAAGACTAATTAGGGTATCTGAGGAGATTTGCAAACTTCTAGTTTAAATCTATCGGCAACTCTTTTAATTCCCTCCTGCTAGTTATCTCTGAAAATAATGTAGTTATGGCTGAAGATTTATTTCCACATCTACTCTTTGTACTCTCATTTTCAGTTGCACATACTTTTTTTCTCCTTCCTCCAAAAAAAAAGCTCTTGTTTCGGCCACACTCAATATAATTTAGCACACAGTCATTCCAACTTCATTTTGTCTTCACATTCAGAAAACTGAAGTCTAATATCTCAAATATATTAGTATTGTGGTCCTTTTGGGGAAAAGTATGATAAATTGAAAATATTTTGGTTTTGACTTCTGAAGATTTTGAGTATTGTTTATATATACAAAGGCAAAATGCAAATATATACAAGGCAAAATGCAAATGTGCTTCCAGCTTGCTTCCTTAGAAAAGTATTGAGAACAGTCTAAGTATGATAATTTCTGGTCTTAAAACCTGCAATTGCAATCGGGTATTTCCATAATCTAAACAATAATAAAGATTACATGACTAATTCTGACAATAATAACTACCTATTTGTGCTTTCTACATACTGGGCACGATGCCTGTCATGTTTATATATATATATAATTCATTTAATCCTTATTACTGCACATAATTACTCCCATTTTACAGATGAATAAATGGGATTCAAGTTAACTAACTTGCCCAAGACTACTGAATTCAGTAAGTGGCAAAGCAAGGATTAAAACCTAAGCCTCTTTGGCTTTAAAGCTCTGCTTCTAATCACTTTTTTACTACTGATTAAACAGATGTGTCCCAAAATTAAGGAAGTCATCGTTGGATTTTTTTGCTTTGTTTTTGCTTAGTCAAAGAGCACAGGCCATCATTTGTTGTAGTGTCGCCCGTAAAGCTTAATAAGTTTAAAGATCATTACAAGCATAAAGTATGAATATGCTTTAAAGGTTTATTTAAGAAAAGAATTGGGATTAGATTTGCCCACCAGAATATACATTTTTCACTTGAAGTCCTGAGAGAGATTCAGACAGAAATAGCTTTGACTCAGCAGCAGTTAGCAGACAAACATCTTGATATAATACTGATCCACACTTTGCATATACACTTTCTTTTCTTTGTATTACATTTTTAGAGGTAAGTGGTAGTTTTTCACACACTTCCAAACTGCTTCCATCAGTAATGAAATATTTGGCTTGGGCAGCCTCTGGAGTCCCAGTGTTTCAGCTTAAACTTTCCACTGGGCCCTGCCAGGCACTAACTTCAAAATATCTTTTTTTATGGTGAATGCCTCCCGAAGGTGCAGCTGTGTGGTGGTTTCATTTTGCACTTCATAACGGTGTTGGCAACACTTAATGCAAAGAATGCCACTGTCTCCCACACACTGCTGATGCCCAAGGACTGTCGAGGCCTGTCCATGTTAGTGGTTTGGGAAGGGCTGAAGTTTGGAGAGAAGGCTCTTTTTCTATTCCATGTGATTGGCTGTCACCAGGGCAAAGGGGGAAAACTAGAACGAGTGGAAAATGCAGCATCGGATGTGTCATCAAATATTCTTCCTACAACCTGGGACACCTAGTTCATTGGTGTTCTGGTCAACATTGAAGGCTGAATCCTCCTTTCTTTTGAAATAATGCGTGTCTTGGATTCACTACTTTTAAACCTTTCTGCTGATCTTTATCCTTTTCTTTCTAAGCAATACTGATTTCTTTCAATGCAAAATGATTTAGCTAGTGAAAAACTGGGATTGGGTTGTAGTAAAGGAATCAACAAATTTGCCCAGATTCTTAAGAGTGGAGTTGGTTCTCCAGACTTATACGCTGTGCTACAGCAAGCTTCACAACCAAAACCCATTACTTATTCAGGTATAAAAATCAAAAGCTGAACTGTAATGAGAATTTAAATGTAAACTGTTGGAGGATGGTGCTCTGTTAATTTGTGTTTGCTCCATACCCCACCCTATATAATTGATAATATTTGCATCTTTTTGTTTTTAGTACTATTATTTTTTGGTTTATCAAACTTTGTAACATGGTGCTTTATTGTGGACTTTTCAAAGAGCAACTTGCCAAATTTGGTAATTCCTAGCAATTGTCATTTCCTGTTGGAATTTCTTAAAGTGGAATCTAATGGAAAAGTAATTCTTGACCTTGTGTATTTAGTAAAATTAAAGGCATAGTTGATTTTAGGATTGTCATAAAAATTAATATTTTGTTTTAAAAGACTTTTTAGACTTTCAATGCTAATTGATCCTATTGTTGGAAGTAGATGATATAAACTTTAAAGCTTTTTGGGTAGAACTTTCACATTCACCATGTCTAAATATTTTAAAGAGGAAATGGATTGACTCGCAGACATTTTGTACTAAGGAATAGAAAATCTTTGAATTGCTATTTAAAAAAAAAAAAATCCCTGTAAAATTTACCATTTTAAACTCCAGTTGCAAAATCCTGATCAGCTATGATGATTCATACATTTGAGCGATAAAGCTTTTTTCAATATTAAAAATTCAGTGGGGAGTCACTCAATACATTACAAAAAGAGTACTTACACTTCCTAGTACCCATGTGTATTTTTTTTTCTTTTTAAAGCAATCTGGTGTGCCTTTTGAGAAAAGTTCCAGTGTTCTCACAGATCCTGACTTGGTGTAGCACAGTGCTTTTCAGAAACTTGGTCCAACACCTGAATGAGTAATGTGTAAAACATATAATGTTTTGTAGCTCAGGATACTGCAGGTAAACTAACACTTTTTGCCGAAAAAACATTGAAAAGACAAAGGAAAGCAAGGAAGTTTTGCTTTTTAAAAAAATTTTTTCAAGCTTAATGAAGAAAGAGCTGGAAACCCTTTTGTATGGAGCATTTGCCAGCCCAGCAATATAACAACTTTTGGGTGCATATTTCAATCACAATTAGATGAAATCTTTAATTATCATTTAATTTGACTTTCATATTTGCCTGCAGAAATGATTGTGTTGATAAGACTCTGGAATGAGACAAACCTTTATTAAGTAATTCCATTTTCAGAGCCAACATTAAAGTTTTTTTTAATTAAAAAAAATGCCTGTGTAATTTATGAGAAAAGGGGAAGAGGAATTGGCATGTTGGTTGCATGAGAGTTGCATGGATATGTATTTACTATTTAATCTTTAGCTTTTTGAGATTTGGGGTGTGCTAAGTCTTGTTAGTTTGAGAGGCCTAAGGAATGACACAATAATGGATCTTAATAAATAACACTTTTCTACATCATTTCTCTACCTTTATATTTCCCTTCTATTATATATGCTGATAGGATGATATTTCATTGTATTCAGTGTAGAAGGTGTTTGTGAGAGAGGATACTTTTGTGAGTTGATATGAAGGCAAAGGGAAGTGGTTTATAATTTATCAGAGGAAATGAAATGGTGTGCTCTTTCATTTTATAATATTTCTTTTAAAATTTTATAATGCTTTTAATTGGACTGTGAAACCTTTAAGACATTTGTATTTGAAGTGCTTTTCAGATATATTTACATTTTAACGTACAGGGATTTGAGAGATGTCATTGCTGGATTTTTTCATAGGATCACCCACATGAATTTTCTTATCAAAAGAGTATGTCCTAAAGCTTATTTCTAACCCCAAACAGGTTACTAGCCCATTCCTGGATGTTCCGATTCTGAAGATTTAGGGTGGTACCTGGGAATCAGTATTTCTAGCACGTCCTCCAGGTGGTGCTTAGCTCTGGCAAGTGTGGGAGACACCGGAGAGAGGTGAAGTTCCCACCCAGCCCTCTGCACAGTGACTGGAAAGTTAATGGCCAGTCGTTTGTGCTTTTATGAAACCTAAGATGTGTTACAGTGATGTTGCAGTAGGACAAAGTCACTCAGGAAATCGAGTGGTAAACATTGCAGGGCTTTGAGTTCAAATATTGATTAGCTCTATGTTAAGATGCCTTGTCTTCAGGGATAGCTTTAGAGTGGGATCTCTAACACAAAGCTGACTCGGGAATCTTTCATCTGCCGTTGACAAAATTTGCCCTTGTGCAGGCAAGTAAGACTATACTCTCTAATTTTATGGGCACTAGCCACCTATGGTTGTTTCCATTTAAATCAGTTAAAATAAAAAATTCAGTTCTTCACTGGGAATGGCTGCATTTTACTCAATAACCGCTGTGGCTAGTCATTGCTTTATCGGAGAGCACAGCTGTAGAACATTTCCATCATCACAGAAAGCTCTAATAGTGCTACTGTAGGATTTTCCCTCATAATATAGCTCTTCTCTTTTTATCCTGGGTAGTTGCAATGGCTAATAGAATTAGGTGGAAAGATCATGCATCCATCTATGTACTGCACATTGCATACTGAAATCTGAAAGAATGTTTTTGCAAAATGACTTAATCATACTTCTCTGAGATCAAAATTTAATAACATTACTTTCATAACGTGAATTTGTTCTATGTTGACTTTTAGTACTTGAAATACAGGCTTAATTAAAAATTTGTTGGCCAGGTGCAGTGGCTCACACCTGTAATCCCAGCATTTTGAGAGATTGAGGTGGGTGGATTGCTTGAGTCCATGAGTTCGAGACCAGCCTGGGCAATATGGCAAAACCCCGTCTCTACTAAAAATATACAAAAAATTAGCTGGGAGTGATGCTGTGCACTGTAGTCGCAGCTACTCAGGAGGCTGGGTGGGGAGGATCACATGAACTCAGGAAGTTGAGGCTGCAGCGAGCCATGATCACGCCACTACACTCCAGCCTGGGTGACAGAGCGAGACCCTGTCTCAAAAAAAAAAAGAAAAGAAAAAGAAAAAGGAAATTTGTTTACCATAGTATATGGCTTCTAATAAAGAGCTATATTGGTAAAATCTCACAGAAACAAAATTGCAAATATTTAGTCTTTCTCAGATTGTATAAATTATTCCTAGAAAAGACTGCAAGCGATGAGGCTAATAAACAGGTTGTACTTATATTTTCATAATGACTTTAATTTACCTTTATTTTGCAGTTTCACAAATTTAAGATGAATATATTTAGCTCCCTCTTCTGGCATAATTTGAGAATTTTTTTGCTTACAATGGTCTTATTTATTTTTTTTGGACTGAGAATAAGGTTATCAATGTAATGTTGAAGAATGTTATTTATGAGTGTCATCCAGTTAGATTTTTTGGTATCATTGTAAATGGTTAAAACGCATGCAAAAAGTTTATGAAAACACCACATTTTAAAAACTACTAATTGACCAAAAAATACATAAAGGCTTTGACAAAGTTATACAGAAATTTATTTTGATATCAAGTGGGCAGTGATCATTCATATTGGCTTCTGGATCTGAGACTCAGCCCATACCTGGCATTTGTGAGGCTTGGGGCAAGAATGCAAAAAGAGGCCCAAGTACCCTGTGCCTAAGTATTTTTGTTATAAATCATGTCAACTGTTCAATAAAATCTGTCCCATCCTTTCTAGGCAGTTATTTCTTCCTAATGACCAGGAGGAGAGATCTGAATTCAGGTTCTTGGGCTCCTGAGAGTTCTGCCCTAGAGTGTGGTATTATGGGGAGAGCTGGATCCTGGTTCATCCCTGGCTTCTCCCTGCACATCCAAACTCCCATCCATCCTGCCACTCCCCCCACCTTTGGGGCCCAGGGGTGTACCTAGACAGGGGGGTTTGTCCTGGGGAGGGTGGACCCGGGGGAAAGGCCATAAGAGGCCATTTAGCAGGAAATCCTGGAGCATTACTCTGAGTAGACCTTAGGTGAGAAGCAGTGGGCATATCACTTTGGCCTGGAAAGTGCAAAAGCCCAGAGCAGGGGTTCTTCTTGCTTGGGCCTGATGTAATTAAATTATTTTGTACGTCCTTCATTGTGGTCTAATGCATTCAACTATCCAAATTAAATACAATGGTGGGATTTTGTTGTTTGCAGCTTTGACTCTCCCGGATCTTGCAGAGCAGTTTGCCCCTCCTGACATTGCCCCGCCTCTTCTTATCAAGCTCGTGGAAGCCATTGAAAAGAAAGGTAACCAGACTGCTAGAGGGCATCAGTTCCTTTGTTCTACCCTTACTTCATGGCTCTTATTATTTGTCTCTTGTGCATTCATTAAGTAAATTTCCTACTACCAGCTATGTCCAGATACTCTGCTGGACACTCAAACTGTTTGGGGCTAAGTACTGGGAAAAATGTCTCGGTCTATAATTTCTAACTCTAGATTATCATGTAGTTTCCATATGGAAACTATTAAATTCTTCATAATTTAATAAATATGATTAACTTTCTTCTTAGAGGCCAGATGGTTTTGCCAAAATTATCGACGTGCCAGATAAGATTAATAGTAGGAGTTGACTTCCAAGAATATTTGGTACACATCTAGAACAGATACTGGATGGAAACTGGAATGTCTCTGGCAGCAGCCTCACAGGTTCTCCAGAGAGCTGTGTTTTGCATACATGGTCTGTGGTCTGTTTTGTGTCCTAGGTCTGGAATGTTCAACTCTATACAGAACACAGAGCTCCAGCAACCTGGCAGAATTACGACAGCTTCTTGATTGTGGTGAGTGTCACAGAGCTAGAAATGCAAATGGGAAAGACAGGTCTTGGCTTTCTGTTTCAGGTAATGCACACACACAAAATTGAATTTAATCTATGCAGTGTTCTAAATTTAAAGGGAACTCAAATCATGCACAGTTCTCCCTGCCCTGTTATGGTAACAGTGCAAACCTTTGAAATTTTTCTCCTGAGTTGGGCTGCAACTGTGTGCACGCCTCCCTGCAGGCATGTTGGTCATCATCATAGCCATCAGGCCCTGGGTCCTGCAGAGGAGAGAAACCACCTCTTGGTGTTTCTCTCGCTCTGTGTATCTACCATCTTTCCTTGACCCTGAATTTGGCTACATCTAATTCGTCTGAATCAATTAAAAAATATTTTTAAGCCTATGTCACTTAAGAAATGTCTCTTCTGACATCCTTTTTCTTTTATTACCTTTCCCTTCCATTTTCCTTTTCCGTTTCCCTTTCTTTCTGGCTTGCCTTCTTTCTTTTTTTGTGTTGAGTGCATTAAGTAACATCATGATATTGTTATGTTCAGTGGTGTGCTGATAAACCAACTCTCTAGGAAGAAAAAGGCCCTGGTTTGTAGCGTCTGCCCATTTTTGTGGCATGAATATTCCCACCGGGGCTTATTTCAAGCTAACCAACATGATGTCACTGGATGTGGAATTGGGAAGAATTGAGGACAGTTTGTTAAATAACACTAATTAATTTAGCCAAGAGGGCTTTAGTACCCCAAACACCCACTCCCTCCTTTGGCATAGAGGAAAAACTACAAATCAATTTACTCGCCAGCATTCCAGCAAGTCATCTTCTTATAAATCTCTCAAGATCCTTCATTCCCTCATAACACTTAAAAAAATTATATATACTGCCTCACATCATTTTAACTGAAATTAGGTGTTTAAGCCAAAAAGAGTGAAACCCAGTTTTGGACTCCTTCAGAGGTATAATTGTACGAAGAATGCCCACATGACAGTAAATGAGAATTTGAAGCATGAGGCAGTTTCAAAATGAGGCAACTTCTGAGACTTTTAGAAAAGAGGTTTTTTTGGAGAAAAGGAGGAGACTAGACCTTTATCAGTATCAGTAAATTCTTACACTTGAAATGTTCTGACCAGATGTTTTAAAAGTTAAAAAAATGTTTGACTCCATTTTTCCTTTGTACATGGAAATCAGTTGCATGCGAACAGAGCATATCCTTTGCTGCTCTGCCTCCTGCACTTCCCACAGAGCAGGTCATTAGAAGTTAACATGCAGAACACTCAAGGTGAAAAGGCTTGTTTTTCGGTGTTTCTGACAGCTTTATCAGGGCTTTAAGGAAACGCTGAATTTTGCCCTTAGCCAATTGAAATGAAGACACATGTTTGGGTCAGAAAATTGGTCAAATTATGAACACGTTTAGTCACAGGAAGAGTTTAGACATCAGAGCCTGATGAAGTGGAAGTTATTTGAGAAATAGTGGTTAGGTTTATAATGTGATCAACACAAAATGATGCAGTTTAGTTATTAAAAAAAAAAACAAAAACTCTTCACACCACTCGTGAGATAGAGTCAACAACCAAGATTCACGTCAACGGTACATTTTGACCAACAGGTTTCCTTCCCCAGTGAGATCAAAACACATAGAAAACTGGTTTCATTTGGAGTCTGTGCTAAAAAAAAGTGAAATTTGTGCCCCACCCCAAAAAATATAAATAAATAAATGATGTCCAAACTTGGGAGTGGATCTGCCAGATCTGTTTCCAACTCAAAGATTTTTCAATACATAAAAACATTGTATAATATCCTGGAGGAAGCTCCAAAATAGTCACTTACACCTAAAAAAAAAAAAATTATGGCTTTTAACTAACCTTGTGAATTACCAGTCTTTGAAAAGGACAGACATGGCAGACAATAGCCCACTTTTATTAGCACCTGTTATGCTAGTTCATCCACACATTAACTTTGTGATGTATGTCCTAGTAACTTTAACTCACCAGAAAAGAAAGCTGACCCTCAGGTAAATAATTTCTTTCACATTTTTCAGTGGCTGAGTGGCTAATTTTTCTGACTCCAAAAGTCCTTGATTTTTTTCTCTTTTTTAATTTTGCCCTAAAATGAATTGTTTCTTTGTCTCATGCAAGTTTTAATGATTCAGATCATTAAAACTGAATCAAAACAAAAAACCTGACAGTTTTTGGTTTCATTTAACCTAATTCAGGCTTTCTTAGCCTTGGTACTATTGACATTTTAGGCTGGATAATTCTTTGCTGGAAGAGTGGGAGCTTGTCCCGTGCATTGTGGGAAGCTTAGCCACATCCCTAACCTCTACCCATGAGGTGCCAGCAGCATTCTCCCCCAGTTGTGACAATCAGAAATGTCTCCAGACATTGCCAGATGGCTCATGGCAGAGGGCAGGATCCCACTCCCACTGGGAACCACTAACCTAGGGAGAGACCTAAGGAAGAGGAGACTCCATTCCAGGGGGAGGGAGGGAGGAGTGAAGGGTTGGAGAGTTTACTGGGTACCTGTCATGAGTAGACTCAGTGAAAAGTGAGGTAGGAGAGAATGCAAACTCCTCCAACCCAGACCTAAAGATTATGTAGCTCTTCAAAAGTCATCGCATGACAGGTGGGAATAGCTAATGGAAGAGCATGTTAGGCCAGTTTCAATGCAGAAAAGGATTCTTAGAGAGCAGAAGTCAGATAAATAGAACAGACTTTGTCACTAGCTCTAGTAGAATTTGACATAAGGTAAGGTTACCCAAAGACCTGCATAGGATAATTTTATTCATATACTATGAAAGTTCTTTTGATATACCTCATGTGTTAGAAAAGGGCTTTGACGAATTAACTTCACTTGTGGATTGAGCCTTCTAGTTCAATCCACATTTAACACGTTGTATGTGCTGGACACTGAGGGATGCCAGAAGAGCAGGTGACAGCCACAGTCCCTGCCCTTGACGTACCTTGGTCTAGTAGGGAGACACATAATCCCACACGATGATTATACTCCTTGGGAAGTGTCTTGTTAAAGGGGTGGCTCATTAGCACTGCAGAAGCACAGAGGGAAACCCTGCCTGAGGGAGGGATGTATGCATATTTATTATCTTAACGTTTATACTGCATCACCAAATGTTTTATCACATATTTTAGGATAAGAAAATTCAGTAATATTAATTTTCCGGGCAGAGAGACATTAGATGAAACACGCGGGGCAAAGTGTATGGGAAACCAGAAGCACGGCCAAGAGTGGTGACCATAGAGAATTCCTATAGCAGCACACACACAATTTTATTTGACAGTATTTAATTATGCTCACAATTGCATTACCTTCAACATAGATCCTTTATGCAGAGCATCTACTACAGTGGTATTGCCCCTCCCACACTTGTTAAACATGTGATATGTCTCTGGTTGGTTGGTTGTAGGACATTTAAGTGATTTAACACTTCGCCTCTTCACCTTTTAAATTTAATAATTCTTTTCCTCAAGTTGACCTATCCATATCCTATTCCAGACCGACTTTTCTTAGAGCTGTGTGGTTGTGTGACTCACTTTCGGAACGTTGGCCTACCTAGTGGGGCAAGTTTGGTTTATGATGATATGTCCAAGGAATTTTTGTAGTCTTAGGCTCAACCTAGAATGATTTGTACTGTCATATTTCATTCAAGGTTATCTAGGATACTACCTTCTCCCACTCATTTATACTCAAACACTTTGCAGTAAACTTTCATACTTCCTCATTCTCTCCTAGGCCACAGCCCAATGCAGTCAATCACTGAGTTATATGAGGTCTCGATAATATTTTGTACATTTCTAACTGCATTAGAATTCAGACCCCCATCACCTTGATTCAGAGAACTAAATCTGGTAGTTTTACTTCTAGCAGCACTCCCTTCCAATTTATTCTTAACACTGTCGTTAGTAAAGCTGTTACAAACGTAGTATCTTGCCCATCAGCCCACCTTCGCTCCACTGAGTACACAAGTCCCCAGATTACTTTCCTCAAGTTATCCTTCGCATTGCTAGTGTACATCCTTCAGCAGCAGCCAAAGTCCTCTCCTTTTCTAGAGGCCCATGGTCACCCCTGCCCCCAGATCTTTGTTTCTAGCATCCCTTTTTTCTGCTGGGCTTTGTGTCTTTTTCCAACCCAAGTACTTAGAGTGCCATGCGTAGTGAGTGCCTGGAGGGTGGTTTTGATTAGTTTTACCCCCATTATTGGATCGCTTGACCTGTTTCCCAGCTGAGGGATTTACTGGACAGGTATGCTCATCTTATTTTCTGAGATTGTCTGATGTCCACAGGTTAGATTAGTAATAGACAGAATTAGGGAGAAACATTCTAAAAATGTTCAAATTATTTTCATGGATATTCTTGAGATTGGTTGCTAAAAGTCTGTAGTATCTTACTGTTGAATCCATCACTCTGTTGGTGACATTTACATGAATTCTGAGACATATCAACTCAAGTCTTAGGAAATCTGGGAATATGCATTTTTAAATTTTTCCTGTTGAGGTTTTAGGAAACATTTACTATATGACTAACCATTCCTAGTTAGAACCCTTTTCAGTCAGGGCAGAACCACCCTCAGAGGATGTTAGGAAATGTTTGGGTTCTGTATTCGTTTGCTCAGGCAGTTATAACAAGTTACCACAGACTGCGTGGCTTAAAACGCAGAAACTTGGCCAGGCACAGTGGCTCACACCTGTAATCCCAGCACTTTGGGAGGCTGAGGCGGGTGGATCACGAGGTCAGGAGTTTGAGACCAGCCTGACCAACATGATGAAACCCTGTCTCTACTAAAAATACAAAAATTAGCCAGGCGTGGTGGTACACACCTGTAATCCCACCTACTCAGGAGGCTGAGGCAGGAGAATCGCTTGAACCCGGGAGGTGAAGGTTGCAGTGAGCCGAGATCACACCAGAGATGCACTCCAGCCTTGGCAACAGAGTGAGACTCCATCTCAAAAAGCAGAAACTTACTTCTCGTGGTTCTGGAGGCTAGAAGTCCGAGAAAAAAGCATGTTTGGTTTCCCCTGAGGCTTCTGTCCTTGGCTTGTAGATGGTCACCTGCTCACTGCATCCTCACAGCGTTTCTCCTCTGTGCCTGTGCATCCCTAGTGTGTCTCTCTCTGTGTCCTCATTTCCACTCCTAGAAGGATATCAGTTACATTGGATTAGAGTCCACTCTAATGGCCTCATTTTAACTTATATGCAGTCACTTTCTGAGGCACTAGGAGTTTGGGCTTAGAGGGGTGGGACAGAGGATGGGGTAGGTAACCACTGAAGATGCAGCCCAATTCAGCCCATAACAAAGGCATTATTTTTTGTTGCCCCAAAGTGTGGAGGTCTGCTACTGGCATCATGGGTAGGGGGTCAGGCATCCTAAGTGCTTGCAATATGTCAGAGAGGCCTCCACAGGAAAAACTGTTCTACCCCAAATGCCCGGAGCAACCCCTACAAGAAGTACGGCTAACGAATACTGTGTCTTGTATTTATCCTCATATTGCTTCCTTTTTTTTTTTTTTGTCACATGTGAGTCAAATTGTTCAGAAAATTAGCCCAACTGATGTATTCTATAAAATAAATTTCTGAAATATTTCTTAAATTGTTTCCTAGATACACCCTCCGTGGACTTGGAAATGATCGATGTGCACGTTTTGGCCGACGCTTTCAAACGCTATCTCCTGGACTTACCAAATCCTGTCATTCCAGCAGCCGTTTACAGTGAAATGATTTCTTTAGCTCCAGGTTTGTTTTTTCTCTTCTGGGAACCTCATTGAACATACATGGAGATGTAGAGGTGCTTGTATATGTCTTGCATATATAGAGATAGTGGTTAGAAAATAGTAGTAGTAACCTGTCCCTCCCCCAACAATACCACCTCAAATTTCCTCCTCCACCCAAGCATCCAAGAGAAGACCCAGATTCTCATTTGCTTGGGAAGCCCGTCTGCATGTCAGAATCAGAAATGGCTCATTGTTAACCTATTGGTCTTAACAAAGTTTGTACGTCAATGAAGGACACGGTCTTCCAAGTACTAGTGTCAGATTCAAGGAACTGGGACTAGAATCCAGTGATGGGGGATGTTCTTGTCATCTTTCCTGAGTGGCCATAACAGAATGTGTTGAGGGAAGAGGGCTCTCAGTTTTAGGAGATAAGGTTTAGTTAAGTGCTTTGGGGACAGGAAACTGTGGTTCGTAACCTTCAAAGTTAAAACCTGTGATACTTATCTGATGCTCCTCTGAGTTAGCCAATCACACTTGAAGCTGCTCAATACTGGGTAAGTTGCTGCCAGCACACCCTGAACAGCTTGTGGTTTCTTTACACACTGAGCTTTTTGCATTTCCATTTGACCTGAGATTTCTACTTTCTCATAATGCGTTTTCTAATGAGAAGGACAAATGTACTGTGTGCTTCTCCCAACAACTTTTTAAATGACTCCTATAGCTTGAAGAAAGAGCAGAACTTTTCTAGGTGTTTATTCACTGATACCTGGAAGTAGTCGCTTACTCATTTCTCTCTTTTTTTTTTTTTTTAAACTTGTAGAAGTACAAAGCTCCGAAGAATATATTCAGCTATTGAAGAAGCTTATTAGGTCGCCTAGCATACCTCATCAGTATTGGCTTACGCTTCAGTATTTGTTAAAACATTTCTTCAAGCTCTCTCAAACCTCCAGCAAAAATCTGTTGAATGCAAGAGTACTCTCTGAAATTTTCAGCCCTATGCTTTTCAGATTCTCAGCAGCCAGGTAAGTGAAAGGAGACAAACATGTATTTTGGGGTGATGAGGGTAGTCCTAAATGGATTGGTCATGAAAATGTATTCTGAATATACTACTCCAGAGATGCATGTGCAGATGCTATCACACACATTGACTTGAGTGTATATAAATGAAAATGAGTTTGCTTTTAGGGAAAAGGTTTCTAATAAACTCTCTTTCTTACAGCTCTGATAATACTGAAAACCTCATAAAAGTTATAGAAATTTTAATCTCAACTGAATGGAATGAACGACAGCCTGCACCAGGTAATGCTTTTTGAGCATTTAACATTCTCTCATTGTTCATTTTTTAGAGCCTTAAAAAATGATGGCTATAAACCTCCTTTGAAGTAACACAGCTTCTTATGGAATTACAGTTGGTAGTAATATGTTACCTTGTGATTTAAAGAAAAAATAGCTGAGTGGTAGTGTATATGTTAATTATTATCCGAGTTTCAACATTTGTGGATTTTAAATTATCTTGGTTTTAGGTGAGAGTTTGGAGAGTTCCCTGTACCCTTCAACATTTATGCTTCAGGTTGTTGAAGAGATTTATGGAGTTCATTTTAGTTGTTGACATTTTTGTTTTTCTTTCTAATACTTACAAAGTAGGGGATTTATAATTACTATATAATTTAAAGTATTTTAGAATGTGTTTTTTGGAAGTGGGTATGCTGAGAAATGCCTGTCAAAATAAACATTTTCAATAATGCAAGCAGTATGAAACCAGAGTGTTCACTGCAGCAAGTTCGAGCAAGCCAGACACTTCTTTGAAAGCAGGCTGCTGTTCAGTTAGCCATTTAACAAAGCAGGAAATGTAGACCATGTTAGCAATGCATTTAATTTAAACTGATGTATTTTTCTTCTACCGTGGAAAGTCTAAACAACCTCATTTTGCTATATACCAGTTAAAAGTTAGCTAATCGACACTGGTCATTTAGAATAGTAATTAGGGTACTATACGTGTGAAGTTTCAGGACCAGTAAAAGGTGTTGCTTGTAGTCTTAATTTATGCCTGGAACTTAAAATGAAACTCCATGAATATATTTATTATAGGTAATATATGCAGATTACCATATTTATCTCTGTATGAGCAGGCATGGGGACTCAGTTTCATCTTCATGCAATGGAGAGTTAAGTTGTGCTTTTTCTTAATTGGGTATTGCACAGCCAGGCTTGGTTACTTGCATCTGGATGGGGCAGCCTAAGAGAGGCCAGGGCCTAGCCTCAAAACCCACCTGCAGCAGGTAGGATAGAGGATAGGGTAGGTAAACACTGAAGATGCGGGTATTGGGAAAGGTTTATGTGGACAGGCCCAAAATGTACCAAAGGTGAGAGAGAGGTATCCAGTATAGTAGATAAGGCAAGCATGGGATGTTCCAAATCACAGCAAGCAGAATGTTTTAACAGGGGTGCCCAGAATTCTAGGTAAACTACGTCAAAGAAGACTGTCAACAGGTAGGGACTAGGACTTCAGTCCAGGGGTTGGCCAAAAGGCTTCATCTCGTGTGAATACACAGGTCACTGTGAATGGATTTGGGAGCTCTGTGCTGGTGTTCAGAGGCTGCCTTTGGACTTAGTGGAAAAGAATTGGGGTAGGGGTGTGGCACATGGCACTTAAGTTGAGGTTTATGTTAGAGACTAGGGAGAGCTGGACCCTGCTCTCAGTGAAGGGCTAGTGGGTAGTCCTGATCTTTTCAGCGGCCACTCCTCTAGAGAGAGGAGACACATGGAAGCCAAAGCCAGACAGGGTTTGACAGATACCCACAAATGAATTTATCACATGGAATTTTGGAGAATTTCTACTACACAAGGTATAGCAGAATCAGTGGTAGAGTTTGATTAGCCTGACTGGTGTAAACTAGTTAAACGCCTTTGTTAGTTTCATCCTAATTCCACCAAAGTAAAAACGGGTATCTGCACTATTTTCATAATGCCACCGGGAAAGCTGTTTGATATGTCAAAGGACCCTACATTTCTCTGCTGAGCAATTGGTGCGCCTGTTTCAAAGGAGGATTAGTTCCATCAGCTCTGCTAAAGAATGACAAAGCCTTGAACATTTGCTAGATCATCCCAGTATTTATGTGGCCTCTGAAAAAAAAATTAAATCCAAGTCGGTTTTAAACTCTAGTTTGAGCCGTTTTCCCAGGAAGTTTGTGTGATTTGTATAGGACCTTTGGGATTAAATGGCTGTTTTAGTATCTCTCATGTGTGCATACATTGTACTGCCCACTCCAGGAACAAAACGTCCCCATCCAGAACATCTTTGTATTCAGGAATGGCTCCAGTGCAAATGACTGCTATGGCAGCCTGGGTTGAAGAAATGATTCTTAGGCCTGGTTTAAAAAATGCAATAATTTCTTAGAGTCCTTCAGCATTGCCACAGCATGTGCTAGTACCAGACAGAACTTTGAAAGCACAGCACCTTACATCTCCAGCGAATGGCCATTTACAGTAACATTGTTGTGAACACAAATGAGTACCTGAATGATGTTTAAGGGAGACAAAAGCAAGACTCTGTTATAGGGCAGATAGACAGCATTTCTAATTATTACCAGATAGAACTTGAAATGACAACGCTTATGATGTTTGAGGCAAAGTATCAGTTCAAATAAGAGCCATTAGCACATAGTATCTAATTAAATGCTAGGTGGGAGTGCACATACTCTAAGTACAAAAAGAACTTTAGAAATGCAGCTGGTGACTTTCTAGGGTAACGGAGTAGACAGAAAAGGCTCATAGAAGAAATAGGGCTTGAAATGTGCCTTGAAGAATAGGTACAATTTGAATAGGCAAAGGAGAAATAGCATTTTGATGCATGGAGTTTAAAGACTTATTCAAAATAAATTACACAGTACAAAATAATGGCTTGGTATTTTACAAAAGCAGTACATATTTTAAGTGATAGTATCACAAAAACATCATTTTAGAGTTGAAAGCATTGTCCAGCTTTACCAATTTGGACATGAGGAAACCGAGGCCCACAGATAGAGGTTCGCTCTGTGCCACCCGGCCAGTATGGGCCCAAACCGGGTCTGCCCAGGAGCCGCCTCCTACACTCCAGCCCATTCTATCTGCCATGCCCTGCTGCCTGGATTTTTGGAAACTTCGTGAGCAATGAGGCTGCTTTTAGTGTCCAATCAAAAACTCCTCTGAAGTTTCCAGCATGTAATAAACTAAAAATATGTGAAATTAGCCCCCATGGGTCACATATAGTAAACAAAGTCAGGGCAATGTTTATACTTTTCAGGATAAGGCTCCAAATCACTCCATGAGCCGTGCAGTGGAAAAAAAAGTGGGCTTCTGACTCAAATAGATCTGGATTGGAATCTCAACTCTTTCGAGTAACTCAGCTTTTCCAAATTGTTTTCCAGACTGTGGAATTGGGTTAATGCCTCTCTCCTGGGGTTGGTATGAGATTTAATGAACTGATAATTTCTCTGCTATCTATCGCATCAACTCTAGCTTTTGAGGCCTTATGGGAGCTGTCCTCATTCAGCAGGTCTGATTCCTTCAGTCCACCCATTCCTCATTAGTTGTGTGAATCCTGTCAGGCCTTTTTCCTTACTGACGCCATGTTCCCAGCCAGCAGAGCTACTACGGCCTCTAGGAGCCTGTAGGGGCTAAAAGGGACACTTGGGAAGTTGCCACCCTGATGTGGGTACATTGCTTGGAGGGAGGAAGGTGCCTTTGTATGAATATGTGGCTTGGTGAATGGAGCAGCCTAGATTTCATCACCACTCCTCCATCTTGCCTAGGTGCCTTTGCACAGTGCACAAAATATGCAACCATACGTCGCTGCCCCAAGCAGTGCCATCCACTTTATCTGCACTCAAGTAGGTCCTTCCCGTTTTATATGCAAGTTAAGTCGACCCATTCAGTATGTTTATGCCTTTAAGCTTCCTGTCACCTTATGTTTAACTGTCTATAGTTTTTCCTATTCATCTGCTGAATTACATTTCTAAAGGGTAGGGGTAAAGGCTTTTTCTCCTTTTGAGCTCTTCCTAGCAGAGAACTAGGTACAGCATAATAATTATCTAAATTTATTCTTTGATAAACTTCCAACTTTCAAAGAATAGTAATACATCAACACATCTAATACACCCAGCAATCCTGGGAAATAAGGCTTCTCCTCATTTACAGAGGGAAGCTAAGATTTGGAAAAGGTAGGGCACAGAGTAAGCTCTCTAGACTTTGTTGATAGTTTGCTGTTCTATTTTGTTACTAAAAAGTCTTAACTTGTCGTTTGGCTTTCAATATTTTTTTCTTGAATCATTGTGTTATCTTTACCCAATTAATGCTTAGGCAGGTAAAGTAGATTTCTGTAGGCAAACCAAGGTAAAAATAAGTCTATTTAACACAGGGTGCCTTTGAATGACACCCATTATAAGTGTATTTACATATTTCAGATTTCATGGATATATTCAGAAATATTAATGTAATATAATTGAAGTCTAACATTGCACCCTCAAGCCCAGAGTGGAAAATAAATGACTCTTTCTCCCCCTTGCCCTTCTACACCTGTCAAAGTTAATTTTTAACCACTGGCACATTGCAAAACATTCATCCTGAAGAGCCTGATTCATAAATCTTGTTTTAAATGCTCTGGGCTTGGTTCTCAACCCAGACTAAAGGCAAGCACTAAGGTAGAGGGAAATGACATTCAAAGAGTTTTACTTGTCTCTGATTTAATTTTTATTGGTTTAAAATGTGGTCTGACATTAGAGGGTTTCTTCAAAGGTGAAAAATGAAACTTTGAAAAATTACATGTTTGTAGATGCGTAGAACTAAACGGGCAAGCCACACTAGGTTTTGTCAAACAATAGTTTTATTTGTGTCCTGACAGACACAGGTATTTTGGTATGTATGTGTTTAGGAGGGGTATATAGTCAGTTTTACTTTTGTTTTCACAGTGCAGATGTCTCTTTGTCTCAAGGGACAAAGATCTGAGGGAGAATTGCAGGGGGGACTACTTTATTCTGCTAAGCAGTGGGGATGCCTTTTCAGAAACCTGGTAGAATGTGTCAGAGTTTATACATATGTAAACCTGGGCTTATTTATATACTTAAATGGATGTTTTCCTTAGCATAATGTCAATTAAGACCAGTGGATATGGAGCAAATAATTTGAATTACCCTAAAAGGCCCTCTAAGTTGTCTTAAGTTAAAATTATGAAGAGAGGTATTCATTTTACCCTTAGATGAAGATTTTGGTTAATTTTTGTTGTCTATTCTTTTTTTCATGGTCTTTGTTCATAAATGATGTCCAGAAAAAGAAGAAGTTTTCTAGGTTGAAAGCTGCTTGTGCAACATTTGCCACTTGATGGTGACTTGTACATATGAAATATAGTATTCAGTGTGTAACTTTTGAACAGTTTAAGGATCAAGAGACATTTTCCTGACTATATCTGCTGAGAAGTGAAACAATGGGCTGTATTTGCCTCTGAAATGAGTTTTACGAAACTTTGAGGAAAGGGAGAATGATACATATTGTTTTAAAGAATCCAGAAGGTAAAGTTAGTTTTCCAGTGTGTCTAGGCCTTTGAGGTCCCAGAGAAATGCTGACATTAAAATAAAAGTTTTCCTACAACACTAGCAGCTTCGTGAAAACTGTACTTTTGATTTACTAATTAGTGAGTCATATAGATCAAGTGACAGTAATACAATTATGTACATTAGTTGGTGTCAAATTTGGACATACGAAATATACAGAAAGTTGATGGTTTTCTCCCAAAGCAGGAATTACTGATTCAGTTCTACCAGCAGAGGGCTCCCTTTTTTAAGCTAATAAAGAACATGTGTCTTGCAGATCACTTTTTAAACACTAAAATTCAACGGGAAAAAGATTCAGCTCACACTTTCCTAATATAATAGGACCTCTTTGGTAGATGATTGTACATATTGTGAGAAATTTGTTTAAGGCAAAGTTTTTCCAATCTATTTCAAGACTTTCTTTCTATACGTTGAGGGAGTACTGCTTTCCAGTGGCTTATTTTCTTCTGAAACAGAAAATATACTGGTGGACTTAACAGAGCATTTTAATCTTAGAAGGTTTTGACATGAAACATCATGTGAATCCAGACAGGTATGCTTAGGAGACTGATGTTTCCAATGTTTCTAGCTTTAGAAAGGCTATTTTTAAAAGTAGGGCAAGATTATGCAGCTCAGGATGCAAGGGTATTCTCTGAACTAACCATATGTCCCTATGATCAGATGGCAGATTCACTTATAGACTGTTATTTCCATTGGGAAAGTTTTTCAATATTATATCAGTTGCACTAAAGGAAAGTTTGTAAAATCACTTTCATCGTGGGTTTAACAGCACTTTCCAGATATTTCAAGTAACCCTGAAGCTAGTTGCTGCTGTTGGCCTGTGTGGACTTTATGTGACCACTGGATCACTTTCCCATGCAGAGTATGAGGGTATTATTGAAAGAACCTATGTCTTCAAAGGGAATGAAATGTTTTGTTTTAATTTAAGCAAGCTAAAAACAGAAAAAACCAGAGTTTTGTTAGGGGTGTGAAATTTTTTGCATGTGGCTTAAAAGATTAACTTCAGTTTTGTCCATTTTTTTTTACTTTCTCTAGCAAAGGGAAGTGAGGAGCAGGGACAATGGGTAGAGAAGGGCATTTGAAACCATCAGAAGATTGGGTTCTAGTCTTAGGGCTATAATCTTCTGCAAACCACTTCACCTCCCTGGGTCAGATTTTGTTTTCCCCTCTATGGCATGCAGGAATTGATTGAAGTGAACTCTAAATTACTTTCTGGTGTAAAGTTTGGTGATTTCCCTGGATAACCTTAAAGCTATCTATGCTCCTGCAACTGAAAATTTTCTTAGATCAAATTTTAATTAAATAGTAGTCAATAATCCCAAGTCTGGTCCATTGCCACTTTCTCAAATAAAGGGCAAACATCCGCTTAGAAAGGTATGCCCTTCTCTGCCCTTCTATCCTTTACCCCATTAGCTGGCACATAAACCTAATGCAGAGACACCTTTTAATTAGCAGGTCATATGGCCATTTAAATGCGAGTTGCAATCGACCTCATAAAAATAGCCGCAGTGTTGTTTTATTCTGAATCGTCACATGATCATGGAGTATAGTATGCATATGGTGTGGGGTTTAATATTCGTCCGAGGATGCCCTCCGACTACTTACTATTGAACATTTTTGTAATCTGCTGCCTGCCCGATTTGCTCACAAGGGCTTTCCTGTTACACCTGCAGGGCTGTCTGTGCTGGTGTGTGGGAGGAGGTGCAAGAGGTGGACACGAGCGAGGCACTGTGTTCTGGGTTGTTCCAAGAGGTTCAGGCCTTTACAAGTGAGGCTTTGATTCTATTTTTTGCTGAACTAGCTCAGCCACTTCCTGTGTTTGGCTGTGCATAGTGCCTCGCTTCACTGTCGGCTACTTGAGCCCCGCGAGCCAGCCAGCCAGCGCGCTCAGCAGCCAGTGAGACTATTTTAGGTCCCCTCACAATGGCCTTCTCATTTCCCAGGCGAAAATGAGCAAGTTGGTCTTGCATTGGCCACTTGTCAGCCGATGACAACTTTGACTTGGGCTCCCCTCCCCCTCCCGAAATCCCTAGCTCAGCAAATATTTGAACCTGCCCAAGTTAATCATGAAGCTGCGATCTTTATCTAAGGGAGACGTGCGAACGCCTGGGCTCCTTTCCTCCCCGATACAGTAGCGAAATCCAGTTGGCTTCTCAATGAGGAGCCGGCAGTGAGCGGCGGTGGCCCGGACGCACTGCCGGGCGGGGCGTGGGGGCGGAGGGACGAGCCGAGCCGAGCCGAGCGGAGCTGGGCCACTGTGCACGCCCGGAGGGTCCTGGCGGCGCCCCCGCTCCTGCGCGCACTCTCGGCGCCGGACACGAGCACTGCCTGCCGGGAACAGGCTAGGGGGAGGTGCGGGGGCTTGGCCCACTTGGTGGAAGAACAGCTTTGGGGATTTTTTTTTTTTTCATTGTCGGATACAGGCATTTCAAAGGGAAACCGTTGAAATGCATAACCTGCAAAGTAAGTTGCCTTGAATTTGTGCACTTCTCTGTTCCTTCCCTGTGGTTTATCTGAGCGGTGCCTTTCTGTAGTTTGTCTTGGAGTACGTGTGTGTGCGTGCGCCCCTGCAAGCGCTGCCTGGGGAGGACAGATGGGAGATTAGGGGAGACACTCCCCCTGTCCTCGAGGGGGACAGTGGCTGGGAAAGATAGGGTTTAGGTTGGAATTTCAGTAAGAAGGTACTAATTACAACGTGCTTGGTTGGAAGTTGGTGCCAGGCCAGGGCTTGGAGAGACCATGGGAAAATCACCTGTCTCCCTGCCTTCTCCCTGAGTTAGTTTGCCACAGAAGATCCAACAGCCAGACTGGTTTGCACCGACGGTTCCCAAATGCATGGACTGGCACTCTGGGCTGTTACACCCGCCACAGCTGCTCGGAGAACTTGTCTCCTTGCTTCGGGGGAGGGTCGACATTTTAATTAAACTAAAAAAGAATGTTTTTCTGAATCTTAGGGCATACAGCCACTTTTACCATTTTTATCTGAATTTGAGTTCAGGTAAACTTAGGCAAATAGAAAAGTGGGAGAGGGTGGGAAGAGACAAGGTGAGCCTGCTTTTCCCAATAATGGGAAAATGAATTAAACTAGACGGGGGACGTCAGAGAACAGAATGCCTTGCCTTTGGTCTGCTTTTTAATATATTTTATGATCCCAAATTTTACAGAAAGTCTCAAGGGTTTCTGTGTTTTTTAAATGGTCAAATATGTGACATACATGTGTACATAGATCACAGAGCCCCACTGTAGTTTTTTTAAATGAGCCACATTTACCTGGGGGAAGAGCCCCTCCCCTCCCCCGGCATCATAATATTGTGAATGTAAAGAGAGATTGGTTCACAATGAGAGTGTACAGTAGGCTCCTATAAGGGTGACAGGATTATATGCAGAATGACTTTGAAGAGCCAAAATTGATTTATTTATGTTAAGTAGTGCTAAGAAGGAATATTTGTCCCCGAGTGAGGCATTTGAGATAGAGGGGAAAAAGCAAAAAAAAAAAAAAAAAAAAAAAAGTGATTACATCATCTTCCCGTTCAAGCAGTATTAGTAGCGAAGATGGGTTCATCAGTGAAATATTTTGCAAAGATAAATATACCTCTACTCTGCATTCTGATCTATAGCCTCTTTCTTTTTGGAAGAAGCATTTTCTTTGCCCAGTTTTTTTAGGCAGTCACATTAAAATTCTCATTAATAATGTTGACAGACAATTACGTTTATTATTTCTGCTAATAGGCATCTGCATTCCTATTCAGAATTTTCATTGTTAGTCTATAAAGTCTAGTTTTAACTTTGGAATGTTTGGTAGAGGAGGACATTTTATCTATACATTTTCTTTTAACTGTCCTTTCTAATGTGGTACATTTGTGACAGTGTTTGAATTCTGGGTTTTCAGTGAATTATGGAGGACTAAAATACCAGGAGTAGTCCGTACTGCTTCTCTTATACATGAGAGATATCTAAGGACTATAAAACATAACTTAAGTATACCCTTTTAATGCCTTTGTAAGATTTTTAAACCAAGGAATGACTGGGCTATCTATAAACCCAGATGCACTAAGTGGGGAGAAAAGCTCGGAGCTGCAGCATATCAGCTTTTGTCAACCTGCCAACAGCAGAGCGTACCATGCTGCAAGGAGTAATAAACAAGGAATTAGAAAACTCGCTGCTGGAGAACAGTCAAATTAAACACCTTTTTGAAAGGATGAGCATGTATATATTGCAGTTCTATTAAATGTAGCTTCTCAGTGAGGTTGGCATTATGTTAAGGCTGGTATGGAAGAGAACTGATGAAGCAGGAGTGGTCTGGTGACATTTTTCTGACTTGATTGGCTGGGGCGTGTGATGTAATAGGTTTCAGTGCAGCCCCTTATAGGTTTTAAAATGAATTCCAAGACACCATTACAAAGAAAGCCGGACTCTTTCCTTATAACTGAGCTCAGCCAAGGAAACTCTTGCACAAATGTACAATACTGTTTGGAATATGGAAGACCTGGATTTAGAATATGCCAAGACAGATATAAATTGTGGCACAGACTTGATGTTTTATATAGAAATGGACCCACCAGGTAATACTGCAGTATTATTGTAGAGAGTTAGTTAATTTCGTGGCTTTTTAATTTTTCGAAAGCTACTGTAAAAGATCCTTTTTGGATTTCTGTTTTTATTAATTTGTTTCATTGATAAAAATTAGTTTGCTCATGGCTTAAAAATTAAACAGATTGTTTGACTGTCTGTGGAAGCAAGCAGCTCAGGCTGTGTGTGGTAAATGCTTATCCTTACTTGAATGGATATGAATTGAACTCCAGTTTTTCACTGGTGTCTTTTGTTAATCGAGATCCTTCCCTGGGTGAGTTATGTTGTGGGATATTGTCCCTGTAATTAAAATGATGCATCTTTTGTGCTGCTTTTCTCTGTTGCCAGTGGATGAGAACAGTGTAGCACTTTGCAGTGATAACACTTGGTACTTTAGAAAGCATGTAAAATGTAGCAGTGATTACAACTCAGTTGTCTAAATGTTGAGACTTTGCTTGCTCTCTCATATTAAGATATTATAATGAAAAAAGAAGTTGACTTTCCATTATTGTTAGTCTTTGTAAAATATTCTTGGTAGATACCTGAAATCGTTTTTTGCATAAAATAGTAACAGTGCTTTAAAACTTATGACAGAATTTACCTAAAAATCCTAGATTTATTTTGTTTCCTAAGTTGTTTTAATTCCAATGTTAGCTCTCCCCCTGCCCCCATTTAAGGTATTCAGGAATACTGCAGTCTTTTATTTGTCACCAATTGGTATATATGAATACTGATTTGACATTGAGGAAGGGGGATATCGTTTTTAATCAGACCTAGTATATAGAGCACAATTTATCCAACAGAATATTAACATATTAAAGAGATTTAGGGCACAGATGAGAGTTTCTTAAAGTGGCTTTTGGCAGAACAGTGCCTGAAATACTAAGATTAGAGAAACCCAATTGCTCCTCTTAAAACATACTGCTGTAGATGAGCCTTTTTATTACTGCAACAGAGTTTGTGGAGGACAGAGACCAAATTTGTCTTTCGTAATTAAATAAGAGGAAATTAAAGCCAACTCATGTTATTCCTGCTACTCATATGTTCATAGTTTCTTACTTTAGATGGATTTGACCAGGCATGAAACTTTAATATAACTAGAATCTAGAAGTACAGAATGTCATGACTCTGGATTTACTTTGAAATTTATTCACATGGCCAGCCCAATTTATTTGTTAGTTTCTAAGGCTCTCTCTCTTTTCTCCTTTTCAGTTTCATTTCTTTTTGAGCCATGCTCTGAAAGATTTTTTTAAGAAAATTATCTTCCATATTGCATGGAATTGTGAACAAATGCTATATATTTCAGTTACTCTAATTTTTTATTTTTTTAAAGTAAAAGTATTCATCTAAAGAAATTTAGTTCTAATGTAGTTGGGATTGCGAACAACTTTTTCTTTTTCATCTGCAGCACTGCCTCCTAAACCACCAAAACCCACTACTGTAGCCAACAACGGTATGAATAACAATATGTCCTTACAAGATGCTGAATGGTACTGGGGAGATATCTCGAGGTAAGGCTACAGAAACTTCGTTTTCACTAGATACAGAGAGTTTTAGATTAAAAGAAAGAAAAGCACCAGCTTGCTAAGTTCCATTTTTAGGATATCATCCAACATAAGCATGAAGCATAGTTGGTTCTCTTCCAAAGACGACCAGAAAAAGTCACTGAGCACTGGAGAACTGTGGGTGCTGGATGCCACAGGAAATTAAATACCCGGGAAGTTTCATTATTGACAGAGATGTCAGTGAAGTGCCAGAGTGAAGTGGCACTGCCTAAGAACAGAGTGTGAAGGCACTCTATCTATTAAGCACAACTCTAAGTATTCTTGCCTTAAACACAATAAGAAAACAATGCCATTTTATGTTAGCTTTGGGAAGGGGGAGTAAGGTTGGAGAAACCTTTTTGAGATCATGAGTTTCTGTGCTCATTTGTCAGAGAGATTGTAATGTTTGGTTGAAAAAATAAAAACTTAGTACCACAGATACACCAATAGTGAAAGTGATATGCACCTGTTTGTGATGAGACTGCAATTGCTAACATTTCTATTTAAACAAATTATTAGCTCTTATTAGTAAGCTCTGAAAATGCAATTCATTAATTTAAATCTATGTGGGCAGGAGGAATATGGGCACTCACTGTACTTTCCACTTGATTTTGCTGTGAACCTAAAACTGCTCTAAAAAATAGCCTATTTTAAAAAATATAAATCTGTGGTCACTAAACCTTAAGATGAGCATTGTTTTGTGTTTTCATTTCAGGGAAGAAGTGAATGAAAAACTTCGAGATACAGCAGACGGGACCTTTTTGGTACGAGATGCGTCTACTAAAATGCATGGTGATTATACTCTTACACTAAGGTAAGCCAGGGAATATAGCTGAAATTAGGGTTTTGGGCTGATATTAAAACATATTTCCTTATTCCAAAATGTTAATACCTTTATTTTTATTTTGTTTTTACAGGAAAGGGGGAAATAACAAATTAATCAAAATATTTCATCGAGATGGGAAATATGGCTTCTCTGACCCATTAACCTTCAATTCTGTGGTTGAATTAATAAACCACTACCGGAATGAATCTCTAGCTCAGTATAATCCCAAATTGGATGTGAAATTACTTTATCCAGTATCCAAATACCAACAGGTAATAAAAACTGAATGAATTATCCAGTTACGATGTTTAGACAAGATCCTTTTAATACTTAGAAAACATTTGAAGCAGATGAATTACATGTAATCAAGTCTAAAAAACTTGACACTCGTAATTACATAATTGCAATTTTAAAGATGTTTCCATGTCAGCTATTTTGTTAAACAATTGTTATTTGATTAAATACCTTATCCATTGAATTTATTTTAATCTTTCTAGGATCAAGTTGTCAAAGAAGATAATATTGAAGCTGTAGGGAAAAAATTACATGAATATAACACTCAGTTTCAAGAAAAAAGTCGAGAATATGATAGATTATATGAAGAATATACCCGCACATCCCAGGTGAGTTTTCTATGAAAATCAGATTAAAAAATAAGAGTTCTAAACTTTTAAAGACTAACA
Organism: Pan troglodytes; assembly: GCF_028858775.2. NCBI lineage: Eukaryota > Metazoa > Chordata > Mammalia > Primates > Hominidae > Pan > Pan troglodytes. Next base: position 46,357,854 of record NC_072402.2, on the reverse strand, counting down.
TGGAAAAAAGAATTTAAAAGGTTGACTTTTTACGAATGAGGTGGGGGTGAGAGCATTTATTTGTGAATCATTGTTGATTATTCTAGCGTAATATCTCTAAAGCTTTAAACCAAAAATTTTAAGTATCAGAATAATAAATTAAGTTCACGTGATAACTGAAGCAGTCACTGAGTTTCAAGTTGATTTAATTCGTGATAGAAGGATCCTGTTTAGATTGGAAGTTAGTTATAACTGGAAGTTTCACAGACTTGTCTAATTCCTGAAATGGAGATTTAGGCATTAATATATATCCTACCATGAAAAGGAAGGGCTATATACTGCTGTGCTTTTCTAGACCCTTATTCTTCACTGGTCACTCATGTATCTGGGAATGCCAGAGGGAATAGAAAACAACAGGGATGCTATAAACTACAATAGCTTTTAAGAAGATAAAAACTATAGGAAATTGCCACGCAATCATTTTTCATAGATTGAGAAAATTCTCCAGAGGAAATACTTGTTTCTGGGATACTGTTTTAATGGATTTTATGAATTTGAGTCCCACTCTGCTAATAATACAGATCAAATGTCCTGGTAGTGTCTTGCAGTAAGAAATTGTTCTATGAAAGGTATGACATTATCTTTTTAAAATTATGTTGCAGGAAATCCAAATGAAAAGGACAGCTATTGAAGCATTTAATGAAACCATAAAAATATTTGAAGAACAGTGCCAGACCCAAGAGCGGTACAGCAAAGAATACATAGAAAAGTTTAAACGTGAAGGCAATGAGAAAGAAATACAAAGGTTGGTGTTTCCCTTGTTCTTGTGCTAGAGATAACCAAAATCCTCTAAAACCATTTAAAGATGATCTCGCTTTCTGTGCTTTGAATGATCACATGGACACAGGAAGGGGAATATCACACTCTGAGGACTGTGGTGGGGTGGGGGGAGGAGGGAGGGATAGCATTGGGAGATATACCTAATGCTAGATGACGAGTTAGTGGGTGCAGCGCACCAGCATGGCACATGTATACATATGTAACTAACCTGCACAATGTGCACAGGTACCCTAAAACTTAAAGTATAATAAAAATAAAAATAAAAAAATAAAATAAAATAAAATATGTTGAGCCACTCCAAAAAAAAAAAAAAAAAAAAAGACAGGAAGAGAAGCCACGCTTTACCTAAGGAAAACTGCTGGGAAACCATAGTGAAACTTTTCATAAACTTTGGGGACCGTTCCTGATGTACCCAGATAATAACAAATACATTTCTTTTGCCTGCAGGATTATGCATAATTATGATAAGTTGAAGTCTCGAATCAGTGAAATTATTGACAGTAGAAGAAGACTGGAAGAAGACTTGAAGAAGCAGGCAGCTGAGTATCGAGAAATTGACAAACGTATGAACAGCATTAAACCAGACCTTATCCAGCTGAGAAAGACGAGAGACCAATACTTGATGTAAGTATTTGAAATGGAATCCTATACATGAATAATTGGTGATTGCTACAATTCAGGATGAGTTAATGCGTTCTCTTTTCAAAACTGTTTTTCAGGTGGTTGACTCAAAAAGGTGTTCGGCAAAAGAAGTTGAACGAGTGGTTGGGCAATGAAAACACTGAAGAGTAAGTAGTTACTAAAGATGGTGATAGCAGAAGATTTTTCTCATTTTAGGAAAATGCATGACTTGCTTTGTTTTTAGAACAAGTGAGGAATTTTACTGAGTTTGGAACATCTTGTAGGAGAAAATGTATAAACTCAGTGCCATTATCCAGAATTTTAAAAAAAGAAAGCTTAGCTAAGGAGGACTAGGATTTATTTTTACTCATAATGCTGTGAAACAACTCTCTGTGTCCATAATGATGTCCCTGAACATCTGAAAAATCCCAAAATATTTTTGGAACAGTCAGAGAAAAAATAATTATGCTTAATATATTTTAAAGCTTAAGTATATACTTTGTTTGAATTAGTCAAAAACTGGCAATCTGCCTAGTCAATTTCCTGATCTAAACTGGATAAACGAGATTATTTTAATACCTTCCACTCTGCCCAGGTACCTGAGTGTGGTTGCTTGAAAACAGAAATAGTACAGTTGATTGGTAACTCTTTGTCCTGGGAGGTTGCACTGGAGGCTGAATACCAGGAGAGGAAAACTCAGGTCGGGCAGAGGCAGGCATGTGATGGCCAGTCTGACTGGCTTGGTAGGGGCCAGGAGGGAAGTGAGGGGGGTATGCCTAGGGAAGACAGCAAGGCAGGCTGATGGCTCCTGCACTCTTCATTTAGAAACTTTCTGTCCTGCCTGCCTAGCCAATATTCACTGGTGGAAGATGATGAAGATTTGCCCCATCATGATGAGAAGACATGGAATGTTGGAAGCAGCAACCGAAACAAAGCTGAAAACCTGTTGCGAGGGAAGCGAGATGGCACTTTTCTTGTCCGGGAGAGCAGTAAACAGGGCTGCTACGCCTGCTCTGTAGTGTATGTATCTCCAGCAAACTTTTCTTTACAACATCTCATGAAGAGATGTTTCATTTTTATTCATTCATTGAGTTTTGGGGGCAAAGATTTGACATAGTTTTAGTCTTGAATAAGCTTACAGTACAATAATGTAGAAGAGAAACCAAAGCAGCTGTAATACCATTTTAAAGTCTAGCCAGAAGTGTATGTTAATACAGTCTAATAGATACCTACTGTTTAGTTGGAAGACTAGGTTTGGATTCCCATTCAGTGCTAATTAATCATGAGAAATCGCCAAGTCTTTTTTTCTCATCTTTAAAATGGAAGTGGCAGTGCCTGCCTTTTTTGCCTCTCAAGGCTACTATAGTTAGAATCTGAGGTAATTTATGTGAGAACATCACCCATAGGAAAAATACTCATCAGGAACAGGTGAAAAAAAAAAGGATTCTGATCACTATCCTTGAGATAGGTACACCCACATTGGATCACTGACATCACCATTTCCAAGAAATTAATGTCCTCTAGTAGGGAATGGTTCTAAAAGTATGTTACACTCCATGATCACCTTTCATTTAATGAGAGAAATAGTCCTACAGCAAAGAAGGGTACTTTTGTCCTTACTGTGCATAAGGGCACATGCAGAGATGGAGAGTTGTGCAGACACCTCAAGGACAGCCAGAAAGAAGGAATCCTATGAATAGTCATAATGGGAGTAATAGTAACACTGCTAGTCATGGAGCACTGCAGATAGTTGTCCTCATCATGATTGGAAGCTACCACTTGTTGCATGCTTACTGCATGTCAGGCATTCTATCTAGCATATTGCATGCATGATCTCATTTCATTTCTCAAAGTAACTGTATTACATACATTTTACTATTGTCTTCCCTTTAAACCATTTTAAAGATGAAAATACAGTCAGTGAAGCTGGGTTACCTACCCAAGGCACTCGGCCAGGTGTCTGTTGTAACCTAGGACCCTTTCCCCAAGTTGAGACTGCACAATAATGCTTTTTATTAAAGATGCCCTGAAGAGTTGTGAATTGTCTTGGACAAGCTCAAAAGACAGTTTTTCTTCTCTCCTCTCTAGGGTGGACGGTGAAGTAAAGCATTGTGTCATAAACAAAACAGCAACTGGCTATGGCTTTGCCGAGCCCTATAACTTGTACAGCTCTCTGAAAGAACTGGTGCTACATTACCAACACACCTCCCTCGTGCAGCACAACGACTCCCTCAATGTCACACTAGCCTACCCAGTATATGCACAGCAGAGGCGATGAAGCGCTTACTCTTTGATCCTTCTCCTGAAGTTCAGCCACCCTGAGGCCTCTGGAAAGCAAAGGGCTCCTCTCCAGTCTGATCTGTGAATTGAGCTGCAGAAACGAAGCCATCTTTCTTTGGATGGGACTAGAGCTTTCTTTCACAAAAAAGAAGTAGGGGAAGACATGCAGCCTAGGGCTGTATGATGACCACACGTTCCTAAGCTGGAGTGCTTATCCCTTCTTTTTCTTTTTTTCTTTGGTTTAATTTAAAGCCACAACCACATACAACACAAAGAGAAAAAGAAATGCAAAAATCTCTGCGTGCAGGGACAAAGAGGCCTTTAACCATGGTGCTTGTTAATGCTTTCTGAAGCTTTACCAGCTGAAAGTTGGGACTCTGGAGAGCGGAGGAGAGAGAGGCAGAAGAACCCTGGCCTGAGAAGGTTTGGTCCAGCCTGGTTTAGCCTGGATGTTGCTGTGCACGGTGGACCCAGACACATCGCACTGTGGATTATTTCATTTTGTAACAAATGAACGATATGTAGCAGAAAGGCACGTCCACTCACAAGGGACGCTTTGGGAGAATGTCAGTTCATGTATGTTCAGAAGAAATTCTGTCATAGAAAGTGCCAGAAAGTGTTTAACTTGTCAAAAAACAAAAACCCAGCAACAGAAAAATGGAGTTTGGAAAACAGGACTTAAAATGACATTCAGTATATAAAATATGTACATAATATTGGATGACTAACTATCAAATAGATGGATTTGTATCAATACCAAATAGCTTCTGTTTTGTTTTGCTGAAGGCTAAATTCACAGCGCTATGCAATTCTTAATTTTCATTAAGTTGTTATTTCAGTTTTAAATGTACCTTCAGAATAAGCTTCCCCACCCCAGTTTTTGTTGCTTGAAAATATTGTTGTCCCGGATTTTTGTTAATATTCATTTTTGTTATCCTTTTTTAAAAGTAAATGTACAGGATGCCAGTAAAAAAAAAAAATGGCTTCAGAATTAAAACTATGAAATATTTTACAGTTTTTCTTGTACAGAGTACTTGGCTGTTAGCCCAAGGTTAAAAAGTTCATAACAGATTTTTTTTGGACTGTTTTGTTGGGCAGTGCCTGATAAGCTTCAAAGCTGCTTTATTCAATAAAAAAAAGAAATGAAAAAGATATATGAATATGACAAAGTATTGCTGAGTCCAACAATGTTGTTTTAAGACTCTTAAAATACGGTACCTGGCAATGTTTATTTCATAAAGAATTGTGAACTTCTTGAATCTAGGGAGGGGGAATGTAGTGAAGGGATGTATCAAGTGGGGTGGTGGGAGGGGGAGGCAAGGTTATATGCACTTTCTCATGATTTACAGAGAAGTGAATAACTGCAAAGTGAAGTTGCTTCTTCTACTTCAGTCTTCTCTCACTTTGATTTGCTAGTTGTTATCAATTAATGACAATTACAAACCTATCAATTAATGACAATTACAAACCTACTGTATCTCTAATACAGTGTGACTGGTCAGGTATTTCAGTTCTTAGGAAGGAAGTGCCAAGTTTGTTTTTGGGTTCCTGGAACAGCGTTCACCTTTGTTTAGAACACTGGTTTAAAGCGATAATCATCTCTGTCACATTAGACTATCCATCATGACCAGCAAATACTCATTTTAGGAAAAAAAAAAAAGCATGATCTGAAAAATACTTTTGGTGGTATGTTGGTTACCCTCCTAGCTTTCCATTTGGTTTAGAACATAAAGCAAATAGACACAGTCATACTGTCACTGCTCTGGACTGTGTGGAGCTCGCTAAAGTCATGGTCATTGCAGGAATCCAAGTGGCAGTCCTTCTCATTCATTCTAATCATTGTATGTGCTTCACTACGGGGGGGAAAAGGAAACGTTAGCATCATGTTTCCCATTTAGGGCAGGAGTGAGAGGTCTCTCTTCCTGATTTAGATATGCAAAAGCTGGTATGTTCAGTAGGAACTGTACATGTGTTGGGAGGAATAAAGACTAATTAGCAACCATAATATGGTCACTACCCTAATAGACTAAATGAAATCTTGCAATTTCAAATTACTCTTTCTCCATATTAGATTTACCCACAGCTATATTTCTGTTTAAGTACTAGGGTGAGGGTTTTCTGTTACTTTGTTTTTTAATGTTGTTCCTTTTGAAAGAATCAGTCTTGCAGCTGAGTGAAAAATCTGTAGAATGTATTATTTGTCCTCTTTACATGAAGCTACTCATACTTAAGCAAAAGTCAGTCTTATAGCAAGACTGTTAACCCTCAAACTTGACTCTACTGATCTGACCATTTCCCTCTCATCGCCAGACAACTGACGATTTCCCTGGTTTTAGTCTGCGTCTCTGCTTTAAAGTTATTGTGATATCCTTCTAGATCACACACGAGTCTAACAGTTAATTAGTTAACAGTTTTTAAACTAGGTTTGTGGGTATTTTTTTGGTAGCACATGTATGCTATTACATACAAATTTTTATTTCTAAAATATAAGATCTGAGATTGAATATTTTCATTAAAAGCTACAGTTTTGTGAATTTTTGTGCTTCAACATTCTTTGCAAGATGATACGGTATTTAGGCATTTGCCTTATTTTTGCATCTCACAAACATAAGTGCAATAGATCTTTTCATTGAACAGCAAAGTAGGATTCATCATTCCATATGACTGAGTTACACCAGACCTATTCTGCCCAATGCCTTTTTGATTGCAGTGTAGCTTGCTCACCGCATTTGTCGTTTTAGATACTTTGCTAGCCGGCCACTTTGGATTTCATCAGACAGTCCTAACAATATTGTCTGAACGGCTGAATATGAATAGATACAGCAGAGGCACTCCTGATATATGATTTTTATCCATGCATCAGTTTTTCCCACCCAGTGTAGCATCCTAAAGATAAAGCCAGAAGCTAAGCTGCAGTGAGGCTGTGATTGGGCGTAGAAGTGGGAGCATTGGGACCTCACATTACACACACGAGAGATCATAACCACGTGAAAAGGCAAAAAGCATGTGTTTGCAACATCTGATAACTTCATGGCCTTTGATAAATGTATATATGTATATGTGCATGGACTGTGTTTCCAGTACACCTTTCAGCCAAAACAGATCCACAGTAGTTGTTGAGTTCAAGTACAGAACAAGCGAACGTCTAGTACAATTCTTATTTATGTGTATGGGATTTTTCCCTTTGAGGTTGCTTTGTTTTGTCTTACAAAGGTGAAAATTATTTGCAAGTGAAGTGAGAAGTTCATATTTCTTTGGCTTTTTTGTGTTTTTAAAAGTTACTCCTTTTAGGGAGCTGGTCTGATGACTTGCTTAGCTTGGAAATCCTTGTTTTCAGTGTGTCGAGTCAAAATGTGTTTATGTGAGCTGTCACTGTGGGGAACCAATTGCTTTGTCATATAGCTGGTTATGAACTAGTAACATGTTTGGGAAGTCCTACTGATGTTCCTTTGGAAGAAAAATTCTGCTGGTTTTAACAACTGTGCTTTTGCTATGCATGGTATCCAAGTTAGTTGAAACGCAGACCCTGTGATCTGTTTGAGTTTAGGGTCATTTTTAGAAAGGGGCAGTTTAAAGCACAATGTCTCACATGGGACAAAGTTCCAAAATGCCAAATTCTTATTTTTTAAAAAGCTAGTTCTATAAAATACTGGTATTATGGGTGGGGAGGAAATAGAATTGAGTCAATTGGAAAGACTATCCAACTTAACATGAAACTTGTCACCATGAGATAGCATTAGCTGCCCAGGATGCTGCTATATATATATATATATATATATATATATATATATATATATATATATGTATTTAAAAAAATCAAAACAAAAAAACTCATTTATACCTGTGTATTTTTTAAAGCTACAATCTGTTCAATGTTTTTACAAATCTGTTTATATGACATTGTTAAAATAAAGTTGGTCTTTTGACGAGAGGGAGGATGTCACAGTCAGTTGTAATTTTGCCTTCACAAGGCAACTGGGGTGGGGGGTGGGGGTAGTGTGCCTCCTTGACATTTCGTTCAAGTTATAGATTCAATGGAGCTATGTCTTGTTTTAAGTTGCTTTAATGCATTGTATTAGATCTTCAAACAGAATAAAGGTTGTTTTGAAACTTAAGTTTTGGGTTGAAATTTCACTTATCACCTAAGAAATCTTTCTAAAACAGCTACCTTTTGGCTTATAAATGTTGCTGCTATTTCTGTTGTCTCCCACCCACCCCCTTTTGATTGTTATCACAGTATCTCATTTTTGTAAAGTTGAGAAGGACATTGAGTGGTCACATGTAAGTAATACATATGAGCTGTCTTTCATAATTTCACTGTTTTTTGAGACGGAGTCGGAGTCTCACTCTGTCGCCCAGGCTGGAGTGCAGTGGCGCTATCTCGGCTCACTGCAAGCTCTGCCTCCTGGGTTCACGCCATTCTCCTGCCTCAGCCTCCCGAGCAGCTGGGTCTACAGGCGCCCGCCACCATGTCCGGCTAATTTTTTGTATTTTTAGTAGAGACGGGGTTTCACCGTGTTAGCCAGGATGGTCTCGACCTCCTGACCTCGAGATCCACTCGCCTCGGCCTCTCAAAGTGCTGGGATTACAGGCGTGAGCCACCGCGCCCGGACAATTTCACCATCTTAAATGAGGAAATACCTCTAGGTGATGTCCTTTCAAGGCACGTTCTCGCTATAGGAAGACTAGAATGCCCATCATCCTTCAATTCTCGCCTCCTCCGCATTCATCCCCAAACCTTGAGAATCATCCTCTAAGAACCAAGTGTCCAGTTTTGTCTCTGTTGTGCAGTCTGCATATTTTGAACACTCACAGTGCAGGGATGACATGGGACTGTAGACAGGGAGCTAAGTTACACCTCAAATGCAGATTTTACATTGTATCACCTAGTCAAGATACACAAGTCTTACTGTAGGATAACTTTCCCATTTGTTTTGATTGCTAAGTGGACTTAAGGCAATACCACTTTGCATGTATATGGTGTTTACATGTAGACACAGTGAGGGTCTAGACCTGAAGACATAGTCTAGTAGTAGAGGGGAGAGGGACGTACAAATAATTACTCTCAGGGCAACAATGACTAATATTTTTTGAGTATGGCAGTAGCTCCCAGACTGATGTTCTGCTTTCCCCCTGCTCTATTTGGTATCACAGAGAACTATATTCGCTGGAGCTCTTGTCCTGGGGCTTCTAGGTGTCTCTTCCCTGGCTCTAGCTCCTGCCAGGTAGACCCTCATTTTCAGGTCTGAGCAAACCCCCTCTGCTCTAGCTCTCAGGAGAAGGCTCTGGAAACATTACCTACTCCCATTTTTTACTCTAGCCCAAGAAGTGGTTGCAGCTTTATGCTGTTGCTAAACGTCTGGTTTCCCTCACCACCCCCATTTGGTTTCTGAACCCTTCCCTCACTCAAGTAATTATCATTCAATTATTCCAGTAAGAGCTAGGGTAATTCCCCCCCACATACACACACTGGTCTCTGACATATCAAGTGATTATTATCTGTTAAACTCTTTGTTTTACTCTTTCCACAATTACCTGGGTAAGATGATTATATTCCCATTCTTTAGATGAGAAAACAAGCATAGATGTGAGATGACTTGCTCAAGATCATGCAGCATCTGAGAACAGAGTTGAACGCATAGGCTTCTCAAGCCAGAGCTCTTTGCCCCTCTGCTGTAATGTAATAGACTTTCAATGGAAAATGCACAAGAGAATGCAAAAAAAAAAAAAAAAAAAAAAAAGGCTCACTGGTAACTTTTTGCTGGGGAGGTAACCATGTGGCTTTCAATTAGTAGACAGTGCACAGGTGGTCAATGATGAATCACAGGAAATAGCCTGGGCTTGCTTTAAACCAGTGGTTCCCAAAGTGTGGTTCCCAGACTAACAGCATTCACATCAGCATCACTTGGAAACCTGTTAGAAGTACAAATTCACAGGCCCTACCCCTGACCTACTAACTCTGACACTGGAGCCCAGCAATCTGTTTCAACAAGCTCTCTGAGTGATTTTAATGTATACTAAAGTTTGAAGATCACGACTTTAGATCACCTGCTTACTGAAATAGTACTTCTAGCATTTTAACTAAAAACCATTACCATTAATGAGTGATATGTTACTTTCTAATTTATGTTCATAATGTAGGCCATAGGAAAAAGAAAATAGATTGATTTGCAGTTTAGGAGACCCAGTCTGGTCTTTTTATCTGTCTTTAACCAGCTGTGGGAAGTGGGCCAATTCAAGGCACCTTCCAGGCCTCCAACTCCTTATCTGTGAGATAAAGGTATGGGTCTCTGGGACTCCTTCTAGAGCATATGCTGTGATTAAGTGAGCTGAATGAAGATTCCCAGTCCCCCAATTCTCCATTTACAACTTGACCACCAATTTTAACCCACAACTAATGGTCCTTTATGTTGCCAGTGACTATGGCCAAGTGAAAGCATGCCTAGAATTGGGGTATACTTTTCTTGCTGACATCTTAAAAGTGACACTTGAGGCGAATCTAAACTGGCAGCCAAGTTCTTGACAGTGTGGAGACAGTGTATTTGGAAATGACACTCTGCCCATCTACCTGAAGCGTGAAGTGCTAAGAGAATTTGGCCTACCAAACCCTCTGGGGCATGGTGGGAGGCAGGAAAGTAGAGTCTGTTAAGACCTGATACAATGTCAGTCAATTTCAAAAACCCTTTTTTTTCCCCCGAACTTGTCCCTTAAAAGGTCTATTTAAAAATAAAAATCAGTTGCAATATCTTAAAGAGACAGAATTGATTATTCACTCTCCAAACTTCAGATTATCTTCTCAAAAGATAGCACTTTGTAACCTCCAGTTTGGTATTGCTGTCATAAATCAACTCAACAGAAAACCGCTGAGATGCTTTGGGGGAGGGAGGGTGTGGAGGATAAATGAGTAATCACCAACATGCCAATCTGCATTTTGCTTTCCAGAAGGAAAAGAGAAATTCCCTTCTCTCTGTAGCACTCAATCATAACAGTCTGAAGCATAACCTCAGGCTTAACTTGTTAAATAAAATATTCTAAATCTATACCTGTCTTGACAGGTGTAAAGGTTTGGCCTATAATATGAGAACAGGACAGTCAACCTCTAACTACCACCACTAATCACATTAGGAAGAAAGTTACAAGGGAGGTCTATTCATCACCAAGACTGCTCATTAGAATTAGAGTTTTGACTGTGAAATATACCATACGTTGTAAGACTAACTCGCTGGAACCAATTTATTTATGGAGCTCTCATTTCAGAACTCAGTGATTTATAGTCCAAACCCTCACAAATCAAAAAATGGAGATAACTTCATCACAATGGAGATGATGTGCTAGTCACTTTATGTCATATTTACTGTCCTCTAACAGAGGCCCAGTGCCATGTTTAAAACTATTTAAAATAGTTTTGTTGACAGTGATGATAATCTGTTTCTTTGGACCTGCGAGGATAAGACATCCAACGAGATGTCTAATGTACTGATTCATTCAAAGCTTTATTGAGCACCTACTATTTGCTGGACACTATTTCCCTCTGAAGGTCCAGTGATAAGACAGGTGAAATCAAAGATTACAGTCTGCTGGTGAAAGCAAACTCAAACAACTGCCCTCTATCATGAGATACAGAGAGGAATGAACACTAAGTCTCAAGCAGGCCTGCATGAGCAGCTAGGCCAAGCTTCAGAGAGGAGTTGACATTTCAAATGTTTCCTACTCTAGTAAAACAGGCCCATGTACTCCTGGTGGTTGCTCCTCCCACCAGCCTTCATGGAAGCTGGTTCTATTGAGGCTAGACCATTGTACTTCTTTAATATAATCACTTTTCAGGTGACATGTTTGGTTTTTCAATACTGTCAAAGGCATTATGTCCATTATAAGTTCTCTAGAGTTCAATGTTCCCATCTGCAGTTCCCATTCTGCAGGTGGTTCAGACAGCTGACATCACACACCTCAGCTTCAGGCAAGCCACTTTTCTCCCTGTCCAGGGACAGATGCCAGGGCCTCACTTGGCTCTTTGCCTTGGCACATTAGACGTGATCTGCATGCAACTGTACCTTTTCCTTTTATTTTAGATGAGAAATTCTCAACCCTAGCTGAACATTAGGATCACCTGGGTATCCATTTAATAGAAAACCTGACTTATTGGAGTCTCTAGGGGTGAGCATTAAATAAGATGTACAGAATGCACCTGCAACATGGCTGGCACTTAATAAATGGAAGGCAATAAATATGGTTGTTAGTCAGTCTTGCCTATCAAGATTAGATTCCCCAAAACTATCGCTTTCGATTTCCTGTCGTTTTTAGGATAGGGCTGGCTGGACACATGATAAATCACCCAAAATCTGTAACTTTTAAGATATTTTATATAAGACATTTATATTTATTCATATCTGTACCTACTTCCAGGAAGTATTTACCTTTTATTGGCTCTTAGGCACACAGCATTGATTTACTCATCATCCAATGGACTAAAAATCACCAATTTATGTGTGGCTGGCTCTTCTATTATTCTGAAATATTGTATAACATTAAATACATTGAATGTATTTATAACATTAAATACATTGAATGTATTTATAACATTAAATACATTGAATGTATTTATAACATTAAATACATTGAATGTATTTATAACATTAAATACATTGAATGTATTTATAACATTAAATACATTGAATGTATTTATAACATTAAATACATTGAATGTATTTATAACATTAAATACATTGAATGTATTTATAACATTAAATACATTGAATGTATTTATAACATTAAATACATTGAATGTATTTATAACATTAAATACATTGAATGTATTTATAACATTAAATACATTGAATGTATTTATAACATTAAATACATTGAATGTATTTATAACATTAAATACATTGAATGTATTTATAACATTAAATACATTGAATGTATTTATAACATTAAATACATTGAATGTATTTATAACATTAAATACATTGAATGTATTTATAACATTAAATACATTGAATGTATTTATAACATTAAATACATTGAATGTATTTATAACATTAAATACATTGAATGTACTTATAACATTAAATACATTGAATGTACTTATAACATTAAATACATTGTATACATTAATATACACGGTATAACATTAAATATAAGTATGACAAAAAAGCCATGAAATAGACACAAAACAAGTAGTGAAGGAAGAAAGGAAGGGAGATGTTATTGAAAATAAAAACCAATTGTCTCTAAGTTTCAATAATTGAAAGAAAACAAAGCTTCCTATTAGCCAGGCAAAAAAAAAAAAAGGGGGTGCACAATGCTTTCATAGTTCCAGTGCTCTGGGAGAAGGAACTTGTCAGTTCAGTGTGAACTAAACGATCCTCTGGCCCTAACACTTGAGAGGAATCTGTCAAAGGGATCTCTGTAAGTGGTAGTGCCTCTTACACAATGTTCGATTAGAAATGGTTCTTCAGATATATTCTCCATATGGTGCTTTCTTATTCAGTCTGTGGCAGAAGCAGAATATTGTTCTAGAAAGGAGGTTCTGTGATGTTGGCTCCAGAACTCTGCTCGAGGTGCATCTTGCCTGTTTCCTAGCACTGTTTGGGCTGCACCCACTTCAGCATGCCAGAGAAAGCTGCCCTGCAAGTTCTACAGAAGGAAAGGCCAACAAAATCAGGGCCGCTGCTTATTTGCTAGACTGTTCCAGGCCAGCAGTTCGGTGGTGAATCTTCGGGAAGTCTTTGTGACATCTCAGGCAGTGCCAAGTCTCAAAGCTGTGGGGGACTAGACACTCCACTCTTTTATCCAGACATCAGCTTTGTCTGGTCTAGAGCCCAACTTCATGCAGCACTGTGTTTCATTCATCATTTTCCCCATAGAAGATCCTAGTTCTAGTTCATTTTACTACCTTTAAAATTTTATCTCTCAAAGATACATTCCAATGATACATTTTAATAACACCCCGTAAAACTGGAAGTTCAAGTTTTCTGGCTTTTTCCCGAAGGAGAAGGGTTGTCATCAATATATGGAACTTTTGAGGAATTTCTGCAAAAGTCTGTAATCACAGTAGAATGAAGGAAATTTTAACCAGCCTACAATACATAAGGGAAATTGTCTCTGGCGAGTGGCTGTAAATCCTTAGCAGAACTGCACAGTGTATTCTCCCACATCTCCCTAGTTTAGAGAAATTGAGGCTAGAACTAAGGGTGAGCCAGTAAGGGTGCACCGGAAAACCTTCAATCATTAGCTCTTCCGCATGTCACTGAACACAGAGTTGGGAGGAGGTGCACAGTAGCACACCAGTATATAGTATTGCCATCATCCAGATGCAATCAATGAAAAGTAATCTCAAGAGTATTGATAATAAAGTAAAACAATTAGGAAGTGATGAGTTTTTAGTATTTGATTGTAAGTTTATGGTTTTTTAATGATGCCTGTAATTATAATTTGTGTGATATTAAGCTTGTATCATTTAATGTTTAATAAAAGCTGTGTATAACAGCCAGCTCACAAAATGCCCGAGAAGTGTAGCCATCAGCTCTCAGGGTTTGGTTTGAATTGGCTCCAGCACACCCTGGCAGTTAGAAGGGGCAAAATCTTAAGTTTAAGGATGCTTTGGGAAATGCATTGGATGCCAGTGTACACCAATTGGCTGTGATCTCACATCCGGCTTCTGCTTGGAAAGATGGTTGCTAAGAAAAACAGAAGTAGCCCCATACCAGGTTCCTAACAAAATCAATTAGGAGGAGCAGACTATGTCCTGGCATTTAGGTCTATCACAGTAAACACACAAAAAAATTTAGTGCAAGTTCTCCCTTATCCCCTTCACAGAAAAATTGTTTCCTATCTAGTCTAGAAAAATCAAACCTTTTAGAGTTTAAATATTTTAAAATTAAAAACTTTTATTAAAAACATACATGTAACTCCTCACCCCTTTCCAATATCTGGGATTAAAAGATTTGAACAGAGACCTGTATAATCTCAGGCAAAATTCATATGGATTCTCATTACTCAGTCACACAGTAACCTCCTTCCTGCTGCAGAAGCTTTACAGACAATCACAGGGCATATGAAATGTTTTAGTAATGAAGATGAAGGGTTGGAGCAAATGTCTCCATACAAAACAAATTGACTCTAGGAAAAAGGGGAAAAATCAAATCAATGTCTCTGAAACTTGAGAAACTTGTATTTATTAATAGGAAAAAAGTTTTGAGCTCAGGTCTAATTGCTATCACATGAAACACTATTAGCAAATTTAAAAATGAACGGTTATGAGTAAAAAACAAATTGGATGCTACAGAGACAAATTAGTAAAATAGAATTTACAATTCAAGATATCCTCTCAGAATACGGACAGCAAGAAAAAAAAGATGACAATGATAAGTAAAGAGACGACCTAGAGAATAGATTGAAAAGATCTAATACATGCACAATAGGAATTCAGGAGACAGCAGAGCAGATTGAGAAGTACTTACTAATCAAAGAACTGAGAGAGGAAAATTTTCTTGAGTTAAATAAGGATTGAGCCAACACATAGCAAGGACCCACTGAGTAGCCAAAAACAATAAGACCCAAATTGCTTGGTAACTTTTCCTAGGGTTCAAGAAGAAAAATTTATAGGTAACCAAACGAAAACAGGCTACTACTACAAAAAAATTGTTTTAAGCCAAGTGCAGTGTGGCACATGCCTATAGTCCCAGCTACTTGGGAGGCTGAGGTGGGTGGATCACTTGAGCCCAGGATTTCAAGTCTAGCCTGGGCAACAGAGCAAGACCCCATCTCTTAAATTTAAAACTTAAAAAAAAGGTTAATAATGACTATCCTTCATAGCACTTAATGACAGAAAAAAGATTGTGACAACAGCTATATAAGCCAAATAATTGTTTATGTTTGGAGGCAACAAAAATTGAAGACATAATGCCAAAGAGTGACCACTTTTACCTTTTCAGAGAAAAAAAAAAACTAAAAATCCTCCAGCCAAATGAAAAGCAAATAAAAAGAACACAAGTAAAAGGAAGTTGTCTTTTAAAAATGGTAGAGAACAATAATAGCAGTAACAGAACCAATATCCAAATAATAGTTACCATATTTATGAAAAATAATGAAAGACAAATTATTGAATGAGAATATATGTAAAGATAAATTAAGATTTAAAAAACTAGGATGGATGTAAAAGTTCAAATTGTTCCAATAATTCTGAGAGCTGGGAGAGAGAATGAATAATTAGGCAAGTGTGTAAATATTTAGATGCAATGATGCTTATTGGTACATTTAGTACTGAAATTAATCTAAATCACTTATTGAATAAATAATGCTATAGTGTAAGTCAGAAGGAAACCATCAGCAATTAAAAAGTTATACATTCATATCCTATTAATTGGCATGTAAATAAATCTATATGTATATATTCAAAATATATTTTTAAACAATGAAAAATTATCCCATTTTATTCAATGTGTGTATACAGCTATATCTTATAGAGTATGTTTATGACAATTCTGGAAGTCTATTGGGTTTAGTTAATAAAATTACATGGTTGATTTTTTTGAATGTATGTTTTTCCTCAGCAAGCATGGAACACTCACAGAATTTGAAAAGTTAAAAGCAAATGTCTAAGAAAGCACAGGACAACTTTAATTGGGAGTGTCAGAAAGTCTTTGATGAGATACCGTAAATAAGTGAGGGAAAAGACTTTGAAAGGCAACAGACTGCAGCAGGAAGAAAGGTGTGGAGGGGTGTGTGTGTGTGTGTGTATGTGTGTGTTTGCACACGCACATGTGCAGCCTCAGAGATCCAATCACTTACCTGAAGAACAAGTAACTGGGTTACTGTGGGGAAATTTAAGAGTTCAAGAGCACATTCAGATGGTACCTTCCAGGTTTCTTCTTGACACTCTATCTTTGTCCTACCTCAACCTTCCCTTCTAGCCCCCATCATTTGCTGATGATAGAGACAGCACAAAACAAAATGACAAAAAAGACAGTTTCCTGCCCTTGAGTTTTCCACAGTGTCCTTGAAGTCCAAACTTCTTTAGAACTTGCCAAAGTCCAAGCCAGTTTACTCCAGACAATGGCAACCCTGAACCCTTCACTGAGTCTAAAGGTCATTGTTTAAAGTTTTTATCTTCTTGCCTTACATAATTCTTGTATCTTCTGCTGGGGGTGGGGGGATGGGGGAGATCATAGTGATTTTTAGCTCAAAAATCTACGTAAAGGGCTTAAAAATAACAAAATGCTGGAAGTTATTTACACACTCCAGGCAAACTGATTTCAAAGAAACTTTCTCAAGGATCCTCCTTAGCAGGTAACACAGCTTTGAGAGATGACATTCCCTACTGATAGATGTAACAATTGGATTCTGGAGTTAAGCAGGCATCCCTATGGTGGCATGTGAAGATGAATATAATATCTGATCACAATAATGATAGTAATAATTACCTCTCAGGCCAGTAAATGCTTACTATATACTAAGCACTTTGCATATGTCACCTTGTTTAATTTTTATTGCCCTCAACTTAAAGATGAGGAAGCTGAAGCTTAAGTAGGTTATGCAGCAGGCTCAAAGTTATGCAGCTGGTTTGTGGCAGAGCTGGGCCTCAAACATAGGTCTACCTAGTGTAAGAGCCCTTGCTGTGACACATCATGTTGTGCTGCCCCAACTTATACAAAATGGCCCAGCCATGTGTCACATCTTAGGGATCAGGGACCTGCGACAACCTTGTCGTTAGAGTTACGGATTCAGTGATCAATTCTTGGTGCATCCACTCTGGGAGGCTATTCTTCATCCCATCTGCTACATTTCCATCTATTCAAGCACTCCCCATTGACCTCAATTCCACCAACCAAGCCCTTCCACAACTCTCCAGCTCTTGCTGAATTGACCTCACTGATCTTTCAGTGCATTTACTCTCTAACGCTCTCATTTGGCCTTAGTCTTCAACAAGAATAATTGGCAAATATGAGAAAAGCCACCTAAAAGTGGCTTAAATGACTACTACTAAAAGTCTGTAGGTAGACAGTTGCTGGAATTGGTTTGGTAGTACAACAATGCCATCCAAGACTGTGGTTCCTTTTAGGTTTTGCTCTGTGTATGGGATTTTCAGCCAAATGTTTACTGTTTCATGACCACAAGGTGACTGCCCCACTCCAGCCATCACATTTGTATTCAGGCAGGAGGGAAAAGGAGCAGTGCCAGTGAGCTCTCCTTTCACACCTTTCTCTTTTATAAGGGAAAGGAAACTTTCTGAACTGCCTCCAACTGATTCTACACCTCACTGACCAGGACTGGGTTATGTAGTCACTTCTAGCTTCCGGTGAGGCCAGGAAAGCAAATAGCTCACTTCTTTTGCATCTATACTGGGAAGTGGGCCGGGGGAAGGTACTGAATGCCTCTGGGCCAGACTGTCAACAGTATCTGCCATTGTTGTATTTTTCAGCTCTTTTGCTTTAATGCTTTGTCACCCCTAATAGACTCTTCATCGTGCCTCTCTGATTCTCACCATTACCTCAGAGTTCTGGGGCACATTGTTGGTATTGTAAAAATATCTGCAAAATTTAATTAAGTACAAAATACATATCCTAGAAATATAAGGAACATTCTTTGACACTTTATTTGATAAAGTTTTGACTGAGACACAACCTTTGAGTTGTGAAAATATATTGAGAAAACCTGTGAGAGATTGCACCGTGACTTCATTGTATTTCCCCACTGCAGAAAAAAATACAATGAATGGTGTAGAAAGGAGGTTGCTGGGCCCAACACCTTTTGTTTTGGCCACCTTTTATATCAATTTCTGTGATGGCTGACCCCCTTACAGAGGCTGAGCAGGAAAATGCACAAGAAATCAGGCTTATATTTGCTTTTCACTGGCAAGACTGATGACAGGTATGCTGAGGTGGAAATTTCAAACTATTGACTTTAACTTACTTCTGTCTTGTAACAAGCACAGTGAGGGCTGGCCATGAAGCTGCTGCCTTAGTGCACCTGAAGCTTTTCTGAGCTTCTTTGCTAAATCTTAACTCACTAAGTATTCACAGCATTTCTTTGCCTCCTCACGCCTATTACTTGCGCTCATCCTGCTCTTCCAAATGGCCTTTGGAAAAATGCATTTTGGAGTCCTATATTCAGAGAACAGTAAGAGATACTGGGCTGAGAAACAGCCTGAATGTTAGCCAAAGTCTTTTCCTAAGACAGTAGTTCCAACTTACAGCAACATTCTGAGAACAATAAATCTAATGACACCTGCAGTAGCAGCTTATGAAATGGCCTCTAAGATGGCTCCTAATATTCTGATTTCTGGTATTCATGTTCCTATGTACTGTAAGGGACCGACTTACATGGCCAGGGGAAGGCCTGCTGAGGGAAGCCTACTGTAAGTCATGAGAACACCAAAACAGCTCTATGGAGAGGTCCACATGGTAAAGGACTGAGACCTTTTGCCAAAAGCTAGCATCTACCTGCCACATGAGTGCACCATCTGATAAGTGGATCTTCCAGCCCCATTCAAGCCTTCAGATGACAGCCCTGGAAATCATCTTGACTGCAACCTCATGAGAGTTCTCAAACTAAAGCACTCAGCTAAACTGCCCTCAAATTTCTGAACTAATGAACCTGTGTGAGAAGACACATATTTGTTATTTTAAGCCACTAATATGCTCAGTATTCATTATGTCAGTTGATCCTCATCACTGCCTAATATGAAGTAGAAAGAATCAGTGTAACAGTCTACACTCCACCGATGAGAGCATACTGGCTCAGAGAGACGAAACAACATGGTCAAGATCGTATTGCTAATACACGTTGCAGTCTGGCCAAGTGCCCTGGTTACCTGATTTCTAGTTTGGAATGCTTTCTACTGTGGCCCTCTGCTATACCAGTGGGGCATAAGGAAAATGACAGAGTCCTCATTTAATTCCCTGCCCCAGAGTAATGGATCACTAGCTTAATAGACTGAGTTTTATTCAAGTTGACACCAGCTTGGATCTCTAGCCCCTCACTGGGATCAAAGAGATAGTCTTCTTCTGATCGTCTTTGTTTCTCTCCAAAGAAGGTTTTGAAGTAACTAGGGGAAGATGACTACTCTAGATGCTTGGTCTTAGCCCATGGTTACATTTGTGATGTGTCACTCTCACGTGGTTCAAGACCTTCCCAGGTATTTGGAGTAAAGTTTTGGACAGAAAAGAAACTCCCACACTTTCCATAACTTCTCCTCCTATCCTTTCCCCATCATAGCTTTTTTTGAATACTACCCTCCACTTCCAGAAGATCTCTGGTTTCAGGAGACAAGAAATATTATGTGGCCACTAAATTATGTTCACACTTTAAATTCTCTGCTTAGAGGGCAGCTCTCCAGGCTTTAAATGTTGACCATGTTTACTCAGCACAGACCACATCAAAGAAAGGACCATAGACATAAGAGTTTTAAGCAACCCCTTTCTTCAGGAAAATAAAACAGGAATTAAGTTGGGCATGTAGGTGATAGCAAACTATTCTGGCCACCTTTCTGCAATTGAGATCTGCCACTGTGGTAGGGAATGTCCAGCCAAAGCCTGCTGGCCAATACCAAGTCAAATCCCCCACTGGTCCACTTTTCCAATCGGCAGGTTTCGTTTCATATTCACACAGAGGAGTGGAGCAAATACCTAGGGTCAAATGGGGCTTCAACTTATCTAATGCACACTGCCTTTGGATAATTACAAGCTGTCACAGTTGGAAAAGTTCTTAGTGGTATAGCTCAACCATTGCATTTTACGGATTAAGAAACCCAGGACTAAAGGGTAAAAAGAAGCACCTAGGTTTGATGACAAAGCAGGACTATAGCTTCCACACATTACATGGCCTCACCTGTAACCTACTCATCTTGCTAACACACAACTCAGAACACTTCCCCTTCTGCTGTCCCTCTACCTAAAGCTCAGTTTGAAGATTGACTGCATCAGGGGTTTGTAGTAACCTGCCCTTGGTCTCTCCTTAATGGAAATCAGTGTATGGCAGATGCATCTGACCAATGACTTAATGTAAGCCTACCTCAAGTATGACCCTATAGTCAAGAAGAATGTGTGTTTGGCGTTCTAAGCCTAAGGAATCTAGGAGTGGCCAACCCAGAGATTCATTCCTTGTCTAGAAAGAACATCTGAACCTCCGGCCCATCCCATGGAATGCAGGCCATACAGGGGATTGAGGCTCTTTGTTTTAGGTCCAGTGAAGGTTATCAGGTGGAGTTTGCTGGGGTGAGGGTGCTAAGTGAAAATGCTATATAAACTGCATGCTTTTTACAAAGGGTAGTGGTTCTCCTGTCCAGCCCACTGCCACTGAACCACCCTGTACATAAGTCCCCTCAACCTTATATCTTGTTCACTGGCTCCAGGTCTCTTCTTCAGCCTCTTGAACACGATGCCATCCCTATTGAAGTCAACAGGGGTCTGGCACGAAGATTAGCTACAGTATTCTGGAGTATCACATACTACACATTTTTACATAACCCCTCTGTGACTCAGTTTCTTCATCTATAAAATGGGTACAATAGTGTGTTGAGATGTTAGAAGGATTAAATGAGAAAAAAATATGTAAAGAGCCTGACACCAGAAAACTCCCAGTAAATGTTAGCCATCCAGAAGAACAGTCACAGAGAAAACTTCCTAGAGAGTAGCAAATATTTACCATGAGGGAAGGTAGTCTTTTAGGAGGGCATTAGTCTTTCAGGGGGAACAGCAGTTCTCAAACTTTGGCCAAGCATCAGAATCACCCAGATGGCTTGCTATAGATTGATGAGTCTCACCCTCAGAGTTTAAGGTTTGGTAGATCTCAGAGTCCAAGAATCTGACTTTCTAATAAGTTCCCAGGAAACTACATGCTGAGAACCTCTGGTGTAGAACATTAGGAAACAGGAGAGAGGTGGGGTTTTTTCTTTTGTTTTGAGACAAAATTTCACTTTTTGCCCAGGCTCAAATACAATGGCGTGATCTCAGTTCACTGCAACCTCCACCTCCTGGGTTCAAGCGATTCTCCTGCCTCAGCCTCCCAAGTAGCTGGGATTACAGGCACCTACCACCACACCCAGCTAATTTTTGTATTTTTAGTAGAGACAAGGTTTCACTGTGTTGGCCAGGCTGGTCTTGAACCCCTGACCTCAAGTGATCTGCCTGCCTCGGCCTCCCAAAGTGCTGGGGTTACAGGTGTGAGCCACCGTGCCCAGCCCATGAGAGAGTTTTGAAGACGTATCAGTTCTTTCAGAGCAAACCACACCATACTGCCTTACAAGGGCTTCTGTCACTCAAAAATGAAGCCCTCATCCAAAGTTGAACTGGCCATGTGATATTACCAGATGGCTGGATCAGGCCAAGGGGAGAAGAGTCAAGCCATTTTTAAGGGAGGATTGGAGGAAGCAGCCAACAAGTGGGAGAAGGTCGGTGGACAGAATGAGCAAGATGAAAAAAGGAAAAGGAGAACTAGACCATCGTGTTACATTGAATTCTCCTGCACAGCTGGAAGAAAGCCTTTAGCTTCCCAAGCCCCCAGAGAAAGTAGTCCTAGGTCAGCTCTTTGACAACAAGGCAAACATGAAGGAAACAGAGACCGCAGGGTCAGTGAGCTCTTCAGGCTACCCACCTATCACCAGCACTCCCTTCAAAGCAGGCACAGGGCTGGGGCAGGCCCTTAGGCCTTGGGATTTCCCCATCACTGTCTTTCAGCCTTAGCCACACCCTCTTCCACAGGCCTGCTGTACTGCCTCCGGGTGCGGCTGTGGGCACCTGCCTGGAAGGATGTGGGAACCTCCATTATTCCCCCCATCCCCGACTGCAAGCCCCACCCCAGGCTTGCCCACCTCGACTTACCTCAGTAGCATTTTCTCCCAGGAGGACAGCTGAAGCAAGCCAGCCTGAACCCATGGCTTTTTGTTGAAAAGCCCCAGGGGTGTTTGTGGGTAGTGACCACGTCTTAGCACCAACTGGCTAAGTAACTTTGGCAGGTAGGCTAGCCTCAGATGCCACATCCATAATGTGATGTGAATAAAACCCTCCCCTGCTGTTATCCCAGGGAGGGAGTAAGGATCAGTGAACTGTTCAAAGAAATTGCCTCAGGATAACAGGTGTGAGTTAAATGCCAGCCATGAGTGATTTCATCTTGGACTCTCCAAGAGAAGTGAAAGAGAGGGAGAGGGGAAGGGAAAAAAAGAGAGGAGAAGGAGAAAGAAAGAAAATAATTTTTTAAAAAGCTAAGTAACTCCACCTATAAGTGGACATCATTACCACTCTCTCCAGCCTCAAAAATAAGGCTTTGGCTTGCTGTATGGCAGACACACCTGACAGGAGTCACTTAAGCATACCCTGAGAATGACCCTGCACAGCAGACGCATCTGAATGTGTGTTTGGAGTTCCAAGCTAAGGAATACAGGAGTGGCCAACTCAAAAAGTCATTCCTTATCTTTGAAGAACATCTGAGCTGTCTTGTAACATAGAACGTGGGCCTCACAGAGGATCGAGGCCCTGTGTTTTGGGTTAAATGAAGATTGTCAGGTGAAAGTTGTTAGGGGAGGGTGCTAAGTGAAAATGCCATGTAAACTGAATGCTTTCTTTTTAAAAATTATTTATCTTAGCGATAGTCTTGCTGTGTCACCCAGGCTGGAGTGTAGTGACATGATCATAGCTAACTGTAGCCTCAAACTCCTGGGCTCAAGCAATCCTCTTGCCTCAGCCTTTGAGTAGCTGAAACTACAGGTGTGTGCCATCACACCTGGCTAATTTTTGGTTTTTATTTTTTAGATATGAGGTTTTGCTATGTTGCTCAGTGTGGTCTCATACTCCTGGCCTTAATCAATCTTCCCACCTTGACCTCCTAAAATGCTGGAGTTACAGGCATAAGCCACTGTGCCCAGCCTCAACTGCATGCTTTCTGCAGGTGGCGGTGGTTCTCTTATCCAGCCCACCACCACTGGATTGCTCTGTAAGTTCCCCTCCATAAACTCTATGTCTTACTCGCTGGGTCCAACTCTCTTCTTCAGCCTCTTGCACCTGGTGCTGTCCCTAATGAAGTTAATAGGGGTCTGGCCCAAACCTTTTTGCTCCCAGGAAAGTCTTCCAAAGAGTGAGGGATCCTGAGGGATTTTAGAGGGACAGCCAACTTGATTCTGCCCAAGATGCATCTGCACATTTTTGCTCTCAAGACAATCTCCCTGTCTGGCTAAAAGCAACTATTTTTAGGATGGTGCTGAAGAGTTTTGGGTGTGTCAGTCCAGTTGTTTTCTTAGAGGACCAACCAGCTCAGTGGAATGGATAAGCCAGCAGTATGGTGTAGTTTGCCCCAAAAGAACTGACTCTTTCTCAAAATTCTCTCACTCTCTAATGTTCTACACCAGTGGTTCTCAAAGTGTGGTTTCCTGGGAACTTGTAAGGAAGTCAAATTCTTGGAGTGTACTGAGACCTACCGAATCTGAAATTCTAACAAGCCATCCAGGTGATTCTGATGCTTAGCCAAAGTTTGAGAAGCACTGTTCCACCTGAAAGCCTAGTGCCTTCCTGAAAGACCACCTGAAAGGCCCAGTGCTTCTCAAACTTTCACATGTACACAAAGCACCTCAGATCTTGTTAATCTTCAAGATTCAATTCAGAAAGTCTAGGTGGGTCCTGGGACCTGATAGCTCTATCAAGCTCCAGGTGTTGTGCATGCTCCAGTCTCTTGACCTCGCTCTCAGGAGCAAGGTCCACAGCAGTGATTCGCATAAGAATTCACGTGAGACTTATCTGGGGAGACCTTCAAAAGTGATCTAGAATTGCATTCCAGCATTGGCAGGTTCCAAAAAGTTCCCAGGTGATTCTAAGGGGAGTAAAAACTGCCGCCTACACGTTCAGCTTTATCTCATTCAGTTTACAAAGCTTTGATTCCTGCTTTTACAGCCACCCAGGAGTATATGCATTTTAAGTTGTTACCTGATCATTGTAAATGAATATCAATGAAGTAGCTATCTAGTGATGTAGGGGTGGAGAGAACGCAGGTGGTTAAGAAGGGTGGAAACTGTTCTGAGGTGGAAGGCTACAAAGGAGGGGCTCTGAGGATCAAAGGGAATTTTTTTGTTGTAGAAGGTATCAGGAAACATTTCAGAAGACTGAAAGGGGCAAAAACAATGACTGGAGTCTGGGATCGCAGGCTGGGTTATCTGTTTTTCAAGGAAACCACAGCTCTGTAAATTGTAGAGTACTGATGATAGTAATGCAAACTATTTTGTTCATAAAAATGTGAATTGTGTGATGTACTCAGTTAGTGTCCCACATTGACCAATGTACATCTGTCTCCAAATTCTGTCAGCATTCCTGAAAGTCTTTAGATGTGTGGGAATTTTCAATTTTCCTTTGAAACAGCTGTATCATTTTAACTGTTCCTTAATGAGTTAAACTAAATCTGTGATATGTTTATTTTATATTTATATGCAGGTCGTGGCTTTAGCACTAAAACAAAGCCCTTAACAAAGAGCATGAAGTTCATTGGGTAGTTGTAGCAGGCTGCATAATGATCCCCCCAAAAAGATGTCCACGGTCATAATCCCTAGAACCTCTGAATATGGTACTTTTTTTGGTAACAGCTTTTTGGATGTGATTAAATTAAGGATCTTTAAATGGAAAGAATATTCTGGATATTTGGTGGTAGAGGGGAATGTAATCACAAGAGACCATGTAAGAAATAGGAGGACAATAGTCAGGAGATATGAGGACAAAAGCAGAGGGTAGAGTGATGAGCAGTGGGGCCACAAGCCAAGGGGTACAGGAGGCCTTGAGGAGCTTGAAAAAACAAGGACACATTCTCCCTGAGAGCCTCCCAGAGGAATGCTGCTCTTCTAACACCTTGTGTTTAGCTCATAAGAACCATCTTGGACTTCTGCCTCTCAGACGTTAAGGTGATAAACTTGTATGGTTCTAATTGGTTGCGGCAGAAATAGAAAACTATAAGAGTAATCAGAAAGCTGCTTTCCATGCCCCCTGAAGGTGGTGAGTTTGCATGGGCATGTTTGCCATTGTCTTTGACACGGAACGATGCCTCAAGCGTGCTCCTGCCTCTGGCTTTCAATGGCTGACAGAAGCTTTGACTTATCTGCTGTCTGACTTTCCCTCTGGCTTGGTGTTCCAGGTTCTAGACTGAACCAATAAATGCCAGCCCACCTCTGATGACCTTAAAGTTAATCACCTCTTTCCCCTCTCAGTCACGCTTACCAAAGTGACACTATAGTACTGAGGTTTAAACTCCCAGTTCTTGGAGGCTCTCTGAAACATTCCTCAGTCTTCTCTCACCCCTGTAAAACTATTATTCTTGTCATTTTAAAATAAGGAAATCAAAAGACCACAGTAGAAGTGACTCACCAAAGGTCAGCAAGTGAACCTCGCTCATCCTCCCAAGGAGTTCAGCAGCCTTGGACTCCTTATTTAATGAGTGACTCTCCACACAAACTTCAATCTTTGAAGGAATGCGCTGCAAAATGCTGCTTAGTCCCTGAACATGACCTTCTCATTCTCATGTCCAAATCCAGATATTTCTCTTACTTTTCCAAACACTACTGGGGCTTTAGAATCCTTCACTTCTTCCTCACTTGTGAAAGCAGCTGCAGAAACGCCTACATGTTTGTTTTAGTTTCTTAGGGCTACTATAACAAAACACCTAGGTCAGGTAACTTACAAACAGGATACATTTATTACTCACAATTCTGGAAACTGGGAAGTCCAAGAATGAGGCACCAGCAGAGTCAGTGTCCGGTGATCTATCCCTCTTTCTACGTGTCCTCACTTGACAGAAGGGGAAAACAGGTTTCCTCAAGCCTCTTTTATAGGGTCACTAATCCCATTCACAAGTGTGGACCCTATGACCTAATCACCTCCTAAAAGCTGCACCTCTTAATACTACCACAGTGGGGATTAGGTTTCAACGTGAATTTTGGAAATACATAAACATTCAAAACATAGTATTGCTGTATCAAACACTGCAACAAGAGAACTGCAAAGAAATGCAACCCTTAACCCTTGGGTGTTCACAATTTAAAACATGGACAAGATAGGTCACTGAGCCTAAAATAAACATTCAATGGTGAATAGACAGGAAAGAATTTACCCATTTAGGTCATGGATAAGTGCACAAAGGGCAGGGAGCCAGGCTAAGTGAATAGCTGGGGTGGAGAAGGAGGGAGGAGGACCTCAAAGTCCCAAGTCCAGATGAGAAGAAGTAAGGAACTAATCTCCAGTGGTCAGTGCTGGGTACAGTTTTGTGGAGGGAGTGGCATTTCAGGGACATCAATGAACACCTTCTGAGGGGGCAGTAAGTAAGAGAAGCTCTATTCCAGACACCTCAAATTCAGTGGGTCCCCAGGAGGACAGCCTAGAGTAGAGAGGTGCTGGCCTGAAAAGCTTCAGAGCAGAACAAGTCAGCAGATGCTATGTGCTGCTAATAGGAGCCCTACAGACAGCCCTCTCCAGGAGAAACACAATCAAGTTCCAGCTGTATCAGCTATTATGGCTGTTTTTCAGCCAATTGCACCTAGAGTGAGCTGGAAAACGTACCAATTAGCTATTTTGATTTGACAACACTCAGGAAAACAACCTGAGTGAGCTCCGTGTATCTCCAATCCCAACTTGTCGTTTTCCTCATCTAGA
Organism: Pan troglodytes; assembly: GCF_028858775.2. NCBI lineage: Eukaryota > Metazoa > Chordata > Mammalia > Primates > Hominidae > Pan > Pan troglodytes. The sequence continues at coordinate 46,330,519 of NC_072402.2, read as the reverse complement.
TAAGTAGAGAGATGACAGGGCTGCAGGAAGCCTCATCATCCTCAGGCCTGTAAATCCACACACTCTTACCACGAAGACGCTAAGAGGACCATGCCAAGACCGGAACAATTCATCAGAAGAAATCCACAGGCTGTCCTCTTGCCCACCTTCAAAGAAACAGGGCTAGAAGGGGGACTATTTCTGCATATCTGAACACAGGAAAGCTAATGAAAATATTATTGAAACAAATCTTTTTTTAATAGCAGCATTAATCTGGAAGCTTCATTCTCTCTCTCACACACACACACACACACACACACACACACACACCCTTGTTCCCTCCCTCTTACTTCACAGGAACCACAACTCATTTAGTGTCTTTTTCTAGGCATGGTGAACTGGAATGCAGCTTCGGGGTTGGTGTAGTTAGCCTCCCGAAAGCTCCCTTGTCAGAGATCTCTCTTTGCCCTATCTGCTTGCTTGCTCTCCCTCCCTCCCTCCCTTCCTTCCTTCTTGCCTGCCTTCCTTCCTTCCTTCCTCCCTGTCTCTTTCCTTCTTTTCTTTCTTCCCCTCCCTTCCCTTCCTTCCCTTTCTTTCTTTTTTTGAGACAGGGTTTTGCTCTGTTGCCCAGACTGGAGTGCAGTGGTGTGATCATGGCTTACTGAAGTCTCGATTGACCTCCTGGCTCAAGTGATCCTCCTGCCTCAGCCTCCCAATTAGCTGGGATTGCAGGCATGTACCACCATGCTTGACTAATTTTTTACTTTTTTGTAGAGATGGGGTCTTCCTATGTTGCCTAGGCTGGTCTCAAACTCCTAGGTTCAAGTGATCCTCCTGCCTTGGCCTCCTAAAGTGCTGGGATTACAGGCATGAGCCACTGCTCCCAGCCCTGCTTTCTTTTAAATTACATTTTTTTTCTTATCAAAGTAATATATGAATATAATTTAAAAAGTGAAATTATAATGGATAAGATGCATCAAATGCTTCCTATGTGCCAGACGCTGAACTAAATGTTTTACAAGGATAGTCTCAGTTAATTCTCAGCACACCCCATGAGTTGAGTACTATCTGCGTCATCCCCACTATATTGATGTTAAAACTGACTGAGGCACACAGAGCACATCAGTAACTTTCTTAAGGTCACGAAGTTACTAAGTTAGTAAGTAGTGGCATTAGAATTTCAACTGTAGCAGTTTTTCTTGGGTGTGGCAGCACACACCTGTGGTTCTAGCTACTCGAGAGGCTGAGGTGGAAGGATCATTTGAGCCCAGGAGTTCTAGGTTGTAGTACACTAAGATCACATCTGCGAATAGTCACTGCACTCTAGCCTGGAAAAAAAGTGCAAACAAGTTTCTACCAAAAAAAAAAAAAAAAAAAAGACATGGTATTATGATATTCTCCTTCAAGAAAGTTTATAATAAAACTATGGATTCCAAGTGCACACACACATACACACACGCACACACCCATCACTGTCCCACTCTTCAGAGGCAGCTACTTTCAATTTTCTGAGGTGTATCTTTGGTATGTACCACTCTAGTCCTAAACAATATTCATATACTAATATATCTTGGTTTATAATTTTGGCATAATCTATTTAGTTCTTCTTATGGTAAATGAGCATGATAGCTCTCAAATCCTTCACTATAATTATCACCACAACTTTTTGTTAAATTCATAATCAGTGTTTTTATTATTTTCGATGATGGCTCATTTCTAAGTTAAGTGATGTATACTGTCTACATTTCCCATCTATAAGCTTTTGTTTTTCCTGGACTTTTGTTACCTAATTTTGATTTGCTTAGGTTATTATTTTTTTAATCTATGGCATGTCTTCCTATCGCTATGTACAATGGCTTTCAGTAGAACTTTTTACATCTTCAAACTCATCAGATAACTGTGTTTTAATATCTTTTTCTGAGGACATTCCTCCCAAATCCCTCTGTTCTGCTCCACTTGGGGCTGATAGGTCCTTTTCTGTTTTGAGACAGGGTCTCACTCTGTTGCCCAGGCTTCAGTGTAGTGGCACGACCTTGGCTCACCGCAGCCTTGACCTCTGGGCTCAAGGGGTCCTCTGATTGTTCTTTATTCTTGTTGCACAGCTGTTGTTTGGGGACTTCCCTTTGCCATCATCCTGGGATTTCCCTTTACCTCCTTCCTGTGTGATCTCCGGTTTCCTAAAATCCCTGTCTTCCTCTCTGTTAGGTTATTCCCTGTTTTGGTCAGTACATCATCCAAGAGTTTCCTGACAAAAGAGATGGGAAGGTAATTTGTTTCTCCAGAAGTAGATTTTTCTTTTCTTTTTTTTTTAATTGATCATTCTTGGGTGTTTCTCGCAGAGGGGGATTTGGCAGGGTCACAGGACAATAGTGGAGGGAAGGTCAGCAGATAAACAAGTGAACAAAGGTCTCTGGTTTTCCTAGGCAGAGGACCCTGCGGCCTTCCTCAGTGTGTGTGTCCCTGGGTACTTGAGATTAGGGAGTGGTGATGACTCTTAACGAGCATGCTGCCTTCAAGCATCTGTTTAACAAAGCACATCTTGCACCGCCCTTAATCCATTCAACCCTGAGTGGATACAGCACATGTTTCAGAGAGCACAGGGTTGGGGGTAAGGTCACAGATCAACAGGATCCCAAGGCAGAAGAATTTTTCTTAGTACAGAACAAAATGAAAAGTCTCCCATGTCTACCTCTTTCTACACAGACACGGCAACCATCCGATTTCTCAATCTTTTCCCCACCTTTCCCCCCTTTCTATTCCACAAAACCGCCATTGTCATCATGGCCCATTCTCAATGAGCTGTTGGGTACACCTCCCAGATGGGGTGGTGGCCAGGCAGAGAGGCTCCTCACTTCCCAGTAGGGGCGGCCGGGCAGAGGCGCCCCTCACCTCCCGGACGGGGCGGCTGGCCGGGCGGGGGGCTGACCCCCCCACCTCCCTCCCAGACGAGGTGGCTGCCGGGCAGAGACGCTCCTCACTTCCCAGACGGGGTGGCTGCCAGGCGGAGGGGCTCCTCATTTCTCAGACGGGGCGGCCGGGCAGAGACGCTCCTCACATCCCGGACGGGGCAGCAGGGCAGAGGTGCTCCCCACATCTCAGACGATGGGCGGCCGGGCAGAGGCTGCAATCTCGGCACTTTGGGAGGCCAAGGCAGGCTGCTGGGAGGTGGCGGTTGTAGCGAGCTGAGATCACGCCACTGCACTCCAGCCTGGGCACCATTGAGCACTGAGTGAATGAGACTCCGTCTGCAATCCCGGCACCTCGGGAGGCCGAGGCTGGCGGATCACTCGCGGTTAGGAGCTGGAGACCAGCCCGGCCAACACAGCGAAACCCCGTGTCCACCAAAAAAATACGAAAACCAGTCAGGCGTGGCGGCGCGTGCCTGCAATGGCAGGCACTCGGCAGGCTGAGGCAGGAGAATCAGGCAGGGAGGTTGCAGTGAGCCGAGATGGCAGCAGTACCGTCCAGCTTTGGCTGGGCATCAGAGGGAGACCGTGGAAAGAGAGGGAGAGGGAGACCGTGGGGAGAGGGAGAGGGAGAGGGGGAGGGGGAGGGGGAGGGGGAGGGGTAGATTTTTCTAACTGCAGGATGGGGGTGGAACTCAGGTGTTTAAGTAGTTTTTATATAGCTTTTAACCACACCCTATCCCATTTTTTTTCCAGTATCCCCCGCCCCCAGTCTCCTCCTATATTTTACAATACGTGATGTTACCAATTTTGATGCCTTTCTAGCATCCCACAGATGAGTTTATTTAATTCAGTTCTTCCTCTATAGATTCCTAGTTTTTTCTTGTACTGTTTAGCTAAGTCATTCAGCAATCTTCCGTTCGCTTTTTGTCTCCATATCTCGTGTTTCAGGGTTTTATTTGGCTTCTAGTGTCATGAGAAAGAAAGTGATGCTGATTTTTGTAATTCTTGTTATTAAGGGAGTGAGTTTTGAGATGAAAGTGGGCTTTGCCATTGTTACTCTGCTGCTGGTAAACCCTATGCCCTTTGATCACCGGGTGTTCTACAGAGTTGATATCAGGCAAGGTTGATCCTAAAATGACAAATGTTCTTTACTCAATTTAAATGTCGTACAAAGCCAGCTCATTATTATCTCTCTGGTCAGTTGACGTCCTGAAGGCCTAGGAGTTGGGATTGTCTTATCAAATCTCAACATGCAGGCCTGCTTTTGTCTAGCTGCAAGTCCACTTTGACCCTAGTGGGATGCTCTTTTTCAATCCTTGGATGGATGCAAATCAAACTTTCAAGTGCCTAACAATCACTTAGTGTACCTATTCAAGAAGAAACCAAGGAAGGAAGGAAGGATGGAAGAGGAATAGGAAGAAGAAGGAGAAGGAGAGAAAGAGGAAGAGGAAGTGAAAGCAGCAGCAGCAGAAGAAGCAGAAATGGATGACAGAAGAGGAAGAAGAAGAGGAGGAGGAGGAAGAGGAGAAGGAGGAAGAGGAGGAGGAAGAGGAGAAGGAGAAAGAGGAAGAGGAAGAAGAAGAGGAGGAGCAAGAGGAGGAGGAAGAGGAGGAAGAAGAAGAAGAAGAAGAGGAAGAAAAAGAAGAAGAAGAGAAGGAGAAAGAAGAAAGAAGAAGAAAAAGAAGAAGTCAATTCCCAGGGCTTCTGAATCAGTAGAAGTCAGGCATTTACATTTTTTAAAGTGCCTAAGCAAGTGGTCCTCAGACTTCTCTTTGATCAACACTTCTGACAATTTTACTCACATGCAAATAATGGGGTGCTGCACTTTCTCTCTGCAACCCTGTCAGTCCTCCCTTTTGCTTTACTTCCTATGTGATAAAAAAAAAATAAAGTTATTGCTTAATGATAACATGGTGGTTTACTTGTAAAATAGTCACTTGTCAGGTGTGGTAGCTTATGCCTGTAATCCCAGCACTTTGGGAGGCTGAGGCAGAAGGATGACTTGAGGTCAGGAGTTTGAGACCAGCCTGGCTAACATGGTGAAACCCCATCTCTACTAAAAATACAAAAATTAGCTTGGTGTGGTGGTACACGCCTCTAATCCCAGCTAATTGGGAGGCTGAGGCACGAGAATCACTTGAACTTTGGAGGCAGAGGCTGCAGCGAGCTGAGACCGTACCACTGCACTCCAGCCAGGGAGAGAGAGCAAGACTCTGCCTCAAAAAAAAAAAAAAAATCACTTGTCAGTCTTGTTCTATAACCATGTTACAATTTGTTCTTATATACAATTATTATTTTTAATCTGTGGCTTGACTCTATTGCCTAATATTTCCAATGAACACTTGAGAAGTTCTGGAAACAGTAATAAATAAACATTGATTGAGCACTTAACTATATGCCAGGCATTATTCTAAGTGCTTTAACGTGACTCACTTAATTTCACAGCCCTACAAGGTAGGTACTATTATTATTCTGATTTGATAGGTAAGGAAATTGATGGTTAGAGGGTTAAACAACTTAGCCAGATCACACAGCTAGTAAGATGAAGAGCTGGAAGTGACTGAGTTATAAAGAGCTGCAGGACGTTTTGACAATGATCAAGGAGTGGAGGAAGGCACCAGATCCAAGCAGAAATGCCTCATCAACTTCTGCAGGCAGTCGGCTTCCTGACCACCACACAGGTGTTCCCTGGCAAAACAGGTGGCCAGGACTGGGGGCAATGCAGGAAGTGCTAGCAGCAGTGGCTGATAGAAATGCTGAAACAATACATGTAGATCAAATCTGGGACAATTATGATGGTGTGAGACACCCATTACTGAATCTGCACTGAGTGCCTCTGAGCTCCCTTTCAGTGGGAGTGTAAGGATCCCAGCAGTTGAAGCTACCTAAACATAAGGCTATCAGTTTCAAAAGGGTGGTGGAAATGGCAACAAAAACAAAAGAAATGACAGGTCAGAGTCTAGTCATGGGACAGTAATAATGCTTCCAGCAAAGCCAATCTTTTGAGAAATAAAATAGCCTCTTTCCAAGCCTCTCTTTCCCCATTTGTAAAATGAAGATAATATAGTGTACCTAATTAACAGCTTGTAAGGATTAAATAAGCTGATATGTAAATAGTGTACCATAGTACCAGACACTAAATAAGTGTTCAAGGAATGTTAATTATTCTTAAATCTCTTTGCACATTCAAGTCTAATGTGCATAAGAGTCGAAAATATAAATAACATTTTTGAATTTTATTTTTGTAATTTGGTCTTCACTTTAACCAACTACTGGACTTTTTCTCTCTAAAAATAAAAACATCTTAATTTATAATAAAACAAATAACCAAATCAGGCTCCTATAACCACTGCAGCCTGTAGGAATCTCTTTTGGCCTTCCAGTAGTATACTTTATCCACATTATTCACTGGAAACTTACTTAACAACGGGAGGCCACATACTTGCCCTTCTGAACAAATGCCTCTTCCCAAACACTGCCTCTCCCTTGCCCTCATCTTGATTTTGAGATCCTTAGGGACCTTAGATAATTTTTTTTTTTTTATTTCTTCTGAATGTCTCCAGCACAAGTAGGTACCAAATATTGTTTTGTGATGAATAAGTAGTGTCACTCTGAGAATATTCTTGTTCAATAGAAAAAAGTAAGTGCAAGCACTAGTCATTTTATTAAGACCTCTCCTTTCTAGTAACCCAAGCTGGACCTCGGTCTCTGTCCTTCCCTGCGCACCAGAAGGTCCCTTGGGATCAGTTAGCACAAGTTGAGCAGAGTCCTCTCATATCAGGCTGAATCCACAGGAGACTTTCTCTTCTGGCTGCCTTCCGCTAGTCCAGACCCCCACACTTGACCTCTGTTGCAGTGCAAAAGGCTCAGTACAGTTGATCCTCATGGTCTAGGTCATCTTTTCTCTGGGCTGGAGGGTCCCTGCCCAATCTGCTTCCAATGGCACAACTTACACCAATCCACGAGCTTGTCCTAAAAACCAGAAGTAGCTAAAATCTAAGCTTCTCACAAACTAACCCCAAACCTCTACCACCTCTCTCCCACTTCTCTCCTGCATGAACCCAATGCTTCCGCCAGAAGGGCTTGTTTATTGCATCCCCTTCTCATATGAACATGAGACACTTGCATCCTGGCCTTCCTGAAATGCTCTTAACAAGCACCTCTCCTCCTCCCTCTATGTTAAGACTCTGGACAAACCCCACTGCCTTTAATTCACAGTGATCTTTCCTCCTGTAATTTGCCAGTTACCATTCATATTTACGATATGCTACCTGACTTGGGCAGTTGTGTTTTTATCTGCAGATCTATTGTTTCCTCCTAACTATACTATTTGGGTGCTTGCTCTATGCCACTCGCTTTGTAAATGCTTTATATGGATTAAATCTCACAAGAAACCTATGAAGAAGGTCTTGTCATTAGTCCCACATTAAGTTGGGGAGCTAGGACAGAGAAAGGTAAGTTGGTCGTTTGAGTGTAGTAAGTGGTGGAGCTGGTAGATATAATGCCCATATGTTCAACCACTTTGCTGTGCCCTGCACATGGTAGCCACGCAAGAAATATTTGTTCAACTGCTTCCACACTGTTGGTGGGAATGTAAATTACTTCAACCTTTGTGGAAAACAACATGATGATTCCTCAAAGACCTAAAACAGAATTACCATTTGACCCAGTGATCCCATTATTTGGTATATACCCAAAGGAATATAAATAATTTTATCATAAAGACACATCCACGTGTATGTTCATTGCAGCACTATCCACAATGGCAAACACATGGAATCAACCTAAATGTCCATCAATGGCAGATTTGATAAAGAAAATATGGTACATATGCACGATGGAATACTCTGCAGCCATCAAAAATGAATGAGATCATGTCTTTTGTAGGAATATGGGTGGAGCTGGAGGCCATCATTCTTAGCAAACTAATGCGAGAACAGAAAACCAAATACCACGTGTTCTCACTTATGAGTGGGAGCTAAATGATGAGAACACATGGGTACATAGAGGGGAACAACACACATTGGGACCTTTCAGAGGGCGGAGGGTAGGAGGAGGGAGGGGATTAGGAAAAATAACTGATGGGTACTAGGCTTAACCCCTGGGTGATGAAATAATCTGTACAACAAACCCCCATGGCATGAGTTTACCTGTATAACAAACCTGCACATGTATCCCTGAACTAAAAATAAAAGTTAAATTAAAAAAGGAAACCTTTGTTTATCAATTGTTGATTTCCCCACCCCTCTTTTGACCCAGTCTTGCCTATACTACCTTCTCAAATAGAGCCCAGCTTGGGAAGATAATCAAACATCTTTATTATGTTGACCTCCTTGGGAGGAAAGAGTTCAATAAAAACAGTTGAAACTCTTTAATTTTGATTCTGTGTTTTATCACTATGGTTTGTGATTCTATTCTGATATTCTTTGTTGACAGAACCCTCAGATATACAGCCTATTGCAAAGTTATTATTTTTGATATCAGAAGGGTTTCTATTTGAAACATTGTCTATTTACATTCTTTAGCTTAAAATAGTCCGAAGTGTCATTATTATGTCTTCATGTTTCTAATACAATTTTATGATGTTATGTCAATATTGACAAGTCCCCACGAAGTATTTTTGCCCTCTCTGGCTTTTGGGAAAGTGTATTATGATAATGACTGAGATCATATTTATAAATGATGCCAGTATATCTTTCCTCAATATGAGAAGGAAGATAGCGTGTGCATGGAATTAAGTGCTTGGCATTGCGCAAGAATAATCTGCCCACATTACAGCAATAGTTCTCACGCTTTCTCCTCACAACTTTCTCATTACAGTGTCATGGTTCAACCCACAACTTCTGATTTTATACTGGCCCCCAGAAGAAAACCATGCCCCTAGTCAAGGCCGTTCCTGTGGGACTATAGGACCCAGAATATGTTATACTACACAAGCTCCTTCATTTTCTCCTCGCATTATTATTGAGATAAATCCTAGTTATAGTAAGTAATATCAAGGACAATATGCAGGAGGAAATTCATAAAAACTCATTCTGACAGTGTGTAAAAGGGAAGGAGAATGGTTTGCTGCCAGTCATGGTCATATCACAACTCTATTGCCTGCTGTGTGTTCATGAATTTATAGTAAAGCCAAGGAAAGTATAGAGGGTGGTTTATTTGAGTATTTTTGAAAGCAAACATATCAGAACTTGTACATTTATATCAATGTGTTCTTAAAAGCAGTCACATTATCAACTTGAGCACTAATCCCAAAATCTTATCATTGCTTATATATTTGTTACCTCTTTTTCAAAATTGCCATCAGGATAGTGTATAATAATGTATCAAGCACATTGGGGCATTTTGAGAAAAACAGTGGGTGTTATAATAAATTACATTGGGATAATCATAAAAAACCCAGACTGGGTGGCAAGGATGGGTGGACACTTTGCTCTACAGTCATGTAAGAAAATCAGTTTTCTTCCTTTTTTGACCAGAAATGTTGTGATTCAGTTGGTAGTTTCTTTTATGAGACTTGACTTGTAATTACCTTTGGTTATCTTCAAAATAAAACTTTTCTCAAAAGGTGATTTCTCTGCTCTGATGATAGTCAAATGAATGTGCTTTTGGTTTTAATATAATTCCAGAAATATTTTCATCAAAAGCAGCATCTTTGTTATACATCAATTCCAAAGGGAAAGCATTCTGGCTACACCTGATCTATTGTACATGACTTATACACACACACACACATACACACACACACATGTGACACATATCCTGGGCTTGAACACCTCCAGGCTTATTTTGAGCCAGCTGTCAGGGCCACCTCCTTGCCCTCCAGCCAACTCTTCTCCCTGTAGTGATGGTTCTAATTTCCCTTATCCCAGAGACAGCTCTTCTTTTAGCACGTAGCCTAGACATCATTGCTTCTAACTCCTCCCTGGACTTTTGCAGTACTTTCTCGCCTTTCTCTTAGTTATCACTATAGATCTTAAAGCTTTCAAACTATGAACTTGAGAGGGAGTACATACCAGGGCCAGGCCTCGCAGGCAGAGGCCAACTCCTCCATTCATATGCAACCTGAACAAAGCTGGGCTCCCTTAGGGTCAGTCTCAGCAAGCGTTGTATCCAAAATAAAGACAAATCTGACTCCAAAAAGACCTCAAAAAGTAAAGGAGGAAAATAAAATTCTACTGTAGATGTATTGCCCAGAGAGCTCTCACATGAGAGCACCAATAGAAAGATGTATATATATGGATATCAACTGCAATATTGTTTTAGTAACTGTGACAGGCAAAATAATGGCTTCCCCAAAGAAGTTCATATTCTTATCCCCAGAACCTGTGAATGTGTTATGTTACATGACAAAGAGGAGATACAGCTGCTGGGGGAATGAAGCTTACCAAATCAGCTGACCTTAAAAGAGGAAGATCATCTGAGTCAGCCCAATGTAACCACAATTGTCCAACTTAAAAGTGAACAAGGAAAGCAAAAGGGGAGGGTCAGAGAAAAAGATCTGATGATGGAAGTAGAGTCAGGGAGCTGTCATGCTGTTGCCTTTGAAGATGGAGGAAGGGGAGCATAGGACGAGGAATGAGAACAATCTCTAGAAGTTGGAAAAGACAAAATAAAAAGGATTTTTTCCTAGCACCTCCAGAAAGAAATGTAGCCCTGCCAATACCTTGATTTTAGCCTAGTGAGACCTGTATTGGACTTTGGAACTACAGAGCTGCAACATAATAAATTTGTGCTGTTTAAGCCACTAAGGTTGTGATAATTTGTTTTGGCAGTAATGGAAAACAAATATAGTATCTTAGCCCAATAGAGGAATAGATAATATGTGTAGTATTTATTGAAGACATGCAGTATAGCAATTAAGAACGAATAAGCTAAGACGGAAAGTAAAATAGAGGTTACCAGCGGCTAGAGAAATGGAGTAATAGGGAGTTACTTTTTAGTGGATACAGGGTTTCTGTTTAGGGGAAGTGAAAGTTCTCAAAGTAGATAGTGGTGATGATTACATAATGTGAATGCCTATAATGCCACTGAAATGTACACTTAAAATGATTAAAATGATAAACTTTATGTAACTTATACCATAATAAAAATGAGAAAACAAATGTGCTAGAGCCCTATTTCTTGCTATGGATAAATATTAAAAGTATAAATTATAGAATGGTAATTGAGCTCCACGGTGTTGTTGACACTGCTGGCCCATGGACCATACTTGCAGTAAAGAGGCTTGACAAAGTGAGGGTTGGGTAAGTATGGGAAGGGCTCATAGGAGCCTAAAATTTCAATTTCATATATTTTCCCTGTATTCCTTCTCACGCACATCATCTGCCACACAGTGACCTGAACAAATACCCATTGTGGCCTCTCAGTCTCTGATTTTCATCACTTCCTTGAAACTTACTTTCTATACTTGCAAATTAAATCTAAACATAGTGTTAGGCTCTGTATCAAAGGGAAGCAGGTGTTATCAATAGAACATTTACCATAATAAACTCAGGTTGTCAGGAGGTTAGATATTATATTCTGATGATATTTATAATGCTGCATCTAAAAAGAAAAGAATTGAAAAGGTGAAAATTATTGCATTAAATAGCATATTTATTAGTATTTTTATAACAGTTAACTGCCATTCATGTAGAGGTGTTATTAAAATAATCTATTTGCCCCATCACTGTTCTTTGCACTAAAGCTCTAAGAGAAGAATTTCTTGTTTCCGATGGTCTTAGTACTAAGCCAAAGCCAGGCCCAGAGGAAATGACTTACCAAGTGATTCAGGAAACCCCAGTAAATGGTAACTCATTTCCTCATCTCAACCAGCTGAGCTGCTGTGACCTGAAGCTGTTGGCCATTTCTGTCCAAAGGATGAAATTTACAGGAGGACAGATTTCACCTCACCATAAGGAAAAGTTCTGAAACAATGGCTGCTATATTAATGTAGATACTATTATTATCCCCATTTTAGAGATGAAAAAAACCAAGGCACAGAGAGGTTTAAGAAACTTGCCCAGGGCCACAGAGCTAGTGTCAGGAAGTATATGTCCAAAGTCCACATGCTTACTGACCACAGTGGAATAGACTGTATTTTAGTTTGGGTTCCCTCAAAGTTAGAGGCTGAGGTAAGGGCTTGAATGCAACCTACTTATTTGGGAGGTGACCCCAAGTAATGAAAAAGAGGGGACAGGGGGAATAAGACAGGAAAAAAAGAGAAGCCAGGTAAGCATGCATTATCCAGAGACCTCTGAGAATCTTGCAGGAAGCCTCCTGGAATCAACCCCTTAGGGGAGGTAGACTGCCACACTGCCTCAAAGCCCACAGATGGACGGTTTACTTCCGGGCTACACTTGCATAGTAAGCAGTTTGGGAGAAGGTCTTAGGCTGATGTAGACATAGTTGGGGCACCCAGCAGCTGATGTGAGACATTATCAGCTCAAAGTGAGTCTGGTCTCAGCTGTGATTGAAATCCAAGGTGCGCTGAGGTGATGTGCTGGGGCACTAGCAATACCTGCTACAGATGGCCTCTGGAAGAGCAGCATTCAAGGGTGAAAGACAGTAGTGGATAATGTTGCCAAGAAAACTGGAGCATGTAGGCTAGAGAATTTCTTCACATAAAATTCTATAATTCTCTAAGTAAAAGTACATAGGGACCATCACATCTTGTCAACTAATAAATATATTGTTAATATCATCATTATCAGGAATAATGAGAAATATAATTTAAGGAAATACTGTCAATAGCATCCTACTCTTTTCATCCAAGTTAGACATGAGCCCAAGTTAGCAGTACTTAAAAGGAAGAACTGAATTCTTTTGAAATGAGTGTTAAGGTATTCCAGCTTTGATCAGTTGCATGGGCAAAGCTGAAGACTCTTCACCAGAGGTTAGCATGACTAAGAAAGTGAGATTGGAAATCTTCTAATTACAATTTCCAGGTCAACAATACATATTCACACAGGAATATGTATATATGTTCCCTTGCTAAACAAAAGCAATCAGGTAATAATGGGTTTTTTGGAAACCTGAACCTAATATTCTGTGCCATCCATCTTAGAGATCTTGCTGAATTCCTGAGTTAGTATTTGAGGGATACTTGGCAAAGACTCAGTTTTATCCACTGACTCACAGTTGTGGTCAAAGTTGAAGAAGGGCATGAGTCTGCCGCCTACGGGCTACTGGCCATTTCTAAGTTTGGAGGTTCTGTTTGTTCAATTCAGGGCACTCTGAGGAAACATGTGTTAGGATGTGTGGGGAGTGGAGGTCAGCCCCCCACTGACCAGGGAGCTGGTCAGAATTTGGCACAGTTGGTTAAGACAAGGAGCTGAGGTCAACTTTGGTGGTTTGACCCCTCCGTGGACCTTTTATCTTGTAATTCTCCCACCACAGACTCTAACCTCTTTCCAAGAAGTGGTCTCCTATATGCCTCCTTTTGGGTTCAGACAGGGAACAAGAGAGACACTGTGGATGAGTCAATGAACATTCATCATCCCTTCTCGGGGAAACCTTGAAACCTTTGATCTTTTTCCCAAAGGCCCAAACTAATGGTTGGAAAATGCCTAAAGGCAAATCAATGCCTAGAGAGAGTTTTATAGTGGAATAAGGGCAGCGCCAGTTTCTCTGTATTGTTTTCTTTTCTTTTTTTAGAGATGGGGTCTTGCCCTGTCACCCACTCTGGAGGGCAGTGGTGTGATCATGACTCACTGTAGCCTCCATCTCCCCGGCTCAAGCAATCCCCTGCTGACCTCAGCCTCCTGAGTAGCTGGGACAACAGGCACATGCCACCACACCCACTAATTTTTAAAATTTGTTTGGTTTTTTTTTTTTGGTAGAGATGAGGTCTCACTATGTTGCCCAGGCTGGCCTCCAACTCCTGAGCTCAAGAAATCCTCCTGCCTTGGCCTCCCAAAGTGCTCAGATTACAGGCGTGAGCCACCACATCCAGCCTCTTTATTGTTTTTACTTGCAGGTCAAGATAATCAATATTCATTTTCCCTTTGTTTTATTTTTGATTACTGGTGAATTTTCCCTTGAGTCATTTGGTGATTAAAATAAAACGAGCAGTTTCAAGTCCCTGCTGCTGACTGTTAACACACTCTTCCCTCTCAGGAAATGGAAAAGAGGAATGTAATTATACTTCAATAGGGGAACACTCATATAGAATATAGAAGAATTATAGCCTCTGGGGCAACCAAATGTGTTGAGGACCCCACTCTGATATGCAGAAGTCTTGCTTTCCATGGGAAGGAGTCCCTGAGAAGAAAAAAGATAATTCTAGATTGTCACATGAGTCTGCAGAAAAGGCTATGATTATGAGGACCCTTAATATTGCAAAGGACAAAACATACTTCATATTAGCTAAAAAACAAAAAAAGGGAATATCTTTATGACATCAGTGAGAGGTTCAAAGGGTCATGCAGCCTTTGGGTTCAAGTATATCCAAGGATTCAAATGAGGTCAACGGGATTCTGTTTTCTTTATCCCTTGGTTCTGCTTGCTTCTGAATGGCTTCATTTTCAGATAGGCCCTCTCCTCACGGAGGCAAGATGGCCACTGGAAGTTCCACGCTCAAAATGTCTTTACTGCTTGCAGTGTCAGAGAACAAAAGAGGGGGAGTCTTTCCTGAGAGCTCTGGAAAGTCTCAGGAAGCCCTTTTATTGGGCTGGTATGTTAGTCAGAGTCACTGGTTATGTTGTGGGTACGATGAATCCCAAATCCAAGGCTTACCACTCCAGCTTATTTCTCACTCATGTGACATGCCCAATGTGTCCTTGGTCATTAGGGACCCAGAATGATGAACACTCCACCATTTATAGTTCCACCATCTGGAACTTAATATTTTCTTTATTGCTGTAGTAGAGGAAGAAAAAGACTGTAGAATTAGGCATGGATTTTCACTGCTTCAGTCCAGAAGTGATCCATAGCACTTCCTCTTACATTTTATTGGCCACATCTAGCGACACGGCAAGATGACTAGGAATGGGAGGGAGGATTTAGAATGTTAGACGAGGACTACTGTCTCTGCCACAGCTGACTTGGGTCATACGTTCATCTTTAGGTGAGGACTGTGGCCAGAGGATTGAATGCTTTGATTGTAGGTCCTAAGTCATTTGCTATCCCTAGGACTGATGGGGGAAGCACAGCTTAACCGCTTTAGACTTACCAATAGCCCCAGGACTAGACCTGAGGCTGATAATATTTTTGGAGCAAACTAAGCAATCAGATGTTTAAAGCTTCAGAAAAAGTTGTTCAGCCATGTTTCCCCCAAATGAAATTTCCATCTAAGGTAGAGTTTGGTGAACTGGTCACAGAGTGATTACTGAGGACACAGAGCATGTGTCAGCTGAAAGGGAAAGGACATTAGGATCCCTGGAAGCTGATTTAGACTACATGCCTGGGAAGGCTGCCAAGGGAGGCTGATCATCATTATTTATCAATGACCAGGAGGAGACAGTTCAAGGGTGGTGCTGCCCTAAGTCCAGCATGTGACCAGGACCACTTTCAGCAATGGTCCTATACAAACTCTGCCTCATGGAAAAAGGATGAATGGGTATGGTATACCAAATAATGGCCCCCAAATGTGTCTACCATCTAATCCCCAGGACCTATGAATATGTTAGGTTACATGACAAGATGAATTAAGGTTGCAGATGGAATTAGGGATGCTAATCTGCTGATCTTGAGATGGAAAGAGTATCCTGGACTAGCCAGGTGAAATCAATGTAATCACAAGGTTCTTTATAAATGGAAGAGAGAGAATAAGAGAGATGGCAGCATAGGGCCTCAGCCTCACCTTGCTAGCTTTGAAATGGAGGAAGGGGCCATGAGCTATGGAATGTAGGTGGTCTCTAGAAGCTAGAAAAGACAAGAAACTAGATTCTTCCTTAGAGTCTCCAGAAGGAATGCAACTCTGCCGAAGCCTTGATTTTAGCTGAGTCTTTTGTGAGGCTTCTGATCTCCAGAAATATAAGATAATAAATCTATGTTTTATTAGCCACTAAAGCTAATAAAGCCACTAAAGTTATTTTAATTTTCACTACAGCAATAAGAAATTAACACACTGTGGCTCAGGCTTCTAGCTCCCTTGCCCCAGGAAGCACAGGCACAGAGGTGTTTAGATATGACTGAGCCCTTCAGGATGAGGACTGGGCTGGAGAGACCTCCCAGAGATAAAAGGGGACACTGGCCAGACAAGGCAGGCAGATGCCATGGTTCCTGTGATGGGGGAGTAGACAAAACATGAAGAAGCTGCCAGAGAACAAGGCCTTCTTGATCCCTTGTGTCCTTCCTGGAGTCAAGGCAGCCCAGAGTTTGTGTATCATTTGATTGCCCTTCTCGCCTGAAACATAGATGTTGAATTAGAACATACTAAAACCAAAGCAAAACACGGACAAATAATCGGATATTTTTTCACCAGGACAAGTTGGGTGGGGCACTGTAAGAACTCAAACTTTACAGGCCGAGAAGTCAGGGCCAAACCCACAGACCTAGTAAATTAGCCCAAGTTGAGAGGCATGCACACAGCCTGGACTTCAGAACGGAGATTTTTCTAACAATCTTCACAGGAGTTGACTCACGGTATGCTCCATATCATGGTCGTATAGAAGGAGACAGTTAGGAGAACAGTACTCCTTTAAGGATAATTTATGAGCTTGCATAAATACCCATATACACACGGACAGAGAAAGCCAAAACTTTCTAATGTCTTCAATTACCTTGTCTGCCAAGAAGAAGGGAACACTAGCAGGAAAGGCTTGCCTCCTTAGGATCAAATGGATTCTCCACTCCCATCTTTGGTGTAATGCTACACATGTGCAGGTAGCATACCAATAGGGTCAGAAGAATGAGGCTTCGATCATTGGTAATGGGACCCACAACTTGCCATTGCTCTCAGAAGCATAGCAAGTGAATGCTGTGATCCTTTCATAGAAACTTGTAGCCCTCATACTGTGAGCTAATGGTCCCAGTCTTGTTCTTAGGTGACCATATGTTCACATTAAGCTTGAACTTTAGTGCTCCCATATCTATTAGTTATCAGCATCCAAGTCACTCAGAGCAGACAAACCACTCCAACATTTGGATTGAATTAACACCCTTACTGGCAAACCACTTACAGAGGGAATCAATCTCCCTTCAGAGGCCAAAGTATTCTCAGTGCCCCTTCTAGGAACAGCTCTGCTTTCGGACAGCTGAGGCTGAGAACTGCTGAGATGCTTGGCCACCCTGTCAAGCATCCACTGTCGGTAGTTTGTGGGCATGAGAAGGCTTCATGACTCCAGGGCTTTGGTTACTAGACTTTGCCAAGTGCTCACTTGTCAAGCTAAGGCATGAGGTAAAGGAAACCCACAGCTATTGAGCATCGATTTGCCAGGTGCACATCTATTATCGAATTCAATCACCACAGCAACACTATGAAGTTGACACTGTTATTCTTAATTCAGAACTTGGGAACTTGAAAAGTTCCAGCCTAATATGGTTAACTTGCCCAAGTTGCACAGCTAGCAAGCAGGAGAGCTCACGCCTTTTCAGGATCCCCTTGGGCGTCCTAATTGGTCGCATACTAAAGTCTCATTTTATAAATTCCCATCCCTCTTGCTGATTTTTTGTATGATCTGAATAAACTTTCTTTCCATCTCTGGGATGCAATTTTTCTAAAAATTGATATGAGAGAAGGCAAGAGTATGAATTTTCATCGGGCACTTCAAAGAGAACTGATATATAGATTCTAGTGTGGTCAGGTAGAATGAGCTGTGAATATGGTTTCAGAACACTCGTATGTGTCTCAGCTCTTCTCTTTATAAATTTTAAGGGCAAACCATTTAACTTTGCTAATCCTTAACATGATAATTTTTTAAATGAGGAAAATAATACCCTATTATATACTATAGGACTATTATAAGGATCAAATGGAATGGCAGATACAGAATTGCTATTTACCTGTAGTATTTTTAGCTCACAGGAGCAGGAATATAGGCATCAAAATTCTGTATCATTATTTTTGAAATCATACAGACCAAAAGTCTATACTTTTCCTATGGTTCATCTTTAGACATTCTATTACCTTTGGAAATGAATTCTAGAGTGGTTATTATAATATTAGCTACCATTTATTGAGAGCCTCCCCTGCATGCATTATTTCTAATCTTCACATCTCACTCTTTCAAGCAGATATTACCCACAATTAAATCTTAAGAAACTGAGGCCCAGAGGTTAAGTAACCTGCTCAGGGAATTGGCAGAAGCAGGATGGGTCACCAGGTATGGCTAATCCAAACTCTGTGTTCTCTATCTCACATTTTGTAGAAAAAAAATACTAAGAGGTTATTAATTTATAATATAATTTATTTATTACTATTCATTTATACATTTACTAATTTATATAGAACAAATAGGTAGCCTGTGGGTCTGTTACAAAGAGTTTGCACCAATTCCTAGGAACTGTTGTATTTACTGCTGATTCTTCATTTCTGCTCTCTCCTTTCTTTTTTTTTTTTTTTTTTTTTAACTTGGACACAGAGACAAACGTTACATACAGGATGACATGGATCAGTTCCTATCAAAACCAACACATCCATGAGGTGGTCTGTGCTTGTGTTCCCACTGAAACTTGCCCTGGTCAGCCCTGGTGAGGGGCTGCCTGTGCTCCACTGAGATCATGCTGGGGTACTGGGCAAAGGGCAAATTTCATGGCAGATATGCAGCCTCATTTAATTTCATTAGTAAATTCTCCAGCTCCCAACCTCCCTACCAGGCTTCCTACTTAACCTTCATTTCAGTCTTTTGAACAAACAGCCAAGGAAGGAAAAAAATTCCAGCTAGATCACAGGCTGGAAATACAACATAGGTAGAGGACAGAATGTTTTCAGGTGGAGAGAAGCGTTGAGTCGCCTTACTCCCCAGTCCCAGACCTGTGTGATATCAAAGGGAGAGAGCATAGCAGAGTGGTAAGAGGAGGGTGATCTGTGCTAATAGGCCTCTTGGATGCCTATCCCAACTCAGCCACTTTCACATTGTGTCTAGACAAATTCTTTAGCCTCTCTGGATGTTTATCATCTCTAATAAGGAAATAACCTCATCAAGTGATTGTGAGGATTAACTGACCCATGTGAAAGCCCCAACACAGAGGCTGACACATAGAAAGCATTTAATAAATGCTGCTATTAGTAGCTAGTAGATGGAGTGGTTGGTTGGAGGATGGACCAGACGCATCATATTCCCATAGAATGGTCCTGGTATGACCCAGAAATGTCTTTCTTAATTGTCTGCTGAAGGGCAACCAGACTGGGTGTGACTCATATTCGAGGTTCCCCCCAGGAATGGTATCTACTGCCCTGCATGCAATTTCTGTTTAACACATTGTTTTCTCAAAATGTGGTATAAGGGCCTTCTGAATAACAATCACCTTGGGTGCCTTTAAAAATACACGTAGCTATACTCCACCCAGATCTACAGACCCAGCATCTCTTGGGTAGGGGGTGGGTGGGAATTTACCTCCTACCTTTGTCCAGAGTCTAATGAGATTAACCAGGCTGAGGATGGGCAAGAAGAATGAGGGAATGAGACTCCAGAGCAGTGGTGTAGCTGAGCAGACCTCTGAATGCCTTCTCCACCTCCCAGGAGTGAACTCCTGCCACTGAATTCCCAAGGACAGAGTGAGTCCATGGTCTGCAAGTTTTTTCCCCCACAGAAGAGAATCCTGGAGGATAGCGTACTTTCTGACAAAAAGAGGAATTTTTCAGGCTTTTTCTTTTTTGCTTTTCTTTTTGAGACGGAGTCTCACTCTGTCGCCCAGGCTGGAGTGCAGTGGCATGATCTTGGCTCACTGCAATCTCCGCCTCCCGGGTTCAAGCGATTCTCCTGCCTTAGCCTCCTGAGTAGCTGGGATTATAGGTGCACACCACCAAACCCAGATAATTTTTGTATTTTTAGTAGAGACGGGCTTTCACCATGTTGGCCAGGATGGTCTCGATCTCCTGACCTTGTGTTCCACCCGCCTCAGCCTCCCAAAGTGCTGGGATTACAGGTGTGAGCCACCGCGCCTAGCCCAGGCTTTTTCTTAATACCCCTGAGTTATTCTAATAATTTTGTTAAACAATATTTATAGGAGGCCATTGGTTTGGACTGAGCCCCTGCCCTAAACCCCACAGACCAAACTGAAATGGAGTTTCTCCTGCTGAAGTTTCGCACCACCAAGCCAAAACTAAGATCTTTATCTGACCTTCAAGAAATGAGAGAGATAATAGCCAAACCACCAAGCAGGGCAACTTTAATCTGCAAAAAGAAGTCCCCTGTGCTTTAACCTTTACAAGAAAGGTAATTTTGAAATAATGAATTTGTATTTTGTTTTGTTTCTGCTTTCCTCAGCCATTTCCTATCTACAAAACCAAACTCCTCTGCTCTGCTCATCAGAACATTCGTTCTATTTTATAGAGTGAGGTGTTGTCCAATTCTAGAATCACAAATAAAAGCCAATTTAAGATCTTTAACTTTGTTATCATTTTGTTTTTTGACAATTGTAATCAAACACTTACTATCTAAGGCTCTCCCTTAACATCGTGATGTCTTCTAGGAGCTGCAATTCCATGGACGAATAAAACACAATCCCATATCTGAAATGCTTATGGACAGGTGATCAGTTGGCAAGACAAGGCAGTCCCTATGAAAGCAATTTAGGAGAACACAGATTGCAACCAAGTTGTGATTGGCAAAAATGGCCCCAATGCAAGGTAGAATATGGTCTCTCTCCCGTGTGGTTCACCCCACGCACACTGACAACCCACTTCTTTAACATTTAAACAAGGGAAATGACGATGACCAGGCCAAGGTAAAGTCCTGGGAACCAGAGGTATGGATTTTTTTGGAAGCAGGGTGTTTTAAAGGTAATGGGCTTTGCACTAGAGAACTCTGTGTCCTTTGAAGGATGAGGGGCCATAGAAGGAAGAGGAAATGGATTGTGGACACCTCCCATAAGTCAGATACACAAACACACAGGACTCTTCCAGGAGAAGGGGTAAGGGCCAGGGAAGAGCCACTCTCCATTTTCTCCCCAGTGCCCTGGATACTGTGATGAAGAGAAAAAAACCAACGCCTCATCTTAATCCCAAATCCACTTCCAGATACTTATTTAACTTTGAAAAAAATATCCTTACCTCTTTGAGGTTCATTTTTCTCATCAACAAAATGCAGATTATATATAAATTTTTTATCTTGCAGGTTAATTGTGAGTAACCAAATTGCATAATTTATATGAAAGTGCTCTGTAAACTCTAACATGCCATTCATGTTTGTTCTGAAGGAGTTTAGGAAATACCACCCCAAATATGCTGCTTTGGTGTGCTGATGACTTCAAATTGAGGGCATTTGGGGAACAGCTAGTGCAAGAAGGGGCTTTCTCTAAACTTCCCTTATCTGCTTAAAGACAGATCCTTTGGAAGAACTCAATCGTCATGAATCCCCAACAAACCCCACTCAGCCTGCCCACTACTGCCCTTGAATCTCATCTACCACCCATTCCTCTTTCCCTCAAATCATTTACTCTTCCCTAAGTTACCTACATTCTGCCTCCCCTACAATGAGCCCATGTAGATTTCTAGATCTCATTGGGTTTTGCAAATATCCCCTTTTCTTTTCTGGGATGCCGCCATGTACATAATAAATTTGTCTGCCTGTTCTCCTGTTAATGTGATTGCTGTCAATGTATTTTATAGACGCAGTTATCAAATTCTCAGAGGGTAAAGGGAAAGTCTTTTCTCCTCTGCGGTTCTTATTATGAAAAAAATCTATTATTTAATAAACCAGAATATATAACTCCTATTCCACATCTGATAATAAAGGTTTGAGGTGTCATTTTCATTATTGCTCACAGCTTCTAACACAATGTCATAACCCTAGTTGGATCCTCAGAATATGTTACCAGCCAATACTGATAATCCTCTCATATGCTATTCTTTTCAACACTCCAAAGAAACATTCTGCTCTGTTAATAGTTCTAGGCCAGGAGCTTGGTGTTTGAGAATACTTTCCAGAGAAGAAAATATTTCAGAAGACCTGACATCATTAAAAACCTTCTCCAATCGCCTACTCTTAGTCTGTTCAGTCAGAAGGAGCCCTACCTTGGAAGAGGTAGCTCTGAATTGGAATGGTCAGAGGAGAACAAAAATGTGTGGTCTGGGGGATGCATTGTCAGCCAAGAAACCTTTTAAGGCATCTGCTTCCAATGGAGAACCCAATCTGGGATTCTGATGCCAATCTGGGACCAGCCCTGTGATGCCTAGAGTGTGCAAATCTTGGCACTGTAGGCCCTCATCCACTTAGCTAAACAATGAAGTATCCCAGAGAAATGGGTTTTTACCTGGCTTCAGAGACTCATCGCCCCCGCCCCCCAACTCCCACCCACTGCCCACCACTTCTCCATTCATGGGGCTTGGGCCAGAAGGGGTAGGGATCTATGACAACCTGATCTGGTTCTCAACCCCCGCAGAAAAGTCCATCCGAGGTGGTGCAGCATAGTTCATTGTGCCACCTGACCCTGAATAATGAGCTCAAGCCAGCTCCTTCCTCAGATCAGAATGTTCTCGAGAAAAGGCTTTCCCTTTGCCAGGGAGTGACTGGCTGCCTGACTAGAGCTAGAGATAACTCCTGGCAACTGTGAAGGCTGATGAGTCACCAGAGAGGTTTCCAACCTATTCTTATACCCTGAGAACAGCAGTGATCACTGATTTGCATCAGCACACCTCTATTTTGGGTAGGTCTTTCTTGGAGTTGGGGTTTCCTGTAGTGTGCCATGAGCTCTCGGTCTCTCTTGATATCCCCTCCTCTCAGATTTGGCATCTTGGGCCTGTTGAGTTGCCTTAGCAACACTAGTTACTGATGTCAGAAAGGGGAGGGACTCACAAACCAAGTTTTAAGTAATCACTTTCTTATTCAAGTTGCTCAGATTCTCATCAATGGGATAATAGAATTAAATGATGTTGACAACTAGGCATTGTGCCTGGGGTGTCATAAAGGCTCTATCAATGGTAGTTCCTTTTCCCTTCCCTATTCTGGAGGTCAAACGTTTGAAAAAAATCCAGTGGCACTTGCACTTCTGTTCTTCTATCTGCTAATGGTGGCAGGTTGTTGTAAAACGATGTGCTCAGCTGGGATTAGGCTCTGGCTATTCAAGGTATAGTCCATGGAACAGCAGCGTCTGTTGGAAATGCAGAATAGGCAGCCCTATCCCAGACCCACTGAATCCAAATCTGCATTTTAATAAGATCTTGGGTGATGTATATGAATGTTAATGTTTAGGAAGCACCAAGCTAAGCCACTTGGGTGAGTCTAACCACAGCTCCAAAAGGAGCAACCCATGGTTACAGGATTTGGCGCGAAACTAAGTAAAGTACCAAACACTGTGCTACTAGTGTTCCACAGGGCAAAGAAAGAAGGGCCTCTTAAGGTAACCTTCCTTCATTCATTAGGAGCCTCAGAAAAGTAATATGATGCCATGCCACTTGACTGACCATCGTTGGCATAACTGATTGAATAAAACAATGAATGCCCAACCAGAGCCCTGACATGCACCATGGATATCTGGCAGGCTCTGTGCAGCAAGAGGAGGTTGATCCATTGCACTAACGCAGCAGATAGAGTTTGAACTCGCTGAGTCATCACAGATGCCTAGAAGCCATGTCCTTGTTTTAATGACACACCTACAGAAACCACAAAACTGTTTGAAGCAGTATCAACTCAGTGAGAAAATGAACACGGGCCCAAGAAAAGATAAAGGAGAAGCATGGACTGGGAAGAAATAAAGGAAAAGGGTCAAAATGTTGTGGGCAAGATTGCCTATCTTTCTTAAAAACTGAAGATTTAATTTCCTTTTACATTACGACTGCCTTTAATTTGCAGGATGTCACTCCCATTTTCTCAATGGTTTTCCTAATTATCATTCAGCTCATAAGATGCTTTCTCACCCATGCACAGAAACTCAGCCTCATTGTGTGGGGGAAGACACAGATCTGGCTGCTGATGTCATCAAGCAACACTCTTCAGACAACACTGTGAAGAAAGACTTACTATTGTTCAGATGTGCTAAGATTTCCCATTTTCTTCTGACTGCCTATCTCACAGGAAGACCAAGAATAGAGATTGTATATTGTGAAGTACTCTCAGCCCAGAAAAGAGAAAGCAAAATAATAAGTGTGATAATGACATTGTCATAAGAGCTGGTTTGTGTATTATTCTTCCTGGTAACCTACCTATTGCCACCAGCGGCTATCTGAGATTGGGTAGACTGTGGCTCAACAGTAAGTGAGCCTCAAGCTTCTGGTGCAAATTGTTCGCTACAGCTCACACTAGCAGAGTAACAGCTCTGAGGGGAATACACAGACATCCCTGATTCATCCTTTTGACATCTATGGAAAGATAAAAGGGGATAATGTTATTTTATGGGTGACTGGACTGGTATCAAATTTGCTGAATAACGTCTTCCTCCATCATCATTATCATGACCATCATTGCTATCATGGACAACACATGTTTTTTGAGGGTTGACTGTGCAGATAGAATTCTCATCCTCAAGGAGTTTATATTCTGGAGATCTGAATTATTTCCTAAAATATTTATTTATAGACTAGATTGGGCAAAATTCCAGAAGGAAACAAATTATGGTCTTTAAAGTGTAGTAAAATCTATTTTCTGATAACACAGTATTTGGCTAGGCCATTTTTTGTTCGTATAATTACAAGTCCACAGATAACCAAAGAAACCAAATCTCCCCTTTGAGTCTTATCAGCCTGACTTGAGGCATATGTCCTTTCATGGGACTATCTAACTGCAGCCACATAAGGAATGTGCCTGGTAGAAGCCTACTTTCAGGAAACGGCCTCGTGGTAGGGGAAGAATGAAGTTCCCAAGATGATGGAACTAGAAACACAACCTAACTACTATATCCAGACATCCACAGGAAAGGCTGTCAAGGGCTAGTTGAGATTGGTCTTTTCCTTTTCCTTTTTATCCAGTGAAATTTCATTCTTCCCTACCCTGCACGGCACCCCCTACCACAATTTCTTTTCTTTGCCTTTTTTTTTTTTTTTAAATAATAGGCTTAATTTTTAGGAAAGGTTTAAGCTTATAGAAAAACTGAAAGGAGAAAGTAGATCATTACCATTACCCCTTCTTCCCACTACACATAGTTTGTCCTCTTATTAATATCTTGCATTCGTGTGGTACACTTGTTATAGCTGATGAACCAATATCAATACGCTATTATTAACTAAAGTTCATAGTTTATATTAGGGTTTACTCTTTGTGTCGTACAGTTCTATAGGTTTGGACAAATGTCTAATGTCAGTCTTCTGCCATGACAGTATCATACTGAATAGTTTTACTGCCCTAAAAATCCCCTGGACTCTACCTGTTCATCCCACACGACCCTGGCAACCACTGATCTTTTTACTGTCTCCGTAAGTTTTACCTTTCTTAGAATATCATAGTTGGAAGCAGATAGTATGTAGTATTTTCAGACTGGCTTCTTTCACTTAGCCATATGCATTTCAGTTGCCTCCATAACCTTTTGTGGCTTGATAGCTCATTTCTTTTTATCACCGAATAACATTCCATTCATTGTGTGGATATACCAAAGATTGTTTATCCACTGACATATTAAAGGACATCCCCACTTCTTTTTTACTTCTCTGTTCTTGGATTAATCCTCAAGACTATCTTTTACTCCCACTTGGTACCTTTAATAGGCAACCATAAATTTCTTGCTTCTTTGTATTAGCATATTCAACTACTATTTCAACATAAAAATGGCAGGGCTTACAGAGTGTTTGGTTGGCAGCTTCAGTATTCAGGTGGTAAAACTGTATTAATTGGCTCACCTGTTTACCTGGCAAGTGATACTTGAGTATGTACCTGAAGTCAGTGGAATATATTTTTAAGATGTCATGCCTGCATTTACACAATAAATTGGCTGCTGAGGCTGAGAATGATTTTGTGGATATTCCAAGAAGTAGTAAAACTTTAACAACCTGAATTTAAAATATCTTCAGGAATGGGGTGGAAGTTTTGTCACTATCCATGAGATAAAAACAGGATATATAACAGCAACTTAAGAGGATATTGCCCAGCAACAGGCCAATAGTGTTGGCCACATTTAGTTAGCACCAGGAAAGGTTAAATGGGGTCAGAGATGTCATATGTAGGCAATGTTGGAGATAAATATTCAATTTAACTTATTTATCATTAAAATTTATAAAAATGGTTTTCTTGGGGGCATGTTGTGAATATTATTTTCTTCCGTAAACACCCTTCTCTCATCCACATGGCTCTTTTGTGGAGTGAGCTTCTTCAGGCATTTTTATGTGATCCTATTGCCTTGGCTGCCATTGGATTGGTCTAGAAGAAGACACAACTCAAAATGGGTCAATTAAATACAGAGGGGAAGATTCAGTCTTTTGAGTGTGACTAGATTTGGAACAATTAAGCTTTCATACTTTTGCAGGCCATATTTTATGCCCTGGGAATGAAACAAAGCCTGTCTTTAGGATGAAAAACATAAATGTATATGGAAAATAATACGGTTTGGATATTTGTCCCCTCCAAATCTTATGTTGACATGTGACCCCCATTGTTGGAGGTAGAGCTTGATGGGAGGTATTGGGCCATGAGGGCAGATCCCTCATGAATGGCTTGGTGTCCTCCCAGTGATAATGAGTAGTTATGAGTTCACACAAGAGCTGGTTGTTTAAAAGAAACTGGCACTTCCTCCTCTCTCTCTTGCTCCCTCTCACCATGCGACACACCTACTTCCCCTATACCTTCTGCCATGAGTGGGAGCTTTCTAAGGTCCTTGCCTAAAGCAGATACTGGCAGCATGTTTCTTGTACGATCTGCAGGACCATGAGCCAAATAAACCTCTTTTCAAGTTACTCAGTCTCAGATATTCCTTTATAGCAACACAAAATGGACTAATACAGAAAATTGGTACTGAGGAGTGAGGAGTTGCTATAAAGATACATGAAAATGTGAAAGTGGCTTTGGAACTGGGTAATGGGCAGAGGTTGGAGGACTTTGGTGGGTTCAGAAGACAGAAAAACAAGGGAGAGATTGGAACATCTTAGAAAGTTTTTAAGCGGTTTTGACCAAAATGCTAATAGAAACATGGATGGTGAAGACCAAGTGGAGGAGGTATCAGATGAAAATGAGGAACTTACTGGGAACTAAAACAAAGGTCACCCTTGTTATGCCCTAGCAAAGAACTTGGCTGTATTTTATCCATGTCCTAGGGCTCTGTGGAGGGCTAGTGATGATGTAGAGGGCTAGATATGAGTGATGATTTAGGGTATCTGGTGGAAGAAATCGCTAGGCAGCAAAATATTCAAGAGGTGGCCTGGCTGCTTTTAACAACCTATGATCAGATGTGGGCAAAGGAATGACTTGAAGTTAGAACTTATAATTAAAAGAGAAGCAGAGGGTAAAAATCGGCAGCTC
Source organism: Pan troglodytes (assembly GCF_028858775.2). NCBI lineage: Eukaryota > Metazoa > Chordata > Mammalia > Primates > Hominidae > Pan > Pan troglodytes. The sequence goes on along the minus strand of NC_072402.2, from coordinate 46,303,164 downwards.
TCCCTGTGGTAGAGAAATAAAAACTTTGGATTATTTTCAAGAGAATAATCCAAATGGGTTGTGGGGAAAGCACAAAAGCAAGCCAAGTGCTAATATCCAAGACAATGTTTGGAAAAGGGCCTTGAAGTCATTTCAGAAATCTTTGAGGCAGCCCATCTGATCACAGGCCCAGAGGCATAGGTGGAAAGAACGGTTTCTGGGGCCAGACCTGAGGTCCTGCTGCCCTGCCCAGCCTCTGGACACTGCTCTCCATTTCCAGGCTGCTCCAGCTCCAACAGCAGCTCAAAGGGCTCCAGGTATAGCTCAGGCTGCTGCTCCAGAGGGCACAAGCTGTAAGCTTTGGCAACTTCCACATGGTGTTAAGCCTACAGGTATGCAGAATTCAAGAGTGAAGGAGGCTTGGCAGCTTCCACCCAGATTTCAGAGCATGTATGGGAAAGCCTGGGTGCCTAGGTAGAAGCCTGCTTCAGGGAAGAAGCCCTCACAGAGAGCCTCTACTAGGGCAGTGCTGAGGGGAAATGTGAGGTTGGAGCCTCCACACAGAGTTCCCACTGGCACACTGCCTAGTGGAGCTATGGGAACAGGGCCACCACTCTCCAGTCCCCAGAATAGTAGAGCCACCTGCAGCTTGCAACCTGAGACTGAAAAAGCTGCAGACACTCAACTCTAACCTGTGAGAGCAACCAAGGGTGCTGCACCTTGCAAAGCCACAGGGACAGGGCTGTGCAAGGCTTTGGGGTCCCACTCCTTCCACCAGTGTGCCCACAATGTAGGACAGGGGGTCAAGTATTATATTGGAGCTTTAAGTTTTAGTGTCTGCCCTGCTGGGTTTCAGACTTGCATGAGGCCTGTTGCTCCTTTCTTTTGGCTGATTTCTCTGTTTTGGACTAAGAATGTTTACCTAATGCATATACCACCATTATATTTGGAAGTAAATAGCTTGTTTTGGATTTTTACAGGGAAAGAAATTACCTCGAGTCTTAAATGAAAAATTGGACTTTTGAGTTAATGCTGGAATGAGTTAAAATTTTGGAGGACTCTTGGGAAGGGATGGCTGTAGTTTGCAATGTGAGAAGGACATGAGATTTGGGAGGCCAGGGGCAGAATGATATGGTTTGGATATTTGTCGCCTCTAAATCTCAGGTTGAAATGTGACCCCCAATGTTGGAGGTGGGGCCTAGTGGGAGGTGTTGGGTCATGGGGGCAGATCTCTCATGAATTGCTTGGTGCCGTCCCCAGAGTAATGAGTGGTAATGAGTTTACGCAAGAGCTGGTTGTTTAAAGAAGCCTGGCATTTTCTCCACTCTCTCCCACTCCCTCTTGCTGTGTGACCCACCTGCTCCCTCTTTGCTTTCTGTCATAAATGGAAGCTTCATGAGGTCCTCACCTAAAGCAGATGCTAGCACCATGCTTCTTGTGTAGTCTGCAGAATCATGAGCCATGTAAATCTTTTTTCTTTAAAAGTTACCCAGTCTCTGATATTCTTTTATAGCAATGCAAAATGAATGAATACAGGGGAGGAACAGAGAGTCTTCTTCTTTTTTCTGGGTTCTGTTTCTAAACATTTTTAAAAGTGTACATTACGGTTGTCTCTTCAACATTTATTCTTCCTTTTTTTTGGGAACTGCCTTAGTTTTCACTCTGATATCTACAGCTAGCCAAGCAGCACTTGGAAATGAACAAATGACTACAGCTTAAATTTTTCATAATCCTATTCCCCAGGTGCAGGTGTTGGTTCAGAGACAAATGGGGCTACTAGGTAGAGCCAATGAAACAGGGTGTATTACTCTATTCTCACATTGCTATAAAGAAATATCTGGGACTGGGTAGTTTATTTTTAAAAAGTTTAATTGGCTCATTGTTCTGCAAGCTGTGCAAGCATGACGCCAACATTGCTCGGTTTCTGGGAAGGCCTTAGGGAGGTTTTACTCATGGCGGAGGGTGAATCAGGAGTAGGCATGTCACACAGCAAAAGCAGGAGCAAGAGAGAGCAAGGGAGGAGGTGCCACACACTTTTAAACGATGAGATCTCATGAGAACTCACTACAGTGAAGACAGTACCAAGAGGCATGGTGCTAAACCATTCATGAGGGACCACCCCCATGATCCAGTCACCTCCCACCAGGCCCCATCTCTGACAGTGGGGATTATATTTCAATATGAGATATGGGTGGGGACATACACCCAAACTATATTACAGGGTAAGGTTATTGTTGGGGGATTCAAAGAAAGAGAAATCCTTTGTCTTCTAGGGCAGCCTCTGGAAAGGATCCCCCACTCCAGATGGGGATGTTGTATTGGGCTCAGTTTTGTTTTTTGTTTTTTGTTTGTTTGTTTGTTTTTGAGACGGAGTCTCACTCTGTTGCCCAGGCTGGAGTGAAGTGGCGTGATCTCGGCTCACTGCAACCTCCGCCTCCCGGGTTGAAGTGATTCTCCTGCCTCAGCCTTCTGAGTAGCTGGGATTACAGGCGCCTGCCACCATGCCCACCTAATTTTTGTGTTTTCTGTAGAGATGGGGTTTCACCATGTTGGCCAGGATGGTCTCGAACTCCTGACCTCAGGTGATCTACTCGCCTTGGCTTCAGAAAGTGCTGGGATTACAGGCGTGAGCCACCACGCCCGGCCTGGGCTCAGTTTATATGCCATCCCAGATCTATGCACTTGCCTTGCTCATAGCCTAATAAGGCCCCAACAACAGTCTTGCTATACCCAAGATTATAGGATCCCAGTCACTGTTGCTGCCGCTGCAATTGGCAGAGATGGAGAAGTTGGCAGAGAGATTGCTGCACTTCTGTGCTGGCCTCTCTGCTCCTGTAGGGGGGCTCTGGCTTTCCCAAAAGCTGCCTGGAGAAACCTGGGGATATAACCAGGAAGTCGGTAGGAATTAGGTTCCATGGGGATGACTGTAATTAGTGGAAAACCAGGGCCAGGAAGTTTCTGGTGGATAAATTCTTTTCCATTTCTGCACCCAAACAGATGGTCCTGGGATACAATAGCTTGTGCACCCTTTCTGCAGACCGCCTGTTTTATTTGCTTTCTCTCCTTTTCTACCTCCTTCTCCTTTCCCCTTATCCTGTGTCTTTGAATCACACTCCAGTCCCTAATAAAGTGTGAACACATCAGTTTTTGCCTCAGTCTCTGAGAACTCAGGCCAACACAGACAAGGAGGCTTTAACCTCACAAACTGTTGGTAACTCTCTTGTGACCATGGGAATATGGAACATAGTGTAAGGATGAAGCAGGTATTGTGAAAGCCAAATAGACAGCCGAAGGACACTTAATCACATCACTGACCTGCTCAATCAAAGCAACCTAGGAGCCCTTCCTACCTCTGGTCTTCCAGCCAGGAAGAAGTCCATTATCGCTATTTTTCAGTGATTGGCCACTAAATACATTATAACTGATATCCTTCTCTAGGCTCACCTATGTTTGCACATTCTGGGAGACTCACCTCCTTCCCCCACCAATCCCCATCACAGCCTTATAATAAATTCTCTTTTTGATCTTAAGTTAACATAAGTTGGTTTCTGGTACCTGCCATCAATCTAATCCTAACAAATACGTATACCTTCTCTGCTTTTTGGTACTAATGAAACGCCTTTAGGGCCCTTTGTTGGAGTTCTTTCCTTTTCACCATTTAAAAAACCAAAATCAGTTAAAATGTATGGAGTGTATCTATAGCCATGTATAAAACACAGGTTATTCCTATTTTAACTTTAAAAACAAACACATACAATGTTCTTTAACAATTCTTGAAGTTCTCTCGAATAAAAACTAAACAACAATGCCCCCAAATAAGAATAGTTTAAGGATTAATCTCTAGCAAGCCAGCTTTCCCCCAGATGATAGATTTGTTAGTTAATCATTCTGAAGCCAGGATTAGAGCACAGTCAACAGTTTAATAAACCATTCATTTCCTACAGTACTGAGTAGTTTCGTGGGCTTTTTGTCTTATGCCATAAACAAGACTATAAATTGTATTAGTAATTGTTTTTGAAAAGGATGTCAAGACTTCCGTTCTAAGATGCTGATTTGAGCCTTCATATTTAACTGTTCCCTTTCTTCCCAAGTTCCTATGGAAAAGGCCAAAAACATATTTTAGAATATAGTTAAAAAATTATTCTGAAAAACAGTGAAGAGTGCTATCAATAGGCCAGTAACTGGAAGGAGTTTGGCAAAACAGCATACATAGGAGCAGACAGATGGAAGAACCGACTATCCCAAGATTTAGCTAGAATAGTGCAAGGAAAAGCCTACCCGAACTTGAGCAGGAGTGTCTAGCAGAATCTTGAGATCTCTTAGAACAAGGGGAAAGGCTGGAGGTAATGGGATATCTGGGGCTGCAATGCACGAAGTTCCCTGAAGCAGTCTTCCCTTGGAAGCCACTCTGTTCCTCAGAGGAGGAGATTGAGGCCCAGGTAACTTCAAGTCACCACAGTAAATGCAGGAAAAATTAAAACATAAAAATAAAACAGGAAAAAGAAGAAATGAACAAGGGCCTGCAGAGAATCTGGCCTTCTCCAATTGCATTCACTTCCTGTGGTCATTGTTGGAAACAAGAAAACACTTTCTAATCATTTGCCAGGGTTTGCTGAGCAGTTTTCTTCAATCAGGAAGCAGTTTGAGCTTTGCTGATTATATGAAAAAGGTGAAACCATACTAGACCTGCAGCTCTCAGGAACAGAGAGGGCCCTTTTGCCATCCAAAGGTTAAAGTAATAGGATCCCAGGAATTGATTGAAGTTTATTGATTTTCAATTGATGAAACATTGACAACTGCATCGGGTGGTGAAATTACACCTTTTAGCTCAGAGAATATTGTTTCTCATCCCAGATTCATTGTCGAGGTTGACAAGTAAATGGGTTTCTGGTAAACATTTATTCTGTTTTTCAATCTGGACACTAAATTGGTATGTAGCAATAATGTGAGGGTAATTATAGCAGTCTGAAGGACCTGAAGTCTTGAAAAAGTCTAAATGTTTTAGAAAGCAGGCTGTTTCTTTTACTTTTGAATTGGCCTTAGACTGTTCAAGAGGATAATGCATACCAAAGGACTGGATTCAACTCAATTCAAAAAGTATGCATGTGGGTTTTCTGTGAGACAGGGTACAGTGCTTAAGTTCACTCTGGTAAAGTCATCTTTCTCATTATCTCCCTTATCCTTCTGTTTAAATACCTTTTCATTAATTCTACAAAATCCACCAGAGAGTTCGCTGCTCCCAGGGGGCCAGCCTTTCTCACTTCAGTTGAAAACAGCTCTTCACAACAGATGATTAAGTTTTATTCCCCCATGCTGTTGGGGTGGGGGTGAGGAGATAAGGAACTATTCTTCCGAACTGATTTCTTAGCATCCTACACTGTCTTCCTCCTTCATATTCATGAGCCACCCCTTCCCGTCTCTCCTCAAGAATGTTCTGTAGCGAAAGTCTAATTAGAATGTACCATACAAAGAAGAGCGAGCCTTCGACCTCTGAGGCTCAGTGTCCTTATCTGTAGAATGGGGTTAATAATTCATCCCTAATGGGGTTATGTGAAAAACTAATAAGATAATGAATATCAAAACATGTTTTAAAGCTAGCGTACTGTAGAGGATTCAGAGACAAAATGAAATCACAAGAGACCTCAGACTGGGAATCTGGCAGCCCCATCTACGGTGTGACTCTAGGCAGATTACTTAACTGCTATCTTTGTCAGCCACCCTATCTGTAAGTGGGGATATAAGAGTGCCCATCCATTTCATACAATTTCTGTGAAAATTAATGAGTTACTGTGTGTTAAGTTCTTACTATAAGTTAGTATAAAATAAAAGACATTGTTATCATTTCAGCATAATTTTGTCATACACAAGGGGTTTTCTATGTCCTCTACAAAGTGATAATGTTTAATGTCAGCAATGGCCTATTTGGAGGGGGTTAGTATGTGGGAGGAAATGCAGGTCAGATACAGAATCCAGTCTCTGTATTCAGAACAGCTTTCCAGTGCCATCAGCTGCTGTTGCGCATTTGAGCCCCGCCACCTTCACATCCCTCTGCTGTGGTCACCAGCCACGTCACCTCCCCCAGCTTTCTGAGAAGGCTCCTTGGGCCCTTGCCAGGCTCTGCCACCAGGGTCATCCTACCTCCTTCCTCTCATCCAGAGCTTCTGGCTCTCTGTGCTACTGACTGTCCTTCACTTTGCAAATGAAGCCCAGCTCCTTGAATTCTCACCCCAGGGAATCGTGACAACTAACACCTCACTTGCCAACATATTGTCCAGAGTGTGTTCTGCATTGGGGAAAATAACAACAGATTGGGTTTCTTCCTCTTTTGGAACTGTGCTGGGGCATCACCCTAGCATGGGGGGTGTAATCCCTGCACACCCAGATTCTCCGATAGTGACAGCAGAAAGAGCTGTGTGGTGGCGAATGACACAGGCATTAGAGGCCAAAATACCCGGCGACTTCACCTTGCAGGGCCTTGGCTTCTTCCTATGAAAATGAGCATGATGATAGACAGGATGATGCAGTTATTCTCTTTAAAGAATAACTGCGGTGATGTAGGTTGGCACAACACCTGGCTCAGGGCAAGCATTTATAAGCGGCAGCCTTGACTTATAGCAAGGTGGGTTCCTGTGACTTTCAGAGGCAGGGGCCACTCACCCAGTGCATGTACCCTAGAGATTCCTGTTTCCCTCTCAGTGAACCTCCTAGAGAAACAAAGGTGGGACTGGGGATTGACAGGCACCCTCAGAAAGGGTGCCCCACACTTCAATTTACCTACCCTTTCTACAATTTTTCACCAAGTCAGGGCTCAATCAGAAGACATACCTGGCCTGTAGCTTAGGAGGAAACATAGCCCTGCCCTGCCCCAAGCTCCTACAGACCACTTGGCTTTCCAAGGCCAAATAACTGCGGAAAAGAGATAATGATGTCCTCAAGCCTTTCGAGCAAGATTTTCCAGCTGAATCCGTTGTACATAAAGAATTGCCTGAAAGTGAGAAAGGCTAATTTGACTGTCTGGGAGAGTAGAAATAGCACCTCTGGCAGTTTGGGGTCTGTGGCTTTTGCTTAACTATTTTTTTAAAGGATGTTTTAAAACTCAGATAATATCCTTCAGCATTTATTTCTACTTACAGTAGTCCCCCGCTTATCCCAAGACCCCCAGTGAGCAGACGCCTGAAACCATAGATAGCACTGAACCAAATATATATCATGTTTTTTCCTACATATTTATACCTGTGATAAAGTTTAATTTATAAATTAGGCACAGTAAGAGATTAACAACAATAATTAATAATAAAATAGAATAATTCTTAAAATATACTGTAATAAAAGTTATGTGAATGTAGTTTTCTTTTCCCGGTCAAAATATCTTATTGTACTCTACTATGGGTAACTGAAATCAAGGAGAGTGAAACCATGCATGAGGGGCTGGGGAGAGCTACTGTAATCGTCAAGTGTAAACTCCACAGTCAAGTGGCTGCTTAAGGAATCTGTATAACTGGATTCTAGAACATTGTGGATCCCGTAGGGTCAGAATGCAAAAACTAGTTTGGTCCTTACTTTCTTGATTCCTTGAGGACTTTACAACCATAACCCCAGTTAGGGCCTGCTTCAGGTCAAGTGACCTATGCAGTCACATAGGATCCAGTACTTAGTATGTCCCCTTGCTTGGTTTAATGTTCTATTGTCACTTGCTTGACATTCTGAATAATTTTTTTTTTTTTTTTTTGAGACAGAGTCTCACTCTGTCGCCCAGGCTTGAGTGCAGCAATGCGATCTCAGCTCACTGCAGCCTCCACCTCCCAGGTTCAAGTGATTCGCCTGCCTCAGCCTCCCGAATATCTGGGATTACAGGCACATGCCACCATGCCAGACTAATTTTTGTATTTTTAGCAGATATAGGGTTTCACCATATTGGCCAGGCTGTTCTGGAACTCCTGACCTCAAGTGATCCACCCGCCTCAGCCTCCCGGAGTGCTAGGATTACAAGTGTGAGCCACCACGCCTGGCCTTGAATAATTTTTGAACAAGGAACCCTGTGTTTTCATTTTTCACTAGGCCCTGCAAATTATGTAGCAGGTCCTGGCCCCAGTATCTGGCCTGGTGTCTATTGTATAGTAGATGTTTGTTATTGGAAGAACATTAATTATTAATGTATAATACACTCTCTAACTCTTCATTAGTGGTACACTCAAGCCATGGTCCATAAAGCATTTCTAATCCTCCTATGTGAGACAACCTGCACCAAAGGCAACATTAAGCCTAAAAATTACTTTACACTTAGAAACCCAAATTGATCCATTAAATAACTACAATCATCAGATTTCCCCCCAAATAGGAGCAATTTACAAATCTTCCTTTTGCCTGATAGTGACAGCTTCTGCTATTGAACATCTCAGGGGAATAACAGGTCAGAAGTGTTGAGTACAGAAAGCTGTGAAGGCAATGTGCTAAGGTACTGAGGCAATGCTATTAAATCCTGAGAAACAGATATTTAGATCTCATTCAAATGAGGTTCTCAGGGGAAAGATCCCTTTATATAACAATTGATTTTTTTCTAAACTGAATTATCAGTTGCAGGATATTTACTCCGGTTTGTTATTTGGGGACTTGGGGACGCGTTTGAACTACATTTAAGGAGAGAGAGCTGAAAAAGCAGGGCAGCAGGCAGAATGGTAATCAGAGGCTGATGATAAAGTCATTAAAAGAAATAAAGCAGAATCCAGCTAAAAAACAACAGAAAAACCTGAGAAGTAAATGAGATTGGAGAAGGTGTAATGAATTGAACCTCATCTTCCATTCAAAAGGATTCAATTAGCAAGGACACTACCAGTGTATGTTAAATAAAATATTCTTGTTTGAAAACAAGATGGTGATGGTGGAAGGTGACTGTAATATTCTACAACAAAGGATAAAAGTAAAAGATGTTACATTCCTTCTAAGTGTGTTTTCTTGCATCTACCTACGGACCATTATCATTGACATTTTCCAGTCTTCTCTCTCTCACATCCAGGCAGCAACTGGAAGGTTTCAGAGAAAAGGAAGACAAAGGCTAACCAGCAACAGCAACTGTAGGGACTGCAGCATAAATACAACAAGGAAGAGAGGAGCCAAATAGGAAAGGAAATGAGGGTCTAGATTGTAATAACTAATTCAAGAATTATTTTGGATTAAAGTGTGTCCTGTGCTCATGACACTTGTGTGAAGGACTGCAGGCAAGGGAATATTTGATTGTGCTACACCAGAAACATAAAGTCAGTAACTCCTGAAGGAGTCTTTTTCAGGATGGATTTAACTTGGAGGCTTGTTCCCTCCAGCCAAAAGCCAAAGCACAGGATATAATTCCTCTCAGCTAGAGCACGTGCACAACTAAAAGAAAAAAATAACAGAGTTATTATCTACAGCAAAATACTACATTTTGTGGAGCTTGAATGATTGCAGATGGAAAGACTGCAATTGGTGTTACAGTCTTAGAATAAGGAAACTCTGTGTGACCATTAAGAATAAAAATAGGATAGGAAAGAAGAAAGTCAGACAATGAGAAGGGTAAAACAAAAGAAAGCAGGCCGGATGAGGGCTGAGACAGCTGTTGAAGCCAAGCTTGCTTGGAGTTTTCACCAATTCAGTGGGTGAAGGAAGAGTTTTAAGGGTTAAAGTCAAAACCACATTATTTTATTGGAGTTTGTTGGTGATACTCGGGTTAACAGTTGAACACACTGCATGTGGTTCTCATTTCTGCATAGAAAACAACATAAAGCTTAATATTAGACATTCGTGTCCTAAAGTTCCTTTGGCCCCTCTCACCATAGGGAAATTCGCACTGGCCGGCTTTGTCCCTGGGCCTCACCTGCTCCCACGTAGCCTGCTCCCCTACCTGCCCAAACGCACTCCACTCTTCTTGTGTTCATACCTCCTCCTACTCCTACTAGGGAGCTCCCGAGGCCCACCCCAAAATCCATTTGCTTTTTAAAGCAGTGGGATAGAACTCCTCTTTGTCCAAACGTCTTCTATCTAGCTTATGCCCAGGAGCAAGACCACAACTTTCAAAGTGAAACAAGCCCTTTAGGGTGTTTTGCTAAACAAACAGTGAAGCCTCACCCTAAAACTGTTGCCCTGGCCTAACAGTTCAAATACCAGGTGGCTCTTTAAAATGATATTTTTCTACTTTACGAATTGCTGTATCACTGAATATTCTTCTAAAATCATATTTTAAATGGTAGCATGTAATTCAGTCCCATGGATATGACACTTTTACAATGCAGTGCCCTATTGTTGGAGGTTTAAAATTAATTATTATTGCCAATATTTTGCTATTATAAACGGGGCTAAGATATATTTATATTTATATATTTTAATACATATGTGATTTATTTTCTTCTAAATACACTGAAGTCAAATTATTATATAAAAATTACAAATTTAAGGCAAAATTCTGCAACTTTTTGTGTGTATTTTTAATGACAAGCAGAAAGCTTTGCAAATGTACAAAATGCCTTAGCTACTTTGGGTAGCGTAGTTCTTATTTTTTCAGTGATTAAGTTAAAAATATATAGTATTAGAATTATTAGAGACTGTCATAAAAATAAGTAAATTATCTGATACTTTAATGGTCATAAATAATATCATAATATCAACCACTGAAAGGTGAAGAAAGAAACATTAAAACTCAACAAAAGAAATTTCCATAGGCTTTCATCAGTGAATCATTCCAAATTCATACCTTGCTGTTGATGTCTGTGACTGAGTATTCAGCCTCAGGGTAACTGTGATTTGATACATTTTTTTTAAAATATACTTTAAGTTCTGGGGTACATGTGCAGAACGTGCAGGTTTGTTACATAGGTATACACGTGCCATGGTGGTTTGCTGCACCCATCAACCCATCATCTACATTAGATATTTCTCCTAATGCTACCCCTCCCCTAGGTCCCCACCCCCTGACAGGCCCTGGTGTGTGATGTTCCCCTCCCTGTGTCCACGTGTTCTCATTGTGATTTGACACATTTTATAGGTCCAGGTAGAAGGGTCCAAAAACTAAGAAACAAAGGTACTGAAAGGGTTTTTACATCAAAAAAGCTCCAGTTGAGCTGATGGTCTCATTCATTTGCACCAACGCAAGAGGATTATTTTGAAGAACTGTGAGTTAACATTGACAACATGTAATGACACATATGTTTAAAAGGCATAGCCACTACTCCCCTGTACCCATGTTTTATTCTAGTCAGGCTGGTCAGGTCATGTTTACCAAATGTTTTGAGTTTTTTCAATTTCACAAAAAAAAGTATGAATACTTTCCTTTAAAGATATTAAATGTTACAGATAGGAGACTTTCACTTCCAGCTATGATAAAATAACAAGTATCAATTAACTCTACCTTGAAAATATATAAACCTAGATAAAATTTAAAACCACAAAGTGAAGCTCTTTGAAGGAATCAGGACGCAACCAAGGCAGCTAGAACTTCGAAGACCAAAGTCCTGGATAAAAAGGAAATGCATTGACATGAATCAATGAGCTTCATTCACTGGCTTTATTTCCCTCCAGATACTTGCTGAAGAGCAAGTACTATAACCCAAAGATGGCTACAGTCTTCACTTGCTGGAGAGGTAAAAATTTGGAATTCAGAGCTACCAACAGCATATGTGCCAAGATCCCAGAGAAAAGGCACACAGAAGTGAGCCCAATATTTTCACTTGGTGTCCTTTTGAAACATTTACTGATTATGAAGATGTACTAGGTACATCTTCAGGGCAAGAGCAGAGAAACCAGAGAAAGCAGCCTCTAAGAGACTAAAAAGCTAAGCAGAAGTTTTGAAAGTATCACAGTACAGGAGAGAGGAAAACTTGTTCAGAGCTTGCTGAGGAGAAATGGTCCCAGTAAAAACCACACATTTTCCATTATAGTCATTAAAGAGCTTTGCCCAAGAGGAACACAAACTAAGTTAGCCAGGCTTCACTAAGCCTGAGAGGGGGCCTTGACTGGATCAGCGTGATCTTTCTGGGATATCTCTGGCTGCCCGAAGAGAAAGAAATTCTTTCTGGAGGAAGATAGCATCATCCAGACTCCCTGCAATTTATATATATATAATTTCCAGAATGTAGTAAAATAGACATACCAGTGAAAAAATCATGAGATATGCAAAAAAGGAAGAAGACACTGAAAGAAAAATATACAGTAGACACAGACTCTCTGTAGATACAGCTCTTGAAGTTATCAGACACAGACATTAACATAACTATAATACAATCAAAAATATTGATGAAAAGAGAACTAGAATTTACAAAGAAAATCACTGCTGTGCATATTGCAATATGACTATAAGAGGTGGGGAGAAATAGAGGCAGGGAAAAATAGACAGACATACACACACCCACAGAGAGAGAGAGAGAGAGAGATTCTTTAAAGCAGCAGGAGGAAGAAAAGGAAATAGATGCATTATCTTCAGAGGAATGACAGAAAGACTCACAAAGTAAACCAGGATATAATGATATGATACTTTTAAAGGAGTAAAAGGGAACAACTGCTGGTCTCAAACTCTATACCCAGCAAAAATATTCTTCAAAAATTAAGATGATATAAAGACAGTTAAGATAAAAACTTATACTAGAGGATTAATCACTAGCATACCTACATTAAGAGATATACAAAAGGGAATTCTACAGGCAGAAGAAAATGATTCCCAATGAAATAATTGTAATGAAGAATTCTTCATTACAATGAAGAGCACTCTAAAAGGTAAAAATGTAGGTTAAATCTGAATGAATTTTGACTGTTAAAAGCAAATATAATAATCGTGTCTTGTGTGATTTAAATTCTGTAGAATTAAAATACATGGACAAAAATAGCACAAAGGCATAAAAAAGGAGTTTTGTGTGTTGAAAGGTCCTTACATTGTCCTGAGAGCAGTAAAAGTACGAAGTTATATTACCTTAAAGTAATTCAAGAAATCATGTTGTAATCTCTAGGCTAATAACTAAAAAAAAGTTAAAAAAATGTGTAACAACAAAATAACAAAGGACAAAAATGAAATAATAAAAATGATTAATTCAAAGGGGACAATAATGTAGATTAATAACATACTAGAACAAATAGAAAACAAAAAGATGGTCAATTTTGACAAAAACTGTATTAATAATTATATGTCGTTAAATGGCTAAATATTCTAATTAATTGACAAAGACTGTAGATAAAAATACAATTAAATTTTGCTGATAAAAGACACACTTTATTTATATGGAAAGAGAAAGATTGAAAGGAAATGAAGGAGTAAAGCTAAACCAGTTAATACCAAATAAACTGGTAGCTATAATTATATCAGATACAGTAGATATTAAAGAAAAAAATGAGATAAAGATATATTTATGCATCTAATCACATGTTATTATATATTCACATATAATACATGTGAAAATGATAGAAATAAAAATAGAAACAAATTCTAAACTCTCAAAATAAAATATATAACTAGTAATTTAAAATATCAGTGAAGATGAAGAAGATTTTAAAAATGAGATGATACATTTAACATAATTGACATATAAAGAATCTTGCACCTAATAATTGCAGAATAAGCACTCTCTTCAAGTAAATATATTCACTAAAACTGACTCCATCCTGGACCATAGTAAAGGTCTCAACAAATTTCAAAGAACTGAAGAAAATACAAATTATATTCTCTGATGTTAGGAGAAATTAAGCTAGAAATCAGTCATACAAACACACAAATCACTAAAAGTAAAAAAATCTAATGTTTGGAAATTAAGCAATAAACTTCTACATATTGCATTGATCTAAATATGAAATCACAATGGAAATTAGAAAGTGTTTTTAATCAAATGATAATGAGATTATACTTCATATCAAAACTTCAGGGTTATAGCAAGTTTCAGCTAACTTTTGCTATATAACAAACCATCCCCAGCTTTAATGGCTTAAAGACAACCATTTTACTTATATCAAGATTCTGTGGGTCAGCTGGGTGGTTCTTCTGTTTGGGCTTGGCTGATCTCTGCCAGGCTCTCTTCCATCTGGGGTCAGTTGAAGAGTGGACTGGAAGCCAGAAAACCTAGGATGGTCTTACTCACGTATCTTGGAGTTGGCTAGCTTTCAGCCAGGGTGTCTCAGTGCTTCTCCATTGGGCTCCAGCAAGCTAGCTTGCTCTCCTTCACATGGTGTTTTCAAGTTTCCAAGCACAAACTGAGAAAACACACTCAAATGTTTAAAAGCTTTCCAAGGCTCTGTTTGCTTTATATTTGCTAATATCACATGGCCAAACCTAGACTCAAGGGTAGACACCTCTAGATGAAGGAAACTGCAAAGTTCTACTACAATAAGGAATGCAAACAAATATAGGAAAAATCTGTAGCTATTTGCCAACTACTACACAGTTAATACTGTGCTCAGAGGGAAATTTATATCCTTAAATACATATATTAGAAAAGAAGAAAGATCTGATTGTTTATTTCAAGAAGCTAGAAACGAAATAGCAAATTAAACCCAAAGAAAATAGAAAAAAGGCAATAATAAAGAATAGAAATTATTGATATAGAAAATAAATAGACAATAGACAAATTCAAAAAGTCAAAAGTTTGTTCTTTAAAAATACTGGTTAAATTGATCAACTGTTGTTTAGCAAGACTAAGAAAAATTAGAGAGAAAACACAAGTTTTCAATAAAACAGATGAAATAGGAAACATTACTACCAAACATGAGAGTATTTACGAACATGTTTATATTCCAATACATCTGAAAGTTTTGACACAATGAAAAAATTCATTGAAAAATACAATGTATCAAAGCTGACAACAGAAGAAATAGAAAATTTTGTATTTATTAAAGCAATGGTATTTGTTGTTGTTGTTGTTGTTGTTTTGAGCCAGTCTTGCTCTGTTGTCCAGGCTGGAGTGCAGTGGCATGATCTTGGCTCACTGCAACCTCCGCCTCCTGGGTTCAAGTGATTCTCCTGCCTCAGCCACCCAAGTAGCTGGGATTACAGGTGTGCACCACCACACCTGGTGAATTCTTCCAAATTCACATGGCTTCACCAGTGAATTCTTCCAAATAGGTAAGGAATAATACCAACCTTACACAATCATTCCCAAAGAGGATAAAAAGAGGTAACATTTCCCAACTAGTTTCACAAGGCCACCAAACGCTCATGCCAAACATTCAGGAGGACACTGAATTTATGGCTAATCTCTCTTATGAACCCAAAATAAAAATCCTAAATAAAATATCAAAGGGATTAAATCCATAAGCCAATTGGACTTGTTTCAGGAAGATAAGTTTAAAAACACTAGAAAATCAATCAATAAAATTAACCATGTTAATGGAAGAAAGGAGAAAAATTATGTGACTATAATCTTGCTATACACGAAAAAGAATTTAATAAAACTTAATCCTCAGTCGTGATTAAAAAATACTTTTGCTAAACTAAGAATAGAAGGAACTTCTTAAATTCATAAAGGGTATCTTTTTAAAAACCTACATAATAATGAATACAAAATTACAGCTACATAGAAAGAATGAGTTCTGGGGTTCTGCTGCACCATAGGGTGAATATGGTTAACTGTAATTTACTATATAGTCTCAAAAAACTAGAAGACAGAATTTTTTCTTTTTTTTTTTTTTATGGCAGAGACAGTGTCTCCCTATGTTGCTCAGGCTGGTCTCAAACTTCTGGGCTCAAGTAATCTCCCACCTTAGCCTCCCAAAATGCTGGGATTACAGGCATGAGTCACCATGCCTGGCTTAAGTTAACTTTTAGGTTCAATAAATCCCAATAAAAATCCCAGCAGACTTTTTTTTTGTGTGGAAATTGACACGTAGATTCTAAAATTTAAATGGAAATGAAAGGACTAAAAAGAACAAAAGACAAACTTGAAAAATAGGAATTTGGAGGACTTAAGTTACCAAATATCAAGGTATTACAAAGCTACAGTTATTTAAAAAGTAAAAGCAACAGCATGGTATTGGTGCAAGCATAAAAAAATAGAGAAAGAAAAACAGTTTTATACATACATGAAAACCATTTTTACAATAAAGATGCCACAGCGCTGAAATGAGAGAAGGGAACTTTTTTCAATAAATGATGCTGATCAATTGCATATTCACACGGAAAGAGATGACCCCTGAACTGTACCACACATCATACACAAAAACCAATTCCAGAGAGATTATAAATCTAAATGTGAAAGGTAAAAAACAACAACAACAACAACAAAACCCTGAAGCTTCTAGAAGGTAACAAAGGAGAATATCTTCACAACCTTGACAGCAGAAAACTGGACCACCAACTCTATTTAAATATCTGGCTCAGATGTATATATCTGATCTACTTTACAGTCTTCTCCATTTATTCCAGCCTATTCCGATTATGCTCCTCTCTTCTATCTATTTTCTCTTGAAGTTACCATCACACAGTTTAGCACTCACATTGTAGATTACTCTCAATTTTTGTCATGTGTGGTGCTCTAGCAAGCTTTATCATGACTGATCATTATTTTCTACTTCTATTTTCAGTAGTGCCTGAGTTAGTGCTGGAGCTGGACAAATGATAGACCCTCAATTAGCAGTGGATAACTTCAGATGGTCCCAAATCTCTCTGAATATCTGCTCTGCTCTTTGCCCTTTCAATGACATTGTGCTCCAATCTCAGCATTCATCCAAACATTTAATAAGTCGAACTAAATGATGCCTGAAAGCAAAGCACTATGCTGACATCATGCAGACTGCAAGGTTGTGTAGGTCTCATTTTACGCTATAAAAGAGTTTATAGCCTCTTAGAGGAGGTATATGAACAAGATAGTTATTTTATATTTCAAGGAAATATGGGGTGAATGCCGTGGAAATGGCCATAGTATGTAAATTCCAAGAGAAGAAGGGATTATATCTGCCTAGGCTGGTCTGTCTGGAAGGGCCTTTTGAATAAGTGGCATCTGAGATGGGTTCTGAAGATTATAATAGGGCATTCCAGGCAAAGCGAAAACCAAATGAAATTTTTTGAATTGGGGCATTATATTTCCTGAATAACTGTGCAAATAGATTTCTCCTGAAATAGTTAAATTGACTTTGAATAAACAGGAAGAGAGCTTGAGACCATGAGGCAGTTGCTACTGAAAGAACAGAATAGATAAAATGGTTGCCTCTGTGTGAATACTATGGCTTTTAAATGCTGGAGGATTATGTTAGCACAAACGCTTACCTTTCACATATGTGAGATGTCTCTTTTCTGTTGGTCCCTTCCAGCTCAGGGGAAGAACCTGCGTTAGTGTTTTTTATGTCTTCTACAGACTTCATGAAATTGAATTAAGAAGTTGCATTGTATTTTTAAAAGAGTTGAAAGAAGAAGTCAGAGCAATAAGAAATCCAGATTAGCCTTAAGATTCATGTCAGAGATTAGTGGGAATTTAGGAAGAGATGGGAGGGCCTTGAGTTCCTTGGTGTTACTATAATATAGTGCCTGGGTTGCAAACTCACATGGAGCATGAGGATAAAAGAAGTGGGTGGGTGAGTGGACTAACTGTAAAAGTAGAAACAGCATTAATGTGATGAGAAATGGCAACTAACAGTTGGACTGTGAAAAGACAAATTCTCATGCCCTACCAAAACTTACTAAATCAGAAACTCTTGGCTGGGGTCCAGCAGTCTCTAGATGGTTCCAGTCAACAGTAGCATCTGAGAACTACTGCAATAAGGAATAGTGAAAGAGGCAAACTGGTGTGCTCATGGCCCATGCAAAGGGCTGGCAGACATTTCTTAGCTAAGTTGATTTTTATCTCGCAGGATATGGAAACTATGTTGTTAGACCTTCCAATATTGTAAGGAAAAGTCACACATCTGAATTTTTATGTTACATCTTCTAATTTTTAAGTATTGGCCATCTTTAAAAATATTCTGGGCTGGGCGTGCTGGCTCGCACCTGTAATCCCAGCACTTTGGGAGCCCGAGGTGGGTGGATCATGAGGTCAGGAGTTCGAAACCAGCCTACCCAACATAGTGAAACTCTGTCTCTACTAAAAATACAAAAGTTAGCCAGGCATGGTGGCGCACACCTGTAGTACCAGTTACTTGGGAGGCTGAGGCAGGAGAATCGCTTGAACCTGGGAGGCGGAGGCTGTGCTGAGCCCAGATCGTGCCACTGCACTCCAGCCTGGACAACAGAGCGAGACTCCGTCTCAAAAAAATAAAAAATAAAAAAAAATATTTTGGTGGCCAAATGTAACTGTGGCCAACATTTTACCAGGGGCTATTAATTTGCAATCTCTAATAATATAGTGATTAAAGGCATAAGATCTAGATTCAGTGAGTATTAAGTTCAAATCCCATCTCTTCTTGCTATGTATATGACCTCAAAGCAAATTGTTTAACCTCTCCAAATCCTTGATTTCCTCCTGTGTAAATGAGCATAATAAGTACCTGCTTCATAGGGTCCTGGTGAAGGTGGAGTGGGGTGCTGCATACAAAGCACTTATTCAAGGGTCTGGCACATAGCAAGTGCTCAGTAAATGATACTTTTACAATTGTCAGTTCAAGCACAGGATATGCTGGGTCTGCTGGGGAAAGGAAGGAACCTGAGCCAGGGGAGTAGGGAAATAGTTGGTTTCTCTAGGCAGAGCTGAGTGGTCCTACACACAGTGTCCAGAGCATGTGGCATGGCAGTTTCATGCAGAGACCAGGCTATGCTAGTAGTATGAAGGAGATTAGTTTAGTGGATGTGGCCCAGTAGTAGAAGATTCACATAATCTTCAACATCATTATGGGCAATGCGCTCATATATGGCCGGAACCCATCCTGGGCCAGGAATAAGGAATCTGCCAGTTCTTAAAATCCTGGGAGCCCCAATAAATAGGTGATTTTCAAAGCATGAATGTAAGAGCAGACGGGTAATCTGTGGCAGCAGCTCAAACCTGTCCATGGGTCAGTATGTCTGAGGGTATGAGGAAGGGGGAAATGAGAAAAAGATTACAAGTGGTGTGACCTGGAGGCTAAGTTGGCACCCAGGGCTTATGCGAGGCACAATAGATACCAAGTCTGTGGGCAGCCAAGATAAACTCCAGGCCCCACATCTGGAGGGGCTGAGGCAGCTGACATGCTTCCTACCCTAGTCTAGACTAGCTCAGCTCCCAGGCATGAATGAGCCTAAATGTGGAAGACATTGGAGAATTTTGCCGTGAGTAGCAAGAAAGATGAAGCTTGACAGATGCTGGTGCAGGCAACCAGGTATCACTTATTATTTAGGAGGCAAGATGTCATAATGCTATATTAAAAGTGTCAAATTTGGGTCATTGTATAGAATGCATCGAAAGAAGAGTCAGGGAAAAAACAAGACTGTTGCATTTATCTTGGCCAGAGATGACAGAATCTCAGCATTTGGACCACAGCTACTTTCTCCTATACCCATGACAGACACCTCTGATTGATTAAAATATTCTCTCCTGCTGATCCGAGACAAGGCATCAGAGTCTTTTCAAAACTCTATTCTGCCTAGACAGCCACTCTGACAGATAGAAACTGGCATGCAAAGCCCCTGGTCTAGGTGTCAGCTGCTACGGGGTGATGACAATTGGGAGAGGTGAAAAGGGAGAAAATTCTGTGGAAATAATCAATAGAAGTCAGTGCCTAAATTTTTTGTGGGGACAAGATAGGGCAAGTTTGAAGAAAGTCAAGCTCAAAGATCATAGCAAGGCTTCATTCAAGTCTTAGGATGTAGGAGAATATGTGCCATTAAGAAAAGTATCCTTTCTGGAAAAGCAAAAACATAAACCACCACCCCTCAAGGAATTCAGAAAAATGAGCTGGTTGACGGAGAAAAGATGACTTGTTCACTTTCTGAGGTCCTGGCAACACATGCAGGTAGAGGTGTCAGCCCAGCAGTTCATGTTGGATATTCTTCAAACAGTAACTGCTTTTAAACTTGCTGTCTCAGTGTGTGGATGGGTGCTCTGGGAAGACACAAAGAATGTGTTGGATACTTTGTCCTTGAGAAGTTCAGAAGATAATAGCAGCACAGGGACACCCACACATGACTAATAAGGACATGTAAAACCCAAACAAATCAAACAGAAACCACAGGCACATACTTAGGGAAGGGATGAATAATTGGAGAAAGGAGGCAAGTCATGGAAGGTGAAGGTAGAACTCGAAGAAGCTCTGAGCATGAGCACACCACCGGAGCCAGAAAATGACCTGGACTATTCCATGTGCATATCTAGTTGTCCAAAAAGGGCATTCCCATCTTGAGAATGCAAAACCAGTCACTGATGTCATTATATGATGTTTACTTATTATCAGCCATATTCTAGGCATTATGGCAGTGGTCAGAAACCCTTTGCTCTTAAGGATCTCACAGACCTGTGGGTGAGAGAGATGTACCAAGTTATTACACTATAACACAAGAAATGCTGAGATACGAGTATGCAGATGCAGAGAACAACATAGGTGCACATAGCAGGGTCTAACACAGCCTGAGGGGGCAGGGCAGGCACCCTAGAGAGGAGGAAGCTGGAGGTGTACTTTCAAAGCAAACTAGAAAGATTGATTCATTTATCCATCACTGTCCATTCATATGCCAAGTTTCCCAGGTCTCCTGGGCAGCACCAGCAGAACAGAGAAGTGTGTAGGTGTGGAGTACCACTCAGGGTGGGCACTCTAATGCGGCTCCCCAGGCTTGATCCTGGAAACAGGCCAGAGAATTTTGAATCACCTTTTATTTATTTAGTCATTCATTCTTTTTTTTTTTTTTTTTGAGAGAGAGAAGCATAACAGAGCATTTATATCTTAACTGTTGTATTTTTTGTATGTTGGCTGGCTTCCAGAATAACCTGACTAAATAGACTCACCAGCCTTTAGAGCAGGCCCTCCAAGGAATCCTTCTCTTGTGCTGATGTTCCTAAAAGTCTTCTCTACCAGGAAAATGAAAGGAAAGTTGACCTCATAAAGTTGTTAAGACAAGGTTTTGTTGCTGTTGTTTGTTTGTTTTATCACTGTTAAGGTCTCCTATCTTTAAAAAATCAATTTTTTGTAATTTTTTAAATGTCTGATTATGGTAAAAAAGACACACACACAGCAAAAGGTACTGTCTTCCCTATTTTTAAGTGTACAGTTCAGTACTGTTAAAGACAATCACATTGTTGAACATCCCATTTTTAGAACATCCCATTTTTAGAACTTTTTTATTTTTCAAAACTGAAACTACAGATACGTTAAACAACTCCCCACTTTCCCCTCCCCCCAGTCCCTGTCAACCACCATTCTACTTTCTGTTTCTACGAATTGGACTATTCTAGGTACCTCGTATAAGTAGACTCATACAGTATTTGTCTTTTGGCGACTGGCTTCTTTCATTTAGTGTAATGTTTTCAAGGCTTATCCGTGTTGTAACATTTGTCAGAATTTCCTTCCTTTTTAAAGCTTGATAATATTCCATTGTATGCACATTCTGCATTTGGTTTATCCATTCATCTATTGATGAATGAGTGCCTTTTGCCTCTTGTCTACTGTACATAATGCTGCTGTGAACATGGGAGTGCAGATGTCTTCTCAAGATCCTGCTTTTAATTCTTCTGGGTGTATAAAATGTGGGATCGCTGGATCACATACTTCTCTTTGAATTCTTTGAGGAGCCCCCACAATGTTTCCAAAGTGGCTACACCATTTTTCATTTAGGGCTCCCTTCTTTTTAAAGGAGGAGTTCATAACTTCTGATATCAGTCAGGGCTGAGCGGACTCTCTGAGCTTCTGAACCCCCTTTGCCTCCAGAGCTGGTCAAGGCTCATCTTTCCATTGGTCCTCAGTGGAGAAAGAGGCAGCTGTCCTCACATACGGACACCGTTAATGGACAAGGTAATAATCCTGCAGAGCAATTGAACCATAATGTGAGGTCCAAGCATAGAATGAACTCACCTACCCAGCAGCATTTCTCTTGCTTGATTGCCAGCTGATATCTGTTTCTGCCAGAGAAGTCTGTCCCTGTGTCTGGGAACCCTGCTCCATTTGAGAGCTTGCTTCAGCTATGTCATGCCCTTAGCACTGATGATATCATGACCCTTGATTTCCAGTAGGATCTCATTAAATTTCCTTTTTGCTGACCCTCCAAGGCTGACCCCTACCTATCTCTACTACTGCCACAGCATCTGTGATGACATTTATGTCCCTGGAGGGAGATTCCTCTTTGCCTGAGAAATGCTAGAAACCCTTGAGTTATCCCCTGGGAAGGAGGAAGGAGCTCTGCCATCAGGATGAATTAGGCCTTCTTTACCTGGGGGGAGGGGAGGCAAACGAATTAAAAGCTGGAGAAACATGAGATATCTTTCCCCAACAAATGCCAAAAGGCTGAGAATCTCATAATGTTAGACATCCTTTAGAATGGGATACTTTATAGGACAATTCAGGGTTTGGGGCCTTTCAAAAATGGCACATTTGCCCATGTAATCTGATCAATGCAAGAGGAAATAGCAGACCTGGAGGTTATGCTGAATTGCCAGAGAATTTTGTACCTGGGACGTTCAAAGACATCTCAGTCTGGCCCACCTTTCTGACAAGTCAGACCTGACAGTTTCCAAGACAGCTCATCCTTCAGTTGAGGCCTCGTAAAACCAGGTTAGAAACTGACCCACTCACACAATCTTTTAGAACCCACAGCAGCAAGTTTGAAATAGGCAAATTGTTATGCTTTTCCTGATCCTGGGGGCTCTGTATACACTGTATCTCACAAAGACTAAAAATCCCTAGCATGTGGCTTTCTGCTCAGGGAGGGTGTAGGTCCTAACGTGAGTGTGAGGTGGGGATGTGTATCCACCAGTCCTGCCTCAGTTTCAGTTCCCAAGTGCCTCTGACAGGGTGAGCATCTTCCTATAGCAAATGTGCTTTTCACATTTAAAGACATGTATTTTTTATTTAACCTGGTCCCTGAAATGCACTGAGGAAAGAGCCATTGGTTCCAGTACTGGAAGAAAAGCTGTTTGTGCAGGATTTTTCAGAAAGCATGTGTCAGTCTCCAGCATGGAGCCCTCTTAAGGGGATGTAAGCATAAATTTCATGTGACTTCTGCCTGCTGATTGGATTGGACTTTAGAACGGATGCTTCATGTTAGTTTCAACTGCTGAAATCAGCTGTGTGACTCTCATTGTTATTTAGTTTTCCTGAAGCTCAGTTTTCTAATCTATGTATGGAGAATTGTACCAGGTGATCTCAGATATTCCTTTAAAATTCTGTGAATCCACTTGAGTAGGAGATGGAGGAGCTATAGGCAATATCATTGCAAGAGCACTGCTGAAGAGCTTCTGCCCTTTCTTTCTTTTATCCCCTCCTTGCATATGCCTTCTAGATAAGCAAAAGGGAGAGTCCTCAATGAGAATACACACTGAATAGCTTTAAATATGGGGTCAAGGGGTCTTCCAGCATCTGCAGAGTCTCGTTGTTAGATGATTCATTGTTCCTTCTGTTAGAAAAAGTCTTCTTGACATTCATCCCGACTTGCCCCCCATCCCCTTCACCTCTTCATCTAAATCCTCTCCACAAAGATTCTGTGGAGCTAACCTACTTGCTTAGTGTGCATCTTGGTGTGGTGTTTTGGTACACTGCATGTGTGTTTGTGCACATATTAGTACCTTCATATTGCATCCCTGCTTTGTTATGAAGTCGATATCAACACCCTGGTGTGTTCTACAACGCCAAAAAGACCAGTGTTGTGAGTGAGGCCAATGTAATTTGGTGAACTATGATTTATGCAAACTATTTACAGGTTAAATGGGAGAATGAAGGAAATGGTTAGCAAAGACAAATTGTCAGTGCACACATTCTTCCTTTTTGATTGACTCATAATAAGCCATGCATTTATTGCAAAAGAATGTTCATTTTCTCCATAGTAGGAAAATTTCTTCTCAACTTTCTCTTTCTCTTTTTTCTTTCTCCTTGTTCCTCTTCCTATTTTCAGATCAGGCTTTGGCTCAAAGCTAGTCTCAGCCCCACTACCTAGTAGCCATGTAACCCTGGGCAAGTTTCTTAACCCTTCTACTCCTCCTTTTCTTTTGTTTGTTTGTTTGTTTGAGAGAGGCTGGAGTCACCCAGGCTGGAGTGTAGTGGTGACATCTCGGCTCACTGCAACCTCCACCTCCCGGATTCAAGCAATTCTTCTGCCTCAGTCTAACAAGTAGCTGGGATTACAGGCACCTGCCACCACACCTGGCTAATTTTTGTATTTTTAGTAGAGACAGGGTTTCCCCATATTGCCCAGGCTGATCTTGAACTCCTGGCCTCAAGTGATCTGCCCACCTCAGCCTCTCAAAATGCTGGGATTACAGGTGTGAGCCACTATGCCTAGACGACTCCTCCTTTTCTATCTACAGAGGCAGAATAATGGTACCTCCAAATATGTCACATTTGGAGACTAAATATGTGAGGCGACATGGCTAGGGGAAATTAACAGTGCAGATGAAATTAAGATTGCTAAGCCGCTGGCCTTGAGATGCAGAATTATCCAAATTATTAATGTGGATCTGACTGTAACCAAACAATGTAGGTCCCGATGCTTGCCACTTGCAGAGTCCAATTAACAAGAGTGAAGTCCGGTAGGAAGAAAGTGAATTTATTAACCAAAACTAGTAAAGAAGAAGCAGCTGGATTCCTATCCAAAGTAACTGCTTTGATTTTGGGGGGAAGGCAAGGGTTTAAAATGGGAAAACTTGATAAGGAAGGCATTCAAGCATTGGGCTGAGTACAATGTCTGTGTGTCTTGTTCTGGTGGCTGTCTTGGGTCTCAGTCCACCTGGGACCTGGGACCTGAGACCTCAGGCTGACGTCATCACAACAATGGCCAGGTTGTTAATGAGCCACCTGGAAGTAATCTCTGGAACTTTGCAGCTGGGTCTCCAGACTTGGTCTCCCTGTTTCAAGATTAGCCCCTGGAACTTCTAAGAAGACACACAATTAGATACTAGCATACAGTGCGATAAAAGTGAAGGGAATATATAAGGTGAGAAAAGCATGGAATCTATTTTAAGGCTAAGGAAAAAGGCTTCTGCCAGCTGCCTCAATATTATATCTTGAAACCCAAGTGAAAGGAAACAAAAAGTTTAAAATGCATTTTGAATTAAGCTGCCCAGTTATACAATGTAATCACCCCCGTTCTTACAAGTGGAAGAGGGAAGCAGAAAAGGTCAGAGTGATGTGATGTGAGAAAAATTCGGCCAGCTTTTGCTTGCTTTGAAGATTTGAGAAAGGGGCCACAAGCCAAAGAATGTGAGTGGTGTTGGCCAGGCACAGTGGCTCATGTCTTTAATCCCAGCACTCTGGGAGGCCAAGATGGGTGGATCGTCTGAGGTCAGGAGTTCAAGACCAGCTTGGCCAACATGGCAAAACCCTGTCTCTACTAAAAATACAAAAATTACAAAAAAATACTAAAAATACAGTGTGGTGGTTCATGCTTGTAGTCCCAGCTATTCAGGAGGCTGAGGCATGAGAATCACTGGAACCTGGGAGGCAGAGGTTGCAGTGAGCCAAGATTGTGCCACTGCATTCTAGCCTGGGTGACAGAATGAGAATCAGTCTCAAAAAAAAAAAAAAAAGAAAAGAAAGAAAAAAGAAAAAAAAGAATGTGAGTGGCCTTTACAAGCTGGAAAAGGTGAGAAAATTCTTCCCTGTACCCTCCAGAAAGGAACGCAGCCCTTCTGATGCTATGATTTTAGTCCATTGTAGCCAGAGTCAGACTTCCACAGAATCGTAAGATAATAAATTTGGTTTGTTTTAAGCCATTAAGTTTGTAGTAATTTGTTACAGCAGCAATATAAAACTAATACAGTATCTATAAAATCCAGTCAATAATAGTAACGTAGAATGATCACTAAGACAATGCAAGTAACATACATTACTTAATACTTATCAAATACTCAGTATATAGATGCTATTATTTTCAGTCCTCATCCCAACTTTCCATACCTTCTTCCTTCAAAGTCAAGAATGATGGTACATTGGTGGCCCCACTGCAAATCCTTCTATGAATGAGCCTGCCAGCAGTAACTCTCCCAGAGCCAGTTGACAGCAGGAGAAATCACAATCCTTTCAAATCCATTCGGCCAGGGCTGAATGTCTGGCAGTTTTCTAAAGGGATTTTCATTTTTAAATTAAAGTGATAGATCTACCTGTCTGTATCTTTATGACTGTGGAAGCAAGCTTCTGGCCAAAGAACCAACTTTGCTTTTTCTATGTATTCATTTCTATTTAATTTGTATATTACAGAACAAGCCATGGGTATCTCAGCTTTAAAGCAATGCCTTGTCTTTAAAACTACATGGGGAGAACAACAGCTCATATCATGGACAAGTTTAATGAAAAGAGATGGAATTTCCAGGAGGGTAGAAAATAGATCCAACAGTTTCTGGGAAACTTCTCTCTTGGCTCTGAGCCTAACCACCAGGCTCAATACCCACTCCCCCTCTTTTTGCAGTTACCCCAATATTACAAGAAATTGCCCAATTCTAAGGACTTTCAAAACTTTAATTCCCAGTCTAGTTCCATGTGCCTTAGGTTTAAAAAAACAAAAGGACAAATCCTTAGAAGAATAACTTGTCTCCCATGAGTAATACAAAAAAAATTGATGTAACATTTATGGTTAAGACTATGTGCATAAAAGTCAGAAAAGCTTTATTTATGTCCTGCACAGCTGTTGTAAGGTACTTGTCTCTCTCTGGTTATTTGGAGATTATCATATAGGCAGTTAACCTTAATGCTATGCTAGCACTTACTTGGGTGCCTCTAATACCAATTACACCTCACCATTTGCATTTGTTGTCTCTGGCACAGATGATAAAAAGAGAAAGAGAAGTATTGTTGATTGTACATTCAAATTAACACAGCATTCACAGGGACTTGGGTGTGGTGGCAGATGCAAATCAAAAAGTCTGGTTCTTGATGGGTTGGGGATAGAAGTGGAGAGCTGCAGGCTAATCTACGTGGGGGGTTTCTTTTTTCTTTTTGGATGGGTCAAATGTTTCAATTCCTTTCATGCTACTGATACATGCAGGTGCATGTTCATGCAAGAGCAGCATTTCAGAGACAGGTGTGATGATTTTTACATTTTATTCCTGTTTTTTTTTTTTTCAATAAGGAGAAGCAATAAAAAAAGTCTCTCAAGATCATTTGCTTCTTTCCCCCATCAGCAGCCTATTTAGAGGGCTGTCAGAGTCACAAGGGACTCCTCATCTCTAGTCCCAGTCCATGCAATCCTTATTTGCATTTGCACACCGTGTTCCATATCTGGGACCCATAGAGAAGGCAGGAGGGAGCCAACTAGGACGAGTCAGGGAAGTAGATAGCAAAAGTGAGGAAAGACTTTGGAAATGAGCCATACCTGGAAGGTGTATGGGAATGGGATGCAATTGTATAGAAAGAGAAGAGCTTTTGTGATGAGGGCCTAATTATAAACTGGAGGGAGAAGAGGGTGTTTAGTGTGTATTGTCTGAGGGGCAGAGCACATTCACACTCACTCTGTCCTCCAGGAGACCTAGCCAGAAGAAAAGGACTTCCATGGCAGGAGAATGGGTGGAGTTGAGACATGAAGACTTTCCTGATCATATGGATTGAGAAAGATTGCTTCAATTCTTTTTCCAGACCATTAATATACTGTGAATTTTAGATGAGCAGTTTTCTTTCCATTCTGTCAGAATGCATTTCAAACTAGATATAGGCAATGAATTAGTCTCTCAATAACCCTTCCAAACTTTTCAGCCAGAGCATGCATTCTATCATGTTTAACTTTTAAAAAGATTATATACATATATTTCTTAACTAAAGGAAAGTAGAACATTTTACCAACACAACACACTGAAATATTTTATTATCTTCATTTTAAGAAAAGGGAAACCCAAACCTTAAAAACTTAAATATTCTTCCTGCTGTCCCCTACTCCAACATGTAAGCAGAATAAAAAAAAATTTGTGCAGGCATAGAATTTTCTATCATTGACTCTAGATTTGAGCTCTGTAAGTGGAGGCAAATATAAAATATAACTTAAATTTTAAAATTACCATACCTAAATCTTTCTTAGTTATAATCACCTCTATATCAAATTATTTTCTTTTGCTAAGAATGAGTAATATTCAAGGCAATCTTACAGCTAACCATTTCCTCTTTTCCAAGACAAATCACAATACCTGAATGGTAAAATCAATATTGTTCATTTCAATCATGTTGCTGATTATGGAGGGATATAAGATAGAGGGATAGGTTCTGAGATGGTGGGAAGGCTGGTAAAACTCGAGGTGTTCAGAAAAATGATGTACCTAGTGTAAGATAATATAAAGGGTTTGTTTTTAAAAGTGGCTGAGCTTCAAAATCAAGTCAACACTTATTTATTAAGTCCCCATTGTGTATTTTCAGAAAAAAAAAAAAAAGTATAGCTGCTGCTATTAGAAATCTCAGTCTGTGAAACAACTGAAGGCCAATCCAGGATTCGATTCAGGGGATAGGTTGGAAGAATTGCCTCTTCTTCCTGCTCTGCACTTATAACTACAGTGTTACAACATTATATAGATCTGCCTCCCTGCCATGAAAATCGGAATGCAGTGGCCCTTTGCTTCCAAAACAAATATGAGTTTAGTTTCCCAGCATTTCCCGTCTTTTCCAGGAGCTCAGTTTTGAACAAGATTAAACATGCACACAGCTGAAATCAAGCTGGGTACTATGGAAATGTTGAAAGAGTGGACTTAAATCCTAGCTCCTCAGGACGGTCTAGATTCATTCCACAGCAAATATTCCTCACAGCTGCTGCTCTTCTGGTAAACAGAAGAGAGAAGAAGAAATAAGTTATTATCTGCCTGTTTAAACTGTCCCAAACTGAGAGACTAACACGTAGTACGGGTGACATGCAGCATGAGTTTCTTTTTCTACAGGATTTTGTTTGTTTTTTTTAGTTTTACCTGACTGGAACTTGCCTTCTGGGGACCTTAAGTTCTAAATGAAGAAAAAATAATTTTATTTATTAAAAATTCAATTTTGCTTCTAAGAGTTTAATCAGAGTCTCTTTCTCCAACTTGAATTCCCCATTCACCAAGATTCCTTGTACTGTTGGTAACTGTCATATAAGAGAACCGTTTTTATATCTAGCAAGACCTCTTTGTCATCTTTAAGGATAAGATTGATTAAGAGAGAAGAGAACCAGGCAATGTGCATTTGGGAACTTATTATTACTCTCAAAGTTCTGGTTGTCTAAACCTCTGAAAGATGACTGATGCCCCAATCTCAGCTCAAAATACACAGAGACGTCGTGTTTGGTGGAAGACACCTCAGAGATCTGCTGACCAGCCTCTTCATTTATTATAATTGAGAAAGCTGAGGTAAAGGGGGCATCATATTCTTTCAGCATTTTCCTTAGAGTGATTTAGTTTTGCTTCCCACTATGTGACTTAAATGACTCAAGAAGTCTTGCAAACAGATGTGCCCAGGTAGCAAATCCATGACTAGCATGGCTACCAGCACTGACCACAGAGCAACAGAGAAGGCAAATGAGGTGGTCATCGTTGAATTCAGTTTAGAGGTCAGAATAAGGGCATTCTTATCATAGATTGCTGAAGGAAAATGATATATCCGCAAAGTCACTACTCTGCAATAGGTTATTTTTAAGGCCCCATAAAAAAAAGCCCATGATTTAGAAACAAGACTAGATTGCGAAGTACTCTTATTTTAAGAGGTTCCCAGGCATTTTGTGGTGCTCTTGATCCCCAGATCCTGGGTTTTGAATGATTTTTCCCAAGCAAAAAATTGGCTTGCCTACATGTGTGAGCCACCATATATATATATATATTTTTTTTTTTGGCCAATAGTCATATCTACTGTTACTGCAGGACCTGAGATTCAAGCGCAATAAGAGGCTATACCAGGCTGACAGAGAAGGACAAGAAGTGGTAGTCAACAGACAGCCTGTGGCTGAGCTAGCAGGAAGCCACAGAGCAGCAAAAGAGTGGGGTCTGATGCGGCCTTGCTATTCACTGTATCTTCTACAAACAGCATCTGCCTCTTTTGGGAGCTCTGTAGAAAGGCAGAACTTGCATTTTAACAAGCTCTTCAGGCGATTCTTATGCACATTAAACTTTGAGGAGTAGTGCCTGGTCCCACTCCCAGAGAGTCTGATTTAATAGGTTGGGTTTGTGGCCTGGGCACAAAGACTTCGAAAAGCTCCCCAGGGGATTCTAAAGTGCAGTCGTGGTTGAGAACCACTGCCCTGGAGCTTGAGGTTATGGCCACAAGCACTGGATATGAGAAAGCAATGGGCAAATGAGCTTGACCTGAGTAAGGGCAGCTTATATTCTTGTTCCGTTTTTGATGCAGAAATCTCCATAGGAATTTAGAGAAAGGGCTTCTTCAAAAGAAAATAATAGAGAGAAAGCAAACCCAAGAAGAGCTGGGGAAGCAGGCAAGGAAAGGTCTCTGCAAACAACAGTAGCTGGGATTCAATGAATTCATACATGCAAAGAAGTTAGAACAGTGGCTCACACATAATAAAGGCTTTATAAATGTAGGCATGTTGGCTGGGTGCAGTGGCTCATGCCTGTAATCCTAGCACTTTGGGAGGCTGAGGCGGGCAGATTGCCTGAGCTCAGGAGTTCGAGACCAACCTGGGCAACATTGTGAAACCCCATCTCTACTAAAATACAAAAAATTAGCCAGGCTTTGTGGCATGCACCTGTAGTCACAGCTACTTGGGAGAATGAGGAAGGAGAATTGCTTCCACCTGGGAGGCAGAGGTTGCAGTGAGCTGAGATTGTGCCACTGTACTCCAGCCTAGGCGACAGAACAAAACTCCATCTCCAAAAAAAAAAAAGGCATGTTTTTGTTATTGGTATTCATGGAAGATATGGGCTTGAATAGAGAGATACTAGACAATACTGGTCTTCATTTAGTATCTCCTAGGTGCCCAGCCCTTTATCTTCATTATCTCATGTAATCCTCATAAAAGTCCTTTCAAGAGAGTATTATTATACCCATTTAGCAGGTAAGAAAACTGAGACTTACAGAGATGAAACATACTACCCAAGGTCACAGTTCAAACCCAGATCTTCTTGAGTCTAAAGCACCATTAAACTTCAACCAGGAGGAAGGTTATCATTGTCGTCCCCAAGAATGTGGAGACTACCATGTGGTTGGAGAGTAGAAAATGGAGGGGAAGTAGGAATGATCTTGATAAATCCCAAATGCTATGTGTTTACTAGGTCCTGCTTCCTCCCAGTTCCCAGGCTCTCATCCAGACTGCTGCCCAAAAAGCAGTTATAAATTATTGCCTTTGGAATAAAGCAAAACTCGGTCATGCCAGCAAAGCTCATCGCTCTGTTCAAAGGAGACATCTTGCCCCTCCCTAGCTTAGCACATTAAAGCTGCACTCCAGCTAGTAAGCCTCCCCAGCCAATTGCAAAGGAGGGTGGAAAAGTTGAGAATTACAAAGGGTGAATACTGAGCCCAACACATTTTATTACCAAACTGTTA
Organism: Pan troglodytes; assembly: GCF_028858775.2. Taxonomy (NCBI): domain Eukaryota; kingdom Metazoa; phylum Chordata; class Mammalia; order Primates; family Hominidae; genus Pan; species Pan troglodytes. The sequence goes on along the minus strand of NC_072402.2, from coordinate 46,271,712 downwards.
GAATTAGAAGAGGGTGTATATCAGATGGGCTAAGAAAACACTAGCAAGCACTCAGGCTGCGGAACTGCAAAAGGATTTGCAGTAACAAAGTCTGATAAGACGTAGCTAGTATGGATTTGTGAGGGCAGGCCTAGCTTGAAAGAACTCATTGGGTTTGTTTTAGTTTTTTTTTTTTTTAGAGGAATTACTGTTACAGGAGATCAAAGGAAAAAAAAGGCTAGGATTATATTTACCTAAAATGACAAAACATTATTTGATAAGGTTGTACCTTAAAGTCAATTGCACCAGGTAAGAAATTCTGGTAGGGGGCAACTGAGCTTAATGGGAAGATAAAATGCTTCCCAAACAGGAAACAAAAAAAGGGGAAATAAAAGGTAGCATCTTCAGCTGGAAAAAAAAAATCTACCTGTGAGCCTTCTCCTTCCTAATTCTTCTTTCAATAACTATTTATGGGATGTCTCTGTTGTGCCAGGCATATCTCAGTGTCATAGGCACTGAGATAATCAGTGAACAAAAGAGACAAAAACCTCTGTCCTCCTGGAGTTTGCATTGTAGTGGGCATACAATAACCTGTGTACCCAATGCTGTTCAATTTGGGGCATGAACTTCTATGTCATAAACGCAACTGTATCCCTGAAATGTTGCCACAGTTCACTTAAGAAGAAACAAATGCAAATAGTTGGACAAACTCTAGAATTATTTGTCAGAAATGTCTCCTACCCCACCAGAGGCTACATGGCAAGTCTTCTTGAATTCCTTCATTTCCAGGTTATAATAAAGGGATACTTAAAAATACAGTTGTCCCTTGGTATCCTCAGGGAATTGGTTCTAGGACCTCCCAGAATACCCAAGTCCAGTGATGCTCAAGTCCCTGATATAAAATGGTGTAGTATTTGCATATAACCTACACATTCTCTCCTATACTTTAAATCATCGTTAGATTTCTTATAATACCTAATACATTGTAAATGCTATGTAAATACTTGCTATAATATATTGTTTAGGAAATAAGAACAAGAAAAAAAAAGTCTGTACATGTTCAGTAATGTTTTCATTTTGCATATTTTTGATCTGTGGTGGGTTGAATCCTTGGATGCGGAACCCACAGATAGAAAGGACCAGTGGTATTCAGTCCTTTACATATTGTATTCATGCCCCTTTGTCCCAGTGGAACTTAAGAGTCCTTGAAGGCAAGAATCATGCCACCTCTTTTGTTTCCTACATCTCTGGGCTTGTGGGAAACAATTCTCTACCCTGCAAATGTCATTGACTCAGTCACCGGTTTCCATAAACTAGAGGAAACCACAGAAATAGTCACAACAACATCTCTAAGCAGATGAAAGATTATTACGATAAGACTATGGTAAATAGCTCTCCATCTTCATGGAGGCCAGAAATGGACAAAATGGATGTGAAGATTGCTCTATGCCAACAAAGTTCTATAAGGACATCTGTAGATTTTTTTTTTCTACAGATGCTTAAAATGGAGACAATTCTCACAAGCCAAAGGAGGTTTGGGGATGGAGGCTTAGGCTCATAAAACCAGATCACGGTAATAATTTCTCATGCCAATTCAAACTTTTGATAACTACTTTAAAAAGGTGATGTTAGCACCAGGAATTTGAGTTTCTGGCAGATTGTTTGGGAATTAAGCCCTCTAAAGAGGAGACTTCCAGTGAGGCAGGCATGAAGTCTGTCTGGAAGATGGAGCTTTGGCATGACTGAGCCAGACTATGCAGTGGATTAAGCAAGCTTTGATAAACTATGGTGACCCTGAAGCCCTGCTGGCCAATATAGGATGGCAACTGTAATGGGGTTCTGAAACCATCCTTAAAGTTAGTCCTGAGAATATCCAGCCTTCACTTTGGAAAAAAATATCCAAAAGAATGTGGATATGATCCACCATTGCCGTAGAAAAGTAGGCAACAGTACATGGTCTAGCAACTTAAAGCAAACAGATGAGTGCCCCCAAAGACAGAGAGGATTTTCCACCTAGCATTTGTATGGGCTGTGATAGTGGAAGACACGCAAGACTTCAAGTGATGCTGCTCAGCTCTGAGCCAAGTGTCCAAAGGCGTAACCATCAAATGTGTGCCTTTTCTCTCTCCCCCCATCCCTGCTGAACTCCTTGTCCTGCCAAACACCACACACAGTCAGCCGAGCAGTGGAATTCTTGACAAACTGACACTTCCTTGTTCAGTACACTCAAGCAGATTTCCTGACCAGTTATGACACTCTGATATCTGTTTGTACCACACTTCAAAACAGCAAGTCTGTCCACAATGATCTTGTCTTTGAAACTGTCCACTTTAAATATTGCCTTATAATTTTATTGTGTCTACTTTTGAAGACTGAAAACCTCCTAAAACAGGGTATGGGAAGTACATTGCAGTTATGTTTGGTGCCCTCGCCTAGATTACAAGTGTGGAAGTTACTTCTTGAGGCCTCTCTTCTGGGCATCTCATGTATCATGTCTTCCATATATCAGAGGCAGAAATTGGATCCCGAGTCTTGTAACCCAATGGCTGGTATTCTTTTTGCAATATCATAGTGCTTTCAAAGTTAGCAACATTCTCCTTAAATTCTCTGCTAAATCATAGTGCATTTCTTAGTTACATCTGTATAAGCTTAACATTCTCCTCCCTATATATCGATTTTTTTTTAAGTCTACATTGGCAAGCCATCTTCTGCCCTAAGCCCTAAGATCCTAGAATCTCATGGCGTTTCACCTTCACAGGACTTTCCTTGTGCCATCCTTCCAGGCCAGGAACAACCATCACTCTGGTCCTTTCTGTTCCTGAAGTCATGGGATGCCTGGGCTGGTGATTTCCTCAGACATCATCGTGCCAAATGACCCCATTTCACATTGGGTAGAAATCAAGTACAAGGAAATACTCAGTTGCACAGGGCCCATGACTCACAACTTACATCCTTTCTACTTTACCAGGCCGTCTTTTACAACTCCAGTCTCAACTTGAAATTACCCTGAGTACATTCTCTGTGCTCTATTCTCTGATTGCCATGATAGAGGTAAAGTACCCAGAGAAAAATTCTAACTGGTACATTTCCTCAATAATATATTGTCACTCTGAAATGACAATGTTTTAACCCAGTAAAATGTGCTACTGCACAGATGAATGGTGTGATTAATGAGTGGTAGGAATTCTGGGTCCTGAGGCAGATGGAAGAGAGTCTACAGATTGAGTGGCTCTTTTCAATCCTTGGTTCACACCCTTTGGACTTGCAGAGGATTGATAGAGGCCCCCTAAACCAGAGGTTTCCATGTTACTTCTTCCTAAATGTAGAGAAGGCATGATGTGCTGGGAAAGGGTAGAGACCCCAGGAATCTCAACTTCTCTTTTGCCAAACATTTGCTGTAGACTTTAGACATGTCTCTTAATTTCTCTGGGACTACATCACTGGACTTCTATAATGAACTTCTATAATGAACTAGTGTTCATTACAGAAGTCCAATGTTGCCAGATCTTCTAATATTTTTTTCCCAAGAAAAATCCCTCAATTCAACGTGAACAGTGTTGATTTTTAATGTTGGCAATTCAAATTTCAACAACAACAACGGAACTTGTGGGGACACAAAACATCCCCTGTCCTCAGGCTGTGAGCAGTCCTGACTGGCCACCAGGAGACCCTTATGTGACTAGAGTAGTCTGGAACCCTATGTCCAAGGAATGTTGGCAGGTGCTCAGAGGTGTTACAGAGAAAGTCTATGTGCACCTTGGAAGTATGTTTCTGTGCAGGAACAAATAATTACTATACCATAATTTCCCATGCAGAGGCTAGGGATTCCTGGGAGGGCTCAAGAGATTTAAAATTCCTTACCTGGGTGGTCCAAAGATCTCAGACTGATTGGGATCTGCCATGTGCCCAAAGGCTCCTGGTGCCCACAGTTCAGGGAGCACCTGTTCTTAGATTATAGCTCTGCTTCGAGGAATGTGAAAGTGCCTAGAGGTTATCACTTTACAACCCAGAGAAAGGAAGAGGATGCCATTCCCTCACTGCTTTTCAGGGGAGAAGCTGGCAACAGTCCAGCAGTGAAATCTGGGCACAGAGAAATCTGTTCAGAGAGGCAAAAAGACACTGATGGGGTGGGGCCCATAGATAATTAAGGCACTAAGGACCAAGCCCAATAATAATAATGACACTAATCACAGCTACAATTTATTGACCACTGGCTCTGAGCCAGATACTGTGAGAAGTATTTTACAAGCATGATCTCATTTAATTCCTACAGAGACTCATCGAGGATTAAGTAATTTGCCCAAGGTTACCCAGTAAGTGGGAGAGCGCAGGTGCAAAACCAAGTGTGCTTAATTTCAAGCCCAGGTGAAGAGCTAGTAGCCAGTGTAATTTAGAGGAGCAGAGATGGGCCGGGTACAATGAGCTGGTATCTCAATGAGGGAATACAGGCTGCGTGTTTTCATAATATTCATTTTTCTTTTTTCCACAGAAAAAAACCCCGTAGATTTCTTTCTGGCCAAGTTGAGGCTGTTGTCTTCCCAAAACTCCCACAGTTCTGTTGCCTCAGAGAGTAATACTTAGTGAAACTTTTGAAAACTGAACTTTCTTGTCTGTTTCCCCAGATCTGTGAGGTGGCATTTTATTACCTGTGTATCTAGTGACATGATTCCAATCATAATAAAAGAGCCATGGACCATAGAATGACCTGATTTTTCGGAAGAGCTTTTGCTGATACAGGAACTGATTTTATTTTCCTATTAAAAATGAAATTGAAAGTCTCCTTTAGCAGCTTGCTGCATGGACGACCACCACCTTGGTCCTACTCAACAGCCATATTGATCAGAGTAAAAAGTGCCAGTAATGACTGCAAATGAACCCAGTAGACAGGCCTGGCACCTAATGGTATATTAAATTATTTGACATTGCCAAGGTCACCACTTCCTGACATAGAATCAATCTTTCTCTTAATCAGAAGAGGCATAAAGGGTCACAAGTTCCATTTGAGACAATGGTTAAGGGGGCAAAGGAAGGAAAGGGGCAGATGATTTAACTTTATGTGCATTTATTAGATGGAAATTTCTATGTATCTTGCTGTTATTAATCCACAGTGCAGACAGAGGAAAGGGAGGCTTTGACAGGAAGAGAATGAGGTAAATGGAACCTAGTAAATACAGCTTAGCCACAGAGGGCAGTAAAATAATTCAGTGAATCCAGGAACATTATCAATCATCAACCCTACAGTTAGTTCTGCCTTTGATTGTTTAAATGTGGGGCCTGGAATCTCAGAATTTGTTCACAATCAGGGCAGGGCACCTTCATCTTGAGTTTGGATGGGCTTACGCTTATGGGCTCAGCCCTGGACTGAGCTGATTCCTTGGAAGGAACATTCTCACTGTAGTCAGTACTGCAAAAGCAGATTCATTCATCACTGTAAGTGCTCAGTGACCACTTAGGATGGCGCTAGACTCTGTGTGACACTGGAGTTGAAAGGAAAAGGAATTACAACACCATTATATCTGATCCCTGCTCTCAAAAAATTTATACTCAGAAAAGAAATACCAACACAGGAAACAGCCAGAGGAACCCATTCGATAGTCTGAGGATATGGACTGAAGAGTAGTATTTACACAGTAAATGCTACCAGCCAGAGGAAGAAGAGGAAGATGTGTGTGAACCTGAGCAGTCCCACAGTCCTGTCGGCTCAAGAACATAATGTTTAGAGAAAAGTTCCACATACCATCTTTTTTGCCTTTTTCCCCAGGCCTATGGTGAGGCATTTCAGTATGTGTGCAAACAGTGTAAAAAGCAAGAGGTTCTAAAAATAAAATACTTCTTATTTTTCTACTGTGAGTTGAGAAGCCAGCAGTTAGTTATTGACCTGTTGCTGTTTGTAGTCATACTAGTTATTTGCAGAGAATGAAAATGTGGGATCCAGACAATACATGATTATTTGGGGCTTCTAGCTTTCATCATATTTTTTAATAGACTTTATTTTAAAAGTCTTTTAACATACATTTTGCTTTATTAGAAAAAATTAAATAGTACTCTCTGTAGAGATTATCTAATCTAAGAGTTGCCAACATCTGTACCTACAAGAGCCAGGCAGTTAATACGAATGAGTCATGATGGTAGGGACGAGTAGGGCAATAGGTGGCGCCTCTAGGGTCATGGAGAGGAAGGCAGGATCCACCCAAAGAGGCACCCATTACCCAGGAATACCACTGCTGCCATGTAGAGATATGGCCCAGTATTGCCAGTGTCTCTGATTATGAAATGGTAGTTTCTATGTGAAATTTACTGATTACTGTGGTTTGAATGTGTCCTCCAAAGATCATGTGTTGGAAACTTAATCCCCAATGCAACAGTGTTGAGAGGTAGGACCTTTAAGAGGTGATTAGGAATGGATTAATGCCATTATCTCAGGAGTGGGTTAGTTATCATGAGAGCTTGGCTCTATCTTACTTGTCTGCTCTTGTGCTCTCTTGCTCTTTTGCCTTTTGCTACAGAATGATGCACAAAAGCTTTTTCCATATGCTCTTGGACTTCCCAGCCTCAAGAATCATAAGTCAAATAAACCATTTTTTTAAATCAACTACCCAGTCTGTGGTATTCCAGTCTGTGGTATTCTGTTACAGCAACACAACATAGACTAAGACAATGATATTTAAGTCATTATTTAGCTCTTATACACACACTTATACACACATACTCAAGCTAAATAACAACAAAAAAATTTACGTCTAGACCTGGTCCTTGCATCACTGATTTAGAATACCTGATTTACAGCAATTGTACATTTAACAGATGGAGAAACAAGATCTATAAAGGTGAGATGACTTGCCTAAGGTCATACAACTAGCTAGTGAGAGAGCTGAGACTAGAACTCAGCTTTCCTGACTTTTCAATCTCAGTTGATTTCACTACAACATACTGCCTTACAAGAAATGTTTTTGAAGTTACAGAAAAGTTCAAACTACAGAATACCTAAGGGAAAATCGTTTTATTCTCCTCTATCCCTCATTTCTCAGAGTTTTAATGATTAACCACAGCCATCAAATACATGTCTGAGACTGCCATGTGTCTGCATCTCAAGTCCTTTTCAGCTGATTGTACCTTTAGGATTTTTCTTGACAATGGCAATGAGTGAGCATTTGGGCCATCTACAAAGGGGACAAAATACAGTGCCTTGATTTAACATGTTGGGGAGTTTCAAAAGAAAAATCCCCAGTGCTTAGGCTTGCAGGCTGCTATAGACTGCACTGCAGTGCTTGTAGTCCCAGGGCCAGCAAAATCTTGACAACTTATCATTTGGAGTAGGAATCAGCAAGTCCTAGTTTCATTTCCTACCAGGAATAGACAAAGCCTCCACAAGAAAATCATCCCTTGATGGCTGATAAAAATAGAATTGCAATTTATGTTTCCATCTACTCCCTCTATCGTCAGGCTCTTAAGGTGTACTTTCTGTCGTAATGGCTGATTTAGATGGATTCTTGGGGTGCTGGATCACTGCTGATGACATTAATGGTCTTGGGCTCCTTGAATTTTGATTGATTGCTATAATCTGTGAAACTATTTCAGGACATAGATTTATTATTATTAAGCCTATAAAATGGTGTCAGGGTCAAAGCAAACTGACGATGTGTGTTGTGATGCAAACATGGCCAAGGCGTGGATGCCACCATTTAATAGAAGTGAATGGCAGGAAGGAACAGTGTTTCATCCTCCACTCATGACCTGACTCAGGCCTTCTCCAAAAGGGGTAGTGAATTTGAGCTCCATTTGCACTGGGCAGGGGTTGAGAAGGGGGATGCAAAGAAGATAAATGTGTACTATCAATTATTCTCCTACATTTTTGAATTCCTTAAGGAACTTTTGATAGAATTTTCATTTCAGTTCACTTAAAACTGAAATGAAAATTTAGAAGTGGCTAAAGATTTTCTCCATTTTTCTCTGGCCCCCAGATAGTGTCTAGCTTTCGTAGCTCAAACCTGTTGTTTTTGGACTCTGAGAAAATATTAATATCCCACTTAACCTCTATCAAGGAGAGAAGAAAAAGCTAAGCAGGGAATTATATTACAGCTATTTTATCCTTCCTTTCTTCTCTCCATTCAGAAAGCTTCTGGTTCCTCTATTAAGGGCAAGGAAAAGGATTTTATATTAGACTGGGCTCCAGAAAGATATTCTCAGAATCACCATTTCAAACTCCTCTTTAGATGGGAGGGAAGTATTCAACAAAATAATAATTCATGTTTTCAATTTACATGTGGAATGTAGAAAGCTAGGAAGAGCTCCAATCTCATTCTTACAGCAATATAAAGTCAGACAATTGTATATTTATAACCTTTTATAGATTTCTCAAAAAGCTGAGGTCATAAGTCAACCAACTAACTCACAATTTAAGGAAGACAGGTGGCTGCAAGAAGAGGTGGATTGTGAACACTCTCCTTTTTCCTAGGGCTCATACAATGAACACCCACCAGCAAGAAGAATTCAGCTAAAATTACTAATGAATTGATTGAGAGTGGCCAATGTAGACTAATGAGAAAGTATAGAATTCTGGGGGCCACAGATAGAAGGTGAATTCATGAAGGATCGTCTCCACTGACCTCAGTGGATGCTCACATAAAAGACTGAAAGAGTCCTGGGAAAGCATCCCTGGGGGTGCAGGTTGGGAGAGGGGAGGAAGCCTTTCTCCAGAAAGGCTTCACACTTTGCCCAGCTTTTTTCCCTAGAGAAACAAGTTTTAAACTGCTGTAGGGGAGGAGGAGACAAGAAACTCTGGAGCCCATTGCAACTGTGGTAAGAAAAAAACCCTCCTACCTCTGGGATAAAAGGAGCATTGCATAATAATAAAGGAGTCAGTTATCTAAAAAGTCAATAGTCCTAAATCTGAATTCACCTAACACCAGAGCATCAAAATACTTGAATCAGAAACAGATAGAAATGAAAGGAGAAATTGACCATTATATCTGAAGACTTCAATACTCCACTCTCAGTAATTAATACAAAAGTAGGTAGAAAATCAGTGAGAATAAAGAAAAATGCTGTCAACCAACTTCACCTAATTGACATTTATTATACTCCACTTAACTGCAGCAGAATAGACATTCTTTGCAAGTGTATATGGACCATTCATCAAGAGAGGCAATATCCTGGATCATAAAACAAATCTTAACAAATTAGGAAGACTAGAAAATTATGCTAAGTACATTCCCTGATCATGACAGAATTAAACCAGAAATCAATAACCGAAAGATAGCTTGGAAAACTCACAAATATTTGAAAATTAAGGAACATATTTCTAAACAATCCAGGGCTCAAAGAGAAATTTTCAAGGGAAATTTAAAATATTTTTAACAGAATGAAATACAAACAAGACATATCAAAATTCATGGGATAGAGTTATTGAAGTACTTTGAGGAAAATGTATATAGCATTATATGCTTATACTAGAAAAAAAGAAAGTTCTCAAATTGATAATCAAAGTTTCTGCACCCCCTCCCCCAAGAAATTAGAAAAGGAAAAGTAAATTAAACCCAAAGCTAGAAGATGGTAGGAAATAATAAAGAGGAGAAACCAGCGAAATTTAAAATAGAAAAACAGTACTGGAGAAGATCGTTTCCCCCATTGCAGTGCTTACTATGATATATAAGTTCTGTCATTCTAAAATACCCTGAGGAAATCAAGACTCACATTTTTTTAGAGTGGCCAAAAGATTCCCATGAGACTAATCTTCTTTGGAAGTCAGCCAGGAAATAAGAGTTTGGATGTCGATGTCCAGGGCTGGCACTGTCCTCTGTGGTGGTGCCCAGGAGAGAAGACAGCCAACAGTGTAGGTCTTAACCAGGACAGCTGCAAGAAGATCTCCTCAATAATCTCAAACACAATGTACTCTGCCCACAGGAAGCTGTCAATCTGTCATGGGAGACAGGCAAACATTGCCTACTGTCGTGATTAAACTACAAGGTGCTATGATGGGTATCAGCACTGAGTCCATGGAAACCAAAGGAAGAAGCGTCACAGTTGACCAGAAGGTGAGGTTCCTTTGACAGACACAGTGCCTGAATACAGTGCCGGATAATGTTCTGAAGGTGGAGAAAACATTAATATGACAGTAGAAGAAGAGCTCATATAAATCAGCCAGAATTACTTTCATGCTTAACATAATAAGAGCAGTTGAATGGAACAAAATATGTGGAACCGAACTTTTTTTTAGTTTAGATCAAATACCTGCTCTAAATTCTATAAGTAGGATATTGTGCTATTCACTCAAGCCACTGCTACAGGTCTATGCCTTGAAATTTTATGAATGCTAGCTTCTTAATAACTGCTAAATCTATTTAATTTTTCTATTTTTTTGGTAATTGTGTGAGAAAGAGACAGGTATAAATGAATAACAAGAATTATCCCTTTCCAAGGAAGGGGGCTATTGAGGACATAAGGACTCTGAAGCCAAGTTAAGGTAACAATTCCTCATGTTTCAGTAGATTGAAGAATGGATACCTGCATAATGGCATGCACATATTAATAAACAAAGAAGTCATGTATCCACATGAAAATTCAGTGTAAAAGACACCTAAACACTCTGAAATTATCTTGTTAGGCACTATACATACAGCAAACCAAATCCTGATACACTAAATGAGTTCAAATTTCTTTATATCCAAGATTATTGATGTGAGATGCAGTTATATTTAGACTTATGCCTATGTTCAAAGCATTGCACAGAAGTTGAATAGTCAGCTTTTATAATAACCCCATGTAAGTGAAAATTCTATGGCTGTGTGTGTGTTTGTTTGTTTGTGTGTATGTGTGTGTGTGTGTGTATACGTGTCCTGGAAAGGCTTCCCCAGGTAGATGGTTTGCCCCCCGCCATAAAAATGGGGGACAGTAACAGGAGATGAGACTCAGGGAAGCCAAACACCTACCTCGGGCTGAAACAGGTATTTGTTCTGTCTTAAGAAAAGCCAAAAACTAAAAGCTCATTTTACAATCATTTTGAGCACTCCTAAAGGGAAACTGTATGAGGGGTAAGGAACTTGGGAAAGGAAGAGGGAGGTTAGAGCTGAAATTTACCGTTTGAGCACAGGTTATGGTTCAAAAAGGAAATCAAATGCCTTCTGGAAACGAATGTTCCTCCTACTCCATCTCTATCACACCAACATGTTCTAAAAGTTTTTGGTTTTTTTTAAATAAGCTTTATTCTTGTCCCTTGAAAACAAAAGTTTGTTGCCCTTTGATGAGCACCTGGCTTCCAGGTCAAGTGGCTTTTCTCCTGAGGCCTCTTTAGGGCACAACCTAGCCCCAGATTTGCTGGCCTATGTAGTCAAAATAGAGGATTCAGCAAAGGAGTCTAAGCAAAGTGTGGTATGTGTGCATTTCCTGAAGAGTCAGAGACATTGTCTCAATCCTAAACCTTATTGAGCACTATCTCCTGATCTTTTCACATTTCCAGTGGTGGGGACAGACACCTGTATTTTAAAACATTTCCTCCCATCATTCTGCTCTGCAGCTCCATGAACACCACTGTATAAGAAGAGACGTCCGACAGGGCAAAGACTGTGTTGCTCATCTCTATTTATTTGACTAATATTTACTGAGCATCTACAATAAGCCAAGAACCATTAGGATTTGGCCATAAAATAGTGAATAAGAGAGACACCTTCCCTATCCTCATGGAGCTTTTACTGGGGGAGTCAGATGTTAAACAAATAATTATAGTTAATTAAATATTTGCAACTAATTTAAGAATTAAAAGGTGAAAGAAAAACTTCCATATCTCAAGCATCTGGCCAAGCACAGTATAAATACACAACAAATATTTGTCAAATATCTGCTATTCTTTGGGTTATCCCATGGGCAATAAATGCCCAAATATATTCTGTTAATAGTTACTAGGCAAGCAAAAGACTATACGTCTGATAACTTTGAGAAACCAGGTTTAGAGACCAAGTCAAATAGGCTTCTTTAATGCAGGGATTCTCCAGACCTTAACACACTAATATGCATTGACTCTCTAAGTTAGCTCTCAGATTTGAATAGGATATGTATTAGTTCATTCTCAAATTGCTATTAAAAAAACTACCTGATACTGGGTAATTTATAAAGAAAAGAGGTTTAATTGGCTCACGGTTCTGCAGGTTTTACAGGAAGCAGGACTGGGGAGACCTCAGGAAACTTACAATCATGGTGGAAGGTGAAGGGGAAGTAGGCACATCTTACATGGCTGGAGTAGGATGAAGAGAGAGAAAGGGGAGGGGCTACACACTTTTAAACAACCAGATCTCATAAGAACTCTCACTAGCACAAGAACAGCATGATCCATCCTCACCCCCATGATTCAATCACCCCCCTACCACGCCCCTCCACCAACATTGGGGATTAAAATTCAAAATGAGATTTGGGAGGGGACACAAATCCAAACCATATCAGTATATCACAAGTACTTCTGTCCTGCAGCATTCCAGGGAGCCTAACCATCTTGAGATATATATATAGATACATTTTTTTGGAAATACTTTCAATGGATTTTCAGGTGGAACTTCAATGCTTCCACCTGAAGGGGGAAAATGCCTTTCTTTTCCATTGCCAGCAACTGGGCCCTGGAGAGTCTGATGCTGACCTGGGTTTTCTCTGGTAACACAGTCCTGCCCCTGGCCTAGGAAACACCCTCTTTGTGCCACCCAGATATGCAGAACAAGGAATAGCACACAGCCAGATGATCACTTACTTAGGGAAAATGAAAAGGCCTTGATGCATTCAAGATCTGAAGATGTAGAAATAAGCACTGCAATCTGAGTGCCTAGTGACTTTGCTTGGTACCACCTGGAGTTCAAGGTCAGGGCAAGGGTACATACTCAAGTCTGATGACTTCCCATAAGAACGTTTGCATACTTGGTGGTAGGAACAGGAAGTATTTGCTAGACTGTGCAAAGTGACATGAAATTTAGCTGCAAAAGCTGAACTCAAGATTTATCCACACTGAAAACGTAAATCCATTGTTCCTATTTAGGGTTGCACTGGGCATACTTACACTAAAAAGTTATTTGTTGTTTATCTGAAATTCTAACTTCAATGGCCATCCTGTATGTTTATCTGCTAAGTCTGGCAACTCTACTTTTGTGCCTGTTTGCTCTGGCTACCATGAGTTCTGCCCATGAGTGTGAGCTTTGAATACAAGGGGCTAAGAAGGCTGTGCTGTGGGTGCCAACCTGTCAAGGTAGTACCCAGTCTAGCTGCTGTGCAGATGTGCAGGACAAACTTTGCTGAGAAGCACTCCTGGCGCTATCAGATTTGGCTAGTTTCTGCTGCTGGTAAGCTGGCAAATTCCACTCTTATTTCAAAACCAAAAAAAAAAAAAAAAAAAGAGGTGAGTTTTACAAGCAGTCTTTTGTGGTACAGAACAGAGTAGAGCAGTGATTCTCAACTGGGAGCAAGCTGGCAACGTCTGGAGACAGTTTTGGTTATTACAGCTGGAAGGAAAGGGGACAGTGCTACTGGCTTCTAGCTGGTAGAAGACAGGATAAACATCCTACAATGCACAGGACAGGCCCTGCATCAAAGAATTATGTAGCCCAAAATGTTAATAATGCCAAGGATTAGAAATCTGGACCAGAGGAAACTGAGCCATGTCCTAGAAGCAAAGCTAACCCTGAGCAAATTTGTTAAGAAGAGAAAGTTATAGTTTTCTATCCCTAACCTTCTTTCAACAATCCCCACCCTCAAAGAGTCCAGTGTCTCTATGTTGTCCTTGGTTCCTTTAGTTGAGGGAAAACAATATCTGCCTACTATACCCCAATTATTTATTAACAACTTAATATGCTAATCTCCCAAAATATGTTAATTTTCTAAACCATCTCCTGTTCAAAAGATGGTGTGGCTGACATTGCCAACTCCCTACTTCTGAGCTGATCTCTCCTTTTTCCTTGCTAACAGAGCCCCCAACTTTGTCTGGGGAAGCATTGTGTCCAGTTAAAAATACTGACCCTCTTAAACTTTCTTTCACAAGCGAATATGAGATGGAATTGGAGTTTCTGGAAGGAAATTTCCTTCCTAATATACAGACAGATTTTGCTGGCTCTGAGCTTTGTTGCTTTTGTTCTTTCTCCCCACTCTCCTGGAATGCAGAAGTGATGGGCACAAGAGGAGCAGCTGCCATTCACAACCATGAAGCCAAAAGCCACACACAAAAGGCACTTGAGTAAGAGGCTGGAAGGGGCCTGGGTGCTTGGCAACTTTTTCAAGGTGGTGCACCATTCTGCACTAGTTATAACAAGATTTCTCATTACATTGAAAAAAAAAATAAGTAACTTGGTTAATCCTCTGAAGTTGAGTTTCTGTAACATGCAACCAAGCTCAGCCTTAACTGATAAAAGACCTGGAGAGGAATATGTTTAACCCAAGCATTGAATCTAATGGTGAAATCCTAGGAGTATTGGAGATCCTAAGGAGTGATGAAATATGCAAGAACAGAGGATTTTCCCATCTCTCCTTAGCTCACCCAATGTAGACACTTCTGTACTTATGTAAATGCCCTTGTTCTGACCCAAGAAGCAGGTTAGATATTAGAATATTACTAGTGCCGGTCATTGCCACAAATAGTAGAGAAAGTTCCAAGGGGATAAATGATTATAGGAAGCATTCTTGGGTGCCCCCAGGAGGCCCAGCACGAATGACAAGTGGCCAGCCTTCATTTGGACCATATCTGTTCACTAGGAAAGATGCTTTTGACCATACTGACTGCTGAGAGAAAAGGGCCAGCATGGCTCCAAAAAGAGTCTTAGGTCCACCTGAGAATTGACACAAAGCATTTTATGTATAATCAAGGTAAGGATTATGATGAAGAAAAGGTCATCCTCAATATTAATGGCCTGTTTGCAAAGAGAAGAAAAGGTCCATGGTCATTCCTACTTTTTGAAGAACTTGCCTAGCCATCTAGCCTCATGGGGATGGAAGCTGTGGTGAGGCACTACTTCATCTGTATATTCTGGACTTAATCAGAGAAATAGCCCCTCACTTCCAATTCATACCTGCTCCTTGGCCTCTTTCCCTTTCCAGGCGCTTGTCAGTGTGTCCCAAATAGGGTAAGGCTTAGCCAATGAGAAAGTGGGCATAGCAGTGACACCAGGGATACTTGCAGTGAGGCCAGTCCCCTCTCCTGTCTCTATGTCCTTTCATGAGCCTTATTAGGATGTGACTTAGACCATGTTTCTTGATCTCTCCATACTGTAAGATTCTTCCTCTGCATAAATGCTGTCAATCATAGTACCTACTGTTAATCAAGTTTAGCCTAAAGCTGCCGCCTTACATATTTAAGATAGGCCTAAAGGTTTTTCCATACATCGTGAACTATAACAAGTAGAGGTGTAATCTGACCGTAGCCCACATCTATGCCATTCACTGAGTTTGGGCCAATCAAATGTAGCCAACTGTTCAAACCATGTTCAAATGAGGCAGACACCAAGCTGTAACCAATCCAGTTGTTCCTGTACTTCACTTCAATTTCCGTATGTCATTTCCCGTTTTTTTTAACCTATAAATCTTCTTCCACCACGTGGCTGCGATGGAGTCTCTCTGAACCTGCTGTGATTCTGGGTGCTGCCTGATTCTCGAAACCTTCATTGCTCAATTATACTCCTTTAAATTTAATTCGGCTGAAGTTTTTCTTTTAGCACTACTTCATAAGGTACTTGTGAGGATTGATTGGGATTATCCCCATAAAGAGCCCAGCCCTGGCCTTGGCCCTGGGCTGGACAACTCTGAGAACACTCATTGAATGTCAGCTTGCATGATCCTCATTTTATCCCACTAGAGTTTCATCATGTGGCAAAGAGGTGAGGGGATTTCCCCCATCGGTGTTAAGGAAGGCAGCTTGCTTGTATTCTCCCGAAGGATACATGAAGAATCAGACAATGTGTTATTTTGTTATCTGATTGTCTTCTTGGGCAATCTGTAGAGAATATGCAACAATCAGTTGTAGCTCTCAAAGAGCTAGAAAGTCACCCCTAGCAGCCACTGAAGCAGCTACTTCCTTGGGGGTGGGAGAGGTGCTGCTCTGGGCTGTTTACTCACCACCTACCCTCCACCCCCCAAACCTCGTGATGCTTGGCTAGACCTGAACCCTGAGAAGGGCCCTGAAGGCTGAAAGTCACAGGAGAAGCCAGCCCAGCTCCAGGGGGAGGAGACAGACAGTGGAAGAATGAGGAAGGGGGAGGGGAAAGGAGGTCCTCTGCACCCAAGTTTTAAGGTCTCCTTGAATTCAGACCATCTGCACAGATGGCCAGAAGCAGCCCTCAGGTTGTTCCCACCTAATGGAATGTGTAGGTTTAAATGGGAGGACTTGGGCATGTAAACCATTAACAGGACTCCCAGCCAGGTGACAATGATACAATATGCCCTTGTTTGGGAGCCCTGTCTGAATTATGCCTTTGTGTAATATAATCTGTGCAAACTGCTTCTGGGCCAGAAGCCACTGTAAGCAGGCTGTGTCTCACCTCAGGTTTTTATCTAAAAAGCCTTACCTAAGAAACACAATAGCCCAAGTTGACCTGGCGTGATTTCTTTTAAAGGTGAGTGTGCACATGTGCATTGAGGGGGAAGGGAAGTAGGTAAATGAACCAAACAACTCACTTGCATATTAAACTCTCACTTGTAAAACTCGCAAAGAATAAAGAAACGGGCATAAAACGTAGCATTGAAATCATACATAGAGGGAGATTTCATCAAACGCTGCCTTCATGAGGCAGTGTTCTGCACACACGTACAGATTGTGTGGTGTTTGGGCAGGGCATTTGTCATACTGGCAAGCACTTGGTTAAAAAGTAATCAGGTTCCAGGCCCTCTGTTCTTCCCAGAGAGAAGAGGCTGCTCCTGGATGTGGGCGTACCTGGCTATCTGCACACTAAGGATCCCCAAGCAATCTGTAAACATTACCTCACTGGTTAGGCAAGCTCATGCCCCCTGCAGTGTTTAAGAATGATGGCAAAGAGCCAACCAGGGATCTACCCTATTTCCTGGTCAGAGAGTGACCTTGGGTCCCCTTATAAGCCTGAATAGAATCCTGCTGAAATACTCCCAGACACAGCACCTCTTTCACTAAGAGATCATCTCCAGTTTAATAACAGCACGGGGCATACCCGAGAGCCTCCCTGAGGTTCCTTTGTGTAATTCTACCCATGTGCTGGTCTAAATGAGCCCTCATTTTTCTTAAAGTTTACACCTTTATGAAATTATGTAAGCCATTTCAAATATTTTGACAACCAAATGAAAACCCATAAGTAGAACAAACTTATCATCCATCAATATGATACCTGTACAATATATTCTTACCAAGAACAACTACGCAGTTGCTTAAAAGAATAAGGCTACATGTATTGATACAGAATTATCTCCACAGTGGGTTGAATGAAGGCTTCCAAAAAGATATGTTCATATCCTAACCTCTGAACATGTGAATGTAACCTCATTTGGAAAAGAGGTTTTGGCAGATGTAATTAAGTTAAGAACCTTGAAATGAGATCATCCTAGACAATCTGCATGGGCTCTAAATCCAATGACAATTGTCCTTATAGGAGACACAAGGGAAGGCACAGAAGAGAGAACACAGAGGGCAAGGCCATGTGAAGACAGAGACTGAAATTGGAGTGATGCAGCCACAAGCCAAGGAATGCCTGGAGCCACCAGAAGTTGGAAGAGGCAAGAAATAGACTCTCTTCTAGAGCCTGTGGAGCTCTGCTAATACCTTGATTTTGGATTTCTGCCCTCCAGAACCATGACAGAATAAATTTCTGTTTTAAGTCACCTAGTTTGCGGTAAATTGTAAAAGCATCCCTAGGAAATGAATGGAATCTCCAAGTATTTAAGTATTAAAAAAGATACAAGACACTGGTAAGAGTCTTGTCTCTGGGAAGAGGGGTACTTATGTTCTCCTTTGAATGGCACTCCCTAAAGTTGGGCACTGCTATGGACAGAATAATTGCCCCCCAAATATGTACTCATCATAATCCCCAGAATCTATGAATATGGTAGGTTACATGGCAAAGTTGAATGAAGATTACAGATGGAATTAAGATTAGTTAGTTGAGCTTAAGACAGGGAGATTGTCCTGGACTGTCTGGGTGGGCCTGATGTAATCACAAGGATCTTTAGAAGTAGAAGAGCGATACAATAGAATATTATTTGGCAATTAAAGAGAATTAATAGATGCTACAACATGGATGAATCTTGACAACATTATGCTGAGTGAAAAAAACTAGTCACAAAGGACCACACATTGTTTGGTTCCATTTCTATGAAATATCTAGAATAGACAAATCTATAGAGGCAGAAAGTAGATTACTGGTTGCCCAAGGCTGGAAATGATGGAGGGCTGGGGATGTGGGTGATGACTCAGAATAAGGGGTTTCTTTTAAAAGTGATGAAAATTACCTAAAATTGGTTGTGGTGATGAATGAACAATTTTGTGAATATACTAAAGCCACAGGATTATTATACTCTTAAATGGGTGAACTATCAGTATGACAATTGTATTTCAATAAAACTTTTTAAAAAGTGGAAAAAAAGAGAGGCAGAAAAAGAAAAAGCAGTGACAATTTGACTTGTCAATTGATGGCCTTAAAGACAGAAGGGGGCCGCAGACTAAGGAAGGCCAGCTACCTCAAGAACCTGAGAAACAGCAAGGCAGTGAAGTCTGTCCTAGTGCCTCCAGAGAGATGCAGCCCTGCTGATGTCTTAAGTTTAGCTCCCTGATATGGTTTGGCTCTATGTCCCCACCCAAATCTCATCTCAAATTGTAATCCCCACGTGTCAAGGGAGGGAGGTGACTGGATCATGGGTACAGTTTCCCCCATGCTGTTCCCATGATAGTGAGTGAGTTCTCATGAGATCTGATGGTTTTATAAGGGGCTCTTCCCCCTTTGCTCACTCCTTTCTCTCCTGCTGTCTTGTGAAAAAGGTGCTTGCTTCCCCTTCCGCCGTGATTGTAAGTTTCCTGAGGCCTCCCCAGCCATGCAGAAATGTAAGTCAATTAAATCTCTTTCCTTTATAACTTACCCAGTCTTGGGCATTTCTTTATATAGTGTGAAAACAGACTAATACACTCCTCGAAACTCATTTTGGACTTCTGATCTCCAGAACTGTAGAGAATATATTCGTAATGTTTTGAGCCGCTAAGTTTATAGTAATTTTTTTGTAGCATCATAGAAAATGACATTTCTCGCACCGTTTTTCCTTTCGAATTGTGTGCTCTGTACATACATTACCTACTCAAAATTTAAATGAAAACAAAACAACCTATTCAGGCAATGATTCAATGTCATCTGGCAAAAATTTTAAATACCTGTAACATCGCTGTTCAACAGAAATACAGTCGAAGCCACAAATGTGCATGATATATTGTAATTTTATATTTTCTAGCAGCCAAATATTTCAAAAAATAAAAAGAAACAGGTGAAATTAATTTTAGAAATAAATTTTGTTTAACCTATCTAAAATATTCCCACATATAATCAATATAAAAATTATTATTTTACATTTTTTTCTCATGCTACATCTTTGAAATCTAGCATGTATTTTACATTTATAGTACATTTCCACTAGTACATTTCCACTATAGTACAATCATGGCGGAAGGGGAAGCACCACATTGGAAGTGCTCAGTAGCCACATATGGCTAAGGGCTACTATATTAAACAACAAATATCTAAACATCCAGCAGGAGTGAGGGGTAGGGAAAGGGGCACTTAAAAAAACAATTCAGTGAGAATGGGAACTGCTAAAACTTTTTTGGAAAGGCACTTTCTAGTACTATTTGAAATATATATCATTTTAACTTAGAAATCCATCTTAGAGATTCATGCTACATCATTATACAAGGATGCAGCTACAAAAATATTTATTGCTCAAAAGGCAAAACACTGGATACAACCTAGATAATCACAAATATGTTACAGGCACACCATGGATGTTATGTAGGTGTCACAGAAAATGAGCTGGAGCTTTATGTAATAACTATAGAATATTGACCATGTCCAGGGTATGCCGCTATGTGAGAAAAGCTTAGGTGAGAAGTGTTTTTTGTATATTTTTTTGGGAAAAAGCCAGTTAAGATATAGATATACAGAGAATTATTCACACCAAACTTAATATTGGTTACTCTGTGAAGTAGTGTTGAGGTGTTATAAATACTATTGTTGACTTTCTCCTTATAGACATTTTGTTGTGTATTTCTTTGTAGCTTATAAAGAAAATCAATATATACATGTGATATTGATATGGTTTGAATATTTGTCTCTTCCAAATCTTATGTTGAAATGAGATCCCCAGTGTTAGAGGTGGGGCCTAGTGGGAGGTGTTTGGGTCATGATCATGGATCCCTCATGAACAGCTTGGTGCCCTAGGAAATGAGTGAGTTCTCACTCTGAGTTCACATGAGAGCTGATTGTTTAAAAGAGCCTAGCACCTCCTCCTCTCTTGCTCTTTCTCTCACCATAGGACACACTGCCCCACTTCATTTTCCGCCATGATTGTAGGCTTCCTGAGGCCTCACCAGAAGTAGACGCCAGTGCCACGCTTGTACAGCCTGCAGAACTGTGAGCTAATGAAAGCTCTTTTCTTTATAAATTACATTTATAGCAGCACAAAACAGACTGACACATGTGTATATTATATATATTATGTATATTATATACACACACATATATATACACATGTATGTGTATCGATACTTCAGGAGACACCCCAATGGTTACACCATCGGCAAATCATCAGTGACCACATCAAACACCTCTCCCCAACAATAACCTTAAATGGGACTGACCTTCCTTTGACCAGGTACTATTTTGCTAATTAGAGGGAATAGCTCAAATATGTTCTATGAAACAGTACTTCTTAACATGCACACTAAATTGCTATGCCTTTAGAGTCTATCAGTCTGTAACAGAAACCCATATATTCTGCCATTCAGAGAAACATTTCTTGTTTACCCAAGTTCACACCCCCACAATCCTACCCAATATCCAGGTAATAAAAAGAGTTTTTTAAAAGCTTGAATTTGCAGGAAAAATTAATTATGGACCAAGGAATTATCATGAACTGAATACTAAATATAAATTGAGAGTTTCCACACATGGATTTAAAAAGAAAAATCTCAGATGGTTTATAAAACCACTGAAGTTCAGACTTCAGTGTCTCTTCCACATTCAGTGTTTGGTCAGTATTATTTGTTAGACAGTGTCAGCTCTGGTTAGCATATCTGTTAGATGGTATGTATTAGGCTTTCCCGCATTGCTACAAAGAAATACCTGAGGCTGGGTAATTTATAAAGAAAATATATTTAATTGGCTCACAATTCTGCAGGCTTTATGGGAAGCATGGTGCCAACATCAGCTTCTGGTAAGGCCTCAGGATGCCTATAATCATGGCAGAAGGTGACGGAGAGCCAGCAGGTCACATGGTGAGAGCAGGAGCAAGAGAGAGAGGGGGAGGTGCCAGGCTGTTTAAAACAACCAGATCTCACATGAACTCACAGTGAGAACTCATTCATTATTGTGAGGACAGCATTGAGCCATTGATGAGGGATCTGCCCCCATGACCCAAACACCTCCCATGAGGCCCACCTCCAACATTGAAATCACGTCTCTACCTGAGATTTGGAGAGGAAAAAACATCCAAACTGTATTAGTCCATTCTCACACTACTATAAAGATATGTCTGAGACTGGATAATTTACAAAGGAAAGAGGTTTAATTGAATCACAGTTCCACATAGCCGGGAAGGCCTCAGGAAACTTACAATCAAGGCAGAAGGTGAAGGGGAAGCAAGGACCTTCTTCACATGGTGACAGGGGAGAGAGAGAGCCTGAGGGGAAAATGGCCAAACACTTTTAAAACATCAGATCTTGTGATTACTCACTCCCCATCACAAGAACAGCATGGGGGAAACTGCCCCCATGATCCAACCACCTCCCACCAGGTCCCTGCCTGGACACATGGGGGTTACAATTTGAGATGAGATTTGGGTGGGGACACAACGCCAAACCATGTCACAAACCATATCAGATACATAGGTGATCGTCAGCTGTTTACTAATATTAATTTATTCATAAGACATCTCTGCCTTAATTACATTTCACAAAATAATCATTTTAGAAAACTTGCTTTTTTCTTTACATCTTATAAAGTAATTTTATTCAAACCTTTTAAATCCACTTTTGATATCCCTGACTTTGTCATTATGTAAACCAATTTGAATCATCTCACACTGTTTCTGGAGGGTGTCGTGTTCAATTCTGTCCAACTTGTTTGAGATAAATGTGACGCTGAAACTAGAAATGTCATTGCAAGCCATAGATACCTGTTTCTGTTAACATTAGGGGAGTATCTTCACACATTTATTCTATGGGTGTGTCTACTATTTACTATTTGACTTTTCAAAGTGATCTTTAAAATATTTTCAGTGGCCTAGAACAGTTATTGCTGTGAAGTCATATTCCAAGAATAACGACCAAAGCTTCTTAAACTTGGCCAGGCACGGTGGCTCACACCTGTAATGCCAGCACTTTGGGAAGCTGAGGCAGGTGGATCATGAGGTCAGGAGTTCGAGACCAGCCTGATGAACATGGTGAAACCCCGTCTGTACTAAAAATACAAAAAAAATGAGCTGGGCATGGTGGCAGACATCTGTAATCCCAGCTACTCAGGAGGCTGAGGCAGGAGAATCACTTGAACCCAGGAGGCAGAGGTTGCAGTGAGCCGAGACTGTGCCACCGCACTCCAGCCTGGGTGACCGAGTGAGACTCCGTCTCAATAAATAAATAAATAAATAACTTCTTAAACTTTCTTTACTTCTTTTTCACTGATCACATCAGATGACCTCTCTAAGCATTCCCAAACAAGCAAATATTGAATTTGTTTCAGGTTTATATCTTACACAAACAATAGTAAAGTCATCTATCATATGCAGACTCAAATATAAGGCCACTCTCCTTTTTGAGGGCTAATTTTAGGGGGAAATATGTGCTTCTTATATTTAGGAACATACATTCCAGAGCAACTTAAGATTCTAGCTGGCGTACAGGAAATGTACATTCACATTGTTCCTGAAGCTAAAACACGTTCTTCACAGGACATGTGGCAGATTGTATTTTCCAAAGATGACTGCACCAATATATTACATTCCACCTGCTCTTCTTAAGATGTGATGTTGACACTCCCCCATTGAGAAGTGGGGGGCTTATATTCCCTTCCTTTGAATCTAAGCAGGCCTGTGACTATGAAGAAAATGACACTATATAATTTTTAAGGCTAAGTTATAAAGATGAGTTCCAGCCTGGGACACTTGCCCTTGGAACCCAGCCATCATGTCGTGAGCACACCAGGCAACCACACGGAGAGTCCACATGTAGGTGTTCTGATTGACAAGCCCCACTAAAGTCCCTCCAACAACCAGCATCAACCTCCAGACATGTGATGTATGAGCCTGCAGATGATTCCAGCCCCCAGTTTTTAAGCCGCCCAGTTGATACCGAGTGGAGCAGAAATGAGCTGTCCCCACCAAGCCCTGCCCAAATTGCATATTCGTGAGCAAAATAAATGTTGTTTTAAGCCTCTAAATTTTGAGGTGATTTGTCATGCAGCCATAGATAACCAGACACCACAGGTTTTTTGCAACTTGCAAATGCAAAAGTTATTTTTACAGACTTAAATGAAAGACCTTTTAGTTATTTCTGATAATGTTCATCTTAGTAGTTTTAGGATGAAAACTGTTGAGA
Source organism: Pan troglodytes (assembly GCF_028858775.2). Classification (NCBI taxonomy): domain Eukaryota; kingdom Metazoa; phylum Chordata; class Mammalia; order Primates; family Hominidae; genus Pan; species Pan troglodytes. The sequence goes on along the minus strand of NC_072402.2, from coordinate 46,247,966 downwards.
TTATGGGAAGTTTTTATAGTCATCTAATATATTACTTCTCTAGTTTGTATTTTTTGTAGATGTTACATATTTAGAAAGCATGTTAGGCATTCATACTATGTGGGCAGAAGCCTAAATTGGGGCACTCTTTCTGGAAGGCAATTCATGCTCCCCCCAAAAAGTGCAAAAAACATTAAAAATGTATATGTCTTATGTCCAATAAATTCTGCTTCAGGAATTTATCTTGAGAAAATGCAATGGATATGTGCAAAGAATAGCTCTAAGGATATTTGGATTATTTTTTTAAATATTGGAAATAATCTAAATATTAACATAGAATTAGACAACAAATTATGGAATATTAGTTAGCCACAAAAGATGTAGAAGATGAAGATTTACTAACGTGGAAACAGGGTGAAAATAGAGTGGTCCCTCCATATCCACATGGGATTAGTTCTAGGACCCACCAGGAATACCAAAATCCTTGCACGTTCAAGTATCTAATATAAAATAGTGCAGTATTTACATATAATTTGTACACATCCACCTGCATTCTTTCAACCATCTGTAGATTGCTTATAATATCTAACATAATGTAAACTCTATGTAAATAGTTGTTACCCAGTATTGTTTAGGGAATGACAAGAAAAAAAGTCTATACATGTTCAATATAGACACAACAATTGTAGGCCTAGCTACATTTTCAATCCTTTTGTTGCTTAAATCTGTGGATGTGGAACCCATGTGCACAAAAACATGACTGTGTATTATTAAGTGAAAAAACTAAAACTGCTTATAGAAAAATATAAATTATAATTCCATATTCACAATACTAAGTATGTATAAACATATTAATATACACAAAGATCTAGAAGGATATACATTAAGGTTCTTAAAAGGGGTTAAAGTTGGGAGGATTATGGAGCTTGTTATTTTCTTCCTTCTTTATCCCTACCTCCCCACCTTCATTTTTTTATTTCTGGCTTTTCACTACCTTCCACTCAATTTTTTTTTTTTTAGACACTCAGGCTGGAGTGCAGTGATACAATCACAGCTCACTGCAGTCTTGACCACCAGGCTCAAGTGATCCTCCCACCTCAGCTTCCTGAGTAGCTAGGACCACAGGCAGGTGCCACCACACCCAGCTAATTTATTTTTTATTTTACTTGTTTGTAGAGGCACGATCTTACTATGTTGCCCAGGCTGGTCTTAAACTCCTGGGCTAAAGTGATCTCCCTGCCTTGGCCTCCCAAAGTGCTGGGATTACAGGTGTGAGCCACTGCACCTGGCTTCATTTTTAATAAAGTTACTCTGCTTTTTATAATTAAAAGAACATTAAAATAACTTTAAAACATTTTTATAGCAATGTGTTAGTCAAGGCTTTCCAGAAAAAATAGAACCAAATGATATGTATTTATATATTCTTAGAGAAAAAGAGAGAAAGTATAATGAATTGGCTTGTGTGGGTATAGAAGCTGACAAGTGTCAAGATCTGCTGGGTGAGTCAGCAAGTTGAAGGCTCAGGAGAGCGAATGATATCATTCCAGTCCAAAGGCCAGAAGGCTTATGACCCAGGAAGGGCTGATGCTTCAGTTCAAGACTGAAGGCAGGAAAAAGGTGATGTCCCAATTTGAAGGCAGTCAGGAAGAAGAATTCTCTCTTACTCAGGGGAAGGTCAGACTTTTTGTTCTATTTAGACCTTCAACTGATTGGATATAGCCTACTCATGTTAAGGAAGGCAATCTGCTTTAGTTAGTCTACGGACTTAAACATTAACCTCATTCAAAAACACCCACCCTGAAATACCCAGAAAAATGTTTGATCAAATATCTGGGCACTCTGTGGCCCAGTTAAGTTGACACATAAAATTAGCTATCACAAACAAGAAAACAAAAAGCTATGTAAACCCCACTGAAAAAATCCAGAGAAATCAAGAGAAAAAAAAGAGATTCTTTTTGGATCAAATCTTTTTTGAACCTCTGACATCACTTGTTAAGTCAAGCTATTTTCATTTTTGTTTTAGAACATCATTTTATTGTATATGCAATACGGTCTGTATATACTGGGGATGAGCAAAAGAATATGTACATCGTTTCCATCCCCCTCATTTTGATTGTATTCATAATTTGTATTTTGGGAGCTTTCCCTAAAAGTTCCCAAAACAGTGCCTGACTGGTCTGCATTGTGAAGAGTGCACACCTTCTTCTTGTGTACTCCCATGGCCCTGGTGCTGACCTCTGTCACAGCATTTAACCTCATCATACTGATTCACATGTTTGGGCTCATCTGATTGTGAACAACCCCAGCCAGAGAATGGGACTCGGCACAGAAGCTGTGCTCAATTAACATGTCGAATGGGAATAAAACGTTTTTATCCAAATAATTGATGAAACTATTCAAGCAGGCAGCACTGAGTATTGAGCCCTGTCTTGCATCACAAAACACTTCTCTCCTATTTTACAACTATTCTTACAATCAACTGCCTTTGAGCAAGATTTTTCAGTTAGATAATGGACAATATTTCAAAGTTTTAAAATGCAAAATGCAGACTATTATAATTATCAAGCTATCAACTGGCACCACTATCTAGCCCAGTGTTTTCCAAACTGCAGGGTTGCAACTGATTAATAGGTTGTGAAATCAGTTGAGTTGGTTGTGAGTAGCCTTAAAAAATGTACAGAAAATATAAAAGGGCTGCTCGTGTGTTAATTACAAGTATTGTTTCAGGAAACTTTCATTGCAGAGGTATACAGGGGTGTGTGTGTGTGTGTGTGTGTGTATTCTGAGTCATAATGTAAAATGTACTTATATACTTTTTACTGTGGTTGGAATCTAAAACGTTTGAATGCCATTGATCTGGCCCATATTTTTCACAGCAGACAGATGTCTTTCTAAAATTAAGATAAAGCCAGGGCCAGCTTCATGGGTGTGATACCTGTTCCATCGATCAGTGCAGTTGCACAAGGCTCTGCACTTGCAAGGGCCCACACTTGGTTTAATGCTCTTCTGTCACCACTGTAGGATTCTTAATAATTCTATCTGAGTATTTATGTGAGCAGAGAAGATCTACCAGACAGCAGTGAGCACTCACAATTGCGATCCAGCAGCAGCTGTGCCGAGCACAGCAAGCTGCATGCTCCAGCAATTGGCCTGTTTGTCCAGCACATGAGTAGCCTCCAGGCAGTCCAGGGCACCGAGGGGTCAAAGGGGTTGGCTGGGGCTCGACTTAGGCCCAGATTCATGTCATCAACAGCAGCAGCAAAAGTATCTGCACAACGGGTCACAGCCCCAGGAGAAAGGAGAAGCTTCACCTGGGGACAGGATGGGGACCCGTGATGGGAGGCTAGCTTCTCCGTCTGACCACGCCTTGCCTACACAAATATGAACTCTTCCACTTCTTAATGCTGAAACAGGAACTGCCAGTGTGAAAGCAATAAACTCTGAGAGTAAGTTTTTACAAAACAAAAGTGAACACAGGAACATAAAGCACATCAGGGAGTTACAGGAATTCTTCAGAGCATTTAGAATCTTTGGTTTTAAAAACTGCCACCACAACATTACAAAGCAAATCTCTATAGAGATTTAGCAAAGAAATAGAACAGAAATATTATAGTGTTAAATGAGAAAAACAAACAAGCAAACAAACCAACCAGCCACTATTTTCACATGACACTTTAGACGAACCAATTATTAATGAAGAAAGCAATTTTAATACTAAAAATTTCCTTGTAATTGAAGATATGGCAACAGAATGCATAAGTATGTGTTTTCATTCATATACAAATCATGAAGTAACTTGTGGTTTCTTATACGACCTCCACAGGTTTACAGGAAATGTCAGAGGAAACGTTTAAAGGCCATTGTATAAATTTACATACATAACTAAATTTAAACTTACACAGAACTAATATATATGAAGAGTTAAATCATTTTAGAAAAAATATTCTAGAAAATCAGTTCTAGATGTGTTAAACAATTTATATTTTGAAATTATCAGAAAGTGATGCTTATGTTATCATAGCCTATAAAGAACTCTTAACTCCAGTTAGTTGTATCCAGATTCTTCTTAAAATTAAAAATTATCAAAAATTCTTTTTAATCTTGAATTTGTCAAGATGACATCATTTTCAATATACTTTAAAATGAAGTTACTGAAAGTATAAATTTGATAATGTATTAGTCCATTTTCACACGGATATGAAGAACTTCCCAAGACTGGATAATTTATAAAGGAAAGAGGTTAATTGACTCACAGTTCTGAAGGGCTGGGGAGGCCTCAGGAAACTTACAATAATGGTGGAAGGGGAAGCAAATACATCCTTCTTCACATGACGGCAGGAAAGTGAAGTGCCGAGTAAAGTGGGGAAAAGCCCCTTATAAAACCAACAGATCTCATGAGAACTCACTCACTCTCACAAGAACAGCACTGGGGGTCCACCCCCATGATCTAATTATCTCCCACAAGGCCCCTCCCCCAACACGTGGGGCTTACAATTTAGATTAAAATTCAAGATGAGACTTGGGTGGGGGCACAGAGCCAGACCATATTAGATGACTTAATAAATTTGCAAGAAAGTGAGCCAAAAACATCTTGTAAGCAGTCAAAATATTAATTTATTAAATTACCTTCTAATTCTGATTAATTTGTTGTATTTATTGATTACATAAAATTAAGGCACCAAAAATACTTTTTTCAATTTGTAAGTTTGTGTTGTTACTCATGTATCACTATTACTCCTATGTTTTGCAAGTAAAATATTTTATAGGAAAAAGCTTTATACTTTAGAACTTTGGCAGGATTCTCCTCCCCGCCCCCTTCAATAAGCTGGTCTTTTTTTTTTTTTTTTTTTTTTTTTTTGAGATAGGGTTTTACTCTGTCACCCAGGCTGGAGTGCAGTGGTACAATAATGGCTCCCTGCAGCCTGGAACTCCTGGGCTGAAGTGATTCTCTGACTGCAGCCTCCTGAGTAGCTGGGATTATAGTCATGAGCCACTGTGCTCGGCTATAATGACACTTCCTGTTTTTTGAATATGAGTCCTACATTTGCATTTTGCATTAAGCCCTGCAAATTGTATAGCTGGCCCTGAATACAAAATTGCATTTAAGTCAACAAATTATACTGAGTTGCTAATTTTACCCAGAAATATGCGAATTGATCAAGAAGAAACAGGATAAACAACTTTCAAGGGCCTCATGTTCTAGGATTCTAAGTAATTTTAATATGTGACAGGATCTAAGGATCATATAAGAAATGAAGGTTATGGGAGTGTTTAGATAGCTTAAATTAATTGTTTTATTTATGACCTCCTAGGATTATTAAGTACCTTTGTGGGATAAATCTAATATTTGTCATCTAAATTCTGACTTCATCAGGAGTTTTAGGCCTGGGTCCCAGTTTCCATTCACCTGCATTCCCAGTCAATTTGCAATTGTGTGGTTGGTTGTGTCAGAAAGGACAATGCCGTTATTGAGCCCTTCTCCATTACCAATAGAATGAAGACAAATTGTAGAATAAGTTCAGATCTGGCCTATTCTATGCTTCAATAATAGGTGTATGATATGCTATTTGATACCCTTCCATTTAATGTCATCAGAAGTTTGGAAGTGTCCTCAGGTCCAGTTCATGCATCACTCTAGGTCTATTCACTTTCCTTGATTTTGGCCTTGAGTGGAGCAAAAGCTTGTGCTCATGGAGCCCAGTCATTGCTGCCTCAGCCTTGACTGCAGGCTGCTTCATTGACTGCTCCCCCAGGCCTGCAAATGACTCAAGGATACACCTCAACAGCACCATACTTCAGTCCACGCTTCAAGCCTCTTGCCTCATGTTCTAGGAATTTTCTGTTGCTTCTGAGACATGAGATGCCTTGGACCCACTTGGCATCCATGTACCCGCAACCTAAAAAGTACAGGCAAGTTAAATATCCTTTGGAACAACGTTTACCAGTGGGGCCAGGAATTAGCAGAGAAATTCTCCCTACCTTCTGTCGAATGAGGTATTCAGAGATGAAGTATCTTTGTATAGTTTTTCTGAAAACATTCTGAGACCAAGCAGTTTTCTGGGAGCTATGGGCAGCTCAGTAGGGGTTTTACTTCTAAGTGAAATGAATAAAATTGATGACTTAATACATTTGCAAGAAAGTGAGCCAAAAACATCTTGTAAGCCATCAAAATATTCTATTGATATTAAAAATTATATTAATAGAACTTCTATTCCACTAATACATGCTTTTGGCTCAGGCTTGGCTTTTTAGGGAATGTGGGCTGAGATATTAATATGCTACAGTGGTATTTCTGACATGAACACTTCAGAAGCAGCATGGAAACTGACTGAAAGCAAAGACTCAAGCCAGATTGCTTGCATTTGAATCCCAGCTCTTCCATTCAGCCCCTGTGTGACATGGAGTCCGTCACTCATTCTCCTTTTCTCCGTTTCAATTACCTCACATAAATACATTATACCTTCTTCAATTTGTGTCACAGGCTTGTCTAAGCATTCTCATGTATTTACTCTTACTTTTGAGAATTAAGTATATAATTCTGAGAGACGTGAGAGAGGAGATGAAAAGGTAATTAAAATTAAACAATGAAAAGATGTTGAATTCCCAAGTGGTTGGAAATTCCAGCACTAAGTTGTTAATAGTGATTTCATCTACTTCCTGCCTACCTGAGCCACATTCAGCTCCTTGTTCTCCATCCTCATTCTAACCCCCTTTTGCAATCTGCTCATGTCTCTTCTACCTTGAGCACTCTTTCCTCCAATATACTTGCCTCCTTTCTCCCTAGCCCTACACATTGCCAAACTCCTTTTTATGGCACAGATCTCTGTTTATATATCACTTGGGAACTCTCCTAATCTCCAGAATCAGGAGGCAGTCCCCTTGCACATATTCCCATTGTAACCAACATATTTCTTACTTCTCTATCAGAAAAGCCAGCTCACTGTATTTTTTGTTTATCATTGAATCTCAACATAATTTTTAGTTCTTGGCCCACAGTAGGTGTTCAATAAAAACTGATAAGTTATAGCTTTATTTATTTTTTAAAAATAGATTTTTAGAGCAGTTTTGGTTCACTGAAAATTGAGTGAAAGGAACAGATATTTACCATATACTCCATATCTCCACACATATATGGCTTCTCCCACTGCCAACATCTGTGCCTATATTTGTTAAAACTGATGAACCCACATTGGCATGTCATTATCCCCCAAAGTTCACAGTTTACATCAAGATTCACTCTTGGTATTGTATATTCTATGGGTTTAGACAAACATATAATGATATGTATCCACCATTATAGTATCAAAGTAGATACAGAATAGCTTCATTGCCAAAAAATTCTCTGTGCTCTGCCTATTCATCCTTCCCCCAACCCCTGGCAACCACTGATCTTTATACTGTCTCCATAATTTTGCCTTTTCCAGAATGTCATGGTGCTGGAATTATATAGCATGCAGGATTTTCAGATTGGCTTATTTCACTCAGTAATATGCATTTAAGTTTCCTCCATGTCTTTTCATGGCTTGATAGCTCATTACTTTTTAGCGCTGAATAATATTCCAGCGTCTGGATGCACCACAGTTTTTTTTTTTTACCCATTCACCTACTGAAGGACGTCTTAGTTGCTTCCAAGTTTTGGTAATTATGAATAAAGCTGCTATAAATATTCCTGTGCAGGTTTTTGTGTAGACATAAGTTACCAAGGAGCATGATGCTGGACCATATGGTAAGAGTATGTTTAGTTCTGTAAGAAACTGCCAAACTGCCTTCCAAAGTGGCTGTGCCATTTTGCATCCCCACCAGCAATGAATAAGAGTGCCTGCTGCTTCCTTCACATCCTCACCAACATTTGATATGGTTAATGTTTTGAGTTTTGATCATTCTAATAGGTGTATAGATAAAAAATTATTTTTATTGCCCATAATTTCTAATATTTATATTTTAAATATTTATATTTTCACAGAAGGCCTATTTTGCTACAGAACAGCATACTAGTGCAAGTAGAAAATTCACAAATGTATCATGAATAGTTCAGGAATCTGCAAGGCAAGGTCTAATGAATGACATAGATAGGTGCATACACTGTCACTAACATTAATCACCCACTCGGGATTCTTAAGCTAGAGTATTCATTTCCTAGAAAATAACGGGGAATAGGGCAGGCTGAGAGCAAAGGGCCCATTTCTGAAGTCTCTGAACACATATTTATACAGACGGGTCCTCACACAGAACTGTGATACTAAACTCACTCCATGGCAGAGTGGCCATTATTGTCACTTAGGCCATGTGGTCCTCTATTCCAGAATATTTCAAGGAACATTTTATGTTTTTATCAGATATGAGTTAGCTGTGCATATCGGAAATTTAATTCAAGTAGACAACGCTTTCATATACTCTGGCTTTGAACCAAGGAGTCAGTCACTAATGGCAGTTATACTCAAAAAGCTATCATCAAACCTAAACACTTGAAACTCAGAGCTAAATGTATATATTTGCACTAAGATTTTCTCTTCCTCATTGGGCTTTTATTTTGGAGGGTTTCCTCAATAACATCTTCTCCAAATAACCTCCCTCCCTAGAATCTTCTCTAAAACAAAGCAGCACTGGTGTTTGATGTCATTTTAAAAATCGCATTATACCCTTAGGATCTTGTCATCACATTTTTTTTTTTTTTTTTTTTTTTTTGAGACGGAGTCTTGCTCTGTTTCCCAGGCTGGAGTGCAGTGGCGTGATCTAGGCTCACTGCAAGCTCCACCTCCCAGGTTCACGCCATTCTCCTGCCTCAGTCTCCCAAGTAGCTGGGACTACAGGCACCCGCCACCACGCCCAGCTAATTTTTTTATATTTTTAGCAGAGACAGGGTTCCACCGTGTTAGCCAGAATGGTCTTGATCTCCTGACCTCGTGATCTGCCCACCTCAGCCTCCCAAAGTGCTGGGATTACAGGTGTGAGCCACCGCACCTGGCCTGTCATCACATTTTTTACTGGAATTGAGACATGTTCATCTTCATTATCCATTTCTTACCAGAACATAGAAAAACATATAGTTCTCTGAATTAAGTAGAAAATTATCCTATGTAATCTAAGCAAGTGTCTTTTTCAAAAACGATGCTTATCAGTGTAAATCAAATTATTTAATTCCCCTGCTTAATACCCTCCAATTAAAAAAATTACCAAGAAGAAAACCCCAGATTCTTACTAAGTCTATAAGGGCTACATGGACCCTCATGATCTGGCTCCTGCCCAGCTCTGGCTTCCTTCCTCCCTTTCAGCCCTGCCCTCTGCATCTTCTATCATGCCATCTTTGCAGTTTCTTAAATACATCAAGCTTATCCTTGCTAACCCTGTGCTTGGAAAGAGCTACACGGTTAGATCCTTCTGTATGTTTACATCTCAGTTCCAATCTCCTCTTTACCGGGGAGGTCTTCCATGGTACCCAATTGAAATAGTGCCCACCTCTCCTCCCAGCACCACTTGCTCTCTATCACAACACGCTGCTTTAAGAAAAATCCCATTTATCGTTATCTGAATGCATCTTATGCATTTATTTTTTATCTACTTTCCCCTTGGTTTCCATGGATAGACACTATAATCCAGAAGATAGAAATCATGTATGGTTTTCATAAGAGCAGGAACTTTGTCTCTCTTGTTCACATTCCCAGAGCCTAGAACATACATAGTAGGCACGTGGGAAATACAAATGAATGGTTGACTCAGTTGAGGCCCAAAGTCCTTACTGCATCATGGTCTGCTATCTTTTCACAGAGACAGATGCAAATGATGCAGCTTTACCAAGCCACAAACTTGCCTTAGTAAACAGCAACCCCACCCATACACTTCCAAGGGAACCACTGCGTTACAAAATGCTCCTAATGCCCCAAAGTCCCAGAAACACAAGGAGACCTGAGATGATAAAAGGCTCAAAGGTGCGAAAACCTTCCTTCCATGTCCTGGATAGCGTCATCGCTTTGGGTTTGGAAACTATTCTTGGGAATCTCGTTTGTGGTCAAGATTCAGAATGTTCACCAATTTCATGAATAGGCTGTGCTTTGGGCTGTACCTGTGGATGAGACCAAGAAGTAGAACTGAGATGCAATCCTTTTCTAAAAGGGAGTTACTCACATTTCTTGGGAAACAAGATAAATTGAGGTAAACAATCGGAAGGAGGAAGGTGTCATTACTGACATCTAAAATGCTTTTTTCACATGACTTACATTCTATCTAATAAGCATCATTAACCTCAACTTGAGAATACTGAGAAGAAAAGCCACACAGAACAAGGTTCAAATCCCAGTTTCTCAACCGGGATGTTCTTCAAGACTCTCTGGCTCCAGAGCCCTTTCTTCTGCATCACAAAAGCCTCATATGAGTTTCTTGAATAGCAGCGATACAGGGTTCAAGAGAGGGACCCGAAAAATTACACCACTGATCCCTTAACTCTTGACCCACTCCCAACGTATGTTCTATGCAGGTCATGTTTCAAAGACTCCATTTCTCTCACTTCATGTCATCATCTTATTTGATAGGCTTTTGGGCTAAGCCTGGCATCTCAAGGTTTGAAAGGTTCAATGAAGACTTCACTGTTCACAGTAGCATGTTCTTCATTATAAGAACTGTGGTTTTGGCCCCCTGCTCTAATTTATATTACTCCTAGTTTAATTTCAAAATTAGGTACATGTTACCATATCATTGTATTTGTGTTTGCTATAAGCTAACAAAGTCATTGTGAAATACAGTATAAAGAAATATAATTACATGACACAATATATGCTTATTGTGGTACATGACAAAAATGGCCACGAATTTTCATGCCTCCATTATCCATGCCCTTTGCCATGTGACTTCTCAGCTCCTTCCAGTAAGAAGTGAATATCTTGATCACCTTTTGAATCTAGGCTAACTTTATGACTCACTTTGGCCAATGAAATATAGTAGAAATGATAATGTGCCAGTCCTGAGTCTAGGCTCAAGGTCTTACATGTCTTTCTTTCTTTTGGACCCTTGAAATCCCCATGTGAATAAGCCCAGATTGGCTTGGAGGTTGAGAGACATGTGGGCCGTTGGTCCCACTGTCCCAGGAAACAGCCAGCCATATCCCAGAAGCCAAGATACCTAGTTGATCTGTCACTGACTTGTGATTCCTGAGGGAGCCCAGCTAAAACAAGAAGAACCACTATGCTGATTGCGGCCCCAATAAGCTGAATAAATGGCTGTTTTCTCAAATAACTAAGTAAGCAAGGGCTCCCTGATACAACTATACTCACGAAAGCTATTCATATATGCAATATTGTAATAAGTGACTCACTTACATAATCTCAGCCTTCAAGTTTAATACTATCTTCATTTTATATCTGACCCTTACAGAGGTTTATTGACTTATCTTTTCTCTTCTCCTATATAAAGTAAACCTATCTATTGTACTGTCACTATAGGAAATGTTAGTTAGAGCTCCTTAGCTGTGAACTTTATATTTTTATTGTTATATTTACATATAAACCCCTTCCTATTTGGCGTCCAACTAAGCAGACTAAAAAATGTAAAGCTTGAAAACCCTTTTTACAAATTCTTCTTCATATTTTTTTGCTTAAAAGGCAACCTTAGAACATTGAAAGGAAGAAACAAGCTCAAGTTACACTGAAGAGCCAACTTATCAGGGGAGGTTTGCCCATATCCTGACAGACTTTGATAAAGTGCTGAGGAAACCATGTGCCCTCTGAAAAATCCAGCCTGGCCCTGGTTGCCTTAACATCCCCAAAGGTTACTCTGTAGATCACTCCTCAGAGAGCCTTTGATAATACAAATTACTTGCTTGCAAATTTAAGGGATAGTGTGTCTTGAGAATGTCTTTGAAGGTACACAAATGAATGCTCTGTTTTCCTCACTACAAAACTCAGACAGTACCAAGTCATGGGCCAAATTCTGTTTGTTCTACTTGTCTTTGTCAACTAAGCATCCTTCCCCAGGGGACTGATATAAATCAGCCTTCCCAGTGTCAGTGTGTAACAACTTCCTGCGAGGGCGGGAAAAAGGAAGTGTCCTCTCATGTTGGCTCTGCAATTCATAACCTGTAAGACTCAAGATCTCCAGCAAAAAAGACAATTCAGGCAGTCCAGCGGTTGGCTGAAGGTTGTATTATTTCAGGATGTTAATAAGGTGAGACAGAAGAGAAAGCTGCTCAACAACCACATCTGTGTTCCAGAAGGAGAAAAGCAAAGTCATGAATTAAAATATGTAATTAAAAAATTTCTGCTTGGTATCCAAAGAAAATAAAATGCATTTAATTTTTCTCTCACCTTGACTTCAGTTTTTTTCTGCTTCTTGTTGCTCCCAAGTATTTTATACACTTTATCAACACCTTCTTTCCCCAAGGACTGTGTGTGCCTGTGTGTGTGTATGACTTTAAGTGTACACATATAGAGGTAATGGGCTTTGGGGACAATAAAGGCAGGAATGGGTATAGCCAAAGAATGAGAGGAGAATGGGCCCATTAAAGTCAAGGAAAATGAAAAGCTGTTTGATAGTAAAATATATACACAAATGGATAACAAATTTAATCTGTGAGCCTTAAGAAAGACTCAAAATTATAATAGGCCACATTAAATTTGATTATTGGAAACTTTCAAAAGAACCCTTCTTATGTGCCCCAGTTCCTACAATGACATTTCCAATTCAATTTATGAAATGATCACTCTATAGGATTGGCCCTCAGCCAACTGACACCTGCTTCATCTCTGCTTTCTGGTGTTGAATATAAATTAATGTTCTTCATTTATTGTACCTTGTTTATTAAACTAACCTTCTGACATTTCACCAGTGCTCATTAGGGTTAAAGTCTGTCTCCTACTCAGAAAGGGTGACTTTGAGTTAGATGAGGCTCAGGCTGGTTGGGCTCAGCTGTGGGGCTCCTTAACAATTGTGGGAGGAATTGTGGGAAGGAAGCAGGTGGGTCTGAAAGTCCTGGTGGGAAATGATACTGAAATGTAGACAAAGGAGACACTGAAAATTACCCTTTTGGTCTGTGTTTTGCAAACTATTTGTATGGCCTCTTTTTAAAGGAAAAATTTGACATTTCAGGATTTTCAGTGTTTTATCATTTTACTTAATTACGAAAATGCTTGTAGGTACTGAACACATGTACACACCTGTAGTACAACTCTAAATCCCAAAGAAATAAGCTATAAAAACTATAAATTCAAATTAGCAAAAGTAATTTAATAAGGATGGTTCTGTTTTACTGAAACAGAGTCATCTAGATTGATTTAATAAGACAAATGCATTTGCATGCTTTATGTCTCATTTTTTGGACTTGATTCTTTTGCTTTTGATAAGGCATTATTTAAGACATTATTGTTATTTTTCTGTAAAAAATTAACTCATTTTAAACCAATTAGGTTCATGGGCCACTTAAAACTGTGTTTCAAAATGCAATACTAGCAGGAAAAAACCCATTGAATTCCACTGAATAAGGAGTTTTCCACTGTCTTTTTGTAACTACCTGTACTGCCCCCTTATGAACTGCTCGATGTGCTGGAGTACAAAGATGGGTGCCCACTAACATGTTTGCTAGCCACAGGGTCTTGATGCTGACCACTGTGACTGAGTCTTTGAACAAGGCATGACTGGGCTGCCAATTGCTGAGGGTATTCAATTTCTTCACTATTCAGTTTCCTCATTTAAATTGTGAATGCTGCTTCTACTCATCATGCTATGATGCCTTTTGGTCTTCAGTAATGCTAAAGGGATAGGAACATAAATGCAAATTCAGACATAGAAACTGAGTAGCGGAGCTCAATTACAAGGTAATTGTTTCATGTCCAGAATTGCTTGTAGTAATGTACAAAATTACAAAGCCAAAACTATCACAGAAATTCTACACATTAGAGAACACATCCATGTTTGCACAACATCTTCCTAGTTTATTGTTTTGCCTGGGACTATTTGACCTTGTTAATAGATTCGTCTAAGCACAGTTAATAAAATAACTTTTTGGCATTCAGAAATGTACTGTAGAGGGCTCTTATAATGGGACTATGGGACTGTGGAGAGATGACCCTTATAAAAGCATGTGATCATCATAGGTAAAAAGATTTTTTTTTTTTTTTTTTTTGCTAAGGTGTGCTCCTAATTGAATTTTACTTTTCTGCTTTAGCTAACAAAGTTTTTTTAAAAAATGTAATGACTTTTGAAAATATATCATTACTTTTAACTTAACATATGTGCAAACCAACATTCACAGTTTCAAGTTTATGTGTTTCTGGTCAAGCCAGAGGCTGCTCCCTTGCAGCATTTTAATACCTCTGGTGGAAAAAAAAAAATCATTTCTTGTTTGATACAGAAAAGAGAAAAGAACAAAATTAAATAAAAATGTTTTATGCCCCTTTAAAAAAGTTAACCTGAAAACCCAAAAGTTTATTTTGATTTCTGTTGGATAGAGACCATCACCCAAGGGATAGGTTTGCCGACAAAGGCACCAGAAATTTTTATTAAGTGCCTTATTTCATGCAGTGCTTCATTTAATTCCTGAAGACAGATTTCCAGTCTGCACAAGTACCAACACACATGTATTCATACTTTCCCCACAGCTTGCCGAAACTTAGGTGTCAAAGTCTCCCGCAATAGATTACTCTTCTGTGAGGGAATATGCAGACTTGCTAGTCCATGGGCCATTGTTCCCTAGCACTAAGTTGAAATGATTCTGCCAACCAGGACCCCAGAGATATCAGAGATTTCATCATCTGGTGCCTGGCTGAGCTGCTCAAGGTCATTGACTAACTTAATGGCTCAGAAGATTATTGCAATCCTGAAGGAAACATTCCAGGACAAGTCATTCCTATTTATAGAAATAGCTTAAAAATGTTCCCAATAAACTCTTTACTCTGTCTACTTGACTTAAAATATAATTCTATTGCTCAAGTATTTACATATATATAAATTCGTGTGTTTGTATCTGGACAGGTAATGATGTGCACTTTAGGGACAAATCTTTGGTTTGCTTCTTAGAAATACATAGTCTTCATTCCACCAAACGCCCCCCAAAATTTATTTTTTTAAAAAATTGTGGCAGAGCCTGCCAGTTGTCCTCTACTATTCATTTTCACCTTTTCTGGTAATAGAATTTTCAGCAGACACAAGATTGTCCTAAATAAAGACCATGTTGCCACGTTACCCTGCCTCCCTTGTAGCTAAGTGTAGTCATGTGACTAAGTCCTGGTCAATGAGAAGTAAGCAAAAATGTTAGAGCAACTTCTGGGACCCTCATATGAGAGTTGGCTCACATATGCTCTTTGCCTTTTCAACATTTCACCCCTCCTGCTGCCTGGAAACAGATGCCACCTTGGACTATGATAATGAGGCCACACTATACAGGTAACAGCACGGTGAACTATTTTCTGAGGATTTCCAGGAGCCGATCCCCCTTACCCACCCAGTGCTGCTTTTTTCCACTCTTTTACACGAGAGAAACCCACTCATTTTTCTTGAGCTATTTTGTTTAAGATTGTTAATTTTGGATTTTTCTGTTCCTTGCATACAAACCTAAAATTACAGAACGCAATTTGGTATGAAGCAAATTGCTTAACTCCCCTCTTCCCCCACCCACCGCCCTCAATCTGTCACCCAGGCTGGAGTGCAGCAGCACAATCACAGCTCACTGCAGCCTCGTCCTCTTGGGCTCAAGTGATCCTCCCACCTCAGCCTCCTAAGTACAGGCATGTACCACCACATCTGACTATTTTTTAAAAAAATTTTTATAGAGACAGGATCTCACTATGTTGCCATAGCACTGATATGGATGATTACACAAAGATATACTAACATATAAAAAGAGAGATTACATCTATGCACGAACAATAAAGAATTTATAGCACATGCATATTAAAGCTAGGTAGATCATTTAGATAGAGAACAGAGAAAGAAACTATGTTCCAAATCTGCATAAGATAGGGTGAGGGAAGGTCAAATGTTAAGAGCTGTTTGAACAGCTTGGTGGACTAAAATGAGATAATCCAGACCCATAGTCTCTTGGGAATAAGCTTAGAGGTTGAAAGGAAAGAGCAGACGGAGGGGGCTTTGAGAAAGTATGTGGATCAGGCTGACAGCAGCCCAGCTCACTTTCCACGGAGCTGACTCAGCCTGCCCTGCTCCACCCTAACCTCTGACCTCCTGTGCAGTCACACATGGAGGAAAGCCCTGGGCAACTGTACTTCTTGTTCCTTTAATGCCCCTACTGCAAAAATAACCTCCAGCTGCTCCAGTAGTGCTAGAGGCCGTGGGGAAGAACCCGACCCCACTCTCAGAGCCCTTAGAGGGAAAGGCAGCCCACTCAAGCAAACATCTGATGCCTGAAGATTCCTCTTCCTTCTCTGAGTGTGGCAGCTGCAGCAAGAAAGGAGGAGACCAACATGAGACTTGGTAAACACATAGGAATGGCAGCAGAGGAGGTAGCCATTCCTGGGGGCCCAGGCTCCCCTCGGGAGGTTGTGAAATTGATATGGGCATCGAGCTAAAAAAGTCCCTGGAAAGCCCCCACCTATGGGGAGCTTGGGATGAAGCTGGAGCAGGCTTCTATCTCTCCCAGAGTCAACACCAGGAAGGGACAGCTGGTGTGACCTGGGCATAATAAGAAGAAACAAAGCTGAAACTAAAGAAGCAGGAACTGGAGCCTAGAAATGTCAAATAAGTGTAGAGAAGCCACAGGGTCCCACTGGAGACTGGGGTGGGATGCAGGAACGGCTAAGCGATTTGTCCAGATAATCCAGACGAAATACAGGTGTTTACAATTCTGAGCCATTTCAAGGTAAAAGAAGTTTATAGAAGTTGATTCAAGTCTCTGCCTCATGATTTTCTTAATGGGGCTTGGCTATATTCCTCTCTGCAGGAGTGACACACATGTGTGCTCCAGCACATCTTTTTAATATGGGAGACTCCTCAAGTTTTGGTTCTCTAGACTCTCACGCTAAGGACATAAATCCTGACAACTCTTTACATTTCCCCACCTGATAGTCCCCTACTCACTAATTTGTACACTGCTTCTGTGGAAGTGACCAGGGCGTTTCTGCCTGGTAGGCAGAGGAGTACTCAAAAAACAGAGGGCGATGCAAGGCCACCCAGCAAGGTGTTGGCAGAGTGCCTGACTCGGGGTGCCTGTGTCAGCCTGATAAGCCCTCCAAAGCACCACGCTGTCACTGGAGGGTAGGGCCGGGGTTGTTGAGGTCAGGGATGATGCTGATGAAAATACTGTTAACCAGACTCAGCCGGTTTTTACATGAATTCATCTGAGTATCTAGAGACTTGATTGTCTTTTCTCTCTCTCTTCTCTCCTCCTCTCTTTGGTCAGCTTGTAGCTTTGAGGTACCAGGCCACCTGACCACATTCTTTTAGATTCTCTCCAACAAAGATATTGAAGAGATCGCTCATCCAATGCTATACAATATCAGATCATTTATCTGTCCACTCCTCACCCCAAACTAAACTCTCTTAAGTTTTCTGAAATTAAAAAAAATACATTCACCAAACACAGGCATCATAGGTATCATGAGCACAATGAGATTAAGAAGATGCAATGGCTATCTTCAAGGAGCTCATATTCTATTTGGAGAGAACACACATACATGCACGTCCACACATGCACAAATTGTTCAAAGACAACAACCAAAGAGACGCAATCAAGGCTTCATGTGTCCTTTTTCCAAATGAATGGACAGGGATAGCTGTGTTGTTTAAACGAGGGAGAGAACTTCAGCCTGTGGTACAGAGGAGGAAAGACAGCAGTAAACAAAAAGGACTGTGATAGGCTAGTGTTACAGATCAGATTGTATCCCCCCAAATTCATGTTGACAGCCCAACCCCCTGTACCTCAGAATGTGACCTTATTGGGAGATAGGGTCTTTACAGAGATAATCAAGTTAAAAATGAGTTCATTAGGATGGGCCTAATCCAATATGACTGGTTAGTTATAAAAATGGGAAATTTGGAAAGAGACACATATAGAAAGAAGATGGCCTTCTGCAAGCCAAGGAGAAAGGCCTTGGATGGATCCTTCCCTCACAGCCCTCCATAGAAACCAAACTTGCTGATACCTTCATTTCAGACTTCTAGCTTCCAGATCTGTGAGATTATACTTTCTGCCATTCAAGTCAACCAATCTGATATATCACAGCAGCCTGAGGAAGCTAACATGTCTTGACACCAGGGTTAGCTCTGAGTAAGCAGAGCAGGATGGGAAAAGGCTTAACGTTGGAGAAACAGGACCAACAAAATAAGCCCTTCCAAATGCCAAGTATATTCTGAGAAAACCAGTTTACCTGAAGCCGAGCGTTTATGTGGGAGAGCGGTAGAGCATAACGTGTCTGTAAGGAGTCCTCATGTCTGTGCGAGCTGGGCTGTGTTCTAGGCTGAGGAGTTTGCGATGTGTTCTAAGGGCAGACGGGAACTGTGGTGGCACTCAGAAGCATGTCATAAGACACAGGGTGTGTGAAGACGATGGTGAGCAACAGGATTGAGAGACAAGCATGGAGAAAGGATGCTCAGTCACAAAAGTAGTTCTCAAGCTTGGTTGCCAACTAGAGTCACCTGAGGTAACAGGCTGACACCAGCCCCCAGGGTTATCCAGGACTTAATCCTGGGAACCTGTGAATGTTTGTTTCTGTGGCCAGAGACTTTGCTGATGTTGTTTAGGATCTTGAGAGGAGGAGAGTACCCCAGGTTATCCAGGTGGGCCCTAAATGTAATCACAAATATCCCTCTAGAGGGAGGCAGAAGGAGATGTGACTTTACACCAGAGGAAGAAGGCTGAGTGACAAGGGAAGTAGGGGGAGAAAAGGCAACGAGATGGGGCTATGAACAAGCATGGAGAAAGAAAGGAAATGCATTCTCCACTAGAGTGTCTGGAGGACACACCTTAATTTCACCCCAGTGAAACCCATTTTGGACTTCTGGCCTACAGAACTACAACTGTAGGAAAATAAATTTGTGTTCTTTTAAACCAGTGAGTTGGCAGTAATCTGCTACAACAGCCATAGAAAGCTAACACACCTGGGGAGACTTACAAACATCTGTGGCCTCGACCCCATCTTGGAGGGGCTGAATCTGTTTTGAGAGTGAAGCCCAGGCTGTAATGTCTCCCAGGTTTGTGGCAAGGTCAAGGACCTTAGGAGGCTGCAGTCCAAGTGTGAGGCCACAGGAGCCCGACCAGTGGGAGCAGCCAGAGAGAGAAAGAAAGGAATGCAAAAGGTATCATGAACAACACACTGGGACCAGGAACTACTCGGTTACTTCATTTAGGGAAAAAAAGCAAGAGTCAAAAATGAAATGGACTCAGACCCCATATCCGGAGAGCACCAGACCCTTCATACCGGGGAGGAAGGGCAGGTAAGCTGGGGTGGAGGTGGGCCTGATTCTAATTGTCTGTCTGGGGTTGTCCAGCAGGCAATTGTAGAAATATGAGATGAGAGCTGGAGAGAGAGAAAGCAGGCCTGAAGGTAACATTGGGGCATCATCAGCAGAGATGGAAGTTGAAGCCTGGCCATGAGTGAGATTTCCAAGGGAGTTTTAAAATGAGAAAATGAGAGTGAGGAAGAACAGAACCAGGCTTCCCATACCACTGTGGAGAATGAGATGAGTAAGCAGACAGAAGCAATAATCAGAGAGGCAGAGAAGTACAAGAGAAAAGCTCGGTGCATGTGTGGGGAGGGAGACGACAAAGCCACATGCTACAGAGAAGGTCAAGAGAAGGATGACTAAGAAATGATGGCAGATTAGAGGCCATCGGTGACCTTTGAAAAAGCAGTTTCCCTGTTGTAAAGAGGTGGGGACAGATATCAGATGACTGGTCTATGGGAGAGAGTGGGTGGGGAGAATGTGGAAGCAACAATAGAGGCTAACTTTTGGGGCCCTGGGAATGAAAGCAAACTGAGGAATGAAGTGACAGCCTAGCCAAGTAGACACAGAGCTTAGCGGCATGGGCTTTGCACTCAGACAGACCCGAGCCACCCCAGCTCCTCCACTGTACTACCGCAAACAAACTCTTTAACCTTGCATAGACTCAGTTACCTTGTTTATAAGACAGGCACAATAATTAATGCCTACACCAAAGAGTTGTGAGAGTTAGATGAAATACCATAGGTAAATTGCCTATTTTTACTGCCTGCAACATAGTGAGTTCCCCAAACTGATATAGAAATGAATAGATAGATAGAGGCAGAGATGTACAAGAGCTCTGGAATCTCAGGTTCCTATAAAATGGGTTGCCAGGTAAAATACAGTATTCAGTCAAATTTTAACTTCAAAATAAAAATAATTTTTAGGATAAGCGTGTTCTAAATATTGCATGGACCAAACATACTAAAAAATTCTCTGTTGCTTGTATTCATTTTCTATTGCTGCTCTAGCAAATTATCACAAACTTAGTGGCTTTAAACCAACACAAAGTTATTGCCTTACAGTTCTGTAGTTCAGAAGTCTAATACGCATTTCACTGCGCTAAAATCAAGGTGTCAACAGGGCAGGCCCCATTCCTTTCTGGAGGTGCTAGCAGACAATGTGTATTCTTGCCTTTTCCCACTTCTGGGGCCACCCACACTCTTTGGTTCATGGCCTGTTCCTCATCATCAAAGCCAGCAATGTTACATCTCTCTGATCCTTCTTCCTTAGTCAGATCTCTCTCTGATTGCAGTTGGCAAAAGTTGTCCACTTTTAAGACCTTATTTGATTAGATTTGGCCCACCTGGATAATCCAGGCTATTCTCCCCATTTCAAGGTTCATATCTTTAATCACCTCTGAAAGTCCCTTTTGCCAAGTAACATAACATAGTCATAGGCTCCAAGGATTAGAACATAAATATCTTTCATGGAATATTATTCTGCCTACAATATTGTTTATCTGAAATTCAAATTTAGCTAGGTAACCTGTTGTCTCTTTGCTAAATCTGGTAACCCTACCTATAAAACTTTGATTAACTGGAAGGAAAAATACTAATTTTCCCTTTCCATAGAGCCTCAACTATATCTTTTATTAATTCTTATTTCCATTCTATGATTCCTCCATATGCATCTCCCTTTATGCTGTATTATGTGTATTTGTGTTTCAAATTTTATTTTTTTTTAAATAAAATTTGAGCCTTGAACACCCAGGCTCATGTGATCCCCCCACCTCAGCCTCTCAAGCAGCTGGCACTGCAGGCATGCACCTCTGTGCCTCGTTAATTTTTTCTATTTTTTGTAGAGATGGGGTTTAGCTATGTTGCCCAGGCTGGTCTCAAATTCCCGGCCTCAAGCAATCCTCCCACCTTAATCTCCCAAAGCACTGGGATTACAAGCATGAGTCACCACACCTGGCCTAACGTTGCACATTTTATGGAGGTCTGTAGCTGTTTGTAAAATGCATATGTGTGTGTAAAGAGAAATTCTGTATCTTGACTTTCGTTAAGTCTAAATGAGATTTGGACTTATATAATCAGAAGTAGGAAGGGAAAACAGAAACCACTCTAGGTATTTCAGGCAGGAAAAGAACTTAATACACGGAAGTGGATGCATACAAAACTCCTGTAAGGGCTATGAAAGGTCAAGGGTGAAAGTTCAAGGAAGGAAGTTCAGGGAAAGCCACAAACTTTCAAATTTGCTGCTAGCTTTCAGAGACAGAAGGTTTCAGGGACTACAGGAAACTGCTGGTGATGGTATCATCTGTTTCTAACACTGACATTGATGATTCACAGGGAGATGTCGGGGAGCCAATACAAAATCTGGTATTTGCTGAAACCCACACATTTGCTCTCTTCTGCAGAGTAGCATTATGTGGCTTCTACCTCTCTTGTACCTTCTTAATCTCATGTCAGTATATGATCTGGAACTCTGTTGGCAAGGATGCTGGAAAATGTGGTTTCCAGGCATCCAGCCCCCAATAATAAAAGGGAAGAGGGTAACAGACAAGCTGTCAGATACAGCTAAAGAAAGAACTCCAAAGGCTGGAAGGGATAAAACTTTTGCCAAAGGAAGAGGTAAAAAACATTACCTGTGCATAGATTCCTGATTATTGTAAAATACCTCCCACTCTAAGTCTTCTGTACTGTATGCAACTTCTCTTTTAAGGCGATACTTTGGGCTTGACATAGTGGCTTATGCCTGAATTCCCAGCACTTTGGAGGGCTGAGGCAGGAGGATCGCCTGGAGTCCAGGAGTTCAAGATGAGCCTGGGAAATCTGGTGAAACCCCGTCTCTATAAAAAAATACAAAACTTAATAGGGCATGGCGGTGAGTGCCTGTAGTCCTAGCTACTTGGAATGCTGAGGCGGGAGGATTGCTTCAGCCCAGGAAGTTGAGGCTGCAGTGAGCTGAGGTTCCACCACTGTACTCCAGCCTGGGTGACAGAGTGAGATCCTGTCTCAAAAATAAATTTTTAAAAATAATACTTTGTTAATTTGTTGTGGCTGCCTCATTGTTTTCTGGGCTTAGCCTAGTCATCAGATTTCATTGACTATATACTCAGAATTTTGTTTTTCACATTTAAGGTGCCATCATGTAAAGAGAGAAATCTTGATAAATATGTTTGTCTCTAGGGCTAATTACCAAACTGTAAGAATATGATCGTTTTGTTATCTATTGTTGTGAAACAAACCACACTCCAAAACTTAGTGGCTTAAAACAATAATTTACTCCTTCTCATAATCAGTGGCATAGGAATTCAGGCAGGGTTCAGCTGGCTCTTCTGTTCCAGTGAGGATGGCTGGGTCACTCGCTCAGCTATAGTCAGGTGGTGGCTAGCTGAGCTACAAGATCTAAGGAGGATTCCCACACCTGTGTGGTGCCTTGGTGCTCCTCCACATGGCTTCTGTCCATCCATGTGGCTAACTTAGGCTCGGCACAATACAATCTCAGACAGTCAGGCTCCTTACACCATGTTTATACACACACACATTATACACATGTACTACGGACAATCTGTTAAATGGTAGTCAAGCCTAATGTCTTTTATTTTTTAACGAACATAAATAGAAAGAGAAGATCTTATATTGCTTTTATGACACTCTACTGTGGCAATCACTGATCTACTTTTCCATTTCAGTCTCATCATCCCTTTCTTAGTTTTCTTGTTAACTCCCTACCCTGATCCCTTCTACCTCCCACGAGGTGACACGGGGAGCTTACTCCATCTTTGTATCCTCTTCCTGTCACCTGGATTTTTCAAATATGTAATAGAACTTGGATTTGTTCCACACTTCACAGTAGGTATCTAGGAAATAAATACATCATGTACTTAGACCTGAGCATTGTGAGAGCTTACAGCTTGTAGTTGGGTAAAGTGGATTTGTTCTTCTTTTATTTTGTTTTTATTTGTTTGTTTTGAGACAGGGTCTCACTCTGTCACCCAGGCTGGAGTACAGGGGCGCAATCAAGGCTCACTGTAGCCTTGTTACACTCGACATCCCAGGTCCTCCTACTGCCTCAGCCTCCTAAATAGCTGGGACCACAGGCGTGCACCACCATGCCAGCTAACTTTTTAATTTTTTGTCTAGAGAGGGTCTTGCTATGTTGCCCAGACTGGTCTCAAACTCCTGGGCTCAAGCAGTCTGCCCACCTTGGCCTCCCAGAGTGCTGGGAGTACAGGCAAGAGCCACTGCACCTAGCCTGTTCTTTTCTAAATGCTGCCAGCTACACATTTAGATCCCTGACACTTGTATAGATGTATACAGATACTCACACATCCTCATTCCTCTAAAAAAATCATTTGGGAATTAAACACTGTTAAGAATCATTTGTGTTCTCACATCGAGTGGAAGTTTGAGGATAACTTAAACTTTTAGGAGGCAGGCATGTGCCTTTTCATCTTTGTGTCTCCACATCTTTGTGTTCTCCCACAGGGACTGGCAAATAGTAGGTGCTTAATAAGCATTTGTTTTACTGAAGGCTGGCCATTTCCATTTAACTAATCCAGCACATATTGCCCTTTTTTTTTTTTTTTAGTTTGCAAGCTGAAATGTATGATTTGTTTTGCAAATACTTATTAAGAAATTCAGAGACACACAGTAGGTGCTTTTTTTTTTTTTGAGACAAAGTCTCACTGTGATGCCCAGGCTGGAGTACAATGGTGTGATCTCGGCTCACTTCTACCTCCACCTCCCAGGTTCAAGCGATTCTCCTGCCTCAGCCTCCCGAGCAGCTGGGATTACAAGCGCCTGCCACCACACCCGGTTGATTTTTGTATTTTTAGTAGAGACAAGGTTTTACCGTATTGGCCAGGCTGGTCTCAAACTCCTGACCTCAAGTGATCTGCCCGCCTCAGCCTCCCAAAGTGCTGGGATTACAGGCGTGAGCCACCACACCTGGCCCAGTAGATGCTTTTTATAATATACAAATAAAAGTCAAATCATCACAGAAAATATCGGATAGAAAATGAGGCAGAAAAAAATACTGACCATTGCACTT
Organism: Pan troglodytes; assembly: GCF_028858775.2. Lineage (NCBI taxonomy): Eukaryota > Metazoa > Chordata > Mammalia > Primates > Hominidae > Pan > Pan troglodytes. The sequence goes on along the minus strand of NC_072402.2, from coordinate 46,223,570 downwards.
ATAAGTGCTGTATCCTTTTAGTTATAAATACAAATTAATTTTCTTCAAGTCTAAAAAATTGTGCCTGGGCGTGTGGAAACAGAAGGGAAGGACTTGAGGCACAAGCCAGGATGGAGGGATTCTAAGTAATGCATTGTGATCCCCTACGCATGTGTTGGCCAGGATGCTCTCCAAACAGGCCTCAGTAGAAAAGAAGAAGGAGCCCAGCTTCCTTTCTAATCAGACCTGAAGCTCATGTGTGCAAGCCCCAAGGTCCAGGCTGCCTGCAGGCTCCTGATAGCTTAGGCAGAAGCAAGGGAGAAGTTGATAGTGGGGCAGAAGACCTGGGAACCGCTAGGCAGCCTAGGGCCTCCCTTCTGGGCAATTCTTGTGCCAGATGTAATGCACACCTCAGGGGCCTGAGCGAGGGCCAGGGAGGGCCTCTCCCTTTTTCCATCATGTCTAATTGAACCCAGTTTCTGCCTGGCACCTCTCAGCTTCAAACGGGGGACTGAACAGTTTGCCGACGTGACAGTCCTGTGGCACTTTCTCAGCAGTATTTTGAAAGAAGCACTGGAGGCAGCGCCTCATGCTGAGAAGCATGAAACAGGCGCAGGGGTGTGTGTGGGTGTGGGTTTGGAAGGGAACCTGGGCTCTGACTGGATGCCATTTGTTTCTTTTATTTCAGGCTGCTGTTCTTGTTGTTTTTACGAAGACATTTTTCTCTCGCAAATGCAAAAGCTCGAGCTGTGTGGGCCATCAATTTCTGCCCCTTCATACAGACAAATCACGGCTGCATGGTGGCTCGGCCTTCCTCTGCTGGGAAGCAGCCCTGGCTCACCTCACAGGGTGCCCATGGGCCGGCCAGCAGGGAAGGGAGTCCTGTAGGTGGCAGCTTCTGGGGGTGCTGCCAGAAGGCACTGGGTGCTTACCCTTATTGATATTGCAGAGACAAAAAATCAGAATATTGCTAAGTCGTTTCAAGCCTGTCTAGCAGTCACAGAAGAGAATTCCTGTTAGATTTTCCGAGCTGAAGTCTGTATTCCCTAAGCCAGGCCCTCCTTCCAAGCCTCAGCCCCTCCACTGCGAAATGAAAAGGCACATGCCCTGGTTGCTCCCACTTTCTATCATCCCACGACCTCATCTGGACTGGGAATGGTGGAGGTCATTAGAAGCCTGGAAAATCCAAAAGAATGGAAACCCCCAGTATATTCTTTTCGACTTAGAGGAGAGTGTGTGCATCTACATACTGAAGCCACACCATCAAGAACTGACCCAGAAGCTTCCCCCATGTCTCCATCCTGCCCCCCTGAAATCCTGAAAATGTCTCTGCTCACCTTTCTAGAAGAATACACATGACTGTTTCTGCATTGGCTGTGCTCCCATCCCATCCCCGACTTCTCTTTCTCATTTGTCTATCTAGTTAGCCCTGTCTCTGATTGGGAGAGTGATGCTTGGTTTAAAAGACATCTCTGCAGGAAAGCTCAAGAGGAAACAGAGAGGCTAATATATCAAGCATGTTTTAAAATAACCAAGGTGATACATATAATAACATCATGCCAGCTCGCATTCTGTTGCTCTTACAGCTCCGTGTAGGTAAGATGGGTATTCATATCCCCACTGTACAGATGCAAATACTGACTCCATGAGATAACTGAGTTGCCCAAACTTTCAAGACCAGTTAAAGGCAGAATGCGAACTGAAAACCAGATCTTCTGAGTCTTAGTGCCCCATTCACAGAGCTGTTTAAAATATGGATCATCTTTCTGGAGGAAACAGCTTTACCTACTCTGCTCACTTGCTCTAGGATTGAGAGGGTAGAGTGAAAGAAGCGGGGAGAAGTCATCTCAGAGTTAAAACTTTTTTCAGAACCATTTGACTCTTGCTCTGCTATGCTTAAAAGCTGCTTCTGCATCTAGGGTTTACCCAGAAACCCATCATCACAAAACCAGTAGCTCCTTTTGTCATACGTAACTACTCGAAAGCATGCAAGCAGGGGTGATCATCCAATTACAAGATCAGCTTTCTGTTGTCCAAGATAATAAAGCCGCAGTATTCATGGGTTATGATTTGGATGGGCACCCGCTAGAGTGGCATCGTCTTGTTGGCCATCTTCCCTGCTCTGATCACATCCTTTAGTACCTGTAGAAATGTCGCAGCTCTTGCTACTGACTAATGGGACTATTTCATGTTGAATGTGAACAGAGAGAAACTAAGAAACTTGAATATTATAACTGGAATATGAATTTGGAAAATATTTAGATGTTCTCATTTATTCTAATTCAATACTTTAAGAAAGGGCATGGCTTCAGTTCTGATTCTGCACAATTTACTGGTAGATTTATGGGGAGGAACCCGTTTGGATTTGTTTCAAAATTTAACTTAAAATATTGCTGACTGGTTTTTTTGGGGGTTCATGTCAAGGTTTTTCTTCATGGTTTTGTTTTGTTGAGGTCCTGGGAAGGTCCATGAATATTTGGAGCATGAAGTAGATCTGTTGAAAACAAAAACAAATCTTGAGAATGCTACTATTTTTTGAAAAATACTAAACAATAGGCTTCTGATGTTCATTATTTAAACAAGATGAACTGAAAGAATGTTTGTCAGTCCATTTTGGATTGAAAAATGTCAGGTTCTTCTTTTTTAAAGTTTGAAAAAGCATCTCCTTTACAATGGATTTTTAAACCCAAAGTGTACCATTTCATCCTCTAAAAATGTAACTGACCCCTGAGGTTGGGAGTTCAAGACCAGCCTGACCAACATGGAGAAACCCCGTCTCTACCAAAAATACAAAATTAACCAGTTGTGGTGGTAGGCACCTGTAACCCTAGCTACTCAGGAGGCTGAGGCAGGAGAATTGCTTGAACCCAGGAGGTGGAGGTTGTAGTGAGCCAAGATCATGCCACCCACATGGGCAACAAGAGCAAAACCCCTTCTCAAAAAACAAAACAAAACAAAATGTAACTGATGTGAACTTGGAACTATTGTGGCAGAAACAGTTTCTGGTTGTGCATTTTTGATTGGTGGGGGAGGTTTTTAGAGAGGTCACATTGAAAAGTCTGAAATATCCAAGAGTGCTCAGCAGAGCTTTTCCTGTAACTTGAAGGTATATAAAGCTGAAAGGCAGAACATAAAGAAGAGGTGCCAATGGAAATTCTATTTTAGGGGCATCCCTGCCCTTCACCAAATGGGTAATTTTTAGTACACTTACCAGGTTATATTACTGTGCCAAAAACAGTGTGGTGGTTTTGAGTGTCTTTTTTTTTTCCACTTGGTTAACTACTTGTAACCTAATGTTTCTAAACCACAAGAATTCAACTAAATGCTTTAGACTACGAATACCTCTTTACCTTTCTTCATCACACGCACATGCTCATTCCCTAATGGCAACCTGCTCATTCCTTTTAGCCTTCACCCCAGTAAAGCTGGTCATTTGGATATTATCTTTAACTGAATTGCTTCATTTTTGTTAAAAATTATTTAATGCAATCACAGAAGATGTCTGTTTATCAGAGATCTATTAAAGTAGCAGCTTTTAAATCAGATGGATCTCAAAGGCTCTCTGTGCTTCAGTTTTCTCATCTAAAAGATGGGCATAGTAACAAGACCTTCCTTAAAGGAGGCTAAGAGAATTACAACCAGAAGATGCCAGTGAAATCCTTAGTAAGTGTCCAATAAGCAAACCATGGGATTGTCCTAAGTTCAAACAGGCATCTTTCATTGTTTGGACCAGGGCTTTGCTGGGGCGGTAGGGTTAGGCAGGGACACTGAGATGTGTGTCCTTGGAGAACTCTGAGAAGGAGTGGGGCAAGAGCTCAGTAGCTCACTCTCAGGGAAGCTTCCAGTCTCCTTTAGCTTGTCACAACTGCAGAACCATGTTTTCCTTTTCAGATCAAGAAACAATGTCTTCAGTCTCCCTTTCTCCTGTGCCTATGCTCAAGCTCCACACTGGCCCAGAGCTTCCTCCTTCAAGTCAATTCAAATAGTTACACTCAAGTAGCAGACAAAAACAAGCTTTCTCTTCATTTGTTAAATTTTTAAAATTGCTTCATCGTGATAAAATACACACAACATAAACGTTACCATCTTAACTATGAAGTGTACCATTAACGATATGTTAAGTATACTCACATTATTGTACAACCAATGTAATCTCCAAAACTCATCTTACAAAACTGAAACTCTGTACCCGTTAAACGACTCCTCATTTCCCCCTCCCTTATAAAAGTCTGACTGTTCTTGATATCTTACGTAAGTGGAATCATACAGTGTTTGTCTTTTTGTGACTGGCCTATTTCACTTAGTATGATGTCCTCAAGGTTCATCTATGTCAAAGCATATGTCAGACTGTCCTTCCTTTTTAAGGCTGGATAATATTCCATTGCATGTGTATTTCACATTTTGTTTATCTACTCATCTATCAATGGACACTGGAGTTGCTTCCATTTTTTTGGCTACTGTGAATAATGCTCTATCAACATGGTGTACAAACATCAGTTGGAGTCCTGCTTTCTACTCTTTGGGGTATATATTATACCTATAAGTGAAAATGCTGGGTCATATGGTAATTCTCTTTTCAATTTTTTGAGAAATGCCATAAGTTTTTCCACAGTGGCTGCACCGTTTTACATTCCCACTGACAGTGTTCTCTTCACTTTTATGAGGTGGCCACTCTTTCAGAAGGAGAGGCACTCTGGGTAAGTTATGTGTCTAGAAATAGAATAAGATCAATCAGCCTTGATTCACGGAAGTGTCCTGTTCCAGCACCACCTTGCCAGGTGAAGTGAGTCACAAGCTCCCTTTCCGTTTCATTGTCACCGGCGGAAGGAAGTGATAGAGGTGGCTTCCAGCCATGCTGGGATGCCACATGCGTTTGCTGCTTGAGGAGGGACTTCCCATCTTTCCCTTGCTCTCTTTTCGCATACCTACTGCTAGGGCGCCTCTGACATAAGCCCACCTGCAACTTCTTCCAGGATGTGCTTCCACTTTGCCCCAGGAGCTACTTTTCTCTTTATCATTTTCTTTCATAGGATCTGAAAATGGTCTAGCAAAAGGTTGTTTCTTTGTTAGTCTCATGTTCTCGTGTCCATGTCAAATAGGGAAAATGGGGAAGTTAATTGCTGTCTCTCTCAGGAACTCAGACCAACATAAAAATAAGACTCCTGAACTTAGAGCCTGTTTTGTCCACAAGATTATCCAACCTGCAGCAAGCACCAGAACTTGCCTGAGATCCTGAGATCCTAGTCACCTGGACATACACCAAGATCTAGCATGGAAGAAGGGAAATCTGCATCAGGAGTTCAGAGAAGAAGGATCAGTGAACTAACCTTAGCTCCTCCCTTTCAAATATCCACCCGGAAAAACAAAAATCTGTTCTCACCCTAGGCCACAAAGCTTGATGCTTAGGAGGCAGGCAGCTCGGAGGTGTGTTTCACCACCTGCTGGTTGCATGACTGTGAGCTCAGGACTTCACCTTTTTGTGCCTCAGTTTCCTCATCTGTAAAAGGGAGACAAGAGTTGTATACCTTATAGCATTCAAAGCAGTTTTATCACCTCACAACAACAAATTCTCTCACACTAGAGGCTATTAATCATCCTAGCAAGAGAAAAAGAGAAGGATCTTCAAAATTCAAATTTGGTTCCGTGTTTAGGTTCCCGTAAACAAGTCCAACACATTCTCCCTCTGCATCTTTGTTCAAGTTGTTTGCCTCTGTTGGTTCTCTCTCATGGTCCTCCTCCCGATCTTCTGCCTCTTTCTTCCCTTTCTTTTTGTGGGTTTAACTCTCCAGGCCCATAAGGATCTGTCCTGCCACATCTCTTATTTGAGATGCTCATTTTTGCTCTTCTTTTTACTGTGTCCTTCTCAGAGCTCCAGAACGATTTATTTTACATTACCCATTAAGGCAGGCACATTGCTAGGCGCTCGCTGGAGACATGTGGTTGATGCTTTTTGAAGAATGCAGAATGCCTGGCTTAAAGAAACCTACTTTCTTAGAAAAATTCCAGCTTAGAGCAAACCACCTCGTGATCACCCGCGTGGAATCTCGGGCTGAGTAATGTGGTTTGCAGATCCCTGAGCAGGGGCCTGTGAAATCTGGGAAGCAGGCGTGTGCTGTGCGCAGAGGCATTCCAATAATAGTTTCAGATGCAGAGGATGGGCGGGCTGCTGTGACTCATGTCCCCAGCGCACGCACGTCTCCAGGCAGAGGGGGGGACGTGGGCGGGGACGCTCACCCTTGGCCGAGGGGAATTACCTGGGGAGGCCAGGAAACAGGCCCCGGAGCACAGACAGGAGCCTGGCGTGCACAAGGGCAGCCACGCTGACTCACACAGGAAGGCAAGAGGGCGATGACCAAATTTGAAAGAAGCAAGTCGTCTATGTCAGGGAAGCCCTTAGAGAAACAGGAAGCATGATCAGCTGGTTTCAAGCTCAGAAAAGGAAAATTCAGTGTGTCCCCATGCCTTTGTTCTCACAGAAGTTTATCAAGATGAGACTCTGCTGAGCCTAGCACTGTGGTTCTGAGAAGTGAGAGTCAGCTACCTCCTCCAAGGGGGCCTCCACAGTGAGAGCGCACACAGTTGTCCGTCTGCAAGAACTGTTGGTACTTACCATAGCAAACATGTACGGACAGGGCCTCCACCTTCAGTTTTGTGGGTTGTGACCAGCCAAAGGGTGGCCAGCCGAGGGAGGAACTCTGCTTCCCAAGTCAGGCACCAGCCTGAGCCAGCCCAGAGGAAGGGACATCTTTTTCTAATGTGTCTACCCAAATGAGCACACCCCTCTCCAATTACCACAAAGACACCCTGCATGCTAGCTGTGGCCCTGTCTACAGAACACTTATTATATTCCAGACTCTGTTAAGAATTTGGTAAACATTGTCTCATTTAATTCTTACAACGAACCTAAGAGACGGATTCTTCTTTTTTTTTGAGACAGAGTCTCACTCTGTCACCAGGCTGGAGTGCAGTGGCACGATCTCGGCTCACTGCAACCTCCGCCTCCTGGGTTTGAGCGATTCTCCTGCCTCAGCCTCCCGAGTAGCTGGGAACTTCAGGTGCGCACCAGCATGCCCAGCTAATTTTTGTATTTTCAGTAGAGATAGAGTTTCACCACGTTGGCCAGGATGGTCTCAATCTCTTGACCTCGTGATTTGCCTGCCTCGGCCTCCCAAAGTGCCGGGATTGGGGTTCTTTTATTAACTCTGTTTTATAGATGAGGAACTGTAAGCACAGAGAGGGAATCTGCCTAACGCCACACAGCTATTTGTATCAGAATTGAAATTTGTACAAGGGCATGCTGCCTCCTAGGATGATTTTGTTTAGAACCAGATAATGATGATGATCATGATTTCAGTCTTAGGTAGTTGAAGCTTCCCTGTGTTCTCAGGGATGTCTCAGTCAGTCTAATATGCCTCTGGGGTAAACAGAAAACGGTGGAGTGTTGGAAAGTTCTTGGAGAGGTTGGCTCCACCTGTCCAGGGCCAGGCTGCCCCAGGGCCATGTGCCCTGGCTGAGTAGCCGGCCTCTCTTCTATGCTAGAGCTTGGTATATGCCCAGCTGGCTAGGATCTCTGGATTTCAGGATCTCAGACAAGTTCTGGTGCTTGTTGCAGATTGGATAATCTTGTGGACAAAACATAGGCTCTAAGTTCAGGAGTCCTATTTTCATGTTGGTCTGAGTTTCTGAGAAAGACAGCAGTGAACTTCCTCATTGCAGCACAGGGCACTTCCTCCGGCAGCACAGGGCAGGGATCCCCCTAACTGAACATAGGCTTGCCACCACCCTATTTCCCCAATGCCCTGAGTGTGGTGGGACTTCTTGCTATGCAGAAGATTTCTGTATAATTCTCCAGGTAATGACAGACAGGATAACCTGCCACTCAAATGGAGTTGCCACTTCAAGAGAAACAGCAACCTTTAGTCCAGAAATTCTAAAGCATCAATCCCCTTAAAATCATATTCTCAGCCCAGGATTGGCATGCTAACAAGTTCCCAGGGAGTTTGATACCCGTAGCTGACACTGAAAGTCCTTTTGTCCGATGAAAGCTAACAACTCTAGTATCTTGGCTGACCATCACATCATTTAAGGATCATTTTATTTTTAACAAATAACTGGAAAGTTGGCTTGCAATACCTTCAGGTGAAGGCTTTGGGGGGTGGGGCCACCTGTGATGACATGAATTGCCCTGAGGAAAATCATAGGAAGAAAATATATAGGTTTGAGTGACCTGGGCCATATTTTTGGGGCCCAGTGGTTCAGCAAATCTAAAGATTTTCATATAGAAACACAAAACATTTGGAAAATGAGAGTAGATAAGGATTTGTGTTTCAGAAGGGCAGCTTACACCTCCAAGTTCAGGGATGAAAGGTTCTTCAGGCCAGAGGGTGCTGTACTTTCTCTAATTTCCCACCCAGACTCCCTCCTTCCTACAAACATAGCAGGCACGACCTGGGTTTTGATCTGAAAAGCATCACACAGGCTTGTGGCCCAGAAATGTCTGTCTAATCTTCCTGACACTTCATGCTTCTGTGGCTTTCCTTTGGCTCTGGAAGAATTGGGAACTGTGAGACAGCCCACCTGAAGGGCTAAGTCCCTGAGAGGGAACCCCTTAATCTGTTAGCCCTCTGCCATTTTGGGACGGATTTCTTATCAACCCTGGCAGCTAGCTGAGATAATCAAGGCAGGTAAGGAGGCGGTGCCTGGATAATGAAATGGGAGAGGGTTAATGAGATCTGATAGGACATCGGGAGGGGGGCATGTGGATGCTGTTTCACATGCCGGAGGCCAGGTCTGCTGGTCTGCTTACTTCCTTTATCCTTCTGATTAGAGCTGGAATGGTCCCTGCCCTCCCCACCAAAACCATGAGTGCCCTCCCCACAACTTGCCCCATTACTTAGACTCAACACTCTCTAAGAATCCAAACAGCTGACCACATCACATGTTCTGGCTTCTTTCTGTTTTAAAGGAATGAGGGCGTGTGTGTGTGTGTGTGTGTGTGTGTGTGTGTGTGTTTGTGTGTGTGTGTGTGTGTGTGTGTAGAAGGCATGTTGGGCTCTATAGCTGCAGATTTCCTTCCCTTGGGCTCTCTCAGCTTCTACCAGTTTGAACAATCCCAGGAACTGCACACAGAAAAGACAGCTGGCTCTGAACATCCTCCCCATGGGGAGACAGCTCCCAGGTAGAGCTGAAGCTGCAGCTGTCATCCTCAGAAAGGAGCTGTCTCCCTGCCAGATGTAAAGCCCAGACCTTGACCATCTCACAGCAACCTGAATTTCATTTATTGGGTTAGCTGGGCCACAACAGGCAAAAAGTAAGGAGAACTGGCCTTCCTCTGATTTCCTCCTAGCTGTGAGCAGACACACAGGCTCCCAAAGCTTGTTGGAAATGAAGGTAGACAGTGAAGTTGGGCAAGGGACAGCCTCTTTGTGCCTCAATTCTGTCAAATGTAACACAGACCACTTGACCATAGAAGTTCCCTCTGGTTCTAAAGCTGTAAAACTCTGTAAGATGTTACCACTGTTAGTCTGGCACACATTTAGAGGTATGCATGTGTAGAGAGACATTATACAGGTGTTTAACTTACATGAATTCAACTAAACAAGTTCTGTCTCTTTTGCATACTTAAAAATAAAAATGCTGTAAAATTATATTTTACATACACATACACAACGTTATATACTTATACAAACATAATACGGGGCAGGGTTATATGCCCAAAACCTTGTATAACTAACTATACTTTATCAGTGACTTAGGTTTTTTCTAATTTACCTTTGATTGCACTTAACTTTAGAACCTAACCCCACAGAAGGTGAGATTCCACTGTAATTATTACTGTGTTGCTAAGGAGGCAGTGGAGTATAAGGAGAAAGATGTGGGTTTAGGAGACAGATTGAGCTGGATTTGAGTCCTGGATTTGAATCTCGGCTTTGTTCTGTATTAATTGTGTGATCTTGGATAAGTTACTTAAGCTCTTCCAAGCCCAGTTTATCATCAAATAGGAAGAATAATGCCCATCTCGCAGGATTATTGTGAAGGTTAAATGAGATCATGTATGTGACACTTATTACGTGCCTGGGACAGTGTATCACTCAGCATATGACATTTATTACACATGATTCAGCCCACATACATTTACATATCTAACACTATTTTATACAGCAAAATCAAACACTTCAGTAGTCATTTACGCACAGCAGAAAACTTCTCTGATGATCTGCAGATCACACTTTCCCAAGATGTGCTCCAGATTTCGCAGATGATTCTGTGGCCATATAAATTTGAAACATTTTACCTGTTATATACTTCTCCTCGAGACTCATGATATATTAACGTTAAAGGGTCTGAGAAGTCCCACAGCAAAAACACTTGATTAACTTGGTTTATCTCAGCCCTCTAACACTTATTAAGATCCCTAGGATCAGGTCCCTAGAGTCCAAAATACACTTTGGGAAGTGTTTTCAAGTGACCTAGGTCACTGTGGGCACAGGTTACTCTAGCTTCCAGAAACCCCTGGCTAGGCAGATGGGCTCAAGTGTGGCTGTTGGGTATCTGCATGAAGAAGGTCAGTATTTCTGGGTTTCACTGGTATCACAATCACCTGGGGAGCTTTACAAAAATGTAGATTTTTTGGCTCCACCTCAAAGTTGCTGAATTAGACCAGAAGGTCAGAAGTGTGCATTTTAAATAGGCATTACAAGCATCGAGCTAAATTTTAAGATGCACTGGGTAGGTGCTTGGAGTTAAATTCAAGCAAGTGGTAGGAAGAAGACCTCACATACTTCTCCCTCTCAATCTCCAAGTTTCTAGAACTAATTTAACATGTGATTCAATGGACTAAAAGGATTCTTTCCCTGCTTCTTCACATGAACAGCACTAACGGGCAGGTTGGAGGGCTGCCATCAACAGAGTTTAATGTAGGTTCCTTTAATCAGATTGCTTTCCTCTTTCTAGCTTGCTGAGACCCTGGGCCTCAGGGAACGGCCATCTTGATCTCTAAAGGAGCTGTTTCTGCCAAAGGAGGGTGTCACTTGGGAAAACCACACTGTGTGACCTGACTCTCAACTACAGATGCTTCTACACAGAAGTATTCAGATAATGGGTGGCATTGAAGGAGAAAGCCACAGAGAGCCACAGAGAGCCTCCAGGCTGGAGGTATGAAAAGGGACAGTATGTTTTCTAACTATGGGAGAGGGGTATATTAGAAGTTGATTCTATGCTTACGAACCTTTCTGTTATTACTATTAGTAGTAGTAAGACTCTCCTTGAAAACCAGTAGGCTTAAGTCCTTGTTCTAACCTTTCGGAATGTAAACGGGTCTTTCCAGAGGTGAGATAAGACCAGTCTCCAGTTTTACAGAGATGTCTTCAAGGTCATGGGTCCCATAACCCAAATGCAAACATGTGCCTCTGGAGCTAACCTGAGAGCCTGTCTCAAGATGTAATTGTTTGTTTCTTAAGGTTGTGGGAGATGTATTATTGTTATTTCTTCTGTTTTGCTGCATAAATTGTGTAAAATTTCATTCTGACCTTGTAGCCTTTTGCCAGCTACCATATGTGTGTGCTGTGTTGTGTGAATTCATAAATCAGTGTTGCTGTTGTTTTTTTTCCACAGTGATGTAGAGAGGTCTCTGTTTTTCGGCTAGACTTTGAATTCCCTAATAGTAGGAATGGTAGGTTGGACTTCAATTGTACTATTCTAAGCAGTAATGTGAGGTTCTTAAAATTATGAAGACAGGGTAAATTCTACCTTTGCTACAGCCAATGGGAGCTATCTGGGGGGAATTGAGGGGGAAGGAAGAAGGAGCTTGTGAGCCTGGAGCACATTGAGCAAGAGCATTAAGAGTCATGGTGGGGAGTGGGGATATGAAGACCCTCCCAATGTAATTGCCCAGTGGTTTCTTCCTGCCCACTGCACAGGCAAAATCAATCCACTGAGACTGCAGTATTGCAGTAGAGAAAGTGTTTAATTGATGTGAGGCTGTCACATGGGAGACTGGAGTTACCACTCAAATCAGTCTCCCGAAAGGCTCAGAGGTTACGGATTTTCGAGGATAGTTTGGTGGTCAAGGGACTAGGGAGTGGGTATGCTGATTGGGTACACTCAGTGGGTATTGGGGATACAATGATAGGGGTGTGGAAAATGGTCCTTATGTGCTAAATCCATCTCTGGGTAGGGGGCCATTTGACTGGTTGAGGGATGCATTATGATTCTGGGTGAGGTCAGTCTGAAAAACATCTCAAAAGACCAATCTTAAGTTCTACAATAATGATGTTATCTACAAGGGCAATTGGGGAAGTCACAAATCTTGTGACCGCTGGTCACATGACTCCTAAGCAGTAAGAGATTATAGAAATTATACCTACATTTTAACAGAATTCAGCCCCTTACATAATTGTAATCTTGTGGCCTTTCATTAGTCTTACAAAGACAGTTTCAGCCCCTGAATATGGCACAGATCAGTTTCAGGGAGGGACTATTATTATCCTTGCTTCAAACCTAATTTATAAACTAAGTTCCTCCCATGGTTAGCTTGGCCTATGCTCATTCCTGGGCTTTTTTATGTTTAACAAATTTGGAAAAGTTACTGGAGATTCACAGGAATTTGATTCCTCTCCAGGGATGATCTGCTTTGTAAAATGCAGAGGGAATGGGACAGTGGGAAAGGCTGGGGCCCTCAGACCACTCCCTTGCCATCCTCTTCTGGCCTCTTCAAATGCTTGTCAAGCAAAATTTCTGGTTGAATCATATGGCTTTGATTGAAAAAAAGGAGGTTGGTATGTGGGGAAAGAGCAAAATTTTTTTTACAATGGCATTGTTACAAGCTTGATCAAATATACCAAGTAACCTTCCCTTCCAAGAGTAATTAGTCAAACTCTTCTCTGTTTGACCTCCACTTCACTCCACCACCACACATGCTAGCTGTTGTGTTTCTCCATTTGGCATGACACAGGACAACTGGTCAGCTTTCCGTATAAAGGAAAGATAATTTTTTGCTTTTAGCTAACATTTCCCTTTAAGGAACAGAAAGAAAAAAACAATTGGGGTCCCATGTTCCCATGGCTTCTATCCACTTTCCATTAGGCACCCCATGCACCTGCTAACCAGAACTCAAGCAACACTTTTGGACCACCATCGTGTTGCAGCTGCCCCCCATCTGGGTAGCTCTGTCTTGAGTTTCTTCCTGTTCCTTGGCTATCTTTGACACAGTGACCCATTTTACCTCTTTCTGGCCAGAAGTGGCTGTTCCTCAGTGGGGATGAATCACTTTGTACCCATAACAATGCTGGCAATCCCCAAACAGCAGACACTTTCCACTTGTTCAAAGTCCCTGAACAGCCTTTGAAGGAAACTTAACAAACAGTTACCCCTGGGTTAACACCTGGTGTGAGGCTGCATAGCTTGAAATATAACTTTATAAACCACTTCAAAGTTGCCGGAGATACAGGTTTGGAACAGAAAGACCATTTCCCTCTAACCACTACAGCATATTTCCTTCCAGCCAAGCAGTAAGCCCCAATGTAACAGCAGAATTCCAGAGTCTTCCTGATTTAGCACACTGCCATTTTGTCATGGCTCGTTTTGATCCCTCTCATTAGTCGGCCCAGTGTTACCATATCCAATAAATCAGGTATAGACTGGTTGCCTCCCAAAAGAAAGAATTTGCCTTTATTTTCTGCACCACACAGAAGCAAGCAGTAATTTATACACTGCCTGGAAACCAGTAGCACAAACACTGATAAGTAAATGTTCAGCTGAAGCCAAGCTCCCCCTACTATTCGTGAAAGGAACTTGGATGCCCACTCTCAAGTGTCAATCATCTTGAATCACGCTGCTGTTGAATTTAGCTAATTTTTTTTTTTTTTTTCCAGAGTAGCATCTCTCATTAAGCCAAATGATGCCTTTGGGCGCATTTTTCCTTTAAAATGTTTTACTGTATTTGAATAGAAAATAACTGAAATAGGAAAAAAATGTAAGTCTATTTGGGTGGTTGGTTATATAGCCAGGGTTAAGTGTTTATATTTTAAGTTACTATTTTTAATCAAAAGTTTCCCGATAATTACAGCCTAAAGGAAACCACAGTAAAAATATTAACCAGAAATTTACTCAATGTAATGGATAATTACCAAAGAACAAATAAATCATATTTAGGAATAGGAAAGAAAGAAAAGTGACCTTGTTAAAAGCTGTCAGCTTCACAGAGGTGAACGTCTTCTCCCCACTCTCCTCCTCCACCCTCCTTGTCTCTCCTTCCCACCTCAGCCAGGAGCTCAGTGACCTTCTGCACTTCCCCTCCGTTTCTATTGAAACTTGCCCATGGGAAAGATCCAAAACTCTTTCCATTATGACATAAATGATTGATAACTTACATGTTCCATGTTTTCAGATTATTCATTTATTTTAACTGACTGGAGAATACTTTTGACTAAAGAAAGAAGCTGTAACAGATGTCTTAGCAGCCAGACGGTGGGTAAAGGATAGTTTTTGTCAGTAAGGATGGTGGTACTGGGGCATTGTCTTCCAAACCTAAGTGAGATTGTAATAGAAGTTTTGAAGCTATTAATGAAATATATCAACAAACATGAGATAAAACTACATGGTTTGACAGGCATATTGTTTTTTTTTTTAATGTGTTCTAGGAATTTCAGTGGCTTCACCAAATGGAGTCAGTCCGACATGTAAGGTTTGGGCATTTGGGAAAATGAGCAAGAATGAACATTGAGGAGATACACACACACATGAACACTTTAAAAGAGTGTACTGTAGTCTTACAGTAAGTGGGTAGGAGAGGAATGGGGCAGAGAAAGCATCTGAGGTTCTTGGAGGACCTTGAAGGACCTGGGAACTATAGGACTATCAGACCCAAGGCCATTGCTCTGGGGTGCTCCAGACATCTGGGGAGGAAGAAACCTGGAGAAAGGCTGTAATATTAGGTAACTGGCAGGACATGGTGACCTTTTGTGAAGATAATTCCCAAAGCTATTGTTCTCATGTTAGAGACCAAATATCTCACTGTTATGAAGAATCAGCCCCTGCCTTCCTCTCATCTCTCTCCACCACCTCCCATCCCCACACTAGCACTTTGCACTCCAGCCAAAGGCCTTTGTACCTGAATCACCCAATTTGAGACACTCTTACATTCCCCTAAACTTCTCTAGTTAACTCCTGCTAATCCTTCAGGTTTCAGTATGACAGTTACATCCTCCGAGAAGCCACTCTGTCTCCTTGCACAAAAAAGACTTCGTTGTTCTCACAGATCCTGTACTTTGCCTTAAAAACTACTGGTTTATTTGGGAGGCTGAGGTGGGCGGATCACGAGGTCAGGAGATCGAGACCACCCTGACTAACATGGTGAAACCCCGTCTCTACTAAAAATACAAAAAATTAGCCAGGTGTGGTGGCGGGCACCTGTAGTCCCAGCTACTTGCGAGGCTGAGGCAGGAGAATCGCTTGCATCCGGGAGGCGGAGGTTGAAGTAAGCCGAGATCACACCACTGCAGTTCCAGCCTGAGCAACAGAGTGAGACTCTGTCTCAAACCAAACAAACAAACAAAACCTACTGGTTCTGCTTTGTAATTATGTGTTGATATGACCATTGATATATGTCTGTCTCTCCCACTGCTCTGCACACACTGCAAAGATGGGATCATATCTTGTTGGTTTACCTTTGTGTTCCCAGTGTGAAGCACAATGTGTGACATATAATATGTGCTCAATAAATGTTAATTAATTATTTGAATGAATGAATGGTACTTCTCATCAAGGCAGCTCAGGAGAATCAACAAGCTGTTTAGCCTTGAGTAAGTGGCTTAATCGCTCTAAATTTCAGTTTCCCTATCTCTAACAAAGCATTAGTAATAGCACCTATTTCCAAAGTTGTTTTGAGAATTAAATGAAATAATGCATGCAAATCACTGAGTACAAATCTAGTATGCAAAACACAATAAACGTTTATTATTATTACTGTTACTACCTGCATCTTTGCACCAGCTTTCTCATCTATAAACTGATTGTTTTAAAGTTTCCTTCGGCTTTAAACAGGCTATGACTCCTACCTAATCCTAAAAGAAAAGTTCTTTGTTCTCTGGATTTGTCAATCTGGCAACTCTAACCATCAATATATTAACATTTTTTTTCCAGTTACAAAAATTCTGCAGGAACCAGCAATGATTCATCAACTTGTAATAACATGCATGAATTTAAGACATGGCCATAATTATTTTATGAACTTGCATTTAATGTACCAAAGTCTTCACTGTTCTCACAAGATTCTGGGAAGTGGAAAGAGAGGGTGATTTGGAAGGATAAAGCTCCTTTTCATCTACATACCTAAAGAGGGGTGCTTTTATTTTCCTTTTGATGATCTTACAATAGGGTATCCTTGAAAAAGAAAACCAAAAGTAAGATATTTGTATTACACAGCCAAAATATTCAAGAGACCTGTGTTCCACTTGGCACTTTCTAACTCTATTCTGTATCTTTCTGGATTTCAACCCACATGAAAGAAGCAATATTTATTACCTAGTAACTGGATAAACTATGTGTGATATTTAACTTCAAGTACAAAATATTATCTTCTATGATCTTACAGTGTACTGGAGAGCTTTATGTCCTTTTTATGCAAGAGAAAGCTGAGGCTTCCTGGAGGAAGAGAATGACGTGAAGCCCACACAGCTATCCAGAGCTGAAACCAATGCCAAGCAAGCTCAAAGGTTTGGGCCTCATGATTAGACACCCCACTTCGCTTTGCTTACCTGCCAAATCCTGTAAGTGTGAGCTATACTTCATGTTTGTTTCCCATAAATACATCCTTATTGATAATGTCAATAAAGTAAATTTCATCACCCACTTGGAATGGCTCCGTCCTCGTCCCGGCAGTATTTTGCCTTCCAGAAGAACAGAACAATGCACCATAGTTTCCAAGTGCCTTTCATTTGCCACTGGGACCTTTGCTATTTGGATCATACTTCCGCCTTCTCAGACCTTAACAAATAAAATATCTTGGTGCAAGCAATTTTCTCTGTAATGGAGGGAATTGCAATGATAAGCAACTTTTACCCAAATTCCTGTGAGTTTTCAATGCTTTATTTTAGGTTGACCGATGCTGTGTAAAAATGTTTCAATGACATCTAAAGCCAGAGGGCAAAAAAGTATCAAGAAAAACAATTATTAAACCCAACAACCAATGTGTGTGTAAAGTAAAAAGTTTATATATAGTTCACCAAGCATCAATACTATAGAGTTACTGGACTTTCAGCAACCCAGTAAGGTAGCTATGGCAGGTCTTATGATTCCCATTTTACAGATGAGGAAATTGAGGTCCATTCCGATTTTTTACTCAAAATCCTATGCTAGAGTTAACAATCCCTCAAAGTTCTTGAGTACCTTATTTATTACTGTTATTGTTACTGTTACCATTTGAAACCAGAGGGGCATTCACCTAAATTTTCATTTGCATGAGCAATCAAAGAAAATCAGAATTGGAATCACCTGCCAACATTTACTTAAAATAAATGTACTTATTATTTTCCAGACGTACTTTGGACAAGTTATTTTAAACACAATTGTGCATCAGTAAAAATCCACAGGAACAATGAACACTCCACAGGCTTCTGACTGAGAAAGTGAATAGGGAGCAGACCTTGTTATGGTGTCAGAATGAAAACAATGCCCGGGAAGCCTCCAATACTGTTCCACAAACAAAACTAAGGAAATGGGAGAAGAAAGAAAAGTAAAGTATATTTATGTGCTGCAGGTCTAGCACTCCAGCAGGAAATTCCGAGTGAGAGCTCTCACCAGTGCCCTAGCCCTTGACCCTGAGGTCGTGGGGTTTTTGGGTCCAGCCAGGCATTGGTTGGCCACATCCACAGACTCCAGAGTCTTAAAGGGCCTGGGCCTCACTTGCCTCTCCCGTGTGCCCCAAAACCTGGCCACTCTGTCTGAAGGGTAGCCTCCCTTCTTGCTTTCACAAGCCTGTGGATGGCTGGTTTAAAGCAGGAAGAGCTGCCACTCTCCCTTCACACTTTACATCACCTCTACGCAAGTCATTCACTGATTCCTGCCTTAGTAGGTGTTTAAATGAAGTGGTTGTTGCCTATTGACTGAGAATGGACAGCTTGAAGAAACATATGATGTGCTTGACACACACTGCAAGTATTCCCTAACTTTATTACCTAAGAATCACTTGGGAGGCTCATTTACAATGCAGATTTCTGGATCTTATCCCTGGAGATCTATCTGGTAGGTTTGGAATGGGGCTGCAGCCCAGGATCTTAATCAAACAGCCCAGGTGATTTTATGTGGGGAATCTAGGTTCATATTTGAAAAATACCATAGTAATTGTGAAATAATTAAAATAATGAATGAATGGTAGCATTATGAATGTCAATAGATGTTTCCCGAATTTGTCTTACCAAAAGAATCACTGGGACTACTGTCAAAAATACTGATTCCTAGGCCTCCCCTAGACAGACCTAGTAATCATAATCTCCAGAGAAGGTACCTGGGAATCTAAATTACTAAACAACTGCCCCCAAATGAGTCTTCTGATCAGGCCCATTTGGGGAATACCACTATAGGCTGTGGTCTCTGCAGTTCTCACAGCATTCGTTTCTTGTTCTTTGAAGCAGTAACTTGGTGTGACCACATTCACGCAGGTACCCAAAGCTCTTATTGTCTCAGTAAAATTGCTCCTTCTGTGCAGTACCATTTTAGAAAAACTTGGACATCTCAGTCAGACCCCAAATGATACTTCCAATACATAGCCTATAACTGTAGATCCAAATGAGTTTTAATAAAATCAGATTTCAAAATATTCAATAATTGATACAGCATGAGCGCCAACCAATGTGGATAAACAGTAGGTTGTCAATAACCTGTACTTACCTTCTATTATTAGCCCCCAGTATATTTTAAATGACAGTTCTCAATTGTGTCAGCCTCCTAGAGCTTAGGAATACTGATTTATTTTCAAGATCCCCTTCTACTTTATCTCTCCCATCCCTATTAAAAGAGCTTGAGATTGGTAAATATCTTCAAAGTAATGCTTGGTAATTGTGCCTGGGTTTGGTTAATATATTTTCCCCTGTTTAATTTGTTGCATGCTCCATGCCCTGACATCTTATTCCTTACCAGACCAGAAGTTTTCAAATGTGCAAGCCTATTGTGCCTGGGGAAAAATGTTGAACTTTTGCCTTTGTAATAAGATATGCTCCAATTACCAACTTTAGCAATTTAATATAGTTGAATAATAACTGAATGGGACACTTTGTCACTCAGTCATTATTCAAGCTCCTACTAGGGGTGGAATGAACAGTTGCTGGAGGTCAGTCTATTCCTGAGGGAGCTCAGCCTCGCAAATCAACACTCTTGAGAATTTTTTAAAAAGCGATGTTATAAAAAAATAATTCTAGGAAGTACAAATCAAACTATAGATTTGTAAAATGCTATAAGAGCTTGGGTTCCATTTTTAAGAATGGCACAGTGTTTAATGTTAAGATAATTTTATATGTGGAATGCATGGTGGAGAGATAAAGCAATCACCTGGATAATTCAATCTAAGAAGCACTTTGTGGGTGGAGATGATACAGATAGATGAGGTCATTTTCGCCTGGGCCACAGATATTACACATTTCCCCTCACCCTACATTGCACGTAGCCTCACATCCAGAAGGTATTCCAGTACCCATGACAAGCTTTAAGCACCTATATCTTGCTTTGATGTGCACAAGACATTTCTGCTGAGAATTGCAAGGTCTCTTGTTTGTTTATAGCAAAGTTTGAAGAAGCCAAGGGTGTTTATTTGTTTGGTTTAGGCTCAGGTTTGCTTGTGTGTTTTTTTCAGACGTACTGTAGGGCAATATTTTTCCATTTTGGGACTAAGACTTATTTGCCTATTAAGAGACTATTACATGCAGACTTTTAATTTATGTACTTAGTGCATATAATGTTCCTAAAGTCTCAGGAAAGTTAATCAAGAAAAAGTCAAGGGCAGGCTTCAGGAACTAGAATGTAGTCATTCAGGAAGGCCGTCTCTCCCTCTAGAATGACACTTTGTTGGGACGTGGCTGAGCCACAGAGTCTGGGGCCAATGATGGCCACCTCAGTATCAGAACAAAAAGCAGCTCTAAGGAAAGATGTGGCACTCTTCCAGGACATCCAAGCCCTGCCTCCTGCAATCCAACAACCTCGTTTTACTCTCTGTGTGGACATTACTACCAAAGAGGTCATAGAAGCTTCCTGACCTCATTTCTCTAAAGCAAAGGAAGGATCTCACCTGCTATCTAGACCAGAAACGTCCTTCCTAGGGATGCTTAGAGGACTCAGAAGAGTTTCAGAATAAGTTCTGGAAAGAGTTCTGGAAGATGTTGGGGCGTCCTGAGAGATATGTACCCCTTCAACAGGGGGCTGAAGATCTCATGGTAGTGCCTCCCCATCATTCACCTGCTCTCCTCCCCCTAGCCCACTATATGCCATCCCTAGGGTTCTGTAAGCCACAAACCAGGTTGAGGGACCAACTACAGGTCAAGAGAAGCTCCAGATCTGGGGCTAATAAATTGATTTAGGGGTTTTACAATTGTTGATATACTCTAGGACAGTGATTCTTCCTCCTCCTCCTCCTTCTCCTTCTTCTTCTTTTTCTTCTTCCTCTTCCTCTTCCTCTTTCCTTCTCACATGGATACAGATGTAAATTGAAGAACCCTTTTCCTAAATCACTAATTTTCTCATATCCACATTCTGATTAGATATCGCATGGCAGGGACCTTTCTCCAAGCCCTAAGAATGAATAGAAATCTAGATTCCCTCAGAGTCCAGCTCAGGAGACAGCACTGCTTACCCAGACTCAGTGGCCCTGATCCAAAGAATACTCAGCTTTTGTTCCAATGGAACCAGTATCCCCCTTTCCTTGCCCTGGCCCACTGCACACCAGGTCTTAGAGAAAACAGGTAGATTGATTTCCCCATAGCGGAGCTGCTGGGAGAAACTCTAAGCCATGCTTCAGTGAATGGAAGCCTCCATCAGCACCACATCTCCCTTGAGAAGCATCTGGAATGATCTTAGTTATTGTCTTTAGCTATATCCAAGCTGTGGCCTTACCTGACTCCTCAACTTCTATCCTTCTGAGCCCAGCCTGGTGGCCATACCCACCTCAACAATCAGCGCCAACCCAAGTTCCCCCTTCTGACCCATCCCGTCTTTCCTTTCCTAGGGCCGCTCTCAGCCTTCGCTTCTGATTTCATATACCCAACCAAGCCTTTGTCTAGCCCACCATAGCTGATTATTCAGGCTGAACATATATCCACTGGCTCAATCCAGGCCTATGCCCATCAGGAAGGCCTAACCCCATCCTAGGCCCTTGTGCTGGCGCAGAGCCTCCAGTGTCTGTTGCACAATTTGGGCACCACAGGGAACACATGACTGGCATCCACAAAGACAAAGATGGAAAATATGAGCCATCCATTTGGCAACAATGTTGGCATCTTCCTAAATTCGTGCTGCCAAGCTCTGACCAGAAAGATCTTGGCCTGTTTACTGCCCGATGCAGTCAGTCCAGACTCAGGGTGGCTCAGGTCATGGTGGTAGAGCCAGCTATAATGAGATTTAGACATGCAAGAAAAAGACAGAGAAAGGGATCCAGACTCCATATCAGACACAAGCTAAAGGGAACACTAGAAAACCTTCATGAAATCAAAGAGGGAAGGTTTTTAAAATTTAGTAATTGGCCAAAAATAAACGTTACATTCTGCTTTTCTTTTTTATTTGGTTTTCATAGGAGAAACTGTTTTCTGTCCACATAAAGTGTGTACGATCTTTTTTCCAGAATAAGGGAAGCAGGAAAATAGGTGAAGAATATCAAGTAACTGGAGGATGGTGTGTGTTATAATGGGGGAACAGCTGTGTCATTTGCTGCCTATAAAGTATTATTAATAATTTTGTGGCCAAAATAATTTCAAAAGAACTTTAAAGAGAAGACGGAAAGAAAAGAACCAGTGCATACATTGATCTCATCCTATGCTCCCCCCAAATCTTTCAAGTTAAGTGTTATTTCTCCCACCTTGCCAACTGAGGCAGCCTCAAAAAGGCTAAAGGATTGCTCAAGATTACAAAACTAAAAAGTGATTGAGTTAGGAAAGGATTCCAGTCCACCAGACACAAAAGCTCACAACTGTCAAGGATTGTCACTAATTTAGACAACTGTCTTCTCCCTAAAGTGTATACTAAAAGAAGTTTATCAGCATTCCAAGACGATGTCATCAGAGAGACAGCATGGTCAAGTTACCATTGAAGGAGTCCTTCCAGTCCATTTCCCAAAACTAAGAGTTGAAAGGTGAGTTTTGTAATTGGTTCGCTTTGAATAGATTATTTATTTTAAGCCGCCTGGTCTGATGATGCAATAAGCAGGGGAACAAGCTTGGTTTGAAGATAGATTTCTGATCTTCTGGGAAGTGTTTCTACTTTAATAAGCTTTGATTCCCCAAGGAAATTCCTAAAGGCATTCAGTCACAACCCACTGGGCTGCCAGGTCTCTGTAAATACACACATGCGTGTGTGCACACACACATACAGGAATAGATAATTTTGTAGTCATGACAGAGAATGCTGCTGACAGTAAGCAGAGAGGAAACTATTGGGGGGTAAATTTTTCTTCTTGCAACTTGAATCCAGTGGTAGGGGGTTCACAAATTAAGTGATGATGGACAGATTAAGAGGACAAAAGATGGCTGGGCATGGTGGCTCACACCTGTAATCCCAGGGAGGCTTAGGCAGGTGGATCACCTGAGGTCAGGAGTTCAAGACCAGCCTGGCCAATATGGTGAAACCCCATCTCTACAAAAAATAAAAAAAAAATTAGCCGGGAGTGGTGGTGCATGCTTGTAATCCCAGCTTCTTGGGAGGCTGAGTCAGGAGAATAGCCTAAACCCGGGAGGCAGAGGTTGCAGTGAGCCAAGATCGCACCATTGTACTCCAGCCTGGGCGACAGGAGTGAAACTCCACCCCCAACCCTCCCCCCCCCAAAAAAAAGAGGAGAAAAGACATGATTTATTTATACTTACAGGCAGGAATACTCAGTAATAAGTTACTCACCCATTAGCCAGAGGAAAAAAGGTTATATACCAAACTTAACCAAGAAGGAGGGAGAGTGGTTAGGGAAAGTATGGAAGGTTCTACTGGACTTTTTTTTATGCTAGTGGAAACAGGCAGTCTATTTCCATGTCAGCTGAATTTGTAGGACACTTCCTAGGAGGAGGGTTAGTGGCAGCTGTATTTTCTGGAGACTCTAACTTAATCAGATAAGAGAATTTCAGATAAGATTTCTTTTTGAATCTTCTTTAGCTCCAACATTTTCATTTAAAAATTATCTTTATATCACGTCTAGGGGTCCAAGTGGGTCCCCACATGTCCTTCATCTGAAACTGTTCTGGACATTTCACCAAAAAAAAAAAAAAAGTGAGTTTGATTGCTGTGGAGAGTGATTGATGTTAGAAATTGTGAGGTAAGAGATCTGCAAAGGGACAGAAAAATGAAGATTAAAGGTTGGAACCAAGCAGAACCAATTTCTGAGTATAGAAGGCAGCCAGTCCAGTCGAGAAGTTTTCTAGATGTTGAGTCTGAAGCCTCTTGAGTGAAGATGGTAGTGAGAATGTCACAATAATGGTTATTTGCTGGAGCAGGGCATGGAAGGTGCACATGTTCTGGTAAACTTGCTGGGTATCCCACATTGTTGTGGTGGTTATCAATCTTTTGAAGCTATATCAAGTTGTCCAGCTTCAGCACTCAGAGCTTCAAGAAATGGGCAGTGCTAGTTCTCAGTGATAACAAGTCAGGAGAATGGGGGAAAAATGAAAGTGTTAATTATTGACAAAATGTGCAAGATGGTAGAATCCAGTTTAGAAGAGACGAAAAATAGCTCAAAGACAATGAACAGAACGACAATCTGCTAACTCACAAGGGGTGTTATAATTTTCCATTGAAACATAAAATTTCTCTCTACAATCACCTCCAATTTTGTAAAAGATAAAGTAAGATTACTCTTATTTACAAAATAAGCCTAGCCTCGTTAAATATGTCCTGATCATGTAATAAATGAAGCAAGAATTGTAATTGACCACACAGGCCTTTTAAAGTTTGCTTTGCTGGAAGTTTTATAAGGAATCTCAGACTGGACTTTTAAAAGCCTTTCTCGGCTAGGAGGCCAAGCCAAGAACTTGTCATGAGAACTTTATCTGCAGTACCTATAGATTTGGGTGAAATCCTCTCCTGTTGAGGTATCCAAAGCATTCTAAAGCTCCTGGGCCTGCCAGGAAGTGATCTTCATTACTCATCTGTGAGGCGGGGGACACTGTAAGCCAGGTACAAGGTCAGTTTTGCTGAGAGGGCTTTGTGAACACTGGCTCCACAAAGTCAACCTTAGTTCCTTAAAACTGCCTGGTCATGTCTGTTTCTATGCACATGATTCTCAAATATGACATTTCAGTTAAAGCCTTGGTGATATAACTAATTTCCTCAATTATGTCCGGTTACAAGGAGAATAGATACTTATGGAACCTGTGCAAAAAACCGTATCGCCATAAAAATAAGAATATTCAATATGAGTTTCTGAATTCTGTAGGGATTAGGTAGGGAGAAAAATATAAATGTTTCATTCTTGTTTGTAAGATATAATCTACTAAATTGTCAATTATAAATAGGTTAAGAGAAAAGAGAAAGGAATTCCTTATATTCAGAAAATGGAATATTAAAGAACCAGCAATGTTCCAAACAAAAATAAAACCCATAAAAATTATAATCAATCTTCATCAGTTCATTCAGTCCCAGATGATAACTTATTTTTGTTCTGCTCTATCTTGGGTTAGCAGTTTTATGAACCCATCAGCCTCTCCACTAGAATTCTGGAAATTCTTACTCAGTCCAGTGGTATGATCTCAAAGTCATTTATGCAGAGCCATCAGAATCCTTTACCTTGGATAACCAGTCATTTCTATGGGTCTCTAAAATGTTCCCTTTTCTGAAGATGATGCATTCTGCCTTACAGCTGATTGTAAGAGCTTTCAGGAAAGCATCAGAATAAAACAATAACTCCCTGTGAATGAAAAAAGACAAAATGGCAATGGCTAAAAATTTGATGAGAGTTTGTTATAAAAATAATGCAATTGACAAGGATATGTGGTTGTTCTGATGACATAAAACATTTAAGATAGTAACTGGAATTATGACTACTAACATTATATTAGGACATATGGACAATAAGCGTTTTAACTCATATACTTTCTGACGTACTTATATTCATAGCATTTACCCATACAAATATAACATAGGGAAGGTTAAGTATATCTTCTCATTGGATAATTCTTCCCTTTTCTAATGTCCTGACTTCTTTAAAGTATCAGCAAGCATCATGAGATAAATAGGAGAGGCTTTGGGATTGATAAGAAATATAGGTGGGCTTTGGGTTATCCTTAGAGCCCTATTACTGTCTTTGTAAAGACTTAATTAGTAAGGTGAGGGCAGTATTTTTAATTCTTCAAAGAATTAGGGGACAGTGTGTTAGTCTATTTTGTGTTGCTATAACAATATCTGAGACTGTAACTGCCCAAAGGGTTCTTCTTGCCTCCTGCTCAAATAGTGATGATTTATCAAGACAGGAGAATTGCAAAGGAAAAAGGGTTTAATGCACACACAGCTAACCAAATGGGAAACATGAGTTTTATTACCCAAATCAATCTCCCTGAAAATTCAGAGACTAGGGTTTTTAAAGGATAATTTGATGGGTAAGGGGCTAGGGAGTGGGGAGTGCTGATTGGTTGGGTCAGAGATGAAACCATAGGGGGATCCAAGTGGGTTCTTCTTGCTGTCTTCTGTTTCTGGGTGGGATCGCAGAACTGGTTGAGCCAGATTACCAGTCTGGGTGGTACCAGCTGGTCCATCAGAATGCAGGGTCTGAGAGATATCTGGAACACTAATCTTAGGTTTTACAATAGTTCTCTTATCCATAAGAGCGACTGGGGAGGTTAGGAATCTTGGCTGTATCATATCCTGAACTATAATTTCGAATCTTGTGGCTAATTTGTTAGTTTTAAGAAGGTGGTCTGGTCCCCAAACAAGAAGAAGATTTGCTTCAGGAAAGAGCTGTTATCATCTTTGTTTCAAAGTTAACCTATAAACTAATTCCTCCTATAGTTAAGTTGGCCTATGCCCAGGAATGAACAAGGGCAGTTTGGAGGTTAAAGGCAAGATGGAGTCAGTTAGGTCTGATCTCTTTCACTGTCACAATTTTCTCACCATTATAATTTTGCAAAGGTGGTTTCATAAGTGAGTAATAATAAACAGAAATGTATCGTCACACAGTTCTGGAGGCTGGGAAGTCCAACATCATGCTGCTGGCATCTGACAAGGACCTTCTTGCTGCATTATCCCATGGTGGAAGGTGCAAAAGCAAGAGAGAGGACAAGAGGGGGTCATACTCATGCTTTTATAAGGGGACCAATACCACCCATGATGGCCTAATTATCTCTTAAAGGTCCTAACTCTTAATACTGTTACAATGGCAATTACATTTCAACATGAGTTTTGGAAGGAATGAACATTCATACCATAGCAGATAGCCTCAATAATAGCATTAAGGAATTGGCCTACCTATCCAACTACAATATTTTTAAATTTGTTTCTTTATATTGGAGATAAGATTTCCAACTAGGGTGGAAACCAAGAGATTTTCAATGATCCAGGACTCTGGATTTAGAGCTATGTGTCTTTGGAATGTTTTTATAAGTCATTCAACAAAGACTTTAGGATGTATTCCTTTCCTCTGAGTACATTGCTCCACTTTAGCCCAATTAACCTTCAGAGTAGGAGGGAAGACGGAAGGGAAAACATCTTCAATAGCTCCTCTCGGGCCCTGAATATCAGCCTCCAACTGGGCCATTTGCAGGAGGAAGATGGTGGTGCAGGGGAGGGGGAGAGTTTATGGTGAGTGTGAATTTCAATTTTTGTTCTAGATCTGATTTCTGTTCTTTAGTTTTGTTAAGGGAGTCTTTTAGGCTAGCTGTGATACTTTTTTTTTTTTTTTTTAAATGTCCTTTCATTCTGATCCTCCCATATTGGTAACAGGACATTTGTTTAGGATGAGAGCTTTCTGAAAATCCTCTCAAATTTAAAAGCTGTTCCAAATCAAAGGATCTGCTGTGTGGCCATTGATGATTTAGTATCTCCAAAGGTACACTTTTTCCAAAATGTGACTCATAATGAATAAACCTATTTTACGGCTTAATCGTGGACACAGGAAACACCCCCATAGAGGGTGCAGAAGATGTAGCTCCCATGATACAAAATCAACTCCAAAGACAGCCAAAGAGAAGGAAAGCAAAGATCATCATTGCTATAGGCAGTAAGAATGATACTTGTGAAAACTCTTATCTCCGGTTGCCCATAAAAATGATATGACTTTGATCATGTACCTGCGAATCCATGACTCTGGGCAGATAATACTGAGATGGGACTTCTCTCCACTAGCAAGACAATAGGAAAGAGAACTTAGACAAACCCCCTTAGCACTGGCAACAGTCAGCACGGTGCCAGCTGAAAATGGGATGCCCAGGATACCCAAATTTCTCTTCAGTCAACTACAAATGCTTGAGCCCCAACCTGACAATTGGCTGCTTCTGAGCACAGACCAGACAATCTGCACCCCACAGCATGCGGAAAGCCAGAGAGTGAGCACTCTGACTGAATCCAAACCAAACTATCAGGACACAAAATGAGACAGAAAGGACACAGGAGCTATCCCTGGGAAGGAAAAGATCTATTTTAAAAAGTATTCAAACCAAGTCACAATACAGTAAGTATAAGTTCTGAGTGTTTTCTCCCACAAATCTAAATCTTGGGAAGAAAAGACAGAAAGATGCTCTTACCATCCTCACTTGACGGGATTCTGAGCAGAGATCTGGGAACCTGGCTGCTAAGAAATTTATCTTTGTCAGCATAGTCAGAGATCCTGAAATCTTAGCTGCACTTTCTGGAGGAGCAGAGAGTCCCAGCCATCCCATCCTCATCACCAAAACTATTGGGAGAAAACTTTTCCTCATCCAATTTAGTTCCAGTGGTTGAAGGCCCATGAATTAACTGACAATAGACAGATTAACAGGAGAAAAGATAGGCGATTTACACATACACAAGAGTTCTCAGAGATAATAACTCACTCAATAGCCTGAGATTAAAGGATTCATATACAAAATTTAACAAAGGGGAGAGGGGTTAGGGCTTCAATACGAAGGTATGGAAGGTTCTGTTGAGGTTTTTGATGCTAATAGCAATGGACACTCTGTCTCCCTGGCAGCGGAATTCCAGGAAACTCCCTCAGATGGGGGTTAATGGCAGCAGTATTTTCGGGAGGCCCTGCTTTAGTCAGGTAAGTGCAGTCGAGATAAGACTTTTTTCTGTATCTTCTTTAGCTCAAATGTTCTCACTTCAAAAATCTTTATGCCAGCTCCAGGGATTTGAATGAATCCCCACAAGACTCAAGACATATATCATCTCAAGAACTTTTAAAAAGGAAAACTTCCTGGTTCCTTTCTAGGGCAAATTTTGAGATAGACAATATTTCTATGACATGCTTGAGAGCTTCAGGAAGGCTCAGTGAAGTTCCTGGTGACAGAGACATCACTGCCTAATACAAATGCACTGTGGGGTTACGGATAAGGTCTCTGCCCAGGATGACATCATCCTGGGCCTCATTCCAGCACTGTAAGCTGTGACTTCTGTGCCCAGAGTGAGGACTGCTGTTTAACTTCGTTAGGTTCTCAAGATACAAAGCCTGCTACTTACCTTCAGAAAATCATTGCACAATATTTCAAGAGTGAAGTCATATCAGGTTTCTTTTTTCTGTTTACTTTTGCCTTTCACAAACAGGATAAAAGGTGGACCGTTTATATTTTTGGGTCACAAATTGATCTTATAACTCCAAACACTGACTTCCAGGGAAATTTTGTTACCAGTGGAAATATCTAGATGAAAAGGTGAAATTCAAAGCGCTAATTTCAAGAGGCAGTATCTTTTATAAGTAATATGAATTCGTGCTATTTGTCTATAAGGAAAACATGCTTCCTGTTCAGTAAAGTCATCTTCACAACTTCAGGAATGCTGCCATTATTAAGATAGTTAACAGCATCTTCTAAAAAAATTGTGGACTCAGGTTCATCATTTCAAACAGCTGATACACAATACAAAATGTAGAAATTAAAGATAACTTGGCCGGGTGCCGTGGCTCACATCTGCAATCCCAGCTACTCGGGAGGCTGAGGTAGGAGAATCGCCTGACACCCGGGAGGCCAAGGCTGCAGTGAGCCGTGATTGCGCCACTGCATTCCAGCCTGGGCAACAGAGCAAGACCCTGTCTTAAAAAAAATAACTGAGCCACCAAGTGATCTTATCTTAGGAGATGGAAATCCCCATCATAAGAAGAGTAGGTAAATGTCTGCAGTCTAGCCTCTGGGAATGAAATTTCTTAAGGATGGGCTTCATGGATTTGGGGCTCATGGATTTGGGGCTCATGAACCTGCAAGAACACTGGCAATCAAGAGAGTAAAAACATAACCAGAAGGGTTCAGAGTTTGGGAAGCTTCTTCGTAGCACTAACTGAGATATTGCTAATTAGTGGCTCTCCAAAATATTATTAAAATAATCTGTTGATTCTGGACAGGCTTTATTAGGGGAGGAGGCTGTCCTGTGCATTATAGGATGTTTAGCAGCATTCCTGACTTCTACCCTCTAGATGCCAGGAGCAGCCCCAGTCATGACAACCAGAAATGTTGCCAGACATGGCCAAATATCCCCTGGGAGGCAAAATCATCCCCAGTTGAGAACTGATGGCTTAAAGTTAATGGAGAACACTATTTACAAAAAATCTCACTAGAGTCTCGGGGTGCAGGTAGGGGATGGAGCAAAGTTGGGAATATTTTTGAGATTGTGAAGTCTGGATTTTTTCCAATGTGTATCTTTTAGTGTGAGAGCCAGGGAGCCCTGGCTGGGGTCTAGTGAGGACCATAATCTAATCACTTAGAATGGGCAAACACAAGATGAAGATTTTGAGGGCAAAGACTCGGAAATGCTCAAATTTTAAAATTTTCCTTGAATGCTTTCTATTGACGAGTTGATGTGTCTTTGGGGAAATTCCTGGAATGAACAATACAGTTATTTGTAACTGTTATCTTCTTGAGGAAGAGTTTTCTGGAACAGTAAAGTTATGCTGATGAGGATCCTGGAATAGTAAAATCATGTTAACGTAGACTGTGTGGATATAAATATGTTTTAGATCTCAGTGAATTCCTTAAGTTCCTTGATTTTTTGCCCCTGCCCTTTTGCCCGTTATTACCACATTCAGAAAAGCCAATAAAATACAAAAAAAAAAAAAAAAGAGAGAGACTAAAGAGGCAGCAGGAAGAAGGAGGGGCTCGGATGTTGCTGCCAGGCTCCATCCTGGCTTCACCACACTGACACCTGCATGACCTGGGTGAGCAACATACTTTCTCCAAACCTCAGCCTCTCCATCAATATATGGAAGTTGATAATAGTGACTCCTTCATCAAGTTGTGGTAGAGTTTGAATGAAATAATACATGACCAGTGCCCTAGACATACTATGCACTCAGTGGGTATAAATCAACTGTGTAAAACTAGGAAAACATGCCATCACTATGGTGCTTCCATGCTTAGACCAGCATGCCTTTGGGAACCGCCTCATTCTTTCTGAAAAGTAAGCAAATACTGGGTTTAAAAGGAAGCAGAAGTGTTGTCTCTGCACCCTAGAAATATTGTGTAGGGAGAGGTGGCTAACTCTCCTAAATCCTTCCACCCATGTTTTTAACTGAGCATGCTCTTGGATCACCACTAAAATGCATGGAGGAATTTAGGCTGTAATTTAGTAATGCCACTGTTTATAAAAGTAGAGAAACAATGAGAACACCATGGCATTAGCTTGGAGTAGGTTAAAAATTACTTTTCTGAAGCTTATCTACTAGAATGTTTATCTAAGCTATTTTTCATGGGACGTTTTAAAGACAATACCTTCCTTCAATAGCCATGACCTTGAATTCATTACATGGTGGAATTCTACTGCTTACTCTCTCCTAATTCTGAAAACCGGCCATATTCTTCAAGTGGGAGACTCATTTGTACAGTGCCAGGTGCTGATCTAGGCACTTCATATGAACTTTCTCCTTTAATCCTCAGTCTGTAAGGTAAATACCGTGATGAGAAATCTGATACTCAGAGTCAAGCAATACAGTGAGGAGACCCAGCTGACACACAAGTGGAGGCAGAATTTAAGCCTTGTCTAGTGGGCTCCAAAGTCGATGGTTCTACTGCAGCATGTTACCACCTACATGTCTATTTCTCAAAACAGCAACAAACAGAAAAACCCTAAGATAACACATCAAACATCCTAGTCATGGTTTTACAGAGTCTGGGTCCATATGCAGTATTTGAACAGATAAACTGGTTTCTAGTATGTTGGCAAGGAAGGGGCAATCTTGCAAAGTGGATAGATCTAATCTGATTGTAAGGTGACTGAAATAACCAGACACCAGCCTCAGGGAGCCACATTGCCAGTCCAGTTGTTTGCCTAATTTTAACCAGTGAATGAAGAAGATCCAATCCATTGGTTGACACTTAACTGCTGTTGATAGGGCTGAGAGGAAGAAAAACAAGTCCGTCCCCTCTCTTATATACCATCCTGTCCCCCAGTGCAATCTGAGTGCTGTGTAAATTTGGCAAAGGGATGTTTAGACAGCAAAGGTTATCAACAAAATGGTTATGGGCCAAGGGAATTTCACTGAATAACCCTATGGCTGGGAGTGACACTGGAATTAATTGTCTCCTAGTGTCCTGAAGAGTAGGCTTCCTAGGATGGTCTCCTTTTTTATGGTGATGGTAATCTTTTTATTATTTTTCACGGTGGGTGATTCATTAAAAGAACAACTAAATGCAATTCAATTTCTAGGCCTTTGTAAGGTTTTTGGGTTTGGTTTTTGTTTTTTAACATGAACCAGAGTTCTTTTTTCCATCTCAGCTCTGTGAAAATGCCAACTGTGTGATTCTGAGCAAGTCGCCTAATCTCACTAGGGCTCAGTTTCTTCTCTGTAAGAGAGGGATCCACTATGTGACCCCTAAGGTCCCTTCTTGCTTTCAAGTCAAACTGATTCAGATGTTATTAACTGACTAGTGCCCTCTACAGGCAACTTCCTCCACCGTGTAAGAATCCAGGAAGAGGATATTTGCAAAATTCTCTTATTATATTTAATGTTGTGACTTAGTGTGCAACATAATATTTTGTTATGTAATGAACCATGCTCTGAAGCAAATAAAAATGTTAGATTTCATCTAGACCTAATTTTACAGATAAAGAATATGAGGACCACCATGGCTGGGAACTTTTCCAGTTCCTTTGGGATAAGGCTGGGGCTTGGTTACAAATCCCTGATATTCAGCTTAATAGTGTCCAGTAGTGACCTTTCTGGTCTTTTATGGTTTTCTTCAAAACTCTCTTTCCTTCACTTCTCAGATAACATTGGAACTCAGCATTTTCTAAATTTTCTATGTATTTACTATCCTTAACAGTTGATAAACTGTGGATTTTTCCACTAGAGTGGGAAATGGCTGTGTAGAAGTTGCCTGGTAATGATGTGAGCACCTCCTGTGAGGGTTACTTTCTTGCAACCTTTCCTGCTACTGATGGGAAGGTCCCTTACTGACATTGCTAGTGGAAAATGTATGCATGCTCAATATCTGATTGATTCACTTTTAGTTCAAGGACTGCAAAAATTTTTAATCCTTCATGCGGAGACCTACTCAGAAGTTGGGACACACTATTCATTTCTAAGGTGGAGGACGTAGAAAAAATGTCCTGGACAGCTTTCAGTGAAAATCTGGGTCTGCTTAAGCCTGCTTTAAAATTTTCTAAAATGAATTCATGTTTTAATTTTTATTATTACAAAAGCAGCATTTGTGCCTTGTCGAAAGTTATAAATTCAGATAAAGAAAAATAAGAAAACGATAGCACCATATTCCTACCACCCATAGATTACCACTGTTAACACCTGTGTGTATATCCTTAAAGCTTTTTCTATGCGTGTATAAATATACATATACATATTTTTACCAAAATGAGATCA
This sequence comes from Pan troglodytes, assembly GCF_028858775.2. Taxonomy (NCBI): domain Eukaryota; kingdom Metazoa; phylum Chordata; class Mammalia; order Primates; family Hominidae; genus Pan; species Pan troglodytes. Next base: position 46,190,428 of record NC_072402.2, on the reverse strand, counting down.
TGTTGTACATGCTGTTTGTAACCTGCTTTTTTTAGTTAATGATCTCCATCTTTCCTTGCCAATAAATTTTCATCTTATCTAAAACCCAGTCTGTATTCAAATTCCTCCTGCTCGTCCCCAAAAATGTCCTTTCCAGTTGGTTTGTCCAAACCGAACTCAAACCTAGGGCCCTGCATTGCATCTAGTATTATGTCCCTTAAAGCTCTTTAATCTAGCATGGTTTCTTCCCTCCTTTTATTATTTTTTTCATGAAACTCCTTGTTGAAAAAAACAGGGAAGCTTTCTTTTGTTTTTTTCTCTTTCAGATTTTGTTCTTTACATAAACCAGATTTTTTTTTTTAAATTGCCCAACTTTTTGCTGTATCTTCACCTGCAAGAGATACTGCCTTAATGGTATGACAGATGGTCAACTGCTGAAATGTAAAGCTTTTCGTCTAAAATGAAATCTGTAAACCTGCTCAAAAGCCTGGAAAACATCTCTATTTTTCTTTAAGTTTCCCCTCTGCCTGTCCCTCCAGCCCAGAACAAAGGATAATCAGTCAAAACTTGTGTCAGGCCCTATGATAAGCTATAGTGGTGAACCAAACAGCCATGGTCCCTGTCCTCATGGAGCTTATAGTCTAGGGAGGGAATCTGACCTTCAGTTAATCATTAACATTAAATGCTTAATTAGGTGATGACAAAGACAAATGCTGAAAAGGCAAAGGATAGAGTATAAGGTGTCCAGGTGTGAGAGGTGGCTCAGGAAATAAAGGGGCCTTGTCTGGTATATTACGGCAGCCTTTTCCAGAGAAATGGCATTGAGATTAGAACTGGTTAAGAAGAGAGGAAGGAGAAGACTGTTTCAGGCAGTGAAACCAGCATTTGCCAAGGTGCTGAGGTTTGGGAGTAGTTTCTAGCATGGCTGGGATAAAGGGGATTAGGGGAAAAATGGAATGAGATAAAGCGGGAAAGGAAGGCATGCAGCAGCTCATTCAGAGCTTATAGGCCATGTGAACAACTTTGGGCTTAATTATGTGGGCAAGGGGGAGCAATGAAGAGCTCTGAGATTTATATTTTACTAAGATCAGGCTGACTATTGTGTAAAGAGTATGTATTAGTTCGTTTTCACACTGCTGATAAAGACATAACAGAGACTGGGTAATTTCCAAAAGAAAGAGGTTTAATTCGACTCACAGTTCCATGTGGGTGGAGAAGCCTCACAATCATGGTGGAAGGCAAGGAGGAGCAAGTCATGGCTCACATGGATGGAGCAGGCAAAGAGAGAGAGCTTGTTCAGTGGAACCCCTCTTTTTAAAACCATCAGATCTCATAAGACTTATTCACTATCACGAGAACAGCACGAGAAAGACCTGCCCTCATGATTCGGTTACCTCCCACCAGGTCCCTCCCACAACACATGGGAATTCAAGATGAGATTTGGACAGGGACACAGCCAAACCATATCAGAGTACATGAAAGGGATGGGACTGGGCATGAGTTACCAGTTAGAAGGCCACTGTGGTTGCGCCACTGAGAGATGATAGCTTGGCCTAAAGTAATGGCTGGAATGGATTGAAGAGGAGTGATTTCAGAGATATTTAGTGAATCAGCAAGTGGAACCAAAAAGACTTGGGGACTGATTGGATGAGGAGAGGTTAGGGAGAGGTAAAGGAAGGAGAGGAGCTAAGGATGATATATCTGTCAGCATTGTTTCTGTAGGGGTGATTGCAATCCCATTCAAACTGGCTTAAGCCTAAATGAAAATTTATTGATTCAAGTGAAGGAAAAGTCCTGGGGGTAGATCAGATACTTCATATATGGCTGGATCCAGGAGTTCAGATGATGTCTTCTAGAGTAGCTCTCTTTCTAATTCTTTATCTGGTGTAATGGCTTCACTATCTGGAAAGCTCTCCTTGTGGTGGCAAAATAGCTGCTGGCAGCTCCAGGTTCACATCCTCAGAGGTTAGCAACTCCAGAAGAAGGCAACTTCTCAATAGTTTCAGGAAACTTCCTAGAATTGAGCCTTATTGGCTAGTCCTGGGTAACATGTTTACCCATGGAGCTAATGGGTAGGATTAATCTCACCTGGAGTAAAGACATTGTGAGCAGGAAAGGAAATTTGAAGAGCTATTCCCAGTACAAAGGTGAATGAGTGCTAAGAAGGCAAGAATGACAGTACTAATAAGGAGTCCAGGTAACTCCGAGGATTTTTATAGGCAAAACTGAGTGGATGGCGGAGGGATGGGGGTAGGGTTTATTCATCGAAGGAAGGGTAGAGTGTTGAGGGGAAAGATCACAAGTTCAGGTTTGCACGTGTTCTTTTTGAGGCCTATTATCACATGGGGATATCAAGTGGGCAGATGGATCCATGAGTCTGATCCATGAGTATCAGTAGAAAATTCTTGGCAGTAGTTCAAGTTCCTGGAGTTATCACTGCACAGGATATGGACAGGATCATCTGAGGAGGGAGTCAGATGAGAAAAGGAAATTTAATGTCTGGGTAGAGGAAGAGGCTGCGGAGCCCAGCATAAAAGAAGGTCCTGTCAGCTAGTTAGAAGGAAACCTAGTGGGAATGGTGCCATCAAAGTCAAGCCTCTGTCCTGACAGTGAGTATGGAATGATTAACTATATGCCATGCCTCTGAGAGAGAAAATCAGATGCAGAAGTGTTCCTCAAATGTAGCAACACTGAGATTGTTGGTGACCTTAGTCAGTGGAACAGGTGTCCTTAGAGCACTGGGGAAGGAAGCCAGGTTTGGTAGGTGGTGCAAGGGTGAATCAGAGTTGAAAATATGGTAAAGATTAGAAATTTACTATGAAGAAATGGAGATTGACAAAAGAATGGCAAGAGTAGGCAAAGGGGGTCTAGGAGGAGTTTTTGTTTTATGTTTTAAAAGAGACACTTGAACTTATTGAGAGGAAAGTTGGAAACACAAGCTAAGAGACAGAAGATGGGATCCACGGCATAGGTGGATGGAGAGATGTTGGAATTGAGAGGGACAGTGTCCTCCACTGTACCTGGAAGCAAAAGGATGAACACAAAAGCAGGAAAGTTTGTATAGATCTCATGGCCAGAAATTGAAGTTGTTTCCATGTAATGGTTTCTATTATTTCTGTGAAGTAGGAAGTTACATTGTCTCCTTAAAGCGAGCAAGAAATCCAAGGTTTGAAGAGAACAGAGATTTGAAACAGAGTGTAGAAAAACAAACCAGAGGTAGAGTAGGATTTCAGAGCAGTGCCTGTGGCCCAGCAGGAGAGGAATTGGCCTCATCAGATCGGTTGGTGATTTCCCGCAGCAGTGCCCAGCAGCCTGAGCGCTCAACCTGAGAAGATGAACAGTGAGTCATCCAGATATGATGAAAGAGCACAGGAAAAAGGAGCTGATGGTAGAGTCAAACCCCACCACAACATTATATGTGAGATCCAAAAACTGAATTGCATAAAATGGAGAGCCTTGTTATAACTAGGTTAGTGAAATGAGGATAGGGACTGGGTGGAAGGTGGGAGCCAAACACCAATTACAGGCTGCTAACTTCGCACTGCAACAGGAGGTACCATCATGGGGGTTTTACTACATTTGCAAGGGAAAGATTGAAAGGATGAACCATAGAGTTCATGTTAGGAAGGAAGGGAGTGAGGAAAGGTGGGTGCTAAGGACAGGAAGAAGGAGGAGTTGACAAGAGAAGGTTCCAAAGAGGTGGGGGAACAGGCATGGAAAACATAGAGGGCTGGCCAACAGTGACACAGAATCAGGCTTGGGAAAGAAGGGCAGCCCTGGGCCATGGAAGCACACTGACCTAGGTGTTCAAAGACCTAGGTTCTAGTCCCAGCCCCACCACTTATTACCCATGTGGCCCTGACTCTTCAGATTCCTCATTTAAAAACTGGGAATAATGGCATCTTTCCTGTTCACCTCACTGAGCTGTCGTCACAAATTATCTGAAGTGCTTTAAAAGTGTGAGCTCTATTAGAAAACAGACCCAACAGTCTCTTGTTTCCTTTGTGGCAGAGAGGGGGTGTATGGAAAGGGAGGTGGTTACCCACAGACCCACCACCAAAAAGTGCTGGCCTCGCATGCGTGCAGTGCTTAGGTTAGGGAAGGAAAAACAGACGCTGCATCTTCTGCCTTTAGCTGCTGCTGCTTACCAACAAGCTGTTCCTCAGCAGTGCTGTGGTTCTATTTTAATTTTTAATTGTTTGTTTTTATTCCATAACAATCAGACCTTCCTGGATCATTCATACACATCAAAACATCAGATGAGAGACACACAGCCCAAGGCCCTGATGCTTGCAGTGATACTCTGCAGGAGGCTACCCTACGTCTCCCCAACATTGGCCCTGTGTTTTTAACCCTTTATTCCTTTCCTCTTCTCCTTATTCTCCTTTTCCTATTAATCCCCTACTCTGGAAAAAAAAAAACATCCTTTTCCTTCTGTGGCCATCCATGTTTCAGTAAATGGCACTACTATCTGCCAAGTTGTTCAAGTCAAAACGTGAGAGTCTTTCATAATTCCGATCTTTCCCTCATATCCAATTCATTGTTACATCTGGTTGACAACTTCCAAGAGAAAGTCACTTTTTACCACCTTTATGGCCATCACCACAGTCCAGCAACCAGCATCTCTCTGTTTTTGTTTGCTTGTTTGTTTTTCAGGGACAGGGTCTCTTGCCCAGGCTGGAACACAGTGGCATGATCACAGCTCACTGGATTCTTGAACTCCTGGGCTCAAACAGTCCTCCCACCTCAGTCTCCCAAGTAGCTGGGACTACAAGCACACACCACCACATTTGGTTAATTAAAAAAAATTTTTTTTTTGTAGAGACTGGGTTTTGCTATATTGTTCAGGCTGGTCTCGAACTCCTGGCCTCAAGCAATTGTCCCACCTTGTCCTCTCGAACTGTTGGGATTCCAGGCGTGAGCCACCGCACCCAGCCAGCACCCATTGCATGGACAACTGTGATAACCTCTTATCTGGTCTTCCTATTTTTGTGTTTACCTGCCTACAATCCATTCTTTCCACAATCCGTTCTCTAAAGTCATCTTTTAAAAACACATGTCAGATGCCACTGAAAATGAAATCTGTCCCTCCCCCGCCAACTACTTCAGTCAAGCCACCTGGGTCCTTTTTTGGGTCCTTGCTCTTGCCAAGCTTGTTTTAGCCTTGGGCCCTTTGCCACAGCTGTCCTCTTGCTTTGGAATGTTGTTCTCCCTGATCCCAGTTCTTTCTTGTTATTCAAATCTTAGATTTAATGCTACCTCCCCAGAGAGAGTCTTTCCCTGGCCACTCAGCCAAAAGTAGGATGGATTATTTCATCTGTCTCACAGAAACATACACATCTTTTATCCTGTCCTGTCTTGTCTACCTCTCTTTCCCTGTTTCATTCTTTAAAAGGTTCTCTTTAACCCATTTCTTAAGTTAGCCTGTGATGTATATTAGACATCACTTAGAATCCTCTAAGCACCACCCATGGGGCTAAATTCATGGAGCAACCATATTGGCTTGGGGGTCACACATACTCCTCCCTTCCTACCTTTGTCCCTCTCTTCCTTCCTCTTGCCCTCCTTCTCTCCCCTTTTCCTTCATTCCTTCCTTCCTTTCCTCCCTCTTGTTGACATAATTCATTTGTAGGCTCCAATGAGCTGTTAGACTCGTGTTTTTAAACATCAAGGCAGTTATGGCCTAAGGACGGGAGGACCAAATTTGAAGTCCAAAGACTCAGGAGACTCAAGGGAAATTCTGTTTCCCTCCTATTTATTTGTTTCTGAGCCCCAGTTTTCGTATATTTGAAGTGGTAGTAAAAACTACTATTTTACAGGTTTTTGCTGAGTGAGACAGTAGGTGTATCAGTTATTTACTGCCACAATATGTAACAACCACCCCAAAGCTTAGTGGCTTAAGCCAGCCATTTGGTGTTTCTCACACCTCTGTGGGTCAGCTGGGAAGTTTTGCTGATCTGGACTAGGCTCAGTCATGTATCTGCAATCAGCTGCCCACTCACCTGGGGGCTAGCTGGCTTAAGATGGCCTTCAGCTGACGCCACTCATCTCTGTTCCATATAGTTTCATCTCTCCCAGCAGGCTAGTCTGGGTTTGTGTTTCTGGTGGTGGCAAGGTTCCGAGAGAGCAATCAGACACCTTTAAGCACATTTCAAGTTTCTGCTTGCATCAAGTTTGCTACTATCCCATTGTCTAAACAAGTCTAATGGCTAAGCCCACTGCCAAAGGGCATGAATACAGGGATATGTGCAAAATCCTTGTCCAATAACACAACCCACCAAAATGGAATTGAATAATAGTGATGTGGTGCTTCCTCCTCTGGGAAGTCTTCCTTAATCTTCCTCAGCAGCCTTGAGCACTCTTTCTGATATGCTTTCATGATAGAAGTTATTGATAATTCCTAACATTTCCTAGACTCTATGTGCTGGGGCGCTCCAGATACAGCAGTGAATGTACAAAGTCTATTACATTTTAATGGTGGGGAACAGAGAGTGAATAAGTAAAGATTGAAATATACCCAATTCCACATACTGATGCGTGCTCTAAAAATACTCCTTTATATTTCTTTATGAGTGTGTTTTCCACACTATACCAGCATCGATCTCCTTTAGGACAGAGACTAAGTTTTCATCTTTGCACCTCAAGTCTCTAGTATGGTGCCTGGCTCCATAAGTGTTCAGTAAATAATAAACCTGCCAGTGGGCAGGAGAGCTCTGCAGAAGGCTTGGCAGTGAGGGGTGTGGAGCCATGGACTCTGCCCTGGCCGTAGCTATTTGTTTTCAAGAGCTCATTCCTGTCAAGTCTTATGTTTTCCCAAGGGAAGGACCTCCCTTTCTCCCTGACGTGCCCTTCTCTCAGTAAGTCTCTATAGGGATGCCCCCTGACTCCGATGTCTATCACAATGGTGATTCTGACCAATGGCTTGGTCAGCATTTACCCAGAACTGCTTCTCTCCTATAACCCGGGTGCGGTGGCTCACATCTGTAATCCCAGCACTTTGGGAGGCCAAGGCGGGCAGGTCAAGAGGTCAGGAGATCAAGACCATCCAGACCAACATGGTGAAACCCTGTCTCTACAAAAATACAAAAAATTAGCCAGACATAGTGGGGTGCACCTGTAGTCCCAGCTACTCGGGAGGCTGAGGCAGGGGAGTCACTTGAACCTGGGAGGTGGAAATTGCAGTGAGCCAAGATGGTGCCACTGGACTCCGGCCTGGTGACAGAGCTAGACTCTGTCTCAAAAATATAAATAAATAAATAAATAAAAGAAGCTCTTGCTCTCCTCTTCTCAGGCACTTGTATGTCTCATCATAGGTCATTGTAGGAAAGTCAGAGAGGACAAGGGATAGGTAGGCCTAGGTGTTTTCCTCACTTCCGTTTGGGATTGTGATGGTGGAAATTAATCATCTTGAGTAGAAAGGCTCCATGGTATCCCACCTCTCTCAATGTGAATGAGAGATAGACTAAAATTTATGAGTTTTGCCATTAAGCATTAGAGTTGCTTCATCACCTGGCTTGATTCTAGACCCTCTATTTACATGTTATTCAAGGCCAGGCATGGTGGCTCATGCCTGTAATCCCAGCATTTTGGGAGGCCAAGGTGGGAGGACTGCTTGAGCCCAGGAGTTTGAGACCAGCCTGGGCAACATGGTGAAACCGTGTGTCTATAAAAAGTACAAAAATTATCTGGGCATGGTGGTGTGCACCTGTAGTCCCAGCTACTTGGGAGGCTGAGGTGGGCATTGCTTGAGCCTGGGAGGTTGAGGCTGCAGTGAGCCAAAATCACGCCACTGTACTCCAGCCTGGGCAATGGGAGTGAGACCATGTCTTAATAATAAATAAATAAATATATTTAAAAATTGTTATTCAAGGCCTCTTTCCATAGACTAGTATGCCCACTTGAAGACATTGACTGGTTTAAAAAGTACAAATGTGGCTACTTGGCGGGTTTCTGACTGTTTAGCTGCTGAGCCTCCTCCTCCACTGAGGGCAATCCCACAGCATGAGTCTTGGTAGAAGACAGAACCTGCCTCCTGCCCTAGAAACTGAGAAAGCCAGAGTCTAACTTTCCTTCTCCTCACTGGCAGAGTGTGTGTGAGCAGCCTAGCCAATCAGATGCTCCAACCTGGGGCAGTGGAGCATTCTTCTCCCAGTGACCAAGGGAGCAGGGGTCACAGCACCAGCAGGAAGCAATATCTAACAACCAGCACCCAGAGGGACTATCTGTTATGGGTTGAATTTTGTCCCCTACCCCCTAAACTCATATGCTGAATATCTAACCCCTAGTATCTAAGAATGTGAGCAGATTTGGAGATGGGGTCTTTGCAGAGGTAATCAGGTTACAGTGAGGTTATTGGGGTGAGCCCTAATCCTACAGGACTGATTATAAAAAAGGGAAACTTAGACACAAAGACATACACAGAGGGAAGACACTGTGAAGAGACGTACAGGGAGGATGCCAAGTGAACATGAAGACACCATCTCCAAGCCAAGGAGAGCAGCCTGGATCAGATCCCTCACAGCCCTCAGAAGGAACCAACCCTGTGGACACGTTGATCATGGACTTCCAGCCTCCAGAGCTGTGAGAATGTGCCTCTTACCTAAGCCACACAGTCTGTGGCACTTTGTTACAGCAGTTCAGGCAAACTAAGACACCAATCTTACCAAAAAATTCTTGTGGTATGATTTTAGCTCTGATCCTTCATGATTCTCCATTTTCAGGCATTTGTGAAGCTATTAAATATCTTTTCAAGAAATTATGTTTTAGTAAAATCTGACCAAAGTTTGTTGTTTCTAATTAAGAAAACCAACAAGTACAAATACCATGTTCTGAAGCATTCTTCCTCTATAGGGACCTCTGGGTTCTTTTTTCTTCCTCTTTCATTGAAACAGCCCATGCTTCTGAGCTCCCTGGTCCAGCCAAGGTTTTGTAGGATTGGGATATCTGCACTTCTTCTGTGGTTAGTGGGCTTTTAACTAATCTAGTCCTGCTTCTCCCTTCAAACTTGATAATAAAAATGCAGTTTTATTATACGACTCACCTCAGGGTTGACTGATTGTTGACTGTCTTCATTTAAATCATCCAGGATCAGTTATCATTCAAGTTGTATCACAGAGGGCTAATGTGCCTCCTGCAACATGGTACACTCTGCAAATATCAACAGGTTATCCCTGGCCCCAGCCCCTCAGGTTTTCCAACATTAAATGGAACACCAATTTTATTCCTGTGCCAGGATGTGTTTTCTGAGTAATTTACTTTGCTATCTTTACTTTGGGTTTGTTCACATTAACACCCTAACTTGAACTCCCCATTGCTGATACATTTTGATACAATGTCCAGATTAATAGTGTTCAATTTCTTGTAAATATTTGACACTGAGGATGTGAAACCACTGGGTAGCTGGGGTTGTCTTGTGTCATCATTGGGTTGCACAGGCTCAAAACGCTGGTGAATTGAAGTTTGATTTTGTTGGCTGCTGGGATATCTCACAATTCAAGATATTTTTTAAAGAGAAAAATAACTACAATAGGAGTGGAAATTATTAAGCTCAGGTTCTCTATTTCAAGTTCAAAGGAAAGAAGGAGGAAAGAGGAAAAGACAGAGTGTGGTGTCAGTTTTTTCCCCCACTTTTATTTTCCAAAAAAAAAAAAAAAATGTAGAGAATTAACCTCTTTCCTAACAAAGAAAGAACCACGTGCTAGGCATGATGTTGACTGCTTCACAAATACTGTCCCATGTAATTCTTGCAACTGTCCTCCAACATAGTTACTAGCATTATCATTCCCGTTTTCCAGATGAGCAAACATGTTCTCACACTGTTAGTTAGCCAAGTCAGCATCCTATATTATTCCAAAGCTTTCTCTTTCTACTGCACAGGTTAAAGGGGGACATGTTTTCAACATCACCCAAGAAACCCTAGAAGTAACAGTAATAGTATTCCTTTTGTTCAGAGTAGCTGGAGATTCAACAGGACAGGAAAATTGAGTGGCTTCTGAGAGAAGTCAACAATGCTGGATCGCGTTATCACTCTTGAGACCCTCCCTCTTCTTTCAACTCATCCCTGACAACACAGGTAGAGAAACGTGTTCTGGTGTCCTTTCCTGCCTGTTCAAGCTCCAGGCTTTGATTTGTTTTGTCTTTTTTGAGTGTCCAAGCATTTTGCTTCTTTTCCACTCTTCTTTTTTTTCTAGCTGCCTATTTTCGAGTTTATAGTTTAAGAATATTTGGTATATATTCTATAGCCATTGGTGGCTGTGACCTCTTGATTTTTTCTGGGGGAAAAGACTGCATGGATGAGTGATCTTGAGCAAGTCACTTAACCCCTTGAAACTCTGGTGATTTTATCTGTAGAGATGAAGGTCCCGGATGTGGCTGACAGCAGGGGCCACCTAGACCCCCTGTTCCACACCAATGGAGATATGTCACATATCTTGCCTGTGACATGAATAGTGATCGACTATTACAAATATATGCCTTCAAGAGAGCCATCTTATAGTGGGAATTCTGAATGGCATTTGTGGTTGGTAAACAGCACCAATTTTGGGAGGTGAGGGAGATCAGACATCACGGCAGGCCCACTATGTACTTGCCACTGGCCACATTCACTCAAATACTATATTTAAAAATTAGTCTCTTGAATCTTATTACATAGGAAGAAAGTTTTGCTGTAGCACCTTTAACACCAGGACATGAAGTACACTTTGACCTGAAAGTGCAAGGCTAGGTAATTTTATAAGTAGAGTTTGACCTAATCATTCATTTTTAAATCAAATCCTTCCATTTTGGAGGTTTCAAAGGCATCATGGGATATTCTCTAGGAAATATTCTTGAAATATTTGAACTTACTGTTGAATACATGAAGCAAGAAGCTATATTAGGCCTCTCTCATACTACTCCCCAGAACACAGGAAAAGCCTTCCCTTTGGGGCACTTATTTGAATTGTAGATTTGAGCCTATGAACTTGAGAGAGGTCTCTGTTAGGAGTGAGAGGGAGCTGCATCTTTAAGGATGCTGTAAGTTACCACCGTGGTGTGAACTGAAGACTTTTTTTCCCCTTCTTTCCATGGAAAAGAAAAGATGGAGCCAACTGATGGATAAATATTTCTCTAGGTAGCAAGGGGAAAAACCTACTCTTATGGTTGAAACTTCCTTTTATTACCTCCTAACCAGAATTTTTAGCTTCCAACAATACTAGGTTTCCTAGTGAAAAAATGTTATTGTCTCTTTAAGAAAGATTGTGGTCATGGTAGTAGTAGTGCTAATAATGACCATAGCAACAATAATAACATGTAACATTAACTAGGTATTTACATGTTCCAGACATCTTTAAGTGCTTTACATATATTAACTTACATAATTCTCACAATAATCATTATCTAGATGTTACTATTATTTTATTAGCAAATGAGAAAACTGAGACACGGAGAAATAAAGTGTCTTCCCCAAGGTCACACAATTGGTGGAGTTGGGATTTGAACCCAGGAAGTACAGTTATATAGCTCTTTGTGTAATATTACTTACTACACAAAAGGCCAGTGGTACCCATTTCCTCTGGAGTCTTCCCAGCTCCACCTCTGATCTGTGACTGAGAGTGATTCCTGCTAGGCTCACTGAAGTCACTCCTAGTGGATCCTCTCCTTAGACATAGCTCTATTCCAGGAACCACTCTCAGCTGCTGCTTCATTGAGGTAGTTTCTGCCATTAGAAGTGGCTTCCATCATCACCTCTTGGCTGTTGCCAGTGAATGGTGGCTCTGGTCATCCACTCCTGCCAACATCAGTTTTAGTGCCCTCTTAGTTTCTGCTGCTTCTATAACAATATCCATGTATCTCAGTCCTCAGTGCCATCTCTGGAGAGTAGCTTAACAAAGCTACAATGCTTTAGTGCAGGATCTTAAAGATAGCATCAAGGAAACAACTCTACCCATTCCCTTACATCCCCTTTGTTCTTTGAGAACAAAGGGCTATAGGACCCAATAATTATATATACCTGTGTGTATATTACTTTTGAATTTACAAAGTTCATTTAAAATGTATTAGCCCGTCTAATTCTCAGACTAACCCTGCAAGTGATACTATTATAATCCCTAGTTTACAGATGAGAAAATCGAGGCTCAAAAAGCTTAAGCGGCTTTCCTAAGATTTTATACTAAAGTAAGAATGAGGAATAAAGCTAATCTTAGAGTGTTCATTTCACCGCATAATTACCAAGGCTATTATCAGTCTTTTAACTGACTCTATAGGCAAAACAGTATTTCCTTGTTTTAGTTTACGCTGCTTTGAGTATCTATGATTACGCTGCTTTGAGTATCTATGAGGCTCTTTTCCAGTTCTTTCTTACCTGTTGCCTATACCTATTTCTTTTTTTTTTTTTTTTTTGGTGGGAAGAATGGTTATCTTTTCTGAGTTGACTAATAAGAACTCTTGCCATAATAGTGATATTATCTTATTTTACAAATATATTTTCCACTTAGTCCTGTGGTTTTTTTCTGTTTTTTTTGTTGTTGTTGTTGTTTTTGTTTTTTTTTTTTGAGACAGAGTCTGGCACTGTTTCCCGGGCTGGAGTGCAGTGGTACAATCTTGGCTCACTGCAACCTCTGTTCTCCTGCCTCAGCCTCCCGAGTAGCTGGGATTACAGGTGCCCTCCACCACACCCAGCTAATTTTTTGTATTTTTTAGTAGAGACAGGGTTTCACCACATTGGCCAGGCTGGTATCGAATTCCTGACCTCGTGATTCACCCACCTTGGCCTCCCAAAGTGCTGGGATTACAGGTGTGAGCCACCGTGCCTGGCTGTCTTTAATTTTTTATTGTTTTAGGATGTACAGAAAAGTAAAATTTTTATGTTGTCAAATCTACCAATCTATTTCTTCACAGTTTCTGCCTTAGAAAAGCCTTTTCAAACTAAAATTACATACATTTTTAAACCTAGTTTACAGTTCTATATTTCTTTAGTCTACCTAGAGTGTATTGAAGTGTATAATGTGAGCTAAGTTTCAATATGCAGTTTTTCCAATGTGTAAGCTGTTATCCCAACACTATTACTAAATAATGCATTTCTCCCTACCAATTTGTTCTTCGTTACATTTTAAGTACTATAGATATTTGGGTTTGACTCCAGGCTTTCTATTCACTTCCTTTGATATATTAATACTGATTCTAGTTATGGTTTCTCCCTTCTGTACCCCATGACCACCCCAGGTGCTAACGGTAGAATCCACATCTATCTCAGCATCACTCTGCTGTGGGCACCCAGAGTCTTGGCAACAGCATCTAATGCCTTGTCACTTGTGCCCTCTAGGCAGAAGAAGAGGCATGGATTCTGGGTCCCAAATCAGGATGAATGAGCTGAAAAAAAAATACTTCCTTCAGTTATGAATGTGTGTGTGTGTATGCATGTGTGTGTCTCAGGGCTATGTATCCCATGGCCCATGGCTCTCCAAACCAGAAAGCCATTTTCTACCTGTAACTTGTATTACCAAATAGAATGTCTAGAATCTGGGGCTGACTTTGTGACTATTTCCATTCAGAAAACTCTTTCTTATTCAAGAAAAGTTTTGCTCCACTTAACGTGGGATTTTGTGCAGAAAATTTTGCAACCTTCATTTTCTTTTAAGGTGTGTAGGTCATAAGGAAATGTGGAAACACATGAACATTTAAGACCTAAGCAACTGGATGTGTAGAAGTTAAACACTGGTCTGGGAAGTCAAAGAACAAATTTCCTGTTCTTTTCAATCTCTGTGACATACCCATCTCTGTGCTTCTGACAAACCCATTTATGGTTTGTTCAGGCCACTTAAAATGATAAAATTTTACAACCGAAATGGACCCTAGAGATCTTCTAGTCCTACCTCGTTATTTTTACAGATGTAGAAACTAAGCCCAGAAAGCTTACATGGCCTGCTCTACAGGTCAGAGCCAAGGTTAAGAGAGGGTGTCTCAATGCACTACCCTCTGCTCCACCTCCTCAATTAATAGGAAAAAGTTAATTAAATCAAGCAATTCAACCTGTAGTGATGGTATTAAAATCCAAAACTCAAATCAGGACATAGGCTGAAAGTAGAACAGTCTTTCAAATGAATTGATTTAAATACATCTTAGATTGAAATAAAAAAACTATACTGTAAATAGTTATAAGCAAACAGTCTCCTCACTCTTTCTTTTTCTGTCTTTGTTACACCTTTCTCCACTCTCTCTCACTCCTTTCTTCCCCTACCTCTGGAGCCTCTCCTGCCAGAAATAAAACTTGTGGCACAGGCTTCTCATTGGAGCCCCCACAGTCCATTTGGTTGTAATGAATGTGCCTCTCTTGTGTAGGTTGCAATCATTTTGCAGCCTCTGCTACCAAGCTGTGATTCTGAGTTCCAGAATTCAGGCAGGAATAGGCAAAGTGGGTTAAAGCAAAGTAGGCCGTGGACAGGACGTGCTCATGGACACAGTGAGTCTAAGTCTGCAACCCAGCTAACCAGGACTTCAAACAAACTGGATTTAAAGTCTTCCTCTCCAACCCCCACCGCCCTCCCACACATTCTAGTCACCCTTGAAAGGAAAGACGATGATGACTGCAGTTACGCAGGCAGAAAAGGGGACCGATGCAGCTTCCGGCACAGAAAATGAGAGGAATTAAAATCTTGGGTTCACGCACACTCTCATATTGGTCTTTGCGTGGTCTCCTTTTATTCTGCTAGTCAGTTCGTTAATCAATTATTAGTAACAAGGTAATAAGAACCCAGAATTGGCCATTCAAAACAAAATCTCAGAACTTGATGCTAATCTACATGTAGCCCACCCCACACCTGTGGTCACCATCATCCTTTTAAAAAGCTTTTTATGGGCTGGGCGCGGTGGTTCACGCCTGTAATCCCGCATTTTGGGAGGCCAAGGCGGGCAGATCACAAGGTCAAGAGATCGAGACCACCCTGGCCATCATGGTGAAACCCCGTCTCTAATAAAAATACAAAAATTAGCCAGGTGTGTTGGCGGGCGCCTGTAGTCCCAGTTACTTGAGAGGCTGAGGCAGGAGAATCGCTGGAACCCGGGAGGTGGAGGTTGCAGGGAGCCAAGATCGTGCCACTGCACTCCAACCTGGCAATAGAGCAAGACTCCGTCTCAAAAAATAAAATAAGATAAAATAAAAAGCTTTTTATATGTTTTAATGGCATCTATGTATTCATGAAAGTATTTCTTAATTTTTAACTGTTTTCAATATTATACAAATGTTATTCCATTATGTCTGAGATTTTCTTCAAAATAATAAGGGAGGAGAAAAGCGGGTAAGAGGTATATATGGATGAAACAAGATCGGCCAAGATGGAAGCTGGATGCAGGATGCCTGAGGGAGGTGACAGTATTCTCTTTTGTATGTGTTTTAAATTGTCCATATAAAATTTTTAAAGGGTATCATGCTGTATGTAATACTTTAGGAGGTTTTTTAACTGAATATTATATTGCTAAGATTCCTGCCCATTGTGTGTTTTGATTTCGTATAATACAGTCCCTATTGCAAATAGATCACTGTTTATTTTTTACTATTAAGGATTGAAGCAAAGGAGATTTTTGGTTAACCCAAAAATCCAATGTAGCAATATTTTCCCTTTTCCCACTGACTGCAGTTTCCTCGATTTTTTTCATGCTCCTCTCCAATTCTGTCCTGCTCCTGAATATATCCATCCCCTCCACCACCCCACCCCAGAATTCCATGAGGCAGATGTAACTCCAGTTGAACTTTGGCCAGAGAACTTTGGTGTTTCAACTTTTTCCCATTGGATTTGGCTGTCAGTCACCACTCAGACCTTGGCTTCCCTGAGGCGTAGCCCTACCACTAGGAGGCCTTTCTCCCTCTCCTCCCTATGTGGCCTCTGGCCTGGCCATGGAGGGCCCAGCAGAGCTCTAAGGGAGGGCTGCGAGGGGTGCCTCCTTTGTGTTTTTGAGTCTCTGAAGTTGCACTCTATTTCTTTGGCCCTTCTGCAGCAGGACAGACTCACTCTTCCAGGGACCATCTCTGAGGGCTTTCTTCCAACTGGATGGGCCTTAGCTGGAGCTAAACTTGCAGTCTTTCATGCAAAGTCTGCTTTAGAGTCAAAGCCAGAGACAACAGAGTGTGTCTGTATTTTGCCTTGCTTAATGATGTTTTCATCATTTTGATTTTTCATCCCTGTGACGTAGAATGCCACTTTCAAAGTACTTCTAAGCTGCACAGAGGTTGACTTGCTTGGAGCCTTAGCAAAAGCCCTCTTTCCAGGGCTTGTTCCATGTGACTTAAAATACTAATCATTTCTTTCATTCATCAAATATATAGTTGTTGCCTATGATATGCCAGGTACCATGCTAGGCTCGGTGTGTACAATGGTAAATAGGATGCAATCTTCTGCTTTCAAAGGGCTCCCCATTCAGTTAGGAACACAGAAAAAGACATGAGCAAATACAACAGAGGCACTTGCAGTCTGGGCTACATTATAACTTCCTAATATTTTGCCTTTGTTGACCCCTTCTTCCATAAAAATATTAAAAACTGTATTTCATGTTTATACGAAGTGCCTAAAGACAAATGTATTAATATTATATATTAAAACACTTTCTTCAATCTGAAAATTAACTTTTTCTTCCGGTTTTAAAGGAAATTAAAACATTTTCATGGGCCTCTGAAAGCATTGTGGGCCCTAGATTCTCTGCCTACTTTGCCTAATAGAGAAGTTAGCCCTGCTTGCCATACATATTTTCTTCCCTATTTTAGGATAACTCAGCCCCCCTGTTTTATTTCTTTCATTCATTTCTGAGAATGAGGACTCCTCTGTTATGACAATTCTGTGTTTGGTTTCCATCAACCGAAACTGTGCATATTGACAAAGAGTAACAATGAAATCACATTTAAATGAACGTATTTTAATTTATCATGACAGCAGCTTCAAATATGTCTGTCAAACAATAAGAATGGCTAAAATGCACCGAGCCCTAACTATGTAAGCAGCACTGTTCCTCAGATATTAACTCATTTAAGACAACAACCCTGTGAGGTGATATTATCACCATTATCTCCATTTTACAGATGAAGAAACTGAAGTATTCAGAGGTTAAATAACTTATTCAGGGCCACACAACTAGTAAGAGACACAGCCAGCATTTGAACCTAAAATGTTAGTCTCCAGAGCCTTCCTTGCTATGTTAGATGACCTAGGACATAATTATGTGAAACCTTACCCAGGCTGTTTTCTACCCAGCTGTGAATTTCTCGCTCTTTACAGAGCTGCAGCTGCCAGGAGCCCACAGTCCACAGGCTGGGAACCTGTACTTAGGGTAAAGGTTCTAACCCTTCTCATAGCATTAAGCTGTCATGGGACTCTGTTAGTACCTGAAATGTTTCTATTTCAGGGAGCCTATTATGGGTGCCCTAGGGCTCCCTCTGGTAGCTGTACATGGGCCAACTGAACAAGAAGCTTGTCTCTTCCACCTCAGTTCTCTCTACCCACAGAATGATCTAGGAGCTCTGGACTGCCCTAGACCCTTGCATTGTCCATAGACTTGAAGACTGGAATTATAGCCACTACCTCCCTGGGTTGCTTCCTCACCAACAATGTAGATTCACAGAAAAGGAATTTAGGTTAAAAAGATGATGTCTTAAATTCTAGGTCCACAATGCCAGAACAGTCCTTGTTTGCCAAGTAGAAATTTACGTAATCACAAGACTAAAGACACTTTTTATTTCCAAAATGTTTTTGCAACCAACATAATAATTCCCCCTAAGTAAGTGCCAAAATACTTTTCCCTGAGTCCTCTTAAGTGCTTTGAGTTGCTAGAAAAATATGCTTCTGAAATTTTACAGTTAACTCTGGAGCTGAAGCTGTGCTATATAAGAAAGAAAGAGATGAAGGGAACATTTAAACTGTGATAGACATCATGGGAGAAGGGGAGACAATGGTCTGACTCGTATATACAGTTTTCTGGTCCACAAATATCATTCGCTCAACAAGACTTTTAGTACAGAATCAAAAGCAATGGTAGAAAACTATGATGGTTTTTCTGTATTGGAGAGACAAAGCTTCAGAGCTTGTCATTTTTTTTTTCATTCATGCAGGTTGGAGCCAACACGCATGCTGTGCCTAAATAATAACATATACAATTAATGGAGGGAAATATATGAGAGCTGGCCCAGAATAGTCCTTTAGACTGTGACATTTGGGCAATGAGCTGACAGATTAAAAAGATCATGTGGCCTTCTAATACAACATTGCCTCCTTTCTTAAAAATAACCAAAAAATGATGTTTTTAAAAATAAGCTTAAATACCATGGGAGTCTATCCCTAAGTCCCTGGACTTTGCATAAAGAAGTGTCTAATCACTGAGCTGGAGTTTCTGGAATGGGATTCCAGGCAGAGGCAAATGCTTCCATCAGGGCTTGTGGACAGGTGACAGATGGTGGATTTTCGCCTTTCAGCACATAACTGTAACCTCATGCACTGTCTGAGTTTATTTTCAACCCCCTACACAAGGGCTTATTGTTTATAATAAGCTGTCCTCTAAACCCATTTCCAGGAAAAGATTCCCCATGTGTGTCCTCCTGCATCACTTCCCGGGCTGCACAGTGACCATGAAGACTCCAGGCCAAATGTCAAGAGCCAACACAGGGGAGGGGGCAATAAATTTTCCAGTCTTTGTTATAATTTATATTAGTGCCCAGTCAGTCTCAGGTGCATCTTAGAACACATTACTTAGAATTTACAGCCTCACTTCTACTTTCTCACCCAGAATGAAAACCAACACACATTTCACCAAGCCATTTCTACTTGTTATAAAAAGAGGGAAGAAAATAAAATTTTGTCTCACAGGTCAGGTTTCTATCTCAAGGTGGGAAAACTCAGTAATTTATACTCAGAAAGTAAACAAGCTACACCCACCCCCAGCCTACAAGGTGTATACACATTAAATGAGCAATTCTAATTTTATTCTCAGAACTGTGTTTGTGTTCTGAGTCAACTCTTGCCTTCTCTTTATTTTGAAGCTAGAAAATACAGGCCTCTGATTTTATCTAAGACCCTGTAATTCCACTGGGCTTTTCAGAAGGATTGGGGTCAACACAAGGACATGAATCTGAATGAGCACAAACTCTAGCTATACGGCCCCACCTAAAATGTGAGGCAAAGAACAGCTCTGAGATCCATGAACATCAATTTACTTCAGGGAGAAGCTGGATAAAACTTTGAGTTTGGTCTCAAAATAGCCTGAACAATTTTAGTTTTCTGACAGCATTTGGTGGCAAGCCTGTTAGAGAACAGCATCTTGAAATTTCCCATTTGTGTGCTGTAGATAGCATATCATCTGGGCACACCCAGAGCTTCAGAAGCATTAATCACCAAGGTACACCTGCCATGGAACACAGGTCTCAGGAGAGAAAGGGAGAGAGTTTTCTATGGACCCCCATACCTTGTGTTGCCTACATTTTTGCCTACTTGATTGACTAACAACTCACCTAATTGCTAACCCAGGGAGCCACTGGGGTGCAGTGGTTAAGAGCATGGACACTTGAGTGAGGTCTTGATTCAAATCTCAGCTCTGCCATGTACTGGCTGTATGATCAGAGACGAGTTTCTTCTCTGAGCCTTAGCTGTCTAATGAGATGAAGTCTGATGGGACCTAGCACAGTACCTGCACATTTAGGGACTCAAGTCTCTTTCTCTCCCACACTTTTCTTTCCCTGAGCATTAATAACAAGGATAAGTATGAAAGTACTCAGCATCTATGTATTCAAACTAGCTCACTAGACGTAAATGTGGCAGATATTCTTGTGATGGTACAGGAAGAGGCCAAGAATAGAGACCTTCATCCTCACTTTGCTTAATATAGGCTCAAAGGTCCCATATAAATGGACTGGTTATACTACAAATTTGTCATGTTTGGTATAACTTGAAATATATGGCCCAAAGCAGGAAAAAACCTTTCTCCTTATATAAAGGTGCTTATTGTAATAGAATCAGCCATTTTATAATCTGATCCATATTCGCATTTTTTACTTGACAATCTCAAAGAAATTCTTGGCATCAATACTGACTTTTTATAACGTTGCCAGTGGGTAAAGAAGATAACAAAACATTTGCTCACCAGTTATGCACCTTAGCTTCCAGCATCAGCTGTGTGAGTGAATCAAAAGGGCAGTTGCAGAAACTGAATATAGACTCCCATCCCTCACTCTAGCATTCCCACCAATAGGACTTACGTCATCCTTGCTGGGCAGTTGGGTGGATGGGGTTTAAGGGAGCATGTGAATTCAGGAGACCTGCTTGGCTGGTTCATAGAATTTGCCCTGGGTGGAGCTTTAATTTTAAGGAACACCTTCCTTCTGTGGGCCTGAGGAGCTGCAGTGTATTTAAGCTCTAGTCTGCTGGACTTGAATGAGCCCAGTGGAAAGGAATGGCTGATCATAGAGCCTCTTAAAAGACATTGGACACTCACTCACTCACCTATTAAAGGAGGAACAAGTCTTAGGAATCATGCTTCCTTGGTGCCCATTCACTCACTAAGCTCCTTAGGAGATTTAGGTTAGACACATAGATCTTAGCAGTCCTCCAAACCAAATGCCTTGTTTTACCGATGAATGAACCAGCCTAAAGTCACACAGATCATAAGTGGCAGATCCATGACCAAGGTCATGATTTGAGGATTTTTAATTCTCTAACACCCTACCCTTCCTTATGTAAAGACAAATTAGATGAGACTTTGTCCTCAAGGAGTTCACAATCATGCAGGGGAAATGAGACTGTGCAAATGAACAATGGTTATCCCAGCATGAAAGCGTGATAGGGAGGGGGCAGAGATTTAACATATGCTGAACACCTACCATGTGCAAAGGGTTTATTATACATTTTCTCATTTAATCCTCACATCAAACGTATGAGGAATACATTATCATCCCATTTTATTGATAAGGAAATGGAGGCTCAGCGATTCTGCTGTAGCCTGTCTACATATCCACTGCTCTGGAGACCCAGGTTGAGTGGACTCCTGAGGAAGGGTGGTTCAGGCGGAGAAGGCTGCTTGGAAAGATGAGGCTTGAGTTGGTGCATTGCACTTGATTAGGTGCAGAGAAGCCTCAGCAGATGGAGGAAACACAGATGGTCTCCCCATGATTGCATCACCACCCAGAGAAGGTTGGAAGCAGTTACACGCCCACTGCTTTGCAGTCTCAAATGTAAACTGCCTAGAAAACTGAGCATGCTGATGAGAAGTTTTGTCTTAAACCTGCAGCACCCCTATTTACAGATGGTCTATTTTGAGCAAGGAGTAACACAATATATAGTGGGGAGTTCCTGAGGATGTAGAGGACCCTGATGCCCCTTTTGTGAGTTTATCATTTCATGAAGAACTAGAACTGGCATCAGTGAAGGGCAGAGAGATGGACAGTTGGACATAGCCATATACAGGTGCTGAGGGAGAGTCAGGGAGAACAGAATAATGACAGGTAGCATGGTGTGGTGTGTGGCGAGTTTAAGAAGGAGGAATAGCCTGAGCAATGGTTTGAAGAACTGGCTTGGCAGAGAGCAGGGAGAAGCACCTGAGGGAAGGTTTTGAGGTGAAGAAGGAAAATTCCATGCTTAGCTGGAGGAGAGAACACAAGACAGAGTATGGCAGCTGAAGATGAAGCAGTTTGGTAAGGAATATATGTCGGGAAGTTTAGAAACTCATACATTCAACCACATTACCCTTGATCACCGGTACACAGAACCTCAAAGACCTCATCCACTTCAAATACCTTTGGTTATTACTTTGGTGTTGTCATACCCCCTGTGTACATGGGGGTCCTGAGTCAGAAAGAGAAACAGAGAAAGGCCTTTCCAGAACTGAGATTTGTATTATCCCCTTTCCCTAACAAAAGTAGAGGCTTAATGCAAGAGATCAACTAGATTCAAGTAAACACTTAATTTACATTTTATAAAGGGGCTTCAGAATGCACATAGACCTTCAATCGAAGTGTGCAGGAAAATTAAATCACTAACTATCAATGGGCATGAGTTGCTCTTTGAGGAATCTCTATTATACATAAGCTTAAGGAGATGCTCAAATACACTGGGTGCCCAATTTTCTGAACTCTTTGTGGCTGTAAAGGTGAAAACTGGAATTTGTGTTTAGCAAAGCCTCTCATGCAGTAAGAAAGTAAAAACATTCTTCTTGAGGAAACACTGGACAAATGGAAATACCTAAAGGTGGGGGCTTCAGACTGAGATGATAAACATACTGTTTGACAATAAAAGACTTGGAATAGGTCATTGTGTTTATTTCTGCAAAAATAATATTCGTTGCCTGATTTTTTAAACTTCTTCTAGTGGAGAGAGAGACAGAAGACTAGAACGTTGGTCTCTGGGGAGTGACCACGGTTACCATAAACAGTGGTGCAGGGAGTGCCCTGCAAAATGTGCCTGCTAAGAGGACAACTGGGGAGAGAAATACAGTAACCTCCATTAGAATATGAGTTCCATGTAAGGTAAGGGTCTTGAGATCTTGGTTTCTTTCATATCCCCAATGTCTAAAACAGTACTTAATGCATAGAAATTGATCAAAAAGTATTTATTAATTGAATGAATAAAGAAAAAAAAAACCATGATCTCAGCAATATGGTACTGGAGTGGAGGATCAGGAAGAAGGCACCGAGGAGACTACTTCTCCCAGGAAGAGGCAAGGCCACTACTAGGGTATTCACGTCTGAGATCTAGTTTTAAATTTTTCCTATCTCATAGTTAGGAGATGACCAGACATGGCCAGCGTGGAGTGGTTCAGGATGAGAGCTGGGAAGAGTGGCAGACACTTCTGGGTACTCAGCAGCCCAGCTCCCCTTTTCCTTACCAGCCATATTCATATTTTGTTTTAGATGGGAGTGCACTTTGCTATAATCCTTGCCTTCCCAGGCTTCAGAAAATGCGCTGACACTCATTTCAGGTCACTGAGATATAATTAAAACTTGGCTAGGAATTTCTGGGAAAGTTTCACTTTTCTGCTTCAGGGGTTCCCCCTTGGTCCTTTGCCCCGTATTCTTTCTGCTGAGAGTAAGGACAAGAGCCTGGAAAAAGGGCAGCCATTTTGTGACCATGAGGCAACAAGCATGAGGCAAAAAGTCACATGTTAAGGATAGAGGAAAAAAATGTTGATAGGACGTGGAGCTCCTAAGACTTTACAGAGCCCTCGTACTGCTCATGTCCAGACTTTGAATACATGAGAAAATCACCCCTCCTCCTGTTTGGTTAAACCACAGCAGTTGAGTTTCTGTTACATGCAGCTGGATCTAATTTCTAACTGACACAATAAGCAACCACCAGGAATGTAAACTCTACTGGGATGCTTAGAAATACTTGAGCAGGATGCAGGACTTCTTGTATCCAAAATGGAAACTTGGACTAAGACTGATGGACTTCCAAGGACACAGTGGCTCCTCAGGAGGGTGGAGAACTTGGGTTACAAAATAAAGAATTTTACAACAGTGAAGCCTTTGGAGTTACTGAAATATACTATGAAGGCAGCCTACAGACTCTAAAGTATGTGTTTTGGGAATTTCTGTTCTGACAACAGCAGAAATGACCCCTTAGTTGAACAATGCCTGAAAGAGCCATCTGTCTAGAACAGCAACAAGCTTGAGCTGCAGTTCTCATACCAGTTTGAGAACTTCACATTCTTTCTGTTGCCTAATGCCACTGAGTCGAAATGACCCAATTTACTTTGAATGGTTGCTGTTAATTTGATCTCCAAATTACTGGTTGGTAATTCTAGTGTCCATGATCTGAAAGTACCCTGTGATTGTAAGGAGGAACAGTTGATATAATCACTATCATCAAAATAACAACCTCATTTCACATGCTAACACCTTGAGTTTGTTGACATTGTTGGTAACTGTGGTACATATCTATTCTGCTTTACACAATACTGGTGTGAATTAGTGTCCTGGAGAACTGTGGGCTCTTTGAAGTATATTTGGAGACTACCCTTAGCATCCATGCAGCTAGAAACAACAGAAAGGTGTTGATTGGTAGGTATATTTTTAGTCAGATTACTTCAGCCCCAAACAGAAAGTGCTTAACGCAGTAAGTACTGAGGTACATCTGATTAGGGCTCATAAACTTTATTCAGAACTACTTCTATAGCTAAGTGGCTGGTGTGACATGGTGTGTCTACATGTATGTGTGTTTTGGTGAATGCCTTTAGGTGATCCACTCTCATATTTAAAAAAATAGATTCCCACTTTTATCCTATAGGGCTTCAAAATTTACTTAAAAAATAGCTTTTTGCATTCACCACAGCTATGTGAGCTAGTTAGATGTCTTAAGCAAAATACCTCCGCCCCTTTCAAATGAACAAACTAAAAGTAAGCTTTGATATGAGGCTGGTTCTCAATTATTTCTGAGAAAGGTCAACAACTTAGATATTATATTCAGATGTACAAAAGTAAACACAGGTTTTCTCTTTCACATTTCATCTTGTTTGGGAGCTCTTCATTTCCAAAGACAGCAAAGAAAAGTTGATATTTTCACATTGCCACTCAGGGTTACTCTGTTTCTGCTCTTCCTTGAACTGTTCCAGACCTCTTTGGCTCTTGCCTCTGTTGCCTTCACTTGTCTCCAGTGTGATGCAGCTCATCTTATTTGCCCTGGCATTTGAGGTAGAAGTTTATAGTTTCTGTCATATTTTCCTGTCACGAAGACCTGGCATCATGAAATGATCTTCTCATCTCCCCTCTCAGACTGTTCTCTGTCCCTCTCTGGTCCAGCGCCCTATGGCACTTCTTGATTCCTTTATTGAGGAGCATGGGGACACTGAATGCCTGTCCAGGCCACACAGGCTACCTCCTTTCTAAACTCCCTCCTGGGTGGCACCATGTTGCTCCGTGCCAGGAAGAAAACAGGAAACTCCCCTATAGGGAATCAATATTATAATATTTACGTTAAAACATTTGGAATATGTCAACCTCCCCTCAGAGTTTCTCGAAATTTTATTCCCCCAGGGATTTTGATCCAGATAATGAAGTCATGTTCCTCAATTCTGACATCTTGCTTCTCTTTCTTCTCCTTCCTGGGCTCCTCTCTCTGGAATCTGAAGGGCTTTTTTACTTTTCCTTTCCATCAAGTAAAATTTTTTCTTACATCATATCCTCCTTCCCCTTTTTACTACAGTCAACAAATAGATCTCTGGAGTTCAAATCTACCAAGCTTCACTCTTCTCCCCCACCCCCAAAAGCTCTATTGAAGGACAGGTACAGATAAAAATTAAATATATTTATGGTATACAACATGATGTTTTTATATGTGTAAACATTGTGAAATTATTAAATCAAGCTAGTTAACATATCTACCACTTCACTACTTATCATTGTTTGTGGTGAGAACATTTAAGATCCATTCTCTTAGCAATTTTCAAGTATACAACATATGATTGTTAACTATAGTTAACAAGCTGTAAAATAGATCTCCAGAACTTATTCATCCTGTCTGACTGAAACTTTGTACCCTTTGACCAACATCTCTCCATATTCTCCCTTTCCCACCCCGCAGTCCCTGGCAACCACCATTCTACTCTCTGCTTCTGAGTTTGACCTTTTCAAGATTCCACATTTAAGTGAGATCATGCATTATTTGTCTTTCTGTGCTTGGCTTATTTCACTTAGCATAATGTCCTCCAGATCCATCCAATTGTAGCAAATAACAGGATTTCCTTCTTTTTTAAAGGCTGAATAGTATTACATTGTGTATATATACCACATTTTCTTTATTCATTCATCTGTTGATGGCCACTTCAGGTTGATTCCATATCTTGGCTATTGTGATAATGCTGCAATCAACATGGGAATGCCTATATATTTCAACATACTGATTTCATTGCCTTTGGATATATACCCACAAGTGGAATTGCTGGAGCATATGGTATTTCTATTTTAAATTTTTGAGAAATCTCCACACTGTTTTCCATAATAGCTGTACTAATTTACATTCCTACTAATAGTGTACAAGAGTTCCCTTTTCTCTACATTCTCACCAATACTTGTTGTCTTTTGACTTTTTGATACCAGCCATCTAAAAGATGTGAGGTGATATCAAACTGTGGTTTTGATTTGCATTTCTCTGATGATTAGTGACATTGAGCACCTTTTCATATTCCTATTGGCCATTTTTATGCCTTCCTTTGAGAAATATCTATTCAGGTCCTTTGCCATTTTTAAATAGGGTCGTTGTGTTTTTGCTATTGAGTTGTGGGAATTTCTTATCTAATTTTGGATATTAGTCCTTTATCAGATTTATGGTTTGCAAATATTTTCTGTTATTCCATAGGCTGCCTTTTCACTCTGTTGATTGTTTCCTCTGCTGTGCAGATGCTTTTTAGTTTTATATAGTTCAACTTCTCTACTTTTGGTTTTTTTGGCCGGTATTTTTGAAACCATCTCCAAGAAATTATTGCCAAGACCCATGTCAAAATTTTCTCCTATATTTCTTCTAGGATATTTACAGTTTCAGGTCTTATATTTTAGTCTTTAAGTCTAGATTAAAGAGACTGTACTTTCTCCATTGTGTAATCTTGACACCCATGTCAAAGATTAGTTGGACTATATGTGTGTGAGTTTTTTTCTGGGCTCTCTATTCTGTTCCATTGGTCTATATACCTATCTTTATGGTAGTACCATACTGTTTTAGTTACCGTACCTTTGTAATATATTTTGAATCAGGAAATGTGATGCCCACAGCTTTGTTCTTCTTTTTCTAAATCACTTTGGCTATTGTGGGTCTTTTGTGATTCCATATGAATTTTAGAATCATTTTTTCTATATCTGTAAAAAAATTTCACTGGGATATTGATGGGAATAGCACTGAATGTGCAGATTAGTTTAGGTAGTATGGATATTTTAACAATATTAACTCTTATTATCCTTGAACATAGAATGTCTTTTATTTATTTGCATCTTTCTTTCATCAATGTTTTAAAGTTTTCAGTGGGGAAGTCTTTCACCTCCTTGATTAAGTTTATTCCTAAGTATTTTACTCTTTTTTGTGCTACTATAAATGGAATTTTTAAATTTCTTTTTTAAATAGTTCACTGTTAGTGTACAGAAACACAATTGATTTTTGTACTTTGATTTTGTGTCCTGTACCTTTACTGAATTCATTTTTTAGCTCTAAAGGTTTTTTGTGGAGTCTTTACCATTTTCTACATAAAAGATTATGTCATGTGATGATTTTACTTATGCCTTTCCAATTTAGATTTCTTTTATTTCTTTTTCTTACTTGATTGTTCTGGATAGGACTTCCAGAATTATGTTGAGTATAAGTGGCAAGAGTGGGCATCTTTCCCTTGTTCCTGATCTTAAAGGAAATTGTTTTCAGTTTTTCACTACTGAGTATGATGTTAGCTGTGGGCTTATGATACATGGTCTTTATTATGTTAGGGTATATTCCTTCTATATCCAGTTTGTTGAGTGTTTTTATCATGAAAGGGTGTTGAAGTTTGTCAAATGCTTTTTCTGCTTCTACTGAGGTGATCATGTGATTTTTATCCTTATTCTATTAATGTGGTATATCACACTTGACTCTTAACAAGTAAAGGGAAGTTTTACTATGTAGAAGATTCTTGTATTTTTCAAAAGCTTGGCTTTCAAGATTATTGTGCCCACCATCTCTTTCCCTGTGGCAACCAACTTTAAAAAGGAACCCAGGTAAATAGGATTTGTCAGGGAATTTCTTGAAAGGAAGAATAAGAAAAACTAATTTAATATTTTTTAAATATCCTCCACTGAGTTTATGGACAGCAAACTGTTGTGTGCTAACCATACGCGAGGCACTATGTGCTTCTCAGGCTTTTTCTCATTTAATTCTCACAGTGCCCAATGAGTTCTTCACTTATGAGGACACCAAGTCTTAGAGAGGTTATAGATCTTGCTGAAAATCATATAACTAATCAGAAATGGAGCCAGGATTTGAGCCCACGTGTTCAACTTGACCTTAAAAGAGTCAAGACAACTTGTAAGAGTACTGACATGTGTCACAGTGTTGTAGAAAAGACAGAGGGGCATGGACAAGAAAATCCATGTCATGTTCAAGACTGTGTACCACAAATCTCATTATACCCTGTTTTCCCATGCTTTTCACTACAATTTTCATGCCCCATGAAACACAAATCAAAGTACTGCTCACTGGAAGAG
Organism: Pan troglodytes; assembly: GCF_028858775.2. Classification (NCBI taxonomy): domain Eukaryota; kingdom Metazoa; phylum Chordata; class Mammalia; order Primates; family Hominidae; genus Pan; species Pan troglodytes. Next base: position 46,162,293 of record NC_072402.2, on the reverse strand, counting down.
TGTTCCACAAAGAAGAACCAGCTGAAAGTTTGGCAGGAGGAGATAGAAGGAGGAAGGCATGGAATGTTTACAAAATATCAATTTCTAGGAAAAAAACCTGCTGGGTGAGTTCATTAATTTTTCACCTACACCACTTTGAAGAGAATTTTAATGAGCCATTATTGGAAATTTGTAAGGGGCCTATATTTTGGGTGCTATATTTTTATTGGTTTCCTTTTTATAAAGAGGCAAGACCAAAGTACACAGTGTTCAGATGACTTGCTTAAAATGGGAGGCATCTGAGTCACAGAAGTAAAGTTAAATTCTCTAAGCTTCCGGTCCCATAATATCTTTCCTTAAATACACTTTTTCCTCCAGCTTCACTTTTTCAATATCACAGGATGATTCTGTAGGAAGAAGAAAATCCATCTGACCTGCCTACACTCTAGTGAAGCAACCTCCTTGAAACCCATTTCTTTTCATACTCCAGAGAAATTATGTTTGAAACAACAGAGGTGGTAGAACTTTGGAAAAAGTGAAAATCCATTGATCTTTTAAAGATCCAGAAAGCAATGTTTCTTAAAATACAGATCAATAGCATAAGACCATATTTTAATATTGTCATGTTTACCCACTCATACTATTTATACCTTAGTATGTGCTATTAGGAGTGAAGAAAAGCAAATAGTCAAACTTGTCTAAAGAGAAATGACAATAGATTCCGGAATAGCAATAAAAACAATTAAGATTAGTAGCTGATACAAATGAAAACATCTTAGGTTACTTAAGAAGGGTTCTTTTATATAATCAAAGGTAGTAAGAAGAGATGGAATTAAGACTCCAAACAGAAACAAATTAGGGGAAGCATGAAAAAAATGGAGCAAGAATAGTTTTGAATACATAAAGAGGAGGAAGACATAGGAGTTCAACATGGCTGTTGAGAGAGAACTCAAGTAAATTTTCATAAAAGTGGGAGAAATGGCTTGAGAAATGAAATTACTTTTTTGTCTAGGTGTGTGATGCAGGATCAGTGGGGATGGATGCCAGATACAGGCACATTTCCCAAGGGAGGAAGAAATAGAAAACAAAGTGGGTTTCCTGCCAGAACAGGTGATGTGTTGACATGTACACATCTGACAGCCGGGCTTTTGAAGCTTTCCAAGGGTCTGACCAGGCCAGTCTGAGTTGTCTGTAAGACTTCAGGGAAAAGCAACACAGGGGAGTCTCAGTGATGTGGTTTCAAATGTCTTTGGACACATGAGACATAGCAGTTGTGGGTAAGGAAAGTAATGGGGCATCCTGCTATTGAGCACAAGGCTGAAAGCTGGGTTAGACTCAGTCACAGCTCATGATTTGATATTCTCAGCCATCCATTATAAGAAAGGAGCCAAATGTCTGTTTAAATCTAGGTGCAGGCAGATATTAACTCACTAAACTCCCCTTGACCTTCTTAAATACTGGAAAAGCTTTATCAGGACTTTTTCTTTCTTCTTCTTTTCTTTTTGGGGGGCGGTAGTGGTAGTTAGTAAGTAGGAGGGTGGGCCTGAAATTAGGAATGAATACAGAAGGTGGGAGTGGAAGGCTAATGTGCAATGTTTCTGCAAAGTTTAGAATCTTGTTTTGTTTGAATAACAGGCTTTCCTATGCTCTGTGATTGAGACTCTGTAAGTGACATACTTAAGCAATCACAAAAATGACAGTTTGGGGCTAGATTTGGGATGAAACTATCAAACCAAATAGTGATGAATGGCGAATAATGTTTTTGACCCTGAATTATAGTTGAGGAGCAGTAGTCACGGTATAAGCATAGGCTAAGGATAAGATTGCTTGCTGTTTGAATCCCTATCCTGCTTCTTGATTGGGTGATACTGGGTATCAAACTGTGTGATCTTGTGTAGTGGTCCCTTAATTTCCTCCATTATAAGGCATGGATAATAGTAGTAGCTATCTGTGGCAGAAACATTGTTTGTGCCTACTCTCCTGGTTCTTTTCTTTCCTGGACCAATGGAAAATCATGTTTCCCATTCTTTCTCTGCATCTATGTGGGACCGTGTGACTAGCTCTGCCCACTGGGATGTGGGCAGACATGGCTAGCTACATCAGTACTAATTTGACCCCTAAAACTTTCCACAAGATTTTCCATACCTTTTCTCTCTTCTCGTTGTCTGCTGGCCAGTTGTAGAAGATCCAGGAGAGGAAGATTTAGGACTCTGAAGCTGTTGCTGTCTCCCTGAAACATGGCATGAACATTTGTCTTCCAATCATCAGATTTACTGTGATGTAAGCAAGAAATAAATCTTTTCTTGTGGGAAGGCATTAAGATTTGGGGGATATTTGTTATAGAAGTCAGCCTACTCTAATACTATTTCAAAGTATTAGTCACTCTTGACTAAAAACTATATATTGGGGTTGTAGTGAAGATTAAATGAGTTACTGTATATAAAGAGTACTATTATAGAACGATATCTGGCATATAATAAGCTCTTGATAAATGTTATCTTGCATATTATAAGTGTAGAATTGGTTGGTTGGGTCAATCCAAGAACCCCACTTGGTCCATTAACTTGAAGAAATGCTATTTGCATCTTCTTAGCAAATTTGAATATAGACTGGGCTACCCATCCCTCATAGTTACTACTGGGTTCTATGATGAGCTTCATTTAATCACTTTGGGTCAGATTAAGCATGGCACTATGTTCGAATGGTTGGAAATCTGTGAGGACTTCTAAGTATCAGACATTCTACTATTCATAGGTGCCTTTTCATAGGGGCCTAAGATTCAGATGGACAATAGGTCTTTTAGGTTCTGTTCAGTAATTTTACAGAAGTCATCACATAAACTGAATACTTATGCTGAAGGGCTCTGAGAAGGCTTAAAAATGCTATATGCAAAGGGCTTAGCACCAAACCTAGCCCAGTTTTAAACTCATGCTAGGAATGTAATAAATAGTAGTTATAACAATAATAATAAATACATAAACCACCACCACCATCATCATCACCATCATTTGAATACCTCTTTTCTTCTGAGAACTTCAAGACTGTATCTATATCATACTTTCTACCTCTGGCATGCCATTTTATATTCTGACACAGTTATGGCCTTGCTTATTACATAATACCATCTTTTTAAATATTTTATCTACCTCTTGCCTACTTTGACCAGAGGCCATTACTTGTTCTTATATTTGCTTGACCTAATGAGGCTAACTTGTCCTTGCCCTCTTTAAAACAATCTTTATGTATTTGCAAATTCCACACTGGTGTGTTATTGGATATCATGCATTAGATATGCAATATTACCCATTGAGATCTCAGCGATAATTAGTCAGGGGAAGGTGATTTTTTTTTTGAAAGAAATGTTAGCTTCAACTCTGAAATTCCCTTTTCTTTAGTAGGTGCAGGTCAATAGGTAAAGGCCTTAATGTTTCTTTAATGTATAGATGAGCAAATCTAACTACTTTTAGGTTTGGCAAACTTTATCTGGCTATTTTCAAGAATTATATGGCTGGCAACTCCTCAGATGCATTCTGCCAAATGCTTTCTCTCCTTAACCTGTGTGTGTGTGTATATTTCAAAGGGAATTTAAGCCACAAATTTATTTATTAATTTTATTACAATTAGATTTATTAATTATTTATTATTACTTAGCTGATTTATTAATACTTAGCTGATCAAATATGTGGTATTTGTCTTAGTCAACACTTACAGGTTCCAAATTCTGTTTCTCTGACCCAGGAAACCCTGAGAGGTTGGCAGCAGCCACCCCCTAAAGAACAAACCAAACTGGTTGTCTGAGCCTGGGAAGAAGCTAGCCCACGTCTTTCCTTTAGATAGGGTTTTAAATGATATTTTTTCCCTTGGAATTCTCAGAGGTGAGGAAAAAGATATGATTCCAAATGTCTGTTAGTTGATATCAACCTGAAATGGAAGCAGCCCCAGGTATTCTAAATGGAAGAGGTTTGGGAGCAGCAATGTAATTGAAGAGTGTCGATGTGTCTTGTCCTGGAGCCCAGTTTACATAACTCTTTACATAAGATGGAGAAAACATCTACTGTCCATATCGAGGAATGAGTAGAGGTAATGGAGTGGGGAACTGGGAAGGAGTGGACTATGGCAGTCATGGAGAATCTTGGCTGCCACTACTTCACTGCTTTTGACCTAACAATATCACACTTTGGATCTAATATCTTGAGGACTGAAGTCTCCAGAATCAACAGGAACCACTCAAATACTGGGTAGGCAAAGAGTGACAATTAAAGACAAACCTTTGCTAAAAGGTGTAAATCAAAAACAAAATTCTAAGCCCCCCAGCCAACTGAATAGACCCCTTCTGTCAGCCAAGGGCATTCTAAAGTAAACCCGAAACACGAATTTGGGCCATGATGGGAATGGGTGGTAGGACATGCCTCATTACAGCTTTCTCCCATTGGAATTCAGACACATCTGACCAGCCTTAACATTAAAACAGAGACCTTCGAACTAACAGAATAGACTCTGTAAGACTGATTAAAAAAAAAACATTTGTAATCTATTCTCTCTGAAACAGCCACCTGGAGGCTTCATCTGCATAATAAGAACTTTGGTCTCCACAACCCCTTATCTTAACCCAGACACTCCATTATATTGATTCCAGGTCTTTAGATAAATTATTTTAACCAATTGCCAATCAGAAAACCTTTGAATCCACCTGTGACCCAGAAGTCTCCCACCCCACCCTTTGAGTTGTCCCACCTTTCCAGATCAAACTAATGCATTTCTTACATGTATTGATTGATGTCTTATGTCTCCCTAAAGTGTGTAAAACCAAGCTGTAGTCCAACCACCTTGGGCACATGTTGTCAGGACCTCCTGAGGCTGTCCTTGGGCTTGTCCTTAACCTTGGGAAAATAAACTTCTAAATTGATTGAGACTTGTCTCAGATGCTTTTTGGTTTACGAGAGATATTGACTTCATGCCATACTCATGGACTAGTTAAATGCCCAGGTTTTTTTTGTGATTCATTTTTTCTTTTTTGGTAATTTTTATAATATTGGCTTTCTTCTGAAAGATGACAGAGCACTTTGTGTGTGTGTATATAGGACATCCACTCTGCAAATATTCCAGGGGCAGGCTTGTCTCCTAGAAAGGTAGGTTGGAAAATTCAGTAGATTTATTTTGACTATTTGCTAGAGAATGGCATGATCTTACCTGAAAAAGATAGGAAGCAGTCTTGGGACTGTTGTGAAAACTAACAATGGTGCAGTTATTTGTGAGTTTAAAAGCCAGTTTTCAACTAGTGTTTTAAAAGATGCACCTCCCTCTCTACCTCCAGAAGATACTCATGGAGAGCAAAGTAAATGTATAAAAGAAAAATGTTTGAGACCTGCTTATGGGGCTGAGGGCAGCTTCTAGGTCTGAGGGTGGCCTTTGGCTGAGAGTTGGCAAGTAACTGGAGCCTTCAGTCCTAAAACTGCAAGGAGATGAAGTTCGCCAACAAATTGAGTGATCTCAGAAGCAGATTCTTCCCTAGTTAAGCCTTGAGACACTGACTGCAACCTTGTGAGACCCTGAGCTGGGGACTCAGCTAAGTGGTACAGGGATTTGTGACTCACAGAAGCTGTGAGGTAATAAGTGTGTATTATTTTAAGCTGCTACACTAGTGGGAGTTTGTTATGCAGCAATAGAAAACTAATACACCATGTAGCTATCAAAATTGTTTCTGCTACTTATGAGTTTCATATTGATGTATGAAAAGAAAGCTGAGTTATAGTCAACTGATATTATTAAACAGTACAATAAGCCATAATTTTACTAGCGCCAAGTTACTACCAGCATAAAATGAGAAACATTAAATTGGGGCTTGCCTTTCCCCACTTTCAGCATAGTTAGAAAAAACATCTGTCCCTCAGGCATTTGGATGCTGCATCAAGGGACATGTTTTGTTAGAACAAATAGAACCCAATACACTGCACCTTTCCCTACCCTAGAAGTCACTATCAGAATTGTCTTAAGGCCCCCATCCAACTGTATGAAATAATTAGGGCAGCCTATATGCCTTTGCATTTGCACCGACAATTGACTATGATTTGCAATTGGGTACATGCAGTTTTCAAAATCTCATGCTCATAATGAAATACACACTTCTTACTGTGACTTACAAGGCTTACAGAATCCAACACACCCTTTTGTCTCTGGACCCCTCACTGGCCTCCTTGTCAAGTATGTTTGCCCTACCTGACACACAGACTGAGATCTTATGCCTACTTCCAGGGCTTCTGCCTGGAATGTTCTGCAGAATTCTCATGGCTGACTCCTCTGATTTCAGTCTCACACATTCCCTCCCTCAGCAAGGCCTTCCCCAACTTCCCTGAAGTCCCCTTTCCTCCCGGTCACTCTCTTCCACATTAACTTATGTTTCCTTCCAGACCCTTATAGTATCTGAAATGACTTGGTTGTACATTTATTTGTGTGAGAAATCAATGTCCCTCTCACTAGAATATAAGCAACATGACAGCAAGGACTGTCTGGCATCTGTGGCAAACTAAACAAGATTACCACTTAGGAGATGCTCAATAAGTATGATGTAAATAAAATGTGATTAGAACAACAAGACTGCCATAAGACTTGACTTATTTTTCTTCTTTGCCCCTTGCACACCCTCTCACAGGTTCAAAATCCACAGCAGTTTTGCCACTAACTCAGCCAGCATTTTTTTGTATATCTGCACTCCCAGCACCATGGAGGGTAGTTTAAGGAAGACAGAAGTTGTAGAAGACATAGTTCTTCCCTTAAAGACTACATAAATTAACTGGGTCGGAAGATGCCGCTGCATAAATTGATCAAAATCTAACTACAAGGCATTTACTACACCAGTATCTGGGCCAAACTAAATATGAAATTACTTAGGGAATGAAGGTAGGGAGTGATTAGAAAATTTCGTATAGGAGCTGATTCTTGAAATAGGTGCGTCAATGGGAGATGTGTCATGAGTATTCAAAGCAAGGTAAAATAAGATAAGAAAAAGCTATGAAACTCTTAGAGTTTATGTATCCATCTCCCAGAGCAATGTATTTCTAATCCAAAGTTTGTGCTTTAGAATCACTTAATTGAAAGACCAACTCTGGCCTCTATTTAACTTTTGTTAACTTTTGTTAACGTTTACTTTTGTGTTCAGTCTCAAATCAGAATCTCTAAGGGGTGGGCTTGGAACTGGCATATTTTCCAAGATCCCCAGTGAGTCTGATGTGCATCCAGGGTTGAGATCCTCTGCACATAGCCTGAAATGGCATCACAGGGTTAAACAAAGGAGAAATGCCTCATAACAATAAGGTGACACACGGTGAAACACAGTGGTTAAGGCTCTAGCCTAGGTTTAAATCTAGACTCTGCAAGCTACCTGCTAGGTGACCTTGAGCAAGTGATTCAATCTCTCTGAGTGATATGGTTTGGCTCTGTGTCTCCACCCAGATCTGATCTTGTAGCTCCCATAATTCCTATGTGCTATGAGACAGACCCAGTGGGAGATGATTGAATCATGGGGGTAGGTCTTTCCTGTGCTGTTCTCATAATAGTGAATGGGTCTTATGAGATCTGATGGTTTTAAAAACAGGCGTTTTCCTGCACAAGTTCTCTTTGCCTGCTGCCATCCATGTAAGATGTGACTTGCTCCTCCTTACCTTCTGCCATGATTGTGAGGACTCCCCAGCCATGCAAAACTGTAAGTCCAATAAACCTCTTTCTTTTGTAAATTGCCCAGTCTCTGGTATGTCTTTATCAGCAGCATGAAAACAGACTAATTCAGTAAATTGGTACCAGTAGAGTGGGGCACTGCTGATAAGATAACCAAAAATGTGGAAGCAACTTTGGAACTGGGTAACAGGCAAAGGTTGGAACAGTTTGGAGGGCTCAAAAGAAGACAAGAAAATGTGGGAAAGATTGGAACTTCCTAGAGACTTGTTGAATGGCTTTGACAAAAATGTTGATAATGATATGGACAATATGGTCCAGGCTGAGGTGGTCTCAGTTGGAGATGAGGAACTTGTTGGGAACTGGAGCAAAGATGGCTCTTGTTATGTTTTAGCAAAGAGACTGGTGACATTTTCCCCCTGTCCTAGAGACTTGTGGAACTTTCAACTTGAGAGAGATGATTTAGGGTATCAGGCAGAAGAAATTTCTAAGCAGCAAAGCATTCAAGAGGTGACTGGGGTGCTGTTAAAGGTATTCAGTTTTATAAGGGAAACAGAGCATAAAATCTCAGAAAATTTCCAGCCTGATAATGCAATAGAAAAGAAAATCCCGTTTTCTGAGGAGAAATTCAAGCAGCCTGCAGGAATTTGCAAAAGTAACAAAGAGCCAAAAGTTAATCCCCAAGACAATGGAGAAAATGTCTCCAAGTCATGTCAGAGGTCTTCATGGCAGCCCCCCTGCCCAATACAGGCCTGGAGGCCTAGGAGGAAAAAGTGGTTTCATGGGCCAGGCCCAGGATCTCTGTGCTATGTGCAACCTAGGGACTTGGTGCCCTGCTTCCCAGCCACTCTAGCTGTGGCTAAAAGGGGCCACTGTAGAGCTTGGGCCATGGCTTCAGAGGGTGCAAGACCCAAGCCTTGACAGCTTCCACATGGTGTTGAGCCTGAGAGTACACAAAAGTCAAGGATTGGGGTTTGGGAACCTCCGCCTAGATTTGAGAAGATGTATGGAAATGCCTGGATGTCCAGGCAGAAGTTTGCTGCAGGGGCGGGGCCCTCATGGAGAACCTCTGCTAGGGCAGTGCAGAAGGGAAATGTGGGGTCAGAACCCCCACATAGAATCCCTACTGGGGCACCACCTAGTGGATCTGTGAGGACAGGGCCACCATCTTCCAGATCCCAGAATGGGAGATCCACTGACAGCTTGCACCATGTGCCTGGAAAAGCCACAGACACTCAATGCCAGCCTGTGAAGGCAGCCAGGAGGGAGACTGTACCCTGCAAAGCCACAGAGGCAGAGCTACCCAAGACCATGGGAACCCAACTCTTGCATCAGTGTGATCTGGATTTGAGACATGGAGTCAAAGGAGATCATTTTGGACCGTTAAGATTTTACTGCCCTGCTGGATTTTGGACTTGCATCAGGCCTGTAGCCCTTTGTTTTGGCCAATTTCTCCCATTTGGAATGGCTGTATTTACCCAAGGCCTGTACCCACATTGTATCTAGGAAGTAACTAACTTGCTTTTAACTTTACAGGCTCATAGGCAGAAGGGACTTGCCTTGTCTCTGATGAGACTTTGGACTGCGGACTTTTGAGTTAATGCTGGAATAAATTGAGACTTTTGGGGACTGTTGGGAAGGCATGATTGGTTTTGAAATGTGAAGATATGAGATTTGGGAGGGGACAGAGTGGAATGATATGGTTTGGCTCTGTGTTCCCACCTAAATCTGATCTTATAGCTCCCATAATTCCCATGTGTTGTGGGACGGACACGGTGGGAGATGATTGAATCATGGGGGTGGGTCTTTCCCATGCTGTTCTTGAGATAGTGAATGGGTCTCATGAGATCTGATGGTTTTAAAAACAGGAGTTTCCCTGCACAAGCTCTCTTTTTGCCTGCTGCCATCCACGTAAGATGTGACTTGCTCCTCCTTGCCTTCTGCCATGATTGTGAGGCCTATCCAGCCATGTGGAACTGTAAGTCCAATAAACCTCTTTCTTTTGTAAATTGCCCAGTCTCAGGTATGTCTTTATCAGCAGCGTGAAAACGGACTAATACACTGAGCCTCTGTTTACACATCTTTAGGCTAGCAATAATAAATGTAGTTACTGCCTAAGAACAATGGAGAATTAAATAAGGCACAAAAAGCACTTGTTACAATGTGTGGCACATAGTCAAAGCCCTAGTTTTTTTTCATTATCATTATCTTTCTACGTTAAAAAATTTCTAATCTTTATAAAGGCACTGGAAATTCCAATGTACATTTCTAAAGTTTTTGCATCCATCAGCTTCACAAATTATCATAACTTTGAAGCACAGCCTTAGCCAAGCACATTGATGAATTCAAGCACCTTTAAGAAGGGCCCCAAAGAAACAAGGCTGAGGCTGAGATTAGTCAATATGGGAGCAAATGAGCATTTTAATAGAAATTAAAATCATATACAAAAGCAGAAAATGGGCCAGGTGCAGTGACTCATGCCTGTAATCCCAGCACTTAGGAAGGCTGAGGCAGGCAAATTTCTTCAGTACAGGAGTTCAAGATGAGACTGGCCAACACGGCAAAACCCCATCTCTACTAAAAATACAAAAATTAGCCAGGCATGGTGGTGCACACCTGTAATCCCAGCTACTGCTCCTGAGGCAGGAGAATGGCTTGAACCCAGGAGGTGCGGAGGTGCAGGTTGCAGTGAGCCAAGATCGCGCCACTGCATTCCAGCCTGGGCAACAGAGTGAGACTCCATCTCAAAAAAAAAAAAAAAAAAAAAAGCAGAAAATTCATCTGTAAAAACTGACAAAATTAAAAGAACAACAACAATACAAAGAAATTAAAATAATGACTGATGAGTTCAGCAGCCTTGCCTGACAAGGCAACAAGCGAGGAGCTTGCAACATCAGAACAACCCTTTCTGTAAAACTTTACAGAGCATTTAAATAAAACATAGTGAAGCTTTTTTCACATCATTTGGATTAACAGTACCATCTTTCTCCCTTATTAATGTGGACCCAGCCCTAGAATAAACTGAAAATCATCAACTGAATCATTCTACCTCACCCTGATCACTTTACTCCATAGTTTTCTAATATACGTCCTGCCAAATATTTTTAGGACAAGTCATTTAAAAGTTTTCTAAATGTCTCAAAAATTAGCAATGTGCCAAGAATGAGACCAATTAGGTCATCTATGCTTATCGGAAAAGCAGTTTATTCCTTTGCATAAGTACAGAGAATTCACTGTGCAATTTTAACTTTGCTGTATTAGGATTTTTAAGATGCACGCCTTGTATATTGCTAAACGCGTGGAAAATAAAGTCTGGAAGAATATCCTCCAATCTTTCGACAGTGGTTGTCTCTGGAGTAAAATTAAGGATGACTTTGTATTTCTGCATTGTTCTCTTTACTGCCATTTGAAATTTGTATAATGAGCATTTATTATTTTCCTACTACTAAAAGATAAGTTTTTAGATGAAATAAAATGCATGTTTTACAAAAAGACTAGCCCTTTTGAAAGTACCAAAATGCTTCAACTTAGTAAAAAAAGGGCTGTCATTGAATATGAATTTTAAATATTTAGTGGGGTGGAAAAAACCTTCTGCAGTGGAAAGAGATGATGAGCAAGGCTCCTGGTTAGAAAAGGATAGACTTTTTGGCTCCCACTGGGTGGTTTTGAGCATCTCAACTCACCTTTCAAAGGCTAACCAACCAGGTGATAGCAAATACTACATTGCGCATGTTTGTGGAGAACAGAGTCCAGACCTCCAAGGCTGGCCTAGAAACATTCTCCCTAGCAAAGACTTAAGTCTCCGTTTCACAAACTGAATCAGTGCTTTTCATGATTCCAAAGGACTCCCGTTCAACTTTTTTTTCCCCTTTCGTCATTCAACTCGGAAACATTCCTTTTTGTGGATTTTCATGAACTCCAGCCCAACACCAGGTGCAAATTGAAAAAATCCCACTGGCCAAATTTAGCATAGGGAGGCCTACTGTTCTTTCAACAGAGCCCTTCTTTCAGACCAGGAGTTCAGATCTTAGCCCCTGGGCACACAAGTCAGGGGTTTTGCTTTCATCCACAACCATCACTCATGAAAACTCCTTCTCTACGGTGCCTGCCTCTCCAGACCCCCCAGCCTAGAGGCTCAGATGCATGTGCCTGTGTGAATCTGGGGATTTGTAGGAGAGGAAAGCCAGAGAGATTCCTCATTGATCTTGACCTATAAATATTCAACTGTCCCCAGATCAGACATGTAATTTTCCACACACTGCAGTTTCTGTGTGGTCGCCATTATCATTTAGCAAATACAGTTGGCCCTCCATATCTGTGTGTTCTGTATTCATGGATTCAACCAACTGCAAATAGAAAATATTTGGGGAGGTAATCCCAGCACTTTGGGAGGCTGAGGCAGGCAGATCAACTGAGGTCAGGAGTTCAAAACCAGCCTGACCAACATGGTGAACCCCTGTCTCTACTAAAAATACAAAAATTAGCCAGGCATGGTGGCACACACCTGTAGTCTCATCTACTTGGGAGGCTGAGGCACAAGAATCGCTTGAACCTAGGAGGCAGAAGTTGAAGTGAGCTGTGGTCATGCCACTGCACTCCAGCCTGGGCAACAGAGTGTGAGGCTCCATTTCAAAAATAAAATAAGAAAATATATGGGGAAAAAATTGCATCTGTACTTAACATGTACAGACATATTTTGGTCATTATTCCCTAAATAATACAGTAGAACAACTATTTACATAGCATTTACCTTGTATTAGGTGTTATATGTAATCTAGGGATGATTTAAAGTATATAGGAGGATGTGGTTAGGTTACATGCAAATACTATGCTATTGTACACCAGGGACTTTGAGCATCTGTGGATTTTGGTATCTGCTGGAGTTCTGGAACCAATCTCCCATGGATACTGGGGGATGACTGTACTTTACATTGAGTTGCTCTCCTTGATTTGCAATTAAGAGGCTGTTACATGGCATTCCCCCACTTGGGGCATTCCGCCAATGTCCAAAGAAGAACATGGTGCCTTCAGAAATTCTGGCTGGTTCAAACAGGAATTCAATTCTGGTTTCAAGTCAGTGCTCCACAGAGCTTGTGGCTCAAGCAATAATCTGATTATATTCCATTTTACAAGCATTTATTGAGCGTCTAATTTGTGATTTGGTTTGCCATAGATAATTAATCTAAATGCCTGCTATTTAATTGAAATGCTGCCTTCTTATCCTGTGGTGGGATTGCACTACCAGGATTGGTTCTCTACAGTTGCTGCTACATTTGTCTTATAAATATTTCATCCTCTGCTAATAAGTGCGAGGGACACCCAGCTACTGAAGTTCTAATGTTACAGTTTTCCTGATCTGAATTGATTAGATTTGTCTCTATGGACTTGGTGAATGGCATTCGAACACCCCATCTGAGGTGCAGTTATGGGGGCTTGAAATAATGTTTTCTGGTGTTATCATTGGGCTTGGTCTACCCATTTGACAGCTCACAGAAGCAGTGCAGAGAGCATCTTGGAAGAAAGACACAAAACTATCAGACTATAAACATTACAAAATGTTCTTGATCTACTCTCCAAACTAGGTGTATCAGTCAGTCTTACAGGACATGGATGGTCCACTCATACTGAGCAATTCATGAAACAAATTAGTGACTATTCAGAAAGGCATGGCCAGGGTTTCAGGAAACAAGGGCAGTGAAGTAAGGGCTAGCAGCAACTGAGAACTGCTGCTACCACCAGAGGCCCAAAAAAACAAGGAGGGGAGGGTATACCAGAACGAAAGCAGGCAGCTACAGAGGGCTGCCTAAAAGAAATTGTAGCTCCTGGTATAAAGATCTAGACAAACCAAAGCAACTAGAAAGGAAGGGAGACAGCCAGGAAATAAATACCATAACTCTCTCCTTCTCCTTTATGAACTCCTGCTGGTATTTCACATTCGCCGAACCCCACTGGGAGCTGGAGAACAAGAGAGCCAAAAGTCCATATGGACCAGCTCCTGGGGCACAGAGGAGGACGTAGAAGGGTGAAGAATGAACCTGCAGAGACAAACAAAGACACCTGGCATATCAAGTTTTTGTAAGGGAAGTGAGGACACAACAAAGCGTGCAATAAATGTATTCTTTCTGGAAGCTAAACACAAATGTATAATTAGAGATTTGATGCTTGAGCTGATTCTAGCACAGGTAAAAGTCTGATATAGATGGAAGGGGAAGACATTGTGGGCTGAAAAATGCTATAGGGAAAAGAGCTTTAGAAAACAGCTATGTGGCCAGAGCCAGGGGCGTAAATAGCAGCGGCAAGAGAGCAGCCTGGAGAGACAGAGGGGTTGGGCTGTGGAATCCCCATATGCCAGGTGAAGGCATGCAAGCGTCTGATAGACGTAGCTTCAGATCCACATTTTACAGAAAGTCTATCAGCTCCCTAGAGACGGGATTAATGATGATATGGAGCTTCAAACCCCTTTCCAGAAACAGGTAGGACAAAGAAACTAGGTAATCAACATAAATAAAATAATTCTTCCTGACCATGATAGTCCCAAAGCCTTTGGTTTTGGTAACATCTGAGAAGGAGTCAGTACAATCATCTCCCTTTATAACCTAGACAGTGATTATGCTTAATTATCTTCTCCACAAGATCGTCTTCCTCTAGGTTCTTTGTATCCTTTCACAGAATCTATGGACATTCTTTGGCTGCATCTGGAACATACTGAACATATTGCATAGGAGCGCCAAGTTCATTTTTGTCTTAAACTTCTAAGGAGCCTTCCTTGGCATGAGAAGACTGACTCTTCTGCTGAACTCCTACACCACTTTAAATAGCTGCCACATTACTTCACATGCAATTATGTACACATTGTAATTTTCTCTGAGTTTGTTGTTAATTTTGATTAATTAGATTTCAACCTCCTTGAATGCACCATGCCTAATCCTGCGGTGTGTTCCTCACCACCACCTCCAGTGCTAAACATGCTCTGAACACAGACAGTATTTGTTTTTTCAATAGCAGGTAGTCACTCTCTACCCAGGAACCAATTTGTGCTTTGGAAGGAGAATTTCCTTACAACTCACTGGAGTGTCTTTCTATAAAATAGCCTATGCCTTTAAGCATCCATGGTTCATACTTTCTGAGCCCACAACAAGTATTTATTCAATCAGAAAAAAAGTATATTGAGCACTTACAGTACACAAGAGCTAGCAGATAGTTAAATAAATATGATTATTTGGAACGTAAAAGAAGAAATTTTGAGCTAATGCATTAGTCACTAAAAATGGACTACTGTGTTACCCTTTGCAGATCATATTTACCATTTTGCAGAGTCCTACAAAGCCTATTCAAAGATTAAATACTGTAGGAGTGTTAAACACTATAGCAGGACTCACAAGGGAAGTATTTTTGGTTAGGGAAGTCCTTTAGCATTTGTCATCTTATACCAATGACAGCATGTCAGAAGCCTGGATTTGGGAGCACAAGCTCCTACTCTTCTTTCAAAGCCTTGCAGAACTGTGGAGCTCTCTGGAGGCCTCTCCACACAGTCCCAGGGAGTCATTCCAAGCTAGTTATTCCTACAGCAAGTGTTTCTTAAAATGCTGTTCTCATTCCTATTCTTTAGAATAATCTGGGTGATCTTGTTAAGCCTGCACTCCATCACAGATCTGCTAAGTCAGAGTCTTTGGACATATGGCCCTGGGGTATTCCATTTCTAACCCACTCCTTAGTTGATTCTTACACACACTGACATTTGAGAATTGCTGCTATGGCCCTTTGTACCATCATTAGCTTAAATCTTGAAGTTTCATGTACATGTCTATTATTTCCATTAGACTGAATATCTTGCAAACAGGAGCCATATATGAATAGCCATATTCTCCAAACTGGGTACAATTCCTGGAACATAGTAGATTTTTGCTAAGAGTTCTCACAACTGTAAGAGTTCCCTATATATGACCATATCCAGATGAATATGTTGGTTGAACCCAAACAACATATTCTATTTCTCTATTGCCGTATAACTACTTACCACAGAAACTGGCACAGTGTCACTTCCAATTAATTCCATTGGTCAAACAGTCATAGAGCATGTCCAGATTCAAGGCTTGGGGGACAAAGACCCCACCTCTCATTGAAGGAACGTTGAATTTTTGGCCATCTTTAATCTACCACACAGTCCCTGCCAAAGTCTATTAAAAACAGACTGGGTATAATTCTTTAATCTGACTTTATGAGCATTTCAAAGAGGCAAATAAACCAATCATGTTTTGTGGCCTAGGAAATAGAGTTCAGAAGACATGAGACAAGGTATTAAAAAAGAAAGAAAGAAAGAAAGAAAAATCCAAAGATATTTCTAGTGCCTATGGCCCTTTATAGTTTAGTCCAGTTAAATTGGTCACAGGCCTTTTGAACTACATTTGAGTCCCATTGTGGCCTCCAGTAGTTCCTTCCCCAGAAGGTAAATGGACATGTCAATGGTGGTGAATGAAATAATTGATACCCTTTATCAGTTTTAAGACAAGGTCAGAAATTGGAGCTGCGAAAGTTTTAGAAAGTTCTAGGAATAGGCCCAGGGTATTTAGCCCAGGAATCTTCTACTATAGGAATACCCTTAGTTTGCCTTCTTGGGGTTTGCAACTCTGGATGTCTCTTAATTGCAAATTCTTTTCTCTCTCTCTCTCCCCCCCCACCCTACACACCCCCTTCTCCCCTCCCTTTTTTTTTTTTTTTTCTATTCTATCCACATGGCTAAATAAGACACCTGGTCTTTTCCTCACCCATCCAATTCTATGGCTGGACAAAGTACATGGCCTAGAAAATCGACATGAAGTCAACCAAGATGGTAAACTATAAGGTAGTCAAAGTAAAGAACTTTACTTGGTCAACACAGAAACTGAAATAAGTAGTCTTGTGAAGCTAGGTTAACAAATGGCAATTCAGCTAAAAGCTCTTTTGTTGAGCTTGAGAATTCTTGACTAAGGGGTAGGAGTCATAAAGTGCTTTATGAGTCATGAGAAGGTCAAAGATCACCTTTCAACTTTTCAAACTAGCCCTGGCTACTTATGGTAGCTTTTCTTTTTTCCCTCCACACACCCTCCCCCACCCACCAGTTTCATCGTCTATGTCCACTTCACAGTGTATCTGTAATGAATTTGGATCCATTTCAAAGAATACATAGAAAATCTTCAGCTCCCAAAGCAGGCTGCTCTGTAGGAGGGAAAGAGTAAGGAAAACACCCTGGGGCAGTTCTTTATTTCCAAAAGATTAAAAATAATTAAACATTAAGATATTCAACATGGATTATTGCAGACAGTGATGAATGTCTCTTCTCCCCGTAATGATGCCCTCCTCTAAGCTAATCTTACCCAACCTCATTTCAAAGAAAATGTTGGTTAATGCTTTATTTGTTTCATTCCATGTACTCTTGAGTAAATCAGAGTTATAATGGCCCTGAATTCATAACAACTAACTGCCTCCCTCTTTGCCTTCTTGGAATAACTGAGTGTGAAAGAAAGAAGATATTTTCAGAGGCATTAGTACTTATCTGAGAATTATCTATCTACCCAAGTCAGTAAAGCAAAGGCCAGCCACTATGCCACTGTTGGAAGCCAGAGGTCAAAGCATGAGTATCTCCCAGGCAGTGTGTCTAGCACTGTCTCCACCACAAAATAGGTACTCAAGAAATATTGGCTGCCTGTAGAAGCAATTTGTTTCCTCTTTCAAAGTGGGAAAGTGAATCCTGTTCATAGGGACAAAAACTAAGATAAAGCAGAGGCGATATTTTTGCTACTGCTCCCATAAGAGTACTCAGGTTTCAAAGGAGCTTGTACATTTATTCAACAAGTGTTTACTGAGCTCCTACTATGTGCTAGACTCTGGATTCCATTGTTCTAATGGCAGTGGCAGCAAATTGTAAATAAATAATTACTCCATTAGACAGGAGATAGCAGTTTTGTCTCACTTAGATAGTGCTTAGAACATTGAGGTACTCCAGAAATACTGGTTGAATGGATAACAATACTAAAACAACAACAGCTACAGATTATTTAGAGCATGACACCCCCAAAACTCATGACCTTTAGTTTTAATGCAGCAGTCCCTTGGAAGCCCAAGGCATTTTGAAGGAATGGTAGGTATTCTTGGGTCATTTACTTTCAACTGTAGAAATGTAACAAAAGCAAGAATTTTAGCCCTACGTCTTTCTTTCTCTTAAGGTGGTCATGCAGAAAACTTTTTGCACTGGGAAAGTCAGGAGGTTCATTTGAAAGATGACAATTTACCGAAACCATGTAGAGGTTTTCCTAAGTTCATGATAAATTTCATTTGAAATAAACCTTGATCTTTGATTTAATGATGAGATTAACATTAAATTGAGCAACTTTCACTACATATTTTATGCTATTTCCCTAACTTATCAGCTTCCAATTTGAATTTCCCAGCATGAAGAAACTTAGGTTTTATTCCATAGCCCCGCCAGTGGAGCTGCAAAAATAGGGGTTCATCCTTAATCAAATCCACTTGGTTACATCTTCCTTTATTCACTCAAGCTAGAAGTTTTCCATTTGGGTAACTGTGATTCCCCTTTCTAACTTGTAGGAATGGAAAAAGCCCTTGCAATGATGGGCTGAATGGCCACAGTGTATGTAAGTTAAAACACACACACACACACACACACACACAAAATTCTATCCTGTTCAGTTGCTGTCAAAAAGCAACTAAATGCAGGCTGTATGTAAGTTGGAGCTGGGCCCCTGAGCATCCTGTCCGGAAATGTAACTCCCTGACCCTCTGACTAAAGTTCCTGTCCCTACATAAGCAAGAAGCTGATCCTACAACCCAAGGAACACTCTGAGGAGCAAAAGAAAGATCTACTCCAACAGCTATAGCAAAGACTCTCATGGAACTGTCTTCTTAATAACTAAGAAGCACTAGGCCAAGTGTCTGTTGAGAATATTATCAGTACTTTCATTGATCACACAAACCAGATTTCATAAAGGATCAAGCTTCTATAAAAAGTAATCTTTGTATGTCTACGCAAGTGCCTACTTTATTGGCTGCTACCAGTGCTTACCCAATTTTTGGAATTCAGTAGGTGGGTCAATAAGGGAAAATGAACACTTCTGTAACAAACAACCCCAAATTGCAATGGCTTAACATAATCAATGTTTAATTCCCACTCATGCCACTGTCTATGAAGGTTGGATGACTCTCCTGAGTAGTTCTTCTCCATCTGATGACTCAGGGATCCAGGCTCTGGATACTGTAGGAGTGTTAAACTCCTGTGTCACTATCATTCCAGCATATGAACTCCTTATCTACATGGAAGGAGAAGAAAGACCAAAGAAAATTACCTAGAGAAATTTATGTGAGGCTTGGAAGTAGCATATATCACTTTTTGTCCCCATTGGCCAGTACCCAGCAAATATCTCCAACCTAACTGCAAGGAAGGGTAGGAAATTTAGATTTCCAGTGTGCCTAGCAAGATGAAAGGAATTGGTGGGCATTTCCCTAGTCTCTAAAATCAGGTTTATGCCTTAAATAACAGTACATGGAGGCCAGGCATGGTGGCTCACACCTGTAATCCCAGCACTTTGCGAGGCCAAGGTGGGCGGATCACTTGAGGCCAGCAGTTCAAGACCAGCCTGGCCAACATGGTGAAATCCCCTCTCTACTAAAAATTTTAAAATTAGCCGGGCGTGGTGGTGCATGCCTGTAATCCCAGCTACTCGGGAGGCTGAGGCAGGAGAATCACTTGAACCTGGGAGGCAGAGGTTGCAGTGAGCCAAGATTGCCCCACTGCAATCCAGCCTGGGAGAGAGCAAGATTCTGTCTCAAACAAACAAATAAACAAACCAGTATATGGAATAGCAGAAACAGAAAGATTGTAACATGTTAAAGAAAAGATCATATTATGTAATGTTTCCTGTAGTATACTAGCAAAAGAATAAAAAATAAACAAGAGGAAGGGTAGTTTAGTGGTTAGGAGTATGCATTCAGGAATCACCCTGACTCAGTTCATATCATGGCTCTACTACTTATTAGACATGTGATGTTGGGTAAATTGTCCCATTTATTTTTGTGTCAGATTTATCTGTGAAATGGAGATAATAGAATCTACCTCATAGGAACTTATTATAAGGATTCCATAAAATAAAATCTTTGAAGCACTGGTACTCTGGAGGTGGAAAGAGAGGGCACTAAAGGGGTTTTGGAAGGACCCAGCCTCTGGGATGACATGAAATAGGAGGTGCTAGTACACACATGGCAGGGGAAGGGGGTATTAGGAAAGCATCCTCAACTTGGACCAGGAATTCCCTGGATTTCCAATAACACAGCACTGTCAAGTCAACAATGTCAACTCAACTTGTAAAATATGAAATTGCTTTCTTCAGAAGCAAGCAGAAGTGCACTCTTGTATGGATGCAGTAAAGTCTCATGCCCCTCAAGGACAGGGAGAAAATTGAATCTCAGAACTACTGAACCTAGAGACTAGAGCCCATTAGGGAACCAGAGAGTCTCTTCTTTCCTTCTCCTATCTTTGCTTCTCTCTTCACATTTGATTCATATTTTTTTTTTTCCTTTCTGCAACTGACCTTCTTTGCTTTGTCATGGTAGAAAATGGTCACTACCAATATTTACATCTATTTTATAAAGGAGGAAAACCAAACCAAACTGGAACTTACACAAATTCCAAGTTCCTATGGGAGAATCTAATTGGCCCAGCTTGGTCACGTGCCACCCTGGGTCCATTCAACTTTGGCCAGCCAGGCAGGTTTATGTCCTAGGAACATGACTTATGCAGTAATCCTGCATATCAGGACGGGATGTGATATTACTCAAAAGACAGACTGGGTAGACCCTTTCTTCAGGTTTGTGATCACATGTTGTCTTCTGACATCTTTTATGTATTCCATGATTTTTTACCTTAGTTTTTTGAGTGCTTTTATATCTTTTCTCTGCAATTAGGTTATAAATAACTTAAAGAAAAGAACTATGTGCTACAATTTTTCTTTTTCTTTTTCTTTTTTTTTTTTTTTTGAGATGGAATCTTGCTCTGCAGTGGTGCGATCTCAGCTCACTGCAACCTCCACCTCCCGGGTTCAAGCAATTCTTTTTCCTCAGCCTCCCGAGTAGCTGGGACTGCAGGTGCCCGCCACCACACCCAGCTAAGTTTTGTATTTTTAGTAGAGACAGGGTTTTACCATGTTGGCCAGGATGGTCTCAATCTCTTAACCTCGTGATCTGCCCACCTCGACCTCCCAAACCACTAGAATTACAGGCATGAGCCACCGCACCCAACCGTGCTACAATTTTTCTGTTCCACCTAGTATAATGACCTATGCTGGATAGAAAAAAAGTTATTGAATGAAAAAATGATTGATCCCAGGGGAGTGACTTGCCAACTCGACAGCTTTAAGGGTTAGTGTAATACCTATGGATGTCTAACTTCCTTAAGGAAAGTGGTGGTGTCATAAAGAGATGGGGCAGAAGATAATCTCATGATTCCCAGCTGATTTTTTTTAGCCCTCCTTGCAAATGACTGTTTTGAGTCTCTAAAAACTACTAACTACTGCCACTACTAATTACTTTTGCTCATCAGTCCTTGATGTTGGCAACTTCACTGAATACTTTGACACTTACTTCTTCTTGTCATCCCTCACTCCTAAAACTGAACTTCAACTGTAAACCATAAAAAGAATATTTTTTACCTGCATGTCACCATTATGGATACATGTAGTAATAAAACTTACTGCTCACTTAGTGCATTTGTTGCTATAGCACTCAATTCCTATCTCTTCAATTCTCCTTGCTGCTAATTCATTCATTCACTCACTCATTAACTATCCGAGCATCTCCCATGCACACTGGGTGTTCAGCAGTGGTTAAACCCATTGCCTCCCTCAAGGAGCTTACAATTAGGAGAAGCAAACAAGTCAGCAGGCAGTTACTGAGAAAGTTAATATCCACCTTTTCCACATTTGTGGTTCTGCAGACATCATCTGGGAAATGAAGAAATTTACAAAAAAAAAAAATCCCTTCCTTCCATAGCATCTAAGTAAAGAGAATCATTTGGAAGGCTACAAGTATGTCATGGTAAAAATGTGTACCTAATTTAACGAATGCAATTTTATGCATTCTCTATTTGTGGTAACCACAGTCTATATTTCTTTCCATCTGTTTTCAAGTTGAAGTGTGACCACTGCTAAAGTGAAGGCCCACTTCTTTTTTGTTCTTTCTAGTCTTTTTCCTCCATTTCATTTACTCTCATTGACCCAGAGTTCACTTCCGAAAGGGCGTATTAATGAAAGTGGGCTCCCCATAGGACTAGGGAGCGGTAAGCATGGCAAGGAGAGATAACAGCAGTTTTAGAGGTCAGCAAAAGAGGGATGTACAATTAATTCCACTCCCTTCCCTCATTACAGTGAAAAGTCTGAACACCTTGGAGAATACCACTTGTGGAGGAGAGAAGCTGGCCCTTTACCTTGGCTATTAGCACTTATTCCTATACCATCATCGAGAGAAAGATAAGTCAATTACTAATTCTGTCTACTCCCTTCACGCCCCATAATTGACAAGAGATCTCTTTGGAAACTCAACATGATACAGCTAGATTCAGGTGAAAGACAGAGGTAGGTGTCAACCTTTTTCCTGCAAATCTATGCAAATACTCTATTGCCCCATCCCTTCTTTAAAATGTAACTGGAAGACACAACCAACCAACCAACCAAAAAACAATACAACACCCTAAGTGCAAATGGAACAAAGACTCTTGGTGTTAGTTAGATGAAGGATTCCAGTGTGAGGGGTTTTCAAGCTTCTTGCTGGACTTCGAGATCTCCTAGTGCGTATAAGCACAAACTCTGGTTTTTGCAGTAACTTATGGATCTCAGAAGGCTGTAGAATTAGCAGGCCTTGCGTGAGAATGTTGTTCCATTATTTACTCACAGTAGTCACATAGAAGCCCACAGGAGCTGTCAAGGCCAGCATTAGACTGAGCTTGCAAGCAGAACTGTTCTTTCTTACATCTTGTTCAGAGGCCCTTTCTAAAGAAAGCATCACCACATATTTAAAATATGATGGGCTTGGTCTGACTTCATTTTGGGTGGTGCAAAACTTTGTCCATTTTTTTCCAATTTGGGAAAATTATAGTACTGGCATTGCAGTTAACCCTGGGAGGCTCGCTCTTTACTCCCCTCCCACATTTATAGATTGTTCCATTCATACTTAGTTTCCTCTTCCAAAGAAGCATGGATTCATTGTTCTACCATTACACTATTCAGTTTCTGCCAGTTAAGTGGTAACAATTTTCAACTGTTTCAGTGATGGCTCTTTTCTTTTTAACTTCTAGAGCCATATACCACAATTCTGAGGTTGGTCATCACTGGATTACAGCTGGGATTTGTCTGGTCTAGACTTAGGTGTCAAATACATGGAGAAAAAAGAGCAGCAACAGCCAAGGGCATTCATGACATCTTTGTACACTTCTAAACCTCAGTAATTTAGGTTGTAACCCTGTTAGAAATAATCTGCAAGTGGTTTTCAGAAAAATATTTATTAAATTTTAAACAACTACATTTGTTAAGTTTAAGACAAGCATACATGATGTGCTTTTTTCCCCAGAATCTATGACAAATAACAAAGGATGCCATAGATGACAAGGTAAACCTCTGTCCTATCATTAGCAAGACTGAAGTCCATATCAGTTGTGAGAAAAGACTGTAATTTGCGTTTAAGTGCCATTTATAACTTGTTTCTTTCATACTTGCAGCCTAAGTTGCAAAACTTTGAAGGTTAAATGTTTAAAAGCTGCTCAAGTATTTTATAACATCTGAATTTTAGGAGAGTATGCACTTTTTTCACAGTTATGTTTAAGATATCACTTTAAAAAAAAAAAGGACGTGTAAAAGGAGTTCTTCATATACCCCAGGTAAGGTAAAAGTCATTTAATGGCTGGGGACACTGAGTCAGAGGTCTCAGTGGACAATTCTCTCTGCTTTCCTTTGAGACTCTGTTTCTGGCATTGTCCTGGCCTTCCCAGCATCTCTACTATCAAGCCTGGGGACAAGCCCTACAATTCAGGAATTAGCTTTTTGGCCAGCAAACACCTAGATCTATTCCATACACCATCTGGACCTCAGTTGAACAGCATTTGGGGGAAGCTTTTGAAAATGGGAAACAAATGTTGCTTTGTCTGTTCTAAGTCAAAGAACTGAAGAGACCAGGTGCAATGTCTCATGCCTGTAACCCCAGCACTTTGGGAGGCCGGGGCGGGGAGATCACGAGGTCAGGAGATCAAGACTATCCTGGCTAACATAGTGAAATCCCATTTCCTACTAAAAATACAAAAAATTAGCTGGTTGTGGTGGCACGCATCTGTAGTCCCAGCTAGTCAGGAGGCCTAGGCAGGAGAATCGCTTGAACCCGAGAGGCGGAGGTCACAGTGAGCCGAGATCACTCCACTGCACTCCAGCCTCTGTGACAGAGCAAGACTCCATCTCAAAAAAAAAAAAAAAAAAAAAAAAAAAAAAAAAAAAAAAACCTGAAGAGGCCACCTTCAGCAAAGGCTAACAGTCTCCCTGCAGGAATGATGCACCCTAACCCCAGGGGGTATTTACACTTCAATGCTGCCTGGATCTCCTGCCCGAGGTATAGATGAGGATACAACCACATCCCAGCTCACTCTATAGGTCCCTGAATTCTCTTTTGAGTAGTTCCTCATATACTCAGTGACTGATATTAGACAGACATGAGTTCTAATTGCAACTCTACCACTTACCAGCTGTGTGACCTTATGCAGGTCACTTCTTTCTGAGCCTCTGTTCCCTCATCTGTAAATGAGGATGATAATAATGGCACTTAACTCTTGGAGTTATTGCAAGGATTATTGAGATGATACATGCAAAGTACTTTGTACAGCATCTAGCATACAATAAAAGCCCAACAACCATCAGCAGTTATTATAGTAATCAATATGCATCTGGGAAAGAGTCCATTTGCTTTGCAGGAGAAATCATTAAAGTCATAGATTCCCTCATTTTGACACAAAACACCTAGGGATGTTGTGAATGGCAAAGTATTTGTCAGGACTAAAATTCGCTTCTTTGATTGATTCCTGATCTGAGAAACAAACACTCGGTGCACGTTGGGTTGGAATATTGCAGCTTTCTGATTCAAAGCAAAAGTCCTCAAAATCAAGGTAGCTCAGAAATCTAATAATTCTCTCCCGTGAGACCCTCATCAGTTCTTCCTCTGAAAGGGCTCTTGACTCCATTCCTTCACCTTCCTCACTGCCTTCATAGAAATGTGATGACCTCTTCCTCATCTCCTTGACTGACAGACAGCTCTACGTCCAGGCAGCTGAGATAGAAAATACTCAATGGACTCAAGATATAGTAATTTGAAAATCCACATTTAAAATTTTTCATTGCGAAGATTTTTTTTTTTTTGGTCAAAATATTTACTGCATCTGTTATTTCAAATAACTGTAAAGGAGGAAAGAGATTTGTGTGTTTGTCAAAAGATGGGAGAGTAGGTTAAGAAAGGACTAGAAGCTCTGCCTTAGCAGGGCACACAGGGCTACTACTAAACTGCCTTGCCAGGCTCACCTGTTGAAACTCCCTCTACATAGCCCATCATCAGCCTCGCTGAATTATAAATTGCATGGCCTAGCCCTGCTCTTTTCATCCTTTCTGTCTTTACAAGCTTAGTTGCAACTATCTCTGGAATGATCTGCCTTTAGCCCCCTATCCAATTATAAAGCCTCAATTCAAATATCATCTCACAAGAGGAATAAATTTGTAGAGAGAAGAATCTGGGTTTGAATCCTGGCTCTGCTTTTTCCTGGTTCTTTGACCTTGAGCAATAACATTCAGTTTTCTCATCTGTATGGAGTCCTAAGAGCTCAAGCTCCACGTTGCTGGGAGTAAAAAATCTAAGCACTTAACATAAATCTCTGACTTGATTGCCTTCACCCTGTCCCTCTCCAAATCAGTTTAGGGGCTATTTAGTTTGTTGCTGTTGTTGTTGTTGTTGTTTCTAACAGATTCTCCCTCTGCAACTTTTGTTGGGAACTTCTAAGGGAGATTGTTGAACAGACTCTAGGTCCAGACCCAGCTGGTCCACAAAGTTCACTTGGAGGCTGAGATCTTGCCCTTATTGTTACTGCTACCATTATTTCAGTCACCTGAAAGCAACTGACTTTTCATTGCCAGTTAGAGCAACTGTCTGCCAGTCAGGAGAAAATTCCACCACCATCCTTGCTGCCATCTGGTTCCTCCATGCTCAGGCCTTTGGGCAATATCATCACTGTTTCTTAACAGTTATTTTTGAAACAAAATAGAAAGCTCTCATCTTTTGGTCTGTGAAGGATTGCCTCCAAACAATGCTTATTGAGCTTCAAAGTTTTGCAGCTTTTCTTGTTCTCCAGATTGTGGTTGATTATAAATACAGAGTACACCTGTATGCAAAAACCCCACGTACTCTCTAAGCCTTACACCTTGGTCAAATTTTAACTGAGTCAACTCAGTGGGCCAGACACCTGTTCCCCTTTTGGCAGGTTTCCTCCTAAGGGCTCTCCAACTGTTCCCACCTGAGAGTTCATTGTTCCCACCTGAGTTTTAAGTTCGTCTTACATCTGAGCACTTCAGGGCCTCCTCTGCAAATCAGCATATGCAAATAGTTGCTTGGGGGTTGCAGGGACGGTATTTTGTTTCCTCTCAACATCAAGCATCACCTACCATCAAGTGAGAATCTATGTAACATGTAAAACTATGGTAATAATGCGTACCTAATGAGGGTCTGGGAATGAAAAATTAGATTATATTAAGTGAGGTAACATATTCAAAGTGCCTCGTGCAGTCGCTGGTACGAATTATAGCTTATGTATTATATAGTACATATTATAGTGCATTCGCTAGTACATATTATAGTTTATTCTTGGGCAGATCCAAACAACCAGTTTCCTGAGCTTCACAGTGAAAGATCTCCCTTCTCTGTGTTTTCACAGGAATTAGTAGGTTTCTCTCTCTGGCCCTGATCATATTGTGTGTAATGTATCTCTCTCTGTGTTACGGAGGCCCATGTCCTCTCATTTCTGTATTCTTACCACTCTCCCTACCATTGGCTGAGTACAGTGCCTGGTATATCACAGCCCCTTAGAAACTCTGGAGTGAATGAGTTAAGAGAAAAAGTCAAAAACAACTAAATTCCAATTTTTCTTAGAAAATAACAATGTCAGCACATCTTTAGAAGCCTGTGCGATCTTTCCCAGCTACCTTGTAAGTGATTCCAGGTGAAGGTGTTTAATTATTTTTGAGTCTCTATTACTAAGCCCCAGCGTCCTATACAAGGTACACTCAATGGCTGTTTGTTGTTGATGATAATTAAATTAATGCTTCCTCAACTGTCTAACCCATGACACCATTCTAGGCATTATCATTAACCTAAATCCCTAAACACCTAGCTCTCAAATAAACAAACACAAATGTCTGCAGCACCTTATTGCTGACCCCACCAAATGGCAGTGCAGAATATGTGGACCTGTTGTCTGGCTTGCAGGTGAATCTCCTCTCCCACTGGTTCCCCAGGGAACTGTGTTAGCCCAGCGCCTGAAGGAGGCTTCGGTTCCCAACTTAACCCCCGATGACATGAGTGCTTTCAACATGGGAATCCAGACAGCCATATGCAACCAGTGGCTACATGAGAACTTGAGAGGCACCCAGCCAGTGTGTCCCACACCTGGATCAGCAGGATCGCCTGGGAAGTGTACTAAAAAAGACTCTCTCCCCCACCTCTTCCCCCTAGGCTTTAACTCAGTAGTCAGAACATGGGCCCACGAGTCTGCTTTTTTTTTTTTTTTTTTTTTTTTTTTTTTGAGATGGAGTCTTGCTCTGTTGCTTAGGCTGGAGTGCAGTAGTACGATCTCAGCTCACTGCAAACTCTGCCTCCCAGGTTCAAGCGATTCTCCTGCCTCAGCCTCCCGAGTACGAGGATTACAGGTGTGTGCCACCATGCCTGGCTAATTTTTGAATTTTTAGTAGAGACGGGGTTTTGCCATGTTGGCCAGGCTGGTTTCAAACTCCTGACCTCAAGTGACCCGCCCGCCTCAGCTTCCCAAATTGCCGGGATTACAGGCGTGAGCCACTGTACCCAGCTGAGTGTGCCTTTTTCAAAAACTCCCCAGGTAGTTCTGATACAGATCAGAATCTAGCGGGTAGACTGGCCTTTGGAAACTTTGACCTGGGTCATCCATCAGGGCTCAGTTAAGACTTTTCTAAAGGGATTGGTCTATTGTGTTACAGGGGATATGGAACCAAGGAAGGGGGAAGGACACCCAAGGGAGTGGTGGGGCAGCATTCTTAGGAATGGGATCTGTTGGTGGAAGGGGGATATGATAGGCAGAGATGAGTAGGGTTGAGGGACACAGAAGATGAAGGTGAGAGCATACCCCTTACCACTGAATTCAGGAAACTCGGGAGCAATGTGAGGTATGACGTGAATAATGACGGAAAAGGTGACTGCAGAAACAAGGCTTTGAGGAGAAAGGATGGGGTGGGGGCAGGCAGGAAGTCTGAGGAAGCTACACGGCAATTCAGGAAAGGCTGCTGCGGAGGGTCAGCCCTGGGGATTTCCAGTGTGCATGGCAGGAGGGACTTCCGAGCCAGGGTAAGTGGTTCCTGCCTGAATACACGGAGATGGGGTCCTGGCTGGGTGCTTTCTTGTTTCAATAGGAAAGTTGTGACTGTCACCGGGAGACAGAAGAAGTGAGGTGGCACAGGTGCAGTATTGGCCACCTTGGACACTTCGCTCTGAGAGCGCAGGAATAGTTTGAGTTAATTTAAAGAAAAGCAAAATAAGAGAATGCGACTCAGAATGATCTATTAACAGGAAAGAGATTTGATGCTGATGGATGTTTGCCATGGTTTCGTTAGATGTTTTTACAGAAGTGGAGGAAAAAATACCAAAGCCAAATTGTACCTAGGCCTTTGATTCTGCACAGAGGCCTAGGGGTGAAGCCCTGAAGCTACTGGCCATGCCAGATGGGTGTTCCCCAAATGGGGCAAAAAGCAAGGACTCAGGTGTGGGCAAAAGCAGTCCCCTGACACAATGGAGTCTTCATGGGGATGGGCAAAGCTCAGCCGCAGGCTGTAGAGAAGACACAAAGGAGCTGGGAATATTCCTAGAGAGAGGAAGAAGACTCATGACATTCTACTCCAAACTCTGTGCTGGTCCACTGGACCGCGCAGCCCCTCTTTGACCTCTTGGCAGGGCATGTGGGAACCTCTGGGTGTCTGTGTGCCCTGCCCAGGCCATGAGGAATTGGGGATGCCACAGCAGGCCCTTCAGCATGAGCCCACCAATAGCCTCAGTCCCAAAATGCACTGGGTGTGGCACTGAACCGAACGTGGGACTTCCCTAGAGACTTAGAGCCACCCACGGCCATGCTGCTAGAAGGAGGCCACTAACCCTGATAACCTCCAGGTTGCTTTTACCAAACTGAATGCTTCACAGCTCCCCCATCCCAAACACCTTTTGGGGTTTGGTCCTGAGGTAACACTGGTTACCTCCTCCTTTCTTTCCTTCTAACAGAACCCCAATTTTATTGAGGTATTCCCCCACTGTTTAACACAGCCCATGTACCTGGAAAAATCTGACCTTACTCCCAGCCCCAGGAGTGGCTGGGTATAAGAAAAGTCTTATTTTCCTTGTCTTTTTGTTCAGGAATGGCCATGTGACCTAATTCCAGCCAGAGACACATGAGGGGAAATCATCTGAGTAATTTTGGAGAAACTTGCCTCTCCTCCAAGAAAGATCTGCAGAAAGGCATATTCTCCCTCCTTCCTCTGCAGCATTGCCACATCTGGTATATTTCCAGAACTTCCGTAGGCATCTTGCTACCGGCATGAGGATGAAGCCAACATTAAAAGTGGGAGAAAGGAAAGATAGTAAGAGGATGAGTCTTCTAAGATATTGCTGAGCAATTGAATCAACTAACTCTGAAGTCCACTCCACCCCTGGATTTTCAATTTACCTGAAATAATACACTTCTTTGTTGTTTAAATCAAGCCAGAGTTTCTTCTACTTGTAGCTAAAAGTGTTCTAATTGTTAAAATTCCCAACAGGAAGGCAAAGCATCTGAACAGATCTTTTTCATTCATTTCCCCAAACCCTCAAAGAATAGAAGAGTGGTTTCCACTTGCTATTTCAGTCTCTTAGGGGTTCCTCCTATCATACCCTCCTCTTTCCTGAATTGGAATTTGTTCCTCTTTGTATCTCCAGTACGTGCACCATGGTTAGGACTTCTGTTTAGTTGATGTAAATCCGAAAGGAAGAAGTTGTTTGATGCTGCGTAATGCAGGAAAGGGAAGCAGAGGGAAGGAAAGATTGTGGATGACAACTCTACACAATCAAAGATGAGAACTGTGCACAACTCAAGATGCTGAATGTGAGGGAGAGCCATGGCACACATTCCACAGTGAAAATCCAAGGCACCTTTCAAACCTAATGTCTCAAAATCCAAGGCACCTTTCAAACCTAATGTCCCAATGTTTTTTGGGATTCTTTCTATGAAGCTATGCTGTCCTATACGGTAGCCACCAGCGATTAGCCACTTGTCCCAGCCACTAGCCATAGATGGCTATTTACATTTTAAATTAAAATTAAATAAAACTTAAAATTTAGTTCTGCAGTCACACTAGCCATACTTCAATTCTCAGGAGCCACAGGTAGCTACTATATTGGACAGGATAGATAAAGAACATTTCTATTGCTGCATGAAGTTTATTGGGCAGCACTGTTACAGAGGCACCTCTTTATTCAAAGAGAAATGATAACTAGAGAACCAA
Source organism: Pan troglodytes (assembly GCF_028858775.2). Classification (NCBI taxonomy): domain Eukaryota; kingdom Metazoa; phylum Chordata; class Mammalia; order Primates; family Hominidae; genus Pan; species Pan troglodytes. Next base: position 46,131,814 of record NC_072402.2, on the reverse strand, counting down.
TCCCAGGCTTAGGAATCATAAGAGATGAATGTATAGTGGCAAGGACACAATTTCATAGTGAGTCCTGGGTTTGAGTCCTGGCTTTTCCACTTATGTAAATTCTACGAACCTTAGTTTCTTTATAAAGTGAGGAAAATAAATTGTATTTATTTTGGAGGAGTATTCTGAGGACTACAGTGATATATATGAAATACTTAAGGAAGATTCTTATCACATTGTAGATGCTCAATGGCATTAAGTGCTATCCCTGGTTTCCTTCCTTGGGGATGAGTTATGCAAAATTTTGCTTTGTCCATACAATCTTCCATACCTATGATAGTCTACGTGTGGTTCACAGACTTGTAACTTCAGCATCACCTGGGAATTAGAAAAGCAGGATCTCAGACCCCGCCCCAAAGCTATTAAAGCAGAATTTACATTTTAACAAGACCCCAGGTGATTTGTATGCACATTACAGGTTGAGGAGCACTAATTTATTCAACATGATGATCAAAAATTCAAAATAAGTAAACTATGTGACCTACCAAAAATGATTTTGATAGTGGACTATGGAATTCTAACCATATCTGAGATGCCTCAGTTTGAAGACAGTGGCTGAGCCTGGCAATGATGGGACCTGGGTCAAGAAGGAGCACCAGGATGGAGACCTCTTCCGTCATTCCAGCAAGATAACTCCACAAGAAGCAGAAGCTCTTGCCTCCCTGGATAGGGGAACCTGGTGCATCCCCAAATCCTCCCAGGAGGTAAGCCATTGCTGCATAGCAAATTACCCCCAAAAGTTAATGACTTAAACAATAATAAGTTCCTTTAGTAAGAAATCCAGACAGGGCACTGGACCTGAGTCCTCAGCTGGAGGACTTGCAGGTTGAGGGCTGGAATTATCTGAAGACTCATTTAATCGCATGTGTGGCCATTGATGCTTGCTGTCATTTGGGGGCCTACTTAAGACTGCCAGCTGGAACACCCACCCATGGCCTCCCCTTGTGTCCTAGCCTTCCTCAGATCATGGTGATTGGGCTCCAAGGACAAGCGTTGAGAGAGGGAGAAAGAAAGAGAGAGAGAAAAGGGGAGAGAGGGAGAATGGAGAGAGATAAGAAAGGGAGAGATAAAAGGAGGGAGGATTAGAGAGAGAGAGCCATATTGCATTCCATGACCTAGCTTTGGCAGTCATGCAGAATCATTTCTTCCATCTTCCATTGGCCAAGATAGTTACAAAGTTTTGCTTAGGTTGAGAAGAAGGAAACATAGACCCAACCTCTCAATAAAGGTAGGTCAACGTCACATTGTAAGAACATTATGTGGAAAGAGACATTTTTGTGATGGCCATGTAATTGTGGCCACCTTTCAAATCTACCATACAAATATTCTTTTGAGTTCAAGTTATTCCAGATCCGAAGTTGCTACTCCCACCACCATCACTATTAACAACTTCTTATTTAGTGTCTTCCACATGCAGGGCATCATATTCTGATTCATATTTATTTTACAGCAAGACTGCAGGGAATTCGTCTTCCTTTGGTGTACCACGTTCTTGGGAATTCTTACAATTTTTTTCCAGGAAAAATAGCTTCAAAGCTAGTTTCACTTTTCATTCTATCTTGTTCTTTTGCATTATTTCATTACAGTCAAACTCTTTGACTGTGACATCAAAGGACTTTGAGAATAAGTGAATAGGTAAAGATAATGGCTCATTCGCTGGTACTAAGTCCCCAGATGGGTTTTTGGTTGCTCAACAGCTTGAGATTCATTGCTAATGGCAAATAAAATAATTACAACAAAATATGTCCATGCATTACAATTTCTGATTTCTACTTTTGGTAGATATCTAACTACCTTACATTTTCAGACTAAAACATTCCTCTGTGCATTTTCATCTTTATAGTAAAACTTTCTTGGCAAGATTGATCTCAATCTGTTTGGTGGTTCTTATATTAGAGCAGAATCAAGAAAGGGAGAAGAAGAGATATAGTTTTTTACATATGACAGAATAAAAAATACTAGTGTTTGTTTCTCATTAAAAAAAAGTCAGAGGCAAAAACTACAATTGGATCTGGCCTATAGTCACTCATGCTAAATAATGAAGGAAGGGAAGCATAAGGCAACCGGATATAGACTTGGCACAGACTTGTAGGTTTCTAATTTTGTAGAATCTTCTGTGTTCCCTTTCACCAGAAAGTCACATTCTAGTTTTGTGTGGTTAGATGCTTTGCCCCAATGATAGTCTTTTCTCCCCACCCACCTCCTAATTGCTGTTAACATCTCAATGTTCTCAATACTTCCTTCTCCCAGAAATTTCACACATGCTAGTTCACTGCATATGTACACAGTCACACACACACACACACACAGCTTATACACAGTCATTCACGTGCACACACACAATCACTCCTAAGCACATACACATATTCTCATGTTAGCCTAGCACAATCCACTTCCTGACTCTGATCACCTGTGCAACTACTTGGCCATCTCTTCCCTCCCTTGAACACCCCAGCTTCACCCATAAGCAGGAGGAAAACCTTTCATTTTGGGGGACCTATACGATAATAGTGACATTCACATTCAAGACCTCCCAAAACTCACTCAGAGTCCTGGCTTTTCCAGTGTCAGCAGCATATGACTCCACTCCATTCTTTTTGCTAATCAAGATTATCAGGAAGCAATTAAGAGTGAAATCTGCATAAGGTTAACCTTGAATTTGTTTTAGTTTCTCTTTAATTTCACAAAATTCTATAAGTGTTTTGAATCGAATTGTGTTCCTTAGAAAGATATGTTGAAGTCCTAACCCCCCATACCGGGGAATGTGATCTTACTTGGAATTAGAGCCTTTGTAGATGTAATCAAGTTAAGATGAAGTTATTCGGGTAGGCCCTAAACCAGTGTGACTGGTCTCCTTATAAGAAGGGGAGAAGACACACAGGCAGGGAAAACGTCACGTTACAATGGAGGCAGAGACTAAAGGGATGCAACTACAAGCCACACAAAGGATTGCCAGCCACCGCCAGAAGGCAGACAGCAGCAAGGAAGGATCCCACTCAGTGTTTCTCAGAAGGAACATAGCCCTGATGACATCTTGATTTCAGACTTACAGATTCCAGAACTGTGAGAGAATAAATTTCTACTGTTTTAAGCCACCTAGTTTATGGTACGTTTTTATGGCAGCCCTAGAAAACAACTGGAGTAAGTATAAATATACTCCTCCTAGTGAGCCTCATGACTGATGAGAAATAAAAATGGAATGTTAGCAAGGGCAAGAGTGGAGAGAAATCATGGGGGCCAGGCTGGGCGCCTGACGGCTTGTCCTCTGTCCCTCTAGGCCCCCTGAAGTCTGCAGCATGCAACTAGTTTAGGGACCATATTTGCTTCAGCTCTTTCAGGAAATGTAAGGTTCAGCTATGACGATCTGTTGCTTATAAAAATATAAATGCTTATGCCTCTGCTCATTTGTGTGTATATTTATTTAAGTCTTAGATATAGCTGTGTATGTTTTGCATGTTTCTTGTTGAACACTAGTCCATAGAATGTTTTCCTGGTTATAGTGAATTTCCTGTTTTTGATGTCAGCATGGCAATTGCTGTAGTTGGTGGTATAGCTTGGGTCTGCTGGTACTACCCCTTTATGTGAATTGGGTGATAAAGATCCACACCAGAAAGAAGAAGACTTCTTGGAAAGACATAGTCAGAGAGCAGAAAAGCAGCTTCCAAATGAGAAAGGATAATGTATATTAAAAGAGAAGGGAACAGAAGAAAGTTCTTATTAATTGTATTCACGTATTTCATATATGTATTGCTGTCTAGTCCTAACAATATCCTTAGGCATAGGTATCATGCCCATTGTGGGGATGAAATTGAGGCTTGGAGAGCTTAATTGGTCTGCTAAGTCACACAGCTAGTAAATGGGAGAGCCAGGATTTCAGTCCAGTTATGCCTGGCTCTTATTCCAATTTGTAGTGGAAACTCAGTAACTATTAGGACACCCTTGAGAAGAGCTGTTCAGACTTATCAGAATCATGGAAGGAAGCTGGATTCTTTGATTACCAACCTGAAGTTGTAAGTAGTCACATCTTTTTACATTGCATATAATGGCAGTCTTACTTTGATACTTAAGAAGGCTACACCAGGATGCATTGTTGACACATTCTTCTATTGAAAACTAAGATTTAGGAAATTACAATGGCAATTTGATCACCTTCTTTCATAATAATAGAACCTAAATTTCTAGCTGGGCTCACGGCCATGTTTCTTGGTTTTCTTTGCAACAAGATGTGTCCATATCACTAATTTCTGACCACTGGGAAATAGAGGGGAGTGTCACGCAGGTTCAGTAACCTTCCTAAAAGAAAGCTGAAGCATACTCTTTGCCCCTTTCCTCGCCAACCCTCCCTTCACTATGTTGCTGGTAACTTGGATGTGATGACTTGAGCTCTAACCCCCTTATTCGATGACAAAGGTCTTGCTCTAAAGATAGCAGAGCAGCAAGTTGAAGAGCCCAAGTCTCTGAGGACTTTGTGAGGACTGGGGTTATTTCAGTCCTGGACTGCCCACCTTCTACTTGCACACAAGAGAAAAATAAACTAACTTGTTTAAGCTACTAGAACTGGGGACTTTGTTACTTGCAGCCAATGCTAATTCTAACTGATACAGGTTTATCACAGAGGCAGTCAGCTAATAGCAGAAGGTAGAACAGGGATTGCCATGTTTGAGCAGCTTCCCATATTATGGTGGCTTCTGTCCCTTGAAAAACACACACACACACACACACAGACTTCTCTGTGTTTTTAGTTGTGTTTTCATAGACTCATCCTCCTCTTCAAAAAGCCTAAAACCCTCAAGTGAAGTATCAGGCACCCAATTCCCATCTTTCGCCAATGAAGTCAATAATACTTAAGTTTTATGTTTTTCTCCATTCTTTCACTTTATTTTTCTCAGTCACTATTACTTTTACTTGCACATGCTCTAAAATGTGGTTTGTCAAACTCTTCTCTCTCTCTGCTCTTTCAAAGCCTTCATTATGCTCCACATGTTCAGAGACGATATAATGCAATACTCTGCTGCTTACTTTTACCTGCTCCTCATTCTTACTGATGTAAGGCTGATGGATCAGAGGAACAGACCCAAGGGCAAAGGGGAAATGAAATGAAATGCTCTTAAAAACTTACTGGGAAGGTCTGTCTAACCCTACCTGATGTGTCTGTTTGTTACAGCTCTGCATTATCTTTTTTTTTTTTTTTTTTTTTTTTTGAGACAGAGTCTTGCTCTGTCACCCAGGCTGGAGTGCAGTGGTGCGATCTTGGCTCACTGCAACCTCCGCCTCCTGGGTTCAAGCAATTCTTCTGCCTCAGCCTCCCTAGAAGCAATTCTCCTGCCTCAGCCTCCCTAGAAGCTGGATTACAGGCGCACATCACCACACCCAGCTAATTTTTGTATTTTTAGTAGAGATGGGGTTTTACCATGCTGGCCAGGCTGGTCTTGAACTCCTGACCTCAGGTTATCTGCCTGCCTCAGCCTCCCAAAGTGCTGGGGTTACATGCATGAGGCACTGCGCCCAGCTGTTCTGTCATTTTTGATAAGAATATAAGTCCACTGACCAGGAAACCTCCCTACATCTTCCATATGCTGCCAACACCTCATGGGTGTCTAATAAGCAATTAAATAGTCCCAACAATAAGAGAGAAACCCAAATTCTAAAACTCGAATCTTCACAAACCACCATGGCACACGTTTACCTATGTAACAAACCTGTATATCCTATACATGTACCCTGGAATTTTAAAATAAAGAAGCAGGTGAAATTAACATTAATAAAGACTCTATTCAACTCCCCCCAACCAAAAAAAAAAAAAACCCACTAATCTTCATTTATGACGTTGTATAATTCCTCTAAAGCTATTCTTTAATTCATTTGACAGGGGCTGAAGGAAGCTTGTTACTTAAGCAGGAGGTGGCCCAGAGGGAAGAACTAGAGAGATGTTGGGGTGGGGATGATGGTGGAGGATGCATTACACACTCTCAGGGCCACCATTACTACCACCCTGGACTCACACACAACCCACTCCCTACTGTGAACCAAACTCCACACAAACTTCACCTAGAAGCTCCTGTGCAGCTTCCCTGCCTCTGTGAGTTCCATGGCAGTGTGGATGGTGGCACCCACAGCACTTGGTAGGCAAAGAGAGAGGGGATTCTCCAGAGGTCTTCCCCAAGAGGGAACCGCTTCTAAAAGATGGGCCCCAGAACTTCAGAGAGAGAGAAATTTAGACTTTGTAAAGCCAACTCTTCGAGATATGGGAGTGGACAGGGAAAGGAGGTGTTTCCCTAGAATTGTACTATTTCCTAGTTTGGTTTAGTCGGTTCTCCAGAGCCCACTCTACATAGCCAGGGAGTGCAAAGCCATGTCTGCTCCCTGAGGGTTGCACCTACTGTCATTAACCCCACCCAATTTTCTCACTGAGGAGGCAGTAGAGTGAAGTGAGCCTGTAAGCTGCTGGCTTTTCTTGCTGCTACCTCCAATATGCCCAACAGCAGATGGCCTTCACGGGCCTGTTGCATGACCCCAGGTCCAGCAAACACATTTCCTCTGTGTCATCAAGGTTTGTCTGGAAGATGAGCTCAATAAATTCTTGATGAAATCCGCCAGGCTACTATCAAGATTTGACTGAGACATACTTAACTAGCGTAAACCAACTGCTACTAACAAAAAATTAACTGATGAAAAGTGATGGAAATGAAGGGACTCTGAAGCAACACGAACTAGTGATAGTCAAATAATAGTAATAGCTAATATTTAGTGAGCACTAACTGGGTCAAACATTGTGCTATATGCTTTGTATATTTTAGATAACAGTCCTTTATCTAATATATCTTTTGCAATATTTTTTCCTACTCACGGTTTGTGTTCTCATTCTCTTGTATTTGCAGAGCAAAAGCTTTTAATTTTAATGGAGTTCAGCCTATCAGTTGTTTCTTTCATGGGCGGTGCCTTCAGTGTTGTACCTAAAAAGTCATTGCCAAACCCAAGGTTGTCAGATTTTCTCCTATGTTATCTTCTAGGAGTTTCATAATTGTGTATTTTACATTTAGGTGTATAATCCATTTTGCATTACCTTTGTGAAGATGTAAAGTCTGTGTCTCGATTCTTTTCTGTGTGTGTGCATGGCTGTCCAGTTATTCCAGCACCTTTGTTAAAAGACTGTCTTCTCCATTGTATTGCCTTTGCTCTTTTATAAAAAATCAATTGATAATTTTTTTTTTTTTTTTGAGACGGAGTTTCGCTGTTGTTGCCCAGGCTGGAGTGCAATGGCACGATCTCAACTCACTGCAACCTCCGCCTCCCAGGCTCAAGCAATTCTTCTGCTTTAGCCTCCTAAGTAGCTGGGACTAAGTAGCCTCCTAAGTAGCCTGTCATCACACCTGGCTAACTTTTGTATTTTTTTTTTAGTAAAGACAAGATTTCACCATATTGGTCAGGCTGGTCTTGAACTCCTGATCTAAGGTGATCCACCTGCCTCAGCCTCCTAACGTGTTGGGATTATAGACGTAAGCCACCGCACCCAGCCAGTTGACAATATTTATATGGGTCTATTTCTGTGCTCTTTATTCTGTGCCATTAATCTATTTATCTGGGTTTGTTTTTTTTTTCCTGCTACTACTCTGTCTTGATTACTGTAGCTTTATAGTAAGGCTTGAAATAAGGTAATTAGGAAATTAGGTAATGTCAGTCCTCTGATTTTGTTCTTCTAAACTTCAATATTGTGTTGGCTATTCTTGGTGTTTTGCTTCTCCATATACACTTTGGTATCAGTTTGTCAATGTTCACAAAAAAATTTGCTGGGATTTTGCTGAATCTATAAATCAAGTTGGGAAGAACTAATACTTGAGAATACTGTGTCTTCCTACCCATGAACACAAAATATCTCTCCATTTATTTAGTTGTTCTTTGGTTTCTTTCATCAGAATTTTGTATTTTCCCTCATATAGATATTGTATATATTATATTTATACCTATTTCATTTTGGGGAGTGCTAATATAGATGGTATAATGTTTTTAATTTCAAATTTAACTTATTCATTGCTGGTATATAGAAGTGATTGACCACCCTGCAACCTTGCTGTAATTGCTTATTAGTTCTGGGAGGGTTTTTTTGTTTGTTTTGTTTGTTTGTTTTGTTTTTGTCAATTCTTTCTGATTTTCTACATACAAAATCATGTCCTCTGCGAACTGAGAGTTTTATATCTTCTTTCCTAATCTGTGTATCTTTTATTTCCTTTTCGTGTCTTATTGCATTAGCTGGAACTTCCAACATGAACTACTGAGAGAGGACATCCTTATCTGTGCCTAATCTTAGTGGGAGATATTATGCTATATACTTGCATATCTCAGAGCATCCTTACAAAAACCCTGTGAGATAAGAACTATTATAATTCTCATTTTTCATGTGAGGATACTGAAACCCGAGAAGTCATGTCCAAGGTTACATGGCTTGTAGTGGTAGAGGTAAAATTTGAACTCACATATTCTGTCCCCAGAGCCTGGTTTCCTATTCACAGGTTCCAAGGATTAGGACCTAATGTCTTTGGGGGCTATTATTCATCCTATTACAAAGACACAAGTCAGCAAGGGGCCCATGGGGAAACAGTCTCCTGACCAGGTCCCTAGAAACTTATACTATCATCCTAGGGAGAGAATGCTGCTAAATAATGGCTCAAATAAGAGTGTTATATGTAAAACTGCTATTTAAATGCAATTTATTAAGGTTGTTAATATATCTAAGGAAATATAGATTTACTCATCATTCAGCGACTTTGCATCATATAATCATGATTTGTTTTTTGCCTTGAGCAAATAATTTGCCCCAAGCATAATTTCAATTTAATTAATGCCATAAAAATGAATGTGAGCATATTTATGGGGAATTAAGTTACAAAATGCTAAATTTAGTATACATTTTCTGAGGCATGGTTCATTTGTGACTTCCATTCCTATCATCTTATGTTTGCACAGCTGGTAACTGTAAATTCAACATGAAAACTGTATTTGAAAATCAGCAGACATTTCACTGAGGTTGGGGGTGAATTTGTCACTGCTGAATTCTGTGATGATCTACATTCTTAGTTTGTTGACTTTGAGGGGGTGATAATGGCTATATTACTCACATAGGTGTCTAGTATTGACCCAGCTTCTCATAGTATGAGATACTTGAACCATGTCTAGAAATTTTTTTCTGTTCTAACCACAGAGAGGAACACTGAACTATACCACTTGCTTAAGGAATGGGTATAACCCTGGCACTGCAGAGGGGGCCCTCTGAAAGTTTATAGTTCAGCTACAGCTCTGGTTAACCTCAAGCTCAGAGGTCTAGGGAATGTGGAGGCAAAGGATATTACAGAAATCATCAGACCGACCCTCTTTCTGACTATGTTAGTGTTAATGAAGGTTCCGGTTCCCTTCCCTCTCACCCCTTAGCAGCAGTTAGTGCTTGGCACACTTTTTTCTAATGGCCCAGACGAGGGATTTCAGCTGTAAGAGTGGTCATGTGCAAAGACAGAAAAGCCTTACAATGAAAAAGCCTGACTGAGTACCTCCTTCTTGGTTTCTGAAAGGCTCAGAATGGCTTGCAACAGAAAATGGATCTTCAGCAGCTGCCCACAAACAAGGTCACCGACAACAGCAACCAGCTCTCTTCATCAGCCCCTGCCAACCCCACAAAAAGTACATATTCTCCTTCAGAAGGATCCATGAGGCCGCCATTCAATGGCTGACAGAAATGGAAAATCGATTCCAGATTCATCTCTGCTGGGAATTAAGTATATTCCTTGGAAATAATGAGTTATGAGGTCATTGAGGGCTTGTTCTTTTCCTGCTTGCAGAGACATTTTAATTTTAGAAGGAAGAGTGACTAATGAACAGGACATTCTAATTCCGGTGATGTGCTTTTTCCCATTTTAATGTCAGCTGAACCACAAAAATGTTGATATTTCTCTCTTCATTACTCCTCATGGTTCAGGAAGAACATTGTCGCCAAAGGGAAAAAAAACTGGGTAACTCCTGATCCCTCCACCCAGTTTCAAAAGACAAAATAAGGTGCAGCTCTGGTGTCAGCCAGCCTGTTTTCACTGCTCTTAGTGGGGTCATTCTATACACCAGCAGGGTCCCCACAAAACAACATTTTCCACACTTTGTCAATAGTAGTGAGATACAAGGAAGACAATGTCATTCAGAACCCAGGACGTTCAACAAGGTGGACAGAAGTTTGAAACGCAAAAATAAGAAATTCCCTTAGCAAGTCTCTCACCAAGCAGACTCACAGCTCATTCCCTCCCCCAAGTTTATAAGTACCATCTATTGAGTGCCAGCTGTAATTCTGATGTTGTTAAAATCCTGTTTACAGGCATTTTCTCATTTAATACTTGTAACAGCCCTGTGATGTCACACAATTAGTAAATTGCAGAGCTGACATTAGAAATCAGGTAACATAGTCTGTTTTCTTAAACCTTGTGCTCAAATTCAGCGGCTCTCAAACTGAAGCCTGCATCAGAATCACCTAGGGGGCTTGTCAAAACAAGGATTGCTGGGTCCCACCCCAGAATTTCTGATTCTGTAGATCAGGGGCTCAAACTCTGAGAACCATTGCTCTCATGCCTCAGTATGATCACCCACAATCACACTCTTAAAAGGCTACTTATTCAGGGAAGAACTTCAAATACAGAACACTATTCTGACTCCTCCCTTCCCTACTTCCTAAAAGAGAATCTGAGAACACTGACTGATGTGCCCAAGGCCAGGTAGGAAAACAGAAAAAATGGAGAGTTAGAGGTCTGTATTTCTCGTGTAACAATGTCCCAGTTTAGATAAAACTTCTTTATGGTGGCTCAGGACATCCAGGACACACATCCTTAATTGAGGCTCTCTACTTTAAAGTGAATGCCTCCTTCATGTGGGCAGGACTTGATCTTACTGTGGTGGTTCTCTCCACCATCACAGTCCTAGGGCAGGTTCTCAGAATTTAGAATACTTTGCATTTCTGTGTCTCTTGAGAAACCCTGGCCCTACCGTTTCAACCCTACAGTGAACTTAGCCACCAAAACAGCTACGACCTCACTACCTGAGTTTGAGTTTTTCTTTCTCTGTGAGGGTGTGTCTCTCTGTCTTTCTCTGTCTCTCCCTGTCTTATGTTATTGCTCACAATTTTCTTATGGATTAGCTAACCATTGGTTGATTCAATAGTAAAGCTGATGCAGTGCAATGAAATGAAATATAGTCATGTGTCACTTAATGATAGGGATACATTCGGAGAAATGCCTCATTGGGTGATTTTGTCATCATGTGAACATCACAGAGTGAATCTACATAAACCTAACCTACTACACACCCAGGCTATATGGTATAGCCTGTTGCTACTGGGCTACATACCTGTATAACATGTTACTGTACAGAATACTATAGGCAATTGTAACACAATGGTAAGTATTTGTGGGTCTGACATGGTTTGGCTCTGTGTCCCCACCCTAATCTCATCTTGAATTGGACTTCCATAATTCCCACATGTTGTGGGAGGGACACATGGGAGATAATTTGAATCATAGGGGCAGTTCTCCCCATACTGTTCTCGTGATAGTGAATAAGTCTCAAGAGATTTGATGGGTTTATCAGGGGTTTCCGCCTTTGCACCCTTCTCATTTTTCTCTTGCTGCTGCCGTGTAAGAAACGGCTTTTGCCTCCCGCCATGATTCTGAGGCCTCCCCAGCGATGTGGAATGATAAATCCAATTAAAACCTCTTTTTCTTCCCAGTCTTGGTTTTATCTTTATCAGCATCATGAAAATGGACTAATACAATTCTAAATAAACATACCTAAACATAGAAAAGGTGATTGGTTGTGCTATGATGTTACAATGGCTATGATGTCGTTCAGTAGTAGGAATTTTTCAGCTCCATTATCACCTTATAGGACCACCTCATATATGCAGTCTGTCATTGACTGAATGTCATTATGCGGCACATGACTATACCTGAAATAGACACAACCGGCACTTTGATTACACTGGGCAAGGAGCTAACATGACTCCTCTTCCCCACTCTTCTTCCCTTAATAATAGCCATGTCTTGGACCTTAAACAGCCACTCCTCTCTTCTTTCGCATTCACTTGGGACTGCGAGGACTTTCAGAATGGGGTACAACTACACCCAGTGCTGGAGCAGACTTCTGTGGTTTGCCTGAGCCTCTATAACACAAGGGTTCTCATGCCTCCAACGCCCTCATGGAGCTATTGTGAGGAGCTGTGCTCCTCAAAGAGGAAGTTTGAAGTGACCAAAGCCTACTTTACCGGTAGACCAAGAATTTTTTTGTTTCAATACTGAAAAGTCAGAACGTAACAAAAATGGGAAATGAGGCTTCAGGTTCTACCTGTCTATATTAAAAGACTCATAGAAAGTTATTTCTTATTAAGAAATTATAAAACGAACAGGATTGGCCTAAAACAGTAAAGGGAACCTAACCTTTGTGGTTGAATATTCCTATAATATACCAGGCACTGAGTTAGGGGCTTCAGCTATGCTATTCAATCTAATCATCATCATATCTCTGTGAACTTGGCTTTGCAATTTCAATTTCCATTTCACAGTTGAGGAGGCTGGGGCTAAGAGGTTATGTAATTTGCTTCAGATCTAATTGAGTCAAGGCTGGAACCCAGAATTTTGTTTCTTTTATGGTATATGGCCTTTTTGGAAAGGCACATGGTAAATAAAGATGGCAAAGTGGAGGAGAAAGATAAGCAACTTAGAAAGGAAAATCAAGAAAGGGTGTATGATGGAAAAATAACAAAGGCATTTACATGGATTATAGAACCAGGGCCTTTAAACCCATTAAAAAATAAAACATAAAACATAAAAAAATAAAAAACATAAAAAATAAAACATAAAAAACCCATTAGCCACAAGGAAAAATGTTTAAATGAAGACAGATTTGAGAAAGAATGAGAAATGCATAAAAGGTTTTAGGGTAGATCAGAGCACAACCTAAAGCAGGGTAGGAAAGGAGAATGGGCAACAAACACCTGTCCATGAACACACTGTAACAGAGATACTCAGGGACACCTGATCAAGATGATAGAGTATAGGGATGTGGACAAATATAATTCAAATGGAGTATTTCTTTGGTCTTGTTAAAAATGAATGGGAAAAGGAAGTGCAAATAAGCATGAGATTATATAAATGGTAAAAACCTTAGAAATGTGTAAAAGAATTAGAAAAATAAATTGCCAAAAGCAGAGAGAAAGCGGGGAGGGAGGGAGAAGGAGTTGGGGAAAGAGGAAGTAGGGAAGGGGGAAGAGGAGGAGGAGGTGAAAAGAGAGTGAGGAGGGGAGGGGGAAGAGAAGAGGGAAGAGAACAGCAAAACACTGGGGGAGGAACAAAAATGTTTTAAATGTTTCCAAGGAACAAGCATGCAACTATTCTGATATCTGCAGAAATGCTGATTTTATGCTAATAAAGGAAAATACAAATACAACATACCTTTAAAAATTTCAAAATAAAACCACAGAGATGTGTTAAAGTGACAATATCAGGAAGGGTTTCTTCAGAGAAAGGATCTGTATGAATTGAAAAGCTGGGCTCAACTCTCCTTCAAGATACCTGCAATAATGCTGGCAAATTCATCTGCCTTTCCTTCTTCTCTGGCTCATTACTGAGGTGCCGCAAAATGCTGTCACATGCCCAGGCAATAAAGGGTTGGTTGGGAGGCACACCTGCTACCCTTTCTTTTATCGCTGGGAGCAAACAATGCCAGTTAGGATTCATGGCATGTCTGAAAATGCCCCAAACATAGTCACTCTCTTGGAGAACTGTGAGGAGATTCCAGACCTAGATACGGATCCCTCACAGACCCTGTTCCATGCAGCTGTTTTTATGGACTATAGGATAATAATTGAGGTTAATTGCCACTGAAAGACACACACCATATGATCTTTTTACATCCGGTTAGTGAGATGGTTCCAGCCTAGAGAGATGTTCCCAGGGGCACCACAATGATTCGCTCCCACCATTTCCCTGTACCTTACATTTATGGGTTATGCACAAGCTAATGGGGCTAATTGTTACTGCTCCAGAGGAAGCCCCTTTTGCATTTCCCCCACCTCCTGCCTAAATGTCATGTACATTGTCTTTTTGGGCTTTGGCTTGTACACATTTTGCAGTCCACATATTTTTTTAACTGCTGTTTAAAAAAAAAAAAAAAAAAAGTTACCACAAGTGGAGTTTGGCAGCCTTGACTGTTGCTCTCTGCTCAACGGGATTTTGTTTTTCGAGTCATAGAATAAAATGATTTAAGAAAAAGAATCCTCAGTGTTCAGGCTTTGCCTTCTAGCTTCAAAGCCTTTTACAAGCTGCAATTCATTAAACACAATAATCATTAGAGGCCAGTGGACCGACCTCTGCAGGGAGAGAGGCCAAGCCCCCCCACCCCACCCTCTTTCTCTTTGTGTTCCCAGCCACAGAAAGCAGGAGAGGGGGCGGAATAATGTTGTTCCCACCAGGCAGGCCACCCATGGCCTCCAGCCCAGGCTGCGTTTCTCTCTCCTCCTTGCCAGGGCTCCACGCTCCATTTAGCCATCGGGTACAGGCTCTTCTCTCCTCTGGGCTGCATTTGTCTGCCTTTCACAAATAGACAGGCTGCCCACATTTTTATTTGCTTTAGATAAATGCAGAGAATTTCCTAACCACAGGGCCAGCCAAGCCTGATATACGCCCCATGGGACAGATTCCTCCCTGCCCAGCTTCTCCAGGCTGAGCCAGGAGGTATCGCACCACTTTGTCACCAAGAGATAAAGCCAGGGCACCCCCACAGCATGCAGAGCCCAGGGAGGGGGTGCGCATGGCTGTGGGTCCGTGGTATTGGGGTCACTGGAATGAGAGGTATGTGGGCCACTGAGCTCCCCGGGTCATTCCACCATTTAGAGTCCCTGTTTCTTTTGCTTTCTGTTCTTCCACACGGACCATACCCAGACCTTTTCTTAGAGACAGGGAGAAAATAATAAAGCACTCCCAAGGCCCAACCATGGCCCATGACATTTCATATGGCAATGCCGAATTAATTTTTAGAGTTCTTCTTTCTTTCCCTTTCCCTTTCCTCTTGTCTGCCTACTAGTTTAAGAAAACAACAAGCATAACATCCCCTTAAAACACTAACGAGTAACTATACTGTAAGGCAGCAGATTTGGCATTTAATAGCTAATCATTTCCTAACGGTACCGACAGATTTCGGGAGTTTCATCCACAGAACAACCTTAAAAGCAGAAACTTGTGCCAGGATCTTCATGGGCTGGAGTTCCTGTGGGTGAAAGATGTGGAACCACCCCCTACCCCACCACGCCTTCCCCAGCCCCGGGCTTTTTTTCTCCACTGTCTCTACCTCTCACTCCAACCCTCTGCCTTTTCTTGAAGTCTTCCCCCGAGGCGCCTGTTTCCTCTCCCAGCTACTCCTTGATGGCTTTTCTACCAGCTCCAGATCAAATGGATCTCTCTTTCCTTCAGGTTCTTAAAACATCCATACTCAGTGGTGTCAAAATTATAATTTGAAACTTGGAAGGAACCTGAGATGCCAGCCTCTTCATTTATGGAACAGGAAATCCAGTTATTGTGAGCTTAAGAGACTTTCTCAGTGTCACACAGCTAGTTTGCGGAAGGGACAAGACAAGAATCTAAGTCTCCTGGCAATGACTTGCCTGCTTACCTCCCTACACAAATGATTGCTAGAGCCAGGGATGTCTGTAGATCACCAAAGGCCATCACTCATGGCACATTTTGTCTCACCCCTGAAAAAAAAAAAAAAGGAGGCAAAGTGGTCACTGCTTTCAGCAGAATTCATTCTATTCCATTGTGAACCAGATTTCAGCCTCCAACTGCAACCTGGGGACTATCAATACTTCCTTGCTCTGAGTGTCTCCAGGAAGTTACAAGCCCTTGCTGTTCCCTCTCCCCACTTCTCCCAATTTTGCACTACTTCACTGCTCAGGTTGCTAGCTGAGCCCCTCTGGACACAGAGCACTCAAATATGTTAACTAACACATTCAAAAGCCAAACACCACCACTTATAGTGATGCTAATTGGCACCAATGGCAGTAAAGACCAATTATATGGCAAGATTTGGGGTAAAGAGGAGGTCCAGATGACTCAGAATATATTCATATTAATTTAATGTTTTTAAAATAATTTCAAACATATAGGAAAGCTTCAAAAGTACCAAGAACTCTTTTTTCCCTAAACCTTTTGGAAGTAAGTTGCTGACGTGATGTACCACCACCCCCAGATAGTTTAGTTTGTAATTTCTTCAAAAAAAGGATATTTTTCTACATAACCACAGTACCAACATGAACACTGAGACATGCACGTTGATACATTACTACCATCTAATCCACAGACCCCATTCAAGTTTCACCAATTGTCCCAGTAGTGTTCTTAATGGTAAAAGGATCCAATTCGGGATGGTGTGTTAGATGAATTGTCATGTCTTTTAATCCCTATCAATCTGGCACAATTTGTCAGTCTTTCCTTGACCTTAGTGACTTTAAGTGTTGGGATCTTAAGATTACAAGCCAGTTATTTTGCAGAATATGCTTCAACTTAAGGTTCATCTGGAATTTCCTCATGATTATATGAGATTATATATTTTGGCAGAAACAACACAGAATCGATGCTCTGATTGCATCTTATCAGGTGGTACATAATTTGTCCCATTACTGGTGATATTTTTCTTAGATACAGTAACATGTGAGTTACAGAATAACACAGCATCAAAATACATAAAGCAAAAGCCTAGAACATACGAAATAATGTACAGAACAATAGTTGGGAAAAACTCTAATAAATTTTTGACAGATCAGGGGCAAAAAAGCAAATAAGGAGAAAGAGAATTTGATAAATATAATTGATATGGCTCATTTTATATCATTTGACTTCTGGACCCCATTGACAGATCATTGAAATGCTTTACATCACAGAGAAAACAGCAGTAAGTTTTCCAAGCAAGATATCTTATATTTTATTTGAAATAAAAGTATGAAAATTTCAAACTACTACTTGATTATCCAAAGGTGCTTTTAAAGATACCTCTTGGGACAAAGAAAAAGTCAAAACTATAATTAAAGAATACTTAGGAAACAATAATAATTAGGATATTATATTTTAAAATCTATAGTATGGAAGCAATGTTGTAATCAGAAGCAAATTTATAATATTAAATGTATTTTTAAATAAAGGGGGAAGGGAACGTATACTAAGAATTCTCTGAACACATTATAAACAAAGCCAAAATACCAAAATAAAGAGAAAAAGGATTCAGTAAAAAAGAAGCAAACACTAACAAACTGACATTGAGAAGAAAAAAAGGATACATAAATATAAGGGTAGAATAAATTTGTGATCATTAAAGTCGTGTAGTATTGCTTCAGAATTCTACAGATAGATCAATGAAATTATATAAAGCATCCAGAAATAGTGTTCATGCATAAGTACTTAATATATCAACAAGGTAGCATTTTATATCGATGAAGGATGACTCTATTACTCAATAAATGATACTGGAAAATAGATTAACCTCTGCGGGAAGATGAAGGAAGTTAAATTTCCTACTTTAGACCATGTGTCCCCAAAGTATAAATGGATTAAAGAGTTTCTAGTAAAATTAAAATATTACTTCTAAATTTTAGGCAAAAAATGACCATTATATCCCATGATGGAAGCAATCTTCCTAAATAGCATCAAGCATCGACACTCTAAAGTAAAAAGATCAATACATTTGACTATATGACATTCAAATAATTATAAAACAAAATTAAAAGGAAAAGACAAATTAGAAATATATTTGCATTATATAAAACAAAAAGAAGAGATTCCAATATATAAATAGCTCTTCTAGAGCAATTAAAATTAGAAAGACCCCACTTATTGGCAATACACCAAATCACATTAATAAGGAAAAAGATTGAAATTAAAATAAAGAGATGGAACTTTGTGTTTCTTACCTTGACAAAGATTCACAAAGATATAGTCTACCCAGTGTTAGGCTTCAAGGACAAAGATACGTTTCATATACTGCTGGTGGAAATATAAATTAGAACAGTCTTTTTGGAAGAAAATATGACAGTATGTATAAAAATTTAATGTGCATATTCCTCTCTAGAAATGTATTTTAAGGATTATAATTATGAAGGTGAGCAAAGACTTATGTGCAAAATGTATAATTAGGAAAAATTAGGGACAACGTAAATGTCCAACAATAGGGGTTTGATTGAGTAAATTGTGGTACAGGAAAAAGATGGAATAATGTTCAGCAATTAAAATCATGTTATAGAAAAATATATAATGCTGAGTGGAAAAGGCAGGGTGTAATAAAATATGATTCCTCCTTTAGTTAAAAAAGTATGTATATACACATATATGATTTCTATATGTATAAGGAAAAAAAGAGCTCAGAAAATGCATACCAAATGTTAACAGATTTACAGCAGTTATCCCTGTTTGGGTAATTTTTGTCTTTTCACTGGTGATTTTTGTGTTTTCTATGTTTGCTACAGTAAACATGGAAGTTTTATAATCGGGGGAAAATACTCTATTTTCAAAAGTTATTTGAGTCTTTTCATGACAGTTGCTAAATATTTTTTTCTTGTTAGTTTCCAGAAATGCTGCTAATGAGCTTGGCTCACAAGCCAAAGCCAGGTCTACTCAGGCTTCCTTGGCCTTACCCCATCCCTGCCCATCCACCCCACCATGCCTTGTGTCACCACAGGGCTCCTCTGTATATTTTTTCCACAACCAACTCTTCCCTTAAGCCCTTTCTTGGATCCCTGGAGTAAGGAAAGGTCTGGGAAGCCCCACCAGAACTTGGGGTCTGACAGCAGCTCCACTCCTCCTCCCTAAATCCTGCAAGCAGCCTACCCTCCAGCACAGCTCTCGTCCTGCACAGCTCTCATCCCGTACAGCTTTCCTGAGTCCCAACCAGCCCCAGGACAATAAGCACTTCACAGTTTCCATGGAACAGAAGCCAAGCTGGGAGCACAGCATGGTCCGAACAAAGTATCTGAGCCACAGAGCAGAAGGCAGCCGGTGGCCGGTTGTTGTCGCTGTGTGTCCAGGGCTCACAAGAGCCCCAAGGCATGGCAATGACTAACCAAAGAATCTGAGGCCACCTTGGGATGATTTTTTTCACAATCAGACAAGAGTCTCAATGCAATAACCTCAATTAATCATGCAGAACAAGGCTAAAGAGGCATCAGGATTGTTCCCTCATGCATGTGGCCTGGGCCAGCCTGGCTTCTCTGGGCTTCTGCAAGGAGAGAGGGAGAGGCTATGGAGTGTAGGTGGAGGGGGTTTCGGGCCACAAAGCTGTGTGATTTTGAAAGCCCTTGTTAGCCTCTAAATCCTTTTCCAACAAGCTTCTGTCAACTCACATCACCTCTGTAGTGATTTAGAGACTTGCCCATTAGAATCCCTAACACAGTCAGTCCTTAGCAGCCTGTGTGAGTGGATTGCTGCCTTCTCCTTGGAGAGCCCATTAGAACAGGTGGATGGGTTTGTTTTGAGGAAGAGGTAGGCAATGAGGAAGGTGTTTTCTGAGTGTACAGATCTAGGAGGAGACACTGAGTGAAAAAGCAGCCACTGCAGGGCTCTAGGGGCAGCAAGGAAGAGAGGAAAACAAAAAGAGGGGGTGTCTAAAGCAGGTGAATGGGTGTGGAGACACAGTTTCCCCCATCTTTCGTCCTGTGCCAGTCCTGGGCTTGGGGTTTCTACCTGTCTTCCAGCACCTGTCTTGGTGGTATGGTATAAGGGGTGGAAGGGGCTTCTTGTTTGATTGGCATGTGAGTCAGATTCAGGACAGTAGTACTCAGCTGAGATCCACCAAATTCCTGTTCTGTACTCAGGGTGATAGTTGGTATAACTTGGTTATGTGGAAGGAAATTTAATATAAAATCCACATGGGTTACCATTCTGAAAGGTCAATTCATTTTCATACGTTGAGATCTGAAGCTTTTGCTTAAGTGCTGTGCATTCCACCCTGTTCGTGTCTCCTTTGCCATTCATCAGAACTTACCTGTCCCATGTCCTAGTTCTACTGAAAGTGCCCTTCTTCAGGGAGTGGCTGGTATGATAGAGAAGCCAAAATTATTGGACATCACCCGGTACCAATGTGTTGTCACATGCTCATTGTAATATGTTCCTGACTCTAGAGGTCATATTATTTTACTTAACCTAGTAGAATGAGAAAGGGACTTGGATTATAGTGTTTGGCAATGTGGAATTCATTTCACCCACAAATAAGGAAGGCTCCCAAAGTAATTATAGCTCATTTTTATCCTTCAAGAAGTCCCAGGGATCCCAGGCTACTCCAGGCAAAGTACATTAGGAGTTATGGCCACATCTTCTCAGCAGGACTCCAGAAAAAGCGCTTTTATACGATATAGTCAGCTTATATTTCTTCCATGAGCTTCTCCTCTTATTTGTCTCTGAGAAGTTAAAAATACAGTACTCCCTTTGAGGAAGCAATCTCAATACTCATGTTCTACAACACATAATTTGGTAAAGGGGACCCTTCAGGAAACATCTCAAGGGACTTCAGTAATGTCCAGATGTCTTCCTTCTCCTTTGCATGTTGTGCTAAATCATGTCGGAAATTAGGCTTGCTACATTGTTGTCATTTTAAACAACAATTGTGTTGTTGATACTATATCCATTTTAGAAAGAATCATAGAGGCTGGTTCTGTCTGTATCTAGAGCAAAATGACAGATCCCTGACATATTATAAATCAGAGAAAGAATGGAAAGAGTGAGAAGACAGGAGAGCTAGAAGCCAGTCTCCTTTATCAAAGTAGCTTTGTTTTTGCCTTTTTTACCCCTAGAAAAACAAGGAGAGGTTTTTTCTTTATAAATCACAATCTTTTAGAGACTTTTTCATTTAAAAAATTAGAGGTTCTTACTAAATGAGTTCCAAGTTGACATTCTTTGATGAGTTTGGGCAGGTAAGGGAGATAGATGTTTTCCCTAACTGACCGCCTGGCTCAGTTCTCCCACGCTCTCTTCCCCTCCCCCGGAGCGCTCCCTTGTTTAATACAAGTCTCCCATTTTCTTTGGGCTTTCACTTGATACAGCAGGGCTTCTCTGCATGACAGCCATCGTAGCCCCACAAACAGGGTTCTCCTTTCATGCAAATAATTTCTTAGATTACCGCATTTTTTCTATTTCCTTTTGTGGGGAGGAATTGTTTTTAAAAAAAATACAGTTCAATGTCTTGAGCCCATTTGCACTGATTCTCTTTAGATAACCAGAATATCACAATAATCAAAACCGGCAGTAACCATAGGCATAAGGATAGACATAAAGATAGAATCGAATTAAGATAAATAAACTGTTATATTTATGGTCAGCTGATTTTTGGCAATGATGTCAAGGAAATCTAACAGCAGAAACAACGGTATTTTTAACAAATAATACTGAGAAAATTGCATCTCCACACGCAAAAAGGTGAACTCAGACCTCACATCATACACAAAAATTGCCTTAAAATGGATGAGAGACCTAAATGTAAAAGCTAAAATATAAAACTTTTAGGAGAAAATCTTCAAAACCTTAGGTTAAGCAAAGATTTCCTAGATACAATACCAAAAGTATGACTCATAATAGAAAAGAACTTTTATTTTGGACTTCATCAAATTCAACACTTTTGTGCTTCAAAACACATCATTAAGAAAATAAAAAGACACACCACAGGCTGGGAGAAAATATTTGCAAATTCTATACCTGATAAAGGACCTGTATCCTGAATATACAAAAATATCTTACAATTCAATAAGATGACAACACGATTAAAAAAGGATTAAAGATAGGAATAAACATTAAAAAAAATCAATGACTAGCTAATAACCACAGAAAAAAGATGGTCCACATTATTAGTTATTAGGGAAATGCAAATCAAAAGCATAAGGAGATGTATATCATACATACTAGAATCGCCATAATAAAAAAGACATAATAGTCAACATTCCAGGACATGGAGAGTTAGGAACATTTTCAGTGCTGGTGGGAATGTAAAATGGTATAGATGCTTTGGAAAAAAGTTTGATAGTTTCTTAAATATTAAACATAAATTTACCATATGACCAAGCAATTTCAGTCCTATGTATCTAACCAAGAGAAATGACAACATATGTCCACACAAAGATTTGCACACAAATGTTCATAGCAGCATGATTCATAATAACCTAAAAGTGAACATAATCCAAGTGTCCATAAACTGGTGAATAAATAAAATGTGGTATATACATACAGTAGAATACTCTCAGCAATAAAAAAGAATGAATTCTTGATACATGCTACAACATTAATGAACCTCAAAAACATTATTTTAAGTGAAAGAAGCAAGACACAAAAGACTACACACTGAATTATTCCATTTATATGAAACGTCCAGAAAAGGCAAACCTACAGAAACAGAAAGTGGATTAGTCATTGCCTGGGGCTAGGGATAGGAACAGGGATTAACTAAATGAATAGGAGGGATCTTATTGGGGTGATGAAATATTTTAAAACTGGGTTATTGTGATGTTGCACCACTCAGTCAATCTACAAAAAAAATCATTGAATTGTACACTTAAAGTAGGTGAATTTCATTGTATGTAAATTACACCTCAATAAATTTGTTAAAAGTCAGTAGCTATCAAAAGAAACTCAACGATAGATCTCAATTTCAATTTAAAATGTATTTAATTCTTCATCAACCTATTCCCCTAAGAGAAAAAGAGGAGAATAGTTCTCTAACTGTAAACAATATAATAGAGAATGTCTTTTCTGGAAGCATAAAATAGTCTATTAGTTATACCTAACCATACCCAAAAGGAAAGCTAGATTTCTTTTACACATTTTCTTTGTAGAAGGTATTCCATCCGAATAAAACTTGATCCCATCTCACAAAGAATTGGTCCTGAATCAGATATTTTAAAGTCAGATGTTAGGACAGTTAGCCATCATATTTTCCCAAATAGAAGAAAATCTTTTCCAAATGGAAGAAAAAGAAGAAAAGAAACAAAAAAAAAGAGGTGGGTGTGGGGGGAGAAAGGGAGAGAGGAAGAAGGAAAAGCAAAAAAAGCTAGAAGAAGAAACAAAGCATTTGAGATTTGGAGAACCTCAAGCCAATCTTCAAGGTTGGAAACATTTCACAAAATTGATGAACCAAATTCCCATAGCACCCAACTCGTAGAGACAATTTTCAGGGAGAAAGACTCACTGCTATCCCCTCATTAGCATACC
This sequence comes from Pan troglodytes, assembly GCF_028858775.2. Taxonomy (NCBI): domain Eukaryota; kingdom Metazoa; phylum Chordata; class Mammalia; order Primates; family Hominidae; genus Pan; species Pan troglodytes. Next base: position 46,108,526 of record NC_072402.2, on the reverse strand, counting down.
TGTTGCTTTACATTCTATGGTTGAATAAATATACAACATGCAAGTTGTATAGGAAAGCACTAGCCAGCTGCCCCTAAGTTTGATTAACTTTAGGAGCCACTGAAATAAAATAACCAAGTGCCTCACCCTCTGATAGCCAGGGCAATCTGCAAACCACTACCCACTTATGGAAGTCCTGATCCTGAGCAGAGTACAGCTTGTCCTGTGCCTTCAGTGTCTGAACCTCATGCAGATTATGCTTCAGAGGGTGGTGTGATTTAACATTTCCTCTTTCATTTTTTTCTTTTGGCTGAGTGGTTGCTGATTACTAGACAGTCAAAATTCTTCTAAAGAAGAAATGTGAACTGTGAGTTTTCAGAACCTGTGTCTGCAAAACCAAACCTATGGCTGCTTCTGTCCAGGGTTAGCCCAGAAATATGGGATGATAAAGCATGTCTGTGTTTAACTTATGGTCAACTCCTGTGGCAGGATCCTCATCAATGCTACTTTCTTTTCTTTTCTTTTCTTTTTTTTTTTTGAGACAGAGTTTCACTCTTGTTGCCCAGGCTAGAGTGCAATGGCACAATCTCGGCTCACCACAACCTCCGCCTCCTGGGTTCAAGCGATTCTCCTGCCTCAGCCCCCAGAGTAGCTGGAATTACAGGCATGAGCCACCATGCCAGGTGAATTTGGTATTTTTAGTAGAGACGGGGTTTCTCCATATGTTGGTCAGGCTGGTCTCGAACTCCTGACCTCAGGTGATCTTTCCGCCTCAGCCTCCCAAAGTGCTGGGATTACAGGCGTGAGCCACCATGCCCAGCCATCAGTGCTACTTTCTTTTGCATTCAGTTAGAAGAATTCAAGTCAGGCAGGACTTGCAGAAAAATGATATTGGGGAGATGACATGGGTCTAGTTGTCTTAAGAACTGAGATCTTTTGTCTGGTAGGGCTGGAGAAAAGGTGTGAGAAATGAACCTCCTGCTGACACAAAGGAAAGGGTTCTGGTAACTGTTCATTTTACCCACAAAAGCTCTGAATGTCTGTGAGACAAAAGGCAGCTTGTTCCTTTCCAGACTCAGTGATACTATGGAATGGAGGCCGAGGTGGTTCCAACAGGTATTTTGCCAGTGCAAATGCATGAGCTTGGAGAAGGGCTTGCCAAAACCTGTTAAGGTTTATAGAAGTCAAGCAGCCATGGAATGCCAGCTCTGATCATATTTCTTGAGTTCGGCTTAAGTTTTGTGCTTGCAGTTGACTAGCTTTTTTGTATTTTGATTTTCATTAACACAGAAGGCTTGCTGTTGGCAATCATGCCTTGGAATGTCCTTGCTACAGCTTAACGTTTCAGCACATTTTGCCTTGCCTAATGATGGAGTTGCGGTTTGCCAGGAAGGTACTTTTAACGCTTTCTTCCTAGAACTGGGTAGAACTATCCCCATGCAAACCTCAGCTAGTTCAAACAAAGCTTCTGTAATGGCGAAGGGAGAGAAAAGCTGCTATAAATACTTTTATAGGCTGCATAGGTGATTTACAACCCGCTTTATTAATCCTATAAAAAGGCACAGCTGAACGCCTTTAAGTTACACGCATACAGATGACTAATTAAATACACAGTTAAAAGTCTTGACCTAGCACAATTCTGACCATTAAAGAAATAAGTCTTGAATTTTCCTCTAGGCAAAAGTTTCTGGATGAATTTGTGGGTGGAAGCAGGTGGGAGCAAGGTGGAGGGGGAAGGTTGACATGGATGACGGTGGCAGGTAGAGAGCAGAGGGAGGCAGTTCGTTTCTGCTGGCTCATGTTTTCCCATCTTCACTACACACACTGACGACAACACAGCAGTCACATGAATGCTCCACACTGCCAGAGGCCGCTTCCTCTGACCTCTGACAATGACAAGTCCATGGTGAGCTTGCATGGGGATGAATTCAAGTGCCTTGGGAAACAAAGAATAGGAGAATCCCAGCATTCATTCTGGGAGAGATCTTAGCAGCTGATCACCACCCTACTCCAGGCCTCCCCCGCCCCTGCCCTTAGTTTGCGCTCTCAGCAACTGAGATTCAGGGATGAGAGGTGATGTTTTTCCAGTCACAGGACTAGTTAAAAGGAAAACCCAGACGAGGACCCAGAAGCGACCTCTAGAACATTAACCTTTCAGAGACACATTCATTGCTCAGGCTGTGTTGCCAGGAGACACAACATATTTAGATGGGGGGGTGTGGGGGGAGGAAGAGGCATTAGTGGAAGGCGAGTCAGGTAGGATATGATTCCAAAACCAAAAATGTTTGCCAAACCATTTATCAGAAACATAAAAGGCCCTTTCAGTTTTCAGGTTCTTGGAAGGGTTTGGAAGAGGAGGGAGTGGCCTTTCCCATCAGGGGACAAGCCCCAACAATTCTTCCATCAGCTCAGTGGGATTTTCTTTGTTGGTTGGCCCCCTCACAAAACATTTTTAGAAGCTCCCAAATCAGACTGTGAATGTGTGATATGAGAATGCTGGGTCAGGAAGATTGGGTAGTGAGCCTGGGGGCGCCACTTAAGGCAGCCAATATTATTCCTCCTGCATTTAGCTCCTGAGGTGACCCACAATGTCAAGGTCACCTCAACACTCCAGGCGGCCCGTACAGGGCTTACAGCCGAGCATTTTTTCCATCGGAACAGGTCTACTTGCTTTGCTTGGCTCCCTTATGAGCCTGGGGCTATTTCCTCAGTTCCAAAATGGAAGACACATTTTCTTCCCTCTGTATATGTGAAGCACCTGCTTGGAAACATTGCCTTCACTTTCTTTCACTAATTTTCCACCCCCTTCTCCAGCAAATTCTGATTCATTATTCAAGTTTCAGCTTAGATGTCACTTCTAATCAGGGAAGTGTTTCCGGATCCCAAGAACAAGTTGAGGGCCCTCTCCTTTGTTTGCACAGAAGGCTACATACACCCTGTCACATAATGCTCTCATCACACTGTCTTACAATTGGGTTGAGGTTGATTTTTCCTGCCAGACCATAGGCTCCAGGAAGTAACGTTGCTTTATTCACCATTGTGTCTCTAGCACACACCATGGGGCCTGACATCCAGAGGGGTGATTGAACAATGCAAATATTTGTTAAACACCCTCACCATCTCTCCATCATTTTCCATATCTGAAAACACTTTTATAGGATATAATTTTTTGAGTTAGAACTTAAAAATTGGCCCGGCATGATAGCTCACACCTATAATCCCAACACTTTGGGAAGCCGAGGCCAGAGGATTGCTTGGGGCCAGGACTTTGAGACCAGCCTAGGCAACATAGCAAGATCCTATCTCTACAAAAAATTTAAAATTTACCAGGCATGGTAGTGTACACCAGTAGTCCCAGCTACTTGGGAGGCTGAGGTGGCAGGATCACTTGAGCCCAGGAGTTTGAAGCTGAAGTGAGCCATAATCGTACAACTGCACTACAGCCTGGGTGACAGAGTGAGACGCTATGGCAAATATATATTTTTTTCTATATATAAGTATATATATATATTTGTATGTAATATATTTAGATATACATTAAACATATTATATATTAAACATTTATATTGTATATTAAACATATTTATATTGTATATTAAATATATATATTTTGAAAAGTTTGTTTTAATACAATTGAACATTTCATTTTCCCCCCACAGTAATCAAAGCAAACATTTTATCATTATTTTTATCATTATTATTCTTGGTATATCAAACTAAATTCCAGGAATGTATTATATATAAAAAACATATTTGCTATATATAAGTATATATATTTATATATACATATGTTTATATATAATTTTACTCTAGACACAGGGATGTGGAAGAAAATTACTGAATATGGGGACTTCACTCATTTGTTAGGACTGCTGCAGACTAGGTGGCTTAAACAACAGAAAGTGATTGTCCCACAGTTCTGTAAGTTAAAAGCCAAAATCAAGGCATCACAGGTTGGTTCCTTCTGAAGGCTGTGAGGAAAGTATCTGTTCCGAGGCCTGTCTCCTTAGCTTGTAAATGTCTGGCTTCTTGTTCACATGGGGTTCTCCCTGTATGCCTGTTTGTTATCAAATTTTCCCCCTTTTTATAAGCCAGTCACATTGAATTAAGGCCGACTCTCATGATCTCATTTTAACCTAATTAGTTCTGCAAAGACCCTATCTCCAAATAAAGTCAGAGTTCAAGGTACTAGGATTTAGGACTTCAACATATGAATTTTGGGGACACAATTCAACACATATCAGGAATAGTGGAAGTTATTACAACTCTAGGTGGCCACTTGAAAGGCGAAAATCAAAACAAAATTAAAATATCTTTTTTTCTGGAAACAATCTTCTCATAGGGCTTGGAAAGCCAGGCTGGGTAACATATTCTAGGGATGTAATCGTCTCCAGATTGGGAGGCTTAGGATTTTTAAGATCCTTCAGCAGAGTGTTCTATCTGAACACAAGGTGTTCTAGAAATGCCTTGTATACAGAAACCTCCTTCTTTACCTGTCATAGTGAAGAACTATACTCCCTTTCCCCACCAGTGATTCCTATGATGATGACAAGAAGCAAAGGGAGACTGAGATTCCTAAGCTCATGATGGGAGTTTCCATTCCTTGTTCCAAATTTGCACTACATTCCCAGAATAGCTGTGAAATTAGAATTTGACCATAAACCTGGTGAGCAATGAGTTAAGGTCACCTAGAGCTAAACTGTGCCTCTGCTTGCTGTTCAGTGTTTCTTCTCTGTGTCTCTTTCCCCTCCCAGCAAGGCCAGAAACAGACAGATCTCTAAGGCAGCCTCCTGCTTCCTTCTGTTTCAATTTGCACTTGCTTAATTTTCAGTGGTTTGAGCATCTTTCTGTAAGTTGATAAGGCTGTTGAATTTTCTCTTTTGTAAGTGCTCTTTATATATGAAGGAATGTTTCTCTTAATGTGGCCTATTTTCTCCATGTTTCCAAGTTTCAGCTTTGCTTATGAATTTTTCCCTGCCAAAATTTTAAATCCTTATGTAATCAAATAACAAGTCTTTTGCTTTTTATCTTTTACATTTCTTAAATGTTTTCCTCAGAAATTTCACTGATTCCTGGTGGCATTTTCTGTCCCTGTCTCTTACACCAGGAGTTGTATATGTCTGACTTATTTACAAGTCTTGAGAAACTTCACAGGCTCTTTAAGTGATAGGTTTTATTTTCTCAGGAGTGGCTTTGCAATATTCCGGATTAGACACATTTAATAACATCAAATAACACTTCCATTATAGTGTTGATCATATTCTATATTTTTGTCCGGGTAGATATCTGTGTCTCCCACCAAACTGACCTTCAATGAAGCCGCAGATTGTGTCTCATTCACTGCTAGAGCCCTGAAGCCTAGCAAAGTGACGGGCAAACAATGAGTGTTCAATAAATGTTCTCTTGAATGCCATCCCTAGGGCCTCCCCTTCCCTGGTTGGCCCTTACCCTTTAAGTGCCATATCCTGAATGGTAAGTTCTATCAGGTTGTTCAGAGCTCAGCATCTGATAACATCATTGGCCCACTGGTAACAGGGTATTATGATGGTCAAGTGTGACCTTGCTCCAAAAACATTTTTTATCATTAAAAAAGTACGAGGGACTGAATCCTTTGGAGCCACTCAAATTCTATCTCTATGCCTATTCTGTCTACATATAATGGTGAACCAGATTAAAGGACTTTTTCACCCCAAATCTTTGCTATTTCTTAAGTTAATCTTTGTTTTTTCTTCCCTCTCAGAGTCCTACAATCAATAAAAGCCAATCAGTGGCTTCCCCTTTGCTGTTACTGTTCATGAAAAGGCAAAGCTTGACCTCTTTTGAGAAACTGATGCTATAAAAAAGATTTTAGACATCTTTTCATGTGGCCAATAAATAGAATAATAATGGAACCTATTTCTTAGAGTATGCATGTGGCAACCCCTACTCTTAGCCACTTTTTTCCACTCCACTTGCCACTGCTGAAAAAAGGGAAGACACATGCTTATTGAACTACTCTAAAGCTCGGAAGCCAAATGTCATGATTTTGTTCGAGGAAAAACCCTGCTTTGTGTTTTTCAGTTCCACCTTAGCAAAGTTAGGGCTGCTACTCAATACTGAGCAAGCACGTGAAGGGAGAGAATGGGAAGAATGAAGTGGGATGCGTCTGTCGAATCCTGCACAAGTCTGCGTTTGGATTTGCTATGAAAGTGACTCATTTCATAAACAATACAGCCGCTGTAGGAGGCAGGCCTGTCAGATTTGATGGATGGCTGTGTGTCTCTGGATCTTCTGCAGTTGTTGGGCGGATAGGCTTCAGGGCCAAGCAACCATATCAAATCTATCTTGAGTCAATAAGAAATATGAGAACTCTTCGCCCCAGTGGTAAAAATAAGGCAATGTTCTGTGAATTCTGGGACTCTGGACGTACTCGACACGCTGACCCCCACCTGCCTTTTGACCGCAGCTTCACATCTGACCAATCTGAGTGCCTGTGCTTTGCAACGGGAATTCTGGAAAGTCGTTCTCACTTTCAGAACACAAGGTCAATCTCAGGTGGTCCCCCCACAGCAGAGGCTGGATGGGAGAATGGATACATGATAGTTGCTTTGAAGAAAGAATGGATTTCTGGCAAATGTGTGTTTAAGAGGACAAATCCATGAGTTGGATAATGACCATTTTGCTTATTTAGCCCCTTGACCCATTTCTAGCAAAATCACTGCCAATAAAACAGCTCCTGGAGATCTCAAGCAAAGGGAGCCAAGAATAATCATCATGGGCTGTTTGCAGATAAGAGGGCATGACCAGTGGTGAGCTGAGCTCTACCTCCACTCAGACCTAAGGGACACTAGGCCTGTTCTTACCTCCCAACTCCTAGAAAGCCTGAATCCCAGCTGGAAAAGCACAAATTTTGACAGAGGAAATGTGATTGGAAGAACTCTGGAAAAGTCTTCTCAGTTAATTACATCTAAATATCTCTCCCACCCCTCATGGTCTCTGAAAGCTCCATCACAAGACATTTCTTTGTGTTAACACATGAAGGTACCCGGGTAAATGCAGTCATAAAGGGGTAAACATTAACCTTGATCCCTCATGCATACTTTAGTTCTAAATAGTTTATCACACTGCCCAGGTATTTTTAAGTACCTCCAGGCTAGGAAAACAGAAGAAGTAAGGTTGACGCCAAGTTTGGAATAGAAATCTCAGAAAAGAGTGCACAGACCAATAGGGTAACTTCTAGCCAGACAAATATCAATAGGTGATCCTAAGTAGAGAAAAAAATGACATAAAGGAACGACTTAATGTGGCAATGGAAATAAAAGGAGACTTGAGGCCAGGCACAGTGGCTCACACCTGTAATCCCAGTGCTTTGGGAGGACAAGGCCGGCAGATCACTTGAGGTCGGGAGTTTGAGACCAGCCTGGCCAACATGGTGAAACCCTGTCTCTACAAAAATACAAAAATTAACCAGGCATCGTGGTGCACAACTGTAATCCCAGCTACTTGGGAGGCTGAGGCAGGAGAGTCACTTGAACCTGGGAGGCAGAGGTTGCAGTGAGCCAAGATCGCACCACTGCACTCCAGCCTGGTGACGAGCAAGACTCAAGATGAGTGGAATTAACATTCCCCAAGGCAGCCATGAACAGAAAGCTTTCCCAGATGAATTGCCCATCAGTGGCAGGTAACTTTTCACTTCTACAATGTAGGAATTCCTTTATTCATATACCCATTTAACAAGCAGGTTCACAGTGCCTAGTATAAGCCCTGAGAGAAGTGTGTGAGACAGAGCACAGGGTGGTTCTTGACTCCGTAGAGGCTCCTTCACACTCCAGCTTTTCCCTAATGCCTGCCACTCAGGTCCTCTTCCTCACGTGGTCCTCCTCCTGCCCAGGTCACATAGCACCTCTGAGCACATCCCTTTCTACTACAGTGTGAGGAAATTTCTTGAGCAACAAGCTCTTTGCTGTTGAGGGAAACTGCAAGTTTAATTTCACATGGCCCCTGAAGCAGTCCAGGGCTGAAGGATCACACTGTCCTGAGGGCCCCCACCTCCAGTGTCTAACCACCCAGGCTAAATCTCAGGCCTCTCTTCCAGGCTTTAGCTCTGAAATTCACAAATTCTTCTTCCTTCTTTTCCCAGGCTTGAGCCCAACTCTCTCTTGCAGCCTCTTTTTCCTAGAGAATTAGGCATCTTTATTTCCTGTCCTGATTCCAGGTCCTTTCCGCTGTTGGCCACTGTCAAAACTCTTCCATCAGCAATCACCTGCTCTGCTGATTTGGCTTGGGCCTCCCGACGGGACGTTGCCAAATAAACTTCTTCCGGCTGAACTGCCCTGAGGAAGGTACCTACCTCCAAAGTGCTGTCTCTCCCCTCTGTTCTCCCATCCTCCTTTCTATTGCATATTTACTTCTTTGACAAACCTAACTCTTAAGGATGTGGCTGGTTTAGACCCTCATGACTCAGTGTCTGGCCTAGCAGGACTGGCCTCACCCAGAAGCTTTTTAGAAATGTAGAACCCTAGGGCCGCACTGGAGACCTGTTGAATCAGAATGTGCATTTTAGCAGGTGATTAGTATGCATACAAATGTTTTGATAGTCCAGCTTTAGACCTCTTTTCCCAGACACCCCACTCAGGGATGTTCATCCTCTGTTCCTTCAAGCTGAAACCTCCCTCCATCCCTGAGAGTTCTGGGCCTATCTGACCAGCCTGGCAGTGTTGTCAGCCTTCAGGTACCAGATGGCTTTTCTCAGTAATTTGCTTTGACTCACCCCTCCACCTGTGGGAGGCACCCTTTATCTTGTCCTCCAAGGTGCTATGGGGGCTGGCAGTTCCCCTCGGCCTGGGCTTCCCCTCCTCAAACAAGGAATTGTACCAAGTATTCTTTTAAAGAGACTTCGCTTTAAAAAACCCAATATGTAATATTCTTTACAAAATCCCATTTACAACGTCAATATGCCAGGGAGAAGGGTCATCTCAAGGGCTTACTCTACATTTGTAGAAACTTTTTTAAGAAAATTGTAGATTCACGTGCAATTATAAGAAATAGTACAGAGAGATCCTCTATGCCCTTCACTCAGTTTCCCCCGATGGCAACATCCTGTATAACTAGAGTTTAATATCACAACTAGGCTATTGACATTGATACAATACTTCAACCGTATTCAGATTTCACCAGTTTTACCTGCACTCATTTATATATTTTCTTTGATGCAATTTTTATCATGTGGGTGGACCCATGTGACCACCACCACCATTACAATATAGAAGAGTTTCATCATAAGGTTCCCTGATGACACTCATTTATAGCCACAACCACTTCTCTCCCCACCCCAGGCAACCACTCACCTGTTCTCCATCTCTATAATTTGTTATTTCAGTAAATACAAACACACACACACACACACACACACACATACACACAAGTAACCCTTGACCCTTGAACACCATGGGGGTTAGGAATATCGACCCCCTACACAGTAAAAAAAAATTCTACCTGTAACTTTTGACTCCCCAAAACTTTAAGTACTAATGGCCTACTGTTGACCACAACCTTACCCATAACATAACGTAAACAGTCAATTAAAACACATATTTTGTATGTTATCTGTATTATATACTGTATTCTTACAACAAAGTAAGCTAGAGAAGAGAAAGTGTTATTAAGAAAATCATAAGGAAGAGAAAATATATTTACTATTAATTAGGTGGAAGTGGATCAAAATAAAGGTCTTTATCCTCATCCTCTTCACATTGAATAGGCTGAGGAGGAGGGGTTGATCTTTCTGTCTCAGGGGTGGTGGAGACAGAAGTAAATCTGTGTATAAGTGAAACCACACAGTTCAAACCAGTGTTATTCAAGGGTGAACTGTGTGTGTGTACACACACACATACACAAAATATATATACACAGGTATTGTGGGTTTCGTTCCAGACCACTGCAATAAAACAAATTTATCACAATAAATAAAGTGAATCACACAAATATTTTGATTTCCCAGTGCAATAAAAGTTATGTTTATACTATACTATCATCTATTAAGTGTCCAATCATGTCTAAAAAACAATGTAATATCATGATTTTAAAATACTCTATTGCTAAAATATGCTAACAATCATCTTAGCCTTCAGCAAGTTGTAATTGTTTTGCTGGTGAAGGGTCTTGCTTCAGTGTTAATGGCTGCTGACTGATCAGGGTCGTGGTTGCTAAAGATCAAGGTGGCTGTGGTAATTTCTTAAAATAAGACAATGAAGTAGTTTGCCACATTGATGGACTCTTCATTTCACAAAGATTTTTCTGTAGCATGTGGTGCTGTTTGATAACATTTTTTCCACAGTAGACCTTCTTTCATAACTGGAGTCAATCCTTTCAAACCCTGCCACTGTTTTATCAACTAAGTTTATGGAATATTCAAAATTCTTTGTTGTCATTTCAACAACATTTATATCACCTTCACCAGGAGTAGATTCCATCTCAAGAAACAACTTTCTTTGCTGACCCATAAGAAGCAACTCCTCTTCCATTAAATTTGATCATGAGATTGTAGTAATTGTCACATCTTCAGGCTCCACTTCTAATTCTGTTTTTTAAAATATTTCCACCAAATCTGCGGTTGCTTCTTCCACTGAAGTCTTGAACCCCTCCGAGTCATCCATGAGGGTGGGAATCAATTTCTTTCAAACTCCTGTTAATGTTGATATTTTGACCTCCTCCCATAAATCATGAATGTTCTTAATGGAATCTAGAATGGTGAATCCTTTCCAAAAGGTTGTCAGTTTACTTTTCCAAGCTCCATCAGAGGAATCACTATCTAGGGCAGCTATAGCCTTACAAAATACATTTCTTAAATAATAAGACTTGAAAGTCGAAATTACTCCTTGATCCATGGGCTGCAGAATGGATGTTGTGTTAGCGGGCATGAAAACAATATTAATCTCCTGTACATCTCCATCAGAGCTCTTGGGTGATCAGGTGCATTGTCAATGAGCAGTAACATCTTGAATCTTTTTTCTGAGCATTAGGTCTCAATGGCAGACCTAAAATATTCAGTAAGCCATGCTATAAATAGATGTGCTATCATCCAGGCTCTGTTGTTCCATTTATAGGGCCCAGGCCGAGTAGATTTAGCATAATTCTTAAGGGTTCTAAGACTTTCAGAATTATAAATGAACATTATATATGTTCATTTGTATATAATATACTGTATATAATATATACATAGTATGTTATATACTGTATATAATATATACATAGTATATTATATACTGTATATAATATATACATAGTATATTATATACAATGTATATAACATATAAATATATACTATATGTGTATATACATATGTGTGTATATTATATATAATCATAAGGTATGTAATCTTTTCATATTAGACTTTTTTATGCAGCATAATTCTCTAGAGAGTCATCTAGCTGTTGCGTGTATCAGTAGTTCATTCTTTTATATTTCTAAGTAGTATTCCATTGTATGAATATACCACCGTTTGTTTAACTGATCACCTATTGAAGGACATTTGGGTTGTTTCTAGTTTTTGGCCATTACAAATAAAGCTGCTATGAATACTCCTACAAAGGTTTTTGTGTGAACATAAGTTTTCATAATTCTGGGGTAAATGCCCAAAAGTACAATTTGCTGAGTCATATGGTAGTTGCTTGTTTAGTTTTGTAAGAAATTGCCATACTCATTTCCAGAGTGGCCATACCATTTTACATTTCTGTCCACAATATATGAGTGATCCTTTGCTCTACATTTTAAATGTTTTTTATCAAGCTAAATGTCAAAATCCAATTACCATCCATAGTTTCCTTTAAGCACCCAAAGAAACAATAACAGAAAAGGAAACCTTTGCCCTCTCTGAGTTGCATGATTTATGCCTCTGCCCCCTAAAAGGCTCTGTCTGCCCACGCTCACTTTGATTTTGCAGTCTGCCTTCATGTTTTTCCCTCCTTTGGGTGCCTTCCAAATTGCTTATCAACATTGGCTGCAATTTCTTTGTGTCTTGTTCCGATCATAATCTGCTAATCCTCCCCAGATGCCACGCCAAGTCCCAGCGGTGCAGTCGGGACTGCAACCGCTGCTCATGACTCAGCACCTTGGACAGAAGAGCTGAGGCTCTGGCCCCAGGTGCCCAGGCCAGCACTAGCCACTCACTCTTTCCGAGCCCAAGGTACATCTCTGCCTCCATTCCTATTTTGTTAGGAGCAAAGCAGAATTGTGGGAAGGGTGAAGAGTCCAGGCAGAAATTGAACAAGACTGGGGCAGGAACATATTGACAGGGATGTCCAAGCAGGAAATGGGCAGAACTTCAGCACAGCGGACTTTGCCATTTGAGCCAGGTCTTTCCTCAGTTCTGAACATCATAATCATAACAATGCTAGTTATCATTTATTGGGTATTTCATGTGGGTCAGGAACTTTTAAAATACACTTTCCATGTACTCTTTTACTAAACCCTCATTGACACTCTATAAGAACACATCTTTTCTCTCCTCCATTTTACAAGTGAGGAATCTCAGGCCTGAGATCACACAAGAATTCAAATCCAGACAACTTCAGAGCCCACAGATTTAACCCCATTGTTCTATTCCCTCCCAAATGCGTGAATCTCTGAAGCACAATGTTCTACAAACCTTAAGAAAGAGTCCACAGGTCCTGGGTTCTCTTCCTACTAATTCATACCCAAATATTTGCATGCCAGGAAGGAGGGCCCATGTGGAGGTGGAGAAGTATGTCACAAGCAACAGCTTGTGCAGCCTGTCCATAAACCTTTGGTTCTTGTCTTAGGAATCGAGTGACAGTGTCCAGTTCATATAAACAAACGTATTCTGGCAATTCACAAATTCTAGGATAAAAGAAGACAACTAAAAAGTTGCTGCCCATCTAAAAATGTTTGAAGGGATGTGGTATGCAGCAAGCTTCAGGCGAGAAATGCAGGCAAGCGTGTCTCTCGTCCACCTGCTCATGACCCTACGACATACCACAAACTAGCAAGGACACAGTGTGGCTTCATGGAATACCAGGGATCCAAATGCATATTTGTTACATACCATTCACTCTGGCAACATGCATTCCACATGCCCCAGAATTCTGCAACTTGTGCTGTTTTGCCTTCTGATGAGACAGCTTGCTGACAATAAACACTTCTTGATAGAGGACCTTTGCTCCCAAGCTGAATGTTATTTGACCTGTGTGTTATATTCTTTTCCCCCCTTACTATTAAGCCACACATCTGTATTCTCCACACACCCCATCTTGTGTAGCCTGCTAAATATTCTGTCTTGTCCCAAAGAGGATTGCCTTCTAGATGATTTCCTGTCTCCTTAACACAGTCTTGTCATGGGACCTCCTGACACTTAAGGCTGCCAAGAACAACTTGCAGTTCTTGCAGTCAACACACTCCATGCTCGTCCTGGCCTTCCCTGACTCTCAGGGAGCCCCACCTTTCCTGGGCACATTCCATCCCTACTCATCCCACCCACTCCTTTTTTTTCCTTCATTGGGTGGTGCCACTGAAGCTTGCAAACTGCTCTTTTCCCTTAGGCAAGGGATTTGGGCTTGACAATGTCATCTGTTCTATGTGGTCTAGGGCCGAAAGTTAGGATTTAAGAATCCAAAAGTTGTGGCTTCCAATCTTGACATTCCCAGGTACCAGCAGTGTTCAAAATCCCCAAGTTACCAACAACCCATGTGTAACATAAAATCCCTGGCTCTACCTTCATTACAAGGAACACCCCTCAATATCAACTTTACCTCTCAGTGCCTTATTTCACTGCCTCAAAACAACAGATGTCTCCTTTTTATTTAATGCCCCCCACCTTTGCTTATTTCCTTCTTTCATTCTGCCTTTTATAGCTGCTGTTTTGTATGTTTCATGTATCTTCAGAAATTGGTTGCAATTCTTTCTGATTACAAATTGTGGAAAGAATAAAGGGAGAAAGTGAAGAACAAAGGAAAAATGGAAGGAAGGAGGGAAGGAAGGAACAAAGGAGGAAAAGAAAAGAAAGAGAGGAGAGGAAAGGAAAGGAGGGCAAAAGGAAGAAAGGAGGAAGGGAGGGAGGGAGGGAAGAAAGACAAAAATGCAAACAAAATTAAGAAATTTCAGACAGAACTCTGTCCATAGCAGATAAGCTCAGAATACCTTAGCAAATTTAGCTTTTCTTTTAAGCAAAGCAAGCAGCAACCAGAGGGAGGAAGCACCTAATATTCATAGATAAGTAATTTAATAGCTCAAATTTCTTGCATTCTATGCATAACTTCATAGGTGAGTTAAACTTTCTGATTCTTTCTTTCTCAATCTGTAAAATGAAGTGGGAATTAAGGAACTGGACCACAATAACTAAAACAGGACATTCTCTTATAAAATATTGATGTTACAAATAAAAAGCAGCATTACTGAGATACATTAAAAACTCTCTTCCAAGCAGTATGCTAATTATAGAAATGAAAGAATCATTTGTCACTACTATTTATCTAGGCAGATTCACAAATTCTTATCTCAGTTTAAAATGTATCCTTTTTATTTCTGATCAAAAAACACTTGATAATTATGGGAGTGATTGCAAATAGCCCAAAGCATGCCAGCAGCTTTCCTCACCTTTGCCCTGCTCAGTTCCCATAGAAAAGCACTGACACTGGCACAATCTACTTTACATTTCAGGGCTTGCTCTGCTAGGCCTCTTAACCTCTCTATCTTTAATACTGCTGAGTCTTCCTGAAACTCTCCCCTTTCACTGGCTTCTATGCCACTACTTGTTGCCTATTCTTCCTCAGTCTTCTCACTTTCTGTTCCTAGGTCCTCTCCTGTCCTAACGGTGGCCTCTTCTCTGCTCACTCTGCACCCTCTCCCTTCCAAGGCTCCAGTGTTTCCCAATGGTGACATAATTGGTTGGCATTTTGAGTGGCACAATTCATTGTTTAGGACTGCCCTTTTATTTCAGAACATTTAGCATCCTGGTCCCCTCTCACACATGTCAGCAATGCTACACCCCATCATTGTGACAACAAAAAACAACTCATATATTTCAAAATGCCCCTTCTAGGGGCAGCACCACTCACAGTGTGTTAGAAATTCTGTGCCATTTTACCATACCCAGCCCAAATATCTCCCCTATGCTTTAGTCCATTGTCAACTAGATATCTTCAGTTAGATGATGCAAAAAAAACCCTTCACACTTCTGTCTGCAGCAAAGCCGATCTCCCCAAATCTGATTTTCCTCTTGAATTCCTATCTCTGTTGGTCATGCATAATCACCAGAGCCAGAAACCTAGATGTCAACTTTGACTCCTCCCTCTTCTCAAATCCCAGATCAATTAATCTCCAGGTCTTTTCAATTGTACCTCATGAATAACTTTCGCATCTATCATTTCCTCTCTATTTCCACACAATAACTGTCTCTTTTCCAACCCACTGATTCTCAGTATGGGATCTTAAGCCTGCTGGTTGGCCATGAAAGACCTCCCAATAAGCTACAAAATGATCATATGTGTATATAAACATCTAAACTCATATTCTTCTCTTATTGAGTAAAAATTGGTTCTATAAAGTCTTCGTTCTCTAAATTCATTTTTACTAGAGACTGAAATTCCTGGAGTAAGTACGTTAAGGTATTGTTTGTCCCACCTACATGGGTCAGGGTCAAAAGAGTCTGCACCACTGTCCTAGAAAATAAGCTCCTCAGTGTGCAAACTCTAATCTCATTTTTCTCCCACCAGTTTTCTCCTTACCAAGTCCATAGTCCGCTGCATTTTCAGAATTATCTTTCTAAAACATTAACTTGACATTGTCACTCCTCTGCTTAAATTTATTCAATAGTTGTTTATCACCTAAAACACACACCTCAGGCAACCATATGTGAAATCTCAAGATATGGTCCCTCTCTCTCTCTCAACTCAGTCCCCAAACTTTACACAAAGTTCTACCAATACCAAACTCTTATAGTGTCCCAAGGACACCTTGCTGCTCAGTGCCCTTCTGCTTTTGCACATGTGCCTCTCTTGGCCTAGAGTTATCTGCCATTGACTTGAGTTGTATTTTAAAAGTATCAATCCCAGTATTGTGTAGAGTAGGGGTCCCCAGCCCCCAGGCCATGGACCAGTACCAGTCTGTGGCCTGTTACGAACCAGGCTGCACAGCAGGAGGTGAGTGGTAGGGGAGCAAGCATTATTGCCTGAGCTCTGCCTCCAGTAAGATGATCAGTGGCATTAGATTTTCATAACAGCATGAACCCTATTATAAACTGCTCATGCAAGGAACCTAGGTTGTGCCCTCCTTATGAGAATCTAATGCCTGATAATCTGAGGTGGAACAGTTTCATCCCCAAACCATCTCCCTGACCCTGGTCCATGGAAAAATTGTCTTCCATGAAACTGGTCCTTGGTGCCAAAACGGTTGGGGGACTGCTCGTATAGAGAACAGACTTTGAGGGCATGGGGAAGAAGCAGCAAAACAAAAGCTGCTGGTGGTTTGACCCATGGTGATAGCACTGAAAGGGGAGAATAGTGATCAATTCTTAGATGTTTGTAAAGTATTCATTTTATATATTTCATTTAAAAGCCTACCAAAATGTTTTTCCTAGTTGACAGGCAGCAAAACTGAGCCATGAAGTCATTGCCTTAGTCCATTCAGGCTGCTGAAACAAAATTCCATAACTGGGTGGCTTATAAACAACAGAAATGCATTTCTCACAGTTCTGGAGGCTGGGAAATTCAAGACCAATGTACTCGCAGATTCAGTGTCTGGTGAGGGCTTACTTCCTAGACAACCATCTTTTCACTTTAACATTAATGGCAGAAAGGACAAGGGATCTCTTGGGACTTCTTTTTTAAGAACACTAATCTCATTCACGAGGGCTTCATCCTCATGACCTAGTTACCTCCTAAGGCCCCATCTCCTAATATTGATTAGTATTAGGATTTCAACATATGAATGTGGGAGGAGGGGTACAAGCATTCAGTCTATAGCAGTCATATAGCATCTCATCAGTATTGTACTATGTATGAGTATTGTACCTGAAAGTCCCAGAATTCATTTCCTCACATAAATAGTTATTTTCCACTCAAAACTTCTTTGTAAACTGAGCAGGGGTGTGATTTCTGTCTCTCTTGAGAATCTTAAAAGTTAAGTGCATATCTCAGTTATCTTGAAAAGAATTCCCCATTCCCCAGTTTGAGGTTGTTTTTATTGTGTTGTTTTATTTTCAGCAATGCTAGTAAGAAAAGCCATGACATTAGTAATGTTTCAATGTTGCTTTTGCTCCCCTTTCAACACTCTTCTCTTAATCTTACCATATACCTATGCCTCATAAGGTCCTTTATCCTAATTGTTTTATTGGTGATAGTAGTAGTTGTTGTTGTCACTAGGAGTAGAAATAATTATAATACTACAGTGCATTAACTCAGACTCACAGAATCTTGTCATGCTAAGAGTTTACATGAATTACTTCATTTAATTCTTACAGGAACCATAAAAAGGTGAGCAGCATCTTCATACCAATTTTGCAGATAAGACAATAGAGGCTCCAAGAAGTTATGAAAGGTATTCAAGATCATTCCTCTAGCCAATTGTACAACAGAATTTAAATCCAGATTTCATGGCCTGTACTCTTACCTACTACTCTATGTTGGCTCTCTTACAGCCATTTATGTAGATTCCAACTATCATGTAACTGTGAATTAATCTAATGAAGCATTTTAAAATAAATATTTTAAAATTTAAAAAGTAATTTTATGTTTGTTGTAGAAAGTTCAGAAAACCTAGAAAAGCACAAAGAATAAAATATTTATATAATTACATCATACAGGGATTGTTAATATTTTTGTATTCTCTACATCATACTTATGATATATTAATATTGTTGTGATTAAACTGAACAAATTTTTTGTAATCTGATTTTCTAAAACTTATTAAAATTATTAAAGCATTTTCTCATATCATTGTTATATTTCCCAAGATCATTGTAGTCATATAGCATGCTATTATGTGGATGCATAAACAAATTTATTTCATCAGTTTTATACTGTTGAATATTTTGGTTAATTTTTTTTTTATTTTAGGTCACAAATTTCCTTACTGATATAGCAGTTAAGAAGAAATCACGTAGGCAGTTAGCAAGGGTATGAGAGTCCCTGGTAAAGCTTTTCTTTTTGATGAAAAGCAGCCCCAGATCATTTTCTAACAAAGACCAGCCTGTAAAGTTGAGCTGCAGACATAGACAAGCAAGCTGGAGCTTGCATGAGTGAATGCCAGCAGGAACTAAGGACTAGACATTTTCAAGAGGGCAGCTCCATCTTCCTGTCTCTGCCAGCCACATGTACTGTAAGGAGCAGACAAGATGGCGCAGATCAACTAGAAAGTCTATTTGCATAGTAAGACTAAGGTGGGACAACCAGCTTTCCCAGCACGCTACATAAATTTCATACCTTACCTGATGTGACCAATCTATGAGCCCTTTGTAAATCAGACACTGCCTCCTCAAAGTGGACTATAAAATTCGGTGCATTCACCACTAGCCGGTCCTTTCCCTTGGAGACCCCTCTCTCTACGGAGAGAGCCGTCTCTTTTTCTTCTCTTCTGTTTATTAAACCTCTGATCCTAAACTCCTCGCATGTGTCTGTGTCCTAAATTTTCTTGGCATGCAACAATTACCCAGACAATGTAGCCACTCCATTACTATAATTAATTATTTAATTAAAACTTTCATATATGTCTGATTATTTCTTCTGGATAAATACCTAAAAGAAGAATTTCCAGTTCAAAAGTAAAAAAAAAAAAATAAGCTTTTTATTCTTTTTTGCCAAAATACACTCCAAAGATTGTTCTAATCTAAATTTTAACCAGTAGTTTTCTAATGTGGCCTGCTTTTATACACTCTAGCTAATACTAGTTTTATTATTTGGAATTGTTTTCTTTTCCTCTTAATACTTCTTCCCATGTATTTTATTATTTTATTTTATTTTATTTATTTTTTTGAGACGAGGTCTCACTCTGTCACGCAGGCTGGAGTGCAGTGGTATGATCTCAGCTCACTGCAACCTCCACCTCCTGTGCTCAAGCGATCCTCCCACCTCAGCCCCCCAAGTAGCCATGTATTTTAAAATCAAAAGGGGAAGGACTTTTGCTTCCTTCCATGAAGGAGTAGTAATTGCATGGTCTTTGCACACCCTCCTCCATAACCCATAAACAACTAGAAAACTAAATGAAATATATAAAATGTCTGCTTTCCAGCATTAGACAAGAGGCAGTGTAGGTCTATGATCCCTGAAAGCATGACTTGCAGCCTGGAAGCAATTTCCTAACCTCAGGGCAGGAAAGGGGGCCCATGCAGAGCTTGGCAGGTTCTCTGAATTGAGGAGAGATAGGAGCTCAGAAAGGCTGAGGCAGCTGGAAATTACAGGGCAGCATTCCAGAGAAGGAGGAGCTACACAAAGGAAGAATGCCAGAAACCTGCATAAGAGTCCCATTGAGTGGCTGAATCCAAAACTGCACATGTGTAAGTGAACTCCACAAATCCAAGCAAAGAACAACTGCCAGGGTTTTCTATCGGAACAATTCTCTGAGCTCATTCAGGGCTGAATGACATTCAACTTTTTGTTCCTTGGAGTGGAAAGACTCCATTTGAATATCTAGGTATTCAATAAAGACTACAGAAAAGCCAAGCCTTAGTAGTAGGAATAAACTAGCCCTACAATAAGGCTACTCTAGACCTATCCTAACAAAGCTTAACAATAAGCCTCAAAAGGATAAAACTGATATGCAAGTAATGGCCTGCCAAAGCAAACATCAACATTCTAAAAGACGATAACAAAATCCAAATCGTCAATAATATAACATTCCTAACATCTAACATCCAATGAAAAATTGTTAGATATGCCAAGAAGTAGCAAAATGTGACCC
The DNA here is from genome assembly GCF_028858775.2 of Pan troglodytes. Taxonomy (NCBI): domain Eukaryota; kingdom Metazoa; phylum Chordata; class Mammalia; order Primates; family Hominidae; genus Pan; species Pan troglodytes. Next base: position 46,088,660 of record NC_072402.2, on the reverse strand, counting down.
TTAATCATGAGAAAAATAAGTGAATGGAAATAAATACAAAAGTGGCTAAGAAGTACAATTAGCAGACAAGAACTTTGAAAGAACTACTATCAAAACTCAGCAATTTAAGAGAAAGCAAGGACATAAATAAAGAAGTTGAATATATGAAAAGGAGCCACACAAATGTTCTAGAGTTCAAAAATAACATATCTGAAGGGAAAAAAGATTCACTTAATGGCCTTAACAGCAGATAAGACACTGTAGAAAAAAGGCCAGAAAACTTGAAGATATAGCAATAGAAACTATCCTAAATCAAGCACAGAGATCAAAAAGGCTGGAAAAAAATGAATGAAACTTTAGTAAACTGTCAGACAAGCAGTCTAACGTACATGTAATTGGAGTCTCAGATTGAGAGATAAGAGAGGAAGAAGTAAAAAAAAAATTTAAAGAAATAATAGTTGAAAATATTCTAAAATTGATAAAAATAATAAGCCTACATGTTCAAAAAGCATGAGAAATGCAGGGCAAACACAAAAAAACACCACACCAAGTGTAATAGCCAACCTTCAAGATGGCTTCCAGTGACCCTCATCTGCAGGTATTCATGCTGTTGTATGGTTCCCTCCCATACAAAATAGTGCTGACCTGTGTGACCAATTGGATATTGTGGAGATAATGGCATGTGACTTCTGAGTCTAGATCACAAGAGGCACTGCAGCTTCTGCCTTGCTTTCTTTTGAATCACTTGTTCTGAGAGAAGCCAGCTACAATGTCATGAAGACACTCAAGCAGCTCTGTGAAGAAGCTCATATGTAAAGAAATTGAGGCCTCCTATCCAAGTCACCATCAGCTTGCCAGACACATGAGTGAGCCATCTTGGAAGCAGACCCTGCAGCGTCAGTCAAGCTTTCAGATGACTCCAGGCCCAGTCAACATCTTTACTGAACCTTCATTAGAGACCCACAGCAAAACCAAGTAAGCTACACCTGAATATCAAACCCACAGAAATGGCAAGAGATAAGTGCTCATTGTTGTTTTAAGCCACTTGACTTTGGGGCATAATACTTTACACAGAAATAATTAGTTGTGTTTCTATTTGTTCGTAAAAAAAGAGGAAAACAAAATCAAAAAAAAAAAAACCCTTAACAATAGCAATGAAACAGCATCTACTGAAAATTACAGAACATTACTAAGAGAAGTTAAAGTAGACCTAAATAAATGGAGCTATCTACCGTGTTCACAGAGTAGAGGACACAAGACTATTAAATACCACTTTTTCCCAAATTAATCTATAGGTTCTAGCAATCTTTTTGTAGAAACTGATAAGCTAATTCTAAAATGTATATGGAAATGCAATGAACCTAAAATAGCAAAATAAATCCTGAAGTAAGAACAAAGCTGGAGGCCTTATATACCTTACGTCAAGAATTATTACAAAACTACAGAGCTCAAGATAATGTAGGGTTAGCATAAAAGTAAACATCTAGAAAAATGGAATGGAATACAAAGTCCAGATATGGATCACACATATGTGATCAATTGGCTTTAGCAAGGGTACAAAGACATTTCAGTGGTAAAAGGAAAAATTTCCAACATATGGTGTTGAAATTACTGGAAATATATGAGGGGAAAAATGAACATCAACTTTTATCACACGCAGCATAAAACAGTCATAGAACTAAATGTAAAAGCTACAACTGTAAAATTTCTAGACAGAATTTCACAAAGAGAAATTTTTTGTTCACAAAGAAACAGGAGAAAATCTTTGTGACCTTGAGATAGGCAAAGATTTCTTACATAGTACACCAAAATCACAAATTATAAATGAAAAAATGATAAATTAGACATCATCAAAATTTAAAATTATTATTCTTCAAAAATCACTATTAAGGAAACAAAAAGGCAAATCACTAAACAGAAAAAATATTTGCATACATGTATAGCAAGGTGTCTAAATCTGGAAAATAGAAAGAACTAATAACTCGATAATAAAAAGGCAAACAAATTAAAAATGAGCAATGGATTTGAATAATAATTTCTTAAAAGAAGGTGTATGAATGGCCAGTAAGCACATGAAAAAGTGTTCAACTTTGAGTAATGAATTGTACACCTTAAATGGGTGAATTGGATGGTATGTGAATGATATCTTGATAACACTTACGTAAAAAATGAAACAATGAAGCTAGGAGTGGAGGAAGGAGTAAATTGCAAAGACACGTGATACAGAAAAAGTGGCAGATAGGAGGCAGGACTAACTTGCAGCTCCCACCTGGACAGACACAGCAGTGTGTGGAGAGTCACATTGTGAACTTTTGCTCCAAGAACTCCTACGGGAACATACAGGGAAAGCCGAGAGAACCTACAAACCCTGTGAAAGAGGTGGAATGCCACTGCAGCTCTGTGAGACAGCCAAGGAACTGTGAGTCCACTTTCTTTCTCACCTGGGAGTCTCGTAACCTGGGACAAGTTCTCAGCCTTGCTCACTGGTTGCCTGGAAATAAATTCAGTGCTGTTTGCGGGGACATGGTGGGAGTGAGACTGGACTTTTGGGCTGCATGGGAGACGGGTGAGGCCTGTGGTTGCCGGCTTTCCCCCACTTTCCTGGCAACCTGTGTGATGCAGCAGTGGCAGCCATAATCCCTCTGGGACCATAACTCCATTGGCCTGGGAAACCACAACTCCATCCCCCACAGCAGCTGCAGCAAGCTCCACCCAAGGAGAGTCTGAACTCAGACAGCCTAACCCCGCCTCAATGTGATGATCTTTCTCCACCCACCCTGGTAGCTGGAGACAAAGGACATAATCTCTTGGGAGCTCTATAGCCCTGCCCACCACCTGATACTTGGGCAAGCTTGTATCCTCCCTATACTACTGCAGCTGATGCACTTTTGAAAGTGCTACCTTTTGGCTGGAGGCCAGCCAACACAAAATCAGTGCACTTAAAAATACGACCAAGGACCCCTCACAGAGTCTACTTCAGTTCCCTGCTACCTCCACCAGAGCAGGTGCTTGTATCCATGGCTGAAAGACCTGAAGACGGATAACATCACAGGACTCTTTGCAGATATTCCCCAGTACTGGCCTGGAGCCCAGTAGCTCCGCTGAGTGGCTAAATCCAGAACAGAAATAACAGTAATGGCAGTTTGGCTCTCAGGATGCCCCATCCCTAGAAGAAGGGGGAAAGCACCAAATCAAGGGAGCACTTTGTGGGACAAAAGAATCCGAACAGCAGCCCTTGAGTCCCAGATCTTTCCTCTGACATAGTCTACCCAAAAAAGAAGGAACCAGAAAAACAATTCTGGTAATATGACAAAACAAGATTATTTAATACCCCCAAAAGATTATACTAGCTCACCAGCAAAGATAAAATCTCTGAATTGCCAGGAGAAGAATTCAGAAGGTCGATTATAAAGCTAATCAAGGAGGCACCAGAGAAATATGAAGTTCAGCTTAAAGAAATAAAAACAATGATACAGGATATGAATGGAAAAATCTCCAGTGAAATAGATAACATAAACAAAAGACAATCACAAATTCTGGAAATGAAGGACACACTTAGAGAAATGCAAAATGCACTGGAAAGTCTCAGCAATAGAATTGAACAAGTAGAAGAAAAAACTTCAGAGCTCAAAGACAAGGCTTTAGAATTAACCCAATCCAACAAAAACAAAGAAAAAAAATTTTTTTAATGAACGAATCCTCCAAGAAGTTTGAGATTTTGTTAAACAACCACACCTAATAATAATTGGCATTCCCGAGGAAAAAGAGAACTCTACAAGTTTGGAAAACATATTTGAGGGAATAACCAAGGAAAACTTCCCTGGCCTTGTAGATCTAGACATCCAAATACAAGAAGCTCAAAGAACAACTGGGAAATTAATTGCAAAAATATCATCAGGTTATCTAAAGTCAAGACAAAGGAAAGAATCTTAAGAGCTGTGAGGCAAAAGCATCAGGTAACCTACAAAGCAAAACCTATCAGATTAATAGCAGATTTATCAGCAGAAATCCTACAAGCTAGAAGGGACTGGGATCCTATCTTTAACCTCCTTAAAGAAAACAAGTAACAGCCAAGAATCTTGTATCCAGTGAAACTAAGCTTCATAAATGAAGGAAAGATACAGTCTTTTTCAGACAAACGAATGCTGAGAGAATTCACCACTACCAAGCCAGCACTACAAGAACTGCTAAAAGGAGCTCTAAATCTTGAAATGAATCCTCAAAATACACCAAAATAGAATCTCCTTAAAGCATAAATCTAATAGGACCTATAAAGCAATAATAAAATGAAAAAACACAAGGTATTCCGGCAACAAATAGTATGATTAATAGAATGGTACCTCATATCTCAATACTAACATTGAATGTAAATGGCCTAAGTGTTCCACTTAAAAGATACGGAATGGCAGAATGGATAAGAATTTACCAACCAACTATCTCCTTCCTTCGAGAGACTCATCTAACACATAAGTACTCACATAAACTTAAGATAAAGGGGTGGAAAAAGATATTCCATGCAAATGAACACCAGAAGCAAACAGGAGTAGCTACTCTTACATTATACAAAACAAACTTTAAAGCAACAGCAGTTAAAAAAGATGAAGAGGGACATTATATAATGATAAAAGGACTAGTCCAACAAGAAAATACCACAATCCTAAATATATATGCACCTAACACTAGAGCTCCCAAATTTATAAAACAATTACTACTAGACTTAAGAAATGGGATAGATGGCAACACAATAATAGTAGGAGACTTCAATACTCCACTGACAGCACTAGACAGGTCATCAAGATAGAAAGTCAACAAAGAAACAATGGACTTAAACTATACTCTAGAACAAATGGACTTAACAGATATTTACAGAACATTCTACCCAACAACCGCAGAATATACATTCTATTCATCAGCACATGGAACATTCTCCAAGATAGACCATAAGATAGGCCACAAAACAAATCTCAACAAATTTAAGAAAATCGAAATTATAGCACATACTCTCTCAGACCACAGTGGAATAAAATTGGAAATCAACTCCAGAAGGAAGCCTCAAAACCATGCAAATACATAGAAATTAAATAACTTAGTCTTGAGTGATTGTTGGGTCAACAATGAAATCAAGATGGAAATTTAAAAATTCTTTGAACTGAATGATAATAGTAACACAACCTACTGAAACCTCTGAGATACAGCAAAGGCAGTGCTAAGAGGAAAGTTCATAGCATTAAATGCCTACATCAAAAAGTCTGAAACAGTACAAATAATCTTAGGTCACATCTCAAGGAACTAGAGAAATAAGAACATACCTAACCCAAACCCAGCAGAAGAAAAGAAAGAAAGATCAGAGCAGAACTAAATGAAATTGAAACGGTATATGTATATATATACATATACATACACACACACATATATACATATATATATACACATATATATACATATATATACATGCACATATATATATATGAGACAAATGAAACAAAAGGTGGTTCTTTGAAAAGGTAAATAAAATTGGTAGATTATTTGTGAGATTAATTAAGAAAAGAAGAGAGAAGGTCCAAATAAGCTCGATTAGAAATGAAACAAGAGATATTACAACCAATACCACAGAAATACAAAAGATCATTCAAGGCTACTATGAACACCTTTATGCACATAAACTAGAAAACATAGAGGAGATGGATAAATTGCTGAAACTATACAACCCTCCTAGATTAAACCAGGTAGAAATAGAAACTCTGAACGGACCAAGAATAAACAGTGAAATACCAAAAAAAAGGTCCAGGACCAGAAAGATTCACAGCTGAATTGTATCAGACATTCAAAGAATAATTGGTACTAATTCTACTGATACTATTCCAAAAGATAGAGAAAAAGGAAATCCTCCCTAAATCATTCTATGAAGCTAGTATCACCCTAATACCAAAACTAAGAAAGGACATAACAAAAAGAGAAAACTACAGACCAATATCCCTGATGAACATAGATGCAAAAATCCTCAACAAAATACTAGCTAACAGAATCCAACAGCATATCAAAAAGAGTATCCACTATGATCAAGTGGATTTCATACCAGGATGCAGGGATGTTTTAACATACCCAAATCAATAAATGTAATACACCACATAAACAGAATTAAAAACAAAAATCACATGATCATCTCAATCAATGCCAAAAAAGCATTTGACAAAATCCAGCAACGCTTTATGACTAAAACCCTCAGCAAAATCATCATAGAAGGGACATACCTTAAGGTAATAAAAGCCATCTATGACAAACCCACATCCAACATTATACTGAACAGGGAAAAGTTGAAAGCATTACCCCTGAGAACTGGAACAAGACAAGGATGCCCACTTTCACCACCTCTATTCAACATAGCACTGGAAGTCCTAGCCAGAGCAATCCAACGAGAGAAAGAAATAAAGGGCATCCAAATCATTAAAGAGGAGGTCAAACTGTCAAACTACCGCTGTTTGCTGATGACATGATCGTATACCTAGAAAACCCTAAAGACTCATCCGAAAAACCCTGAGAACTGGTAAATGAATTCAGCAAAGTTTCAGAAAACAAAATTAATGTACACAAATTAGTAGCTCTGCTATACACCAAGAGCAATCAAGCTGAGGATCAAATCAACAACTCCACCCCTTTTACAATAGCTGCAAAAAATAAAATACTTAGGAATATACCTAACCAAGGAGGTGAAAGACCTTAAAAACAAAACTTCAAAACACTGCTGAAAGAAATTATAGGTGACACAAACAAATGGAAACACCCCCTATGCTCATGAATGAGCAGAATCAATATTGTGAAAATGACCATACTGCCAAAAGCAATCTACAAGTTCAATGCAATTCCCATCAAAATACCACCATCATTCTTCACAGAACTAGAAAAAAAAATCCTAAAATTCATATGGAAACCAAAAAGGAACCTGCATAGCCAAAGCGAGACTAAACAAAAAGAACAAATCTGGAGGCATCACATTACCTGACTTTATATAGTATAAATAGGCCATAGTCACCAAAACAGCATGGTACTGGTATAAAAATAAGCACATAGACCAGTGGAACTGAACAGAGAAAATAGAAATAAAGCCAAATACTTACAGCTAACTGATCTTCAACAAAGCCAACAAAAACATGGAGTAGAGAAAGGACTCCCTATTTAACAAATGGTGCTGGGATAATTGACAAGCCACATGTAGGAGAATGAAACTGAATCCTCATCTCTCACCTTATCCAAAAACCAACTCAAGATGGATCAAAGACTTAAATCTGAGACCTGAAACCATAAAAATTCTGGAAGATAACATCAGAAAATCCCTTCTAGACATTGGCTTAGGCACAGACTTCATGACCAAGAACCCAAAAGCAAATGCAACAAAAACAAAGATAAATAGATGGAACTTAATTAAACTAAAAAGCTTCTGCACAGTAAAAGAAATAATCAGCAGAGTAAACAGACAACCCACAGAGTGGGAGAAAATCTTCGCAATCTATGCTTCCAACAAAGGATACATATCCAGAATCTACAAGGAATTCAAACAAATCAGCAAGGAAAAAACAAACAATCCCATCAAAAAGTGGTTTAAGGACATGAATAGACAATTCTCGAAAGAAGACATGCTAATGGCCAACAAACATATGAAAAAATGCTCAACATCACTAATGATCAGGGAAATCAAATCAAAACCACAATGTGATATCACCTTACTCCCACAAGAATGGCCATAATCAAAAAGTCAAAAAACAATAGACATTAGCATGAATGTGGTGAAAAGGGAACACTTTTACACCGTTGGTGGGAATGTAAACCAGTACAATCACTATCAAAAACAGTGTTGAGATTCCTTAAAGAACTAAAAGTAGATCTACCATTTGTTTTCGTTTGTTTGTTCGTGTTTTGAGACAGAGTCTTACTCTATCGCCCAGGCTGGAGTGCTGTGGCGCGATCTCAGTTCACTGCAAACTCCATCTCCCAGATTCAAGTGATTCTCGTGCCTCAGCCTCCCAAGTAGCTGGGATTACAGGTGTGTGCCTCTACATCTGGCTAATTTTTGTATTTTTAGTAGAGATGGGGTTTCACCATGTTGGCCAGGCTGGTCCCAAACTCCTGACCTCAGGTGATCAGCCTGCCTCAGCTTCCCAAAGTACTGGGATTACAGGCATGAATCACCATGCTCGGCTAGATCTACCATTTGATCCAGCAATACCACTCCTGGGTATCTACCCAGAGGAAGAGAAGTCATCATAAGAAAAAGATACTTGCACACGCGTGTTTGTAGCAGCACATTTCACAGTTGCAAAAATATGGAACCAGCCCAAATGCCCATCAATTAATGACTGGATAATGCGGGGTGTGTGTGTGTGTGTGTGTGTGTGTGTGTGTGTGTGTGTGTGAAATATCTATATTTGAAATACTACTTAGCCACAAAAAGAAATAAATTAATGGCATTTGTAGCAGCCTGGATGGAACTGGAGACCATTATTGTAGGTGAAGTAACTCAGGAACGGAAAACGAAACATTATATGTTCTGACTTGTAAGTGCAAGCTAAGCTGCAAGGACACAAAGGCATAAGAATGATACAATGGACTTTGGGGACTCGGGAAAGGGTGGGAGGCAGGTGAGGGATAAAAGACTGCACATTGGGTACAGTTTACACTGCTCAGGTGATAGGCACACCAAAAACTCAGAAATCACCACTGAAGAACTTATTCATGTACAAATAATAATAATAAAATAAATAAATATTAGGGCTTGGTGATGGGCCACTGTAAGAGATACAATAGCAAAAAATTAATTAAATCATACAATTTTTAAAAAGATATGTGAGGTGATGAAATGATGAAAATTTTCAGTATCTTGATTGTATCAGTAGTTTCATAGGTGTATGCAACTCTAAAAATTAATCAAATTGTACACTTTAACTGAATTCAGCTTATTGTACGTAAGCAATCAGGTTGCTTTTATAAGATGTGTAAACTGAAAAGTCTCCAGCATTTATTTCCCATCCCCAGATGCAATTAACATTGTTATACACTTGTATATGCTGTAGACATTTTATGCATGTGGAAATAAATACTTTTTTTTTTTTTCAAGACAAGGTTCGCTCTTGTTGCCCAGGCTGGGGTGCAATGGTGCAATCTTGGCTCACTGCAACCTCCGCCTCCCAGGTTCAGTGATTCTCCTGCCTCAGCCTCCCAAGTAGATGGGATTACAGGCATGCGCCACCACGCCTGGCTAATTTTTTGTATTTTTAGTAGAGACGGGGTTTCTCCACGTTGGTCAGGCTGGTCTCGAACTCCCGACCTCAGGTGATCCACCTGCTTCTGCCTCCCAAAGTGGTGGGATTACAGGGGTGAGCCACCACACCCAGCCCTTGGAAATACATTCTTATATACATTGTTTTCCCTTTCTTAAAACAAATGGTACCATACTATGCACACTTTTATACATCTTGTGTTTTTTTCACTAAATATATTTTGAAGATAATTCTCTATCAGAATATAAGAAACTCCATTATCCTTTTTTGCATCTGCTTAGAATTAGGTGGTATGGATGTAGTATGCTTAATCAGTATTTTATTAATTTATATCTATGTTATTTTCACTCTTGATATTACATAAAGTGTCGAAGTGAATAAGACTTGTATATATGTAATTTCATGGGTTTATCTATCCAGAGAGTAAATATGTATCCAAAAGAAGGCTAGAACAAAAAATATAGACCTTTGTAATTTTGATAAATATAGCAAATTTCCCTTCACGTGTATTGTATAAATTTATACTACCACCAGCAGTTATCAGGTTTTTTAATCTTTGACAATATTATACGTGAAAAACAGTATCTCATTACTTGGATTTATGTTTCTCTAATTGTGAATAGGATTGAGTATCTGCTCAGTTTCCAGAATCATTAGTATTTCCATTTCTGTGAACCAGTGTTTATAATCTTTGACGATTTTTTTCTATTATATTCTTAAATATGGACTTATCTACTGGTACAAGGTCTTTCTATATAAGCAAAGTATTTTTCACCTCTGTTGTGAGTTGCAAATATTTATTTCAGTTTGTTATATTTTGACTTGATCAGAATGAACTTTATCAAATATTTTTATTTTATAAAATTCTAACTTATCACACATTTCTTCTTGACTACTGCGTTTTGTGTTAGACTTAGATCTTTCCCATCTCATGACTATAAAAAATAATTCCCCAGAGTTTTCTAAGGCATTTTTATGGTTTTACATTTTATGCTCAAACCTTTAATCAATTGAGAATATGTTTTGCTGTAGCATTCTAATTACTCAAATTTTTCCCAGATGGCTACTCAATTGTTCCAATACCATTTATTGAATAATCCATCTTTTCTCCATTAATTTGAAATGCCACCTTTCAAAAAAATGTAATTACTAGTATTTACATTTTTTATTTATAGAAATCATGCATATTCTCTTTCCAGTTGTTTTAACCTAATTGCATTGACTAGAATCTCTTAGAACTTGCTACATAAGAGCAAGGACATCTTGGTCTTGTTCTTAATTTTAATGGGAATGTTTATAACATTTTCCTGTTAAGAGCCATGCTGTGTTTGTGGTATACATGTATATATTTACACTACCACCAGCAGCTATCAGGTTTTTTAATCTTTGGCAATATTATAGGCAAAAACCAGTATCTCATTTACTTGAATTTATGTTTTTCTACATAAATCTATGTAAACTCTACATAGAAAGAAACATAAATCTATCCATTGAGAGATTTTTTTAAAATCAGAAATGAAAATTGAACTTTATTAAATGTTTTTTAGCTTCCATGAACACTATATTATTTTTCAATTTTACCTATTGCAGCAAATTTTAGTCATATATTTTTGTAACAATGAATAATTCTTACATTCCTGGAATAAACTTCATCATGCTGTATTCATTTCATATAGAGAGAGACAGAGTGAGAGAGAGAGATGGGGTCTCACTGTGTTGCCCAGGTTGGTCTCAAACACCTGGGCTCAAGCAATCCTCCTGCCTTGGCCCCCCAAAGTAATGGGATTACAGGTATAAGCCACCACGCCTGGCATGTATTAATTTTTTAATATGCTGCTGAATGCCGTTTGCTAGTTTTTAATTTGGGATTTTACATCAGTATTCATAAATGAAACTGATAGTCCAAACTTTTGTTCAATCTTTGCTGGATTTTGAAATCAGTGCTAGTTTCGTTCTAAAATGTTTTGGAAACTTACCTGTGTGTGTGCGCGCGTGTGTGTGTGTGTGTGTGTGTGTAAGAACAGTTTAAATTGTATTACAGTTCTCTCACCCTTAAAGATTTCATAGAATTCCCCTGTGACTCCATCAAGCCTAGTGATTCTTAGGAGGAAATTGTTTTATCCATTTATTTTTCCTATCATAAATGGTAAGATGACATTTTTATCTCTCCAGGTCAATTCTGGTCATTTATATTTTTCTATAAAGTTATACATGCATCTGGATTCTCAAATTTATTTCTATAAATGTGAACACAAAGTCTTGTGAATTCCTTTTTTTCTGTATATGAGGCTCTTTTACTATTGTAATTGCTTATTTTCTATATATGTTTTCTTGCTTTTTTCTTATTTAAGTAAGCTAGATTCTCTTTAAATTTTTTTCCCCACAGAACCAGCTGTTGGACTTGTTATACATATGTTATCCACTTTAAAATTTATTAATTTGTTTTATCCTTATTTTTATTTTTCTGCTTTCTTTAGCTTTGTTTCGCTTTTATAATCTATTAAAATTGGGTGCTTTACTCAGCCGTTTTCATCCTTTATTATTACTATAAAATTTCCTCTAAGTACTATATAAAAAAACCTGTATCCTGATGAACCTCCTATGTTTTGTTTTCATTATCATTATTTTCTAGATAACTGGCACTCTCAGTTTTGATAACCTCTTTGGCTTAAAAAGTTAAATTTTTTTGTTTTTCTGAGGCATTCTCACTCTGTCACTCAGGCTGAAGTGCAGTGGCACAATCACAGCTCACTAAAGCCTCAATCTTCCCAGACTCAGGTGATCCTCACACCTCAGCCTCCTAAGTAGCTGGGATTACAGGTGCACACTGCCACACATGGCTAAATTTTGTATTTTTTTTGTAGAAATGGGATTTCTCCATGTTGCCCAGGCTGGTCTTGAACTCATGGGCTCATGTGACCCTCTACCTTGGCCTTCCAAAGTGCTGGGTTTACAGGCATGAGCCACTGCACCCAGCCGAAAAGTTAGTGTTTAAGAGAAGGTTATTCTTTCTCAGCTGTTATTTTTGTTTGGTTTCATGATTTTAATTTATGCACAGTGAATAGAATATGTTAAAACTGTTTCTACTTTTTTTTTTTTTTTTTTTTGAGACAGAGTCTTACTCTTTCATTCAGGCTGGAGTGCAGTGGCGCGATCTCACGCACTGCAACCTCCACACTTCCCAGCTTCAAGCGATTCTCGTGCCTCAGCCTCCTGAGTAGCTGAGAATACAGGCACACACCACCATGCCCAGCTAATTTTTGTATTTTTAGTAGAGACGGGGTTTCACCATGTTGGCCAGGCTGGCCTTGAACTCCCGACCTCAAGTGATCCACTCACCTCCGCCTCCCAAAGTGCTGGGATTACAAGAATTAGCCACCATGCCCCACTTGTTTCTACTTTTTGAAATGTATTCAGGTGTACCTTATACCCTGAAATTTGGTCAATTTTTATAAATGTTTCATAGATACAAAAGAGTGAATTTATCCTCAGTTTTCATTATACACAGGTTAGATACATATATCAGTATAATCTCCCTCAATAGTTTAATATAGGTTTTATTTCCTTATTTACTTTGACCATTTGTTCTTTCATAAATAACTAAACTTCCTCCTCCCCACTGAACTGTATGAATAATTTTTCTGTTTTTCCTAATGTTTGCCTTAATACCTTTATAATTCTATTTATATTACTTGAGTTACTAGCTTTTTAAATGATCTCTATTTTTTTAATGAGAAAATTTGGCACAACTTTACTATCTGCAGCTTTTTAGTCACCTTTCTCCACCAGTTATTATTATGTACATTATGTCTACATTTTCAGGTTTTATATTTATATTCTATGGATCATCTCCATTTATTTTTATTTCTTCATTCACCTACTGGTTAGCTAAAATTCTTCTGCCAATATCTTCAGAAAGGGATCATATGAAGAAAAATCTCTTATTTTTTCATGTTAAGAAATATTTTGTTGTTGCTGCTGTTTTTTTATATGTAAATGACAATATGTCCAGATATAATATTCCTGACTCACACAGTCTTTCCTTCAGTGTTTTAAAAGTATTACTCCACTTTCTGCCAACATTGAATATTGCTGTGAAGAAGTCTGAGGCCATCACTGTTTTCTCCTCTGATAGTGACTTCATCTTTTTACCTATGTGCCCCCAAAATTCTTTAGCTTTAAATCTAGAAACTTTATAAGGAGATTTTAATATGACTGTTCTATGCCAATTTTTTCCTGAAACATGTCCTTATAATTTCTGGAATCCAGTCTTGAAAGTTTTCTTGAATTACATTTTTATCTTGTTCTCCACTTAAAAGGCATCAATTATATATATTTTGGATCTCCTTTGCCTTTCTTCCATGTCTATCATTCTTCCTTTACTTTATAGCAATATGCTGAATCACAGTTTTAATTGGTACTGTAATAATATTTTGATGACAAGTATTTTTCCTATCCAACATTATTTTTTCTTGTTTCTTTCCAACTGTTTTCCTTGTTGTATATCTATATAGATCCTGTGGTCATTCCTCTATAATTATTTATTATTATTATTACTGCAATTCACCTTTGGGTAAGATGAGTAATTCTTGGGTCAGCTGTTCATAGTCAGTTTGTTTTAAGGAATGGCTTATAACCTTGTTCCAAGGTAAATAATTCTCACAAAACAGGGCTGTGTATATGAATGTGATTGTTGAATCATTTCTTCATCTCAGCTAACAAAAAAATCACACTGTATTACTTACCAAGTAAACCAAGAATGGCTTCTTTCCAGTCTCAACAATAGACCAGTTATAGTCAATATGAGCTATTTGTTTAATTCCTTTTCAATCTTGACTTCTCAGCTTCTCAATATCTCATTCCACATGTAATCAGGAAATCTTTATCTGCCAGCTCCTCACCCTATTGCCATTGTTACAGATAAAGAATTATTGGTTTACGCCTCAGGCTGTACCACTTATTTTAAAGATGTGTGCTTTGCTAGCTTTTTGTGAAATACACAGCTCAAAGCATCTTTTCTCTGTGTCTTCTTGAACTCCTGTTTGACCTTCACTGTTTTTGGCAGGGCTTCCTCTTATTTTATGGTTTTGGGTTTCAGATGCCTTTTTATTTCATGGCAATGGAGCGTTTGTTTTTGTTGTTCATGATCTTTGTTGCTTTTAGATGATTCCCAAAAAATAAAAGAGAAGTTCTGATTTTGCTCCATACTTTAAAAGTATATATATAGCTGAAAAGTTTAAAAAGTATTGATCACACCCTCTGCTGGGGAGTGTTTAATTTATTTCAGACTCTTGAAAAATCAACAAAGTTTATGTTATATCTGCAGCCATCTAAGCTGGCTGCAAGATCACAAATAGGTAAACACATTACCAATGTGTGTGTTAATCTTTTGGTCATTCTCATACACTCCCTACTTCTCATCATCCACTAAAGATCAAGCACACACTCCCTACTTATCCACTAAAGATCAAGCACTTGATGATAATAGCAAAAGTACCAGATTGAGGAAATAAATAAGTCCGAAGCAACTTCTTTCCACTCTTAATATTAGTATAAATCTATGTTCATTTCAATTGCATGAGAAATAATTTTTTTTTTTTTTTGAGATGGAGTCTCACTCTGTCACCCAGGCTGGAGTGCAGTGGCATGATCTTGGCTCACTGCAACCTCCGCTTCCTGGGTTCAAGTGATTCTTATGCCTCAGCCTCCCAAGTAGCTGGGATTACAGGCACCCACCACCACGCCTAACTAATTTTCGTATTTTTAGTAGAGACAGAGTTTCACCATGATGGCCAGGCTGGTCTCGAACTTCTGGCCTCAGGTGATCCACCCGCCTTGGTCTCCCAAAGTGCTGAGATTATAGGCATGAGCCACCGTGCCTGGCCAAGAAAGGCTATTCTTTTCAGTTAAATTGCATATCAAAAACTGAGCACACATGCATGAAACCACGCTGACAAAAATTTTTGAACACAGAAATTGTCAATATATAGACTTTATGAGAAACAAGAATTTCACCAAACTGAACAATCCTTGGAGGCTCCAACTTTGTTAGATAGCTTCTATAGAGCAGCTAAAAGTGTCTTTGTTTTTAGATACTATTAAGATCCAGTTTTATTGAATTATAATCAGAAAATGTTAATTGTAATATTCTAATTCGAAGAACTTATCAAGACTAATATCTGATTAATATGAAATTAGTATTTGTGAAATTTTCATCAATGTTCCATGGGCATTTAAAAAGAAGCTATATTCCCAATCATTGGTTCCTACATATAGGTCTTATTTACCATATTATTTGTGTTACATTGGTCTCCTTTATTCTTACTTTTTCCCTCTTGTTTTAGTCCTTTTTCCCTGTATTTCCTGTTATTTCTGAATCATTAATGTTGTCGATGTGTTCATTAGAGATAGATTTTTCTAGCTGATATCTTTCTTGTGAATTGCATCTTGTAGCATTAAGTGGACTTCTTCTATGAAATGACTTGGGTCCCTAAATTTCACATTGTCTAAAATTAATATCACAACCACAGCTTTTTTTCCCCTCCTAATTTGCTCCATTATGGTATCCCTTTGCTCACTCTTTTAGTTTCAAACACCCTTATAGCATTATTTTATATACCCTTCATTGCTCCTCCTCCTCCTCTATACAATATCAAATTGGGTTTAGCTATATAATTTAGTTAAAAAATTTTTCAATTAATAGGTCAAGCTTGCTTACATTTATTGATATGGCAGATATGTTTACATTTAATACTGTCATTGCTATTTTACATTTTGTTCTCTGTTTTCTACAGTTATTTAAAACT
Source organism: Pan troglodytes (assembly GCF_028858775.2). Classification (NCBI taxonomy): domain Eukaryota; kingdom Metazoa; phylum Chordata; class Mammalia; order Primates; family Hominidae; genus Pan; species Pan troglodytes. The sequence goes on along the minus strand of NC_072402.2, from coordinate 46,072,603 downwards.
TATTTTATTATGTGGCCTGTTAATATCTATATGCTAATCTTAAATCACACTACTGAACTAGTCTTTTATTTAGTTAGTTGTCCTGAACTTCTAAATATATCATTTTAAACACAATTCTAAAATAATCATCAGTGAAGACAGCCTAAACATTACAAAATATGTGTGTATTTTAGCCCCAGAGCCATGTCATGTTCTATGGGGAAACCCTACCTACATTTCCACCCTGGTTAGGAACAATAAAAGGATGCCCATTATCACCACTAGCACAATGCAATTATCCAAGGAAAAATAATAAATGCCATAAAAATTATATACAAGGAGATAAAACTGTATCCCTGGAAACCCCAAGAGAATAAAATGAATCAATTGAAAAACTACTACAAACAATTAGAAAATTCATTAAATTAAAATATATAAATTAATTGATCTCCTATGTACAAATAATCAGAATATATATTGGAATAGAAGGCTCTGTTTGCAATAGCAATTATTACCCCAACAAAATACCTGTGAGAAAATGGAACAAGAATTTTCAAAAATCCATGGGAGGAAAAATAAAAGAAATTTAACACCCGTAAAAGGCACAAAAGAACATCGGAACAAGTGAAAAAAAAAAAAAAAAAGCACTTTTCTAAGAAAGGAAGATCACAACAATGTCGTTATTTTATAAATTAATGATACAACATTAATTTATAACATATCAACAAGTTTTTATTATAACATACCAACACTTTCTTGTTTCAAACTAGGTAGACTGATTGTAAATCTCATGCAAAAAAAAATAAGCAGAAATATTCAGTAAAAACTCTGAGGAGGAGGAGGAGCAATGAAGGGGTAACAAACCCAAGTCCAAGTGAATATTAAAACACATTATAAAGTGATAACTCAAATTGTGCGATACTGACTGTGAACAGATAGACAAGTGGAACAGAATAGAAAGTAAAAAATGCCCAAATCCATATGGAAATTTATTATTTGACAAAAACATTTCAAATTAATGGTGTAAGGAGAACAGAGTCTCAATCTAGAAAAAAAAAATGTGATGTCAACTACTTACAATTTTAAACCTTATGGTTTAAAATGAGTGAATTTTTTTTTAATTTTGAAGTGGGAATGTCCTTTCCAATTATTGTACAAAATCCAAAGCCATGAAAAAGGGACAGATAAATGTAAGTACATTTTCAAAACCCTCTGCATGGCAAAGTTATCATGAGCAATGTCAAAAGATAAATTAAAAATTAGAAAAAAGCTGCCGGACATGGTGGCTCACGCCTGTAATCCTAGCACTTTGGGAAGTTGAGGTGGGCGGATCACAAGGTCAGGAGATCAAGACCATCCTGACTAACACGGTGAAACCCAGTCTCTACTAAAACTACAAAAAAAAAAAAAAAATTAGCCGGGCATGGTGTCACGCGCCTGTAGTCCCAGCTACTCAGGAGGCTGAGGCTGGAGAATCACTTGAACCTGGGAGGCAGAGGTTGCAGTGAGCAGAGATCATGCCACTGCACTCCAGCCTGGGCAGCAGAGTGAGACTTTGTCTCAAAAAAAAAAAAAAAAAAAAAAAAAAAAAAATTAGAAAAAAGCAATTACAACATGTATCATAGAAAAAGTGCCAATTTCTCAAATGTTTAAAGAAAGCACCTAGAAATTGATGACAACCAATCATTGAAAAGAAAAATTGGCAAATAATATGAATGGAAGTTCACAGAATATGAAATACAAAAACATTTGAAAATGAAAAGTTGTTCAATATCAGTTAAAGGAATGCATACTATCACTACACTAAGTTGCATTTTTTGACATATCAGAGTGGCAAAAAAATGTTTAAGAAGTCATTCTGTTGGCAACATCTATTAAAAAGTACAAAAGCATATAAATGTATAGGCATCTTGACCCACCGATCTGACATTGGGGAATTTATTTTATAGATATATCAGTACAGTGAAAATGTTATATTCAATATTATTTTTGCAGCATTGTAATAGCAAAATGACCCAAGAATAGCTATGACAGGTTAAATAAGCAACAGCATATCCACTCAGTGGAATACTATGAAGCTTTAAAAAGTGAGGCGGCTTTGTATTGATATGAACATATTTCCACGATATATTAAATAAGAAGAATAAGATAGAAAACACTGTATACGAATGATAACTTTGGGGTAAGGGTAGGAGAATATAAATACTGAATATGTATTAATAGTTACTTATATAAAAGACTAGAAAGACACATTAAAAATGAATAATAGGGGTTTTGTTGGTAGAGGGTACTGTATGAATTAAGAACAGGGTAAGAAGAATATTGTTAACTTTGCATATTTAAAAAAGATTTTTTGAACTAAGTGAATTTTATTATCACATAAAAAGATTGAATTTAAGTAACCTTTCTCTCTTTTTGTTGGTATAAGTAGGGTTTATTGGTTATGAGAAAATTATCTTCAATGAGCCTTTCTATGTACAAACAAGGTATTCTTTTTCATTCAAGTTTTCTTTCATGTCTAACTTTAAGATTTCAAATTTTTCTTTGCATTGATCTTAAACATTTCCTGCTACATTTATTACTAAATATTTTATTTTTGATTGTGTTATAAATTGTACTTTTTTCCATTATACCTTCTAAATAATTATTGTTCACATATAGAGACATTACTGATTTTATTATACTAATTTTATACTCAGACATCTTTCTAAATTCTGTTAAGTTTTATGATAATTTTTCAGTTGAACTTTTTGGATTTTTTTCTCTTGTTCATTTGCATCAATTTGTACTTCTGGAACAGTGAGCATTTAATTATTAAAGTGATAGGGAATTTCCTTGTTTTTTTAATAACTTTGATGGGGAATGTTACTTAAGTTTCAGCAAAAAAAAGTCATTTTAATGAGCTTTTAGAACAAAGAACAGTAATACTTTGAAGATACATGGTCAGAATATGATAGATCAAGCATTTACAAACTAAATTCACAGGCCAAATCCAGCTTATGTCTGTTTTTATAAATAAAGTTTTATTGAAACACAGCCACACATGTATGTTTATGTACTGTCCACGGCCGCTTTCACTGAAAATATTTACTATCTGGTTATTTACAGAAAAATATTATCCTCCCCAGTGTGAGAGACTATGCTTCAGTAACAATTCCAAAATATTGGTTGCTAAACACAACAAAAGTTTATGTCTTGCTTAAACTACCTATCCAACATATGTGGACAGGGGCATGTGTTCCAACAGTCACATTAGGACTTGGCTGATGAACTCTCACCATCTTGTAGCTCTACCATCTGAAACACACCCTCTTCTAGGACACACATCACTTCCATCCATGTCCCATTGGCCTAAACACGTCATATAGTATCACACTTGGAACTGTAAGGACTAGACAAATAAAACAAGCTGTTATCTTTACTCTCGGGAGTTTATAGTCTAATAACAAAGAAATGAGGGGAATGACTGATAAATAATCAGCTAAGTCCTAGTGGGTTTCATCAAAGAGAGCAAAGTTCCATGAGGAGGCAACAGCAGGAAGGGAGTGATCATATCTGTTTCAGAATATGAGCAAGGGCTTGAGCTGAAGTGGTACTCAAGACCTACAAAACAGAGATTTAAAGTGGAGGGTGTCTAAAGAGAAGGGGGTACTGTGAATAAAGAGACAGAGGCCAGAATACTAGAGGTGCTCAGGCAATAACAGAGTCTAGTTGGATTAAAATATATGGTATATTTAGGAGAATAGTAGGAAGTATGGTTGCAAGTACGGGGCCATATTGGGAGGATCTTGAATATGTTGAATACGAAGTCTTTTGCCCAGAGGTTACAAGTGTGAAGGTGCAGACTCTTCAGTGTAAATAGGTTTATCCTGAGCACTCAGCACAGTGCTTGGCGTGTGCATGAGTCTAGTAAATGTTTATTAAGCAGATAAAAGAATAGATGAATTTCCAAATTTTCTCTTATTATTTTAGAATATGCTGATAACAGCACAACAAAAATGTTAGTGAAGATTGATAATGCTGATGACTCTGATCTTACAAAGAAACATTTTCAATAAAAAATCTAGGCATGTTGGCATTCTGCAAATAAATAGGGCAAAAGTAAGTATTTTGTCCATCTTCTTGCCTTTAATCAAGTTTCAGTCTAAGTACTAAGACTGAAATCAGTTTCACAGTACCCCCCAACAAAGCTCCTTTATTCCCTGCTCCAATTATTACAAACTGACAAGATCTCATCCCATTGACTTTCTACTAGGTAGTCTTATATTTATTCACCGTAAAGTTACTTTTTCTGAAAGGAAATTATAAATCATGAAAGAATCACTTAAGCTGATTTTTAAAAGTCATTTCTTATAGCATAGACCAAAATAAATTCCAGATAGATTAAGAGTAAACTGCTTAAAAATTCAAATCATAGAAAAAATGAAATCAGATAGCTATCAAACATCTGATGAGAAGATGACTTTGTAAGCTTAGAAGCATTAGAAGATGCTTGAAAAGGGAAAATTCAACAGACTTACTACTAATTCCTAATGACAATAAATGAATAAAAAACAAATGTTAAAAGAACTCATGGGCTAAAATAAATTTGTAACATATATAATGTACAGAGTTGATATTTTTAAAGTAAAAAAGAATTTAAACCAATTGTTACAAGAAATACTAAGCTATCTCAATGGACAAAGGAAAGGTCCGTCCATGACAGAAAAAAACTACAGAAAATCTAGAAAGATGACCAGTCTCACTAGTAATAAAGTGAAAATTAAAAATAAATTAAGAGACTACTGGGAAAGTTATCAAAACAAAAATTATAAACTACCCAGTGCTGGAGAAGATATAGTAATAGTTGCACTTATTTCTGTAGCTGTGAGGATTGTAATTGGTGCAGCTCTTTAGGAAAGAAATTTGACAATAGGTATTAAGAAGCATAAAAATGTAGTTAGTGTTTTATTCAGTAATTTTACTTCTGGGAACCTGTCCTAAGGAAACAATCCAAAATATGGGGAAAAATTTATTTACCAAGACCTTTATCATGGCATTATTTGTAATTACAAAAATAAAAACTATACAAATGTCCAATAAGGGAATAGTTAAGTAAATTATAATGTGTCATTTGAGAGATTTTATGTGGCCATTAAAATTATAGTTGAAAAGAATCTAAATGGAAAAATGCTTATGCTATAAGAAATATTCAAAATATCATGTATACTAAGATAGCAAGTAACCACAGTCATTGCATAAATGGTAACATACGGGTGTTTTAAAATCCCACCCCCGCCCCACCACTGTGAGAAAAATTATTGGTTATTACAGTTACCCACCTTAAATGGCCAAGTGATCAATTCCTTTCTTAGTGTAGACATGGAAGAAAACTTCCATTCACATGACACTGTATCACTCTTGGACTGTTTTAAAGCGCAATCCACCCTGTCCATTGATGCTGGAATTCTTCTCCCCACTGCTGCACAAGCCATTGTCTCACTGCTGTGCGTTAGATTCATGTGAAGGAAGGTCAGAGTCAGTCTGCCCTTCTGTCAGACTCAGATTCTTACCTGGCCACAGTGAGGTGGTGGAGAAGCAATTGTCTCAGGATAGGAAAGAAACTAACTGGAGGGTCTCTCCCCTTTATGATGACCTTCTCACAACACCACTGCCACAGAGGAAGGAAGGTGAATGCCTGCACCCAAATTATCCTAAGTACTAAGAATGTATCTGAGTCATGTCACCTATGTTGTAAGCTACACATTACACCATGAAAAGGCTACGGTAAGGTAGGCAGTCCTTGGCCTTCCCTAAGACCACACTCTATAGGTAGTATATCTATGGTGTAGTTCTACTGCTATGTAATTATCTTGAAAATGAACTAGAATAAATAATTTAGCTAAGCTTAAAGTGTTTACCTTGGGCCTGGCCCTATGTGCTTAATATGTATTAACTCATTGAACAACAGTCCTACAAAGTATGTGCTGTTATCATTCTAATTTTGCAGATGAGAAAACTGAGATACGAAGAGGTTAGATACCTTTCCCAAGGGCGCTTGGCCAGCAGGTGGTGAGATCGGGAATGCGATCAGCACTGTAACACCATAGCCTGTATGCTCAACCACTGTTTAATAAATGCCTCTGAGAGCCTAGTTTCTACTACTTAATTCATTTTGATGCTTATTTCTTAGGCTTCTATGAGTTCTAATTATTGACCAGTAAAGAAAACCATGAATCCCATTTGCATCCTCTCATTATGAAAGGTATCTCTTATGGATTGAATTGTGTTCCCCAAAAATTCCTGCATTGAAGCTTTAATTCTCAATTCCTTAGAATGTGACCTTACTTGGAGGTCAAATCTTTACAGACATAATTAAGCTAAAATGAGGTTATTAGGATGCTAATCCAATATGACTGTTGCCCCTATAAAAAGGGAAAATTTGGAGACAGACACATACATGCAGGAAGAATACCATGTGAAGATGAAGGCAGAGATCAAGATGATGCTTCTACAAGCCAAGGAACAGCAAAGAGTGCCAGGAAACCACCAGAAGCTAGATGAGAGGCCTATTCTCTCTCTCAGTCCTCAGAAGGAACAAACCCTGCTGACACCTTGATCTTAGACTTATAGTTTGTGGTTGGAGGAGCCCTAGGAAACCAGTACAGTATCTTTCCTCTTCCTGTTATCATTGTCTATCTACACAATGAAAATTATTTTGTTCAACCAATCAGATGAAACTAAAGTGGAAGGTAGGGATCAGGTAAAAAGTAGAGATCTGGGATAGAATAATTTAGGGCAGTAATGTTAAAACATTTAATGAAGGCTGCAGATTCCACATAGTTAACTGAAAAGCTTCCATGAGGTCAAAGAAGGCACAGAGAGCAGGGTTCTTGTGCCCAACCCCTCCAGATAAATCCCGCCTTTAGTGAGAGCCAGTCTACTTTTCTCTGTTGTACAATTTGTGTTTAAACTAAGATTTTTGTTTGAAGAAAAATTTCCATTGCAGTTTTGAAGGTTAAGAATATTTAAAAACTTGAACTTGTTTGATTTCTTCACTTGATGTAATTTTATTGAGCCACTACTATACATCAGGCAATGTTTTATCTCCCATGGACTACCTTTTTTTTCTTTTTGAGACAGAGTCTTGCTCTGTTGCCCAGGCTGGAGGGCAGTGGCGCGATCTCAGCTCACTGCAACCTCTGCCTCCCAGGTTCAAGTGATTCTCATGCCTCGGCCTCCCAAGTAGCTGGGATTACAGGCATGTACCACCATGCCTGGCTAATTTTTATAATTTTAGTAGAAGCAGGATTTTGCCATGTTGGCCAGGCTGGTCTCGAACTCCTGGCCTCAAGTGATCCACCTGCCTTGGCCTCCCAAAGTACTGGGATTACAGGTGTGAGCCACTGGACCCAGCCACCCATGGACTAACTTTATGGCCCCGAGGTAGCCTGTGTTTTAAAACACTGGGTCAACAAAAACAACAAAAATAAATTATTAGGTAACCATTCACTAATTAGCTCATTTTTATGAATCAAAACATGTAATAGCCAATCAAAATATATTTACCAACAAAGCTATAAACATTCCCTAATAATGCCATTGTCCAAAGATGACTTTTGGAATTGCCTTCAGTATCTGCAAAATTTTCTTTTGAACATCCTCAAAGGCAGTAAATCACTTTGGGCAAGTTACTTAACTTCTTTGTGCCTAAATTTCCTCATAGCAAAATGGTGATAATAATAGTATCTACCTCAATGGTTTTTTGTGAGGATTAAATGAGAAAACCTATCAATAGTTCTTAGCACAGTGATTGTACCCAGCAAATGTTCAGCAAATGATGTTAGTATTATTAGTAATACAACTGGAATTGTCACAATTCTTGGAGGATGTGTAATTTTACTGGAGTGTTGCAAAGCTTTTGAAAATAAACCTTAAATCAGATAGGTGATACATACTGGGTAAAAAAAACTTTAAATCAGCAGCAAGAGGGAACTACAGGGCAAGGAATGGTATTTGTGTAGTCTATAAACTGGTATTTTTTATAGTCTCAAATATGTGTGAAATAATCTCTGCATCCTTAAAATATGCACTGTCTCCCTAATGTGACTACTTTGAAAGAAAAAAACAGAGGCTTCTTTCAATAGAAGCTCCATGGAAATGAGTGGTTTCACCATCAGCCATTGTTTTCAGCATCATGCCTGGTTCAATCTCACGGGAGTTGACAAACACAAAGATGGCATGTGCAAATTGAAATAATACAAACAAGCACCTGTGCACTCATGCTTTGTAACTCTCTCTAATTTTATCTTCTTCACATGCTGCTTGTCTGTCTCTGAGCCTTTGTGGAGAGGGAAAAGGGGAATTTTTAGAATGTTCATACATCTGTGTTATTTATGTTTGTGTTATTACACATTTAAAACTAAGACTCTAAATTATTTACTGTAACATAGAACATGGATGGGTTTTTTTTTCCCCCACTCTTTAACTTACTACTCTTTAACTTACTAACCAAATAACCAAGCACAGTAACAAATTGAGTTTTTCTTTTTTCCTTTTTTTTTTTTTTTTTTTTTTTTTTTTGAGATGGAGTTTTCCTCCTCTTGCCCAGGCTGGAGTGCAATGGTGCAATCTCAGCTCACCTCCACCTCCCAGGTTCAAGCGATTCTCCTGCCTCAGCCTCCCGAGTAGCTGGGATTACAGGCATGTGCCACCATGCCCGGCTAATTTTTATATTTTTTAGTAGAGACGGTGTTTCTCCATGTTGGTCAGGTTGGTCTCGAACTCCGTACCTCAGGTGATCTGCTCACCTTGGCCTCCCAAAATGCTGAGATTACAGGAGGGAGCCACCACGCCCAGCCCCAATTGAGTCTTTCTGTGATGAGTACAAACTTATATTTTCAAAACCAAAATTGATACTTTTAGTGTCAAAGACAGAGAAAAGATCAAAATTACAGACAATAAGTTGTGCTCATCATAAGAAAAAGAGGCTTAAAGTCATATTTCCAAGTTTATATAACGAGCTACAAAGTTGATGCCAATTCTTATACTCAGTGACAAGTTTTTGCAAATTCCTATACAAATATACAAGCAACAACCAGCTCAGTGGTTGGACTGAGAAGAAACTCCAAAGCACTTTCCATGGCCAAACTTGTGCCAAAAAAAAGGTCATGGTCACAGTTTGGTGGTCTGCTCTCAGTCTGATCTACTACAGCTTTCTGAATCCTGGTGAAACCATTACATCTAAGAAGCATGCTCAGCAAATCAGTGAGATGCACCCAAAACTGCAATGCCTGCAGCCGGCACTGATCAACAGAAAGGGCCCGATTCTTCTCGACAACAGTGCCCAACCGCATGTCATACAACCAATGGTTCAAAAGTTGAACAAATTGTGCTATGAAGTTTTGCCTCATCCACCATATTCACTTGACCTCTCGCCAACCAACTACCACTTCTTCAAGCATCTCGACAACTTTTTGCAGGGAAAATGCTTCCACAGCTAGCAGAGTGCAGAAAATGCTTTCCAAGAGTTCATGGAATCCCAAAGCATGGATTTTTATGCTTCAGGAATAAATAAACTTATTTCTCATTGGCAAAAATATGTTGATTGTAATGGTTTCTATTTTGATTAATAAAGATGTGTGTAAGTCTAGTTATAATTAGTTAAAATCCATGATCCAAAACCGCAATTACATTTGCACCAACCTAATATATATGTATGATATTTGGTAAAACAAAACTATGAATGAACCTAAAACAAGACTTGGCTTATACACAGTACATTTGTAAGCAACAAGTACTTAATAAATCTTTAGATTTTGTTATTGAAAACCCAGGCTACAGGAGAAAGTGTTTGTTTGCTTGGTTTTATTTATTACCACTTTTCAGGGGGAGTTATATGGTGTAGACTGACAAACGTGCACTTGGTCTAACAATAATTAAATACCAACTGACCGAGCAGCAAGGAATGGTTTTTTCCCATGAATAAAAGATGTTGCACCCGAATATAGGTCCACACCCTGGCTTATTTATAGAGAGCAGCTAATGGTCAGCAACATACCTCTGGCTCTTGATTCCATGTTGAGGGTTCTAGTGAAAATTATTAATACAATCAAGTCACGACTTTAGGCAAGAAATGGGAAGAAAGCTCAAGATTATGCTTTCCCGTTTGAAATGTTCTATTCTATGAAAGGAAGGATGCTTACGCTGATTTTTTTTAGGTGAAAGATGAGATAAAAACATTTCTATATGACACTGACCTTGAATGGTGTGTATCAGTGATATATGCAGCATCTTAATGGTATAACCCATTACTTTAGGGTCAAATTTTCAGTTTTTAATGCTGTGTATAAAATACTAGAATTTCTGTGACTCAAATGGCTCAATTTCTGAGTTTGGCTCTTTTCAGCATTTGATCATTTTCTCCACCCAGCAAAGAAAAAAAAAATCTATGAGCACATCATTGAGCATATTTTTCAAAAAACACATCCAAATTCTACCATAGAACTTGAAAATATTCTTTACAGAGACTAATACTACCAAAGAGTATATTCAGAATCCATTCACCACCATCTTCTAAGTCAAGTCATTTAACATTCAACTGTCCTACTTCTGAGTTTAACACCCTCACTAACTCAACATATGATGGAAAACTCAAAGTAGTCTTCAGTAAGAAACTGTTCCATAATATCTCAATCTAAATACCAAGAGCTACCTTGCTGCCATTTTCAAGGAGCTGTAATTTTGCATTAGGGTTTTTTAATTAAGTAGAAAGGAAAAGGAAAAGATAAGCCACCCAGACGTAAAATCTGGCCTAAAGCTCCAGCAATCTGATGTTTACATAAAGCTACTCTTATTCTTATTAACTTTAAAATATATATATTTTTAAAACATCATGATTTTTCAAAAATTTGTTTGACACCAGTAATCTATTCCTTAAGTGGTTTCCACATGTCAAGGTTTTTAAAAACTATGCCTTATAGAATGTTGTCTTCTGTGCCTTATAGAATGCTGTCTTACTAAGGCTTATTTCTCTGCTTCAAATTACACCTTACCTATACTTTCCATTCATAATTTCAAAATTGCTCTGTAAGCTGCTTGCTCAGCATTTCCCAAGCCCGAGTGGGAACTCTGTCTATCCCTGAGTAATCGCTGCCAAGCAATAGTAATATCACTAGAACATTAAAATCGATAATCCTGAAACATTAGGGACTTTTTTTTAAACTTAAAAACCATGTCTTTTCTGGTTATTTTATCTTTTCCCTTGGAAGCTAGAGTGTATTAGAAGTTCATTATCTATAGCAAAACAGAAAATAAGGGAGAAGGATGAAATAAGAAAGAACAGAGTCCCTTGGTAATGAAGCCCATTATGAGACACCCGGAAGGGTGTGGCCGCGGCTTGCCCTTAGGGCTTGCCTACCACAGCAACTGCTCCCATGAGGATATGCAGATTCTCAGCCTCTATGTTTGGTTTTCCATGGGCCAGTGTTTGTCTTTGTTGGTAGCAAGTTTAGGAGACTCTATTAGTAACTAAGAATAACGCTTTGGTACGTCCCCTTTCAAAAAGAGGAACGTCTGTATCCTAGCTTCCTGGGTATATTGTGAAGAAGGAAGATTCCGAGAAGAAGTGAAATAGCCAGTGGGCACTAATTGCATTTTCCTTCTGAGCCTTGCAACTTATTTCCCAAGTGAGTTAAATCACAAGCTAGAAGAATCTTAGAGCTGTGAGAGACTTGAGGATTTTCCTTTATCATACAGTTGAGGAAACTAAGGCCCACACAGGCATGCCACTAACTCAGAGTCAAACTAGAGTTTATTTCTGGGTTCAAGTAAGGACAAGATTCACTTGCAGACCACTACATTGTCTTCACCCTCTGCTTTTGACTTCTCAGTTTCCCTATGAAGCAGAGGCATCTCATGACCTGCCCACTCCCACTCCCCAAATCTCATAATCAGCTTCATTAGAGAATTGTCCTACATTAGAGAGATACAGAACACTTAACAAGGAGTTTGTCTCTCTCTAGAGAGTTTGAAGAAAGAAAAGGAGCTTTCTATTAAGGTAATATTTTAAGTGCAGTCTTTATTGAAGGCACAGAGTAGCGGTCTTTTAAAGTTTCCTTTATGTCCTGAGATTCTTCTCTCCTGCTCTGAGAAAAATAAAGCATTGAGAAGCCTCCTTGCAAGTTGACATCAAAATGAGAATTACATCTTAGGTAAGAGGCAGAACTAATCTTTGATTTAATCCTACTAAGCCATGTGCCCAGTTTCTTCGGGTTGGTTTGAGTCCAAGTAGACAGAGGTTAAACAAATTAGAATACACGTTGACAGTGGGAGCAGGGTTTTCAGAGCTATTTGAAGATTATGTCTACCTTGCCAGCCCAGGCTTGCAGCAAGTAAGTAAACTTAGATTAACCCTAGATTAATCCATAGACAAAAGAACCTTCGGCCAAGGGACTAAGATAGGGCCGAGGGAGAGGGAGAAGAAAAATATGCTATGTCCTAATCACCAGGATAGAACAGGCTGTTCAAGCCAATTCTGTTCTGATATATAATGAGATCAATTGCATCTGGAGCTCTATGGGCACTGGCAGCAGGCACAGGGACAGCAGGGCAGCACGGAGGAAGGATTACCTCATTGAAGAGAGCAGCCAAGGCTGCCACCTCCCTTTCTGACCCTCCTTTTCTGAGTCTGCCCTCCCTCGCCTCAGCCACCACTGAATTTCCAGTTGCCCAGTGAAGCATAGCTAGTCTGCAAAGTAAATATAGCAATATATTGTACCAACAGTCTCTCTTCCCATTAGCCAACTAAGTGTCTTCCTGTTCAAATTCACCTAAAATTTTAAATGAATAGAAATTATACCGCTGCTTTCAGATGGTTGCTCCTCTTTTTTCCCAAAATATCTCTATAGATGATATTTAGGGGAAAGTTTTAACCATCTCTCTTATTCTCCTTCAGCATGGAATGAAACCATATAAATGTGGGAAGATGGTTCATCATTCAACCATTCCATGGCCATAGAAACTTAAGTTATTACAGCTTAAGTCTAGGTCACTAGGCTCCCAACAAAGGAAAAGCTAGAGCAGGGATCCCTAACCACCATGCCGCAGACAGGTACCCGTCTGTGCCTGTTAGGAACCAGGCCACAGAGCAGGAGGAGAGTGGCAGATGAGCGAGCATTACTGCCTGAGCTCCACCTCCCATCAGATGAGCAGTGGCATTAGATTCTCCTAGCAGCAGGAACTCTATTGTGAACTGCACCTGTGAGGGAACTGGGTTGCCACTCTTTATGAGAATCTAATGCCTGATGATCTGAGGTGGAACAATTTCATCTGGAAACCATCCCCCCCACCCCCATCTGTGGAAAAATTATCTTCCATGAAACCAGTCCCTGGTGCCAAAAAGGTTGGGGACCACTGAACTGGAGTGTCTTTCTTTGTTCTTGTCCTCCATTTTACTTCTTTTCTTCTTCAGACAGCATAGAAAAACAAAATGGATGATGTCTTTATGAACCACTTCAATTAGTGATCACATCAGAGTGGAACTGGTATGGATGGGGAGTCAGAGAAACAATACAGATAAGGTTTGAGTCAGATAGGGACTGGGACAACAGAACTTGCCAGTTCACTAATGTTGCTAAAAAAAAAAAAAAAAAAAAAAAAGAAGAAAAATATTGGTGGAGAAAAGGCTATGCTGGCTTATTTAAGAAAAAAAACGGCATTGGAGGCCTCTTGGACTTCAGATAACTCTTACAAAATATTTTGATGGATTAAGTGCAAAAAGTGAATCAAACATATGGATTAAATTTTCATTAAAATATAAATGGGGTATTTTGCTTTTAAATTAAGTAAAATGTTTGGCAAAGTAGACTTGGTTTTGGCCAATCCCAGAACATTTGAAAAATGGTTTTGAGATATTCAGTGAACTGAACACAAAGCCAGGTTTACCCATCCCTAGAGTTTGGAAAAATGAAATTTGGCTCATCAAAGTTTGATTCAGTGTCAAATATATTTGTGTGGAAATAAGTTTCTGAAACACCAAAATTGCCTACGTGCCTTGGAAGTGTAGTTGAAATGCCCAATAGTTATTGAGTAACTCAGTCTGCCCAGCACCATAAAAGGCAGAATCCATTGACCTGAGATAAAGGTGAGCAGCTCCCCTCCTCCCCAACCAAGGTATTAAGAACTGAACCAGCCGGGCGTGGTGGCTCATGCCTGTAATCCCAGCACTTTGGGAGGCCGAGGCAGGCAGATCACAAGGTCAAGAGATTGAGACCATCCTGGCTAACATGGTGAAATCCTGTCTCTATTAAAAATACGAAATAAAAAAATTAGCCAGGAGTGGTGGGGGACGCCTGTAGTCCCAGCTACTCGGGAGGCTGAAGCAGGAGAATGGCGTGAAACCAGGAGGCAGAGGTTGCAGTGAGCCGAGCTGGCGCCACTGCACTCCAGCCTGGGTGACGGAGTGAGACTGTGTCTCAAAAAAAAAAAAGAACTGAACCAAAGCCAGTCTATCCTGCATTTTCAACAATACTGTCTAGCCCAGAAAATTAACACAAGGCAGCAAATGAATAGGAAATGCTCATTTGTGAGAAAGGTGATCAGCATAGTTGGATGGCTGACAAGGAATTTTATTATCTGCATTGTCCAGAGAATTTTAAAAAGCAAAAGACAATAAGAGTATTGATGAAAGGTGAGTAGAATGTTTGGAAATATTTTCCAGGTATTAAGAACTTCATTTTACTTATTTGAAAAAAAAAAAAAATCCAAAGAAATGCATGGAAATTGTTAGCACTCTACTGCCAGTCCATTTGAATATCTATCCATCAACCCATGGGTTACTGGAATTTCTTTTAATCCATCTATCAGCAGCCCATCTGAACATGACTACACATGAAATTTCAAGTTTAGTAATCTTTTGTTCCTGCACATGGCCATTATGAAACTCCATTCTACCCATGGTAAAGCTTCTTTCTGCCAGTGTTTTGGGGGAATGGGATCATGAAGAGCCAAAATTTCTGGGTAACTAAACGAGTATCAAGACACCAGCATCAAACATGAGAGGGTTATATTTAAGCCACTTTGAGTAAAAATATTTGGAAATCTTCGATCCACTTTTTTTGTATTCTTAAAAAAAGGATCACATAGTATTGTAAGAATACTCCAAAGGTGGTTGAGATGGATAGAGCTATTTGCCTCCAAACTACATGATCTCAGCTTGCAATACCGTTTCAACACTTGTATTTTCTCTGTACAGCATATAAGTCAAGAAAACAGAATTACTCTAAGTATTTAAAGCAAGAGGGATTTAAAATAGAGATTTAGAAGTTTATGCAACCA
The DNA here is from genome assembly GCF_028858775.2 of Pan troglodytes. Lineage (NCBI taxonomy): Eukaryota > Metazoa > Chordata > Mammalia > Primates > Hominidae > Pan > Pan troglodytes. Next base: position 46,057,309 of record NC_072402.2, on the reverse strand, counting down.
TCGGAAGGGCTGGGTGGTGTAAAGATCAGGGATACTGCTGCCTGCCAGCACATCATAATTCAGGAAATGCAGGCTTCATAGGAGACTTCTATCCAGGACCTTAGCTGACTGTGGTACCGGAGGAAGTGATTCTCAGGGGGGTTACCTGGAAGTCCTTGGAAAAATCATGTGCCTGAAGATGTCCATATGCCTGCCCACAGCTGCAGCTAGAAGATGATCTTTCCCTCTTTTCCACATTCCACACCTGTATGAGCATCTCTCCTTGATGAAATCAAAACTTGAATCCTCCTAGTAAAAGAAAATGTAATTTCCACACGTCCAGTCCCTGCACACAGGAAAGAGTTTGGAAGGGAGAAGTGATGTTGAGCAGCAGTCCCCAACCTTTTTGGCACCAGGGACTGGTTTCATGGAAGACAGTTTTTCCACAGATGGGTTGCAGGGTGAGGGGATGGATTCAGGATGAAACAGTTCCACCTCAGATCATCAGGCATTATTCTCATAAGGAGCACACAACCTAGGTCCCTCGCATGCACAGTTCACATTAGGGTTCATACTTCTATGAGAATCTAATGCTGCTGCTGATCTGATAGGAGGTGGAGCTCAGATGGTAATGCTCACTTGTCTGCCACTCACCTCCTGCCGTGTGGCCCCATTCCTAACAGGCCACAGACCAGTACAGGTCCACAGCCCAGGGACTGGGGACCCTGTTAAGTATCATCAGCAGGCGTTATTGACACATGAGGTTTTCCTGCTTTTTGTCTGCTGCTGAGTACTCCACCATTTATTTAGTGGATTTTCCTTACCCATTCCTCTTCATTCCTTTCCATCTTTTATTTTTGTGGCACTTGATATTGGTAACAGCCAAAAAATCTAATGCCTAAATTATTGAGAATAAATAGTCCCAAGTGAGGACCTTGAGACCTTAAAAAAAAAACAGTATAGTAGAGTGGTAGGGGCTGGAACAGATGTATTAGCCCAGCTCTGCCGATTACTAGCTACATTACATTAATATTTCTGACTATAGATTTTATCATCTGTAAAATGGAAGTAATAACAACTGCCATTCCTACCTTTCCCAAAGATGTTGCAAGTATAAAATGACTTATACCTATGAAAGCTCTTCACAGATTGTAGAGTATTATGAAATATAATTCATTCTCTCACTCACTCAACACATTTATTTAGTACTTAGTCTAATACATAGATTTGGACATTTCAAGGGTATAATATAGAGACAAACAACAGTCTCTGTGCCCTAGAAATCTACCACTTAGTAGCAGAACAAAATACATAAATATAAAACCAAAATACAAAACAGAAAGCTAGAAGGGCAGTAAGGAAGAAACAAAGGATGACAAGTTTGCCTAGGAAGGAACTATTATTTGCATGCGAAGAAATTAGGAAGGCTTTGTGACCCAGCTCGCTCTTCTACTTACCTGTTCTTCTATCTGATTCTTGAACTCCCACTCTCACATACTATACTCACAATCTTCAGTAGATGTCATTGTCTTAGTTCCATCAATCATCCATCTAATTCCTTTTTCTCCATTCCCATTGTAATTGTTTTAGCTTGGGGTCTTATCACCACTGTAATACCTTCCTTACTAATCTATCTGCCCCCCAGCCTGCCCTCACCATACTCCCCACACCACCCTACCCAATCCACAATCCCATATAAAATTAATCGGTCCTCTGCACTGCTCTCAGAATAATCTATCCAAAATAAAAATCTAGTCATATAATAATCTGCTTAAAATACCTTCAAAAACTAACCCTTACTTTTAGGATAAAGGTGGCACACAAGGCCCTCCATGGTCTGGTCTCAGTTTCCCTCTTGACTTACATGGGATGTGCCTTTGTGCATAAACTTCACGACACCTATCTATAATACTCAAGACAGCTTTCTCTTTTCTCCTTCCTGGTCCATGACAGTGTTAAGAGTAATATAGCCATGGTCCTTAAAGTGAAGGAATGGAATTAAGAGATTGGTGGGCTGAGGAACAAAGGAACTGGCTGAAGAGAATAAAAGAGGAAAAAGTATGACTAAAGAAAAGGGAGAAAGGTAAAAATATGTAGTTGGTGACATCTGCCTTACATGATACTGAATGTGGGAGTCAGGACTCAAGCTGATTGTCAGGTAAGGAAGGATTCACTGGGGAGGGGCACTCAAAACTGTGGCCAAGCAGATGAGATTCTTCTCTATAGAAGGGTCTGAAGCCAAGAACTCTGAACCTTTTTACAGAGGAGGAATCAGTTTAGGGGGAGGTCTTACTGACCATAAGAAGTTCCACTATATATACTATTCTCCAAATATTTTCTAGTGGGATGCATTGCTGCAATTATGATAATGATTATCTAACATTTACAAAGCACTTTAAGGTTTCCCAAATGCTGCCACAAATATCTCATTTAAAGACCAAATTATAGGCTCTCCAAATTAAAGCAGAGTTTCCAAAGGGTGTCCAGACTACTTGCTTAGCTAACTAAAATGGTTATCATATGCTATGTTTTTATGGAGTCTTTGAACTCTCTATTAACTCTTGGCAAAACTAATGTGTTTGAGTGTTACCTAACGTTAACGTGATAACACGGTAAAGTCTAAAAAACATTTAAATGAATGAATAATCACAATCCTTTGTGCTAAGAACTCAGATCATCTCTGCAAAAAAAAAAAAAAAAATCAGCTAGTGCAGTATAGAAGATTCAAGAGAGGAGGTAGTGTAAGAAGACACAAAGGCAGGTCTTGACTGCCAACTTGCCTCTATTTGTTCTTTTTAGCCATCAGACTGGTCTCAGTGCACTCATGTGTCTAAGGGAGAAGGTAGGAAAGAGGTGTGCAGAAGGAAAATCTCCTTTTATTTTGTAGTTAATGGATTAATTAACCTTTTCTGAATATTTTGCTTAGAGAGTTAAAGGCCTACCATTTAATCTTGTGGTGCTGAACTAGTGATTGGTTTATATCAAAGATATTAAAAAGTAACCTTTCCCCAAATCCTTTCTCCTTCCTGACTCCAACACCAAAGTCTTGTCACATCTACTTGGAGAAACTGACCCAGACTAAATGTGTTTTAGCTCCCAAATTGAAACTTGAAAGGATAAGACATTGTAAATATAAATAACGCTTTTCAATTACTTCACAAATAATTGCTCCTTCCTTTTTCCACCCTTCTGAAGTTCTCTTCTGTAATAACTAGATCGATGTATCCCTAAGCTTCTGAAGTTTCTGGCAGGAGTCATAAGACTTGATGCAATTCTGATTACAGGACTAATACCCTGCTGGGGCAAACTGAAAGCCAAAGGCACTTTCTTTTTTTTAATTTAATTTTATTATTATTATACTTTAAGTTTTAGGGTACATGTGCACAATGTGCAGGTTAGTTACATATGTATACATGTGCCATGCTGGTGTGCTGCACCCATTAACTCGTCATTTAGCATTAGGTATATCTCCTAAAGCTATCCCTCCCCCCTCTCCCCACCCCACAACAGTCCCCAGAGTGTGATGTTCCCCTTCCTGTGTCCATGTGTTCTCATTGTTCCATTCCCACCTATGAGTGAGAATATGCGGTGTTTGGTTTTTTGTTCTTGCGATAGTTTACTGAGAATGATGATCTCCAATTTCATCCATGTCCCTACAAAGGACATGAACTCATCTTTTTTATGGCTGCATAGTATTCCATGGTGTGTATGTGCCACATTTTCTTAATCCAGTCTATCATTGATGGACATTTGGGTTGGTTCCAAGTCTTTGCTATTGTGAATAGTGCTGCAATAAACATACGTGTGCATGTGTCTTTATAGCAGCATGATTTATAGTCCTTTGGGTATACACCCAGTAATGGGATAGCTGGGTCAAATGGTATTTCTAGTTCTAGATCCCTGAGGAATCGCCACACTGACTTCCACAGTGGTTGAACTAGTTTACAGTTCCATCAACAGTGTAAAAGTGTTCCTATTTCTCCACATCCTCTCCAGCACCTGTTGTTTCCTGACTTTTTAATGATTGCCATTCTAACTGGCGTGAGATGGTATCTCATTGCGGTTTTGATTTGCATTTCTCTGATGGCCAGTGATGGTGAGCATTTTTTCATGTGTTTTTTGGCTGCATAAATGTCTTCTTTTGAGAAGTGTCTGTTCATGTCCTTCGCCCACTTTTTGATGGGGTTGTTTGTTTTTTTCTTGTAAATTTGTTTGAATTCATTGTAGATTCTGGATATTAGCCCTTTGTCAGATGAGTAGGTTGCAAAAATTTTCTCCCATTTTGTAGGTTGCCTGCATTTAGGACATCTGGTCACCTAGTCTTATGACTTTTTCATAAGCACATTGTAGTCCCCAAATTTCACATTCTTTTGGAGAACCATGAGGATTTCTTCATTTATATTATACCCTTATAGACAAGGAGAAAATATTTCATGGCTTCAGGCTTCTCCATGGAAAACTGGGACTGTTACAGTGGCCTTAACTTAGCAATCTTTCATGCTAGTGATGGCTCTCTAATTAGGAAAAAGATACAAAATAACATTTGTGAAGTGCTCCACAGATAATTTTTATAATTTTTTTTCCCTGTGGTTGCTGTAACAAGTTACCACAAAGTTGGTGGCTTAAAACAACGTACATTTACTCTCTTACAGTTCTGGAGCACAGAAGTCTGGGGAAAAATTAAACTATCAGCAAGGCCATATTCCCTCTGGAGCCCTATAGGAGAATCTATCTCCTTGACATCTCTACCTTTTACACCTGTATTTCTTGCACACCTTGGCTCATGGCCCCTTTTTCCAACTTCAAAGCCAGCCATGTGGCCTCTTGCGTCAGTGGTCAATTGCCTTCTTCTGTGTCAAAGTGCTTTCTGCCTCCCTCCTATAGGGACAACTGTGACTGTATTGGGTCCACCCAGATAATCCCAGATAGTCTCACTATTTAAAGATCCTTCACTTAATCAGAGCTGTAGAGTCTCTTTGGCCATCTAAGTGTTGCAGGAAGTCAGGGTCTCCAAATGGAGGGACCGGCTGAAGCCATGGCAGAAGAACATGGATTGTGAAGATTTCATGGACATTTATTAGTTCCCCAAATTAATACTTTTATAATTTCTTATGCCTGTCTTTACTGCAATCTCTAAACATAAATTGTAAAGATTCCATGGACACTTATCATTTTCCTAATCAATACCGTTGTGATTTCCTATGCCTGTCTTTACTGTAATCTCTCAATCCTGTCAGCTGAGGAGGATGTATGTCACATCAGGACCATGTGACAACTGCATTAACTGCACAAATTGTAGAGCATGTGTGTTTAAACAATATGAAATCTGGGCACCTTGAAAAAAGAACAGGATAACAGCAATTGTTCAGGGAATAAGAGAGATAACCTTAAATTCTGACCGCCGGTGAGCCGGGCGGAACAGAGCCATATTTCTCTTCTTTCAAAAGCAAATGGGAGAAATATCGCTGAATTCTTCTTCTCAGCAAAGAACATCCCTGAGAAAGAGAATGCATGCCTGGGGGTGGGGCTCTGAACCGGCCCCCCCTGGGCCTGGCCATCTCTTATGGTCGAGCCTATAGGGGTGAAATAGACCCCAGTCTCCCATAGCACTCCCAGGCTTATTAGGAAGAGGAAATTCCCGCCTAATAAATTTTGGTCAGACCAGTTGCTCTCAAAATCCTGTCTCCTGATAAGATGTTATCAATGACAATGGTGCCCGAAACTTCATTAGCAATTTTAATTTTGCCCCAGTCCTGTGGTCCTGTGATCTCGCCCTGCCTCCATTTGCCTTGTGATATTCTATTACCTTGTAAAGTACTTCATGTCTGTGACCCACACCTATTCGCACACTCCCTCTCCTTTTGAAACTCCCTAATAAAAACGTGCTGGTTTTTGCAGCTTGTGGGGCATCACAGAACCTACCGACATGTGATGTCTCCCCCAGACGCCCAGCTTTAAAATTTCTCTCTTTTGTACTCTGTCCCTTTATTTCTCAAGCTGGCCAACGCTTAAGGAAAATAGAAAAGAACCTACGTGACTATATTTAAATATCCTTCACTTAATCAGAGCTGCAGAGTCTCTTTGGCCATCTAAGGGAACATCCACAGTTCCCAGGAATTAGAACCTGGATAACTTTTGGGGGGCCATTATTCTGCCTACCACACTTTTGCTTTTAATTTTCACACCACCACCACCACCATCATCACGCAGACATTGTTACCTCCATTTTACAGATGAAGTTACCGAGGCAAAGACAGATTACGAAATGTATTATTTTAGGAAATAAGTGGCAGAGCCAAAGATCAAACCCAGTTTTTCTGGGTTTATGGGAAAAAAAAGAGGGAAAACCAGGGATACAAGGAAAAACTGATGACAACTTTTTCAAATCTTTTTTCTCAAATTCCCTTCTAGTTCTCCTGTACAGCACAGGTAGCCCAATAAAGACCCTCTATATCTTCCTGACCTTGGCAGAAAAAAAAAAAATCTCCGTTTTTAAACTTGGAATGAGAAAGAAATGGTGACTGACAATTGATTGAAATTGAATTCCATAATATTTCACCTAAACCCCTTTTTTCATCTGAGATGTGGAGATTTGAAAAATAAATAAATGAACCTCTTATATTTTTCTCACTTTTAAGTTGTCTAATAAGAAAAATTTTTCAGTCATTTCTATGTGTTTTTACAAGTATCAACTCATTTAACCTTCACAATACCCATACACTATAGGTGCTTCTCATTTGTTTTCATTTCACAGATGAGTAAGCACACCATACTGCAGTAATTGTGGTCAACTTTTCACAGACCAGGATTCAAGCCCAGGGATCTTTAACCAGTAGGAATCTTACTATACCATGTATAGTCTAATGCTTTACATATATTTTAACCTCCTTCTAGTTTGTAAGTTCCGTAAGAGGAGGCTTGATTTTTTTTTTTTTCTTTTGAGACGGAGGTCTTGCTCTGTCACCCAGGCTGACTGGAGTGCAGTGGCGTGATCTCGGCTCACTGCAAGCTCTGCCTCCCAGGTTCATGCCATTCTCCTGCCTCAAGAGGAGGCTTGATTCTAATTCTCCCTTTTTTCTGCATCACTGAGCATGTGTATTATCCGTAACAGGCTTTTAGGTGCTGGATAAATGAGTGAATATTGATTGTGATTGAATTTCTCTTTTCCCCATATGTTTACTCTTAAATATATTCCTTTAGAACCTTGCTATTCAGAGTGTAGTCCCCAAACCAGCAGCACAGGCATCACCTGGGACCCTATGAGGAATTCAGAACCTCAGACCCCACCCAAGACCTGCTGAATGACAATCTGCATTTTAGCACATTTCTCAGATGATTTGTATGCACATTAAAGTTTGAAAAGCATTCTTTAAAGCACGTGGTTAAATTTAACAAACTTAATCCACTATTTCCACATGGTTCTCTCACCTACCAACATACTTCAGCACCTTGGTTCTGGCCTCTTCAAGTTTATTCTAGGTCTAAAGTTCTGTGAATTGGCCAGTTCCACAAAAGCTGTTCCTTTTATGAGCACTTGTTTCAATATGACAAGAGCAAGATTATTCAAGGGAAGCATTAGTGGGTAGTGGGTAGCTAGTACTTTTTTTTTTTCTTTTGCTTCAAAGTTCTCAACAGCAAGTACACAAGAAGCTCCCCTGTCCCTGGACACACACACAGACTGCACTTCAGTTGACTGCACTGCAGGTGAGCTGGGAAGCCGCAGCCCAGGTGGAGAAAAGACTAGCAGCCTGTCCCTGGCACAGGGAAGGAAGCTGCTCATCATGGTGACATAAAATAAAGCTTCTAAAGTAGCTCATATGTCTCGACCATCAGGAGAGTTTTATAACAACACATCTCATCTTGCCACTCTCATCTCTAGACTCTGCAGCACCTGGCTGTGAAAACTTTTAAATAAAGGAAGCATTGATATGGTGCATCCAAGGCAATGCTTTTGAGAGAATATAAAGAGCAGTTTGTGATCCCAAGATCAGGGCATCTCTTTTTAAGAGCTGATATTACCATATGAATAATAAAAAGAAAGTACTCACTTAGCATAAAAGAAGATGAGATCACTGCGGATCCCCACTTCGGAAAATGAATATCAGTCCCATTCCGAAAATGGTATAGGAAAATTGAACTTTAAAGAAATGAACAACTTTCAGGTGATCTAATCTACTGCACCTTCAGAATGCAACAAATCTAGATTAGGGTTTGACTGTACTAGACTTTTTGTTTTAAGATTTTAATTTCTACCTACATAAAAAAAATTGGTGGGGGAATTGCTGTAATTAACATGCTATCCTCAATTTGTAATATAAACAGAGGATGCTGATACCACATTGGTAGAGGGCATTTCTGAGTATTTTAAACCTCAAACTTTGGTTTTAAACAGTACTTGATTCCGGTCACATTTAACTGAGGGTTTTTGCTTCTGGCCAAGATAGAGTAACAGGGATAGAATGTATCATCCCTCCAGAAACAACCAAAAACTAGACAAAATATATAAAATAATGGTTCTCAAGATGTAGGATGTGAGGCAACAAAGGACAGAAATACCTGAGAAATACAAAACAAGTGAAGTGAGCCCTACCATCACCAGCTTACTTCCTGGAAGGAGATTTTAGGCTGCAGCACATGAAGAGAGAACCCAGGTAGAGCTTGGTAGTGTCCCTGAGTTGAGGTGACAAGGCTAAAAGTATGAGGAGGCTGCTCTCCAGGGCAGAGTGCCAGAAAAGAGGGCTGCGCATAGAGAAGACTCTGAAGATCTTCAGAAGGACCCCTTTGCATGTTCAACTGAGTACTGACCAATACAGGTATATGAGGAAACTACCAGAGGCCAGGGAAAGAACCATCCAAAACTATTAGAGAATAGAAACTCACAGTTTACGCAGGACAGAGAAAAGTGCCTGCTTCCATTAGATAGAATGGAAAATCCTGTAACACACAGGATATAGGATAAACTACCATATTAGTTTTCTATTGCTGTGTAACAATGAACCATGAATTTAGCAGCTTAAAAACAATACCCCATTTATTATTTCACAGTTCTGCAGATCAATAGTTTAGGCAAGTTTGACAAGATTCTCTGTTCAAGGTCTAAATCAAGCTGTCAGTTAAGTTGGGCTCTTGTCTGGAGGCTCTGGAGAAGACTCTTTCCGCATTCATTCTTGTTATTGACAGAACTCAATTTCTTGTGGCTGTAAGAATGAAGTCCCTATTTTCTTTTGGCCATTGGTCATGGATTGCTCTCACTCCTAGAGGCCACTCTCAGCTCTCAGATTCTTTCCCCGTGACCCCTTTCACATTCAAGGCAATGACACATCAAGTCTCCCTGGTGTTTAGAATATTTGACCTACTCTTCTGCAATCGTCCAGAGAACAGAATCTGCTTTATAAAATACAGCCTAGGCCCACAAGATAATCTCCTTATCTTAAAATCAACTGATTAATAATATTAGTTACATGTGCAAAATCTCTTTTTCCAGCCATGTGGAAAAAAAGTCATTTAAAAAAGTCATGTTAATACCCAGGGGAAAAATACAGGGATTATCTTAGAACTCTACCAACTAAAAGTACTTAGAAGAGCCTTGCCTCAATAGTTGGATTAAAATTGCCCTCCATGAAATATGGTCCTGAACTGTATTAACAAAGTTTAAAAGCAAGACCCAAAAAAATCAAACTATTTCTAAATAACTTAACCATCATAACTTAACCATTCCAGGACAAAACTCTACAACACCTATGGGAATGCAAAAATAACTAGCAGCCAAAAAAGTAAAATTCACAATGTCAGGTATTTAATAAAAAATTACCAGGCATGCAAAGCAGCAGGAATAGGTGACCCACAATGAGGAGATAAATAAAACAATAAAACTCAACTCAAAACTGACAGCAGTGATAGAATTAGTAGACAAAGATCTTACCATAAATATTACATTTATAATATAATAATATATATAACGGTCAAAAAGATAGAGGAAAGACTAATCATGTTAAGTGGAAGCATGGAAGATATTTTTAAAAGACATACAATAATCTTTTAGAGATGAAAATACATTATGTGGGATTGATGTCAGATTAGACATTGCAGAAGAAAAGGTAAGTGAATTAAAAGACACACCAATAGAAACTATCTAAAATAAAACACACAGAGGAGTAGGGAATTAAAATAAATAAATAAACAGAACACCCATGAGTTGTGGGCAAATTCAAATGTCTGCTATATGTATAATTGGAATCCAATCCTCAAAGGTAGATAGAAGTAATATAAGAAATAATCACTGAAAATTTTACAAATTTGTTGAAAACTATAGACCCACAGGCCCAGGAAGCTCAACCAACCCCAAGGACAAGAAGCATAAAGAAAATTACACCATGGAATATTATTATGAAATTGCTCAAAATCTGTGTTTTAAAAAACCTTAAAATCAGCCAAAGAAAAAAATTATGACATACACAGGAGCAAATATTAGGATGAAACCATATTTTTCATCAGAAATAATGCAAATGAGAAGATAATGGAGCAACATCTCTAAAGTACTGAAAAAATAATTGTCAACATAGAATTTTACACAACAGTAAAAAATATTTTTTAAAAGTGAAGATGAAATACTTTTTTAGATATATAGTGGCTGATCCATTGTTATCAGATCTGCACTACAAGAAATGTTAAGAAAATATTTCAGTCACAAGGAAAATGATACCAGATAGAAATATGTATCTACACAAAGGAATGAAAAACATTTGAAATAACTACATGGGTAAATATGATTTATTTCTTTTTTTATATTATTTTTATTTTTAAAATTTATTTCTAGAGACAGGGTCTCACTCTGTCACCCAGGTTAGAGTGCAGTGGTGATCATAGCCTCAAACTCCTGGGCTCAAGCAATCCTACTTCCTCAGCCTCTCAAGTAGCTGTGACTACAGGTATGTACCACCATTTTTTAAATGGCTAATTTTTAAATTTTTTGTAGAAACAGAATCTCGCTATGTTGCTCAGGCTGGTCTCCAACTCCTGGCCTCAAGCAATCCCTCTGCCTCTGTCTCCCAAAGCACTGGGATTGTAGACTTGAGTAACAGAGACTGGCTTATGATTTATTTATTATTATTGGGATGCCTTTTAAAAATAATTGGCTATTTAGAACAAAGATAAATAAACTTTTTTTCTAGCTAGAGCCAGATTGTAAATATCTTATGCACTGTGGTTCACACAGTTTTTGTGACAACTACTCAACTGTACTGTTATATCATAAAAGCATTCATTAAAATATGTGAATAAATTGATACAGCTGCGTTACAGTAAAATTTTATTTACCAAAACAGTTGGCAGGCAGGTTTGGTCATTGGGCCTTAAGTTTCCAATCTCAGAGTTAAACAGAAAACAATAATAAATATAGCATGAGAATTATAATATAGGTAGAAGAAAAAGGTATGAAAAATATAGCATAAAGGCCAGAAGGTGAAAACTGGAAATATGCTATTGTTCTTATAGCACATGTAAAGCAGAACAATGTTACTTGAAGGTAAACTGTGCTAAGTTAACTATTTAAGTATATTATAAATCCTAAAGCAACTGCTAAAAAAACAAAGAATTATAGTTAATACACAATTAAGGAAATTAAAAATGAAAATGTAGAATCACAAGTAAAATTCAAAAGAAAGCCACAAAAAGCAAGAGGGAACAAAGAACAAGTGAAACAAACAGGAAACAGATATCAAGAAAATACAACACACTGATTAAAATGTCAATGACGATAATGGAAGAGAGGATAATACACAAGGTCAGATGCGTAATGTTAGTGGAGAGATGAAAACTGTAAAAAAGAATCAAGTAGAAATGCTAGAAATAGAAACACAATCGTAGATGAAGAATGCCTCCCACATGCTCATCAGTAGACTTGACACAACTGAGACAAAGAAAAAAGGGAACCAAGATAAGTCCATATAAATAACTCAAACAAAAACACAAAGAAAAAAATAGAGAAAACAGGAGCTATAGAATATTATCAAATAGTCTAATTAAAATGAATGATAGACTCTAAATCACATATCCAAAAAGCTTGGAAAATACCAAGTAGGAAACCAAACTGCTGAAAAACCATGACAAAGAAAAAAAATCTTGAAAGCAGCACATAAAGTATAGAGAAACAAAGACAAGAATTAGAGCAGACTTCTCATCAGAAACCATGGAAGCCAAAAGATAATGCACTTTTGTCTTTAAAGGGCTGGAAAACAAAACAAACAAAAACAGATAAAAAACCCACTGTCAATTAAGAATTCTAAACTCAGAGGAAGAAGAAAAAAGAGGAAATAAAGGTATTTTCATACAAACAAAAGCTGAGCCGTATTATTGCCATTAGATCTTCACTAAAACAAATGTTAAAGGAAATTTTTTAGTAGAAAACGTATAACACCAGACAGAAATTTGGATCTACACAAAGAAATGATGCGCACTGGATGTAGAATAAATGAAGAAAATATAAATTTTATTTGCATTACTTATAATTAGAACAGAGATTAATAAACTTTTTTCTAGGAAGAGTCAGATAGTAAATATTTTATGCATTGTGGTTCATACAGTCTTTGTGACAACTACTCAACTGTAGTATACTAAAATGTAACTACAAAAAAGCAAAAATAATAGTAACATTTTGTGCATTTAAAGCGCACATAAAAGTAAAATATATGACAATAAAAAAGGACACATAAAAGTAAAATATATGACAATAATGATACAAAAGATAAGATGAGGAATTGGGAATATACAGTTATAAGATCCTTATACCACAGGTAAAATGGTATAATACTATTTTAACTCTGATTAATTAAATATGTACATTGTAAATCCTAGGGCAACAACAAAAAAGGATTTTTTTTTTTTGAGACGGAATCTCACTCTGTCGCCCAGGCTGGAGTGCGGTAGAGCGATCTCGGCTCACTGCAAGCTCCGCCTCCTGGGTTCACGCCATTCTCCTGCCTCAGCCTCCAGAGTAACTGGGACTACAGGTGCCCGCCACCAGCCTGGCCAATTTCTTGTATTTTTTAGTAGAGACGGAGTTTCATCATGCTATCCAGGATGGTCTCGATCTCCTGACCTTGTGATCCACCCACCTTGGCCTCCCAAAGTGCTGGGATTACAGGCAGGCGTGAGCCACCGCACCTGGCCAAAAAGGATTCTTAAAAGTGATATAAATAGCAAACCAATAGTAGAGATGAAAGGGAGTCATAAAATGCAATCAATCAAAAATAAGAGAAAAATAATAAATGATACAAACAAGAAACATTTAGCAAAATGGTAGATTTAAAATTAGCCATATTGGCAATGACATTAACTGTGAACTATCTAAACACACCAATAAAAAGACAGAGATTATTCAACTAGATAAAAGTCAAAGCAAGACCCAACTACACAATGTCTATGATAAACCAACTTTAAATATAAATTAACTGATAGGTTAAAAGTAAAAGAATGGAAATATAGATGGCATACAAACACTAATAAAAAGAAAGCTGGGGAAGCCATATTGATATTGAGAAAAGTAGACTTAAGGATAAGGAATATTATAGAGGATAAAGTGGAACAATACTTAAGAATAAAACGGTCAATTTTCTACAGAGACATAACAATCCTAAAGACATATTTACCTAATAACAGGATTTAAAAATACCTAGGCCAGATGTAGTGGCTCGCCCCTGTAATCCCAGCACTTTGGGAGGCCAAGGTGGGAAGATTGCTTAAGACCAGGTGTTTGAGACCAGCCTGGGCAACATAGCCAGACACTGTCTCTACAAAAAAATTCTTAAAAATTAGCCAGGCATGGTGCACACACCTGTACTTTTAGCTACTTGGGAGGCTGAGGCAGGAGGACTGCCAGAGCCCAGGAATTTGAGGTTGCTGTGAGATACGATTGTGGCACTACACTCCAGCCTGAGTGACAAAATGAGAACCTGTCTCTTAAAAAAAATAAAAATGTGCAAATAAGATAAAAATACCTAAAGGAGAAACAGACAAATCCACAATTATATTTGAAGTTGCCAACACTCTTCTTTCGGAAATTGGTAGACAAAGTAGACAAAAAATAAGTAAGGATATAGAAGAGTTGAGCAATACAGTTAACCAACTTGACCTAACTGACATTTATAGATCAATCCAACAACAGCAGGATACACACTTTTCTCAAGTACACATGGAATATTCATCAAGACAGACTATCTTCTGTGCCATAAAACAAACCTTGACAAATCTGAAAGAAATAGAAATTATACAATATATGTTCTCTAAACATAGCTCAATTAAACTAGAAATCAAAAACAGAATAACATCCAGAAAATCATCAAATATTTGGAAATTAAACAATATACTTCTAAATAACCCATGAATCAAAGAAGAAGTTTCTTTGAGCATGACATCCAGGGTCCTGAGAATCAATCCACCCCACCCACTGCAGCCTGTACCTATGTGCACCATAGGGAAGCCTGAGGACAGGCCAATGCCACTCACAGCCTTCAGCAGTGGCGACCATGCATGCCATCCAGAGGCCTGAGGATAGACTTGCCTGGTTCATTGCCACCACCACTGCAACCCCAGCATACCATCTGAGGAGCTGGGGATTGATTCATTCTGCCACTGAAGCTGGCACCCACACACACCATCAGGGAGCATGATGACAAGCATGCCTAACCCACTACCACCACTGCCAGTGCCCATGAATGTTATTCAGGGCCCTTAGGATCCACCATCCCACTTACCACCACAGGTACCCACATGCACCATCAGAAGGCTGGAGAATAGGCCTATTCCACCTGCAACCACTGGTGCCAGCACATACCTTCTGGGGGCCTGAGAATGGACCTATCCCATCTGATGCCACCAACTAGGTGCACATTCCTGGGGCCCAAGGACTAGCTTGCACAGCCTGCCACCACCACTGCCACCAGCACCCCTTTACCTGGAGACTGGCCTGCCCACCCTACCAGTGCCACTGCTGGCACCCACATGTGTCACTCAGGGCATGAAGTCTGGCCCACTGCCACTCCTGCCATAGCCAACACCATGAACACCACCCAAGGGCCCATGAACCCACTCATTTGCCTGCCTGGCCCACTGGTGTCACTGGTAGCACCCAAGCAACCTGCCTGGAAGTCCAAGAACTGGCCTACTCAAACCTGCTACCACTGATGCCAGCATACACTGGCCAGGAGACTAAAGACCAGCACACCGGGCCTGCCACCACTACTAGTGCTCAAACATTAGCCAACCTGGCATCCCCATCCCACCAAAATGCCATCACAGCCTCCACTAACATGCACAGCCTAAACCACTAAGGAACTCAAACACCACTGATGCTGATTCCAGTTGAAGAAGTCATATGGAGACTACACTACTGCTACCCAGAATCAAAGCCAAAGTACCATACTTAACCAACACTATAGATATACCTACAGGAAAAGTCTTTTCCTGAAAAAGCAAATCCATAAAATTCAAAAAAGTGATAATTATATCAGATGCATAGATATCTTGTGTAAGGACAAAAGAAATATGAAAGAGCCAGGAAACATGACACCTTCAAAGGGACATAGTAATTCTCCAATAACAGATCCCAAAGAAAAGGAAATCTATGAAATGTCTGAAAAAGAATTCAAAATAATGATATTAAAGAAATTCAGTGATATGTAAAAGAACAAGAAAAATAATACAAAGAAATCAGAAAAACAATTCAGGATATGAATGAGAAATTTACCAAAGAGCTAGATATCATAAAAAAGAACCAAACAGAAAGTCTAGAACTGAAAAACTCATTAATGAAATAAAAATGCATTCAAAAGTTTCAACAGTAGACTAGATAAAGCAGAAGAAAGAATTTCTGAACTCAAAGATAGGTCTTTTGAAATAATACAGTCAGACAGAAATAAAGAATAAAAAAGAATGAACAAAGCCTATGTCTTATATGGGACACCATAAAGTGACCACATATTCAATTTTTTGGTGTCCCAGAAGGCAAAGAGAACAACCAAATGGATAGAAAACTGATTTAACAAAATAGTAGCTGAAAAGTTACATAGTCTTGCAAGAGATTTAGACAGCTAGATACAGGGAAGCTCAGAGATCCTCAAATAGATGCAATTCAAAAAGATCTTCCCCATGGCACATTATAATCAGACTGTCAAAAGTCAAAGACAAAGTGAGAATTCTAAATACAGCAAAATAAAAGTGTCTAGTCACTTATAAGGAACCCCATTAGAATAACAGTGGTTTTCTCAGCAGAAACTTTACAAGCCATAAGAGAATGATATATGTTCAAAATGCTGAAAGAAAAAAAGAAGCTGCCAGGGAAGAAGACTATACTCAGAATAAATAAAGTATTTCCCAGACAAGCAAAAACTGAATTCATCACTACAGACCAACCCTACAAGAAATGTTTAATACAGTCCTACACCTTGAAGTAAAAGGACAAATTCCACTATCATGAAAACACACAAAAGTATAAAACCCACTCAACGGTAGAGCAAACCACAAATAAGGAAAAGAAAAGATTCAAATGGTACCACTATAGAAAATGACCAAAACGCAATAATAAACAAGAAGATTGGAAAAAAGAAACAAATGATATACAAAACAACTAGTAATCAATAAAATGACAGGAATAAGCATTCACATATCAATAACCTTGAATGTAAACAGATTAAACTCATAACAATTCTACGTACCCAATACTGGACCATCCAGGTATATTGAGCAAGTATTATTAGATTTATAGGGAGAGATTCACCCCAATACAAAAATAGCTGGGGACTTTGACACCCTACTCTCAGCAATAGACAGATCATCTAGACAGAATTAACAAGGAAACATTGGATTTAAATTGGACCTTAGACCAAAAGACCTGGCAGACATTTACAGAATAGTTTAACTGCCACAGAATACATATTCTCCTCATTAGCACACAGAGCATTCTCCAGGGTAGACCATATGTTAGGCCACAAAACAAGTCTCAAAAATTTTTTTAAAATTTGAAATCATATCAAGTATTTTCTCAGACCACAATGAAATAAAACTAGAAATCAATAACAAGAGGAACTTCAGAAATTGTACAAATACATGGAAACTAAACACACCTCTGAACAACCACTGGGTCAATGAAGAAAGTAGTGAGGAAATAAAAAAAATTTCTTGAAACAAATGAAAATAGAAGCACAACGAACCAAAATCTATGGAAGACAGCAAAAGCAGTGCTAAAAGAGAACTTTATAGCGATAAACACCTACACCAAAAAGGTAGAAAGATTTCAAATAAATAACCTAACGATGCCCTTAAGGAACTAGAAAAGCAAGAAAAAAAAAACCCAAAATTAGCAGAAGGAAAGAAAGATCAGAGCAGAACTACATGAAATAGAGACTTAAAAAAATAAAAACACAAAGAATCAACAAAATGAATGGTTGGTTTTCTGAAAGATAAACAAAATCAGTAAACCACTACTAGACTAACAAAGAAAAAGAGAAGACTGAAATAAACAAAATGAAAAATAGAAATACAAAAGATCATCAGAGACTATCTGAACAACTACATACTACATACACCAACAAACTAGAAACCCTAGAAGAAATAGATAAATTACTAGACACATACAACCTACCAAGATGGAACCAGAAAGAAATAGAAAACCTGAACAGACCAACATGAAAAATCAAGGAAACATGACGCCATCAAAGGAACACAATAATTATTCAGTAAAAGATCTCCAAGAGAAACGAAATTAAAAGTGTTCCAACAAAGAAAAGCCCAGCACCAGATGGCTTCACTGACAAATTCTGCCAAACTTCCAAAAAGAACTAAAACCAATTATCTTCAAACTATTCCAAACAATAGAAGAGGAGGGAATTCTCCCTAGCTCATTCTATGAGACCAGCATTACCCCGGTATCAAAAACAAGCAAGGATACAACAAAAAGAGAAAACTACAGGCAAATAACCCTGATGAACATAGAGGAAAAGAATCCTAAACAAAATACTAGCAAACCAAATCCAATAGCACATCAAAAGTATAATATACCATAATCAAGTGGGATTTACCTCAAGGATGCAAGGATAGGTCAACATATACAAATCAATAAAAACAGATCGCATCAAGAGAATGAAGGACAAAAACTACAGGATCATCTCAATTGGTACAGAAAAATCATTTGATAAGATTCAACATCCCTTTATGATAAAAACTATGATAAGGCATAGATGGAGCATACTTTAACATAATAAAGGTCATATATGAAAAATCCCAGCCTAGCCAACATGGTGAAACCCTGTCTCTACTAAAAATAAAAAAATAGCTGGGGTGGTGGCGCATGCCTGTAATCCCAGCTACTCAGGAGGT
The DNA here is from genome assembly GCF_028858775.2 of Pan troglodytes. NCBI lineage: Eukaryota > Metazoa > Chordata > Mammalia > Primates > Hominidae > Pan > Pan troglodytes. The sequence continues at coordinate 46,038,961 of NC_072402.2, read as the reverse complement.
TGACGTGTGAGAATCGCTTGAACCCTGTAGGTGGAGGTTGCAGTGAGCCAAGATTGCACCACCGCACTCCAGCCTGGGTGACACAGCGAGACCCTGTCTCAAAAAAAAAAAAGAAAAGAAAAGAAAAACCCATAGCTAACATCATACTGAATGGGGAAAAGCTGAAAGCCTTTCCTCTAAGAACTGGAACAAGGACAAGGATGCCCACTTTCACCACTCCTATTCACATAGTATTGGAAGTCCTAGCCAGAGCAATCAGGCAAGAAAAAGACATAAAAAAGCATTCAAATTGGAAAAAAGAAACTCAAACTGTTCCTTTTTGCAGATGGCATGATCTTACATCTAGAAAAACTGAAGACTCCACCAAAAAGCTCTTAGATCTGATAAATTCAGTAAAGTTGCAGAATATAAAATCAACATACAAAATCAGTAGTATTTCTATACGTCATTAATGAGCTAGCTGAAAAAGAAATAAAGCAGGTAATCCCATTTACAATAACTACCAACAAATAATACCTAGGAATAAGTTTAACAATGAGGTAAAAAGCCTCTCAAGAAAAACTACAAAACACTGATGAAATAAATTGAAACAACAAACAATGGAAAGACTTCCCATGATCATGAATGGGAAGAATATTGCTAAAATGTCCATACTCCCTAAAGGAATCTACATATTTAATGCAATCCCTATCAAAATGCCAGTGTAAGTTTTTTACAGAAATAGAAAAATAATCCTAAAATATATATGGAACCAAGAAAGAGCCCCAAAAGCCAAAGCAATCCTGAGCAAAAAGAACAAAGTTGGAGGCATCACACTCCCTGACTTTAAAATAAGTTACTGTAGTAACTAAAATAACATAATATTGGTATAAAAAGATACATATACCAGTGGAACAAAATAGAGAATCCAGAATTAAATTTATGCTTTTACAGCAAACCGATTTTCAACAAAGTTACCAAGAATATACCTTGGGGAAACGATGGTCTCTTTAATAAATAGTACTGGGGAAATTAGGTATCCATATGCAGGAGAATGAAACTGGACCCCTTTCTCTCACCATATACAAAATTCAGCTCAAAATGGAGTAAAGACTTAAACATAAGACCCAAAACTATAAAACTACTACAAGAAAACATAGGGTAAATGCTTCAAGACATTGGTCTAAGCAAAGATTTTACGGCTAAGACTTTAAAAGCACAGGTAACCAAAACAGAAATAGACAAATGGGACTATATTAAACTAAAAAGCTTCTGCACAGCAAACGAAACAATCAACAGAGTGAAGAGACAAGTTGTTGAATTGGAGAAAATATTTGCAAATTATTCAGTTGACAAGGAACTAATGTCTAGAATATGCAAGGAACTGAAACAACTCAACAGCTGTTCGAAACAAATAATCCCATTTTTAATGGTCAAAGGATATCAATAGACATTTCTCAAAAATGACATACAAGTGGCCAACAGGTATATAAAAGAATGTTCAGGCCGGGCACGGTGGCTCATGCCTGTAATCCCAACATTTTGGGAGGCTAAGGAGGGAGGATCACGAGGTCAGGAGATCGAGACCATCCTGGCTAACACGTTGAAACCCCGTCTCTATTCAAAAATAGAAAAAAATTAGCCGGGCGTGGTGGCAGGCGCCTGTAGTCCCAGCTACTCGAGAGGCTGAGGCAGGAGAATGGCGTGAACCTAGGAGGCGGAGCTTTCAGCGAGCCGAGATTGCGCCACTGCACTTCAGCCTGGGCGACAGAGCGAGACTCCGTCTCAAAAACAAACAAACAAACAAAAAAGAGTGTTCAGCATCACTAATCATCAGGGAAATGCAAATCAAAACCACGATTAGATTTCATCTTACCCAAGTTAGAATGGTTGTTATTAAAAAGACAAGAAATAACGATAACGATGCTGGCAAGAATGTGGAGAAAAGGAAATTCTTACACACTATTGGTGAGAATGTAAATTAGTTCAGCCACTATAGAAAATAGCATAGTGATTCCCCCCCCCCAAAAAAAAAACTAAAGAAAAAGCACTACCATATGATTTAACAATTCCACTACTGGATGTTCATCCAAAGGAAAGGAAGTCAGCATTATCAAAGGGATACCTGTACCCCCATGTGTATTGCAGCACTATTCACAATAGCAAAGACATAGAATCCACCTAAGTGTCTATCAACCAACAAACGGATAAATAAAATGTGATATATTTACACAATGGAATACTATTCTGCCATAAAAAATGAAATCATGTTATTTATAGCAATGTGGATGGAACCAGAGATCATTATGTTAACCGAAATAAGCCAAGCACAGAAAAACAAATATTGCATGTTCTCACTCATATGTGGGAGTTGATCTCAAGGAGATAGAGTAAAATGACGGTTGCCAGATGCTGGGGAGGGGGATGGGGAGATGAAGAACAGTTGGTTAATAGGTATAAACATATAGTTAGACAGAAGAAATAAGTTTCAGTGTTTAACAGAATAGTAAGGCAACTATAGTTAACAAGGTGTTATATATTTCCAAATAGCTAGAAGATTTGAAATGTTTGCAACACAAAGAAATGATATATCTCTGAAGTGATAGATATCCTAATTCCTGATTTGATCATTACACATCATATGCATGTATCAAAATATTACATGTACCCCATAAATATGTATATTTTTATGTATCAATGTAAAGTATATGAATATGTGCACACACAATGTAGAAGTCTCAAGGGAAATATTAACATATTCTGAACTCAATGAAAAGAAAAATATGACATATCATCATTTTAAAATTAAACATATACCTACCATATGATCCAGTCATTCCACTCAGATATTTCCCTGCAAGAAAAAAAGAAAAAAGAAAATATGTTTATACAATGACCTGTACATAAATGTCCTTAGGCTCTTTATTTGTAATTGCCAAAAATAGAAAAAACCCAAATGTCTATCAACAGGTGAATAAATCAACAAATTTTGGTATAGTCACACAATGGAATACTACCTACAATGAAAAGGGATACACATATTTTGGTATATTCATTAAATGTAATAGACAGGAATGAACTATTAATATATACAACAACATAGGCGAATTTCAAAACTATTATGCTGAGGGAAATAAACCAGGCAAAAAGGAATAAATATGATTCCATTTTATAAAATTCTAGAAAATGCAAATTAATCTGTAGTGACAGATCAGTAGTTGCCTGGGAATGGAGGGTGGGGTGAGGAGGGGAGAGAGGGAGGGATTACAAAAGGACTCAAACTTTTAGGGTTGATGGCTATGTTCACTGTCTTGATTATGGTGATCGTCTCACGGGTATATGAATATATCAAAATGTATCAAAACTATGTATTTTTAAATATATGCAGTTATTGTATATGTCAACCTACACAAAGTTGTTAAAAATGAATCAGTGACATTCATGTGAACTTGTACAATCTGAGTGGGTTTCGAGTAGATATCTGGCCGAACTCGGGATCTGACTATAAGCAACCTCTCTACCCTCCATCCACTCCACTCCTCTGTAGAATAAACGAGAATAAATATAAGAATTTTATCAGAGCTAGAGTCTTTCATAAAATTTTGATGGCAGGGCTAAAGCTTAAATTGATAACACCAGCTTTGAAAAAAAAATCCCAAAGGGAACAGCCTAAAAGAGAAATATAATCCAAAAAATAACTGTCATCCCTAACCTTTACATTTAGCATCTTTCAGCCTATTCACTACTTCCCTCTCTGGACCATAATTGCCAGCAATGGCATCAAGTTCTCCATTATGCCATAGGGTCATTTTTTAAAAACTGCCTGGATCCTCTATTAAAATACTGGGTTGCCTCATGATTAAGTAGTTTTCACTTTTTTTTCACAATAAAAAGCTCAGACTGGGCAGTTTATCACTGCTTATTCTACATCTAGGGAAAAATCATCCCCTATTTGGCAGCAAAAAAAGCTAGTAACTCATTTCAATGCTGCAACAGGCCTTGCCTGCTAGTGGGCACACCCTGGCTTCAGGAAGGCTTTGGATGTGTGAAGACCATACATTGCCATGACTCACTCAAATAAAATAATAAACCAGGCCATGCAAACTTAGAGAGAAACGTATAATTTTGCAGCCTATCTGCATCCGTTCAATTATGTCAGCATTCATGACCAATTCAATTGAACATCATAATGACATTTGCTGTTCCTGGTTTTGAGTTGATTTCCTTACAAAATTAGCATTTCATTTTTCTAATTTCAGAGCATATTGAGAACTGTTCGCTACTTAACTAAATCCAGAATTATGAATCCTTTTTCCTAATAAGGCAGCCCCTTGTGCCCCTTCCCAAATTCGATAATTCAGTTTTAAGAAAATAAATGCTTTTCAGCTTAGTGATGGGGCTCAGGCCTCATGAGCATTTGAGCGTTGCAACCTCACCTTTCACACAGGATGAATCTCTGGTGCCCTTATGCTCCTCAGCTCTTGCTGGATGGCCAAAGGAATAGTTGTGGTTAATAGTCACACAATAATCTTTGGCAAGTGATTATTGCCATTTAGAACCCCAAGTCTCAAGGGTGCATTTCTTCTGTTTTGTTTATTGTTTCTCCTGGAGCTTTATCTCATAGTGTGTTGTGGTTATTACTACTTTTTAAAGCAATGGGAAGTTGCTATTACCTGCCTTTGATTGAATTTCCTTAGCTTGTTCTTTCTATTGCCACATTATTAAAGGCACCAGGAAACACTTTGTATTTATCCTCTCTTCAACGTCAGCTTCCCCTGGATCCTAGCTGCCCAGGTAAGTGAAATTTTCCAGTACCAATGTCCCCCAGTCTTCTCATTTTTTATTTCCCAGCTAATTGATCTGTCATCCTTCACTCTTCCTAAGTTATTTGCAATGTCTGGAACATTTTTGAAAAGTAAAACAACAAGGCCTAAAATGAACACTTAAGAGAAATTATAAATCGTCCTCTCCACTTTACTGGAAAGGCAGTATGGAAGGATTTGACGGCAAACTGTGTTTCCATTCTTCTTAGTGAAAGAATCGAATCCCTTCGGATGACTATCTTAGCTATAAACTTAGGTATCTTCTTCAGAATGTTCCCTCAGGTTCTCCTGTGGTTTTCCTGTTGGTATTGATAAAACCAATCACAGATTCCTCAGTCAGCAGTTTATTAGGCATTTGTAGAACTCTGATTTGAAATTCACTTCTTTATATATTTGGCCAGTAACTTAAGGACTATCAGAACAAGAGACACCTCTATGATTTTCTGAAATCTCTATTTCTTTTAGGGATTCAGCAACTACATGTAGGGCAGAGTCATTTGCTGACCCACAAGCATCTTAGACTGAAATTGTACCAGATGGATGTAGAATCAATCCTGCATATCTGTACCCCTGAAACAAGTAAAAAATACAGTTGGACATTTCCAAAAACAGGGCCAAGCAGTCATTTGTTAAGAGAGGGTTGCTCTGGGAGATAGATGCAGGAGTTGGAATAACACATCCCAAACCTCCCTTTCCCTTCCAAAACACAAGTCAATAGACCTGCCTTACATTAATTCATCTAAACTTTTCCTAACCATATTTGTATTTTCAGTCTGTATGAACTCCTGGGGTAATGGATCTGAGAACCACTGTTTAAGAGGATTGATTGTGTTGCCTTGTAGGAAAGTAGAAATGGAGTAAGATGAATCACTCAGGCAGAATCATTGTGCTGCAGGACAGATGGAAAGGCTCGGAAAGCACTTGTGCCCCTCCCTGTTACAGAGCATCTGGCCATGCCTAGCCTTGGTGGGCTAAAGAAAAAATACAACTCTCACCCTGCCAGCTGTGTTTTCCATCTTAATTGAAAACTTCTGAATCTCTATCTAATATGCTCAGCTAGGCAATGCAAGCCCTTAGCCTTTCTTCTGGTACAAGAAGTTGTTGACATCTTTCTGGAAAACATATTTACTACTACCTGTGAAGTTGCTTTGTACGACTAGGTGATATTCAGGGTAAATAAAACATGTGTGGCTCTTGACCCTTGGGGAACTCAGTGGCTAGAAGAAGCAAACTCAGACAGACAAATAGAAGTTTACAATAGATGTAAGAGATCAAGTAGCTATGCAGAGACATCAGTAAATTAAAAAGAGATGATTACATATTTACAATAAATACCAGAGGTGCCCGTCCTTGCAAGTACCATAGTTAGATGGATGGGGGTTGGAGAGAGACAGAGAGATGCTCTCCACATATATTCAAAAACTGGAAGAAAATTTAAAGAGACTTGCTTCTAAATCTGTTAACACAAATGAAGAGATGAACAGTGTTCAGTAGATTTGTTACAAGAGGAAAGTACATATTGGGCACCATATTTTTAAGAGAGTGAGTGTGATATGGAGAAATAGGCAAAATCAAATAAAAATAACTGTAATGAAAATAGAAGAGGTGGAGGGAACTGCTATTAGGGCTGTGTGTATATAGGAGAGGAGGAGATAGGAAAGATCTGAGGTAGTAGAGATTTTTAGTAAAGTTCTTGGGAACTGGAGTACATACAGTCTGGGCATCAGGACTTTTCAAAACCCTCCAGGCAATTCTAATGTGCAGCCAAGTTTGAGAACCACTGATCTGTATCATCCTACAAATGGCCACCAGATCAAGTTTTTGATTGCTTTCATTTTATTATTTCCTCTACCCAAAGATTTTTTTTTTTTACCAATTATTGGGTAGGTATCATCTATTCTTTCATTTTTTTTAACAAATAAATGGTAATCGCCATAGATAATTGCTTTACTGCTTTGAATCTTGGGCTTTGACCTGTATGTTGAAAACAATAACTACTTGTAGCTTTGCTTTAAAGATAAAAGGAGGCAATGTTTATAAATAAAGCATTTAACACAGTGCTTGCTACAGAAAATATGCAAGAATAGCGGCAATTACTGCTACTAACTCTCAACATTCTGACAGATGATCTTGCCACAGTCTCCGCTCCACCCCATGAAGGTATCTGGCTAACTTCCTCCATATCTTTGCTCATGCTGCTCTTTCCCCTGATAATAGGTTCGGTTCCTCTCGATTTAAGCCCTGCCTTTCTGAAGTTCTACCTCCTTGAAATCTTTTTAGGACATGTCCCCATATACTTTGTCCTAAACAATCTCACCTAATTTTAGTATCCCTAAAGACAAATTATCCTCAATAAAGTTGGTCTTGAATTGTCTCTTCATTTTACTATGCATGTTAAGCATTATCTCTGCAATTATGTTACAAATTCCTTGAAAGCAGGTGTTTGGTTGTGTCATCCATGGCGGGACGTGGGGGAGCCTGTTTATTGTGTTTAATGAAATAGTCATTCACATATAAGAGACACTTAGCAGATTGCAAGTTCCATGTGGGCAGGAACCTTATATACAGGATTCATCTAAATCTCCCCATGACCTAGAATAACGCCTGATACACAACAGGTGCTGGTATTAGTTTGCTAGGGCTGCCATAAAAAGTACCAAAGATGGGGGACTTAAACAACAGAAATTTATTTTCTCATAGTTCAAGAGGCTAGAAGCCTGAGATCAAGGTATCAGTAGGGTTGGTTTCTTCTGGGACCTCTTTCCTTGGCTTATAGATGGCATTTTTCCTTGTGCTTGTGTCTTAATCTTCTCTTCTTATAAAGACACCAGCAATGTTGGATTAGGTCTCACTGTAATGGCCACATTTTAACTTCATTACCTCTTTAAAGACCTTATCTCCAAATACACATTCTGAAGCATTGGGATTTAGGACTTCAAAACATTGAATTGGGGGGGTGGGTGGAAGTGCACAATTCTTCCCATAAAAATGCCCAATAAATATTTGTTGAATGAATGAATGCCCAACATGTCCTCATTGCCTAATCCAGCATTACTGCTTAGTGCAGTCTGACATTTATTAAGCAACTATTATGTTACTATCTTAGGAGGTTGTGATAGGAAGTTGAGTAAGCTATGGTTCCTGCCTAAAGGAACTTACATTTTAATGGAAAAAAACCACTGCACACAATTTCAATAAATGGGAAATTAATTTAAAAGTATGCACAGGGAATATGTAGAAGAGAAGGAAGCCATCTAGTCAAGCTGGGGGTTCAAGGAAGGCTTTCTTGAGGAGGTAATTTCTTAAGTGGATTTTAAAAGATGAATGAAGCCCACTTGATCATGGTGGATAAGCTTTTTGACGTGCTGCTGGATTCAGTTTGCCAGTATTTTACTGAGGATTTTTGCATCAATGTTCATCAGGGATATTGGTCTAAAATTCTCTTTTTTTGTTGTTTCTCTGCCAGGCTTTGGTATCAGGATGATGCTGGCCTCATAAAATGAGTTAGGGAGGATTCCCTCTTTTTCTATTGATTGGAATAGTTTCAGAAGGAATTGTACCCACTCTTCCTTGTACCTCTGGTAGAATTCGGTTGTGAATCCATCTGGTCCTCGACTTTTTTTGGTTGGTAAGCTATTAATTATTGCCTCAATTTCAGAGCCTGTTATTGGTCTATTCAGAGATTCAACTTCTTCCTGGTTTAGTCTTGGGAGGGTGTATGTGTCGAGGAATTTATCCATTTCTTCTAGAATTTCTAGTTTATTTGTGTAGAGGTATTTATAGTATTCTCTGATGGTAGTTTGTATTTCTGTGGGATTGGTGGTGATATCCCCTTTATCATTTTTTATTGCGTCTATTTGATTCTTCTCTCTTTTCTTCCTTACTAGTCTTGCTAGCGGTCTATCAATTTTGTTGATCTTTTCAAAAAACCAGCTCCTGGATTCATTGATTTTTTGAAGGGTGTTTTGTAACTCTGTCTTCTTCAGTTCTGCTCTGATCTTGGTTACTTCTTGCCTTCTGCTAGCTTTTGAATGTGTTTGCTCTTGCTTCTCTAGTTCTTTTAATTGTGATGTTAGGGTGTCAATTTTAGATCTTTCCTGCTTTCTCTTGTGGGCATTTAGTGCTATAAATTTACCACTACACACTGCTTTAAATGTGTCCCAGAGATTCTGGTATGTTGTGTCTTTGTTCTCGTTGGTTTCAAAGAACATCTTTATTTCTGCCTTCCTTTCGTTATGTACCCAGTAGTCATTCAGGAGCAGGTTGTTCAGTTTCCATGTAGTTGAGCAGTTTTGAGTGAGTTTCTTAATCCTGAGTTCTAGTTTGATTGCACGGTGGTCTGAGAGACAGTTTGTTATAATTTCTGTTCTTTTACATTTGCTGAGGAGTGCTTTACTTCCAACTATGTGGTCGATTTTGGAATAGGTGCAGTGTGGTGCTGAGAAGAATGTATATTCTGTGGATTTGGGGTGGAGACTTCTGTAGATGTCCATTAGGTCTGCTTGGTGCAGAGCTGAATTCAATTCCTGGATATCCTTGTTAACTTTCTGTCTTGTTGATCTGTCTAATGTTGACAGTGGGGTGTTAAGGTCTCCCATTATTATTGTGTGGGAGTCTAAGTCTCTTTGTAGGTCTCTAAGGACTTGCATTATGAATCTGGGTGCTCCTGCATTGGGTGCATATATATTTAGGATAGTTAGCTCTTCTTGTTGAATTGATCCCTTTACCATTATGTAATGGCCTTCTTTGTCTCTTTAATCTTGGTTGGTTTAAAGTCTGTTTTATCAGAGACTAGGATTGCAACCCCTGCCTTTATTTGTGTTCCATTTGCACAGAACCAAAAACAAAAACCACATGATTATCTCAATAGATGCAGAAAAGGCCTCCGACAAAATTCAACAGCCCTTCATGCTAAAAACTCTCAATAAATTAGGTGTTGATAGGACGTATCTCAAAACAATAAGAACTATTTATGACAAACCCACAGCCAATATCATACTGAACGGGCAAAAACTAAAAGTATTCCCTTTGAAAACTGGCACAAGACAGGGATGCCCTCTCTCACCACTCCTATTCAACATAGTGTTGGAAGTTCTGGCCAGGGCAATCAGGCAAGAGAAAGAAATAAAGGGTATTCAACTAGGAAAAGAGGAAGTCAAATTGTCCCTTTTTGCAGATGACATGATTGTATATCTAGAAAACCCCATCGTCTCAGCCCAAAATCTCCTTAAGCTGATAAGCAACTTCGGAAAAGTCTCAGGATACAAAATCAATGTGCAAAAATCACAAGCATTCTTATACACCAATAACAGACAAACAGAGAGCCAAATCATGAGTGAATTCCCATTCACAATTGCTTCAAAGAGAATAAAATACCTAGGAATCCAACTTACAAGGGATGTGAAGGACCTCTTCAAGGAGAACTACAAACAACTGCTCAGTGAAATAAAAGAGGACACAAACAAATGGAAGAACATTCCATGCTCATGGGTAGGAAGAATCAATATTGTGATAATGGCCATACTGCCCAAGGTAATTTATAGATTCCATGCCATCCCCATCAAGCTACCAATGACTTTCTTCACAGAATTGGAAAAAACTACTTTAAAGTTCATATGGAACCAAAAAAGAGCATGCATTGCCAAGACAATCCTAAGCAAAAAGACAAGCTGGAGGCATCATGCTATCTGACTTCAAACTATACTACAAGGCTACAGTAACCAAAACAGCAGGCTACTGGTACCAAAACAGAGATATAGACTGATGGAACAGAACAGAACCCTCAGAAATAATGCTGCATATCTACAACTATCTGATCTTTGACAAACCTGAAAAAAACAAGCAATGGGGAAAGGATTCCCTATTTAATAAATGGTGCTGGGAAAACTGGCTAGCCATATGTAGAAAGCTGAAACTGGATCCCATCCTTACACTTTATACAAAAATTAATTCAAGATGGATTAAAGACTTAAATGTTAGAACTAAAACCATAAAAACCCTGGAAGAAAACCTAGGCAATACCATTCAGGACATAGGCATGGGCAAGGACTTCATGACTAAAACACCAAAAGCAATGGCAACAAAAGACAAAATTGACAAATGGATCTAATTAAACTGAAGAGCTTCTGCACAGCAAAAGAAACTACCATCAGAGTGAACAGGCAACCTACAGAATGGAAGAAAATTTTTCCAATCTACTCATCTGACAAAGGGCAAATATCCAGAATCTGCAAAGAACTCAGACAAATTTACAAGAAAAAAACAAACAACCCCATCAAAAAGTGGGCAAAGGATATGAACAGACACTTCTCAAAAGAAGACATTTATGCAGCCAACAGACACATGAAAAACATGCTCATCATCACTGGCCATCAGAGAAATGCAAATCAAAACCACAATGAGATATCATCTCACACCAGTTAGAATGGTGACCATTAAAAAGTCAGGAAACAACAGATGCTGGAGAGGATGTGGACAAATAGGAACACTTTTACACTGTTGGTGGGACTGTAAACTAGTTCAACCATTGTGGAAGACAGTGTGGTGATTCCTCAGGGATCTAGAACTAGAAATACCATTTGACCCAGCCATCCCATTACTGGATATATACCCAAAGGAATATAAATCATGCTGCTATAAAGACACATGCACCTGTATGTTTATTGTGGCACTATTCACAATAGCAGACTTGGCACCAACCCAAATGTCCAACAATGATAGACTGGATTAAGAAAATGTGGCACATATACACCATGGAATACTATGCATCCATAAAAAATGATGAGTTCATGTCCTTTGTAGGGACATGGATGAAGCTGGAAACCATCATTCTCAGCAAACTATCACAAGTATTAAAAACCAAACACTGCATGTTCTCACTCATAGGTGGGAATTGAACAATGAGAAAACTTGGACACAGGAAGGGGAACATCACACACCAGGGCCTGTTGTGGGGTGGGGAGAGGTGGGAGGGATAGCATTAGGAGATATACCTAATGTAAATGATGAGTTAATGGGTGCAGCACACCAATATGGCACATGTATACCTATGTAACAAACCTGCATGTTGTGCACATGTACCCTAGAACTTAAAGTATAATAAAAAATAAATAAATAAATAAATAAATAAATGATGAATGAAAATTTCATAGGAAAGAAGAGCATGAGGCTATTGATTTTAGTATTAGGTGATCACACTGTCTGCAGAGTGGTAGATGGATTTAAGGCAGGGGCAGTATTAGAGGCATGGAAGAAAATAGACATAATTAACAACCGTTCAGGTGAGAGATGAAGGGATTTGGCCAATGATGGTGGTGCAAAGAAGTCAGTAGGTATGAGAAACATTTACAGGATAAAATCTGCAGGCCTTATTGGTAATTGAATATGGGAGGGGTAGAGAAGCAGAGGCATAAGGATAGAACAGCTCAAAGAAGTATTGAAGAATTTGTGGCCATAGTTTAAAACCACCACAATCTGCAGCACACAGGAACGTGAGAGAAATGCAAATTCATAGAGTCCACCTAGACCCACCAAACCAGAATCTCTAGGGGTAAGGCCCAGCAATCCGTTTTTAATAAGCTCTCCAGGTGATTCTGACACTGCTCAGAGGCCCTGCTCTCATAATGAGAAACTTTTTCTATGTGTTCAGGAAAAAATATTTTCTTACTGTTGCTTCTAATAACTCTCATTGAATTATTCATGCCCCAGTTCTTGCTGAATATCTCCAAACCAATTAGTTGAGGGAAAGGAGACATTATGGGGGTGGTTGGGGTATGCGTGCATGCGTGCGTGTGTGTGTGCGCTAGGAAAAGAAGTGGGGAGAATGCCCAAACACAAATGATCTCTATGCATCAAAAGATTTTCCAAAATCTGATTTTCATTATTTATTACTTAAATTTAATGTGTGGCCAAGCTTTTCTAGTAAGGTTTTTCTAGTAAGGTTGCAATTAAAAGAAAATGTAAGCAGATCACAGAAAACGTCATACTTTGGGGGCAGGCTTTGGAAAGCACAAATTTATTTATTTATTTATTTGTTTATTTATTGTCACTCACTGTACTACCCAGGCCTACTAAAAAGAGGATGCATTAAAATAACTAGCTGGTCAATATCCCCATCAATGTTTTAGCATAACCCCACGGTAGAATCAATAACGGTGACCCTAATGCAATGACCTTTGAAGTCCAAACTCTTCTGCCTCACAGGTTATTTCCAATCAACTTAATACAAAAGGTTCAGGTGCAAAACCAAATGGTTCAATTCCTGGAGCATCATTAGTAGTTAAGTAATTAAACAATCACTCACTTATTAACTTTTCTAGGTACCTTGGTCACGCTTGACAATACCAAGATTGCCTGGTAATTATATAAATTATTCCTATTCCCTGTTTAGTAGTTACCCAAAAAATATATTTTCATAAAGAATATATAACAGACAGGGACATAACCTTCAAAGTGGGGTTTGGGGGAGTAGAAAAAAGGTGACAAATTCTCCTAAAGAAGAATTGCTAATTCAGAAAACATGTTGGGAGCAAGCGGTGTGAAGTGGTAGAAACAAAAATTTGTTTCCTGTATAGTTCGAAATTTTAATAATAAGCATGAGCACTTCATAATTAGAATAACAAAGGTATTGTCATTTAAAATTAAAATAAAAAGGAAGGAAAAAGCCTGGATGAAGGAAAAAGCACAGGGATCGAAGTCAGAATGTCCTGGTTCAATTCCTGATTCTACAACTTACTAGCTGTGTGACCTTGTGTCAGAGGTGTTTGAACCAGAGCAACTCCATTTTGAATAGAAGCTGGGCAAAATAAGGTTGAGACCTACTGGGCTGTATTCCCAGGAGGTTAGGCATTCTAAGTCACAGGATGAGATAGGAGGTAGTTACAAGATACAGGTCGTAAAGACCTTGCTGATAAAACAGTTTGCAGAAAAGAAGCCAGCCAAAACCCACCAAAATCAAGATGGCGAAGAGAGTGACCTCTGGTCATCTTCAAGCCTCATTATATGTTAACTTTAATGCATTAGCATGCTAAAAGACACTCCCACCAGTGCCATGACAGTTTACAAATGGCATGGCAACATTCGGAAGTTACCCTATATGGTCTAAAAATGGGAGGAACCCTCAGCTCTGGGAATTGTCCACCCTTTTCCCGGAAAACTCATGAATAATCCACCCCTTGTTTAGTATAGACTCAAGAAATAACCATAGAAATGGGCAACCAGCAAGTCTTGGGGCTGCTCTGGCTGTGGAGTACCATTCTTTATTACTTTACTTTCCTAAAAAACTTGCTTTCACTCTACTTTATGCCCCAAATTCTTTCTTGCGTGAGACCCAAGAACCCTCTCTTGAGGGTCTGAATCGAGACTGCTTTCTGGTAATGCTTGGATATGCTACTTAGCTGCTCTGGGCTTCAGTGTTCTTATCTTTAAAAGAGATATGTGTACCTCCAATGGTGGGTATAATATTAAAGGAGCTATTAATAATATATGTAAAGCACTCAGCACAAGCCTGTCAAGGTGTATATTCAACAATAGTAGCTTTTTGCTGCTGTTAGTAGCTTTTGGCTCAGCTCAGATCAGAATTTAAATCCCAGTTCTCCTACATACTAACTATATGTACTTGGTCCAATAATTTCACCTCTATAAGCCTTGTTTGTTGGTTGGTTTTTGAGATATGTAAAACATGACAAGATTATCTATCATTCAAGGCTTCAGAGAACACAGAGCAGACATTTAAGAAATGATGGCTGTTCTATGTTAGCTCTTTAAAATGGATTTTAACTTTCACATCAATTTGCCTTTGCCTGCTACTTGGGCTCAGTTCAGTCCTTAGTACTGTCCTGTCCACACTGGCACTGGGAACTCTCTTCTTAAAGAAGAGATGGTTTTCTTCATTTTGTGTTTGTGGGAAGGCCCTCTTACATATGCCTGCCCTCAAATCGTCCCAGAACCAGAGTATGGAGACCCCACAAACCATGGGGAAAAAGATAAAATCATGCCTTTGAATAAGCAAACAGAGATGATCTCAGACATATACTGTAGATGTTTTCTCATTTTTTACCAACACAGTCCCTGTCTTATTAGAATGTATTCTCAGCCATCTGGCTTCCATCGAAGCCTAAAATTCAGTCAGGCACAATAAGACAGTATTATAATGAAAGAAAACAAAATATTTTACCCCAAAATATAATTCTTGGACATATTTTGAGATGGCTGTTCAGAGAGCCAGCAAACAGAATTAGCCCTGCGAAGCTGTCTTTTTTGGGGGAGATTTGCATCTGTAGAGAAAATCTGCATTGAGGAAGCCAGGCTTTCTCTGAGGGCCCTCTCTCATCCAGACCTAGGAAAGATGAACTGAGAGTCTGACATCTTTCAAGATCTGAAAGAAACATTCACCATCTATCCTCTCTGAGAGCTGCTACCTTGAAGTTTCATCTACATAACAAGACCACCTTTGCTAGCAAGGATTCCTCTTCCCGTCCCATACATGTTTTGCCACTCACCAAACCCCCATTCTTTCTGGAACTTCAAGATGGTATAAAAGCATCAACCATCTGGCCATTTTTTAAGTTCTATTTTATATGACTCCCACACACATTAATAGCTTTGCATACCCTTTCTTCTATTAATCTGTCTTTTGTCAGTTGATTTTTAGCAAATCTTCAGACGGCAAGGGGGAAGTTTTCCATTTGCCCCTATGATAAGAACTGGATGAAGAAGATGACATAAAAATACAAAACCATAAAAGAAAAAGTGATTAGATGTGACTACATTAATTTTGTTTGTTTATTTTAGCATCTCTATGGCAAAAAGACAACATAAAAATAAAATGTCAAATGATACATGAAAAAAATTGCAACATGTATTGTAGTCTCAGCATTAATGCTCTTAATACCATATACAAAGAGCATTTGCAAATCATTAATATGAAAAAGACCAGTATCTCATTAGAAAAAAATAGGCAAAGGATAGAAAGAGGACATTCACAAAAGAAGACATACAAAGGATGAATAAACAAAGGAAAAATGGTCAACGTAACTAGCAAACAAATAAAAGTAAAGTTTCATCAGATGGTCAAAGGTTTTATAAACAGAGGATTTTTCGTGTTTGAGAGGACATGGAAAATGGTATTTTGTATACTGTTGATAGAAAGTTTCAGAAGGGCAGCATCTATTTGGTAACATGTACCAAAAACTTAGTGTGCATATTATTTGATCTCATAATTCCATTTTTAGGAATTCATCCTAAGATAAATGTATATAAAAGGATATTTGCAACAGAATTGTTTAAAATAGAAAAAAGTAAAACAAGCTAAAAATCTAGCAATATGTCATTGATTAAAAACAATAATGAATCAATGCCTTAACCATACAGCAGAAAACATACTTTCATTAATTATATATATCATCGAATTATACCTATTGGGAATAGATACCAATCCAGGCAGAGAAACTAGCTTGTGCAAAGGCCCTATAATGGGAAGGGCTCCGACTCCACATGGGTTTTTGCAATCAGTTTTACCTTTGCGGGAGTCTACCCTAAGTTAAGCCTGAAGGTGAAACTTCACTAATCAGGGCCCCTATCTTTTGTGTTCATTGCTATTTGCCAAGTGCTTTGCACAGCCCTGGCACAATACACCTGTTAAACTGCCCTGCATGCCATTTCTATAGAAGTGTTTCTCTGTGGGTATATGGAAGGATGCTCACAAAATGTTAACAGTGGTGACCTCTAAGTTGAAGTGTTTGGGGGATGCTTTCTTCTTTCTATTTTTATGTGTTGCTTGAAATGTTAATGATAACCATGAGTTGGCTTCATAATTAGAAATAATTGCGTTATTGTTCTTTTAAAAGTTTATGAAGAAGAAAAAGATCTGGATGTAACAGAAAGTACCTACTAGCCATTGAATTCAGATATTTTTGGTTTATTTCTTGAACGTAGTCTCTTACGCTTCCATCAAAGGCTACAAACAAGGCAGCCACACCTCACTGTCAGTGGCTGAAAAGGCACCTGACACTGACACAGTCTGGGGACAGTCAACAGTATTTGGGCCACATTCAGAGAGAAGCCACCCCCAACCCCAGACCTGCCATGCTGGCTGCCCCTCCATGGAAAGGAATGTCCTTCCCCTCCTTCCACCACCTGGCAGCAACACACCACTTATCCTTTTACTCCTAACTCAGCCTCACCTCCTCTGGAAGCTTCCTCGACCCTGGCTCTTTTCCTCTACGTCCCTGCAATGCTCTCTTCATTCCTCTTGCATCACCATCTCTCTTGGGTTCTAAGTGATCCATTTACTTACCTGTCTCATTCATTCTCATGAGCTCCTTGAAAGCAGGAAGGCTGTTTTACTCTATAGTTAATAGTTTTATGCTATTTGCAGGCCCAGCCTATCACCCAATATATAGCAGAAGCTCAATAAGTACTTGTGAATGAACAAGCAGACAGTAGCAACTTTATCCTCGGCTTTGCCATACAGCTATTACTATGCCCTAAGAAACTTTCCCACACCTCGAGTTCTTTTGTAGCTGGCTTGGCCTAGCCCCCCAGCTGTGTCAGGCACTCTGCAGATATCAGTTCACATGACTACATTCCTGGTCTGAGGGATGGAGGTGGTTTACCTCCCAAACATCAGGGAGGTCAAAGGATGCCACCCTTATGTATCCTCTGACTGCCACAAACTCTGTTCAAATAAAAATAAGATGGGAGACCAGTTTAAAGTAAGATCAAAGCTTCTGAGGCTTGTCATGTGTCCAGACACCAAAGCATTCTGAAGGAAAAGGCAGTATTTCTCCAATCCACGTTTTACCAGTGGATAGAAAGCACACGCTGATCCTGATCCTTGCCACCCTGCAAGCAGAACTTTCTCACACATGAAAGGGCTCTGGGTACCCAGCAGTTACATTTTCTTACTGTGAACCCCTCTACCCGTGAGCTTCCAGGTGGGTTTATGCCAAGCAAGCCCTGGGCAGCCCAAGTTATAGAAATGTTACTGGAACAAAGAAGAAAAACAAAAACTGTGAAGTTATGTGTGTTGACAGACTGGCAATGTTTTTATCTGATTCAGTAAGTTTTTCTCTGCGGTTTAGCAGGAATTGCAAATGCTAAGCTGTTCCACCTGAGTTGAGCTTTTAAAATGCTGCTGCTTTGGAATCAGAACTGTAGGAAATAATAATGTTTCCATTAACAACAAGAAACAGTGTTAGAACAGTATCTTTCTAGTACTTCAAAAGCAGGACAGGGGCCTGGGGTGAGATTCCTGGGAAGCACATGGGCAACATTAGCTTCCAGGTCATTCTCACCCTGCCCTCTTCATGCCTAACAGTGACTTCCTTCTAGGAATATATTTCATGGAAAAATCCAAAATACAGGGAGGATCTTCCACTGTTTATATTAGGAAGAAAGGAAGGGAGGGAGGAAGGAAAAAAGAAAAGAGGGAGAGAGGGAAGGAAAAAAGGAGGGGAGAGAGGGAAAGAAGGACAGAAGGGAGGAAAAAAGAAAAGATTAGTCTAAAAACCTACCATTTACAGATATTTAAGAAATTAACATATTTCTAGTGACTAGTTTATTGTGACTCCATTAAAATTATTTTGAAGAGTATGCAACAACATGGAAAATGCTTACTATATGACTTTACGAGAAAACACAGAATATGAATACATTATAATCACATAATTTTGGGAAAGACAGAAAAGTATAAAGACAAAAGTAAACAAAAATTAACAATTCAATCACCCAGGGAACTATTATTAACAGCATGTTTTCATCCAGTCATTTTTTAGTTCATGTAGGTACATACATACGCAAACATGTATTTTAATAAAATAAAATTGAGATCTCATGATGTATACTTACCTTTATATCCTACCTTTTTTATACATTTTATTTATAAGCTTTATATATTCTTTAAAAATACGATTGTCAATACTTGCATAGAAGTCTATCATATGAACATCCCACAATATATTATGTTGAACCATATAAAAATGCTGCTTTGTAGGTCAACATTTTATATGATTCAATAATTTTACATTAGTAGTTTTAAATGATTTCACTTGGCATTTATCTAATTCTCATGTGGAGCACTTGGCTTATATTAATTACAATGCAATCGCTATAAATAAATATTTAGTGCCTTTTCACTTATTTCTACAAGGAGAATTTGTAGATAAGCATATTTTTTAAGATCCCTCAAACGTTTTTTCATTTTGCCCTTCAGAAAACTTGTACCTATCTACATTCCCATAGTAGTCCTTCTCATATTGTTTCTACTGCACTCCAAATGCAAGAAACTGCTTATATTTTCTATTTCACACATGATGCTCTAGAAGAAGATGTCATTTTTTTCATTCTTGCCATTTAAGATAACAGTTTCCCCAGAATAGGGCCTGTTCTGGGGTAGGGGTTTGCGGAAGGGGAGGGATAGCATTAGGACAAATACCTAATGCATGCGAGGCTTAAAACCTAGGTGACGGGTTGATGGATGCAGCAAGTCACCGTGGCACATGTATACCTATGTAACAAACCTGCATGTTCTGCACATGTATCCCAGAACTTAAAATATAATAATAATGAAAAAAAAAGTTTTCCCGGAATAGTTGTGAATAATTTATCTTATCAAAGCTTGTTGATGTCAAGAGAAAGGACTTTCTGTTGAAGCCTTCTATCTGGACAGAACAAAATTGGAAATCAGTTCTGAAGTCTAGGGTAAAAAACAAAGAGGATATGTTCTGGGGCCAAGTAAATACAGCAATGGGAAAAAACACAGGGAATTTGAAATTCCAGAGTTAAGTTTAGAATTTTCAAGATTAGACTCTAGTGAGGTTATGGAAGCCCGCTAGTTCAAACTGGAACAGAATGAAGCATAAAAGGATGATCACCAATAAAAGAGAGCTCTTGGATGTCTTTGGTGTTTGGTGACGTCTCCATCTCTGCCAGCATAACACCTGCATCCCAATCAGCACTCACTTCTCTACAGTGACCTGTCACCTGGCTGTCATAAACTCACATGGTGGCATGGTGTTGGTTGATGGGTAAAGTCTGAGGGAATAGAAATTATAAAAAGATGGAAGGGAGATAATATAGAGGGTGCCCTCTTAGGGTGATTTCTACCAGCTCCTTTTAATGCAAATCACCACTGGTTCAGATAAATATCCTCACAAAGGTAGTAAGTAAATCCTTGGCCATTCTGACCATCTTCTCCACCAAAGAGAAAGGAGAATATTGGAAGGGTTACAGAGGCTTCCAGGGCCCACTACAGCCAGGGGCCTGCCTGAGACTTCTGTAAAGAGAGCTAAAAGGATGACTTTGTTCTCCAGAAAACAATCTAAAGAAAAGGCAGAAACTTCTAGCCAAAGTGACCCCAGGCCAACTAAAACATGAAACTGAATAAAAATATGGAGCCCTTTCAAGGGAAGGCGCCATAATGAGCAGTTGCAAAAGCTTCTTTGAGCCATGGCAAGTCCCTGGTTCCCAATAAAACTCCAGATCCCCCAAGTTTGCTTGGCTGGGGACTCCTCTAGGAACAGAACACAGAGCTCTCCTGGAGTCTTTGAAAGACATTTTCACAGATTGCTATATACCCACCAGCACCAAGTACACCATCAGCAGAGATGCTCAAACCAGGAAACCAGCTTGGTCTAGTTCATGAATGCATCCACATCTAATTTTCCTTCTCCCAGATCACTGGCTCCAAAGACATTCAAGCTGCAATAACTTAGTTTCACACATCACCAGCAACTCAGTTTCATACCTGTCAAAGATTAATGAATTGCATTTGAGCTGTGGGTCCAGGTCTGGACCTGACCCTCATCTCTGTGCAGTTTTCCTTCCTTTGAGTTTCTCAGATGCCTGTCCTACGGGGCAACCAGCCATAAAAACAGATAGGAGACAGAAAGTGGGCCCTGAAATTTCCACATTTCAGAAAAGATCAAGAAACTCAGCTTTCAGTCCTCTTAAAAATGTTCCGCCTCCCACGTCTGATTCAGAAGGCACGCATGCAGAACTAACCCCACACAGAACTTCTTAATTACATATAATAACTTTTCCTCTCATAGTTTCTCTTCATATAGAAGTTTACGCCAGTGGCTCTAATATTCTTTCCATGATACTTATTTGGGACATATCTCCATACATAACCATTTCCCACTGCCAACATTGGATATCGTGTACATTAATATTACTTTCCCTCTTCTCAATCTATGACCGCTATTTGAAAACTTTATCTAAAGTATGCTTTGGGGGTTTAGGGTTTCTGGAAGACCCACTTAAAGCCTTAGAGAACATCTCTGGGGCTAGTACCTATTTTCAGGAGCCTCGGACAAATTTTTTGTCTCCTATTCTTAAATGTTACATCACAGAATTAAGATGAGGCCCCTCTTTAATTGTTAATGAGTTTGAAGTAGAATTATATCTGAAGGGGTTTTTAAAAATATATTTTATGTTTTTTAGCCTGTTTACATAGTGGTGATATTTACAAGTGAAACTCGTTGTGGAGCTTAATTGAGTTTGTATTTTTTCCAAATATATTCTTAGCCCCAAATTATTTAACTCCCATGGGAAATGGTCAGATCACACTTTTTCCATTTCAGAAGAGAAGAAACTGATTATATTTTAAACCATTTTTTCACTTCTAGTATAATCAAGAAAGTTTCTACCAGACTCTAGCATCCAACAGATAACAACTACAAAGCATGGACAAATTACACAAACAAAAATCAAATATCCAAAAGTACTAGGGAGTAAACTCAAGCAGGAAAATTCTGAAAGGAAGCTGAGATTTGATAGAAGGGATTGGTGCAGGTAAGAGTATTTATGTCTTCTGCTGAAAGGCAGGTCAAAGTCAGTGCCACACAGAGTAACTAAAACTCTAATAGAAAAACCAAGTCTTTCTAGACTAAAGAACCAAAGGTCAGAATTTGGGGCAACCATAGCTACAGGAAAATGGCAGGAAAACCCCCAAAAAATGAGCTAGTGAGGAGAAGCCCCAAATTTTCTACATATATTTTCCTAAGTATCTGGATCACCCCTGAATCACATGTGTATTTGGTAGACTCAAAGCACCTCAGCAAAGAAGAAAGAAACAAACAACAAGAAAAGCTAAACTGGCCAGGTGCAGTGGCTCACACCTGTTATCTCAGCACTTTGGGAGGCTGAGGCAGGAGGATCACTTGAGCTCAGGAGTTTGAGATCAGCCTGAGCAGTATAGTGAGACCCTGTCTCTATTTTAACAACAACAACAAAAGAGACAGAGTATGCTATGCAGTTTGAGCTACAAAGGTAATTGCCTGTTGAAATAAAACATCAATAGTCTTCAGAGGGAAGTAATACAAATCAGAATACCTACAACCAATCATTCACAATATCCAGAGTATAATATGAAATTTATTACCATATGAAGAAACTATCCCCAGTAAAATAAGAAACATATTCTTACAATGAATTCAAAGATAATAAACCTCTATTGAGAAACGGAAACTATAAAAAAAAGAATTAAATTGAAATTTTACCACTGAAAATCAACATATCTGAAAGTTAAAATTCACTCAATGTGCTTTATAGTAGAATGGAAAATACAGAAGAGTCAGTAAGCTTGAAGACAGGTAAATGGAAATGATCAATCTGAAAGACAGAGGGAAAAGATTGAAGAAAATAGAACAGATCCTCTTGAGCTAATGGACCTATGGAGCAATAACTAAAGATCTAACATATGTGTCATAGGAGTGTCAGGAGGAGAGGAGAGGAGGGTTGAGAGTGAGCATTAAAAAATATTTAAAGGTATAATGGCTAAAGGTTTCCAGATTTGGTGAGAGACTTAAATTTACAGATCCAAGAAGCTTAATGAACTCCAAACAGGAAAACTGTTATGTAGTTTCATCATAGTTAAACTGCTAAAAAACAAAGATAAGGAAAAAAATCTTGAAAGCAGTCAGATAAAACCACACATTACACACAGGAGAACAACGGTTTAAAAATACTGACTTCTCATTTAAAATTTTGGAAGCCAGAAGACAGTGGAACAATATCTTTTAAAGAACTGAAAACAGAACAAATAAAAATCTGTTACACCTGAATTCAATAGGCAGTGAAAAGATCTTTCAAGAACGAGGCAAAATAAAGACCATTTTCATATAAAATAAAACTAAAAGAATTTATGATTAGTTATCTGCACTATAAGAAAAGCTGAAGGAAATTCTGCAGGCTAGAAGGAAACAATACCAAATGGAAACACAAATTTATAGAAAAGAATGTAAAACATCAAAAATGGTAAATATCACGGTAAACAGAAAAGACCTTTTCATCTTTATTTCTTTTAAATTCATAAGGCTATTTACAAAAAAGCATAACATTGTCTCATGGAATTCATAATGTATGTTAGCATACTACATGCAATAACTATAGCACAAAGGGCAGAGGTAGGATGGACTCATACAGCTGAAACCCCTAGAATAACCATTAAAAATAATACACAAAGGTGTATCTGAAAATACAATAGACATTTTGGGGTTTTTTTCTTTTCTTTTCTTTTCTTTTTTTTTTTTTGAGAAACAGGGTCTTGCTCTGTCACCCAGGTTTCAGTGCAGTGGCAATAATCATGGCTCACTGCAGCCTCAAACTCCCGGGCTCAAGTAATTCTCCTGCCTCAGCCCTGTGAGTAGCTGGGACTACAGGCATGCACCACCATGCCAGGCTAATTATTTTATTTTCTGTGGAGGCAGGGTTTTGCTTTATTGCCCAGGCTGGTCTCAACTCCTGGCCTCAAGAATCCTCCTGCCTTGGCCTCCCAAACTGCTGGGATTACAGGTGTGAGCCACCACACACAGCCTACAATAGACATTTTTAGAAAGCAATCCTAGAGGAGAAAAAAGGAAAAGCAGAAAAATAACAAAAAATAATAATAAAACAGCAGACCTAAATCCAACCATATTGGTAATTTCATTAATTGTTTTTAGACCAAACAGAAATTGTCAGAATAAAAAAAAAAAGAAGACCCAGCTACCAGAAATGCACTTTAAATCCTATAAGGAAGCCAAGAAGCATATAAGCAGTCCAAGCTATAAAACAAAAACAAAACAAAAAGCAGATTTATGAAAAAACCTTGACAAATCTCCACAAAAGTCTATGTTTGAGAAAATAGCCTCTATGAACTTTTCAAACCTTATGCTTCAGAACCAAGTACACAATTTCCTGATTTTAGCCAGACAGCAAGATAATTTTCTACATTCAACTTTATCTCCATTAACATATAAAGAATTATTCCACATGTGAGACGTCATCAATTTTATTCCTTTCCTTCCAACTCTGCTTTGAGCAAAACATTCCTAAATTAAATCACAAGGCAAGTGTATATCCCTGTCTTCTAATACACATTCTAAAAAATTCTTGACTCCAGAACAAATTTTTTTATTTGAACATTACATTCTTAGTTGCATTTTGAGACGGGGTAGGAAAGGTGGGCTCTGACTGAGTTTTGAGGAATATTGGTCAGGTATTTTGTAGAATGTCTCTCAATTTGGGTTTGTATGGTGTTTACCTCACAATGACATTAGAGTTACGAGTTTTGCTTTTGCCATTCTCCATTCTTTAGAAGCAGGTCACTAACTCTAGCCCACACTCACGACGGAGGAAATTAATCAAGTTCCATCTCCTGGAGGGGTTAGCATCTACATAAATTATTTGAAATTCTTCTAAAGGGAAAAATATTTTCATTTCTTTTTTCTCTATTTTTCAACCATTTATTTATATCAGTATGGACTCATATATATTTATTTTGCCTTTTGAGTTATAGTATAATACCATGCCATTTCTTTTTGATTTAAGTGAAATTATTTTCTGTGCACAGAACTTTTTTTTAAGAGACTTTAAGTTTTGGAGCAGTTTTAGGTTCACAGTAAAACTGAGCAGAAGGTACATAGCTTTGTCCATTACCAACATCCCTCACAGTTGGGTAATAGACAAAGCTGTGTGTCTTCTGATATTGACACATCAGTATATGGTAATGACATATCATTATATCCAGAGTCCATAATTTACATTAGGCTCTTGGCGTTGTACATTCTATGGTTTGGGACAAATGAATAATTTGTCCATGATTCTACCATCATAATATCATAGAGTACTTTACCATAAAAATCCTCTGTGCTGCACCTATTCAGTCCTCCCTTCCCTCTAGTCCCTGGCACTACTGATCTTTTAACAATCTCCATAGTTTTGTCTTTTTCAGGATGTCATATCCTGAAATCATAAGGTGTGTAGCCTTTTCAGATTGACTTATTTCACGTAGTAACACACATTTAAGTCTCCTCCATGTTATTTTGTGGCTTGATAACTCATTTCTTTTTAGCACAGAATAATATTCCAGTGTCTGGATGCACTAAGTTTATCCAGTCACCTACTGAAGGACATCTTGGTTGCTTCCAAGTTTTGGTAATTATGAATAAAGCTGCTATAATTATTTGTGTGCTGGTTTTTGTGTGGACGTAAGTTTTCAACTCCTTTGGGCAAATACTAAGCAGCACAAGCTGTGGATTTTATAGTAAGAGTATGTTTAGTTGTGTAAGAAATTGCCAAACTGTCTTCTAAATTGGATTTTTGCATTCCCATCAGCAAAGAGTGAGTGTTCCTGTTGCTCTACATCCTCTCCAGCATTTGTTTTTGTCAATGTTCTAGATTTTGACTATTCTAATAAACCTGTAGTGGTAGCTCACTGTCATTTTAATAGGCATTTCCATGATGACATATGATGTGGAGAATTTTTTCATATGCTTATTTTCCATCTTTATGTCTCCACTGGTGGGGTGTCAAAGTCTTTGGCCCATTTTTTTAAAAATCAGGTTGTTTGTTTTCTTATTGTTGAGTTTTAAGGGATCTTTGTATATTTTGGATAATAGTTCTTTATCAGATAATGTCTTCCACAAATAATTTATCCCAATCTTTAGCTACTTTCTTAGTCTCTCAACAGTGTCTTTCACGTAGCAGAAATTTTTTATTTTAATGATGTTCAGCTTATTAATTCTTCCTTTCATGAACTGTACCTTTGGTGTTGCAACTAAAAAATTTTTCCAAACCCAAGGTTGTCTAGATTTTTTCCTGTACTATCTTCTAAATGTTTTATAGGTTTACGTGTAGGTTTGCAATCCATTTTTAGTTAATTTTCATAAAGGGTATAAGGTCTGTGTCTAGATTTATTTACTGTTTTGCATTTGGACATCCAGTTGTTCCAGCACCATTTCTGTCTTGATTATTGACTGTAGCTTTATAGTATGATAAGAAGTCAAGTAGTGACTATCCTCCGACTTTGTTCTTCTCCTTCAATATTGTGCTGATTATTCTGGATCTTTTGTGTCTCATATAAACTTTAAGATCAGTTTGTCAATAGTCACAAAAATAACTTGCTGGGATTTTTATTGAGATCACACTGAATCTATAGATCAGTTGAGTCTTCCTATCCATGAACACAGAATATCCCTCCATTTATTTAGTTGCCCTTTGGTTTATGTCATCAGAGTTTTGTCATTTCCCTCATATAGATCTTGTACATATTTTGTTACATATATACCTAAGTATTTCATTTTGAGGTATGCTAATGTAAATGGTAATATGTTTTTAATTTCAAATTCTATTTATTGCTGATATATAGAAAAGTGACTGACTGTTTTTTGGTCAATTCTCTTAGATTTTCTACACAATCATGTCATCTGAGAACAAAGACAGGTTTGTTTTTTTTTCCGCCGTCTCCATTTGTACACCTTTTATTTCCTTTCTTGTCTTATATTAGCCAGGACTTTCAGCACAATGTTGAAAAGCAGCGCTGAGAGGGGATATCTTTGTCTTGTTCCTGATCTTGGTAAGAAAGTTTCAAGTTTCTAACTTGAAGAAACTTGAAGTATGATGTTAGCTGTAGGGTTTTTGTAGACATTTTTAAATCAAGTTGAGGAAGTTCCCCTCTATTCTAGTTTACTGAGTTTTTCATTATGAATAGGTGTTAGATTTTGTCAGATGCTTTTTCTGTCCATATTGATATAATCATGTGATTTTTCTTCTTTAGCCTGTTGATGTAATGGATTACATTAACTGATTCTCAAATGTTGAACTAGCCTTGCACACCTGGGATAAATTCTACTTCATTGTGGTGTATAATTCTTTCTATACATTGTTGGATACAATTTGCTAATATTTTGTTGAGAATTTTTGATCTATGTTCATGACAGATACCGGTCTGTAGTTTTCTTTTCTTGTCTTTGTTTGGTTTTGGTATTAGAGTAATGCTGGCCTCAAAGAATGAGCTAGAAAATATTACCTCTCCTCTTATCTTTTGAAATAAATTCTAGGTAACTGGTATAATTTCTTTCTTAAATATTGGTAGAATTTACCAGTGAACATATCTGGGCCTGGCATTTTCTGTTTGGGAAAGTTATTAATTATTGACTCAATTTCTTTAAGAGATATAGAACTATTCAGAGTGTCTACTTCTTCTTGTGTGGGTTTGGCACATAAGGTTTTCCAAGGGATTCATTCATTTCATCTAGGTTATTAAATTTGTGGCCATAGAATTGTTCATATTATGCCTTTACAATCTTTTTAGTGTTCATGGGATTTGTGGTGATGTCCCTTTTTTATTTCTGATATTAATATTTTGTGTTCTCTTTTTTTGTAATTAGTTTGACTAGAGGCTTAATAATTTTATTAATCTTTATTAATCTTTTCAAATAGTCAGCTTTTGGTTTTGCTGATTCTATTAATTTCCCACTTTTAATTAATTTCTGCACTAATTTTTTTTATTCCTTTTTTCTACTTTGGGTTTAATTTGGTCTTCTTTTTCTAGTTTCCTATGGGGAAAACTTTGATTATTGATTTTAGATCTCTTCTTCTATTATAATGGATGCATTTATGCTATAAATTTCCCTCTAGGCATCACTTTTGCTACATCCCACAAATTTTGATTTTGTTTTCATTTTCATTCTGAACTTTTTTGATTCATGTAATCTGTAATGTACATTTCCATATCACCCTAAGTAGATCTATTTCACTTTAACTGGTATGTAATATTACATTGTATGGATATTTCATATTTTACTTATTTAGTGCTATTTTGTAAGATACTTAAGTTGTTTTAATTTTTATTCTCATTCAAACAATGCTCAATGAAATATATGTGTATATCTTTGTATATTGCAGGTTTATATCAATAAGATAAATTCCTAACGTTGGAATTGCTTAGTCAACAGATACATATATTTTCCAATGTGATAAATATTGTCTAATTGTTTTCCAAAAATGTTGCACCAGTTAATACTCATGATGAGCTTTCAATAGGTCATTGCCTCTGTAGGAGGAGATCCACTCTCTTTTTGTAATTGCAAAGCATAGTCACCTTGCCTAATTACAGCAGGATGTTATTTATACCTGTATGTTTTGCTATAAACACATTAACCTAGAGATGTGGGATCTAAATGTTAATCTTAGGTGTTGATATGCTCTGATGAGTAAGAAATTGCTAAAAGCTAGAGACAAAATGGGAGAAATAACTTGAGGCTTGCTGCAACACAGGAACAGAAAATAAAAATCAAGAGAAAAACAGTTGGGGGGCATAAAGCAAAACATAAAAATAAACAAAAAAAGGGGGAAGGGGAGAGTGAAGACCATGGAGATTGTGGTTAATCAACAACAGGACGTGAGAAGTTGGGGAGCTGACCAATATTCTTGACATAAGATTTTGAGAAAAATAGAGCTTACAGGGTAGGCTTAAACCTAGGAATCATTCTTCATATTTACCCAAAGAGGACTATGGCACTAGCAAGTATTTGTTTTCTCAGGTACTAGTGATTCAAAGAGAGGGAGATAAAAAGGGGAAAATTAAAATCAAAAGCCTAACTTATTTTATGCAAGAGATAGCTGAATTCTAAAATTTTTGTTTTGTTTTGTTTTGTTTTTTTACCCTCTCATGGGCCTAGCCTTAGGATTTCTTTCACCACAAATCCTTTCATAGATGGGATCCCTATCTGCCATAGCAGCTGCTACCTCTGAGAGACTTGAAGTGACCTTTACCACACACATGAGAGAAAAGACCCTTCTTTTTACTTCCTGGGGAATGTAGTGATTCAGGACTGTAGTGTTTCCTCTTGGAGTCTCTCCCTAGAGGTTTTCCTATTGTTTTTGCTCTAAGCAGAGTCCCCACATCCACACTCCCCCACCCCCTCCATAGCACAATCAATATTAACTCATTCATAACAGAGGAGCAGCCTCTTTTCCAATCACAGTTCTGCTGACTTGTTTGGGATTGGTTTGGGTTGAGTCACTAAGAAACATATTAGATTAAGGCACTGGTCTTTTTAATAATAATATAGAATCTCCACACCTCTCAAATAGACCTCAAATTTGGGAGCCATTTATTTTCATTACCCTCTCTTCATAGGAAAAATTGAGGACCCCGTTTATTTACTTAAAACAACAATAAGCTGAATCACTGTTGCTATTTAACATCTTACTTTTTAGAAAATATTCTTTGTGGTGCCTGAAGGCAATGCTGCAAAGGAAACAACCAGTTTAAAAATAGGAAAGATAATTAAATAATACCAATTTACAAACAAATTTAAAATCAAAACAATCCCCCATACACACTCTTCTTGGTCAGCTCTGCCTCACCCTAAGAGATCAGGAGGTAAACAACATTCTGTTACCTCTGTTTGCACCCATGGATCATCAGGTGAGAGGGCAGGTGTTTGGGAGTAGTTGGAGAGAGGGCTGAAACAATATTTTTGCACCAAATAACTTGGTCTCTCCAGTTTGTAGTTAGTTTATAATGAGTTTGTGATCCATGGATCTCACAGGCTGCTTCCTTGTAACTTAAGGAACCATAATGACAATTCCAAAGGCTACATTAATTTCTTTTTTAAATAAAAGAAGGAGGGTCTGCTGAGAGTGGATGTTAGGAGCTAAGCTGTTTCCATTACCCTATTTTAAGTAAAGCACTAGCTAAAAGGCCCATGTACCAACTACTGCTAACTCCTAACTTCAGAAACTCATTTGCAATGAGCTTTCCATACCTCTTTGGGTGGGAAATGTATTATTGCTTCTCTTCTTAGCGAGGCTATCAAGAAACACACTTCAAAAAATTCCCACGACACACATAATCATTCTTTCAAAATAGCAATTTGGCTGTAGCAGCCTTCTTCCCATTCAGCTAAGCAAGTGTGTGAATGGTAATGGAGACAGCTAATGCCTTTTGGTTTTGCTGTGGGCAGGGGAATCTTACCATCATATGTAATTAGTAAGAACTACCAGAAAAAAGACAATTGTTATAGAAGTCACACTGAAAATACTCTAACAAATAGTCTAAGCAACATTCATTGAGCTCCTTTGGGGGTGGGGCAAGGGGTGTAATTTTCTGGTGTTAAGAATGTCATAAGATTGCCAAGGTAGCAAATGACTGGGACTTTACAAAGGCCTTTGGAAGGAGAGGGGGCAATCCCATGAGAAAATGACAGGTACTGTTTTATTTCCATGGTCCTTTTTTACCTGCCAGTTCTTACTTCTCAGTGAACACAACTGATGTCCCCACTTTCCCCAACAACAACAATGACAATAAAATAAATTTTAAAAAGATTCTCGATATGAGTCATGGGCTTACCCACTGTGGACCAGAAAGTTCTCTTCAGGCTCTCACCTGCTAAACTATGGCAGAAGTGATTATGCAAAGTTTTCAAAAACCCACAGCACAGCTCTCCTCCTGCTGGGCTATGAATGGAGACAAGGGACGGGTACTAGTGAGGGCCATTCGGAAGAGGAAGTGGGTGAAGGCTCTGCCACTGGCCAAAATCGGGTTGCAGCTCTTCTCCCACGCTCCCCATACAAGCCCTGACAATGACATTCTCCTGGAAGCCCATTTTCATTGCTGCCTCCGGGCCTTTGCTCTCCTGTTTGTCTGGGACTACCTGGGAGCCCTTCTTCTAAACCCATCCTAGTCTGATTTGAACTCATTTTTCAAGGACCTACCTCTTCCCAGTTTATAGGCCATTTTCTCTCATTTCAGCCCACACTGCGCTCTCCTTTCTCTGAATTCTTGCAGCACTTATAATCTCTATAATTATAATAACAACAATATTTTAGTTATTTATTTATCAAGTACTCACTACATGTCAGGTGCTATGCTAAGTAGTTTACGTAGTCCCTTATTTAATCTTCACAGCTATCCCAACCTATGTTACATTTCAGGAAACCGTGGTTACGTGGTTAGTAAGTGGCAGGATGGGATTTGAACCCAGGTCCATCACTGGTAAAGCCTGTGTCCTTCCCCATGGTCCCTATTTCATTTTTTGGGCTACCTCACAATATACTTGCACTGCATCCTTTTTGTATATTTTATATTTCATTTTATGTGCTTGTGCCTCATGTTCACAACAGAATTTATGCCTCTAGTGAATGGGGCTACTTATTAGATGTGTGTTTACTGCCCATTTTGTCAAGCACGGGATCAAGCATTTAGCAGGTGCCTAATATTTGTGACTGGATATAGCATGAATAGACATGCATCTTTCTTCAAAACTCTCAAAGGTCTTTATAAGAACAATCACACCAGACAGTGGTGCATGGAGGAGGGGAGCAGTGTAGTGGTCACGTGTGAAAAGGGTCCCTGAATAGCCAATAAACCATCTTCCTCCGGTTCACTGTGATCCCCTTAACCCCTCAGTAATAGGCAAGGCCATGTGAAGCCTGGCACAGATAGAGTATCAGAGAAATCCCAAGAGATGCAGCATCTCTGCCACAAAAGCAGTGTGGCTGTGGCAATCATTGTTCCTGAAGCTTCTCTGAAGATCCAAGATCACTTCAGCCAATCAGCTCCAGGATAGAAAGAACTTCAGGGTTTTACTGGGCTTCCTTGCCAAGCTTTAAATAGCTTAGTTACATCATTGAGAACCAGTGCCAAATGAAAGTCTTTCTGATTGACCTGCTATTAGGAGGCCACTGCATTATAAACCTTCAAAGCTTTAGCCATAAAATAATTTCAAATGCAGTGTCAAGAGAAGTGTTCCAATATGTAATAAGTAAAACTTAGAAGACGTATAAAAATTAAAGGGTGGGTCAACTGGTTCATATGGCATACAAATTTAATGTGAGTGTCACAGTCTAATGGAAAAAACAGCATCTCAGGATCCAAGGAGGTTCACATCAATTCCAGCTTTGCCCTTCATATAACCTCAGCCATGTTACTTCATCTTACTGTGCCTCAGTCTCCTCAGCTGCATGACGAAGACTGCGAATTCATTGATTCTCAAATTACATGCTAGATATTATCTGAGGTTCACATGATGGCATAAGCTTCCTTTCCCAAACCTCATGTAAATACGTACCATATGTTTCTAAAAAGTTCTCTGTATACACACCTCTATTACAAAAGTATATCACTCCGCAAGTTCTGTCGAGGTAACAAGCCCCATTTTAAAGAAAAAAGAAAGGGAGGGGAGAATTACATTCAGGGTCAAGAAAATAAGGCCAGAAACATACAGAAACAGGTTCCAGATATGCAATCTGCTGCTTATCCATGGAGCCATGCTACTTTCCTTTAAGAAGAGAGCACTTAAAAGAGTAAGGTTCTACCTCTATTCTCATCAAGGGGAGCAACACCTTTGTAATGACTTATAAAGTGACTTGAGAAAAATACTTTCTTATCACAATTTCCATGTAAATTCAAAATTACCATAATTTCCATGCCAATTCAAAATTAGGAAAATACTTAACACATTTTCTTAACTGTACAAATGCCAGGGGAACAGAGTCCAAGACTCACTGTAGAGGGAAAAAACCCAAGGTTCTCACAGAATCTCCATCCCCAGCCCACTTGGCCAGAGTTTTCTTTCTTTTTAAATTCTTGTGTCTCTACCTCTCACAGGTCTCCTCTTCCTCTTTTCCTCTTGTCACACTATCTGCTCTCTCTCCTGGCCACCTCTAGAAGCCAACACCCTCATCCTTTACCCTTTCTTTGCTTGTTGCATCTAACTTTTAAGGGGCTCAGAGGCAAGAGGCCAAAGCCTGTTAAAATCAGAAATAAAGCTACAAAACTGGAGAAGACCTGAGCTGCCTCCCTGAGAAAAGCACACAAGTGTGACATCTGCTAGTTGCTAAGTCCTTGTCTGTCACAGACAGTGGTAGAGGTCTATCTTTCAGAGTAAAGAAGCCTAGCTTGATCTAGAAAGCAGCATCATTTGGGCTCTTGACTTTGGGAGAAGGAGTCCTTCTGATATGACACACTAGTTAATTCCTATTCCACAAAAACCATAACTATGGCACGGTTAAAGCACTATAGCAGGCACAGGTAATGAATAGGGTCACTTTCCTGAGTGACATCTCCACTAAGATCTTTCATCATATCAGACATCTGTGACCCAGCCAAGCAGCAGTTACGAGGTCAGTCCTATATGAGAAATAATAGGAGGTGGGGATGGGCATTTGAGCTTAGCAAAGTTGTAATCTAATCTTTCGGACTTTGGTCATAAATGGGACAAAGTCCTAAAGAGACCACACTGGGTGTTAGGGAATAAAATGGCACTTTCCTCAAAGAAACAGCTAGAAAGGAAGCATCCCAAGCTATATCCTGAAAGGCTCTAACCTCTGGGACTAAATTACAGTCATCAGAACCTTGATCTTAGAAATGAATTGTTAATTGTACTTACCCTACCAGGACCCTCATTTGTATCTGTTTCTCAACTTCACCCATGAGCCTTCCATACACTCCTTCCCACCTTGTGCTAGATGCCTCTCCTCTGATGCACGACACCCTATCACACTCCTCCTGACTAACTCACACACACACACACACACTGTACTATAATTGTATGCTTTTCTTCATCTGTAGGCTCCAGGTCCATTAGGACAAAGCTTGCATCTTTCAGCTCATAACTTTAGCTCTTAGAATTGTGCCTTGTACATAGTACATGTTCACTATATGTTTAAATGAATGAGTACATGAACAAAATGAATGAATCTTTGTATCTTTTATAATATAGTTCTCCTTCCACCAAAGCACTCATCTTGGTACCTTCCCATCATGAGGCCAGGGTAAGGCTTTGTGACATCACTCTAAGATAAGACAAAAGCACAAGAATAGGTTGTACTTAGCAGAGGCAAACCAAGCTGTCCTCAAGCAGGGTGTGACACAGGTTTCTTCTTGTCTTGAGGATGAGTGAAGAAGCCCACAGCCACACGGGTA
Source organism: Pan troglodytes (assembly GCF_028858775.2). Taxonomy (NCBI): domain Eukaryota; kingdom Metazoa; phylum Chordata; class Mammalia; order Primates; family Hominidae; genus Pan; species Pan troglodytes. The sequence goes on along the minus strand of NC_072402.2, from coordinate 46,004,962 downwards.
TTTTCGCAGCTTCCCATGGGGGAAAGGCTGACCCTGGATAGTTAGGTGATACATGACCTTGGAAGTACATGGTTTCATTGTGGCTGGGGCCTAAAAGAAACAGGACTGGGCCTTGTGGTAGGTCTGGCCTCCAAAGCCTGGAAGGATGAGGTTGGTGCTCCGTGCTGTGGCCCAAAGAACAGTGTGAGCTGTTTCTTGAACACATAGTAAGATGTCCATGCCTTAGACACCAGCACAGGAATTCAGGCCCTGTACAGTGGAGCTCTCTTATACCTTTCCTGGGCAACTAATTCAATTTTCAGGAGAGGGAAAAAAAAAGGAACAGCTAACATTTTCCATTGATGGCTCTCAATAAAACCAGAAATACTTTGTGCTTTTGGGATTGAGGTGGGGTAAGGTGAGCTGCCAAGCTGCAACGTGTTCTTAAACAAACAGGCTGTGCAGCCACAGGAAAAGCCATCTAACAAGGTATATTTTTATTAGTCCTTCTTTCAAAGACTTACAAGATTTTAAAAGAACCACATGATTTCTGTTTTTAACTTGCATAAAAGACTGAAGTTAATTTTTATGAGCAAATTTCAAATCCCTGAAAAACAGGTTTGGTAATATCTCTGACAGGGCTTGAACTGCAAAGTTTAAGCAGGCCTCAGAAAAAAAATAGACATTTTAATGTCCCCTGTACGTTTTCACTGAAAAGCTGTGTCATATTTTGGTAAATAATATTTAAAGGACAACAAATCTTGCTTAACAACACTCCATGGAAAAAGCCAGCAATGAATGACTTTCTACTGACTTTTAATGGTTACCTGCAAATTATCAAAGCCAAGGCTAATGACGTTCAGAAAACTGAATTTTCTTGGTTTCTGATAAGTGATGTTGAAAGAATAGTCCATAAAACACACCACCAACTCCCACCTCTCTCCCATCCCTAAAATGCCTCATCTAGTCAGAGTTTCTGTTTATAGTTCTCAAGTAAACAGAAGACACGAGAAGGTCACCGCACTCCCTGTGCATCTGCTGAGCCCTGACTTGGTCTATGTCTACACATGTAAGCTAATTAAAGCAAACATATTTAATTTTTTTTCTTTTTTTTTTTTTTTTTGAGACGGCGTTTCACTCTTGCCGCCCAGGCGGGAGTGCAATGGTGTGATCTCAGCTCACTGCAACCTCTGCCTACTGGGTTCAAGCAATTCTCCTGCTTCAGCCTCCCAAGTAGCTGAAATTATAGGCATGTGCCACCATGCCCAGCTAAATTTTATATTTTTAGTAGAGATGGGGTTTTGCCATGTTGGTCAGGCTGGTCTCAAACTCCTGACCTCAGGTGATCCACCCTCCTTGGCCTCCCAAAGTGCTGGGATTACAGGCAGGAGCCACTGTGCCTGGCCTTAATTTTTTTTTTTTTCTAATTCAGCCATATAATTGATTAGTATCCTTAGAGTTAATTAGGTTAACTAATACTAATTTTCTCCAGTAATTTACAGTTTATTGAAATTATTGGTAGGACTCAGTAATACTCCTGACAGGTTAATGTCTGTATAAGCACAACATAAAGCTACTAGTCCTAGAAACTGAAGGCAGATGATTTTTTTCTCTCACTTTTTCTTTAGCCTCAACCCAAATAGAACAGAAGGTCAAAATGTGGCAATGTCTTGGTCACTTTTGAAGAGCCAGCCCAGCATACATAATATTTCTGCATGTCATGCTACCAAGATAAATCGCAAGTCAGGAAGCCAGGACCAGAACACAGCAGAGAGCTGTGTTCAAGAGGTGGAAATGAGAGCCCAGAGTCAGGGCACTGTGTCTATGTCTTGCCACCGGACCCCAGCAGCAGGGGGTCAGGAAATGACCTGGGCTTGGTTCTAGCCAAAAGGAGAGGTTCAGAATCCCTTCTATCCCCTCTAGACCCTTCCATTCACCAGCCACTTCTTCCTACCTTTGCCCACCATCTCCACCCTGGAAGCCAAGCCTCAAAACAGACTATATCTGGAAACTGCTTACCTTGTGGACAGGATGTGAAATATTTTAAACATCCTAACGCTACAACAGTGATCAGTGGTTTTATTTTATGTCAACACCGAAGTGTGAGGACCAAATGTAAATAGATTTTTAATCACAACATTATTTCCAGAATGGCAGGAGAATTTAATTTTAGGATTTGGGAAGAAGGAATTATTGTTAAGTATCTCAGAAGAATCAAGATTTGGGAGCAGGAAGTGAAGACTTATCCAAATTAAAGATTGTGCTAATTTATTACAACACCATGTATACTGAAAACAAGCATGTTGGGGTAAGTGGACCGCTTCCTCCATAGCAGAGTTATGATAGCTTGGGAAGAAAGAATTAAGCCATTCTAAAAAGTACAGCAACCTTCCTCCTTCCAGCCTGCCTGCACAAAGTGACCATGCAGAACAAGCCATACCTGTACACAATCTCCATTTCAAACACGTATAAAATCCTATTTACACATTTCTAAGCTTGTCTTTCTTGAGAACAACTGATTCCACTACAATCCTGGAGTCCTAAAACGTCTTATGTAATCCACTCCAACTTTTTCATTTGACAGACGAAAAGCCCGAGGTCCGGAGAGATAAAGTGACTTTCCCCAAATTTTAGAGTTTTCTGTTCCTCTAAGGGTGTAAGGGTGTAATAGGACAAAAAGTGATAATCTATGTGACTTGGGATTGGGAGACCAGTGTAATGTAGTGTGTTTGGATCCTGGCCAACTGTGTGATCTCAAGCAATTTTATTTCTCTGAGCCTCAATTTTCTTATTTCTAACAACTGGTATAATAATAGCACCAACTTCAAAGGTTTTTGTGGTGATTAAATGAGAGAACATATCTAAAGCATTCAGCACAGTGTCTGGTACCTAGTAGGTATCAACAAAAGGTATCTATAATAGGTATTGTTGTTATTGGTATTATTACTGTGCTAATAGCACAATGGGTGACAGAATAATGAAGTCAGGAGTCAAAATAAATTATAATAATGATTATTATAATAATAATATGATTAACATTTCTTAAGTGTGTGCCTAGGTACTTTAACGATTGCTTTAACTACATTATCTCACTCAGTTCTCCCAATTCTATAGATAAGGAAACTTTCCCTTAGAGAAGCTTAAAATTTTGCTCAACAGCTGACAAGTGATGACCCTAGGATATGAACCTAGGTTTCACAGACTCTAGAATTTCTGCCATTATGCTGAATTAAGGATAACCATTAATAGATTAAAGAAAAATAAAGAAAAGGAAGATGTTTAATTCCATGAGTGAGGTCCTTTACTCTTTTCCCAACTAACACAGATGAAAGCCTACCTTTTAGAGCAAGATGGGCCAATATCAATCACTTCACTTAACCATGTCAGACTTTTATGATAAATGTTATGGCTGAGTGTGAGGTCACTCAATGTCAGCTCAATATCCCTTTAACAGGGAGCTATAAGTCAATCCTGCCATCTTAAGATTTATCTCTGGTGTACAATAAAACTGGTTGATTTTCTATTGATTGAGCATTTGAGATACAAAAGCTTGAGAATTGGCTGCTATTTGTTTGATGTGTTCCTGTGTCTGTCAAACTTGTAGGAGTGTTATCTGCTGTTTTAATGTGGCTTGAAGCTTCCCAAATCTGGCTTCCATAATTGTTTGGGAAATGTCATTTGTTTGAAAAATGGGGGTAAATTGAGGGCCTGTCTTTTCCTATTTGCAGATATTAAGAGATTTTATTTATGCAAGCTGTTAACCAGGTTAACATTGCCCACCCCATCCCTAGGGATGAAGTAGGAGTTCAGTGTGGGTGAGGCATACTTCTTAAGGGTCCTCAAAGCCTCTGAAAAAGTTACATCTTCAGTAAAAAGCCCACATATTGCAAAATGTTGGAAGGAGGGTGCCTTAAATTGTGAAATCTTCTGTGAGGGATCTCACTTTTCTGGAACTCCCTGACATCTGAGCCCTCATGTTGCTGGAATGATTCCAAGAGCACCATAAAATTAGGGCTGGTCCTGTCTGAACTGAGTCCAGATCATTTCAAAGTGACTCAAGGCAGGGAAATAAATATTGAACCTAGTTAAATGTTGCTTGAGATTATGCTTGGCACTGGGTGTCCAGTCACTGATTTACTCTTAGGTTACAGGGGTTATTTTGAGCCCAAATGGATGTGCCAGGGCGGATTCATTCAATGGCAGCAATTATTTGCAAGCACAGTTGCATTTCTGACATGTTTAGCGGAATGTAATGTAGAGATTTATGTGATGGTATCAGGTGGGTGTAACAGACATTAAAGTCCTCAGTTTCATGCTACTTTACTCAACCCTGGATCACATTTGGCTTTTCCCCATTCTTTTTCTCCTTTTCCTTATCTTGCTTGAAAACAAAAAAACTGACTTTTTTTCTTTCTTTCTCTTTCTTTGTCTCTTTCTCTCATTCTGCTTCTTTGTCTTTCCTTTCTCATCCCTTTCCTTTCCTTTTAGACAATAACTTATAAGTTATGAGTGAACAATACGAAATCAGAATCAAAGAGGTTAAAAGAAAGAGTTGTAATGTTATTCGGCTCACCCCACTCCCACTCTAAACCACCCAAAAAATAGGGGGGTAGCTACTTGGAAAAGAAATGTTTTAAATGGCCAGTTACAACTTTAAAGAAGAGATTTTGAAGCACAGGTACCCATGGTACACATGGACTATGTACAGCCATACGATTTAAGCCCTGTTGAGTTGGCCTGTGACATGTTTCATTTTATGACTGATGTCAGGTCTTGTACCTCAGTGCCACAAGATGGAAGTCACATGCAGTCCCAGTCCTCTGCCTCCCTTCCCTTCAGCAAGAGGAGGATACTCCCTAGTGCCACATTTGGTCTCACTGTTTGATCTGAGGCTCTGGCTGCTGTCAAGTCCCAGCTGGGCAAGACACTGGAGCAGCATTCTGGTATAAGAGCAACCTTTGGGATCACACATACCCACATGGGACTCCTGATCTGCACTCTATTAACTGTCAACCTTCAGCAATTGACCTAAAACTCTCTGAGCTCAGTTTCCTTATCCGTAAGATGGAGATGATAATAACTCCTACCTTGCAGTACTGTTGTGAAGATTTAATGGGGTAATGAACATAAAGTGCTTGGGTCAGCACCTGCCATCAGCAACACTTACTACATGGTAGACAGCAGAACAATTCCTCAAATGTCAAACCACCTCTCTTTCTGATAGGCCTGCAGACTCTGGCCACAGATGTGACCCTAGCCTCAAACCTCTAAAGACCTGGCCACAGAGATCAGGTGGCTCAAAATCTTGGCAGAGGTGGACAACGGGGGGCAGGTCAGAGGTCCAACATGGCAATCAGGCAGGAACCATCTTCCCAAGACACACCCCCACTTCTTGGGTTACACTGCCTATGCTCGGTCTCCGACCCGTTTCTACATTGGCCTGGCAAGGTGCAGGGCCCTGCCAAACACAATGCCAAGCACAGGCTTTATTAATTTGCCTATATCTTGAGAAAATAGACACAAAACAACAGAGTATACATTAAATCCTGTTAGGAGAAAAATCAATAAGAAATATCTGTTTAACAAAGCCCCATGCTTAGACCATTTTCTTTCAAGAACTATTTGATCACACTTAAGATCAGAAGCCATAATTTTCACATATGTAAGACTGTATAGTTCCCAAAGCCGTTCCCCATACCTTATCTTATTTGAGCCTTCCCAATACCTTTCAAGGTAAGTATTATCTCCACTTTACAGATAAAAAGCTGATGTTCAGAAAGTTTTAAGTCAAATCCAAGATCACTCAGCTAATACCTGTTTGAGTTATTTCTTGATCCGAGATCTTCTGACCCCAGCATTCCCAGCACTACACTGTTCGCCTTTTTCTACCCACTGAGTACTGGTCACCAAAACCCCTACTACCCTCACATCCCAACACTCACCTATGCTATCTGGCTTTGATTAGAAACCTGACCAAGGTATAGGCTCTGAAAAGACACACAAGTTAAACGAGGCATGAAAACATTATCTGGTTTAAAATATGATCATGAATATACACCATATACAAAAGAACTTAATGGAAAGAAACAGAGCCCAAGAATTTCAGGGGGACTCTTCACTCTTCCAGCTTTAAGAAGCAAACTGGACCTGATGGGTGATGTACTTTGTGAGCCAGTTAATATAAATATCCTGATAATTTTAATGATAATACATCCCATAGACCTCAGGGAGAAAGCAGTATTCTCACCAAAGGTACAAATGGATGGGGATTTTATGAACAAAGGAAGATCACTTCCTCTACATAGACTCTATGCTCCCAGCTACAGTGATTTATTTCTGCCCCTTCCAACCCAACATTTCCTGAGAATCCCCGTGGCCCCTGTCTTTGCTAGGTGGGGAAGAAAGACCTGATCTTGTCACAGGAGTAGTGCTGGTGAGGAGAGGACAACAGACCTAGTGATGTTTCTTTCACCCTCCCCAATTCCCACCACCTGGAAAATGAAGACTGACAACTATTAATGACTCCTGGTAACCACGTATGGATTATTCATGAGATAAAGCATGATTTAAACCATAGCTATGAGATGATTATTTCATGTCCCACATAGCCCTTCCCCAGCCAGGCCTGAAGCTATAGGGATGGAGGTGGGTGTTTGAGATAAACCAGGGCTGCCACACAAAACATCCAAAGAACCCAACTTCTTGACTGTGGGGAGCACAGTCAGAGCTGATTGGACATCAGCTACTCTGAGGAACACAGGAGATTGCCTATTTTTTAGGAAATGTTCCAAAAAATTGTTTCCCCTCCTCTTTAGCCCAGAGTGAAGGAGGGTGTTTCCTATGCGGACAGTGCAACCTGCCCCAGCCCCTCACCACAGTGAGAGAAGACTCAGCAGCACATGCTCACTGAGCTAACTGAACCGATGGTGCTCTCCGTAGTGGCCACAGACTACAGCTGAGGTCAACTGATGCATGCCCAATGACATCTGCAGATCCCAAGATATGATTTCATTAATTGCCGTGGATAAATCAGTTGGGCATTTGCTGGCAGTGTTTAAAATGCCACGATGGGTCAGATTAGAAAGCTGCTAGCACTGTAAGTCCAAAGGTGACCCAAGGAGGGTTCTTGGCTTCTGCCAAGGGTAAGATCCCACAGCTGCTTGAGTTGACTCCACCAGAACAAAGTGAGGCCTCTGCCAGCAGGCCCATCGTTCCATCTAGATAGGTGTGGCCTCCTGCCACCACCAGGACACACATCTGTAATACAACCAGAGACAACAAAGGTACCCTGGGCTGGAGGCAGGGCAGGGGTAATTGCAGTATCAGAACCTACTTCCCAGGATTCTTGACAAAGTTCTCCCCAACAGGTGCTTCTCCTCTCTGGAGTAGTGTAATGATGAAAGACACGTATTAGAAGTTGAACTACCAAGGTTTGAATCCCAGCTCTGCCCACCAACTATGTAATCATGAGAAAGTCACTTAACCTCTCTGAATCTCAGGTTCCTCCTCTGCAAAAGGGAAGAATAAAGCTCCTATATAGTCCCATAAAATTGGCGTAAGGATTAAAAGACATGATTGGTGTGAAGAGTTAGAACAGTGAGTCAACATGAAGTCATGTTCCATATTATTTTTCCTTTAGGGTCCTCCGTCTTCCCCTTTCCCTGGAGACCCATCCTATCTGCCCTAGTGGGGCAGTGCCTTGTTCTCTGGGATGCTCCTCTCTTTACTCTGAAAGAGATCAAATAACCAGTCCACACAAAGCTTAATATGTTGTTCAATAGGAGGAACTTTGGAACTTTAGATGCAAGAAGCAAACTCCTAGAGGGAAATTTCCAGTTTTATTGGTCTGCAGGTAGAAAAGGGTTATTTGCATCATGTAGGAGAGTATTGAATAGGAGGTGAGGATGTAGGCCAAGGCCTCATAATCTGGACATCGATTTCAGGACAAGAAGTGCATATATAAGAGGTTTCATAGGTAGAGTCGAGAGCAAGCATAGTAGAAATGACACTACAAAGATTTTAAGAAAAAATAGGATTGAAGGGGAGCCAGTGTTGCCAGATGGAGGCCATCATGTGGAGATCCTGCTTGGAGCACTCACTAGCCCAGAGCCACCATGCCATGGGATGGACCTGCAGCCTCTGGAGGCCTTGATAAGGGATGGCTGAGCTGAGCTGAGTGTTCACTTCCCTGTGCTTTTTACATTTCCTAAGGTATAGGCAACCAGGAGATGCCTTATTCTCTACAATTTTCTGGGACCAACATAGCCACATCTGTTATCCCTTTGTCCTTCCTCACCTTCCTTGCAACTCTTCATACACATTCACACACACACACCCCTTTCCAGGTCTGAGAAAAAGGTAATAGACAAAACACAAACTCTAAGAATCAAATGCAGACATGTGAAGCTGGCCAGGTGCAATCATACATGCCCTCGGGTAAGGCGTGATTCATCACCAAAGTCCCCAACTCCTCTGCTCTCTGAAAACACTCTGCCTTCTTGCAGATGGATGGTGACAGTCCCACTCCTTTCTACCTCATACTGAGACCAGCTTGAGCATGTGGCTGGCCATGCAGCCTTGAAAAGGACAAATGACCCGAAGGGACTAAAGTAGAATGGGGAAAGCCAGGCACTCCAAAGCTGCAACATCACCCTCTGGCAGTTATAATTGATCCCCTGCAGTGAGGGAATGTCCCTGCCCACTACTCATCGACCAGGTAGCTCCTGAAGGGCTGAAGTTCCTGGTGGAAGGGGCTTGGCCTGTTTCAACTAACTTCAAGCAGCACAAAGCCCAGCCCATCTCTCTGTAGCTCTGGGCATTTAACAAATGCTTTTAATGACGATGATGCAACCCTTTCAGCTTAGGTCTATCAGGGTCCCCTGAGAAACATATATTATCTGAAGCTTTCCCTTTTGCTTAATTACATTGTGCTAATGTTCTTTTTCCACTAGATTTCTCCTCCCCCAACTCTCCCATCCAAATCCTGCTTCACTGTGGGTTGGATTTACATAAAAGGCCAGCACGTTATAATTGTGATGATTGATCACCAAAGTTTCCTTGGGTTCAGATTGTTTCCTAATGTGGGTCATTTTTCATCGTAAAGAGTTGGCTGATAATGATGTCATTTCCATTGCTTGAATTTTGAGGCAGTGGCCACATATCACAGAGTTTAAATGACTGTCTATAGGGCAGCAAAATCATGTCGTTATCAGTTTAAAGCAGTTGCTGCTTTACTCCTGGGGACAAAACAAGAATTGGAGCCTCCTAAAATTCATCAAACAAGAGCAGGATGCCAAGAATACAAATCTGTATCTGGGCCTGGGAAAGGGGGAGCGGGAAGGAGGGGTGGTGGTGAAGCAAACCTGTTTTTGCATGAGGCTGTGTGGTAAGTATCAGATAAAAATGACAAAGTCATACTTGACAGAAAATAAGCTGTATTGCTGATCACTGGATACCTTAGATGTGTTCGCCCACAATCCTTTAACTGTGATTTCACAGCAAGATTAACGAGCAAGAATTGAAATCATTCATGAAGAGAAGCTTTGGACAAAAACCCATCTGCCAGATAAGCCAATAAATGTCCCTCTCATCAAGTGACTGGGACTGGGATGGAGCTGGAATTTGGCCCTAATGGTGCATGTGTAAAGTATGGGTATAAAATGAAATGATGTTACATGTGTGTTTAAAACAAATAGTTGCATTGTTAAAATCCCAAGGCTTGCAGACCCTAAATCACTCTGAGTGAGCTGCTGCCCCAGATGCTCTGTTTTCTGCTATTTGCCCCCAGCCACCTTCCCATGTGGCATGTCCTTCTGAACCCTCTAGGATGCCCTGCAGATGTTAAAAGTGTATAGTGCAGCCCCAGCCCTGTCTTCCACAGTCTTTCTCATGCAACCCAGCATCCCTCCTCCAACTTCTTTTCAAAATACTCTAACTTGGAGAAAATTGCAAGAACAGTAAAATGAACACCCATGTATTGCTCACCTACATTCACTAATTATTTTTATTGTCCCAAATATGCTTTATCTCTCTGTATACATATACACACTTTTTTTTGTTTAATCATTTGAGAATTCATTGTTTTAGCTTCCCATGCTTCAGGACACTTCCCTCCTACATACTTAGGTGAGTATCTCAACAAAAGGTTTTCCTCCTTCCATATCATACTTCAGAAATTTCACATTGATATAATACTATTCTCTAATATGGTCTTTTTTAAGTTCAATTGTCCCTACAGTTTTATGCAGCTGATTTAAGTACATACATACACACATACACACACCCACACACACCCGCACACCCACACACACACGCCTCCAGGGTTTAATCAAAGATCTCACATTGCGTTTAGCTGACATGTTTGCTTTTTCATTTGTTTGTTTCGTGTTGTGGTGTTGAATTGGTCCTAGCGGTATCAATATAAACCTATTTTTATTTCAAAAATTTATTTCTTAGGAAGATGGAGATATGTCAAGACACAGGATTCTTCTTGAAAGGATTCCCACTGGGAAAACTGGGATAATTTAAACATCAAAATGACAAATGACAGAAGTGGTTATAACATATTAGAGGGAACAAATATATTTTCTGATATTTTGAAAAATCAAGGTGGGAAGAAGAATGGAACACTCCTCTTTAGAGAAGAATACCAACTAATAAATGAGTAGGAAATTTAGAAATAGAAAATTGTCATTTTGTAACCATCATAGTGATAATTAATTCAGGCAGGGGCCATGATATCCCAGTCCACATTTGTATCTTTCTTTTTCCACAGTGAGAATCCAGGTTCCCAACAACCTTGTTATGTTTACCCATTTGCCTGGTCCTGCAGTACACACTATCAACAATTTATTAAGTGGAGTTCAAGATTTCCATACCGTTTCATTTTTATTCTTAGAAAATGTTATGTATGCTGTTGTACAATCAGCATACTTTGTTCGAAAGTGACTTGAGTACTTTTTCTAATGTGTGATTTTTATCTATTTCATGTAATTTTGGGTTTTTTCTGCTTGAATTCAATTTTCATCTCTTTTCCATTTCTTAATTCTATTTTTTGGAATTGTAAACCTTTAACACACTTTGAAACACAAAACCAAATCAAAAGGGATCCCCAGAGAAATTCCATCTTCTTCCCTATGCCTTGCATTTGGTTCTCACTGATCCCTGTAAATAACCAATTTCATTCATTTCCAGTTTAATTTCCTTGTTTTTTTTGTTTTTTTTTTTTTGTTTTTTTTTCAGAAAAATAAGAAAATTTACAGACAAATTTTTAAGCCATTAACATCTGTGTCCTTTTTGTAACAATTGCTTTGGAATTTTGGAAAAATATATGAGAAAATTCCAAAAGATGAAGTCACCCCAGGAACATACGTTTTCATTTCCTGCTTAGAGTTAAGTGAAGAATTTTTGTTTAAGGGAGGATGACAGACGCCAACCTAGTCATTGGACTTAGGGGACTAACCACTATCACATTCCTCAAAATATTTTTTTGTCTCAGTACCAAATAAGAATGCAACCAATTTGACCCCGTACTGATTCTCTTGTTGATATGATCAAATTAACCAGCCAAGCAATAGCACTTCCTAGACTCAGCATAATTCTGATCACTTTGTTCTGTAGCTTAATACCCTTCCATGGCTTCCTATTGTCCTCAGGATGAATTCCAAACTTGCAAAGCCCACAGTAGGCTGCCCTCTCCACTTGGCGTGCACACACACACACACACACACACACACGGGTTCCTAAGTCCCAACTGTTCACTTCTTTTCTCAACCTCTGCTGTTTGCTTTGCTCACACTGAGCCCAACATTTGAACTGCTCTTCCCACGAAGGGCAAGGAAGTCAGGTGGATGGGTGTCACCTTCACCAGCCCCTCAAGGCAAGTCCATTTGTTGAGCTCTAAAGACGCATCTTACATTGCAGTTTCCCATGTCTGAAACTTGGGAGTTGGATTTATAACAGGACCTTCTGTGACTGCAACCACTTGGAAAGGCATGATGGGAAACTGGGCTTTCCAGTTTAGCCTTGGAGCCAAGGACAGGTGCAGGAAGGCTTATTACTGTTCCAGGACAGAACTTGGGACCCAGTAGCTCCTTTGGCCCCAGCCTCTCGGTCCTGCACTGTGGTGTGGCCCTTAGCCCTCCCGATAGTGAGGACTGCACCCCCACCCTGTTCCCTTCATGCCTCAGGCCTTCCAAGTTCCGACCCTGCAATTGGATGACTCTGTCTGCCTCACCTGTTTCCATGCGCTGTATTTCCAACCAGGCTAGTAAATTAACAGTCTCCTAGGAGATCTCTTTTTCTGACTCTCTTCTTGCATTTCTACTTCCCGGATCCTGCATCGTATCCTACATGGCTCTATAGCAATCCCATAAAACCCAGCATTTAATCTTGGTCTAGTTTCTTCTATTGTCTTCAACTCCATGCTTCCACTTGAAGAGAAGCTAACGCAGCAGTAATTTTCAGCCTTGACTGTGAAAAAGAATCACCTGAGAGATTTCTGACTCAGTAATCTATGGGTAGGGCACTAGGATTTGCACTTCCAGCACGTACCTCGGGGACCGCCAGGACCTCTTTAAGAAACCCAGTAGGTAGGCAGTCTGGGCACTTCCTATCACCCTTCACCCTAACTGGGCCCTGTTAATGCTAGAGATACTCTTTCTCCTAATTACTCACAACGACTATTCACCAGACATCCTTAGTAAACTCTAGGCCTCTAAGCTGACAATTGCTCTCACCAGAACCACTGCCCTCAGCTGGCCCAGTCAGGAACCACAGCTCTAAGACACACTCCCTGCTCTTTACCCCAATTACCTTCTTGCCCTAAAACAGATTTATCTTTGAACTGTGTATTTTTGCACTCGGAAAAATAGACATTATTATGCTGCCTACTCATACTCTGTTTATTCACACCAATGTAATTTTTATTAAAATAATGTTTGCATATATCATTTGTAAATGTGTTTTAGATAGTAGGCATACTTAGAAATCTCTTTCCATCACCCAACTTGTAGAAAATAATTTCACTAACACCCAGCTAATCAATATTTCTTCCTCAAAAACATAATAAAATGAAATTTGGGTTGACATCTATGAAGCTGGTACAAATTAGTGAGAATTACCACCACCTGGCAGAAAAGTGGCTAATAGACATGGTGGAAGGTGTCCTGGCCATTTATAAGCAGAGTCTAGTGGAGGCGGCCACATAGAACCAAGTCCAGTGGAGGCAGATGATGGCTGGTTTGGGAGGGGTGCTGGGAGACTGTTTTCCTCCAGCCCTTGGGACACGGGCATGCTTGTCTTCACTTCTGAGGATGTCAGCAGCTGCTTTGGCCGAGAGTACATGTGGTCTTATGTACAAAGCTTTTTTTTTTTTTTTTTTCCCCCCCCCCCACAGAGCCTTGAAAGAAATCAGAAGAGATTCTGAGGAGGTAGCTAAGGAATCCCAGATCACCTAAGAGTTTGGAAAGAAGAAAGAGGGCATGGCACACCCAGGGGAATGACGCCTCTGCACCCCAGCCTGGCCTCACAAGCACTGTAGTGGTTATGTACGAGGCTCTTGGGGGCTTTCTGCTGGAATCCTCCTCCTGCTCTGCCATGACCAGTTGTGATTCTGGGCAATTTACTTAGTCTCTGTCAGCCTTCCCCATCCACTGGAGGAGAGATAGTTTTAACTCATGTCACTGTGATAACTGCACTGATGACATCAGGTATTTGACACAAAGTAAGCATTCAATAAACATGCCTTTTTTTTGTTGTGGTAAAATAGACATAATAAAATTTATAATTTTGGCCATTTTTAAGGGTATGGTTCAGTGGCATTAAGTACATTCACATTGCTGTGCAACCATCACTACCCTCCATCTCCAGAACATTTTCATCATCTCCAACTGAAACTTTATTCTTTTTTTCAATCCATTAGCTGGATTTAGTCACGTTTATAAATTTCTTTATATGGTGTCTAACACGTTAACTATAACATCAGGAAACACAGGATCCCATTTTAGCTTTTGGATTTTATTTTTGAGCAATTTATTTGCAGGGATTGATATTTCATTGCTTTTACTTTTTCTTAGAGGTCTTCCAAATAACAAGAGAAAATCTACTATTTAAAAAATAGAATAAAAGTCAATCTTGCAATTTTTGTAAATCCAAGCTATATTATGGAATCTTAGTGATTTTCTTTTTCTTATATCTTGAAACATTTTGCTATTCATCATTCTAGTCATCATTTGATCATTACTCACCAATTATTCCCAACTATGTTTAAAAACGCTAAAATAATGTGAAATGGAAAAATGATATAATTTCATAAAAGGCTGATGCAATAATGAACTAAACTGTGGCTATTACATCACCTTTTAGTTTTCCTGCTGTCCTGCCCCAAGTATTGTAGAATCATTCAAGAAGGTTTAGGAGAACAGTAAAGACACCATCTTTGTAGTTTCTTCTCATCTTTTATACACAATTGAGCATCCATAATTTTTATTTTCCAACCACAATGGCAAAGATAAGCAAATTTACAGAGGAAGATGTTTCATATTATTAAACAAATCATAAGATTAATGCAAAGAGATTTCATATAAGCAAAATTTTAGACTGTGAGTTTTCAGATGACAATATCCTAAATGAATTTTTCCAAAGTCTAGAATCAATAAATGGACACTATATTTTTAAGGACAAAAATGAAATATCGTGTCCTCAATGAGTTAGTAACTCAACAGGAAGAACTTTATCATGCAGTGTTCTGTGATCAGAACATAGACCATCCCGTTTTGAAAAAAAAAAAAGTAATAATATTCTTTTGTCTCTTATGTGGTTGTGCACCAAAATTTGCTTAATATGGGTCATAAGTGGACTAGGTGGGTGTGTACTGAAAGGGGAATGGAAGAAAATAATGTGGAAACCAAAACAATCAATTGAATCATTCTAATTGATGAAACATGAAAATGTTTTGCAATTATAGAATAAAGATGTGAGTCTTCTTTTAAACAAATTATGAGCCACAGTTTTTAAAAATATTTTATTTTGATGTTATAACTGCAAGAAGATAAAATTAGAGGTAACGATAAGCTAAACTTTCAGAGATGGACTTGAAATTTGGAATCAATGCTGTATTTATAAGACCAACATGTTCCAGAATCATGCATGACAATTGATCACCAGTTAATGGCATTCGAAGGAAGTTGCCCAAAAATTGTAGGCATCAATACCTTCTACACCAGGAAAATATGGTAAGAAAAACTGGAGTTTGCTATGTTTACGTTTTTATTAAAATTTTTAATAAAGTTATTTTTCATAATATATCTGGCCTTCTGTAAATTACTCATAAAATGACTAAAAAATATAAAAACACAAAAAGGGTCCATTGGACACAAATGGTAAATGGTGAGAACTATTCTTGGTTTACCAAGGATTAAGCACTCAATAAAAGGTCATTGTTATCACTGTTACCGTCATCAGAGTTCACAAAGTTTTATCCGGTCCTAGACTTATTCTGAAAAAGAAACCACATCCTATGTTCCATGGAACAAAAAGGACTCCTAAGCACCAGTGGGTTTGAGGTATCCTGCTACCACAGCCAGGAAAGGGTGTCCCGCATGCCTTCCCATTGCAGCATGAGAAAGGAAGACATATGGCCTGATGCGGCCAGTCAAGAGGTGAGCCTTCTTCCTGGTGTGTATGCACAGCCTGCAGGATGTATCACTGACCACTCTCCCCGGCTACTACCCGCCTCTGCTGATTTACATGGAACTGTGCAGCCTTCCCTGCTTTTAAGAGCTCAAACTTTTAAAAAGAGTAGAAGAAAAATTTGTAGCCCAGTGGTTCCTTTATTCCTTCTGATGTTTAGGCTGTGACTTTGAAAGATAAAGAATATGGGAAGTGACCATCTGGCTACAGGAGGGAGTGTCCATAAAAGAATCATATAACTGGGCCAGGAGTGGTGGCTCATGCCTGTAATCCCAGCACTTTGGGAGACCGAGGCAGATCACTTGAGGCCAGGAGTTCGAGACCAACCTGGGCAACATGGCAAAACCCCATCTCTACAAAAAATATAAAAATTAGCTGGGTGTGGTAGCATGTGCCTGTAGTCCCAGCCACTTGGGAGGCAGAGATGGGAGGATTGCTTGAGCTTGGGAGGTCAAGGCTACAGTGAGCCATGATTATGCCACTGCACTCCATCCTGGGTGAAGACTGAAAATCTGTCTCAAAAAAAAAAAAAAAAAAAAAAAAACACCCGAATACAAAAAGGACATCCAGGGGCTCAAAGACAGAAAAATAGTAAGAGAGGAATCTCCCTACTACTTCTGAAGAGTAACATCTGAGAAAATGAGTAAAGGAGAAAACAGAGCTTTAGATTTCTATGTATCAATTAAAAATAGATTTGATTTTTTTGATTAGTAAATGTTATCCCCTGGGTTTGTCCAATCTAAGAGAAAGCTTCCCAGTCATAAGAATAATCCCCCCAGTGGAGACAAAAATGACCACAAGACAGTCACTAATACCCATGTAGGCAGATATTCAAGTATTGGCCAAAGGATCACGTGAAAATATGCTGCAAAAGCTATTCCTAAGCTGAGAGGGAGGAAACCTGGATCCCCTCAAGGTTTCTTCCATCTCAATGCAGGATAACATAATAGTTTAAACAAAGGGTCTTGGAATCAGAGTGTCCCAGCTCAGCGTGTACTGAGGGACACAGTTTAACCTTCCTAAACCTAGCTTTGACCATTTATAAGTGGGCCAGCTGGGGTTGCGGGGAGAATGCTGATGACAGTGGTACCCACCTGTGCTGGTTTGCCCGACAGATCCCCTTACACCCTTCACTATTCTTTCTGCCCCAGGAGACTGACCTGGATGAAATTCCTCAGCAGCCTCCCTCTTTGAGTCCAACAACCTGCCCTGGTTGTATCCAACAGACTCCTACCCCAGAAAGAGACTGGAGGAAGAAAAGAGTGAGTGCAGGCTGTTGATGGCCTCAGCTCCTTGTGCGGTCCTATCTGACTGGCTGTGTCCTCCAACTGAAGGTCACTGCTGCTCTCAAGGCAGCCCCATCTGCATAACTCTTTCCTTCTGGATTCTGGAACCTCCTCTCTTCCCTCAATGCTTCAGGCCTAGAGGTGGTAACCAGTTCTTTGTCGCTAGCCTGGGACACTGCACTATCTCTTATGGATCCTTACCACAGGTCTTACTCTATAAACACTCCAGTTACCAAACCCCCTTCCAATTATCCTAATTGGAGTGGGCATCTGTGCTTGGCTGGGACCCTGACTCTACCTCAAAGATAACTGAGAGGATTAAAAGTGGTATTGCACATAAAATACCTGGCACTTAGCAAGTAACCATTACAATAATATTATTATTCTCCTTTCTCTGATCTCTCACTCCCCTTTTTCACCCATGGTTAATCCTTCTAGTCAGCTCCTCTTCTGATTCTTTAACACAGGAGTCAGCACACGTTTTTCTACAAAAGACTAAACAGTAAATAATTTAGGCTCTGTGGGCTACACAGCCTCTGTTGCAACTGCTCCCCTCTGTCACTGAAGAACTAAAGCAGCCACCAGCCAGCAATGCTTAAATGAATAAGCATGACTGTGTTTCAATAACATTTTATTTATGAGCACTGAAATCTGAATTTCATATCATTTTCATGGGTCATGAAATATTATTTGTCTTTTGATTATTTTTCAGCCATTTGAAAATGTAAAAACCATTCTCAGCTCACAAGTTGAGCAGTAACAAGTGGTGGGCAGGACTTGGCCTACAGGCCACAGTTTACCAACCCCTGCTTCAACAGAGTTCTAAGATTTAGCATTTCTGCTATACCAGAGAGCTTTTATGCCCCAAATTATGATTCTATATTTTTCCTATTTTCCTTGTTTATAAAAAAAAACCTCTAAAAATTCATTCTTTGAAGCCAAAGCTTGCTTGCCCTTTCCCATAATCTTTGCCAATTGGCTTTTGAAATCCCCTGCCATAGCACATTCAAACCATCCTCTCTATCATACCCTCCAGGGGCAATGTCCTTGAAGCTGTTCCCACACTAGAAACCCATTCCAGCACTTTTCATCTAGGAAAGGGCACATCCAAGACTAGCCCAGTGTGATTCACTCCATGGAAATAATAACAGGAATTCTGCTGTATTTGGGCAAAGGCTGGCCTGGGCAATGCTGGAGAGAAGGTGAGGTTTGTCTCTGCAGGACTCCACCCGACTGTGCCCACCCTGGGCTTGCACACATGTGGGGCCTTTACCAGCCTTGTGATGATGCCCCTCCATCCCTTTCTCATAGGACCAATCTGAACACTCTGCAAAAACGCAGATCGGATGCTAAGGCATATTAACCTATTCCAACAGACATACAGTGCTGTGTAAGAGTCTTGAATTTTAACATGTCTTTTCAAAATAACCTAAAGCAGTGGTTCTCGATCTGGCTACGTGTTAGAATCACCTTTTCCAGCATTTAAAAATGCCAGTGCCACCAGACCATGATTGAAATTTTATCTGCAGTTTTAAAAAGCTACCCAGGTGATTCTAGTGCAAGGTGAGGGTTGAGGGTCATGGAGTTTGACGAATGGCTGAGGGAGCTATTTTCAGACAACTGAAGGAGGCCAGGATGCATCCATTCAAATCATGGTTTCTTTTAATTTTCCTTACTGTCCCATGCAAAGCTTCAGAAAAGAAGGCAATTGGGAGGATAGGATGAAAATAAACATTATTGTGTATCTAGTTTGCATTTGGATTTTATTCATTACTTTTCATTTGTGTATTCATTCATATAACATCATTCATTAAGCTACTACCATGTGCCAAGCACTGCAGATACAAAGATAAAGAAGATAGGCATGATTTCTGTCCACATGGAGTTTATATTCATATAGTGGAAAGAGTGGGGGGAATTGAACAACTCATTACACAATTATTATTTAATGGCAATTGTGGGAATTCTTATAGAGTTCAAAATGCACCTTCTGAGGAAATCTCACTTAATTGGAGAAGATCAGGGAAGGCTTCCTTGAGGAAGTGGTACTCTGGCTGAGCTCTAATATGATCGTGAGTCAACTAGACAAGATGGGGAAGGCAGTGGGAACTACATAGGCAAAGGCCCTATGGTGGGCATACAGGAGCTTGAAGCTTTTGAAGAGCTAAAAGGCAGCAGTGTGGGTGAAATTCAGAGAGCAAGGGGAGAATGCTAGGGTGGATTAGGACCGGGTCGGACAAGGCATTGGAGGCCTTATTAAGACACATGTTATCTCCTCTTCTTCATTAACGCCATCACTTTATGAACTCTGAGCATTAGCGACACGCTTAAGATTCCATCACTGGTAAGAGGTAAGGCCAGCACTCAAACCCACTTCTGCCTAACTCCATCTGTGGTTCCATCCATCTCTGCAGTTCCTGCCAACTCCAGGGGTCAGATGTTTCACCAGAAACAGAAATTATAAATCAAAGCTGGGTTTCTATATAGAATCTCTCCACACAGAAATAGAGTATCTATGCTTGCGTATAGATAGGGAGGAACAAAAGGAACAAACTAGAAAGGATCAAAGATACTAACTTTAGGGAAACTGACCTTCCTTCATAAAGGAAAAGGTTTGCCTGCATCTCCTACCCAGTTCTTTGCAGAATTCAAAAGGGCTCCTATTGCTGGACCTTAGTACAGGTCAGTGAGATAAATCATTCATTGATTACCTGGTATTTATTGAGCGTTTATGTGTCAAGTTCAAGAGACACCAATGAAAATACCAGATCCTGCAGATCCTGACACTTGGGGAATTTAGTCTTTTCTAGAAGAGAGTAGAGATGCAATAAACTTAGCCAAATTCAAAATCAGAAATTCCTAAAGGTTAATAGGAGATTAGAGAATAGAGTAGTAATCTCTTATGCTTAATATTTATGTCTATCAGAGTTAATTTATTTCTCCCCAACTCCATCATCCCAATATTTTTCAAAGATGACCACACAAAAATGGCAAGATCAATAAAAATCACCAGTTTTTAGTAGCTAGGAATATCACATTATGAATAAGATTTAAGCAGTGGGCTAGGACATTCTGGAACATGATCAATGAGGGAAAATTGAATAAATCTTAAAAAAAAAAGTCTGACTCTGTTCCAAAATCAAAGATGTACATGAGATTGATCCAGTCCTCTTCCAGATGGTTTGAGGAAATCTGAGCTGAGTCCTTGAAGTAATGGTTAGTCTAAGATATATAAAATGAGCAAATAAAAAACTTCATTAAAATCCTAAAATAAAACTGAAAACTCTGCAGCAGATGGTATGGATCATAGATAAATGTCTGACAAAGGCAGTAATGATTATTTCTTATCAGCAACAAGGATTTGGGAGAGAGACAAGGAGATTGAGTTATAGGAAATACAGTATTGATTTTGAAAATGAAAGTAAGATTGATTCTATCTAGCACTTCAGGTAATCTTCAATCTCTATTAAAATATTCAGTTTGATTCTAACAATTGCGGAGTCACCTCAGCAGACTTTCTTGACATCCAGGGAGGTGGTGGGAAAAGAAGTGTCCATCTTCCCATTTTTCCTCAAGAATCCCTAACAGGCAGTCAACAATGTGCCCAGAGCACTCCCACCTCATGAGGCTGAAGGACCAGCACACTTGCTCCTGAGTGAAATCTCCAACATTCTCCAGGCTCCAACACATGGTTAGGGGAGATGGCTGAGTGGGAAACCCCTGCTAAACACCACACATCAGTATCCCAGCCACCAAAAGCACACTGCAGTTGTGTGTGTATGCCTGCATGTGCACACGTGTGTGTGTGTGCGCACATGTGATGTTCACATCATCAGCTATCCTCCTTTCTTTTAGGATTGATTTCTCCTGCCCTTCATTGCAGCCAGAACATGGCAAAAGAGAGCAAGAAACTCTAGCCATCATAGCTCATCAGAGGCATCTTCCAATATAGCCCCCAAACCAAGATCTGGAATTTCTGCCTTGTCGTCTTTGGAGATCCCTAAGTCAGAGCCGAGTCTAAGAACAGACTTCTCTTTCTCCCTTTCCAGAACCCTTCAGAGGCCATTGCCCCTCACATTCCTGCATTCACCCTTCCCTCAAGTAAGATGTTAAAATGTCAGGAGATGAGAAGAACTTTGCTTTAAAGGAAAACAAATCTTTACCATACAATACTTAATGCCAGCCCCATCTCCACCAACTTACTCTTACTATTATAACATAATATAAATCCCTTTCTCCTCTTCCCCTTTATGTGATCTGCCAATGTGTCAGCTCCCTAGTTTTGAGGGTATTGTAACTATCTCTTCCTCACGTCCATTGTGATGAATGTGCTGGGTGAGCTGTCAGCTGCCTTTGATGTGTAACTCTGTGTTCTAGACCCACGACTCAAAGTTTGGTGCCTGGATGAACAACGTCAGCATCACCTGAGAGTTTGCTGGAGAAATAGAATCCCGGGCCCCACTCCAGACCTGCTGAATCAAAATCTATTTTAACAATATTCCCTAGGTGATACTAATGCACATTAAAGGGAGTTCTGACTAAATTGCAAGACACTTATCACGTCCCTGAAAACAGGTTGGCAGTAAGTCGCTAAAGGTTAACTCTGTCACTAGAGTGGGATTTTATAAAGAGATAGAGGGAAAATATAAGGGAGAATTGTTGTTACTATTTACAGCTTACCAGAATTTATGTCCCTTATATGAAGCACTTAGACTCAATGAGATCACGCATATACATGGTGTAAGCATCAGAGAAGCTCAAAGAAAGGAGAGCCTGATGTGGGATTGCCAGTAGGGCGGAATATCATGGAGAAAATAGAAATTGAACCAAGATAAGTGGGTAAGATCTTGTGACAATCACTACACGGGAAATTTCTAAATCTAAAACAGATAGTTGTCAGGTAGCACTTACCAGAAATGTAAAGTTCTGGTAGCACTTATCAAAACTTTAATAAATTATGTTATTACTTTCACTTCACTTTAATAAATCATTATTACCATGTATTTTCTCTGAGCATTAATAAAACCAGGAGGGTGATGGTGATGGGTGTCGTGGAAACAACAGGGTTTGGTGTCAGATGGATCTGGCTCTAATTCAGCCAGACTGTGTCATCTTGAAACAGTTACTTTCCCTTGCTGAGCCTCATTATCCTACTGAAACATGAAAATAATACCTGAGGATTAAGTAAGAGAAAGTATACGACTGTTACCAGTATAGCGTCTGTGTCTGTAGCATAGTAGGCAGTCAACCAGTATCAATCTACCTTTTCTCCTCTCTTCCCTCTGGCACAGAGTTGGCCCCAGACAAATGTTAACTAAACCTGGACCTAAGTCAGCAAGTGCAATCCAGATTAGTAAAGTCCTGAAGAGTTTAGGCTTGATGCAGCAGGAAGCAGGAGTCATGTGCAAAGACAAAAACAGTATTTTAGGAAGGCCAGCCTAGCAGTGGTATTCAGAATAGAAGAGAGAGGCAGGTGATGGTTAGCAGTGAATTGGTAAGCTCATTGAAAAGACAACCATGTAAAGGACTTTGGGCCAGGCTTTCAAGGCACACCTGACTGCAACTGTGTTGGTCATTTTTCCCTTTGCTCTCAATTCCACTGTCCTCACTTCCCCTGCTCTAATCTGTACTTTTAGGAACTGGATTTCTTGTGAAGTGGCTTCCAGGTAAGATCAGCCAGTGGGAGGCTCACCAGCTCATCAATGGAAGAGGGGAAATGCTAAGATTTGTATCTTTTCATCTCCCTGCCTGGGTAGCATCTTAGGCAGCGCTGTTTCTCTTGAGACCTTCAACTCCAACAGGCAGTCCTCTCCTCTGTTCCCAGTTCCCAGCTCTGCCCGGTAACCTGAGCTGGGCTATGGAACACTTCCCCCTCCTGTGCTTCAACCATGCTAGAGTGGAAGGATCTTCCAGCCATTGCCAACCTCTGTGGTACTTCACCATCTCCTCTTTGGCTTCTCAGTTTTAGCATCACCTGAGTAACTAGTTTCCTGTATTATATTTCCCCTACTGAATGACCAAAAATGGTTTATATTCCCTGACTAGACCTTAATTGACGATATCTAAATCAAAATATATTTCAGATTACTTCTGTATGACTATGTAGGTTTCTAAATCTTGGAAGATATACAAAATAAAAGCCTCATAATGATTTATCTGCCACTGAAAAGGAGGAGAGGAATTGGGCTTAGAATTCTCCAACCAAAAAACTCTATTAGATCCATTAAAGCAGGGTAATTATTAACCTGTGAATGTAGTGATGTCCATAGGCATGTCATTTAATTTAGCATTTGCAAGCGTGATCTGGAAGGGTGAATAACAAATGCAGAAATTATTGGGAAGTATTGCAAATACCCAAAAGGAGAAGGAAATAATGTTTTAAAACCCAAACTGGCAGTTACAGAAGTATGTTCAGGATACAGTCATGGAATTGATAAAAATGCATAGCTGGATCAAATAGCAAAATGAGATGCTGCCTGAAAACATGTATGGTTGGATAGGTAAGAGAAAGTAATCAAAAACACAGATACTCCACAGGAAGGAAAAAAAAACAAATAAGAAATGAATATAGGGAAGAAGACTGAGGAGAGACAGTGCAAACTTAGATCTAATTTGGAAATATGATGGAAAGAACCTGGTTATTTTGAGCTTTAAGTATAGACACTTTATGTTGTTATTGTTGTTTTGAATGATGTTCTTTCTCTCTCCAACCTCCATCATGCCTTTCAATTTATACAGTATTTATTAGGCCATACCTACCATACCTTACCCAATTTTGCATACCTCAATAACAAAAATGAGAAAAATAGTAAGAATTGCAAGATTCTGGGGAGATCAAATCTGAAAGATAACGGGCTGGAGGACACAACTGATACAGGAAGTAAAAAGAGCCACATTGGCTGAGCAATCATATTTCTAGCACAGACAGAACCACAGAAAATTAGGCATATTGTGTGGGAGAAACAAATTCCAATTAAAGAATAGATTTCAGTGTTGACCTAATTATCTAATGTCCAGCTCTCATTTTTATGGGATGAAGCCAGGCAAGTAAAATAAATTCTTGGAGCTAAATCTACGCTTTCTAACAAAGAAAATTACTTCTTTCTCCTTGAAACTCCAGATGATCAGAAAACAATACCCTAGTATATTATTTTTGCTCAGTTTGAACCTCAACTATCACTTATATAAGGATAATATTGATTTCTAGGGGTTCAGACAATGTATTTCTATGTGGTCAAGAAGGGTTTCCTTTTGGGAAAACAGAAGTTCAAAAGAAGAACAAGAACTCTCAACTCTGAAAGCACACAGCCACCAATAAAATTCACTTGCTCCCAAGTAAATTATTAGGTCAAAGAAGAGTAAAGGATTAAAGCTAAATACTTATAGCTCCTTGTTAAACTGGGACTGTTATAATCTAAGAATTCATGAGAAACCATTTTCAAACTTAGAAGGGGGTGGGAGAGAAGCAACTATAGTCAACTGTAATATAGTAAGGATCTGTCACATGATCTAATTACAGAAATGAAAGCAACCCAGGAATTATGTGGTCTATTCAAGCCTGCAAGGAGTACGAACAAAGAATATAATTATACATCAAGCCTGTTGATTAAACAATTACTATTTAAAGCAGATATAGATTTAAAATTAATTTGCTTCTGCATTCTGAGGATTTGGGGACTGAGATAAACAGTGTTTGAAGTTTAATTATCCGTGCGTAAGATGAAGGGGCTCATTTCAATTTGGTTAGCTCTGCAGAGTGTTTTGGATGGTGTAAAAGAATGAATCCGACTCTGCTGCAAGTCTCGGCACTGCTGAAATGTGTGATTAAAGTGAGCAAGAAGGCTCACTCAGCCTAATTCCCACAGAATGTGGTAATATCACAGGAGGGATTGTGCAATTGCAAATTAATATTTAAATGAACACTAGTTTGAAGTTTACCTGGAGGGTGAAACACACTATCTCCAAAAGAACAGAAGAAGGCCAACCAAACAGTTCCAGGCTCCACAGCAGTGAAATCTGAGGAGTGGAGACCTTCACGCATGTTTGAGCAAATAGGACACCTACCTGCCAGCGACTCTGAATGGAGTGATTCTTATCAGAGGCCACATGTACAGTGTCCCACGGCAGAATTGCAGGGCTGAGGGGTGGGCAGGGTGAAAGGGTGAATTGGAGTTGGAGTGAAAGACAATAAACAGAGACTAGAAAATTCCGAAGTTAAAGAGTGATTGTCGAGATGCAAGGAACCGTGTCTGTGTTCCCACACCGAGATCAGAACGTGTGGGGACAGAATTCCCAGACCTCAAAGCCGACTCAACAGCTTCCATGAAGGGAAGGTGTGCTCCTGACCTGGCTGTGCTCGAAAGAACAGAAGGATGCCACAGAGTCTCCTGGTTCAGAGAATGGACTTCAGAATGAGAAAACTGAGTTTCATTCCCAGCTCCACCACTTTTCAGTCTTGTGACCTTAGCAAAGCATTCAGCTCTCTCAGAACCCTCTGTTTCTTTAGTAAAATAGCTTCCATTCCTTCCTCACTGGGTAGTTGCAAATATTAAATATGGTAATGAGGGCAGCCTAAGAGTGTCCTTTCCCTACTGAAAACCCCTCTGTGGCTCATCATTGCTTTTTGGATAAAAATAAATCTCTTTAGCATGGCCTGTAAGGCCCTAAAACGGGGTGATGCCCACTCACGTCACCTGCCTCTCTTGTGTTCTCTTCCCCAGCATTTTCTCCACCCCGGCCTCAGTGGCATTTTTCTTTTTTCAGTCCTTTATTCTCTCTTCTGCTTTCAAGGCATGTTCATTGCTTTCCCTCTTCCTCGGAACATTTTTCCCTCCCCTCTTCACCCAGTTGACATCTCTTCATTCTTTAGATCCCACTGCTAGTTGTCCAAGGTGGTAATTAAAAGCTCAGGCCCTGAAGACAACACGTTGTGTTCAAAACCCAAACTCCACCACTCACTCTCTGTATGACTTTTGCCCATGTAACATTCAGCTTCCTTCTCTGCAAAACAAGGTTGATCACTAGTACTTACATCATGATTTTGCCGTAAGGGCCACATGAGTTAATGCAGGCTATGGTCTCAGAAGTGAGTCCAGTTCAAAGGAAGCATTGGAAAACTGCTTTTGTAGTCCTCCAAAAGATCTCCCTTCCCCAGCACCTAGCACGCTTGCAATGTTATGTTTGTGTGATTGTTCTAATACACCTCTCTCCACCATAACAAAGGCTCCACGGGGGCAGGAGTTTGCCAGTGTTTAGCCCACATTATAGATTCTGTTCCTAGTAGAACAGACACTCAAATATTTGCTGAGGACTAAACCAATGAAAATGCTGAGCACAGTGCCTGGCACATAGTGGGCCTCAATGAATACTAGCTTTTAAATAACAACCTACTGACAATGCCAATTGTTAAGTGAAAAAAATTCTGACTATTATTATTTACTTTGCCCAGTGGTTCTCAACTGGAAATGATTCTGTCCCCCAGGCAATGTCTCGGGGTGGTGGGAGTGCTACTGGCATCTAGTGGATAGACACCAGGGAGGCTCTAAACATCCTACAACGCAAAGCACAGTCCTCCCACAAGAAATTACCCGGCACAAAATGGCAATAGTGCCAAGCTTAAGAAACTCTGAATTTTGCCATCTGTCATTTTTCTCTGATGGCTTAATTTACCAGTTGAATTATAGCAACAGATCGGCCTAAGGTAATTATTCTTGCCCTTTAGCCTGTTATTCCTATGGGTGCAAGGTCACCCCTGCTTCTCCCTCACTCCCCTAAACTCTACTGGCCTATCTCTCTCATTCCTCCTCATCCCTTTGCCAGGTGTGAGATGAAAATGTGGGAACATGGGTAAGGCTGAAGGAAAGTGCACACTCAAGACACCCTTCCCCATTTGTTCACTCTTCTCTGTCACCCATGTATTCCTATTTTCCAAAGAGCTTCCAACAGGAACAAAATGTGAGCACCACTACTTGGCTTTCCAGACAGTGCTCTATTTCAAATATTACGTTTTTTAAAAAGTTTATGTAGCCCAAAAAATAGGTCAGGGGCCAACATGTACAATCCCCTGTGTCTAATACAGAGATCACTCTAAGGCAAAAGAGAATTCGCTCCACCAATGAACACAGTGTTCAAAAATTATCAAAATGTAACATTACAGGAATGAGTTACAGGATCTGAGAAAAAG
Source organism: Pan troglodytes (assembly GCF_028858775.2). Classification (NCBI taxonomy): domain Eukaryota; kingdom Metazoa; phylum Chordata; class Mammalia; order Primates; family Hominidae; genus Pan; species Pan troglodytes. Next base: position 45,977,824 of record NC_072402.2, on the reverse strand, counting down.
CAGAGTAATAGAACAAAATTATTCCAAAGTGGCAAGCCAGATAATGTCGAATGCTCCAGAACATGCAAACGTTAGAGGTTAATACCAAATTTAAAACCTAATATTTAATCAATTGCATAAAATGATGTGCACAATGGTTAAAAGTATGTTAAATGGAAATTGCAAGTGTTGGCTAAGATGTGGAGAAATTGGAAATGTCCTATACTGTTGGAGTGAAAATTGGTTCAGCCACTATGAAAAACATTTCGTTAGTTTCTCAAAAAGCTAAAAATAGAACCACTTTACAAACCAGCAGTTCAACTCCTAGGTCTATACTCTAAAGATCCGAAAACAGATACTCAAATAAGAACATGTACATGCACATTCATAGCAACACTATTCACAATAGCCAAAATGTGGAAACAGCCCAAAGGTCCATCAACAGATGAATGGACAAACAAGATGTGGTATATCCATACAATGGAACATTATTCAGAATATTATTCAGCTATAAAAAGGAAGGAAGTACTGATACATGCCGCAGCCTAGCTGAACCTCCAAAAACAGTATGCTAAGCAAAAGCTCACATACTGTATAATTCTATTTATATTAAATATACAGAATAAATAAATCCATAGAGATGGAATGCAGATTGGTGGCTGTAGGTGCTGGGGGAAGAGGAAAATGCAGAGAAGTGCAGAGAAACTGTTTAATGGGTAAGAGGGTTTACTTTGGAGTGATGAAAATGTTTTGAAACTAGAGAGAGGTAGTGGTCGCAAAACACTGTGAATGTACTACATGCCACTAAATCATTCACTTTAAAATGGTTAGTTTTATGTTATGTAAATGTGATCTCAATAATTTTTTTAAAGTATGTCAAAACTATGCACACAAAATTGACAAACACCAAAAGAGAGGATGCTTCAAAATGGAAATAAATGTGGGAGCCTGGGGGAGTTATAAGTGATTTATTTTTACAGTTTTAATCTGACCTATTTTTCTGAAGTAATACATATTAGTTATAAACATTTTTAAAAATACATAAAAGCACTACAAAGGATATAGAAGTCACTATCAATAATATTTCCAGTTTTAAAAAATATTTTTGGAGAGGGTACCTGGATATGAACCCAAAATATTTTTTAATGTCAATGTTAAATTTCCTTTGAAATTAAAAAACCACCAAAAAGAACAAAACCAAGACCTTATGCATTAAGGAAGACAAATCCATACAGCTGAACATTGATTTCTGCCAAGGGTTTTGCTATAAGCCTATTTCTCTCAGTGGGCAGAAGCGAGGCTGGGAAACCGAGAGTCGTAGGGGGGTTGGTGGGGAAGCAGATAAGTCTGTGACTTTTTGGCTAAGGCCTTTCTTCCATCCTCCCATCCATCCCAGACCAGCATGTCTGGCATTCATCAGGCTGGCAAAGCCTGGTCTCTGTGGGACAGAATTTGAGAAAGTCTCCTTCTCCCTGTCTGTGCTGTCAACTCTTCATGAAAGAAACTAGAGTGTCCATTCCTCTTGCCTGCCTGGCCTCTTCCCCTGCACACAGCAATGGTCTCCACTAATTATTACTACTGTAAAGCTCTAGGAATGAGGAGATGGGAGTTTAGTACCCTTGACCTCCTGAAGATCATTATTTCCAAAAGATTTGCAAATGATAGTGTAACCATAAGTCCCTTCTCCAAATTTTCTAAAGCTTTTTGAGCATAAACATAAATAAAATAATAAGAAACAAAAATAGGAACAAAAATTTGGGGTTTAGCTCAGTGTAGAACAGATAAGTCAGTAGTGAGTCAACCACTTTCTATCAAGGGCCTATGTTGTAACCAACTACTATCAACTAAACGTTTGTGTCCCCCCAGAATTCACATGCTGAAACTTAATCCCCAGTGTGATAGTATTTGGAAGTAGGGTCTTTGGGGGTGATTATGTCATGAAGGTGGAGTCCTCATGAATGAGATTAGTTCCTTTACAAAAGAGACCCTAGAGAGGTCTCTCACCCCTTCTGCCATGTGAGGACGCAATGAGAAGACAGCCATCTAGGAACCAGGAAATACGCCCTCACTAGACATCAAATCTGTAGCATCTTGATCTTGGACTTCTCAGCCTCCAGAACTGTGAGAAATAATTTTCTGTTGTGTATAAGCCACCCAGTCTATAGCATTTTGTTATAGCAGCCACAACAGACTAAGACATCAGCACTAGGGTGGTATTGTTGCTAAGAAAATGCTCAAGAACACCATCCTGATTCACAGATTCAGAGCTTTTGTATTTAAATAGTCACTCTGCCTTAACCTATCAATGGCCTCTTTTGCAATTCAGTTTAATCATCCCAGCTTCAGATGCAATATCCTCCTCTTCTTTGAGAAGTTGCTTCTCTTGTTCTTGCAACACTGCCCTGAGTGATGCACCTCACTTCTTGAAAAGAAGACCAGAAGATGTTAAAGATATGTAAGTGCCCTAAAAAGATTCCCTCCCTAAAGAAACTTGTAGAATCAAAAGAGCTCCAGAAAAATAAAAAAGGTAAAAGCATCAACTTTCGGAATTATTGATGTTGAAAACAAAGTCTAGTGTATTTTCTATATATGGAGCATCCCATAGCTGATCTCTCTGACATGGGAAGGCTATCCCATAACTGATGGAAGGTACTGATTCCTTTCCATTTCCTTAGGGAATTTAGCATTAATGGTCTCCCTGAAAAGAGTTGCTTAAGGAAAAATGACCACAAGCAAGTACATAGAAAATGCCTAGCCATCTGGCCTTGCCTTAACTTCTTGCTGTGCATTTTATGCAGACACACAAAATGCCCTCAGCAAGGTTCATCAGAGTAGCACAATCAAGAGAGGTAGGGGGAAGGAGAGGAGAGACAAATAGTCGAATAACCCGTATTCTCTTGTTCTGTCTTGCCATAAACATACAGACATGAGATATCAATACAAACATAAAAAGAAATGAGTTCTGCTCCTTATACCAAGCATAACACTTCAGGTTCTACTTTTCTTCAGATTTTATGGTTTCTGTCTCAACCCAAAACCTGCCCTGGCCAAGACTTTGGAGGTCGGTTGCCTAAAATGGACCCTGATTGTTCTCTGGGGTATACAGAACCAGCTGTGGGTCCGAAGTGAAGATGCTGCAGAGGTGGAATTCCAGGTCCTCAAAAAGGTATGTTTCCATAGAAACTAAAGCAAGTGGCCACCTGATATGAAGGACTCATACCTCAAGCTCTGAGGAAACAGAAAGTCAAAATGCCCTCATGAAAAGTTTGGTATCATTGAACCAGAATACTCTGCCCTGCCTGTAAATATTACCAAATCCAATTCTAGGTGGCTTCTTCTGAAACAAGGCAAGTAATCAGGATTTATTCAGGTCAACATCTGGAAGCATGCATGTTCCACACAGTTAACTCTAAAAAAGGGAAGTTGTGCCCTAGGACTTTACCCCACCCACCCCTCCTCTACCAGCCTAAAAACCTTCATGGTACAATATGTCTCTAAAACCCCTTAAGATAGCATCACAAAATTAGACAATGACTGGCAGCAATTATCTCCCAAACTTATCAGACTTGGGGGTTTTTTTAGGGCAGAAAGCAGCTAATGGCCATGAATACTTCATTTAGCGCTTCTTTTTTCTAATGCATTGCAAGACGTTCACTCTCCAGCGCTGGACTCTGCCAAGTATCCCATCTCAATATCCCATTCAATTTCTAGAGAAATTCCATCCAAATCTTTTATAAGTCCTGCTCAAATGTTCAGAGTTTGCAAAGTACTTTCCAATAATTCAGTAATCCAGTGCCCTTCCCCCAAGTCACAATCTAAACAAAGATGGTTGTCCTCTCACTATTAACACTCACTTTGCAGAAAAAGACCCTTGAGGCCCTAGGGAGGTTTATAGCTAGTTGCCAGGATCTTTCTGAAGTCAGAAATGAAGTGCAAGTTCAGACTTTTAGATCTAGACCCCAGGACTTGTCCCACACAAACACAGAAGGGACAGCTGACTCCACTGGTAAGGTGAGCAGTGATAGTACTATCTTTTCTTTTGGTCTGTGATAATTCTTGAGTTTCCCATCAGTGTTACTCCTTGGGAGTCCTTCCTATACAGACAAAGCCTATATTGAAATGCTTTAAGGCAGCAGTCCCCAACATTTTTGGCACTAGGGACCAGTTTCATAGAAGACAATTTTTCCATGGACTGGGGAGGGGTTTGGGGATGGGGAAAGGGCTTGGGATGAAACTGTTCCACCTCAGAACATCAGGCATTAGATTCTCATGAGTGTGCAACTTAGATCCCTCACATGCACAGTTCACAATAGGGTTCACGCTCCTATGAGAATCTAATGGTGCCGCTGGTCTGACAGGAGGAGGAGCCCAGGAGGAGCTTACTGGTACCAGTCTGTGGCCCAGGGTTTGAGAATCCCTGCTTTGAGGTTTTGCTCAACAGGGTAAAGTCATGTAAGTTTTACCTGGTAGACTGATACATGTTTCTTTATCTGGAAAACCTGGTGTCACCGACAAAGAGAACAAGTCTGGAACAACGGGACTCAGGACAAGTAAGTTTGGATAAGTAGGCTGAAACAAAAGAGGAAAACAGTCCAAAGTATGAGGTTATCTAGGACCAGAATACATGAAATAGTAAAGGGAATAGCAATGGGGGTTGGAGAAAGGGAATTAGAGTAGCAGACACTTGGCTGGCTTTGAAATAGAGCAAAAGGAACAGAGGAAATGAAAACCAGACTTGGCTGAATTTACAAAACTGCCTGAGGCCAGCACTGCTTCCCAGGGGAGGAGAAACCAGTGGAAAGGGTGATCTGGCTGTTTTTAGGGTGATGTCTTTGATACCCTAACCTCATTGGCACCACTCCTCAGGGAATGATAAGCCCTCAAAGAGCTGTGAGACTGGGAGTGTCAGGAGCAGAGCAGGAGCAGGAGAAAAACCTAGTTAACATCAGAATTTCTCCAGGCTGGGAGGAGTGGAGTGGGGCAAAGGTCTTGGAGTTTCCCATTGCGTAACCATGCCTAGGCCCATCTCCTGGGGAGGCAGGTGTGCTTGGCACAGTTCAAGCTGTGGCTGAGCATCTGTAAGTGCCTATCTAAGACCATCTGGGATCTCTGATCTCCTAGGGAAAGAAGCATGTGACAAAGAACTGGCAACATCAGATGGACCTGTCCTGACTCAGACATGAGAAATATGTTCATCAATTTCACCGACCCATCCTGCTGCTCGTCTCTCTCCCCCATATCCTTCTTGGTGCCTTCTAGGACTGTCAAGAGATATGGTTTACTTCTTTGATAAAATGTAGTTATTTAGTAATCTATTAATACACCTTACTTCAAAAAATATTTTTAAATTAAATATGAAAAGACATCAGCGAGTTTTCCTCTACATCCAAACACTTCTCCAATTTTAGCTTCACAATTTCCCATGGTCTCACTCTTCTTTTCTGGGGTGCCCAAACCTTCATGCCGATCTCTGACTGCTTTAGTTTCTATCAGGATCCATCCACAAGGGACACGGATGGATAATCCTGCCCTTTCCTGACAAGCTCTTCTTATCACCAGCACTTACCTGTTCTCTGGTCCATTCCCTGAGGGCTTTGTTCAGTGCTATCTATTCTGGTAAATCAACCCATGCCAAGAGGAAACAGTTGCTTAGACTTTGTAGAGAGAATCAAATGAGAGAAATCAATACACACAGGTGAAGTCTTAATATTATTTCTATCAGTATATTAGTCCTCACAGTTAATAAACTGACATTAGTAGGGACTCTCAGAACATTAATCTAAATGAGTGTCTCTGTTCTAGGGAATTTCAAGCATCAGGGCAGGCTGGAGTTAGGGAGAGGCAGAAAGGAGAGAGGCTGCAGCTTTGGGCTCTTCTCCACTCACATTTTCTAAACCAGCTGCCCACTCCCCCTGAGGTTGCAGCCCATCCTATGGCCAGACCACATTTTGCTTCATTCACTTGCATCCACAAAAAGCCTAGATTGATCTATAGTTAATAACATAAACTGTTCAGAGGATACAAGAGCAGTAATGAATAGGTAGTACCCAATTATGGAAAATAGCATTTCTTTGGGGCAAATGTCCTACAAAATCTCCCAGTTGGGAAGAAATCATTCTTCAGTGACTCATTCCCCTAGACAGGGGCAAAATTGCTTTTGTTGTGGGGAGTCAGCACTGCCACTGTCCAGCTCTGTGAGATGAGACAAACTGTTTAGTCTCTCTGAGTCTTAGTTGCTTTATGTATAAAATGAGGACAAATACACCTATCTCATCAGGTTGTGAGGATTCAATTTAATATTATGCAATATGTGCAAACCATGTAACTCAAGGCTTGTTACGTAGTAAACAAGGGAAAATTGTAGCAACCACAGCAACTATTCCTACACATTTTGAGAGGGGGAATATTTGGCCTTCCAAAGGTACTTGAAGATAACTATATGATATTCACATTATTAAAAAAAATTAAAAGGCACAAAACTAGGAAAATAATTTGGGCTTGAGAATTCCACATTGCCCTTTGAGACAACTGGCAAAACCTTGAAATGTCTCAACCTCAGGGATAGGAATTTCTACCCTAGAGATAGACATTACCTGTCTGGCAGCTCCCGGAGACAGAACAGAGGGCCTGGCCACCCCTGGAGAAGACTTCTCCCTCCCACTAAGCTAAGGGCATCCCATTCCCTGTCCTTTCCCTCACCTCACCCTTTTCCACCCACCAGCTCCCCTCCCAGCTGTGAGAGCCTGCAAGAGCCTGCCTAATCTGAACTTGGAGACTGCTCTTTTGCCTTTAAAATGCCTTGCCCAGCTTAATCAGTGACCAGCGATCCTCTAACTGCCAGTTAGTCTCCTGCCCTGACATGAGCTCCTTCTCCTGCCAGCCGGCAGATGTGACTTTTTTAGGAAGATTCAATTCCCAGCCTTTGCCCTTCCTGCCAATGACAGCTTCCCTCTTTGAAGGTTACCTGTCGCTAGCATTCTTGCGCATGAATGCAAACTAAAGTGGGTGCTTATCCTGACCTTGAAGAAGCACATCATTCTGTATATGAGTTCTAAAAAAGCACACTTGACATTTGCTGTCTTATGTGTGTCAGGACTGAGAAAAGGAAGCCCCACATGGCGGGATACCCTCTTAGGTCCACAGATCTGGCTTGTGAATGGCACTTGTCAACTAAATCTTGCAATGATATTCAGCAGGCATGATGTGGAGGAAATGTTAATGAAATCCTGCCTAACTGAAGGAACACATTTGAATAGAATCAAAGTCATATGTGGGATTTTTTTTCTCATATACTGTCTTCTCTGCATACATTAACCTTTTGCCAGCTTTAAAAAAATAAAAAGGCATAAAACTAGAATGATTCACTCATTCAATCATTCTTCAAATACTTATGGAGCACCCATTATGTACCAGACCCTGGTACAGGGAATAAAATATTGAATGAGACACAGATTATTTTAGGCAAATAATCTATTATTCAGCATTTTATGGTGAGAACCCAACTTCTCAGTTTGTTAAAAAAACAAAGTATTTCAAATGACCCTTTGCTTCATTTTAAAATAGGCAAAGGGAAAGGCGGGGCTCTTAGAAAGAGCAGAGTGTTACATTAGCTAAGTCATGCTGTGCACTTGTGAAAATTTTTTGAGAGGCAATAGCATGTTGAGTTATGGGAAACAGACATGCAAGCAACCAGGATGGACAGGATGATCTTGGACATTCTTTCAGGAGAGTGCCTAGACATGCCATTGTTTGTGAAATTGTCTTTCAAGCAAGAAGAACCTATAATGGCAAAGTTAGGCTAGCCCTCCCTTGTCCAGTCTCTTCCTCACTGTCTGACACCACTGATAAATTCAGCTGAGCACTGCTCTGCTGAGAGTGGTGTGAGGCACTCCATTTAGCAGAAGCTTCCTGATGCAGAGCTTTTAGAGAACTCAAGGACTTGCTCTGTCATCATCATAAGTGCATGTTTCCATCGCTGAGTCAGAAGAATGAAATTGGAGCTGGACCAGACACAAATGGGTGAGTCAAAAGAAAGACTTGCTGCAGAGCAAGCCCCACTGCTGCTAAGATTGCTGAGGTGTGGTGTGGAGCAGCTCAGCAAATGCCTAGGGCCCGTTCATTCATGCAACAAATGGATATGAAATACCTCGTGTGTTTTGAGAACTGTCCTAGGTACTAGGGACAGAGCATTGTACCAAATAGACAAGACCACACCCTTGGGAGGCTTATATTGTAGTGGAGAGTAACAATAAATGAATGGTATCATTTAAATTATTAAAAGAGTGAGAAAAAAAATAAAAGATGAGCTAAAGGGTAACCTATAAAAAAAGACTTACATTGGTCCAGACTGTATTGCAGACAACAGAATCCACTGTAGCTAGTTTAAGCAGAAAGGAATTCCATACAGGGAATTCAGTGATTACAAAATTGTTAAAAGGACTAGAGGAGGAGGCTCTAGACTGACCTCTCAAGAACAATCCCCCATCTATGCACATTCTGTTATACGAAACTGTTGTATGGCGACTTCTGTTGATATCTGGGGTGGGGTGGGGGAAGCTGTTGTATTAGGGAAGGTGCTACACCCCTGCTGACTGCAGAACCATACTAGCTCCCAGTGCAATCAAAATAGCAGACACTGAATCAAGAAGCTGCCTCTTCCTGCTACAAGTCACAGCCACAGCAATGACTACTTGCTCCAGACTCAAACCACTTCTGCCACAATCCATGCCAACACAATGACACTTGGTCCCATCAAAATGGAGATCCTGTGAACCACAATATCAATGCCTTGCATTTTGTTGGGGGAAACTGAATCATTTCTAGTACCCAAGCTTCAAGACAGTCTGGAAAATGCAGGTTTTAGCTTTGCATTCTTGACATGGGATAAGGGAGTTTGAAAGGATGTTAGACTACCCAATCCATAGTAGCTACCAAACCACTTTGAGAAAGATAGTCAGGGTATGCCTCTGTGGAAGGTGACATTTAAGCTAAGACCACGTGAAGGACTGACAAAGAAACAGTCCAGGAGACACAACAGCAACGACTCTGGACTTAGTAATTGGGGGCAATAGAGAACTTAGAGAAGTTAGCAGAAGCTAAATCAAGCAAGGCTTTGAAGATCATATTTAGGAGTTTGGAGTTTATTCAGAATGCAAGAGAAAGTTTCATGAAGGAGACTGGCAAAATCTGATTTGTATTTTTAAAAGAAAATTTCATCTGTAAGGTGAAGAATGAATTATCAAAGGGCAAAAATTGAGCCAAGGAAGAAAGACAGAAAATTATTGAAGATTAGAGATGATGGTGCCTTGGGCTAGATGTTGTCTGCAGAGATAAAGTTGACACTTTCTCTGTGTGTTTTTTAGGGAGAATTACAGGGTTTCAGAAGGAATTAGATGTGAAGAGTTACAGAAAGAAACATTCAGGATTGCTCTCGTATTTCTAATCCAAACAAAGGGTGGGTGATATTTCATTTGCTGGATTGAGGAAGAGCGAGTAGAACATGTCTACAACTGACCAAAACACACAGTTCTTGATGTTTAAAAGAGATCTGTCATGTAGGCAGGATGGAGGTAGACACAACCAGAAAGCTTCAGGCTTTGCTCTCCCAACTGGCCACTAATTTAATTCTTCAGAGTATTCTTGAGTTTCTGGAGAAGTGGGTCTCCAACTCTATGTACCTAAGATTCTGACACAGGTGGGATCCATATTTAAAGACATGTGGAGCAGTGTAGAATTGTTTGGGGGGCTGGTATCTAATCTTCATGAGGAATGAAAGTCATAAAATAAAGAGTTCATTTGGAGATAAAAAGCAGAGTTCTGAAAAGTGCTATAAATTTAGAACAGTGGCAAATCAAAGCCTCGTGCTGCCATTTTGGCACAGCAAAATAATCCTAAGGTCACCTGCCCCCATGCCCTTCCCTTTCTTACCTCTATTCATTTCCACCACTAAAATATTTCCTAGAATCACTTGCATAGGATGCTTACTGGGTTTTTAGGAACTAATAATTAAATGATGAAATGATGTCAAAAAACAAAATGTAGATTACTGTCTCTTTATAAATATAAATGCTATAAATGATCAGCCTGGGAGTCACTCTTTACTTGGAAAAACCACAGCTCTAGACGATGCTATAATGTCTTCAACAAATAAATAAACCAACAAGAATTTAAAAGTCTCAGCAAGAGACAGAAGGAGAGGCCGTGCCTGAGCCCTGCCTCTCTTAAGCAACCAGAGCTCTTAGAATAGCTCTGTTGCTGGGGCAGAAGCAAATCATCTTTTCCTCTCCCTGAGCATTAAATCTTCCACATGTCTTTAATACTCTCCATGAGCAGACCAGTGCCAAAGGAGAAAAAGATTTAATTTCATGTTGCTAGGTTTTCACAGTTCTGCAATTAATAAAGAAGTAGGTTCAGTCAGCTGGCCTGTTAGAAAAGTAAAAGGAGAGAGTTAAAATTGTTTATTTGACCCACTTCAAATCATGCAAAACTACAGAATAAAACAATTCCTAACTTGTTCCCAGCTCCCACACCTCAATCACTTTCAAGGAAAGTGCTTCTGAAGGTATTTCACACTTACAAATGAAAATATTTTGCCAACATGGGCACTCTGAGGTCTGCGTGAAAGACTTTTTGAGCCCTTCTCCTACCCTATAGAAGATGTAAGTATATAATATAGTAAGCCCAAGAGTAAAGTTGCCAGCTGTCAAACTGATGATTTGTGGGTGACAGAGATACATACCCAGTGCTCTCAAGAGTTAAAGGTTAAGTCAGTGTAATATATCACTTGATAAAGGGAAGTTGGTATATATAAAAAGAACGATTGATTTTTTTGAAGGATTCTATTTAATAAAATAGTTGGTTAGTAACTACATGGTTGACTGAATTTGGCCAGTTTCCTTGTTTTAGAGCCATCAATTTGGGCTCAGTTTCCATCGTTAGTCCTCTCCCTGGCTGTGTTGGGGTTTCTGTTAAGTGCTTATACCAAAGTGTGGGGAGGGGGATGCAGAAGGGGCCTGAGCCACAATTTGTTATTTCTGTCACCTATTAGGAAAACAGATTCGCGTGGAACTTTTCTTTAGAATCTCCTGGTTCTGAGCAGATGGCAGATATTTAATACACGTCTCTTGGCTGTGTCAATGAATCATGGTATCCATCTGATACGGGCAAATTCTACACTGGGCATTGTGGTTGCCTCTGTAACATACATTCCACTTCTCTCTTACTGAGAAAAAGCAGTGGTGTCACAGGAAAGACCCTCAGTTAAAGAGATGGCCCTGGACCATTATGAGGAACCTCAACCTCTTTTCCAGAGACCGATTTAAAAACTGGGCATGTGATTCTTGATTCTGGCCAGGGAGACAGAAAGAGAAGCTTCTGGGAATGTTCATCTTGGTTCTTCAGAGAGAGAGCGCGCGCAATAGGAAGCTGGTTTTCTCTTCCTTGCTGTATGGGAATTAGGAGGCTTGCACCCCACAAAAGCTGCTGGCAGCCATTTTATGAACTCAAGGAAACCAGCTTGAGAATGAAGCCAAAGATTAAGACAACAGAATGTAAAAACTGAGAGAACCTGGCCCTTTGATAATTTTTTTAACTCATCGAATCAAACACAAAGCTTCCTCTACCTCCGAATTGCCTGTTATAAGACCTAATAAATATCCTTGTTGTTTAAGCCAGTTTGAATTTGATATTTTGTTTCTTACAGATGAATTTAAATGATATGAAGACTGCCCCATTTTCACAAGCACATTTTGTAAAGTATCTATTTCAAATATCCAGGGTACCTTTCTTTGAAATGGATAATCAGTAAATAACTTTATATTTCTAGAATGTCTTTAACAGTCCCTTCTCACTATAAAGCTGATTTTTAAGAACTAAAAAGTTTACAAAAGTCATAGGAAATCGGGGCTGACAGTATAGAGCTTCTTCAGAAGTTATACTCTCATTTATGTGAGTGTTTGAAAGCAAATCTTATAAGTTTAAGTGCAGTTTTTAGTTCATGTCATGTGGTTATATTTAGATTAGTCTTTATATATGTGTGTATATATATATAAAATATATATATAATATATATAATATATATAAAATATATATAATATATATAATATATATAAAATATATATATAAAATATATTATAAAATATATATAATATATATAATATATTATATATAAAATATATATAATATATATAATATATTATATATAAAATATATATAAAATATAAAATATATATAATATATATAATATATTATATATAAAATATATATAAAATATAAAATATATATAATATATATAGTATATATAAAATATAAAATATATATAATATATATAAAATATATATAATACATATAATATATAATATATATAATGTATATATAACATATATAAAATATATATAATGTATATATAACATATATAAATATATATAATGTATATATATTCTATATATTATATATAATATATATTTATATATATATTCTATATATTATATATATATTTTTTATTTATCCCTGGAAATTTATAATCAAAGCCTATACAAAAGCAACTTAAGCCAGATTGTAAAATGGAAAGCCCCACCCAGGCATACCTCACTGCTCTGTAATCAATTACCCCTTCTACACATGCAATAAAACACCCATTCTCTAACTGGGTGGTAGCTGGGCATGAGATTGTACATTGCAAGATAGGATAGCTCATAAGACCATGGAATTCAAATCTTCACTCTGTCATTTATTAGCTGTGTGCCTTTGAGTGAAATACTTAACCTCTATGAACCTCCATTTATCCTTTTGTATTGTTTTGTATTAGTAATTGTATTTATCTCATTATTACCATTACCATTATTGTGTGCATTATATAGGATAACATGTGTGAAGCACTTAGCATAGGGCCTGCCATGTAGAAACTGCTCAAGAAATGTTATTAATACTCACTTTGTGGTGCAAGTGATCAATGAGTTTTACCTGAAGAGAAGATGCTGGAATTTTTTCAGCGCAGCTTGACAAGCCAAATTATTAACTAAATAAGTGGGGTTTAGGAGAGTGCTGTCTGGGACAGCAGGCGGTGTGGGCTCATCTTTTCCAGGTACCTTCTTAACACTGCCCTCCTCCCTTTCTCTCACGGACTTAGCCTGCAGCCCTCTCCCTCCACAACACTCAAGAGTTAACTCTGATTCTTTCACATGGAGCTCAGAGTAGTAAAAAACAATTATAACAGAGCATGATGATGATATCATGGCTTGATATAGAAACTCTCAAAGTTGTCTTTTTTAAAATCTGGAATATAAAGAATGACTAAATTAACAAACAAAGGAAAAGGGAAAAAAGCAATAGAACCTGCTCATATTGGCTCAATTCTAAGAAATTTAAGAAACTGCTTAAGGGTTTGGTGGAAACAGCACTGCTGTCTCCAGCTTAGTGTGACCTTGTGCAGGTCATAGCATCACCCGGGACATCAAAAGCCTCATCTCTCAGATGAAGAGCTTGGACAGGAGCCAGTGTTTTCAACATGTGCTTCCTAGCACCTCTTCAGGGGCTGTCGGGGGTGTGAGTGAAAGGGGAGGGGTGCAGAGGGGGACACAGGGGCATACAGAGCTAGTCTTTGTGGTCCCCTCATTGGCTCTAACCACAGCAGTTTCATGGTCACCTGTTTTATCTACTGCTTTTCAATAAAAAGTTTGAACAAGCACACAAGGAAGTTTAACTCAATAGTCTTCCAGGTCCCTCCCAACTCTGACTCCCCAAGAGTCCCCTCACATGGCTCGGATCCCCAGCACTCCCACCCCAGCCCAATCTTTCCTTTCCACTGAACAGACAAGGGGGTGTCACCAGCTGTGTTGCCTGCACGCTGTTTCTGTACCAGGAGGACCTGGAAGACCACAACTTCATTCTCCTTGACCAGGAAACCTAGAACAGGTGTTAATGAACCCCACAGAGCCCCCCGATGAGGAGGGGTTGTGAGAACAGTAGAAACCTGATCCTGAGAGCAGAAATAGAAAGGTGACAAGCTTAGACTGGGTGCTGCACATGGAGTTGAATTTTTGAGATTCCTGAGCTGAGCTTTTCCTAAACCAAGTTTCTTTTCTCCATTCCACCCCCAAGGTGCCCACAGAAGGAAGGCTAAAGAGATCATATCTGATCACTCTCCATACATTTTATTTATGTGTGTTCACCTAACCTCTTTCAAAGCCCTTGTAGAGCCTGAGTGGGAGCTCACGAGTCTAAAAGCTATATATATATATATATATATCAGGATACACACACACACACACACACACACACACAAATATAGCATTATTCTGTAACTTGGTTTTCTTTTTTTGGTTCAAGATTTTGCTTTTAAGATCCATTTATGTTGAGACATATAGTTCTAGAAGGTGTCCCCGGGCTTTTGGCTTCCCCTGAGCCACATTGAAAGAAGAATTGTCTTGGGCCACACATAAAATACACTAAACACTAATGACAGCTGACAAGCTAAAAAGAAAAAAAAAAGAACCCACAGAAAACCCATAATGTTTTAATAAAGTTTACAAATTCAAAGCTGTGCCATGCTCAAAGCCATCCTGGGCCACAGGTTGGACAAGGTTGCTCTAGAGATCATGTTCACTTCAGTAGAATATGTCCTGGCATGAAGAGACCTCAGCTTATCTAATCTTCAGTAAATGGAAATTAAAGCTGTTTCCAATTTCTATCCATTACAAATGATGCTACACTGAACACATCCATATGTGAATGCATTAGAGTAGTAGAGAATTGGTGGAGTGAAAATTAACCTTATTTTAAATTTTATTTTATATTACCAAATTGCTTTCCAAAGTGGTGGCTCCAATTTACACTCCCACCAGCAAAGTATGAATATTTCCTTGCCCCAAATCTTCACCATCACTTGAAATTGGCAGACTTCTCCATCTGTACAAACCTGATGGATGTGAAAAATTATTTTACCATAATTTTAATTAACTTTTCCATAATCACTGAAGTTTTACAACTTTTCAAATGCTTATTAGCCATTCCTGTTTCAGCTTCTGTCAATTGCCTGTTCTTATCTCTTGCCTATTTTTGTTTGTCTTTTTCTTATGTTTTATGTGCATTCTTTAAGTACTCCAGATATTATTTCTCTGTCAGTTACATATATTACAAATATCTTCTCTCATACTGTGATTTGTCATTGTATTTTGTTTATTTAAGTTGTCTTTGTCATACAAAACTTTTCATGGACTCAAAGTTACCAGTATTTTCCTTTATGATATGTGGTTTTCAGGCCTTAAGAAACCCTTCCCTAACTCAAAGTCATAAAGATATTTCTGTATATATTATTGTAAAGTTTAATGTTTTATAATTTAAACATATCCAGTCTAATTGAAATTGAATTTTTATACATGAAATGTGGCAGAAATATAATTTTATCTTTTTTTATCTTTTTCCATGTGCCTTACCTAAAGTCGCATCCTTTTCCTGGGAAATCCTATATACAAAGACTGCTTGACAGGGAATAAAGACTCGGCCCTGAATAGGAACAGCTCCAGTCTGCAGCTCCCAGCGTGAACAATGCTGAAGACTGGTGATTTCTGCATTTCCAACTGATGTATGGGGTTCATCTCACTGGGGCTTCCCAGACAAGTGGGTGCAGCCCACAGAGCAGGGTGGGGCATCGCCTCACCCAGGAAGTGCAAGGGGTCAGGGAATTCCCTTTCCTAGCAAAGAGAAGCCATGACAGACAGCACCTGGAAAATCGGGTCACTCCCACCCTAATACGGCACTTTTCCAATGGTCTTGGCAAACAGCACACCAGGAGATTATATCCCGTGCATGGCTCGGAGGGTCCCACGCCCACGGAGCCTCGCTCACTGCTAGCACAGCAGTCTGAGATCAAACTGCAAGGTGGCAGCGAGGCTGGGGGAAGGGCATCCGCCATTGCTGAGGCTTGACTAGGTAAACAAAGCTGCCTGGAAGTTCGAACTGGGTGGAGCCCACCGCAGCTCAAGGACATCTGCCTGCCTCTGTAGACTCCACCTCTAGGGGCAGGGCATAGCTGAACAAAAGGCAGCAGAAACTACTGCAGACCTAAACATCCCTGTCTGACAGCTTTGAAGAGAGTAGTGGTTCTCCCAGCACAGAGTTTGAGATCTGAGAATGGACAGACTGCCTCCTCAAGTGGCTCTTTGACCCCCAAGTAGCCTAACTGGGAGGCACCTCCCAGTAGGGAGGTGACTGACACCTCATAAGGCTGGGTGCCCCTCTGAGACGAAGCTTCCAGAGGAAGGATTAGGCAGCAACATTTGCTGTTCTGCAGCCTCCGCTGGTGATACCCAGGCAAACAGGGTCTGGAGTGGACCTCCAGCAAACTCCAACAGACCTGCAGCTAAGGGTCCTGACTGTTAGAAGGAAAACTAACAAACAGAAAGGACATCCACACCAAAACCCCATCTGTATGTCACCATTATCAAAGACCAAAGGTAGATAAAACCACAAAGATGGGGAGAAACCAGAGCAGAAAAGCTGAAAATTCTAAGAATCAGAGTGCCTCATCTCCTCCAAAGGAATGCAGCTCCTCACCAGCAATGGAACAAAGCTGGACAGAGAATGACTGACGAGTTGAGAGAAGAAGGCTTCAGATGATCGGTAATAACAAACTTCTCTGAGCTAAAGGAAGAAGTTCAAACCCAACGCAAAGAAGCTAAAAACCTTGAAAACAGAGTAGATGAATGGCCAACTAGAATAAACAGTGTAGAGAAGTCCTTAAATGACCTGATGGAGCTGAAAAACATGGCACAAGAACTACGCAACACATGCACAAGCTTCAGTAGCAGGTTTGACCAAATGGAAGAAGGGGTAACAGTGATTGAAGATCAAATGAATGAAATGAAACAAGAAGAGAAGTTTAGAGAAAAAAGAGTAAAAAGAAACAAACAAAGCCTCCAAGAAATATGGGACCACATGAAAAGACCAAATCTACGTCTGATTGGTTTACCAGAAAGTGACAGGGAGAATGGAACCAAGTTGGAAAACACTCTTCAGGATATCATCCAGGAGAACTTCCTCAACCTAGCAAGGCAGGCCAACATTCAAATTCAGGAAATACAGAGAACACCACAAAGGTACTCCTTGAGAAGAGCAACTCCAAGACACATAATTGTCAGATTCACCAAAGTGGAAATGAAGGAAAAAATGTTAAGGGCAGCCAGAGAGAAAGGTCGGGTTACCCACAAAGGGAAGCCCATCAGACTAACAGCAGATCTCTCAGCAGAAACTCTACAAGCCAGAAGAGAGTGGGGGCCAATATTCAACATTCTTAAAGAAAAGAATTTTCAACCCAGAATTTCATATCCAGCCAAACTAAGCTTCATAAGTTATGGAGAAATAAAATACTTTATAGACAAGCAAATGCTGAGAGATTTTGTCACCACCAGGCCTGCGTTACAAGAGCTCCTGAAGGAAGCACTAAACATGGAAGGAACAACTAGTACCAGCCACTGCAAAAACATGCCAAATAAGCCATCGATACTCGGAAGAAATTGCATCAACTAATGAGCAAAATAACCAGCTAACATCATAATGACAGGATCAAATTCACACATAACAATATTAACCTTAAATGTAAATTGGCTAAATGCTCCAATTAAAAGACAGAGACTGGCAAATTGGATAAACAGTCAAGACCCATCAGTGTGCTGTATTCAGGAGACCCATCTTACATGCAGAGACACACATAGGCTCAAAATAAAGGCATGGAGGAAGATCAATTAAGCAAACAGAAAACAGAAAAAAAAAAAGCAGGGGTTACAATCCTAGTCTCTGGTAAAATAGACTTTATACAAACAAAGATCAAAAGAGACAAAGAAGGCCATTACATAATGGTAAAGGGATCAATTCAACAAGAAGAGCTAACTATCCTAAATATATATGCACCCAATACAGGAGCATCCAGATGCATAAAGCAAGCCCTTAGAGACCTACAAAGAGGCTTAGACTCCCACACAATAATAATGGGAGACTTTAACACCCCACTGTCAACATTAGACAGATCAATGAGACAGAAAGTCAAAAAAGGATACCCAGGAATTGAACTCAGCTCTGCACCAAGCGGACCTAATAGACATCTACAGAACTCTCCACCCCAAAACAACAGAATACACATTCTTCTCAGCACCACATCACACTTATCCCAAAATTGACCACATAGTTGGAAGTAAACCACTCCTCAGCAAATGTAAAAGAACAGAATTATAACAAACTGTCTCTCAGACCACAGGGCAATCAAACTAGAACTCAAGATTAAGAAACTCACTCAAAACCGCTCAACTACATGGAAGCTGAACGACCTGCTCCTGAATGACTACTAGGTACATAACGAAAGGAAGGCAGAAATAAAGATGTTCTTTGAAACCAATGAGAACAAAGACACAACATACCAGAATCTCTGGGACACATTTAAAGCAGTGTGTAAAGGGAAATTTATAGCACTAAATGCCCACAGGAGAAAGCAGGAGAAATCTAAAATTGACACCCTAACATCACAATTAAAAGAACTAGAGAAGCAAGAGCAAACACATTCAAAAGCTAGCAGAAGGCAAGAAATGACTAAGATCAGAGCAGAACTGAAGGAGACAGAGACACAAAAAAACCCTTTAAAATCAATGAATCCAGGAGCTGGTTTTTTGAAAAGATCAACAAAATTGATAGACCACTAGCAAGACTAATAAAGAAGAAAAGAGAGAAGAATCAAATAGATGCAATAAAAAATGATAAAGGTGATATCACCACTGATCCCACAGAAATACAAACTACCATCAGAGCATACTATAAACACCTCTATACAAATAAACTAGAAAATCTAGAAGAAATGGATACATTTCTGGACACATACACCCTCCCAAGAGTAAACCAGGAAGAAGTTGAATCCCTGAATAGACCAATAACAGGTTCTAAAATCGAGGCAATAATAGCCTACCGACCAAAAAAAGTCCAGGACCAGACAGATTCACAGCTGAATTCTACTGGAGGTACAAAGAGGAGCTGGTTCCATTCCTTCTGCAACTATTCCAATCAATAGAAAAAGAGGGAATCCTCCCTAATTCATTTTATGAGGCCAGCATCATCCTGATACCAAAGCCTGGCAGAGACACAACAAAAAAAGAGAATTTTAGACCAATATTCCTGATGAATATCAATGCAAAAATCCTCAATAAAATACTGACAAACCGAATCCAGAAGCACATCAAAAAGCTTATCCACCACGATCAAGTAGGCTTCATCCCTGGGATGCAAGGCTGGTTCAACATACGCAAATCAATAAACGTAATCCAGCATATAAACAGAACCAAAGACAAAAACCACATGATTATCTCAATAGATGCAGAAAAGGCCTTTGACAAAATTCAACAGCCCTTCATGCTAAAAACTCTCAATAAACTAGGTATTGATGGGACGTATCTCAAAATCATAAGAGCTATTTATGACAAACCCACAGCCAATATCATACTGAATGGGCAAAAATTGGAAGCATTCCGTTTGAAAACAGGCACAAGACAGGGATGCCCTCTCTCACCACTCCTATTCAACATAGTGTTGGAAGTTCTGGCCAGGGCAATCAGGCAGGAGAAAGAAATAAAGGGTATTCAACTAGGAAAAGAGGAAGTCAAATTGTCCCTGCTTGCAGATGACATGACTGTATATTTAGAAAACCCCATCGTCTCAGCCCAAAATCTCCTTAAGCTGATAAGCAACTTCAGAAAAGTCTCAGGATACAAAATCAATGTACAAAAATCACAAGCATTCCTCTACACCAATAACAGACAAACAGAGAGCCAAATCATGAGTGAACTCCCATTCACAATTGCTTCAAAGAGAATAAAATACCTAGGAATCCAACTTACAAGGGATGTGAAGGATCTCTTCAAGGAGAACTACAAACAACTGCTCAGCGAAATAAAAGAGGTCACAAACAAATGGAAGAACATTCCAAGCTCATGGGTAGGAAGAATCAATATCGTGAAAATGGCCATAGTGCCCAAGGTAATTTATAGATTCAATGCCATCCCTATCAAGCTACCAATGACTTTCTTCACAGAATTGGAAAAAACTACTTTAAAGTTCATATGGAACCAAAAAAGAGCATGCATTGCCAAGACAATCCTAAGCAAAAAGGGCGCATCATGCTACCTGACTTCAAGCTATACTACAAGGCTACAGTAACCAAAACAGCAGGGTACTAGTACCAAAACAGAGATATAGACTGATGGAACAGAATACAGCCCTCGGAAATAATACCACACATCAACAACCATCTGATGTTCGACAAACCTGACAAAAACAAGCAATGGGGAAAGGATTCCCTATTTAATAAATGGTGCTGGGAAAACTGGCTAGCCATATGTAGAAAGCTGAAACTGGATCCCTTCCTTATACCTTATACAAAAATTAATTCAAGATGGATTAAAGACTTAAGTGTTAGAACTAAAACCATCAAAACCCTAGAAGAAAACCTAGGCAATACCATTCAGGACATAGGCATTGGCAAGGACTTCATGACTAAAACACCAAAAGCAATGGCAACAAAAGCCAAAATTGACAAATGGGATCTAATTAAGCTAAAGAGCTTCTGCACAGCAAAAGAAACTACCATCAGAGTGAACAGGCAACCTACAAAATGGGAGAAAATTTTCGCAACCTACTCATCTGACAAAGGGCTAATATCCCTTTGTCAGACAGGATATGAACAGACACTTCTCAAAAGAAGACATTTATGCAGCCAACAGATACATAAAAAAAATGCTCATCATCACTGGCCATCAGAGAAATGCAAATCAAAACCACAATTAGATTCCATCTCACACCAGTTAGAATGGCGATCATTAAAAAGTCAGGAAACAGCAGGTGCTGGAGAGGATGTGGAGAAATAGGAACACTTTTACACTGTTGGTGGGACTGTAAACTAGTTCAACCATTGTGGAAGACAGTGTGGCGATTCCTCAAGGATCTAGAACTAGAAATACCATTTGACCCAGCCATCCCATTACTGGGTATATACCCAAAGGATTATAAATCATGCTGCTATAAAGACACATGCACACGTATGTTTATTGCGGCACTATTCACAACAGAAAGACTTGGAACCAACCCAAATGTCCAATAATGATAGACTGGATTAAGAAAATGTGGCACATATACACCATGGAATACTATGCAGCCATAAAAAAGGATGAGTTCATGTCCTTTATAGGGACATGGATGAAGCTGGAAACCATCATTCTGAGCAAACTATCACAAGGACAGAAAACCAAACACCACATGTTCTCACTGATAGGTGGGAATTGAACAATAAGAACACGTGGACACAGGGTGGGGAACATTACACACTGGGGCCTGCCAGGGGTGGGGGGCAGGGGGGAGGGATAGCATTAGGACATATACCTAACGTAAATGATGAGTTAATGGGTGCAGCACACCAACATGGCACATGTATACATATGTAACAAACCTGCACGTTGTGCACATGTACCCTAGAACTTAAAGTAAAATAAAATAAAAAATTTTAAAAAAGACTCGGCCCCCTTCCATCAACTTGGGCCAACTTGTGAAGGGTCATCCTAGTTCTAGAGCTCCCCTACTAAGGTCTTCATTGAGACTACATCTCAACCCATCTTCTCCTCCATTCAGTCCTGCTCTTTTCAGTCTCGTCCGCAAATATCAACCTCAAGAACATGCTCTAACAAACTTCTAGCACGTGAATCTCTATTTCACAGTCTGTTCCTTGGAAGCGACACAGATAGTCCATGAAAACAGATGCTAAAGAGGAGATTTTAAAGTCAGGTCATTCTATGACTGACCGGCAACCAGGGCCCATTACTGGCACAAGGTACTGGTAAAATTGCTAAAACTTCCGTCAGTGGTAAACCAAGAAGGTATCCTGATGAAAGAGAATGCACAAAAGAATGTGATTTATCAGGCATTTGAGAAATATTGGACAAATAATAACTAGAGAAACAGTGGAATGGGTGGCTATAGCTAAGATTTATTAATCCTTTGAAAAAGATAGCAAAAGGCTAATAGAAATTAATTGGTAATTAACAACTAAATTGAAAGCCAAGGGATCTTCATGGTATCATATGAAGTGGCTCTCACATCTTAGAATCTGAGGAAAAGGTGAAGAAGGAGTGCCGAAGACCAGACCCAGGACTTAACCATAAGAGTAGCAGAACTCCAAAGAAGATTAAGCTTTCAACTTGCACAGGTCACCTATGTAAATTCAGAACCCTTCCTGGGAAAGAATGAACCTTATCACAAGGATGCAGACATACGAGTTAATGTAACTGAAACTCTTAAGCCACACCCCATGCCTCTGAATCCTCTGAGCTTGCAGAAGTAGCCCACCCTCCCTGTTAAACTTTACTTCTTTCCCTCTTACTTGCAAAGATGGAAGACATCTCCCTTCTACAGTACAACATGCATCCCTCTTGGGATCTGCCTCTACTTACTTTCCTGGCAACTAGTGTAATAACTAAGATTAAGTCACAAAATAACCCATGCAGGTACAATGCTGAGCCTGATCAAGAAGGAAAGAGAAAATGCCAAAAAGGAGCTGCAGGACCTAGCAAACATGTCCCGGCAAGAACCCAGGAGAGTGTATGCATTGGACTGGATTCTGAGGATGCTGGCTCAAGGGAGGCAGAATATAAAGTTGAAGAGGTAGAAATGTATTGATTTGGGGGCACTCTGGGAGGACACAGGATTTAACATAGGTTCTGTTTAGGACCCTGGGAGATTGTGCAAACACCCTGCTAGGATGGCTCCCAGAGCATGAAGAAGTGATGGCCCAGCAGGGGGGTTCACAAACTACAGTTTGCTGGCCAAATCTAGCCTGTGGCTTATTTTCATACACCCCACAAGCTAAGCATGAGCTTAACATTTTTAAAGGTTGTAAAAGATAAAGAAGGTAGGCAAACGAGGCTGTTTGTGGCCCACAGAGCCTAAAATATTTACTATCTGGGCCTTTATAGAAGAAGTTTACACAACCCTGGCCCACACTAAGCAAAGGCAGAAATGCCTGGATTGCCAAGGTAGAAAGTAGAAGAAATTATTCAAAGACTCAGAGAAGTGGGCATGCAAGAGTGGACATGCCATGTAAGACTGAAAAATCTGCAGGATGATTATCCTCCATAGGAGGGCCCAAAGCAATAAAGAATATGCTGGTGAGAGGCACACCAGCCTCCCTAATTTCAGTGGTGGCTCCCCTCTGCAGGCCAGGGATGACAGTAGTAAAGGCCATAACAGAACTGGGCTCATTGATAGGAATGGGAATACCAGGACTCTGAAATAACAGACGGTGGCACTTAACTGTTAAAAACCCAAGGTATGCAATTCTCATAATAAGTAGCAAGTTGGGAGTGGCAGAAGTATTAATAATGATTATTGGGAGAAGACAGGGTTGCTGTTCCACAGTCTAGACAGGGAAAAGCATAATTGGCATCCTAGTAATGTACTTGGGTGCCTCTTGGTAATTTCTTGTTCATTTTGATGGTAAATGGACATTATAGCAATCCTGGCCTGAGAAAGGCACAAGTGACCAGGATCTCAGGCCTCTCAGTCATGAGGATCTGGGTCATTCACCAGGTGGGGCACTGAGACTAGCAGAGGTGCTAGCTAAGTGTTAGAAGGCTCTAGAATGCATAGTAGAGCAGGGATCTGTGAGTATCAAAGGGTATTAATGTGTATCCTTTGTGGCCCCAAGACCAACTACAACAATGAAAGCTGTAGTCCATCCTACTAATCTTCCTCTTATAACTTTCCCCCATGACTCCCTCTGGAATCCTGAAAGAATGGCTCCCAGAATAAGTAGATCCCAGTGCCTCCAAGATCCCACTTTAGGACTGAGAAACTTATTCCTCTACATGCATGAAGTAGTGCCAGCAGTTAGACCTCATCTGTCAGCCCTCTGAAAGAAGTGTCTTAGCAGAAGAGAGCTGCCAAGCCCAAAGTCACATTCCTTCCCCAGGTATTCTCACACAATGACTGGTCAACATGAGCATACAAAGGCCTGACCTCCTCACCCCAACTTGTGACAATTCTCAAGGGACTTGCCAGGTTCAGATCTCCCCATGGGGTTTTCTAGGGCCTACTTTAGAATTGCATTACAGCTCAACTTCTCCCTCTGCCTGATTCTGCTTCGTTCCCTTTCTTTTCACAGGCATTGATATTAAGAGCACTACTTAATAAGCTCTGCACACTAATCTCCATCTTAGAGTCAGCTTCCCAGGGAACGCAACCTACAACAATCTTTTATCCAACGGTTGCATTACTTGAATTCTTTGACAGTTTCTCTTGTATATGTACATTGTCAGAAAAATAATCAAAAGCATTTTCTTACTTTTCCCATTTTTATATCTTTCATTTCTTTTTCTTGTCTAACACCATTGTCTAGTACCTCCAGTACCTTGGTGAATAGATGTCATGATGACCAGCATTTTTGTTTTCTCTTTGAAGGTAATACCATAGAGTATAGTGTTTGCTCTTAAATTTTGCTAGCTATCCTTTATCAAATACTCCCCTTTTCTGTTTTTGCTAAAAAATTTTTATTATCAAAATATGTTAAATTTTTCAAGGGCTTTTTACCCTTCTATTGAGATGATTATGATATTTCTTCCTTCATTAATATGCTTAATTACATTAAAAGAGGCCCCATTGTTAAATCATCTTTATATTACTTAGTAAGTCCTATTTGGTTTACACAACACACATGCACATACATACATATAATGCTCATAAAGATATAACTGGATTCTGAGCTGCAAATATTTTATTTATGATTTTTGGTCCTTTGTTCATTACTGACTATTGGTCTGCAAGTTTTCTTTTTTATATTGACGTTTTCTGTTTCTAATATCAGGTATATCTGATTTTTTTATACTATCCCATAAAATGAATAGGAGAGCATTTGGAACATTTGTATGTTTGACAGAATTCATCTGTAAATGAGGGATTTGAGATGTGTATGTGTGTGTGCATAAATGATATGCATAAATTTTTATAAAATATTGATTATTGTTAATGATTATAACTACTTATCTGTTTCTTCTTGAGCCAATTTTGGGACATTTTTATTTGCCTATGAAATTGTCTACTTACTCAAAGCTTTTAAGCTTATTGGTATTTGAGGAGTCACGGTATGCTCTTTTTATTTTTTAATATCTACTGTATCTTGCCAATATTTCCTTATTCATTTCTAAAAGGATTTGTGCTTTGCCTCTTTCCTGCCCAAGTTATAAACAAATTGAGAAAACAATTTGAGCAGGAGTCCCCAAAAAGGGCTGCTCTGGTAAGATCTATGGCATGGAGGAGCAGAGGAGACTGTCCTGACTGCAGGCAGGTTTCCTCTGGAAAAAGAAAAAGGGCAGGGCTGAGCTGAGTAACCTCAATTTATTCTTCTCAGATTTACCAATCAGATGCCTTTCTAGAGACAACATGCATAAAGGAGCACAAGGAGGTCAGTTCTTGGATTTTGGTGAACCTTCCTATTTCTGAGCTTTTTATTTTATTGGTTTATGTTCCCAGCCTCATGATTTTCTTCCTTTTAATTCCTGTGGGTTACTATGTTCTTTTACTAGATCTTTAATTCATAAATGTCTAATTTTCTTCATTTGTAATGGAATGTAATTGATAGCTGTAAAGTCTTTTTTTATTATCATTATTATACTTTAAGTTTTAGGGTACATGTGCACAATGTGCAGGTGAGTTACATATGTATACATGAGCCATGCTGGTGTGCTGCACCCATTAACTCGTCATTTAGCAATAGGTATATCTCCTAATGCTATCCCTCCCACCTCCCCCCACCCCACAACAGTCCCCAGAGTGTGATGTTCCCTTTCCTGTGTCCATGTGTTCACATTGTTCAATTCCCACCTATGAGTGAGAACATGCGGTGTTTGGTTTTTTGTCCTTGTGATAGTTTACTGAGAATGATGATTTCCAATTTCATCCATGTCCCTACAAAGGACATGAACTCATCATATTTTATGGCTGCATAGTATTCCATGGTGTATATGTGCCACATTTTCTTAATCCAGTCTATCATTGATGGACATTTGGGTTGGTTCCAAGTCTTTCTGTTGTGAATAGTGCCGCAATAAACATACGTGTGCATGTGTCTTTATAGCAGCATGATTTATAATCCTTTGGGTATATACCCAGTAATGGGATGGCTGGGTCAAATGGTATTTCTAGTTCTAGATCCCTGAGGAATCGCCACACTGACTTCCACAATGGTTGAACTAGTTTACAGGCCCACCAACAGTGTAAAAGTGTTCCTATTTCTCCACGTCCTCTCCAGCACCTGTTGTTTCCTGACTTTTTAATGATTGCCATTCTAACTGGTGTGAGATGGTATCTCATTGTGGTTTTGATTTGCATTTCTCTGACGGCCAGTGATGATGAGCATTTTTTCATGTGTCTTTTGGCTGCATAAATGTGTTCTTTTCAAAAGTGTCTGTTCATATCCTTTGCCCACTTTTTGATGGGTTTGTTTGTTTTTTTCTTGTAAATTTGTTTGAGTTCATTGTAGATTCTGGATATTAGCCCTTTGTCAGATGAGTAGGTTGCAAAAATTTTCTCCCATTTTGTAGGTTGCCTGTTCACTCTGATGGTAGTTTCTTTTGCTGTGCAGAAGCTCTTTAGTTTAATTAGATCTTATTTGTCAATTTTGGCTTTTGTTGCCATTGCTTTTGGTGTTTTAGTCATGAAGTCCTTCCCCATGCCTATGTCCTGAATGGTAATGCCTAGGTTTTCTTCTAGGGTTTTTATGGTTTTAGGTCTAACATGTAAGTCTTTAATCCATCTTGAATTAATTTTTGTATAAGGCGTAAGGAAGGGATCCAGTTTCAGCTTTCTACATATGGCTAGCCAGTTTTCCCAGCACCATTTATTAAATAGAGAATCCTTTCCCCATTGCTTGTTTTTCTCAGGTTTGTCAAAGATCAGATAGTTGTAGATATGCGGCGTTATTTCTGAGGGCTCTGTTCTGTTCCATTGCTCTATATCTCTGTTTTGGTACTAGTACCATGCTGTTTTGGTTACTGTAGCCTTGTAGTATAGTTTGAAGTCAGGTAGCGTGATGCCTCCAGCTTTGTTCTTTTGGCTTAGGATTGACTTGGCGATGCGGGCTCTTTTTTGGTTCCATATGAACTTTAAAGTAGTTTTTTCCAATTCTGTGAAGAAAGTCATTGGTAGCTTGATGGGGATGGCATTGAATCTATAAATTACCTTGGGCAGTATGGCCATTTTCACGATATTGATTCTTCCTACCCATGAGCATGGAATGTTCTTCCATTTCTTTGTATCCTCTTTTATTTCATTGAGCAGTGGTTTGTAGTTCTCCTTGAAGAGGTCTTTCGCGTCCCTTGTAAGCTGGATTCCTAAGTATTTTATTCTCTTTGAAGCAGTTGTGAATGGGAGTTCACTCATGATTTGGCTCTCTGTTTGTCTGTTATTGGTGTATAAGAATGCTTGTGATTTTTGTACATTGATTTTGTATCCTGAGACTTTGCTGAAGTTGCTTATCAGCTTAAGGAGATTTGGGGCTGAGACAATGGGGTTTTCTAGATATACAATCATGTCGTCTGTAAACAGGGACAATTTGACTTCCTCTTTTCCTAATTCAATTCCTAATTGAATACCCTTTATTCCTTCTCCTGCCTAATTGCCCTGGCCAGAACTTCCAACATTATGTTGAATAGGAGTGGTGAGAGAGGGCATCCCTGTCTTGTGCCAGTTTTCAAAGGGAATGCTTCCAGTTTTTGCCCATTCAGTATGATATTGGCTGTGGGTTTGTCATAGATAGCTCTTATTATTTTGAGATATGTCCCATCAATACCTAATTTATTGAGAGTTTTTAGCATGAAATGTTGTTGAATTTTGTCAAAGGCCTTTTCTGCATCTATTGAGATAAATCATGAGGTTTTTGTCTTTGCTTCTGTTTATATGCTGGATTACATTTATTGATTTGCATATATTGAACCAGACTTGCATCCCAGGGATGAAGCCCACTTGATCATGGTGGATAAGCTTTTTGATGTGCTGCTGGATTCGGTTTGCCAGTATTTTATTGAGGATTTTTGCATCAATGTTCATCAAGGATATTGGTCTCAAATTCTCTTTTTTGGTTGTGTCTCTGCCAGGCTTTGGTATCAGGATGATGCTGGCCTCATAAAATTAGTTAGGGAGGATTCCCTCTTTTTCTATTGATTGGAATAGTTTCAGAAGGAATGGTACCAGTTCCTCCTTGTACCTCTGGTAGAATTCGGCTGTGAATCCATCTGGTCCTGGACTCTTTTTAGTTGGTAAGCTATTGATTATTGCCACAATTTCAGATCCTGTTATTGGTCTATCCAGAGATTCAACTTCTTCCTGGTTTAGTCTTGGGAGACTGTATGTGTCGAGGAATTTATCCATTTCTTCTAGATTTTCTAGTTTATTTGTGTAGAGGTGTTTGTAGTATTCTCTGATGGTAGTTTGTATTTCTGTGGGATCGGTGGTGATATCCCCTTTACCATTTTTTATTGCATCTATTTGATTCTTCTTTTTTTCTTTATTAGTCTTGCTAGCGGTCTATCAATTTTGTTGATCCTTTCAAAAAACCAGCTCCTGGATTCATTAACTTTTTGAAGGGTTTTTTTGGTCTCTATTTCCTTCAGTTCTGCTCTGATTTTAGTTATTTCTTGACTTCTGCTAGCTTTTGAATGTGTTTGCTCTTGCTTTTCTAGTTCTTTTAATTGTGATGTTAGGGTGTCAATTTTGGATCTTTCCTGCTTTCTCTTGTGGGCATTTAGTCTTTTATTAGAAGAGTTAAGAGTTTTCTTTACTCTTTGTCTTTCTCTGCTACACATTTAATTTCTATTCTTTTAGTGTTTATCCTTAAAGTCTTAATATGCATACTTTACTAAGTCTAAAGTTAATCAATATCTCTATCTTCCTCCAAAACAATATAAGGACACAGAATACTTTAAATCCAACCAGTGCCTGTTTTGCATATTACTTTTGTACAGTTTTTAATTATTCCTTGTCTTTTTACCTCTAAATCATGCCATTGTTGAAATTCTTATTTTATAGAGTCAATTCTAACTTAAATTTATCCCATGCTTACTAATTTATTTGTTCATCATTCCCACTTGTATCTCACTCCAAATTTCTGGATTTAACATGTTAATGTAAAATTCTATATTCAGCCAAATTATCATTTAAGAGTGAAGGTAAAATAAACAAAATTGTATCTTGGCATTTTAAAAATATTCTTCTTTTTGTTATTGAAATGTTTGTTGTCAGTGCTTATAAGTAATATACTGTTTCTTTGTTATTGTTTCTGAGATTTCCTCTCTGTTTTTTGAGTTCTGAAATTTCCTTTCAGCAAGTCTATTGTTTTTTTTTATTTATTTAATCTACTTGGGATTTGTTGTACTTTCTGAATATGAGGACGTAGGTCTACCCTAATTCTGGAAAATTTTTAATCATTTTCTCTTCAAGTATTACCTTTCACCTACTCTCTTTACTCTTTCCTTCACGATTCTTTCCTTTATGATTAACATAAATAAGCCTTTCAATTCTATCCTACAATGATTTTTACCCATCTTACATATTCTCCATTTTTTATCTCTCAGTGATAGTTTCTGGATAATTCTTTTAGATCTACTTTTCAGTTTACTACCTCTCATCTCAATTTCATCCAATTAAATTCTACTTTAGAAGTTCTATGATGTTTTAGTTATTTTCAAATTTGTCTTCTTTTTTTTTTATAATTGCTTGGTGTTTTTTCTCATATTTTAAATTCCCAGTTATATATCTTTAATCATTTAAAATATTATTATAATAGCTTCTACACAATGGCTCTAATATCTTAAATTATTGACAACTATCTAATTCTAAATTGCTTTTTAATATCTGGTAAAGATAGATTTCTTATGCATTTTGCAATGGAATATCATGAGTTCATGTTCAGCAGCTATTTATCTGTGAGAATCCTATGAGACCCAAATTAAGGGTTTATCCCACCATATCAGTTTTATGTTTGTTTCTTCCAAGCACCTTGGAAACAGCTCTTTTTATAAAGATTTCTCATCTTGAGAGCTTCCCAATAATGTAGGCACAATAAAATCAAATGTCAAACAGACACAGGTCCATAGCAGATCTTTTTTCTTGTCTTTCCAGCAGTATCTCGCTAATACATAGAAAATAAGTGGATCATAGGAATCTTTTTCCATTTTTACTCATAGTGGATAAATTATCCTCTTTCTTACCCCTTTCCCCATCCTCAGGTGCAGTCAAAATAAGTCCCTAAATAGCAGGTTGGGTGGGGTTTTTTTTCCCCTCTAGTAATCCTCAGAATGTTTTCCACCAAAGGGAACCGTATTAGTGTATTTTCACACTGCTGTAAATAAATACCTGAAACTCGATAATTTATAAAGGAAAGAGGTTTAATTGACTCACACACAGTTCAACATGGCTGGGGAGACTTCAGGAAACTTACAATCATGGTGGAACGCAAAGGGGAAGCAAGAAACTTCTTCACACGGCGGCAGGAGAGAGAAGTGCAAGCAGGGAAAATGTTAGTGCTTATAAAACCACCAGACCTCGTGAGAACTCACTATCATGAGAACAGCATGGGGGAAACTGTCCCCATGATCCACTCACCTCCCACAGGATCCTGCCCTTAACATATGGGGAATATGGGGATTGCAATTTGAGATGAGATTTGAATGGGGACACATGAACTAACTGGCCAAGGCAGAGTTTCCAGAAAGAGCAGACGCATAGCCTACTTTAAAAGCAAAATGTTTTATCAGCTTCAAGGTTGACATCTACTAGCATATTAAAGAGGAAAGTCAACAGAGAAAGAAAAAAGAGAGGAGGAAAATAGAGGGAATCAGAGAATCAATGTTTCTTGGCCACTGATAATACATCACTCCTCAAAACCACTTTTGTGGCAGATTTTCCCTCAGTGTTAAGATGCTGCACAGCCAGGACTAGGGTCTAACCAATGTCTCCCTGAATCTCCTTCTCAGAAGGGAAGTCCATGAGCCAGAAAAGAGGGCCCATGGTAAACATCAAGAAAACAGCCTCAAGTAAAGGACTGCTTAAGGCAGGTAAAAGTCCTGTTTCTAAGTAGACCAGGGAGCTTGCTCTTTTTGTAAATCCTGCTTTTGCTCATTAGTTCCTTCTGGACATACTGCCCCATTTCAGTTTTTCATTTCCTATCCTCTCTAACCACACCTTCTCCATCCCCCAAGTTTCCTATTGTAATTGTGCTGATTCTCTAGGCTAGAAGGCTAAGATGACAATAAAGAGGGAGCAAATATTGCAGGAAAGGCTCCCAATCTCCCAATGTCAAAATATCTGCAGCATTCCCCCTGGAAAAGGCCCTCTTTCCTTGAAGGCCAGATATATCTGTGACATACGACTGCAAGATAATGTGATTGCAGGATTCAGGCCTTATGGTGCTCCAGGACATTTTTAAAAATCATGCAGTCATCAAAAAGCTCCACTCCCAGCTGTGTGGAAAGTGACTCTGCAGCTCTCACTTAATTTTGGTTGCATTACCTCATTCTATACATCATTCATAACAAGCAAGGAACCACAGGGCTCCCTTTGCTGAATCTTCATGTCCTTGACCCAGCTCTAACTAATTTGTCCATTTACTTCATAAACGTGGTAAATCCTGTAGCTAAAAGAGGTTGTGCAGAAGTTTAATGCAGTGGGTTCTCGCCTAGTTGTCACAACAAGCAAAAGAAGCCAAGACAAATAGGAATCCTGACCTACTACCATTTTCTCGTCCTTCCCATGTGATTCACATTGCCATCACTCTGGCAGCTAGGATGGAAAGGTTGAGAAGAGAGGAGATTTTTTAAAATTGTCTTTGGATGGGCTATTTATGTCTTCCAACCTGGTACTTTTCCTTGAACTCAAACAGAGCACCAAGACAGACTGCAGCGTGACTCCTCTACCCCACATAAATGAATACATTTACACTTCGTCAGCTGTATTGGGAAGGAACTAGGAGTCTCCATGTGCTTCATGGGCCCATATAGGTTTCTTGCATGTCAAGGCAGAAGCTTAGGAACACATGGCCTCAGGCCTGAAAGTGAGGCAGTACCCAGTCATTCCCCAGGAGAATCGTTCTGTAAGGATTTTGTCTGGTTTGTTAACACAGCTCTTCTACCAATCTTCATCATCAGGACTTTATAACTCTCTTACAATTAGATAATATGGAAGCAAAGGATTCATTCTGGACCTGCTATAAAAGTAGCAGTATTTGGGGTTGGAGTCTGCAGATAACTTGAACCGAACCAGGAACTCCAGTCTGTCTCAGGATTCAGACACAATTAGATAAAGGAAACTTCTCAGCCAAAGCCTAGACCCATTACAACCTTCTGTACCCTTTACCCCTACAATAAAACACTGTTAGAACTGAGGGGCTAAAAGACGCTGAATCATCAGAGCAAGATTAGATCATGATCACGTACTGTGCCGAGACGAAAAGCTAATGTAGACATTTTAGAAAGGGTTTCAACATCAAGAGTCAAAGCAAAAGGGGTTTTATATTTAACTAGGAATTAAGCAAAAATTCTATTTCCCCAGAATCTCAATAACAAAGGTTTTATTTCTGAAGTGTTCGGGCACACTGTACAGTCTTTGCTTGAGAGCTGCCACAGTAGGATAAATAGCAGTACACAAAGGCACCAAGACTGACTGGAATTGCTCCAAATTATGCAACAATCTTTGAAAACCAAAAGAAGAGACTAGCAAAAAGATACATATTACTCTGTTTTAAATGGACTATTTTTACATTTGTTTAAGGAAAAGGGAGCCAGAAGAGAAGTTCACTCAACTAGATTATCTCTTGAGTCCTCTTCTCATAGAGGCCAGCTAATCTGGTGAATCAGAGTTGCTTTCTGCCTACCCATGGGTCCTGCTGAGCTCTTTAATTCTTGTATTATGGAGATTTGAAAACCAGTCGTTAAAGAATGTATCAAATAAAGTCTCAAAGTCAGCTTAAGGTTAATTTCCCTCAAGAAATTCTTGGCTTTTCTTCTTTTGGTGCCTCCCCATCCCCACTTCTTAATTGCCTCTGTCTTCCTCCAGCCTAACCCCAGCTTGATCTTACCACGGTTTGCCCCAGGACTGGCAGAACAGACAGGATAGCTCTTTAAGAATATAGAGTTGACTATTAATAGCAGTGACACAGGCCATTGAGAGCCAAGGCAGCCAAGCAAGGAAATCTGTCAGCCTGGATTAGCTTTCCAGCACCTGGGAGGTAGGACTAATTTATAAGTAAAAATAGACAGAAAAATGTCTGGCCCTTCATAGGCCCCTGATGTCTGAGAAGGCTTGCATGGATCCAAGTCCAAGGGCTTTTTCCAGCTGTCCTCCAAACCTAGCAGCAAACTTTTTTTAAAAACTGGAATTAACAAAAAGAAGGCTTGTTTCAGTCTGAATCAAAATCTATGTCTATATGAACAATGTATCTTTTTCCATGGATTTCTAACCATTTAACCAGATCCCAAATAACCTATAAGAGGAGTCATGTATGCCATAGTATCCTGCAGGATTCACTTATCTAAGTTATTAACGAGTTATTTGGTAGAGTATGGTCGCGCCTTCTTTCTCTCTGGGCCTCCATGCATCCCCCATGGGAGGGCTATATTTCCTGTACGTGAGGTCTAAGCCTCTACTTCCCTAAGCCCTGGTAGAGTTCCTTTGCTCATCACAGAATGGACTGCAAGAATCACATCAAAATCTTTTGAAAGAAGTTTATATTTTAGAGGAGTATTTGAGGTTAATTTACTAAGTCTCTGTTTTTTATAAACCAAAATTCGGGCTGCATGCGGACACTTGCTGCCAAGTTTAGAGGTTAGGTGACCACATATAATTTATTTTGATCAAGAAATGAATTTATAAAATGAAATTATAAAATATTCACATAGGCCCTATTCTTAGGGCCCTATAGATTAGGTCACTTTGTGCTATGACAGTCTCTGTCCCAGAGAAATTTACAGTGCCATTTTACTGAAAATCTTTTTTCAAATATCTCAAGTAATTGGGTACACACACACACACACACACACACACCAGATACCCCTGAGAAGTGGCAGTCCTGTTGTGTAAGCTAACACAATTGGCCAGAGCATTTTCTTATGCTATCCAGTCTTTCAGTTCCCATCTCTTACCTTCTAATTATACTACCTCCTATTATAAATAAGTCTTTTTTTGTAGGGTGTCAGGAACTAGTAGACTCTTGCCAGCCCCATTAGCAATCCATATTTAGATCCTTTAATCTTTCCTCTAATCCGATTCCCTGAGTCCCCTTCCCCTTCAACTACCCCCTCTCCTTGTCCTTCTCCAAATTCCTTAAGATTCTATGCCCCTAACTCAAGCTTTACAAAATCAGAGTGATATTCCAGATGCTTGCTCACTGAGGAACTGAGAGACCAGCTGTCACCTCTGCTCTCTGTTACTCTGTGACTCAGGGTATGGTCCCAAAATAGGTCTGGCCTTTCATGCTGCCTTCTCTCATTGCAGTCTGGCTTCACCTTACCTGTCCACCATCACCCCAGTTCCCCTTTAGCATTCCTGCTTTCCAGGTTTCTCTTCCCCATGAAGTGAACATGTTTCAGATTATTTCCATTCAAACATGAATATACCACTGGTCAGCACTCTCAGAAAGAATGTGTCTTACTTTCATCCTGGTTTGGAATTAGCCCAAAAATCTCCATGAACATTTCTACCAAAGGAGCTCTTATTTATAAGGCCTTCCAATCTGGAAAGAGAAAGCAAGAAAAAAAAATTATGCTTTTAGACTCCGTTAGTACTTCTAACAATTTTCTGGAGAAAGTAAAATAGCATTCCAGGAGGATCTGCCTCAGAAAAAAATTTGATGGGCTTATGAAGGGTGACTGTGTACCACCCTGGAGCTAAGGAGAGGAAGTTTTTCCCTACTAAAGTAAATTTCCCTGGGCTTACATGGAACGGCACAGTCATGGGCTTCATGGTGCTTTGTTGCTTGGGAACCCTGCTTTCTTCCCTCCTCCTCCCCCAGAATCTGTCCTACTCTCCCTTCTGGGAGCTCAGCTACGGCAGGTGGCAGGAAGGGTGTCCATGGGGACTGAGGAGCCCCACCCTCCTCCAGGAAAGTGCAGGGGCCCACGCTGTGCCCTGGGGAAGTCCAAGGGGCCCTCATCTCAGGAACTCCCAAGCCCACAGCACTAATCCCCACAGCTTCAAGAGGAGAGAACATTCCTATTTTAAGAGCTCCTGGGTAACGTTGTGCTCACTGAGGTCTGAGTCACTGCTCTTCTTTAAAGTTTTTGAAAGAAATCTATTTCTCAGCCATTAGCTTTGCATGTTTTTTTTTCTGCCTCAAAGATCAATTGGTTTACCACAAAATGTAAAGAGAGTTAGTGAAGCAATGGTAACCAAGGAAGCTATGGTGTCTAGAAGTGCAATAACAGACAAGGGCAGAGCTAAGAGTTAAATAAGATCTAAAAATAAGTCACTAACTATATCCCACTTCCTGTAACATACATACACAGGTACCTAGAAGAGAAAACCACTCACAGTTCAAAAGAACACATAAAGAACACTGCAATTAAACACAGCCCACCCTGACCCAAGTATCCCTATCTCCTTAATTAACAATCTTGTAAGCAATGAGGATATTTCATTGTAAGCTTATTTGTCGTTATGATGCTTGAGAATATAGAACCACCATATCAGCCATTACAGTAATTACAAAAGAAGGTCACATCACAACCACGGCATTTGTTACCCGTTGTATAAACCACTGCAAGGTGAATGTGAGTTCTTCCACAGAGTTTGCCTGCAAGAAAAACCATGTATCTCTTGCTTATCAGCAAGCTACTGTCTAAACAATTTAATGTTTTCACATTACCATCAATAATAAAACAGCTAATGTTTATTGTACCTTTATACAATAACCCATTATTACCTCATTTAATCATTACAACAACCACATGAAGCATCCCCTTTTTACAAACAGGAAAACAGAGGTAAAAAGAGATAGAGTAACTTGACCAAACCAATCCCCGTTAATAAGTGTTGAAGTTTAATTTCAGATTTTCCTAGCTAGTCACCTCAAGAAATTAATCACATTTTATACGGTTGTTTACAATTCAAAATTTGAATGCCATGAGTTCCAACTTTATTTTAATGGCCAACTTTATCTTTCCCCCAGCTAGTTAAGCTGATTTTTCACATATGTAAATGACTTCCATTAAAATTCAGTTTCTACTCTTTTCTCAGACTTCTATATTTAATATCACATTTTGGGTGTGGCTCAGCAAAAAATGAAAGTAACTGGTTCAGAAAATAAACACCCAGTTTCCTCTTCATTCTTTTTCCTTTGAGAAAAAGAGTAGCTGGATCTAAATAGAATGACCCTGGCCCCAAGTTAGAAGTTTCCAATTCCTTGGGACTCCCTTGGTGTCTGCATTAGTTTGCTAGGACTGCCATTAATAAAGTACCACCTACTTGGCGGCTTAAACAACAAAAATTTACTTTCTCACTTCTGGAGGCTTAGAAGTTCGGCAGTGTTGCTTATTTCTGAGGCCTCCTTCCTTGGCTTGTAGATGGTTTTCTTCTCCCTGTGTCTTCACATGGTCTTCTGTCTATATGTGTCTGTCTTAATTTCCTTGTATTTTGAGGACAACAGTCACATTGAATTAGAGCCCACCCACGTGACCTGATTTAATCTTACTTCCCTCTTTAAAGACCCCATCTCCAAATACAGTCACGTTCTGGGATACTGGAGGTTAAAACTTCAGCATATAAATTTGGGGAAGCAACAATTTATCCTATAGCACTATCCTAACAATTTTCTTTTACAAGGTTGTCTATGTAGCGCAATATAAATGTCTTTGACCCTGACAACCAGGAGGTTAAATCACTGCTTTTTCTAAATGCTTTTGTGTTACCTCCCTGTGATGATACACACAAGTTTTTCTATGATCAAACCATAGTTTTTATTCAAATACTGTTATCAGCAATACCGACCATATTATAGTTTTCACCTTAAAAGATACCATTAATTTCATTTGTAAAGAAAATGCATTAAAGATGTAGTTACCAATTATGAATTACCAATTGCCAATTAATAAAAATAAATTCTACATTTGAAAAAATTTGAGGTCATTAACATCTTAAATTGCTATTATTATACGCATGGCACTTAAAACTGTATCACCTCTCGTCAAGATAGTGCCCAGAATAACTTACCCTGGGCCTCAGCATATGTCTCAATTCCTGGTCATCCCACATGAAGATTCAGAATTACCTGATAAGAGGTGATTCAGATGTGTATGTTACATCAGTGTAGAAGCTACCACTTATGGGTACCTCCTGCTTTCACATGCTGTGCTACATGTGTTATGTACATTAAATCATTTATCTTCAAAATCTCTGTGGGAGAAATATTATTGTGTCTGCTTTACCAGTGAGTAAACAACATTAGAGGGATTAAGGAAATTGGCCAAGGTCACACAGTTGGTCAAGAGAGGTCTTAGATGTGAGCCTAGTCCCATCTGACTCCAGAATTTTTTTTTTTTTAACCACAACATGTTTCTTCTTTGACTTCTTAAGAGATATAGCGGTGGAGTCTATGTGGCTCAGTGACTCAGTGATGCAGAACTTTTCCTAGGCCATAAAAATATCTAATCTAGTTTCACCAACTGTTAGTTTGGATAAATAAACTGACAACAGTATCTTTGTTTCTATGTTTTAGCTGAAAAATAAATCATGAGGTATTCACCATCAGAAATAAAATCTACATCTGTCTTTGGGAGATGATGAATAAGGTTATGTAAAACAATGGATGCATCTATTTTTCTAGAAAAAGTTAATTATATTGAGCAAACCCAATTAGTAATCACAAGCTGCTATGTGGCATCTCTGGGACTGTGGTATTGCATTCCTACAAAACACTTATTTCATTGTTCAATTTTATCTGTTTTGTGTCCCGGCTTCCTAGTCAAAATGTGTTGAAGGCAGGCAGGAGCCTTTCTTCTTTCTATTATCTTGCAATGCTGAGCACTGTGCCTTGCACAGAGCAAGTGCTCATTAACATTTCATTATCAGTTTTGAAGTCTCTACCAAGTGACCATCAAGAGAAGCACCTGAGGGCTTGGTGATAAACCTCAGTCACACAACAAGGTGTGTAAGAAATCCCTAAAACCACTCCCCAAACCTTTTATTTATAAACGCAAAATGTCTGAGGGATGGCTGATGGTGCTGGGGAGGAGTGCTTTTGTAGTAATTGTGCAATTCTATTTATTTATATAAAGTAGGACATGTCCGAAATCTTAACAGGTCTTAACTGGGGGCCCTGAAGGCAGTTCCAAATAAAGCAGGATTCTGTATGGGGTGCTCATAATGTACCTGAGCGATCCCAGTTGAGGAGGGAGTCGGGCCAACCTACCAGCAGAACTCAAAGTGCCTTCCTCCTTCCTCCTGTTGGTCATGTGTCTTCTTTCTTAGCAGGACCTCTTCATCTTGACCAAAAAGTAGCTTATTGAAGTTATACAAACAGGCAAAAAAGCAGAGTAGTTATTTCTAGAGCTTTACTCTAAGAACTACATAACTAGCCACATTATACTTCTTTACCTAGCAGTAAAAATTAACAATAACTCAAAGAAACATATAAGTACACTGAATACTTAACACTCAGCCGCAAGGGCCCTTGGCAACTGTCATGGAAACCCTGATGCCAGAGATAAAGAGGGCTGTCTCAAAGGAAAGCATTGTCCTCAAAAGACGAACTAACTGTGAGAACATGATTGGATGGATACCAGATCTCGTCCCCAGGAAAAAAGGCATTCTCAGGAAGCCTGCCGCAATGAACAGAACCTTTCTTTAGTCTGGCATTTCCTTTCGGTTCAGGACACCTGTCTTCAAGTCTGCCTTAGGCCCTTATATTTGTCCCAGAGTGACTCTGGGCACCCCTTCTAGAGCTTTCTATACCTCAAAGAACTAAGAAAACTATAAAATTATTCAGCCTATGAGAGCAGGCTTTGAGAATGGCTAACTGATAGAGATGAGCTTATGGATTTACTGATCCTTTAAGGAGGCAGGGATATTTTCATATCCCTGGAATTTGAGGCAATATGAAGCCAACTAAGCTCCAGGGATTGAGGTGGCTCCCCTTAAGATTTTCAGTAGCTTGGGATCTCTCAAGACTGGTATGAAGCTCCTACTCCTCTGCCTAGGGAGGCTTCAGCTGCATCACAGCCTCAGGTAGGTTAGAAATGGATTGGCATCTAGCAGCTGGGGTGGAGTTGGAGGGCAGTTAGCTACTATACCCCACCAAATAGATCTCTCGCTAAAACTCTAAATCTGAGTTACCCTTCCTCAGAAGACACAGATGTGCATAAGACACTGATTTAGATTAGGGAAGGAGGCCATGAGTTTGGATAAGCAAAACAAGCACAAATAGGAAGAAAATGAAATCAGAGGTGCAAAGTATGATAGAAGAAAAAACCTGGACTACCCAAGCCACCACCAGTAATGCTTGTGAATACATTATCTTGGTGTGGACTCATTATACAGCCTAGTACCAAGCATTCCTCCTGAACGTTTCTAATAATTGGAAGAGGACAGTAGGGCCCCAGAAGTGAGTCATATCAAAGCCATCACTACACAGCTAACCCACCCCTTTCATCAAGCAGAAATGATTCCATATTAGCCACAGCTTCCATGATCTCATTAGCAAAGATATTAAAAATCTGCTTTTCCTCTAGGAGGAAAGATTGAAGCACTGCCACAAATTATTTCACCCAGAATATTTTGGCTTGATTGGATGAATGGGGATGGGGAAAAATTCTTTCTCTCCATGGCAGTTTTCCTTAATCCTTTTGGGAGGGTACTTATGTGATGGAAAATGAGATACCTCCCGATGTGTGTGAGTCCAGGGAAAGGCCTAAACTTAGACTTGGGACACATTCATTGCAAGTAAGCAGCTTGGGCAAAAGGCAATTACGGGCTTACACAGACTAAAAATTCACGGGTGGATCTGGTTTAGTGCATAAATGAACTCAGGACTCAAATAATATGATTAGGACATGACTTTTTTCCCTTCAATTAGTCCTGCCTTCCTTGGTCTCAATTCCCATATGGCTGCATGATGGCATTGGCACCATGGACCTCTCAGCCTCTCAGAGTACAGACCCTGTACACAAGAAACAAGAGTGCTATTCACAGTAAAATTCTCACAGCAGACCAGGGCCAGACGTGGTGGCTCACGCCTGTAATCCCAGCACTTTGGGAGGCCAGGGTGGGCAGATCACCTGAGGTCAGGAGTTTAAGACCAGCCTGGCAAACATGGCAAAACCTCGTCTCTACTAAAAAATACAAAAATTAGCCAGGCGTGGTGGTGGGTGCCTGTAATCCCAGCTGCTTGGGAGGCTGAGGCAGGAGAATTGCCTGAAACCGGGAGGTGGAGGTTGCAGTGAGCTGAGATCGCACCACTGCACTCCAGTCTGGGCCACACAGTGAGACTCCGTCTCAAAAAAAAAAAGTCTCAGAGTATTTGATTGGGTCACATGTTCACCTCCAAACCCAGACTGTGGCCTGGGTCATATGGCATCAGGGAATGGAATCAGGTATACCCCAAAGACACATGAACTGAATTAGAAAAGAGGACATCAGGCTATAGTAATCATAAAAAGAAAGTGGTGCTGAGAAGAATGTATAATCTGTTGATTTGGGGTGGAGAGTTGTGTAGATGTCTATTAGGTCCCCTTGGTCCAGCTGAGTTCAAGTCCTAAATATCCTAGTTAATTTTCTGTCTCGCTGATCTGTCTAATATTGACAGTGGGTTGTCAAAGTCTCCCACTACTATTGTGTGGGAGTCTAAGTCTCTTTGTAGGTCTCTAAGAATTTGCTTTATGAATCTGGGTGCTCCTGTATTAGGTGTGTATATATTTTGGATAGTTAGCTCTTCTTGTTGCATTGATCCCTTTACCATTATGTAATGCCCTTCTTTGTCTTTTTTGATCTTTGTTGGTTTAAAGTCTGTTTTATCAGACACTAGGATTGCAACCCCTGCTTTTTTTTTTTTTTTTTTTTTTTTTTTTGCTTTCCATTTGCTTGATAAATCTTCCTCCATCCCTTTATTTTGAACCTATATGTGTCTTTGCACATGAGATGGATCTCCTGAATACAGCACAGAGATGGGTCTTGACTCTTTAACCAATTTGCCAGTCTGTGTCTTTTAATTGAGGCATTTAGCCCATTTACATTTAAGGTTAATATTTTTATGTGTGAATTTGATCCTGTCATTATGATGCTAGCTGGTTATTTTGCCTGTTAGTTGATGCCGTTTCTTCATAATGTCAATGGTCTTCACAATTTGGTATGTTTTTGCAATGGCTGGTACTGGTTTTTCCTTTCCATATTTAGTGCTTCCTTCAGGAACTCTTGTAAGGCAGGCCTGATGGTGACAAAATCTCTCAGCATTTGCTTGTCTGTAAAGGATTTTATTTCTCCTTCGCTTATGCAGCTTAATTTGGCTGGATATGAAACTCTCGGTTAAAAATTCTTTTCTTTAAGAATATTGAATATTAGCCCCCACTCTTCCGGCTTGTAAGATTTCTGCAGAGAGATCCACTGTTAGTCTGATGGACTTCCCTTTGTGAGTAAGTCCAACCTTTCTCTCTGGAAGGACCTCTTCAAGGAGAACTACAAACCACTGCTCAAGGAAATAAGAGAGGACACAAACAAATGGAAAAACATTCCATGCGCATGGATAGGAAGAATCAATACCACGAAAATGGTCATACTGCCCAAAGTAATTTATAGATACAGTGCTATCCCCATCAAGCTACTATTGACTTTCTTCACAGAATTAGGAAAACCTACTTTATATTTCATATGGAACGAAAAAAGAGCCCATATAGTCAAGACAATCCTAAGCAAAAAGAACAAAGCTGGAGGCCAGGCGTGGTGGCTCACACCTGTAATCCCAGCACTTTGGGAGGCCAAGGCGGGCGGATCACAAGGTCAGGAGATCGAGACCATCCTGGCTAACACGGTGAAACCCCGTCTCTACTAAAAATACAAAAAATTAGCCGGGTGTGCTGGCAGGCATCTGTAGTTCCAGCTACTCAGGAGGCTGAGGCAGGAGAATGGTGTGAACCCAGGACGCGGAGCTTGCAGTGAGCCAAGATCACACCACTGCACTTCACCTGGGTGACAGAGCGAGACTCTGTCTCAAAAAAAAAAAAAAAAAAAAAGAACAAAGCTGGAGGCATCACACTACCTGACTTCAAACTATACTACAAGGCTATAGTAACTAAAACAGCATAGTACTGGTACCAAAACAGAGATATAGACCAATGGAACAGAACACAGGCATCAGGAATAATGCCACACATCTACAATCATCTAATCTTCGACAAACCTGACAAAAACAAGCAATGGGGAAAGGATTTCCTATTTAATAAACTCAAGATGGATTAAAGACTTAAACATAAGACCTAAAACCATAAAAACCATAGAAGAAAATCTAGGCAATACCATTCAGGACATAGGCATGGGCAAAGACTTCATGACTAAAACACAAAAAGCAAGGGAAACAAAAGCCAAAATTGACAAATGGGATCTAATAAAACTAAAGAGCTTCTCCACAGTGAAAGAAACTATCATCAGAGTGAATAGGCAACATGTAGAATGGAAGAAAATTTTTGCAATTTGTTCCATCTGACAAAGGGCTAATATCCAGAATCTACAAGGAACTTAAACAAATTTACAAGAAAAAAACAAACAACCCCATGAAAAGGTGGGCAAAGGATATGAACAGACACTTCTCAAAAAGAAGACATTTATGCAGCCAACAAACACGAAAAAAAGCTCATCATCACTGGTCATTAGAGAAATGCAAATCAAAACCACAATGAGATACCATCTCATGCCAGTTAGAATGGTGGTCATTAAAAAATCAGGAAACAAGAGATGCTGGAGAGGATGTGGAGAAATAGGAACACTTTTACACTGTTGGTGGGAGTGTAAATTAGTTCAACCATTGTGGAAGACACTGTGGCGATTCCTCAAGGATCTAGAACCAGAAATACCATTTGACCCAGCAATCCCATTACTGGGTATATTCCCAAAGGATTATAAATCATTCTACTATAAAGACACATGCACACGTATGTTTATTGCAGCACTGTTCACAAGAACAAAGACTTGGAACCAACCCAAATGCCCATCAATGATAGACTGGATAAAGAAAATGTGGCACATATACACCATGGAATACTATGCAGCCATAAAAAAGGATGAGTTCATGTCCTTCGCAGGGACATGGATAAAGTTGGAAAACATCATTCTCAGCAAACTAACACTGGAACAGAAAACCAAACATCGCATGTTCTCACTCATAAGTGAGAGTTGAACAATGAGAACACACGGACACAGGGAGGGGAACATCACACACCAGGGCCTATTGCGGGGTGGGGACTAGGGGAGGGATATCATTAGGAGAAATACCTAATGTAGATGACAGGTTGATGGGTGCAGCAAACCACCATGGCACGTGTATACCTATGTAACAAACCTGCACATTCTGCACATGTACCCCAGAACTTAAAGTATAAAAAAAGAAAGTGAATACTGAGTGCCAGAAACAACAAATGCCCACTATAATCAGTGAGTAGCCTTGCAGCTGGTGTTGCAGAAACCTTTTGTCTTAGCTTAGGTTTTTTCCTAGAAAATAGGACCTGAGATCAAGGCTTGCTTGTGAGTCATTTATTTATGGAAATGAACCAGGTAATGGCTGAGAACTGGAAAGAATGAAATAAGAAAGAAGGGAAAATCAAAACAAGGTATGCTGTGAAGGTATATAAAAGAAAGAATCAAAAAGGGAGCATTTATTGACCAGCTGTCACCGTGTGTTAGTCAAAGATTGCCCATGGATGTTAGTTCTCACTTCTAGACTTATGCATGCATGAGAATGAACTAGAGGATTCCCCCCGGGTGTCCCACACTGCAAAGTCAGAAAATCCTGGAGACAGAAAGCAGGAGATAAATGGTGTATCTGATTTCCATGGCAATAACCAGGGTAAAAGGTAAGGTAAGAGGATGTGAGGTGGGCATAAGAACTGTCCCATGTACTTTTTCTCTTGAATACTTAAATTGTTTTTGTTTTGTTTTGTTTATTGTTTCTGGTAAATTTTTAACAAAGAATAACTGTAAAGAGAGAACACCGCAGGATTGGATTTGGAATTAGATGAGGAACAGTATGAAAAGACTTGGGCTTGAGTCCTTACTCAGACTCCAGCAGTGTCATTTAGTCATTTAGTCAATTAATCTCTCAACAGTCAGTAGAACACAGATGCAAAAATTGCCTACATTATATGATTGTTAGGAGTA
This sequence comes from Pan troglodytes, assembly GCF_028858775.2. Taxonomy (NCBI): domain Eukaryota; kingdom Metazoa; phylum Chordata; class Mammalia; order Primates; family Hominidae; genus Pan; species Pan troglodytes. Next base: position 45,933,430 of record NC_072402.2, on the reverse strand, counting down.
TTATTAGTAGGTAAAGTCATACTGTCACCTTATTAAAAATATTATTTTCATTTCTATCATTCTTAATAACAAAGAAATCTCCATAAATTTTAAATTGTGCATGCAAACTCAACAGACTTTTATTTTATTTTATTTTATTTTTATTTTTATTTTTGAGACAGAGTCTTGCTCTGTCGCCCAGGCTGGAGTGCAGTAGCGCAATCTCGGCTCACTGCCAGCTCCGCCTCCCGGGTTCACGCCATTCTCCTGCCTCAGCCTCCCGAGTAGCTGGGACCACAGGTGCCCGCCAACAGACTTTTATAAGTGGCCTTTCTAACCACTTCCACTTCCCCTCAGTTTATGAAGTTTGCAATTCATGGTGTTTAAAACAACATCCAGCTTATTGCGGAACCAAATGGTGTACATAGCACACCAACAGAAAATAAAAGCTGCCAAATGTCATTGAAATTGCTGCAGGACACATCATCAAAATTTCCCCCAAATTCTAATCTTACGAAGAAAATGTATCACCCATCATCTTTTAAAACCCACTTAATCTAACACAAGGGAGGGGTTATTTTATACCTCACCATGTGCTAAGGCAGTTTCCAGGAATTTAGAAAAAATATATACAATACATTTGTTATCATTGACAGCAGCTCGATGTCCAAGAAATTACTTTCTACATTTTATGAGAAATACTCTGGTAAAAAAAAAAATGCTGAGCTCAAACAAAATTCCAGATTATTGGCATCACACTACACTGTAGATATAGCCAGGGCATCTAGCCACGCAGTCCACCCTTCGGTCCCTGAGACAACAGTTCCAGCCCCAAGCCTCCATTTTAGTCCCGCATGGTTTGGTCTCCCTGAATCTCCTCAAAGTCTTCTCTCTATGAGCTCATGGAAGCCCAGGGACTGAGTATTATTAAATCAGTCGTGCTGTCCTTTGACTGTGGAAGGGTCTAGCTTCTTAGGAACCAAATGTAGGAAGCCTCTTCTGTCTCTTTAATTTTCTCCTTCTATCTGGCTTTAATCCTAATGTGATTCAAATGTTTTCAGCAGAAAACCAAACCATCCCTGGCTGAGGGTGGGCAGAGATGGCTCCTACCAGACTCCTGTGAGAGAAACACATAAATGCTCAATTCTCCTTTAGTTCCCAAATGACCTCAACCTCTACATCAAATTACAGCATTCAAGACAGCTAGCGCCAATTGCCCAAAAGCAACTTGATTACAAATCAATATCTGCAGGTGTTTAGGAAACATCTAAAATTCCTCTTTGAGCTATCCTCATGCATCCCAAAAAGGTAAATTTCATATTTCATGGATTTCACACAGCCTGTATTTTAAGTCAGACCATCTAAATTTACTCTTCAAAAATGCGATGAGGCAGGGCGCGGTGGCTCACGCCTGTAATCCCAGCACTTTGGGAGGCCGAGGCGGGCGGATCACGAAGTCAGGAGATCGAGACCATCCCGGCGAACACAGTGAAACCCCGTCTCTACTAAAAATACAAAAAATTAGCCAGGCATGGTGGCGGGCGCCTGTAGTCCCAGCTACTCGGGAGGCTGAGGCAGGAGAATGGCGTGAACCCAGGAAGCGGAGCTTGCACTGAGCCGAGATCGCACCACCTCACTCCAGGCTGGGCCACAGAGCAAGACTCCGTCTCAAAAAAAAAAAAAAGAAGAAAAATGCGATGAAAATCCATCCAGCCGTTCCTCCATCGTGTTCTAGTGGGCAAACAATTTTTTTTATAGATGGGAAAGAAACCAATAGGTAGGTCATACCTGTAAGAATTTCTCAGTTCCAATTTTAGGAAAAGAGAAATGAGAGGGATGATAAAAGTTTGGGCAAAAGCATAATTGAAGTATTAAGATAAGGAGCAAACTCTAATGCATGGAGGAGGAGGAAGGTGACTCTCAGACAAGTCGCATACGTGAGGACGGGGGCACTAGAGAGCACATGTCTTTAGAATGAAAGCAGCAGCCGCTCCATTCCTGCTGCTTCTGGCCACATGCGTAAACTAACCCAGTGTTGCCAGGTCTGTCTCTACAGTCTCAAGCATGTTTAATTCTGAGTCTGGTAGTTCAAATTCTTGAGAAAAAAAAATATCACTGATCAGCTCAGCCTATGTACTTGTTCTCCTGGGGGGCAGATGTCTACTCCTATTCCAATTAGTTTTGGCTAGGGGACCTGAGACAGGTCACACAATCTACTGCCTACATTGGAGGAACTTGGGAATGGGGAGTTGATTTATGAGAAAGGGACTGTGGGAGAAACTGGTACAGCAAAGCCTCCCTTTATAGACCTAAAGGGCAAACGTAGACTTATGATAGCCATGTAGTGATTTCTACTGGGGAAGAGATTCTTTCCCACAATTCCCCAATGCACAAACAGGTACTATATTTGCCTCTCTGATCCTGTGTTGCTTATTTGAGCCAAGGTGGGTGTATTAGGCCATTCTCGCATTGCTATAAAGAAATACCTAGGTAGGTCATGGTAGCTCACATCTGTAATCTCAACACTTTGGGAGGCCAAGGTAGGTGGATCTCTTGAGCTCAGGAGTTTGAGACCAGCCTGGGCAACACGTCAAAATCTCCTCTCAAAAAAATATAAATAAATAAATAAATAATAGTTGGGCATAGTGGCTCATGCCCGTGGTCCCAGCTACTCAGGAGGCTAAGGTGGGAGGATTACCTAAGCTTGGGAGACAGAGGTTACAGCGAGCTGAGATCACACCACTGCACTCCAGCCTGAGCAACAGAGCAAGACTCTGTCTCAAAGAGAGAGATGAGAAAGATAGAAAAAAAGAGAGAAACAGAGAACTGAGACTTGGTAATTTATTAAGAAAAGAGGTTTAATTGACTCATGATTCTGCAGGCTTTACAGGAAGTATGGTGCAAACATCTGCTCAGCTTCTGGGGAGGCCTCAGGAAACTTACAATCATGGCAAATGCAAAGAGGAAGCAGGCATGTTACATGGCCAGAGCAGGAGGAAGAGAAAGAGTGGGTGGGAGGGGGTGCCACACACTTTTAAATGACCAGATATCAAGAGAATTCACTCACTATAGCGAGGACAGCAAGAAGGGGTTTGTGCTAAATCATTCATGAGAAATCCACCTCCATGATCCAATCACCTCCCACCAGGCCCCACCTCCACTGGGGGTTTCATTTCAACAAGAGATTTGCATGGGGACTAATATCCAAACTGCATCAGTGGGGATGGGGTGTAAATAGCAAGTCTTCACTCCTTGTTTCTCTACACTGTTATTAAAGGCTGAGCATATTTGGCCAAGGAGGAAGCTGCCTCAGAAGTATGATTGAAGATGGCTCCAAATATGCCTGTCACTGAAACACTATTGCCACCTTCAGAATATGACATTTGCATCAGGAGTAATGTATTCTTTGAAATATGGCAGCATATATTTAGGAGTGCCTTGCTGTAAAGAGAAAAATCTCCAAGAAAATAATCTCCAAGAAGCTATGAATACCTAACCTACTGCAGCTTGGAAAGCTGAGGTGGGTAAATTTCGATCTAGAGAAGGATGGAGAAACCTTTGGTGGTGTGCCTCCCAAGACAGTATAATCAGGATCTCACTTCACAGACAAGAAATTGAAGCCCAGAGGGGTTTAGAGTCTGGTGTCTTCAAATAGAATATGAGCCTTACTTCCAGTCAGGGCTTTTCAAATATTTGTAGCAGGCTCTGGGTTTGAGGGGGAAGAAACAGAGAGAATATGACACAACTCTAAAAGCTACATTTTTCTATAGTAGACTCCAAACTAAAGACATTTATCACTTGTCAAAAGTAGACAGTGTCTTGAAATACAATGATTGAAGGGCAAATGCTCTCTGACTTGACAAGAGTCTGTTTATAATTACAGCATTAGGATAGACACACTTTAATTAAAAATCATGAAAAGGACCTTAGCTGTACTGTGAAGCCTCCACTAAAATCCTGGCAGAGGAGCCGCTTTCTGGCCAAGCTTCTATTTTCAGATACCTGCCCTTTATTAAAGGATTTCCTTTAGTCTAAAATTTCTTAGACTTATGCTTTGACTGTTGATGACTTTTTGGCAATATCCAAAAAAGAAGAAACCAAAAAAGTACATCCCTCAAACCTGAACAGATAACATCATTCTATCCCTAGTCCAAGCAGCTGTGGTTGAGGGGCAGAGTAGTAGAGTCCCAGGACTACTGTCCACCTTGCAGGAACTTGGGGAGGGGGTATTATAAGTGGCCCTACAGGCCATTCAGCCCAGCTCTCTAATTTTATACACATGAGGCTCAGGGAGGACAAGTGACTGTCCAGGGCCACCATCCAGTGGTGGGAGACCTGGAACACACCAGTATCCAGTCTAGATGATCACTTTCGGAAGCTGAGCTGCTCAGTCAACTGAAAGAGATGGAATTCTGAAATTTCAAATACCATCACCTATTACTTCCCAGGCTGCACTCCCCAAAGCACCAATCCTCTAGATACTTGGTTTAATAAATAGAAAATAGAGGAAGGAAGGAAAGAAGGCCATCCAGGGCCAATAAACCTGGGACATGTTACATACCATATTTCCTTCTTGAAGATTCACATCACACACTAGGAAACCTGAGAAAGAAGCCCAGCAGAAAAGAAATCTGTTTAACTCAAAACTCTTTTTCCAAGTGACATCTATTAACATCCTGCAGACCTGATGTTCTAGGAAACATACACTGGGACATGCTGGCTTAGTGAGAAGACAAATGAATTTCAAAATAATTGGGCTGGAAAGTAAAGAAATTGAAACAGTCTGGCTCATGTCAAGCAAGAGTTCAGAAATGCTACCATGTCATCTTTATTTTCTTCCCCTGGGTCTTTTTATCCTGGCAACTTGGAAAGAAATGGAGGATAAGGGTGTCCTTGAATAGCAAAGATAAAGAGAATAAACTTTTTAGTTTTCCATTAAAGGTATGTGTAAAAAAGTACACACACAGACCCTGCCTCTGCCACTCTTCTCCATGGGTATTTAAATTCCTACCAGAAATGTAATGCTTAGAATAGTATTCCCACCTATTTATAACTTCTATATGGTGAACTACCATGACTGTTCCCCCTCAAAGCTGGTAAAGTTACATTTCTACCTCAGAAACTGTGAGGAAATCAAATATGGCCTTTAAATAAACTAATTTGAAAGGTTTGAAAAAATATTAAGAGACTTTAAAAAAGGAATAGGGGACTTGAATATCCCAAAGTGTGAAAATGCCACATTTTTATACTCAAATGATTCAAAATAGATGAACAGAATGCTTCCCAACTTTCCAAAAATATGCACCTTCAGGCAATAAAAAAAATCAATCTAAAGGGTCATTTATTTCCAGAGCCTAAAAGCCCAATTTAGCACTCCAATGAGCCCCCACAGCTGACTGGATATGGGAGACAGGGCTGAAGGAAGGTCATTCACACTCCTCCCTAACTCCTTAATGATATGTTTAGCTGGGCTAATTTTAGACCTGTCGGAAGCTTTTGATTCAGTTAACCATAAGGTGTTGGTAACAAGACTGTGGTCAACAGCAGGCATGGGCTGCACTCTCTTGAAGTCAGTGGGTGAGTTCATTCCTGGAAGGAGGGTGCCAGTAGGTAGTCAAAGAGAACTGCTCGTGATCCACATATATCTCCTGGGAGGTCTTTTCTCCCTGCCCTATTTACTCAGCATGGGCAGAAGACTCTGGGACCCATCTGTGGAAGCAACGTATTCTTGATGGCACCCATCTCATTATCATCTTTTCTACTGATCGATTCAAAACTATCTTATCCTTTGACTTGGCTCATGGTTATTTTGGTTTAGGCAGGAAGTAGTAGGCTTCAAGTCAACCTGAATAGGCTAAGTTTGTGATCTTCCGTCAGAGGAAATGCTTTAAGGATGTCAGAGGTGGAGTTGCATCATAGCTATTCAGGGATGGAGGCTCACTAACCCGTCTTTTAACAGGAGCTTCAGCATGGACAAGAAAAGCCTTTTTTTTTTTTTTTCTTGAATTCAGAGATGCCTGTACCTACATCAACTTCCAGAAAAGGCTACCCCTCCAGTTGCTATGTTTCACCTGGTAATAGCCACCCTTTTCTCTACTTTGCTAGATTTTACAGGGGAGTTTTATTACCCTAATTTCTTTAGCCTTGTTACTTTTTGTACCAATCAATTCATATCCTTTCTACTGACTCAAGGTTTACTATGAATGGATTTTATTTGGTGCTGTGCAATTTTGTTCTACATATGCTCTGTAAAGGTATCTGTAGCAAAGAAAATGTCAATGTTCTACTCAAAAATTCACCAGCCCAATGAGGGAAAAATGCTTTTAGTACTGTCTCTTACTAGATTTCAACAGATTCTTATGCTATAAGGAAAAGTAGGGTTAATCAATCATCACCCTTTCATTTTATAAAATGAGAAAGCAAGACTTAAATTTCTTTAACTCACATTCAGGAGAACAAAAAAAAATTTCATTGAGCAGGAAATCTAATACTATCTTTCCAAATTCTATCAATCACTCATGGTCCTCACTATAGGTCAAAAAGTGTGGAGAACAAGAGGAAGGCAAGGGGGTTGGGAAAGAAACACAAAAAGGGTCAAAAAAATATGGTTAGACAAAGCCAATTAGAAACTGGTTTCCTGTCATCCTTTATAATCATCCTTTTCTTTCCAACTATATATTATGTTATTTTTGGCCTCCTCAGATAAACCAGATATCCTTAGTCATCCATATCCAAGGGGCAGAAGGAGGCAGAGATAGGAACATCTAAATGAGCCCCATTTTCCAGCTTTGGGACTATAGATGCTTCCATGGTTAATATTGCAACTGAGGATTTTAATGCTCATTTCATTGATTTGACAATCATCCACTGAACATCTGCCATGTGCTAAGAACTATGCTGCACACTCTAAGGGACATAAATATAAAGGAGACATAGTCTTGCCTCTAGAAATGTACCATTTAATAAGGGAGAAGAAAAATATGCCTCCTGGTTGCAAAATTCTAAGACTGTGCCATTGCACATCAACAACTGTGCCATAGGGAGGAGTCAGCTAGGTGCCTAAAGACAAGCTCAGCCTGAGTATTGTGGGGTCCAGAGAGGGAGTCTGTCACTTCCAGTTGGAAGAATACAAGAAATGCTTATCAAAGAGGTGGCTTCTTGAGCGAGGACTTGAAGGATGGAAAGGACTTAAACACAGTAAGAGGTCACTGAAGACTGAGCTTTCTGGGAAAGGAAATTGACAAAAAGGCATAAAAATCAAAGGCCTGCTTAGGAACTAGCAAGTGGACCTGTTTGGCTAATATGTGGAATAGATAAACGAAGGGAGACACAGTTGGAAGCATGTTTTAGAAGCCAAGTTGCAGAGTATCAAAAAGAAGCCAGAAAGCTTGTGGTAAATTCTTTAAGTGACGGGCAGCCACTGACCATTCTTCAGAGGGCCTGTCTTTAGGCAGATTCATCGGGCCTCGATGAATTAGAGACCACAGATGAGAGACACTAGAGGAAGGAATCCGCTTATGATCATCAAAGTGAGAGATAAAGAGCACTCCAGCAAGAATGGAGAGGAGGCGGAATCACCAGGCACCACTGATAGAGGAAGAGCAGGAATAATTTGGTGTGAAGCCTGGAGGAGCAGTTCCTAGGGTGTTTGTGATGAAAATAAAATTCCACCGTGTCAAGCAGACACTTGAAAGTGTGAGATTTTGAACTCACCAATATTGATTGATGAATGATTTTGTTATAGGTTAAGGATGTTTCATTTGCTATGAGTTTTTTAACTGTATTGTCTCTTCCTTATGTTTTCAGAGGGTAGAATGATAGAATAAGCAAATAGACATTAGATATCACAGATATGTCATACTGAAAAAGAGCACAGGAGGTCTCAATCTTTTCTGTTGTGTACTCGTTTTGCACATAATCATACAGTGGTGGGCCCACAGCTGTTGAATATAAAATATATTACAAACTGCCCAAATCAATTATTCTGCTATAGCATATTCTTCCTGTCAAATATATGCTCCTGTCCCCATTCATTTTTATTTATTTATTTATTTTGTAGAGATGGGATCTCATTATGTTGCCCAGGCTGGACTCAAATTCCTGGGCTCAAGTGATCCTCTTGCCTCAGCCTCCTGAGTATATGGGACTACAGGCATGCACCACTGCACCCAGTTCCCCATCCCTTTTTATATCAGCGATTTTGTTTAAAACTGACATTATTGAATTAGCAAGAACCTATCCATGAATGGTCCCTATTAATAAAGAATTCAATCTTCACGTGTCTCTAACATCTATTCACTGAGCAGCCTCAATCACCTAGTCAGATGCTAAAGAATTTGGAAACAAAAAGCAATAGCCCTTTCATCTTATTTAGCTGTGAATGCAGACACATTGTTGACCATCTTCCTCAGGTAGTCTTCTCTGATAAACTAGAAGCAACCTGACTCCATGTCATTCTCACTGAGCTCTCTATTTGATTTATACTTTATTTCTTTGTGCACTTGTTCTCTGCCTCTTTCTCCCTCACCTCCTCCTCTAATATTTAGCAAACATTTAGTGAGTACTTGGTATATACCAAACAGGAGCCCAGTGACACAATACAAAGATAAAAGGCAACAATCCTTGGCTTTATGCAAATATTAATGTGATGAATTCATTTGCCCCATGGAACACCTGGCTTAAAGACAGAGATCATCTCTACCTAAACCTTGTGGCATCTGAACGCTAGTGCTCCAAGGTGGTTATGCCGAGAATGCCAGTGCCAGGTGGGCCAAGTACTAGGTGTGCAAGCATGACAAGTTATTTAAACCTTCTGAGCCTCAGTTTTCCTCTTCTGTGAAATGGAAAGGATCATACTAGTACCTATCTCAGAGGGTTCTGGTAAAAATTAAATAAGACAATACAAAGACCTTAGGATAACACCTGCTATACACTAAAAAACACTAGCTAAAAATTATCATCATCATTAATAGTATTAATATTTGACCCATGATCAGGCTGCAAATGACCACCAGTGGCTCTGATGGTGACCGTCCTTTTAGCAGGTAAGAATAAAAGACTGGCTGGCATTTCATAGAAAGATCTAGAAAGCAATGCCATTTCAGTTTGCATGTCATAGAAGCAACTCCTCTTCAGCCTATATGTCATGTTTTCTGTTTTATTTCTCTCATTTTCTTATACCAGCAAATTGTCATCTGCTCCCGATGTTTATCCCCTATTTAAAGACACAGTAGCAGTTTGTGAAGCCAGCAGTTCTCTGCCAATGCTGTCACACACACTCCTGTTCCCCCCAGGTCTGTGGCTCTGAAGGCCTGATCTTCAACAAGCAGTGACACAAAACCACTACTGTTCCATCCAGAGGGAGTTGCTGCTGTGCAGGGCATGTTACAGGATCAAGCCCCAAGTGAGGAACATAAGAGAAATCATAGAAGGCAAGTAAAATAGAAATGTGTTCCTCATGCAAACACTCCAAGCAATTAAAAATAAAATGAAGGAAAGCATGAACTAAAATAGAAAACTGTAGTGATGGAAAACTTTTGAAATCAAAGATCGTGCTTCTTTCCTTACTCTCTGGAACTCTAAATCATTACTTAGGTGAATTTATGTCTGTTTTCAACATTTCTGTTAAACACGACAAAGAGCTGGACCCTAGTTGCTGGTTGCCAGGCAGGCTACACCCCAGAAGGTCAGAATGCATAATTAATCCACGGGAGGCTGCAGGACATTTGTTATCTGGGAGCCTTTAGGTTCCCCATGCACAGACTTCTGCATGCCAGAGCAGGTTGCACCTAATCAAGTTTTCAAGGTGATTCTGACTTTCTTCACCACTCCTCACCCCCAGCTTCCTCCTAGGCATTTCCAGCCTACTTATCCCAATATTTCAGGAAAGGCACGATCTCCTTCAAACACCACACCCTCTCCTCAAACATTATCTGCAGAAACAAATTTGAAATTACATTATAAATTACATCACCACTTTGTGCAGATTACAGACCCAGACAACAATTTCCCACATGGGCCAAGGTGATCCAGGGAGCCTGGAGTACCAGTCTGTCCAAATTGGAAGGGGGCAAGACCTCTTGGTGAGCAGATGCTCTGCCCAGCAGATCTGGGAATTCTGTTTCGTTTTTAATTTTTTTGCCTTTAAAAATGCAGATAGGAATATCAGACCTAGAAGTTTTCTGTGCTGCACAATTTATGCTAGCTCATTACCTCCTGCTAGACTCCAAGGCTTTGTAACGGAAATTGGCTCTGATTTCTGAGATGGGCATTACATCATAGTCTTCTTTTAGCACATTATGTCATCCCTGCTGAGGCGCATTATCTAGGGTTGGCTCAGCAGTAGCGATTTTTGTGGGCCGACTGCAGTGTTCCCAAAGAACTGCTGGGAACCACAGATTGAAATCTGAAACATTTATCTTCTAAAAAGCTGAAAAGGGGGAAAGATGTTCACACTGGACCCTATTTATTTTCCTTAACCCTCTCCTGTCTCAGCAGCCTTTATGTTACATTGCAGCAAATGCCCATAAACAATATGCTGAGTCCGTGCAGGAATGATCATTTTGAGGTAACCACCATTAAGGATGCCTGAAATATTGCTCCCTAGAAAGGGCTGATATATCTGATACTTGCCATGGTTGTATCTCAGGGCATGTTACAAAATGCTTAAAAGAAATCACCTGGCACTCATATTGATAACATAGAACTTCTTAAATCTTGGGTTAAGAAAAGAATTTCTTTTCATGATCAGTCTATAAATGCATGTGAATGAAAACTATATGTACACATATATACATGCTTATCCTTCTGACCGTGTTGCAGCAACAAAGGCAAACTTCTAGAAGGTTTAGATGAGAAATAATTTTTACGCAGGAAACTGAGCTGATATTATCTCTTCTCACTTCAACCATGAAATTAGAAGCCCATTTTGTATCTCTCCATCCTAGGCAGGATTAGAAACCATTGCACAGAGGGAATAGACAGGTGCTTTTAGGATAAAGCAAAGATATTCCCAAACCCCAGAGAATCCCAATACCTCTCTCATCACAAAAGCATAATTATAAAAAAAAAAAGTCTCAAAATACCAAAAGGAAATGGGATACATTCAACCATGACTAAAGTACAATTCATCCCTTATGCACCAACTAATGAGATTCACTGGGTGGGGAATAAGTGCTGGGGGAGGGGCTAGAATGAAGGGCATGATGTTCCTTTCCTCCACCCATCTATGTGCAACTTTTTCACTCATCTTTAAATAGTGAGTATTTTTATGTTGTCACTTTTTGTAGCTCTAAAATGGTAGCCACATTCAAGCAAACAACCTCATAATTAAATTGGAGATGAGTAAAGTTATCATTTGGCCCAGCCTAAGAGTCTAGCCTTGTTCCTATTCCAATTAAAATGATTTTTCATCATGTTCAATTCTAGTGTACCCCTGCCATGGGTCATAAAGCAAGATGGCAGTCTTCATTCTTTTACTCAGTCCATGGCGAGGCCCTGTGAGCAGTCCCTGCATTCAAAAAGGAGTTGGGACCACTGGCCCCGCGCTCAAGGTAAAAAGTTACTTGAGTGACATTTTGCATCCTACTGACTCCCCATCTTCTTTCATATTTCATACCTATTGCCAGTTGCCTTTATTCCTGCAAGGGGACAGTGTGAGGATTGATGGTATGACCCTCAGAGTGCTCCAAGGCTTTCAGATGGACAGTGCTCTATAAAATAGTGTTAACAGCTATGGGTATTTGCAAGAATCCTCTCACCCTTCTTCCTTTCCTTTGTCCCTTCATCTCCACCCCTTCCCCCTAGCTCTAGGAATTTCATGATCTCAAGGCCAAAATGCTTTAAATCTTAATAACTACATGTGCCACTGGGGATACTGAAATGAAACTATATATACTCTTTACTTGACTCATTCCAAGCTTTTACTGCAGCCAAAGTAATTGCTGCACCATTTAAAAATTCCACTGAAAAAGCAAGTAGCCTTCAACACATTAAGCTGATTTTCATGTAAGTTGTAAAATATTAAATGATCAGAACTTCTATCCAATACTAAAATTACCTGGCCCAATCACCCCTTTTCCCCTTGAAGGAAGAAAGAAGGTGGATTCATAAGCCCTGAAGGATATACACCTGCCCCTAGATGTTGGCTGCCTGGCCACCAGCTTCTGAAGATGCACTGGGGCACAGGGCTGGGCATACTACTTCATCTTCCTCCAGTGACCTGTGTGTTCCAGTAGGCCATGTCCAATCCTACAAAAAAGGCCTTCAGGATGCCATCAGCCCTCAGTCCACTCCCCAAGCAGGACAACTGTGGAACAGAGCTGCTGTGTTCTTGGACCTGTGAAAAAACAACTGGCTGTGAGAGCCTATGGGAGGAGCTCTTCCTGCAACCCTCCTACAGGGAAGAAGAAACCGCATCCATTATCTGTACATACTTTCTAAGAGTAAGTATATAATGAGGGGACTAGACTGTACAGTGAGAAATCAATTATTCCCTGATGGATAGGTGGAGGGTAGGGGCAGCCAAATCAGAATGGAAGATCATGCACCCTACTTACTGGCTCTTGACATCACAATAAAACCAGGGCTTGGAGTGTAGAGGGAATTCTGGGCCTGCCTCTCTCCTCCTTCACTAGTTGCCTTAGCACCAGTCATTACACAAGACACTGGTGCTTTCAGGCTGTCCTGTGCTGAGAGTACATGGAGAATTGGGATAGCCTCCCTTGCCCCACCTGCCTGCCCAGTGTCACTATCAAGACCATCTAATGCATTAAAAAAATTGTTCTATCAGTGAAGGCCTCCATCCTGTCTACCGGGCAATGCCAGGATACCAGCTGTCCTCACCACTTGTTTCTCTGGGTGTCACCCCAGAGTCTCGTTGCCAATCCTCTGGGTCCTGTGGCATTTCCTAGGCTACAGAGACATCCCTGCTTCTCAGAGTAAGTCAACAGTGTACTTTCAGGCCTGTCTTCTCACAAGTAACAGAATACTTCTTTTCTAGAAACACAAGCATGTCATGAAAACACAGACCAAAACCCATCAAGGATTGTAATCCAGAACATCAAGGGTTATAGAGAGGTAAGCTTTATCTGGTTTAGGGGGGAAAAAATCACACAGGTTCCCTAACAATGCAAGTCCAGACTATTTCTGGTCAGCATCCTCTTAAAGTCTAGGACGTTTACATTCCCTTTACCTCTATTTCTAGTCCAGGCTTGGTACCCTGCCTTCCCCCTAAGAAGGTTTTTCCTTCTCAGACATCAAGTTCCTACTCCATTTCTCCTCCATGACCTGAGTCGTGGCTCTTGTTTACCCCTGAATAAAAATACTAGATCCTCACTAGTCCTGAACAGTAGAACTAGGTAGGGTTCATTCATTCATTATCTATTGAGCAGTGGCAACTATGTCACAATTATTATAAGAAGTTTTGTGGGGATGGGTCAGACATGGATTCAGCCTTTCGGTAACAGAAAGGATCTCAGATAAAGTGACGCAGTCGGCCCTTCACATCCGTGGGTTCTGCCTCTATGGCTTCAACTGACCATGGATCAAAAGTTTTTAGAAAAAAACATTGCATCTGTCCTGAACATGTACAGACTCTTTTTCTCACCATTGCTCCCTAAACAGCACAGTATAACACATAGTTTACATTTTATTAGGTATTATAATCTAGAGCTGATCTAAAGTATTTAGAAGGATGTGCACAGGTTATATGCAAATACTATATCACTTTGTATCAGAGACTTGAACATCCATGGATTTTGGTATCCAAGGGAGATCCTAGAACCAATTCTCCTTAGATATCGAGGGATGACTGTATTAATAATACGTGGCAGAAACTCCTAGCTTTTCACTCGAATTCTTTTTTTTTTTTTTCAAGTTGGAATTTTTGCTCTTGTTGCCCAGGCTGGAGTGCAATGCACAATCTTGGCTCGCTGCAACCTCTACCTCCCGGGTTCAAGCGATTCTCTTGCCTCAGCCTCCCTAGTAACTGGGATTACAGGCAACCACCACCACACCCAGCTAATTTTTTGTATTTTTAGTAGAGATGGGGTTTCACCATGTTGGCCAGACTGGTCTCAAACTACTGACTTCAGGTGATCCACCCGCCACGGCCTCCCAAAGTGCTGGGATTACAGGCGTGAGTCACTGTGCCCAGCCCAAATTCTTTTTCTTATTCCTGTGTCTAAAACACAGCTAGACACACTTCCCAACTTCCTCTACAGTTAGGCATGGCCATGCACCTGAGTCCCAGCCAATAAAAGTGGATGGAAATGGCACACACCACTTCCCGGCCCAGCCTGTGAGATCCTACGTGCACTTTCCCTCTTCAGGCTGGTTGGAGTAGATGTGATCACTGGCATTTGGAAGCCACATGTTGAACAGATTAGCCTCGGATGACCTGAGCCCTTGAATACCCACTTGGAGAAAAGCTGCCCTTCTGGCCTATGCATGTTCAGGATTCGTACAAGAGCAAGAGATAAACTTCTGTGTGGATTCATCACAGATTGAGTGTATTTATAATAGCAGCCAGGTTACTCTAATTCATACAAACTATAAGATAAGGCAGCTCAAATTATTGAAATGATTATTTATTAAAATAGAAAGATATTCACTGAATAGTAGAGAGGAACAGATTGAAAAACTTACTATAGTGTGATCCTATTTTTTAAAAGAATATATATGCATATGTATACATACACACAAAGAGAAAGTTCTAGCATAGAACAAAGTATAGGTGTTTATCTATCTCTGGATAGTGGTAGTATACGCAGGGCTTATCTACATTTTTTGATATGTCAAGCATGAATGTATTCTGATATTATAATGAAAAAATAAAAGCTATGTTTAACATTAAAAATGAAAGAATATCTTAAAACATATATATAAAAGCATAGCATCTCAAAGTGAGTAGATTTCCTGAGGGAAATTAGAAAAGGTTTCTCAAACTAAACATCTATTAATGACTCTTCTAACACTGAAAATCTATAAATTAGCTACAGCCTGAGAAATAGATCGGTTCAATTTACAACACACCTGGCTCCCAGCCTTTACATATCGAGTCCTCATCAATGGAAATCAATTCACCAGAAAAAAAATGGAAAAAATACATTTTTCACCTTTAAAAAGAAAGTGCCAGGAAACTAGTCTTAGTAGTTGTTTGGGGTGGAGTTGTTTATAGAAATAAAGAGAAAGGGAGGTTTTGGGGGTTGGAGGGAGGAAAAGTAGCACACTTAAACTCTTTTTATCTTCTGAATATTGCTATATGCATTTAATGCCTATTCAAAACATTCTTAGTTCTAAAACCTTTTGTAAATAATAAGTCAGAGATTCTCATTGAATTGGTAAGAGCAGAGACAAATGCTAAGCAAACAATTCATAATTTCCAGGTGGAATTTTACTGACCCATAAATCTAATTGGTCATTGCAGCAAAGTTTCCCCCTTTTATTTGGGAAGAGCCTAAATCTATTCTTCCCATATACTGAAGGACAAGGGACAATTAGTGAAGACACCTCCACTCCCCTCCACACAATCTTCAAAAGTGTCTGGAGAAGGATTTTGTTGTACAATAAGAACCAGAAACTGCAAAACATGGTGTGTCGAAGTCTCAACCCCTGTTCCGCTGTCATGAAGGCTTGGAGGAATGGAGTTGACCTGAGAGAGGTGGGGCAGGCCTCCAACTCTCTGGATTGAGGAAGAGTGTTGTGGGTTGAGGTTCCTGTGAAACAGACTCTGAGACGGTGATTTGGCTATAGGTGGCTTAATAGGGAGGACTCTTGGGTATAACATAAGTAAGGGAGTAAAGGAAGCAGAATGAGGCAAAAGGAGGAGTTGAGCCATGAAGCAGTGATGACAAAGGAGTCAGGGGATGCCACAGGGCACTCCGGGGCCGGGGTGGCCCTTCAGTTGGAGCAAGGGCACCAAGCCTTTACATGCCCTCATGGTCTTGGAAAAGAAGCTCTCTTCAGCCAGTTTTCTAAGCGGGACTCAGTTGTGAGACATCAGGAGGCAATACTCACAGCATCTGAAAGGACAAGTGCCCAGAATCAGGGGTCACACCACAGCTCCACTACAGAGCAGCAGGAGTGGCTCACCTCTTCTCCTGATCACTTCATATACAGTTGTCAAACAGATCACACCACAATCTGCTCCTGCCATTGCTCATTGAAACCCCTCAGCAGCTTTCCATTATCCCTGGAAGCAAATAAACCTTCATAAGCCAGCCCCTGGGCCCCTCTCATGCCCAGAGGCCAAGCCTCATGTGGCAGTTCCCGACGGAGCTGAGAGTCCAGCCACACAGGGTTATTCATCAGTCCCAGGAGCTACCATTCTCTTTCATGGCTCTGAGCCTTCATGTATGCTGCTGAAATGCTTTCTCCACTCTAATCTTTCTAGAAAATCCCTAATCATCTGTCAACCCCCACAGTAGTCTCCACTGAGAAACTTCCCTGGCTCCCCTGGACCACTCGGACTCACTCACCTTCACATTCCCACCCACATTATGTGTATTTATACTACCACCCACACCAGCCCCTGTACGACACAACAATTTTGCATGCCCCATCTTCACTGGACTGGGGGATTCTTGAAAACAGAGCCAGGGCTTTCATCTTTGTTCACCTGATACATAGGAACTACTGGATTAAATGTGCATTGAATGGATAAGCAACTCAATGTGAAAGACATGTTGCTGGCAAGGAAAAGAGGATGAATTCTGTCAACTGGTAGGAGAGGGACAGTAACTAGAAACTGGGGTAGAAGGTGTTTATAACCAGCCATGTGCCAGAAAAATGTGACCGTTTGCCATCTTTGGTTCTTAGTATCTATCATCAAAGTTTCAATTTCACAGAATGCAGAGTATATCAGGGCCTTTTATGTGGACAGCAAAATCGCTGTTAGGGTGCAAACACCAGAAACTCTCCCAAAGGTGACTTTAACAAAGGAGGATTGAGCTGCATAGATCCCTGGCTTAGGCTATTTATAAATGAAATGGTGGGATGAGCAAGCAGCCCCCTCTCTGTGTTCTCTACAGAATCTCTGCCAAGAACAAGAGGATCCACCACACATGCATAACACACTATACTCATCACTGTTCTATGTGATGCTGATCAGCTATTCTTAATGAGGTAATGAGCACTGGGGCTGTATGAACCAAGACTGTTTAGGACAAAGATCCCAGGTAACAAAGAGAAGGAAAGAAGGAACTTGGGTCATCCTGGAGCTCCCTTGGAAGGGGAAAGTGGAAATGCAGGCTCCCATTTTTCTTTGCCTCTCATCTCATACCTATCTTCATCTCATACTTCTATTCTCAGGAGGAATGGAACTAGCCCAAACTATGATGAAAAATAATCATATCTCATTCATATCTTAAGGAAGTAACATTGTTTTAGAACCCCTGATGCAAACATAATACTCTGAGTAATGAAGCAAAATTATCCAAGGTCATTGTAAACAGGCATCAAACCTAGTGTGGCTTCAATTGAGATGAATTTTAGGTGTATAGGTTTTTATTTTCAAATCTTACTGTCTCATTATAGAACCAGGGAACTGTCTGGGAGGGAAGAAAAAAATATCCTATTTCTTCAGAAAATGCCAAGGGGCCACAAGTCTTAATCTGCTGCAGCCAGACTGGAGGCCGGGGACTTATTCAAGCATACGAAGTGTACCTTCTCGAGTTTCCTTCTGCTGACACCCAAGGTCCTCCTTGACCAAAGTTCAGAAGGAGATGTTCCCATATCCAAAAGGAAGACTGCCTGGCCGAGCAAATGCTCCACCCACCTGAAAGCCTGATTATGATTCCATTGGAACGTGGGAGTCAATCTCTAAATATAGCCCCGAGAGCGGCCTCCGCCATCATCCTTGTGCTGTAGCTTCTCTCCTTCCAAAATAATAAAATGAGGTGGGTGGGCCCCAGGCTTTTTCCCTGGGAGGACAGCTTGGGGTAAAGAGACAAAGGGACCAGGCCGGTGCTTCGGGCAGCCTTCTACCCCGGAGTTGTCCCAAGCCCCACCCCTTTCCACTTCCCCACTGGGTCCCTCTCCAAGTAGATGTGCCCTGAGATTGGTCAGCTGCCCCAGGGCACTGATGAACCTCAGGTAAATCCTTGGAGGTGTGCCTCTCCCTGTCCCTGACCCAGGGCCCCTGCTGTAAAATTCTGAATCTCGTTACCTTGGGTGCCCCTCCTCCATGCTTCAACACACTCTGTTCCTAGCTACGATCCTTCTTATATCACTGGATGGCATTCTAATAACCAATCAATACCTGCTCCACCATTAGTCTTTCTCACTCACCCTGAGATCCCCGACGGCAGGTATCTTTCCTCATCCATGGACCTTCAGCCCCCATCACAGTGCCAGACACATAACAGATGCCCAATAAATGCTGAAGGAAGAATCGCCCCAGCATTGCACTTGGTACATAGAAGGAATGATAGGAACACAGCGCAAGAAGCTTGACTGCAGCTCTGCATTGCAACTCAGGCCATGATACTTGAACCCCACAGGGAGCTCTGGGGGCTCTGAGTCCAGCACAGTAGTGCCACGTCTCCAGCACTCTGGGTCATCCTGCCCAAAACTAAATCCAGCTGGGGATGAAGGTAGGTGCTTCCTAGCAGGCCCAGAAAGGGATCCAATTGGAATCACCTGTGGAACACAGCGACACTAACAAAACCCCAGGCGGGCTTTCCTTTTCTTCACCTGCTGCTCCCCTTTGGAGGATCGAGGGGTGGAGGCACAGTTCCTTCCCTGGTCCCCAGCCTGCTGAGAGCGAGCGGGCAGGAGCTTACGGCAGCCCCTACTGCACCACTGATGGCTCATCCCAGCTATGGCTGAGGAGGGCCTGCAGCCAGGTGCAGCCCATGGGTTGTGAGGGGCCACAAATGTTTCCTTGCTGCAGGTGGGCTCTCTCCCCATGGGCGAAGCCTAAGGGGCCATAAGCCTTTGTGTGGATGGTAGTTGGTTTTGTGGCAATGCCATTTCACTGTCTGACTTGTTTCCCAGGAAAGGAGGGCCTTATTATCAAATCAAGACTGCTGAGCTCCTCAAGCATTGGCAGGTCTCCTGTGGCCAGGAAGAGAGAGTCACCAGCATCAGGGTACCCTGAGGTGCAGAGGGATGAAATTAAGCAAAGGAAAAATCAGGCTGGTGCCAACTAATACTCACAGCCAGAACTCTGCTTTCGTTAAGACCCACTTTCTGAGAAGAAAGAGGCCACCACTTCTTTACCCACCCTGGACCACCCTTCTCACTGAGCCCCCCCTGGCAGGTAAGGATCTAACCAGCCCTACCCATCTAACGGAGAGCGTCTCTGTCCTGCCACGGTTTCTCATCTGGCTTAGGCTTGGTGAAATGAACAGTTAAGAGCCTAATAGAAACCAAAGAAACCACTCTTCACAGAGGCTGAGGCCTGAGGCTTCCTGGCAACACCTGCCACTCTGTTTTGCTTTAATGACTAATTTTGATTAAAGCCAAAGCCAGAGGTTTTGGTCTCTGTTTTTGAGTCTTTTAATTGACTGAGATAAAGAACTACATTTCTATCATGATTTTATGGAAAATTATCCTGGTTACACGTAAGTAGAAAATGTTTCTACAACAGTAAAGTCAAGAAGAGCAGGCTCTTGACATCTTTTGAATAAATCCTAGGTGCCTGCTATAAGGTGCTTCATTTTATTTAATTTCACTTTATCTTCCCAGCAACCCCATGAGGTAAGTATTAACCCTCAATGTATGAGGAAATCAAAGTTTATAGAAGTTGACCGACGCACCCACAGCAAACAAGTGGGGAATCTTCCCTTTCTGCTCTGTGGTTTCCAGCCCTGGCCACAGTATAGAATCCCCTAGGGAGCTTTAAAAACAACAGGTGCTCAAGTCCCATGCCCAGAGCATCTGATTTAATTCATTAGGAATGGGTCCCAAATCTTATTGGTGGGTTACACCATATTCAAATAGAGGGCACCTAGATCCCGGGAGGAAAAAAAAATGCCTTAGAGTTTTCATTTCATCTTTACTCCAACTCTGGGAAGTCAAGCCAAGGGACTGTTACTTAGCTATGTAAGTGATGCCAGTAAGTCTCAGCTAGGGTGGAAAAATCAGGCTGACAACTGAGCATTTTCGTAGCTCATAAGTGCTTTTAGCCTATCTACGAAGTTATACCAAGTCTCCTAGGTAACTGGGACTATTTTCATTAAACTAGGAAATATTGAGCAGAGTGGATGGTGAGTTGCATTGAGATTTTCATCTCCTGGCAGCTCCTTTGTTGGGGGGTTGGAGGTAACTTACCTCTCTGTGACAGCATGCTTCCCCAGTCACCAAAGGAGGAGGAAAGAAGAGAGCACTGAGTGGCCTTACAGGGAAAATTTGGAGGCATGAATCAATTAGTCCATGTTTATAAAGTGCATTGTGCTCCTTGAGTAATAATAGAGTGTCAGGGCCTGGTATTATTAGTTTTCACACAAGTCCCAAGATTAATTGCTCCTCTCAACCTCAATCCCCAACTCACTAGTTCTGCTTTCTGTCCATCCTAAGTTACTTTCCTGGCAGAAAGCAACATCGGGGCTAGAGCTCTCCCTGTGGAGAGGCGAAGGGACCCAGTGCATCCTATAGCAACCCTTCTACTCAAGGTGGACTCCTCTGAGCTGGAATTCACCTTCTGCTAACTCCTTGGCATTTGTTTAACACAGGCCAAGTAACCAGATCAAAAGCTGATGCTGCCGTCACATCCATGCTGTTTATAACTAGGCAGATTCCTTTTATAAAGCACAAATAATTTCAAAACATTAGGCAATCAAGGCCTCAACTTAACAGGTGGGAAGGGTCTGCACTTTATAACTGCATGCCTCTTTAGCATCATCTTCCCTTGCTCTTCTATTTCAGCACAAAATCAACACAAAACCAGTTGCTTTTCATAAGTGAAGCCATTCCTTTCTTGAAGTGCCATTTCCTGAACAAAGAATGTAACAATAATCAGCTTCTCACAATCAAGTGAGTCTTGAATATGCCTGGCCTTATGACAGATTGCTGTTTTGTTAAGGAAACCATTGTTGAATGTGTTTGACTTTGACAATGTATAGTTTTAAATTCAAATCCAGAAGATTTATGTATTTGCCCTTGTTTCTATTATAGAATCTAAGGATATTAAGGTGAGAGGGAAGCTTAGGGACCTAATCAAAGTCCCTCATTTTAAAAGAAAACTGAAATTCAGGAAAATGAAGTGACCCATCCAAGGTCAGTCTGAGTGTCCTTTGTTCTCCTCTTTTCCTTATTCCACTTTCTCTCTCTAGAAATTTCATGTGGTCCCAAGTTTAAATGACCCTCACCTATTACTAAGTCCCAGACCTCTCCTCAGAACTGTTGGTTTTCTATCCCAAGCCTCTCCTCTTATCCCCAAGTCCCAAGCCTTCTCCATCCCAATATTGTGCATCACTACTTCATACCTTCTCAGGTCCAAAGACTTTCCATTATTCTTTAATGTTCCATTTTTCATACACCCTATATCTAGGTTGGCATTTGTCCTAAATTAATTTAGGATATGGGTTGTATGAGGAATGGGACCTCTACTCCCAAAATAAATTACAAGTTCAACCCTTTTCTTTACCCCTCTGCTATAACCCTAGTTCCTACTACAGTCAGCTCCTGCCTATTTTAATAGCTCTGAAAGAGTCTCCCTCTTTTCACTCTTTCCCTTTCCTGTACATCTACCATGTGGTAATAAGAGTGGTCTTTCTAAAGCATCGATGCATTGTCTCACACCCCTGCTTAAAATCCCTAACACTTCAAATGCGACTTGAACTCCTTTTCTTTCTTTTCTTTCTTTCTTTTTTTTTTTTTTTAACTGAAACCTACAATCATGGCGGAAGGCACCTCTTCTCAGGGTGCCAGGAGAGAGAATGAGTGTTGAGTGAAGGAGGAAGCCCCTTATAAAACCATCAGATCTCGTGAGAACTCACTCACTATCATAAGAACAGCATGGCAGAAATCATCCCTGTGATCCAATTATCGCCACCTGGTCCTACCCTCGACACATGGGGATTATTACAATTCAAGGTGAGATTTGGGTGGGGACACAGAACCAAACCATATCTCTGGGAGAGACCACAACGAGCAAAAATTGCACTGTAGCATCAGTTCCACACATGTGAGTACATCCTATATACAAGGTCCTTTACTGAGGCCCTTCTGTGTGTCAAGCATCATGCTAAACATAGTACATTTAAGCCTTGAAAAAACCTGTAATAAGATGTACATACTCTTATATAGAGTATATAGATGAGGGAACTTCAGGCCAGAGAACTAAATAACTTTCTGAAGATCGTACAACCGGGAATTGCCAAACTAGGATTCAAGTTCAGATCTTAAAGTCTCAAAGTCTCCCACAAATCTAGGTCCTGGGGGGACACTGAGCCCCCAGAAACTTCCACTGAAGTTAGTGAGATAGGCAGAAATATGTTCATTGACAAGAAGAGGAAAATCAGTAGGGAAGTTGGTTTCGAGGAGGAAGTGTTGTGTTTAGCCTAGCACACATTGGGTTTGAAGTTAAGGATGGAGTGTCCGGGTGGGGATAGCCATGAGCCAGAGAGAAATAGGAATGTGAAGGTCAGGAGATAGCCCAAAGCTCGGGCTGCTGAGATATGGAGATGAGAGTCAGATTTCTGCAGGTAATTATAAAGCCTTTAACAAGAGGTTGGGGAGACAAGTAAGGTGACCACCCATGCATAGGTCTGTCCTAATTTTAGCACTGGCAGTCCCATGTCCCTGGAAGTCCCTCAGTTCCAGGCAAACCTGGACCACTGGTCATGCTAGAAGACAGTATTTAAAGAGAAGGCATACAGGCCAAGTATGGAAACTGGAGAATATTTATGCTTAAGGGAATAAAGACAGGGACGAACTTGCTAAAGAGAGTGCAGTCAGAAAGGTAGACGTGACCAATGCATGCTGGGCTCTTGCTGTGAGTTTGGGGCTGGGAATTCAGGTGGAAGGCATTGAAAGGAGAAGTCTCCATCAGAGAGGGCTGTGAGGAAAGTAGAACCATCAGATAAAACCTGGATTTCCATTAGGGCCAGGCAGAGAAAGGAACTTTGTGGAAAGATGGAAGACAGGACAACTGGAAGATACCAATAGTTATACCCACAAGAAGGCCTGAGACTGGAGAGGAGCTGGGCTGAGTGGGGAGGAGATTGCAGGAGGACTTGCTTTTCTAACTGGGGAGAAGGGCGGATCTCAATGGCATGGAGGAAGGAGCCAGGCTTGGACCTTTGGCCTTGAATCTTATCCCCTTCACTCAATAGCTGCGTAATTTTGGGCAAATACTTTCCCCTCTCTGAGATTCAATATCTTCTACTGTAAAACAGAGATAATAATATCCACGACCTTGCAATCCTAGAAATAGGATTGCATTTAGATCTAGGTAGCAATTAGTGATAATGTACAAAGCAGGCTGTCAATAAAAGATTTCATTGCTGGGTTATCAAATTTTTTTTACTAATATTGTGAGATTTGTCAGGGGCAACATATAAATAGCAGAAGAAATTAACTAGGCAGAATTCTGTTGTTGAAGGAGTTTCAGGCCTTGTGTTTCTGCTTAAATATCACCAGGCCGACTGTGATGGAACTGTGAGGCACCCAGCTGATCATTTCTTAGAAGCTCGGTATAAGGGCAGATGGTAAGACAGGTCTAACTTTCAATGTCAAATGATATCATTAAAGTTAAACAGTCTGGATAGGTTTGGGGAGGTTAACTCTGCTTCCTATACTCTGCACACCCTAGAGCTAAGTGCCTAGAGCTGAAAGTGCTGCCAGCAAAGTGAAGCTGCTCTCGAGGGGAATACACTTGGCAAAAAGAGCGCTCATCAGGAGCAGGTGGTGAAAACTCCACTAAGTTAGTGAGAACATCTCAAAGCCCAGAATCTAGGCTTTAAATATTAATCTGACTTCAGTAAGAAAGAGCTAGTTTTTACCCATTAGCTGAGAAGCACTTCAGCTCCGTCTTGTTATTTTTAAGCAGTAATGTTTTTTTAAAGAGTCCAATTCTGCTCCCCATAAGGGAGAGGACTAGCTTGAGCAAACCCCAGTGGTCTTTGTTTCTTCAGAGTGTGGGAACAGAGAAGCAGTCGGCTATCATTCAGCTTGTGCCGTCTCGAGGTCACCACACCTGATTCTGGTTTAGAGATGAGATTAACCACAGTTCAAGAACAAACTCTCTCCGCAACGTAGGCTGGAATGGCTCCACGAGCCAAACCACTTGACAGAATTTTAAGAAACAGAAATCTATTGCTGTTTCCTTTCTATACTGGAAATATACAAGATATTGAGGCTACTCACCCCACCAGGCCACCAAAAATATGTGTATGTTCTATTGCCATCTGATGCCATCCTACCCCACATGCACAATGCCAGTGTGGGGGCTACAAAGTACCTCGGTGTCTATTTTAATCCATTTAGGCCACTCTAACAAAAATACCATAGATTGGGTGGCTTACAAACAACAGAAATTTATTTCTCAAAGTTTTGGAGACTGGGAAGTCCAAGGTCAAGGCACTAATCTTGGTTTCTGGGGACAGCACACTTCCTGTTCATAAGGCAGCAGTCCCTTTGCTATGGCAGAATGGGTAAGCAACCTCTCTAGGGTCTCTTTTCTAAGGGCATTAATCTTATTCCTGAGGGCTCCACCCTCGTGACCTAATCACCTCCCAAAGGCCTCACCTCCAAACACCCTTACATTGGGGATTAGGTTTCAATATCTGATTTGAAGGAGACATAAACATTCAGTCTATAGCAGTGCCCCAATTCTGGATTTTTTTTCCTCTCACTTTCAGAGCAGAACTCATCTGAGTGAGAATGATTACCTTTTCAAATAGATGTTAGTTTCATTCTAATCAGGGCTTTGGAAGAGAATCAGGGAAAGAGTCTTCTCAGAAAAGGAGTCTGAAAGAAGAAGTTGGCAGAATTTCAGCAAACAGGAGTTTAAAAAAATCTAACATCATGAATCTGTTCACTAGCAGGAAAGAAAATATATTGTATTTTCAAGGCAGGGTAACAATGTTGCATAACTTAGGGTTGGGGGGTTGCCATTCACTTTACAGTCTATGTGAAGGGTGCCCCCTAGAGTTGTACAGTGGGCAGCCTGTGCACCCAAATTTGAAAAGCCCTGGTTAAGGGTATCCAAGTCCGAAAAGTATCTACAATCATTTCCACACAGGCATGAAAGCTTTAGTCTATGGAAAAAATTAAGTTGTGATAGACTATTCTGTGGAAAATTCTTAATGCACACAGTGGAACCCAAATTTCCCACCGAAGAGTGTCCTATTATAACCGGGGTTGAGGGGGGACTTGGAGGTCATTTAGACCATCACTTCATTTTGCAGATGAGGCAACTTTAGCCCAGAGACATGTCTTGCCCAAGGCCAGCAAGGCTATGCTAAAAAAGTGAAACAGACTTCCCCTGCTTCCCATAGATGGCAAAATAGGCCACTTTGCTGTGAATGGCATTCAGTCACCCAGACCCCAACCTGAGCCTAATTCATCATTATCATCACTCAGCACTTACGGAGCACCTTCTAAATACTAAGCCTTTCTTGAGAATACACAAAGAGTCTCTCCAAAGGTCCCAGCCCATGAGGCAACAGGAGGGCAGATCTTCGCATAAATCACACATCCTTTGGTCCAGGAAATGAAGACTTTGCTAGAAACGTTTCCAGGCACAAAAGTAGTATAACCCTCTTTGAGCCATGAATGGTTATGGTCCGTTGAACAAATCCTTATTTAGGCTTTTCTTTCTGAAGAATGTCCCCGTTGGAGTTGACTAACTTCTTTGAAGCTGCCTTGGTTTATTGGTTAAATATTTACTCATTAATATATTTAAAAGCCATATTATTTACACAATAAATTTGGAACCATTCTGGACTATTGGGTAATTATTACCTATTTAAAATCAGGCTATCCAAAGCAAGAAAACTGATGGTCATTTATAGGGAGAATGGGGAAATTTACAGGTTACTGAGGTTGATCTTTAATTTAAATTTTATTTTTAACCCAGTCATTCTACTCTTTCTAATGGGAGTTTAATGCATGTTTGAATGTGTGTGGTGAAAGTGAGGTGGGAGGAGAGAGAAGCCCTTTTACCAAAACCCAGTGCAATTAAACTGCTATATGGACAAGCTCTCTGCCAAATTTCTTGTTGAAATCAAAGACACCTTTGAGTTTGTTATCCAAGAGCAGGGCAAAAAGCACCTGCAGTCACGTCTGTTTCTCATTTTGTACTCGTGTAACTCAGATGCCCTGTGGATTAAGTGGAATCTGCTCCTGAGTCGAAATCGTGTACACCACGTGTCAGCTCAGCTTGAATTTGGAAACAGGAGCTCAGAAGGTGCCATTCAAACATGTGGCTCTGGTTTTCCCCGGGTGTAACTTGAACGCGGGAGTCATGTTATGGGGCCCCTGCCCCCAGCTTTGCTCTAAGTAAGAGATACAGCAGCACCTTGTTTCCATTTGATCGTGCTGCCCCCCACTCCTCACCCCCATATGAGTGCCCATTTAGGCTTTCATGAGAGAAGGTGGAACGTGAGTGCTGTGAATGTGCGTGTGGACAGTTCATGACCTGTGCATGAATTTACAACCGTGTCCTGACACAGAGAAAGGAAGACAACCAGAATGCATGACCAAACATCCCCAGGTAGCCAACATAGGTCACTTCTCTGGGCAGATACTGTCTGTGCCCTACTTAAATGTAAAAAGCATTCTCTGGGTCTAGAGAGGTTGCGTTAGGGTAAAATAAGTACTCAGCTTTTATGTTAAGACTCCAACCAAATTCTTTCCAGTTTTAACCCAAAGAGGCCTCTTTTAAATATCACACTGATAAGGAATTCTGGATCTTGTCTCTTTGATCACATTTTAAAATATTAGCTTCTTATCTGCCTCTTCATTCACTCCGTGGATTCAACAAATATTTAATGAGTACCTGCTATGTGCTATCGAGCATCAGCAGCTCATAAAACACCAAGGACTTTGCTTTCATGGAGTTTCCTTTCTATCTGGGGAGGGGAAGTATTGGCTTTGAACTAGCTTGGTGAATATGTGTTCCAGTTAAAGTCAAGTCTCCATGTGGCATTCCAGATTTACACAGGATAAATTGGGATGTGATAATTTGCTTCAAAAAAAGATTCAATATTTTACTAAAAAAAAAAAATCACAGAAGGATTCCCTTTAAATCTAAAACTCCTGTAGCGCCCCCTCCCAACCCAGTCATTTTATTTATTCTGCATTTTTTGAGGACTCCATGTATTATTAAATGGAGTGCCCTGCGCTGTTCTGAAATACATCCCCTAATCACCACCGTAGGTAGACAGTCACTTCCCCGGGAGGATTTGACTGCATAAAAGAAGTGCCTTATGAAAGCACTACTTATTCCAAAATAAAAACCCAACCTATTCGGCAAGAGGCTACCGGCAGGCCCAGAGAGGAAAAACTCTTAGGGACTTCACTGTCAGTGGTTTCCCCAGAGCCTCTGTGCACCCTCAGTATTTAAGAACTGAGTTAAGGGCAGAAAAAAAAAAAAATCTAGAGTCAAGTGGAGGTTTTCCTTTAAGTTTTTCCAGATTTTTCTCATTAACAAAAATGAGGTAAAAGAAAAACAAGCTTAACCAATACAATTTAAAAAATGAATCTGGCAAGGTGACGACATCACTTTTCTCTCTTGACACTTTGAACTACTTGGATACTTCATTATCTGTCACCAGCATCTCTCCTTGTAAGCACCAGCAATTTGGCCCATTAGCAGTTTGTGAGAACAGTGACTCCACTAAGCTTTTGTGTGAGAACATAGAGAGTCGCCACACAAACACACAGACTTAGAAGAAATGAGAGAGAAACTGAAATGAGCGTTCCTAATATTACAGTGGCCCTCCTGTTATTTTCCCCATGTTGGGGTTTTATTGATCAGTGACCACATTGCTCCTCAGGACCATCACACTGCCAGGAAGCTTCCCGGTCCAGCTGCACAGTGGTTAGTTGGCATTTAAAAATAAAAAGAAATTCAAAAACAGGTTTTTGTTTTTTGTTTTTTGTTTTTCAGAAAAGTGAATGCCATATCATAAATTTCAGTTTTATGAGTGGGAAGCCCATCCCACTAATATCAGGGAAGGAAGTGAAGCCAACCTTGGGTGGTGGTGTTTATCTGTTCAAGAAGGATTCATACTAAAAAGGCATCATATTAATTAGATAAGTTTAGCGGATACAGGTACAAAAGGGTATTCAGAAGTCAAATGAGCCATTCTTCAATTTAAGAACTTTGCTTTAGAATAATCATGCTCAGTGCAGTCATTGTCACTTAAATTAGCCCAGGAGGAAAAGTTTTCTTAAGAGAAGAACATATGTACAAATAAAATGAGATTGAGGTAGGAAGAAATTAAGTGTTTTTTCTGTCCCAAGGTTAGATCAGTCTAAACAGACTATAGCAAAAGCCAAGCCTCATACACATGCCACAACCATCACTCTTCAAGGCCTCTCCTGGCCTCAGCATTTGGGTCTTCACTGACCCAGAGGCCAGGTCCAACACCCACTCTATTACTTTTTCAGATAAAGACTTTCTGATTCCTCCAGGAGAGCCTGTGATAGCTGCCATCTGACACATTGCAGAATTATACTTGACTTTTTGAGAAGAACCAGATTCCTCTTGCTGCTGCTTAGACACAGCACTTAGAGTTTGTCTGTGGCTGGGATCTGAACTAAATAGCAACTATGCAGCTTCCTAGGCAGAATGGGAGGTGTGGAATCCGCGTGTAGGTGAAGCAGAGAAACTCAGTTTTCCTTTGTCTATCACAGGCCCCCCTTCCTGGTGGAAGCACTGAGCAAAAGTATGCCTGGACTTCTCATTACAAGTCACCTGTCCAGGCACATCCTTCATTCATGCCACCATTTTCCTCAACTGATTTATTTAAATGAAAAGAACTGAGGAATATTTTCATGGAAAAAGAAAATGTCTCCTCAAGCATACCCAAGTTACTGGCAACTCCCAATATGAAAGTCAAGCCTGGAACTCTTGGTATCCAGGCTTTAGACCACATGGAAGCCGATAAAAATCTTTGAAAAATCACTCACAAAAGTCATCAACATCTTAAAGCCTATACGTTAAAATGCAATTCCTTCTAAGGCATTTACCACACAACAAGAAGTTAAACCAATGGATTTATAATGACACCATGGCTATTAAGAACTGCCTGCCAAGTGGCTGGTATGACACCCAGCACTGTGTTGCAACATCCTCTATTCCAAGTAACCACTTAGATCTTATGGTAAGATAAAACCTCAAAACAGACACATCGAAAGGGAGAAGGTAGACATTTGACTTCAACTCCATTTCCCAATTAAAACCTGTCAAACGAATGGTGGAGAAGAGTACGGAAAGACCAACTGCACTCAATGGCAACAGTCATCTGGAATTCCTAAGAGAGGTACAAGAAGATAATGAGAAGATTGAGGTTTAGAGTAGAATACATAGGTGTGTGCTTTGGAAATGTGGCATATTCATTTACTTTTTCTGTGTCTCAGTCTCTTCCGTATGGACTAGTGGAAGTTGATGATTCAGATTTCCTGAGGTTTCCCTGGAGATCATTTTTAAGACCTTGGGCTTACTGCCCCTATTCATGGTTCCATGTTCCTCTATTGCTTGAGCACAGTTTTTTTTCAGTGCCTGCTTTTCCAAGACATCAGCATCAATTAATCCACTCTGAAATGCAAGGGTTATTGAAGAGCTAGGTTTCTTCTATAATAAAGGTGTATCAGGGCTTTTTTATTTCATGAACTGTCCCAGTGGAGTATAACTATAGAACACTGTCCCAAAAATCCTTCGAGGTTTAGGATACACTGCTCAGAGATTCTTGAGAATAAAATTCTGCCATCTAATTGATTCTAATTACCAAACATTTTTGAAAGTTTATCAACTCTATTATCCATGTTTATACTAATCCAAATCTAAAGTATTTCCTAGCTAGAATTCCATGATTCTGTAATTCTGGTCATAAGTTTTTTCCTCCCTCTATGCTTTTAAGAAGATCATATCAGTGAGGAGCTTCATTTACTATCTCCGTCTCTAATTCCTTCTCTTTAGTCCTCTGTGTGTCCATTAGAAATAAGGACCAACACATTCTTTTTTATGGCCATTTTCACTTTCATAGAAAACTCCATTTACAGAAAACTCCATTTTCACAGTGGACATTATTTTTAAAAACTGTGAAGTAGTTGCCATCAGTACATCTGACCACCTCATTAAAGAGCTACTGCTTCAAAAGCAGGTCTATCAGAAGGGACTCCTTGCTTAACCTAGAGACAGCCTAAGGAAACAGTTACCTGTCCATTCTACAAACGTCCTGATGTTCATTAAATATTATTAATGCGTACTTCAGAATTTTATTGGTATTAATGTCAATAATTTTAGACCTACTTCACATGTTTGCTAGTGTTGCTTAAAGATTTTGGCAGATTGTAAAAGATAGCACGAATTCTGAGGTATACTTGCTTGATCATTTTGCTGCTTTTGTCCTAGAATGCTGAATGTGATGTGATTGAATAGTTCTGAAAGATTTAAACCTGCAGAAATTCCACACACAGTGCTAAAAGGCTCATAACAGTCTTGGATCCAATTTAGCCAAATCACAATCAGATTTGACATTCGTTGACTGACAGAGAGACCGACAAACCAATATTCAGAAGCTTCTTTCTTTTTCATAGTTCATTAACAGCAGGGGAGTTTTCATTTCTTTGTCTCAGTTATGCAAACATTTGGTGAATTTAACTGATGCAGAGAATCGCACTAAAAATCCAAGTCTCAAAGGTAATGTGCTCATATTTGTGGGTTTCTGTGACGAAAATGGCCACTTTCACAGAGCAGCCTACGAAGCACAACGCTTAAGTTGCTGGTGCCTGGCGTGGGATCTCCAGGCCCTGGTCTCCAGGTCAGCCTTCCCACCAGTGATCTATACAACCTTGCTACAGAGGATCCCACTTATCATTACCCCATACATCAGTTCACTCATTTGGTCAATGACAATGAAAACGTCAACTGTTACTTCTTTTGCAACTCTGGTGATTTATTTATATAAGTAACAATCATTGGTTTGTCTCCGGACCTGTGCTAGGCATTGGGATCCTTTATGTACATGACTAGCTCTAAGGTAGTGAATGGGAATCAGAGAAAGAAGAGAGGAGGGGGGTAGTTAGTGCACAGTGTGGGCTGGAAATGTAATTAACCAGCTTGAGATTTCCACTGCGCCATAATGCAAATGCAACCCACCAGATTCTGTCAATCTCCAGTTACACCCTTATTTAGAGAGAAAAAAAGATCTAGTTGAATAGGGGACAAATGCTGACATAGCTCGTTGATTTGTAAATGTAGAAATGACAGTCATAGTGATGAAAACTATATACATTTATATACAGATTATGAAGCAAAAATTTTCCCCCGAAATATCCTATTTAATCAAGGAAAAGAGCTCTTACACCATTTTATACTTTCCTGCCCACCACTCCTCTCAAAATTCTTTTAAGCCTAAATATTCTCATCCTTTCATTTCACCAATGTCTA
Organism: Pan troglodytes; assembly: GCF_028858775.2. Lineage (NCBI taxonomy): Eukaryota > Metazoa > Chordata > Mammalia > Primates > Hominidae > Pan > Pan troglodytes. Next base: position 45,901,884 of record NC_072402.2, on the reverse strand, counting down.
GGATACAGCTAAGACAGCTCAACAGTAATAATGCATCCAAAACCAAAATTCAACTTAATAGGCATTTATAGCATGATACTATATGCCAATATTCTTATGTAAGTTTAATAGCTTCAATTTCAGATGGCAATCTAACTTAGAAGGATTTTATTAGTTTGTATAAAGTTCCAGGGATATTCCCTCCTTATAGGGAAAGTGTGTGAGAACATTTATTTTTGAGAGTCTTTCATTTTTATACTAAATAAAAGACCATTTAAATAAAGAAACAATATTCCTGGTCATAACAAAATTGTAAATATTTAATTATCGTAAAACCAAAAAGCTTAAGGTTAAGGAAAAATATATTCAATAAATTCTTAAATGAAAATTATATATCCCCGGGGCCGGGCGCGGTGGCTCACGCCTGTAATCCTAGCATTTTGGGAGGCTGAGGCGGGCGGATTACCTGAGTTCAGGAGTTCCAGAACAGCCTGGGCAACACGGTGAAACCCTGTCTCTAATAAAATACAAAAAATTAGCTGGGCATGGTGGCATGCACCTGTAGTCCCAGCTACTCGGGAGGCTGAGGCAGGAGAATTGCTTGAACCTGGGAGGCGGCGGTTGCAGTGAGCTGAGATCGTGCCACTGCACTCCATCCTGGGCGACAGAGTGAGACTCCAGCTCCAAAAAATTAAAAAAAAAAAAGAAAGAAAGAAAGAAAATTATATATCCCCAAAGAACAATTGTTAGTTTGGATTCTTTCATCCCACTAAATGTAAGTCAAATAGATCCTGATTAAATACCTACTATGTGCAAGGCACATAATTACTAGAAGAAAAAAGAAATGACTTCTCCCTTAAAGAATAACATTTTAACAACCAAGTTAACCAGCTGAACTTTCAAGCAGAGTGCTATTCATGCTTTTGAATAAATGAGTCTGAATATTACCATAAGAATAAAAAAAGAATTTGATTTCGCCATTTCCCAATGGAGCAGAGACTTGTTGTATCATGTACTAAATGCAAAGTCAAAACATAAATCCCAGGAAACATATATCCTACATGATAGATCAGCTTGTATATGGAAAGATGCATTCAAAATGGAACTTTTACTTCAATTACATTGATCACTATCTAATAAGAGGTCTTAGAGGGAATATGATTACACTTTCATTTTCATAAGCAGATATCCATAATGATAGAACAAATCAAAAAGGAAAGCAATTGCAGAATAAGTAAGTGATTGAGCTAATTAAAATTATTGCCAAAAAAAGAGTTTCGTCACTATGGAACAAATCAATCAATATCAAGTCTAAACCAGAAAACCATGCCAAGAAATGGTATAACGTTTTGCCTTTCCACCTTGAATTTTGAAAGGAATGACGTGCATTTGAAGAACTTCTCAAGTGAGTAATATCAAAAATACAAAGAAAGAGGGGAAAAACAAAGAGATTTCTGCAACTCTCATTTCTAAAATAACAGTATACAATCTGTTTTGTATAAGAAATATTTTATAAAGTTTTCTAGTGGTGATGTCAATAAAATTAGAATCTTTTTGAATTTAGACTGATGTCACCCAGTGCTTAAGTAAGTGTATCTGATGTTTGTTCATTATTATTAGGCTATGTTATAGACTGTATAAATAAGTATCTAATATTTTAGTAGGCTGAAAATCAACCATGTAATATGTTCCTAACTACATACGAAAATGCTATTAAATGAAAATATTTCTCTATGAAAACTGTTCTGACAGTTAAACTAATAGAACATTAAGTACAAAAAAAAATTAACAGGCTTATATTATGTTAGGTTCAAAGTTACTTAACCAGCACTATGTATACTGTTCCCATGTTTTGAATCTATTAAGATAGTTCAAATCCCATCATAGTCAACTCCACAAGATTGCCCCAGTTCTTTTGTTAGATTGACAATTTTCCATGTCAAATATAACTTGAAATAAATGAGCCATTATACCACCCTTGGAATTAACTTTATTATAAAGAGATAATTATAATAATTCCTGTAACTTACTTTGCTGTTTTGAATATGAAGGTATAAGAAGATTTTAACTACTTAGACTTCTAAGAAGGGTCCAGAAAAGGTGCATGTTTAGTTTGAACACTACAGTCAGATTCAAGCTGACATATGTTTTGATGGTGAACAAAAAATTCCTCTATTTTATTCACTTAGGGAGGAGTAGTGTACAGTAACTAAGGCAAAGAATAACTGACCAGTGGTGCAGCTATAGAGTTGGAAAAGGAGCATTCCCTTTCAGAGCCCTACTTCTTCCAATATTATCAAAGACTCAAAAATAATCCAAATGGTCCAAAAAGCTCCCAACAGTCTAAGTCTCTGACATGTAACAACTGTAAATTCTAGATGAAAACAAAAACAAGAAAACCAACTCCTTGAAGACACAGAACAGGTGGATTCTGGAAGTTGACACTGAGAGAAGAAAACAGCACTGGGTGGAGTTCCTATTTTCATGGCTTCCAGCATGAGGGCAGAATCCCAAGATGTGGAGAGCCAGAAATGGGAAGCTCTAAATTCCCTGTACAAACTCTTCCCAAATCTCTGGCTGACCACCGAACCACACATGTGAGGGCAAGCTTCCAAGCAGTCTCAATAAGACAACCACAATGAGGTTGGAGCTGCTGCCCAAGAGGCAGCAGTCACAGTTTTTGTCTAGTTAAGTTAATTGCCTGTTGTAACAAAAGAAATCAACTCTATTCAAAGAAATATGCAATATCCAGAGGTTCCACAACACATCAGTCATCATCTTTAGGATATGATCCAAAAGTTTTCAGCATACAGAAAATGTCACCTATTCTCAAGAGAAAAAGACAACCCTGAGAGGCCAACCACAGGATGGCCAAGATGATGGAATTATCAGAAAAGGACGGTAAAGCAGCTATTGTAACTGTGCTCAATGGCATAAAGAAAAATGTGTTTTTCATAAATTTAAGATAGGAAATGTCAACACACAACCAGAAATTATTAAAAAGAACCAAATGGAAATTTTAGAATGGAAAAATAAAATGTCTGAAAAAAACTTAGGGACAGGGTTAACAAAACAGAGGTAATAGAGCAGAGTCAGTGAACTTGAAGACAGAGCAATAGAAATTTTCTAATCTTAAAGAAAAGAGAGAAAACAGATTGGAAAACAATGAACAGGGACATATGGGACAATATCAAAAGGCCAAACACACAGGTAACTGGAGTTCTAGAGGACAAGAAAAAGAAAATGGAACAGAAAAAATTTTTGAAAAATTAAAAGCCAAAATTTTTACAAATTCAGTGAAAGACATAAATTCACAAGTTCAAGAACCTTAATGATCCCCAAGCAGACTTAATACAAATAGCACCACAGCTAAACATCATAAACTGCTAAAAACCAAAGACAAAGAAAAAAATCTTGAAAAAGCATTACAGACAGGGAAACAAAGATTCAAATGATAATTAACTTCCCATCACAAACAAGTCAGAAAATAGGAGAACAACATATTCAAAGTTCTGGGGAAAAAAACTGTAAACACAGAATTCTAGGTTCAGTGAAAATATCCTTCAAGAATGAAGATTAAATAAAGACATTTTCAGATCAAAGGAACAGAGAAGTTATCATAGTAGACCTGTACTGTAAGAAATGGTAAAGAAAGTTCTTTAGCCTAATGAAAACTTCGATCTTTAGGAAGGAATGAAGAACATGAGAAATGGTTTGGAGTTGTTTGTGATAAAATGATGGACAAAAAATAAGTAAAATCTATGTCCCTGAAACTTTACAAGTCTCAATATTCTAGTCTAAAAGTCAGAATAATAAGGCTATGAGAATTAAAAGATAAATGAACACATTTTGTTAAAAAGTTAATTATTATTAAAAATGTATAATATGCTTATACACATGCCCAGAACCAGGGAAAAGTCACAAGACTTTAGTGTACAGCTTGGCATTTATGCAACCAGCATTTATTGAATGGCCAGAATTTGCAACATAATATGCTATGTATGTCAGATGTTCTGCTTTTTAAAAAAGTGGTTTTAATTTCCAAACTAATTTGATAAAAATTCTTGCCAAACAAGGATTTTAGGGGAGTTAGGAACAAAATACAAAATAGCCAAAAATGTTGAATAATCTGCACCTTTATTCTAAAAGCCATCTCCAAAAAACCCAGTTTTAGATAATGAATCTATGTTTGTATATTACCTTCCTTAAGGTTTTACTTAATTTTTCCTTGCAAAACAATGCAAACAATGTTAAGTCATCAAATTTCCATTTTGCCAACCTGGTTTCCCTTCAAGATACTCAAAGATTACATATCTCAGTATAACCTAAATTACACAGCTAGTAAGATCAAAGAAATCAAAGTGTTTTATTTTTGACACCTAGAAATTTGCATCGACTTCAAACCCGTGGAAAGACAATCGCTACCCAATTACCCATCTTTGTGATATTACAAATAAAGAGAAGATTTATATCTACATAAACATAACGTATAGAAATATTATAAGCATAAAGTTCTGAGTATCTTCAGAAATGTTGATTCTGGGGAAAACTTCAAACTTCATGTTCCTTAACTAGTTCTAAAAATCCCTAACTTTTAGAGATTTCCCTTTTCCTTCTCATTCAGCATCACAAGCTATTTCTACTTTTACTTGACTCCATACCCTGACAGATTAGGGTCAGAAATTGCACATATTCCATAAGAGATTTCTCTATCACACATCACTGCGATGTCACTTAAAGAAAAAATCATAAATGAATGTCAAATATCAGAGTTTTATCCTAAAGTCCTCTTTTGCTTCCCCATATTTCTGTTCTTCATTCTGTTTCTGCACCTTCTTGCAAACCACCTTCTGAGACAGAAGCAAATTTTTGCCTCAAATTTGCAGAGATATCTTCCTGTCCTAATTGAAAGAGGAATTGGGGACCAATTTGGTGTGTGTGGTGATCTAGCTAACCAGCTATTATCTTTTCACTTGACCCTGCTGTGGGGAATCATGCCTTTTTCATTTGTAGGTGGAAGTTCATGTGTTACAAGAGGAAGGAAAAGGAGAACTCAGTATAAACACAGGTGCCCCTGTCAAGATTAGATTGTCATTCTGGCTTATTCATATCCTTGGCAAGCAGAAAAAGGATATTTATGGCCCATGTGGTCGTTGAGTGAACTAATTTTGCAAAGCAGTGATTAGGACCCATTCAAGACAGGACAAACTATCTGTCTTAGGATTCTATTTTGCCTACAAATTCAGTGAAAATCTGACCCACCCAAATATTTTGTACCTTTTATATAAATGAGTTTCATACAGTACTATTCTATGAATGCACTCTACTTCCCCAAGGCAACCCTTTTGGATTTCTTAACTTTAGAAAATTAAATCTTTCTATAATGTATTTCATCTTTGCATTTTAAAGAGCCAGCAAAGCTGACTGATCATCATCCAAGGGGCAGTCCACTTTGCTTGCTGTTACACTCAACTAGAAGTGTATTTGTGGTGGTAATTGCCCAACGGATTGGGACTGAAAGGATGGATTGCAGTGGGAAGCCTGCTTAGCAAACATTGCAATTAATGCCACCTAAGTGTTGGAGGGTGAGCAAGGTAATAAACAAAAGAGTAAATTAATATGCATGTTCATTCCCCAAAGATAGCCAGATAGCTGGCTGCAACATCAGATGTTTCCTCTTTGCCTTTGCAGAGAGAATCACTCCTTTGTGCAGTGAGTGGTACAGTTGACATTTTCTGTGAGCATAGGCACCTGATAGTGGATGACAGGAGCCATGAAGCAGCCTAGCTGGGATGCCCTGAGGACTTTGAGCTCAAAGCCATGCCAGGTGTCCCCAGGGACCAGGAAGCACAAGGAACAGCAGTTATAAATTGGATAAAGAGCAAATTTCACAAGCATAGTGCTGACCCTGTCACTACAGACTCACACTGCCCAGGGAAGAAAAGAGGGAATAGAAGAGTTGGAGAACTAGAAAAGTTCATTTTCTCTCTGCCTCAGAAGCTCAGAGTGTCCAAAGTTTTCCATTCTGTGTGGTCAGGCTGTGACTAAAGCCACATATGTAAAATCCTTGTTCCCACTTCACTGTTAGAAAACAAACGGGCCCTTATTTCTCTCTAATGTAAGCAGCCATATCCACAGCTTTTGTCATATTCCAAAACCAAAAGGTGGTCACCTAAACAAAGCCCTGGACACCTGGGATGGTCTCAGTGCTCAAGACTGGGCCCACTGGACACATATGCCACCAAAAAAGCCTTTCCAATGACCCTCTCACTTTTTCCTTCTGCTTATTTTGTCCTTCTGTCTTTCCAACTGCTCCATTTGTGTTTTACCAAAATTTTTCCAACTAACGAATAACTAAGCAGCCCAAAACAAAAAGTCCGGGCAACAGCACATGGTATCATAACAGAAGAGAGTGTCTCTATTGCTCTCTCCCCTCTCCCCAAGGATTAGAAGACAAATAAACAGCACACTGCCCTGCTGACCACCGAGGCTACCCACACCTCTATTCCACACCTTGTACTTGATGCCTTTCTGTGGGCGTGGGAGGAATGCTCTCCTCATTCTGCAGAATTCATCAAGAGGCCTTCTTGGGCAATGGAGGCAAAACACATTGGAGCTTGAAAAACTAAAACACTGTGGGTGTTCTTGGTTGACTCAGTAAGCATGGACCTTTCCAGTTTTGAATAAATCTTGATTTTGTAAATCAAATTCCATCTTAAAACCCTAGAAGAGCTCAAAACTTAGAGTAACACTGTGGTATATTAATTTGCTAACCCCTGTTCTCTAAAGGAGTTCTTAACTGGAGTCCATGACTTCCAAGGCATGTGTAGATAGACTTTACAGAATACATTAATTTGGATGGGAAAAAAATTCATCTTTATTTTCAATAATTACTCAAACTTTGTACTTTCTTTAATTATGACTGTAGGTACCAAACCATAGTATCAGCAGTCCTAGTCAATAATTGTACCACCAACTGAGATCTTAGATATTTTCGTATTACATTACTGTTATTGCAGATATCTCAAAATATCACTTAAGCTCATCAACTTGGAGATTACAGTCATGATTAGATTGCCACTAGACCTTGTTGTTTATTCCAGTACTAATGAAATACTTATATTATTATATCATAAATTTGTGTATTTTATCGATGACTTTATTTCAGGGTAATTGCTTTCTCCTGCAATCCTATTATTTTGATTTATGCACTAAAATATTATACTAGGGATTCTATAGGCTTCACCAGACTGTCAAACAGGGCCACAGCACAACAAAAGGTTCAGAACCCCTGCTGTAAACTCAATGGACCACTCACTCTTTCCCCAAACACATTCTACACTTTAAGCCAAGGCAACTTCTACTTTCAGAATATCTCATTGACTTCTTTCATTACCACAAATTAAAACCATATTACCTTACCTGCCCCTCAACGTATAAACCAAAAGCCACTTCCTTTAGAAAGCTTCCCCTGATTCCCTTCAACTGGTCAGATGGCATTTTCAGTCTTTCTTTTCCCGTTATCACATTCTACCTTGTAACTATTTGTGTACACATCTTATTTGACTTGATTAAAATTTCCTGGTGGACAGGCACCTGGTGTTCTTCATTGCTGAGTGGCCAAAAACAGTAACCTTTGCACAGGTCTGCTGCCCTTGTGGCCCCGTTCTCTACACTGCCCTCATTTCTCTACATTTCTACACCGCAGTGCTGTTCATGACACTCCCCTTTTATTTTACAGGATAAAATCAAATTCCTTGGTCTGGCATTCAAGGCCCTTCCCAATGCCACCTACAATTTAAGTCTTCACCTCTTCAATCTCTGAGCCCTATGTTCTAGTCATTCCTCAAATTCCCACACTGTTTCATACTTCCACACTTTCATGTCGTATAATCTGTCTTCCCAGAATATTCTATGTCCTTTTTCACGGAGAAGAGAAAATGACAGCCCCATTTCCAAAAGAGCATTTATTTTCATGGGGTTCCTACTCAGATGCACACAGACAGACACTTTGCAAAGCTGGCTGCAGCAATAGCGCTCCATTACCTGAGTTTCATTACTGAAAAACTTGGTCACAAAATTCCATTCTAAAGTGCCATATTTATGTTTATCACTTTGTGACAGAGCTCCAAATGTTCCAGAACCATGAGACAGGTTGAAACCACTAGTACGTCCCTCTCACCTGTCACCATCTGAACTTCAAAGCCATTGCCAAACCCTCACCCTCTTTTGCTCTGGGCCTGCCACATGACAGCCTAGCCTCCAAAGTTGACCAACCACCCAGTTATTTCCACTGATCCCTATAGAATTCCCTTAGCTAACAGATGGCTCCATTACCATGGAACCACATCGTGGAATGTTAACCCTAGATCCCTTAGAGTCATCTCCGGGAGATACTGTGAAGGCAGATAGTAATGTAAGCATTCTCCCAGCTCACCACTGATCCTTCCTGCATTTGATGAAGCTCATGCCATTCAGCTTGCCCACCTTCTATCTTTGCCTTATTTCAACCCCCATCTACCACCAGTGGATATTTAATGATGCCTGGTAAGGATGAAGGCAGCTGCTTCACAGACTCCACCACAACTTGTGCCATCTTCTGGGATGACTTGAGTCCTCCATCTCCTGGTCTTACAGTTCCTAAACCTTCTAGATTCCATTGGTCACTTGATCTGCACATCAGCAACTATTCACATGGTTCACACAGGACCTTATCTCCACCTCCTAAATCATTAAGCCTGAAGTCCCATTCTCTGAACATCACCATCCATCCTACCAGTACTAACAGTTAGTCATTCCATCTAAATATTCTCTCCTATCTCATAGAATCCTCTTGGCCCTTTATTTATTTACTTTCTTTGAATCTAGAAAACAAACAAAAACAACACACTTCTTTAAGATTCATTCTTCCCTCCAGAACATAATTTTGTGCTCCCATCCCTCTCCCTGAATCCCACATAAACCATAAGACTTCTTGACCACATAGACTTCTCACTCTACAAAGAGGACTAACACAGGGCTTTGAAAGGCTGGGCCCAGGGCAGGAGACCCAGTGCAAGGGTCTAGGGGTGATGTTGCCACTCTGCCTGGAGTAGAGGCATTGTACCCTTGCCTATGTTCCCAATAGATTGTCAGCTCCCTGCAGTGTAGGAGTTTTCTATCCCACTTCCCAGAAAATGAGAGAGAGGGTGCTCTTATTAGGCTTCTAACCACACAAAAGTACTGACTTCACCCAGGAGAGCTTGCTCATAAGAAATGCTGGATAAATAGTTGTTTTGTGAATGAATTAACAAAGACTCCTTTTATACTTGGAACAATTAAAAATTCTATCATTCGGGTTATTTATTATTAAGTCTTACATTGTTATTCAACCTTATGGTCCTTCATGTCTTGTCTCCCCTAAAAGATTTTAAGTTCTTAACAGGTTTTCTTTTTTTTTAATTTTATTATTATTATACTTTAAGTTTTAGGGTACATGTGCACAATGTGCAGCTTAGTTACATATGTATACATGTGCCATGCTGGTGTGCTGCACCCATTAACTCTTCATTTAGCATTAGGTATATCTCCTAATGCTATCCCTCCCCCCTCCCCCCACCCCACAACAGTCCCAAGAGTGTGATGTTCCCCTTCCTGTGTCCATGTGTTCTCATTGTTCAATTCCCACCTATGAGTGAGAACACGCGGTGTTTGGTTTTTTGTCCTTGCAATAGTTTACTGAGAATGATGATTTCCAATTTCATCCGTGTCCCTACAAAGGACATGAACTCATCATTTTTTATGGCTGCATAGTATTCCATGGTGTATATGTGCCACATTTTCTTTATCCAGTCTATCATTGTTGGACGTTTGGGTTGGTTCCAAGTCTTTGCTATTCTGAATAGTGCCACAATAAACATATGTGTGCATGTGTCTTTATAGCAGCATGATTTATAGTCCTTTGGGTATATACCCAGTAATGGGATGGCTGGGTCAAATGGTATTTCTAGTTCTAGATCCCTGAGGAATTGCCACACTGACTTCCACAATGGTTGAACTAGTTTACAGTCCCACCAAGAGCGTAAAAGTGTTCCTATTTCTCCACATCCTCTCCAGCACCTAAGTTCTTAACAGGTTTTCTATCTCCCATAAAAATCTCAGTGTCCTAAACAAAACCTGCACTCAATAAATATTTGTTGGATTTTTTATGAGTCCTTTTCATTAACATGTTGAGGTTTTTATTTTTCCCATTATCTCAGTAGTTATATTGTGAGTCATCATAGCCCAAAGGGTAATAGGATTATAACAGAAAGCTTCTGAGAGTCATTTCAACTGGTTGTTAGTAATAATTTATTTTTAATTTTAAAAATAAACTGTAGCTGTAGCTATTTTACTAGTAAAACACAATAGCTGCTGTTAATCATGCTCAGGCAATTGTAAACTAACAATTGAACCCGTGTTAATGAGTCAGAGAAAAAAGTGAAAGAAAAAAGGATAGGTTTAGAAGACAGAATTTGAGAAATTGAATTTGTGTGGAATTGTTGCAAAAAAATTTGGCTGAAGAAAGAATTAATGATGATCCCTAGAGCCAGGACTTTTCACAACTCTAGGAGCAATTTGGCAACTCCATCAAAATTAAAGCAGCCTCTGATTAATAAATGGGTCTTTTGAGACGATCATTTTAAGGAAGGAGGGAGACCTACATAAAGCTTCTTGAACGTGACATCCTATGGCCACAGAAAAATGAACTCCTCAGGAGCATTCATTCCATTGATACTATCTTGCAAGTTTCCTTGAACTTTAATAAACCTAAGGAACCTGACCAGAATGAGTATTTTTGCCCAGAAGAATCAGGAACAATGTAGGCAGAAGAGTGAACAAACCCCTTCTGTTCATTAATAAGAGTTTTTTTATAACAACTTTATTGTGACATAATTTACATACTATAAAATTCACCCTCTTAAAGTGCATTTCAATGGATTGTACTAGGTTCACAAAGTTGTGCACATAATCTAATTCTAGAACACTTTGTTTCTGCAAAAGAAACTCCATACCCATTTGTAGTCACTCCCCAATCCTCCTATCCCCTCACCCCTAAGCAAACATTAATCTACTTTCTGTCTCTATGGATTTATCTGTTCTGGACATTTCAGATAAGTGGAATCACACAATATATGGTCTTTTATGACTGGATACTTTTAGCATAATGTTTTCAAGGTTCAACTATGCAGTAGCAAGTATCAGTGCTGCATTCCTTTTTATTGCCAAATAACATTTCATTGTAAGGATAGACCACATTGAAATTATGTTTAGAGAATAACAATTCTGTGTCTGTTGGTGCTTCTACCTACACCCACCTTATAAGGTCTCCAGTTTCTAGATACAAGGATACATGATCGAATAAGTTCTATCAGTGTATGAACTTCACAGGTTACTTCTCCAAGCTTCAATTTCCTTACTTGTAAGGTAGAACTAATACTAGTACCACTTTGTAGAGTTATCAGGATTATTATAATTTATTAAAGACTGGTACAGTGATTTCCCATGGGAATAACTTAATAATCATTAGATGTCATGAGAACGTAAAAATGTTAACATCTTTCTTTTAAATTTGATTGGATTTTTAATTACAAAAGGAGATACATATTGATTATAGCCAATAAAAAACACAGAGATGAGTTTTTAGGTTCGTAATCTTTCTCTCAGCTGTCTATCCATCCTCAGACATTGTCAGTGTAAAGTGTGGTGTGTATCTTTTCACACCACTCTCTGTGCTCATACAAACTCACAAAATCAAAATGCACATGCAGAGAGGTTTTTCCCTTTTATTTTAATATACACTATACACATTACTTTGCAATTTACCTTTTTTAAAACTCAAAAACTTGATTATTTTTTCCAGGCCAATATGTGTCTATCTTTTTCTCTTTAAAAGCCATGCCATATTCTCAAAATATATTCAACTCATCTACTACTGATGCACATTCAAGTCATTTTCACTTGCCATTATAAAAATTCTGTGATAAACATTCTTTTAATGAGCAATCATAATCACAATTTTGATATCATCATTATATCCATATCTTTGCATTCTCAAGGCCAATCTAGGTCCATTCTCTACCTCATGAACACCAAGGAACAGGACTTCTATGAACCAAGGATGGAGAACCAAATTATCTATAATAAGGAATTTCAAACAGAAGGAATTTGAGGAAAAAGAAACTACTTCAGCCAATGAACAACTACAGAGACCTAGACCTGCACAGAAGATACTACAGGGCATTCTGAACAAGAGAAGAAGGACAACCGAGGAGAAGGCGGAAGAAAAGGTGATCAAACCAGAAGAGGCAGGACCAGTAAGCTTCCTAAGAAAACTCTGCTCCTCCCCCTGGGGAGAAAGTGAATTTTTGGCCCTCTACCCAACCTAGTTATTTTCCTTAGTATTAGAGATAGCATTGTCCTTTAGATTACTTCTTTCTGGAAATGATTTCCTAAATTTTAATTAAAACTAAAACCTTTACAATGAAGCCTTACTATTACATTCTAAATTAAACAAATAAAAACATATATCCAAATGTATTTAAAATGGGGCAATGGAAGGATATGGTAAAGCTATGTGACAGGCTGAATGAATTTTAATGTCATCCTGGAACTTGACTGTATGTAGTGCTTTTGTCCGTTTCATGGGAGAACCTGCCGTTGGGCATATATGCTTATAAAGCCTCTTGATGAACTTCCTTCGGTGGGTTTTAGTCACTAACGTACTAAAATAAGATCTGAAAATGATTAAATTGCAAGGTATTTCAACCACGGTTTTCTCATGACACAGGCTCTGCTTTACCTTACAGCTGGTTCCAGTGTCCACGAATGAATTTACTATGAACCTCACATATGTTACCCCCTTCCCAAAAGCCAAACCAATTTAGAGAGAACACAGGGAAAATGATCCTTTTCTTTATTTCTGGAAATACATGCTATGTGGAAAAAGTTTCTATCCAGAGGGAAAACTTCTGGATTTTACTGGCTCACTGAAATATAAACCATTTAGTGGCTTTTTTCTTTAAACCCAAGATTAAGCTTTCTTTCGTCTGTTTGCACATGTCAACCAAAAATAGCAGAGTATATATAAGAAAAACACTGTTTGTATAAAAATGAAAATTTATACCCCAAAAGCCATGATCTCCTTTTGCTGAAGTGTTGTTTCATGAATTTTTTTATTCAGGTGGTTTATTAGATTACTGTAATAACATGAAAGAGAATAGTGATTCCCTATCAACCCTGAAAATTCTCACAAAATTTGCAAGGGGATCACTAAAGATAAGTGACTGCTGACAGCTCAGGGCTAGCAATTGCACAGAAACCCAGCCAGGTAAATAAATATGTTCACTGAGATTTAATATTCTGTTACAGTATAGAAAAATTAATAACTCTTTTAATTGACAGATTCTTTATTTCCTTTTACCAAGGTATAGATGGCCCCCTAAATAACCTCTAGATGTATTAAATCTTGGCAGCATACAGCTATTTCCTCTGTGGTCTTCAAGGTCCTGACACCCTTCATCTTACACAAGGCAGCGTATTTAAATCTTTCAAGGGGCCTTTTATAACTGGGCCACCCTGTTTCTCTTCACAGGAGATACTGAAAGCCTATTTGTCAGGAGCAATAAAGGGATTTATCAAGGCCTGCTGTCAGGCCAAGAGGAGGCCCACCTGCTCAACTCCTAACTCAAGGATTATGTTTCTGTTTGTTGCGGTCTTTCCAACAATTTTGGAATCAACATTTCACACCTTATCCTTGATAATCTATTTCAGCCATAAGTAGGAAGCCATTTAGCATGAAGAAGTTGTTGATTTGATACAAATTCACATTTCACACATGATATCTAATAGAGCCCCTATCATTAACTCAATGCCATTGCATTATTCATACAAGTCAGGAGTTCAAGGCAGTGTGCCTTTACATTGATCTAGCTCTCTGGGTCCCTAAGACTTAAAGCAGTACACCCAGAAAAAAAGTTGTTCTCTCTACCTCATCTCCGGCTCCCTCGATCCCTCCCAATCAGCCCTGCCTATTCGAGTTCCCTTCCTGACTTCACTATTCTTCTTACATCCACACCTACAAACCTGATGTTTCTCTTACTGATTAAGATCTCCCAGAATGAATCCACACACAACCTACCCGAACTGGGTCATTTTTCCCAAAAAAAGACTCTGGAATACCTTTTTGCCATAAGTCATGAACTCTTTGATGGCAGGGACTGGATTTAATTTATCTAGGGCCTGGCACTAGTATATAGTAAGTGCTTAATTTGAAAAAATTGTTAACAGTAGCAGTAGTAATAATAATGATAGATGGCAAACATTTCTTGAGCACTTATTTTGCACCAAGAACTCTGTTGACCTTCTTATTTGCATCGTCTCATTGAGTCTTCCCAACTGTAGTGTAAGAGAAGCATAATTATCCCCACCTTATAGATAAATAAACAGGTTTGGATAAGTACTTTGCTCAAGATCACACTTATAAGTGGGAGAAAAGAGGTTGAAATCCGGGTTCATCTGACCCCAGAGCCCAGACTCTTTAACCCAACCATTATTGCATTTTGATAAATGAATTTAATTATATGTCCAGCTACGTTAACCTTTAGATGCTGTTAACAGGGATACTGCAGGCAGAGAAGAAACAGTCAAGTCCTTAGAAACTTTTTGAGCTATTAAGATTTCTCTTTATCACTGATAATTTGTGGTACCAAAGAACTATGCTACCAGGAGATAATGTTGTCTATGAGATCAGCACTTATCTATTTTGGGACCATGTGGGAGTGTACCAAACAGTGCACATGTAATTTTATACTTTGCTTTTCTTATGGTGGGCTCCAAATTAACCAATGCTTGACAAAGGAGAGCTGAACAGGATCCAGGCAAGGAACACGAAGTTGCAACTCGGTTCTAATTCATCCAATAATCAGGACACCTTTCACGTGGTGTTTATTCTGCTCTCATTTACCTCTCTTGCATAATCACCATCATTTTAGTTTCCAGCGGTTCTGCATGCTGAGCAGGTGATGAACAACTTCCAGGCACTAACTTCAACCTGCAAATGGTCCCATCATCACTTCTCCACACATAGTCTCTTATGTCCCCAGGTGTTATGCAAGTTCAGTTACTAAGCTTTCTGGTCTGTGAGCTGCTTGTCTTCCTGGAACTACATAAGCAGGAGGAGAGAACTATAAGCCATTAGCTTGCTTCTCAGATTTGGAGACCTGAGGCTTAACTGAGGTTTACTGGCAACTAGGTTTGTCTTTTTTCCAGATCCTTCCAGCTCTGGCTCCTGTTAAGTTCTTTGAGCACACCTGCTTCTTTTCCCATTTCCCAATCCACTGAAATTTCATTTCTGGGATGGAATCATAAATTACAAGGTGTAATCTAAAGGAAAACATTTATTTTGGAGTCTCATTAACAACTCAGAGGAGAGTAATAGTGTTTATTCCCAGCACGATGGCGTAGACTCCTGCAGATGCAAAAAAAGGCCAAGCCCTCTTCCTAATCCTTACACACACATGCACACACTGGGTCAATATTCACAATAGTGAAAGTACCACATATAGGCAGAAGTAAGAAACACTCCCACAGAGACAGTCTCTTAATATTCTGTTCAAACATCAAGTTTGAAGCTCCTTTTAATTAGTGATTTACTGGCAACCATACATCATTATTCACCCTACCTGCCAGTTTTTATATTGTCTCTCAGCCCCAAAATTCAGCCTTCTACACTCTGTGATTCTAAGGCCAAGGCTCTGCAAACCACATCTCTCCTTTGCCAGGTGACTCTATATTTGACTGCCAATGAGGCACACCAGAGGGAAACTGCAAGGTAGAAGCCAGAGAAGGCACGTGGTCCTTCCTGCTTGCTCCCTACTCCTGTCAGCATCACCCAGACACTGGCCCTTCATCCTGGAAGTGACCACTGGTTTTAGTCTTCTACTTCTTTCTGCCCCTTCAAAACCACCCTCATCACACCTCACTCCCATTGACCTCTCCCCCAGGCTGCTGAGATATCTGCACCAGTTGGGTGGTGCCCTTCCCTCAGAGGTCTGAGTCTTAGCTCTGTGAGACCCTCCTCTGAGCTTCCCAACCTCTTCCCTGTGTTCCCCAGCCAGCTCTGTGGTTGGTAGCTGTGTCATGTAATTATTACCTCTGTGTTACCTCAGTGTTCCCTTTTTGCTCTATCTGAAACATGTTTAACCAATTCCCCGTATTCGATCTTCTCTGTTGGAAGACCTGCAGTGGCTTCTATTCTTCTGACTAGCAACAAGGGGTACTCCCTGTTTTAGCCATACCTTGTTTTAACCCTACCTGCCTGACCTCCAATCCTAATCATTTTGCTCCTGCAAAAATTTTCTAACTATAATATTTTCTGGTTTTCACACTCTAATACCTGGGTAGTAATTGATGTTAGTGGATGGCATGGAGGACAGGGCAAGGCATCAGGAATCCTATAACTCAAGAACTGGAAGCAATCTCAGAACATAAACTATTAATGGGCTCACTTATGGGATGGGGCTTAGGGAGGTCAAATGAAAGCAAACCTTCCTGTCAGCTTGCTCCAAAGTGGAAGCAGTAAAGATTTCTTACCAAAATACTTGGAAAAGAGGCTCAGAAACTAATGAACAATACTCACATTTGAATAAGTCCAGGAATTTGAAATGACACAATAAACAGGTATCACCACTGAGTGATTAAAAGAATACCAGAAATAAATTATTGCCCAATGTTACTCTCTACTCTACCCATTCTTTTCCACAGTCAATGAAATCCCACCTTCCAAGATTCACTTTCTTGGTTTGCCTCTCTTAGCATTCTCTGAGGTTCTCTTCTAGAATTGCAGGAGGAGGAGTGACTTAGTAGGAAATTTTCAGTCTCTATGTTTCTACTGAGAATTGGCCTGTGAGCTATCCTTCACTCAGGATTGCTAGCTGAGATAAGAGCTTTGGGAAAGTTGGGAGCATTCATGAAAACAAATGAAGAAAGTTCTGTAGCACCAGGGCAAAACACATAATACATGTTACATCAGACACTCATGAGTACAAATCCTGGATTTACCACTTTCTAGCCTGAGACTAGGTCAAGTAATTCAGTTTCTGACCCTGAGCCTCAGATTCTCCAGCCGCAAAGTGAGGGTAATGACCTTTCGGTACCTCTATAAGGATAAGATCTAAGACATAGAACACCTTTGGTGTAACGTTCTGGCAGGGCATCACTTGGCAGTGGAAGTTTGTGATTAAGCCTGTCTGGAGGGGGGTCACATGTTGTCTCAGACTCTAGCAAGCTCTCATCTTTTCTTTTACTCTTTGAAACAAGCCCAAAGCCTCAGTCTCAGCTTTTCATTTTCTCTCAAAGGCCTCTACTGCTTACCTTGCTTCTAAGGGCTTTTCTGCCCCTTCTCCAAGATGTAAAGGGAAGCATTCACCCCAGCTCTTTTGCTTTCTTGTAGCCTCAGAAAATGATCACATGGTATTTGTTTTCCTTTTAGAAGTTTACTGCAAAGCACCACTAGGATGGGAGGAAACACAATTAACAAGATGGGTAAGGTTCAAAGACCACAGAATCCTCACTGTGGTGGTTTGTAGTTTCTAACTCGTCCGGGAAGGTGACCCTGGGCTTCTGCCCTCCTGTCATATCTGCGGGTGAAGAATGGAATAACCGATGCTTTCTCTTCAGTGCCTCTCCTCTCAGGCTGAAGAGGAAGAGAAACATACATGTCTTTTGTCTCCAGAATGCAATTGGCATCTCCAAGGCCCTGCTCCAGGATGACAAAAAGAAAAAAAAAAAAATCTGCCCTGCCCAGGCCAGAACTCCTAGGGCCATTACTTTCTGGTGGTACCATATGTGTGCCTCTGGGTATCCTGAACAAGAGGAATTTGCATTTGGGAGAGGAAAATAAAAGTGTGGCCAACAATGGGGAGAGAGAGAGAGACCCTTAAAAGATATTATTGAGTTACTTCCCAATTTACCTTCAGGCTACCACCTGCAAAGGGTCTGATCCCTCCCTCCTTCCCCTGCCACATTCTCATTTATGATTCTATTTTAACAACCACAAAACCAAGAGCATAAGTCCAACACTTACTATGTTCCAGGCACTGTTCTAAATGCTTACCTGCATTAATTCCCACAACAACCCATAAAGTAGTTGTTATTGCCCATTTTACAGATGAAGGAATTTAGGCCACAAGAAGACAACTTGTCTGCGATCCCATCCTAAGGAAAGGGCAGAGCTGGGATTTGAACCAAGGCCTGTCTGACTCCAGACCTTGAGTCTTCATGATATTATGCTTTTCCAATAAATCCCTCTCCCCATCTCCCTCAGAAAGGCCCTTCCTAATCCTTTACAGGATCTCCTAATCCCTGGCAGAATTCTCCTAGAATGTTTGCCGTGCAGTGAGAAAAGAGTGAGCGCTACCAAACAAATTCCCCAGATTTCTTCTTCTCACTCTAGCTGGAGCAAGGTTTCAATAGATATGCCTAAGTTTTAAAGATAGCATTTGGATCTCAGTAATGAAATATGACACACAAAGGCACATGTACTTTGGAACAGGAATTAAAACTGGCCTGGGGAGATGCAGGCAGAAGGCAAGCTGAGGGTGAGGTCATTGACTCAAGTACTCTCAGCCCTTTATTTGATGCCTGGTGGGCTCAGACCTCGGGACTAATCTCCCTTCTCCTCTAAGCTGATGAGCTTTGCGGGAATCTGTGCATTGCCTTGGATAGAGGAGTGGTAATAGGAGGTTGGGATGAAGGGGGCTGAAATTTTTTTGGAAATTTTATTTTTTCTCCCTTTGTCCACACACTTTTTAATTAGTTTGCTGTCTTTGGGGTCTTGATATTTTTAATGGACAACCATGTTATTTGGCTTTAATTCCCTTCAAGATTGGGTCATCTCTGAGCCAATAAATCAGAGGCTTCTTGAACTCCTTGCAATCTGTGACTTTGGGAAAGAAAAGGGTTTTTCTGTATTAGTCAGTGTCTTGTCTTTCTCTATCCCATAATCCATGCCAAAATAACACTGGGGAGAAGGATGTTTTAAAAGACTGGGCCACAGTGGTCCTGGCTACCAGGCTCTTGCTTGCCAGCCCCATTTTAACCTGCCTTTTTTTTCGCCATCTACCTGCACCCAAGCTGGCACAGGCCCCCAACTGCAGCTGACGGGGAAACTCTTGCCAGCCACTCCCGTGGAAATAAGCAGCCCTGCTGAGACCATTTTGGCACCACAGTCAGATAAAAAACAATGCTCTACTCCTGGCTTCATCTCACCTCTTGTCCCTTCTCTCCCAGCTGGCTGCTTGGACAGGTCACCTCTCAGCTCACTGTTTACCCAATTCCACTTCAAAGAGAAAATACCTGTTCCTTCTGGTCTAATAAAATTTCATCGCTTTTCCAGGCCCCAGGACAGGAGAAACTTTGGTAAAATTTGCCCAACAGCATGAATCTAATGCAAAAGAAAAAAAATTTAACATTCCAAATTTTTTAAGCCTTTCCTCACCTTATTCAATTAATAATATCAGCACTTCTTAATTCTAGAAATATTTATTGAGCCACTACAACAAATTGGGTACCATGCTAGGCACTGAGAGGGCACCCAAGAGTACAGCACAGACCCTAGCCTGAGTGAAGAAATCAACTCAAAGTGGGAAAAAAAAATACATGGCTAAATAATCTTCACCATATGTAGCTTGCCTGTCATCAGTAATAGTCACCAGACGTTTTCTGCTAAAACACTAAAATAGTCCTACAGTAAGGCATTAATCTCATCTCATAGGCCATATTCAGTCGGCCCTGATCTTGGCTGTTGATTTTCTCACATATCCAGAATCAGAGTAGAGCTGATAATAATGTCTATTAAGATACAGCACGGCAAAGTGCCTCTTCTAACAGGCAAGTGTGGAAGAGTTTCCATTACCCATTGCACGCACTGACAGTTTTTCTGATCCAAAGCAGCTGGGGCCCTGAAAAGACTGATGGCTGTGTTTTGATTCTTCTTCAGTGCCAATGAAGAGCCTTGACTTTGTGATGCCAGTGCTGGCACCTTCTTCTGTGTCCCTCATTGGCACCTTCTCACGTGCCCTTTTTCTGTTTGTTTATGTACATCCTCCTGACAGCAGAAGAGGCCTGAAGACAAAAATCAAATCCACATGGTCTGGGGAAGCAAATTATTAGCACAGAGGCCCTCCAGCCCCTGGTCTTCACTGCAGTGAGTGTCCCACAGTGGCTTCAGAGCAATCCTCCATCATGTATGCACAGATAATTAATGAGATTTTTTGGAAGGGGTGGGTGTCTCAACAACTGTCAAGGAACTCAACAAAACAGAGTGAAGGCAGAGCCCCAGCACCTCGAGAAACTTATGGATGTACAGCCGAAGGACCTGCATGCATGAATGCATTCAAGCTCTGAGGCAGAGAAAGAGGGAATTATGCTTTGAGGAGATGAAGGGAAATTATACTTTAGGAATAATGATCACTTACCCACCCCTACCTAATGAGGTAAATACACAGCAGTGCACACAAATTACGTTGGAAACGATAGAGTAGAATTAAAAAAAAAAACTATAGAGATTTACCACATGCTCTCACTTGCACTTTATTTAATTCTCCTAGCTACCATATGCAGTAGGCCTTTCTATCACCACCATCGTTATGGATGAGAACACAGAGAGTCAGAAATAGTAACTAATTCACCTGAGAAGCTACAGGGCACAGGGTAAGCATTGCGGCCTGGCGTGCACAGCCTCCCGCTGTGCCCGCTGTCCTGGGGAGCACAGGCCTGGAGCGTCTGCAGAAGAGGAGCTCGTGCCCTGAAAGTCACATGGAAGACCCTGGCGAGATGGTCAACGAAACATACATGGACTGGGAGAGGTAGGATTTACTTGACCCAGATGGAAGAAGACAAGGAAAAAGGCAAGAAAAAGAATGTAGAGAAAAGATAGCCAAGGGGTGATCAAAGAACATCTGGTTTTATTTCAGATTTGGTTGCACTTGTGACTGAGACTCTCACCTTTGCCCTCTTGTCCTCATTCATCCTCTCTCCCTCCTTTCTCCTCCCCCCACCCATCTCTGTGTCTGTCTCTATCTATCTGTCTATCTATCTATCTATCTATCATCTATCTATCTATCTATCTCTCCTAGAGCTACCTCTGACCTCTCTAGCACCATATACTCACATAGCAGTGCATATAATTATAGTCAGATTTAAATGTAAATCTTCCTTTCTTCCGATGGCCTCAGACTTTTAGTAGAGGACCTCAAAGAAATAAAGCCATAGTTTTAAAAATGCTGGACCATCCTTGCAAAACTTACAAGTAAGTGGGGATGTGGATAGGGCCCTAAACCTACCCTCTAGTCCATAAAAAAAAAAGCTCAAGTTGGGGGGTCAGGAGAGAGGATTTCTTTGGAGAGAGTTATCAGTGCCCTGTGCATTTCCAACACCCACCTATCCCAACAGAAGAGGCTTGAAGGGAACCATGTGAGAGCTTGGCCTGTGTTCTCTGGAGTTTGAAGGGCATAGAGACTAGCCTATGGTGCACACTTTCTCTGTTACAATATACTCCATGCATATATTAAAAGTCTAGTAAATATTTGTTGAATGATGGAATAGATGGTGAAAGAATGGGTAAGTGAATGAATGCTGAAAAGAGTAAAAGGGAGAAGCTGTGACTAGAACTAAAGGGAACAGATAGGTATATTAGCTACACAACAGTGACAGAAAGTATATTTACACACATTGCACACAAATTTATGGAATGAATGAATACAGTGAGGAAACCAAGGCTATGTTGGCTAAATAGACCTTTCATCATATTAGACATCCCGGCTAGCGGAAAAGCCCACCATGGCCCAGGACTTCTCCATATTGTCCTTCAAGGGCCCTGGCCTCAAGTCAATCCCTAAAAAGTAGACAAGAAAAATATACAGGCAACATCCCATAAGAAAGAAATCTCTAGAGTTAAAA
The DNA here is from genome assembly GCF_028858775.2 of Pan troglodytes. Classification (NCBI taxonomy): domain Eukaryota; kingdom Metazoa; phylum Chordata; class Mammalia; order Primates; family Hominidae; genus Pan; species Pan troglodytes. Next base: position 45,879,927 of record NC_072402.2, on the reverse strand, counting down.
GGTATTTGGGTTCTATATCTGGCTGATAAGAGATTCTGATTCCTGAGTCTATTTCTTTGCTTCTGTCTTTCATGTCATTCTTCTTCTACTCTGAATTCTTCCCCTTAACCTTAGTCCAGTCTTTGCTTGATAACAACATTTGACAATAGAAGGGAAAGGAAATATTGTCCCACTCATTTATCTAATCAGCACACTGAGTGCTTTCTCCATGTGCTGATCTCAGTATCTCAGCCCAGAGACCCAGGTAAAGTGCCCACTGCTATTCCAGCGATGAGCATCACTTGCCTGTACACTTCAGGACTTCTAACATGGTAAAATCCTCCATGTAATTAAGTGGTAAAACTGCATTTATAATCTATCCTAATTCTCCAGCACAAGTTCCTGAATTACAGACCCAGTATCTGTGCTCCACTACTCCCCATAAAAGACAGCATGTGATATGGTTTGGCTATGTCCCCACCCAAATCTTATCTTGGATTGTAGCTCCCATAATGCCTGCATATTGTGGTAGGGACCCAGTGGGAGATAATTGAATCACGGGGGCAGTTTCCCCCATACTGTTTTCGTGGTAGTGAATAAGTCTCATGAGATATGATGGTTTTATAAGGGGAAAACCCTTTTGCTTGGCTCTCATTCTCTCTTGTCTGCTGCCATGTAAGATGTGCCTTTCGCCTTCCACCATGATTATGAGGCCTCCCCAGCCACGTGGAGCTGTGAGTCCATTAAACCTCTTTTTCTTTGTAAATTACCCAGTTTCAGGTATGTCTTTATCAGCAGCGTGAAAACGGACTAATACAGCATACTTCTGGAAACACAGTTAATACAGCCACAGCAATGAGAGAGAAGTATGGTTGTTCAAGCAAACACATACATTTGAAAGACCAGATCCAAAGCAGAATCATCACAGTGGACCTTGAACGCCCTTCCCCAGGATGGATTCCCTAGGCCTCCTGATGCTCCTGTGAAGGAGGAAGATCAAGCCAGTTTCCGAGCAGTGACCAAAACCAAATCCCACCATACTTCCAAGATCTAAGTTATCAAATGAAAGCAGCCAGGGTCACCGAGCATGGCAGTGTGATATGCCGGATCTATTTAACCTGTCCTATTTGGAAGAGGGTGGGATTCCAGGGCAAGGAAATTCCAGAAGACTCCATATGAGAAGCCAAGCCTTTGATACAAATTTCTGTCACTCCTTGCTTCCCAATGCAAATCTCTCATTACTCCATGCAAATAACTTTCAAAACCACAGCTTCCTCTGTGTCTTGTCATAAGAAAATCTGTGAACGGGTACTGGGATAAGCACTGTACAGAGTACCTGCTCTCCCCCTATCATTTGGAGAGAAGGAGGCTTGAGCTCATCAATGGCTTGGTTCCATGTGTCCCTGAATAGGAAAGGGAGGATCAAAGGGCCAAAAATATTCATTTATGAGGGAAAAGTAGAAGAATGAAATGTGTAGAATATGCCAAATGATGCCTGAAGGGGGATATAAATACCTATAAGCATTTGAGGGTGTAACTAAACACCACAAGGAGGGACTTTTTTTTTTTTTTTTTTTTCAGACGGAGTCTCACTCTGTTGCCAGGCTGGAGTGCAGTGGCATGATCTCGGCTCACTGCAACCTCCACCTCCTGGGTTCAAGTGATTCTTCTGCCTCAGCCTCCTGAGTAGCTTGGACTACAGGTGCACGCCACCACACCTGGCTAATTTTAGTATTTTTAGTAGAGACAGGGTTTCACCATGTTGGCCAGGATGATCTCGATCTCTTGACCTTGTGATCCACCCGCCTCGGCCTCCCAAAGTGCTGGGATTACAGGTGTGAGCCACCGCACCTGGCCAGCTTTTTGTTTTAAAGGTGGTTCAACTGACTTAACTAGGAGAGACTGAAGGAGAGCAAAGGAAAATCTGAACCAGGTGTTATGAAAATTTTGCCCTCGACAAAGGCTACTATGCAGAGGGAACAGGCATCAACAGAACCTCTAGATGGAAACTTCTATTCTCTAGAATTTTTGTCATGTCTCATTTCCAATCATTTCTCAGATGCATTTGTTTGGACTTAGAAATATATGCAGTCCCTTGTGTCTACATTTTCTACGTACATTGTTGCCTTTTGTGTCTTTGTTCTCTATGTACTTTTTGGCATGTACTCTCCACGGCATAATTTGTAAATGCCCTGGTCTTGCGGTCCTATAGGGCAGTAGATATGCATCATTTATCAGATCAAACAATCTTAGTAATGGTGATTTTAGGAATAAAATACCAAACAAAGAATCCCTCCATTTTAGTGACTTCAACGCCTCAAATAGATTTGAAGTTCTGGAACAGGCCTAAGTGCTTCTCAGTCTTCTCCAAGTTCTCTGGAGGGAAGAGGGATCAAGTCAGCTGAATATAGTCAGAAAATATATGTTGACAGTTTTCTCCGGAGATGCACTATATGGCAAGTCCTTCTGGAATTTCTAGATGGAAAGAAATATGTATGGTGAGAACAGCTTTTCTGAGAGTCTTTCGACACATTTATTCCCAGATGGGTTCAGTGCAAAAGTGAAAATCATTTTTTTAAGGAGCGAAGAAATTTCAACAAAGGTTTGGTTTGAATTTAAACTAGAGAGCTAGGCCTCTCCTTCATACGAGTGGTTTATGAGGGGCTCTAAGCTTCATTTACAGCTCCTACTAGGCTCATGTTCTACCAGAGAAGAGGCCCTGACCTGGTGGTCTGTAGAGTTTATATCCTTCCCTTATCATTTAAATATCTAGATGACCTTGGATAAATCAACTTTCTACTCTGGATCAGCTTCCTGACATATAAAAGAGGGAATTGGACTAAACTGGTGGGGTTTTTTTTTTTTAACATTTTTTTAGGCAGCAGAGGCCCTTTTTAAATATCATATTACACAAAAATCCAATAATAGAAGCAAGATAAAAATGTAGCCTTTCTGATTAAGGCAAATGGAGTACCCAGAGCTTTGACCGCCCCATACCCCCCACTGTAGATCCTGACCCTAAGTCCCCTCTCAGGAACCCCTGGGGCACCTCCAGGGGACAGTATCCCTCTCCAAGGAGAATATTTTGGAAGCCACTGGATTCCATGCTCCCTCAGATCTTTTCTAACTCTAGTTCCTTATGAGTTTAAATGACAGCAAGCAAAGAAACAAGCCAGGCAGCAGTGACACAGCTGATCATAAGGCAACAGATTAAAATGACTGCGAAGTTCATGGTTCAAAGTCTCCTTGAAGATTCAAAATCTAAAGAAAACAAACCCAGAAGAGCACTGTGTGAGCGTGAGCAGAAACAAGGAAGTTAGCATCCTCAGTCTCTCTCTCTCTCTCTCTCTCTCTCTCTCTCTTCCCTTCCCATCCCCTGCTTCCCTCTCTCTCTTCCTCCTTCCTCCTTTCTCCCTCCTCCTCCCCTCTTCTTCACACTCTTCAGACTAAGGCCCAGTGAGACTCCAAAGGCCTGAAGTCATGTCTCATGAGAAATAACCAAATGAAATATACATTCAGGAACTGGAGCCGGGTAAGCCAAGGACTTAGAGAGTAGTGGCACAGGGAAGCTCTAAATCAAGCATAGAGGATGAACCAGGAGAGAGTTCAGCTGCCCTCTGGATTTCTGGTGCCTGCAGCCTCAGGTGTGAATGTGCTGGGAAGAGGAGGATGCCCAGGGCAACCCCAAGCAGAGAAGTCTGAAGGCTTCTCCTCAAGGCCCCACCCCATCAATTTAGGCTGGCTTCACAGGAAGAGACTGCTCATTACCCAGTCACCCAGCTTGAAGATGATTCTCCTACACACATTTGTTGGGCATGTCCAACCCCTCGGAAGACAACTTGGTAGCATCTATCAAAGTCCAAAATATGCAAACCATATGACGCAGCCATTCCACTTCAAGTGGAATATCTTACAGGTAGACTGGCATATGTGCACAAAAATATCTCTGCAACAACTTCCATTGCAGCATGTTTGCAATCACAAAAGACTGGAAACTGCCTAAGTATTGATTGACTGAAATGAGATCAATATATTTAGGTTTTCTCATACAATGAAATGCTCTGTAGCCGTTAAAAAGAATGAGTCCAGTTTATACTAATGACAAGGAAAGAGCTGTAATATCTAATGTTAAGGAAAAAAAGCCAAGTGTACACATTGTGTACAATGTGGTATTTTGTGTCTTATGTAAGAAAGGATATGTACACATATATGCATGCATTTTCATAGATTATTTGTAAATGAATATACACAAAATAATAACAATGATTACCTTTAGGGAGAGAAATTGAGGTGGGTGATGGGGAGCTATGTCTGCAAGCAAAAAGGCTTTCTTTAAATGCCTATACATATACTGATTCAATTTCCTTCTAATGTGCATATTGCATTTAAAACAGAACAAAAACAAAAATGTGTGCTAGAACAAATCCTATCAAATTGATTTAGCATTCAACAAACCATTGTATACTTTAAGAATCCAAAAGTCAACCAACTGCTCATCAGAAACTAGAATCAAATCATGAAACTGGCTGAGTCATTAAAACCTTTACTGAAAACCAGTTTGACAGTGGTGTACAATGAAAACTCCTGGACTCAAGGGCAGGAGACCTGGTTTCTTGTGGTGTCCTCATCACCTTTAACAAATTACATATGCTCTCTTGACCTATTTTTTCATCCATGGAATGACTGCATGGGCTGTAGCTTCCTTTCTTCCTGTAAGATGTGCAATGTCTAACATGTCATAAACTTCTAAGATGTGCAGTGTCTGATGTATCAGGCCCTTCTTGCATTGCCATAAAGAAATACCTGAGGCTGGGTAATTCATAAAGAAAAGAGGTTTAATTGACTCATAGTTCTGCAGGCTGTACAAGCATGGTGCCAGCATCTGCTCAGCTTCTGGGGAGGTCATTTTACTCATGGCAGAAGGCAAGCAGGAGCAAGCACTTCACACAGCAAAAGCAGGAGCAAGAGAGAGAGAAGGGGGGCAAGGCCACACTTTTAAACAAGCAGATCTGATAAGAACTCACTTACTATGGTGACGACAGCACCAAGCCATTAGGGATCCACCCCCTTGACCCAGACATCTCCCACAGGGCCCCCCTTCAACACTGAGAATTACATCTCAACATGAGATTTCAAGGAGACATCCAAACTGTATCATCTGTTCATAAATTTTAGCTTTGAAATTCTAATTTCAGCCCCGCCAACCTATTACTTGTGTGATAGTGGGCAACATATTCAATCTTTCGAACTTAAATTTCCTGGCCAGGCATGGTGTCTCACACCTATAATCCCAGCATTTTAGGAGGCCAAGGTAGATGGATCACTTGAGGTCAGGAGTTTGAGACTAGCCTGGCCAACATAGTGAAACCCCTGGCCAACATGGTGAAAAATACAAAAATTAGCTGGGTGTGGTGGTGCACACCTATAGTCCCAGCTACTTGGGAGGCTGAGGCAGGAGAATCCCTTGAACCTGGGAGGCAGAGGTTGCAGTGAGCTAAGATCACAACACTGCACTCCAGCCTGGGCAACCGAGTGAGACTCCACCTCAAAAAAAATTTTCCTTATTTGGAAAACACAGATATTTCTTTCTGCTTCATTAAGTTTTGGGGAATTGAACAGGAGACTGCACTAAAGCACTTAGCACAGGGACACTGTCTGATATGCTCATCCCAGATATCCTCAACTGAGAGTTCCTAGCTCAAATGTCACCTTCCCTGACCACCTGATGGAAATCGACCTCCCTGGTTATTCTCTATCACACCACCTTGTTTTCTTCCTTTATTGCATAAGTCACAATTTTTAATTATCTTGAATGTTCGTTTATTTTTCTCACTCCAACCAGAATCTAAGGTCCATGAGGTTAGTGATTTTATTTTTTGTGCTCACCACTCTGTCTCGCCCCCAGCACAGTGGCAAGTTCATAAAAATTTGTTGAATGAATCAATTTTTAAAAACTGTGTTAGCTACTAGCTGCTGTTGATCCTCGCAACAACTCCATGCCAGAGGAGACTAATGATATCACTTTCCTAGAGTGGTTGTGAGAATTACAAATCCCACTTTATGAAGGCTCAGAGCACTTAAGCAATGTGCCCAAAGTTATCTAGTTCATAAGTGGCAGAGCCAACATAGAAACCCATCCATTTTTTTACTCCAAATTCTGTTCCCTTAAACAGTGGATTATTCTAAGACAGAATTCTCTCGACTGGAGTTCATACTTACAACTCCTGCCTGGTTCCTAATGACATGCCTCAAACAACAATCATGTTCAACCTTTCAATTCTACATTGCCTGAAACACCACTAATGGGAAATCCTGTAATGAATGGGAAATCTCACTAATCTATGCCATAACACATTTCTCCCCTGCAGTCCCCTCCTGCCAACACTTTAAAGATCTTTGCTGGAGGCAGAAAACCAAAGATATTCTTGGGCCATTCAACAACACTTTGAAACATCCCTGTTGAAACTCAGAATTACTCACAATTACCAAAAAACAAAAGTGGCTAGTTGTCATTTGAATATCACCAAAGTCAAAAGAAGTGGTCACACAGAAAGTCTTATTACATTTGGAGAAGGAAACAGAAGCAACTGAAAAAGAAACATTAAAATCTTAGAGGCTGATTAATGGCTCACTATGTTGTAATTTTGAGGTTATGTAAAGTTTATGAGCAATGATTGCCTTAATGCTGTTATTGTTATTGAGCTATTCAGCAATTGTAAAATTCCTGGCTATAAAGCACACAAAAATACCAGTATCTGTAAATAACTCCTTTGTTTTTAGATAGAAGTTCTACCATTGTTAAGCAGAAAAAATCTTTTTTTTTTTTTTTTGAGACGGAGTCTTGCTCTGTTGCCCAGGCTGGAGTGCAGTGGCACGATCTCAGCTCACTGCAAGCTCTGCCTCCCGGGTTCACGCCATTCTCCTGCCTCAGCCTCCTGAGTAGCTGGGACTACAGGTGCCCACCACCACACCCAGCTGATTTTTTGTATTTTTAGTAGAGACAGGGTTTCACCGTGTTAGCTAGAATGGTCTCGATCTCCTGACCTTGTGATCCACCCGCCTCGGCCTCCCAAAGTGCTGGGATTACAGGCGTGAGCCACCGCGCCTGGCTAGAAAAAATCTTTTAGACACAAAGCTTCGGAGAGAAAAAAAGAGATGTAAACATTGTCTTGGCCAAGGCACCAGTAATAGGTAACATTGCCCTGAGAAGAGCAAATCACAGAATAAGCAAGCACCTGTTATTGATTAACCAATTACACACATGTTCAGAGGTAGATGGCTTTGAATCCCAGGTTGAAACCATTTGGTTAGAAAAAGCTTCCACATTTCTGTTTTGCTCTTTTAAAATGGAATGGGAAAATAATCACTTCTTTACGTGTATATATATATAGATAGTTTGGTGCACAAGTAATTGCGGTTTTTGCTGTTACTTTCATGGCAAAAACCACAATTACTCGGGGACCAAACTAATACTTCCATTCTCCCAGTGAACAAGAACTATGGCTTTGTCTTTATAGGTCAATTCATTCAAAATCTGTACTTAGGCCAGACATGGTGGCTCATGCCTGTAATCCCAACACTTCGAGAGGCTGAGGCAGGAGGATCACTTGAGCCCAGGCATTCGAGGCTACAGGGAGCCATGATTGCACCACTGCACTCCAGCCTAGGTGACAAAGTGAGACCCCATCTCTAAAAAAACAAACTCACACACACACAATAACAACAGCCAAACCTGTACTTAATTCCATCTCCAAGGAAATCAAACTGGTTTTGATTTTTTTTTTTTTTTTTTTTTTTTTGAGACAGGGTCTGGCTCTGTCATCAAGGCTGGAGTACAGTGGCACAATCTCAGCTCACTGCAACCGCCACCTCCTGGGCTCAAGAGATCCTCCCACCTCAGCCTCCTGAGTAGCTGTGACCACAGGCATGCACCACCATGCCTGGCTAATTTTTTGTATTTTTGGTAGAGACGGGGCTTTGCCATGTTGCCCAGGCTGGTCTTGAACTCCTGAGCTGAAGGAAGCTACCTGCCTCGGCCTCTAAAAGTGTTGGGATTGCAGGCATAAGCCACCACACCCAGCTTGCTTTTTACTTCTGTAGATTTTTCATCCTATTAAAAAAAACACACAGCTCAATGGGATGTTATTTTGTACACATATAAATATGGCCACCAGTGGGATCCATACATACAAATTATACAGATTCAAGCCACAAAATACACTGGCATCTCAATTAAATGGGTCTTTCAAGGACAGAGATCTTTAATAACTAAAGAAAATGTCAAACAGCAACTAGTAGCTAAAATATACTATGATAGTGTTTTTCAAAATGTGGTCTGTGAACCACTTTTCTCACAAATGTCTGGAAAGCATCTGAAAGCACAAATTTCTAAGCCACACCCTAGTCCTAGAATTCTATGGAAAGGATCCATTACTACTATGTTGCAAAAACAAGAACACACAAAAACCGCTTCCCAGATAGTGAATCTTTTACCCTCTAAGGTTTGAGAACTATGGGACTGTAAAAATGAGGATACCTGTTCAGGCCAAGGAAACTAGGCTTCTCACATCACACGATGGAAAGCAGGTTGTAGACAGCAGCAAAGAGGGAGATCATTTCTACTTTGGTGAAAGCAAAAAGAGAGCATTACATGGAGAGTTATCAAAACTATAGCTTAAAGACATCTAATTCCACCTTTTCCTTTTCTTCCTTCAATAACATGGAGGGGGGCTTTTTCAAAAGAGCAGAAAGCCTCAGACTTTATGCTATAGGAAATACATGGTCATTTCATGTACATAAAAACTAGTAAACAGTAAGAAAAGCAGAATTGAATACGTAGAGAAATGAACAAGTTCTGGACATTGATTTATAAAACAATAATTTATTAGTAATCATTTTCAGTTTGAGCAGTGTAGGGTCATCCAAGTAGAGTTTTCCTGTGGGCAGCTAAATATCCTGGTCTCAAGCTCAAGGAGCAGTCTAGAGTCAACAGCATGGAAGTGACACTAGAAGCCTTGAATATAGAGGATATAGAATGGCAGAAGAATGAGCACAGAACCTTTGGAAACATCAGAAAGAAAATTTGCAAAGCCAAATAATGGATAATGAAGATTACTTAGGAAGAAGAAGAAGAGCTGAGAAAGTGACATGATGAAAACCAAAGAAAAAATGTCAGTAAAAAGGTCAACAGTGTAAAATACACAAGAGAGAACATGTAATATAAATCCAAAAAGTACCTGCCGCATTTGACAACTGGGTCACTGGTAATCTCTGTAAGAGATGCTTTCATGTAGTACTATAGTATGAAGCCACATTGCAGAGAATTGAGGAGCAGCAGAGAGATGAAAAAGTCAAGACAGCTGATGGGAAAAATACTTTGAAGATGTCTGGCTGAAAAGGAAGAAGGTGTCATGTTAGGAGAGGGATTTTTAAGAAGAAATAGAAAGGCACTTATATACCAAGAGAAACAATTAGTGAAGAGGAAAAAAAAGATATAGAATGAAATGAGAATCATTTGTGGACAAGCTCTTAGAGAAAAAAGAAGTGTATTAGCCAGCTTGGGCTACTAACAAAAATCCATAGATGGTGTGGTTTAAACAATAGATGTTTATTTCTCACAGTTCTAGAGGCTGGAAAGTCCAAGACCAAGTTGAGGGCAGATTCAGTCCCTGGTGAGGGCTCTCTTTCTGGCTTTCAAATGACTGCCTTCTTGCTGTATCCTCACATGAGGAAGAAAAAGAGGGCTTTGGCCTCCTCCTGTTCTTAAAAGGACACTAATCGCTACTACCCAAAGTGATCTACAGATTCAATGTAATTCTTATCAAAATACCAATGACATTCTTCACAGAAATAGAAAAAAAATTCTAAAATTCATATGGAACCACAAAAAAACCCAAATAGCCAAAGTTATCCTGAGCAAAAGGAACAAAGCTAAAGTCATCACACTACCTGACTTCAAAATACACTACGAATTAGAGTAACCAAAACAGCACGGTGTTGACATAAAGACACATAGACCAATGGAACAGAATAGAAAACCCAGAAATAAATCCACACATTTACAGCCAACTGATTTTCAACACAGGCAACAAAAACATACGTTGGAGAAAGAACAGTGTCCTCAATAAATAGTGCTGGGAAAACTAAATGTTCATATGCAGAAGAATGAAACTAGATCCCGTATTTTCACATATACAAAGGTTAACTCAAAGTGGATTAAATACTCAAATGTAAGACCCAAAACTATGAAACTACTAGAACAGAGGAAATTCTTCAGAACATTGTTCTGGGCAAAAACTTTTTTGATAAGACCTCAAATGCATGGGCAACACAAGCAAAAATAAACAGGATTATATGAAGCCAAATATCTCCTGCACAGCAAAGGAAACAATCAACAGATTGAAAAAGACAGCCTACAGAATGGGAGAAAATATTTGTAGACTATCCACTCAACAAGGGATTAAAATCCAGAATATGCAAGAAACTCAAACAACTCAACAGCAAACACACACACACACACACACACAAACATACACAAATAATTTGATTTAAAAATAGGCAAAAGACTTGAATAGACATTTCTCAAGAGAAGACATACAAATGGCCACAGGTATATGAAAAAACTTTCAACATCGCTAAACATCAGGGAAATGCACATCAAAATCATAATAAGATATCATCTCACCCCAGTTAAAATAGTTATTATCAGAAAGACATAAAATAACAAATTCTGGTAAGAATGCAGAGAGAGGAAATTCTTACACTTCATTGGTGGGAATGCAAATTAGTACAGCCATTATGGAAAATTATGGAGGTTTCTAAAAGTACATCTATCATATTAACCAGCCATTCTGCTACTGGGTGTATATCCAAAGGAAAGGAGGTCTGTATGTAGAAGACATATTTGCACTCCCATATTTATATTGCAGCACTATTCACAATAATAAAGATATGAAATTAACATAAGTGTCCATCAACAAATGAATGGATAAAGAAAATATGGTACATATACACAATGGAATTCTATTCAGCCATTAAAAAGATAGAAATCCTGTCGTTTGCAACAACATGGATGGAACTGTACATCATTATGTTAAGTGAAATAAGCCAGCCACAAAAAGACAAATACTACATATGCTCAATCACATGTGGGAGCTAAAAGAGTTGATCTCATAGAATTAGAGAGTAGAATAGTGGCTACCAGAGGCTGTGAAGGGTGGGGGGAAGGAGAATATGGAAATGTTTGTTAACAGGTACAAAATTACAATTAGATCGGAGAAATAAATTCTAATGTTCTCTAATACGATGGCGTGACTATAGTTCACAATAATTTATGTTTCAAAATAGCAGAAGAGAAGATTTCAAATGTTTCCAACACCAAAAAATGATAAATACTTGAAGTGATGCATATCCCAATTACTCTAATTTGATCATTACACATTGTATGCATGTATCAAATTATCTCATGTACCCCGTAAATGGGCACAATTATGTATCAATTAAATTTTTTTTAAAAAAATCTTTTAAAAGGGCACTAATTTTGTCATGGAGGCCCCACCCTCATCATCTCTTCTAAACCTAATCACCTCCCTAAGGTCCTATCTCCAGATACATTGGAGATGCATGCTGAAGCCCTAAATATTAGGGTTTAGGGCTTCAACATATGAATTTTGGAGGAGCACAAACATTAGTCTATAACAAGGAGGATGTGTGATATAAAGCATGAGAGAATTGCCTTTAAACAGGAAAGGCAAATTTTGCTTGGATACTAGATTCAAGGCTATAGGAAAGTCAGGAGCACATAACTTTGCAGGTTAAGAAGGAAGGAGAGAAATGTGCAAGGTCACAATTAATAATGTCAATGTTCCCTATGAAATAGAAAAAAAAAGGTGTCTATTTAGACGTAAAGTGGTGGGATTAGAATAGAACTGCCTGAGAGATTAGAGGACTGAGAACGGCTATGATAGGACATGGAAACAAAAACTTACCTAAGCAAGAGATAGGACTGATGAGCTGAGTTGAGATCCAGTTAAAGTCCGAGGTCACAAACTATTAGTGGGACCAAATGACAAGGTTATTCAATTTTCTTCAGCAGTACTTAGTATCCTGGTAATAGAAGTAGAGAAGGTCCTGACAGCAGGCACCTTAAGTAGGATAGAGGTGAAGGTCATAGAAGACAAAGAGGCTAAATAATTCTAAGAGGAAATATTAAATAGAAATCAAAATCAATCAAGACTTGGAGCAAAAAATAACCCATAAGCCAAGATGCATGGTCCTCATAAATGTTGGATGCAAAGTTTTCATAAAACCAACATTTATGATAAGGAGGGGGGAAAGTGAAATAGCTAGATTGCATAAAATCCAAAGGAAAAGAAATGTTTGCATGGGGATCTAAGAGAAATGGTTTAGTACAACACGTAGAAATACAAACCCCTTCCTTGGCCCAGTGATGTGCAGTAAATGGCCTTCCTGGCCTCAAAAGGGCCACTAGGAAGCAGGTTCCAAGGAGGAATAAATTTCAGTTAAAGCCAGGAGTGAAGAGAATATTCTGTAAGAAACCTAGAATATAGGAAAGTTAATTTAAAATACAATGAAGCTCAGCCAGGGCAGCAGACGGATAGGGAGGGAAGAAACAAGATGGGTCAGTGAGGAGGGAGTCCATGACAATGGGCAAGTGGATGGAAGTTCAAAAGGATGTTCTCGTTCTCAGCCCCCACTCCATTTGATTCTGGCCAACTTTTAAGCCTATGGTGTGCCTCTCCCTATCTGGCTTTAGCCCTACCATTGCCCCTTCATCATGACTGACCTTAGCTTCCTCGCTTAGATGGGAAGGCTTTTTTTCCTGCATATTCCTGGCTACCCAACCCAGCCTCTACCCACCAGTGTGCCCTGTTTCCAACAATCTCAGGATCTGAGTCCTGTTCTTTGTCCACCATCCTTCCCTGACTTTTTTTTTTAATTACAATCTAAGCTCCAAATTTTATCTCTGTCCTCCTCCCTGAAATATAATCCTGATCTCTGACCAAATTTCCCTGGAACACACCACATTCAACTCAACAGAGGCCTGCCTCAGAATGGCTTCCTACAAATGTATCCTTAGGACTGTTGGCACAACCCCACACACATTCAAAGGACCATAAATGCCCTTTCCTGTATCCCGTTGAGCTGTAGCTCATTGCCTTACATCCAGCCCCCTACGAGGATTTTTTTTCTCTCCTTTATTCAGTCTTCTAGCACCCATGGGACAAAGATGTGAACCCCGTGCTAACTATGACATTGAAGGAACCAGAGTAAGTCACTCTGATATAATCAATCAGGTATTGGAGACAAAATGAAACTCAAGGGATGTGGCCAGGACATTGAATTGTGTGATTGTCAGGAAGGTAATAAGTGGGTATAGTCAAATATGTGCCACAGGCTTTAGGAAGGCAGATTCCAAATCCTGAGATACCAACATGATCACATTGTCTGAGACTCTTGATAGACAACAAGGAGCAAGAGGATTAGGAAACTTCTAAGAAACTAAATTCCAACAAGACAATTACAGACGCATGTCAACAATCAAGCAAGTTGTGAAAGAAAAATACAAATGGCCATAAACATGAAAAGTGTTAATCTTATTAGCAATGAAAAAATGCAGATTATAACAAGACATGATTTTTTTTACCTAGACAATTGACTGAACCTTTTAAATTGTTGTGTTGAGAAGAATGCCAGGAAATCAGCAATGGTACTCTTAAATACTACTGATGGAAGTGTGCACTGTCATCTCCTTTTTGGAAAGCAAATTAGCGCCAGGCGCAGTGGCTCACGCCTGTAATCCCAACACTTTGGGAGGTTGAGGCAGGTGGATCACTTGAGGTCAGGAGTTTGAGACCACCCTGGCTAGTATGGCAAAACCCCATCTCTATGTAAAATACAAAAAAAATCAGCCAAACATGGTGGCGGGCGCCTGTAGTCCCAGCTACTTGGGAGGCTGAGACAGGAAAATCGCTTGAGCCTGGGAGGCAGAGGCTGCAGTGAGCCAAGATTGTGCCATTGCACTCCAGCCTGGGAGACAGAGCAAGACTCCATCTCAAAAAAAAAAAAAAAAAAGAAAGAAAGCAAATTAGCAATATGTGTCAAAAGCTTGAAAATAATTTGTAGTCATTAAGAATAATGTTCTAAAAGAAAAAAACAACAGGAGAAACAATCATAGTATATTTTAGGTAAAAAAGTTTACAAAATGTCATGTGTGGTATGATCCCAAATTTGTAATGACAGTGTATACTTACATAGATCCATGCAAACATACACATACACACCTATAATGTTTGTACAGATATGCATAGAAAAATGACTGAAAGACATCAAGCAAAGTGTTAATATTAATTATCTCTGAATCATGGAATTGCGGTAATTTTTTTTTCTCCTGGATGAGTCTCTCTACTTTCAAATTTTCTGCAGTGTAAATTTAATACTTTTGCATTCAGAGGAAAAAAATTTTTAAGTTGGTATTTTAATAAAGAAAGAATAAGAAAGACAAGTTTACATCCTGACGGGAAAAAAGTGGGGGTAGGGGAGAGAAAAGATACTTCCGAGGACAATATGGATGTGAAGGGAACTTACTAATATACTCAGGCCTTTAAAAATAATTCAAAAGATGAAGAAAAGAGAACACACCCAGAGATGATTATAAAAGGCTGAAACACAGGGTCAGGAGGTGGAAGCCCAAAGTAAGTTCAGGCTTGCAGTGAATGGAATGACAACAAAAAGGACCATTTTACTTATGTTTAGTGTAAGAAGAACAAAAATGGTCTAAGTGCTGTTGGGACAAATGGAGTGAAACTAATAAGAACTTGTATTTCCCACCCCATTTGCAAACGAGAAAATAACAATGAACACAAAATAGTATTCCTTTGGCTTCAACTCTACCCATTCTGCAGAATTTCTAACATATGCACACACACACACACACACACACACACACCCTTCACAAAGTTCCTTTCATATGGCTTTAGGAATGAATCCCTAAGGGTAAATAAAGATAATACCAGATCATTCAGGTTTCCTTGCGTACTTACCATTTTTTTCTTTCTTATTCTAACTCCATGTTTGGAATTCTCAAGTTATGGTCAACACCCAAGGCGGGAGCTACTGCTGTTGCTCAAAGAGCAACCACCACTGTTAACCTCTCTCCTGACACCACTAATGCCTACTCACAGTTTGCATTCTCAAAGTCCCACAAAATCTACTGAGAAATAGTCCTTTCGGCATTTACCTGCTTTTGTGATGGCCTCCTCACCCCTGGACACTGCTGTGATTTCCCGGGGTCTAGATCAGAGGACAGTTGCAGTGACACATGTTAGGCTGTGCTCTGAATCACCATTCCTTCTGATAACTGTTTGTTCTCCTTGGACCAACTTCTTGGCCTCCACTCTCATTTCCTTCTGTTCTTTCTGGTAATTCTATCCCTGAAAAGTCCTTAGACCTTCAAGTTAAACAGCCCTGTCAGGCCGGCCCCACGTTACTCTGGGCAAACAGGCTCACCTCTGACTTCTAGGACAACTGCTCTTTGGGCTACAGCTGGGATTCTTGCTATGCTAATGGAGGACAGTCAGAAACCATGACACTTCTGCTCTGATTTGGCTTCTAGCTTCTTTGTCAAAAATAAAAAAGAGCTTCTGGAATTGGTGGGATAAATCTCACTCAGAGGGAATTAAAACCCAAGGTAAGTGAAGAGATCATGAGATATTACCTAGCTGTTCAGAATCAGTTATGGACCCTGGCTCCGACGCATCACAAACTTCTTTTGTGAAAATCTGCAGATAAAATGACCATGATCAGTAACCAGCGAGGAACCTCAGAGAACCACAGGAGAGGTGCTAGGGATAGCCAGTCCCACTTCTAACCAGGGAAAAGAAAAATAACCTACAAATGAGAAATGGTGACTTTGTTCACCACACAGGCAATAGTCTAGATTTTTTTTTAATGTAGTAGCTATTCATCTCAGTCCACTGACTAAAGAGCACAAGAAATATAACTTTCTTGATTTTCTGTAACAACTAATTTCTCAGTCTGCACCCTTATTTCCAGGCTAATGGAAAACCTTAACCTCAGTCCCTCTGGAGACTGCTCCATGATTCCTGAGTCTTCTACAGAGCCAAGATGTGAGTGACAGGGGACTCAGATCCTCTAGTTTCCTCTGAGACATCTCTTGTCCCTGTTCTTGTGGTTTCTTTGGATCCAAAAATGCTTATCTCTCAAAAGAAAAAAAAAAAGCACTGATCACTGAAAATTACTCCTGCTGCACCAGCTTTATTGCATGTTTTCTAATAGGATTATAGTCATGGTATCTCCAGGGTACCAAGATTTCAATAGAATAATTAGAAAGGTTATTTTGATGTTCCTGAACAAAATTGATAAATGATGTCTGGATGCTGGTACAGTCAATATATTTATAACCTAGTGAACCATGATAAAAGATAAGACACAACCTAGTGCAGTGGCTAAGAGCACAGATTCTACAGCCTGACCGTCTAGGTTCAAATACCACCTATCTCACTGCTAGACAGGCCCAAGGAAAAGTCCTTAAACTTTCTGCACCTCAGTTTTCTTATATATAAAAATGGGGATAATGATTTCAACATAGTGACAGGGATTATTAGTGTTCACTAAATATTTAGTGCTCTATTTATCAGCTCTGGTGCATCTAGACGAGGTCATGTGACTAATACAGGCCAATGGAATGTGGGTAGAAGTGATGGGGGCCAGTTCCCATCTTGGTCCTTAAAAACATCCACCAGGTTCTTCCTCCATCTCTCTCTCTCTCTCTCTCTCTCCCTCTCACACATACACACTTTACAATGGCAGCCTTGCCAGCCACATGTACCACATAACCTAGTTACAAGATGGAAGCAGCCTAGATTCCCACATCACCACTTGGAGGGAAGAGCCACCCTGGAAAGCCATCTGACCCATACTGAAATATGACGTGAATGAGAAATAAACTTTTATTGTGTGAAACCATTGAGATTCTGAGGTTTATCTACTGAGGTTGGTAGAGCTAATTATTCTGCCCAATAGGGTAGTACAGAACTCGCATCAATGCCTGCCACATGAAGTACACTCAATAAATGCAAGTAATATTTGGCATCATCTTCATCACCATTACTGAAAAGAACATTTAGGTTTCAGAATATTTGGGATTAAATGCTAATTTGTGTTGATGAAAAGAGTCAAACTCCGTAAAATATTTGAAAAGATTTATTCTGGGCCAAATGTGAGTAACCATGGCCCATAAACACAGCCCCCAGGAGGTCCTGAGAACATGTGCCCAATGTGATCAGGGTGCAGCTTGGATTTATATACATTTTAGGGAGACATGAGACTCAAATACATTTAAAATGTACATTGATTTGTCCAGCAAAGTGGGACAACTCAAAGCTGGTGGAGGGTGTGGGCGCACAGCAGGAGTTCTTTCAAGTTATATTTCAGGTTACAGGTATATTTAAATTTTTTCTGGTTGGCTATTGGTTGAGTTTATCTAAAGACCTGAGATCAATAGAAAGGAAATGTCTGGGTTGCAATAAGAGGTTGTGGAGACCAAAGTCTTATCATGCAGCTGAAGCCTCCAGGTAGCAGGCTTCACAGAAAATAGATTATAAAGGTTTCTAATCAAACTTAAGGTCTGTGTTGATGTTAATGCCAGAGAGGTGTGATGTGACATGTTCAACCCCCACTTCCCGTCATGGCCTGAACCAATCTCTCAGGTTAAATTTTAAGAGCTCCCTGGCCAAGGAGGAGGAAGTTCATTCAGATGGCTGGGGGAACTTTAGAATTTTACTTGTGGTTTATACTTGCTAGTGATAAGATGACACTTCATGTCTCAGGATTTAATTTGGTAAATAGAGAAAGCAACCCTTTTCTCTCAAGGTTGTGGCAATTGGCACAGAGAGATGTGAAGACACTTTGGAAACTGTTACACAAATGATACATACTTTTACCAAATGACTTAGTGTTTCTAATTATTCACTGCCACTCATTCCATATGAGTTCTGCAGCGTTCCTGCACGAGTATGCATCCTCCTCCCATTGATGCTGGGATTGGTCACACGACTTGCTTTGGCCAACAGGAGGTGAGGGGACATGTATATTTGAGCAGAAGCTTTATGAACCATTGTGTGTATATGAATTAGTGAAACAGGAGAGTTCCCTGACCCCTTCACAGGATGTGCAACAGGGGTGTGGCTCATATATTCAGCTGCTGCACACTCAAACCCCTTATGGGAAGGGGAGCACACAGACGGGCAGATGCAGGAGCCAGGGTGAGCACTTTTGGGCTCCAGCCCTACGGTAGCATCTATGGGTGGGTGCCTGCAACTCCCGAAGCCCCAGTGGGAATGTTACAGTGCTTCTTTAGCTCTCCTGATGGCTAAAGTGTTAATCAGTTTAGTGTCTTCTTCTACCCAGGTCCTTGTCCAGTGTCC
This sequence comes from Pan troglodytes, assembly GCF_028858775.2. Lineage (NCBI taxonomy): Eukaryota > Metazoa > Chordata > Mammalia > Primates > Hominidae > Pan > Pan troglodytes. The sequence goes on along the minus strand of NC_072402.2, from coordinate 45,861,481 downwards.
AGAAAGAATCAGGTCACACACAGACTCAAAGGATGGTAAATGCACGGGTTTTATTGAGTGGTAGAGGTGGCTCTCAGAGGGATGGATTGGGGATCTGGAAAGGGGATGGAGTGGGAACATAATCTTCTCCTGGAGTTTGGCTATCCCATGATCAGTCTCCTCTCTGACCATTTCTAGTTGAACTCCTCTCAACGTTCAGATGCTCCTTCTCTTCTCTCCTTCTCTGCTGTGCCATTCATTCCTTCTCAGCTGTGCTGCTCTTCTGCTCTTCTGTTCATCTGCTCATCTGCTTACAGGACCTGAGGTTTGGGGTTTAAATGGGTACAGGATAGGGGGGCGTGGTGGGCCAAATATTTGGATGCAAAAACAGGAATGCCTGTTCCCATTTAGGGCCATGGGTTTCCAGGCTTGAGGGTGGGGCCTTTGCTGGGGAACCACCCTCTCCTACCCAGTATTTCCTTGCCTCCTGTCCATACCATTAGCAATATCTCTTTTTCTCCCTTTAACATGAGGAAAGCATATCCCAGATTGGGACCTCTTCTTGCTGGCCCTGTAATGAAGACAAATGGAGCAGAGTGACAGCTGAACCACAGTCGGCACAAATTGTAAGAAATAAACTCTTGTTGTTGGAAGCCACTAAGATGTGGCAATTGTTCGTTACTGCAGCATAATGTAACTTAACTTTAGCTAAGTTATATATTAACCAAAGGGAATTGACTAATAGAATAATGCTAATGTAGACATAGGCACCTGGCAGTTTGCTCCAGTTTTCCTTCCTCAACATTTTTTTCTAAACAGCTTTTATTAAATATGAAGAGGAAATAGTGCTCAGGTGTGCACATGACAAGCTCTTGAGGTTAATAGCTAATAGTTTGCGTAACAGAATCAAGAGCCAAAAAGAGAGAAACAAATTGGAACAATGGTTTCCCAAGATGCCATTTAACTGGGAGAAATATAACGTCTTCCACACAACTGCAGGATAAGGAAGATGGCAGTTCTCATGAAAATAATGTAAACTTTTATTTTATAGTCAACAGAATATAAGGCAAGAAGTTGTTTCCAAAAAAAAAAAATGGACTTCAGGCTATATTCACAGAAATGTGGTACCCCAAATAGTTAGTTTTAAGTATCTTCACAACTGTAGTCACTTTAATTTGTTGAATTCCCTCTTGGTTGTAGAACCTAAAGTGAAAAGAATTGGATTTGGTTTAACTCCAAAAAAACAGTGACTAAATTGTATAAGGCATGTGTAAATCCTGTAGGAGAGGAAAGTAGGAAAACTTAAGAGAGGAGAGGAAAAAGAGGAGGCTACCACCTTAGGAGAGTTTAAATAAATGAATTTAAGCATTTGAAAGCCTGTCTTTTAGAATAAGTATTGGAATTATTCTGCATGACTTTGAAGTACAAAACAGACATGGCAGGGAAAAGAAAGGGATTTTTAACAAATAGATCCTCCTCCTCACCCCCAAATTGAAGGGGCTGCTTAGAATGTGTTGGAGAGGATATCCATGTATGAGTAGGAATAACAATTAGTCTCAAGGATAGCAAAAGTCTCTTCTAAACGTGAAGAATCAAAACCAATTTGCAGAGGGCAAGACTGGATTAGGCCAGTGGAATACCTTGGGGAGGCTATTAATAAATCCCAATTTGCAGTTCATGTTGGAAAATGAATTTCATTTACCAAGGAGAAGTGCAAAATTGGTATTATTTAAGATAGTTCTACCCTCACAAAGGGGGGAGTCACCCTCACTCCCCCACAGCCAGGACAGCCAATGTGCCTTTAGATTTAGAAATGGGCTGGTCTGTCACAAGTGCACTTTCTTTCTCTTGTCAGCAAAGGAAGACACATCTTTGGCAAACCCTCTGTTTTAAACCTGGCATTTCCATTTTTTATTTGTCTAAAACAGAGGGAGGGAAAATAGCTATGAGAATACAACTAGTCCCAACTGGTAAAAAGAAAGGCAAGTGGCCAACAGAAATATTATAGCATAAGGCTGAAGCAGAGAAGAAATGAGAAGAAAAGATCAGCCCCTCTGAAAAGGTTCTCTCAAAATAAAAGGCCATGCCAAGGAAAGCCACAGGGGCAACACCACAAGCCCAAGGAGAGCTTTAATCAGGAAAACCTGGCCTCAGGCACACGCATGCAGCTTCCTACCTGCCTTTCTGCGTGCCACTTTCTGAAACTTAGGAGACAGGAGGTTTGTTCATGGCCAGATGAAAAAGCAATGCACGCTTTCAATGGCAGCCCTGCTAGGATTCATGTTTCTACAGGTTTTTTTCCTCTACCTCCCGTAAATTTCATGCTATACAATCTCCCAGGGCCATCTCAACTGATCTTACAGTTTCAGTCGTAAGACTGTGGTAGTCTTTAAGCTACCCACCCCTAAATCTACACCTGCAGATTGAATCGACCAAAGGAATCAAAGACATTTGTATCCTATTGTTTATTAAGTAACTGTCCCTTGGATTTCCTACTGACACTTCACATTTACAAGGCCCCAAACTCCCACATTTATCCTCCTACTGATGCAAGATTTTTCCTTGACCCCCTTGCAGAACAGGGGTGCCATGTTTACTCAGCCAATCATGCTCAGCCCCTCACAGGAGGGAGCATGCAAGTGAGTGACTGCAGGAACCTGCTGGCCACTTTGGTGCCAGCAGAAACAAACTCTGTGCAGGCCCCGTGGCAGTGTCCAGGTAGGGGTGCCTGTGACCCCAAGGCTCCAGAGGGCATGTTACAATGTTCTCTTAGCTCAACCAACCATGGACAGCAGTGTGCTATCAGCTCAGTGGCCCCTTTGCCTCGGCGAGGGGGGTGGCTACCTCCCGCCAGCAAGGGCAACAAGCCAGTGTGATAGCCTTTTTGGGTATCCACACTTGGTGGGTCCCAAATTCTTGTCCAATATCCAAGAAGAATGAGGTCATGCAGATAAATTGGAGGATGGTGAATGTGCAGAATTTTATTGAGTGATGAAAGCAGCTCTCAGCAGAGAGGGGAGCTCGAAACGGGACAGGAAGGGTAGGTTGCTCTCCCCTGAAGCCAAGTTGCCTCTCTGCCTCTTCCTCCAAAGTCAAGTTGCCTCTCTGATGTCCCCTATCTGCCTAGAGTTTCTCCTCCTCCTGCCTCTATCACTACTCTATTTCTATCTCAGGGAATAATAGACAGCAGGATCAGGAGTGTGGAAGTCATATTCCTTATTTTCCTCTCTCCCTCATCATCTCCCCCATTTATATTCCACCTTCCCTCACCTCCCACCTCCCCATTTTGATGCAACTCCTGTTAATTACAACTCCCAAGCATTTCTTCCATCCTGGTGAGCACTATCGTAGTTCACCACCATCATCTCTCACCTGAATTACTGAGACAATCTCCTGGCTGGTTTTCATGATTCTGATCTTACCACCCTCTAATCTGTTTTTCACATAGCATCCAGAATAATCTTCCTAAAAGTGCAAATTGATATTACTCTCCTATTTAAAACCCTTCAAAAATTCCCTTTGGCCATCAGGATAAAGTTCAAAATTGCTAATGTGGAATAGAAGACCCTTGTATTTCATCCCGTGCATCTTCCCTGACCTCTCTCTAGCCTTTTAGCCCTCTTCCCACACACTCTCAAAACAGCTTCATCATGTCACTGAATTTACCATACTCTCTTTTAATCTTTGTACATTCTACTCCTTTTGTCTGGAAAGGTCTGTCTCTTCAGAGGTCACTTGCAACCAGTAAACTCTTACTCAAACTTCAGGTCCGTTGAAAAGTCTAGCAGACCTTGTTAATGCTTCCCTCTTCCCCTACCCCTAAACAGTACCATTATCATCTGAGCCCTCTGCAGACTGTCCCCCCACAGACACACCAATAGTTTCTTGCCTAAGTCTCATGGCCTAAAGGAACATTCTGATCAGGAGGTGGTGCTCCGCCCACTTGTCAGGCAGCTATCCCAGGAGTGACCCTCAACTAATGAGGGTTAGAAGTTGCTGGATAACTTGCTCACCCCTCCATAGGACAGCTCTGAGATGTGCTCTATACAGTTTCTTAAAGAGTCCCTAGTAGGGCCAAGTCCTGTTTACCCATAGCAGAAACCTGCTCATTAATTCACCCAGTATTGGCTTCTCTTCCTTTCCCCTTACTCTCACATTCACTCACTATGGTTCTTGGACTCTCCCCCCCAAAAAAATTCCCATAACGTTAGGGGAAGCTGGATGAGAAGTCTACAGGAATGCCCGGTACTATCTTTGCAACTCTTCTGTTAGTCTATAATTGTTTCAATATCAAAAATAAAAACAAAAATAAAGTCACCTTTTCCCTGTAAATACCAGAATTGTAGTGGCATGCACCCCTGCTGGTTTTATTCAAAAACTCTGACCCCTGGCCAGGCACAGGGGCTCACACCTATAATCCCAGTGCTTTGGGAGGCCAAGGTGGGAGGATCACTGGAGCCCAGAAGTTCAAAATTTGCCTGGCAACATAGCGAGACCCTGTCTCTACAAATAAAAAATTAAAAGTTAGGGCATGGCAGCATGTGACCATAATCCAAACTACTTGGGAGGCTGAAGCAGGAGCATCAATTGAGCCCAGGAGTTTGAGGTTATAGTAAGCTATGATCATACCACTGCACTCCAGCCTGGACAACAGAGAGAGACCCTTTCTCTAAATATACATATTAGGTCCCCAAAAATGTCCTCCAGCTTTTTCTAGGAGTTCTTTCAGTTTTCTCTCACATGTACTCAGCATTGCTGCTGCCTCTACTGTAAATACTTCGTATTAAGTCATTACTTCACTGGACACAACTAAGATTCACCATCACCTGTTGCTGCCATAGTATCTACCCTTGAAGGAAGGGAAGCTCTTCCCTTGGCTACTCCATCTCAAGGGTGCCACAAGATTTTCCATTAATTTATCACTGCAAATTAGAGAGTAGGCTGTTTTCTTCTGGAAGACTTCTGGCCTTGAGTTTTATTTTTCGCTAAATTTTTTCTCACTTCATACATTAACAATAATTTTTTAATGGGTCATAGGCTTAAATATAAAACCCAGAACCATTAGTCTTCTAGAAAAAAAAAAGTAAGAGAATATCTTTGTGACCTTTGTGTAGGCAAAGCTTTTTGGACAGGATGCAAAAAGCCATACAAGAAAAAATTGATATGTTGGACTTCAACAAGACTGAAAATTTCTACTCATTAAAGTATGCCATTAAGAAAATGAATTAAGCCATAGACCAAGAAATAATATTTGCAGCACACATATGTGACAAAGGTCTTGTATACAGAATATGTTTTAAAATATCCTGCAAATCAACAATAAAATTCTGTACAATTTAATAAAAAGTTGGCAAAAGACATGAACAGACATTTCATAAAAGAAGATATATGAATGACCAATAACCACATGAAAAGGTGCTCAACATCATTAGTCATCAGACAGATGCAAATTAACATATGTAAAATACCATTTCAACCCTCACTAGAATACCTAAAATTTAAAAAAATACTTGAAACACAAAATGTTGATAAAGATGGAAAGCAACAGGAACTCTGATAAGAAGGTAGAGTAGTACAAGTTTGGAGAACTGTTTGGTAGTTTCCAATAAAATGAAGTGCATGTCTTAACTTTATTAGTAGTAGAAAATTCTAATCCTAGGTATTTACCCTGGGTTGGGGAAGCAGGGAGGGACACGTCCACAGAAAGATTTGTGAAAGAATATTCATTCATAATAGCCCAAATTAGAAACAACTCAATGTCCATCAATAAGAAAATTAATACACAAATTGTGGCATATTCATGCATTGGACTACTACTCAGCAATAAAAAAGAATAAACTACAGGGCAGGCACAGTGGCTCACGCTTTAATGCCAGCACTTTGGGAGGCTGAGGTGGGTGGATCACTTGAGGTCAGGAGTTCAAGACCAGCCTGGCCAACACGGCAAAACCCTGTCTCTACTAAAAATACAAAAATTAGCCTAAGCATGGTGGCACACAGTAGCTGTAGTCCCAGGTACTTGGGAAGTCCCAACTACTCAGGGGACTGAGGCAGGAGAATCGCTTGGACCCAGGAGGCAGAGGTTGTAGTGAGCCGAGATTGTGCCACTGCATTCCAGCCTGGGCAACAGAGCAAGACTCGCCCTCAACAATAAAAAAATGAACTACTGATTCATGTGACAACATGGATGAACCTCAAATATATTATGTTAAATGACACAAGAAGAAAGAAAGACAATCAGCTGTGGGAGGCAGTGTTAGGGCATTACTTTATTTCTGAGCTTCTCTCCTTGACTAACCCCAAGGCCAAAATAAGTAAAGTGAATTCATTAGTAAGCATGTCTAACACCCAACCAATACCATGTGTTCCACCCATTCAGAGCTTTGGGATGTCAGGAATTAACCCCCAATGGGCATCACTCATCAAGTATTAATTACAATTGCAGCTTGCTCAGATTTTTCTGGAGATAGGATAGGACAGCCCAGATTTCATCCAAATCCCAGAGGAAAATTTCCTCTAGAAACCGGACCCTGCCACATCAGACATGACAAGGCTTCCAAGCAGTGGACAAGGCAACCATCCAGGAGACTGGCAGTCACCGGCTGGCTCTGCCAACACCCCACACAGCTGTCAGCATGACAGGACAGAAAGGGGCAGCCCTCCTACAGCCCCCAGCAGAAGCCACACATTGTATGGTGGGGCAGGAGCCACTGGAAGCAGGACAGGGCTATTTCAAACTATGAATTGGGAGCAAACATGGCAAACTGTGGCCTCATTCCTAAGCAGGAGCAAAGTCATTCTGGTTACCAACAGTGCCCAGCCCCACTGCCAAGATTGCATAGGCTTTCAGTGGGAAGAACCTTCTGCTTGGGGTTTTAATGGCCCCTAAGAAGGTGAAGGAAATAGGCTAAGAGAATGGTCAGCAGGTTTTTCCCTTGCTGTCCGGGGAACACAAACAATGCCATTACTAGACTCCTTGAAAGGGAAATGGCCATCCAGGCACCCCTTCCTGAACCCAGGCCTGGGGCCTCAGGCCTGCTGGCCAGTGGGCAGCCTGCTCAGTGTGCTGCTTCCAAAGCAGTTTCCAAAAGCAACTGAAAGCTACAGCATGGGTGAGCCTGGAAGACATAGCACTCAGTGAAATATGCTAGTCACAAAAAAGGACACATGCTGCATGATTCCACTTATACAAGGTACCTAGGAGAGTCCAATTCTTAGAGACAGAAAGCAGCATGGTGGTTGCCAGGGATTAGGGGTAAGGGTGGAAGGGGATGGGGAGATATAGTTTATTGCCTATGGGGTTTCAGTTTGGGAAGATGAAAAAAATTCCCAGAGATGGGTGTTGGTTGTACAATAATGTGAATATATTTTATGCCACTCAACTGTACACTTAAAAATGGTTTACATAGTAAATTTTATGTTATGTATATTTTACCACAATTTTCTTTTAAAAAGTAGCTGGGGAAGGGATATTCCCAATCATGTCTCCCATGCTATGAGGTCATCTTGTCCATCAGTTCTGCTCCTTGGACTGTGTCCTCACCCAGGTCTATAAGTAAGCACAACTCTAATTTTTCCAGAATGTGCATTTGGGCTTAGAAAGACCTTTCTTCCTCATCCTTCCCCCAGCATACCGCCTCATCACACACCTATCAGGGAGGTGAGTTGGTCAGTAGAATTATACTGAAGGATTAAGTCAAAATATTTAAAAAAAAAAAAAATGCAGAGAGGTGATCCTGACCAAGATAGCAGGAAGAGGGAGGTAGGTAGCCATCCCTGGGTGGTATAGCCAATAATGTTTTCCTACACGACTCCTCGTTCCACTACCTCCTTTCCTCACCAGATATTTCTTCCCCAAACCTGGCCTCAGGTCTCCTGCTCAAGAAAAAAATCCTATTTTTAGGAAAGAAGCTCAAGACTCATTCCATGGAAATATAAAGTAAAAGTTTTAACTTGTTACCTCTAGCAGGATTATTGTATCTGTAAACATGGTGTTAGCAGGAGAAATCTAGCTGTGGGATTTTAGGGAGTAAATAAGAGGGTGGTAGGGCAGGAGGTACAAGAAGGTCTTCAGAAACTCCTGAAGGAGTATTTAAAGGCCGTCTACTCATCAACTACAGGCAGCCTTCAGCTTTTTCTCTGCAAAGATTTATTTCTACTAGGGCCCACTCCCAGATTCCTGAGCATAGGAAGAAGAAAAAGCAAAAACTCTGAAAAGTAAATACGATAGCTACTTTTTGTTAAGCATTTACTCTATAAAATACATTATCTTATTTAATCCTTCCAGCTGCCTTGGGAGCTGCTTGGGAGAGCATTATTATTCACATTTGACAAATATGGAAACAGACTTTGAAAGCAAAAGCAATTGCCTTTTTTAAATATCTACATAAACACACGGATAGTCTTGGAGTTGTTTATTTTCATTTTGGGGGGTTTTGCCACATTTTCACATTTCCCTTTTCCTCCATTGACAACTCCTTCTCTTGGACCCAAAATACCAGCACCGCAGGCAGGAGATTCTAGAAGTCAAGAGCACAGTTTGGAGTGAGAGAACCCCATGTTTGAACTCATCACTTATTTGTTGAATCATGTGTGTGTGTGTGTGTGTGTGTGTGTGTGTGTGTGTGTGTGTGTTTGCGACATCAGATCATGTCTGAGAGAGCGTGCATGTGTGTAAATCAACCCTATCTAAGGACCAGCCTTTATGTAATAAAATTAATCATCTTTAGAATGAAAATCCTTAAAAAGATGTCTGAAAACATACATCAGAACTGAGCACTATGAATACACTCTATATGTAACAAGATTAATCATCTTTAGAACAAAAATCCTTAAAAAGATGTCTGAAAACATACATCAGAACTGAACACTATGAACACACTCTATCTGGTTAGGTCTTCATCAAAGAACATGTTTTTGCAATCCAGATTGTATATAACCCTCCAATATTTATGATTCTGTAAGCATTCTTTTAACAACAAATATATTAGGCACCCCAGTGGGATAGCAGATAAAAAAATTAATAAGATTCCACCCTTATCCTCACGTAGTCCACAGTCCTGTAAAGGATATAGACAGGAGACATGTAAATGAGTAGAACAATAAGTGATAATACAGAGATGGACGCAGTGCTGTGAGGTCACAAAGAAAGGGGTGCCTCAAATAAGTAGGAATATGCCAAGGGAAAAAGATGGGGAAAGCACTCCAAGCAGAAGGAAGATTGTGTGCAAGGATACAAAGGCTTAATAAATACGTCACTTCCAGACAACTACAAGTAGTTCACAGCTGGTACACAGGTAAGGGCTGTGGCAGTTGACAGGACCAGTCCAGTAGGCCAGGGCAGCTGGAATGCCTCTTCAGTCTTGAATGAGCTTGAATTTCACCCTATAAGCAACAGGAGGCTGTTGGAGATTTTTAACCCAGCGGTAACATGATGAATGTTCATGTCGCAAAGATAGCTTAGGCCATCGCTGTGTGGAAAATGGACTGGAAGGAAGTGGAAACATGGAGACCCATGAAAGTTCCTGCAGTGATTCAAGTGAGAGAATAATGGAGCTTTAACAACAAATTCAAAAGACTGTCAGGGACATTGGACAGAATTTGGTGAAGAGACGGGTATTAAACAGGAAATTATTTAAAATGATTCCAGTGTTTTAGGCTCATACATTAGCCAACTGTCCAGCAAAGAGAGGGACACACCTTCTCCAGTGAGCTTAACAGCACATCATGGAAGCACACAGAGCATCTAAAGCCCCATGAGTCCCCTCTACAAGGTTAGGGTGCCACATAAAAGCAAACTTTCATTCCTGTCATCTGCTCCCCTCGCCACTTTGTCTCCCATCCTGCTTACAACGGTTCCATATACAAAAAACCCATCTTGAAAGCTGGTCCTTCTGCACACCCTGCTGCCCATGCCAACCCTGAAGGCACAAACACAAGCTTTGCCCAATTCATTTTTGTGGGCTTCCCTAGAATTCTTTCCTTGGGGTTTCTAAAATATAATTTCAAGCAACTTGTCATCATGGAGCAGCACACCTTTATTTTTAAAGCCACAGTGAGTGCATCTGGGCCTCTAAAGAATTCTGAAACCCATACATGTCCTTAATTGATCCAGCAGTCAAGTGCTGCCAGACAGTCCACGTGGGTCAGCTGAAACACCCACATGTGGTTTGCCTGCCCCAACCTAAGCCATGCAGTTAGCCAAGTCTGTCAGTGATACCCTCTGGGCTCAAGTGTCTTTGGGACTAATTGCCTGCCAGTCACAGCCAGACAGGGCACATTTATTCCTCCTACCTGGGGGAACATTTAGTTTTATGAATTTTTCATTACAGCTTTTATCTCTAATAAAGATGTACATGAATATTAGCTACAAAAATGTTCATCAAATCATTGAATTAGCAAAAAGTTGCAACTCATCCTGTTGGAAACAATAGGATACAATTAAATTAAAATCTATCAATACTAGGGAATAGTATGTGACTCACAAAAATGTTGTTTCATAAAATGATCTATTGATAAGAAAAGATGCTCACTACAGAATGCTTTCACTAGAACATAAGTTCCATGTAGGCAAGGGCTTTGTTTTCGTCAGTGTACTCTCTGTGCCCAGAACAGGGCCGGGCACACCACAGGCATTCGTTAAATATCTACCGATTGAATCAATATAAGTGGAAAAGCAGATGACAAAAGAATATGGTTTCATTTCTGTAAAAATATACATGCACAGAAAAAATCTAGAAACATATACATCAAAATGTTAGCAGTAGTTTTCCCTGCATGGGTGGGCCATTTTATACTCTGTTTTGTCTCTTTTTTTCCCACTCTGTGAGCGGCACAAGGTGCTATTACAACAAGGGTCAAAACACAAAAGGAACTATCTGGGGGGTTAAAATGCCATTACAAACTCAGTGCTAACTTTTCAAGGTCATCTATGAACCCAATGCCCCTTACGTGCCCGAATAACATTACATTATCTATCCATAATCCCACATGTAACCCAAAGCACTAATTTGCGCTAACATAGAACAGAATCCCTGTATCCTGCGTCTGAGTTGACCCCTTAGCTTTAGCCTCATTCTTAACCTGGATTCCACCCACTGCCCTCAGGACTCCTATCACTCTTGCTAGAGCCCCATCCTAGCCTCTCCTTACTGAGCTCTGCAAAAGCATCCAATTCCTCTCAAACAGGAAAAGGACATTTTACCACTCTCTCCATATAAACAGCTTGCCCACGTTTGCAGTTGGACTCCTCCCCTTACTACACCAAGCATGAGAGTGCGAACACTTTTCACCCAGTTTCTCCACAGGCAATTTGAAAAGTACCCGAAGGCGTCACCTGCTGGGGCCTAGCCCCAGTTAAACTGTGACTGCCCTGGAGGAAAATATGGCAAGCAAAAACACTGAAACTTCAAAAAATCAGCTTACATCAATTGCCTGGTACCAACACCAGTGCACATAATCCTCTCCTGGCTGAGCTAATTGGCTTAGCTTGCTGATGATTTTACAGCACCAGAAGCTGTTCTCTGATTGTAGGAATGAACGTTGCCAAATGATCTTAAACCATAGCCCAGACGGCCCAGTGCCACCAGAGGCATATCTGGGAAAAGAGCTATTTTAAACGAATGCTCCTGTGGGTATAAGGATCCTTTTCTGTCTAGACTCCTGCTATCACCTGTTGCTCACTCATCCTGCCCCAGTTCACCTCCTTTTCGACAGCCATGTGGCCAAGACAAGCCATGGCCACCTGACAGGGCCTGAAATGCGGCCACGTGAACAGCAAATCCAGGCAGCCCAGGCATCGCATGCTCTGGCACAGTGTGTTGGGCCCCAACAGCTCTGCTGCCAGGTGTCAAGGAGCCATTTGCAGGCAGAAAGCAGACCTGGCAAGGCAATATTTGAAACTTTCAGCATGGCCAGGGAAAGGAGACTTCTTCCAGAGACTCTGCCATGCAAATCAGCATCAAGCAAGTAGAAGGAGAGGATGGCTGCATTTTGGTTCAACCAAACCCTTCATACCTAAAGCCCCTTTACCACGTCCCCAGTAGGTGGTTGTCTAGCCTATCCTTGAATCCTCCTGGTAACCAAGAAGCTCACTACCTCATAAATAGCTCATGAGGCAGTCTTCCTTATACAGTGCTGAATTCCTTCCTGTGGCCTTTGCTCCTCTTGTTACACTTTAGAAAGTTATATAGAATGAATCTCATATGTCACTCATGTAATTCCATTCAAATCAATCTATGTTTCTGCATAAAACAGTTCAGATTCATGCGAGTAAGTGAGCACTGGAATCTTGGGGGAGTTTTTCAATTCCTGGAAGCTTACAGCCTGGGTTTTAATAAGACCTGGGGATAAGAGACTAAGCCTGGGCAGGGTTGGAGGTCAGATCTGAGATCACTGCATAAAGCCAGGACTCCAAAAGAGCAGTCCTCAGAGGGATGAAAAAACAGTTTCATATCAACAGTAAAGATCCTGTTTGATTCAACCTAGATTCTGGACAGAACAGGGAAAAAATATTTTCCCAAAAGCTTCCTAAACACAAGTTCATATTCTTTGAAGAAAGTATTCACACTACATATGTAGACTGAAAAATTCAAGCTGAAATCTTCATTTAAAATGGTCCTGAGTTAGTCATGGAAAACCAAAGCAAATCCACTCTGAAGGAACACACTTTAAACCCAAGCCTTAAAGAATTATGAAAGATAAAGTTTCAAGTAACATCAGCTCAAAATCAAAAACCACCAAACATACAAGGAATGTTAAAGAGTAAAAAGTATCTACCGTGATACAGAGTAAAAAGAAAGAAAAAAATGTAGAATCAGAACCATACAGATTTCAGCTATTATAATTATCAGATACAGAGAGTAAAATGTGCTTAATGTGTTTCTTTTTAAGTTTTTTTAAGTTTTGAGTATATGACAAAGGAAAAAAGAAAGCTTATCAAAATTAACAGTTCAGATTGGAAAAATAACAAAATAGAACTTCTACAAATTTTTTTAATGTAAGAATTGAAATTATAAACTCAGTTGATGAGTGAGACTACAAAACTGGAAAGAGAATGAGTAAATCAGAACACAGGTTTGAAAAAATCCACAAAATGATGCACAGAGACAAAAAAAATTGCAAAAGATGTTAAGAGATATGGATAAAATGAGAAGGTCCAACATATGTCCAATCTGAAATCTATAAAGAGATCACAGAAATAATGAGGTAGAAGCAATATGACTGGGAATGTTTCCAAGGAGAAATTCACAGATTCAAGAAGCCCAATAAACACCAAGGAACATAAGAAAGAAAGGAGAAAAAAACAAACAATCTCAACCCATCATAGTGAAACTGCAGAACATCAAAAGCAAAGAGATATTTAAAACAACTAGAGAGGAATAAAAACAGATTATCTATAAATAATTTATATGACAGTGACAGCTAATTTCTCAGTAACAACAATGTAAGCCAGAAACCAGTAAAATAAGCCTAAAGCGCTGAGAAAAAAAAAATGTCAACCTTGTGCTGTATTTTCTACCAAATGAAATTTACTTTAATGAATGATGGTAAAATAAAGATATTTTCAAATAAATCAAAACTAAGACAGTATGGTATTAGCAAAAACTTACTAAATAATTTTCTAAAGGAGATACTTAAGAAAGAAAATTATCCTAGGAAGTAGCTCTTAGATACAAGAAGTGGTGGGCAAAGAAAATGGTAAACATGGAGGTAAGCCTAAACAGTGACTATGTAAATAATAACAATTATAGTAACCAGAGGAACTAAAAATCAATGCATAACTAAATTTACGGCAACAATAATTTATGATTAAAGAAAGGGAAGAAAATTAAAGTTAAGGCATTTGATTTCTTGTATAGAAAAAGAATAAAAATATTAATTACCTTTAGACATTGTTAAATTAAACGTACCTCTTAAAATTTCTAGGGTAACAATTAAAACTATTGAAATAGTATATGTAATTTCCAAACTAGTATAAACAATTTTGATAACTAGTGTTAATACAAAATAAAAGTCAATAAATGAGAAATAAACATTGAAAAAGTGGGGGGAAGTATGAAATAAGGTAACATGAATTCAAATCAAGCTGTAGTCATTATTTAATGTATACAGATTAAATTCACCCATGAAAAACAAATATTGTCAGTTTTTTTAAATCCAGCTATATGCTAACTATAAAAATAGAAAAGCATAAGGATGCAGTAATATAGAAAGTAAAAAGATAAAATATGCCAGCAAATAATTAAAAGAAACCTGAGATTGCCAAAATACATTTTAAGGCAAAAAAATTTTATTTAGAAGCTAAAATGATCATTGCATATTGATACAAGGTTCTATTCACAAGGAAGATATAACAATTTTAAACCTGGAAACCCAGGGTTATCATATTTATACCAGATGAAATATATTTTAAGGCAAAAGGTACTATTTAGACGCTAAAATGATTATTGCATATTGATACAAGGTTCTATTCACTAAGAAGACAGAAGTTATGAACCTGCATGCCCCTAAAAGGCAAATGTTTGAAGGAAGTACAAGAAGAAATTGACCGGTTCACTATCACAGAAGGAAATTTTAATACATCTCTCTCGGTGATTGGTAGAGCAAACAGACAAAATTGTCTCTATGGACGTGTGAATTTTCTCACTCAACATCTACTCTAACCTCTCTCTGGTATGTCCTTCTGTACTGTGGGGCAAGAACACTCAAAAACTACATTTTCCAGTCTTCTTTGGACAACCCAGTTTTTCTGAGACAATCCTGGTTGATGCTCATTGCCCTGCCATAATTATTAACAGCATTCCCCTTTACCTTTGAAAATGTCTGATATAGATAATAAATTTTACTGTTACTCTACCTGTATATAAAAACACCATAAATGCAAAAGGTTCTTGCAAGTGTGCCATATTGGTGATTCAAATAGCAAAGCCGCATTACCTTCAGTGGTGTAATTTTTCCAAATAAGTGAACAACTTTTCAAAACAAAACAAGCTAAACTTCTTTTGGATTTACATGAGAGTGGCATTCCTGGAAAATTCAGTGTATGTTAAAAACATGCAAAAAATACTCAAGGTTTATACTGAAAAAGGAGATCAAGTCTGGTCTTAGATTATTTTAAACAGGTTTTCCACCTAAGTTTAGGTTCCACCTCAGTTTAGGTTTTCTAAAGTATAGAAACACTTTAGGAAATCACGCAGGCTGGGTACAGTGGTTCACCCCTGTAATCCAGCACTTTGGGCGGCCAAGGCTGGCAGATGCTTGACCTCAGGAGTTTGAGACCAGCCTGGCCAACACGGCGAAATCCTCGCCTCTAATAAAAATACAAAAATTATCCAGGTGTGGTAGCCTGCACTTGTAGTTCCTACTACTTGGGAGCTAAGGTGGGAGAATCATTTGAACCTGGGAGGCAGAGATTGCAGTGAGCCAAGATGGCACCACTGCACTCCAGCCTGGGCAACAGAGGGAGAACTTGTTGAAAGGAAAGGAAGGAGAAGGGGAAGGGAAAAGGGGAAGGGAAGGGGAGTGGGAAGGTAAGGGAGGGGGAAGGGATGGGAAGGGAAAAAGGAGGGAAGAAGTGGGAAGGAGGGAGGGAGGGAAAGAAGGAAGGCAGGAAGGAAGGCAGGAAGGAAGGAAGGCAGGAAGGAAGGAAGGAAGGGGAGGGGAGGGGAGGGGAGGAAGGGGAGGAAGGGAAGGAAGGGAAGGAAAGGGAGGAAGGGAGGAAGGGAGGGAGGAAGGGAGGAAGGGAGGGAGGGAAGGAAAGGGAGGAAGGGAGGGAGAAAGGGAGGGAGGAAGGGAGGGAGGAAGGAAGGGAGGGAGGGAGGAAGAGAGGGAGGAAGGAAAGGAGGAAGAGAGGCAGGAAGGTAGGGAGGAAGGGAGGAAGAAAGAACATCATGCAGGATGAAGGCATAAGGGTGATATAATGGACTTTGGGGACTTGGGGAGGGAGAAGTTGGGAGGGGGTGATGGATAGAAGACTACATATTGGGTGCAGTGTACACTCTCAGTGACAGGTGCACTAAAATCTCAGAAGTCACCCTAAAGAACTTATCCATGTAACAAAAAACCACCTATATCCCAAAAACTATTGAAATAAAAAGAAAGAAAATCATGCAGGATGTGGGACACTCCTTCACTCTATGCTGCAGTTCCACACCTTGCAGGACACTGAGGATTTGCTGCTGTTTGCCCACAAGGCCCATTACGCATCCCCCAGTTGTCGTGACAAAATCAAAACACTGCCTATATTTCATATTATAGATGAACATCAAGAACCTGAATAATAACATGCCAGAGGCTCTTAGGCCTTTCAGTACATACTGTTTTCCTATGAGTAAATTGCCTCCCCTCAGGCTCCAAAGTAAGTTAGACAGTGTCTGTGGGCCTGGATTTACCATATCTCAACCCCAACAGGCACTTCCAAAAGTTTCCTTTCTAAAATAAAAATACACTTTATTTTAGAACCATTTTAGGTTGATAGAAAAACATTGTAAAGGTGGTACAGAAAGTTCCCATAAACACCATGCCAAATTTTCCCTATTACTAACTTCTCACATGAGTGTGGTACATGTCTTGCAATTGATAAGCCCATAGTGGTACATTATGATTAACCAAAGAGCACAATTTCTTCAGATTTCCTTAGTTTTACCTAATATCCTTTTTCTGTCCCAGGATGCCACATTATATTTAATAGTTATGCCTCCTTAGGCTCCTCTTGTTGATGAATTTCTTAGAATCTCCTTGTTTTTGACGACCTTAACAGCTTTGTAGAGTCCTAGTCAGGTATTTAGTACTAAATCCCTCAATTGGGATTTGTCTGATGATTAGATTGGAGTTATAAGATCTTGGAAGGAAGACCCCAGAGGTAAAGCGCCATTGTCAATGCATCATATGAAGGATACACACCATCAACATGAATGAGTATGGTTAATGCTCGTCTTGATCACCTGGCTGCGGTAGTGTTTGTCAGGTTTCTCCACTATAAAGTTACTATTTACTCCCCTTTTCTATGCTGTGCTTCTTTTTCTACTCTCACCCATTTGTTTATTTATCCAATTATTTATTTTTATATCAGTATGGAGTCACACTCATGGATATTCATTTTATATCGTGTGTTATAATCCAATGCTGTTTTGTTGTTATTGTTGTGTGATTTTTGTTTGGTTCATTGGTTGGGTTTTTTGTTTTTGGGGTTTGAGTACTTCCTTACTCTCTGGCACTACAAGATGTTCCAAGACCATATATCCTGCCCCAGTCCTAGAATCAGCTATTTTTCATTTTTTTTAATAGAAGATGGTGTTAGAAACCAAGACCTGGGTGCTACGTGTGCTTGTTGCTATAGGGGTGTCGTTTCCAGATCCCTTCAACTAACAGAGTGAGGAAATATATGTGTGTATACTAACCCATGTATATAAACATTTCTAAAAAATGTATTCATGTATTCATCTGTGTCTATATTAGGCTAAGCATGAGTTCATACTGATATCCTCAACTCTAATCTAACTACAAAGGATCATTCTAGCCTCTTCCCCTTGCTTATCAAAAATGTCCCTCTACAGAAGGGAGAAACCTGGCTCCCACCACCCATCATTCATTTACTTAGTTATTCCATGTCAGCTGGGTGTGGCGGCTCATGCCTGTAATCCCAGCACTTTGGGAGGCCAAGATGGGAGGATCACTTGAGCCCAAGAATTTGAGACCAGCCTGGAAAACTTGGTGAAACCCTGTATCCACAAAAAAATACAAAAATTAGCTGGGCACGGTGAAACGTGCCTGTGATCCCAGCTACTTGAGACACTGAGGTGGAAGGACTACCTGGGCCTGGGAGGTTGAGGCTGCAGTGAGCCATGACCATGCCACTGCACTCCAGCCTAGGTGACACAGTGAGACCCTGTCTCAAAAAAAAAAAAAAAATTATTCCTTTTCAGTATACATGTGGTTTCATAATTGTTAAGCCATGCTCCCATAGGAAGCACCTTTCTTAACTAGAGTACAGTGCTTATGTACACTTCCATTTGTCTTTACTCCCACAGACTCATTTCTAGCATTACTTAGGTCAGCACCTTTTTTCTCCATCTCATTCATTGAGGTTGTTTCATACTTTTGTAATGCAGCTAGTTTTATCACATTCTGCATTGCATCTGGGGATCCTCTGAGTTTCTAAATGATGTTTTCATTTGGACACATTGAGATTCACTCCTTGTACTATAAAGTACTGTGGGTTTTGACAAATGCATAATGTCATGTATTTACCATTACATGATTACAGTATCCTACAGAATAATTCAATCACTCAAAAAAAAAAATTCCTTGTGCTTCACCTAGTCAATCTTCTCTCCACCTATGAATCCCTAGCAACCCCTGATCTTTCACCATCTGTATAGTTTTGCCTCTTCCAGAATGTCATATAAGAGGAATTATACAGTATGTAGCCTTTTCAGACTGGCTTCTTTCATGGCAATATATTTAAGATTCATGCATGGCTTTTCGTGACTTGATAGCCCATTTCTTTTTATCATTGAATAATATTATACTGTGTGGATATACCACAGTCTCCTTATCCATTCATCTATTGAAGGACATCTTGATTATTTCCAGTTCGGGGTGATTATGAATAAAGCTGTTATAAATATTCACATGTAGGTTTTGTGTGAGTATAAATTTTCAAATCAGTTGTGTAAATACCTAGATGCATGCTTATTGGATCATGCTTATGGCATGACTATCACTAGATTAGTAAGAAATTATCATTTCAGCCAGGCGTGGTGGCTCACGCCTGTAATCCCAACACTTTGGGAGGCCGAGGTGGGCGGATCACCTGAAGTGAGGAGTTCAAGGCCAGCCTGGCCAACATGGTGAAACCCCCATCTCTAAAAAATTACAAAAATTAGCCAAGCATGATGGCAGGTGCCTGTAATCCCAGCTACTTGGGAGGCTGAGGCAGCAGAATCGCTTGAACCTGGGAGCCAAAGGTTGCAGTGAGCCGAGATTGCGCCACTGCACTCCAGCCTGGGCAACAGATTGAGACTCCGTCTCAAAAATACATTAAAAAAATAGAAATTATCATTCTATCTTCCAAAGTAGCTGTATCATTTTGTATCCTTTATCTTTCCACAGTAGCTATATCAAGTGGAATAAGAGTAACCCTTGCTCTGCATCCTTGCCAGCAACTGCTATTGTTCATTTTTGGATTTTGTCCATTCTGATAGATGTGGAATGCTATCTCATTGTTGTTTTAATTTGCAATTCCCTCATGACAAATGTTTACCATCTTTTCATATGCTTATTTGCCATCTGTATATCTTTTTTGGTGAGATGGCTGTTCAGATCTGTTTTCCATTTTTTTGGTTGAGTTGTTTCTTATTTTTGGTTTTTAACAGTTTTTTGTATATTTTGGATACAAATCCTTTATCTGATATGTGTTTTGCAAGATGTGTTTTATCAGGTATGTTTTCTGCCAGTCTGTGGCTTGTCTTATCTTTCTCTTAATAGTATCCCTTTCACAGAGCAGAATTATTGATAAAAAGTTCATGTCTTAGTCTATTTTCTGCTGCTATAACAATATTACAGGCCGGATAATTTATAAAGGATAAAGTATTATTCGGCTCACAGTTCTGGGAGCTAAGAAGTCCAAGATTAAGGGGTTGTATCCTGTGTGGACCTTCTTACTAAGTCATAGCATGGCAAAAGACAGAAGGGCAAGCATGTGTGCAAGACAGAAAATACACTCCCAAAGCTCCTTTTTAAAGCCATTAAACCCACCCATCAGTACAGAGCCCTCACAGACTAATCACCTCTTAAAGGTGCCACATCTTAATGCTGTTATAATAGCAATTAAATTTCTTATGAGACCGGGCACGGTGGCTCATGCCTGTAATCCCAGCACTTCGGGAGGCCGAGTCGAGTGGATCACCTGAGGGCAAGAGTTCAAGACAAGCCTGGTCAACATGGTGAAACCCCACCTCTACTAAAAATACAAAAATTAGCTGGGCGTGGTGGCACGTGCCTGTAGTCCAGGCTACTCAGGAGATTGAGGCAGGAGAATCACTTGAACCCGGAGGCAGAGGTTGCAGTGAGCTGAGATCGCGCCATTGCACTCCAGCCTGGGTGTCAAGACTGAAACTCTGTCT
The DNA here is from genome assembly GCF_028858775.2 of Pan troglodytes. Taxonomy (NCBI): domain Eukaryota; kingdom Metazoa; phylum Chordata; class Mammalia; order Primates; family Hominidae; genus Pan; species Pan troglodytes. Next base: position 45,841,376 of record NC_072402.2, on the reverse strand, counting down.
CAAAAATAAATAAATAAATACATTTCTATATAAGTTTTGGAGGGGACATTTAAACCATAGCAGTTCAATTCATCAATTTTTTTCTTTAATTGTGGTTTTGGTGTTGTATCTAAAAACTTATAACCAAACACAAGGTCATCTAGATTTTCTCCCATTTTTCTTCTAGAAGTTTTACCATTTTGTACTTTAAAATTAGGTATATAATGCATTTCAAGTTAATTGTTGTGAAAGGTATAAGGTCTGTGTCTAGGTTCAGGTTTTTGCATTTGGATATCCAGTTGTTCTAGCACAGTTTATTGAAAAGATTATCCTTTCTCCATTAAATTGCCTTTGCTTCTTTGTCAGAAATCTGTTGACTGTATTTGTGTTGTTCTATTTCAGGGCTCCAATTTATTGATCTCTGTGTCAACCTTTTAGTATCATGTTAGCTATTCCATACAAATTCTAGAATCAGTTTGTCAATGTATACAAAATAGCTTGCTGGAGTTTTGATTGAGTCTGCTTTGAGTCTACAGATCAAGTTGGGAAAAACTGATGTCTTAACAATACTGAATCTCCCAATCCACGAACACAGAGTATCTCTCCACTCATTCAGATCCTTTTTTTTTTAATCAGTCTTATGGTTTTCTAAATACAGTTCCTGCGTATATTTTGTTCAATTTATGCCTTAGTATTTATTTTTGTGCTTTTGTAAATGGTATTTTTAAATTTTAAATTCAAATTGTTTTTATGTATGTAGGAGTACAGGTACCTCATAACAGAGGATTTCTAATTGCTCCCTTTTATCCCTTATGACATTGCAGTCATTCATTTTACTTATCCATGCTATAATCATCCAATATATTGTTACTACTAATACTTTAAATAGGTGGATATTTTAAATCAATTTAAAAAATAAAAATATTATCTTTATTTCTTTTCCAACACTCTTTATTTCTTTATATAGATCTGGGTTTCTGATCTATATCATTTTCTGCCTGAAGAACTTAATATTTTTGGCAAAGAAGATCCAGTAGTCATAAATTTCCTCAGTTTTTATTTGTAATGACTTTATTTCTTCTTCACTTTTGAAGGATAATTTCAGTGTATGTAGAATTCTAGGTTTGTGGGGTTTTATTTTCTTTCAACACTTGGAGATAGATATTTCATTCCACATTCTTCTTGCTCGCATTATTTCTGATGAGAAGTCCACTGCAATTCTTATCCTTGTTCCTCTTTATGTAAGGTGTTTTTCCCTCTGTTTTCTTTCAAGACTTTATTCTTGCCTTTTGTTTTCTGCAGTTTAAATATGATATGCAAAGCAAGTATTTATCCTGCTTGGCATTTTCTGAGCTTCCTGGATCTGTTCTTAGGTGCCTGTCATTAATTGTGGAAAGTTCTTGGCTATTATTACTTCAAATATTTTTTTTCTCCTCTGCTTTTTCTTCTCTTCCTGGTATTCCAATTATATACGTTACACCTTCTGAAATTTTACCTACAGATTTTGGGTAATCAGTTCTGGGGTTTGTGTGAGTTTTTCTTTTCTTTCTTTTTTCACTTTGCACTTCAGTTTGGAAAGTTTCTATTGAGCTATCTTCAAACTCAACGATGCTTTCCTTGGTTATGTCAAGTCCACTGATGAGCCCATTGAAGCCATTCTTCATCTCTGTTACAGTGTTTTTAGTTTCTAGCATTTCCTTTGATTCTTAGAACGTCTATTTCTCTTGTTATATTATCCATATGTACATGCATGCCGTCTACATTTTCCATTAGAGCCCTTAATTATAATCATGGTTATTCTTTTAAATTCTGTATCTGATAACTCTTAACATCTCTGTCATATCTGAGTCTGGTCCTGATGCTTGCTCTATCTCTTCAGACGATTTTATTCTTGCCTTTGGCAAGCTTTGTAATTTTCTGCTTAAAGCTGGACATGCTGTATTAGGTAGCAGAAACTGGAGTAAATAGGCTTTTAATGTGAGGATTTATGTTACTATGGCTGGGAGTTGCATTGTGTTTAATGCTTGGTACAATTGTAGGAGCCAGAAGCTTCAATTTCTCCAGTGTCCTTGTTTTTGCCTACCCTCTAGACTTGGGGCTTTCCTAAGTATTACTCTCAGAGGAGTACGTGAATCTTGCATTTATTTCAGCTGTAGTCCATTCTTATTATACTGGAGCCCTATTGGTGTAGTAGCAAAATATGGGGGGAAGGGGCATATTGTTAAATCTCAGTCTTTCAATTGGCCTGTGTCTTTGGGCTGTGACCTTCACAAGCTCCAGTGGCATAGCTTCACCACCCCTACTTAGACGAGAAAGGAAGGCTGGAAGAGGCTAGAGTGAGAGGGATGTCCTTTCACTAGTGAGATAAGGTTCTGGTATTTTCCCTTGACATTGGGCCTTTGTTAGGGAGAACGCTCTTGGTGTATATCACAATGAGTACTCTTCCCCTCCCTCTGCCAAGGCCACAGAGGATCTTTCTTGGATCTTTACCGTGAGAACCTGCTGGACTTCCTGGAGGTAAAACCCACAAAAGTGTGAGTGTCCCTTGTGATGGTTAATACTATCAACTTGATTAGATTGAAGGATGAAAAGTATTGATCCTGGCTGTATCTGTGAAGATGTTGCCAAAGGAGATTAACATTTGAGTCAGTGGGCTGGGAAAGGCAGACCCACCCTTAATCTGGGTGGCCACTATCAGCTGCTAGTGCAGCTAGAATATAAAGCAGGCAGAAAAATCTGAAAAGACGAGACTGGCCTAGACTCCCAGACTACGTCTTTCTCTTGGGCTGGATGCTTCCTGCCCTCAAACATCAGACTCCAAGTTCTTCAGTTTTGGGACTCAGACTGGCTCTCCTTGCTCCTTAGCTTGCAGATGGCCTATTGTGGGACCTTGTGATCATGTGAGTTAATACTTAATAAAATCCCCTTTTTATATATATATATATATATATATATATATATATATATATGTATTTTCTCCTATTAGTTCTGTCCCTCTATAGAACCTCTTAGATCCCCTAAGACAACATAAAACTATGCCCCTACAGGTTCCTCACTTTCGGCTAGCCCACAGTCTACCTCTAGCAATTCATCAAAATTATCATTTAATTACCGAAGTTATCAGTGGCTTCTAATCCAGGTAAGCAGTTTCAGCTGTGGCTCTTTGCATTCACCTGTCTCTCTAGATTTCAGGGTGGTGATTTGTCCTGCAACTTCATTTCTCTAATGGGTCTGAGAAAAGTCCCTGGTTTTCCATTTTTTCAGGTTTTTTTCTTTTTGTAAGAATGGGAGTGATGACTTCCAATCTAAAGAATTTTCAGAGCTGAAATTGAAAGTCCAAAACTTATCTTTTTAATTAGAAAAATTTAAAAACAAGATTGGACATAGCTGGGTGATAAACTCATAGGGGTTCTTTATAAAATTTCTACTTTTAGGTATATTTGAAATTTTCTATAATAAAAAATTATGGCTAAGAATCTGAAACAGGGTAGCTTTAGACAATAGGGACAGCAGAGAAAAAAAATTCGTCAGCAATATTTGAGTATCTAATATTGACCAGGTACTGTGCCAAGATAATTTGGATATAAGAATGAACACTACTATCTCCTGCCTTCCTGGAGCTATCAGCTTTTGGGGAGAGAATGACATTAAATAAATAATTATGACTTACTTACTTAGGCTAAGGCCTACAGCGGAGGCAAAAATGGTGCTGTGGGAGCAGATAACAGAAACTAGAGAATCTAACCTCATTGGGAGAGTTGGGGGAAGACAACTCAAAGACCACCAGGGGACTGGGTACAGAAGGCATGCTGTGCCTATTTCCAGGGGACCCAGCAGCCTGGATCAATGGTATAACCTGAACTTAGTCAGGCTGGACCCAGGGGCTGGTCTCCAAAGTTTACACGTAATAACAACGATGTAAAAGGTAAGAAGAGAGAGAGTGTTTCAGAAGCAAGCAAGCTTTCCATAGGTCGGAATCCCCCGTAGACTCTAAAAACCCTGACCACCTGAATTTAGGTGAAACAACCAAGTGGGATTTTCACAATTCATTCTTACTTTCTATAATATTGACCATTTTCATGAATCCTTCTTCCCCACTCATTCAAATTCTCTTTGGATACCAGTAAACTCCGCACTTGTTGTTTTGTTCCTGGAGTAATACCATAGGAGAAGGATTGTAATTTATCGTATTGGACAGAGCAAAAGTAACAGAAGCCAGGCAGAGGGAAAAAAAAGATGATATTTTGAAGGTCTGCACTCAGATATGCCATGATTTCAACATATAAGTTAATGCGAATCACATGATTCTTGTAACATTTTTCCCATCAGGAAAACAGAAATGCCACTTACCAACTCTGGTACAGATTATTACTAAGCAAGTTTCACAGTTATATCTACATAAATGTTTACTACTGATTTATTACACAGCTAATGATAAGTAATGATGGTAATTATTAAAATACAGATTGATATTAGCATTTAGAGCAACATCTAAACTTTCCAAATTATCAATTTATAATTTTTTAAATAACAGCAATTAATCATTATTATGGTTAAATGATAATACTTTGTAATATATTATCATGTTTTCTACAAATAAGAGAAGCACTAGTCTATTATGGTGAAGATAATAACACTAACAATGGTAGAGTAATGATTGCTAATCATTTCCCATTATTGCTATTAAAATGTACAAATCACTCAAAATGACCAAAAATCTGTGAAATAAAAACCTAGTGAAGGCGTACGATAAAATAAGCAATCTATAGTTACCAAGCCTACCAAATCGAGATTCTGGGCCCTGGTCACAACAGTGGCTGCCCATCAGAAAAGACTGGGGACTTTTCAAAAAATCCCAAAGCCCACCGCCCTACCCAGAAAATCTGATTTAACCTGTCTGGGGTGTGTCTGATTTTGTTCTGAAAGTTCTCTAAGTCTAATGTGCATCCAGAGTTGAGAACCACTGCTCCAGGTGTCTGATTTTTATGCTTGAGAATAAAGATGTATTCAGTCCTAGGGGCAAAATTCAATTGGGAAACCCACTTGCCCAGCCTCTGTCAATCAGTGCTGTGTGTAGCAGAGGAAAGAGTTGTTAGTTTTCGTTGTCAGGGAATTTTCTTCATAGAAAAGTACATTAAAATACCAAATTACAGTATTTACATATTTCATGTATTTTTCCCAACTGCGTTCCCATAGCAACTAAATCCATTTGCTCCCTACTTTCTTGAGTTATTTTCCATCATGAACCATGCTTTATTAGTGAGGCAAGCAGTTTGCCCTCTGAATTGACTGTTTTGCTCTTTACTATTTCTTTGCCAGGGAACACAACTCTGTTGTGTCTTTCTAACTCCTGTACTCCCTGAATTTGATAAAGTTGGCTTTGCTAGTTTGAGCAGAGACAGTGTCCCTGACTGCTTTCCTCAGTCTGGAGCAGTCCCTGTTTTTTTCCAGTGAGCTGACCAAAAACAAAAAGCAAATGGCGAGGAAGGGTTCCCTCAAGAAACCTGTGACTGGGAAAGGATGCAAGGAAGGGAATTGCTTAAATCCCAAACAGTGATGAGTTCACCTGAATCAACAGCGGACAAAGGATAACCCAGCTCTCTGGGACCTCACTAGGCTTATCAGGTAGGGTCAGTGGTTAGATATCACGGCTTTGGAGACAGTCACCCACTAGCAAGCAGGAAGGAAGTCAGTCCTGCTGCAGCTTCTGAATCCCCAGAGAGAGGGCCCAAAAGAGGCACAGGACACTGAGATTTCTTTGTGATTTCACCCAGACGACTTGGCAGACTTTAGGGCTTGTTTGTTTGTTTGAAACTATAACATTTCACTTGCTAATGAGGCTCTGCCTTGCAAGGGGACAGGGATGCCAGAGAAGACTGCGGGAGGGAGGCAGCAGGCCCAGTGCTTCAGGGCAGCTCTCCTTGTGGCCGCCTGACGCCAGGACGGACTTGGGCCACCAGTGCCAGAGGAGAGAGAAGCGGCACCAGAGACAAGGCGATGCTTCAAAATCATCTGTTCTCAGTTGCTGACTCAGACGCCTCCTTCTGTGCCAGCAGCACTAATGAAGAGGACTTGCTTCCTCCTCTCTCTTAGGCTCCAAATAAAAACCAGAGCTATAGTGCAATGGCTCCCAGGCCAGGGGGCAAGTGATCCCGGCAGTATCTCAGAAAACAGCAACAGAAACCACACGCAGCAAGAGCGTCCCTCCCATCTGCAAGATCCAGTGCAACTTACATAGGTACATCTGTGGCATTGCTTGCTGCTGGGTTCTGGGGGTCATGGTGAAGTCCTTCAGTACTCTTCCACCAATAGCATTTATTCAAGAACAACTTCTATCAGTTAGGGTTCCAGCAGGAAACAGATGGCACTCTCAAATTGGGTTATTTGAGGAGAGTTTAATTAAGGGACTATTTACAAAGGTATGGGCAGGATGTAGGAAAGACCATAAGTCACAGTGTATTATCTCAGAGCTAGGAATAGCAGGGCACTGCTCCTACCCTAGGCCTAAGCAGTGGAATCCAGAGACAAAGCCATGTGGAGTGACAGGAGCTGAGACCTTCAGTTGCAGGAGATGGCCAGCACACCACGATCAAGCAGGGAGGAAGCCAGGAAATAAATACCTGGACCTCATTCTCCTTCCTCCCTTCGATCTGCTGCCAGTGCTTCCTGGTGCCAAACTCAGCCAGAAACTGAGGGCCTGGGAGCCCTCACTGCTGCAGCCCATACAGGTCAGCCTCCTGGGGCTCAAAACAAGATAGAGAAGTGGGGAACTAGGAGGGTGGATAAAGACATCAAGCACCCTCTCTTACAAATCAGAGCAGGTGAGATACTTCATGACCAAGGATATATTTGTTCTGCCACTGCCAGAGCCCTCCCAAAAGCAGCAAATTCTGAGATAATAGTGTCCCGGGGGTTGGAAGATAACATTGAGAGCTTGCAAAATGTTTAACCACAGAGAAGGCAAGTAGAAGCCCAACCTCCTCAAGAGCAGAGAGGTGATACTGAGAACACAGACGAGCATCCTAGCCCTGATTCAATGATACATCCCAGCCATGGATCACACGGTTGCTGTCCTGCTCAAAAGGAAATCATGAGCACCATGATATGCTCACTTCACAGGGAACATTTTGCCTGGTTACCTATTTGCACAGGCGAATGGAAAAGGAAGCCTCCATTATTCTGCAGTTTGGCATCATTTGTGCTAAGAGTGTGCAGAATTATAAATAGACACACTGGCCAGGTGTGGTGGCTCACACCTGTAATCCCAAAGCTTTGGAAGGCCAAGTTAGGAAGATCACTTGGGACCAGGATTTCAAGACCAGCCTTGGCAACATAGTGAGACCCTATCTCAAGGAAGGCAAAAAAAAGTAGCTGGGTATTACAGTGCTCCCCTGTAGTCATATCTACTCAAGAGGCTGAGGCAGGAGGATTGCTTGATCCCAGAAGTTTAAGGTTGCAGTGAGCCATGATCATGCCACTGCACTCCAGCCTGGGCAGCAGAGCAAGAATCTGAAAAAAAAAAAAAAAAAAAAAAAAGAAAGAAGGAAAAAAACACACTTTAAGAGTCTGACAAGATATACTTGGTTATCAAAAGTTCAATGTTTGAGGAAAATCAGCAGGGTTGGTTTCCATTCTGATGGAGCTAGGAGAAGAGCAGATATTTGAAATGGATGTACAGAAGGCTAGGTGAGATAATAGCAAGATGCTCTTCTGCTACGTTATGGGGTGGTGGAAGTGGAGAGGCAATACTAACTATAACATCTATCCTACCTGATTTAAGAATCTCTGTCATACATTCTATATTTTGGCATCTGCTTGTCTTATAAGGAATCTGAAGAGTAAGCGCTATGTACAACTCAAAAAAAAGATGGTCTGACCAAATATTTATGGTGATGGTGGGAAGTATCACAGATTTTTAATTCAAGTTCATATGCAAACTTGATGGATCATTCTCTACTGCAATTTGTTCATAAAATTTCAAAATTTCATATTCTAGATTCTAAAACCAGCCCAAAGATTTATGCTTATATCAGTTCAACTCTAGAATTGTTCCACTCTAAGATTATTAAAAAGAAGAAAACATTTACCAAACTGCTCAAAAGAAGAGAACTGAGGTGGTAGCATTAATTTAATATCTCTGTGCTTTGCACTGACTTTGTTCAGTATATTAAATTTTTCCTAATTGTTTGCTTAATAAGGTACTCCATGCACTTGAATAACTTCATTTAAGAATCATTCTTTTCACAGTCTATAGCTATGGTGATCATGTAAATATTTTCCCAAATAGATATTAAGTATTTTCCCAAGTAAATATTACAACTTACCACCTTGACACAGGCGAACCTGGAAAACATATGGTCACTATGGTTATGATACATATAGTGGCACACTAGGGGTAACAGCATCCACAATAATAGCCAAAAATAGTCTCTCAAAAGCCTTTCTTTCACCCATGAACCTGTTCTCCACGAAACTTGATTCTTGTGATTATAGTGGTTCAGAGTAAATTTAGACAAATGGAGGCATTTGTCATTTCCCTTGCACCTTCACCCTTTTGCCTCCTCATATCCAACAACCACCCCCTCCCGCCGCAAAAACAACATAGTAAACATGCAGAACACAAGCCAGTATGCTCCACTTTGCTCTTGAGCCATGGAATTTCTCCACTGTGCTCATTGTACACAAGCAACGGTATTATTTTCAGAGTGATAGAACATTTTGCCCAGACAGCTGAGGCCACAATTGTTCAGAAAGGCCCTTCAGTTTTCAATCTTTCATCTGTTCTCTACAATAATTGATGTGCAGGTCTTCAGAGCCATAGTCTCCTTCTAAGACCCAAATTAGTAATAGGGGGCACTTGGAGAGCTCCCTGTTGTCTCCTGTGGCTGTAGAGCAGGTTTCAGGAAGGAAAAATAAGACTGGCCCCAGTTGAGGGGGAGAGAATCGATCATCTTCCATCCACTGGGTTTGTGGTTGATTCAAAGCCAAGAATTTTTTAACCTCTCCTATAGAAAATAGGGAGCTATCACAGTTTTGTAAGCAGGGATGTGAATTAATCAATAATAACTTTGTTGACAATGTGAATGATTAAATGGGAGGGGTAGAGAGATAAAACTGCAGTAGAGACACTAGATAACAAGAGTTTAGCTCAGGCAACTAAAGCAGTGGTAGTAGTGAAGAAGACAAAAATAGAGAATCTCTAAGAAGAAAGCCTTTCAACATAGTCAAATGCTATGGAGAAGTTAAAGAGAATAAAGGATTAATAAGATTTCTTTGAATTTGGCTATTTGTCTTTGTGGTTGCTATTATGAAAGCTCCAAGGACATAACCCCTTTTCTCAGAAAACCTTCACTCTAATTGAGGGGCCCAAAATGTCATTGAAAAGTTAAAGTATCTAGAACACAGTTTATGCCCATGAAATATTTAAGCGACTAAGAAGGTATTCTTCCATCTTTTCCTTTCCACCTTTTCTTTCTTCTCTTCTTTGCTTCCTAGAGACTTGTTTTTTCCCAGATAACAAAAAGTTGCCACGAAAACAGTATGTTAGCTTATGAGTTCCTAATTTAAAGTTATTTTTCTTTCTTTGAGTTAGTTCTGACATCACTTACCATGTTAAGTAGTGGGTTTGATTGTATTTCTTAAAAAGATCATTCCAATATAGAAAAGATGATGGACTAGAGGCAAAAGGATAAGGTAAGAGATATTCTTGTTTCTGGTCATTCAAGATGGCATCCTGTCTTTCAGGTGCCAAAGGATGAATATGATTCCTTACAAGGCAAATTCAAACTCCACTGGGTCAAAAACACAAATATGCAGTTACAGACAAAATCCTTTCCCCAAAATACAAGGCTTAGAACCAGGCAGTCAGCTTAAATCTTAGAAGGACAGAGTTCCTCAAAGGTGATCCCAAGGCTGCCACAGGAAGCAATAATAAAGCTCAACACATGCTCTGGCTTAAACAATTTGCAATTAAGTTCAAATTTCAGAGGTGCTCAGAGTGCAAAGACATTAAACCTCGATATTTATTCTGCAGAACACACAGGAACAACGATGAAAGAAACAAATCCGTTGTGATATTATGAAGTAACTATCCCAATCTCATAAAATCCTCTCAGTCTTCTGTTTTCTGCCATGAGCTTCATTTCACTAAAATATACCCCCAACCACTTTGTGGACATGTTTTACATGTCAACAAAGGAGCAAATAGTAACTAGAGTAGACAAAGAGACATTTATCTCAGACTTACTGATATATATAGTGTGGCCAGACATTCTTTTCTGTATTTTGCCCTTTGCACTTGCATTCTTTAGATGGTGTGTCTAATTGCTATGTTGTATGCTCAAGTGCCTCTGAATACAATATATTACCTTCTGTTTAAACCCACATTGTTCTCCCCCTGGTTTTTGGTCATCTCCCCATCCTCTATGACTAGTGTAGTGGCGGGGTTTGCTTTAATTCCAATCGGCTACATACCCTAAATTCCATCCAGAGCATTTATTTGCCTGGCTTTTTGGCATCTTCCCATGTGCATCTGCATTCCTGTAAGGGTAACATCTTCATCCTTTTCCATTTCCCCTCTTTTCCATTTCCTATGGTTTTCTCTGTTTCTGTTCTTTGGCCAACCCTCCCTGCAGCTACATGTGTTTTTGAATCTTCCCTGTGTTTTTAAATTTTCTTGGTATTCTTAGCCTTTGGGCTTTCAGGACTTACTCAAACTCTCTCATCTTTCCTCTGCCGCCTTTCCAATTATTTCTCGGTCTCATTTTGCGTGGCCTACCCATAGCTTCTTTGTAAGTAAAATTTACTTTGTATGCAGTGAAATGCTTTACTAGGGTAGGATTCTGTAACCTCTCCTTGCAACACAAACTTCAAAGTCTTTGAGATGAGTGATTCACATATCCATTTTGCTTCCAGTCTCACTCGCTCAGAGTTCTAGCTTCTCCTCTGCCATTCCTCTATTAGAAAATGTCCCAGGATTGGGAAACATGCTAAGAGTGAGATGGTGCCAATGGCAAATAACTTAGATGTCTTTTCCTAACGTTCTACATGATCTCATCATCCTTCCCCAGAGGATTTTCTAAACCTTGCGCTAGGCACAAACACAATGCCACAAAGATTCACACTGGAAGCTTGTTATTGAAAATTAACCAGGAATTATCCTACAATCCACGTGGTTCTCATTGTCTTCCTATTAGACTTGCTGATCATTAGCCAGTTATGTGAGTCAGCTATTTAGGATTCATCTTCCTTCTCCCCTTTGTGGGCTGGCACATCTTGATGAAGGGCCTCATTTGGAAGGGACAGTCTACACATTTCTATGAGTACAAGATCATATTTATTTTTAGTCCAAAACACAATTTTTAAATGCCACAAAAAGCAGATGTATGGATCATTCTGCCTAATGCTCTGCTTATGATAATGAACTATGGGCATGTTCTAGGATATTCCTACTTTAAAGAGGGACTATAATATAAGAAAATTCATTGTAAGATGCCAATTTGAATTTATGCATTAAATTGCCTTCCCTCCCATATTCCCTCTGAAATGACCAAAATATTAAAATCAGGGAGAAAACATTCACATCAGCCCATGAAAAAAGGAAAGTTATACAAATAGTCCAAAAACAGAAATGAAGTTTTTCAAGATATAGCATAGGTGAACTGGATTTAAATACCAATATAGAATTACGGTTAATATTCTGAGAGGATAATAGTGTTAGTCTTATGCTAGGAAATACATGCTGAAGTATTTAGGAGTGAAGTGTCATGATATCAACATACTCTCAAATAGTTCAGGGTGAAAGAAGATGTATGTAGAGAGAGATAAGCCAAGTAGAGCAAAATGTTGATTTTTGAAACTTGAGTATATGGATGTTTAACATACTACTCATTCTCTTTTCTGTATACTTGAAATTTTTCATAATTAAAATTTGGATAAAAAATTAAAGGAAGTACTGACGTTCCTGTGACCCAATCCATGCCAAAGGAAAGCTACTCTGGCAATACTTAGGCATGATGTATCATGAAAACTATCACTCTCTCTCCCCGAATAAACAAACAAACTCAGGGAGTCTGCAAGTTTGGGGAGGGAAATACCGCAAATATGAAGACCTGGATCAAAGGAGAACAGGTAACAAAAAAAATCAGTTTTCCATTATTCTTTTACATATATGTTAAATATGAACGATAATGAAGCAATGTATATAGAATTTTGAGGATAAGTTAAACATTGAAGTCCACAATTATATAAGCAGCTAATCAAACATACAAGAACTCAGAAAGGAAATTAATCACATAGTCTTTTGACAAATTTATTTGGAAGAATATTTCAGCATGCTAGGAAATACATTCATAAACAGAACTCAAATATAAGTATGTTCCAATATAAGAATTGTGACAGTGGACAATGAAACCAATTTCTATTAATTTACCATTAATGTCGACATAACCAACTTGCAAAAGATTTTGAAACTTAATACAAATGCTAAAAATAATTATTTTAGAAATATTTGTTAATGTAGAAAAGAAGTTAATAAAAATAATCTGGATCTAAAGGGTTCAACATAGTCAAATGCTGTGGAGAAATTAAAGAGAATAAAGGATTAACAAGATTTATTTGAATTTGGCTATTTGGATCTAAAGGGTTGGTGGGGTGAAAGCAAGAAGGAAGAAGGAATGAAGATGTGATACATCATTCATTTTACATGGGGAATGTCATTTCATTCCTGATAGACAAATATGAGTTTATACTCTTTAAATAATTAAGAATAACTGCTGGGAGACTAGAAATAAGTAACTTTCAGACAATATACAGGAGGGGGGCAGGAAAAAGATGAGGGTTCGGTAGAACAATGTTGGGGAAAAGAAAAAGAGAGCAGGAGAGAAAAAAGTTGAAAAAATATATAAAATAAAATGACAGAAATAAGACCAATACGTGTGAATGGGATAAAATCTACTCATATAAGATAAAGACACACTGGATCAACAAATAAAATTCAACTATATACTGTTTACAAGGCACACATTTGAAGCAAAATGATATGAAACAGTTTAAAAAAAAGAGAGAGATGAGCAAGGATATGCCAGGGAAATGCAAACAAAACAAGAATAATATTAATGAACAAAACAGCATTGAAGCCAAGAAAAATGATTACATTAGACAAATTTGTCAAACACAAAAAAGTAAAATCTACAATGAATATGTAAAAGCTAAGTACAGCACTGAAATATTTTTAAAACTATTAAAAATGCAAGAGAAAATTAACAGAATTATTACCATAGTAGAAGATTTCACATTCCATTGGAAGATCAAATAGTCAAAAGTAAATAAGAGTATTTTTTAAATTGAATAATACAATTATAATACCAGAAATTAAAAACAAAATAATAGACAAAAAAAATCAAGATACTTAGAAATTAAAAAGTACCCTTCTAAACTCTTTGGTCAGCAAAATAGTACAAATTCTAAAGAAAATACTATTAGCATCACATCATATTTTCCATGGTTTATGTGATGTTTGGCCAAAGATACACTCAGTAGAAAATCTATAACATAAATATTCTTATTAAGCAATAAATGGTAAAAATTAAGCATTAAAAATTAAGATGTAAAAAACTGATTATTATATAGAACTCTAAGTTATTTAATTTGAAATCTTTTTTAAATTGACTTTTTTACTAGAAAAAAATAAAATAACAAAATTGACTTAAGAAGTTTCCAACCCTTTTTTTTGGCAGGGGTGGGGACAGAGTCTCACTCTGTTGAGGGAGTAGACTGGAGTGGAGTGCAGTGGCACTATCTCAGCTCACTGCAACCTCCACCTGCCAGGTTGAGGTATTTCTTGTGCCTCAGCCTCCCAAGTAGCTGGGATTACAAGCATGCACCACCACACCAGCTAATTTTTGTATTTTTAGTAGAGACGAGGTTTTGCCATGTTGCCCAGGCTGGTCTCTAACCCCCAGACTTCAAGGGATCTGCCCGCCTCTGCCTCCCAAAGCACTGGGATTACAGGTGTGAGCCACCATGCCTGGCAATTACTAATATAATAAACTAAAGATATAATAATAAAGTCATCCCCATTAGAATGAGAAACAAGACAGGCATACACCTAATATTTAGCACCACTCTAGAAATGTGTGACAATTAAAATGTACCCAGAAACAAAATAAGAGTATCAATATTGAAAAAGAAGAGGAAATTATCATTATTTCTTGATGATTTGATTGGTTAAACTGGAAAACCTAAGAGAAACAACTGTAAAAAAGCTAGAATCAGTAAGAAAGTTTGTCAGGGTGTCCACTTAAAAAAATAAAATATTTTAAAAGCAATAATTTTCTTATATGCCCTAAATAAGCAGCTAGAATAATGGGAGAAAACCATTCACAATAGGAGTAAAAAGTAATAATAATAATGCTGTGGACCTAATAATCAAGTTAATAAGAAATATGCAGAACAAATATTCATAAAATAAGAAAATTTTAATGAGACATATAAAGACTTGAAAAATGAAAAGATATACTGTTTCTAGATAAAATCACTGCATATTGTAAAGATTTCCTCCAAATTCATCTGTAAACTTAATGTAATTACATTTAAGATCCAATGGGACATTTTTAAGATGAGAAAAGTATTATAAGCGTAGAAGATAAACATATAGAAAAACCCAGAATTATTTTAGCAGTATGGAATTGGTCAAGGAAATTATAGCACATCGATACAAAGCAACACATAGCAGTCATTTGAAATGTTTGTGTGGCTCTAAATTTAGGGACATGGAAAGAATATCACGAAATATCAAGTTGAAAAAGCAAATTGCAACTTTGCTTATTTTAGTTTGAGCCCATTTGGATAAATTAAATACATAAACAAAAAAATAAAGTCTTGAAGATATACATCAAAATATCAAAAGTTATTTTTAAGAAATTACAGGTTTTTAAACTATTTAAAATTTTGCTTATATAATTTTTCTAATTTTTCTACAATTAATATATGTTATTATTCTGATTTAAAACAAAAAGTATGGCCTATTTCTTGCACATGCCCACTACGAGTCCTACACCCTTGAGTTTATCTAAGCCCTTCTTAAATTCTACCATATTTGGACCTATCTCTTAGAATAATATATAAAGCCACACTTTTTCTTTTGTCTTAAAACTACCTTCAGTATGTATTCTTTGCTCTTATTTTTCTGAGTTGTTTTTTACGAGGAAAATATTCTCACCTGATTCATTTCCTTCATGACACTGTAAATTTTTATCACATCCTACTCCACCTTCATCCTTCCAGATTGAGAGCATTAAGTAGTTAGCCCATCCTCATAAAGAAGCACTCATTTGCTCCGTCTCTATTTTTACTACATCATTAAAATGACCACATGGCCAGAACTGTGCAGTACATTCCCAATTTATTTTTCCCTAACTTCCACTGTGTAAGAGTTATTCTCCCAAATGTAAAATACCATCTTCAATACTATTTATAACAATATTCATTGAGTCAAATATGTCTATGGATTACTTCTGCACTGTCCACTGGGAAAGCAGAATCTCTCTTAGGTCAATTTCAGTGACAACATCTATAATACTATAGCTTTTTACCTCCCAAATAGACTTAGATTTGTCTAGACTGCACAGATGAATTTACATCCACATTCCCAAGGAGGCCTTTTGTGAATCAATAAGTGCTATCCTCATGTCATTTTTCTTGCTGTCAAAATGCCACAGTAAAGGAAAAAAGGTCCCAACTCAGCCTGTGTAAATTGTTAGTTTTAGGCTCTTCCCAAATTACCCTGTGTGGCCATGTACTCACAGAATGTCTGAAATGGTCTGATTAAATGTGCAGCATCACTAGGAAGAAGTGGAAAATCTGCTGTTTAAATTTGGATACAAGAGACTGGGAATGGGAAGGGAAAAGAGTAAGACCAGGTAGTGGGCAAACATGGAGAGCCGAGGGAAGGAGTAGAGGCCATGATCCGTCTGCTCATCAAGTCAATATAACAGTGCACCTGTATGGAGGAGGTCAGCTACACAGCAGCGAGCCATTTTGATTATCATTATGAGGCTGCTCACACAGACCATTTGTATGTTCACTCTTTTGCGTCCACCATTTATTGTCACACGGAAAGGGAATATTGATATCACACTTTCCCTTCATTTCTTCTCACCCGAACTGTCAGAGCCTCCCAGTACAGTTCCATTCGTCTCCACTTCATCTTACACATTGGTGTCAGAGTGATATGTTTAAAGAAAGTTTTTAAGTTGTCACTTTTCTGGTTAAAAAAAAAAAAAAGAAAAGAAAAAAGAAAGCTGTCCCTTGGTCCCTATTGCTTCCGCCGAAAACCTTTCTGAATAGAGGAAAATCACATCATGTGGAATATGAAGCCCCTCTAAGCCAAGCCCAGC